>NC_064243.1:84303333-86939166 GCF_003254725.2 Canis lupus dingo
ATTGATTTTGCATACAGCTGATAGTAACAGAATCAAACAGTGAGTTCAAGGGTAGGGTTTTTTTTGACAAATTGTATAATCAAATTTTTATAGATGAGATAACTGATAAAAGTAATAACTGAAGATACTTTGTTTTTAACTGTCCATCACTAAAAGTAAAACTAAAACAAAATCATGTCTCGGGATTTTTATTTTTAAGCCATTACTTCACCAATGAGACAATGACTCATGAAATAAAGAGTTTTGTTTCTTTTGCCACCTATGCCTCTGAACGGGATTTCAGTGTGTTAAAAAGTGAGTTTATTTCATAGCTCTGACCAGTTATTCTATGTAGAACATGTTTGTCATGAAGAAGTTTGTCAGTGTTTTAAGTTTGTTGATCCAAGTATAATGCTAATACCCTATGTTTGTAAAATTATACTATAGATGCTATGAAGAATATTTCTATCCTAAGGAAAATTGAACCACTAAACCCGTTTTTAAGCCTTTTCATCCATTTTCTATATTTAGCTAAACATTATCACTTTATTTTAAAGTTATATTGAAACTGTTTTGTAATTCACCCTCTTAAACACCATACTTACATTTAGTTTCAAGGCAAGTTTTTTTTTTTTTTTTTTTTTTTTTAAAGGCAGGTTTTTTTCTTCAAATCTTTGTGAGTAGCACTGAGGAATAGAGACCAAAATTAGAAGAAATAGAATATATCCTATTATTTTTCTTCTCCCCAAATTAATTATGCACAGACTTGATGAGAATCATTGATATTTTTGATATCCCTGTATCACTAGTGAGCAGCAAACAGTTTTTTAAAGCCTCAGATTGCTTCATGAATAATAACTGTTTTTCATATGCAGTATAGTCTAGCCGAAAAGATAACCAGAGGCAAAATTTTCTCTACCACCTTTGTATTCTTTAGTGCCTGAGACCTTTTCCCCCATGGGCTTGTTTCTTTTGCCATTTAAGATCATTTCATGGAAGACAGAAACTTTCTGGCATGTGGCAGCAGACAGTTAACAAAATAAGGAAACGATGCTCTTGTTAAACATAGGTTTTCCCATCTATCTGTCACCTGACAAGGAAGCAGCTAGTTCTCCTCTATGAGCTCATTGTGCATATTGTCTCAAAATAGTCCTTGCATTTATGAAATTATTTCCCTATTTATCCACTCAATATATCACAAGATCATTTGCATCACTTATTGTATCTTGTTAGTGGCTTCAGAATACCTGCAATCTGACAAACACTAAAAGTTTATTAAACTGATGGACCTGTTGGCTGGTTTTTGTTTTGTTTTGTTTTTCATTCTTCCCCCTGATTGTTAAAATCCCAGTTGATTCTGGACTCAGATCAAAATTATCCTTTTCCATGGCAATTTTATTAACTGTTCAGAGCTCTTTCTTTCTTTTGTGCCACCCACTGTATACTGTATTACTCTTACTACTTTTAAAACTACCAGTTATGATGATTTGTTTACATGCCCATCTCTTCTAATGGACTTGGAGATCCTTGAAGAAAGAGTGTTCTTCCTTCCTTTTTCCCATCTCTAGAACAGAGCAAGTAGGCTCTTACTTAATCCATTATTCAGCTTATCACTCAATGTTTGACAGATATTTCCTGAACATTTGCTATCTACCGCACATGGTTCTAGGCACTGTGAATTCAGTGGTGAACAAAGCCTATAAACCCTTTGCCCTCACAGATCTTACATTCTTGAGCAGAAGTTTGATAATAAACAAATAATTGGACAATGTATATCACATGGTAATAAGAGGAAAATAAAGATAGATAAAGGGTTGGAAGTATTTTAAGTGCAGTGGTCACAGAAGGCCTCTCAAATCCAGTGACAGTTGATGAGTGATTGGGGTGTAGTAAGAAATCAAGCTTTGAGAACATTTGTTGATAGAGCATTCCATTTTGGGGCAGCAGAAGCAGAGCTCAGAGAAAGTTGTGTGTTATGTGTACTTTTGAAAATGGCCAGTGTATCTGGAATGGAGGAAATGAGTAGAGGTCAGAGAAGGAAACTGGAACTGGATCTTCCAGAACATAGTACAGAATTTGAATTTTAAAATGTACAGAATAAATGAAGAAAGGAACAGTGTATTCACATGAGTTTGTGACTATTACATACTGCAGCTATTTTTCAAATGTACCAGATTTAATATTTTCTAATAAACATTGACCTCATTAAGGCAGTTATTTTGGAATGTGGGGAAATATTTCAATAATGTTCTTACTGCTCAAGACATTTTGGAAAAGTATCTCTTATGCTAATGCCTTCAAGATTCCATGGTGCATATTTTGAATATCTCAGATTGATGGAAAAAGTCATGATTTTAAATTGGATTTGGTTTTTGGAAACAGACATTTGCCATTGAGAGCCAAATTTAGTGAATAAAGTGGGTAAAAATTCATGGAACATAGCTTTGACTCCAAAGAAAAGTAGTTCTTTAAAGTAGTGAGGCCAAATGTGAGTGTCTTTTAAACTGGCTCAAAAACACATTTCAAAAGAAAATGTATATATATATGGTCACATTGCTACTTTTAAGATAAACACTTGCTTTGTAAAATCTGTGGTGCATTTTGTAAAAATTTTGATGTTATTATTACAAATATTACAATTCCCGTTGTCAATAACTCCTTTGAGCACTGGATTAATCGTAGGTGTGTATAATGCAGTGAGAGAATATATTGTTGTTATTATTCTGTACTTTTTAATAAAGAAACAATTAAATTGTTTAAACCAAACATTATCATAAAGAAAAAAGAACATGAGCACACATGTTTTTCCCCCTCCATCTTTGCCTAACCTTAGATGCAAAAAGTGCAATTTTACTTTGGATTTAGTGTATTTTTGGACTTTAATTATTAATGGACATTTTGCTGTGTTTTTGAAATGTTTATATAAGATCAAAGGAAAGCAAAATTGGATCATGGGGAGCACTTGAATGAACAAATTGTCTTTCAGATTTAGATTTCTCATTGGAGAAGTCATAGTTCCTTATTTTCTGAGTCAGGGCTGTTTTTTTTTTTTCTTGTTTAAGTCATTTGTCTCATTATGAACTTGATTTTAAAACAGGGATAATGTAGAACTTAAGAAACTGGGGATCCCTGGGTGGCTCAGTGGTTTAGCGCCTGCCTTCGGCCCAGGGAGTGATCCCGGACCCTGCATGAAGCCTGCTCTTCCCTCTGCCTGTGTCTCTGCCTCTCTCTCTCTCTCTCTGTCTCTAATGAATAAATAAATACAATCTTAAAAAAAAAAAAAAGAACTTAAGAAACAAAATAAATGAGCAAAAAAGAAAAAAAAGAGGGAGAGAGAGGCAAACCAAGGAACAGACTCTTCACTATAGAGAACACACTATTCTCACCAGAGGGGAGGTGGGTAGGGGGATGGGTGAAATAGGCGATGGGGACGAAAGAAGACACTGGTTGTGATGAGCGCTGGGTGTTGTGTGGAAGTGTTGAATTACTATATTGTACACTTGAAACTAATATAATACTGTATGTTAACTAACTGGAATTTAAATAAAAACTTTAAGAAAATATTAAAAAAATAAACAGCAGGGATAAGGTTCCACATGCAGCATTAACTTTGCTGACAATGTGAATTGCCAGAAACAGCAAGCAGCTAAAGAAAGAATTCTAAAATAACTTCCATTGTGTGAAAACAGAGTCTTCATTATCACTCTAAATGGCAATTCCTGTGTTGACGATACTTTTATATTATGAACAAATGGTTTTTAAAATTGCTTCTTGCTACTTAATACAAGTGACTCAAGACAGATAAAAAATTTATATTTTAATTTTGTTTTATTTCAAATAGATAAAACACAAACAAAAATTTATCCTTCCCTGGATGAGCCAATGTGGCCCTCAGTTTCTAAATCCCAACAAGTTCTTGATCATGAGGAATGTGGATATTCTAGATTATCTAACAAGCTAAGGCTGTATCAAAACAAGAATCTATTCTATGGGACTAGTGGAGATTTTTTATTTAATAAAAGAAGTGTTTGCACTATTGTCTCTCTGAGCTCTCCTATAGAAACTTTTAATATATCTATACTTAGTTAATTATAAGGGGTGTTTTTCTTACCAGATATAAATACACTAGTCACTTTTAATAGGTTATTTGCTTTTACAAGTCTATAAATACTTTCTGAGAGTTTCCTTTTAGCTCTACCTTTTGATCTAGGAAAGGTCAATACTTCCAGATTTTCATATATATGATATCTTAGCAAGGGTGTATTTATATATCATTGGTCGGATTATGAAATAATTAGCATTACCCTATGCCATTCTCTTCCTGGATGCACACTTAGAATTCAACTGCACTGACATGCTCATTGGCTCTAGAGGAATGAATGTTATAAGAGTTTTTAATCTTTACTATAGGGCATGTTACTAAGTGCGATCTTGGCAATCACTGAATAATTTGACATATTTGGAAGTAGAAGCTAATTGCACATATGAATCTAAGCCAACTCAATCATATTCATATTTTTAAATTACTTCGCATATAACCTGCCACATTGAAAATTCTGCATCTTGCATTAAAACCCTGCCTTAGAAAATCAATATTCATTTCAGTTCTACATTAGAACAAACACTAGTTATAGTATCTTAAACTAGTAGTCCACAATAATATGAATATCATCTATCTATCCATCCATCTGACATTTATCTATCTACTTTTTCATCTCTGCATTTAATAGACTTACTGTGGAGACACTGTATCTCTAGTGCTAGGGATACAAAAGTAAACATCATTTAATTTTTTACTTGGAGAAGCTTGTAGGTCAGGGAGACCTATGTAAAAAAAGAACAAAAGTAATATTTGACCATGGTTATGTGGTAGCAGAAGAAGGAGTGACTAACTCCCTAGAAAAATAAGGAAACATTTCACAAAGGACAGGGCATTTGAGCTGGTTCTTTAAGTGTGAGTAGGAGTTTTCCAGGTCATTCTTGGAATGCAAACAAGGTAAGAGCTATAAAAGAGCAGGGCCAAATCATAGAGAAAAGGTTAGAGTGTTTGCAATACATGGGGAGTACATAGGAATGTGGAGCAGAGGGGCACCTGGGGCTCAGTGGTTGAACGTCTCCTTTGGGCTCAGGTCCTGATCCCTGTGTCCTGGGATTGAGTCCCGCATCGGGCTCCCTGCAGGGAGTCTTCCTCTCCCTGGGCCTATGTCTCTGCCCCTCTCTCTGTGTCTCTCATGAATAAATAAATAAAATCTTTTTTTTTTTTTTTAAAAAAGGAAAGGCAGGGCAAAGGAAGGTGATGCAGTTGAGTGAAAATGTAAATGGAGCTCATATCTGTGGGTTTTCTTTTCCCTGTGAAAAAGAAGGATAATTTCTCTGGTGAGCAGGAGAGGGCAGGGAACTAGATCGGGCTTAGGGAGAAACTTGAGTGGAGTTTCCTGTTGGAGACCAGACCAGTAACAGGAGGTTTAGCAAATGCTACCTGAAGCACCTTTCTGTCTTCCTTCCAGGGAGATTGCCTTCATAATCCAACCCTTCTATTTAATTTCTAACTGTGACTATTACACTTTTTCACTTCCGGGATCTTTTTTTCCACAATTTAGTAATGTAATATTCTCTGAGATGATTTCTTTTTTTTTTTTTTTTCCTGGAGAATCCACCTGTCTCCTACCTAAGGGACAATATTAATGCTCTATAAAGGTAAAGAACTAGATGTTATATGGCTTTGTGTGTAGAATTTCCCTTAATCTTGTTGCTTTTTGTATAGTACCTCACCCTCGGTTACTTCTGTGCCTGGGGTTCCAATGTTCGGAACCCTTTGGTTCAGTTCCAACATGGGTAGTTATACCTCTGACTTCCAAACTAGGCTGGGAATGGATAATTCTCCAACTGCAGAAGCTGCTAAATGAGGACCTGAAGGGCTAGTTGGTGATGTTCCAGATACTGATACGATCTTATTTTCAGTCACTGGTCTTAACCCTTTCCTCTATTGGTGATGCTACCAGTTCCTGAATAAATTTTAAGTGTTTGTCAGTATGTACATACCTGCCTTCACACACTAAGTTGAAATAATTATTTTTCTCTCCCATGAATTTTCCATTTGATCTTCTCTTTTCAATGTTATCTATTAGAGTTAAATATATTTTCAACTTTAAATTTCCTATTTTGTCTTGATACACAGGTGCTTTTCAAAAGAATGAGATAGGAAAACATATCTACAATGATATTGTGTCTTAATAATTTTATCCACTAACTGTCAATGCCAGGCAGAGGATATAAACATCTCTGTAGATAAACTATATATACCATCCTCAAACAGAGTTGACGGGATGGGTGGAGAATTTTGGCATTAATGAGGGAAAACATTCAAGTTTTAATTTCAAAGAGACATACTCAATGTGAGAACCATTTGGGGTATTGGTAGAGGAATGGCATATTTAGAACTGTTTAAAGAGACTGGCAAGAAAGACGTTATGGTATTTTAGGTGTGGGTTTTTCTGTTTATAGTGTTTTATAACTATTAAAATTCCTTGAATGTTTTTCATTCTGGTGCCTTGGGAGCACCAGCATAGCGAAGGTGACATCCAACATTTTCCTTAACAACCATTATTTGCCACAGAGGTCACAGAGTTCACAGTTTTATTGATTTCTGTCCAAATTAAAGTTGCATGTAAAAGCTGTTTTTCATTTAAATTTAAAGATTGTTCATTCTATATGCTAAACTAAATGAAAAGATAGAGAAAGAATGTTTTCTTTCTCAGGGTCTGTTGTTTTCTTTAAAAACATGGACACACACACACATACACACACACACACACACAAACAAACAATGAAACAACTGCCAAAAATAAAGATAATGGTATCTTTCAAATATTCATACTAAGTTTTGGTATTTGGTTAAGTCAATTATGAAGAGCCAGATACTGAATATTCAAAATTATCTAATAATCTTGCACAATGCATATGTTTTGGCTCATAAAGTTAGAAAAAGCTTTTTTTTTGCAAGATTATCACATACTATAATAATGTAATTACATGTATTTACACTAATTATGCACTTATATGTAATTGTGCTAATTATGTAAGTACATGACATTTGATAAAATATTACTTTGAAATTCACTCAATAAACGCAGAATGAACTGGATGGTAGAACTATGTGCCAATAATGAAGGAAGGAAAATGAATGGTCTTAAATAAATTATCTCTACACTCTATTTTTGCTCTAAAATCCCCTAATTCTAAAATTTTCATAACACAGCAGGGAGCCATTGGCACCACATTTGAAAGTTAGGTACTTATTTTTGATTTAGGAAGATTTCCTTTTTTTTCTACACAGCTTTTGGGTGAGGATTTCATGAAAGCAATGATCGTGATTAATTACTCTAAGCAAACTGAAATACAAATGTAAGTGAGTCTGTAAACCAGTACTTAGTCTAACCCAGGAGCAGTGACCAGGCTGTTACAGTTCAATATCTGAAAAGAGAAGACTACCCTCTCACACATCAGTCTTCTTGTGGCAACCAGTCTACTCATCTCATCTGCTCTATCTGTACCTCAGAGGGAGGGTGGAGCAGGATCTAAGCCATTTGGGTTGAGTCTCAAGTGGCCAACATTCCCCAAGGTTGAATAGCATTTATGTTGTCCAAGCTTCTGAAGACTATCCCTACCATCGGTTTTCAAAATTAATAGATGAAAGTGGTGATGAAGACAAGACAAGGCTTTGATTCTACTGAGGACAGCTCAAGGATATTCAGGTCCCCATCTCTTCCCACAACAGATCTTCTTTAGGGATCTGGACTGTGAGAAAGCTTCATAAGAAACCATGTTCAGGGTCGGGCCCACTCAGGGTAGGGAAAAACATCTAAAGCCATCAGCCTGGAGTCTAATTTCATTTTGCTTCACAAATCATTATGAAGCATGAACTATGTGAAAAGTGCAAGCTTAGATCTTCAAGGATAACATTGACAAAAGAGAGAAAAAATTAACTATAATTACAAGACGAAATGCCTCACTCAGATCAAGAACCATTAGGATAGTAAAACCAAGTTCCTAAAACCCAAAGTTTTTAAACTTTTTTTTTCTTCCTAAATCATCTGAACAGTGCAGCACTTCACATTTGTCAAAGTTTTTCTGTGCTACAGGCATGTCCAGTCTAATACTGAATCCCCTGTATGGGGTAGGTTTGTTCTCACTACTCATTGAACAGGTTTATTATCATTATTATTTTTGTTTTTATTATTCGAATACACATTTTTTTTAATTTGTGAACTTGTTCTAGAACCAATTAAAGTGCTTTAATTGTGTTGAAGGCAGAGCATTTATGTTATAGACAAAGGCACATGTGGGGGAACCAGACTGGTTCTACGATGATAAATTTTGTGAAAGCACCTTGATTACTGCATAAGGAATCCTAATACCTAATTGTTGACATTTGAATCCAGCGAACTCCTTTTAAACTTTACTTATTTAATCCCCAAAATGTAACCAAAAATGCTGGCTTAGATCTTTGTCTCCAGGAGAAAAGTCTGATGGGGTTATATACATGCTATATTTTTCACTTCAAGCTTTAAGAAAGGATACGGAAACTGATTTACACCTGAATACAAGCAAGTGTTAAAAATAGCAGCATCAATGTGTGTTTAATCAGTATGTTTAAGAACTATTCTAATATCTGTTCATCAGATATTTGGAACAGCAGTTTGATAATCAAAATGCTAATCTGCGCAGACCATTTGTAATCTGGCTGTGCTTGTAATAAATAAATCTTGAGGGCTAATATGTATTCCTTATGTTGCCATTATTTGGATAGAAAGAAAAGAGCCTCTAAGTTCTCTTATAAAACCAAAGAACCCATCTCCTCCTTGTTTGTATTCCTTTCTCATAAATCCTACCAAACAGATGTGTACACTTGTTGTCAGCTGTATTTGTCACTGTACAGGCTGTCTCTTGCCAGCTTGTCAGCGTGTTGTTAGGCATGATTCATTGTGCGCTGTCGGTTCTGTAGTTTCTTTACAAAGAAGCAAATCTGACTTCAGGGCCTGAATAAAGTAGTCATCGGGGTAGTAATCAGTGATGTACAGAACTTATCTAGTCCAATAGAGACTTGACGCCTTCCAGCTAACCTTTTGGTGAGTCAGTGCCCCCGGCTTGAACAATATAGGATGAAGAGGGGGGATAAAAAAGTAGGTATTGAAATATTTCTCAGATTAAAAAGTAAAATAAATACATTGATATTCAGCATACTCTCTAATTAAATGCTTAGACTTTTTAAATGCCCTTTATTATAATAGAATTGAATCTCCTGAGGCTATCAGAATGCTGAACTATTGCCCAATTACCACATCATAAAACTGCCCATAGAAGATGATACATAGGACTGGAATAAATTGAGATTTCAAACTTTGTGTCACTTCGTAAATCTAGCTCTAGCTGAACTCATCAATGTAATCTAGTTCAGCTAATGAGGATGATTTATACCAGAACAAAATCACTTGGCTCCAGAGGTGGTGACAAAGGATGGGGTAGAAAGACACGGTGGGGTGGAGGGAGCAAAGATATAAAGCACATCTAAATTTCATCAATGCAGAAATGGTTGGTCTCATTATGGACTTTTACTCCGAGTAACCATTTGGTTAGAAATGTTCAATTACTCAAGAGGTTTTTTTTTTTTTTTTTTGCTTTTTCTTTCTTTCTGATTGTCTATAGCATCTAAAACACTGTACTACTAAAGTATTTGTGAAATATGGGGCAATGTGACAAAAGACCTTTCTTCTTCCTGCAACCTTAGTTGCGTGTGAGGCATCAGTGATCAATCATAGGAAACTGACATTTGTTTTCTTGCCTGGAAAAGTTCTTGCTAATTTAAAAGAGATGATTACTCTAAAAATATAAAAATAAAACTAAGTTATGATGAAGAACTGCCACTTTTAATAATACCCTTTTTTGTATATTGTATGTGTATGCATATGTATATGTACAGTGTATGTGATATAATCACACGTATATCACCTTTACTCATAAATCTTTATTGTATTAATTTCTAAATAATTATTTTCACTTATTTTGACTGGACATTACTCTAGATATTGAAGATATAGTAAAAAATGAGATAGACACGGTTTCTTCCCTCAAAAGACTTGTATACTGATATGGGGAACATTTACATAATATTTATTATATGACATAATTTCTTTATTTTCTATATTTTTGCAAAATTTATTGTATATAATATGAATATGTATCAGGTTACTTCTAGTTTAAATATACTCATTGTATTGAAGACCCAGAGTGATCATCTGCCCTGTGACACTTAGACATATCATTACTACATATAAATATATATATATATTCATGTCCAATGAATGTCTAACAGAAGGCAGCAATTTATATGAAATTGGTTTATAAAGTAAGAGTAATACAGTTTAAGATTTCAGATTGTCTTCTTTCCATCAGGGTTCTTTTTCCATCAGGGTTTTAAAACCAATGTGTTACCCCCATATTTTGGATGTAGGAGCATCAACTCTACAGATAAGTACAAATTTTATTTTTATTTTATAAATGTGCCTATAATGGCAGAAAGATATTTTTGAATCTGACAAAGGCTGTATAGCAAGATTATTTAATCTTTTATGACGATAAGCTCTTTTACCGAACTTCCTCCTGACACTTAATTCCTGGCTCTGAACTGAAATCCTTCAGTATCTTCTGACCTGTTCTCTTATTTCCTTCCAATACACTACCTAGTGTCACTATACTGAGTAGAGCACAGGCGTTAAGATTCTGGCTCATTCATCTAGTCTAACTGAGGCTTGATTTTCTTGGATACAACAATGAGTGATGTTGAGGCTTGGCTGTAAATACCTACCTCTACTGATGAGTTCTTGTCTTTTATCAGAGCCCCATTTCATCTCCAGACAGAGGTGGTTGCTATAACTTTCTCTCTTATATTCAGCTAAAATCTGTCATACCTTTCCACCCATTTTTTGCCAGATCTGTCCATTGAAGTCTCTCAAAATAGGTGTAAACCATTTTTCTCTGATGAATGCGATTTAGAGAGCCAATGTTCTTCTCTTTTGCAGCACTTACCATAATTAACAACTAATTATATATGAAATTATTCACTTAATGCCCATGTTCTCCAGCTTCTTGTCTTTTTGGGGAAAAAAGACCAATGCTTTATCAGCATTAGCACAGTGCCTGGTACATGGAGAGATTTCAGTAAATACTTGTTGATGAACATATGTGAATGATTTAATATTTTATTTTGTCCTGTGTCTTAAGTATTATAGGCCAGAAGCTGTCCCTTAAACGAAGATGTGTTTGCAAGTGAATTTTTAAGGGAGTGATCCAAGGAAAATCAATATGAGTGAGGAGAGGCTGAACATGGAAGTAGGAAGCCAATTAAGGGGGAGATGTTATGTAAGGTTTTCTAGAAGGGGGATCTTCAGCCTAATCTTGCAGAACATCTCTGCAGTATAAGATATGCTAAGAGTTGTGCATCTGGAAACAAGAGATCTGTGCATTCATGACCCTGCATGAGTCATTAACTGGTAAAGGGCCATCACACCCAGGGCCCTGTAGAGTTCCAGGAACCCCTATCACTCTATGCCGAAGGAGCAGAGGGTAAGTTGGCTCCAATAGCCTGAAGCCCTCCGCTGAAGAAAAGCCAGAGGTGTTCAGTGTTAGAAGCTAAAACACATAGTAGATGAGGGGTAAGAGTGTACAAATAAATATTTAAAAAATAGTCCTAGAGGGTCTAGGTTGAGTACCAGTATCATTCACTGCAATCTGATCTTGAAAATTCTTCTTTATAGGCTAAACATTCTAGCGTATGAACACTTTCACATTAAGTATTCTCACCTCCTACACATCCTCCCCTGAAGGGTCTTCAGTTTGTTAGATTTTTTTAAAGATTTTATTTATTTATTTGACAGAGAAAGAGAGAGAGAGAGAGAGCATGTGCATGCAAGCAGGAGGAGCGGCAGGCAGAGGAAGAGAGAGAAGCAGGCCCCCTGCTGAGAAAGGAGTCCCTGCAGGCTTGATCCTAGGAGCCTGGGGTCATGCCCTGAGCCAAATGAAGACAACCCACTGAGCCACCCAGGTGCCCGGTTAGATTTTAATTTTGACCAAAAAGAAGAAGAAAAGTAACATAAATCCTATATTACCAAATTCTAGCAAAAGTCTGATACTCTGGATCTCAAAAATGGTCTAATTCAAATTCAATAGTATATATAAAAATTCAACCTTTAGCTTCTTTTCTGAAAATAAAGTGAGGCCCATATAGGATTCTGGGATAATGCTCAAAGTAAAACTGGGCAAAACTAAAGGCATGGGAATGCACTATAAGCAACTTTAGAACCAAAAAATGGGGCTTTAGGGGGTCTAGGACTCAAACACAAAGAAAAGAAATGAAAAAAAGGGAAACAAATTATGTGACAAACCATTTTAAACCCCATTATTATAAGGTTCCCATAAATGACATCTCAATCTACCGATCCCATGACCTCCTGCAGTAAATTTCAAAATAAATCAAGAAATTTATACAACAGAAAACTTGACAGTTCTTGCTAATTTAACTACTTTGAGTAAAATATTTAAAATTCTAGACGGTTCCAAATAAAGAGCTTTTGTTTCTAATATAGTACTTTAGATGATACCGATTGGGCTTCAATTCTACCTAAAACTTTCTCAATTTCTTTTCTGTCATTCTTCTAACTACGAGGCCATATTCTTCAAGGGATAAAGGAGGCCAAGTGATAAGGGGAACATTGTAGGGGATTTTGAAGTGAAGATGGATGTTAAGGATTTAGAGCTTCTCATTCCCAACATGAGATCTGCCTTTCTTGATGTATTTCTGGATTTTAGTTTAGGGGTCTGACTGGGACTTAAAAAAAAGATAGGAAGACAGATGTGAAAAAAAAAAATGACAGTAACTCTCTCCCAACTTTTCATTCTCCCAGAAGGGGGAAAAATTATTTCAGGATTACTCAGTATTGAAAGTAGAGGTTTTAGAAAAATGACTATTTTACCTTTTTCTTTTCCCTAACATTGTGACTCTAATAGAGACATATTCTGATCAATGAAAACAAGTACCTACTGATAATAAAGGGAGATTTTACCCCTGTATGCATATGGGGTGAAGTTCCTTTAAGTAGCAACGCATTTTCATGACTACATTCAATTTCTCAAAAAATAAACAGAAATTGTTCACTAGAACAATAATTTATTGTCAATTAGTAATAATACAAAGGTTTTTATGTGAATTGTATCTTATAAAAATATGTATATAAGTATATACTTATTGCTTTTTAAAAACAGACACTTTATATTAATTCCTAATTGCCTGACATAGTTGTGAGCATTTTACATATATTAGCCCATTTTACTGTATGTGTAAAATGTTCATAAAAGAGGCTAAACAACTGGTCCGTGGTCACACATCTAAGAAGTGTTGAAGCTGGAATTTGAACCTGAGTGGTCTGGCTCCAGAATCATTGCTCTTAATTATCGTGCTATACTAGTCTCTATATTTTATAATATTCCTAATAAATACACCACAGTATGAGTCATATCAAACTAGTGGTGAATTTGGAAAGTACTCCTTCTTTGCTTGCCTCTTTCGCCCAACATGATAACTAATATTTTAAATTTAGTTCTCTAGTCTCAAAAAAAATTGCAAATGAGAAACATGTGGAAATATTACAGAAACCAATTTTTGAAGGACAAAAAGACACTCGCAATGACATAATATAAAGTTCTCATTTTGTGGATCAGAAAGATGAAGGGATGATTCATTAGTAAGGTAGGCTCTAAGAACGGAGTCTCCTGGCTTCCAGGTAGCTACTTTGTTTTACTCCTTCTCAAAAACACAGTAAATCACAAACAGAAAAAAAGTTGAAATTATAATCTAATTCTGAAAGTTTCCTTGAATATCTTTATTCTTGTGTATTGCTGTCTAGTTCAGACATCAGACATTCTTCATCATTTTCAAGTCAGAAATTTTGCTCTTATATATTTACTTATTGTTTTTTTTATCAGTATTTGAGGTGCTTTATAAGTGAGTTTGGTATGGGCATCCACTTGCAGGTTGGATTGTGTGAACTTTGAAAGCTCAACAGCCCCATTGAGAACAAATGGAAAAGCTGGGGGAAATTTGTAAAAAAGATTAATGGCGTTAAAGAGATTTTCAAGTAATAAGGATTAGAGATTTTTCCAGAATAGAAGGTTATGCTGGGGGTCATGGGATGGGGGAACTATACAATGTTGGTGAGTTCATAGAGGTATGAGTCATGAAATTGGTGACTCAGAAGACTCAAACAAATGACAGTGTTTGCTCTCAATGCATTTGCTAGATTTTGAATATGTGGGAAGCTAGAAAGCTTAGTGGTAAATCTTTGAAAAGCAGAGCAGAGGTTAGAGTGCTGGGAAGGCAAGGTCTCTATAATAAAAAGACTCCACAGAATGAGAGAAAATATTTGCAGTACACATTGGTGACAAAGTGTGTGTGCCAAACTGCATATTGTTCCTGCCAATCATCAAGTAAAAGACAAAGCAAAAGTAAAACATACAAAAAGACAATTATCAGAAGGCAAATAATAAATTAGATCCACCATTCAGTGCTACTGTGCTTCACCAGAAGGACTATAGTGGAAGAAAGTATCAAGAATTAGCAAGAATATAAAGCCACCAAGATTCTCATCTATTGCTATGTGGGGTGTAAATTGGTACAACTAAATAGACGTTGGCATTATCTTCTAAATCTCTTATATGGCTGCATTTATTTTGTAAAAATTCACTGATCTATACAATGAAGTTTTGTTCCTTTCTTAATGAAAATTTCAGTGACTAAAATAAGTGTATGGGGACAGGAATATGAAAATGTATAACTGTAAACCTGTTTTATTGCATATTACCTATGCATGAAGCCATTTCTATATTCCATAACAAATTATTTGACAACACATTTCTTGGTATCCTTAATTATATTTAAAGTATATATAAGAATAACCTATTGTATTAATACTGTTTAACCACAATTAGCCACTATTATTGTTAAAATGTCACTATCCTATACATTGACTTTAATATAAAAGACCTGGCCTTTATTTTATCCCTGTTAAAGAGAATTTTAACCAATCAAGATTGCAAATATCTTTTTAAAAATCCAATTTGTGAAGCACAACAGACCTTTGGCATACATGGCTTTAATATCCAGAGTTACAGTCACTAGGAATAATTCCTGAAGGTCAGTGACATACGTTGATTTGTCATTTTGTTGAGGCACAGATCTGAACCTTCTTGGCCTCATGGGTCAGGCACTCAGCTGAAAGTGTGCCTCTCGGTGTGTTCCTTATCTTCTTTAATGTTCTCTAGCTTTGATAGCACGGGGTGGTTTTTTGGGTATTCAAATACCCCCCTCTAACAGGTAAATTATTTATAAACCTCTCTCACTGCAATATCATAGTTTGTGATGATTTACTCAGTGAATTAGTTGATTAATGCCTATCTTCCCTCTTAACTTCCATTAAGACAGCCATAATGTCTTTTATTTTTAATTGGCCGTTTTATAATTTAAAATTATTATTTTATCATTATCAGATTGATTATCTTATCCTTCTGCCTAGCAGACTGTCTGTTTCATCGGTAAATGAATATGTGAATTATGTGCAAAAGAGCATTCTCAATTTGGGGCATTCTCAGAGATTTCAGCATGTAATTATTGAAAAAATTGTAATTATTGAAAAAATAATATTAGATATTAAAAAAAAAACCAACCTGCTGGTTTGGAGCATGACCTTGGTAAAGACCATTGGCACTAAGCATCTTTTCTTTCTTTGGATGAATCCGATTATTTCTGAAGAGTTAAGAAAGGGACTTGTATTTAATTAGAATTTATCTAATTATTTAATATATGCTTAGCCCTGTTTTTTGTTCCAATAATTTAAAAGTGAAATGTTCGTGTATAACATATAACACCTAAGCTCTTAAAAGTTTGCAATTAGTTAATACAGAATAAGTCAGCATATGATATCTTTATCTTATCTACATATATCCCTGTGACCTTCACTAATGATTCCTGGTTAACCTGGAACCAACTGGGTGAGATTGTCAACATAGTTTGGCTGGTTGCTTGATATCCTCAAGAACTGCCCTGATGTTACAGGTTTTGCTGTACCTCTCATTTCCAGAGTAATTATTATCACACTGTGGTACCTACCCAACAGCATCAGCATCACTTAGGTACTTTGAAATAGAAATGAAATTCATGGTCCCTACCCCCAGAAACTCTAGAGATAGTACTCAGCATTCTATGCTTTAATAAGACCTCTACATAAGAAAGCACTACTAACTACTAACCTGAAAGAACTTGGTTCTATGAATTCGTGAACAGATGATGGTTTTATGTTTTGTTTTACTAGATGCTATAAAGATGAGAAAATTATTACCAGTAGTCATTCCATACAGACAGTGTGATTTTCTTTTGGGAGTTTTTATTGCCCCATAAGGGGTTTTCCTGATGTGGAATAGAAATAAGCTGCCAGTGTAGCATTCTCTTGATTTCTCTGATCATATCCTGTCCCTATTATTGTTTGACTTCAAAGGTTGACTTCCTAACCCCTCAGAGACTAATGCAATTGGCCACACCTGGAATTATGAACCACTTGTATTAAAAATCCCTACAACCAGGCCAAACCCTATACAATTCAGAATCTCAGAAAGTTGGGATGGGGCTAGGAGGGGAGGTGGGTGGGGTGGAGATAACTCAAGCTCTCTGGATAGTTTCAATATGCAACCAAGTTTGAGGATAAGGGAACTGGAGCAGTGTTTCACAAGTGCGGTCCCCAGACCAACAGCATCAGTATCATGTTAGAGCATACTAGAAATCAAAATTATTGAATACCACCAAATGCACATTTGTATACCCCACTGAAGACCTACTAAGTCAAAAACTCTGGGGATACTCCCATCTCACTGCTTCCCCAGAAGTATTTAAACAAGCCCACCAAGTGATTCTGATGTAGTCACAAGTTTTAGAATCACTAAATTACAGTATCTCATACTTCATGCTCAACATGGCACAAACAGAAATAGTGAAGGTCAAAGGCCTTGAGCTTTGTAAGGGAACCCCTCTAGTATATTTAGGGTGAACAAGGATCTCTAGATATAAAATCACTACCATTGTCACTATCAGTAATTTACAGTCCCTATAATGCACTAATTTCCCATCATATGCTTGTTGACTCAAAAGCCCCCCGAGAGGTGACCTCTTAGGGAAAGTTCTTTTGCAGAGAAGCTCCATTGGAAAGTACTGATCTGAAGACTCTCTATTACAGAAAAACTGGTTGCTGAAGGAAAACATGATGCTATTTATAGTTGTGTGTATAACTCATTAACCTTTGGAAAGTCATCTCAATTGCAGCATCTGGTGTCAATGAGCTCTTACAACAGGATTAGCCTTGCCATTGAGCTGCTCAGGAGGGTACCAGGACATGTATGAAAGTGTTCATGTAATGAACCTCTAGTGCCTTTCTACCTCTGTGCACTGGAAGTATGGAGGGCTTGCACTGAGGGGTCTGTTAGGTTAAATATGTTCTAGCCTTCTGGTAGTTGGAAAGCTATTAAAATTCAGAGATAAAATTGTAATAATCCTTACTTGTTGGAAAATTCAAATCTCATTGCACTAAACCATTTTAAAAGTAAAATTCTACTTTAAAAAATACTGCACAACCTTAAGTTCATAGTCTGGCTGGTATTTTATGCACTTTATTAACACATTAACTTAAGAAACAAATGTTTATGCTAAGCGAAGTAAGTCAGAGAAAGACAAATTCCATATGATTTCACTCATATGTGGATTTAAGAAACAAAACAGATGAACATGAGAGATAAAAAGAGAGAGGCAAAACGTAAAACAAACTCTTAACTGTAGAGAACAAACAGAGTTGTTGGAGGGGAGGTGGGCAGGCATAGGGAGGAATATGTTAAATGGATGATGAGGATTAAGGAGGGCATTTCTGGGCAGCCCGGGTGGCTCAGCAGTTTAGTGCTGCCTTCAGCCCAGGGTGTGATCCTGGAGACCCGGGATCAAATCCCACATTGGGCTCCCTGCATGGAGCCTGCTTCTCCCTCTACCTGTGTCTCTGGCTCTCTCTCTGTGTCTCTCATGAATAAATAAATTTTTTTTTTTTAAAAAAAAGGAGGGCACTTCTGATGAGTACTGGGAGTTTCATGAATTCTACTGATGAAACTAATATTATACTGTATGTTTACTAACTGGAATTTAAATAAAAACTTGAAACATTAAAAATTAACTTTAAAAATATTATAAATACGATAGTTAATGAAAAAGGAAAGAAAGAAATAGAAACAAGTATTTATCAAGCACTTACTGTGTGCAGAGGATTTTGTGATACAAGAAAGAAGAATCAGACCAAGAACATTTCTACAAAAATGCTATAGTATATGAGACTATATATATATATATATATACACACACACACACATATACATACACAAGGAAAAAATATACACACAAGAAAATATATTTTTATTCTATATTATTAATTATAAATAAATTATGATTTACAAATAAATTAACTATATATTTAATCATACATGTATACGACTAAGGAGACAATTCCTTTGGGTTTTGAATCACATGATAATGTGGAGAAAAAATAGGAAAACATGAAGTGAGACAGAGAGTGAAAACAACATGGAATACTTTAGAGAATAGTTTAAAAAAAAGTTCGGCAAATTATTTGGGGCCAGTATCATGGAAAAGCTTAGTGATCAGGTCAAAGACTTTGTACTTTATTCTCTATGCAGAGAAGATACATGTTTGTTTGTTTGTTTGTTTTTTTCCAAAAGGGAATTCATATAACTGGAAGAATTTCAGAATATTATTTGAAAGAACCTTAGAATAGAAAAATTTTCTAATCAGGATGAATAGAGAAATAGATTTATGGAAATCAGTTAAAGAAGTTGAAAGGTAGAAAGGACTTAGACTTGAGTAATAATGGTTCAAGTGGGGAAAAGGAAACAAAACAAAACGTCTAGAAATTAGGGACCTGGCTTTGTCAAGAGGCAAGAGAGGTGGGAGACTCCCAGATACCCTTAAAACTAAGTGTAGCAGTTGAAAGAAGCAGGGCAAGGATGAAGAATAAGAGAGAACAGGCTAGGAGTAAAATTTGTATAATGAATTTGATGTGCTAACGGGAGAACAGATTCCAAGTGGAACATTGAAATTTAGCATGGATGAGATTTGTAGTATCTGTTTAGATTTTGTCTACATCATGCTAATTGTTGAGTCCATGGATTTTCCAGAGTGCTGAAGTTAGGCTTAAAATCTTTTATTCTGGGCAGCCTGAGGGGCTCAGCGGTTTAGCACCGCCTTCAGCTCAGGGCCTGATCCTGGAGACCCGGGATTGAGTCCCACATTGGGACTGCATGGAGCCTGCTTCTCCCTCTGCCTGACTCTGCCTCTCTCTCTCTCTCTCTCTCTCTCTCTGTGTCTCTCATGAATAAATAAATAAATAAAATCTTTTTTTTTAAAAAAGCTTTTATTTTTAAGAGACTGTAAGATGAGGCAACAAATGAAATAGATAAAATCTGATTACAAAGGTAGAGAGGAAAATAGGGAAATCCAGGGTCATTGAGACAGAGTAAGAGACAGATCCTAGTATCAATGAGATAGTAAAGAAGAAAGAAAATAATGCTGAAGATAAGGTCAGGACTTAAGAGTACAAGGAGGTCACTGGATTTCTGAAGTCATTGGCAGTCTTCAAAATGTTTTCACATTGAGAAGTGAAGCCAGAGGATCCCTGGGTGGTGCAGCAGTTTGGCGCCTGCCTTTGGCCCAGGGCGCGATCCTAGAGACCCAGGATCGAGTCCCACGTCGGACTCCCGGTGCTTGGAGCCTGCTTCTCCCTCTGCCTGTGTCTCCTTCTTTCTCTCTGTGTGACAATCATAAATATAATAAATAAATAAATAAATAAATAAATAAATAAATAAATAAGTGAAGCCAGACGACAGATGATGGAAAGTTGGTCTAAAAGAGGGAGTGTAGAATATACTTTTAAGATGTTTGGTGGGGGAAAGATGAAAAAAGAGAAAAAGATGAAAGGATATATATATTACAGAAGAGTTTTTGTATGTGTGTGTCTCATTTGTTATCTTTCTTTGTTTTATCAATAGCAAAAATTATAACAATCATTTTAATGCTGTGTCATTCAGGAGATATTTAAATATTAAAGTAATAATAGAAAACTCATAAGGATTAGAGACATCACAACTGAATGCAATAGCTGATATTAAAGGTATTTTAGGTAAAACAAAAAAAATAAAAAAAACCTGTAAAGAAATATTAGGTGAATTGTAAAAATTGGAATAAAAATGTTGGAAAATAAAATAAAATTAACTGAGTGTCCCATCAATTTTAAATTAACTGAAATTGATAACTATATTGTGGTGATGATAAGAGTGTATCTTTATTCTTAAGAAACACCCCTTATTCTTAAGAAACACCCATGATGTATGCAGTTTTACTCTCAAGGGGCTCTGGGAAAAATATTTTAATTTGTGTGTTTTATATGTTTTATGTATTCTATATATTTACTTGGTTTGAGAGAGAAAGAGCAAATGATAAAGCAAAATAAGGAAAATGTTTATAGTGAGTGATGGGTAAATGGTGTACAGGTGTTTTTGTACTATTCTTATAATTTTTCTGCAAATTGAAATTATTTTCAAATGAAAAGATCAAAACCTAGAAGAGGATCCAAAGTCTGTGGTTGAAACTTAAGACTCAAAGCCAAAGTGATTGAGAAGCTGTCTTTCTTGCCCCTAAAACGACAGTTTCTTCAGTAAATACTTTTAGATATTCATTCTTCTCCCACTTCAAGAGGTCATTTTTTCTGAAAAATCTTTTAACAGCATAATCTCTTAATTAAAAAAAGATAATATATATATATATATATAGTTTGTTTCAATGAAGATTTTTTTTTTAAGATTTTATTTATTTGACAGAGAGAGAATAAGCAGAGAGGGGGCAGCACAGGTGGGGCAACAGAGGTCCTCTGCTGAGGAGGGAGCCCAACACAAGGCACAATCCTGGGACTCCAGGATCATGACCTGAGCTTAAGGCAGATGCTTAACCAACTCAGCCACCCAGGCACCCCTCAATGAAGATAGTTTTTAATGTGTTCTGGAAGTCGCAAGTTGACATCCATCATAGTAAAGAACATACATGAGAACAATTTGGTAATTAATAGCAGTTGCCATAGTCACCCCCAAACATAATTTCCTCTCATAATTTTGTTATAGTTTATCAACTCCTGTTTGGTACACATAGCTTTGGGAAGTGGGACACCATTTGGTTAAGCATCTGACTCTTGGTTTCAGCTAGGTCATGATCTCAGGATTGTGGGATTGAGCCCTGCCACCCTTACCGGTCGGGCTCCATGCTCAGATGGGAGTCTGCTTGAGATTCTCTCTCTTTTTCTCCCTATGCCCCTCCCCCTGCTCACACACACACTTTCTCTCTCTCTCAGTCAAGGAAATGAAATAAATGTAGAGCATTTCCCCAGCCTAACAATTTTCCAACATTTTTCTTCTTTAAATTATAATGATTGCTGTATAAACTATGACATTTAATATTTTATCCTGAAATGTTTCAAATCTAGAGAGAGGTTCAGAAAAAAAAAATTAATGAGCACTTGGGTGGCTACCATCAAGATTTAAAAAGTTTTAAATGTTCTGATTGTTTTTCTAATAATGAACAACACTGATACAAGAGCCCCCTTTATAACCTTTTTTGATACGATTTGCCTGCTTCCCAACTTTATTGCGAAAGGTAACCACTATTCTGTTTTTAAACTTTTACTACCATGTATGCCTATAATAGTGGACAGTGCCTGTATTGTCTTAATACTTTTGGCTATCCTTCTATCATTGGATCATCATGGCAGTTTTCTTCTTTTTCTTCTTTCCCTTTCTGATTCTTCTCTTATAATGGAATTACTTCCCAAGTTTGTCATCCTGTAGTGTAGACCTTAATAACAGAAAACGTTTATTACTGATGACTAGATTCTACTGACAGCTATATCCGTATGCCTGTTTCTCCCACAGAGAGCATTTTGTTGAGTGTACTGAATGGTAAGGGGGTGACTCATTTGCTTGTGTATCTTTTATTTTATGAAAGTTAGATATTTTGAAATGTCATTTGCGAGTGCAGTTAACAATACAACCTTTGCCATGTTCAAGAACTGACTTAAGGTAGCAGTTCAGATTACTTCTTCACAGTAAACTGAGAACATAATTTCTTTGTGTGATGGGGGCAAGTGGGAAACAAACCCTATGGTCCCATGGGGAGAATTCAGAAATTTGGTATGGAACCAACAGAACTTGGCATTGTCTGTATTTCTTCACTTTTGGTGTCTGCTTGGGTGAATTGGATGTGTTTAATTGATTAATTATCAATTAATAAAGAGCAGCTTGCATTATTTAGGTTCTGTCTGAGTCCTTTTGACAGCAGGGACTTCCAAACACACAACTCCCAAATTTCTCTTCCATTTGATTTGTTCAGTTTTCATAATATATATCATGTTGTGGTTTATTGAAAGTATTAATTGTAGGTCTGGCAAGGCTGAGAGAGAACAGAATCATGTGTGCAGGGGATGGGTCAGGACAAGGATAAAGAAACAGATAAAGTAATGTGGATGGAATTTGCTTGAAAAGCAAACTGATATTTCTCTGGAAAATTAGCCTGAGCTGGTTTAAAAAAAAAAAAAAAGTGTCTTGTGAAGTTTGCTGGGCTGGCTCTGTCCTTCTTTGGAGGGTAACTATCTTTCATTTTTGATTTAATTGTTCAGAACATAGCAGTGCGATAAAAGTTTTTTATGGAAATTTCTCACAGCAACACAATCAATCATATTTCCAACTCATGTGCCGTCTTGAGCCTCTGAGCCTCCAGACTTTTTTTTTCTGGGGAGCTTACTTGTTAAATTAGCACTGATCAAAGGCTAAAACATTTATCATGCTTATTAAGTGAATAAACCTAGCAGCAGGTATCCCAAGTGAGGAAGCAAATCCTCATTTCCTGCAAGAATGAATTGGAAATTATCCAAACCGCTTGCAAACATTTTTCAGGAGTGACGAATTGTCAAAAAGAAAGCAGCTGCTGGATGTGGCAGAAACTGGGGTTAGAGGGGGGAAAAGAGCATCCTTCGAAGGAGCCTTCAAACTAGCCCACGGGGATGTTCTGCAGTTTGAATTACTCTAATTGTCTTGAAATCCTGCATCAGCTGACTTTACCAATGAGCTGCAGAAGAATACCTCTGCTAAGACATTTTCGAAATTGCCGATTTTTCACCTTTGCTCTTCCTACCCCTTGTTGTTGTTGTTTACAAGAACACAAACTGACAAGTACCAAATTGGTAGACTTTTGTTTCCGTTTATTGCAAAATGCCCAGTGCTGGTTTTACAGGAACTACTGTCTCATCAGCATAATTTAATCAGTTAGCAGATGTAACAGTGGAGGGAAATAGGCACTGAAAAATCCTTTTCTCCAGTTTTAAACTTTGTTACTAAAAATTTAAAAATTAAAATCCTGGACACACTTGGCTCACATATTAAACCCGTGGATCACATTTTAAAAAGATCACATTTGGAGAAGTTAGAAGTACTTAAAACTTTACTCTGGCAACTGGGAATGAATGAATGAATGAATGAAACCTAAAATCAGAGAACTGTATAAGCAGAAATGTTACATAAAATTTCCCAGAATTGAAATCTAGCATTATTTCTTTTATTTTAAAGCTGATGGCTGTGTAAGTGCATTTCCCTTTTCTCTGAGAATTATGATAAACTGTATCATACTAGTAGATTATTAAGAGCAAGACAGAACTTTTCCTTTGCAAATATAACTAAATTGCATTTAGCAAAGGAAGGAATAGCTCATAATGTATTTTTGGCAGATTTTTAAAAAATCAAATCCAATATGAACATTTTGGGTCAGGTACCTGTGGTAATAATATAGGTTAGCATCATAAATATTACCACATGATGAAAAGGAGATACTTAAAAAAATTATAAATGACCAGGCACTATTTATACCTGCTTCATTTAAGTTAAAACAAAAAGACCACTTATTGCTCCTCACATTTTTTTAAAAAGAATTATTAATTTATTTGAGAGAGAGAGAGAGAGAGAAAGTGCACCAAGGGGAGGGGTAGAAGGAGAAGGAGAGAGCAAATCTCAAGCAGACTGCCTGCTGAGTGCAGAGCCCAACTCAGGGGCTCCATCCCACAACCCTGAGACCATGATCTGAGCCAAAATCAAGAGTTGGACACTTAATCAACTGAGTCACCCAGGTGCCTCTGCTCCTCACACTTTTAAGTCCAGTGAATCTAACCATCCTTTGAATGATTGTAGACACCCAAGTTTATAAAGGGCATGTACCTCAGTCTTCTAGACATCTTGAAATGCTGGTTGGAATCTTTTGTTAATTCTAGAACATCTGATCCTTTTCAGTATGGATTTGAGCACTCTGCTGGGCTGTCTTTTGCTATTTGGTTATAATTACACTCATACTATTGAAACTAATTGGAAGCAAAAAGGAGTCAGGAAATAAGTCAGAAAACTCTCTTTCTCTCACCTAAAACAAGATTTCATGTTTCACAGCTTAGAAAAAATATCCAGAACTGCCTCTCTAGTTTTCTTATAAATTCGTAAATCATCTGTTTTCCCCAGAACTTTGGATTCAGGTCATAATGAGGACTTCCTAGTTAATGCTGATTGTACAAGCATTGGCTACTAGGCCCTTCGTCTCTTGTCCTCATAAGTGTCTTTCAGATTCACCCTCTTTTCTACCTACAGTGCTGCCCATCTGTTCTAAGTCTTCATTATTTCATACCTGTATTCCTGTTTATAGCCTTTTCTCTTGCTTATGCATCTCTAGATTTTCCCTCTAGAACAAGGTTGTTAAAATAACTTCTTTATGTAAGACCTACTCAGGAGCATAAAGGGGCTTTCTCTTTCTGCCATTCAAGTACCTGTGAGTCTATCTTCACCTGTGGTCCAATCTACTCCTCTTCGTCCTCATCATGGGTCCTCTATCCCGGCCTAAATCAATCCCTCTCCTTTCAAGTGTCACTTGACTCATTCAACAGGTACATATGGGGCACACACATATGTGTATAGTTTCACATTTGTTTCCTTATTCTGTTCCCCTCTCAGACCCCTTCTATGCTTTAGATTGAAACTCTTATCCAATAGGAGTCATCTCCTTTTACTACAATCCTCCATCATTTCTATCTTTACTAATATTGTCTTGTCCCTCAAGTCAGTACATTTCGTTGAAGTTAATATTTATCATTACTTGCTTAATATCTTTCTCTCTACAACTTAAATGAAAGCTTTTTGATGGTAGGGATTATATTTATGCTGAAGCAATTACAGACTTTTGTCAATTGTTTATGTAGTGTTTTATTATGTTTCATATTACCAAGTGCCCCAAACTAATTTATTCATGAATATGAACATATTGGGCTTAGAATCACTTATCACATGGTTGAAAGAAATGTGAAAGTTGTCTCGGCTCTATTCACATCTGATGCTAGACTTCTTCAACGACATCTTTGAAAGTAATTCCTTCAGTTCATCAGTTCCATCCATATCTGCTGTGTATTGTCTAAAATCTCCACTAATGCCAATGCTGACATTTTTCTCTCTATCTTCTTGAGCTGTATTCTGTTTCTCAGTTGGCACAAAATGAGGGCTGGAGAGGAGGTATCATTAATTTATCACTTCAAATCCTAGCACTATCTACCTTAGGAAATTTATATTAGTACAAAGTACTAAATACAATAGGATTTTAAGAGCCTACATTTGGTAAACCCTACAATTATGCTACTCTCACACATATACATTAGATGCAAGCATTTTCTGATTTTTGCAGTAATAGGTATAATAAATTAGTGTCCCCATTTGAAACACAAAAACTTGTTGGTTTTTTTCCAAGAAAAATGATGACAATGTAAGAGAAATAATTGCAGATTGTTGTGTTTGGGTATACTTTAATTTCCTCAAATATACAGTTATGGCTTTGAGTCACCATCGTTTAGACATCAAAAGTGGGAGGTTGAGAGTATGGTACATAGACCAAATACACCCTCTCAAGTCAGAACAAGGAAAGTAAATTAAATGTATTGACCATTCTCTCCCAAAACCAAGTGGCCACCTCTGGTAATCCCTTGTGCTTAGTGCTTATACCTGGAATGGAACTTCTAATAGTGCATTTTACCTCTCTGCTACATATTGGAATAATCACTCTTAGGGGTTTGAAGTCTATAATATTTTTTTTTATCTGTTGCTGGCCAAGACCTTAGAAGACAGTCAGCACAATTAATAATCAGGCATGTGTTTCCCTTCCTGAGCTGTCAAATTTTTGCAGGTTCTGCTGCTCAGCTTCTCAAGCATGTGGCTTTACAGAAAGGTGGAAAAATCCTTAGGAAGTATCTGGTTTAATATTTATATTTACAGGTATAAAAACCTGGAGCAGGAGATGTTTAGTAATTGGGTGAAAGCCAAACAACAAGTTGAGATCCAGTGTAGACTAGTCTAGAACAGCTAAGATGTGTATTATGGTGAATAAGAGCAAGGGCTCTGCTCAGACTGTGTTCAAATCCCAGGATTTCTGTTTATCAACTATATGCTTCCCAGCATCTCAGTTTCCTTGAATATAAAACAGATACACTGCCAACACAAACAATATATTAAGGATTTATAATAGTGTCTGGTACATAGTAAATGCTAAATAAATGTTAGATTATACATCTTTAAAAGGTTTACTCTTAGAGAACTGCTTTTGCAGGATAGAAATCAAATGATAGGATTTATGCATTTTGAGTCTACTATTTCCTTTATTATTAAAAAAATCCATAATATGAATTTGAGACTTTTCATAATTCTTTTTGAAAAATGCACATGTGGGGCAGCCCCGGTGGCGCAGCGGTTTAGCGCCGCCTGCAGCCTGGGGTGTGATCCTGGAGACCCAGGATCGAGTCCCACATCGGGCTTCCTGCGTGGAGCCTGCTTCTCCCTCTGCCTGTGTCTCTGCCTCTCTCTTCGCTCTCTCTGAATGAATAAATAAATAAATCTTTAAAAAAAAAAAAAAAAAAAAAAAAAAAAAAAAAAGAAAAATGCACATGTGTGTGTATATGTGCATTTTTCAAAAAGAAACATTAGGAGACAGATTTTTCTTTCCTGTAATAATCAAAATAATTTTTCTATCAATAAAAATATTATGTGTCCCAAATGTAACAAATATAAAAATTTTAGCAAGAAAAACAAACAGTGGATTTGAAATGCAATAAAAAATGATGGAAAGATCTTAAGCTCTTAATCAGGTTCTTTCTCTGAAAATTAAATAGGTATTTGGGATTAGTGAGTGGGTACAAGCTGAAAGGTGGCATTGGTACCAAGTGGGAGCTGTGGGAAAGGGGAAAAGCACGAACCAGCTTTAGATAATTGGTTTCCCATTGAAGATGGACTATCTTCCTTCTTTAAAGCCACACACTCACTCACATGCACACACAAACACACACACACACTTTCTGCAATCTTGATTATGATTTTTAGCTTTCTAGCAATCGTTTTATTTGATATATCTTCTCATAATAAAGCACACTACTGGGGGACTCAACTATCTGTATTTACTGTATCTTTATGTAGAAATCTTTCCAGCAAAATTAATTCTAATGCAAACTTTGAATTATTAATCACATAGGTCTAAAGATGAAAAGACTGAGACAGTAGTGATATGCATGTTAAGAATCTATTTTCCAAGTGAGTTTTACGTGTATTTACATTATTTCTCTTTAAAACTTCCTTCCAAGTCTTTTATATTTGAAAGAAAGCTATTTCCTTTTCATTTAAAAAAATGGTCTGAATCATTCATTAAATATATCTCTTTCCACAATATGAAGTGCTGCACCACATGTAACATATGCACACCACGATTTCTATCCCTACTATTCACTGCCAGTGAATTATCCCTGTGCTGAAAGACAAACAACCAAGCCATTAAAAGGCTACCAAAAAAAAAAAAAAAAAAGATTTTTGTCATTCAATGGTGGGGAAAGGAAAGCAGATTTGGAGAAGTAAGTGAATTTGATATGTGGATAGATATATTGATCTGAAATACTAATAACTAAAATACACATGTTGCATTTCATGCTAGTGCCTAGCAAATTCTCCAGTTTGGCATTTTATTTCTACCTTACAACTTCAAATTTTAGTAAAAAATTTGAAAAATACAGCATATCCTCTCCACAGTATCTTTTGAGTGGAAAACAACAACAACAACACATGAGCTATCCAATCTCACTGATAATTTAGTTTAAATATAAGGAATTGGGAAGTAATTTAGCAAACTATAGGATAACTTTAAAAACCTAAGCTGTGAAATAAATCGCTTAAATAGCAGAAGTACCCAAATTTTAGATTCTGACCCATTGCCTGGTCCCATAATTGACTCCATACAATTAAGTTTAAAGTATCATTGATTGAAAATCCGAAAAAAAAGAAATAAAAGAAAATCCGACCATTATTTCATATGTATCACTAACAACAACAAAAGCACAACTGATTTAATTTGATATAACACATTCTTATGATCTAGAATTTTTTTACTTTATACTTACTGAAGGAGCCATTTTATAATCAATTAGACATAAGTATTTATTTTGAGTATATATTAAAAAAATATAAGCCAAATCAACAGGTTATAAGGTATTTAACTTATTCACATTTAAATCTCTTTCAATTGAGATTACTGTTGTCCACTTCCCCCCATACAATATAGTCTTCTGTTACATCAAGGTATTAAAAAAAATTCTACTGAGTATATTTGAGGATCTAATTGTTTTTTTATTAAATAATTCATGAATCAGTCAGCATCCCATCCCATTCTCTTAGAGGGGAACTCTGAGGAGTTAAACAGAGTGGAAAGTTTTTATAAGTAGGAGGGTGGGGTAAGAAAGTTGTCGACAAAAGAAAATAAAAGGTTGTTCCAGGCAAAGTCACCTTCCCCTAGGTGGAAGGGCAAGCAATTTTATTAAGGTGGATTATCTCATACCCTTTGGAGGGATGGGAAGGACCTTTTGACAGATTACCTCATTGGTGCTGATTAGAAAATTGCTGACTGACCAGTTAAGACTTACATGTCTGGGGGACGTTGAAACTGCAATTAGATAGGATAGTAAACTCTGGTTTCATGACTTGGCCTGAGTGACACCCTTGTGGGCCTGTGGTTTTCTATTTAACAAAGGATGTGTCTTGAAATGATTCAGAGAGAACTAAGTGTCATCAAGGCAGGACTCTTAAGCCAGGTTTGTGGTTATCTGGAGCTGAGCTTCTTCTGATCAGCCTTCAGCAGTAATGAGACCCCCCTCCCCCCACTTCACCCATCCTCTAACCCTTCCCCGCAACTATTTGATTTCTAGGGGGTAAAATAATGCTTCACAATTGTCTTGGAGATTTTCTTTTGAGCCACTGATACTCAATCTGCAAGTTTGGCATAGTCATTTTTATTTTTACTGAAGGACAGGCAGTGACAATCAACACTAACAATAGATGTTAGAAATATTCATATATTTTAAAAAATTCTGTATCTTAGAATTGACACATGCATGAAAGTGTCCCAGCTGAAAATTGCTGCACTTAGTGCAGTGTGAATATAAAAGTTTCACAAACCATTTACTCTTTGGCGGGTTGGTCTTAATATCTTTAGAATACGTCATCCTTAACTGTCTCTTCATTTGTTCTGGGAATGTTTAATGATCACCTACTATGTTCTTTAGGAGGCCCTGAAAGATATAAAAGATGTAGTCTCTTTCCTTGAAGAGCTGCCAGCACAGTGGTGGGGAAAGACAATTTAAACAAAATCACAACTCAGAAGGATAAGCACATGACCAGAGGTAAATTTAGGTTTTATGAGCACCCCTTTGAGAGACATCTGATCCAGCCTGTGGAGAGGAGGGTCAGGATGACTCCTGAAAGCAATAAAATTCCTTGGGTCAAAGTAAAAACTTCACTGATTAAAAAAAAAAAAAAAAAGGAGGAATCAGGGAAGTGGGGGCTTACGAAGGAGCATGAGCACGTATGAGCTTGTGTAAATGTGTGAAGAGAAGTACAAAGCTTGGTGAGTTCCAAGAACTGTAAGTGCAGTAGCTTGAAGAGGTCAAGGTCAGTGAGTGGGGCCTTTGTAAGGTATGATGGATATTAAGGCTAGAAGCAGACCTCAGGACCCAGGCCACAGAATGTCCTTTATCTGGGCAGTGGAGTATACATTTTACCCAAGAGTAATCAGTAATTCTCTGAATTTTAAAGGGGGATTTGGTTTACATTTTATAAAGATTTACTCTTTCCAAACCCATTAGGATTACAAAGTGGAGAATAAAGTGGTGTCAAAAATGTGGCTGACGTTCCCAAGTTCCTTGGCCTCAGCTTCACTCAGTAGTTCGCTCTTAAATATTTCCAAATCGCAAATAAAAATGTCACTATGTACATTTTGTGAGTTTACTTGATTAGAGAACTACAGGACACTTCGGTCCTTGAGTGAAAGAGGCTTTTTCTAGTCTAGTGATTTTCAAATTATTGGATTAGATTTTTTATTGGTAAATATGTTAAAGGGATTTAAAAAAAAAGATTTTGAGGTAGTTATTGCTGTGGAGGTGGGAAATCTCAAACCTCACTGCTCAGTAGAGCTCTCCTACCAGTTTGAGAACCTTTGTTTTGTTCCAACTCTTACTGGTCAAAACAAAACAAAACACAAACATCAAATTGTCAGATTCAGATGACATTTGAATGCTAATACCCATGTTTAAACCCCTTCTTGGACTCTTGGGTCTAGTTTGTACTCTGTCACCAGACTGTTCAAACTTGCTGGAGTTAATTTCTGTATTTGGAAAATGAGGGAAACAATCCCATAACCTATTTGTTCCCCCCATAAACTAAGTCCTTGAAATTCTTCCTATGTAAATGCAGAACATATCAACCTTTTTACTGTTCTGGTTTGCTTGTGATGACTTTCCATGGTTTTTAGTCTATTATTCAAATAATCTAGAATTACTTCCCATATCACTTGTTTCCGTGCGTGTACTGGAACAGAATGTTTACAAGACAAGGAAAAGGGCTATCAAGTTTATAGATTTTGTTTTCAACTATAACTTCTATGAAAATGCCTTGTCTTTGCTCTTCTTCTCTATTCACAACTCTTTAGTAAAACTTGACTGAGGCACAGTGGATTGCGTGTGTGTGTGTGTTTATGTGTGTGCACACGCATGCATGTGTATATACACATAAGTTTGGTTACTGAGTGGGAGTGGTGGTAAGAGATATTGATGATTAAGGAGTGAGGAGATTAAGGAAAATTAATATTTTCCCCAAATTACCTAGGAAAATTATGTTAACATGGTTTATTGATGATCACTTGTGTAATGGCTCAACTAAATGAATTAGCCCTACCCAACCCACAATTAAATCAATTTGGCATAGATACAAGAAACATCTACTTGTGACTATTGGCAAGAAAGAAATAAATTTTTATTTATTCAAATAGTTTCTTATTTAAAGTCATTTAATATGAACATTATAAGCCAGGTGAACCTTTTTCTTTTTTTTTAAAAGTAAGCCACTCTGAAAATTATTTGATTTGTGTGAAGTTTTCCCTAGTGCTAAAGGGACTCTTTTAAATATAGTTAAGTAAAACAGAGTTATGGTTGAAGATAAGCTGGAGGCAAGGAATTAATGAAAATACTATCCTGTAGTGAGACCCAGGAAATTAGGAGCTATAAAATGGGTATTATATTTAGCAGTGTTAAAACTATTTGGAGTTTGTAGGTTTGGGGATTTCCTTAAGTCTTAATATATCTAGCATAATAGTAATCTTGAAAAACAATGTTATAAGAATTAAGAATAAAAGAAAGTACATATGTTAAAACTAAATAATGTTTGTGAAACTATCTAGTTAAGTTTTGTTCCGTGTGTAATACAGACTAATTTTAGTTCTAGTAATCATTGTACCTCACATTGTAGCCTTTTAAGCAGAAAGACAGGTGCACAAACCTTAAGTATACACACTAGTGGAAACACATTGTGTATTGAGGAGATATTCCTGATGAGTTTACCAGGCAAAGAGCCAGATATAAATTAAATTCCATAACTTTCTGTTTTCAACCATTTGTGCTTAGTGTTATAAAGAGAAACAGCCTTCGGTGATCAGTTCTGGGGGAAAGGGGGATATCTTTTCATAAAGCCATAGGCACATTTATTGGTATTTTAACATCTACTTTTTTGAGTATGTTGGACCTGATATACTCCAACCTCTCACTACACAAACACAGAATCACATGTCCAGTTAGTAGTGTTCAGGAAAAGATAAAGCTTTTCTCATTTTTGAGTTATCATCTCAAATAACTCCTTTCAGTTTAGGACCCAAAAGGGTTTTATCAATAGATAAAACTTTCATATTTGTTTTCCAACTGCAGTGCTTATATATAACTTTACTGTTATATTATGATGCACACATAAAAGAGAACATTATGCAGCTGTAAAAAAAAAAGAAGACACTCTTCAAGATACATTAGTATGTGAAAAAAAGCAAGGTGATAAATAATCCTATATGTAGTTTATAAAAGTAAAACAATCTCTATTGTGTTGCCCCTACATGCATAAGATGTTGTGAAAGGACAGTGGAGGAACTGTGAACACTTCCCTCCTTTACCTCCACCTCTGGAGGATGAGTGTTGGGTAGCAGGAGTAGACACAAACTTTTTGCTGTATAATCTTTTAAATAATACCAATGTGTTAATGCAAATAATGAAATGCTAAAATTGTCCGTAATTAATGAGGCATTGACTTTAAATTTGATTATGATTTTTTTTTGCATGGACCCTTTACTTCCTCTGAGCATATAAGTCACAGAGTCCTGTAATCAAGCCCTGCTTCAAGCTTCAGTCTGCTTGAGATTTTCCCCCCTCCTTCGCCTTCTGTTCTCCCCTTGCTTAGACTCTCCCACTCACTTGCTCTCTCTCTCACTCAAGTAAATAAATAATATGTTAAAAAACAAAACAAATGACATCTTCTCTGGGTCTCCCTTCTCCTAAGCTTCCCTGTCTGAGTTACTACCCTCAGAATCATCTTTTGAAAATATAATTCTAAGAGCATTTCGGTGACTCAGTTGGTTAAGCATCTTGACTCTTGATTTCGGCTCCGGTTGTGATCTCAGGGTCATGAAATTGAGCCCCGCATGGGCTCTGAGCTGGGTATGGAGCCTGCTTAAGATTCTCTCTCTCCCTGTTCCTCTGTTCCTCTGCCCCTCCCACCTGCTCTCTCTCTCTTTCTAAAACACACACACACACACACACCACTTCTAAACATGGGTTTTCTATGTATAAAGACCCCGTTACATGGAAAATAGAGTCCAAAATCTTTGTAGGGTATACATTCTTAACTATTACCTGAATATACCATGGAATCTCCAATTTTTCTGTTTCCATTTTTTTTTTCTCTCCCGACATACAACATCCTTTCTTTCCTTGTCCAATTTGTGAATGCATGTTTCTTTGGGATTCCCCAAATGCCATGTTCTCTGCTATGTTTATTCTCCTCTCACTTCTTAAGAATGGATCTCTCTAATCAGTGTTCTAGGATGCATACCTCAAATTGAACACTCCAGCATATTTTAGGAAGATTAGTTGCTTCCATCTTTATATTCACAGCATCTAGCACAGTGGCTGGGTCACACAGAAAGTAAGCATTGATTAAGTTGAACTGAATTGGGAATCCCTGGGTGGCTAGTGGTTTAGTGCCTGCCTTTGGCCCAGGGTGTGATCCTGGAGTCCCAGGATCAAGTCCCACATCAGGCTCCTTGCATAGAGCCTGCTTCTCCCTCTGCCTGTGTCTCTGCCTCTTTCTCTCTCTGTGTCTTTCATGAATAAATAAATAAATAGAATCTTTAAAAAAAAAAAATTTGAACCGAATTTTACAATCTCTGTCTTCTCCAGCTTGGGGATCTCTTTTGGGAGTCTTGCTTTCTCTGTGGGCTCGATGACTTAAAGTTACTCCGTTCTGCTCAATCTCTCACTCAGCGTGGACATTTGCAGATGTCTCCCCACAGGGTGAGGTGCTGTCACAGCTCTTGGGCTGTCCCATATCTCTCTTCAGGACCTCACAACACACTCTCTGTTTACTTCGTCTGTTACCATCACATTCTGTTCAAACTAACAGTCATCCAAAAATTATGTACTTTGTGTTAGGAGATTTATCTCTTTATCTCACTTAAATATCACAATAATTTTTGAGGTCATTATTATGGCTAAGGCCATTTAAAAAATAAACCTGAGATTGTTTAACCAAATTCACATGGCTAATGGCAAAAATAGAAACTGAATAATATCTTTGACCAAAACTTGTTCATTTTCTCTCTAGAAGTCTTCCTTTTATTTTTAAAGTTACTATTTGAAGAGCATGGACTGTGGTAAAGGCAGTCACTGTACTATAGGCAGTCTCCCTTACTCTTTATAACATAGTATTCACTTGGTTAGGCAATATGCCTGTGCTTACATAGCAAATAAATGATCACAATCATATGTCTGACCCCAGTATTTATTACTGTATCCTTTACCACCAGAGTAGAAGTTTGTTGAGAGAATAAATGGATGAATGCATGTATGAATATAAAAATATCTGTTTGTATAAAAATCTATTGTCCCCAAAGCTCTGTCATCTTCTCATTGGATAAGTCCAAAGAACATCAGAGGGAGGAAAACAACAAGTGTGAGTAATTCCCACAGTTATCCCAGATGGAAGGGAAGGAAAGAAAGAAATGCAGAGGCAGACCTACCCTCCCGGGGCTTTAGGCTCACAAATACGTGTTTGTCAAGAGAGTCTTTCAGTAGATAAAGCATGACAGTATAACCTGAGAGAAGTTATTTTCTTTGGGTGTAGTCTCTTGAATAAACTTTGAATCAATCCTCTTAATTTTTAAGCTACGGTGTTTTTTCTCTATAATACTTCAACTTGAAGAATTCAGAGAAGAGGGGGACACAGAAAGATAGATTTTAATGGAATTTTTGGTTCTTTTTTATTTTATTCTGCCCAGTATATCCAGTGCAATCTCTGCTAGGGCACAGAATCCGTTTTTGGCTGGAGATTCCTTTTTCTTAAAATAAAAAGAGAAGAATACAACAGGCTCAGAGAGCATTTAAATATCCCATATGGGAGGGTCCAACCGTTATCCACAAATTTAGGCCCAACAAAGTTGAATGCTTTCTTTAGTCACTCCAGAAAGTGAAAAATATCTTTTTTTTTCCTTTTCTATAATAAGAAAATCAGAAAATCTGGAAGAGGTTTTAAATAAGCATTAGGCATATTATTTATATATATATACACTTTTTATTTCCTTAATTCCTCCGTTAGTTCCCAACATTAAAGACCTTTTGGCAGGTGAACACCTTTCAAGAGGTAAAGTACCTGCTGACAGGTGGGTGTCACAGGAGTGTAGCTTTAATATGCAAATAGAACCTACTGAGCTGGGTTCTCATCAAGGATTCACAACCTGAAATGCACACTTAAAAGAAATTAAAATGTTTTAACAATAAAATAAGAGAATACTAATCTCTGGTTGACTTTGATGTGACAGACTATGAAATCAGCAGCAATTTCCTTAATAGGGTGATTGCTCCTCCTTTTCGCAATAATCAATTTTAATGTCAAATAAAGGATCAACATTTTGTCAGCCAGGACCTGAGACTGTGTGTTGTACTTGAGCATGTTTTGAACTAAGGTGTAAATCGCAGATTGGGTTGATTGGTCATGTTTTTCAGATAGTCGGGGACTGCAAGTCACATTCTTCACTTAGAAAAAGATTTATTTGAACTGTGTAGCAAGTTGACATTGATAAATAAACTTACCTCCCTAAAAGGGAGTAATTGCTAAGAACATGAGTTTCCACAAGAGGCATGGGCTCAATTATTCCATTTATTTATGTAACCAGGCAAAGTTCTTGATGTATTCCAGATAGAGGGAACATACCTTGTGATGGCCCATCTTGCAGAGGCAACAGCGGAGCTTCACATTAAGTGCTGATGAACTGAGTTGATTATTTTGCATTCAGGCATTCATTTATTCATTGGACTGTGTATCAATTTCCAGTCCTTTCCATGATTCAGGAATTAGTATAAAGACTCAAGTTTCTCATGTCCTAAGTAGCAGATCTCACACAATTACTCAAAAGCAAACTTTCTCTTCTGAAATTTGGATGTATGTTTTGATGTAAAGTACAGTATCCTAATTCCATCACTAACTGTGTGACTCGAGGCAAGTTACTTCCCATTTCTCATTTCTCAGTGTCATCATCTAAAAAATCAGGGATTAAAATAGAATCTACCACATAAATTCATTGTGATGCTTAAATGCATTAATCTCATAATTGTTTCTGGCACATGGTAGAAGCCACTGGTATCTACTGTTGTCTTTTATTAACCAGACAGTGTATTTTAGAATAGTGTAGATTTCTGAGGCCTGAGTTCACTCTAGAAAATCAAGATTTTAGAATTAAGGTCAAAAGTTAGCAAATTAACTTTTGAAAATAATTCAAATTCTCCAAGTATACAATGGATACTCATTCACTCATCAACTATTGATATGCACTGTCAGTGAATAAATAAAGATCTCCAATTTATAAATAAGCCAGTAATTGAAAAAGGCCAAAATATTTGGCCTAACAACTCATTCTACCATCAACTGATAGTTTTTAATATAAGGAAAGTTTAGATATAATTCACACCAAACTTCATCAACAAAAATAGTAAAAGCTTCACAATTTTAAGATAAATCTCTAGCATTTAGAATTCCAAATATAGTATGTCATTACTGCAAGTATGCATAGTTTTAATTCAAGGCCTACTTTTGGTTCTGGTTCACATCTACTTCTTCAGGAAACTGACCTTATTAAATGTAGAATAAGTTTCAGAAATTGTGCTAAACTTGTTTACGTATGTTATGCCAATCAATTATTTAAAAATCTATAAAACAGATCTTTTTATTATTTGATAGGTAAAGGCACTGAGGCTTAGTGAGATTAAGTACTTTCCAAAATGTATACAGTTTAGTAAATGACAGATCTGAGCTATCCCTCATATCTATCTCTTCTGTGGGAAAATTCTCTCTTAAGGGAAGAACAGGAGTAAAAGAAGAGGTTTTTTCTTTTTAGTTTTTTTTTTTTGTTTTTTTTTTTGTTGTTTTTGTTTTGTTTTGTTTTGTTTTTGTTTTGTTTTGTTTTGTTTTTCCGAATCCATTCAGATCCAGGAAGATTCTAGGAATAAATCGGGGTAATTCTTAGAAAAGTAGGATGTATGAAACATCATGACTTCAAAGTCAGCTCTTTATTAAATGGGGTTAGTTATCCAACTGTTATATAGGTTTGCTATGCATTCATATATGTGCTTGGTTATCTTTGCATGTGCAGCTAGGGGAATTGATGTAAAAGTGGAACTAAAGGAAGATCTGTTATGCTCTAAAAAACAACAAAAATTAATTGTCTTGTTAAATATAGCCCTTACTCCCCAGGAAGAACACAATGGGGAAAATGAATTGCCTAGAACACAGAAAGGATTCAGAGTGGAGCTAAAGAAGATTCTTTACTGTCACAGTCATGCCCATAACTCAGCACAAAGGAGTCGACCAGCATTTCCCTTACCGTTTTGGAAGGGCAGCACACTTGTTAACAGAAATAAAGTGTCAGTAGTTCAGAAATGGAATAGAGCTAGATCCTGAGAAATGACTATAAATGAATACTCGACAGGGTTTCTATGGTATGGGGGTTTATTCGTTTTAACTTTGGTAAAACAAGATTGGTTCTGATGCCAGTAAGAATTGGAAATGTACATGAGAACCTATCATTAAAACTTCATAAACGTTGGCTGGGAAATTGTCAAAAATTTGTTAGTTTTCTTCATAGAACTTTTCAGTACTTGTTATAGATAGATTCAGTAAAACTTATGTGCTTATTGCTGTCAGATTCTGGTACTCTGAGTGAGCAAACACCCTTATAAAATACTGTGTTTTTCTTCCTTTGGTTGTCTGTTTATTTTGTTTTAACCCTTCTTTCAAGTATCACTTTGCATGGATATTCCATGTCTTATAATTGAGTTTGATCAATGTGAGTCATCACAAATGGTAGAAATTTCTTTTTTGTTATTTTCGCCTCATCAGCCCAACACTTGTTATGGAAAGATGGTAATGTAAGTGAAGAAGCTTATCTCTAATTCCTTAAAAATAGTGAAATGAAAAATAATTGGAAAATCAAAAGAAGGTTTGTATAAATATTAACCTGTCTAGTTTGACATCATTTGCTACCACTTTTATTTATTTATTTTTTGAAGATTTGTTTATTTATTTGAGAGAGATCATAAGCTGGGGGAGAGGCAGAAGAGGGATACAAGCAGACAACCCAATTGCAGGACCCTGAGATCAGGACCTGAGCCAAAATCCAGAATTAGATGCTTAGCCAACTGACCGACCCAGGCACCCCATTTGCTACCACTTTTAAAGGCAGCTGGTTGCAGGTGTAATTCTAAGTGCAGACACAGGCAAAATGAATACAAAGTCAGTCATTGCTTTTTTTTGACTGTAGTGCACATTTCAGAGAATTTTATGAAGTCAATTCTTGACATGGGATGTGCTTTTCTATTTCATCAATAAAAGAATAAATAAGGAACCGGGATGTATCCACTTGAGTGAAAGTCAGGATGAAAAATCAGTTGCAGAAATTGGCTGTGGTATAGAATTTGGATAATACTCAAAAGAATATCTTAATTGAATATTTCTGTTCTCCTTTATGCTACTGAATCATTTGAAAGTAATATGAAAGCTTATCATCCGGTTATTGAGCTTTATATTTGAGATGAGAATTCTAGTATCACATAGTTGATCAGTGACATGACCTGCAAAAAAGATTGACTCCTTTTTTTTTTTTTTTTTTTTTGGTGCAAATTAAATACCACAAGATATTTCATCTCCCTTCAGGATGAATGACATTAATATAAAATAATGAAGTCTATGGAGGAGGTGCAATACAAAAGATGTAAATTTATATAACACTCAAAACATAAGGAAAAATAAACTTTTAAATAGGGTTTGTTAAATATAAATCATGTTCAGTTTATATTATCTCCTTTGTTTACTTAGTTAAATCAAAGAAAATATAAAAATTACAGAATAAAACTAAAAGGGGCTATCAGAAAGAAAGAAGAAAGGTACTAGAAAAATGGATGTAGCATAGTAGAATTAAGATAGCATCTCTTGGACTCAAGAGTTTGCATTGAAGAAGACTGAATCAGAAAGTATAGAACACACAGAAATTCTTCCAAAACATAAAAGCGAAAGACAAACAAAAGCTGTCAGAGAAAATAAGGCCCGACAGCAGCCACCAGCAACAACAACAAAAAAACTCAATACATCTAATATTATTCCTAATGAAGTTACTAGAACAAATAGAGATGGGTTCATGGTTAGCTACAATAGAGGGAAACTTGTGGAATGATAGAACTCCACATAAATTAGGTTCATGGTGAACAGAGAAGAGATAGAGAAGTGGTAAATGTTAAGATACAACTTAGTGACATATTTGAATTTAACAGATAAGTTTTAAAAATCTTCAAACATCCAGAGGAAATATGGGGTAAATATTGAAAGAAAAAAAAAAAAAGGAAAAACAATTTTGTATCTACAGAAAATAATGAAACACAGTTTGTAGAATTTGAACAAAACAGAGGGTAATTTCTAAAATTTTACTCATGAAAGTCAATTATTCACATTTGGCTCCTAAATATACACAGGATGTCACCTGTATAATTAAAAATATACTTCAAGTGAGAAATGAATACAAATAAAAACACAAATGAAGAAATTACATGAAAGCTATGAAAAAATAATGAAAGAAATAGACACAACTATGTAAATATGGAATAAAATCTAAATGACTCATGCATATGGGTTACAAAACAATAAAGAATGTTAACAATTTCTGGAAATTAAGATACATAATTAAATAATAATGTAAAGATAAAAATGAAGATAAAGCTATGGGATATGTCAATAAAAACTTCAAGCCTGGGTTTAAATTACCTAACTTAACATAGGTTAGAGTTGAAAGGAGTTTTCTTATCATTTATATTGTGGGCAATAGAGAAATTTTAGCCCAGGGATTTTCTTTAAAATTACAGATCTTTACATCTAGAATTTAAAGCAGGCTGCATGTCTTTAAAATGACTAGCTAAAGGACAAGAAACCAGTTTATTTTGCATGTCATAGAAAACATGGGGGCAAAGTGAAGCCCCCAAAATGTAAAAATACAAAATAGGATAACAAGTAAACTATGAAGATAAAATAAAACTAAGCATATTCATTGTAAGAATACAAAAATGAGTTTATTGTACTAAAAGAGTAGGATATCAAATTTGGTCAGAAATAAAATCCAGCTCTACTAATTACAGGAAAGTTATTTAAAATAAGATTTTTAAAGAATTTTTTAAAGATTTTATTTATTAATTCCTGAGAGACACAGAGAGAAGCAGAGACATAGAGGGAGAAGCAGGCTTCTCACAGGGAGCCCGGTGTGGGACTTGATCCCCAGACCAGGATCACGCCCCTAGCCAAAGGCAGACAGCTCAAACACTGAGCCACCCAGACGTCACTTTAAGAATTTTTTTTTCAGTGTGAACAAAAATATTGGAGAAAGGTAAACAAGATGGGTAATTTGAATAGCAGAGCAAGATTTTAAAGAAACACCTTTTCATCAAGAGTAAATAATGTGAGATTTTTAAAGATGCAGAATTTTATATATCTTAAAAATATACATATATTCTGAAGAAACAATTTTATTTCTAGAAATAGCCCTAAGTCCTTTATGCTTTTAGAATATTATGTGGTGAGTATGCACTTAACTTTTTTAGGTATCATATTAGCAGTGTCAGCTGTAAGTCATCCTGTTATACCTTATATCCATACTACTCGCTTATCTTATAACTGTAAGTTTGTACCATTTGACCACCTTCATCCAAGTCCCCCTCCTCCCCGCTCCCTACCCAAATCTATCTCTTTTTTGATCATACTTTTAAAATGGTAAAAAAGTGTTAGTTTATAAATGTCCACAGTAGAGAATTGGTTATACTTCCATGTCTTGGACTATTCTATTGTTAATTAGAATGTACAAAAGTTTAATATTTTAATAATATTTGAAATATTTATGATTTATTTATAAGCTTCAGAAGTGACTAAGCTTTTTGTATATATGAATTCTGATGTAATAAGAACTCTACCTCTAAAAAAAAAAAGAAGGACTCTACTTCTAATAGTGAAGATAACCATAAGCATTTTTCTTTTCTATATGTCAGGATGTTTGGCTTGTTCCCTAAGACTACAATATCCTTAAAGAAAGAAACACAAACACAACTCTTACAAACTCAGAATCATATCCATTGTTACTTGTTCATGGTTTGTTGTTGTTGTTGTTGTTGTTTTGCGGGGTTTTGAGGGGGAGAGGCAGTGTGCAGTGGGGGAAGGAGAGACAGAATCTTAAGCAGGCTGCTCCACACCCCGTGTGGAGCCCCAGGTGGGGCTGTATCTTGTAACCCTGAGATCATGACCTGAGCCTAAATCAAGAGTTGGATGCTTAACCAACTGAGCCACTCAAGAGTCCTGGTTCATGGTTTTTAATACTAAAATTATAAGTGGAAAACTCGTTAATCAGATGCTGATTTTTTTCCTTTTTCTGTATTTCTGTCATTGTTGGCAAACTGGAAATCACCTACACTTTATGCTGTAGACAGAATGAGGTTCAAATCTACCTCCACTATTTACTGTTGGTATAGCCTTAAGAGAATTTATAAATTTCTTTGCTTCTCTGTTCAACATCTGCAACATAGGGACATTTTCCCATTGTCCTACTGGTCATTGTGTATATTAAATAAGTACTTAATGCAAAAGTGTCTGGTATACTGCAGAATCCATAATGGCTCCCTTGAAATATTAAGAACTTAAGTGGCCCAGCATAAGCAAATGCTGCAAACAGTTATCCTTCTCTGTCACTTTTCACTCTTTCCATTAAACTGTATGGGGATGAATTGAATCCTTGCCCTTTTGACAATATAGAAATGGCTGAGGAGGAAGATCATTTCTGGGAATAGACATATTTCCCAGTTGAGATAAACTGACAAGGAGGATGAAAGGTCATTCTAGAGAAACAATCCAAATGAGTTCTTGCTACCTAAGATGTCCCAAAAGATTCTATAGGAAATGAAAGTAAAAGTGACAGAAAGAGCAATGGTGTTAATATGTTTCTAAAGTAAAAGGGGTGTGCATTTCCTAATGTGTGCAAAATGGATACTCTCAGTGTAATGTCTAGCCCTCTGGTGGCTTTCAATAAGTGCTTAATAATGGCAAGGATAATGTGATTAGTTTTTCCCCCTCTGCCCTTTCAAGAGCTCTCTGAAGTGAGGGCAGTCTATAATCTCTTAATATCTCCAGGTGACTGTGTTAAGTAGCATTACCTGGACTAAGGAAAGACATGCAAACAGGAAGATCAAGGTCATGAATGGTTACCATTTGTGCTTGGGTATTTTGTCCCGCAATTTTGAATTCAGTGAGACCTCTTGTCACACAATCACCTAGAGAGCTAGGCCCAGGAGAAATAGAAGTAAGCAATTAAAATCCCGTTTGCTGCCCTAGGCTTGTTTTGAGTTCATTGTTCAGCAGATGAGCTAGTTCAAGAGTTTCACTTTCAGCAGTTCATCTGATTGAACTTGGGACCAATAAAAGCAAGAGACCAGATAAAGCAAGAGGAAATAGCTGTGGCTTGGGAACATAACTAAAACTGGTAGTGATAAAAAATAATCTATAAAGTGACAGCTCCCAGATTGCTTTATTTTCAAAATTGTTAGATGGTAGGAAGGTAGGAAGGTTTAACTTTGGCTCATCTTCATCACCTTTAACACCTTTAACCATTTTAACACAACACTTTGCAGAACACGGTGGCTCCAAGAATCGTCACGGTCTTTTCTTCCTTTCTTTCAAGCATTGGTCTTGACAAATTGCCCCAAGATAAATCCTCTGCCAACTTTTCATGTTCATTTTGATCTCTAATAGTCATGGTGAGCTCCTGACTTTCAGATGTGCATTTTATTGAAAAAAATATGAATAAATAAATTGGATTTGAGAAAGTGATGAGACTAAGACATATAGCATCTCATACCACAACTGCTTTATGATAGTTCAGAAGACCTACAGTACTTAAAATTTTGATGAAAAGGAAATATGGAAAGAAGATATATAAGAGAAGAAGACATTTGATATTTCTTTTTAAAAAATATTTATTTATTTATTTATTTATTTATTTATTTATTTATTTATATTTTAGAAAAAGAGAGAGAGAGAGAGAGAGAGAGAAAGTACATCCATGAGGGGAAGGAGGAGAGGGAGAGAGAAAATCTCAAGCAGACTCCCTGCTGAGGGAGCCTCACCTGGGGCTGGATCTCATGACCCTGAGATCATGACCTGAGCTGAAATCAAGAGTTGGATGCTTAACGGACTGAGCCACTCAGGCCCTCCTGACATGCTATTGAGTGAGTTTATGAAAAGAGACATGCTTGTTGGATAGCTCTCTTAGTATGATTCCTGGCTTGGTTTCTTGTTTTCTTATAATAATGTGTTCCTAGGTAGGACATATGATTTAATTTCATTATTTTATTATTTTAAGATTTTATTTGTTTATTCATGAGAGACACAGAAAGAGGCAGAGACATAGGCAGAGGGAGAAGCAGGCTCCATGCAGGGAGCCCAATGTGGGACTCATCCAGGGACTCCAGGAGCACACCCAAAGCCAAAGGCAGACACTTAACCGCTGAACCACCGAGGCATCCCTGATATTATTTTAAACTTGAAGAGTGGGTATGGTAGATAGCTTTCTGAGACAGCCCCGATGATATTCCACCTCCTGGCATCCACACCTTGGTAAACTCCCCTTCTCCAATAAATAGAGATGGCCTGTGTAACCATCAGGATTTTGAGGAAATGATTTTGAAGTGTGACTTCGAAAGCTAGGTAATGAGAAAATATTGAGGCTTCCATCCTGCTTCCTCTTGAATGACTCACTCTGAGGGAAGCTAGCTGCCATGTGGTATCAACACTCAAGTAGCCCAATGCAGAGGTCCACATGGCAAGAGATTGGGGCATCCTGATAGCAAGTAGGTGAATGAACTAATTTGGAAGTGCATTCTTCAGCCCCAGTAAAACTTTCAGATGAGTGCTGCATTAGCCAACAACTTGATTGCAACCTCCTGAGAGACTCTGGGCTCAAACCACCCAACTAAGCCACTCCAAAATTCCTGAGCTGCAGAGAAAGTGAAATAATAAACATTTGTTCTTTTAAGGTGCTAATTTCTGGATGACTCCACAATAGATAAATACAATTGCTAATAGGAATTACAGCATCATTTACTGAAAATAATTATAGTCACAGTTGCTTTGAAAATACTTTCATAAATTCAAGTCACTTAGCTTTATTTTTAATATACCTAACAGTTTTTTTTTTTGTTTTTTTTTTTTTTGTGAGATCTTTAATCCTGCTATTCCATTCTCCAGGGATGCTTTTGCAGTTTTCAAAATTCCAACTATCTTTCTTTGCTTGCTACAATTCCAAATTTCCTCTCTGTATAACCATCTGCCCAGTTCAAGGCAAGCTCATTCCTCAGAACTTTCACATGTTTCATTTTTGCATATATTATAGCCCATCATGGCTTTTAATGTTTTGTCTTCTCATCTTAGAAATAACCAGGTTAATATTCTTGAGACTTTGGACCTTGATCTCACTGGTCTTCTATGCATGGTGGTCACTAATCCTGAAAGTGCTGTTAGGTAAAAAGTAGACTCTGAAATGAGAACAAGCAAGCTAAAGCCCACTTACCATTTCAAAAATGTGAATTGCTTCATCTGTAGAATGAGCATAAAAGCAATGAGATGTCTGTGTTACTATGAAGATGTAATGGTTCAATTTAGGAATAGTACCTGGTACAGTGTTAACATAGTGTAAAGTGTTCAAAAGTAACTATAGTATTAAGCTGGGTTTTTTCCTACTTATGTAGTATATAATATCCAATATTGGCTATTTCTTGACTATATTTCTTATACATCAAACTATGTTTTAAACTTTTCATATTGATTATCCTATTTAATCCTCCCACAAATTGTATGTAATATCAGCATTCGTATGAAGAAATTAGAGCATAGAGTAGCTGCAAGGCTTACCTGAAATCATAAAACTGGTAAGTGGAAGTCTGGATTAATAACAGTTGTTCTGAGCCCATAGGCCAGAACCTAACCAATTTAACATCCCTCCCTTCTCATAAATATGAGTTAAACATGTGAACTTGCTGGGCAGATCCAAGAAGTGTGATTTACATAGATATATTTGTTGTTGTAAATCATTTATATTTTTTGTTTACTCATATTAAGTAGGAAACAAATCCATATAAAAACAAAAAAAATTAAAGATGGAGGTATAAACATCTCTTACATTTTTCTCTTGGGATAACTCTCTTGCAAATTTAGAGCAGCCAGATAGAGACTCATGGGAACAAGGTTGGTCTTTGGTGATATAGGAAATCCTTTTGTATTAGAAAGTATGAAACTATATCATTCAGTCCATTGATGGAACTCATCAGAAATGGAGTTGAGGAATGTACCACAGCAATTAATGTGTCAAAGCTGTATTGACAATCCATTTGTGAAACAGTGATAGTAATACCAACAGCTATATGGATTATTATAAAGAGTAGTTGACTAATCTTTCAAAAGCCTCTTACTAGGCTCAATCAATAAATGTTAATTATCTTATTTCCACACTGCCAATGGGCTTAGTCAGGATAGGATAGGTTATGCTTCAGTAACAAGAAACCTCAAAAATCTTAGTGGCTTAAAAATAATAAAGGTTTGTTTCTACCTCATTCAAAATCATCCACAGGTTTATGTGACTCTCTAAGCCAGCTATTGTCTATGTTATAATTTATTATTGCCCTTTCCTATAAACATATGCCTTTAGGATTACTGAGGTAGAGAAAGGAAAGTCCAACACCATCAATTAAATGTTTCTGCCTAGAAGCAACATATGCCACTTCCAATCTAATTCCATTAGTCAAGCAATGCATATAGCTATGCTTGACTTATAAGGATCTGGAATGTATAATACTTCTAAGTACCATGAAGGCAGAGAACCAAAATAAATAGTGAGTAGCTTTATCACTACCACATCATTATTGTTAAATTTGAACTTCTCCAAAAGATGATTTGCTCTATTGTTGACTCAAGGTCACCAATGGCTAGGCTCTAGCTGATACTCATTTTAACTCAATGTTTAAAATACAGTGAAAAGATCATTGCTAATTGTGTGCTTTGTTAATTAAGAAGTGAATCATTTGCTATAAATTATTGTTGCTTTTATGAGTGAAAATTTGCCTACAGTATGTGTGTAAATAAGTGCATGTGTACCCACATGCATGCATCCTCTCATTCCAAAAAGAAAAATGTCAAAGTGATGGATGAGCTTCTATAGTCTCTGCTTCCAGCTCCATAGTATTTATTAATAGTTGTCCTTTTAGAGAAAGAAAAAAAAAATTTTTTCAAGGTCATGTACAGAGATTCTCTTGCTAAATATCCATCAAAATTAGTTGGGATATCACAGATGAGTTCCTTTTCCACTGGACCAGATCTTCACTCTTTTGCTTTGCTATGTCAGAGGGCTCTACCTATGGAAGACACCTAACTGGAAAATAAATTCAACATATGTAATTGTCTCATAAAATAAAAACTAAAACATGATCTTCTATAGAATGTTAGTTTTGAATACAAGTTGGCTTCATTATGGCTTCAAACGAGCCAACATGCAAACTACATGTTAATAAATTGATGTCTTTAGAATAGGGTTTCATGTGCTTTTTATTATACATATATATATAATTTAAATATTTATTTATTTATTTATTTATTTATTTATTTATTTATTTATTATTTATTTTAGAGAGAGAGCATGTGAGCAGGCAGAGGGGCCAATGGAGAAGGAGAGGGAATCTCCAGCAGACTCCCTGCCAAGTGCAGAGCCCGAAGGAGGGCTCTACCTCATGACACTGAGATCATGACCTGAGCCAAAATCAAGAGTCGGATGCTCAACCAGTTGATCCACCTAGGCACCCCTCATGTTATTTTTAATTTATTTTTTATAACTCCTATAAGCCATAATACTGTAGGGGACGAAACACTAGGAAAAATATATCCTATAACCAGCTGGTATATCCTCGACCAATGCTATTCTCTCTTGTTCCCATTACTATACTTTTCCCAGCTCTTAAAGAGCCAAACCATCTCTCATCCTTCACTTTGTTTTAGCATCTGAATGATGATGTATGAGTTGTAAGATAAAGATGAACACAAACACACATCTAGATGTATGAAGTGATTTCAATTTATATTTTATCTGGATAAAACATTGCATTTTATTTAAAGAGATTTACTTAACAAATCATATGAATTTTTTTAAGAACCCCAAGCAAATTTTTTTCATTACTCAAGTAATAAGTATAATAAATGTGTATGTATTATATATATACACACATATATTTAATAAATGTATATGTATATATTATGTATATTAGTTGTTATATCAAATAAGTACCTTATTAAAAACAGTTGATTAATTACACTTTTAAAAGAAATTAGAGTATTGTACATCCATTATGCATGAATTACTAGTTTCTAAATAATATATAGTCATTAGGAGCAATGTGAAAATTTGACAAATTGAACTCTACTCATAGGCATTAATGACAATGCATTGTGAGTTACTTGTGCTGATTTTCTAGTGCTGTGCTTTGGAATGAAAGTTTTTTAAAGAATATTTTTGATACCCTGGTGTAAAGCTTCTGTGGGGTTATTTGACAGATGTCCTGTGAGTTCTTTCAAGGCAGGGGATAAAAGTACAGTGCTCCAAACAAGAAAGTGTGAGCAGAATGGCTTTTGGCATGTGGGTGGAGAGGCTGGCACTTTCTCAGTTCAATTAAATGGAATTTTAAATTGTGAATTTGCACAGAGCTGAAAAAAGGCAGCTATGTGGAAGTTTGTTTTCATTCTTAAAGTAGATCCTGTTCTGCCCTTGATATACTCATGCAGTACTCAGAGCTGCTAATGTAGAATCTTCCTATAATGTGAGATGTTGGGACACATGTTCACAAAGAAACATGTTTCCCTCTCAGACCGAGGTATAGAATAGCTAAAACAATTTGCTTCAACACGACAGAACTGACTTTCTAAAATAAATGATTTTTCTCTTGATGCATGGGAATTTAATATAAATGATTTGACCAATGACTTTAGCTCTAGTCAAGATGGAGTAAGCACTTTCCACCACACCCCTCCCACTAGCTACAACTAAGATCTCGTCAGAACAAAACATGTAAAACAATTCTCAGAAGTCTCTAACAGGTAAATAGTAAAAAGTAGACTGGCTAGGGATGTCCAGTGAAGAGTTCCAGAGGGAAAATACATGTCCTTGGGTGCTAAAGCATCCCACGATTCAGAAATTTCAGTGAGCAAACACAAAACAAACAAAACAACAATAACAACAAGAAAATTCCTAGTCTCTCTGGCTAGAAGACTAAAAACAGGGGAGTCTTGAAGTACAGACCCTTTTGGTTATATAACCACGTTGGAAAAAAGCTAGGTAGATTCTCATGAAACTAAACATACATTTATTATATAATTTAGCATTACTGCTCTTGGCTATTTACTGTAAAGTAATGAAAACTTCTGTTCACACACTAAAAAATCTCATCACTATGAATGCTCATAGTAGCTTTATTTGTAAACAGTAAAAACTACTAACAAGTTTTAGTTAAAATAGAAATAATTCTACAATATTATTTTTGTGTGATATTACATTTGGACTTTACTCTTTCATAAACAATTGATTACAACAATTAAAAATATCTGAAATCTCATAGGAGATGATTTTATTATACTGGTATATTAATAAGCAACATTTTTGGATAGTGCTCAAATCTACTAAAAAATTGAAGACAGAAAAGCATTGAATCTAAAATATTGACATTTAATTAAAGTTGTAATCATCCTTTTATATTTTAGCCATCAGCATCACTGTCCAGGGCTACCCTTTGCAATAATGATATAAAATGAATAGTACTATAAAGTGTCTTTTCCCTCCATATTTCTTTTTAATGGAGTTCAAAGTACATGCCAACTCAAAAGACTTATTGTCAATAAAAGGTTGTTTATGCAAAACCCCCAATACTATTAGCTTTATCATAGTTATGGCAAAAACATGCTACAAGAGATTCCCGGATGAGGAACACTGTCACAAGGAATTTTCTCCCTATAAAAAATAGCATTTATGTGCTTTCTAAAAGTATTTGCTCACTATTTATAAATGAATCTCAGCTCTTTTGTTATCTCAGTGTTACTAGTTTTGAAATGGTATGGTCAGATAGTTACTCTAGCTTGCTGTTGATAAAGTTAGTTCAGGGGGAAAGGAAGTCAAGCCAAGGGAATAGAGACAGTGCTGTAGAAATCATTGTGTTCATTTGAGAAAGCTACTACCTGCTTCCTCCTGTCTAGGACTGTTGGAAATGAATCACCAAAGTAAAATTACAGATACATTTGATTTAATTTTAAAATAAGCTGGGAAAGATATAAAGAAATGTCAGAAACCGCAACACCTGGCTAGGGTGAGGTGAGAAAGAAACTGATTTCCTTTAATAAAATTTTTTTTTTCATTGCACACACACATCCTATTCACTGCATAGATTCAATCCAATGTCAGAGCGCCTGGGTGGCTCAGATGGTTAAGGGTCTGCCTTCGGCTCAGGTCATGATCCCAGGGTCCTGGGTTCCAGTCCTGCATGGGGCTCCTTGCTCAGTGGGGAGTCTGCTTCTCCCTCTCACGTTGCCCCTCTCCACCCCTCAGTTCTTGCTCTCTTTCACTCTCTCAAATAAATAAAATCTTAAAAAAAAGATTAAATCCAGTTTCATGCAAATAAATAGTTACAAAAGTCACAAGAAAACTAGTCTTCTGATGTCTAATCCAGGGCTACTGATACATAAATGTGCGATTTCTTAGATTGTTCTCACGTAACAATACTTCATTTTATATATTTTCTAAAGCATTCTTATGTTATTTTTCCTTACATTTGATCATGTCATTCTTTTATGGAAATCCTTCTAATGCCCCTCCCCTCTCATGTCATTAAAAATAAGCTCCCATATAAACGAGGTGTTACATTCCCTGCCAGCACATACTTCTCTACTCATTCCCTACCCTATGTGCTCCCTACTCATTTCCTGCCCATCTTGTCTATGCTCACTGGCCTCCTCACACCTGATAAATATGCTCTTACTTCATGGCCTTGCCACTCCTCTTGCCTAAATGCTCTTACGAACGTATCCATGTTTCAGCTCTTGACTTCCTTCAAATCTTTTTAAGAATGCCACCATATCACAGGTTTCCCTCCAAAAGCATTGAGAAAGGAATGTAGACTGCTGATATTCATTTTAGTCTGGTGGGAGCTAGATCAGATTTTTGACCTGGAGAACAGGAAGATAATCAGCTCATGTTTATTTAAGCCACCAAGTTTGTGGAAATGTGTCATGACATCAATAGAAAACAAATCCAGGCCCCACACCAATTGACACATGGGCCTTTCACCAGTTGGCAAGTTATTGAAACTTTGTGGGATTTTTTTTTTCTTACCCTCTGGCACTCATTTGTCTTACCGAGGATAAAATCAGGTTTCTAAAGTCCTGCTATCTAGTCTTCACCAAGTCCATATAAGAGCTTATCATCCATGAATGGACCAGTGTGGTATCCTGTGGACAGCAGGCAACTGATAACCTTGGAAATCAAAGTATGACAGGGCTGGTTTGCTGATATAGCTCTGAAGTAGGACTCTGGAGATGTACTGCTGGTCTTACCAAGTGAAATACCACAGCATCTGATTCAAAAGCAGAAATTCACCAGCTTGGTTCTATATCGATATATCAGATATTAGAGGAATGTGTTGATTTACTCAGGAAGCTACATGTGGAAGGACAGCTGAAATTGGAGCCACCAACTCTTTAAATTTACCCACCTATACAAAGCAATAAAAAAATTAAGTAAATAAGCAATGGGTTCAAGATATGAGAACAATATTGTTGAATTCTCAACATGGAGTCATCTAATTAGATGACATTCTTAAATGTCAGGTGGATAAGATGACCCATTGTGGCCCTTTCTTCTGCAACTGGTCATATGGTCATGGTCATTATTTACAACTTTTTTTTTTTTTTTCACACTGTCCCACATTCCTTTTGCTCTCAGCAAGCACCTACGTCGTATGTGATTTCTTGCCTGGTATGATGACCACATACTGGTCATTAATTTAGTGGATATTAACATCCTAAAGAACACCATCCCAGGGAATCCCTGGGTTGCTCAGCAGTTTGGCGCCTGCCTTCAGCCCAGGGTGTGATCCTGGAGACCTGGGATCGAGTCCCACATCGGGCTCCCTGCATGGAGCTTGCTTCTCTCTCTGCCAGTGTCTCTGCCTCCCTCTCTCTCCTCTGTGTCTTTCATGAATAAATAAATAAAATCTTTTTTTTTAAAAAAAGAACACTATCCCAGCTTACAAGGAATTGACTCCCAGATGGTACTGTCACTGAATCTTTAAAAGCTCATTCCACACTTCTCTTAGCTCATCTACCTTATAGTGACGGACAACATAGCAGTATCAGTTAATCCTGTGGGTATTGCTGTGCTTCCTTTTTTATGTAAAAATTCCTTGGTCAGAAAACAAATTTTTTCATCAGAAGTACTCCTGCGTGAAATACATGATAGTGACTAAGACAGTCAGTAAGTCTAAGGATAGTGGTTTTGCAAGAAAAAAATCTGGGCAAGGAAGACAAGTATTTATCCAGAAGGGTGTCTATTACAGAGAGAATAAAGTGTTGACCTTCCTATGATATAAGTGGTCTGATAAAATCAACTTACCACCAGATTCTGCCTGACCCCTTGGAGAATGGTTCCCTGTCAGACACTCATTGTGGATCTCCCCTGTTGGAAGTTTGGCAATTCCACAGTAGCTGCAACTAACATCACCTGGTAAGTGAAATTACCTGGTAAGTGAGTGACTTTCAGGAGAAGCTGGTGTGCTTCACCAGAGCTGAATATACTGGCTCAGGACATGGAGAAGGTGAAGGAAAGGTGGTGAGAACTGCAGAAGGTGTGGTTCTAGAAGCTGCCTCACACTAAATGAGAGCTAACAAATCAGTGACAACATGTGTGTCATATGTGCCCCAGCTGTCATAGTGCCTGGGATCTTTTATCAACCAAAGCTGAAGAAATGTGGCTTCAGCTTCTGTGTTTCTAAAGTGTCTTTTGTAGCCAACACTAACTAGGAAAATGGAATTCTAGGAAATATGTTTTTGTGTTAAGTTGACAAATTAACACTATTTTACTAATTGTTTTTTACACTTACTATGCTATTTTTCCTCATTTGATGTGTCTGTTGAGAAAATAAAGAATGTCACTTTGGGTATAAAAATGATGGATTGAGTCCATTAAATGGATAGCAGTTTTTTTGGTCAGTGGCAGAAATGAGGGCCACTTTGGTAATATTTTTTTGATTCACAAAAATTATGGATTGCCACGACTGATTACTAAGATAGAGTAACAGTTTTGCCTTTGAGTAAAAAGTAAATTGTTGTGACGCCTAGATGGCTCAGCGGTTGAGCATCTGCCTTTGGCTCAAGTCCTGATCCCACATTGGGCTCCTTGCGGGGGGCCTGCTTCTCCCTCTGCTTATGTCTCTGCCTCTCTCTCTCTCATGAATAAATAAATAAAATATTAAAAAATAGATTGTCTTAAGGCAAGTTTTAGCAAGGTGCCTTATTTGGAAGAAACACAAGTCTGATACTTTGCCTAAGTCCTTGAATTTTATTATTTGTTATTTTTTTTTTAAGTTTTCTCATGAATAGATTGGAGACTATATTTTAGACATGGCTGAGATTCTGAGAAGGGGATTCTTGTGCAAGTACTTACTGAGGGAGGGAGTCTGGTGGTTTCTTATGAAACTAAATGTGTTCTGGCCAAGTGATCCGACAATTGCACTCCTTGGTATTTACCCAAAGGAGGTGAAAACTTATGTCCACACAAAAACCTGAACATAGATGTTCATAGCAGCTTTATTCATCTTTGCCAAAACCTGGAACAACCAAGATGTTCTTCAGTAGGTTAATGGATAAATAAACTGTGGTACATCCAAATGATGAAATACTGTTTAGCACTGAAAAGAAATGAGCTGTCAAGCTATGAAAAGACATGGACAAATCTTAAATTCATATTTCTAAGTGCAAATGCCAATTTGAAAAGGCTACATATTACATGAATCTAGCAATATAACATTCTGGAAAAGACAAAACTATGGACACAGTAAAAAGATAAATAATTTTTAGGAATTTGATTGGGGATGAATAGGCAGAGCACAGATGATCTTTAGAGCTGTTAAGATAATCTGTATGATACCATAATGGTAGACACGTGACATTTATACATTTTGTTTCAAACCCATAGAACACACAATGTGAAGAATGAACCCTAATGTAAACTATCGAATTACAATATATCAGTCTGTATTCATCAGTTGTAACATATGTACCCTCTGATAGGGGGTGTTGATAATGGGGGAATCTATGCATTCATGGGAACAGGGAGTATATGGGAAATCCCTGTACTTTTCTTTCAATTTTGCTATGAACCTAAAATGCCTTTTTAAAAAAATGAAGTCTTAATTAAAAACAAAGAAACAAGACTCATAGACAATACTTCCACGTTCCTACATTTATAGTATCTGCTATAATTGTTTACCCCAATACACACACACACACACACACACACACCTCTTGTTGTCATGATGTTACTTATATTGTTAAAACTCTCACTTCACACCATTTCCTCATCCCATATATTATTCATACTCTACCTAACAATTTTCAAGGCCTCAGATCCTGACATATGGTTCTACCCACTGCATCAAGTGTGCCTTGGGGAATGTGGTCAATTTTCTATTCTGACTGCTTTATTGTGTGAGGAGAACTTGCTTGGACTCTGGTAAATACTTCCCCTATCCTACTCAGTTCTAACTAAAGATTGTACTAATGCAAAGTGGGTTGAGAAGGATCTGGAAAGTCACTGGGTGTGTAGTGTTCTTAGCCACACTAATCTTCTTTCCCCTGTCATACCTCAAGAGGCCTGTCTGCATTATCTTCTTACTCTCCAACTTAGATAGAGCTTTGCATAAATATATAGCCAATCCATGTTTGTCAAATTGTCAGAACCCCTCAAACATGTAGAATCTCGAATACCATGGAGACTTAGCCTAACTTTGGCAAACTCTGATTTTTGTGCAGACTAAAAAGTGAACTGCTCCTTCTTTTGCCCAGATCTAGAGTGTTCTTTGGTTGCTGTTATGTTGGGGCAGAATCATGGTTAACCACTTTAAACAATGTGTAGGAAAAAAATAAATATTTCTTTGTGCCTATTTTGTTCCTGGTTTCTGTTTGAGAATAAGGAGACTTTCAGGATTTCCTGATTCCATGGTTATCGTCATTTTGAAGAACAGTGTCTTGTTTTGTTTTTCTTTTTTCCATCCAAAAGTTAAAAATATACTCCTAAACTCATAATCCCCAATAATGTAATATGAACTGTGCTTCTAAGCTTCAAAATTGTTTTATTTTGTCATTTACAAAGTCATCCTGGAAATATTTGTTTCCTTGCCTTGCAAATATTGGCTAGTCATGTTGGGTTACTGTGAGATATAAGCAGAGAAAAGAGTATTTTGGAAAAAATAAATTTAAAAATAAGTAAACATAGTGATTTTACAGTATGTTTTTAGGGATTAGTTATTTGACTAGTTCTTTGAATAGTTTAAAACAGGATGAAAGTCCTTATAGGGGAGAATATGCTAACATTAAAACTACCCCCATATTTTAAAACATAAAAATATGACTTTTTGTGTGAAATTGTTATGAAATATTTAATTTTCAACATTTTAATGATGCCCTATATTGTATTTGAAAAAAATAATATTACCTTTAAGGTAAAAGGAACAATCCTTTGAAACAAATACCTTGATAGTGACATTTTGGAAAGGTCAACTTTCTTTGTAATGCATTGAAATAAATGCATTGCATGCATTTGGAAGGACTAACCTGTAGTTGCAGAAGAGGTTTTAAATTGATAGACGCTCTTCATCTAGGAAGAACATTTGGCCTACACGTCAAAAAGTATAACTCATTGCAACACAAAGGAGAACCATGCTTTATCTATGTCTATATTTTTGTTTTTTGCTCTCTCTTGTCTTTTCTCAACAGATTAATTTCCTTGACTTCAAGGGTCATGTCTATATGTTTAACAGACATAATGTAATTTCTCCTCCAATTCCCACTTCCAACTTTTCACCTCCATTTTGGGCATTTCCAGTGAATGTCCCCACCACTGCTTCAAATCCAGGATTTAATATCTTTCTCCATCAAACCATCACACGCTGTTCTTCTCATAATTTCTACTGATAATGATCATTAGTCACTGGTTATCTAAGACTGAAAAGTTTGAACAATTTTTTCCACATCTGATCACTCACCCTCGGTTCATCCTTCTCCCATTCTATTCTGTTTTTTTCTGTTTTTTACTTTACTAATTTCTTACTTTCTGATCTCAGAACTACCATTCTTACTCTGATTTCTCACCTCACATCTGAACCTCATACTATACTTTCATTTCTAAAAATATAATCAATCTTCACATCATTGTGACATGAAAATCCTCAGTTTTATGTCCCATACCCTGTTGAGAAAGTTTTGAGGAATCCTATAATTTAAACTATGGGAAGAAACCAGATGCCTTAACTCAGCAGTTACAGCATTCCAAAACATGCCCCTTACTCACTTTTCCCACGTTACCTTTCACTTCTCTAATGAAAACCTTTCTACCTCCAGGAAGGCTAATTCTCTCACATCCCCTAAGCATTGTTTGCCAAAGCTCTATAGGTGTTTCCACCATTTCTGTTTCCTTCTGACCTATTTCACCCCAGTTTCCAACACAGAACAGAATTATGTAAATCACTTTTGTATTCTTCTAAACAAATCATTATGTTACCTTGCTCTATAATTTTTATCTTAGTAAAAGCATCCATAATAACTAGTTTTAATATTCACATCATTAGCTTCTAGGAAAGTGTATTTTAAATAAAGAGATGTTTATCCATTTTACATATAAAACAAATGACGATTATTGAAGTTTGCTGAATTTCTCAAAGACACACAGCCAAGAAACATTTTTTGATCTAATGGTTCTTTCTTTACAATTATACTTTTCAATTATACTCCATTCCCAGGTAGCATTTCACAGCATTTACAACTGTTACTACCTGGCAATGTCTCTCAGTTCACAACCTTACTGACTGGTGTGGAGCAAGTTACATGCCTTTTTCACATCTAATCTAGCAAAGGGTTAGTACAATTCAGAGATTAAGAAGTAGGGCTATGGGATCAAATAATCCTGAGTTTAAATCTCAGCTCTATCACCTACTTGCCCTATAAACTTGGATAAATTATTTAATATTGTTAAATTCAAGTTTCCTTGTCTGTAAAATGGTGATGGTGATAATGCCTACCTTATAGCACTGGATTATAATGAGCGTTTGATGAGTTGATGCATGAAAACAACATAGTGTCTACCATCCAACAAATACTATTTTTATTACTACTTGCAACTGGTAATAGGGAGAGTGGTTCAGAGAGTAAAATCTATTTCTCAGGCAGATGTCTATGATCCAGAGGCATTTAGATTTCTTAAACCATAGATGATGTTTAATATAATGGGGAAAAAAGACATAATGATGAAATTTTAGTCACTTTGGCTAACTAAGATGACAATTTTGGATAATGATGTCTTTTTTACTAACCTTAAATTCTCATTTAAATCCATTATGTAACTGAGTTAACTGTATTCTCAGCATATGTATAAAATCAGGCCACAGGTGATGGTTAATTTTATGTATCAACTTGACTGGACCATAGAATGTTGAGATATTTGGTCAAATATTATTCTGAATGTGAGTGTCTGTGAGTGTGTTTCTAGATGTGATTAACAGGGGAATCCTAGACTGAATAAAGCAGATTGCCCTCCCTAATGTGGGTGGGCATCTAATCAAATGAAGATCCAAATAAAACAAGGGGCACCTGGGTGGCTCACTTGGTTAGGCATCTGCCTTTTTCAGGTCATGATCCAGGATACTACATTGAAGCCTCATGTTGGGCTTCTTGCTTACTGGGGAGTCTGCTTCTCCCTCTCTGTCTGCCCCTCTCCCTACTTGTGCTCTCTCAGTCTCAGTTTCTATCTCTCAAATAAATAAAATCTTAAAAAAAAAAAAAAAAGGATGAGAGGAAACTTTGCTTGCCTCACTATTTGAGCTGAGACTTAAGTCTTTTCCTGCCCTCAATCTGGAACTTATAACACCAGCTCTCCTAGGTTTCCAGTTTTCCAACTGTGAAACTTGGGACTTCTCAGGTCAGCCTCCCTAATTGTGTGAACCAATTCCATCTCTCGATCTCTCTCTGTCTCTCTGTCTCTCTCTCTCTCTCTCTCTCCTTCTAATGCCTGTTTTATACTAGGCATAGTGCTAGATATTACTAAAAAGGAACCCATAAGAGAGTATTTGAGTTTGTGGTGAGCCTGTTGAATGAGTGAGCAAAGGGCTTAATAGAAGCAGAAATTTAAAACAAACAAAAACCATAGCATTGAAAACAAAGCCACGGTCTGAATGGTCAGAACCAAGGGGACCCACTGCATAAAGAAAAAAAATAAATAAGGCTGAGAATTTGGCTCAACTTAGAAGCCAGGAAGACTCCCTTTATAAGGTTTGGAGCCTTCATTCTGATGATAACTAAAGGGAAAAGGAGCTAGGAGAAGAAAGGGGGACATTTTTAACCTCTAAAAAAAAATTCTTTGCTTTGAGTGATTATTTTTCTAAAAGCAGCTACTCCTACAGTTCTATCATGAAAAAAAAATGTCAAAATTAACTCTTATTTTTTGGATATTTTTGTGTTTTTATTTAATATTAATTTCATTTCATAAATCTTGTAAGTTCAAATAAAATATAGCTTTTACAAATCAAGGAAACATGTCTAAATATTAGCCTCTTCCCAAAGTATGGGATAATTAGTGAAAGTACTTGGCTTGAGTTCTTAGGTTTTAGTTTATAATTTGTTTATAGAATCTCTGTTCTTGAGTGGATTCATTTAAGCCTTTCCCCTCTCCCCTAATCTCTAGGGAGGTAAATTGGGGTTCCTAAAGGCAAAATAATGCCAAGAGCAGTTCTCTTGACATTTTCAAGGAAATGTTGGGCTATTCTGATGGAACTTTGGAGTTGTGTGTGGATCCCATCTAGTTCGACTAGTTCGGGAAGTGATATGAAATCCAGATAAAGCAGTTCAGGCAACCTGCTTGCCAGATGCTTAAGAAGCTTATGTGGCTTTGACTTGCCTGGGGAAGCAGAGAAGAAACAGAAACAAAGTGGCCAAATCCTTTCTCAAAACAGCCAAGAACATTCCATTCACCAGAGGCCAAAGCATGGGAGGACTTTTATTTTAGTATTGGTAAATTGTCTTACATTGCTGAGGTCATGTTATTCGATTTTATTTTATTTTATTTTATTTTATTATTTTATTTTATTTTATTTTGGTCTGGTTGTTCAGGACACTATGTTTGTTTTTAGTTTATGATGCTCATTTTATCTCTTTTTAAAATAAACAACTATGTCTTAATAGAAACAAAAATCTAACATATTTTTGTGTTGGTAATGGCTTTTCATGTTGTGCCCCTATAAACTTTCCTTGGATAGTTAAATTAATCAAAACTCATCTATTTGTTATATATCAAATGCTGTCACTGTAGTTTATGAGTCAGGGGATCTATAAGGTTTACTTTTCTTGCTTTCACAATGCATAAAGTATTTAGTATGCCTTTCCTTCTTAAATTGATACTTTTAGGGGCTAAGCAGACATGATTCTCAACTTCCCAGCCGCAATGCAGAAAACGTTTTTATTAGGGACAGATCATAGATTGCCATCACTGGAGGGATTTGTTAGTGTCTTCTGGATTTGTATAAACACCTTGGGAAAGTGGATGCTATCCCTGACATTCATGAGATAATTCCGTCAAAATGACTTAGCATATACCTACTCCCAACCAAGAATAACTGAATTATATAAATATATATGTATATACATTATGGAAATTCTATATAATTATATAATTATAAAATTAGATAATATATGTGTGTGTGTGTATATATATATATATATATATATATATATATATATATATATCTCAAAGCTACACACACACGGCTAATTTTATAGCTAGTTTAAGTCCCTTAAGAATATGAGAAGTCTTGAGGATAGTTCTAATGATAAATTGTAGGAATAAGGACATGAACTATAAATGTGTTAGTCCTAATCTCTAACTGTGCTATTGTGGCAAGAATGTTTTCTTTATGCCTGGGCATTTTTTCCTTTTATGATAACCAGTTCCAGGTAAAAACTGAGAGTTTGTAATCAGGAAAGGGTAATGAACCCTTTATATTTTCTTAGTGTTCTCTTGGGAGTAGGATGTCTTCTCCAGACCTACAAGATACAGTCTGTTTTCCTAGATAGTAAGAAAGTGGAGGAGTGCCTGGGTAGTCAGTAGGGTAAGTGTCTGACTCTTGATTTTGTTTCAGGTTATGATCTCTGGGCTGCAAGATGGAGCCCCAGGTCCAGCTCAGCACTGAGCATGGAGCTGGCTTAAGATTCTGTCTCTTTCCCTCTGCCCCTCCCACCCATCTACCAAACCCACACCCCACTTGTGCACGAGTACACTCTCCCCCTCAAAAAAAAAAAAAAGTGGAAAAAGGAAATGAAATTATAATTAAGAATTTTCAGTTAACAGCTTCCTACAAAGGGCACTGAAACACAATTAGTTAACCCAATGAAATATTGTAATCTTATTTGGCAGATATTTATTGAAGAATCAGTATGTTTTGGCATTGGGAAAACAGAAGTGTATTACTCAGGTCAAGTTCGTGTATGGATTTCAGAAAACCAAATATTGCAATAACTTAAGATAGATGTTTCCTTCTATCATCACATGTAAAAATCTCAGCTTCTTCTGTCTTGCTGCTCTGCTCTTCTCAGACCCTTGGCTGAAGAGCTTTACCCATGAAGACAGTATGTTGGCCAGCTGAAGGAAGGAAAGGAAAGGAAAATATGAGGGAAGGACAACTCTCCACCTCCTCCCTCATCTTTAGGAATGCTTTCCATAAGACATATAGCACACCTTTATTTTTATCCCACTGGCCAGAAGTTAATCATGTGCTTAAAGCAAGTTTAGGGAGAGCTGAGAAATGCTGTCTTTTCTGATTATTTACATTTATAGCTAATATTTCATAAAATCTTTGAAGAGTCAGCCTGTTTGATAGATGCTCATGAAAATCAGGGAAATGGGTTTTTGTGAATATGTCAGTGAGAAATTAAAAAAAAAAAGAAAACTAAAGGGGATGGGAGGACTGGATGACTATAGCATATTTGTGGCAATTTAGATTCAAGAGTGATTGTAGGTGAGTGAAGGACCCTAACTGTGATAGCAAACTCCCCCGAGATATTTATCTTCTGGAGCTTATCTTCTTTCCTCAAAACTTGATGAATTTTTGAAGGTATGAGGGTTTTTTTTAGAGAGAATATATTTCCCTGTCATTACTACATCTTACCTCCGCCAAAGGACTGAGGTGAATATCTGCAAGAAAGGAGATGATCTAGGAAGCTAATTGAATTAGAGATCAGTTTGTTAAAGAGTATGGAAGAGGGCTTCTAGCTTTTTTAGTTAACTGATCTACATTGGATATTTTCAATGTAGTTAACCAATACTTTGAGTTAGAACAAAGCAATATTTCATTCCTTATATTTCAAAATGAGTGTAAGTTAAAGACAGAAAATTTTGGATTTTAAATTGAGGTTTACGTAAATACTATCTCAATATGAAACTGAGTTCAAGTGTGTCTTTGTGGATTGGGAACCTTACCATTTTCAAATAAATGAAACAACCCTATTTAAGTGACAATGCATATTTATCAGGTTCTGTATATCTTTTAATTTTTATTTCACACATTATCTGGATAAAGAGAGGAAATATTTTTTAGTTATCAAGCCATCATGTTTAGAGAATGTTGGATGTAATAAAATATTAGTGAAATATTGCATACTGGTCATATGAATATACTACCTTGTGGGTTAGAGCCATAAGTTGAAATAAACCATATTCTCTGTCAAAATGAAGCTTATAATTAAGCTGAACAGAAGGTAAGATCCAGGATAACTACTAATATAATGCAGTACCAGATAAATACCAAATTAGTAAAACCTATGATAAACAAGAAGAATGCAGAAGGATCCAGAGAAAGGAAGACTATTTTAAGTCTTTGCATTGATGCATTCACAGACAAAAAGTTTATCTTGATATATTTATTGGAATGTTGGTAGAATTTAAATAATTTTTCATGTATGCGGTCTTTTGAAAGCAGAAAAAAATTTTTCTTTAAAGCACTTTAGATATAACCATTCTTCAGGTACAATACTTGAAATCATGTTTATTTTTTGAAGCTAATTTATATTCCAAATCTTTTGCAAGTATACAGTGATCTAGAAGTTATGAAGCTCAGGATGAACTGAATGTGCAACTTCCATGTTGACTGTTGCTGCAATGAAGGGCCTAGGTTCCGATCCCCATAAAACACATTATCTCACTGAATCAGGTACAAGGTACCTAGAGCATAGTATCTAACAAGCATTATCAGCACAGAGTTTTATTATGATGCCTAATTAACAGAAAAGAGGCTATTACAATAAATGATTAGGTGAAAAATGAAACTGATGAACCAGTCCCTAACTCCACCAGATTTCTTTTGTTTTCACTTGTTTTTACCTTGGTCACACTGGCTGAATATGAGTTGGTTTATTTCTTCCTGAACCCATTGCAGAAGGATGAAGATGCTTTACTTATTATTCTATGCAATCTATAACCAGGTCATAGGTGTCTTCCATAATCCTAAATACATGTTTTTTCTCTTTCAATTATTTTGATATAATGCTGATCACAGGTAGAAGAGCCAGAATGACTTTTTCAAAGGGAATAACTCAGTTTTGATTCTGTGCTGACATCTTGCCTCCACAGTGTTATTTCTAGCCCTATTAAAATCTCATACTCTTACAATTAAAACACAAGCACCTTGTTTAGAGTACTTCTGGTGTCACATTAAGTCTACATTGTCAATTATACATGGTTAATTGCATGCTGAATCATAGTAAGTATGTAACCATTATATATTAAGAAGCTAAATAAGATCTTTTTATTGTTAGATCCTGGAAAAGCAGAGATATATCTTTTTCTGCAGTGATGCATTTGGTCTAGGCAAATCATATCAGCATACCTTATTTGTCAAAATGGCTTGATCTTGCCTAATCAGGAAAGTAAAAACTTTTTTTTTCTTAGGCATATACATACTGACATACTTTAGTAATTTCAGTATGTTAAATGTCAAGTTACATGTGACTATCTGGTAATAAATAGACAAGAGATTGCATAGGAGTCATAGCACAGTTACACAGTGTGTGGAATATAGTGTATGGAACTGAAAATCAATTCTTTTAAATTCATAGGGTGAGGTCAGTATAACTTTTCTTTTGGTCATGCAAGGTGATACATATATCTTCAGAGCACAAAATCCTCAGTGATCACAAGCGAAGCTTAAAAGTAAATGAGGTCTTTTTTAAAACTGCAGAGTCACTTTTAACAAGACTAAGTTTATGTAAATTAGGTATTGAAATAAAGAGAAGCTAATATTTCAAGTATAAACCTTTGATGTGGAATTGTGCTTTTGTATTTAGTGTTTTGAAATTCACATAATTTGTTTTATTCTATGGTGCTTTAACCAGCAAAATCTTCTCGGACCTTATCACTATCTTTATTTATTTATTTATTTATTTATTTATTTATTTATTTATTTATTTATTTTCTAAGAGAGGGAGGGAGAGGAAGAGGTGCAGCGGCAGGCAGAAGGAGAGAGAGAATCTTGAGCAGACTCTATCCAGTGCAGAGCCAGACACCGGGCTTGATCCCACAGCCCTGAGATCATGACCTGAGCTGATATCAGGAGTCAGATACTTTACCAACTGAGGTGTCAGTTGGTAAAATTAAGTAAAGATTAAGTCAGCTTAATTTTGACTTAAGTTTGTTATTGATGATTAAAGGGGATTTTAAAAAGTGAATCACAAAACACACTGGGATCAAAAACAGTATGCACGTGTCCATGGTCTGGTGAACACAGTCACCAAGGCTTTGGCATGTACCTCCTTGCACGTGATTGAAGGTACAAGCTGGCTGGACTGCTGATCTGGAGGCAGCAGGTAAAGAACGGGATTTGCATCTTCACTGTGACATAGGTCAGGTATTCTGCAGCAGCAGGAGATGGAGTCAACCTTTGGAACTACAATAGGGCTTTCCCACTCAAGGAAATAAGCTAAACAACCCATTTCCCTGCTAGTCAATGCTACAATTTGGCAGAAAGCTTTGGACCCGAGAAGCCAAAAGCTAATGGATGAAGACATAACCCTACATACAGGAAGTGACTTGCTGACCAAATTGTTGATCTTCAAGATCTCCTTGGTGTAAGTGCTGATCTGCAAAATCATTCTGAGAAGTGGCCAGAGAGGAGGTGGCAGTTATAGGTACTGAAAACAAAAAGAAAACAAAACATTAGACCAGAAGGGTAAACACAAAAGATAGAAGGATAAGGGAAGGGGAGAGGGAATCACACAAACACACATACACGCACATGCACACATTATATAGTGTTAAAATTCAACTGAGTAAATTTTTATATCTAATTGGCTTTATTAAATGGTTCATGAATTAGGCATCATCCTATCTAGCAAGTAAAGAGGAGTCTCCAAAGAGTTGTACAAAATGGAAGGTTTTTATAAGCAGGAAAGTGTGGAAGAAAATTATTTGCGTATGCGTGCCTGCGTGCGTGCACGCGTGCGCGCGCGCACACACACACACACACACACAGACACTAGGATTCTTCCAAGCAAGTTCACTCTCCCTTAGTGGGGGAGAACAGAAGGTTTTATCATGCAGATTACCTCCTCTTCCTTTGGGGAATGGAGAGTACCCCTGTAATAGATTACCTTAGTGGTACTTCATGAGAAAATTCCTGACTGACCAGTTAAAATTTATATTTCTGGGGAGATCCAAACTGCAGTTAGATTAGGCACTAAGTCCTGGTTTGGTGACCGCCTAAATGATGCCATTTGAGCCTGTGGCTTTCTTTCTAACAATAGTTAAAATATATATATATATATCATGTATCTAATACACATACAATATATATATTATAATATATAATACATATGAATATATATATCCAACAAACTACAGTTTCTGTATTTGAGAAGCTAAATGGAGACATTAAACTAAAGTTATAAATGTAAGGGAATCATATGCATAGTGATTTTATTTGAATCCTTACTACTACTGGATTTACTATGAAGTAAATATAAAGAGATTTGGCTAAAAATGGGAAACCAGAAGAGAATGTTACAGTGAGTGTATCAAGAAGAAAATCAGTACATAGTAGAAAAATCAGGAAAATAAAGTTGCACAGTTCTTGGTTCACAGTATTCAGAAAATGTTTAGAGAAAAGATATAATTTTGTATAAAAAATCTCCTTAGAGCTAATTGTGCATGCCATTCACTTTGATCATAATTATTCCTTAGCCACAGAAACGTATCAACAAAAAAATAATCAAATTGCCAAAAAACATAAGGAATCTCAAATAAGCCCTGTTGGTTGACTAAAATTATCCACTTTTTAAGAAGCAAAAAAAAAAAAAAAAAGTAAGAATACAGTTTACCAAAACTCAAAGACTTCCACAAATGGTGTACCTAAAGATACACATATTATTTATGAATAGAAGAAAGGAAAATGTAGACTGTCCTTTTATAAAATAACAAATTATAAAAAAAAACAAGGAAGCAGAAATAGAAAAATATATTTAGTAATGCTACAAAATATCTCAAAAAGCAGCCCCATTATGTAGCTTTTTTTTAATATCAGCAACAAAAATACATTAGATAAAATTCTGGAAAATCTATTCTTAGAAAATGGAAAACATTTATAATAACTAATGTATTTTTTAATATTTGGAAAAATTATAAATGTTTATTTGAAATATGAAGAAAATCCTTATAAATAGCTAAAGAAAATAGATTAAATATAAAATGGAAAACTCTTACATTTACTAAATATGCAAATACTGTTACTGATAATATTTAGTAATCTTTTTAAAAAATTTTTATTTATTTATGATAGTCACACAGAGAGAGAGAGAGAGAGAGAGGCAGAGACACAGGCAGAGGGAGAAGCAGGCTCCATGCACTGGGAGCCCGATGTGGGACTCGATCCTCGGTCTACAGGATCACGCCCTGGGCCAAAGGCAGGCGCCAAACCGCTGCGTCACCCAGGGATCCCAATATTTAGTAATCTTAAGGCAGTTACTCTCAAATACTGGTAGTCATGTAAATAGATAAGAGTTTACTGGACTACAAATTTACAATATATATGAAAGACTGAGTATTATATGATAAAAATATAAAGTGTTTATGTAGGTAGGGGAAATATTCAAACAAGCCTATTATTATTATATTATTATTATACTATTATTCATCATACTTGCAAATCAAAAACACCACATAAAGATATCATGATGAAGTGGTTAATTGCACTATGGTATATCTGCATTATTTAGTTAGTGAAAGCAATGTTATAAAAAACTATTTAAAAAATAAACTATAGGGATCCCTGGGTGGCGCAGTGGTTTAGCGCCTGCCTTTGGCCCAGGGCGCAATCCTGGAGACCCGGGATCAAATCCCACGTCAGGCTCCCGGTGCATGGAGCCTGCTTCTCCCTCTGCCTGTGTCTCTGCCTCTCTCTCTCTCTCTCTGTGACTATCATAAATAAATAAAAATTAAAAAAAATTTAAAAAAATAAACTAATAAACACATAATTAAATTTTATAGTATTATTTAGTTAAGTGAAAATAATTCATAGGATTGTATACATAAAATATTAACTATGTAAAGGGAATATACCATATGTATACCATACCAACATGCAAATCATTGTAAGTCCTAATTAAAGCCAGTAATTGTTTTCTCTGCATAAGTTTATACATGATATTTGTGTAATGCTTTTTATCACTGTATATAAAGAACATATATCTAAATTCAGAAATAAACACAATTATATTAAAGATTTTAGACAGAAGAAAGGTGAGTTGATTTTGGAAGAGCAAACCAATATGTGAAGTTCAGTAACTTTATGAGCAAGAAAATAAATTCAATATGATCTGTGTAAGATTTTTAAATGGGTTGAAGCTCATTTCAATGGATCTTTGAAGGTAAAATGTTGGAGCAGTGTTTTAACATTTTCTCCCACGACACTGATAATGATCTCACAAAGTTGTTTATAATCATTTTATTGCATTCATCAGCTGAGACTAATTATAACTCAGATGAAAATCATCCTTGCAGAGTGCATTCTAAATATTAATAAACATAAATAATGCAAGTTTACTATTAAAGCAATTCAAAACAACAAACAGAACCCACAGGGAGTTCCTTAAAATTAATCTGGTTCCACATAAATTCTGTCTTAAAATGTTCAAAGCAACAATATCCCATATCACAGGATATATTAACTTTCTCCTTTCTTTTTGTTCTGTTTTCTAATTTTGTAGGACAAAGTAATAGATGTGAGTGGTTGGCAGGTCAGGAAGAGTTTAGTGGTAACTTCTAACAAGGAAAATAGAATAACTTAAATATGAATTGGCTAAGAAAGAACTGAGAACAAGCTCCTCTTGTTGCTTTGCTTTTCTAAAATTCTGGAATGTTATTCATACCTTTTATCTTCATTTCCTGGACTGTCAAAAATCGCAGCTATTGAGGATATGGAAATGTATTTGTAACTTCAAATATCTATTTTAAATAAATGGCCTTCAAATCTCAGATAAATTGACACATTCGATTTTAAAACTTGTAGCTTTTAACAGTATCGCTATTGAATTTTAAGGGGTCTTATTTCGATTGTTTCAGAATGAAAATATATCACACAAGCAAAATGATTAGCTTTACGACCTTGACAAATTAATTAACATTTTATAGTTGCCATCTGATCATTGATGATAAGTTTTTCTCCTTCACAAAATTGTTATTAGCATGAAATGAGATATGATTTGTAAAACACAGAACACAAACTCTATTAATGTCTATCCCTATTATTACTGTCATGTTTCCTTCCTGGTTCTGCATGCCATTACAGTTTATTGCCATTCCTTTCCTGTTACTGGACTCCTTGAATTTGAAGAGATGTGTCAATACCAATTTTAACTCTGCCACTTAATATGTGGTCTCAGTTTTCTCAATCTCACTTTTCATGTGTTAAATGGCATTAGCAGTACCTGAGGTAACCTATAGTCAGCTATAGCCACTCCAAATACATGGGAGAGGAAAAAAATAAAACAGACATGTGAAAATACTTGTAAAGTCTAAAATGCTATTCAGAGAGTAACTCAGGTTATAAAGCTGCACATTTGTGCTAATTCTGAAATTATACAATGTCAAAAACTTTAGTTACAATCTGGCATACAATGAGCAAGTGCTTCCAAACATATATAAAGATAACTTCCAGAATTTTGTGGTGATTGAGCGTGTTTATTTAAAAAGACAAAAATTAAAAAAGAAAACCATGATGCTTTTTCAAGGTTTCCCTTTTGTCATTCAGAACACTTGGTGTTCTGTAGACAAAATTTATGTTTCCTTGGATAATGTCAAAAAGTTTGTTTTCATTAAGAGATTTTTAATCAACCAAATACAAGAAATCTTAACACTCTACTTTGTTGTTTTTTTTCCCCCACAAACCTTCTTATCATAATTTCTAACATGACTTTAGTAAAGATCTTTCATTTCTTCCCTCTCTATAAAAGAAATGTTTTATTTAAAAAAAAGAAAAACCTATTTAGTAAATATGACTACAGTCAAACCATGTGAAAGTTAAAAGCGTATCAAGTTCAATGACGGTAATGAATAAAGAAATTCCCAAAACAGAAAGTTTGACTTAAAACATTTGCTGCATTTTAATGCTTTAGATTAAAGATGCAAGTGGTAAACTCTCAGCAAACTTCCAAATCACAAGGTCAGTAAGAACGGAGTTGCTAAAGGTCATATTTCTAGACAAGAGGAGAAATATCTAGATTCAGTGTTTATATATTTGGTTAAATCATTTAGATTTGCATAGTAGAAAACAGAAGAGTGACCAATTTACATGATGATTTCATTTAATCATTAATGTCACTAAAATTCTGAAGGTGTTGTTATCCTTTTTCATATTTGCAGATTTTTCTGCTGACTCTGGATTGATATGGTGGAATGAACATCTCTATAAACAGTTCATATTGAGAACAAGTTTCCCATAAGTGGTGAAATTGAAAAATTTTGTCTTTAGTCCCTTCAGATCCAGACAATTGTACAGGCAAATTAAATCAAAACTTAAAGGAACAGATCAACTATGTTCTGTAGAAAGTCTTCTTTGAAATATAAGGCTCCCAAACTCATATGATAAACTCTAAAATAAGTTTGATGGTCAAACTGGACAAGAATAATATAATAAAAGAAAACTGGAGTCAGTCTCATTGATGAACATAATTACTAAGATCTTTGGTGGTAAAAACAATACATGATGATGAAGTAAATTGTAGCATAGGAAGGCAAGGCTTAAGTGATTTAGTTCACAGCATTAACATCTTCCAGAAGGAAAATGCTAATGCTCTTCTCAAATTGCTGCATTTTCTTCATCATTACCTTTCTTTTCTTCCCTGTCCTCCTTTTCTCTTCCCTCTAACCTCTGCTCCAACCTCTAACAAATACTTAATTTCTCATATGCCTAAATTAATTTAGCCTTCTGTCTCAGAGTAAAGGTATCTCAAAAAACTTATTCAGACTTATGTGTCACATTCATAGAAACATTTATGTTAGAGACTATATATGGGATTAAGGCAGCCAGTGCCATGAGTTAAAGAGCCATAGATAGTAGTACAAGAACCACTTTGGATTTGGAATGGGGGTGATTGACTTTGTATCTATTTAAGCTCATCTCTGAGCTCACCACAACTCTCCCCATGGGAAAGGTGATGGGCGACCTTACTATTACATGCAAGCTGAGTTGCTCTTTGCTGCTGATTACCTTTGACTCCAGAACATGATAACTTCCCCTCTTTGACTTTCACCACATGATGCAGTGTTGATGTGCGTCTTTCACCCCTTAGCTAGTAATGAATGATAAAATCATTTGGTCTTATCCTTTAATCTGCCCTTAGGATATGCCTTTCAACTTTTTTTTCATGCAAAAGACTCTTCTTCAGTACACACCAAAGGATTACTTGTCATGCTCTGGATCAAAAATTCAATACCCAGGGATAATTCCTTCTAATAAATGTATCCCTCATCTTCATTTATATGGAACTTCAAAAAATAGTCATTTTCATCATTATTATATTTATGTAATAACTCTACTCCACCATTAAATCTACTAAAAGCACTTAGAAATTAAAATACAGTAAGAGGGACGACTGGGTGGCTCCGTGGTTGAGCATCTGTCTTTGGCTCAGGTCGTGATCCAGGGGTCCTGGGACTGAGTCCCGCATCAGGCTCCTCACAGGGAGCCTGCTTCTCTCTCTACCTCTCTCTCTGTGTCTCTCATGAATAAATAAATAAAATCTTTAAAAATAAAAATAAAATAAAATACAGTAAGAGTAGGACATTTAGGAGCGTGTGGGTGGCTCAATCAGTCTCAGGGTCCTGGAATCCAGCCCCCTTTCAGACTCCCTGCTCTGTGGTGATTCTGCTTCTCTCTCTCACTCTGCCCCTCCCCTTCACTCATGCTCTTTTTCAAATAAATAAAGTCTTAAAAAAAAAAGAATAGGACATTAATAAGTTTAAAAATGAGTCGGTGAAGGTAGATGCTGTCAAATATTTGGAATGACTAAAATCAGGCATTAAATTTAGCAACCAAGGCAAAATGGGAATTTATGAGATATAATTTTCTACCCCCACCCCCACCCAATGTATGGCTTTCCATACATGAAAGCCATAGTAATACAAAAGAATAGAAGATAGTCTAAAATAAATACATTTCTATTGCTCCCATCTTTTTGAAAAAGAGATATAAAAGAATATATGCACAGTGATTTTCCTGTAGATAGAGAAAATAAAGGAAGGCTAATACAATCATTCCTACATTTCCATCATTCTATTCTGCCCAACAATAAGGAAATATTGTATTGAAGGTACATTTGCCAATTTATAATATTTTGAACTTAAATGTCAGCATGTAATTTTCCTAAAATTTCCTAACACAAAGATAATGAAGCTGGAAAATACTTGAGAGATAATTTCTCTTGGGTTGAACAGTTCAGAACAGATAGTTATCTTTCTTTTTTGTAAGAATTTACATAACTATCTATGATGATTTTATAACCTTGGGTGGTCAAGAATGAGCTAAACCCTATCTGCTCTCATTTAACAGAAAAAAAAAGTGCAAAAATAAACCAAAAAGGCTAAAATATCAAAATGTTCTGTTAGATAATATTTGAAACATTTTAACAAAGCATTTTGTGTTTTGGTGTAGATATGATGAAAGCCTAATTTTCTCAAATGCAATGAGGTACTCTACAGTTCCTAAAATATTTCATGGATTTTGTTTAAAATATATATAAGAAATTAGTAATTTAAAAAAATAATTTTCATGCTCAGGGCCTTCATAGAGGGATTAATATGTAAACATCAATTTTGACAATCCAAAAGAAGAATAACACATATAATGCATATGCTGAACTCTTTTTTTTTTTTTTTCTCCATGTGCTTGTGAAATCTTGAGTTGATAGAGCCCTGTAGGATAAAAATGTGGATACCTTGGTCTGCAGCCTCTCCTTTTCATTATAGGAAGGTGTATAGTTTTTCCACAAAGTAGAATAGAAATAATGGAGTTTAACTTCTGCGGCCAACTTATAAAAAGCAATGTAGTTTTTTCCTGTGTATGTGTTTATGTGCACACATATAATTATTTATTAGTATTTTAAATCATTGCAATATTTTTTATGAGATTATATGTACATTTTCCACCTTGAAAGCATGAATAGAATACATGACTAATAATGACCAAAAGCCAAATTGCAAATTCTAAGCACTTCTTCTCCTTCTACATAATTTTCTTTTCTCTCTCTTTCTCTCTCTTTTTCCCTCCATAAATGATGGTTAAATGATCTTGAAATTGGGTTTGAATAGCACTAAAAATAATCACAATTACCCAGGTACTTAGTACTCATATTTCAAACCAGATTTTATTTTTCATTCTTCCCATTTCCAAAGTTTCTGCAGAAAATTTATTCACATTTTTTATTGGAATTTCTGGATTTTGTGCCTAGCTTGATGAAATAAAATAGCAGAATTTATCTGTTTAAATGGGCTCTTTACTTTTAATTGTGAATTTAAAACATAATAAGAAAATTTATTCTAATGCTTGACAAATCTTTTTTTTTTTTTAAAGATTTTATTTATTTGAGAGAGAGTGAGTGAGAGAGAGCATGAGAAGGGGAAAGGTCAGAGGGAGAAGTCAACTCCCCACTGAGCAAGGAGCCTGAAGCCCGGCTCAATCCCAAGACTCTGGGCTCTTGATCTGAAGTCTAAGGCAGATGCTAACTGCCTGAAGCACCCAGGCACCTCTAGTGCTTGACAAATCTCAATGAGTGTTACAAACTTGGGCCTAAATGAATAGATTAAAGAAAAAGTATGTCTTCCCTACTCCAAACTTTTATTAATATTTTTTGACTTTATTCTTCTATATTTTCATAATTAGGAAAAACCTAGATTATTCATTCGAGGCATGCTAAGTCTTGTTTTATAAAATGTTGTGTTTTTAAGGACAGTTACTCATCTTTTTTCATAGAATCAGGAAGATGTGACTTGGAAGGAAACATGTAGATACTCTTACAGTATTTTCATTTCGTTGGGAAAGCCACAAGCACAAGTTGCATGGTTGGCTGTGACGATGTGAACCTGAGAGTTGGTTCCTAACCCACCAGTTGGGTGATTTTTCCATTAACTTATTTTCTCATTTTTCCAACTGAATTCAATTTTGACAAAAATTCTTCATAGTTTCCTCGCCGTGCCTTTTTTATAAAGACTCGAGTAGAAAATCAAACCAAACCTCCCAAGAAAAAATAAACAATCAAATGAACAAAACAAATTAACAGGCAAATTAATCGTAAACATGTCCACAAAACAGAATAAAGAGGATTAAAGGGGGGGGGAACCCAACAACATTAAACTTCTGCCTTATTTTTCTTTGAAGAGGATTAAATTTTCTACAGAAAACTGAGTGTGATAGATTATTTTTTTAAAGTGCTGTATGGCCTTGGTTCTGCTGTAAAATTCTCAGTGATCTGTAGAATTAAATGCTTGTTTGGAGGCTGACTTTTGATCATCTGTAAAACTTGTGTGGGAACCAAATCAGTCACAAGATCCCTTTCAACTCCAAAAATCTTATTAAAATAAACAAATAACCAAAAAAGAAACCCACATTTTTTTTTCAATATGGTCTGTCAAGTAGTTGTCAAATGGACAGCTACAAAATGTCACTTCCTAAATATTACAGCAATGGTTGCTTTAAGAAGCATCACTTGTAGGAGGTTGCACAAAGAAAGCAAATGCCAGCACAACTTCATGTTGAAAATTGAGTGATCTTTAAATCAAAAAAAGAGATTTGGATAACGAACTTACTTTTAGATCTCAATCATTCATTCATAAATTTATTCTCGAAATTACACCTATCATTGACATTTTCTTTCTCTGTAAAATAAACTTGATATCTAATCAGAAATTTGACTATGCTCAGTAAACTTTAGCAAGCCTCATTTAAAATATCAGAGCTTATTATTATGCTCAGTATATTTTAATACTTTTTGAGATGTCAATGGAATCTCGCTCAAGAGACAGGATCCTGCCTAAAGTTGCATAGTGAAAATATGGTCACAACATTGGTTTCTTGACATACATTCCTTTAAACAATTATTTAAATTCTAAACGGTCTCTCAGATTTCAGTTAAGCTTTAAACTGAAAATGAAAATAAAACTTGTAGTGTGGACGGATGGGTGATAGAAACTGAGTGGCTAATTTCATTAGTACCTAGTGCTGTATGTTCCTGGGCGATTCAGTAAAAAACAAATAGATTTGCAAAACAATACCATTTAATTTAAAATTTAATTTTCCTCTAAATTTCTGTTTGGAAGTCTAAGCATTACTAATTTACGTGAAAAAAGGTAGCAGGACAACTGTTTTCTTCCTAAATCCAGGCCCCCCCACCCCCACCCCCACCCCCACCCCCGCTTTCTCTGCATGTACTAAAAAGCCTCTACTGGTACCAATTTCTACCTTTACATAGATCTTCTAGGTTGCATTTTACCAATTTACTTTCCATTAATCTTTATGTAGTAACAAATTGGCAGGATGACAAATAAACAGGCAAAGAGGAGAGAATGCCAAAATGTTTTCATTCCACTACTAAGCAGTAAAAAAGAGGAAGACACCACTTTCATCTTTTTGATATGAATACTTCATTTTCACTCCTAGAATGAGAGAATACATTCTGCTTTATTTGGAAAAAAAAAAAAAAGTTTCCCTGAGGTGTAAAAGAATTGTAGATAAAGGAAAATACATTGCACTCCATAGCACTTACAGCTAGTTCACTCTAGCTACTTCTTCTTCTAAAACTGGTTTTCCAAAAATCTAAAGTAAATTTACTGAAAGCCAGGACTATTCTTTTGGTACAGAAAACATATCTAATTTATTAACTTTTTTTTTTTACATTCTTAATTAGTATTTTTTTCTAAGAAAGGTCACAAAATGAGTTACATTGTAAATATTTCCAAGGTTTGGAAGAATGGTGACTTATTTTGGGATTGTAAAATGAAATGGCCTACATTTGAGTGTATGGTTAAGTTTGAATTGGTTATCAGATTACTGTAATATTTTTAAAGTGTTAGGATTATGAAATTTGTATTAATGTGATGCATCATGTATCTCTTTATTGTAATTTCCAAGATATCAGAATGGGTCAGGTTCATGGTTCTTTTCTGTTTTATTATCTAACCCTTCTTATGACCTAAGATAACATAAAATTACGTATAATATAAAAGTATTCCATATATTATGTGTGTGTGTGTGTGTGTGTGTGTGTGTGTGTGTAATCCGCAAAACAGTAGAAATCCACAGACCAAAGGTTAGTTTCCCCTTTTCTCCTGTAGGAGACAGTTTGCCCAAACAGATTTTACAAAATGGGAATTGGAAGTACACTACATTGCCTCTGCATTTGCTCCTGAGTTGAGCATGCTTGCTTCTTTGCCATGGGCCACCAGTCTCATCACAGATCAAGAACATGGCTTGACATACTTGGGCTGCTCTCCATAGAAAGAGATTTTTCTTTAATAGAAATATTATTTTTCTTAATATTCCTCATATGCCTACCTTGCAGGAAAACATACACACCTATTCACATAATTCGTTCATCTCCAAATCCATCCTTCAGAGTACATTAACCAAATAGGTGTTTTTTTAGTCTAGAATAAAAATCCTACAGGACTCCACAGGATATTAGATGTTGAAAGGTTTTCACAATAGTCTAGGAAGAATAAAGATATAGTAATTCTGGTCATCTTTCTATTTTTCTCAGAAATATGAATAGTGAATATACTTTTTTTTTACCCCCTGTTTGTCATTGGGTATCATTTGTTTTCTAAGTATATAGTTGGTTTAAATCACACTGTATAAATCACATTTATACATATAACACACACATACATACACACAAATACATAAATCTCATGGATAAAAACAAGTTCTCAGAGACACTTTAAATCATAGTGCAAGGCAGCCCGGGTGTCTCAGTGGTTGAGTGTCTGCCTTTGGCTCAGGTCATGGTCCTGGGGTCCTGGGATCAAGTCTTGCATCGGGCTCCCTGAGGGGAGCCTGCTTCTCCCTCTGCCTGTGTCTCTGCCTCTCTGTCTCTGTCTCTCTCTCTCTCCCCCCACCCTGTGTCTCTCATAAATAAATAAATAAAATCTTTAAAAATAAATAAATAAATAAATAAATATGCAAAGGACCAAGCTATTTGTGAACTGTAAAGATGTTTTCTTTAACTTCATATAATTTCTTAATAAATAAAAGTTTACAAATCAGGAAATTCCACATAAAGTTCAGGATACTGACAATTATTAAAGTTTATACTATCTTGCTACATTGGGATGGCATCCCGAAATGGCAACAGTAGGATGAATCTGATTAGTGGTGCACCCTTTCGATTGAGCATAAGCTCTCCATCTTGACATTCTCTCTATCACACACACAATGTATGTATATGCCCTTACAGCCAGCCACTTGTCACTTTTTTACCTTCCAGGATCCTAAAATACGTGTTTGTAATTGTGTTAGAGTTCTCCAGAGAAACAGAATTAATAACATGTAGAAATATATACTTATATACACATATATGTATGTGTATGTGTGTGTGTGCATGTGTATATATATAAATGGCCCATGCAATCATGTAGGCCTCCATAATTGCATATATTATATATATTATATATATATATATATATATATATATATATATATATATATAATCTCCCATTTGCAATCTGGAGACCCAGGAGAGCCTGTAGTATAGTTTTAATCCAAGGCCTAAGGTATGAGAACCAGAAATGATGGTGTAAGTTCCAGTCCAAGTGGAGAAGATTGATGTCTCAGCTTGAAACCAGTCAGATAGAGAAAGCAAATTTTCCATTACCTCTTTTTTGTTCTATTCAGATCTCCAGTAGAACATATGAGGCCCATTCACATTGGGGAGGACAACCTGTTTTATTTAGTGTACCAATTCAAAGATTAATTGTATCCAGAAACACTCTTGATCCACAGGCAGAATAATGTTTGACCAATATCTGGGCAACCAGTGGCCCCAAGCTAACATATTAAATTAACCACCCCAAGTCCACATCTTGTTAACTTGACACTCATACACATATCTTTAAACCACTCTTAATTTCCAGTAAAGACAATGATAAGGTCATAATTCCACCTCACTTGATACAGCTATGTTTTGTCCAAAGAAAAACACACTAACCCCATTCCCAGAAGAGGGGATAAAGTCCTCAAGTAAATTTATTCTCCTTAACTTAAATGTTATAACATCCCCAAACTTAAATACTATGATATAAAATGTATAATACGTAAATATTTTAAGTCAGCACATAATATCATTAAATTATTAATTATGAAAATAAGTCAGTGCATCTTATGTTATATGATAAGGGAATAAAACAGGGAGGAAAAACAAAGATACCTGCTTAATATATGTCACTACAGTATATACTAATAAGATATGCCCCTATGTATTATACAATATTAACATATTATATTGTTGGTTATATTAATGCATGATTAATATAAATCATATATATTAAAATATATAGGAAAACATTCATAACAAAATAAGGACAAGAATTTGACAATTACTGTACGAATTTCCATAACTGGGCACGTAATTGTATCTGGTATTTATAATGACTTCTTCTACTACCCATTCTGCATCTTCTTTGCTTTCAGGAAGCCCTTTAGCTGCTCCTTGGTTCTTTACCAAGCAAAGTGACCTAAACCTTCATTTTTGAAGGATTTGTGCCAGTGATAGTTCTGCCTGGCCTGAGTCGTTATTTTGGTTTTTGTTTGTTTGTTTGTTTGTTTGTTTTTTCCTTGTTTTTTTTTTTTTATACCTTTTTTACCTCAATCAGTGGGCATGGTAATATTAAGAGACACCCTAAGGGGGGCTCCTATATTCCTTACTTTCATTGTGGAGTGGCAGTCCAGTTTCCCCAGGGTGCTCTGGATTACCCCATCCTGCACTTGACTTCTCTCTTTGCTTGTTTAGTCAAAGGCCTGAGCAACCTAAAGTCGACAGACAGCAGTCTTAATTTCCAGTTCAACAGACTAACTGTTTTTTCTCCTGGTGGAAGTAGCCTTCTATTTGGAACTCTGTCCTCTAGGCCAACAGAGCAAAGGTCGTGGGAACAGGAAGTAAACATTTTGTTAGCGGGTCACTAGGAGTGATGATAGTAAGTGATGACACTCGCATTTCCACTCCTTGATTCCTGGACCCATGAATCCTGGCTATGGGATAAACAACAGCATATATTGGACTCTCATTCAGAGACTCTCATATGCAGCTTTCTGAAGAAAATTGCTGTAGCCTACAAAGTATTCCCATGTAGCTGGGGCTGTAACTGAGTCTTCAAAAGGTCATTCCAAACTTCTATTAAGCCAGCTGTTTCAGGTTGATAAAATAAATGAATTTCATGAGCATGAGCCAAAGCCAGACTTCTTTTACTATGATGTAAGTTCTTTGATCAGAAGCAATGCTGTGTGGAGTACCATGACAGAAGCATTCTGTAAGTCCATGGATAGTAGTTTTAGCAGAAGCACTGCATGTAGGGAAGGAAAATCCAAATCCAGAGTAAAAGTGTCTATCTTAATTAACAGTAATCACGCCTCGGATAAACCTCATTGGCTATGATACTGCCACTGTGCAAAGCTTAAAAAGTGTCTATTTTACTAAGACCAAAATTCTCCCATTCTGTAATGGAAGCAGTCTAATGTAATCAGCCTGCCACCAGATAGGAGAATGACCACTCTGGAGAATGGTGTCATATTGGAGACTCAGTGTTGGTTGGTCTCTGTCCTGGCAGTTTGGGCACTCAGCAGAGGCTGCAGCCAGGTTGGCCTTATTAAGTTGAAATTCAGGTTGTTGAGCCCATGCATAAACTTCCATCTATGCCATCATGGCCAACTTGAGATCATTGGGCAATGATAGGAGTGGCAGACAAAATGACCTATTTTGTCTACTTATTGAAATTTATCTCAGCTAAGATCACCATTTGACCATTCACAAAGGACACAAATATCTTCACATTTTCTTGCCAATGCAGCAAGGTCTGTCTACATACCTCTTCCTCAGATTTTCTTGTCACTGGTTTTCCAGGCATGTTCCTTCTAGGCCCCTGACCTTTCAGCCAAACCATTTCCCATGGCCTATAAATTAGTCTATAATCACCTATCTGGTCATTTCTCCTTCCCAGTAGTCCACAACCAAGTGTACCACTCCAAGTTCTGCCCACTGAGAGAATTACCTTTTGCTCCTGTCATTCATTGTTGTCCCAGAAAGCTATAGCGCTCACTGCAGTCGTCCAACATTATAAAGTGGTGTCTACCTATCCTGTAATGTCATTTGTAAACCAGGCCTGAATCTTCTCTTCCTCGGTCAACTGGTCATAGGGAACACCCCATCACAGCATAGGTACAGGCCAGAAGAGAAGAGGCAGTGTAGCAAGATGGTATCTATGGGCATTTGGGGCATTTCATGTAACTTACTTGCACCTTCAGAACCTACTTGTGTTGAATCCTATATGTATCACTCCCATTTGATGATGCAGTTTTGTTGTGCACACCCTACTGGATGGCTTGGAGGGACAGGTAGCAGTACCCAGTACATAACAGGAAGCTTAAGTCACATGGTAACTTAGTGGCTTTTTGTTCAAGCATTTTGTCTCTATTGAAGCCCAGTAGCTGGCCAATAGCTGTTTCTCAATTGGAAAATATTTGTGTAGGATGGTAGGGCTTTGCTCTAAAACACTGATGGTCTGTGCTATGAGTCACCTGTAGGGGTTTACCTAAGGCTTCAAAAAGCATCCCTATCACCACTAAAACTTCAAGCACCATTGGATCTGTGGATCATATGTCGATCATATGGCCCAAGTGGCAGAAGCAGCTTTCACAGCAGTTTGGATATGTTTCAGAGCCTTCTCCTTTTCTGAGCATCGCTCAAAAGCAGTTACTTTTCACATCACTGGTAATTGATCCAGAATAACATTCAAATAAGGACTAGTTGCCTTCAAAATCCAGAGTGCCAGTAAGTATGGTACCTCTTTTTTATTGTCAGGGGGGTCAGATGCAACAACCTATTCTTCACCATAGAAGGAATACCTTGACATCCCCCATGTGAGAGGGATCAAATCAATGGATCTGAGCAGTGGTGTACTCTCTTGACTGAACTTAAGCTCTCCATTTTACACCTTTTCTACCATTCACATGATGTACATGTATGGCATTCCAACCAGCAACTTGTCTCTTTTAACTTCGAGGTACTTAGAACATATGTTTGCAGTCAGGTCTTAATCTATAAGGAAAATAAAATCTTCTTATCTGCACCATAATTGGTATATTGACTTTTCCACGGTGAAATTAATCCTTTGCATCATTCCGTAATTAGGTTCTCTCTTTCTTTTCCCTGTCCATCTATGCCTAGACCAAGCGATAATAGTGCCTTTACTAAGGGAGACTCCTGGGCAGCCCGGGTGGCTCAGCAGTTTAGCACCGCCTTCAGCCCAGGGTCTGATTCTGGAGACCCTGGATCAATCAAGTCCCGCACCTGCAGGACCCTGCATGGAGCCTGCTTCTCCCTCTGCCTATGTCTCTACCTCTGTGTGTGTGTGTGTGTGTGTGTCTCTTATGAATAAATAAATAAATAAAATCTTTAAAAAATAAAAACTAAGGGAGACTCCTTTTAATTGTTATACCCTAAAACTACAAGAAAGCTGCAGTTTTGAAATGACTTCTTTTAAACTTGATTTGAGTCTTAGATAAGTCCACTCTCTTGTAGAAATCCTCTTCATATTTGCGGGGAAAGAGGAGCAAATTTCTTTAATTCTTCTATTTATACATACTCAAGTAAGTTGCCTCATAAATGTAATTCATTTTGCTTACCTCAGTAGCAATGATTATGAAGAATATGCTTTAAAGTTTTTTAAGCTTTATCTAAATGTAATTATACTCTCTGTAAAGAGATACCAGGACTAACAGGACCTTTGTTTTTATATCATACTTTTCAGAATTGTAGTACCAGTCAGAATAAAGGGTGAACGTAATTACTCATGTTAGATTTGAATTATGAAAGCTGAATACATGGATGCAAAGAAGACAGGGAAGAGAAAGTGATGTAAGGCACGTAGTAGGGCAGCCTTAGTGCCTCAGCAGTTTAGCGCCTGTCTTTGGCCTGGGGTGTGATCCTGGAGACCTGGGATTGAGTCCCATGTCGGGTTCCCAGCATGGAGCCTGCTTCTCCCTCTGCCTGTGTCTCTGCCTTTCTCTCTCTCTCTCTCTCTCTGTCTCTCATGAATAAATAAATAAAATATTTTTTTAAAGAAACAAAGGCAGGTAGTAGGAGCATGTGCACAGGCATCATGATGTGAAAGGGTATGTTGTGTCTGGAAGAGAAAGTACTTCAATAATGACTAATGTAAATGGTAACGGAAGAGTGATGGGTGAATGTTCAGTGAGGAAACAGAGGGTCCAGAGGTATAGCTGCTATTAAAATAATCCTAGCATGTTTTGCTGAGGATACAAAACACTGTCTTTAAAGCTTGCTGGTAATGGTTGGCCAAATGGGTTTATGGAGTAGTAACATAATACAAATTGTGTTAAAACAAGTATACTCCATGAGCAATATGTATATTAGACACTGCAGAAGAAGACACCAGGATTCATGACATAGAGTAATGAATCTATTTGAATATTTCAGACAAGAATGATAAATATGTTGTATAAGGATTTAGGAATGGGAACGAAGTGTACAAGAGAGATTCAACAGTGTTTTATAGTTAAAATTTGCTCACTGGATATGAAAAGCTTAGAAGTGGCAAACAGAACTGATCAACTAGATGACACAGGGAGGATGAGTTAAAAAAATAACTTGAGCCAGTGTATGGACAGGATTATCACTGAAATAAGATCTATTTTAAAGCCCACACATGCACATCCAAACACACATACACACACACACACATACACACGTGCACACACACAATCTCACACACAAACAAGTATGGCATCTTTCTTTCTAAAAAAACTTTATTTGATTCTTTAATTAATCAATCCCTCTTTATTAAAAGAATGACCCTATCCTATTCCAAAAGATACTAGGAATTTGTCTCAGAATTGCTTTGGCACACAGATGAATTGTTCCACCTAAATTACCAGTTTATTCAATGGCTGCTTTTACCTCCAACCTTTGCCTACCTTTCTCATTTTGAGGTTAAATTGAGCTGAAAGTTTTCACTGACCAGTGAATACATGTTGAGAAATTGAGTGACATCCTTTCAGTTACATAGAAACTCTAAATCAGAGTTAAAGAAAGCAGTCTTTTGAATCATCAGAGTCACTGACAACATATCCACATCTTATTTTATCATCAAAAAACCATTCTTTGGTTCTCTCTTATTGACTGCATTCTGCATAGTAGAGGCAAAAAGCCATTTATGACTATGGAGGAAATACTTAGATGAGAATGAAGTCCTTCATGGAAAAAATGTGTATTATATCCACATGAAAATAATGAGTTGATAATAAAAAAGAGAAGTTGAGAGCCCCAAAGCATCAAAGGGTCTGCCTTCAATCTAGGAATTGTGCCCATAGTGATGGCAATGAAAACTGGGGTGGTGCTTGGGATTTCCCAAGGAGATAACCATACAAAAAAGAGAGAAGGCCACTAGGGGTGAGCCCGTGTGTTTCAAGCTTTAAAAGAATATTATTATAAAGGGATGAGGATAATTTTAAGGTGATTAAAGATGGAAAGGAAAACAGGTATCCCAAAAAACTAAGAAGGAGAGAATTTCAGTGGACAAGTGATGCATGATAACACATGGAGCTAAAAGAAGATGAGTTCTTTAAATGATCCACCAAACATGCCAACTGGAGACCATTACTAGTCCAAAGATGACTTGTGTAGGGAAAGCCTTTTGAAGATATCTTTGAGAGCAGTCTTTGCATTTCCAAACTCTCTCATCTAATACGTTGCTGTGGAAATGAGTTACGTGGATTATAAAATCATAAAAGTTTATGCAAAGTAAGTTAGGAAATCCCTTATAAAATCTGATGTAGAGGCACCGGGTGGCTCAGTTGTTTACACATCTGCCTTTGCTCAGGTCATGATCCCAGGGTCCTGGGATCCAGTCCCGCATCAGGCTCCCTGCTCAGTGGGGAGTCTGCTTCCTCCTCTCCCTCTGCCTGCTGCTGCTCCCACTTGTGCTCTCTCTCTCAAATAAATAAATAAAGTTTGACATAAACCTTTACCCAATCATCCAGTAATTTTGCTCCTAACAATTTATCCAAGTAACATAAAAACATGCTTTCACACACAACAACAACAACAACAAAAACGTGGTCGCACACATTCATAGTAGCTTTATTCGTAATAGCTAAAACTGAGAGCAGCCCCCGTGTCTGTCAACTGGAGAGTGGATAAACTGTGGTATATTTATACAACAGAGTGATAATACTCAGTCATTGATAGGGGTACTGAGACAGGCAACAGCATGACTGAATCTCAAAAACATTACATGAAGTGAAAATAGCCAGACACAAAAGAGCAGCTATTGTGTGATTTCACATAGGTGAAGTTTAATACAAACTCACCTAAATGTTGGTCATAGAAATAAGTACAGTGTTGGTGTGTGAGAGCGTGAGGGATTGACTGGGAAGAGATACTGCTGCATTTTCTAAGGATGTAATTGTTCGATATTTTGGTAGGAATGTGGGTTATACAAGTATATGCATTTGTGAAAATCATGCAGTTGTATACTTAACATTTGATTGTATGTAAATTATTCTTTAATCAAAGGGATGAAGAAACCAAAGTGGAAGGGGAGAGTTCACATGGAAAATGATAATACAGAAGCTTACCTATTTGAGAAGGATAAAGAGAAATGTCTAGAGACGAGAGACAAGACGGATGTAGAATTGTTTTAAAATAGTGTGGAAAACTTGTACATATTCATATAAAAAAAGAACAATACTGGGAGAAATGTTAGTTTTAAAGAGAGAGTATTGATAGAGCAATATCCCACAGTAGGCAGAGGAAATTGGATTAAAGTTACCAAACATGTTTTACTTTTCTTCTCTGAAAGGCCACAAAAGAGACAGAGCAGACTCAGATTTAGGGACTTAGTCCAATTAATTTATAGTGGGTTACATAACCAGTCATGAGAACAGACTAAACATAAAAATTTCATTATTTGGGCCCCACGTTGTCCTCACAAGGATAAGAGTATCTCTTGGGCTCTGTAATTGACTTCTAACAAGGCAGATTATTTTGATCATGTTAGAGACATATCTGAAATGGACTCTACCCTGAACTACTGTCTTGGTAAGGACTAAGCAATGGCAATGCTCCTCTAAAATTGTTTTTATAGAGGAAAAGTCAAGCACTGCCAGAAGCTTTGCAAGAATTACAGTGGATTATAAAGCCTGATACAAACCAAAATTGCCAGATGCATTTGGAAAGAGCTGACAGATCAGAATATGAAATGTTAACTCAAGCATGAACACTTTTCATCTGAGTTTAATGAAAAAACACTGAGTATCTGTGAAACAACAGAAAATAAATGGTAAATACCTCGACAATCAGTGAAACATTTTGGCAAAGTGACTTCACTTTGCCATTAATTTTGGACTCTAATAGAATATGTTGGCCAGAATTATTAGGAACAAACGAATGGGTAAAAAGCAATCCATGTATGTTTGTGCAGTGCTATTAGGAATTTGAGAATGTCTGAGAATGATTAGAAAATCTTAAAGAACAATACTGGTTTAAATAATGACAAACAGTCCAATGCTCCAAAAACAAAGCTCCGAAGTGGCTTCACTGAAAATTACTTATATTTGAAACTATGGATTAAGAAACTTCAGTAAATAAACCAAATGGAAACCATCTGAGAGGAGAATGACAGAAATAGGAAATACCCTCAAAATCACCCCACAAAAATATAGTAGGAAAAAAACTCACATGCTTATATTATGCATTTGGTCTCATTGGGAATAAATCTCTCCATATTGTTTAAAAACTCTGGCTGTGTTACTGTGTAAAATTTCATTTTTTAATAAGTACCTATTTAAATTTTATTATTATTTATTGTTATTATTTTAAATTCTCCCATTTTCTCCCAATAAAATAAACTTATTAAAATTCTGTCAAATATTTGATTCTATTTTTTTTTCCTATTGTTTGTGACCTATCAAGCAGTTTTTTTTTTTTAATTTTTATTTATTTATGATAGTCAAACAGAGAGAGAGAGAGAGGCAGAGACACAGGCAGAGGGAGAAGCAGGCTCCATGCACCGGGAGCCCGACGTGGGACTCGATCCCGGGTCTCCAGGATCGCGCCCTGGGCCAAAGGCAGGCGCTAAACCGCTGTGCCACCCAGGGTTCCCTATCAAGCAGTTTTTTAAAAATGGATATAAATAATACAAAGACACAGGATTTTCATTATTTTTTAATAGAGGATACTACAGTATATAAACAGCATATCTTTCCCAAGCCACCATGAATCTAGGGGAGGTTGTCTTAGTTTGCCATAACATAATACTAAAGACTGGGAGGTTTAAATCACAGAAATTTATTTCTGAAAGTTCTAAAGTTTCGAATACAAGAGCAAAGTGTCAGAAAGTTTGGATTCTCCTAAAGCCTGTCTTCTTGGCTTGCAGATAGCCATCTTCTCTCTGTGGCCTCACGTGGTATTTTATCTATATGAGTGATCCCTGATGTTCTTTGTTCTTCTTGTGTTCATAAGGAAACCAGTCCTACTGGGTTAGGGTCCCACTCTTATGTTTTCATTTAACCTTGATACCCTTTTATAGGCTCTATTCCTAAATGCACAAGCAATGGGGATTAGGGCTTCTACAGATGAATTGTGAGGGGTGACATAATTTAGTCTGTAACAGGGATCCAATCTTGGGGGCCCTATAAGATGAACAACTGGACTAACAATAGTTAACTATTTCCAGTCACCATTAAGGAAGAGTTATTTCATCCAACTAATATTGAGATAAGACCTCAGTTCCTAGACTTGAAGGATTAGCCAGTGTGCCTCCATTTCATCCCTAACCCCATCTCATCCCTAACCCCATGAAAATAGATCATGTCAGATTATCTATTTCTCCTCCTAGAGAGCTGACCTTTGTGATTTCTCCAGATGAGATTATATGAAAATGAACTTTCACAACTTAAGTGCCTCCTAATTAGAGAAGGAGATTCTCATAAAGCAAGAAAGCCAGCCCTACATGTTTTGCCTTGTTGCCTTTTGAACTGTAGGCTCCTAATAAGATTGGGGGTGTCTTATGACTGTGATATTGGGGGGTCAGGGGAGATTCAATCAGGCTGATTTTTTTTATTAGGTTTAGGCTGGTTTTTGTTTTGTCTTTGTAGCAGATGAGCACAGATACTCTGCGTGTTCCAACCTCCTGAACAATTAGCAAGACCAACCCAATTGAAGAAGGGCAGGGGAGAGAAGGAAGGAAAAATTCCAGATTAGTCTGGCTTGAGATCTGAATGGAAGGTGAAATGAATCGTAGTCTTTGAGAAGGTTGGCTCTAAAGCACGGTGTTTTTCAGTCTCGGCACTGGTGACATCTTGGGCCAGATAATAGTGTGTTGTGGAGAGCCTGTTCTATGCATTCTAGGATATTTAGCAGCATGCCTGGTTTCTACTCACCAAGTGCCAGTGGCATTTTCTGTCATGACAACTAAAAATGTCTCTAGACATTGCTAAATATCCCTTTGGGAACAAAATTGCCCCTAGTTGAGAACCAATGCTGTAAGGAAAGAAGAGAAATTGAGCAATATCACAAGAAGGGTGTAATGTCCTGTGAAGTGTTGTTTTTTCAAGTTGTTTTGTTTTGCTCTAGGATGGAAGATGCTTAGGCATTTTAAAGTTGGCTAAGTAACTTCTCATTATCCATGGAAGGTTAACTGTATGTAATTATCTCTTTACTCTCCTGAAGCCTTGCCAAAATTACAGTGATAATAAAGGGTCAAAAGAGATACATACTAAGAATGACAAAGGAAAAAGAAGAGTAGACATGAACAGATGAGCAATTTAAATAGATTTTTATTTTTTAAGCCAGAAGGAGAGGGAGTGATCACTGAGCAGATCAGAGGAAACCATCACTTAAGTTCTCAAAGAAATATGACTAATTTATCATCAAAACACCAAAAAGGTTAAAATTACCTCAGAAAGAATGTGTGATACAAAAAGATAAAAGTGTGAGAATTGATTAAAAGTTTGAATCTAGAGTGGTTGGATTTCGAGGTCCTCTTCCCACTTGTGCTTAACCACTTGCACTCAACCAGGGGGTTACTCCCTAAATTCCAACCTGAGGATGAGAGTCCTTCTCCTATGCCTGGAGCAAATGACTCAGTTGAAACAGCTCTAGCTTTGAACATATGAGGCTTAGCAGAAGGCTCAGATTTGCAAACACAGGGATACATAATAATATTCACACTCTATGTTGCAACCATAGTTACCTTCTTCATCCGACATCTAGGAATACTGTGTCTGGAATTTATCTCTTCAGGCAGAAGTTGGACAGTTACAATACTGATTTCGTTAGTCAAACTGTTGTAAACCTAGATTGAAAAATAATTAGTCAAAAACAATAGAAGTTGTTTCTCCCTTATGCAAATAGTTCAGAGGAGTCCAGAGTCACTGGTATGCTTTGTTCTACACAGTAAACCCAAAACACAAACTGATGCATTCTGACATCTCCAACATGTGGCTTCCAAGTTTGCTGTGGTCCCTGGCATCTTGACATAAGGGCAAAAACTATAGAGAGTACATTAGGACATTCTGTGAAGTTAGATGGGAAGTGGTACATATCATAGCTAGTGTCCCCTTATAATCACAGGGCCACACCTAGATCAAGAATGTGACATATGTAGTCTTGCTATGCATTTCCAGAAAGAATTGAAAACTAGTCTGCATAAAAAGATAGTTCTTCTTTCATCCTGATATTTTTTTAATCAATAAAAATAGTGAATGAATTATCACACAATTCATGCTATCATTGATTCATTTATTTATTTAGAAAATTGTCCTGAACTCGACCTATGTATCAGTTTCCATGGTGATTCATGGATGAACAGGTCACAATCCTGTTTTTATGGAACTTGTACTCTGTTGGAGGAGACAGAAAAATAAACAAGCAAACAAATATCATGCTTTCAGGTAGTATGTTCAAGAGAGAAAATAAAACAAGACCAAAGGATAAAGAAGGCCAAATTGAATAATTTTTTAGATAGGATCATCAGAAAGGCTGCCCTGTGGAAGGGACATTTGAGCAAAGATAGAGTGTAAAGGAGAGCATTGTGTGACTATTTGAACAAAGAAAACTTCAGAAAGAAGGAACAGCCAGTTTAGAATCCCTGAAGTAGAAATAAGAATGATGACTTTAAGGGATGAAAGAGCAAGAGAGAGAATGCTAAGACTGGCCAGTGGGTAAGCAAGGGATGCGTTCTTTTTTTTTTTTTTTTTTTTTTTTTTTTTTATGATAGTCACAGAGAGAGAGAGAGAGAGGCAGAGACACAGGCAGAGGGAGAAGCAGGCTCCATGCACCGGGAGCCCAACGTGGGATTCGATCCCGGGTCTCCAGGATCGCGCCCTGGGCCAAAGGCAGGCACTAAACCGCTGCGCCACCCAGGGATCCCCAACTCATAAAGAATTTGACAGTCTAAATGTGTAGAGAACTACTAAAGGGTGTGAGCAGGTTGTGAAATGATCTGCTTTCTTTTGAAGAATAATTGTGGCTACTACAATAGGGCAAATGTAGGAAAAGTAGGGATAGAAGAGAATTTTGTAGTAATCCGGTCAAGATCTAACTGAGATTTGGACTGAAGCCCAAAGGTTTGGACTGAAATCCAAAGTCCAAAGAGGTATTGAGAAAAGTTTAGAATTCTCTTAATCTTTCAAGGTAGAGCTGTCAGGATTTACTCATGGATTTAGGGCAAGAAGGAAAGAGAAGAATCAAGAATGTGTACTGTAGGTTTATAGCCTGAACATCTAATCGGATAGAATCATATTTTACTAAAAAGGTAGAGACTAGAGAAATTTATTTTTTGTGGGAAATAGAGTGTTTGGCTAGGGGTAGAGATACAGGGTTGGAAGTCATTATCATACTGATAATAGGGGAAACCAAAGAACCCATAAATTTACAAAGGAAGGATTTACTTGGAGAGCAAAGACTTCATTCAGCTGGGACACTTTGGCATTCATTTTTGTTCAGAAGTGGTGGAGGAAGCTGCAATGTCAACTTCAAGGAAGATATAGGAGGCAGGAAGAAAACAAAAGCATCCCAGGATCCAAGTAGGGAAAAATAAAATCTGTCAAGGAGGAAGGAGTTTTCAATTGTGTTAAGAGTTTGTGTAAATTGTGGATAGGTAAATAGCCTTTAGAGTCAGCAATATGGATGTCAAATAAGAGTTGCTTTAATATACTGGTGTGACTAGCTGGAGCTAGTTCAAAAGAGGAAGAAATAGGACCCCTGGGTAGCTCAGCTGTTTAGCGCCTGCCTTCAGCCCAGGGCGTGATCCTGGAGTCCCTGAATCGAGTCCCACGTCGAGCTCCCTGCATGGAGCCTGCTCCTCCCTCTGCCTGTGTTTCTGCCTCTCCCTCTCTCAAGAATAAATAAATAAAATCTTAAAAAAAAAAAAAAAAAAAAGGAAGAAATTTAAAAATGGAGATTTGCTACAAAGGGGCTCAGCAAAATGTAGAAGCAGCTGGTGGTTAGCAAGATGTGGAATCACGGAAGAGTGTGTGTGTGTTTTTTCTAGTGAGAGAAAATATAGAGTACTTCCAGGCATTTGGGTCATAATCTAACCAAAGGGGGATGATATTTAATCCAAGAGGGAGTATTTGTAGTATCAAACTTCCAGAGCATGCAGGAGAGGATGGGATCCAGTAACAGGCAAACTAGTTTCATGTAGAGACAGAGACAAATAAATCACAGTTTTATATACCTATGAGAAGATGCTATTATTTCCTATTTTGCTTATACTTTGTAATTGTGTACCTCAGGTAAACAGATGGATTAACTGTAAGTATTGGTTTATCCCTCACTTCATTGTTGGTCCATGCATAACCGTCTTGATTTGTTGCTGTTGTTGTTGTTGTTGTTGTTGTTGTTGTTGTTGTTAAATTATTCATTAAAGCAAATGGGAGTAAGAACTTGGACCAAGCCAAGAGGGCACCTAACACCAGAAAGAGTTTAAAGAAATTTCCAAGCTTAGAGGGCTAACATCTAATTTAAAGCATAAAGTAAAAAGACTCTAAGAAAGAAAATGGAATTGATAGATTATCTGATATACTTCTACCTCATTTAGACTGTTGTCATCAAAGATGTACCCACATTGTACTTAATACATTTGCTTGCATTTCAAAGCAAGAGGCCAACTCCTTTAGTGAGTTTGGAATCTGAATTATATTGCCTTTGTCTCTTGATAAATTTTATTTTTTAATTCATTGGCAGGTGAAGAGGTGTCTCTAAAAATGGTATTGGGGATCATTGTGGGATCAATGTCAGTTCTGTAGACCTTGGATGCCAAGCAACAGTAACCGTATTTGTTACATTCCACAAATGATTCTCTAACATAATCCATCCCCAATGGGGATGTGGCTCTATGTAGAATGTACTTTCAAAAGTGGATTGGCTTTGCTGCAATTAAAATAATAATATGTAGATATATTGAAAAGGCATTTGTGGATTAAAAAGGTTTTCCAACAATATGCTGGTAAGGAACTCTGAAAAATAAATCAAAAGCAGATATTTAGGAAGTGACCTGAAACTTTTTTGAATTTGAAAAAGAGTTAGAAAAAATGATTGTAACATGGTAACACACCTAATTGTAGAAAACCTTGAACAAAGTAGAGGCAATTATGGCTTTTGTCATTCATAAGATCCCATATATCTGAAATTTAGCAATCTAAATCTATACTGAAATCTGATAGCAAAAATAAAGCATAATTCTCAAAATTTAACAAATCTCTTATCTCAGTCTCTGAATGTATTGCCAGTGAGTGTACAGCAAACTCAAATCATAATTGAAAGTACTTGAGCAAAAAGAGCTTTTAAATGAAACTCATGCATTTAGCCAGACATTTTTATTTAAAGAATTCAGAAAATTACAAATAATTTCAGGGTCTCTATTGTATCATTTATTCTGTAGACAAAAGCATGAAGCTTCTTATAATATTGCTAACATGAGTGTATATATTATAATACTACTACTAGTAATAATACACATTTGGTAAGTCTCTAGACATTTGGCATCATCTAAGGCAGATCTCAGAAGAACAGGGAAGCATTACACTGAGTTTTGGTCATCTGTTTTAAATAACTTACAATTTAATTTGACTTAACCAAAACAACATTTCAATCCTGTCATTAGCAAGGAAAAGAGACAAATATAACACAGAACGACATCTGTGTAATTCTTGATAGTGGTTAAGAAACTTAATTAAAATTCTTAACCATACAAAAATTAAGATCATAGAAACAATAGAAATCACAGAGAAACAATATGTGTGCAAAAAAATTATTTGGATCTTTTCGCCTTGCTAATAATGTTTTGGTGTATTATAATGATGATGTTCTACTCATGCTTTCTCTGTCTCAGGATTGTGACTCTACTATGTCTACCCCTCAACAATTGTTTCTTTCATTTCCACTAAATGGAACTAATATGTATTATTTGTATGTACCTACAACATATGTGCATCTGGGATTAGTAGTTGTTTATCCATCTTTTGAAGAATTGTTTACAAACTTTATAATTGTAATACTATAAAAAATATTTAAGTTGTCAAAGGTACATAGGATAATGCTGCACAAATAGGAAATGATAAACTAAGAATAGTTCAGATGTAATAGTATATTTTATTTGGCTTTATTTCTTACAGAATAAGAAGAGACTCATTTTGGAAAAATAATAGATCAATAGATACTACATTTGTACTACTGATAGGTCATTTAAAACATGCATTTGGAAGGTAGGTTTAATGCATCTACTAATAACCAAATATGAAATAATGGGACATGGCAATATCTTCTTAAGTAAAAACAAAACACTGCTTGATTGCAACTGTAAAATGGTAGCTCCCTAAATAACGTGTTAAAAATATTTCATTACTAAAATAATCTATTAAGAGAGAGAAAAAATAAATAGGATCTCTTTTTGAGATCCATTTACCTTTCCTTAAGTTTACTTCAATGAAACAGACATGGTTAAATGTTCTCAGTTTTAGTTGATCTTCTCCTTATTTTGCAAATAATATATTCAGTTGTTTGGAAATACTCGTGGAGAGAATAGCAGTATTGTAAGCTCTAGCAAGGTGGCAAGCTTCAGATGGTCAGTAAAATGATGAATATATCAATGGTTCTCTATATTGGCTGCACATTAGAACTGGCTGTGCCTGGTATGATTTGTAAAGCCCAATTGCCTGGGTTCGACCCCTAGGAATTCTGACATAATTGGATTGGGAACCGGCCAAGACAAATATGTTCTGCATGCTGGGTTAGTCACTGGCAAGTAGCTACTTTTAATAACCCCATTTTTTTCAAGAAAAAATAAAATTTAAAAAAGAACCCTTAAATCATTTTAGAATTGGAAAACTCATAACATGTTTTAACAAGGGAACAGCATTAGAAAACAGATCTATTAAATCTATTAAATGTTTTTTATTTAGGTAAACACACAAATTGTTAAAAAGAAAACCGTAGGTATCTCTTTTATACTGTGATCTAAAATGATCACATCAAAGGTTTTACAATATGCTTGTAAGAAATTTATGTAGATGTCAAATTAAAAACTTCCCAAACGGTCCCAAACCATAATTTAATATGGTTAAATTATTATTTTATTTTGCCTTCTTAAATACCTGCTCCAAAACCCAACTACTTAAACTGACCTAATTCTCTTGCCATAATTCTACCTTTCTCCATGTAAAGTTGTCTTTGAAGGTAATTGTACAGATGAGTCCCAGAAGGCTTACTGAACTGTTTCCCCACTTTGCCCATCAAATGAGGTTCAATTACACTCAACAGGAGGAATAGGTATGTGTGTGGTTTGGTACCCAAGCAAACAATACTTACGACATCAATTGCTCCCTTGGCTTGGGCAAATGGTGGGCAAAAGTATGCAAAATAGCTATCAGCTTTCAGTGAACTGGGAGGCCTAGCATTTGCTCAGTCATCTTGTCATTTACCTATTTCCAGAGTAACTAGATGATAATGTATTTAAAGAGCCATGCCTCTAACCTTTTTCTCTACATCAGATTCTCAACAGAGTAGATGTGAAGGTGGATCTATCAAAATCACTTGAATAAAGATCTCCTTTTTTTTTTTTAATACAAACTCAAAGTCCCCTTTAGCAGACATCTACTTATCCTTAAGCTTGTCACCCTTGTTTCTTAGGCAGCAATGTTGTGAGGGATAAGATGATAACAACTGTACCACAACATTTAAATCACTCTGTGAATTCTAGTGACCGGATATTTTAATGTGAGTTCTGAATGAGTTTTCTTGTATAATAAATAGGTTTGGGAGTTAGACAGTGTCTATATTCTAATCATGATTTGACCTACATGAACCCCAGTCCTTTATTGCAGTAATGGAGAAAACGGTATCTGCCACTTAGGAATGTTTTAAGAACCGAATATGAAATATTAGGTCCACAATACTTACTTAGAATTTATTAGTTCTCAATTCTTTCACTTCCCACTAAATTCTAGGGAAATGTATGGGGAACCTGGACATGGACATGAGTGGAATAAGATCTACTGAGGACATTATTGTGTCTTACAGCAAAGCAGAATCATACAAGTTGAAAGGTCTGATTACAAATTATTCGTGACTGGTCCCATTTTCCAGAGTAGGGATTAAAAGCATAGTTAGAACAAGAGTTCAAGTCTCTTGTCTGTTATGAGATTCAGAAAAAATATTCTTGACACCAAAATGTATCTTTTATAAATATGTAATGATTTATTGAGTTGTAGGAAAATTATTAAAGTATTACCATATCTAAGTCTATCACCTCTACTAAATAAAGCCAAAACATTACATTAGCAAGGTTGGTCTGGACATAGGTTGGTACAAAGATGTTTTCATGACTCTAGACTCAAGATGTAACCAACCTGTGGTTGCTTCTTTTACTGTTAATGATCCTTTTCTAAATTGTAACTGAGAAAAATATTAATGCTTTACACAGAAGTAGTAACACTAAAATTTCTGAAAACTTTTTTTCAGAATTATTAAGATACAAAAGGAAAATATTGGAAACATATATCCCTGTGATATGAATTAACAGTCATATTTGTATACTTTTCTAGTCTTTTTAAATAGAAAAATAGACAGATGGAGTATATCTAAATCTCCTTTTATTGCCACCCTAAATCCAAATCCCCTCCCTTCTTTCCAAAGAATTCTTACCGTAAGCATAATTTAAACCCTTCCAATCCATTCTAAGTACTATAAACATGCATATTTTACATGTATATTTATGTGTGCATACTCAAAGTAATGTTATTGTTTTTGTATGTGTTTGCATATTTATGTTACATGAATAGCTTCAACCTTCAACTATCATTCCACATATTGTTTAACTCAATGTTACAACTTGAAATGTCTAACATGGATTGAATTGACTGCTTGTATGTGCTGTATACTATTCCATATTACATGTACTAAATTTTATTTATGCATTTATCTAATGATGAGGATTTAATTTGTTTATTATTAAAGATTATATTCCTGGTACTATCCTTCAATGATACAGATCTCCTTGTTCACATGTGTGAGGATTTCTTAATAATATAAGTTCTGAAATAGAATTAGTAAGTTATTCAGAGAGCTACGAACTCCATGATATTATTTCATTGTCTTTGAAAATTTGCTGCAAATAAATTTGAATTATACTTCTTTGTAATATATAAAACTTAGATTTCTATTTTACTGAATTTAGCTAAAATGTCACCCAAAGATTCCTGTGGATAGTAGCATGTACTTCAGAAATAATAGGAATCTTCTTGAATCTTCACTAACTTTCCTTGTTCCATTCACAAGGTCATGCATAATTTTTTGACTTTATTTCTAACAATGATGGTACGTCCTTATACTTTGACTTTGGAAAGCAATACACATAACTACGTTTCAAGGTTAAGTGTATAAGACTCTTCAGCTTATTTCAAAATAGAGATTGGAAATCTAAGAACAAATTAATGCTTCTAAACATGCACAAAGCCTGTAACATTGAGAAAAAGTAAGCTTCCGTGTTTATCCATTTCAGAAATCATTAGGCTTTAGATCTTAGTTAAAATATTAAAATTACACTGAGCCTCAGTCTGCTAATTATTCTTATTATTTAAAATTTTAGAATATTTTTACCCTATTTGGTCTTCAAACCACTGAGGATGCATTGCAGACAATTATTATGCCAGAATCTGAGTAGGCAGTAGAACTATTGCTAGGATGTGGTCACTGACCTTAATGAAACTTATTGTCAAAAAGAGAAGAGAGATGCATATATAAATAAATAAATTCAGGGAGGTTTAAAAAAAAAAAAAACATTTAGTGTAGGTGGAGGATGAAATTATCCTGAACAGGCAAAAGCAAACGAGAGCCATGCAACTGTGTATCCTACACTTTGATTTTATATGAGAAGTCCTTACTTAGTCTCTAACAGATGCAAAAACAGGTATACCAGTTTCCTGGGACAGGAATAGTATAAGAAATGTGCTCTTTAACAAAGTGCCAGCTGAGATTTTTAAAAATAATAAAAAAAATAGCTCAAAGGTGCCTATTTACAGCTTGGCGTTTTAGGGAATGTAGCACAACAATGGTGATGGTGGTTTTTCCATGAGATCCAAAGGAGATTTAAAGACTATTAATCCCTTGACTTTAGCTGCCTGTTTCTGGAACCCTAACTTAAAATAATTCAATTCTGTGCTTCTGTGTTCTTATGATTGAAAATTTTAAATAATCTTTATGGGTAGATCATGCTAATTGAAATGATTCATAATTATAAGGGGATACGGGTTTCCATAGGCTTTCTATCACCCAAATCACCAGACTATGGTTTCAGGTAGTAAAATTACTCTTTACCTTAATATTCCAGATGCTACAGGATGGTATTTGTGCCAATATACAAGATGGATTGGTGGATATTGTTAGGGCAGATGCATTTTGCATTCAGTTAATATCAAAGAAAGGAAAAGAGTGATTTACTTTACACATACATGAACACTTACGGAAGACCATGTGACATGGCTGAACATAGAATGAATAGCAAATGATTTTATAATGAGAAGACCCTAAACATTATTTGGGCTAATTCTGTTATAATACTATGAGTGTTTATCAATAGTATCTGTATACTGGATGCCATAGAGCAAATTTTGTGATTTTTAAAGTAGATTATGAGATATACTTCTATGCTCTGAGGTTGTGACTGCAAAGCTAGTATTTCTGTGCACATTTGATTCATACTCTAGGAAACAAAGGGCAATTATATAGCAGGATTGATTAGAATGAACATATCCCAACATTTCCGTAATTTTGACAACAGTGCAGTATAATTTTATATTGCCTAATGCCTTCATCCTATCAACCATTCTGTACTGTTGTTTTATTTTGGAGAACATTTCTTTCACTATTTTGCCCCCTCTCTTTAGTTTTAAAATAATTTGATAGAGAAAGAGTGGAGTGAAGATTTTATGAGTTAAGAAAATATAGGATAGAAAATTAACTGAAATCTAGAGGAGTTGTCTCAGTGATGAAAAAATAAGTATAAAGTATTTACTAGAAGAGCACACAAATGATTGAGACAAGTAGAGAAGCCAATAAAAAAAGAGTATATGAATGGAGTTTCAAAACACTCGTAACTGCCTCAGCTTGGTTATCCCTTTGTCATCAAAGCAAATTAGATAACAGGCATAAAAATAGTTTGAAAAATAGCAGAAACTTTCTGTAGGTTAGTAATTACTAAGTTCTGCTTTCAAATAAGAAAGAAAATATCAACCTTTCATTTAAACAGCGTATTAGAACAAACCTTAGGGGCACCTGGGTGGCTCAGTCAGCTAAGCATCTGCCTTTGACTCACGTCATAATCCTGGGGTCTCAGGATGGAGCCCTGTATCCAACCCTGTGTTGGGCTCCCTGCTTAGTGGGGACTCTGCTTCTCCTTCTCCTTCTGCCTCTCCCTCTGCTTGTGCACTCTCAGTATCTCTCTCTCTCAAATAAATGACTAAAAATATTTTTAAAAAAAGAACAAATCTTACTTAGGCTTTAAACTTTTCAAATTCTACACACTCCATACTTTTATTTATTTTTGTTTCACAATATGCAAGAACTTGGTTTCCAGGTTCCCTTCCTAGTACAGAGATGCTCATGGGAAGAATTAAATGAGATAATGTGTAAGAACGCAGCACAATGTATATGAGGATACTTCACTGACACACTGGTATGTGACACACGCACACACAGAATTACTTCACATTGACTATAATCTTGTTATGAATTTATCGTGGAATGATAAGTTAAATATAATTAAGTCACATGAGCAGAAGATAGTAATTTGGGATAGCCTGCGTTATCATGATGTGATTTCATTACTTTGGGCAAGTTACTGAATTTTTCGGGGCGTCAGTCACCTCATTTGTAATGGTAACATGTTATTCTAAACAGGCTGCATAACTGGCAACCTATAAGCTTTATCATGGCTGTAAATAACTTCATCTTGTTTGCTTTGTTCAGCACTCACAATGTTTCGCTTTTTAATTAACTGCTAATTTTTAAGATATAAGTCATTTCACACAGAATCTAATTTCCTTTTATCAGAAATTGAATGTGTTGACCATACTGAGCTGGCATTTCTGTACGGTGACAATTAACTAGCTAGATGTTGCCCCTTGAGAAAGGCATGAACTCTCCTGTTTGCCACAGCCCCCTACTTTTCCATGTAGTAGGGCTTATCTCACGCTGATGTGCCACTTAGATCTGAGCCCTCTCCCTCTTAAATGTGTTTCTCATGGTCAAAATGATGTGTGAAGTGTCCATGAATGCTAGCAATCTATGCCTACTCACTACCCATGCGAGTGCTCTTTTAAGGGTTAGCTGCTAAGATTCATGAAAAATATTACATTTATTATTTTAATGCCCCATGCTTTTTGGCTATGCATGCAAAAATAAAAACTTACTAGAGTTAAGGAGGTAATCGGTGCCATGACAAAAATCTATTCATTTATTTTTCATGACAAAAATTTAACTGAAAAATTTAAACTGCTTTGACTCTCAAATTTACTGATTACCTTTAGAGTATGATTATTTTCAGCTTATTTTAGTTTGCCTGATACGCATTGACAATGATAGTGTTTCATACCACCTGACAAGGTATCTACTAATGCTAAAATAAGCTTTCTACCTCCATTTTATATGTTAACAAAGATCCTGCCCAAGCAGTAACTCCAACCATAATTTATCAGCTGCAGACTTCAGCAGCAGCACCCGGTGACCACGAAAATATAAGATGATGCCAACAAGGTCAGAATATATAAAGAGGTATGCCAAATTTGGTTGGCTAATGTGCTATTGTGAAGAAAAGCCTTAAGATAATGAGTTTCCAGGTCTGTAAATCTCACTGTAGAAAAACTCCATTATAATGTTACCTCTAAGAATTCTGTTCCATGGCATATAATGCAATGAGAAAAATGTCATGAAATACTAGATTTTGGTGAGAAAAAGAAATTAAAAACCACACACACGCACACACACATTATTAAATTATGTATGCAAACTAAAACCATCTAAAACAAGATCATATCTTTGTTTAGATGGAATAGGGCATATTAACAATGACTTTTGAGGGATCCCTGGGTGGCGCAGCGGTTTGGCGCCTGCCTTTGGCCCGGGGCTGATCCTGGAGACCCGGGATCGAATCCCACATCGGGCTCCCGGTGCATGGAGCCTGCTTCTCCCTCTGCCTGTGTCTCTGCCTCTCTCTCTCTCTGTGTGACTATCATGAATAAATAAATAAAATCTTTAAAAAAAAAAAAAAAACAATGACTTTTGAGGTTTTTTAAAATATGTATGTTTCGCAGCATTATTTTTTTAAGATTTTATTTATTTATTTGACAGAGAGAGAGGAGCACAAGTAGGTAGAGTGGCAGGCAGAGGGGAAAATCAGGCTCCCCAATGAGAAGAGAGCACAATGTGAGGCTTGATCCCAGGACCCTGGGATCACGATCTGAGCCAAAGGAAGATACTTAACTAACTGAGCCACCCAGGTGCCCCAACTTTTGAGTTTATGGGGTTTAAAAAAATATATGTATATATATCATTTTATTTAGAATGATGCAAATGACTACTGAACAATTACGTTTATATGTGTTCATATCAATCATGAAATAAAAACACTAAAAAAGAGTAATATACATATATGAGATATTTGCTCAGCATATTCCCATGAGGATGTTATTGATTTGTTTTAAAGTAGTGTTTTATGGTCTTCATTCAGCCAGGTAAAGGATAGCAGAATCAACTATCCTGCTGAGTCAGGGACAAAGTGAGAATCAAGGTCATTTTTCAGCCTGTGTTTCCTAGCATGTCAATTACTCTTTTGCTTTGACACAAAGCAGTCAGAGCTCTACTGCACAGCCTGGGATCACAGGCACCCACTCAGTCATAGCCTGCAGGCTGCTGTCTGGAAAACCGTCTCTCTTTACCCTGTTTGCAGTCAATATAACCCGCGAGCAATTTTTAATTAGAAAATGAAATATTTAAATTTAAGTTACTCTCCATTGTTTTTATTATGCTGAAAATGTGGTTTTTAAAAGTCTAGGAATCTAAAGGGTACGTGTTTACTATCTCCCAAAGTTACCATTTATTGATGAATAAATAGCATCCTGGATTCTTATTTGAGGACCATACCAAAATATTACATTCAGGTCAAGTGACAATAGTAATCGTGAGGATCTCCTGAACATTATCCTGTGTCAGGCTCTGTTTTAAGAGCTTGATACATACATACATACATACATACATACATACATATATGTATATGTAATATATATGTATATACATGTATGTATATATTTAATATTTATATTATGTATTTTATATGATATTTTGATTATATTATACAGTATAATATTCTATATATAATAACTAATAAGTTATACTCTCAAATATAATTTAATCTTCAAAACAGCTTAAATGTAGTCACAATTTAAATCTTCATTTTACATACAAGACCAGTAAACAATGGAAAAGTTACTATAACTTGAATTCAAGTCACACTGCTGCTAAGTGATGGAATTGAATTACCCATCCTGTCTTACACTAAGAAGCAAGGCTTCCCCGCTACACAACATTGCATCTTTTTTTCCCCAGGAACAAGAACAAACAAACAAACAAACAATACTGAAATGCTAATTAATGAGCTCAGGTGAGCAGTGTAAAGAACAGCCCATTAAAAAAAAAAAAAAAAAAAAAAAGAGAGAACAGCCCAAAGCCACCATTAGGAATTGTATGTTAGATTTAGGATCCCACAACAATTTGCATTCCCTTCCCTTCCCTTCCCTTCCCTTCCCTTCCCTTCCCTTCCCTTCCCTTCCCTTCCCTTCCCTTTCCTTTCCTTTCCTTTCCTCTCCTTCCTTCCTCTTTCTCTTTTTCTTTTTTCTTTTCTTTTATTTTTTCTTTTCTTTTCTTTCTTTTCTTTTCTTCTTTTCTTTTCTTTCTTTTCTTTTTTTCTTTCTTTCTTTTCTCTTTCTCTTTTCTTTTCTTTCTTTTCTTTTTTTTTCTCCCCCCCCCCCCCCCCCCCCCCCCCCCCCCCCGAGGAAAAGTCATTTGCAAATTCTTCCTCCCAGCATGCTTTTGCATTTCAGGTCAAGTGTATAGTGCACCACAGAAATAAAAAGTCAACTCTATATTTTCAATTATTGTATTTAAATATATCTGTTCTGAATTCCACTAGAATCCCTGCCGCGTTGTGAATTATAGAGGAGCTTTTTACTAGAGGGGAGAAAATCCACCTGAAACTTGTATTAGTATAGTGTTTCCTATTTACTTTGTTCTAGGGTTTTCACAGTAGGATACATCAGGGAAGAGAATGTTTTGTCCCTCTCCTCATTTCCATGCAAAATTTCTAACATGTAATATCACTGGAGGAGTTTTGATTCTAAAATAAAGTTACCAGTAAAAAGGATGATAGTGGGAGCACGTGACAGATTCTGATCTAAGACTATTAAGGCTTAAGATTTTGCTCACCTGCATAAACTGCTGAATGTTTCGGTGCCTCAGTTTCCCCATCACATGTACAATGACAAAAATAGCATCTGTCCTTAAGGATTCTTAGGAAGATTAATGAGCTAATCCATGTGCAGTGTTATGGTGGCACTTAGTAGATAGACTCTTTTTTAGGGTTCATTGTCATTATCAACATAGTCATCACCATCTAGTTCTTTTCTCTCACTTTTGTTCATATTATCCATTTTTCTTTGGAAATCAGAAAGCAACTTCAAATAATTATTATAATCATGTTCTTTACAATAAAAGTGATTTGATATCAAAATTGCAGTTATTTTTCAATTACAAAAATATAGTGCCCTTTTACCAAATCTTTAACATTGATAGTTAATTTTAAAAGATGCCCTTGCCTTTGAATTTGGTAATAAAATCTGTTCTCCAAACTAGTTTCAGAGTTTTAAAAATGGCAGAGTGGGGATGGATCACTTGGGTAATTCATTTTGTGGTGAACACAGGTACGGGTTCCCTAGATGCAAAAGACATCTTTGAAAACCACAATCATCTGAGAGGTTTGAACTGCCTTAACAAGCCTGACATCTTTTTTTTTAATAATTTTTAATTATTTATGATAGTCACACAGAGAGAGAGAGAGAGGCAGAGACACAGGCAGAGGGAGAAGCAGGCTCCATGCACCGAGAGCCTGACGTGGGATTCGATCCCAGGTCTCCAGGATCGCGCCCTGGGCCAAAGGCAGGCACCAAGCCGCTGCGCCACCCAGGGATCCCCACAAGGCTGACATCTTAACTTAAACCTTGCCTCTTGCTTTTCACTCCTGGCATGCAGAGCTCAAGACGTAAGTCTGTCTCTAAGTGGTCAGTTCTGACTAAGAATCCTGTACTTAACAACGAAACTCTGGCATCATCTTCTGGATATTTTACATTTAGATCACATCAAACCAGTAAGCCGCTGATGGGGCTGTGGGCTTGCTCACACGTGGACCCATGAGAGACTCCTTGCCTGCTACCCTTTCATGTGAATGTGATGTACTAAATGCTTTCCACTGTTTTCCAGTAGATTGATTTAATTTCTTATAAGAACAATTAGAAGAATGAAATTAGATTAATATTGAGTTTAATGTTTTCAAAGCCAGGTGTGATCCGATTTGCCATTTGCCATTTAAAAGAATGAGAGAAAATGAGTCTGGCAGATAAGTGAGGAGTTTATTTTATTTTATACTTTTTTACATATAATGTTCCCTGACTCAGAGAACTATAACACTCTCCATCCATGCTACCAAATCAGAAAACAAGGCATGCACTGTTTCCTCACTGTCTATAACTATAACCCACCAACAGGTTGCAACAATTTGACATCCTGATTATCTTCATAGTTTTAACTTACCTTTGACTACAGTAGTACCATCCTGTTCTACAGCATCATCACGTCATACCTGGAAAAAGCCTCCTGTAGGTCTCCTCACAGTCACTGCTGACCCTTCCAATCAATTCTCCACAAGGTGGCTTATTATCCTTAGAAAATACATCTACCTCTACCCTTCCCAACTCCATTCTCTTCTGTTCATACCCACTCCTTATGCTGCTCTCATCCCTGTTTAAAGCCTTTCAGCAGGGGCATCTGGGTGGCTCAGTGGTTGAGTGTCTGCCTTTGGCTCAGGTCATGATCCCAGAGTCCTGGAATCGAGTCCCACATTGGGCTGCCGGCGAGGAGCCTGCTTTTCCCTCTGCCCATGTCTCTGCCTCTCTCTCTGTGTGTTTCTCATAAATAAATAAATAAAATCTTTTTTTAAAAAAAGAAGTTCCTCAAAACCTGCTCCATACCTACATTCCTCTTGCCTTTCCTGGAGGACTAAATTGCTCTAGTAGGACTCTACAGGTTTTACGTCTCTTCCTGCCACGGGGCTCTAGTGCAGTCTTTTCCCTCTACCAGAAGTGCATCCTCCCTTTCCCCTCTGTCTAGGAAAGTCTTAAATTAAGCCACTCTGACATTAAGCTCCATCATTATTTCCTCAGTCATGCCTTTCCTGGCCAACCCTGGTAAGATCAAATCCCATCAGTAAGTGTTCTACAGCATCATGAGTCTCCACATGAAGGTGTTAAGCAATGTTACTCTTTTTCACTGAATTAATTGACTTTTTCAATAACATCATCTTCCACTTCCACTAAACTGTTCGTTCTTTGAGGTCAAGAACTAGGGTATTATTTTTGTTTTTGGGGGGATTTGGTTTTTTTTAAGATTTGTTTTATTTTATTTATTTGAGAGAGAGAGAGCATGCACACATGCAAGTGAGCTGAGCAAAGGGCAAAGGCAGAGGGAGAAGCAGACTCCTCACTGAGCAGGGAGCCCCACTGGGAGTTGGATCCCAGGATCCTAGCATCATGATCTGAGTGAGCCCTGAGCTGAAGGCAGGCACTTAACCCACTGAACCACCCAGGCACCCCTTATTTTTTTGTTGTTCACCTCTTTTACCATAGTCTCTCACACAATACCTGGTATAAAATACAAAATCAATGACTGGTTTTTAATTGATTCTTGAATGAGTGAAAAAATGAAGTTTTCCTCTTTTAACTATCATATAGCTCTCAGGTTAGAAATGTTAGCATAAGATGGTAATGTGTCATCCTCCTTCTTAGTGGAAAATAGTAAACAACAGTTCTCTTCATATTTTCTACACTTCCCAGTTCAGGTGGAGTTCTCACTCTATTCATATTTGAATCTCAACACTTGAAGTAGTGCTTCTCTCATGATAGGCTTTGAAGCTGTATTAGGTGAATAAATAAATGGATATTGTATGAACTTCATAATTTTCTAAGAGTATCGTAAAAATAGAACTTCATAATTTTGTGCCAGTTAGTGAAGCATATTAATTGTCCTGCTCTGAGTTTTATGTCTAAGAGAAGCCCTGAACATTCTTTGCAAAATTCTACCCTCCAGGAGCTGTTATCCTGATTCCAGGGAAGGGAGCCATATGAAACAAAGGCGTAGGTCCAAGTTGGTGATAGCTCTAATTAGACCACATAATCACTCAATTACATAACCATGAAGGCATGCCATGCTTCTAAATCTGTAATTGCAATGTATCCATTGCAATTGGATCTAGAGGAAATTGAAACTGCAGTGCTATTTGTTGAGAGACAGAAGTTATGAGAAAAACTAGTTGGAACATTTTTTTAAAGAACAGGCTTACTGTAAGAGTGTTTCAAAATTTAATTCCCAATCAGACTATAATGTAATTATAAGAAAGAAAAAGTACAGGTAGAGGCATGATCAGAGATCAGGCAGATATTCATCCTGAAGGCAGTGAGGAGTCATGGAAGAAGGACAGAGTGGAGTATGCCCAGCATTACCTTTTGGAGAGGCAGTCTGGGTGCCAAAGTGGAGAATGTATCAGAAGCTCAGAAAAATTATTATTTTTTAAATGTCCAGATAAAACAAGTGATCTATACATTTAATGCAATCCCTATCAAAATTCAAATGGCACTTTTCACCAAAACAAAACAAAACAAACAAAAAACAGTTCTAAAACTTGTGTGGTACCTCAAAAGACTGAATAGCCAAATAATCTTGAGAAACAAGAACAAAGTCACAGACATCACACTTTCTGCTTTCAAAGTATATTACAAAGCTACAGTGATCAAAAAAGTATGATATTGACATAAAAGGAAACACATAGATCAATAGAGCAAAATAGAGAGCTCAGAAATAAACACAGGCACATATAGTCAATAAAAGTTGAACAAAGGGCCAAGAATATACAATGGGAAAAGGACAATCTCTTCATACTTGGTGTTGGGAAAACTGGATGACCAAAGACAAGAAAGTAAGAAAGAAAGACAGAAAGCAAAAAGAAATAAACTGGACCCCCTTCTAAAACCATACACAAAAATCAACTCAAATAGATTAAAGACTTGAACATAAGACCTGAATGTCAAACTCATCCAAGCAGAAAGTAGAAAAGTGGTTGTCAGGAGCTGGGGGTGTGGTGGAAGAAACAGAGATCACTAAAAAGCTACAAACTTTCAACAATAAGATGAATAAGGAGTGGAGATCCCTCTAACACAGTGACCATAGCTTCTAACACTGTATTTATAACTGAAATTTTCTAAGACAGTAGAATGTAAATGTTCTGAAAAAAGAAAAGAAAAGAGAAAAGAAAGAAAAAGAAACAAAGAAAGAAACAAAGAAAGAAACAAAGAAAGAAAAACATGAAGTAAGGTATGTTTGAAATAACAGGAGTAGTTTTTTCACAATGTATACTTACATCATCACATGGTACACTTTAAACATCTTAACTTTGTATTCGTCAACTTCAATAAAGTGGGGTGGGGGGAGAAAGAGTTCACTTTGAAGAAGATATATATGCCTATTTTATTTATCAAGGGAGAGAAATTATAAATAGAATTAAGGATCTTGAGTTGAAGTGAAGGAGGATCAAATAATCTTTAAGTGATAAAATTGGTAGAATGTGGTTTGTGGTTGGATGTTGTAGCTTTCTGCTTTGGTCAGCTGGGTGACAGTGCCACCCCTAACTCGGATGCCAACTGAAGCAGAGAAGACCTTGAATGATGGATGTGGTTGGATTGTGTTCTGCCTGGAATGCTTATGCAGTGATCAATTAAAAAAGTCCTCCTTGTGTGCTCCCCCAGGAGTTCAAACTTTGGCAAAATAACACTGCCTTTTTTATTGTAACTGTTACTCATTACTAAGTCTTCCTCACTAACCTGAATTATTTGAAGAATTCCACTCCCTGTTTTACAAGTGTAGGGCAGAGTTTCTTGCATATAGTTGGCATTCAGTAAATATTTTTTGAATGACTGAATGGATGCCCCTTGAATGAATGATATGGCAAGCAAACATGAAATCATGAAGCTTAAGGCCGAAGTGAGGGCTAGAAATTGTTTGTTTCTAACTCATCAGCAGACAAATGCTCATTAAAGCAATTATGTAAGTTCAAAGAATTTTTTAGAAATGGAAAAAGAAACAGTTGAATCAGAGAGATAAAAATAAAAAAAAATAATAAATGGGGAAATTTGGATTGAAGATGTTAATTGTAAATGTCAGCTGAAGAGGAAAACCATAAGTAAATACATAGCTATTTCAAACTCTGTATTTTAACTTAAAAATAGACTATATTTTTATTTGCCAACCTTTTGAAGTGGGGTCAAGGCCTTCTCTACTGAAATTTAATTTTGTTCACTGAAACCACACTTAGAAAGGCAGTGTTTATCATTTCCAAATTTGATTTCTTTAAATAAAGTAAAACTTTTTTAATATTCCAGAGCAATCTGAGTGGAAAATTGAAAATTCTTTATATTCTCCCTCAAAGTTTCATTCCACAGTGCTTGTGCTCACCAAATTTGCCATAGTGTTTTATTTTTGCACTTATTTCGACTTTATTTCAAAACATGTTGCATTGTTATACACTCACACAAACACAACCCACATCATGTTTTTTTCAGCTAATATTTAATTAAATTACATAATTGTTAGGAAACATGCCACTAACTTAAATAAGTTACTTCTAAACACAACTGAAGCTTGGTAAGCATGCAACCCAGTTCGTAGGAAATAGAAATGCACAGGTGCATTAGAAACTTGCTCACTTGCCTGTTAGCAGTGAGATCCAGTTGCACTAAAAAAATGCAAAACTTGGATAATTCAAGTCACATAAGTGGCTCTTGGTTAAGAGGGCCTCTGCTGTGTTTCTTAAGTGTTATTTGACTGACCTGAGACCGAGGAAGTCAAATGAAAACATGTTTTTAGCAGAGAAGAAAGGAAACCAGTAGCTATAGTAAGTTGATATAAGGGAAAAAGAAAAACCAACTGATGAGCCATTCAGTGGGATCTTCTTAATACAGATGAGAACATTCAAGAATAGAATTGTTTTAGCTTTGTATTTTGTAGACTTAGTGTCAAAAATTCCAAAAATTCAGAACAATGTTTTAAAAATTAAAATTCTCCTTTTCTTCCCCATATCCCATTTTCTAAAGCTTATTGAATTTTTTAATCTTTTCAGAACTTGCAAAAGCTTATTTGTATGTGTATTTATCTCTCGAATGTCTCTTCTAGGTTTAAAAAATTAACATGTAATATTTTATTAATTTCAGGTGTTACAAAATGATCTCCGTGATACATCTAGTTACCATTTGTCACCATTCTAAGTTATTGAAAGGTAACTGCCTATATTCCCTATGCTGTACATTACATTTTCATGGCTTATTTATAGATACCTGGAAATTATGTGTCTGTCTCCAATTGGAATTTTAAGAAGGCAGTCTTTGTGAAGATAAATTGTACTTAGTTACAAAGGTCATTTTATAGCTATATAGTACTCTGCTATTTAGATATAGTATAATTCCTATATAATATATAGGAATATATATATTATATATATTATATAATATATAACCAATTGGTTATATTATATAATATATAACCAATTTTGCATTGATGGGAAGCATTTCTGTTTTCCTTGGCCAATTCTGGTTTATGCATGATATCCTGGCATCATTGTTAACAACTCTTTCATTCATTCTCAAGAATTGTCTCAATTGTCCCAATTCAGATGATAAATTGTACAGTCACCTACCTACAAATAAACAGATTATTCCTATTTTATTATTCCTATTATTATTATTGCCCACATTACTGAAATATAATTTTTTCATAAACATTTCACACTTTTGAGAATATAGCTGAGAATAAATATTTATACCTGGAACTGCTGAATCAGAGAACCAGTGCCTTTTAATTCTGATGACTATTATTACCAAATGACGTCTCAAGAGTTTGTATCCATGTATACTCCATTTAAGATGTAAATCTCAGAGGAATCCAAATTAAATATAAGTTCATTATCATGTCCTTCATGACCTGCCACTTTCCTTGTTCTCTGATCCCATCAAATACTATCCTCCCTGTTCATTTTGCTATAACTACACTATTGTCAATAGGCCAAAAATACTGCTGCCTCAGGACATTTGCACTTGTGGTCCTGGCTGCCTGGGACACTCTGACCCAAATTTTATATGACTTGCTCTCTCACTTAATTTGGGCTTCTGTTTTTAGAGGTATAGGCTGACCACCTTATAAGAAAATATTGTTCTATCAATCATTACCTATCCTTTTACTTTGATACATTTATTTTTACTAATATATGACATATCATTACGTGTTTATTTTCCTTCTCCCTGCTAAAATATTAACTTCTTGAGCCAGAGACATCTCCTATCTTGGTTCCTGCTATTTTTTTCACTGCCTAGAAATGTGCCTGGCATGTGAAGGAAATTCAGTAAATGTGTGTTATCAAGTGAATAAACAAAAAGTGTTAAGACTGTGCTTGTTTCCCACACCAGATATCATCAAATATTATTGTCTTTTGCCAATTTGATAACAAAGGTATCTTGTAATTTTAATTTGCTTGTCTTTAATCAGGAGGAGATTGTGCAGTTTAGTATATTATTAGCAATTTTAATTTATTTTGTTCTGTGAGTTTTCCCTGCATGTATTTTGTTAGCCAGTCCGCTTGAGTTAGTGACTAAAATTTAAAGTGAGACTGGCAGGGGGTAGGTAAGATGGTGGAGGAGGGTGACCCAAAGTTGGCTTCCTCATTTGAACACAGCTAGAGAAATACCAAATCATTCTGAACACCTAAAGGGAGAGCAAGAAGCATGTTTGTGTGCCTTCTGCATTGTATTCAGCTGTCTGGGTACAGAAATGCAGTAGACAGATTTGGATGTAACCTGCTAGATGAATACAAAGAAAGGGCAGTTGGGTAAGTGGATCCAGTGGGGTGTCTACAGTGATGAACATACAATATTTTGTAGGTAAAAATGAAAGTGAGGGATTTGGAAGAGAGGATTTTGAGCACAGTAAGGTTTGTAAGATCAATGAATTTTAGGTCTCAGTAGAGTCAAATAATTGTTCTAATGTTTTTTCAGATGGTCTGCCGAGAAATCAAATAAAACCACAAAGATAATTCTATAAAATACATGCCAATAGGAAGACTCAGTTTTACAGATGGGTGGTGTGATTTTAGAGAGGCTCAAACAATCTAAAGATTAATCTGGAACTACTCAGTTTTTACATATTCATGACCACTCTGATCTAGTAACTAGTTCTATATAAAGTAACATTCTCAACGTGGCATGTGGTGGCAGATAGTTGGGGGCGATTAAAAAGAGTCAGTGGGTAAATTCATAGGTGAAATATGGTGGATGCACATCCGTATATAGATCATGTCCCCATTAGGGTTTACACATCTCATGCTGTTATGTACCTCTTAATGCCTCGGCTGCACTCCCATTCCTCAGGAATTTTCTCTGGGATGCTGTAGCTAGGATGCTACAAAGGACTTTCCTCAGAAAGGCATCTTTCATTCTCAGATTCTGCTAATAGGAGGCGCTAGAAGCAATTACCAGGCAGGAATGAAAGGAAGATGAAAAGTTCTCCCATCCTGTTTTCCTGATTGGCCTACAGTTGTCAAAGTTGCTGCCACAACAGCAGTTGGGTTGGTTTCCAGCGTCTGGCAGCATCTTCTTTATCTGAGTTCTCCCGGAGGTATCAGCAGTGGCTGGATGGCACCCCCACCCGGGAGGTCTGAGCCCCAGTTCTGGGAGAGCCTTTCCTCTAAGTTCCTAGATTTCTCATCCCTGTTGTTGCCTCAGCCCTAAATTTTCATAGCTTCTTGCTATAGCTCATTTACGTGGATTACTTTTATTTTTCTCCCTATTTTTTTTTTTAGCCTTCCAAAAGGGTTGCAGCTAACTTCCTTTATTAGATCCCCTCTGCATGAAATGATTCTTGTAGTACTTCCTGAAATAAATGTATTTTCAAAACTGGACTGACTGGGGACGCCTTGGTGGCTCAGTGGTTGAGCATCTGCCTTTCGCTCAGGTCGTGATCCTGGGGTCCTGAGGTCAAGTCCTTCCTCTTCTGCCTATGTCTCTGCCTCTGTGTGTCTTGCGTGCATAAATAAATTAATAAAATCTTAAAAAAAAAACTGGACTAACTGAATTTGACTGGTCTGGGTACGTTGTGTCAGTGGAATTATACAGTTGCAATGTGAATATACTTGATGCCACACGTACACTGAATGGTAGTTACAATGGTAGATTTTATGTTATTGATATTTTGCCACAACAAAAAAATCTGAATGGGGAAGAAAAGAAACAAATTTAAATCACAACAATACATTTCTATAAGTTAAAAATATAACTGCACAAAATCACTCCGCCTAACTCTCCCTAACCATTCCCATTGGAGCAGTTTCTCAGCCATGACACTATTGACATTTGGAGCCAGGTCATTTTTCTGTTGTGGAGGGCAGAAGCTGTCCTGTCTTTATCGGGTATTTGGCAGCAGCCCTAGCCTGTACTTACTAGATGCCAGTAGCACCTCCACCCAGTTATGACGACCAAAAATGCTTTGGAACATTGCGGAATGTCTTCCCGTCACAGTCACTGCCCACACCAGTGGTTTGACACCACTGCATGAGGGGATGACCACAGATTATCTAATTTTGAATCTGGGGAAAAGGTGACTGCTTCCACCTTTTCTTCTTTGGGATTTATTTGCTTTCAGAGAGGACTGTGTACTGACCTGGTCTTAAGTTTGTGGTAAGGTTACTGGTGAAGACTTGGCCTCCAAAGTTCTCTGTGGATTTTCAGTGCTAATGAGGGGTCAGTACCAAGCAGTCCATCATTTGCACAGACTTGAGCAACATTCCACAACTCTCAGAGATTTTTATTTCAATATGTCTGACTTGTGAGTTTCTCGGTGTTCTATTTTAGCTTCTGAGCACCTCAGCTGGTTCAATGGGCTGGGCAGTGATAATAAGAACCAGTCATGGAACTGAGGGTTTCCTTCTCAGTCTCCTTTGCTGATTTTTCATTTCCAATTTTCTCTCTTAATGAACAAGCATCCCAGGGCTCTGTGATCGGTCCTCCGTCTTTAGTCATTGTTTATACGATCCCATCTAGGCACACACCTTTCAATGCCATCTCTTTGGTGAATTCTGTGATTTATTTCTCTTTCTGCAGTCTAGTCTTGTATACCTAATTATCTGCTCAAAATAATCGGTGGGATATCTATTCGATATATCAACTACTACATATCTGAAAATAAACTTCTGATTTCTACCCCACCAGCTCTGTCATCCAAACTGTTCTTCTTGCAGTACACCTCCATCGTGGAAAATGGAGGCTCTGTTCTCTCCATTGCTTTAGCCAAAAATTTTTAAACATTGTATTTATTTATTCATGAGACACACAGAGAAACAGAGACATAGGTAGAGGGAGAATCACGCTCCCTGTGGGGAGCCTTATGCGAGATTTGATCCAGGACCCCAGGATCACAAAGGCAGATGTTCAACCGTTAAACCATCCAGCTGCCCGGCCAAATCTTTTTAATTCTTCTCTTTCTTTCTTCTTCCATGGCAGAAAGTTACACTACTCTGTTCACTTATCTTCAAAGTATATCCAGAAATTGGACCACTTCTCACCACTCTCACAATGACTACCGTGATCCAAGCCACCAAATCCCACAGCCTCTGGTTATTCCTGTAGTTACCTTCTTATGGTCTCATTTCCACACCAAATTGAGTATGAATCACTTAAAATATAAGTCTTACTATTCCATTTATATGCTCAGACTTTCCAGTAGCTTCCTGTTTTGCCTTCACTCAAAGTAACAGCCGCTGTCCTCACTGGGGCCACAGGGCTGTGGGATCGGCCTTCTCTCAGCCTTGTCAACTTCTTGTTACTCTGATCCAGCTATTCTCTCTGCCCCTCTGTATTTTCTCTTTCCAGTGCTATCTCTTGACACCCCACAATGTGCTCTTACTTCCTTCAATTCTCTACTCAAATGTCACTTCCTCAAAGAGATTTTTTTTGACCACTTATCTTAAGTAATTTTCCTCCCTTCCCTTCTCTCTTGCCTCCCTCTTTTCATTCCACTAATCATAACCTGATATATTACACATTTATGTCTTTCAATGTATATTTTATTTTTCTCCTATAGTATATACATTTCGTGGAAGCAGGAATGGTGTTTCATTTACTGGTTGATGCCTTGGGCTGTAACAGTGCTTGCCATGGGCTCCCAGCTCATATTTGTTAAGATAGTAAATAAATAGACCTAATAAAAATGTGTTGAACGGCTTAGATAGACTTAATTTGAAATTGGAAATAGATTAGGGAATGGGAGTTCAGCCTAGGGTACAGTGGCTATGTAGTTAATTTAATAAAAGTGATCTCTTGACCTATTTTCAAGACTTCTAACAGCAAAATCAAACTTATTCAATAGTTGGCTCAAGAGTATACACAGAAATAGTTGTTGGGACTATAAGAACAGTCTGATAAACCAGTCACAGGACTGCACTAATAGATTGCTAATTTTTTCCCCAAATGGTGATGGTCACACTTTGGTTAACAATCAACTTAAAAGCTGAAAAGAACATAAAGTGGGAAAAATTGGGGATGGGAAATCCACTTTTCTCCAGCTTCGTATTTTTATGTAGAAACTAACTCTTCTTCTTGTTCTCTGCCTCCCTGCACTTCTCCAGGGGAGATATGAATGATCCGATTGGTGTAGCTTAGACAATTTCCTGCTGCCTTCTCTTTGCAAATTCAGGAAAGCCTGAGCTTTGACCTGCTCTAGACCTTTTGGTAAGCTTAGCAGTGTAATAGCTGCACTCTTCCAAGGAAAGGACTATGGTTTTTTGAGGGTAGCTATGTCTATTTCAGGGATATACTATTAGAAAATCTATATAGATAATGATTCGTAAGCCATGTGTTTGCATTTTGCATAATCAGTGATAAAGGTGCTACTTGGAGCTCCATTTGCCTGTTTGAAGATTTCTCATTCTCAGTCAATCCAGAAATCAGGCAAGAGGGAGAGCTCTGCAATTCATTAGGTCCTTCATTCCAGCTATGTCATACTTTAGCTTATTTAAAATGGATTAGCTGTCTATATTTTGTAGGTTTGAGAAAATTTAAGATGATATATGTAGGAGTACTCAAATATGGTGTGAGCAATTCAAAACATTTTTCTTCAAAGGAAGTTAGGAATATCCCATTTCCAGTCTGGATATACATTAGCCTAGGGATCCTGTAGCAAATTTAACCTTTGAGAGCCTTCCTGAATCCCACAAATTTTCACAATGCATGCAAACTCCTATGATGCCCAATTCCTATCATATACTTAAAAAAACTGAACAGGGCAGCCTGGGTGGCTCAGCGGCTTAGCCTGCCTTTGGCCTAGGGCATAATCCTGGTGTCCTGAGATCGAGTCCCATGTCGGGCTCCCTGCATGGAGCCTGCTTCTCCCTTTCCCTCTGGCTGTCTCTCTCTCTCTCTCTCTCTCTCTCTCTCCCTCTCTCCCTCTCTCTCCCTCTCTGTGTCTCTCATTAATAAATAAAGAAAAATCTTTAAAAAAAACTGAGCATATAGAGATCATTTTGCTGAACACAAACATATAACCTGGTATGCTGAGGTCATTTAATCAATTACAAAATCTTTTTATCAGCTAAGTTACTCTTTTTTTAAAAGATTTTCTTTATTTGAGACAGAGCATGTATGAGCAAAGTTGGGGGGGGTGGGCAGAGCAGAGGCAGAGGGAGAGGGAGAAGTAGACTCCCCACTGAACAGGGAGCCCGTTGTGGGGATCCATCCCAGGACTACAGTATCGTGACCTGAGCCTAAGGCAGATGCTTACCTGACTGAGTCACCCAGGTTCCCCCAGCTAAATTATTCTTATTAGGACAAATGGAACAACAGTCACCATAGTATGGAGCCACTTTATTGCATCTGTAGGGTAATTGTTATCTTTTGAGAAGTTTGAAAAAAAAAAACCCACAAAATATTACTTTCAGAGAAATAAGGTCATTTTGTATATTTATTTGATTCATATTTTTAGAAGTAGGTGCTTTCTACTGTAAGTGATAAAATTAGATTTCATTGTAAACGAGAATATACCCTAGCAGTATGATCCAGCAATCTGAGCCAAGAGAAATGAAAATATATGTCCATGTAAAGCTGTATGTGTACATGAACATTCATATCAACTCTATTTTTAATAATTCAACCCCAGGAAAAGCCCAAGTGTTCATTAGTGGGCGAATGGATAAACAGATTATGGTATGTTTGTGCTCAACAAAAGAGATTCAAAATATTAGCACATGCAACCACACAGATGAACCTGAAAAATATTTTGCTAAGTGAAAGCAATTAAGTATAAGATACTACATACTTGATAATTTCATGTATATGACGTTTTAGAAAAGGTGACAGAAAGAGGGTCAGAGATTCTGTGGGGATGGGGTCAAGTGAGGCTATGAGACACAAGGAAAAATGTTAGGGTGTTGAAAATGTTCTATGGCTTGATTATGGTGGTTGGTTATATGATTATATATAATTACCAAAATGCACCTGAAATAGGAATTTTAGTGTATACAAATTTACCTCAATAAATGTGGACTAATTTATCGAATCAGGAGACTTAGAGAAGAAAGTAAGAGACATATTCGAAAGAGCAAGAGTAGGTATTTCTGCAATGTGGACATTAAAGGAATATCAAAGACACAATGCAATGGGGAGTAAATGAGAACTGTTTTTCTTTTTCTTCTTCAAATATACTTTCCCAATTATCCCCTAGTCTCTCTTTCATTACTTCTTGTGCATATCCCATTGTTGTCAGGAGTCTTAAAGTTATAGGAATACTTTTTTTTAATTTTTTTTAAATTTTTATTTATTTATGATAGTCACACACAGAGAGAGAGAGAGGCAGAGACACAGGCAGATGGAGAAGCAGGCTCCATGCACCGGGAGCCCGACGTGGGATTCGATCCTGGGTCTCCAGGATCGCGCCCTGGGCCAAAGGCAGGCGCCAAACCGCTGCGCCACCCAGGGATCCCGTTATACGAATACTTTAGGGTTTTTTTTTATAATTTGGATGCAGTTTAAATATTAAATACCTAGTATTTTATTTATTTATTTTTTAAATATTTTATTTATTCATGAGAGACACAGAGAGAGAGGCAGAGAGACAGGCAGAGAGAGAAGCAGGCTCCATGCAGGGAGCCTGACGTGGGACTTGATCCCCGGTCTCCAGGATCAGGCCCTGGGCCGAAGGCAGGCGTTAAACTGCTGAGCCACCCGGAATCCCTAAGACCTAGTATTTTTAAATGTAGGTTTGAATCCACATTCATTTCCACTCCCCTCCCCTCTTGTCCTGACTTAGGTGTGACCTTTTGCTAAGAGACCTATATGGGGAAGGGGCTCAGATCTGTGTTTAACTCTCCTTGTCTTCCTCTCTCTGCCTCTCTCCCTTGTTTGTGTTTCCCTTCTTTCTTAGCTATCTCAAGGCTAGAGAGGAAGGATGGGAAGAAAAGGGCAAAATTATGTATTTATCATTTGACCACTGGTCCTGTCTGTGTAGAACAGTCTTCAGTGACCACCGAAGGTTTTCTCAGGAGTTACGCATCCTTGCTGTGTGCAGTGTGCTCTCCGCCTTGATCTATTTGGAAATCTCAGCTTTGATTCCTAGGGTCTATTAGCTTGTATGGCTGGTGTCTCCTTACCCACAGCCTTCCCTCCAATGCAAAGTTTTGTCAGGATGACTCATAGCCTGGCTAACTTCCAGGAACCCCGCTCACCGGTGACGGTGAGATATTCACTCACCGCATCAATTGCTGATGCACGGGTTTTTCTTGTTACTGTCTCCTAAATCTTGCTGCTGTTGTTCTCTGTTCCAACCAACATTCTGCCTTCAGGATTCTGTTGGGAAGCAGGCACATGCCCCCAAAGTCTAAGGGTTAAGGAGGAGGACCAGACATACCTCCCCCACCCCTTAATAAATTCTCTAACTTCAACCTCATCAGCTCAAATGGCAGACCCGGTGCAGGCTGGCTGATTCAGCTGATCGACAAGCATGGAACCAGGGGTTGAGATGTTCCTGCAGTTACCTCCACCTCTACCAATTCCTCTTCAGGTTAATGCACTGGTGGGAGTGGAGGGAGAGGGGGAGAAAAACACTTATCTTTCCCCTCCACTTGAAAAGGAAGAGAAAAAGCATTTTCTTTCTAAGCCTTTAATTATCTTTTCTAAAGGCTCAAGATCACTGATGAAGTGATGATCTCAGGAACATCTTGTCTATCTCTGAAAAGCCCTATAAGGCTATTAAGCTCTGAAGTCTGGGAGCTCCTTAGCTTCTGTGCAGGATTGTTTGCTGTCAATTCAGTATCTTCCATCACTCTTGAGTTTTTTGTGTTTTTTTTTTTTTTTTAAGATTTTATTTATTTATTTGAAAGGGTGATCGAGAGCAGGGGGCAGGGGGGCAGAGGGAGAGAGAGAAGCAGATTCCCCGCTGAGCAGGGACCCTGAATGTGGGACTTGACCTGAGTCAAAGGCCTACGCTTAACTGACTGAGCCACCCAGGTGCCCCCTCCATACCATTTTCCAGAGTGACTGCACCAGTTTGCGTTCCTTTCAACAGTGCATGAGGGATCCTTTTTCTCCACATCTTTGTCAATGCTTGTTGTTTCTTGTGTTTTTTTATTTTAGCCATTCTGATGGGTGTGAGGTGGTATCTCATTGTAGCTTTGATGGAAAGTGATGTTGAGCATCTTTTCATGTGTCTGTTGGCCATCTGTATGTCTTCTTTAGAGATATGTCTGTTCATGTCTTCTGCCCATTTTCTAATTTTTCTTTTAGAGTTGCATAAAGTCTTTATCTTTTTTTTAAATTTTAAATTCTATTACTTAACACATGATGTACTATTGGTTTCAGAGGCAAAGGTCAGTGATTCATCACCTTGAGTTTTAAAGGAAGAAATCTGGAATCTATATTTCCAGAATCCTTTGCCAGTAGTGTTGGTTTGACTCTGCCAGTCACAGATACAGGAGGTTAGGAAAACTTAAGAGAGACATAGTTATTGTTCTCTGGTAAGAGCCATGGTTGTGTGTGGATCTTGGCAGGTGGCAGACAGAGGAGTTTTCTAGCACCTTTGGGTATCTGCCTCTTTCGGTGCTATAGTCAGATGGAAGCTTTGATGGTATTTTCCCTACAATCTTTGCTTTTCCAAATTTGCTGAAAGCCAATAGCAGCCTTCTTGCATATTATTCTCTCAGCCATTATGGTAGCTGTGAAGTCTGTGAAAACTCTTGAATTTCTTTCTCCTCCAAATTTTTAGAGAAAAAAATTTCTTTCCAGCAGAACACTGACTGATGCAACAACTCTTTTTAAAATGTAGAGACACTTATCTCCTATTTTTCTCTGTTTAGAAACTCAACCTGAAATTCTCAGACAATGGCATCTGGTTACATAGCCTGAGGGAAAATCAAAACTTTATAATCCTATTGTCAGTTACAGGCAACGAAGATATGGGTAAAAAGTGTTGATAGAGTCAGGCCAGGGGCCTGTTGTGGACTCCAGCCAGAATATGTCACAATAATAGAACCCCTTGTTTAGGGATTCGAAGAATGAGTAAAAACTCTTGGGCCACACATTGGTATTTCCCACCTTAACTCAGTTGAGTTATGTATGTTAATAATACTATTTACTCAAACTTTTCTTCCTCTAGAGTCATGACTAGACAGCTCAGGTAATAGGACCTTAGCTGAGGGATAAATAATCAAGTGAAGGAAGAATTTTTTCAGAGGGCTTTGTGAGAAACAAAAGCATCATTCAGACTATGTGTGCAATCACCTCTAGTTAGGAGTCACAGAGAATTGGAATGTCATTCAGGACACATGTCACTCTGGTAGTCCAACAGCAGACTAATGGTCCAGCACTCATATTAGCTGTTGCCTCCTCAAAAGCAGTCTTCTGTTGTTCTAAATGGCAAGCTCGGGTTCTTTCTGGCTCCGTTTTACCTTATTTGTCTCATTTCTCTTTCTATTTTCCTCTTTCCATCATGCCTTTTACTTTCTGCCTTCTTTTTTTGCTACTTGCTGAGTGTTTCCACAGAGCTCTCCCTTCAACTGGAAGAAAAGAGGGGATATGATTGGTTTAGTTGGTAACATTTCAGTGTAAAGAATTTGAGAGCAATTCATCATGCCCAGTCACCTCAGTGACTGATGGCCAGCCTAGAGTTAGCTACTTTTAATAGCCTCATCAAGCCTCATCTACCCATCTATCCAGGAAAGTAGGTCCATGAAGCAACGGCTTCAGCAACTTATGATATGGAATAATCTAGGGATTATTCAGAAGGGTACCTTGGGTATGGTGGGCTAAAAGATGAAAAGCAAGAAAATGTCAAAGCTTGCTTTGGGAGCAACTCCATTTATGCTTCTTCTGTGACAAGATTAATTTAGTGCTCAAAGAAATGAAAAACTACAAGCTATAGTTCCTTGATACCAAGGAAACATAAATTACATGATGTCTTATATATTTAATAAGAGCCTTTTGGGAAAAAAAATGCCTAGCAAGTTCATTGGATATAATACATTAGCTGATTTCATAAATATTGACATACTAAAAAATGAAGACATCAAGATTGCATAAATATGATTATTTTGTGCTGGATATGAGTCTTCATCAGTGTGAAAAACAAGAGGAACCCCCACAGAAAGCCAGCTCAGTGTTCTTTCCACAGCAAATCCAAGAATCATACCATTGATTCCACTGGATCCAATGAGGAAAATGAGCAAAATGTGGTCAAAGATATTATAAAGTTTAACTCAGTTAACCTACAAACCACTTCTATAAGAGCAGTGCCCCCTTCTGTGTAGTAAGCCTGAAAATTAGTAAAAAAAAAAAAGGTGCATGGTCATAGAAGATAAATTATTGCCTATCGTAGAGAAGAATCTATCAATATAGCTCAACACATATCTATCCCTAGTTGCTTTTCTGCACAAATAGGAATAATCTAAATATAAGAAGACATATGATTCTCTAAGGTTATTAAATATATACAAAAACGGGGATCCCTGGGTGGCTCACCAGCTTAGTGCCTGCCTTCAGCCCAGAGTGTCACCCTGGAGTCCTGGGATCGAGTCCCACGTTGGGCTCCCGGCATGGAGCCTGCTTCTCCTTCTGCCTGTGTCTCTGCCCCTCTCTCTCTCTCTCATGAATAAATAAATAAAATCTTAAAATACACACACACACACACACACACACATATATATATATATACACAAAAGTGTAACACTGAACTATTCAAGAGCTATAACACTAAATCATTCTAATAAAAGCTTGTTTTTGTTTTTGCATGTTTGCTATTATAAAATAAGTAATAGCAATATAATAAAAGAGTCTGTAATTTCTTCACAGAACATAAGAAGCTATTAGATGTTTTCTTCTCCTGCTACTGTAAGGGATGGTCACTAGTAGGTCAGGCTCCTCTCTACTGGCAAGTATGGAGACCAGTGTAAGCTTTTTGTCTGTGGTTAAAATGCCATACCTGTTCCACAGCTTCTATTTCTCTCATCTTTTGCCCCTTGCCTTCTTTGTCAGTCCTAACAGAAAAACAGGGAGACTGTTTTGTTTATGCTTTAGACCTCTGTACATTAGGAAATGTTTACTTTTATAAGTAAACAATGTAACTTCTTTTTTTTTTTTTTTAATTTATTTATTTATTTATTTATTTTTTTTTTTTGTAACTTCTTTTTAAAGTGATGGTTAGCATCTTCTTCCTGACTGGTCTTCGGCGGTTAGTCTCCTCAGTGCTGCCCATAGCAAGATGTCTTCAGGAAATGCCAAAATTGGGCATCCTGCTCCCAACTTCAAAGCCACGGCTGTTGTGCCAGATGGCCAGTTCAAAGACCTCAGCTTATGTGACTACAAAGGAAAATATGTTGTATTCTTCTTTTATCTTCTTGATTTCACCTTTGTGTGCCCCACGGAGACCATTGCTTTCAGTGACAGGGCAGAATTTAAGAAACTCAACTGTCAAGTGATTGGTGCTTCTGTGGATTCTCATTTCTGTCACCCGGCTTGCCGTAGGATCAACACCCCCAAGAAACAAGGAGGACTGAACCCATGAACATTCCCTTGGTATCAGACCCCAAACGTACCATTGCTCAGGACTATGGAGTCTTAAAGGCTGATGAAGGCATCTCGTTCAGGGACCTCTTTATCATTGATGATAAAGGTATCCTTTGGCAGATCACTGTAAATTAAATGACCTTCCTGTTGGTCGCTCTGTGGATGAGACTCTGCGACTGGTTCAGGCCTTCCAGTTCACTGACAAGCATGGGGAAGTGTGCCCGGCTGGCTGGAAGCCTGGCAGTGACACCATCAAGCCTGATGTCCAGAAGAGCAAAGAATATTTCTCTAAGCAGAAGTGAGCGCCTCGCCATTTTAGGGCTGGGCTGTAGTGGGGCATCCATGAAAACAGAATCTTTTTTTGTACTATTGTCATGCTTAAAACAAGACTTTAGACTCTGCAGATGTGGTATGTGTTTGGGACAAGACAGCCCTTTCCTGCAGGGGTTAGGAGGCCAGCCTTTCTTCCTCTGGAGAGAATGGTCTGAGGTATGCTATGGGGCAGGCTAACTGATATGTACAGTAGCAGGGCATGACTTTTGATCTTGCTGTTTCTATTAAACTTGAACTGAGAAAAGAAAATAAAGTGATAGTTAATAGTTATTATGTAAAGCAATTCATGCACTGACGAGTTTTATATCACCTCCTTTGAAAGTCTGTTTATATTTTGAATCTAACAATTAAAGATTACCTTTTAATGAGGTTAGCACTGGGAATAGAACATTTATGGAGTTCTCCTTACATGACAAGCACTAGGATAAGAAATTTACAAGTATTACTCCTTCTCACTGAAGAGAGAACTGGGGCTTAGAGATTTTATGTAAATTTCCTGTGATCATAAAGATAATGAGCAAGCGATCTAGGATCTGAATGTAAAAAAGCCTGATCCTGAAGTTGGCATTCTCAGTGTCATACATACTCTTCTAACAAGACACCAGATTGGTTGTTCATTTTGGTTCGTTGCTTACATATAAGGGTGAAGGTTGCTATTGTTTGGAAGTAATTATATTTTGGAGAATAAGCCAAGCAAACATATCCATCTTTTTGTAATAATTCTAGTTTAAAATTCTAATAAAATTCTATTAATCCATTTTTAGGTTCACTAAATATAAATTATTTTGCAGACACTTTTGTTTTTAATAAGCAGAATACAAAATGTTGAGTATTCATTTACTTTCCATTTGGAAAACAATATTAATAATAATATCTAAGGGACACTAGTTGGACATCATTCCTTTTGTAACATGCATTTCTGTTTTGCATGTAAGAGATTTTCCAGAAACATTTGTTAAAATAAACCCTGATTTTTTTTTCTGGTCTCAAATTTCTGAATAAAGTTGTTAATGATGATTAAAATCTCATTATTATAACAATAACTTTAATACAAGAATGATGCAATTCAGAGAAACTTGCATAATCTGTGTTCGTGGTTACTTTAAAAGGTGCACATTTGATTCACTTAATATATTTATCTAAAACTTAATATCTTATATTTATCATCATTTAATATATTCAGTGATCTCCCCTGCCTCTACACCTTCCTGGCTTAAATATTATTTTTTATTCTTAATGTTTTATTCTATCTTCTCCTTCATTCCAATGGTGGTCTTAAATGAGTCCAATTTAAAATCCTACTTGTAAATGATAATAACATAGCACTCACATTATGCTTTTTGACTCTGTATATTGTAAGATTAAAAAAACTAGGAAGTCAAAAAGCTATTTATAGGCATCAATTATTTTTTTCTTTCCTATACATTTATTTTATTTTTATTTTGAAATAGTTCAAATCTACAGGATAGTTGAAAGAATAGCATAGTAAAACCCAACTTACTCTTTAAAAAGATTCATCACTTAAAATCTTGTCAAAGCTGCTCCCATCTTTCCTTCTTTTCCCTCTCCCCTCTCTTCCCCTCCCCCTGCCTTCTCTCTTAGTTTTGGCCAAGACATAACTGTAGCCAGAGGATCAGAATCTCTCACATCTAAATACCTCTTCCTAAAACAAGGATATTCTGTTATAAAACCATATCACTACTGTCTAAGAAAATCAACATAGTTTCAATACAATAAACTAACATACAGATCAAATTCAAATGTCCTCAGTTCTCGTCAAGATATCCTTTATAGAGACCATGCAGGTAGAGACCATGCAGGCAGGATTCACATGGAACATTTGCCTACTATGTAGGCATTTCTCATTTCTTCATTATTTATTTGATGGTCTACTCAGATTGCCCTAAGTTCTTCCAACTGCTTCTTCAGGATAAAATTTTGGTAACCTCATACCACATGGATGATGCTTTGCCCCTCAGGAGGCATGTCAAGTGAGGCCCTCCCATCATTGGCAAGGCTGTGTTCGACCACTTGATTAAGATAGTGACAGCCAGACCTCTCCATAAAAATTTATCTTCTGACTCAGTCCTTCCCCAATAGCCTTTCCTTAAATGGCTTTCCCACCCATCACTGATCCTGCCAGCATTCATCATTTCACTGAACATAACAAAATGGTGGTATTCTATTTTTATAATCTCCCTTATTTTTATTAACTGGCATTCTTCCTGAAAGGAGAGGGGTTTTTTCTGTTGTTGTTGTTTTGTTTTGTTTTCTTTCTTTTTTTTTCATTTTTTTCTTTTTGGCCAAAAAGTTGATCTAGGTTCACTCTGAACTTTCCTTGTCCTAGATATGAAATTTCTCTGTTTTTTACATAAGCCATGACTTCATAGAGAGAGAGATATAATTTCATATTGGGGACTTAGATGTGCTCTTTGCTTTTGGAATGTCATTATTTTTATGTAGTTTCAGGGCACAGGGTAAGAAAGTGTGTGTGTGTGTGTGTGTCTGTGTGTGTGTGTGTCTATATACAGATTTATACACACAAAAATCACAAGTTCATACTGATTTTTTCAGATCAGATTCAACAATATTGACTTCTTCTGTTTCTCTTCATTTTCTATTTTGTCTATATCTTTCTTTCTCATACTTTCCCAGAAGCCTCAGTATATTCACTCTTTTGCTCTAGTCCACAATTTGCAGAACATAGTTTCAGAATTAAAACACAATACTACTAAGCTTACTAAATATAGCTCAAGACTTACTTTATTATTTTTTGGTGTATATATTTTTCTCTTATCCACAAAAGGTAGAATATAATATACATTCTTTTGTATCTTGATTTCCTTTGCTTCCATTTTTTTTAACTCAAGAGAGCCTGAAATTCTTTCCATGTGGATTAAAATAGTCTTCATATTTCTTATAGTTGCCTAATACTTCATTTTATGGATTTTCTATAATTGATTCACCTAGACTACAGGGCAGGGGCATACTTTGGTTGCTTTCAGTAATTTTCTATTGAAAATAACATTGTAGTGAATAACTATGTGCATATGTTGTTTCATATTTGAAGAGGTGTATATCTTCAGGATAAATTTCTGGAAGTGGGATTGCAGGATCAGAGAGATTGTAATTCTGTTATATAATGTTAACTTTCTTTTATAGAGGTTGTACCATTTCGAACTGTCACCAGCAGTGTAGGATAAAGTTTATGTCCTTACAACTTTTTCATTTTAAATTTTTTTTTTGTTAAATTGGGATGCAAGAAATGGTATCTCATTGAGGCATTTTTCTTTTTTATTTTTTTTCTTTTTCTTTCTTTTTTCTTCCTTTTTTCTTTTCCTCTTTTTTTTTTTTTTTTTTCACCCAAGTCTATACAAACAAGCTTTTGGTCTCTTAAGATCCTTTATTTTTCCTTTAAAAAGTACACTAACTATTCCTGTGAGAACAGTATAACACTATTTACATAAAGCTTCTTAGCATTTTTTTCCCCCAGAGATGGTGCGGTTGAGGAAATATCTTCCCTAAAGTTTTGTGAATTGACTTATGGCATTAAAAAATAATAGTTAATCCATGAATGATAGATAATCCGTGAATATCCAAATACTAATGTTATTCATTTAAACTTGAAATGCAGGGATCCCTGGGTGGCACAGCAGTTTGGCGCCTGCCTTTGGCCCAGGGCGCGATCCTGGAGACCCGGGATCGAATCCCATGTCGGGCTCCCGGTGCATGGAGCCTGCTTCTCCCTCTGCCTGTGCCTCTGCCTCTCTCTCTCTCTCTCTCTCTGTGACTATCATAAATTTAAAAAAAAAAAAAAAAAAAACTTGAAATGCTTAGGATTTCTTGCCAATAATAAATAATTTCACATGCAATATTAAATGTGCCCTTCCATTAAGCATTTGTCTTTAAAAGCAAACTTATACTCACCACATCGTCTCTCACTCTCTGCTCTAATTTAATTCAGACTACTTATGATTATTGTGAGCAATTATTTTTAACAATTTCTTTCCAAATCCCATATGGTAATGATTAAAACTTGAAAGCTTTAAAGAAAAAAAAATGCAAAAAGAAATATTTTAAATAAGTTTACAAAGCCTGCTTTGGGCTTTGGTTGTCTCTTTATCCTCCATGGAGCCCCCATGCAAAGTTCCCCAGTGGACTCATTTCCTTCTCAAATGAGTGAAAAATTATTCTTATTCCCCTCAGCTTCTTTTTAAAAGAAAGACTTTATTTAAAATAATGGATTTATTTTTGAGACTACAAAATGCTGACATTTAGACACTCATTCAACAGAAGTGCTGTAGTGTTCCCTAACTTATTTTCTTCTGGTTTATAAACTCAGTTTTGAATCATTCCAATAATCATTTCACCTTTACTCTGTTGTCTCAGATTTTAATATAAAACTTTCAAGATGTGAGGCCTGAAGATGTAAGAAATAAATATTTATCATAAAAATTTAAAAATATTATCATACATCCCATTGATCCAGTTGGCTTTCAGGAATTGTGCTTTTCATAAAATTGTCTCAGAGTGTAAACTGAGAGTTAAAATATCAAATATGAAACTCGAAAACTGGAGAAAACCAAAATGACCTCATTAAAAATACTAATACAAATCCATTTTTCCCAGAGAAAACATAGAAAACAGAAAAATAATAGAAGTAAAAAAAATTTCTACTTAAGGAATAGATTTCTCACAGTGAAGTTCAGCTTCTTACTTCTTTCAAGCATATATCTCTCACAAACCAGAAAGGGAGAAAACTGGTGAAAGACAACATAGGTAGAGGGGAGTCTGAATGGCACAGTTGGTTAAGATTCCAGCTCTTGATTTCCACTAAGGTCATGATCTCAGGGTAAGATCAAGCCCCCCAAAGTCAGGCTCTGTGCTGGGTGTGGAGCCTGCTTAAGTTTCTCCCTTTTCCTCTGCCCCTCCTCCCAGCTCTGGTGCACATGTGCATTCCCTCTTTACAAAAAAAAAAAAAAAAAAAAGACATGAATGGAAAACTTACTATAAATCCTGATGGCTTTTACAGTGGCTGCAATCTTCCCACAGGGGATTTGGATTTTCTCATTTCAGGATTGGAAGGAATGGACGTGAGCTTAAAGGAATTGCAAGGTGTTTCTATTTTAAAACTCAGCCAGAAAATCAGGCAAATTATAGCTGTACTAAATGGGCATATGTTATTACCATGTTCTGTCTTGAAGTTTGGGGCAAGGGTTTCAGGATCCAGTGATTGTTAACCACTTGGATTACATTCTAAATTTGTAAATGGGAAGTTTTTTTGTTGCGTCAAAAGTATATGAATATTAATTAGATGCTTAAAAATGATGTCCATTTTAAAAAATGAAATAACAGTCATATACTGTTTTTGTTAGGGGCTCCTTGGTGGCTCAGTCAGTTAAGGGCCTGACTCTTGGTTTCTGCTCAGATAATGATCTCAGGGTCATGGGATTGAGCCCTGTGTCAGGGCTCTGTACTCAGCAGGGAGTCTGCTGGAGATTCTCTCTCTCCTTCCTCTATCCTCCCCTCTCTTTCTCTCTCTCTCTTAAATAAATTAATAAATTTTTTTTAAAAAGAATAATTTTGCTAGCCATAAGTGCTCTACTAAGTATTAACAGATCTAATTGTCTACTACATATTAGTAGAAAAATATTAAATTATAAAAATAAAATAATATAGTCTGGTACTAGTGCTAGGTATAAGACTGACAAATAGCAAGCACCAGGGATGCCTGGGTGGCTCAGTTGGTTAAGCAGCCCAATTCTTTATTTTGGCTGGGGTCATGATCTTGGGGTCTTGACCCAGCCCCATGTGGGGCTCCATGCTCAATAGGAAGTCTGCTTCAGGATTCTCTCTCTCCTTCTGCCCACCCTTAGTAAATAAATAAATCTTTCAAAAATCAAACAAAAAATAAATAGTGCCGTCTTAAGTATTATAAAGATGTTTGCTTAAAAATACTGCACAGATTTATTATTTCCTCCTTTTACTTTTAAGATATAGTTTAATATCTCCCTGAAATAAAATATGTATCCTTTAGCATTGAAATTGCTTAAGGGCTTACTCTATTGTCTCATATTTTTAAGTGATCTTCTCTTATAAATATTTGAAAATAAATTTTGTTATAATTTTTCAGGAAATATTTTTAAAAGCATGACAATTAGTATAACATTGATTCCACCATTTAAGGAATTCTCTATTTTGTCAATTCGATCTGCCATGGTGTGAGTTGTAGAGTATTTATCTAATTATGTCTAGGGACTTTCGGTTTCAGCATCATATGCAAACAGATGAGAAGTATTCACTCCTGTCTTTATAAAAAGCCCAGACAAATTAAAAAATCAATAATTGTTTTTGACCCATCATTGAACAGATGTCACAGGGCAAGCTGAAATCCCAAAATATAGAGAGATGGTCACATGCAGAAAGATATAGCTCCAGAGATGTGTTTACCTGGAGTAGAATCTGTGGGAATCCTGAACCTGGTAAGAATATTTACATAGTAATTTTGAATAACTGCTGGAGGTTGAGTGCAGATTAGCTTAAAAGTGAGAAACTTGGGGACTGCAGTCATTACTGGACCCCCACAGCTATTCAGGATTTTACTACAGGAATCCACCAAGTTCTCCTGGTGAGAATTTTAGAAACTTTCCCTGATGGTACTAGTTGGGACGTCAAGAGAACAATCATCTTGAAACTCATCCAGAATCTTCTCCCTAATAAATGCCTGATACCTAGGTGAAAAAAGAATTCATGAGAAGATAATTCTGACAACTTTTTGCAGTTGAAGGAAAGGAATTTGGCCTCCCCTGTAGCTTTCTTGTCTCATCTAAGGGAAAAAAAAATAATAAGAGGGGATAGAACTAAAATAGATAAGGAACATTGAAGCCAGGAGAGAGAGACTAACAAAGAGTGTTAAAGAAAAAGTCACACCTCTGGAGGAGGGAGACAGACATTTGTGAAAGACACAGGGTCACATAGATTTTAACATAATGACAAAATTATGGAAAACTCTCTCTCTTCCATACACTACCACAACACTGACAAGCCTTCAGAACTCTAACTGGATGACAGATGAAAGAGCTGCAAGATAGAGACTCTGAAGAACATTAATTTAAAATTAATAACCTGAGCATTTATCTTAGGAAACTGGAGGAAGAAGTACAAATTAAACCTAGAGTAAGCAGAAGAAAGAAAATAACATTATTAGAGAAGAAATCAAAGAAATTAAAAACCAGGAGCAATAGTCAAAATGAATGAAACTGAAAGCTAGTAGAGTTTATTTTTTGGAAAAGATTAATAAAATTGGTAAATCTAGGTAGGCCAGCCAAGGATAAAAGAGAAGAGATACAAATTACTAATATCACATTTGAAAGAGCATAATCACTACTGACCCCATGGACATTAAAAGGATAATAAGTCAATACCCTCAACAACTCTGTCAGATTTGATAACTTCAATAGCCTGGACAATTCTTTGAAAGAAACAAACTAAAAGAAAGAAAGAAGAAAGGAAGAAAGGAAGAAAGAAAGAAAGAAAGACAAACTGCCAAAATGCACTCAAAGCAAAATTAGATTAATTAGACTGCCCTATCTATGAAGACATTTAATCAGTAGTTTAAAAAATTCCAAAAAAAAAAAAAAATAGGGCCCAATTTGGTGAATTCTACGAAACATTTAAAAAAAGAAATAATACCAATTCTACAGAATCTTTTCCAGAAATATGGAAAAAAGGGAGAAATTTTCGATGCATTAGGTAATCATTGCAGTAATACCAAAAACAAGGTGCAGACATCACAAGAAAAGGAAAGTACGGATGAATATTTCTAATGGCCAAAGAGGCAAAATTCCTTTACAAAATGATAACAAATCCAGCAATGTAAGAAATTAAAAAATAAATATATCACTGTCAAATGGCATTCCTCCCAGTATGCAGGCTGCCTCAACATTTATAAATGAATCACAGTAACTAAGTAGATTAACAGAGTAAATAAGAAAAACTGTCTGATTACATCAACAGATGCACAAAAAGTGTTAGACAAAAGTCAGTTCCTGCTTATGAGAAAAGATCTCAGAAAACTAGGAATCAAAGGGAATTTCCTTTAGCTGATAAACAGGGTATAGGGAAAGACCTAGAGCTAATATTAGACTTGCTTGAGAGACATGACTCTCCCCTAGGTAAAAAAAAAACTATATTCTCTCATCACTCTCTTCAAATTTTTGCTGAAATTTTAGTTATTGCAATAAGGCAATAAAAATAAGCAAAGGCATAATCATTAGAGGGAAGAAATAAAATTGCAGATGACATGATTTTCAATAAAGAAAACTTCTAAAAGTTCTACAAAAAGAACTCTCAAACTCAATAAACAAGTATTGGAAGGTTGCAGGATACAAGGGTAACAAAAGTCAATTGCTTTCCTAAACCATCATTGAACATTTGGCATTGGAAATATACAAAAAAGTACCATTTAAACTAGCAGTATCCCTCCCCTAACCACCCCGAAACCTAAGTCTATAGCAACTATGTCGACGGTATCTGTATGTGGAAGGTTGCAAAGCAGCACTGATGACAGAAATCAAAGATCTAAATAAATGGATAGATATTCTCTATCCATATATTGGAAGACTCAATATTGTTAAGTTTTCAGTTCCTCCCAAATTTATCTATACATTCAGTACAATTGGATCATAGTTGATTTTAGCAATTAACTGTAATATTGACAGTAAGATGGTGATAAAATGATAAACATGCTGTTTAAGAGAATAGAGCACTCAGGCATATACCTATACAAATATAGTCAACCAATACCAGACCAAAGTATTTGCAAAGGCAATTCAATTGCAAAGGCAATTCAAAAAAGGACGTCTTCAACAACCAGTGATGGAACAATTGGACATCATTGTTTAAATTTAAAAAAAAGGTCCTAGACACATATATCTTGTACAAATATTATTTTAAAATGAATGAAATGCAGGGTGCCTGGGTGGTTCAGTTGGTTGAGTATCTGACTCTTTGTTTCCACGGGGGGTCATGATCTCATGGATTGTGGGATCAAGCCCCCGAATTGGGCTCCTCACTCAGCAAGGAGTCGGCTTGAAAGATTCTCTCCCTCTGCCCCCATTCGTGTTCTCTTTCTCTCCTTTTCTCTAAAAGAGATTCACTTTAAAAAATGAATCAAATGCCTACATATAACATTTGAAACTTGAAACTTTCTGCAAAGGAACATAGGAAGAAATCTGTATGACCTGGGGTGGGTGATGAGTATTTAGATAGATGAATAGTTGATATCAGGGCTGCGGCAGGGATATACAAGGCAAGCCATTGAGCATTTTGTCCTGACAAAAAGCAGACAGTGCTGGGGGAAAAAAGGAAACACAAAACAGGGCTGTGTGAAAGGGATATAGAACTCACTTAAATTACTATCGGTGGACCAAAACTGGAACAATTTGAGCAATGAAATAAATATGGTAGCATCAGATTATAAGCCAATGAATAAAATAAATATACATGAGCTAGACCAATATAAATAAGTGATTGGGTAAATAAATGCATGAGAGAGGAACCAAGTTTCCAATGCAGAAGAATCACAAATTATGTAGCTATTGCTCCTTCAAGAAGGTAGAAGATAAAGTCCCACCCTTGTGACTGAAATGCCTAAAGTAGCTTCCTACTAAAGAGTATATCATGGAAAGAGAGAGAGAAGAAATAAATATTTCACATAGAAAAACAAAAACACAAAAACACAAACCTGCGAACACTACTTCTACCAGGAAATAAAGACTAATGTCATCAAAGATAAAGTCATGTCAATAGCATGTACCTTTATGATGTGATGAGAATAACAATTTACATCTGTAGTCTCTCTCCCCAAATTCATAAACACTGTGTAACCACTGGAAAAGCATCAAACAAGCCCAAACTGAAAGGTATTTGACAATATACTTGGCCAATACTCTACAAAACTGTCAAAGTAACAAATAAACGAAAAGTCTAAGAAACTCTCATAATCTAGAGAAGCCTAAGGAAACTAAATATGTGATATCCTGGATGGAATCTTGGAACAGAGAAAGGACATGAGGCAAAAACTAAGGAAATCTGAATAAAATACCGACATTAGTTAAAAATAAAGGTATATTATTTGTGACAAATGTACTACAGTAATTTTTAGAACAGGGGAAACTGCATGTGAAGTCTGTGAGGAATCTAATATTCTCGCAACTTCTAAAATTTTCTAAAATTAAATAAAAATCATTTAAAATTTGTTTTAAAAAAATATATATAAATATATATAGTAAAATTTTAAAAAGATAAAAATTGCTTCCATCTATCTTCCATTTCTGTAGTTTCTTTTTAATATGCTATTTGCTGCTTAAATATTTTCATTGTAGATTCTAATTTGCATCAATTTAAATTTTCTAATTTGTTTTTGTTGGTATTCACAGCAAGAATTCAAGCTTGCCTTCATTCAGGATTTCTTTGCTTAATTTAGTTTTACAAAATTTCTTTAGTTTAGTGTCCACTAAGTAATAATGATGTTTTTTAGCATCTTAATGTAATACACATTGTACAAAAGAAAACTCTTTCAATTCTGTGATAAAATTATTAGTAGCAATTTACTGACCAGGAACAATAATGCTTAAAATTGTCTTAAAGGATCTTTCACATTAAGACAAACAGAAGAATATGGGATTACATTAAAGAAATATATGATAATACCTTAGGTACCTTTGAGAGAGAAGATTTTTTTTCTGATATTGATAATTAAACTTGGACTTGAGCATCCCAATATTTTCTTTTGCTGTAATCTGAGAGCATGGTTCCTAAAATCCTTAGATTTTCTAATGATGATTTTTTTTAAGGAAGTATTTTTAGGAAGTACCTTTACTTCATATGTTCTAAGTAGTTTTACAACATTGTAGCAGAAGGACAAATAGCTATTTCTTTGTTTTTCGGGGGGGGGGGGAATGTACCCAGAAACTAGACCAGTATCAAAATTATCAAATCTGCAATCATGCAAAGCACAACAAAATTCTATTGCTATAGCTATAAATGTCACACATCCTATGGTTATAAATATCTAGCTAAACCAAAACAAAATAATTCACAAAAATCATCAGGAAGGTCTTGGAGATGTGAAGTCAATTTGATCTACTATATCCTGTATGGGCTTATGTAGCATCTTGTCTTGAACTGGATGTCTCCTTGCTTCATGTATATGTATTTCTTAACTCCTTAACCAAATAATACAGATTGGGGTTGATATCTACATTTTTAAATCCCACATATTAAATATTTGGTATGTATTCAGTATATATTCATGTTATATATTCAGTATAGATTTGAAAGAAAATAGTTGTGAAGCTGAATCCAAAGGTAATAATCACATAATAGCATATTCTATTTCTAACATGTTTTCCTTGTTTGTATCAGAGCTACTAATAAAAAGTTTTAAATGAATGATATGAATGAATGTTCAAAGCAGAGCTTCCAAAAGCAAGCAGCAAAAGTGAGGCCCAGATAATCTACAAACTAAATAAGCAACTGCAAAAAGATATTTGTAAGTCATTAACACTTGACTATACTAATCATAGATGCCTTCATTAAAAATACCTTTTTAATGATCAATTTATATTTTCTAAGACTATTTGGAAATGCAAACCTAAGTGCTAAAATAAATTCCTAACTAGCTTCCCTTCTGGAAGCCAATATTTACATTGTTACCACATTGCCCTTCTTTAAAAAGCTTTCATCATTAGTGAACATAAATCAGTTGAGGGATTGCTATGTTCAAGGCACTGTGTTGGAGTTTAAGGAAAATAAAAAATGTAATGAGACATAGTTCCTGACTCTATTAAAATTAGTTCACTATTTTCAGGTCTACCATTTTCTAGGTAACTCTCAGTTCTTCATCTGTAAAATGGTGATTGTGATAGAAGCTTCATGGCTACCTCACATAATCATTCATTTGCACCCTAAATAGTTTGGGGTGTTTGTTTGTTTCTATTTTTTTTTTTTGTAGCACTGGTATAATCCAGACAATGCTTTCTTACTCTGAACATAACAGTAACTAAGAAATATAACATTTTTACATTGTGATACTTATATTCCGGTGAATGAAACAGACAAATAAAGCAAATAAATATAAAATGTAATTTGAGGTAGAAGTAAATTTTAGGAGAAAAATTAAGTAGGGCAAAGGATTAGATACTGAATACTAATTTTTGAAAAGGTACTTAGGGAAGCCTCTCCAAATGACACCTAAGTGAAATGAGGAAGCAAACAATGTGTGAGAAGCATTTCAGGCAGAACTAACAGAAAATGTCATGGCTCTGGAGATAGAAACAAGCTTGGTATGTTATATTATTGTTTGAGGAACAAGTGGAAGGTTAAAACAACAGGAACACAATGAGTGAGAGGAGGAAGAATGGGAAATGAACCCAGATTCAGGGGCAGAGCCAGCGCTTACAGGGACCTTATGGGCCATGTTTAGGGATTTGGATATTAGTCTAATATATGAGGAAGTCACCAAAGAGTTTTGAGAAGCTGATTTCATTTATTTTTTAAAAGATAATTATTGTTGATATGTATAGAAAAAGCCATAGTAATATATCACCTGGAGTCCTTGCTAGACATAAATGCGAGGCTCAAATTCACTACTTTGTGGAGAGTTAAATAAAAGGAACATTCATGGGATGCCTGAGTGCCTCAGTGGTTGAGCATCTGCCTTCGGCTCAGAGTGTGATCCCGGGGTTCTGGGATTGAGTCCCACATCGGGCTCCCTGCAGGGAACCTGCTTCCCCCTCTGCCTGTGTCTCTGCCTCTCTGTGTCTCTCATGAATAAATAAATAAAATCTTTTTAAAAAAGCTTCCATAAAGACATAGTTAGCAAACTATAGTGTATTGACAGAGAGCCAATAACTGGGAGCTTCTACCAGTCCTAGGCCCAGAAGCACAGAGGAAAATAGCAGTTAGTGATGGAAGTGAAGAGGAGTGTCTGATCCAAATGGAGACCTTAAATTCAAGAACTGGTCAACCTGAATTCAGTCTGTATGGGAAGATCTTGGGAATAATCTCTCTTCAATTTCCCCTCCCTGTTTCTGACTCCTGCTGATGTGTCACCCGCATATCCATTGCCAAAACCAAATGAAATCTAGAGTACAAAGGAGCCTGATGATGCAGTCCATTCCTGACATCCTTGAGAGGCACAGGCAGGGGCAGAGAACAGTGGTGAGTGGACCCCTAGGAGAGAAGAGAAGCTCTCTAGTACTGGGGCAGTATGGAATCAAGAGAACCTAGTAATGAAGTTATGAATATCAAGGCAAGAGATTTTGGTGGCCTCAATAAACATGGTAAGAAGTAGGTGCTAAGAAATGGTGAGACATTTTCATGGATACAAACAGAGCTTACTGATTATAAGTGTGAAAGAGTGAGAAAGTGAGGATCACCACTGGTTTTGGTGTGAATGACTAGATGGATAGTGTACTATTTGGTAAAAGAAGAGGGGAAAGAGGGGGTCTAGGAATATACTTTGGTAAGGGAGAGAAAGAGAGGATCTCCTTTGAATATATTAACTTTAAATTAGACATCCAAATGGAGGTTCTGAGCAGGTGGTTGAATATTTTAGTCTGAAGCTCAGCAGAGAGATTAGAGATAGATATGTAAATCTTGGAGTCACAAGCACATAGATAGTATTTAAAACCATGACAGTGAGTATAAATAAAGAAGATAAATAGTCCAAGGTTGGGACATCACAAGAATTAGGGATTGAGACGGGGTAACAATCCTGAAAAAGAAACTGCAAAGGAGCATACAATGATATGGGAGAAAAATCAAGTCTTAGCAATAGGAAAATAAAGAGCTTCAAGGAAGAGAAAGCATTTTTAAAAGTAAAGAGAACAGTGCCTAAAATATAGTTGAAATGCCAAAAAAAAAAAAAATACCTACTATCATTAATGCCCAAAAGCATTAATATGCTACGAATCTAGCTTAGCCCTAGACCTTGATATAAGGCTGATACAGTGGAATAAATTACTGATCTGAAAGGTAGTTTTTGTGCTATGTAGATTAGGAAATGCTAGGGAGGTCACTTGTCTTCATATGGGCTCATTTGCTCATCTATACAAAAAGAATTAGGTTAATGTCCTTATAACAGACTCTCAAAAAAATGATGTGTATCTATATAAATATATACATAAATTCAGTGTTTCTCAGTTTGAATGATGGAATCCTTTTAGAATATAAAATCTGGAAATGTTACTGGCACTAGTATACCACAAATACATATTGTGAAATGTTGCTCTAGATATTTCTTAAGACCATATAGATCAAGGAAAATACATGGGCCTTATACTGATTTTATATCCTGGCTGTACTGTTTACCAGGTAATTGTTTTTACCTTCTGACTTAATCTGTATGACATTCCATTTGTTCACTTGCACTGTGTTCATTACTATTATCCATTCTGCAGGATTGTCTTAAAGATCAGACTTACTGTAACTCAAATCACTAATTGGAGTGTCTGATACTCAGATGGCTGCTATGACAAGCAGTAAATAACAGCATATATTATAATTATCATTATTATTATTATATTTAGTCAAGTTTAAGTACATTACTTTTAACCGTAATATGGGAAGTTTGGATATTTCTCTATGAATTTTTGTGCCTTTATCGACATATAACTAATAGACCATAAAATGCACCACTCAAAGGGTACATTTCTATAGATTTTGGTGTAGTCATAAATTTATGCAACCGTCACCACAATCTAAGTTTTGAACATTTTCATTATCCCAGAAAGAAACCCCGTATCTATCAGCAGTCACTATGCATTGTCTCCCAAAGCCACCCCTTGTCTTAGTCAACTACAAGTTCACTTCCTGTCTCTTGAGACTTGCTTATTCTAGATATTTCACTTAAATGGAATTATAAAATGTATGATATTTAGTTACTAGTTTCTTTTACTTAGGATCATGTTTTTAAGACTCACCTGTGTTGTTGTATGTATCAGTATTTTATCTTTTTTTTTTTTTCAAATATTCCATGGTGTGGCTATATCACTTACTGTTTAGCCACTTATCAGTTGAAAGGCATTTGTCTAGTTTCCATTGCTTAGCTATTATGAATAATCATTCTGTGAATTATCATGTACAGATTTCATGTGGAAACTTGTTTTCACTTTGCTTGGTCACATACTTAGGAGTAGAACTGCTGGGTGATACCATAACTTCGTACCACACTTGGAAGAACTGCCAAACTGTTTTCTTTTCTTTTCTTTTCTTTTCTTTTCTTTTCTTTTCTTTTCTTTTCTTTTCTTTTCTTTTCTTTTCTTTTCTTTTCTTTTCTTTCTTTCTTTCTTTCTTTCTTTCTTCTTTCTTTCTTCTTTCTTTCTTTCTTTCTTTCTTTCTTTCTTTCTTTCTCTTCTTTCTTTCTCTTCCTTCTTTCTTTCTTGCTCTTTCTTTCTTTCTTTCTTTCTTTCTTTCTTTCTTTCTTTCTTTTTCTTTTTTTCTTTCTTTCTTTCTTTCTTTTTCTTCTTTCTTTCTTTCTTTCTTTCTTTCTTTCTTTCTTCTTTCTTCTTTTTCTTTCTTTCTTTCTAATTTATTTTTATTGGTGTTCAATTTGCCAACATATAGAATAACACCCAGTACTCATCCCATCAAGTGCCCACCTCGGTGCCCATCACCCAGTCACCCCCACCTCCCGCCCACCTCCCCTTCCACTACCCCTAGTTCTTTTCCCAGAGTTAGGAGTATTTCATGTTCTGTCTCCTTTTCTGATATTTCCCACTCATTTTTTCTCCTTTCCCCTTTATTCCCTGTCACTATTTTTTATATTCTCCAAATGAATGAGACCAATAATGTTTGTCCTTCTCCGATTGGCCTATTTCACTCAGCATAATACCCTCCTTGGTGTCCATCGAAAGATGAATGGATAAAGAAGCTGTGGTCTATGTATACAATGGAATATTACTCAGCCATTAGAAACTACAAATACCCACCATTTGCTTCGACGTGGATGGAACTGGAGGGTATTATGCCAGACTGTTTTCTAAAGCATCACATCGCTTTACGTTCCCACCAACAACAGTCTATGATAGTTCTAGTTCCACAACCTCTCTTAACATTTGTTACTGCTTGTTTTTTTATTGTAGCCACTCCAGTAAATGTGAAGTAGTTTTTCACTGTGGTTTCAATTTCCATGGCCCTAGTGACTAATGATGGTGAGTAACTTTTCACATGCTTATAGGATATTTGAATATCCCCTTTGGAAAATGCCTATTGAAATTATATCCTATTATTTTCTTTTTATTATTGGTTTGTAAGAATTCTTTATACATTTTGGGTTCAAATCCCTACCTTGTTAGAGATATGATTTTAAAATATTTTCTCCCATTCTGTGGTTTATATTTTCACTTTATGGTATCCCATAAAACACAAAAATTTAAAATTTTGATCAAACCCAATTCACCTCTTTTTTCTCTTAGCATTTGTATTTTTGTGTCGTACCTAAGAAACCACTGCGAATCCCAAGGTCATGATGCATGCGTATGGTCATGAACGCATATGTGTTCTTCCAAAAATTCCATAGTTTTGGTTTTGTTTTTTATAAATTTAGGCAAATGATCTAGGTTGAGTTTCCTTTTTGAAAAATATTATGTGAGGGCAGCCAGGATGGCTCAGCGGTTTAGCGCTGCCTTTAGCCCAGGGCGTGATCTTGGGGCCCCAGGATCAAGTCCCACGTCGGACTCCCTGGATGGAGCCTGCTTCTCCCTGTGCCTGTGTCTCTGCCTTTCTGTCTCTGTGTCTTTCATGAATAAATAAATAAAATCTTTTATAAATAAATAAATAAATAAATAAATAAATAAATAAATAAAGTGAGATAGATGTCCAAGTTTATTCTTTTTTATGTAGATATCTAACTACCTCTGCACTATTTATTGAAAAGACTTGTATTTTCTTATTAGCTAGTCTTAACACCATTTTTTGAAAGTCACTTAATGATAAATGTATTTATTTTTGGACTTTGAATTCTATTCCAGTGGTTTATATGTCTATCTGTAGGCCAACACTATGCTGTCTTAATAACTATGCTTTTGTAGTAAGTCTTGAAATCAAGAAATTCTGAGTTATGCAATTTTGTTATTTTTCAAGATTGTTTTTGGCTATTCTGGTTTCTTCAATTTCCAGATCAATTTTAGGATCATTTTCCAGATCTACTTGTCTATTTCCACGAACACAAGAAATCCACCTGGAATTTTGAAAGGCTTTTTATTAAATGTGTAGATCAATTGGAGAGTATTATTATCTTAACACTATTATTTTTTACTTGATCCATAGCATAGGAGGTCTTTTTTAATTAAAAATAAATTGCTTCAACAATGTTTTGGGATCCCTGGGTGGCGCAGCGGTTTGGCGCCTGCCTTTGGCCCAGGGCGCGATCCTGGAGACCTGGGATCGAATCCCACATCGGGCTTCCAGTGCATGGAGCCTGCTTCTCCCTCTGCCTATGTCTCTGCCTCTCTCTCTTTCTCTCTGACTATCATAAATAAAATAAAAATTAAAAAAAAAAAAACAATGTTTTGTAGTTATCGGTGTATAACCTTGCATTTCTTTGATTAAATTTATTCATAGCTATTTTTGGCTATGGTGCATGCAATTCTATTTTTAATTTCATTTTTGGATTATCTATTGCTAGTATATGGAAAAAACATAGCATGTGAGAATACACACTTATCTAGTGTTCTGCAAAATTGCTGAAATTTTTATTGGTGTGTACTTTTTTTGTTTTTGTTGTTTTTGTTTCTTTGTTTCTTTTCTTGTGATGCCTTTGTCTGGTTTTGGTGCCAGTGTAACACTGGCCTCATATAATCAAGTGTGTTGTTTAGAATGAAACGCCGGGACACCTGCACCCCGATGTTTATAGCAGCAATGGCCACGATAGCCAACCTGTGGAAGGAGCCTCGGTGTCCAACGAAAGATGAATGGATAAAGAAGATGTGGTCTATGTATACAATGGAATATTACTCAGCTATTAGAAATGACAAATACCCACCATTTGCTTCAACGTGGATGGAACTGGAGGGTATTATGCTGAGTGAAGTAAGTCAGTCGGAGAAGGACAAACATTATATGTTCTCATTCATTTGGGGAATATAAATAATAGTGAAAGGGAATATAAGGGAAGGGAGAAGAAATGTGTGGGAAATATCAGAAAGGGAGACAGAACGTAAAGACTGCTAACTCTGGGAAACGAACTAGGGGTGGTAGAAGGGGAGGAGGGCGGGGGGTGGGAGTGAATGGGTGAGGGCACTGGGGGTTATTCTGTATGTTAGTAAATTGAACACCAATAAAAAATAAATTAAAAAAAAGAAGAGTTTTCAAAGAATTAATATTCTTTCTCCTTTAAATGTTTGGTAGAATTCATTAGTGAAGCCATCTGGGCATGAATATTTTTTATAGGATATATTTTAATTGCTAATTCAATCTATTTACTTACTATAGGTCTATTCTGATAATCTATTTAACCTTGAATCAATTTCCATGCTTTTTGTCTTTCTAGAAATTTTTCATTTATGTTATCTGATAGTTGTTCATGGTATTTCTTATCATTGTTTTTTAGTCTCTGTAACCCAGATCGTAATACCTTTGTTCTCATTTTTGATACTAACAGTTTGCATTTTTGTCCTTTTATCTCATTTTTATCCTTGATCAGTCTAGTGGAAGAGTTGTCAAAATTGTTCATCTTTTAAAATAGGCAATTTTAGCTTTGTTGTTTTTCTCTGTTTTTTTTTTTATTTTCTATTTTATTCATTCTACTCTAATTTTTATAATTTTTTTCTTTGTTTTCAGTTGGTTTGCTTTAATTTTTCTAGTTTCTTAAATTGGAAGCTTAGGTTATTGATAAGAGATCTTTATTCTTTTTTTATACAGGTGGTAGGTAACAGACATAAATATCCGTCTAAACACTCCTTTAGCTGCATCTCATCAGTTTTGGTAAGTTGTGTTTTTAGTTTTCATTCTTCTCAAGGTATTTCCTTATTTTCCTTGTCATTTCTTTCTTGACCTACTTGGCTTATTGCTTATTTGATAGTGCATAGTTTACTGAGTTTTCATAAGTTTATCTATTGTTGATTTCAATTTAATATCTTGAGATAAAAAATATACATTTTATTACTTCAAACAAATTTATCAAGGTTTGTTTTCTGTCATCATATGTAGTCTATATGCTGGATAATATTTCATATACACCTGAAAAGAATGTGTATCCTGCTCTTGTTGGACAGTGTTCTATAGATATCTACTGGGTCTAATTATAGTGTTTTTCAGTCTTCTATATTCTACTGATCTCAGGTTGCAATCTGTGAATTGTCTATTTTTTTCTCAATTTTGTTTTTGCTTAATGTAATTTGGAGATCTAAGTATATATATATATATATAATTATATATATATAATTGTCATAATCCTTTTATCATTATTAATCTCTTTATAGAAACGTCTTTTGGGTTAAAGTTTATTTTGTCTGAATTAATATAGCATTCCAGCTGTCTTTTGGTTAATGTCTTAGATTATGTGAGCTGCTGTAACAGAGCCACATAAACTAAAAAGCTTATAATAAATGACAGAAAATTATTTCTTGGGCAGCCCTGGTGGCACAGCAGTTTGGTGCCACCTGCAGCCCAGGATGTGATCCTGGAGACCCGGGATCAAGTCCCTCCTCGGGCTCCCTGCATGGAGCCTGCTTCTCCCTCTGCCTGTGTCTCTGTCTTTCTTTCTCTCTCTCTCTCTCTGTGTCTATGAATAAATAAATAAAATCTTTAAAAAAAAAGAAAAAGAAAATTATTTCTTATAGTTTTGAAGACTGGAGGTTTGAGATCTAGTATGTTCAACTGAGGGTTCCCTTTTTTTTTGCAGATTTATTGTATCCCCACATTGAGGAAGGGACTAGGGATCTCTCTGGAGCCCCTTTTATCAGTCACTAATTCCATTCTTGAGGGATCCACTCTCATGATTTATGCACCTCTCAAACACCTCACCTACTAGTACTATCATCTTTGAGGGTTAGGATTTCAACATGATAGGGAAATAAACACCATAACAGTGTTTTATAATGTATGTATGTATTCTACTGTAGAATATATATATATATATATACACATATCTTTCCAAAAGACTCTCTTTTAACCTAAAGTGTATTTCTTATGTAATTGTATCATTTACAACTGTTTGTTTTCCACTTTGACAATCTCTATCTTTTGCAGTGTTTAATCCATTTGCATTTATTGTAATTACTGATATGATAGCTTTAGCATTAGCCATTTTGCTATTTACTTTCTACATGTCTTATGTGGCTTTTGTTAATCTCTTCCTTGATTATTATGACCATTAATGTTAAATAGATAGTTTTTCATGTGGTGTTTAAATGTCCGTACATATTTCTTTTACTGTATATATTTTTTCTTTTAGTTGTTTTCTCAATAATTTATCTGTGGGTTATAATTAGTATCTCAACCTAAAACAATCTAGTTCAGGTCAATATCAACTTAACTTCAGTAGTATATAAAACTTTGACCCAATATGACTTTCTTTCCTCTGCCCTTCTTTGTACTATTGTTATTCAAATTATATCTTTATATATCATGAACTTGTGAGCACAATGTTATAATTATTGCTTTAGGTGGTTGATTTTTAAAGAAAGAGGGATATAAAGTTACAAATGAAAGTATTTGTCTTTTTAATATTTACCTATATACCAATTGTTGATTATTTGTGTGAATTTGAGTTACCATGTATTTTCCTTACATTAGAAACTAGTATAGACTGCTATTTCATGCAAGGCTATTAGGGACAGCTTCTCTAAGTTTTAGTTAATTTTGAAGTTCTTTATTTCCTCTTAATTTTTTGAAAGATAGTTTTTCTGGATAATAGAGTTGTGGTAGACAGTCTTTTTATTTCAGCAATTTTAAGATGTTATTGCATCATCTTCTGGTCTCCCTGATTTCTGATGAGAAGTGGGTTAATCATAGTGAAAGTTTCTTGTTTGTAATAAGGCATTCTTCTCTTGCTGCTTTCCAGATTTTCTGTTTGTCTTTGAATTTTGTCAACTTGACTATAACATGTCTAGGTATGTAAATTTCTTTGAGTTTATCCTTCTTGGAGTTCATAGAGGTTTTTGAATTTGTAGATTCACATCTTTAGTTAATTTTGAGATTTTGGTCATTATTATTTCCAATATTCTCACCACTCTTTTTTTTTCTTTTTTTTGCAGGGCGGACTACTATTATGTGCCCTAGTATGCTTGATGGTTTCACACAGGTTTCTGAAGCTCTGTTCAAGTTTCCTCTCTTCTTTCCTTTCTGCCTCCCAGAATGGATAATCTCTACTGATGTATTTTGAAGTTCACTGATTATTTCTTTTGACTTCAATTATGTTTCTGAGCATCACTATTTTGCATTTTAGTTATTATACTTTTTAGCTCTTAAGGTTCTTTTTGTTCTATTTTATAATTTCTATCATTTTATTGTTATTACCTATGAAGAAAAATTGTGATTATACATGACTTTCTAAAATATGGTATCTTTTAATTCTTTGAATGTATTTATTGCAGTTAATTTAAAGCCTAAACTACTGCCTCCAAACTTGGGGCCTTATAGAAATTTTCCATTGCCTACTCAATTTTTTTTTTTATGTGGCACACTTTTCTTTCTTTTTTTTTTTTGTTTTATGTTTTATGTTTTGTATTTTATATTGAATATTAGACTTTTTAGATAATATAACAGTTTTTGTATCAGATCCCTCCTCGTTCCCTCCCCAGAACTTTTTGTGGTTGATGGATATTCTTTTATGTTGTTGTTTTTATTCATTGTGTTAAGCATTGTTCTGCAAATGACGTATCAGATAAAGGGCTAGTTTCCAAGATCTATAAAGAACTTATTACACTCAACACCAAAGAAACAAACAATCCAATCATGAAATGGGCAAAAGACATGAAGAGAAATCTCACAGAGGAAGACATAGACATGGCCAACATGCACATGAGAAAATGCTCTGCATCACTTGCCATCAGGAAAATACAAATCAAAACCACAATGAGATACCACCTCACACCAGTGAGAATGGGGAAAATTAACAAGGCAGGAAACCACAAATTTTGGAGAGGATGCGGAGAAAAGGGAACCCTGTTACACTGTTGGTGGGAATGTGAACTGGTGCAGCCACTCTGGAAAACTGTGTGGAGGTTCCTCAAAGAGTTAAAAATAGACCTGGCTTACGACCCAACAATTGCACTGTTGGGGATTTACCCCAAAGATACAGATGCAATGAAACGCTGGGACACCTGCACCCCAATGTTTATAGCAGCAATGCCCACAATAGCCAAACTGTGGAAGGAGCCTCGGTGTCCATCGAAAGATGAATGGATAAAGAAGATGTGGTTTATGTATACAATGGAATATTCCTCAGCCATTAGAAATGACAAATACCCACCATTTGCTTCAACGTGGATGGAACTGGAGGGTATTATGCTGAGTGAAGTAAGTCAATCGGAGAAGGACAAACATTATATGTTCTCATTCATTTGGGGAATATAAATAACAGTGAAAGGGAATATAAGGGAAGGGAGAAGAAATGTGTGGGAAATATCAGAAAGAGGGACAGATCATAAAGACTCCTAACTCTGGGAAACAAACTAGGGGTGGTGGAAGGGGAGGTGGGTGGGGGGTGGGGGTGAATGGGTGACGGGCACTGAGGGGGCACTTGACGGGATGAGCACTGGGTGGTATTCTGTATGTTGGTAGATTGAACACCAATACAAAATAAACTTATTTAAAAAAAAAGCATTGTTCTGTTGTTGCTGCTTACCTCTTTAGTGATTTTTCTGGATAAATTCTGTGGATTTTATATTCTCCATAGTGTGCAGTCCTGAAATCTACTAGAATTTTTTTTAAGTTCTTATTTTAATTTTAAGCCTGACTTCATAGGGTCAGTGTAAGGTTAGTATAATTTCATCAGAGATTACTTAGAAGGCTTTCTAAATTAGATTCTCAGAGTCAGTCAGTGACTGATTAGAAGATTTTCTAAAATGTTTCATCTTTGTGTCTTTAACTCTCAAAGGGATGTGTGTGAGAAGGCATCTCTTCAAACTTCAGACTGTTTATAACAAGGCATTAATTTTCACTTCCTGCTTACATAGGGCCTCAGTATCTGCCAGAGATTGTGGACCTTCTATTTTTCCTGGTTCTTTCATGGACATGTATACAGCCTTGTCCATGTGCACAACTTTTTAGATCCCTAGGACTATGTGATAGTTTTTCAAAGTTCCCTATCATCATCTAGTTCACAAATATTTCCTTTTAAAGTCCTGGCAAAGATCTTGTTTGATTGACTGAAGTCACAGCCTTACAAACCAGTAATATTGTCAGCAAATTTTTTATTGTTTTGGTAATATCCAGGCAATATGAACTTTCCTTACCCTCTCCGTTTGCTGAACTCTGAGCCAAATCAAATAGTCATAACACTCCAGAATAGATCTTTTCTGGGGACCTGCAAATTTGGACACAATTTTGACTGTGCTCTGGTGATGGCACATTTAACAAAATTCAACGTGCTTTTAGTCCTTTCTGTTGACTGAAAAACATTTTTTTTAATGATTCCTGTGTAACTATGCTATGGAAAAAGGGAATTAAAATATCATAGATCTTGCTGTCTTACTAAGGTTCAGTTGTTTTTCGATAGACAATTTCCAGCTTGTTCTGTGACTTTGACTAATTTCCAGAGTTCTGAATTATTATTGCTATTTTTTTGCCAATATATTCACTGTTTTCATGGGAGAACTATGATTAAAGTCCTTATTCCGCCATTCCCAAAGTCATCTTCCATGAGCTATTTTTGAAGGTTTATTCTTAGGAGTGTTTGGGTGGCTCAGTCAATTAAGCGTCTGACTTCAGCTCAGATCATGATCTCAGGGTCCTGTGATCCAGCTCCACATGGAGCCCCACATCGAATCCCATATCAGGCTCAACAAGGAATATGTTTCTCCCTCTCCCTCTGCCTCTACCTCCACTTGTATTCTCTATCAAATTAAAAAAAAAAATTTAAAAAAAGTCTAATTTTATTGTCTTTGAAGCTTTCACATTATTATCTTGTTTATAAGAATCAAACTCTCTACCTTGTGTAGATTTTGTCTCACTTCTAGAACTGACAGCATGTAGGCAGTACTAAGCAAACAAACAAACAAACACCTACCATGTATATCTCTCCTTCTGTGTCATAACCTGGCATGTGAAATCAGCTGAAAATTATACCTAAACTAAAGAATAATAGAATCAGGAGTTTATTTAAGTTGTTGGATTACATATACATGCATATTTTCAAATCTTGAATATTATATGTGTTAGCAATTGCTATTAAACATATTAAGGATTGCAACAATATACTTTTTTAAAAAAGAAAAGATTTTCATGCTTATAAATATTATGCCCAAATTTACCTTGTCACACTGACTGAATTACAAATGATACATGCAGGAGAAGAGGGAAAAATGAGATACATGCTAAATATATATGCCAGTGTTTTATCTTGGGGTCCTATATGATACAGAATATTTCATGCTAATTAAGACTGATCCTCTGGATGATCAGTCTGATCATCCTCAGAACAGGATGTTTGGTAGCACTAAAGGGGCTTTCATTGTTACAGCAGCCATGTGCAGGTCACATTGGTCAAATGATAATTTTCTTTTCAGCCAACACAAAGTGACATAGGAAGTTGGAGGACACTCCATTTTTTCACTGGCCCTGAATGATGCTTATGTAATGGTCTCATATATGCAGATTAGTATGTGATTAAGAAGAAAGGGGTTGGTTTTGAACTGTAGAACCCATCTTCATTTTTTTATGGAAACGATATAAACCAAAGAGTGTAATAACTCATTGTTAATATATCTGTAACTATGAAACAAGTTTGAAATATGCTTATTAATAAAGGTCTATATTTGATATTATATTTTTCTTCCTATTTGAGTGTCTAGGAAGTCATTTTGCTGATTAGTTCATTTTTGGAAAATACTTAAAACATAAGAAGTGTTGATCAAGTGTTAAATGTTTTATGGTATAAACTGGATCACATTCTTCTAAGATAAAATTTGAAAATGTTCATCCCCCAAATGCTTGATTTACTATGTTTAATAAGATAAAATTAATGAATTTTATGTCAAATTTCTATAAGAATAATTGTTACTGTCAGAAAAAAAATCTTACACTACTAAGTATATATGATGAGAAAAGAAAACCTAGAAAGAAATGATAATATATTAAAAAAGAAAGAAAAGAAAGAAAGAAAGAAAGAAAGAAAGAAGAAAGAAAGAAAAGAAATGGTAGCATATACTTATAAAATCCCTTAGATACAGATGTCACAAAATGCTAAAACAAAAAATAAGTTTCTGAAATTAATAGAATACATTGTAAAATATGAATTTAGTTGGTTGAATTGATCAAGAAATCATCCAGATAAAGCATTTCATTTATACAAACTATAAATTCATTTCAATTAATCCTTTTTTTTTTTTAATTTGTCTAATGGTTTGATAATCTTCCTGCACTTGTTGGACTTAATCAGATCAGGCATCTGGTCTTCTTGAAGGAAATGGCCCTTTTATATTGAGGTTTACCGTTTCTTGGCTGTATGCCTTTAAGAGGGCTTATAGGCACCATGAACTTTCTTCTAAAAATTCCCTGTCAAAATCCATTGAAGAATGAATGGATTGATTTTAGCCATCAACTATATTTTCTAGTAACCATTTCTTATAAAAGTTGTTTGGTTATAATTTCTCTTTTATTTCAGAAAGTCCTAGAAGGATCTTTCTTAAATCCTGCATTTATACTCTTCTAAAAAACATACCTTCCTTCTCTGCCAGGTTATCGGGATCTGTAGTTTTCAGGGGTGTTTTTTACTTATTTTTCCTCTGTGATTTGTTTCTGCATTAATTAGAATTAGTAAATTACTCTGTAGTAACAAACAGTCCTAAATTTTAGTGACTTAAAACTACAAATACATATTTCCCTCCTTATATTACATGTCACCTTTGGTGGCCAGAAGGATCTGTTGATTATAATCATCTGAAGATCTAGGATGACAGATCAGGGACTATCTTGAATGCTGCTGATCACAGTACTAAGTGGAAAAAGGTTTCTGGAATATCTCATAGAGGCAAATAAATTCTCAGCCAAAATAAAGACACCATTCCACTCACACGTCTTTTTTTTTTTTTTTTAAGATTTTATTTACTTATTCATGATAGACAGAGAGAGAGAGAGAGAGGCAGAGACACAGGCAGAGGGAGAAGCAGGCTCCACGCAGGGAACCCGACACGGTACTCAATCCCAGGATCACACCCTGGGCCAAAGGCAGAAGCTAAACCGCTGAGCCACCAGGGATCCTCATACAAGTCTTTGTTTAAACCAGTCACTTGGGTTCAGCTGCTCATGGGTATTGGGAATGGTGAAAAAGTAGAATCTTATGATACACCTTGAAAATAGAGAACTTGAATATTAGTTGCCCATAAAGTTCAGGGTCCACTTCTGGATTCTCTATTCTGTTCCACTGATCTATGTGTCTGTTTTTGTGCCAGTACCACACTGTCTTGATGACCACAGCTTTGTAATACAACCTGAAATCTGGCATTGTGATGCCCCCAGATATGGTTTTCTTTTTTAAAATTCCCCTGGCTATTCGGGGTCTTTTCTGATTCCACACAAATCTTAAAATAATTTGTTCTAACTCTCTGAAGAAAGTCCATGGTATTTTGATAGGGATTGCATTAAACGTGTATATTGCCCTGGGTAACATTGACATTTTCACAATATTAATTCTGCCAATCCATGAGCATGGAATATTTTTCCATCTCTTTGTGTCTTCCTCAATTTCTTTCAGAAGTGTTCTATAGTTTTGAGGGTATAGATCCTTTACATCTTTGGTTAGGTTTATTCCTAGGTATCTTATGCTTTTGGGTGCAATTGTAAATGGGATTGACTCCTTAATTTCTCTTTCTTCAGTCTCATTGTTAGTGTATAGAAATGCCACTGACTTCTGGGCATTGATTTTGTATCCTGCCACGCTACCGAATTGCTGTATGAGTTCTAGCAATCTTGGGGTGGAGACTTTTGGGTTTTCTATGTAGAGTATCATGTCATCGGCGAAGAGGGAGAGTTTGACTTCTTCTTTGCCAATTTGAATGCCTTTAATGTCTTTTTGTTGTCTGATTGCTGAGGCTAGGACTTCCAGTACTATGTTGAATAGCAGTGGTGAGAGTGGACATCCCTGTCTTGTTCCTGATCTTAGGGGAAAGGCTCCCAGTGCTTCCCCATTGAGAATGATATTTGCTGTGGGCTTTTCATAGATGGCTTTTAAGATGTCGAGGAATGTTCCCTCTATCCCTACACTCTGAAGAGTTTTGATCAGGAATGGATGCTGTATTTTGTCAAATGCTTTCTCTGCATCTAATGAGAGGATCATATGGTTCTTGGTTTTTCTCTTGCTGATATGATAAAGGAGGAAAGACTATCCATTGGAAGAAAGACAGTCTCTTCAATAAATGGTGCTGGGAAAATTGGACATCCACATGCAGAAGAATGAAACTAGACCACTCTCTTTCACCATACACAAAGATAAACTCAAAATGGATGAAAGATCTAAATGTGAGACAAGATTCCATCAAAATCCTAGAGAAGAACACAGGCAACACCCTTTTTGAACTCGGCCATAGTAACTTCTTGCAAGATACATCCACGAAGGCAAAAGAAACAAAAGCAAAAATGAACTATTGGGACTTCATCAAGATAAGAAGCTTTTGCACAGCAAAGGATACAGTCAACAAAACTCAAAGACAACCTACAGAATGGGAGAAGATATTTGCAAATGACATATCAGATAAAGGGCTAGTTTCCAAGATCTATAAAGAACTTATTAAACTCAACACCAAAGAAACAAACAATCCAATCATGAAATGGGCAAAAGACATGAACAGAAATCTCACAGAGGAAGACATAGACATGGCCAACATGCATATGAGAAAATGCTCTGCATCACTTGCCATCAGGGAAATACAAATCAAAACTACAATGAGATACCACCTCACACCAGTGAGAATGGGGAAAATTAACAAGGCAGGAAACAACAAATGTTGGAGAGGATGCGGAGAAAAGGGAACCCTCTTACACTGTTGGTGGGAATGTGAACTGGTGCAGCCACTCTGGAAAACTGTGTGGAGGTTCCTCAAACAGTTAAAAATATACCTGCCCTACGACCCAGCAATTGCACTGTTGGGGATTTACCCCAAAGATACAAATGCAATGAAACGCCGGGACACCTGCACCCCGATGTTTCTAGCAGCAATGGCCACGATAGCCAAACTGTGGAAGGAGCCTCGGTGTCCAACGAAAGATGAATGGATAAAGAAGATGTGGTTTATGTATACAATGGAATATTACTCAGCTATTAGAAATGACAAATACCCACCATTTGCTTCAACGTGGATGGAACTGGAGGGTATTATGCTGAGTGAAGTAAGTCAGTCGGAGAAGGACAAACATTATATGTTCTCATTCATTTGGGAATATAAATAATAGTGAAAGGAAAAAGAAGGGAAGGGGGAAGAAATGTGTGGGAAATATCAGAAAGGGAGACAGAATGTAAAGACTGCTAACTCTGGGAAACGAACTAGGGGTGGTAGAAGGGGAGGAGGGCGGGGGGTGGGAGTGAATGGGTGACGGGCACTGGGGGTTATTCTGTATGTTAGTAAATTGAACACCAATAAAAAATAAATTAAAAAAAATAAAAAAATAAAATCTAAAAAAAAAAAAAAAAAAAAAAAAAAAAAAAAAGAAAATAGAGAACTTGAAACTTTCAGAGGTTAGGAGAGAACACTGTCAGTATATTTCAGAGTCTCTCTTCTCAACTATAATACGTGCAGGCATAAGTTTGGAGAAAATCTAGATCATTTAGAGGAAAGCACAGATTAGTCAGGACATTTAATTTTTTAATTAGTAAAGATTTTTAATTTAGTAAATTACTTGTAAATCCTCTATGTTGTTATTATGCACTTATGAATTTTCTCAACTCTTAGGTATGATCATTGCCTTTAATCAGAAGTTATTTGAACTGTGTGCAATAGCCTTAGATTTTCAGGTGAAAATATGCCAGGGAGCCTGCTTTCAATTCAAGTAAGAGTATCAACACAATTTGCCTTATAGAATTATACCTCTTTAATGAAATATGAATTGTGGTCAGGAGAATAATATGAATAGAAAATTGGGATAAAAAGAAAAAAATGGATTTTCTGTTTTCCTGGGAAAGTTTGAGAGATTGAAAGGAATTTGGTTGTCTAATAAAATGAAGGCACTCTCAGAAAATGAGAGGTTATTACTTCCAGCTTTGGCAAAAGGAAAAAGAAGGAGAGAGAGAGAGAAAGAGATAAGATTTACTTTCTTTATCACTTTAATTCAGAGAGTGAAGTTGTACTGTAAATCTTATTATTACATTATTATGGGCCAATGACTTTATTCTCATCAGATTTCTTTAATAGGATATCATGGATTTGGTATGATAGGATCATTTAAGACTTAAAATACATGATCACACTGAAGAAAGAGGAGGTTATGGACAGTTTGAACATGAATTCTCTCACCTCAACTACCGTGCCCAAGCCTAATAGAGGAAAAACATCATATATAGTCAATATCAGGATATATGTACATATAATACATGAAGTATATAACTCATAAATTTCCAAATTATGACATACCTAATCATCCTGGAGATAGACTTTTGTTAGCATGTACATGAAGCTTTTTTATATAGAAATTGAAGAAATAGTGAGCAAAGGAGAGAAAAAGAAATAAATTTACTGTTTTCATGTCATCCTGTCCCTGCAATCACTAACCATAATGGAGAATCATGTTTCCAATTATTTTGATAAATCTACCTTACCTTTATAACCATAGCAACATTATCTCCCCATAACAGGAAAGAATTTCCATTTTCATGCCTGTAAGGGTAAGGATGACAAAGTGGTGAGAAAGGAGAGTTTTGCTTAGCTTTGATCTTGACAGAGCTGAGCAGAATCTATTGGAAAGTGAGTGTAAATAATGCTATGCTATCATCACTGCTGATCTGGGAATTAAAAGTGGAACACTTGTTGCTCTCATAGCCTCCCTTTAAAATAATAGCTTTGGCCTTTTCACAGCCAAAGGAAACCCAATTGCAAATACTCTAGGACATTTTCTGTTAGAAATCTGGGTAAAGTTAAGGCAGAGGATTCTGTTTATCAATGAGCAATTGGCTATATTCAGTTAAAAAAATACAAATTACCTTATGGAGCTTTATAGAAAATCTATAATATCTAGTTATCTAATTATTTCATGGATTCTACTGTAGTCAAGTAACTGTGTTATAAAATTTATGATAACCCAATACTTTGGAATGCTCAGGAAATAATTGGGCAGTGGAAAGACTCTAATTTATACAGATACCCAATATATCAGTCTGGGTCCCCCAGTAAACACATGGCACTCTTAGAAAATTTTACTTACAAAGAGATTAATTATAAAGGGTAAATAGAGGGAAAGCACATGGTCTGACTTGGGCCTTTCCTAGGGCTATGAAGAGGACAGACCTGAACCAAGTCAGCCACCTTGAGGAAAACCGTGAACTTTGGTTAAGAGAGTCTAGGTGAGACAGTCTCTCTGGAAGGCAGACAGAGGATAAATGCCCTGGCCTCTCTACTCCAACACTGCAAACTTCAGTCAGCAGCCACCACCTATCTCTCCCTTAACCTTGGCCCAGCCTAAAAAATAAAAAGAACAGAAAGACCAATTGGTATGTAGTGGACACATACACACATAGAAACACATACACAAACACACAAATGTATACAATTTCTCTCTTGTTCTCTCCCACTGTCTCTGCTTTAATACACATTAAGGGAGGTGAGCTCTAGTGTAGTAAAATGTGAACTTGGGTAAGTCACCAAACTTCTCTGAGTTTCTGATTTCCACAGCTACACAGAGGAATAATCATACCGAATTCAGAGAAATGCTGAGAGCTTAATGATAAATATTTCAATATAAGATTTACCTAGAATTCATATCATAGTAGAGGCCACATAAATAACTGTTCAGAATGGATAAGAAATGACAGTCGAACAGTATCTGAATGAGATGCCTCCTATTCCATTGTGCCCAGTAGATCAACTAAAACAGAGTTTGCAGTCATAATATTTAATCCATAACTGCTGAAGGGGTTCATCCTTCATTACATTTTAAACTTAGAATACCTATACTTCCATTTTTTCCCTACTCCCAATAATTTTGAAGGCTAGTTCTAAACTTTAATCTGGCTTCTGCATTTGGCAAGTTCTTTTCATTACTTCTCTAGTGTGTGCTAACAGTCTCACAATGCAGAGATCAAAACCGTGTATGGTGAATTTGGAGATAAAAACTGTGACACTGACTTTAAAGTATTCATAAATGATTGAAGGAGACACACTAGTGAATACACCCTTACAACTCGATGTTGTTATCACTTATAATAGTATTATTATTTAGTTAACAATATGATGCCTGACGTAGTTATAAAATACTCCAAACTTAGACCATTGATTTCAAAAATACATTGTATTAGTATAGTTTTTTACACCTTAGAGAAATGTTTTCCATGTAATTTCTGAGACTATGACAAAGAAGATTCAACTTGTTTATTTATAAATATAGAATTTTATAATCATATAGTGATATCAGGTGATGATCCCCAAAGGCAGAGAAATATTTATGGCTATGTTTGGGAAAACATATCTTGGCAAAAGGATAGCAGATTTAATAAGAAATCCAGATTATATATTAGACCTTCTTGCTACATTCTTAATGTTTACTGAAGTATATGAAAAATCTATTTGTAGAAGTAGCCTATCAGGGCCCTCTTACTTTATCCACTCATACCATTGAATGTATTCGCAATGTGTGTCCATTTCACACACATTTTCTGAAAGTCACAATTTAGTATTTTTGTTTTTTTTCTTGTTGTTGTTGTTGTTGTTCATTTGGTGAATGTTTATTTTATGCCAGTTAATATGAGTATAACTGTGACTAGCTCCACAATGAGCTTTTTAAACATCAGGGATTCAGGGATGAATCCCTGTCCATGGTTCTTAGCAGATAATATAGGGATGACTGGTACTTTGCACTTAGTTACTTATCTTCCTGCACCAAGCCCTTGGAAGATATAAAGAACTTTTTGTCCTGCAAGATCCAGACATAGCCTCGGAACTGTTCGCAAAACAATGCCTCAAGCACCCACTATCAATTGATTAGAGTTGTCACATGAGATGAAATCTATTTGTCATTATTAGGCAGATAAATATACTATCCTGTTAGAAAAAAAAATAGGAAGAATGTAGCAATAACTCATTCCCAAAACAATATTAAACTGTTATGACAATGAAAGTAATATAGTACAAAGCTTTTGATGTAAGTTTTATTTAATTTTTACCTTTTAAAATATTGAATATGTTTCCAATAATCTTGTTAAATACTCTGTGAAGTACTTAATTGGCTTAGATATAGTTACATCCCACTTTGCTTAACTCAGGTTTGTTGTTACTTTTTTGTTTTAATGTTTAATGATTCTGTTGTTGTTTGTTTTTGACATTTTTGGTTTGCTTTCCTCTTTTGTTTTGTTGTTACTGTTCACATTTCCAGAATTAGATACCAAGCTTTAAATAGACTTCAATAAATTTAAATCTGTAAGAAAAAACCATATAATCAATACACACTTTTAAATGGTGACAAAGTAAGACAAATATGGTCAATATTGTTTCCTGCAAATAGAGACGTTTAACGAAATACAGGTTATATTTGAGGTACAAGGTCTAATGAACACTCATCCTCCAAAGTATGTATCCATACCAGATAACATGAAAAGGGTATTATATCTGTCTACTCATCACTGTGGTTGTAAATATTCCATTACTTTGCTCGAATGTCACAATATAGTAAGACCTTTAAGATGCATTAAATATTAGTATATTTTAATTCCTAAGCATATTAGGTATACACACGTGTTTTTCTCTGTTCTCCTGACAGAGGCATACAAAATGCTAAGTAAAACAGAATGAAAAAAGACACAATGTTTATATAAAAATGTTAGTCTTTGAGAGTTTGAGCTGATGATGAGAAATGATTTCTACCTCCCCAGATGGAAATTGGGAAATGGGTCAAGGAAACTTTGGGTCAAAATGCAAAAGACTAGAAAACAGACTACATTGAACATGATCTGAGTTCCACAGGGACACATCGGGAAGAGAGTTCCTATAGAATATAAGGGTAATTGTAAGAGTAAAGGGATATAGGGGTAATTTTAACACAAAAAAAATCAATTTATAAACTACTTGGAATCTAACATTAAAGAATGACATGTCCTGTAATAAATATGGTTAATCTGAAGCACAATTTCCTTCTGCTCTCAGAAGGGCTATGAAGACAGAATGATATGCAGAGACTTAATATCTTTATATCTTAAATGGATCCCCACCTCTTCTATGCATACCCCTAACACCTTTGGTCATTCTGGGTCAATAAGAGAATGTCTTATACCGACGTGTTTGTCGATTCTCTACAAATTAGCTCCAGGAGTGAAGAGGACTGGAGTACAAATGAAATTATACTAATTTTGTTAATGTTCTTTCCCTACTGGCAAGATACAAATATATCTTGCTTAGTTGCTTACTGCTTTGCACATTGTAAACTGTGGAGTCTTTTATGTAACATCTTAATGATATGCACAGACAATTTTAGCCGTTTAATTAAAATGAGACTCCCCAAATATGGTTATAAAGTATGACAGATTAAAGATAGCCACAGAGTCTCTGAAGCTCCACCCATCCAAGAGCGGTGGTCTGTGCCCCTCTCCCTTGTCTTGATTCTGGGAGATCTCTGTGACTGCTCTGAACAATCAGATTCAGCAGAAATGGTGCTGTGCCAGTTCTTGGGTCCAGGCCGTCAGAGACTGGCAGATTCATTTCCCTTGGAATGCTCATGTTTAGGATACTCCCTGTCAGAACACAGCTGCCATGCTGGAAGAAGCCCTGGCCACGTGGGAAGACCACATATTGGTGCTCCAGTAACCAACCCCAAATAAGAGCCTAGCCAAAAGCTAGCATCAACTGCCAGTCGTGTAAGGGAGATATTTTGGACTTCCAACTCAGTTAAGCCTTAAAATGACTGTAGGACCAGTCTATACCTTCCTTCTATCTACACCAACTACATGGCAGTTCTCAAGTAGGAGCTCCCCAGGTAAGCCAAGTCAACCCTGAAAATGATGTGAAATTATAAACCATTGCATAAGCCATTCTGTTTTTTATTGTTATTATTATATAACAATAGAAGGATAGAACTTCAGTGAAAAAATAAACATCATTATGATCAAAATTTCATTAAACCCTTTTTTTTCTTTCCTTGACTTTAGATAAACAGAGTAATAGCTGTTTTCAGCAATATTGTGGTAACTATCACAGTGTTGATATTCCCAATAGTTAGAACTGCAAAATGATGATGAAATATAAGCATATTCTCATTTAGATACTAAAAAGGACATTGTAGAGAAGAGAAATGGCTGCCAGATTCTTCCTCCCTCTTGCCTTTTCCCCCTCCCCCAAACACACAGATGTACTCAGCCAGGAAACTAAAGGCAATGGAATGTAACTGGCACTGGTAATGCTGATATATTCTTTTTTGTGCCAAAACAGTCTCTTGGCTATATCCACAGCACTGTTGCCCAAACAGAGGATCTTCTGTTTTAGGGCTGAGCATGGCAAGGATTCCAGTCTCTTGCCTTCTTCTTCTTTTACCATTTAAATTAGAAAACATTTCCATATTTTGCTGTCTAAAGATTTTTGCATGAATAGAAATGATACCTGTATTTACAACTTATAAAAGATAATCGATCCTTGAAATGCTTGCTATGGTTCGCAAAGTTATATATCATTCTGGGACACTGGATTTAAATACCCTGGTCTTCTTACTAAAATGCTTGTTGTTTTCATTAATGCCTTCACCCTTTGGGGCCTTGTTTTCTTCTCAATGGTGTTTAGAACACTAATGTACCATGTGCTAAAATCATAGCCCTTGGTGCTCAGAAGCATAAAGCAGAAATAACAGGCTGAATCAGTACTGATCTTGGAAAACACAGTCTGCTTAGACAGAAGTCTAGAAGAGAAAATTGGCAAGAATGAAGAAATCAGACAGCTTCATGGAGAGTATCTCAGTGGGAAAGCCACTGAGGAAACACATAAGATTGAAAGCAAATGATGGCAGGGTCTTTTTTTCATGGAGATATTTGAGAAGAACTTTGATGCCCATCTGTCTGGAATACTTTAAATGAAGACAGCCTAGATGTGGAAGGATATACTTCATCCTTTGGAGATCCCTCTCTGTCCTATTATTCTTTGGATTGCAAACCAAGTAATTTTTTTCCCTTCGTCACTGCTAGCAGGAACCAAAAATACATTCTATTCACCTAGAATAATAAAAAGTAGATTTGTATCTGGCTCCTAGTTGTTGAAGCTTTGAATGTATTTACTAATGGTAGTTATTCAGTTATTCAGTTATTTGGCTTTTAATTTAACTTCAACTCAAGTCTTCTGAGGAAGAATTTCAGGCAACTTCAAGTACATTGAACGAATACATAGACTGGACAGAAGAGGAAATAGAAAGGAATTGGTAATATTAACTTATTTTGTTACTAACTTCAAAGTTGGCTATATATGCCCAGTGAGAGTAGACAATAAGGTAAATTTAAGAGAAAACATAACTCTCATCTCGTAGAAGCAATATACTTGGGACAGTGCAAATATACTTTTATTTGGTGTAAAATGTTGAATGTTGTCAATTACATAAGACTTTAGTGACATAATAGGTAATATATTTACATTATTTTATATGCAGAAGCAATTTTTGATATTTTTATAAAACTAGATAGAAGGAATTCTGGGGTGACAGAAATGATATGAATTTGGTTTAAGATAAAACTATGTTCATATTTTAGTTGTCTTACTTTCTACTCATCTGAACTTGGTCAAGTGTCATCTCGTGGAAATTACTATTTTTATTATCATTTTGTTCATCTTCATCATCAGTACTATAACTTGTATTTTCTATGTGGTGCAAAGCCTAATACCATGAATAAAGATTCGGGGATTTTTAAAAATTAACTGAATTTGTGATAGGCAAAGATTAAGAATTGCATGTTTAATTTTGAATGAAATCAAGTCATCATATTTATTACTCTTACTTTTTCACAATAATTCCTCAGAGTCATCAAAGTGTAACATAATCAATTTTATATCACTTTTTTGTTTTACATAATCCCAATACAGATTTATCAGCCTAATAATTCCCAGAGTGATAAGCATATATTTATCACTAGCTTCCTAGCCTAGATTATAATTTAATCTATCAATTTGACAGATGACCCTTCTGTAGATGCTTTAAATTACAAAAGATATTACCAAAAAGATCTCTGCAATTGAATTGTCTTCTTTATAGCAAGAACTATGCTTTTATTCTCTCATTACTTTTCAGGCTGCCTAGAAGAGGATCAAGCACAAGATTAGTGATAGATAAATACTTGGTGACTTACTGTAAAAAGAATATACGATTTATCATTTTCACCCTCTCTTCACTGGAACTCAGACTTTATAATTCATTGGTCTTTGAATTGATTGTAATGTTAGCACTGATAAGACACAGATAGAGGATTTAGTGGCCATGGCAGCCCTCTGGTCTTTCAAGTAAAAGAAGGAAGAAACTATATATATATATATATGGTTACATTATATATAGTAAAAATTAATGAATGCTTTATTAAACAAAGTAGGGCACTTGGGTGGCTCAGTCTGTTAAGCGTCTGCCTTCGGCTCAGGTCATGATCTCAGGACCCTGGGATCAAGTCTCATATCAAGCTCCCTGCTCAGCAGGGAGTCTGCTCCTCTCTCTCCCCTCCACCCCTCCTCCCTGCTCATGCTCTCCCTCTCTCTTTCTCTCTCACGCTTTCTCTCTCTCAACTAAATAAATAAAATCAATTTAAAAAAAAACAAAGTAATAAATTTAAAATTTGAAGAGGCAAAATTCTTTAGTAAGATCATTTCTGTTAGAGTAAATATGACACTGGGAAAATATCTCCATTTAATTTATTCAGCCTAAAGTTATAACTAAAGCTATAACTAAGAATAAAGCTGGCTTAATAAGAACTACCCGTCTTTAGAGTATGGTGAAAAATTCCTGGAATTACTCTGTAAGTGAAATATATTTGTTTTTGGTCACACAGATGAAACACAGTATTGTTTTTTTTTTAATTCCACTAGAATATTTCTTTATGTAAACATGTAACCACATATGACACATATGACACATTTTATTTTTGATGGATATTTGTGTTGCTTATATTTTTTAGCTATTGTACATGAGGCAACTATGACTATTCCTATAAATGTTTTTAGTGGGGAAAAGTATTCATTCCATTTGAATATTTTCATAGGAGTGGAATTGCTAGTTTATTAGGTAAGTGTGTCTTTAGCTTCAAGAGATTCTGTCAAAATGTTTTCCATGGCAGTTGTACTAATTTATATTCTGTTGGTAGTGGATGTGAGATCCAGTGCCTCATTAAACCAGTTTTTCTTTTTCTTTCTTTCTTTTTTTTTACATATAGTCATTCTAGTGAGAATATAGTAATATTTTATGTAGTTTTGCCTTTAAGTACCCTTAAGTTTTATGATGGTGATCACATTTTCTTTTTATTTATTTTTTTATTTTTTTATTTTTTTTTTTTAAAGATTTTATTTATTTATTCATGATAGTCACACAGAGGGAGACAGAGAGGCAGAGACACAGGCAGAGGGAGAAGCAGGCTCCATGCACCGGGAGCCCGACGTGGGATTCGATCCCGGGTCTCCAGGATCATGCCCCGGGCCAAAGGCAGGCGCCAAACCGCTGCGCCACCCAGGGATCCCTTTTTATTTATTTTTTTATTTTTAAAAGATTTTATTTATTTACTCATAAGAGACACACACACACACAAAGAGAGAGAGAGAGAGAGAGGCAGAGACACAGGCAGAGGGAGAAGCAGGCTCCATGCAGGGAGCCCGATGTGGGACTCAATCCCAGGATCACACCCTGGGCTGAAGGTGGTGCTAAACCACTGAGCCACCTGGGCTGCCCACATTTTCTTTTTATATTAGCCATTTGGAAATCCTCTTTTGTAAAGAGCTTTTCCCCAATCTTTTGTCTTTTCCCACCCCAATAACTGTCTATTATTTTCTTAATAAGTTCTGGGAGATCATCACACATTCTATGAGTCATTCCTAGACATATATGCAAATATATTCTTCCTCTTTGATTTGCTTTATACCCTCTTAATTGTGCTTTAATGATTAGAAAGTTTCTTTTTACTGTTTTAATAATAGTAATTTTTGTAAAGAAATCTTTGCTTACGTCAAGGTCATGGAGATATTTTCTTTTCTTTTCTTTTTTTTTTTTTTTTTTGAGATGGAGATATTTTCTTTGTTATCTTCTAGGAACTTCATTGTTTAAATTTTTACTGTTAAGTCTTTGATCCATGTGGGATATACATTTGAGTATGGCTTGGTTTTTTCCCATATAGATATCCAAATAATCATTCTTTTTTAAAAAAATTAGTCACTCCATTTTTTTAAACTGCTGCATGATACTCCATAGTGAAGATCTACAGTATTTTATATGTTTCCTCCTCACTAATGGACTTTTCAATCACTTCATTTTTTTTCCTATTGCAAGCACTGTAGATACAAATATTATTTTTCATGCTCTGTGTCCACATGCATTTGTATTTCTCTAAAGTAGATGTCAAAAGTAGAAATGGTTAAATTGAAGTAAAGAACTTTTGAATTGTTTATATTAATACATTATACCGATGTGATCTCTAAATGTTTTTTAAATTGTACCATGACCGGCAAACAAGAGCATATCCTACTGCTCTCTCAGAACGTGACTAGACCATGACTGTTTCTTGGAATGCCCTTCTCTAAATTTTACTCTATACTGTCTTTTATTTTTCAGGGAAATGTATTTAAAGGATAATGAGCTTTTTCTGATTTCCCAAATAGATTTCTGCTAATTGTGGGGAATAAATTACTGATGTTACCTACAAGATTATGTTCAAATACCATGATGGAAATTAACAAGTGCAGACATTTTTTACATATAAACATATAAAAATATTTTCTAAGCGAAATACAAAAGTAAATTAAAACACACATCATTCTTCTTTATAGGGAGATGTTTTTGAGAAACATAATGATTGAAAATCAGCTCACTAATCTGAATATGGATTCCTTTACACACTGTATTGCCTAGTAGGAGGCTAATTGGGCACTTACAGTATTTTAAACCTTAGGTATTCATTTATTTACTAGAAAGTCTTATGGTGTGCCTACAGAGAACTTCCATTTTCTGAAAACTTATTTACTACCCAGCCTCTGAAAATCAAAGAAACCTCTTGAGAAAAAAAATGGCATCCTGTCAAAAACTATACTTTGTGGGGCACCTGGGTAGCTGAGTTAGTTAGGTGACCAACTCTTAATCTTGGCTCAAGTCATGAATTCGGGTCATAAACATAAATTTGTGGATAATTCACATCAGAATTATTGTTAAAAAACAATAGAAATGTTGTCAATAAAGAAAAGTTCTGACTAGGAAGTAATATAGAAATGGTAGAGAAAAATGTGGATATATATGAAATAAAATTGGGCATGCTTTGACAATTGCCAAGACTGGGTGATGAGTATGGGGATCCATTAAGATACTCAGATAGTTTTTTAAATTAAACATTTCATCATAACTTCAACAACAACAACTACATAAGTGATACTCCTACTTTCCGTGCATTGTATCAGGAAACATATTTTCATTTCTCCCAGTGTGGTTAATGCTAAGTTTGATCACTTGTAAGATACTTTTTGTCCTAGGGGCACCTGGGTGGCACAGTCTGTTAAATGACAGACTTGGTTTCTGCAGAGGTGGTGAGTTCAGGGTCATGAGATTGAGCTCCACATGGAGCCCCACTTCGGGCTCTGCTCAGCGTGAAGTCTCCCTGAGACTCTCCCTCTCTCTGCCCCTGCTCCCTCCTCTCTTTCTCTCTCAAATAAATAAAGAAATATTTTTTAAAAAGATACTTTCTGTCCAATCTCTCCTTTGTGCAAGTTACCTTTTCCTAGTTTGTAATGAGGAATAATCTGTGGGGGTGATACTTGGAAACTCTCTTAATATCCTGTTCCCTTATTTGCATCCACTGGTGACCTATATTAGTTACTATTAAATTCTTGTTTGCTGACCTGTGATTTTCTAATTTTATCATTCTTTCTGCATTTTTGAACTAGAATTCTTTCCCACAAAAAGGTTTTTCTTTTCCCTTCCCTCTGTCATTCACCTCTATATATCATTATGGTCTTCTTTTCCTTCTTATTCTTTCTAATTCAGTGTGTTAAAACATATTACCACTGTTACTTTTTATGATAATCAGAGTGTTTCAAGTTTGGCTAGTGGTTACCTCCTTGAGTCTTTGGAAAATTCTAAGTGACTAAGTAGAAAGTATTTTGTCATGCTTGCTTATATAAAGTAAAATTTCTGACCATTTTTTTCAGTCTTGGTCTATGTAACAATCTGCATACATATTAATAATATCCATTTATTATTGCAAGCCACCATTCTTGTTAAACATAAATTAGCAGCTTTGGTATAGAGAAGAGACTACTAATCGCTGATTGTAGTTTCACCATTTTTTCTTCTCATATTCAGTGCAAGTAAATGGAAATTATTTTTTTTTCAGGGATTATTTTCAATCTACTGTAACTTACATTTAATATAATCAAACGCAAACATCATTTATTCACATAAACATTTTCTTGACCCATGCAAATATGCATGAGCTTGTAAAGATTACAGATGTACAGGTCAATGAATTTTGTAAACTGAACATACCTGGATAACTGGCACCCAATTCAAGAAACAGAACATCATGAGCAAAAAAACCCTACATGCCACACTTTTCATTCATGAGTAACCGCAATCCTGGAATATAGTACTATACATTTGTTTTTTTCCCCTGTTTTTGAAATTTGTATAACCACAATATTAATGCTTATTGTCTCACTTGTTTTTCAGTATTATGTTTTTGAGATTCCGCCATCGTTCTATCAGCAGTTCCATCTGTTCATCGTTATTATATAGTTAACCATTATCTGAACAAAATAAAACATATTTATATTTTAAATTTTTGATTGGTAATTAAGAAATTTCCAGTCTTGTCTAATAAAACAATAAGAATGAAAATATATATATATATTTTTTTAGAATGAAAATATTTGTGTAATCTATTTTAGTGATCATATATTTGCGTTTCTCTTGGATATATATGTACCTAGAAATGGATTTGTTGGGTAAATGATCATATATGCTTAGACTTGTTAGATACTGCCAAATGGTTTTCCAAAATGGTCCTAACAGTGTGGACATTTACAGGCATGAATGAAAGATCTGATTACCTCTTCCTCCTCAATCTTCTCTACCCTGAGTTTGATCATTTTCTCCTCTCTCTGTTTTTCTCTTCACTTCTTTCTCTTCCTCCTCCCCAAGTCTTCTGCTCTTACTTCTGTCCCTCCTGTCCTTTTCTCCCTCCCTCCTTCTCTCCTTTCTGTTTTCTTGTTTTGTTTTAGCCTTTCTGTTGCAATGGTGTCTCATTTGGTATCTCACTATGTTTTGAATTTGCACTGGTCCGAAAATAATTATGCTGAGTATTTTTCACATATTTATTGTTCATTTGGATCCCTAACTTTGCGAAGTTCCTGTGAAATGTTTTGTCATTTTTTTTTTTTTTGGACTGTATTTCTTACTAATTTTTACCTTGGATATGCTACTACCTCATCCATGCTGTGACTTGACCTTTCACTGCATTAGTGGTGTTATTTACTGACCAGTATTGCTCATCCTTAATACAGTCTAATGTATCAATCCTCTATTATTAGTACATTTTCTGGTTAAGAAATATTTGTGTGTTTCAAGGTCATAAAGATATTCTCTCTTTTTTTCTTCCAAAGACTTAATTGTTTTGTCTTTCTATTTAGACAAACACTTCTAGAATTTCATCTATGATGTGAGATGGGGTAAATTTCATTTTGTTTTCATATGGACATACATTTGAGCTAACATTAATTATTGAAAAGGTATTTTTCCTCACTTCATTGGATTACCAAATTATTTATTGTATGCATAGACTGTTGTTTCTGGATTCTTTATTTTGCAGAGTTGGTTTATTTGTCTTTTGCTCCAATACTACATAATTTCTTTAAAACACATCTACACAACTGCTAGGATTTTTATCAGAATTAAGTTCACCCTATAAATCATTTTGGATAAAATGAAAATTTTTACCAAATTATTGTCTTCCAACCTAGGCACTTGTTACATTTCCATCATTTGTTTGTGTATTAATTAATGTTTTCTAAATCTCATTGTGGAGGTCTTTCAAGTCTGCTAGCTTTTTGATGATTATTGATGCTATTAAAACTGTATCATGGGGCACCTAGGTGGCTCAGGGATTGAGCGTCTACCTTCAGCTCAGGTCTTGATCCTGGGATCCTGGGATCGAGGCCCACAACGGGTTCCCCACGGGGAGCTTGCTTTTCCCTCTGCCTCTCTCCGTGTCTCTCTCATGAATAAATACAATCTTTAAAAAACAACTGTATCAGGGACACCTAGATGGCTCAGCGGTTGAACGTCTGCCTTTGGCTCAGGGTGTGATCCCAGGTTCCGGGATCGAATCTCACATAGGGCTCCTTTTGAGGAGCCTGTTTCTTCCACTGCCAATGTCCTGCATTCCTCTCTGTATCTCATGAATAAATAAATAAAATCTTTAAAAAAAACTGTATCATAGTTTCATTTATTTTTATTTTTATATTTTTTAAAGATTTTATTTACTCATGAGAGACACAGACAGAGAGAGACAGAAACAGAGACACAGGCAGAGACAGAAGCAGGCTCCCTGCAAGGAGCCTGATGCGGGACTCAATCCTGGATTCTGGAATCATGCCCTGGACCAAAGGCAGACGCCCAACTGCTGAGCCACCCAGGCTTCCCTGTATCATATTTTTAAAATGCAACTTTCTAGTTGTTTAATGATTGTATGGTAATACAATTTGTTTTTGCATTAGGCATTTAATAGCAAGACATTATGTCTAATTATGAAGTCAGCAACCAGCCGGATGAAATGAGGAGGTTGACAACTGTAAAAGTGAAAAAATTTATAAAACCCAAATATTTTACTACTCTGCAATTTAGCCTAAACTAGATCATCCAGTGAGAAGCATGTAGTTAAAAAAAAAAAAAAAAGAATAAATGTCAGCTAAGATAGGCATAGTCCATGACATTCAGTGCCTCTCTCATTTCCCCCAGCTTGGTTTGCATAGTAGTTTTATCATGGGAGGGAATATTGTGACTATATTTGCCACCAAAGGGGGCATGTTTGATTTAGGTTGTGTCCTTTGAAGTGCAACCTCCATGACAAGGGGACAAGGAATGCCAGTAGCTTCTATTCTAAGATCATGAGACTATTTGCTGTATGTAAGAGACCAGGGGGACACTAGACAATAGGGAGGTGACACAGCCATAGGTCACCCAGAGGCTGTGTGTGTGTATGCTCCATAAACTATAACTGCCAACTACTTGCACATCCCTGGCAGAAGGACCTCACGATGCCCAGAAAAGATGTCAGAGAGCCTGGCTGAAAGGAGAAGCAAAATTAAAAGTGGCCTGAAGTTTCAGTGTGTTCCCTGACCCACACTTAGATTCATCAACAGAGAATGGAAACCTTACTGGTTTATAGTGTTCGAGCCCAATCTCTGACAAATCTTTGTCTAAAAAAATAAGCTATATGTACCTTTAGGAAGTATAGCTTAGAACCAAAACAAGGAGGAAAAAAAAAAACTTAGCAGAGACATCAGAAGCTACACATTGTTCAAGAAGCATGGATTTACTCCTGATATAAAACCTGTACAAAATGCATGGAGTGGCTGGGGAAGAAGACCAGCATTTGAAATGCCATCGACCTGATAGTGAGATTGCTATTGTTTGCTGCCTATCTTTCTGGATGATAAAGAATTGAGCACCAGATGGCATGGAGAGAGGGCCCAAGGAGAAGTCCCCTAGTTCTGGCACAAAGAATGTGAAGGGGCACTCCCAACACTCAGCAAGATTGAGGAGCCTCCTCTTAGTTTCCTCCGGTTTTCCTTCCACTACCTCATGTCCTGTCTACTCCTATAGGAGCATTGGCAACAGTGGCAACAGGAAGTCACAAGCACAAACTCAAGAAGAGGAGCATCTTCTGCTCTCATTACTGTGGGAATCTGTATTTTAAGAAGGTGGAATCAACCCCATTGGATCTCTCTCTCTTCTCTCTCTTTTTTTTTTTTCTTTCTCTCTCTCTCTTCCCACTGCTTGGTTTGCATCTTTATCTTGTAGTGATACATTTCATTATTAGAGTGTAGTCTAACTTTTCCTCTTTTCTTTTAGTAAAAGAAATCACAAAAATGATATCACATATACCATATGATTCTATTTATACAAAGTTCAAAACAAGCAAGTGTTTAGGGAAGCATCTTTTTTTGGGTGATAATACAAATAAAACCAAGGAGCTAGTTGCCATACAAATCATGAGAGCGCTCGATGGGAAAGGACAGGGTCACCATTGGTCGTCAGATAGTGGGTGAGTCCAACAAAAGATGAAAATGGCTGAGGAGCTCCAGGGGCAGAGTTTAACTCCCTAAACCATATATCTAATAAAGTACTCAAAAGCTAGAAGCACAGATAACATTTGTCTTCCATACCTGGTGTTTCAGTATAGTGTCCAGTGGAAATCTGACACTGAATTTGCAAAATTACATGTGTAGAGAGAAAAAAACACCTTCTTCTACGTTATACATATTTGTATTAAAAGTTTTTATTCACATTAAGTAATTTATCCTAATCCTATGATCCTTTTGGAATTTAAAATGTCCTATTGTTCTGTGCAACTGTTGGGTTTGTATGTATCGACCACAATCCTCTTTCAGTTTAGAAAACATTCTCAGTGAGGTTTTCCACTCTGAAAAATTATTTAACTTATCAGCACATATAATTCACATTGCTCTCAGCAACAATTTTTTTTTTCTTTTGAAGATTCTTACTTTATTTATATGTGAGAGAGAGAGAGCATGCCCAAGTGGGTGGAGGGGCAATGGGATAGGGAGAAGCAGATTCTCCATTGAGCACGGACCCTGACATTGGGCTCAATCCCAGGACCCTGAGATCATGATTTGAGCTGAAAGCAGACACTTAACTGACTGAACCACCCATGTGCCGCCTTCAGCAGCAGGTTTTGGCTATATTCTGTTTCACTTCTTGGTGAGACACTGAGTATCTTCTGTGGGACTGTAAGTATCATTGCTTAGCTCCTCCAGATTCCTTAGTGTCCTTTTTTTTAAAAGATTTTATTTATTTTTTGTTTATTAGAGACAGAGAGAAAGACAGAGAGAGAGAGAAAGAGAGTGAGAGGCAGAGACACAGGCAGAGGGAGAAGCAGGCTCCATTCAGGGAGCCCAACATGGGACTCCATCCCGGGTCTCCAGGATCACACCCTGGGCTGAAGGAGGCGCTAAGCCACTGAGTCACCAGGGCTGCCCCTTAGTGTCCCTTTTAAATAAAAACATTTTTAAGGAAATCTAATTATACCTATCACTTATAAAATACTATAAATTTTATATACATCATATGTAAAGCTTAAAGCAAATGAGATCAATATTTCACAGATTAAGAAATTGAAATTCAAATAAATTGAATAACTTTGCCAAGATCAGACAGATGACATAAAAACTTGTAGTTTAGATCTGTTGGACTCATTCATTTATTTATTCATTCATTTTATGGGCTCGCTATTATACCAGGTATTTGTGACACAGTGTTAATGGGATACATCCAGGGTCCCTTTCCTCAGAGAGCTAACAACCTATATAAGGACTAAGATATAAACAGATAAATAACACTGATATAAATGTGCAATTACAAGCTCCATCTATAAGTCACAAAAATATGCAGAGAATAAAATCAAAAATATGCAGAGACTGCTAATTGCTTGTGCAGAAATGAACATGACTAGAATCACCCTTTGCATTATACAATCTCACCCTTCACATTGGCAGTGGTATAGCATCTGTTGAGGTGGGACAAGCATTTCTGTAAAATTAACTTCAGAATGTGATTTTATCAGAGCTCTACCTCACAGGATGAAGTATTAATTAGTACTCAGTAACATCAGTCAGAATTTCAGTCATCCACAGACATAACATTGGTCCTCAGTGTAATGAACAGGCTGGAAGGGGACATCAGAAGCCAAGTTCTGAAAGGCTGTTCATGAAAAATTGATTTAATTGATTTTTCATGTTTATGTTCTAAGACAGTAGTTTCCAGCTTTTTCCAATAAGAACATCCATTTAAATTTACACACATTCACATAGTAAAAAAAAAATGTATTTCTGAGAATTTTGGGTTGAGAAAATTTAACTCTAAATGCTTTCATGGTATCAGAAACAATAAAAATTAGCTTACATTTTATTAATTAGTAAAGCATTTTTTTAGAGAGAAGGAGAGAGAGAGCATGAAGGGGGTTGGGGAGATGTGAAGAGGGAGAGGGAGAGAGAGAATCCCAAACAGACTCCCCCCTAAGCATAGAGCCCAATGCAGAGCTTGATCTCATGACTCTGAGATTATGACCTGAGCCCAAACTGTGCTTAACCAACTGAGCTACCCAGGCACCCCTGCATGTGTTAACTTTTAAATGGAATAAGTTAGAAACACAGAAAAGTCCAACTATTATTTTACTCAGCTTGGTGAATTTTAAAAACTGAACTCACCTGTGTAATGAGTATTTCTGTCAAGAAATCAAAATCTTCAGCTCTCAACTAGCATCGTCTTGGCCCCTTCCAGTTATAATCCCCTCCCAGTGTAGCCCCCATCCTGACTTCTAATAGCAGAGATTAGTTCTGCTTGTGTTTATACTTTGTGAAAATGGTACCATATTTGTAGCTGGACTTATTCCTTCCTTGAGACTCATTCATAATTTTAAGTGTATTACAGATTAGATCTTTTTGTGGCTGTATAGTATTCCACTCTATGAATATTGTAGAGCTATTTGTAGCATAAAATGATGTCATTTGCCTAAAATGCTTATAAGAATGCATAGCTAATAATGCTCACTACATTTTACTGGCAGTAACTTGTTGGTAGGACCTTTTCAGTACATCAGCACACAAGCTGATTTTCTGCAAAAGTGAAGGTGGCACATGGAAAGCAGCATGGCATAACTGTTAAGATACACATACTAAGCCCCTATTTAATCTCTCTAAGCTTCAGTGTTCACATCTTAAAGTAGGGCTAACAATAGGACCTCTCTCAAGGAGCTGTTATATCAGTTCAGTCACATAATAAATTTAAAATGGTCTGCACTAATAATTGTACAAAATTTACTTAAACTATAATAATTGTACTTGGTACATTAGTATCATATATGTTATATGTCATATATAATATGTATTTCACATTATACAAACACGAAATTAGGGGCACCTAGGTGGCTCAGTTGTTAAGTGCTGGACTCTGGGTTTTGGCTCAGGTAGTAGTCTTGGGGTCATGAAATTGAACCCCATATAGGGGCTCTGTACTCAGTGTGGAGTCTGCTTCGGATTCTTTGCTTCTTCCTCTCTCTCTGCCCCTACCCCTGTTCTCTCTCTCTCTAATATAAATAAATAAACAAAATCTTACAAAAGTATATATATAAAATTAGTTGAACCAAGTATACATTGCATATGTTTTATTTTATAAACAAAATATAAATTAATTCTATTATTAAACTCATGTAAATGTTATTATGTATGTTGTACTGATATTAGTTTAGTTAATGTAATAATAACGATTAATATATCAGAGATGTAGGTGTTGCATTAGAATACAGATTTTGTGCATAACTCTTCATTCCCCTGGGCTTGCAAATGCTGTCTCAGTATATGACACTATAGCATTATATTCTTCAGCACTCATTGAGGACAGCCCAGAAGACACTTCAATACCCTATGAGAGGGACAATGGGTCAATCCCTCTTGACTACTCTGAGCATAAAGAGAACTTGAGGGATGAGCTACAAAAAATGCAGCCACACACTCAATGGAGAACGTACTGGACACTCATTACCACATTTAGTGGTTTTGACTAGGTCTGCAACCCCAGAAACTACTCCCTGGATGCTGTATCCCACTCACCACTCCGGTTTGAGGATGGATGTGCAATTGGAACCATAATTTCAAGTGAAGCCAGGCCCGTCTCGCCTACTCCCAGAGATAGTAGAAGAACAAGGAAATGTTCACTACCTCCTGAGATCAGAAAGATGCCTGCAATTTTGTGAAGGTCCGAAAGTTCAGTGGTTGGAGAGCTGGATGCGTGTGTGACACTAATGAGTGTGGACTAGACAGTGAAATGACCATACTTCTAGGCTGTGTCTATGGGACCAAAAACCATCCAGGCACCATTGCTCCTAATGCCCCTTTATCTTCGTATCTTTGTGGTAGGGATGCTAAGGATGATGTGAGGACCTCGCGGCACAGTTAGACCCTTCGTTTTAGGCAAGGATTTCTGCAGGCACTCACAGAAAAGGGCTTTAGGGAAAGAACAGTGTTACTGACTTTGCAAGAAGCATTTTCTGTGGATTCCTATAAATTTAGAAATGGATGATGTTGCCTTCAACTTTGCCTTCTTTGTTGTGCTAACACTTTCTGTGGTATTCTTGAAATTTTCAAGTCAGCCACTCTTGTGATGTGTGTACTTTTTTCAGGGAAAGTGATGAAAGAGTGTTAGATGTTCAAATTCTCATCTTTTGGCTTGGGATTAAGATTAAATGTAAGTCTAAACATTTCCAGGGCTCCTGGCTTGCTCAGTTGGTGGAGCATGCGACTCTTGATCTGAGTGGTGAGTATGAGCCTCCGTGTTGGGTGTAGAGATTACAGAAGGAAGGAAGGAAGGAAGGAAGGAAGGAAGGAAGGAAGGAAGGAAGGAAGGAAGGAGAGACAGACATTTCCAAAAGACTTTGTCACAAGAATCATTAATAGTATTTTTTTCTCAAAATGAAATTGTAATATTTCTTGTGATTATGTAAGCTTTATTAAAATAACCATTAGTCATTCAATGAGAAACATGTTTTATGTATTGTTTTCAGATCTTCATGGTATTCCTAAGAGGAAGTTATTTTTAATTGATTTTAGAGATGAAAAAGAAAAAAAAGTAAAAGATTTAGAAAGTTTACTATATTTATTAAATACTAGGGTCTTGGATAAATCATTTCTAGTTCACCTTCCAAGAGGATACTGAGCAGAGGGGTTCTCAAGAGGACTGAGAAGGCATTGATAGTTCTTAAATAATTTAGAACTATACATCAAAGATGGATTTGTCTCGTGTTAACAATCAAGTGGTAAACAGGTAGAAAAGGATTTGGAGGTAACATTTAATTACAAAAATACACACAAGAAAGAAGCAGACATGACCCTTAATTTTTTTTAATCTTATGATTTCAAATGGATTTTTAAGCAATATAACTTTTTTAAGAGTCATTAGATCTCCTCTAACTAAATTCAAAGAATAATTTGAAAGGTAAATTCAAATTTAAAAAATAATAAAAGTCTAATTATCATTGCAAATCCTTCGGTACTCTCAAGAGAAGTCTTACATAGATCATCACAGATGCAGCAAGTATTCCTTCTGAGTCTACTACTAATTGAATATTTGTACTCTTCCTTCCTGTTTCCATTTAGAAAGAGAAATTAGTCATGCCAGAATTTCCTTAAAGCACATACATGTGTTAAGATTATAGTTTAAAGTGTTTTATACTTTCCTTACTATAATAAAAGAAAAAGCTATGGCTTCAGACTAGTTTGGAGGAAGACACTCAAGAAAAAAAATCAAAACATGACAATAACCAAAAAATGTCAAAGCTATAGGAACGCAATAAAAATCAATGCATGTTTGCCAACTGGGTTGTATAGTGACAAGATCTGTGCAGAGAAAGAGAGAAAGTATGAGACTGGATAATTTTGGAAAGCTTCAAAAATTGTGTGTAAAATGACCTGAGTTGTTTTAGATGGGCAACACGTGAAATAAACTGAATTGAAATGAAGCACAATACAGTATACGGAGATAAGGATGGAGAATATCATATAGGTCTATCTGGGAGTAGGGTGTCCATCTGGTTGAACTGGACTTTTTTTTTTTCTTTTTAAATTTTTATTTATTTATGATAGTCACAGAGAGAGAGAGAGAGAGAGAGAGAGAGAGAGAGAGAGAGAGGGGGGCAGAGACATAGGCAGAGGGAGAAGCAGGCTCCATGCACCGGGAGCCCGACGTGGGATTCGATCCCAGGTCTCCAGGATCGCGCCCTGGGCCGAAGGCAGGCGCCAAACCGCTGCGCCACCCAGGGATCCCTGAACTGGACTTGATTAAGTAATGACTAAGGCTGGCACCAGGGAAAAGTCTACTGTGGAGTACTTTGAATGGCTTGAGGGTTCATTTTGACTTATTCTGCAGTGTGTTTTATCTAAAAAGTCTGGTAAACACTGAGTAAGAAAACCTGGTTTTTGCCATCTATTACACTTGCTCTTTGTTTTTTTTTTTTAATTCAACAAAGCTTTATTGACTATATTTTCTTTTCTTTTTTTAATAAATTTATTTTTTTATTGGTGTTCAATTTACCAACATACAGAATAACACCCAGTGCTCATCCCGTCAAGTGCCCCCCTCAGTGCCCCTCACCCATTCACCCCCACCCCCACACTTGCTGTTTGAACAAGGGTTTGAACTGCACAAGCCCACTTATATGCAGATATTGTTTGACAGATACACTATGGTGTTGTAAATATATTTTCTCTTGTGATTTTCTTAATAATATTTTATTTTCTCTAGCTTTTTTGTAAGAATACAGTATATAATACATGTAACAGAAAATACGTGTTAGTCAACTGTTTATGTCATCAGTAAGACTTCTGGTCAACAGTAAGCTGTTGGTTGTTAAGTTTTTAGAGAGTCAAAAGTTATACATGACTTTTCAAGTGCACAAGAGTTAGCACCCCCAGCCCCCACATTCTTCAACGTAGTAGGTTTTTACCTTGGGCAATTCACTGAATTTTCAGTTTTTTTTTTAAATTTTTATTTATTTATGATAGTCACAGAGAGAGAGAGAGAGGCAAAGACATAGGGAGAGGGAGAAGCAGGCTCCATGCACCGGGAGCCCGACGTAGGTTTCGATCCCGGGTCTCCAGGATCACGCCCTGGGCCAAAGGCAGGCACCAAACTGCTGGCCACCCAGGGATCCCTGAATTTTCAGTTTTCTAATAAATTACCTCTAATGGTAGAAAAGTTGCAAGTTTCTCTACATGGTGGGCCATATGTACAGATGAGGAAACAGAAGAACAATTGCCTGACCTTCAAAAAGTTCTACAAACTAAATAAAATAATATGTATAAATTTATAGCATAATATAAAGAGTAAGCTAACATAAATTGACACTAATATATGCATTGTAAGTTAAACATTATCAGGTTGAACAACCTGTCTAGCTAAGTTTTTGAAAGGAGAAAAATTAAGACCGCCTTTGAATTTTATTTTGAAGCATTCTTTTTTGAACTGGTATCTATCAAAAAAGAAAATTATCTCACATAGATTTTAGCTCACAAGAAAGGAAAAATGTTTGACATTCTCATTGCGACACTCTCCGAGTTATTGCAGAAAAACAACAAGAAAAAGCAATCAGATGAGTGGTATCACAAGCGTAATGATTGTTTGTATTTTAAAAAATAATCTCTAGTACATGCCCTTATGAAAATTTTTCTCTAGGAACATGAAGTTTTTGGCAGATAAATATATATATATATATATATATATATATATATATATATGTTATGATTATGGTTCTTAAGAACTCCCTAAAAACTGCTTCCTCTAAACAAGATCATCCTTTCAAAATTGAGTACAAAATTGAATATATGGAAGAAACAGTATTATTGATTTATTTGAGGAATATGTGTCGTTTTGTAATCAAACTTGAGTTGAAAACACAAATAACTGTCAATGACAGTTTTGTTTCATAGAAAGTGAGGAAGGATTCCCTCACAGAGTTCCCAGTTATATGTAAGATGAATAAATGTAATTCTGAGAAGTGAAGAAAAATATACAAATAGAAATACAGTAGAAAGATGAGACGTCTTCTGGTTCCTATCCAGTGATTGGACCAAATTGTCAATATGGGATTGATGGCTTTTGTTTTTTGGTGTTGGTTTGTTTGTTTTAGATTAATTTTTTAAAGATGGGGATGAAAATGTGATGTGACATGGTGATCAAAAGGAACTTACCTTCTCTACAGAGTGAACTATATTTAGACAACAGTATGTAGAAAAGATTCAAGGAGACAGATTTTGACATTTTAGCACATGGCTTAAGTGTGAACAGTCTATTCAGGAATTCACTTAGAAACAATTAATTTGCAGAGAAATCAGTTGCTCATCATTGAAGAGCCCACCTAAAACAGAAAGAGCCTCAAACCTTTTATAGACGAGGCTCATGGAAGTTCTCTGATTGTAATTCAAGGAAATAAATCACTAGTTAATACATTTTGTTAATATCAAGTTAATATCTGGATATTATTTTAAATGGATTATGTAGATCTTGTATATCACTTGAACTAGAAATTAAGTGATTTTTAGTTCAATTTGCAGTGAATTTAGTAAAAATGCAGAAAAGTATACAAATCAAAAAATAGAATTTGCTGTGATGCTCTCTTTCTTGAATAGAATCTCTTGATATTTATGTAAACAGTCTTACTTTTTATCAGTCTGGGAAGCTAATTTTTTATCTCTCTGCAAACTAACATTAAGTTTTTTAAATGTTTCCCACTCTTCTTTGTTGATTGTGTTTATTGCATATCAAATCGTCCCACAATTAGCTACCTTTAAACAAATAAGTTAACCGAAGGGGTACAAGGTCACCTCTGCCTCACTCATTTATGAAAGCAAGCCATAGATCGCTTCAAAATTCAATGGGAAAGGATTTTACCAGGGCATAATAATGAGAGTGGTTCTTTAGGGATCACCAGAGTAACTAACTATAATATTTATTTTAGCTGTATTCTACTAGTTTCAATACATTTTCTGTTTACTTTCGTCAGTTGTACCATTTGTTTCATTTTTTCCTACTATGTTTTGTAAGTTATTCTTGATTGATGAGACACACACACACACACGCATACCAATTTTTGTGATTCTCAGACATTTATAACTTAATTCCATATATGATGAAATGTTTTTCTTTGAAACTTACTGCAAATTGCTTTATGGACCAATATGTTGTCAATATTGGCCAATGATCCATGTACAGTTGAAAAAAATGCACTCTGAGTTTGTTAGACACCTTGACGTCCTTATGCCAGTTATTTATTTATTTTAATCTTGTTCAATTTTTTTTCCATTTCTGTATCATCATCTGTCTGTTCCATCTGATATTACAGAAGAAAGATTAAAATCTCCAAATATATTCTGTATTTTTCTTCTTCTCTTATACTTGGAGATTTACTATAAGTACACTCAAATTTAGAAATTTAGAAACCTCTCTGAATAAGGGGAGTGGTAAGGGATAACCATGTCATCATTTTTAAATGTCTTATTTCTAGTAATTTTCCTTGCTTTAAAATCTACTTTATCTGATATTTTATTAGCTACAACTGATTTGTTAGTTGTATGGCATATCTTTTTACACCGTTTATTTTGACCTTTCTATACCTTTATATAAAGAGTATACATTTCTTATAAGTATCGCATAATAGGTTTTGTTTTTCAGCCAATTTAAATTTTTTGTCTTTTAACTGATGCATTTTGTCCATTTACATTTAATTGTATTGTTAGCATCTGCATTTTATTCCACCACCTTGCATTTTAGTTGTCATTTCACTTGTTTTATATTACTTTCTCTTTTCTTTCTTGTCTACTTTTGGAATCATTTCAAGTAAGTGGCAGGTCTGACCAGATTCAAGGGGAATAGGTGGAATAAGACTAAAAACATGGAAGAAGCATTCTTTAAAAACCACCAGAGTAATTGGAATGCCTGGGTGGCTCAGTTGGTTGGGCGACAGACTCTTGGTTTCCATTCAGGTCATGATCTCAGGGTTTTAAGATCAAGCCCCACGTCTGGCTCCATGCTCAATGAAGAGTCTGTTTGAGATTCTCTTTCTCTGCCCCTCTCCCAACTTGTGCTCTCTCTCTCTCAAATAAATAAACCTTTAAAATAAAATAATATTATATTTTATAATATTTAGATTATAAATTTATTAATTTATAATAATTAAATAAATCTTTAAAGAAACAACACTACAACATAATAATGTGTATGTGTATGTGTGTTTTATTATTTGTTTAAAAATATTTTTAAAACTTTCCTCATGATTTCACCTGTTACTTATTAATTATATTTTATTTTACCTTTTTTAAAGAGACATTTTAATTTTTACAAAATATTTGAGTTAGTGGATTGTAAATTAATCCTCTCAACACTTCCGGAAAAATGTAGTTACCCCCACTAACTTCAATTATCTTTAATTACTATTGCCCATTTCTGCCTTTTGTTAATGTTTTCATGCATTTTATTTCTACATATATTTTAAACTCCCAGGCATTTTTTATTACTTTTTATACTGTCAGTGTGCATGTATATTTACTATGTCATTTTGCTTCATTTCTTTGCATTTCCATGCATGTTTCCAGAATCATTATACTACTGCCTTAAGAGCTCCTTTCATTCAGGGTTTTCAGGGTTTCAGTTTTTTATTTGTCTGAAAATATGTTTATTTCACCTGCCTTTTGGAGTTATAACTGCATGTGTGCGAGATGTTTTAATCATGTTCAATATGTCAGTATTTCTCTCATTCTGTTCTCTATGTTTTCTTCTTTTGTTTTCTCTGTATACTTTAATTTGAATGTTTTCTATTGATTTATATATATTTTTAAGGATTTTATTCATTTATTTATTTGAGAGAGAGAAAGAGCATGAGCACAAGTGGGGAGAGGCAGAGGGAGAAGCAGACTCCCCACTGAGCAGAGAGCCTGTTGCTTGGCTTGATCCCAAGACCCTAGGATCATGACCTGAGCCGAAGGTAGATGCTTAACTGATGGAACCACCCAGGCAACCCTATTGATTTGTATTCTTATTTATTAATTTCCTTTTTAGAAGTATCTGATTTACTTCTAAACTTATCAATTTGGCTCATAATTTCAGTTAATATATTTTTTCAGTTATAAAATTCTAATTCATTTTGAAGATTTTGTTCTCCATTGAAATTATCCACTTTTTAATTCTCCTGATTATTTAGACATATTAACCACAGTATCTGTGATGACTTTGTTAAGTGAATTATTTTTTTAAATTGACATTTTTTGGGATCCCTGGGTGGCTCAGCAGTTGAGCATCTCCCTTTGGCTCAGGGCATGATCCCAGACTCCTGGGATTGAGTCCCACATTGGGCTCCCTGCATGGAGCCTGCTTCTTCCTCCCTCTGCCTGTGTCTCTGCCTGTGTGTGTGTATATGTGTGTGTGTGTGTCTTTCATGAATAAATAAATAAAATTTTTTTTTTTTTAATTGACATGGGAAGCCTGGGTGGCTCAGCAGTTTAGCACTGCCTTCGGCCCAGGTCATGGTCCTGGAGACCTGGGATCGAGTCCCATGTCAGGCACCCTGCATGGAGCCTACTTCTTCCTTTGCCTCTGTCTCTACCTCTCTCTGTGTGTGTGTGTGTGTGTGTGCGCGCCTCATGAATAAATAAGTGAAATTTTTTAAAATATTGACATTTGTTGAGATGCCTCGATGGCTCCGTTGGTTAAGCATCTGCCTTCAGCTAAGGTCATGATCCCAAAGTCCTGGGATCCAGCCCCAAATTGGGTTCCCTGCTCAGTGGGAAGCCTACTTCTTCCTCTCCCTCTGCTGCTCCCCTGCTGTGCTCATTCTCTCTCTTTCTCTCTGTGTCAAATAAGTAAATAAAATCTTTTTTAAAAATTGACATTTGTTAAGTGGAGCCACATGGGTGCTAGATGGTGAGCCTGATTCCCAAAAGATCACAAAAGAAATTGAAGTAGAGAAGTTTAACCCACAGGTCCTGGAGGAAGTGACTGGCATGTCTCGGGGCTTTACACATGGAGATCAAGGCAGAGACATAGGCAGGACCTGAGGTACATGACTTTATTTAGGGCCCTTAGGTGGAATGTTTTTTATTTGTGGGGCTAAGGATGGATTGGTCAATTCAGACCAAAAAGAAAAAGATTTGGGTGAGATCCCTGGGGACCGTATAGAGGAGCACAATGAGAGGCCTGGGGAGGCGTGGGAGGCTACTGATCACAAAGGCTATTGGGGAAGTCATATCAAGAACTTGTATTTGCTTGTGACTCCGCAGACTGTTACTTAGGGAGTGTGGTAACATGAGAAGCCGGTGTCAGCCGAAGGCTCCTCACCGACTGCAGGGCCAAACAAAATCAATGACTAAGCAGTAGCACCATGGATTAACTTAGCTAACCTCTGGACAGCCTGTTAAAATCCTATATCTCACACTTCCATATCCCAATCACTCACAATTCCTTTTACAGGACAGTCTGATGCTGTCTTGACCCTGTGTATTGGAATGCTTAGTTATTATGTTCTAGTTGAGAACTTAGTTTTCCTTTAGATACAATTAGAATACAGATAAACTACATTTCTTCCCCCAAAATTGAGATAATTCAAAGCTGTGTTTCAGTCTTTTAAGAAATTAAGTTTTGTTTCACCGTCACTCCTGCATTGTAGCTTTCAGCGCTTCCAAGTGAAAATCTCAGATGTTTGTCAGGGGCCCCTGTCTTTGACAATTCCTGAATTATCTTTCATTGCCTCTTTGGCACTATAAAACTGAGAAAGCTCCACTTAGTTTCTCATTTTTGGTCTATCTCTTGTGTTCAATTTCTCACCCTCTGGTATCTAAACCAGCTTGGTAATTAGTAGTTGCCTTGAGGGAAAATATGGCGGAATATCAGAATGGATTACTTTTCCATTGACTCAAGTATTTGGACGTCTCATTTCCTTTCAAAGTTTCTCATTTTGTGTTATCTTAATGTATCAAATTCACTTTTAAATATGTTCTGGAAATTTTGTATCTATTCTTATCAGAGATATACTTCTGCTTCAAGCTGCTCTCTCATACTCAGGCACGGAAGTTCTTGATTCTTTTATTTTTTGTCTCCAAATAGCATTTCTTTCTACATCTGCGTCTTAGAAATATTTATATAATTAAATAGTTATATCTTTGACAAATTAAATAGTTATATCTTTGTATTGTTCTATAAAAGTCTGCTTTTCTTTATGGTCTCTATTTATTTGAAGGTTGTAACAGATTATTTATGTAATACCAAACAGTATGTATATTTTGATAAATTTTTTTCAACCTGTGTCCAGATAGTCCCTAATGACAGGGCAAGTTTCCATAGACTATGCTTTTAAATTCCACTCAAAACTTATGTTAAATATCTCTATAAGGTAAAACAAGAAAACAAAACAAAAACAAAACAGAACTGTTCTTAAATGTGTGTCTTTTCTTTTCCTCTCAAATTAAAACATTGTTTTCAGGAATAATGTTTCAGAGTATATCTAGAATAATTATTACACACTTTATAAATTGTGTCTATTGCATCACTAAATATTAGAATAGGAAAGGACTTAAAAATTCTCCACCTCTGACAATATGCAAATGAGGAAATGAGAGTCCTTAGAAGTTCAATAATATTTGAGAAAAAAAAAAGACCACATAGAAACCCTAAATTTGTCTCACTATTTACACCAATGTGAAATTCGAATTTAAAGTTATAGACACATCTATAGAATCATGATGTGCCTGCATTCTCAATCTTAAGAAAATGTGAAAATATTAATGTATATCTAAAACATTTCTTTCCATGTGATTATACTCGATTTTTAAAATAAGAACTGAAATGATTAAAAAGAATTATTGAATACGTACTAGAAAATAATTTGTGGCCCATTTTTAAAACATAAGTAAATGCATTGAAATCTTCTTTAAACTAATTAACATTTCCAAAGAAGTCTTGCATGAAAGAAAACTTACTCCATATCTTAATCAAATGATCTTTTCTCTGTGTCTTTCTCATCTGTATCTTGCTGAGCTAAAAATGTTTTATAAAGAGCAAAAACATTTTGCATATTTGTGGGGGGAATTTAAGATAACTCTCTCTATATATACATCTCTATATATGCCAAACATATATACATATACATACATATATATTTTGCCATTATACCAAATATTTCCTTCTGAGATCAGAGTTTTGTAACATATCTAGCTTTCTCCTGACTTTTCATGTTATCAAGCTGATCATATTAGGAAATATCTCTCATTTGTGATTTAACTTTTAACAAAGAATTGCAGTTACCTAAAACTCAGTAAAGCCAAATTCTTCTGTCTTCTATTTTCTTTTTCTAAAGATTTTATTTATCTATTCATGAGAGACACACTGAGAGAGAGAGAGAGAGAGGCAGAGACATAGGCAGAGGGAGAAGCAGGCTCCATGCAGGAAGCCTGATGCAGGACCCGAACCCTGGTCCCCAGGATCACGCCCTGAACTGAAGGCAGACGCTCAGCTACTGAGCCATCCAGGTTTCCCCTGTCTCCTATTTTCATTTGTCTCCTGACTTTTTAGTGTATAAAATAATGGCCTATATACTTGGATTCAATGATTTCCTCCCTTTTGGTTTCCTCAGCCAACTTCTTGGAAGTAAACCTTCCTTCTTTGCTTCTTTACTTGGTTACGAAAAAAGGAGAGTCAGAGTATCACATAAAAAAAATTAATCTTTTTGGGATCCCTGGGTAGCTCAGCGGTTTAGTGCCTGCCTTTGGCCCAGGGGTGATCCCGGAGACTGGGGATCGAGTCCCACATCAGGCTCACTGACATATAGGGATATGGAGCCTGCTTCTCCTCTGCCTGTGTCTCTGCCTCTCTCTCTCTCTCATGAATAAATAAATAAAAATCTTTTTTTAAATTATCTTTTAATTATCCTTTCAAAAGTATGAACATATCACACTTTTTGGAAGGAACATATAGGAAAAGAGGTAAAAACAGTAAGTAATGTGGAAATAACTACTTGACAAATAAAATTGAACCACGTCTTAGGAAGCAACTCTAAGTATCATGGCCATCTTTGGCCAGTGTACGGTTTTGCTACATTGTTTTATTTAAATTTTATAATGACTTGCAAAATCCCAAGCAGAATATATCAGCTATTTTGATTTTGTTTGGATCACTTAGGTTGTGAAACTCAGGACTTCCACTTCATTCTATTTCTGGGTGCTTTTGTTACAAAGATCCTATCTACCCCTTGTGATTTGATGGGTCAGGCTTGCTTGAAACTGTCTGACACTTTTGACAAGCAATGCTGGCATTACATTTGAGCTCAATCCAGAACACTTCAGAAAACATAAAAAGCTTTTGGTTTCCTAAGTAGTCCCTGTTAGGTGCTGATCTTTTCTTATGCCCATCCACAGATTTTGGGATTATATGCCAGATTTGCTTTGCTATTTGACCACTGATACTTAAATTAGGGCATTCAGGAGAAAAGTAAAAAAATACTCTCAAACCTTTCCAACTACTTGGACTCATTTTTCATTTGTTCATTTGATGAATACTTATATAATTATTTCATCTATGTTAGAGTATCTATTTAAAAAAAACATTCTATAAAACCATAAACACAGCTTCAAGTGGCACATATTTTTGTTGGTTTATTACACACTATAATATAAAGATACCATTAGCTTTGATAAAAGATGTTACTGAAAGGTCATAATAATTTTCTAAGAGTTGAAATAACCTGTAGATTCAATGCAACCCCAACAAAATCCCAGCAAGTCACTCTGTGGATATGGACAAACTGATTCCAAGATTTCTATAAAGAGGAAAATAACCCAGAATTGCCAACACAGTATTGAAAGAGAAGAACAAAATTCACACTACCTAAATTCAAGACTTGCTATAAAGCTACAGTAATCTATTTGTCTAATAGATCAGTGAAACAGAATAGAAAGCCCAGTAATAGACCCACAGGAATATAGTGAACTGATCTTTGACAAAGGAGCAAATAAAATACAATGAAGAAATATAGACTTTTCAACAAATGGTGCTTAAACAACTAGATATTGAAAAAAAAAAGAAGAAAGAAAGAAAGACAGAAAGACAAGAAAGAAAGAAAGAAAGAAAGAAAGAAAGAAAGAAAGAAAGAAAAAGAAAGGAAGGAAGAAAGAAAGAAAAAAGAGTACAGACATAGAAATTACCTCTTTACAAAAATTAACTCAAAAATTAGGATCACACACCTAAATGTCAAATACAAAAATGCAAATTACTAGAAGATAACATAGGAGAAAATCTAGATGAACTTGATATGGAACTGATATTTTAGATATAGCACCAAAGGCACAATCCATGAAAAAATAATTGATAGCCATATATTTTTTTAAACTAAAGATGTCTGCTCTTCACATGATAATGTCAAGAGAATGAGAAGACATGGCACAGACTGACAGAAGATATTTACAAACGACATTTGATAAAGAACTGTTGCCCCAAAATATACAAATAATCCTTAAAAATTATTAAAAAGAAAATAATCTAATTCAAAAATTAGCTAAATACCCTGATACCTCATCAAAGGAAATATACAAATGGCAAATGAACATATGAGAAGTTGCTCCAAATTATATGTCAACAGAAAAATACACATCAAAATAACAATAGGTATTACTATGCACCTGATGGAATGGCCAAAACCCAGAACACTGGCAACACCAAATGCTGGTGAGGATATGGAACAATAGGAACTCTCATTGATGGTGGGAAGGCAAAATTGCCTACTTTGAAAAACAGTTTCACAGTTTTTGTTTCATTTTGTTTTTACAAAACCAGACATCTTCTTACAATACAATCCAGCAGTCATAGTCAAAGGGATTAAAAATTTATGTCCAAACAAAAATCTCCAGCACAGATGTTTATGGCAGCTTTATTCCTAATTGCCAAACTTGGAGACAACTAAGATGTCTTTCAGTAGGTAAATTGATAAATCAACTGTAGTACATCTCAACAGCGGAATATTATTCAGCACTAAAAAGGAATGAGCTATCAAGCTATGATAAGACATGAAGGAACCTTAAATGAATATTACTAAGTGAAAAAACAATATGAAAAGCTTACACACTATAGAATTACAACTGTATAATATTCTGAAAATTGTCTGAAAAAATATGGAGATGGTAAAAAGATCACTGTTGCCAAGAGTTGATTGGGTGGGTAGGAGAGAGATACAGGCAGAACTCAGAGGGTTTTTAGGGTAGTAGAAATATTCTGTATGTCACCATACTGAGAATACATGCCCTGTATTCATTTATCCAAATTCACTCTGAACCTGAGGCAAAATATGGACTTTGGGTGATAATGATGTGTCAGTGTAGGTTCATCAGTTGTAACAAATAAATCCCTGGTGAAGGTTATTGATAAGAGAGTAATTTATGCAAGTGTGGGTAGAGAATATATGGGGAATCTCTGTATCTTCTTTTTAATTTTGTGTGAATTTAGACTACTCTTAAAGTATACAGTCTTAAAAAAAAAAAAAGGCTAATTCTATATCCTAACATGAATAGTAGAAATAAGAGATGAACAGGTTCTAACTTAGACCACCATCAACTTACTATAGGACTCCTATATGAATAAGACAGGATATATAAACCTAATGATAACCACAAATCAAAAACTGATAATTGATATGCAAAAAAGAGAGAAAGAAACTCAAGTACATCACTAAATAAAGCCATCAAACCATTAGAGAAGAGAGCAAGAGATGAAAGGAATAGAGAAAAACAAAAACAAACAAAAATCCTCCATAAAACAATGTCGTAAATGACATAAAATGTACCAATGACATAAAATGTCAGTTGGTACATACCTAATGATAATTACTTTGAATGTAAATGAAGTAAACACTCCAATGGAAAAAAACAGGGTGTTGGAGTGGAAAGAAAAGGAGGACCCATCTATATGTTGTCTACAAAAGACTCATTTCAGACCAAAAGATATTTATGAAGCAAATGGAAGAGAAAAGAAAGATGAAGTAACAATACTCATATCAAATAAAATAGACTTTAAAACAAAGACTGGGGATCCCTGGGTGGTGCAGCGGCTTAGCGCCTACCTTTGGCCCAGGGCACAATCCTGGAGACCCAGGATCGAATCCCATGTTGGGCTCCCGGAGCATGGAGCCTGCTTCTCCCTCTGCCTGTGTCTCTGCCTCTCTCTCTCTCTGTGACTATCATAAATAAAAACAAACAAACAAACAAAACAAAACAAAAAACAAACAAAGACTGGGGCAGCCTGGGTGGCTCAGCGGTTTAGCGCCGCCTTCAGCCCAAGGCGTGATCCTGGAGACCCGGTATCGAGGCCCACGTCAGGCTCCCTGCATGGTGCCTGCTTCTCCCTCTGCCTGTGCCTCTGCCTCTCTCTCTCTCTCTCTCTCTCTCTCTCTCTGTTTCTCATGAATAAATAAATAAAAATCTTAAAAAAATAAAAATAAATAAAACAAAGACTGTAATGATAAACAAAGAAGAATACCCTATAATCATAAAAGGAACAATCCAACAAGAAGATAAAAAAACTGTTAATATTTATGTACCCACATGGAAGCACCTTAAATACATAACAACAATAACAAACATAGAGGAAGTAACCAACAGTAATACAATAATAACACCCCATTTACTTCATTGGGTAAATCATCCAAACAGAATATGAACAGAAAAACAATGGCTTTGAATGATGCATTGAGCCAGATAGCTCTAACAGATATATTCAGAACATTCCATCCTAAAACAGCAGGATACACATTCTTTCCAAGTGCAAACAGAACATTCTCCAGATTAGATCACATGTCAGGCCATAAAACAACCCTCAACAAATTAAAAAAGATGGGAGTCATACCATGCATCTTTTCTGACCACATGCTATGAAACTAGAAATCAACCACAAGAAAAAAAATATGGAAAGAACACAAATACATGGAAGTTAAATAACATGCTACTAAGCAATGAATGAGTCAACCAAGAAATCGAAGAGGAAATTAAAAAATACAGAGAAACAAATGAAAACACAACAGTACAAAATTTTAGGATGCAGCAAAAGTTGTTCTAAGAGGGAAGAGCTTACTTCAAGAAGCAAGAAAATCTCAGGTAAACAACCTAATTGCACACCTATAGGAACTAGAAGAAGAACAAACAAAACCTCAAACCAGTAAGAAGGAGGAAACAATAAAGATTAGAGCAGAAATAAACAGAATAGAAACAAACAAACAAACAGGCCAAAAACCACAATAGAACAGATAAATGAAATCAGGAGCTGGTTCTTTGAGAAGACCAACAAAACTGATGAACATTTAGCTAAACACATCAGAAAAATAAATAAAAGAAAGAAAGAAAAGAGAAAAAGACAGAAAGAGAGGACACAAATAAAATCAGAAATGACAGAAGAGAATTAAAACCAGCACCATAGAAATATGAAGGATTTATAATCCTTTATAATCTCTTATAGAGACTGTCATGAAAAATTATTGCCAACAATTTGGACAACCTGGAAGAAATAGATAAATTCCTAGAAACATCTATTCTTCCAAAACCAAACTGGAACTGAATAGAAAAAAAAATTTTTTGGAATAGAAAATGTTAATAGACCAATTACTAGCAATGAAATTGAAGCAGTAATCAAAACAAAACAAAACAAACAAAACTCCCAACAAGTCAGGATCAGATAGATTCACAGATGAATTCTACCAAACATTTAAAGAAGAGTTAATGCCTATTCTTCTCAAACTATTCCAAAAAATAAAAGAGGAAGAAAAGCTTCCAAAATCATTCTATGAGGCCAACATTACCCTGATACCAAAACAAGATACAGACACTACCAAAAGAGAGAGAGAGAAAGAAAGAATTACAGGTCAATATTTTTAATGAACATAGTACAAAAATCTTTAACAAAATATAGCATAGCAAATCCACTGATACATTAAAAATATCATTCACCATGATCAAGTTGGACTTATTCCTAGGATACAAAGATGGTTCCATATTTACAAATCAATCAATGTGATACATTGCAACAACAAGAGAAAGGATAAATACCAAAATATTCCAACAGATGCAGAAAAAAAAAAAAAACATTTAACAGTACAACATCCATTCTTGATAAAAATTCTCAACAAAGTAAGTTTAGAGGGAACATACCTCTACATAATAAAGGTCATATATGAAAAACTAACTGACAATATCATACTCAATGTTGAAAAACTGAGAGCTTTTCCCTTAAGATCAGAAACAAGACAACGATGTCCACACTCAACACTTTCATTCAACATAGATTGAAAATCCTAGCCATAGCCATCAGACAAAAAAAAAAAGAAGAAGAAGAAGAAGAAGAAGAAGAAGAAGAAGAAGAAGAAGAAGAAGAAAGAAAGAAAGAAAGAAAGAAAGAAAGAAAGAAAGAAAGAAAAAGAAAGAAAGAAGAAAGAAAGAAAGAAAGAAAGAAAGAGAAAGAAAGAGCATCCAAATTGGTAAGGAAGAAATAAAACTTTCACTAATTGCAGATGATATGATACTTTATATAGAAAACCCAAAAACCCATCAAAAAACTACTGCTAAATGAATTTAGTAAAATCACAGGATACAAAATCAATGTACAGAAATCCAATGAATTTCTACACACTAATAATGAAGTGGCATAAAAAGAAATTAAGAAAACAATCCTATTTATAATTGCACCAAAAATAATAAAATACCTGAGAATAAACTAAAGAGGTAAAAGGTATGTACTCTGAAAACGATTAAGCATTGATGAAAAGAATTGAAGATGACACAAACAAATGGAAATATATTCCATCAAGGATTGGAAGAATGCATATTGTTAAAATATCCATAATAAAGCAGTCTACAGATTTAATGCAATCCCTATCAAAATACCAACAGCGTTTTTCACAGAACTAGAATAAATAATCTTAAAATTTGTATGGAACCACAATAGACGCCAAATACCAAACCAGTCTTGAAAATGAAGACTAAAATTGGAGGTATTACTATCCCAGCTTTCAAAATACACTACAAAGCTGTAGTAATCAAAACGGTGTATTACTAGGACAAAAAATAGACACACAGACCAACAGAACAGAATAGGGAGCCCAAAAATAAATTCATGATTATATGGTCAAGTAATCTTCAACAAAGGAGGCAAGAACATGCAATGGGGGAAAAAAGACAATTTTTTTCAATGTATGATGTTGAGAAAACTAGACATCCACATATAAAAGATGAAACTGGACCACATTCTCACACCACACACAAAAATAAACTCAGAATGGATTAAATAAAGATCTAAATGTAAGACCTGAAACCATAAAAATCCTATAATACAGACTAATTTCCCGAAATTGGCTGTAGCAACATTCTTCTTGATGTTTCTTGAGATAAAGGAAACAAAAGCAAAAATAAACAGTTGGGACTGCATCAAAATAAAAAGCTTCTACACAGTGACGGAAACAATCAACAAGACTAAAAGTCAACCTGCTGAACAAGAGAAGATATTTTCAAATTATATATACAATAAAGGGTTAGTATCCAAAATATAAAAAAAAAATTATACAACTCAACACACACACAAATAGCAGAAAACACAAAAATGAGCAGAAAACATGAACAGACATTTCTCTAAAGAAGACATCCAAATGGCCAGCAGACACATGAAAAGATGCTCAACATCACTAATCATCAAGGATATGCAAATCAAAACTATAATGAGGTATCACTTCACACCTGTTGGAAAGGCTAAAATCAAAAATATAAGAAACAAGCATTGGTGAGGATATGTAAAAGAAGAAACCCTTGTGCACTATATGTGGGAATGCAAACTGGCACAGCCACTGTGGAAAATTATATAAGCTTTCTTCAAAAAGTTAAAAATAGAGTTACCATATGATGTAGTAAATCCACTACTGGGTATTTACCCAAAGAATATGAAAACACTAATTTAAAAAGATATGTGCACCTATAAGTTTATTGCAGCATTATATACAATAACCAAGATACAGAAGCAACCCAAGTGTCCGTCGATAAGGAAGATGTGTTACAAATACACAATGGAATACTGCTGAATGAAATCTTGCCATTTGCAACAACATGGATCAATCTAGAAGGAATAATGCTAAGTGAAATCAGTCAGTCAAAAAGAACTCATATGTGGAATTTCACAAGAAACAAAACAAAGGAACAAAGAGAAAAAGAGACAAACCAAAAACTGACCGTTAACTAGAGAGAACACACAGGTGGTTACCAGAGGGGAGGTTGGGGGAATGGGTGAAATAGGTGAAGGGGGTTACAGAGTACACTTATCATGATGAGCACTGAGTAATGTATAGAATTGTTGAATCACTATATTGTGTAGTTGAAATTAACATAACACAGTATGTTACCTATACTGGATGTATTTTTTTAAATTTTTTAGATTATGTTGTAATCATTATACATTTTATAATGAAATATGTTAAAACAAAGATTTAAATAAAAACCCTAGAAAAGTGAATATTATAATGTGGCAATTCTAGAAATCAGATTCTCTCTATTCTTTATAGCTTACTGGGTTTTTTTTTTTTTTTTTGATTGTTCAAAGCTTGAGTTGTTCATTTGTTGAGTCACTTTTCCAAGCTGTTTTTGAAAAAAACGTATTTTTTTTCTATTTTTCATGATTTTTTTAAATTTCAGGTTTATTGAGGCATAGTTGGTGTATAAAATTAAAAAAAAATATTTAAAGTCTGCATCATCAGCACAGGGAATATAGTCAGTGATACTGTAATAGCTTTCTATGGTGACACATGATAGGTACACTTGTATGAGCATAACATATAGACTCACCAAATCACTATGTTATACACCTAAGATTAATGTAACATTTTATGTCAATTATACTTTAATTTAAAAATAAATAAGTAAAAAATAATGAAGTGTGCATTGTGTTGATGTGATATACATATACATTGTGCAAAGAATCCTTCCATCTAGTTTATTAACACATCCAGAAAAGACTGTATTTCTTAGTGTATTGTCATGATCTCTCTTCTTTTATCTTGTGTTCAGCTAATACTTGTACAGATATTTCCTTGAGTGCCAGGAACAAAGAAACAAAAACACAAAACAAAGGGAATACTCCTATATTTTGCGGGTCGGCTCAGTTTGACACACTACTTCAACATTTACCCAGGCTTGCCCTGAGTCTGTAGACTAGCCAGAGGTAAAAGCGGAGGACTCTTAGATGCCAACTGTTTGTGTAAAGCATAAAGGATCTTTTCAGGAGCATGCATCTTGCTCTGGATATGCATCTTGCTCTGGATATGCATGTGACTTTCTAAATTCTCAGATATACATGGGAGTTCTTAAATGCCCTAATTTACCAAAAAAATCTCTCCCCAGCTTTTTTTCTGAGGCTTTTGGTGGTTTATGTATGTCTCAATAATAATCTTTGGCCCCAGGTGGTGACAGGTTGTTAGACAACTTTATGGTGTTCTTGAATGATGTCTGCCACTTTTCCATTTTTAATTCCTCATTAGACAAAACAAAGATGATTGCCTTGTGCCAATCCTTCATATTGCCTTCAATTTAGAACAGAGACACACAATTGTTTTTGAATAAGGTTGTCTCTGTTCCACAAGAGCCAGGGACCAAATTCTCACACAGGGAATGGGGCTGCTGTCTTCAAATCTCTCACTGAGGCAGGGCTCGGTAGGACAAGCACAACAAAAAATTCACAAAGCTTCCCTAACCATTTGGAGGTTGACTTTTGCTTGATTCACTGTTCACTTGTTTTCTATAAAACTTTGTTCCTATATGAACCTTTTTTGGATTAAACCAGTACTTTTCTTAATATTTCCCTAAAAGTACACTAGAATAGCAACCCCTGCTGGCAAAGCACATGTGGGTGACAGCAGGCAGAGTTGAATTCCCTTTATGCTTTACACAAACAGTTGGCATGCTTATACACTAACGTTTCCTTTGATATCTCTGAAAGTTCTTACTTTGACTACCATATAGAAATTTACTTGAAAATGTCAATATGTAGTAAAAGGTAGATATCTTTGAGTTACTCTAAAACAAGGAAGGATAAAATCTAAGGGAATTTTACCTTAGTGATTTACTCTACAAGTTAATGTGAACCTTTAAGCTACCTGTTTGTTTTTATTTTTAATTTTTTCCAAAAACACATTTCTTGCCTATGTCAGATATTGCCTGTACACTTCCCAAACCAATGAAAACCAGGAATCTGATGGTAGATAAGCAGGGAGGAAAGTCTTCTTAAAGCTCTGTAACTATTAAAATATTCATTGCTGTACCCATTTGTCAACTTAAGAATGGAGATGGCATATATTTTGTGAGTTCTCTTTCATGACCATACACAGTTATGGACGAATTTGTTCTGTGAGTAAGCATTCTTAAAAACATGAAAAAAACATATTTTCTATGAAACCATTTTCTATGAAAATAAAACCATATTTTAACTTCCGTAATTAGGAAATTATGTTATTCTTAGAGCTGTTAGTGTTAGAGTATTTTAAACTGATCCCATGCCCAAACTACAAACATTCTAAAAATTATACTCATTGGTAAGACAACCCTCAAATCTTCTTCACTTATTCGAGTAACAGTTTATAATTCCTTTCAGGTTAATCATATTTGTCTCTAAAGATAATTTAACTCTCAATGAGCTGTTTTTGTCTTCACTTAAAATGTTATAAAACTTATCTATAACTCATTTTCCACTATTTGGCTAGAAATATGAAGAGACAACCTGAAAGCCTATAGACCAATTTTAGAAGTATGGTGTGAGCAAAAGAATCTTTTATTTGTGTCCCTCCATAAACACCTAGTGTAGAACTATAATCATTCTGCTTTTGAGGTTCTCATGCTAGTGTTCATGATCCATTATTTCTTCCAATATTTGTACGTGTCTGCCATGTACCTGGCATTTCATCATATAGTGGACATATAAAGACAAGCCAGTCAGGGCTTCTTCCTTTATTCAGCTTATTCTAATTTACCTGAAAGCAATTTTTAAAAGGTAAAACTCTCCATTTCTCATCTAAAGCTATCACTAGAAAGTTCCCAGGCAGAATAACAATTTCAAGTAGTACAAAGTAGAGATATGTTTTAATCTCCATTCCCTTACATTTAATCCGTGACTTAATGATTTTGTATTCTCTTTACATGAGCTATATATATAATTCTGAAGTCAAATGTGAATACTTTTCTGTGATATGCTTTGTTAGCAAGTACTAGGAGTACTTTCAAGAAATCATTAGCTTTTCTATTTATTTATTGCCAGAAAACTGTGATTTACAAATGATTACTTAGAAAAAAGGTGAGTTTTTTTTTAAGTATTAAACAAAATTCCATATAGGAAACATGTATCACTGTATTTTAGGACAAGGTAAAATCGTTCAGTTTCCTAAGTAGTAAAAGTGAAAGCTAATTCACATTTGAATATTTGACTGTGTAATATAAGGCTGTGGTAGATAACTGGTTTGGAAATATTCTGCTCTAAGTTTCATATGTTGGTTTCCATGAGGCATCAGTTGTATGATCATATTGAAGTGGACCCAGAACTATTATCTTAAGTAAGATTTTGGCCCAACTAATTTTTTTTTCCCATATAAATTTTGGGACCATGATGACAATTCCTTCAGGCATGTACTTTATGCAAGCCCATTATTTTCATTCTTGGCCAAGAACCAAATCCCTTACTTAGGATGTTAGTCAGCAACACAAAATATCTGCAGTCTGGATTTGTTAGAAAAACTATGACCTTTAAATATTTGCCATCTAATTCTTCTCCAAAATGGAGCTGTAAGGAACAGTATTATGGCCGATTGCCTAGGATATGCCTGCACATAGAGCATAATCTAGAACAATGTTTCCTAAATTATATACAACTGAACTTTAATAACTTTATCTAATAAGACATGGTTTTACTAAGTAATAAAAACAAACATGCATGCCTCATCAATGAAGTAAACAAAAAAACCCTAATAAAATGTTGCATTAAACATAATTAAATAGATTGCTCAAAGAAAGGTATTTCAGAGCTCCACATATGCTAGTGTGCACTCTGCAGTCTGAAGAAAAGGATGCAAAGGGCTGAGTTTCACAAACCAGTATGTGCGAACCATCTTATGATACTAATGTTCTGCAGATTATGCTCTGGAAAGAGTTCTAGGTGTTCCAAATTATTCCCTTAGGTTAAACCAGAATGACATTCATAAACCCCATTATTCTGAAGGTCATAAAATATACACTTACTCAATTACACATCAGTCTTCCTATTACTTATGCCAGAGGATGTTGGAGTCACTAAAAGTTAATATTCATTAGCTAAAAATGTTCTAACCACTGAGTTAAGTATTTCACTAAACTCATTTTTCCTTCCAACAGCCTTGTAAAATCATACAGCTTTCCAAAGATCCCAGGGTGGCTCAGTGGTTTAGTGCGTGATCCTGGAGTGCTGGGATCAAGTCCCAGCATCAGGGTCCCTGCATGGAGCCTCTCCCCGTCTGTGTCTCTGCCTCTCTCTCTCTGTGTCCCTCATGAATAAATAAATAAATAAAATATTTTTAAAAATCACATAGCTTTCCCCCACTTGACAGATAAAGCAATGAACTCTTACTTGTTAACTAGTTCAGTAGTTCTAAACCCTGGATTTAATGCTAACCATGATATCATGCATTCTGTCTTAACCATGCAAAATATGTGTTATGGTGAAAAAGAGGAATATCAAAGACACCGTTCTTTTGCTTTGAATTGTGTAACTTTTCCTTTGTGCTTTGCCCTCATGCACTTCAGAATCAAATTTGGAGTCCACCTTTATTAACTATATATTGTCATGTAATATGCCTTTTCATGTGATAATCTTGCCTTTGCCTTTATTAATTCTCTCACATACTTTTAATTCCAGTTTTCTCATTTTCTCTAGTTCTCATACTTTTTAATCTATTTTGGTAACAGTCTCAAATCTTGGATAAAATAGAAACTATAAACAAATAGATACATACATACATGTAATTAAAATTCATGTTCACATTCTTCATGTTATGTTAAAACTCAATAGAAAGTATAAATGAACTTTAAGAAATTATCACAAGTGGGAGTGAATGGGTGACGGGCACTGGGTGTTATTCTGTATGTTAGTAAATTGAACACCAATAAAAAAAAAAAAACAAAAAAAAAAACAAAGAAGAATTAAAAAAAAAAAAAAGAAATTATCACAAAACTCTGGGAATATAAACATTCAACTCAAATTTTATTTGAAAAAAACATTTAGACTCCTGAGAATGTGGTATGCTATGCACATTTCCAACATTTATTGTTGCAAAGTTATTGAATCAGGTAAACTGGTGGATCACTTACAAAGACAAATGCAAAATCTAGGTGTTCTGAGATATATCCTGGAACATTTTGTGTTAAAAAGTATTTTTATGCTTCTTATACCTGCAAATGATGTGTATGCCAGGTAATTGCAAACAATTGCTTCTAAACCCTATGATTTCGATGACAGAGACAAAAATGTCAGAGAACACAAGAATCGTTTCAAATGAAAATGTCAAGATATCCATTAGAGAGGCATCGGAGGCACATGATAAATGTGAAAAGGTCAATGTTCTACAATGCTGTCATTGCATGTAATGCTGATTTTCTTTAACTTTTGATGAGATACATATTATTTGCACAACCTGAAACATGCTCCAAAAGCAGACACCATAAAATATGGTTCATGAGTCATGGTAGATTGGAGAATACATCATATATCGGAGTTTACCACTTACTCATAACAGTGCCTTCAACATGCAAGGTCACAAGCTAAATCACCATGGATAAAAATTCGATGTCAGGAATTAGTGTTTTCCCTTGGGATGACTAGTCCTCAGTATATTATCTGTGAATAACCAGCTAAATCCCCTAGTGCTGTGTTACAATGAGATTCATCACCTACAGCAAAGAGAAATTTGCCTCACTTCTCATGTTTATGTGTCTGAAATACCAGAAAATACTTTGATACCCTAATTTCAATATTCCCATTTCTGGAATAGGAGTGGTCTGCCTTTTTGTTTTCTATAATCAATGAATGCTTTGCGCACTGGGGAAAAATGAGTTTAAAGAATTAAGATGTTGAAAAGCACTAATATAGTCACCACACCAACTGATTTCAAATGTAAGAAATTCATCCTCTTAACTAGTAATTACTGAAAGGAAGACAAGAAAAGGCGAGAGCTTCATTTTTGCACAAGAAATCAAGGCAGCACAAATTCCTTCTCTGTAATTAGTTTTACAAATGTATTATAAATGACCACTATTAGTATAACAGCATGGAACATGTTTTTGGTAATAGTAACAAAAAAGACAAACTAGTCTTTTTTTTTTTTTAAGCATTGAAAGATAAAAAAAAAGTATATAGTTTCCAAGTGTTGTTTTCTTCTTTTCATTTGAGGAAAAATGGAAAATAAAATAATTTTTGGACTTAAACCCAATTAATTTCAATATAAATAAGTTTGAGAGACTTTTAATTCAGTCTCAAATGTAAGTATTTATCATTACTTTGGCTATTATAGTCATGTGTTTTGATATTAAAGTTTAACTATACACAGACGTGGATGTATATATCCAGTATCAACACTAGTCATAATGGAATTATATAAATTATGTTTATATTACCTAATCTCTGATAGTAAAACAGAATATTTTGGTATGTTGGGTATTTTCATATATGAAAATTTCTTCTTTTTTCCCCAAGGGCCTGATTCACTTTTCAATCATTTTATCACATCTGACATTATGTTCTGTAAACTTGGTGAGGTTTTTTAGACTCTGTCTCAGTTTTTTATGTGTTAAAATGAGACTATTATGAGGAACTATATCAAAGGGTTGCAGTGAAAGATAATATATGAACAGCATTTAATACTGTGGTGGCATGTTAGTGCTCAATATATATTAACTATTATTATTGTTGCTGTGTTTGGTATTAAATAAGAGACACTAAAACGGAGTAAATATTAGGTATTTGGAGACCAAATAATTTGCTCCCTAGTGGCATCTGACAGTTTATCCCTAAATCCATTGGGTCACCATGGCCCCAATTCAGTTCTCTCAAATCTGGTTTTATTTCTTTGGTTCCCAAAATAGAAATTTAAATTCTAGAAGCTAAAATCAATTAGCCAAACTCAAAAGGGACCGATTTAAATATAAGAATGTCTAAATTACTGAAAGTGACAGCAAAATGAAAGGATCACTAGTATCACTTCATCTCTGTGGGCACTTACATCTTTTGAATAAAATGACCTGTAAGATCAATACATGGATCCAAAAGCATCCTAGTTAACACCAGAATAAATCATTTAGAGGTTAAGCCTTTTAAGATTCTAGTTCTATTAAGCTGGAACAACTAGATAAATTGTTTCTCTTCATCCTCTGCAAGGCAGAGGATTCTTAAAACGCAAATACAAATGCATCATGTCCAGATCCAGAACACCTTTTTGCCTGCACAGTTTTAAATGTTGGATAAATATAGCCTCTTTTTAATTCTCTATTCAATACCATTTAGTAGCAGCAAAAGCACTCTTACCTCTTGACGGACTGTGGTAGGTAGAATAATTGCTTCCAGAATATGTCCATATCCTAATTCCCAGGACCTATAAATATGTTACCTTATACAACTAACGGGACTTTGTAGAACTGATTAAGAGCCTTGAGATGAGGAGATCATTCTCGATTATCTGCATGGGCTGAATGTAAAAGTGTCCTTATAAGAAGGAGGCAAGAGGGTCTGAAAGATTTTTGAAGATGCTACACTGCTGGTTTTGGAAGTGAAGGAAAAGGCCATGAGCAAAGGAATGCAGGCAGCCTCTAGAAGCTTGAGAAGGCAAGTTACTAGATTCTCCCTTGAACCTCAAGAAGGAATGAATGCAGCCTCTCCATTGCCTTGATTTTAACCAGTAGGATCCATTTCAGGCTTCTGGCCTCCAGAGCCATAAGACAATAAATGTGTGTTATTTTTAAGTCACTAAGTTTGAGGCAATTTGTTATAGCAGCAGTAGGAAAATAAAAGTCAGTCCTCTGCCCAAAACATTCCAGTGCCTTTATAATTTAAAGTAAAAGGGAAACACCTCACGATAGTGGCTTAAAGGACCTATAAGTCATACCCGCTCTCTCCTTTATATCTCTCTTTATTTATAACTATTCTGCCTCTTGCTTTCTCTCCTGCCCTCTTTACTTTTCCTTGCATATGCCAGGCATGCACCAGTGCTATCTAATCTCTGTCTATACAGATCTGGCTCAAGCTGCTTATAGTTCATATCCTCCCTCAATTATTTCCAGTTGCATCACATTCACACAGGTATTTTTTGACCTGAATGGGCCATAATCTATCAGGGGAAAGCAAAATCTTAATTCACTACCCCTACCTAACTCTCCAAATCATTCCTCTCTGCTTTTTCTTTTCTCAGTAGTGCATATTATATTCTAGCACAGTTATTTACTTATGTAGTTTGTGTATTAAATTGCTGAAATCTCTGATGGAGCAAGGGATTTTAATCTGTTTTATTTAATGCTGTGTCTCTAGTCCTTGATACACAATATGTACTAAGTAAATATTTGTTGAATAAATTAAATAGCACACTGGGATGGAGTTTTTACAGGAATAATTACATTAAATTTCAATTCTTCAAGACTAAATTGACCTGTATATATTGATAGAGATGATGGAAGCAACTTAATCTTATTAGCCTCATATTTATAAACCATATTTGTATTTATGTTTTTTAAAAGCCCTTTCTTACATTGAATCCATTGATCCTCAGAATAGGCCTATAGAGTGGCTATTATGTTTTTCTTCATTTCCCTGTTTAAGAAATTGAATTTCAAAAAGTATAAAAATCCCTCAGAATTAAATAACAGTATTTTCTTAAACCAGAGTGACTTTTCCAATGGTCTCTGCTCTTTTCTTTGTCAGACATCTTTCCATTTGGTTAACTCAACATCTGGCCAATCTCATCTGTACCATTGTGCCTTTATTAGCTTCCATTTCCCTGCTAAATGTTCATGAGTGTCTGATGAATTATGGGGTATTCATGTGCCGTCAAGAATGATATTCCAGCCAACCAAATTTGAGACTTTTACCCAGAAGAAACAAGAATATCTATTCATATAAAAACAATAATGTTGACTATCCAAATGACATCAGCTGGTAAGTGAGTAAACACAGTGTTGTATATCTATATAAAGGAATACTTCTCAGTAAAAGGAATGAGCTATGATACATCTTACAACATGCATTAACCTCAAAAGATCATGGGAAATAAACTGGATCTAAAAGTCTGCATATTGTATATTTCCATTAGATAACATTTTGGAAAGGACAAACTATGAGGACAAAAAGTAGATCAATGATAGCTAGAGGCTGAGGGTGGAAAAAGAATATTGATTATGAATACATGAGAGAAATTTTAGGGGTGCTGCAGATGTCATTATCTCCTGATTGTGGTAGAGGTCATGTGAACAACTAAGTTTGCCAAAATCCTGGCATCATATCCCTAAAAGGGCAGAATTTCAGTGTGTGTGTGTGTGTGTGTGTGTACTGTGAGTGTGATATATATATATATATATATATATATATAGAGAGAGAGAGAGAGAGAGACCTCAATTAACAAAAACAAATATATTTGAAAATAATTTTGTTCAATCTGACAGCAAATTAATTAGTAGAATTGGAATTTGGGCCAGGACTGTTTGACACTAGGGATTTTATGCTATAACTCTCCCATGCTACTCATTATAAATTAAAATGCTTCTTTATAAGTAATATCTTTTCATTTCAAAGTTTTATTTTATTTTGTTTTTACTCTAAGAAGTTTTCCCATGATTATATTTAGTGTGAATTCTAGAAGGGGGGGTTAGGGGTTAGTGTTTATAAATCAACTTAGTTAACAGACTTAGTTTAGGAAATTCTGCATTTTATTTGGTTTTTAAAGGTTTTATTTATTCATGAGAGACCAAGAGTGAGAAAGGCAGAGACACAGGCAGAAAGAGAAGCAGGCTCCCTGCAGGGAGCCTGATGCTGGACTCGATCCTGGAACTCCAGGATAATGCCCTGAGCCAAAAGCAGACACTCAACCACTGAGCCACCCAGGAGTCCCAGGAAATCCTGTATTTTAGCCTTTTTCTAGTCTTTGCCACCTTAACAAAGTCACCATGTTAATTGATAAAATGAGAATGTTAAATATTAAACCATATTTCTCAGATTTCTTCTGTGTATTTCTTCTGTATTTCTGAAAGAAGCACCTTGTCACCCTTGTCACTTGACTCAGAACACTTAATTTGTAGACAGTCCCCCTTTGAAATATGTGATGGAATCTGTGATGATCAATTTTATGTGTCAACTTGACTGGCACCACAGGGTGCCCAGATATTTGGTTAATATTATTAAATATCGTTCCGTGTGTTGTTTGAGGGTTTTTCTGGATGAGATTAATCTTTTAATTTGTGGACTAGGTAAAGCAGATTTTCCTCCCCGATGTGCGTGGTCCTCATCCAATCCATTGAAAGCCTGAATAGAGTAAAAACCTTACTTAAAAAGAGTTATTTCTTGGGATATCAGGGTGGCTCAGTCGGTTAGCTGTCTGACTTAGGTAGGGTGTTGGCCTCAGGGTCCTGTGATCACCCAGTGTCGGGCTCTGTGCTGGACACGAAATCTGCTTGTCCCTTCCGCCCCCCCTCCCATATATATTTTTTTAATTTTATAAAGAGTTATTTTTCTCTCCTGAGTTCAAACATTGGTCTTCTCTTGTCTTAAGACTTATTCAGAATTGAACTCTCACTGTCAACTCTTCTGGCTCTCATCCTTCATACTAGCACTAAACCTCTACTATGGCACCTCCTCTGGGGCTCCAACTTGTTAGCTGAAGATCTTAGGACTTTTTTAGCATTCCTATTTGTGTGAGCTGATGGCTTATAGTAAATCAATCTCTCGCCCCCTCTCTCCCTCTCCTTCTCCCTCCCCACCCACTTCTCTTCCTCTCCTCATCTCTCCACCCTCCCTCTATCTCTAGATCTATCTCCTTCTCCATTTCCATCTTTGTCTTTCTCTTCCCCCACTCTCTAGATAGATACAGATTAGATTTAGATATAGACAGTATATAAATACATACATATATACACATACATATTTTTATATACATATGTATTTCCTATGAGTTCCATTTGTATGAGAACCCAAGACTAACCCCCTCTCTATATATAGCCAATATATTTATAACTGCCCCACTGGGATTAGCACAACTGACATTTTGAAGGGTATTTTTTTTCCTTCAATGACTTTTATCCCCACTCCTTTCTGTTGTATTATTCCTTTGGCCACAGGACAAGAACTGTACTGACTTCTTCAGTCTGATAAATTCATCGGTGGATACATCCACTTAAAGGAAAAATAGGCAAAAAAATTATTCTGTAAATGAATAAATATTTTTGAAATAAATATCTAATATTGACATCTGAGACAATATTGAGAATAGTACTTAGGAATAAAGTGTTTTTTTTGCGTGTGTCTTTAAAAGCCATGCCACATTAATGAGCAGTTTTTACTTAAACCATATCAAATAGTGATGAGAGTCAGTGATAATTATGTAAGAATAAATAGGAGACAGTTGGAAAAAAATGTTCTGTCATGGAATTCTTATAGCTAGCACATTAAAGATGCAAGTCCCATTATATTATTCTTTTAAGATGCAATATCCCAAGTGTAAGTTTACTTTTTTTTTTTTTTTTTTTTTTTACTTTTCTATCTCTGAAACACAATCTTCAAGAGGAATATTATCCCACAATATTAGGATATTGTGAAAATTCAGTCACCTTCTCATCATGGTTAGTGATCTTCTGCTTCCATCAGTAGAACTGAGTGTTTTCAATCTTCCATTCATTCTAAAGTGTCTCTTTACCAAGAAGTGGCTGTCTTTATTACTCAAAAACCTTAATAATGACTTGTTTATTTACCTGAAAATTCACCTTTCTGCCAATGAAATGAATCTTCCTTTTCAGGGGTCCTTAGAGATGATTGCACAGCAAAGATAGATTTTCTCATTCTTTTAGAAATTTTTCTAGTTTACCAATTCAATCTTGTAGTACTATCCCAAGGAATGCACAGTTTAGAATTTCAAATATGTAAGCATAACTCAAAATTGCTTTCTGTTATGGTACATTAATTGTAGCACCTAAGATGTTCTATACTGCCAGGATAATTGTGTTTCACTAAGATTTATTTTTTTTAAGATTTTATTTATTTACTCATGAGAGACACAGAGAGAGAGAGAGAAAATGAGAGAGAGGGGCAGAGACACAGGCAGAGGGAGAAGCAGGACTCACACAGGGAGCCCCATGAGGGACCCAATCCTGGGACTCCAGGATAACACCTTGGGCTGAAGGCGGGGCTAAACCACTGAGCCACCCGGGCTGCCCAGCTTTTCACATTTTAAAAATCATATATATGGTAACAAAGAAAATATGTGTTGATGCTTCCTTTCTCCAAATATATTGAACTAAAATTATTTCCTTGATCGTTGGTCATTTCCAAAAATACTTGAATAAAATTAAATTATGACATGCAGTAACAAGTGAATAGCTTGGCACTGGGTCTACGTGTTGTTCATTTTTGGCTTCCTACCTTAAATGTTTAATAAGTTAATACCCTTCCAGCAGAGGCTCCACGCGGAGGGGGCTGCGCCCCCGGGAGCATCTCGGAGGCGGATGGGGGCAGCTGCACGGCCGGGAGCGCGATTCCAGCAGTGCAGGCCCGGGAGCCCAGGGCGCCGGGGACACAGCCCAGCATTGGGTGGTCCCCCCGGGACAGCGAGGACGCTCCTGGCGTCGGGTGGCCCCGAGCTGAGCAAATCAGCGGCCCCGGCCCGGAGCATGCAGGCCCCTGCAGACTGAGAGCTCTGTAGATACTGTAGGAACTGACTCCAGGGCTGGGGAGCTGGCCGCAACCACTGTGGTTGTTCCTCCTGGGGCCTCACAGGATAAACAACCCCCACTGAGCCTCACAGTGGCCTCACCGGATAAACAGCTTAAACATCTTTCACTGAGCCCTGCACCAGGCAGGGGGCTGAGCAGCTCCCCCAAGTGCTAACACCTGAAAATAAGCACAGCAGGCCCCTCCCACAGAAGACCAGCTAGATGGACAGGGGAAAATCAAATTATTGACCAAGCAGCACTGGAAAGTTCCAGGGGAAGTCGAGGGATTTACAAGTATACAGAATCAGAGGATACTCCCCCTTGTTTTTTTTGTTTTTTGATTTGTTTGCTCCCCCCCCTTTTTTTTAAATTTTTTCTCTTTTTTTCTTTTTTCTCTTTTTTTTTTCTTCTTTTTTTCTTTTTCTCTTCTTTCTCTTCTCTCTTTTTCTCCTTTTCCCAATACAACTTGTTTTTGGCCACTGAGCAAAATGACTAGAAGGAAAACCTCACCTCAAAAGAAAGAATCAGAAACAGTCCTCTCTCCCACAGAGTTACAGAATTTGGATTACAATTCAATGTCAGAAACCCAATTCAGAAGCACTATATAAAGCTACTGGTGGTTCTAGAAAAAAGCATAAAGAGACTTTATGACTGCAGAATTTAGATCTAATCAGGCAGAAAGTAAAAATCAATTAAATGAGATGCAATCCAAACTAGAGGTCCTAACAACGAGGGTTAATGAGGTGGAAGAACGAGTGAGTGACATAGAAGACAAGTTGATGGCAAAGAGGGAAACTGAGGAAAAAAACAAATAATTAAAAGATCATGAGGATAGATTAAGGTAAATAAGTGACAGCCTGAGGAAAAATCTACATTTAATTGGGGTGCCCGAGGGTGCCGAAAAGGACAGAGGCCCAGAGTATGTATTTAAACAAATCATAGCTGAAAACTTTCCTAATCTGGGAAGGGAAACAGGCATTCAGATCTAGGAAATAGAGAAATCCCCCCCTAAAATCAATAAAAACCGTTCAACACTTCGACATTTAATAGTGAAGCTTGCAAATTGCAAAGATAAAGAGAAGATCCTTAAAGCATCAAGAGACAAGAGATCCCTAACTTATATGGGGAGAAATATCAGATTAACAGCAGACCTCTCCACAGAGACCTGGCAGGCCAGAAAGGGCTGGCAGGATATATTCAGGGTCCTAAATGAGAAGAACATGCAACCAAGAATACTTTATCCAGCAAGGCTCTCATTCAGAATAGAGGAGGGATAAAGAGCTTCCAAGACAGGCAGGAACTGAAAGAATATGTGACCACCAAACCAGCTCTGCAAGAAATTTTAAGGGGGACTCTTAAAATTCCCCTTTAAGAAGAAGTCCAATGGAACAATCCACAAAAACAGGGACTGAATAGGTATCATGATGACACTAAACTCATATCTTTCAATAGTAACTCTGAACATGAATGGGCTTAATGACCCCATCAAAAGGCGCAGGGTTTCAGACTGGATAAAAAAGCAGGACCCATCTATTTGCTGTCTACAAGAGACTCATTTTAGACAGAAGGACACCTACAGCCTGAAAATAAAAGGTTGGAGAACCATTTACCATTCAAATGGTCCTCAAAAGAAAGCAGGGGTAGCAATCCTTAAGGAAGAATTAAAAAGATTCATGGAAACTAATGAGAATGATGATATAACCGTTCAAAATCTTGGGATACAGCAAAAGCAGTCCTGAGGGGGAAAAACATGGCAATACAAACATCCATCCAAAAACTGGAAAGAACTCAAATACAAAAGCTAACCTTACACCTAAAGGAGCTAGAGAAAAAACAGCAAATAGATCCTACACCCAGCAGAAGAAGAGAGTTAATAAAGATTCAAGCAGAACTCAATGAAATCGAGACCAGAAGAACTGTGGAACAGATCAACAAAACCAGGAGTTGGTTCTTTGAAAGAATTAATAAGATAGATAAACCATTAGCCAGCCTTATTAAAAAGAAGTGAGAGAAGACTCAAATTAATAAAATCATGAATGAGAAAGGAGAGATCACTACCAACACCAAGGAAATACAAACGATTTTAAAAACATATTATGAACAGCTATATGCCAATAAATTAGGCAATCTAGAAGAAATGGACGCATTTCTGGAAAACCACAAACTATAAAAACTGGAACTGGTACTCTACATAGAAAACTCAAAAGACTCCACACCAAGATTGCTAGAATTCATACAGCAAGTTATCAGTGTGGCAGGATACAAAATCAATGCCCAGAAGTCAGTGGCATTTCTATACACTAACAATGAGACTGAAGACAGAGAGATTAAGGAGTCCATCCGATTTACAATTGTACCCAAAAGCATAAGATACCTAGGAATAAACCTAACCAAAGAGGTAAAGGATCTATACCCTAAAACTATAGAACACTTCTGAAAGAAATGGAGGAAGACACAAAGAGATGGAAAAAATATTCCATGCTCATGGACTGGAAGAATTAATATTGTGAAAATGTCAATGTTACCCAGGGCAATATACACGTTTAATGCAATCCCTATCAAAATAACATGGACTTTTTTCAGAGAGTTGGAACAAATTATTTTAAGATTTGTGTGGAATCAGAAAAGACACCTAATAGCCAAGGGAATTTTAAAAAAAGAATACCATAGCTGAGGGCATCACAATGCCAGATTTCAGGTTGTACTACAAAGCTGTGGTCATCAAGACAGTGTGGTACTGGCACAAAAACAGACACATAGATCAATGGAACAGAATAGAGAATCCAGAAGTGGACCCTCAACTTTATGGTGAACTAATATTTGACAAAGGAGGAAAGACTATCCACTGGAAAAAAGTCTCTTCAATAAATGGTGCTGGGAAAATTGGACAGCCACATGCAGATGAATGAAACTAGACCACTCTCTTGCACCATACACAAAGATAAACTCAAAATGGATGAAAGATCTAAATGTGAGACAAGATTCCATCAAAATCCTAGAGAAGAACACAGGCAACACCCTTTTTGAACTAGGCCACAGTAACTTCTTGCAAGATACATCCACGAAGGCAAAATAAACAAAAGCAAAAATGAACTATTGGGACTTCATCAAGATAAGTAGCTTTTGCACAGCAAGGGATATAGTCAACAAAACTAAAAGGACAACCTACAGAATGGGAGAAGATATTTGCAAATGACATATCAGATAAAGGGCTAGTTTCCAAGATCTCTAAAGAACTTATTAAACTCAACACCAAGAAACAAACAATCCATCATGAAATGAGCAAAAGACATGAACAGAAATCTCACAGAGGAAGACATAGACATGGCCAACAAGCACATGAGAAAATGCTCTGCCTCACTTGCCATCAGGGAAATACAAATCAAAACCACAATGAGATACCACCTCACACCAGTGAGAATGGGGAAAATTAACAAGACAGGAAGCAACAAATGTTGGGGAGGATGTGGAAAAAGGGGAACCCTCCTGGACTGTTGGTGGGAATATGAACTGGTGCAGCCACTCTGGAAAACTGTGTGAAGGTTCCTCAAAGAGTTAAAAATAGATCTGCCCTTCTACCCAGCAATTGCACTGTTGGGGATTTACCCCAAAGATACAGATGCAATGAAACACCAGAACACCTGCACCCCGATGTTTCTAGCAGCAATGGCCACAATAGCCAAACTGTGGAAGGAGCCTCGGTGTCCATCGAAAGATGAATGGATAAAGAAGATGTGGTTTATGTATACAATGGAATATTACTCAGCTGTTAGAAATGACAAATACCCACCATTTGCTTTGACATGGATGGAACTGGAGGGTATTATGCTGAGTGAAATAAGTCAATCGGAGAAGGACAAACATTATATGTTCTCATTCATTTGGGGAATATAAAAAATAGTGAAAGGGATAAAGGGGAAAGGAGAAAAAATAAGTGGGAAATATCAGAAAGGGAGACAGAACATGAAAGACTCCTAACTCTGGGAAAAGAACTAGGGGTGGTGGAAGGGGAGGTGGGCAGGGGGTGGGGTGACTGGGTGACAGGCACTTGACTGGATGACCACTGGGTGTTATTCTATAAGTTGACAAATTGAACACCAATAAAAATAAATTTATTAAAAAAATAAGTTAATACCTTATTTGAATTTTTCTTTACATAACACAACTAACTCCAGATCATTAGAAGATTTTATGAAGTCTGAAACAAGTGGACTAGAGGTAGTTTGAATAGATGTTTTTGCTGTTCTTTCATACAACCATGATTTTCAAGCTCCTGATTTCACGTCTGGTATTAGAGAGGTAAAACTGCCATTTGATTCATATTTTGATTTGAACTGTGTCAGTGATACATTTTAAAAATATGACTTAATATATCTTTATGTGAAGTAAAGTGTCATACCTTTTCTATTCTTTTTACAAAATTATTAGGTCTTTATATACCATTTACATATAATTTTCAAAAAAAATCTTGAAGTTCTTTACCAATTTATTTCCTAGTTACATTAGAGATTTTTTAGTTGGACATGTGGGTTAGTTATAATTTATTTTTACTGTTGTTATTAATATAAATATTGTTGCTATGGATATACACACCACATCTTTTTATAAAGCTATGTTTTTATGTTTCTTGAGTCAATACCTAAAAGTAGAATTGCTGGGTAATAAAGTAAATGTATGTTTAAATTTATATGCTAGTATCATGCTCTTTTCCAAAATGGCTCTGCCATATCACAGTTTTATCAGTAATGCCAGAAAGTTCTAATCTTCCACCTTCTCACCAACACTTGGTATCATTAGTCTTTCAAGCTTAGCTCTTCTATTGGGTGTTATAGTGGTAACTGTGATTTTAATTTGTATTTCTTTGATGATTATGATGTTAAGGATATTTCCATGTGCTTGATGGCTATTCTCATATCTGCATTTTGAAAGAATGTTCAAATATCTTAACTATTTTTTTCTTGTTATTGAGTTACAAGAGTTCTTTATATATTCTGGATACAAGCTCTATTACACATGCTTACAAAAATCTTCTTCCTTATAACTTCTTTTTTTTAACTATATCTTTTGAAAAATAGTTTATAATCTTGATGAGTTCATTTTATCCAGTTTTTGTTTTGTTGTTTCCTTTATTGTGTCATATTTCCAGTAAAATACTTAACTCAATATTTCAGTTTCCTCTGTGCCTCTTCTGCAAGTTTAATAATTTTAGCTCTAACATTCAAGCCTTTGATTCATTTTGACTTAATTTGTGTATCTGTGAGATGAATGAAGGTCAAGATCAATTTTTCCCCATACCCCATATGTTCTAGGACCATTTATTGAAAAACCTAGATATTCCTTATTGAATGACCTTAGCAACACAGCTGAAAAACAAAACAAAAATGGCCATGTAATGTGCGTCTATCTGTACTATCTGTTCTGTTACCTTGGTTAAGATGTCCATTCTTAAACCAATACTCACAGTAATAACGTTTATCTTTGCAATAAGTCTTGAGATCCAATAATCCTCCAACTTTGTTTTTTCTTAAACTTGTTTCTGCTATCCTACATCCCTTGTCTTTCTGTATACATTTTAAGGTTGACCTGTCAGTTTTGTCAAGAATACCTGTTAAGATTTTGATTTTGAGTGCATTGGATATATAAATCAATTTGTGTAGGATTGTCATCTTAAAAATATTGAGTCTTCCAAACCATGACCTTCGGTCAGATTCTGAATTTATTCATATATTCTTTAGTTTCCTTCTGTAACATTTTGTGGGGTTTAAAAAATATTTTTAAAGTATTTAATTTTTTATTTATTTGACAGAGAGAGCAAAAAGAGGAGGAGTGGCAGGTAGAGGGAGAAGCAGGCTCCCTGCCAATCTAGTAGCCAGATATGGGGCTTAATCCCTGGGACCCTGGGATCATGATCTGAACTGAAGGCAGATGTTTAACTAACTAAGCTACTCAGGCACGCCAATATTTTGTGTTTTTAAGCATATAAGATCTTGGAAGATTTCTGTCACATTTTTTTTTCAGTATTTTATTTTATGCTATTATAAGTACTGTAGTTTTTTAAATGTTATTTGGGAAGAGTTTGTTGCTTGTATGAAATGCAATTGATTTGTGTAAAGACTTTGTATTTTGGAACATTTTTAAATTCAGTGATTAGTTCTAATAGGTCTTTGGTACAGTCTTTTGTGTTTTCTACATGCATAATCATGCTGTCTGAAAATAATAAAGTTTACTTCTTCCTCCCCAATATGTAAAATATTTTTCTTGACTTATAATATTTGATAGGATCTACAGAATAATGTTAGGTAAGTAATGAGAGCTGGACATCTTTATGTTTTTCCTAATCTTTAGTAGAAAGTATTAAGTTTTTCATGTTGAGAATAAGAGTCGCTATAATTTGTTTTAGTTGTCTTTCATTATTTACTTTTCCTAGTTTTCCTAACTTACTCAGAGGTTTTTAAAATTTTTTTCAAGTTTTTTTTTTAATTCCAGTTAACGTACAGTGTAATACTAGTAGTATATATTTTGCCTTTTGAGGTATAAACTCTATGCAGTAAAGTTACACATTTTATGTATTCTGTGAGTTTTGACAAATGTAGAGAGCTGTTTAACCACTACCTAGGTAAATATAACAGAGTTCCACTGGTACCACCTCTGCACCTCCCTACAACAACCCCATACCCTCATACCCCTTTGGAGTCAAGCATTCCCCAACTTGAGGCCCTGGCAACCAGTAACCTGTTTTCTAGTCCAATAGTTTTAATATGCAAAATGTTCACGTAGGAGGAATTATCCAATGGAGTTTTTGAGTCTGACTTATTTCACTTAAATTTATTTGTGATGTTGCATGTATCAGTACTATACTTTATCCCACAGTATTGGTCTGAGTATTATTCCATTCCTTTTAGAGAAGGAGAAATGGAAGGTCAAATGTCTAAGTAATATTCTCAGGGATACACAGCTAACAAATATTTTAATTTTATTTTTCATTCCCTTCTATATACTTTTTTCATTTCTATATTAAGGATCCGTTATTTTGCTAATTCATTTGCATGCACACCCATGCACATACACACATGCTAAATGCTATTTTAAAAGGCACTTCATTTTTTTCATTATTATAAGTCACATATAGACAATAAATAAATCCCATTATCAAAAGCTAAACAAGTCTCTCCATATCAAGTCCTAAACATCCACTCATAAATAGATATTTTAAATTGCCTCATCAAAGAAAATGTGTGAGTTTGGAATTATTAAAAATAAAAATTACTACTCTGATCCCAATTATGATCCCAGACTAGACACCTCGGTTTTAGGCCCTTGAATAAAATGTGGTTTCTTTAGTTCTTAACAAAATTCATTTCTTAATCTGACTCATAATTCATTTCTATTTATAAAATGTTTTTATGAAGACACGTCTATTCTTTATTATGTCATGTCAATAATTATCACAACCTATCTAATTCATTTCCAATTCTTGATATTTTTTGGTCCTCAAATACCACTAAATATGCCCATTTTTATTTCAATTGCTGGTATCACAGTGAAGCCACCATCATCCCTCATGTAGATTGATTCCATAGTTTCTTAACTGTTTTTACTCTGTGCTCACTCTGCTTCAGGCTTCATTACATAGTATCCAGAGTCAATTATTTTTTTTTTTTTCAGAGTCAATTATTTAAGCTACCACTCTGGTACTTAAAAGCTGGCAGTGACTTCATCTTGCATTTAGAATAAAATACAAACCATTGCATATACCTTCCTAGGACCTGTATGATCCAGCCAGTATCACATGACCAATCCTATCATGAAGGGGTCCCCCCACACCTTCTCCAGCTATGCTGGTCTTTGATAATTTCAGTGTTAAATTCTTTTTTGCTCCGGTGTTCTTGAAAACATGTTTTTCCTCTTGCCTTTAATGCCCAGTCTCCAGGCTCTTCATCTGGCTGGTTCTGTCTCAGATTTCAGGCCTCACTGCCTTAATAAAACTTTCCCTTACTGCTTCTGTAATTTGCCTCCCTTGACCACTGTTTCTGATACTCTCATCTTCAGGGTATACCATACATGGCAGTTTTATGTTTATCTCCTTATTTTTTTATTTTTCCTAAATCTTCAATAACATTCATTACTGAGGACTGACACCATATTGGTTTGATTTAGCAATGTATATAAAGCATCTGGCATGGGGCTGCCATTTTATACAGCTCTAGCAAATACAGTGTAGTAGATGTTCCTGTAGTACAGTTTCAGCACTTAGGGTCTTTGTATATGTATGTGTGTGTTTGTATTTGTGTGTGTGTGCACGTGTGCAATCATATATATATATATTTACATTCATATATGTGTATATACATATAAGAGATTTAATACATTTATATTGAATATGTGCTTGAATGAATAGTAACATGTGCATTACCAATTAATGGTAACATACACACTTAATTACCACATTTCTTAACTTGTAGCTATGTACCTCATCATCACCCACATAAATAGAAAGATTGTTTATAAACTTCAGGGTTATATGTGTGAGATCTGTATAGGAAACGCTACCACTTTTTTCCTTGCTAATTATAGATATCATTTTGTCCATAGAAAAGTGTCAGAAATTCAAGGTTTATTGATTTCCAGAAACATTTCATCAAAGTGCCTGAAGTATCATCTGCCATATCATCTGGTTTGAAACCATGACATCAAAACAAAGATTCCTCTCAGATGTACATCCACTCTGTTCCAGCATCAGGATCCTTCTAATAAGCCAAGATGGAGGGTTTTTTTAAACTAGCAGATTTGAGGGTGAGTTGTAAACATTGAAGAATATCCAGTCTATTTTCAGAACTATTGGACATTGTCACAGAATCTCACAGACATGAAGGAGCATAGAGAGAGTAACTGTTGAATAAGCTCACAAGCTTATTCATGATCCATTCATAATAAAACATGAAAAATCAAGGTTATTAATTTCTCTGGTTTTATTGGATTTTTAAAATTTGTGTGCATGTGCGCATGCACACACACACACACACACACACCTATGAAAGTCAAAGATGAAATGGAAGCATGTATTTAAAGCGTCTAGGAATTATAGTTGTTCATTTTCATCACAAGATAATCAATAGCCATTGTCATAGGGTCAAAGAAAATCCTTTTATCTCTGCTACCTGACCACAGGACATACTCAGCATTACATTCCTTTGAATCACTTATTTCTTCTGAAATTTCTACCAGTTCAAGCAATTTTCAGGCTTCTTTATGAAATGCTGTCTCTACAAAGATTTTTCTAATAGAAGATATGCAATCAGCAGTTAAATCTACATTGAGAATGGATCTATTGTCTGAGACAATGGTGGTTCCAAGTCTGAGACATTTTCTCACATTTAGAGCACTAGGAATATCTGAAATTTTGAAATAGCTACTGAATTACATTATTGAATTTGTAAATGCAGAGTATAATATTATTGCCTAAAAGGATGGGAGGGTTATTGTTGTGGTAGATCCCTAACAAATCCTGATAATTCCACACAAGGAAGATTCAGTAAAGGTGATGGCTTTGTTTGCTTATTTAAAACTAGTTAATGGGCACCTGGGTGGCTCAGTCGGTTAAGTGACTGACTTCAGCTCAGGCCATGATCCTGGGGTCCTGGGATCGAGTCCCACATCAGACTTCCTGCTCAGTGGGGAGCCTGCTTTTCTCTCTCCCTCTGCCCCTCCCCCTTGCTCATGTGTGCACTCTCTCTCTCTCTCTCAAGTAAATAAATAAATCTTTAAAAAATGAGAGGAAAGGTTTAATTAAATAATACTCCAAAATTAAACAGCCTTCAGGACATACATAAGGTGAAATAGAATAAAATAAAATAAAATCTGTATTTATTAAACTTACTACAATAAGTTAAACTTTATTAGCAAACTTTTCCTGTAAAACTCCAGTGTCACCATTTTAGACTTTTATTGCAACATACCATTCTGCAGCCACACCAAAGATATGACATAAACAAATGAATATGGCTGTATATAAAGAAACTTTCCTCAAAACAAGTGGCAGAGGAAAAAAAAAAAAAGATAGAGATAGTTATAGTATTAAAAGGCCCAGAAAATTAAAAAAAAAAAAAAAAAAAGCTAAAACATAGCAGACAGCAATCTAGATTTGCACTACTGGCTATGGTCTGATAATCCTTTAAAATAAATAGGTCATCTGAAAGAAGAAAAAATGGTTTTATAATCAAAGAAGGCTACAAACTGGCCTACCTCTAGCTCTATTATATTTTGTTTTATTTTACTTTATTTTATTTTATTAACTTGAGGTATAATTGACATGGAACATATAAGTTTTAAGTATACAGTAAGTTGATTCAATGTTTGTATGCACTGTAAAATGATACCACAATAAGTCTAATTATCATCCTTCACCATAAAAATCTGCAATTTTTTTCTTGTGATGAGAATTTTTAAGATTTACTTTCTTAGCAATTTTCAGATATGCAGAACAATATTATCGACTATAGTAACTGTGATTGTACATTCCATCCTCATGACTTATTTTATAACTGGAATTCTGTACCTCTTGCCCTCCTTCACCCATTTTACCTAATCTGATTCCCCATCCCTTATGGTTATTACCATTCTGTTTTTTTGTATCTTCAGAGTTAGTTTTGTTTTGTTTGTTCATTTGTTTTGTTTTAAGATAACACTGTATACTCTATAAGTCAGATAATACAGTATTTATTTTTCTATGTGTGACTTATTTCACTTAGCATAATACCCTTAGTTTCATCCATGCTGTCACAAAGAGCAAGATTTATTTTTATGGCTGTGTAGTATTCCACTGAATTTCTATTACCTCTTCATCTGTTGATGGACATTTACATTATTTCCATAGCTTCCATGTTCCATATCTTGGTTATTGTGAATAATGCTTCAGAGAGCATGAGAGGGAGGATATCTCTTCAATATCCTGTTTTATTTGGATATATACTCAGAAGTGGGATTGCTGGATCATACAGTAATTCTATTTTTAATTTTTTGAGGAAACTCCGTACTAGTTTTCATAGTGGCTATACCAATTTACAGTCCCACCAACAATGCACAACTCTTCCTTTTTCTTACTTTCCTCACCAACACCTATTATCTCTTGCCTTTTTGATGATAGCCCTTCTGACAGATGTGAGGTATCTTGTTATGGTTTTGATTTGCACTTCTCTGATGATTAGTAATGTTGAGCACATTTTCACATGCCTGTTTGCCACAAAGATGTCTTCCTTGGAAAAAATGTCCATTTAGTTCCTCTGCCTATTTTTTTTAAGATTTTATTTATCTATTTATTCATGAGAGACAGAGAGAGAGAGGCAGAGACACAGGCAGAGGGAGAAGCAGGCTTCATGCAGGGAGCCCGAGGCGGGGCATGATCCTGGGTCCCCAGGACCACGCCCTGGGCCAAAGGCAGGCACTAAACCTCTGAGCCACTCAGGGATCCCCTCTGCCTACTTTTTAAAAGATTTTATTTATTTATTTGAGAAAGAGAGAGAGAACATGAGCGGGGGGGAGGGATAGAGGGAGAGGAACAAGCAGACACCCCACTGAGCACAGAGCCTGATGTGGGGCTCAATCTCAAGACTCTGAGATCATGATCTGAGCCAAAGTCAGACACAACCAACTTAGCCACCCAGGCACCCTCTCTGCCCATTTTTTAATCAATTATGTTGTTGTTGTTGTTGTTTTGCTACTGAGTTATAGGAGTTCTTTATATGTTTTTGGTATATACCTCCTATCAGATGTACAGTTCACAAATATTTTCTGCCATTATGTAAGTTGCCTTTTCATTTTGTTGATGGTTTCCATTGCTGCACAGAAACTTCTTAATTTGATGTAGTCTCATTTACTTTTGCTTTTGTTGCCTTTACTTTCGGTGTTAAATCCAAAGTAGTGCCAAGACTGATGTCAAGGAATTTACCCCCTATATTTTCTTCTAGAAGTTTTATGTTTTCAGGTCTTAAATTCAAGTTTAAGTCCATCTTGAGTTGATTTTTTGACAGCAGTGTAAGAAAGACATTGTGCTTCATTCTTTTGCATGTGTTTATCCAGTTGTTTCAGCACCATGAATTAAAGAGACTATTCTTCCCTCATTGTAAATTATTGACTTCTTTGTCATAAATTAATTGATTATATATATGTGGTTAACTTCTGGGCTCTCTATTCTGTTCCACTGATCTGTATGTCTGTTAGTACGTTGGTGCTGCACTGTTTTGATATTCATAGCTTTATAACATGGTTTGAAATCAGGAAATGATGCCTATCTTTTCTGGTTCAGTACAAACTTTAGGCTTGTTAGTTTTTTTGTTGTTCCTATTACTGTAAAAAAAAATACATTGGAATTTTGACAGGGATTACGTTAGATCTGTAGATCATTTTGGGTAATATGAACTCTTTAACAATACTAATTCTTACAATCCATGATTGTGAAGTATCTTTCTATTCATTGAGTCTTCAGGTTTTTTTTTTTTTTTTTTTTTTTTTTTTTTTTTTTAAATCGATATCTTAAGAGTGTATTTCCTCAAAGCTGAAGTGAGTCGTCTTTGGTACGTAGCATATGGTTGGGCCTTGTTTTTTGGTTTTTGTTTTAATCCATTCACCCACTTTATGTCTTTTGATTGGAGAATTTAGTCCATTTACATTTAAAGTAATTATTAATATGTATGTATTTATTGGCATTCTGTTCAATATTTCCTGGCTATTTTGTTATTCCTTTGTTTCTTTCTTCTCTTTATCTCTATGTGATTTGATGATTTTCTATAGGCTATACTTAGATTCCTACTCTTTATCTTTTGTGTGTCTGTTATAGGTTTTCCCTTTGTGGTTACCATAAGACTTGTATCTTTACAACAGTCTATTTTAAGCTGAAAAAACTGAACTTTGAACACATAGTAAAATCCTACATTTTTACTCTCCTCCCCCAAATAAACATTTTATATTTTTGCCATCTCAATATTTATCTTTTAACTCTGAGTATCCATTAACAAATTATTGTAGGTGTAGTTATTTTTATTTTTAAAATTTTTAGGATTGATTTATGTATTTTGAGAGAGAGAGAGAGAAAGAGAACATGGGGCAGGGCAAAAGAAGAAGGGAGAGTCTTTATTTTTTAAAGATTTATTTAGGGCAGCTCAGGTGGCTCAGCGGTTTAGCACCACCTTCAGCCCAGGGTGTGATCCTGGAGACCTGGGATCGAGTCCCACATCAGGCTCCCTGCATGGAGCCTGCTTCTCCCTCTGCCTGTGTCTCTGTGCCTGTGTGTGTGTGTGTGTGTGTGTGTGTGTGTGTGATGAATGGATAAATAAAATCTTAAAAAAAAAAAAGATTTATTTATTAGGATGCCTGGGTGGTTCATGGATGAGCATCTGCCTTTGGCTCAGGGTATGATCCCCAGGTCCTCAGATCAAGTCTCAAATTGGGCTCCTACAGGAAGTCTGCTTCTCCTTCTGCCTATATCTCTGCCTCTGTGTGTCTCTCATGAATAAATAAATAAAATCCTTTATAAATAAATAAATGATTTAAAGATTTATTTATTTATTTTGAGGGAGAGATGTGGGGAGAGGCAGAGGGAGATAATCTTTCAAGCAGTTTCTTCACTGTGTGAGAAACCTGACATGGGGCTCCATCACACAACCCATGAGATCATGACCTAAGCTGAAATCAAGAATGGATGCTTAACTGACTGCACCACCCAGGCACCCCTTAGTTATGGTTATTTTTGATATTTTTGTAGTTTAGCTTTCATGCCAGAGTTATAAGTGATTTATACACCACCATTCTAACAGAGTGTTCTGATTTAAACTATATGTATAATCTTTACCAGTCAGATTTATATTTATATATGTTTTCCTGTAATGAAAGCATCCTCTTGTTTCAGCTTGAAAAAGTCCCATGAACATTTACTTTAAGGCTTATAGAATGATGATGGACATTCTCAGCTATTGCTTGTCTAGAAAACTCTATTTCTCCTTCAGTTCTGGAGGGCAATCTTGCCAGATAGAATATTATTGGTTGGCAAGTTTTTGGTTTGTTTTTTTTTTTCTTTTTTTGTTTCTGTTTTCCTTTTAGCACTTTGAATATATCATGCCACTCTCTTCTAGCCTGGGAAGTTTCTTCAGAAAAATACTCCTGATAGGGCAGCCTGGGTGGCTCAGCAGTTTAGAGCTGCCTTCAGCCCAGGGCATGATCCTGGAGTCATGAGATCAAGTCCCACGTCGGGCTCCCTGCATGGAGCCTGCTGTCCCTCTGCCTGTGTCTCTGCCTCTTTCTCTCTCTCTGCATCTCTCATGAATAAATGAATAAAGTTTTTAAAAAAATACTCCTGATAAGTCTTATTATGGCAGAGAGGGGCAAGGTCCCTTGTATGTAACAAGTTCCTTTTCTCATTGTTTTAAGATTGTCTTTTTGTCTTTTACCATTTAAATTTTAATTACAATGTGTGTTAGCGTGGGTCCCTTTGAATTCATCTTATTTTGAATTCTCTGCACTTCTTGATTGTGGATATCTGTTTCTTACCCATGTTGGGAAAGTTTTCAACCATTACTAGAATATGCTCTCTGTGTGATGCCTGGGTGGTTCACTTAAGCATCTGCCTTTAGCTTGGGTCATGATGCCAGAGTCCTGGGATGGGCCCTGTCTCAGGTTCCCTGCTCAGTGGGGATCCTGCTTTTCCCTTTTCCTCTGCTGCTCCCCCTGCTTGTATGTTCCTTGTATGCTCTCTCTCTGTCTCTCTCTCTGCCAAACAAACAAACAAACAAACTTAAAAAAGAATATGCTTTCTGCTTCTTTCTCTGTCTCTTCTTTTGATACTTCTATAATGCATATACCGGTCTGTTTGGTGTTGTCCATATTTTCCTTAAGCTATCTTAACTCTTTTTCATTTGTTTTTCTTCTTTCTGCTCTTCTGATTGGATGAACCCCACCATTCTATCTGGCAACCCACTAATCCTTTCTTCCGTTTGATCCAATCAGTTATTGAAACCTCTAAAATAAATAAATAAATAAATAAATAAATAAATAAATAAATAACCTCTATTAGCTTTTTTCAGTCCATTTATTATTTTCTCTAACTCTATAATTGCTGTTTGGTGCTTTCAAATTATGTATTCTGTCTCTGTTGAAATTTTCACTTTCTATATGTATTGTTCACCTGAACTTGGTGAGCATCTTTATGACTGTTATTTTGAAATTTTTATGTAAAAAAAAAAAAAAAAAATTATGTAAATCACTTATCTTACTTTTCTTAAGGTCTGTTTTTAGGGTTTAATTGTGTTCTTTCATTTGTAATATATTCCTCTGTTTCTTCATCTTGTTTGACTCTCTCTGTGGGTTTCTGTGCATTAGATAACCATTTCTTCCAGTGTTGATGGAGTTGTCTCCTGTAGGAAATTATCTTTATCAGTGAGCCTGGCTCAAGGTCTTGCTTACCTCTTAAATCTTTGTTATTGTCCAAGTTGCCTTCTTTGTTCTTAGTTGCCCTCAGTAGTTGAGCTTATGCCAAGATATGCCATTGAGCTAAAGTGAGAGAAAACCAGTCAGCACTTAGATGCAGGCTGATTAGAAGCCAGACAGGTCCTCAGGCAGCAGCTGGAAATGTATATAATTAAGGTCTTCCCAAGAATAAACTGAGAGATGAACTTTTTTGTCTATTCCCTCTCTACTGGACCCAGGTATATAGCCATGAGGGTATACTTCCTCCCTCACTGGTAACTGCTTCTTTGTTTGCTGTAGTCCTGTGTGACTCATGACTGCACTGATTCTCAGAGTCAGGCGATCCAGGGGACCATCCACTGTGTAGCAGCTACAACCCTAGGGCACCAGACATGTACACAAGCTCATTTGAGGGAGATAGTGGTGATTTTGAACAGGCTTCAGTGAAAAGGCAGAGGGTATCTACTGGCTGCTTCAGTCTGTGGGGAAGGCCACAGCCAGCCCCTATATGCATGCTAAATCAGAAGCATGATCCTCAATTAGTGTGTAAATAGGCCTCTTTCAGAGGAGGACTAACAGACCAGTGTTTTCATCTGCTCCCACTGTGTTGAGCCTTGTTTCAATATGAGTGATAGGGGTATTTTCTCACTTATCCAAAGTGTAATATCCCCACAATCAAGAGAGAATCAATGTTAATAGATAAGATCATTATTTTTTTATGTTTATGTTATGTATTTAATTAATATTACACTATACAAACAGCTCAGATAGTCACTTTTTCCCACTATTAGATTGTGTGTCTTTTTTTAGTTGTTATAAATATTCCTTTAAAAGCATAGTTTTTAGTGATTTCCTAATTATTTATTCTACTGTGTGATAATATACCTAAGCCCTCTCATATTCTTAGATATTTACAGTTTCCTAGTTGTGATAACAAATCACCTGATAAATGTTTATGTATACATGTGCACAGGCTTCTCTATTTTCTTAGGGCAGATTCCTAGGAAATAATGTATTGACTCAAAGGATGTGAACTCTTAAGATTTTTTTATACATAATACAAAATTGATTTACTAAAAGATTATGCTAAATCATAACACCTAGAGCTTGTATAACTGTAATTTATAACATCTCATATTGTAATTAATGGAAAGAACCTATCTTTACTAATTCAACAGAACCAACTTACATTATATAATTTGAATGTCTTCTAATTTATTTGATTATGAGAGAGAGAGAGAGAGAGAGAGAGAGAGGTTATGCACTTTTTCCTGTGTTGAGTGGCTAATTGTATTTCCTCATTTATGAATTGCCTTTCCATATCTTTCTAGTACAGTGGGTTAACAACTCTGCCTTTTGAGAAGTACCAGAGATGTGCTTTGATTTACATTTAACCAATCAGAATACGTATTTTTTTTCATATAGCTTTAAAACAGAGCCTGAAATGTTTCTTTTTATCAGAAGGAGTCATAGTTGAAAAAAAGCCTGTGACAGACTCTTTAAGCATTTAGCATGATGGAGAAGAAATTTAGGAAGAATTAAATTTTTATGTTTTGGCAACTCATACTCTTTTCTACCTAAAAGAGGTAGAATGTAGTATGTCTTTTTAAATTTTCTGAATTTAATAAATCTGTCTAAAATATGTCTATGTGTGGGTCTTTCTTCCATAATTTCATCTGGAAAAAGATGAGTCCTCTCGCTGAACGTATTCAATAGTAGTGTTCAGCTGATTTACTTTTTCTGTGTATATTTTATTAATATGTTTATTTCATTTATTCATTCTCTTCTGTCTCTCTCTCTAACTCATATATACCTTTAATTTTTAGGCATAATTTTCTATTCTTCTTCAATGAGTTATCATTGTTTTCTTCTTTTTACCATTTTCCTCTGCATTTAATAGTCTTCACATTTCATTTCTCCACTTCAATTTTGCTTAACTCTTATTTGTATTTGTTCATTAAGAATGATTTTTTCCTTATAACATTTTTTCTCAGAGTTATGATTGGCAGAACAGTGACCTCCCAAAGATATCCATATCCTATCCTCTTATTATACTGCAACAAAAAGGGATGTGTGGGTCTGATTAGTTAAGACCTTAAAATGGGAATCTTACCCTGGATAATCCAGCTGAGGTTAGAGAAAGAGAGAGAGACAGACAGATGTGATGATAGAAAGGTCAGTATGAGATTTGATTTTGCTGACTTTGAAAATGGAGGCAGTGGTGGGCCACAAACCAAAGACTGTGGGCAACTTCTAGTTGTTGGCAAAGGCAAGGAAATAAATTCTCCCCTAGAGTCTCCAGAAAGAAATATAACTCTGCTGACACCTTTATTTTAGCCCATTGAAATGTGTACTGTACTTCTAACTTGCAGAACTGTAATATAATTGTGTGTGTTGTTTTAAGCTATTAAGTTTGTAGTAATTTGTAATACTACTAATAGAAAACTAGTACAAGAAGTATAGATTCAGAGTTATGGGCCTCTCAAACCAAATCCATATAATAATTCTCAAAGGATGAATGTTTTCATAAATGGATTGACCTTCATATATGGTCTTATTCACTGTATACCTGTGAATTGTTTGTACACCTTCCTTGTAATCAGTTGTATTTTATCAGATCACAGTCAAGCATACAGGATGTATTTATCCATATGTGGGTTATATGTTGGCATCTATATTTACATAGCTCTTTGGCATTCTGAGCTAATAGATTACATGGAAAATCACAGTGATCTGTGTATTTCTAATCCTGAACCTACATTAGTACTTTTGTTTCTTCTTGTTTTTTTTTTTTTAATTTTATTTATTTATTCATGAGAGAGACAGAGAGAGAGGCAGAGACACAGGCTAGAGGGAGAAACAGGCTACACGCAGGGAGCCCGACATGGGACTCGATCCTAGGTCTCCAGGATCATGCCCTGGGCTGAAGGCAGCGCTAAACTGCTGAGCCACCGGGGCTGCCCCAGTTTCTTCTTGTTTTATACCAGCTACAGTATTTTACTTTAGAGATTATATATTCTAGAGTATAATTTGCAATTGTCAACTTTCTACCTAGTTTTCTGAGATTTATAATCTGTGAATCAATATAGAAAGGAAAGTAATGATGGGCAGAATGATAAGGAAAAACACAAGCAATATTTCTGAAAATTAAAAAACAAATCATTCCATGAAAAATATCTATGTCTTTTGTATTTTGTGAATAAGAGACATGCATTACTTAAACAGGAACATGTTTATTATAAAATAGTTGAAATTTTCAGAAAATTGTAGTAAACAAAATATAAATTATCTGGTATCTCAAAGGTAGCTGCTTCCTAATATAATATTGCATAACTTTTTAAACATTTTAAAATATTGAAATAATATGGCTTTACAATCTCATTTGTCTGCTTAAGATATTAAATGTTTCCCCACGTCATAGATTTTACTTTGGATTATAGTGATTCTTCAGTCACTTCTGTTGCATGTATTATTTATATGGTGACTGTGTATATATCCTCAAATCTTCTACATGTGAGATGAGAGCAGCCAGTAAAGTACACCTAATTTCTTTTAGAGTTAGTACATATTTGTCTCTTCAAGCTCGTAAATATACATAGCCTGGAGTAGCCATGCTTCCCAGATTTTTGCAGTAAGTTGACTGAATGACTTGTGGCCAAAAACTCCAGTAGTAAAATAGGCTATTTCCTTTTCTCTTGTTTAATATATTGTTGTTTATGTGCTTTTCCTTAATTTGGCATTGGGAGAAATTGTATCAAAAAATAGTAAGCAAGTAATATTAAGCCTAAATTTGTGCAAGATTCTTCTACTTATGCTGTTATTAGTTGGTAGCAATGAAATCTATAATCTTAAAATCACAGAAAAATAAAATTTAGAGCTAGGTGGCACATTAGAAATTGCCAGTTGACCACTCCTATCTTAGATCTGAAACTGAGGTCCAGGGAGGTGACATAAAGAAGTTCAAAGAGCTATGTGTTAGTAATATCAAAACTAAAATTTGTATTACTTTTTCTTCTAGTACTTTAGCATAAGCAGGAAAACAACAACAACAAAACATATCTTTCTTCCACTTATAGTTTCTGGCTTATGCATTTCTGTCTGAATCTACCTCTTTTCTCATGGCATATTTCTAGATCTGTGAAATTTAATAATGAGACTGGCCTCTGATCACCTTGACTGAAGAACTGTCAGATATCTCTATCGAAGGGTCTTTTCTTTTTGGAAGGAGACACATGTACACCCATCAGATTTATGCATGAACTTTACTTCCCTTTTCAAATAGAGCTCTTTATTTCTGTTGTTCTATGTTCTCAAAAATTTGTGTATCCAGTTCTCAAAATTGTGTGTAATTTTGCCCATGAGAAAAAGTCCTACTTGTTTTTCATTATTATATATTATTTTGTTTATCTATTCTACAGGTTGATGCAATCTCCAATTTTATTTTTTAAAGTACAGTACAATTTAAAATGTGTTTTGTTTTGATTTTTAATTTGGGAGATCATATCCCATTTTTTTATTATTTATTTCACATGTTTGTGATCTTAAGTCATTAATTGCTATTTTATTAAGAGTCATTTGATGTTGAAGAATTATTTTAATCCACTTAAAATAAGGTTTTTTTAAAAAAAATTCTTCTAAAAACAGGAAATCAAATGTTGATGAGAAGGAAAAAACAAACCAAAATAAGTTTGTCTCCTTTGAAATTTTATAACACTTTATTTACTACATCCTATTTTGCCAACTTTTTAACTTGTATAAATACATCTAGATCACAATGAATTCTTGGCAAATGAGAATATAAAATTCAGAATAAAATGGAAAGAAGTGATTCAACTGATGACAGGTGAATTGATTGATTGTTATAGATATTGACTTATTGACAAGTTGATTCTATATTTCAAGAATAGGATTCCTTGCTTCCCTATCAATACACTTTGTTTAATCACCTCCATTCATGCTGTTTAGCAAAATCATGTATCTTATTTTATCAAGGATTACATTAAATTACCAAATACCTCATAATAGGGATCTGGGATAAATTACTAATCTTTTACTCTGCTCATTTTCCCTTTAAGAATATTAGCAGGATTTGTTGTAAACTGATGAAGTTATCATTTGGTTAAACAGAAAATCATCTAAGGCCTTGCTACTCGAAAGGTTGTTCATGACCAGAATCTTGACACTGGATATTCAGAAATGTACAGAAAGTATATAACAAAAATAAATAAATAAATAAATAAATAAATAAATAAATAAATAGAAAGTATATAACATCTCCCATATGTCCACCACCAAGAATTAGCAAATGTTTACATTTGCTTCAAAAATTATCTTGAATGGAACATTACAGATACAGCAGAAGTGTTCTGGAAACTCCCGGTTCCTTTAACCTCTGTCCTCCATATCCGATATTAAAGTCTGCAAACACAATTCATTTTTTAAATTGCATATGTATGTTGATATGTTCAATGTTTAGTACTGTTTTCTATATTTAAATGTTTTGTATAAATGATATACTGTTATCACCATTCTATAAGTTTTTGTTTCATTTAACATTAGTTTCAAAATTAACCATTTGAATGTTTCTATATTATAAACATTTTTTTTCTTCTGTGAATTTTAAAGTTTTGCTCTTTACATTTATGATTTAATTCATCTAGAATTTGTTTATATAATTGTCATAGAAAAAAAGGAATTTAAAAAAAGATTTTATTTAAATTCAAGTTAGTTAACATAGAGTGTATTATAGTTTCAGGAGTATAATTTAGTGATTCATCAGTTGCATATAACACCTGGTGCTCATTTTATCAAGTGCCCTCCTTAATGCCCATCACCTAGTTACCGCATCCCTCCACCCACCTCCCCTCCACTGATCCTCAGTTTGTCCCCTATAGTTAAGAGTCTCTAAAGATTTGCCTCCCTTTCTGTTTTTATCTTATTTTATTTTTCATTCCCTTCCCCTTTGTTCAACAGTATTGTTTCTCAAATTCCACATATGAGTGAAATCATATGGTATTTGTCTTTCTCTGACTGATTTATTTTGCTTTGCATAATACACTCTAGTTTCATCCATGTAGTGGCAAATGGCAAGATTTTATTCTTTCTGATGGCTAAGTAATACATTCCATTTATCCAAAGGATACAAAACTAGTGATTCAGAGGGGCACATGCACCCCAATGCTTATAGCAGCAATGTCCACAATAGCTGAACTATGGAAAGAACCCAGAGGTCCATTGACTGATGACATATATATGTCATATCACATTTTTTCCGTTATAGGTGCTGTATAATTATAAATTGTGTAACATACATAATGGAAAAATGTGATTTTAATCAGTCTTTACGTTAGTTTTTAAAATCTTCTTACCTTAGTCTTTGAAAATTTCTTGACTATTGTATTTAATATTTGCATCTCTCTTTTTATTTTCTGTTATGAAGAGTTAAATCATGTGGAAAGTTTGTAAAGATTCATGAAAAGTCCCTTGAGATGTTCAATGAAATTAAGCTTGATATGTAGATGGAAATAAAAGTAATATCTTTATAATACTATAATGCCATCATTTCTATTCATGAACATAGCGCATCCCTTCATGTATTGCTTTTTTCTTAATGCCCCTCAATAAAGTTTTGTATTTTTGTCCGTTAAATTTCTCATACTACTTTTGTAGATTTAGTCTCAGGTAGCTTTTACATATTGTTGCTATTTTGAATAGGTATTTTACTTTATTATATTTTATAAGGATTTATGAGGTATAAGAAATGTGTGTGTGTGTGTGTGTGTGTGTGTATATATACATAATTATATGTACATGTTTGCAGGTACAAATGCAGATATAGACATAGCGTGTGTATAAATGTGTGTGCCCAGCAAACTTGCTGAGTTTTCTTTCTCTATGTATATACAATTTTTTCACATTATAACCAGCTTCTATGCTCTTTTCCCATTTATATGTCTTTTTTTCTTAGTATTGATAATAGTAGGTCACCTTATATTTTAATAATGTCAGTGAGATTATATCTAAAGGCTTATACATTAACATTTTCTATATATTTTTATAAGATATATCTTGTACTTGTAAGGCATACCTACTGTTTGAAGACATACTTCTCCCCTATCTTTTGTTTACTAAAAGTTCCTTTTTAAAATTATAAATAGTGTTGAATTCTGTGTTTCTCCTACATATTCTTTATATCTTTTCATCTAATTTGTTATTTAGATAAAGAATATTAATAGGTGTACTTATATTAAAGTCTCATCACATTCTTGAGATGAACTTTTTATTATGATACATTTGTCTGCATTATTGGAGGAAGATGTTTTGTTTGGGGTTTTTTAAAGATATTTATTTATTTATTTATTTATTTATTATTTATTTATTTATTTACTTGAGAGAAAGAGAGAGCACAAGCAAGGGGAAGGGCAGAAGGAGAAGCAGACTCCCTGCTGATCAGGAAGTCCAGTATAACATCAGAAGGACGAGATCCCAGGACCTGAGCCAAAGACAGATGCTTAACCAACTGAGCCATCCAGCCTCCTGGAATATAAAAGTTTTAAGAAACTGATAAAATGGTGCCTATGAATGGCATGGTACAGATGTAAACAGAGGAGGCATGTTTTAATTAAATTTTGAAAAGTAACTGGAGCCTAATGTAGTCTTAACTTAGCACACACATAGGAAAAAATTGATTTCCTGTCTTTAAATATATTTATCTCTTGAAGGAGAAAAAAATACTCGAAATGGAGAATTTCTTGTGGTATACCATAGATGAATACTTCAAAACTGTTTTATTGTCTTTGTTCCTTGTCCAGATTTATAAAATGGAATCTGATTAGGTATTTGATTTCCCTCGGATCCAACATTTGGGAAGGTTTGCCCAGGATAACAAATGTAAGTATTTCATACACTGTAGAAAAATACCCAAATGTAAATGAACAAGTTATTTTCTAATTAAAAAATTAATGTGGTATGGATTTAGATCACGGTAGTGCTGATCAATGCTGATTATTAATTGAGCTGAGAAAACTGTTAGTTTCAATTAAGTTACCAATTCTTATTTTTTGGTAATGACTGCCTGTGTTGATAGGTATTTTGAGGTCAGGCTCATCATATGAATGCCATGATTTTTTAACAATGCAACAGTGAGATGAGAAAGAAGGATTGGCAGTATAAATATCACGTATTTGCCATCCTTGTTGTACTCATTTTTAACCACTGAGGTGTAGAATGTAAAAGCAGCCTAATCTAAAATAGTTACATTTGCCTCGTATTTCTACAATGGTAACTATACTACAGCTGTCTATTAATAAGAGTAATTTAACAAGGGTGAATTTGTAGGTACATCATGAGCAAAGAGGCTACAGTAATACAGAATCAATTGTCTCCCCATTGCAGAAAATGCATAGATATTCACAAATACATTGATAGTCTCCAATAGGGTAAAGTACTCTAAAACTAATGCTGTAATAACTAGCTTAACTTAGAGTTAAGTGAACTAAACTGTCTTAACTCTGTTTTGAACAACATATTTTACATATTTAATTTTGACCTCTTAAAGATACTCTGCAAAAACAACAGTATTTTACCCACTTTAAATTCAAGGAAACTGAGAGTCAGAAATAGTTACTGATTTGCCAAATGCCTAAAATAAGACAATTATTTCACTTAACCTGGTGAGTTACAATATTTACCTAAAGTCACAAAACTATTAGATAATATAGACATAATATGAGTCCACTCAAAATGCCATCATAGTCTTCTCTTTCCAGTATAATATAATATTATCACATAGTCTTCCAGAAAGTCCCTATGCTTTCTTTGTTAGCATGCCAATATGCAAAGATATAATAAAGCTTTTATTCACACATTTATTATAAAGGTCATAAATTCACATATGTTCAGAGATCATTAATAGAAATTAAAATAGAAAAAAAAAAAGAAAAAAAAGAAATTAAAATAGATCACTAAAAAAGCCAATCCTTTACCATGGAGTTTTTCAAGGAGAGGATTATGCATGTATATGTGTATATATATATATATATATATATATATATATATATTTCCCATATCTATATTATATCATGTCAATACATAAAAATAATATTATATATAATGCTAATTCATTTAATTATTTGTGGATTTGAGGTCACTTAAAATGGTAAAGTGAGAAATTAGAAAATTTAATCACTCCACTTCTCTTCAGATCACTTGTACATTGAAAGCTACTCAAGAATAGATACTGTCTAATTCATCATTCTTTCCAGTACCTAGAAGGCATTATATACTGTAAAGAAAATATTTTGATGAATAAATGGAGAACACTAAGAGTTATCTATAAATTAGAGGTATTGGGACTTACTTTTCAAGAATATTAAAAATACTGAATTTATAAATACTGAATTTGCAAAATACCTACTTAGTGCCTAGAATGTGCATTTATTTTCGGGACCAACTCCTACTTTAATAAAAGAAATTTGGAATTTAAATTCTAACATGAAGTTTTTTCATATTTTCATGTGGTTAAAAGGACTTTGTGAGGAGATTGCCTTCAGTAAATATTCCCAAATAGCCAACTCAAGTAAGTAGCCTAAGAATCTATCTTTTAAAGAAGCATAACAGGTGATCTAGATGCATAAAGACAGCATGGACTATACTTTAGACCATATAGCTCTAGAAGGTATTGTTAACTAAACCGAATTGTTTCGGTTTCGGGAGTTAACACTTGACATAATAATTTTAAAAGCAGTAATATTTAGAAATTTTTAAACCATAAGATTTAAAAAGCATATTGCAATATGTGTTCTTCAGCAGATAAGAACCCCATGGAGCTAGATGAAGAGCTACTGAATTATTCCTGTTGATCTGTGACCATCTGGTAATGGGGATTAAGAACTAGTCCTCTCTCCATTAAATAATAATGCATTATCATTACATTCATCTTCCTTTCCTCCCACACCACCTACACATGATAGAATAATTACTTTTCTCTCAGCCACAACACACAAAATGTTTTTTGGAACATGATTTAGAAAATTTTAAGAAGGGACTAGTCCTCTTCTCAGATCTACCATTTATACCTAAAATAATCATTTGTAAAGTTGTAGAATATGTGAACCTCATGCAGAGTACAATCCGAAGCTCAGTGTTCACTTTCTAAGTTCAATAATGCTCTAGAGCTCCAGACACTGCACAATTTACTTTTAAAATGTTCAAATCACTTTTGCAATGAAGATCTTTAAGTGCCCTTTGAGTATGTGAGAGTGAACACACAGGGAAGGAAAGAAAGAAGAGCGAGAAAATAAGGGGGAAAGGAAAGAAAGGATATAGAGAAAGAAAGCAGTTACAATTTCAAATGACCAAAGGCATTACGAAATGCCTAATGATTTTGTTGTTGGAGTCATGGGAGCTTCTGCTGGCAGTGCTGAAAGTAGAAAGATACCTGGCGCTGTGAGTCTTTTCAGAACCAGAGCTCATACTCAGCTGTGCTGTCTTCCTTAATACCACTCTGGTGGTCCCCTCCCTGGCTTCTTCCCAGTTATTACAATATCAAATTTCTCACATCTGAACACAAGCTAGGAATCTTTGTTTGCAAAACCCTCTTTTTAGGGGAAACTTCTAGTTCCAATGAAATAGAAAATAAATAGATGTATCTGTTTCTGCGTGTGGTACAAACCTGACAGTAGAATGGTGCATTTTCTGTGCAGTATTTCAAAAGTGGGCTTTTCCCGTAAACCCAAGTCACTTCCTTCATTTTTGAGGTCAGTTCAACCTTACAAACTGTTTTACTTTAGGAATCACAGGTATCAGTGAGGTTTATACAAATTAACTCTGATGAGATTGGGAAAATATCATTCGTTTTTATATAACCATTTTTTACTATAACTTTCACCCTCTGACTTAAAACATATGCTCCTTTTGAAAATATTCATTAACCTTTCACATGATGTATAACTAGCTTTATCACAGTGGATTAAAAAAAAATCCCACTTAGAGTTTTGAAAGAGAGACCCAGTGGGAAATACACAAATGGTAAACTCTACCGAAGGACACAAAAAGGCCCATAAAACATCAGAAGGGTTATAGAGGTCTATGGATTTTAATTGCTGTGTGCCATTGGGCCTTTACAAAGCAATCAAGCAGGCAATCTCCAAAGACAGTCCTGCCATAATACATTTAACAATAGAGTTCTCACCCCATCGGCAGACTAGGGTTTATGAAGGTCCCAATAGCAATTAATGACCTTGTATGCTGAGAGAGAGAGAGAGAAGGAATGGGAAAGAGAGAGAGGGACTTAAATTGACTCTCTTTTTTGATGTATAAGTATAAAAATGATAATTTTAAGAGGAGGGAAGTAGGAGTTAAGAGTTAAGGAATGCAATGACATTATGAGTGTACTTTCTATTTTCTATTACCTCTCCCCAAAAGTAAAGAGAATTAGTGAAAAGATGTGTGATCATCAAAGTAAATTATTGCTTGAAAGGCAGTTTTATTTTGTTCATCTTCTGGTGTGGAGAAAGTGAAATTGATAAATTTAATTGTTGTTGACAATAACACAAGTATTCAATTGTTTGACTACGATAGGTTGATAATTGTAAACACTATGATACACTGAATATCTAATTTTCATTGATCCCAACTCACTAAAACTACTATTAATATTTATATTTCCTTGCATACCTTCTCTGTATCACACATTACACCTTATTTTATCTAATCCTCTGATTAGACGTTACTAACTTTAACAGATAAAGTAGAGCGGGTAGAGAGATTGACTCAGGCCAGACTTCTAAGTGACCACACTGGGATTCTTATTTTAAGACCATGGACTCAACATCTCTCTACCATAAGTAGAACCGTCTTTCATAAGCCACTGGAGCCAGTACTGCACAGCTGTGTTATAGGAAGTGTGCTTTGCAACAACTTTCTTCAACTCGGTCTAGGCTTTTAGAAGATTGAAGAGTGTTTGAAATGATTAAATATCTTCTTCCTGTCTGTCTTGAAAGGCCCATTAAACAAGACTTGGGAACTGTACAAATTGGCAGAGACTTTAAATAGTAAAAAATCCTTCTGCCTAATATCCAGTGCCTTCTCCTAATTAGACCTACTGGCCTCCAGAGAACATTGTTCAGTAGACTTCTCATTTAATTCACATTATCTACAGCCATTTTGTCACCCTAGTGTTTGGGTCCATTTGCCCAGGCTGAGTTTCTATCAGCTGCTTCATATCACGGGAGGTAGGAGAGAGGAGGTCTGAAGAAGTTTCAAGCAAAAACCAACCAAAGAAAAATTTCTTGTAAATTGTATTTATGGTTTCTTAGAACATTCCTCTGCCCTTTGCTTTTGTGATTTGAAAGTAGTTATCTCTATACACATCTAACATTGAATTTTGAGTTTACTCTTTTACCTCTCACCACAGAGGCTGGCTTAATGGGAAATAAAATCTCATTTTGTCCCAGACACTTAGTAGTTGTCATTTAACTCTTGCTTTGCCCTTTCAACATACTTTGTCAGCTGAAGAACAATTTGTGACAGGGGGAAGATATCATGAAAGTACAAACACTGCCATCAAAACTTAACCAAAAAATGTTTCATAAAAGAAATTATCATCACATAAAACATTAGGCACTTTATTTGTGTGTGTGTGTGTGTGTGTTTGTGCGTGCACGTACATGTAGTTAATGTCTTAGTACCACAGGATGGCTCTCACACCAAAGGGAGAAACTCTGATAGCAATAATTATAGCTATCTTTATTTTAAGCTTCCTAGGAATGAAGCTCTTTGCAAAGCATTTTACATATTTATTTTTACTTAACCACTGTTTAATTAGAACTTTACAGTTTCCAAAGATAAATTCACAAAAACAATCAATCTCATAACTGAATTTTTAATGTAAATGGCTCTATCCACCCAATTTTAATTTACGCCTGAAATTGAAAGAGAAAAATGTATAATATATTTTTATGTAAATAAAACAATGTCTCTTAAATTCTTTCATATGCATACCTCAAGATTTTTCAAAACTTTATCTCATATTGAATAAAAGTTGGAACTTAAACCCAGACAAGGTACAAGACCTGCTCCTCTTGCCTCTGATCTCTTCTAACTCTCACTAACTTCCACCTCAGCCACCCAGGCTTCTGCTCATCCTTGAACAGGCAACAGTTCCACCAGCTCAAGACCTTTCCCTGTTCTTTCCCCACTTTCTGGATGATTCCTCTTCCTGATGTCTTTCTGGATCTGTCTCTCCATGTTGGAACTTGCAGATAAGTCACCTTCTCAGTGAGGTGTGGGTTTTTTTTTTTTTTATTTCATTTTAGAATGTCTGCCCCAATCTTACACACTTATCTTTACTGATTTATCTTTCTTTTTAGCTAATTTATTACTCTCTGACATATACTTTACTAATTTAATTTTTCCCCGGCTTTATTGAGATGTAATTGACATAACATTGTGTAAGTTTAACATACACAGTATGATGATTTGGTATACACATGTATTGTGAAATGATTACCATAATAAAGTTAGTTAACACATCCATCACCTCACATAGTTGTCTTTTTTTTTTTTTGCACTGAGAATATTTAAAATCTACTCACCTAGCAACTTTTAAGTACACAATACAATATTGTTAACTATAGTCGCCATACTGCACAATAATATCCCCAGAATTTATTCGTATTCTAATTGGAAGTTTGTGCTCTTTGACCAACATCCTCCCATTTCTTCACCCCATAGGCTCTGGCAACCACCAATCAGTTCTTTGTTTCTATGAGTTTGGCTTTTTAAAATTCCACATAAAAGTGAGATCATACAGTATTTTTCTTTGTCTGATATATTTCACTTAGCATAATGCTCTCAGGGTTAGTCCACATTATCGCAAATAGTAGGATTTCTCTTCTTGTTTATGGCTGAATGTAGTATATATATCTTGTATGTATTTTTTTTCCTTTATCAATTCATACATGAGTGAGCACTTAGGTTGTTTCCATGTCTTGAATAATGTGAATAAAACTGCATTAAAGATGGAATGCAGATATCTCTTTAAAATAGTGGTTTGAAAATACTTTCTCCCATTCTGTAGGTAGTCTTTCATTTTATTGATGGTTTCTTTGTACAGAAGCTTTTAGTTTGGTATGGTCCCATTTATGTGTTTTACTTGTGTTGCTTGTATTTTTCATATCATCTCCAAAAAATCATCACCAAGAATAATGTCAAGGAGTTTTTTCTTTAAATTTTCTTATAGGAATTTTTTTAAAGATTTAATTTATTTATTCATGAGAGACAAACAGAGAGAGAGGCAGAGACATAGGCAGAGAGAGAAGCAGGCTCCACTCAGGAAGCCCAATGTGGGACTCGATCCCAGGACTCCAGGATCATGCCCTAGGCTGAAGGCAGACTCCCAACCACTGAGCCACCCAGGCATCCCTCTTATAGGAGTTTTATGGGTTTGTTTTGTTTTGTTTTGTTTTAAGTCTTACATTTAATGTATTTGAGTTCATTTTTGTGACTGGTTTAAGAATGATGTCCAATTATCCAGTTTTCCCAGCACCATTTATTGAGGAGACTGTCCTTTCCTCATTGAGTGTTCTTGGCTCTCTTGTCAAATATTAGTTAACTATATATGTATGGGTTTATTTCTGGGCTCTTGGTTTTGTTCCATTGAATATATTGTCTGTGTTTCTGTTTCAACATCAATACCATATTGTTTCGATTGCTATAGCTGTGTAGTATTGTTTGAAATCAGGCAATATGATGCCTCCAGATTTTTTCTTCTTTCCTTAGATTGCTTTAGGTGTTATGAGTCTTTTGTGATTACATACAAATTTTTAGATTTTTCTATTTCTATGAAAAATACCATTAGATTTTTTATAGGTATTGCACTGAATCTACGGATGGTTTTGGGTATTATGGATATTTTAACAATATTAATTCTTCTAATCCATGAGCATGGAATAGCTTTCCATTTATCTTCTTTAATTCTTTCATCAGTATCTTAATACTTTTCTGGTTTTACCTCACTGGTTAAATTTACTACAAAGTTTTTATTTTTATTACTTTTATACTATTGTAAAAAAAAGATTGTTTTCTTTATTTTTCAGATAATCCAATGTATTGTTAGTGAATAGAAATATACTGATTTTGTATGTTGATTTTGTGTCTTGTAACTTTAGTGATTTTTTTTATTAGTTGTAACAGTTTTTTTAGTGGAGTCTTTAGGGTTCATATATTCATAAATATATATGTTATAAACATATATTTATAACACCTGCAGAGACAACTTTAAGTCTTCTTTTACAATTTGGATGCCTTTTATTTATTTTTCTTGACTAATTGCTCTGGCTAGGCCTTCCAGTACAATGCTGAATAATAGTGATGAGAGTGGGCACCCTTTTCTTGTTTCTGATCTTAGTGGGAAAGCTTTCAACCTTTCACTGTTGAGCATAAAGTTTATCATATATGGCTTTTATTATGTAGATGTGCATTTTTTCTATGTCCAATATGTTTAAGTTTTTGATCATGAAAGCGTGTTGAATTTTGTCAGATGTTTTCTGCACCATTTGAGATAATCACATGATTTTTATTTTTCATTTATTAATGTGATATATCACTTTTTCTAATTTACGGATATAGAACCATTTTTGCATCCCAGGGTTAATATTCCACTTGATCCCAGTGGAAGGCTCTTTTTAATGCACTCCTGAATGCAGTTTGCCAATACTTTGTTACGAAATTTTATATTTACTTTTATCGGGGATACCAGTCTGAAGTTTTCTTGTAGTGTCCTTAAATTTTAGGGTAATGCTACTTCCTAATGAGTTTGGAAGTGCTTTCCTTTAAATTTTTTGGAAGAGTTTAAGAATGATTGATATTAATTTTTGTTCAGCAGAATTCACCAATGAAACCATGTAGTCTTGGGCTTTCCTTTGCTGAGAGGTTTTTGATTGCTGATTCATCTCCTCAGTCATTATTAATCTGTTTTATTTGTTTAATTAATGTCTCTCTATACATAAGCTTCTTGGAGGCTACTTGTTTTACTACTGTGTTCCCTGAACCTAGAAAAATATATGGCATTTAGTAGGAGCTATACAAATAATTAAGTGAATGAACGACTGAATGACTAAACAGCCTGTGGTTCAACCCAAGATTTGTCTTTAAAGAAGCAGAGTTCAAAAAGACTCCACTTTTCACTGTCAGAAATTGACTTTCTAGAATTCTGTAAAGGAAATTTCATTTCTGCCATTTGACAACACTTCACCACTTTCCACTCCAATTCTCACTTGCACCTGCTGCCTAATCTTTTTGTTACAATCACCTTCCAATCACAAAATTCTTGCCCATAATCTATGTACTCTTTGTCCTTCTACCTTTCTCTTTGCTCTTCTACCCCTCCCTTTTTGAGATTTAGCCCCTCAGAAAACCCAAATCAATTTGGCAATAGCAGAACTGCCTTACATGGGTGAGATCAGGATAAAGGAAACCAACATCCTTTTCAGCAGAGAGGAGAGAAATGATTGGGCAATAGTCAAACAATAAAAATTTATACCCTTTCAAAAATTGTCAATGTTTCTGAAATTGTGGCCTGTTTTAAAATCAGTGTCAAAACTTCCACCTTGCTAAAATTGTCAGTACCTGTCTACATGTGCTTAGCCATGTTAAAAATGTATCTATTCATTCAGCAATCATCTCAGTAGTGCTGTTTCCATTAGTATTATCACGGTAGTTAATTTTTAACAGAAATTTGGATTTGCAAGTATAGATTAAATTGTCTTTAAATGTATTAAATTATGACAGCACTGAAATGAACTCTGTATGGAAGAAGAGTAGTAGAATAGAGTTTCAAAAAACACATTTATAAATGAAGCTAATATCTGACACCAATGAAAACAGGTCACTTTCACATTTGCTGCAAAGCTTTTTGATCCTAACAAGGGAACATGGCTACAGATGCAGCTTTGTTTTATTTTGTCACCAAGATACATAAAACCAACATTTTTGCCTATCAAGTATCGAGCAATAAAATGAGGACAGCAAAGTTTACTGAGCAATGTTGCTCAGTATAAATTATAAAATTCAAATAAGTCGTGTATCTGTGTGTGTGTGTGGCTACGTCATGTTTTTCTAAAGACTATCATTTAGGGACCAAAAACTTATCATTCAGTTTGATCCAATATTCATGTAAAACTGAAGTTCAAGAATACATAATCCAGACTAACGGAAACAAATAACTCTGTAATTAACAAAATTGGAAATGTAGTCAAAACTTTGGTATATGCCATTAAAAGATAAACTGAGACAAATTAAATTTTTTAGGAGTTTTATTTGAGCATTATTTTTGGAATAGGGCAGTGCCAAACTGGAATTTATTGGGATCATTCCCCTAATAGAAGCCAGAGGAAAGATTTACATAAAATTAGAAAGGGAAAAAGGGTTATTTATTATTTGATTGGCTATAGAATAAACCCTAATTGGCTCTCTATGATTACTTGTCTTTAGTGTTTTGATTTGTAAATGACCTTGAGGCATTTACAGGTTTAGGTTCTGATTTGCTTACAGAGGCCACCAGAGCATTAAAGCCACCTCAGTTCAATGACCTATTCTTCAATAAATTTAATACCGCTATTAAATTTTACTGGACTATCCACACACCCAAATATGTCATAACGCTTTACCACAATCTTAAAAATACTGAAAAATAATAAAGTTAAACACAGACTATGAGCAGTGGATTATCATGTGACTATGCCAGAAACAACAGTCAGAATTGTTTCAGAAGAATCTATAGAGATTGCAAAGGCATGCTGTAATTGATTATAATATTGGAAGATGTATTCTCCGGCTTCCCTCCTTCACCCAGCCCAAGGGGGAAAATATTTTTATTAAATTCCTGTCAATTTTTAAGCAACTATAATAATAACAAAAATGGTATTTTTAAAAATAAATAACTCACTCAAAAATGGTTCCTTTCATGATCTACATCCCCTTCCTCTTTACAATTAGTAAATGTTGGTGTGCCCTGTGGTTCAATCTTAAACATATTGTGTTCTTTCATACTTACTCTTTATGCGATCTCACTCAGTCCTACAGCATTAATTATTTCTGTATGGTTCAGGATGAGCTAGGCTATGCTACAATAACAAATACCTCCCATATTTCAGGAGACCAAAACAGTAAGGTTGATTTCTCATTCATGCTGTGGCATGGTAAGTCACCTGGAAGTTATGCTACCTGTTATTCTCATTTTGGGACCCAGAGGAATGGAGTAGACACCCTCTGAAAACTATTAGTAGCTAATAACAGAAAAATAAAAGTTCTTAAGGGCCTCATACTGAAGTTAAATGGTTTCTCCTAAAATAGCTTCCTCTCAAAGCTATTTCAAAACCCCAAATTAACCACAAGGGAACCAAGAAATGCAATTTTACCATATACCTGGAAAGCAGAGAACTTCAAATGTCTGATACTGCATCATCTGCTTCTTCCTGACGACTCCATAATTTCATTTTTTGAGGAAACCCTTTGCTGAATCCCACAGTCATATATCCAACTGCTATATCCATATTCTAATTTTGAGCTTGAGGTTTCAAACTTTAACATCTCAAATTTAGTATGTGCAAAGAAGAATGCTTGATTCCTCATGCCTACAAGCACTCCTCCTCCAAGCTGCCCTGTATCAGCAAATCATTTACTATCCTTTACCTATTTACTCAGTCTCCACTACTTGGAATTGTTCTGGATTCTTCTCTTTCTTATAAGTCACACATTCAATCTGCCATCAAATCCCTTTATCTCAACCTTCACATAGCCAAAAACAACCACTTTTCATTATACCCCTTCAACTATCTTATCCAAACCACTGTTTTCTCTTACTCAGACCACCAATATGGTCCCCTAGTTGGTCTTCCTGTTTTTACTAAACACTATTACCCATATTGCACTGAAATGATCCTTCTAAATCATAAAGATTATTTCACACCTTGTTTTTATGACTCCAATGACTTCCAATCACATTTATATTAAATTTCAGATGCCTTACCATGTTCTGTAAGGGCCTACATAATCCGATGCATATTAAAAATGTATTCACCATCCAGTGGCTATAATGATCCTTTTAAGGTGTATTTCTTATTATGACACATACCCTCTCAATGCACTCAGATCATTTCTCACTTCACTTAGATAAAATCCAAAGTTGATAGTTCGACCTTAAATGTCCTTATCATCTCCTTGGCTCTCACTACAATATCATTTTACCATAGTCTCCCTCACTAACTTCTTTATCGTTTTCCAGACTCCTCATGAACACCTTACCTTTGCTATTCCTTTGGCTTGGAGCTCTCTGAATAATCATCTGCTTGTCATTATGCTGTATTTTACTATGGTTACTACTGAAACATCACCTATCACAGAAACCTTCCTTCCCTGACTGCTATCTAAAATAGCATTTCTTCTCTCTTCTTCCACAATACTCCATCCCCTCACTTTGCTTCATTTTTCAAATGCCAAAGCCATGGTTTTTAAGGAAGATTTAAGGCAAAATAAGAGCTTATGAGGAAAATAAAAGAATAGCTCTCTTACAAAAATAAGGTTAAAAATTAAATGTCAGTTTGATTAAGGGGTAGAAGATACCCCATTCTTTGCTTTGATGGTTTATTAAGGGCATCTCTGAGGCTGGCAAGAATTCTTAGCCTATGATTTGAGTTTTTCTTTAATATGATCTCTTCTTACTCTTCTCTTTACCAGAAAACTTGTGAAAAGAACAGTCTTTTCTTATTGTGTCTATGATCTCCTATCATTTGATCCACTATTTCTATGTATTTGTCTCACTTCCAATTCTTCTCACATTGCCCTGGTAAAAGTCAATGCCTGCCTGTTGAAGGAATAATTAAATGAGATTGGAAGTGTTGTAAAGTTCTTTTTAACAAACACTTTTCCAAAAGGACAGAATTTTTTTTTCTAATCAAATACAAGAGAACAAGAAAACAAATTTTAATCACAGCTATAGTGGTTTCCTCACAGACTTAAAGAGACATTTCCAGAAAAATCCAATTTGATTTGCATTCAAATTTCTTTTCCCTCAAGCTTATACTGCATAAACTTCAGTTTGGATTAATGTGATCTCCTTTACATAAAAGGCTTCTTCTTTTACATAACACTTCAAAATTATCATGCTATTAATAACCTCAAAATATGTTGATGAGGCTATGATGAGCACAAGAAACATTATATACAATTTGCAATAGATCTACATAGAGATTTTTGTAAATGAGACAGTGCGAACTTTGAAGACAACCATAAAAGTAGTGAAGCATCAAGGAGAGTACTTCAAAGTCTTGAAATTAAAGTTATCATCAGGTTCAGTAATTTCTAAGATTATTTAACTATTCTGAATAATCACAGTATGACAGAACCAAATAGAAAAGATTTGAGCAACCAAGAAGTAATGGGCTGAGGTCACATCCTAGAGGAGTCTAAATTCCTTACTTTAAGCTGTTAACCAATAGGATTATTATATAATTGGTTGATTTATTCAGGCAGCATTTATTGACTACTCAAAACACACTAATTATTAGTCTATATTAGTCCATTAAGTGGCAAGTGTTAAACAAGCATTGATAATAGTAATTAAAAGCATAGCCTCCAATCTCATTGTATGTGTGTATAACAGAGCATGTACATGAGGCACAATTATAAAAATCTGAGTTTTCTTCAAAAATATTTAGTATATAATATTTATAAGCTTAGTTTGCATGTTATTTTAACTGAGAAAATTAAGAACTAGAAAGTTAATAATAGTAATGATGATGGCAATAGAAACAGCTAACATTCATACCTCATTGGTGCCTTTGTATAGTGTTTTGACATAAAAATGGTTAATATACTTGTGAAAACAATTTATAAGTGAATCTAATTCCAAATCTTTCAAATACAAAATTCATTTTAATGCCATATCTACTATGACTTTGAGTTTACTTTTCCATTGCATTTTACTGACAGTTTGCCTTTATTAGGCTATTATGCATAGTGGTTGATATTGAGGGTTTTGGAGCCAAACTGCTTGAGTTTTTTGCTCAGGCTCTATTCCTTACTAAGTAGCTATTTGACTTTAAATAAATTACTTAGGCACTCTGTGTTTTATATATATATAAATACACACACACACACAGGAGATAATAATAAAACTTATCTCAAGGGGTTACAAGAAGTAAATAAATCAACAGTCTATAAAGCACTGGGAAGAATCATGTCTAGCATCTAAAAAATATCTGTAAATGTTATCTATTACTATTACTGTCATTATTAATAATTTTCAAGCAGTTAAACCACAACACATTATTTGGTATCTTCTTAATTCTTTTACTATCAGAAATGTTCAGTTAGCTATCTTATTCATACCTATTTTTACTTCCAAACTTGAATTTTACACATCATTATAAATCCATTACTTAGATTCAGGTTTTGCTAGAGGCAGTTATGGATATACAGCATTTTGGTACTAGATCATAAAACTATCTTAACATAAATACATTCCTGTGTTTATATAATATTAATTTACAAAGGTAATCTATTCCTTTATTTTGGCTCTTTTGATCAAAATAAAGTGAAAACAAATATTCCTAACTCGTTTGTCTAGGTAAAAGTCATTTTCTTTGCTGTCTCTTTATCCTCTCTTTTCTCATGATTGAAGTCACATGGAATATCTATAAAGTTTGGAAACCGTGATTTTTTTTTCATTGTACTAAGGAACATTTCACTATATTCATCATAACACTAGTAATTTATTATATATATATATATATATATATATATATATATATAGTTCTCTTACAATTTTTACAATTTCTTTCCATGGCCAAAATCATGTCTTTTCCTATAAAATGTATACATATTTTTTTTAAACGTATACATATTTTAAGTAAAACATAAACCCAAACCTCAATATTCAGGATATTTAACTGACATTAATATAGACATGAATACATCTCACATTTTAGGCCTTGTTTTAGTCTTCATATATCATTGTATTTTTTAAGATGTTACTAAAAAGTAAGATAGGAAGGTATCTCCATTTCATAGGTGAAAAACAGGTTCAAAGAGGTAGAATGAATGAATCAGCTCACTTAAAGATTTGGTCAAAGCTAGAACTAAAAGGGAAGGCACCAAATTCTCAGTTCTCTGGTCTTTTCTACAATGAGTCAATAAATACTGTAATTAAAGTCTGGTTCTATTGTTAGCATATTTGGTAAAAATCAAATGCAGATGAAATAATCTTTAAAATTTGTCTAAATGATCTTATAAAGTGTAGGACAATGTGCATGAATCATTGTGCACAACCCCTTTCAGTTTGTTAGAACTTTAAACTGAAGCAGTTAGTGTAGATGAGCTAGCAGAGTGAATTGAGAGATTGGCCAGCCAATTGTGAGAGCAACCGGCAGAAAAACAGATGAAAAACAAAAATATTGGGCAGCCCAGGTGGCTCAGCGGTGTAGCGCCACCTTTGGCCCAGGGCGTGATCCTGGGGACCCGGGATCGAGTCCCACGTCAGGCTCCCTGCATGGAGCTTGCTTCTCCCTCTACCTGTGTCTCTGCCTCCCTCTCTCTCTCTCTCTGTGTGTCTCATGAATAAATAAATAAAATCTAAAAAAAAAAAAGATGAAAAACAAAAACATTGTATAATACTTCAGTGAATTACTATATTGAAACTACAAAAGACTCTGGGGTAGAAATTAGAAGAAAAATCCAGAGAAGACTACTAGGAGAGGCTGGGCTGGGAATCCCTAACACTTGGAATGGGGTCCCTACTTAGTAAAAGATCTTCAGTGGGATTACTCAAAGAAGCTAATCAATGTCCTTTGCAGAATGAGGGACACAGGGGAGCAATGTTTGTCTCATGCCGAGAAGTCTGAATGGCCAGAGACAGGTTGACCAATGTAAGTCAAAGGAGAGGTTGCTGCATTGGGCTTGACCTACATTTTCAGATTTTGTTTGGTCAAAGTGTATATTAGTGTTTCCTTTGGACCAGAAGTGGACTACAGGAATAGAACATTAGTGAGGAAGTTGTATTATGTTCTGTCCTATAGGTATGCCTGTTCTCTAGCAGATGTCAGAACCTTACATTCCTAGCAGCCTTGTAAAATTAGAAAGTAGAATTATGGATGGTAGGTCTTGAAAAATGCGAAAATGACATTCTTGAGCTTGGTCCATGGCTTGTTGTTCAGACCATAAATTTCATCAGATGTTAATAGGAAGTTCACGGAAAAAAGTCCTATGATCTTATAACTTTGGAAAAAAAAAACAGTTACTAAATCCCGTTCTAGAGATTTGCAACGCGTATTAGTACATTAGAGATTCTGAAAAGTCTTGCAGTAAACACAATTTAATTTTGTTTAGCCTATCATTCACACGTAATTTTTTGAATATAGACTTTTCTATATACCTATAAATATCATTCATACATATAATGGCTGGGAACAGAATTTGCTACACCAAAGAATGCCTTTTTGGTATATTATTGTGGACTGATTATTTTTAAGAAACAGCAGGCACAAAAGAAGCCCTAAAAACTGAGTAGAACTTACCCTTTGTGAGAGGCATTGACATTTGTAAGGGAGATCTCCATTTGTAAGGGTGTTTGCTTCCTTGTACCAGGAAGAAAATGACATTTCTAGAAACTCTTATCAACCGAGAGACCACTTATTTAAATCTATATAATAGCCATACCCTTTTCATTGTGTTTTGCCTGGGAACCTCTCAGAACTGGCTCTCCCTGCCTAAAAATCTTTTATCTTTAGCTGAAGATGATCTTTAATGGCGGGAGACATCAAGAAGTTAAGTTGGCTAATTGAATTAAAAAAAAAAAGTTAAGATGGTGATGGCTTGAGGTATTTTGAAGAGTTACTCAGTTTTCCTGTGTATCTCACATGGATATAGGAGGTATACATGTTCTTAACCTTCGGTTTGTTTTTCTCCTCTTAATTTGTCTTTTTAAGAGAGTCTCAACCAAGAACCTAGAAGAGTAGATGGGAAATTATTGTCCCCATAACATGTATGTATACATCATTATATATTAATGTGTAAGATATTTTACATATATATTTATATATAATATACATGTATACCCCATATGTATACACACATATATAATGTATATATTCGCTGGAACACAGATTGAGAAACCTTGCTCAATATTCTCTCCCATACCTCCAAATTTCAAAATATTCGCAAGAGAAAAATTCTTAGCAAAAGTCATTTCATAATGTATTAGTCACAACCAGACTGACTCCACTTCCTGAAATCTCAGTAGATTAACCCCTAAAAGGTTTGTTTTTCTCTCATATCACAGTGTGATGCAGATCAGGTGGCTCTCATTGGTAGCTCTCTTCCTTTTCCTAGGGATCTGAGTTGCTTCCATTTTTCCATCTGGTACATCTACCATTTCACACTCTTTTTCTACAAACCTCAAAGAAAGGAGGGATATAGAGATACCATACCTGCTCTTACTTGCCTCTACCAAGAAGTGTCATTATCACTTTACTACCCCTTACGTTCCCATTAGCAAGAACTCATTTATAAGGTTCCAACCCAATTGCAAGGAGGCTGGAAACTGTAATCTTTCTTCACAACCAGAAAAAGAAATGCTGTGATGGACAAATCACTTTTCTCTGGAACACATCACATGTATTTCCTAAATAAGAGGGGAAAAATAGCACAAGGGGTTTGTCATATGTGCCTACTGGCTCTCCATAGCCACTTGCAATATTTCCATTCATACTCAAGATACATTAATTTATTCAGCTGATAAGTATTTATTGATTATCTGCTATGTGATAAACAAGATGCAGGGATGCCATGGTAAACATGAAAGACAAAATTCCGTCCTCATCAATTTTAGAAACATGCCATGAATAAGAAAATTTTCTTTTTCTAAACACTTGTCACTTTCATCTGCAAAGCAGTGTTTGAGGACAGCTATTACATATCTGTTACTGAGTTCAAAAATAAGCATCTTGACTTTGATTTAGATCACAGACCTAAAAGAAAAACCATTAGAATTTAAATGAGTATGTAATACATGGCTACATGTATCTTTAAAATCTCCTATTATGCTTTACAGCATGATTTCTTCTTTTGCTTTTTGAAAAATTTCAAAAAGAAAAATCACAGTGATATAAGCACATATATACTAGAATGATTTAAGTTTTTAATCATTTTACAAATATTTGTTTCTCTTTTTTTTCTTATAGAATACTCTCTGGATATACAAAAAAATAGAAATCAGTTTATATAATTCATCATATTTTATGTTTTCTTTTACATTTTCTGTATTCACAAAGAATAGGTAATCATAAATTTTTAAAATATGCTTAAATTATACATTTCACAAAGATAAAAATTACTGTCTTTCTGGTATATCCGTCAATAAATATTTGTTGGTTAAATAAAGAAACACACAATATTCTACAACTTATTTTTATACAACTAAAAAAAAAAAAAAACCATCTTTACTGGGCTATAACAAAGCAGCACACAATAGTAGGTATTGTGATTGGCAGGATTCTAAAGATATCCACCCAAGATTTCCATCTTCTGGTCATTCAACCAAATATTACTAATCTAATCACCAATGTGAAGGGGACTTTGTGAAACTAACTAATATGGCCAGCTTTTAAATAGGGATGGTATTGTCAATTCTCGGTGGATCCAATCTAATCATATGAACCCTTAAAAGCAGAGAGACTCACTAGATTTCAGTAGTACTCTCTACTCTGAGTTGAATGTACTCTAGGGGACAAAATAGCCCTTGTTCGGGAACTGCTGGCTTAAACTATCAATTAAAAAAATATGAAGATCACAGTAGACTCTAATAATCTATTCTTCAAGTCCCCATCACTACAATAAATCTGTGAGCATATGAAATTTTAGAATTATGTAGGGATATAGTAATCTAATAGAGAGTTGTGCAGAAAAAACAATCAGAACACATAGCCTTTGCTCTTTTGGATGCCAAAACCCTGAAGACTGTGTGTGTGTGTGTGTGTGTGTGTGTGTGTGTAAAATGTTTGACTTGAAAATGAGTATATTCATCAAAGGATATTCATTGAAAATGTATATTCATCAAAGGATTCACTTAAAAGAGACGACACTGGGTGTGGTATGGTCTAGCCACTCAGAAACCCCACATGGAACTACTAAACATCTATCACCAGTTGTCAGTGGGAGCACTGATTTTGGTGACAGCAAATCTACTCTACAATTTGAAAGGAAACTAAGCAGCAATTGGTGTTCAATCCAAGGGGCCAGATCACTGCCTACTGTTTCCTCTTGGAGTGATTCCAGGTAATATTTGCACATTTTAAGGATTTTGGATTTGACTAACTTCAATAATTAAAGGCTAGAGCCAACAGTGCAAAAATATTTTCCCAAAATGAACAATGCAAGCCTGTCATCTATTTAAGAAAGAACGTTTGTAGTTATGGCACACGTCCCCCTTCGTTGTTATATAATAGGCTTATTCTCTGAATTGTGCTAAAGATTTAACGCCACAGTTTCACATGCATAATATCAGACACCAGGGATTCCTTGTTCCTTCTCAACACAAAAATTTACGAAATAAGATAAGGTGCCTCTATTGTGTTATTTTCCCAATTGCCATTCTTCAACTGACAAGAGTAAACAGAGCACTAAATGAATTGCAGCTATTAATTTCTTTATGAAGGAATAATATTATAATGAGATCTGCACAGTTTTATCATCTGAGATTTCTATTTTTGTTATATGTTCACATGCATGCTCTCAAAATCCCTCATTTGGAAATGCTCATAAAAGAAGTATCAAAATCTATCTCTACATCAAGAATGAAATATGTAAAACCAGACTGGTTCCTTCTCTTTCTTTCATGCACTGATTTAAACATTATTTTCTGGGTATCTACATATGCCTCTAAAATCCTATGCAACTGTTCAAATACGGAAAGTAAATGAAATAATCATTCTTGTTAAAAAAAAAAAAAAAGGTAAAACAACCTTTAGACCAAACGTGATGCATTATATTGACATAATAAATGTGGACATTAATTAAAGAGCAGCAGAATCCAGCAGAGAAGTTTGCCCTCCATCTGCTTGACTTGAGGTAATAACAATGTTCCGTTAACCCAAACTGACAGATATCTAGGGTTTGACTTGATCTCAAAAGTTGCTGCTCCTGGTATGAATAACCATATGTGTGACATCATCCATGGCATGCCATGTGGAGTAAAATTAACTGCTTATTTATTTCTTATTGTTTTTGTTTTTCAGCCTACCTTCCTCTTGAGCTCTGGGTTATAGGGAACCCCTCGCTCTCTTACGAGTTTACCACCCGTGTGCTTACTCATACATAATAGCTAGGCCTAACATGAAGTCTCTGGTTCTGATCACTCATATCTGCTGAAAGGACATTCCATAAATTCATGTCTGTATCCTCACTGAGAAACTTAGTAGGCTGGCGAAAGTGAGATATGGCATAGCAATCAATAGGGTTATTATCCAAACCAAATATGAAAGCAGAAGCATGTTAAGCCCATCACGTATTCTGTAAGAAAAGAACTTACAGAATTTTCTAAATAATAAATTAGTGGGATGAGGGATCTTGTCCCAGAACTGCAACTTAAATCTTTGAATCTGTTCATATCCAGTATGTATTAGTTAACCAAGGGAACTGTTTTCTTCTTCCATCTCATTACAGATCAAACATCAAAAGCTTTCCACTAGAAGCAGGCACCCAGGAGGCATTTTGCTTTGTCACAATACAGTATTCACAGCCTCCCTGATAGGAGCGCTAACTCTCTTGGTAGCCTTAAAGAACAACAGTGTAGTTATTTGTTGTGTTTTTCCTCTCCTCCCCTGGAATTATTGCTTCACTGTAATAAGTAACATTCCTTCCAATTATCTAAGTTCCTCAAGTCCACAGAGCTGACCCCATGACTTTAGAACAGACTCACTGTTTAGAGTCATTAATCCGAGATTATAAACATGGAGGGAGATTCATGAGAAAGGGATGAACTCATGGTTCCTGAAGAAAGACAATGGCATGCAGTGTTTTCTCAAGGGCTGTGTGTTTGTGTGTGTGCGCGCGCGCGAGAGTGTAGGTGTGTGTGTGTGTGTGTGTGTGTTTGTGTTGATTTTAAATCCTTCTTTCCTGAGAGGATTTCCCCCTCATCTTTTGAACTGTCCTTACCCTCTGGTGTGTTCTTAGTTGTGATGGTCAACAACACCTATTGCAGCTGGTGTGTTGCAATGGCTTATTTTTCTCTGAATCTTTGCCTGAACAACAGATTCCAGAAGGGAACAAACATCCTGATGGAGCAGGGTAAATATTGAGATCACACTTGCAAGCTTTTATCCATTAGCCAATGTCAGAACTCACTTGCAAATTGCTTGCTTTTCTTGTGAACCTGTCTACTGTTTTTTTTTTTTTTTAATTGCAAACGGTAATGAAGTACCATTGGTGACTGTATTAGTCAGAACTACTAAACTGTATTTATGTGACTTTAAGGCATTATACTTTGATTCTAGGGATCATCTTGAAGGTTTTGATGTTCTGTGGTCTTTCTTCTTGGGTTCTATGAAGGAATTTTTTTAATCTCTAGAAGAAAAGAAGAAACTGCATAAAATAGACATCTATATTCTATACCGTTCTATTTATAAACCAATGTAATAATTAGAAATATTGAACTCTGTTTTTGTGTGTGTATGAACTTGATATGTATCCAAGTCTTTCATCTTCAGCAGAGATCTGATCAAATCTTCTGAGATCTTTTTGGAAGCTGAAGAGAAATAATATTCTGAATCTGCATCATTTTGATACTACATTACATAGGAAATTAAAACATTCTTTTTGTTGCTGGAATTGGCTTTAGAACAGACAGCATGATTCCCCCCTGGTCTGGAGCTCTGATGTCAGTGTGAACTAAAATATTCTCCCATCCATCCCCAATCTCTGCTGCTTTTGCTGCTTCCTTATAGAGATTATACATACACTTAGCAAATGAAGAAAGGAATTAGTGATGCTCACTCATTTCCTGTCTTCCCACAGATGGTGATAAATTCAAATTCAGACTCCATTAAACCTGAGTAGAGAAACCCAGCAGGTGGCTGTACTAATGGAAAATCCTGGCTTTGGAATAATGGGAATTACAACGGACAGCTCTTCTACACCACAAAAAAGATGATGTATCCTTATTGACAGTGTCGCATTTGAGTCCAGAAGGCTGATCTGATAGTTCATTCCTGGCACAACGGAAGCTAAAAGCCCCCTGGGTGTTTTCTTGGCCACACCACTGTAATTTTTGTCATATGAACTTTCTATTACAATTCATTTTACAAATCTCATATAAGTTGAAGAGAGCAAGAGGAATAGGAGGGAGGGGAAAGAAGGAGGGGACCTTTATTTTGCCTACAGGCATACTTTTATTCTTTTTTCTTGGTTTAAAGGACAAATAAAGGTTGACATACAACAGTATTTCCAGCCAATTCAGTATTTTTAGTGCTGACATGCTTGGCCGAAGTTCTTTCAAAGATCCTAGACAAGCTCATCTAAGGGAGTTTCTGCCTAAAAGATGCATAGATTGCCCTGGAGGTGTCATGCCTTATGTTCCACTAGAATTCTTGCAGGAATTCTTCATTTGTATGTATTTTTCCCCTTTTCTCTTAGCTCCACCCTCCTTTTTTTTTTTTTTTTTAATAATATCCACCCTCCTTTTTAAACTCAACATGTTGTTCGAAAAAAAAAAAAAAAGATCTGGTCACATCGATCTAAAAAAGCATCTGCGTGTTCAAATATTTAGAACCTCATATTTTCAATAAGCCTCCAAGTCTCTGAAAATATAGCAAGGAGTTATCAAAATATTTCATTGTATTCACCATCTGGCAGCAGTTTAAAAATATTATATTAAGATTAATAATCATACTTTGCACTTCCTCAATATAACATGCTTCCTCTCAAGAACTGTTAGTACTTTACAAAACTGAACTGAGTCATTGACACTTTTTCCTCTGTAAACACTCTTCAGGGTAAAAACAAAAACAAAAATGTGGGAGAAAAATTCAAAAGACAGGTAAAAGTTGGAGATGAACTGAGGAGGTTAACTTTTATTTTTTTTAATATTTCATTTATTTCTTCATGAGAGACAGAGAGAGAGAGAGAGGCAGAGACATAGGCAGAGGGAGAAGCAGACTCCCTGTGGGGAGCCTCAGGCAGAACTCAATCCCAGGACCCTAAAGAGGTTAACTTTTAATTCAAGGCAGAATTTCCATCTTCAGTCAATCCATCTCAGTCATTTTCCATTTTGCCACTTGTTGAGTGAGAGCTTCATTCTCCCCAGGTAGAGAGCTTGGCCATCCAGCTTTCACTGCCCACAAATGCAAAGCTTAGAAATTAGCCTATAACTGAAAAACAGATGTACAAGCCTAGAAACTTACAGCTCATGCAGAGAGATCTTTGGACCTTGGAGAAGAGAAACACAGATGTGATGAAGCCATAACAGAGAGAAATTTGGTAATAATGGACTTACTGTGTTCTTAACAAGGATGAACTAGAAATTGATATAAGTACTTTCCTGTAACATCTGTGTGTGTGCATGTGTGTGTGTATGTGACCATATATCTTTTAACACCACACACACATTCCATATATATCTCATCATTTCTAATTAGCTTGTTTTTGTTATGATGTCCTGAATTAAATAACTGCCCACGGGCACCTGGGTGGCTCAAGTCAGTTAAGTGTCTGCCTTGGGCTCAGGTCATGATCTCAGGTCATGATCTCCTGGGATCAAGCCCCACATTGGGCTCCTTGCTCAGTGTGGAGCCTACTTCTCCATCTGCTGCTTCCCTGCTCATATGCTCTCTTTCTTATATAAATAAATAAAATCTGGGCAGCCCCAGTGGCTTAGCAGTTTAGCGCCAGCATTCAGCCCAGGGCGTGATCCTGGAGACCCGGGATCGAGTCCCACGTCGGGCTCCCTGCATGGAGCCTGGTTCTCCCTCTGCCTGTGTCTCTGCCAGTCTGTCTGTCTCTCTCTCTCTCTGTCTCTAATAAATAAAAAAGTAAATATTTAAAATAAATAAATAAATAAATAAATAAATAAATAAATAAATAAATAAAATCTTTAAAAAATAAATAACTACCCAGATATTTGTTTTATGTGGATATCCCCATCAGAAAGGCCAGCTGTGACTTCCTATCACACTGAGGAAGGGGCAAGTCACAGCCAGAGAGCAACTCACTGTGGATGTTACTAGAGCAACAATTATTTGTATCTGAGCATGCTAGAAAAACAGAATGCCAAATCAGAAGAGCTATGAAATATTGTTATCTTCAAATGGTTTTGTCATGTGAAAGGGCAAACCCCGATGCACAGATTGTCAACAAAATCAAGGAAATCTCAGATGAAATCATGCTATAAATGGAAGAGACCAGTAACGGAGTTCCTTTTTCTTATTTTGGAGTCTACCACTGTTGTCTACAGACATAAACTGCTAGGGAGACAGCCATGGAAAACCTAAAATACCTGATGATATGAAAATACTATCAATTTGCATTTAAACAACTGCAGTGATTTTATTGACTGCTTAGCATGTGCTAGCTCTGTTCATTATACCATTTAAGACTTGCAGTTGCCTTTTAATATTCCCACTTTACAGAAACATAAGCAGAGTCTCTTACAATATTGGTCATCTTACCTAGGCCCCTTTGCTTGAATGGGGTATGGGAGAATTTGAATTCAAGTTTCACGGGCTCCAATAGCATCAAAATCTCAGTTGTGTAAGGCAGCTGGTTCTCGAGCAACATCAGCATTACCTGAAAACTTGTTGGAAATACAAGTTCTCAGGCCACACCCCAGACTTATTCAAAAACCTTGGTCTAGTTCCAGGAGTCTGTGTTTCTAAAAATTTTCCAGGGTATTCTGATGCGCACTAATGTTGAAGAACCACACTTGTGTGTTGGTAAGGATGTGGAGAAAAGAGAACCTTCGTACACTGATGGTAGGGATATAAATTGGTACAGCAATTTTGGAAAACAATGAGGAGGCTCCTCAAAAATTTAAAAATAGAACTGCCAGATGGTTCAGTAATCCAACTTCTGGGTATGTATTGAAAGGAAATGAAATCAGTATCTTGTAGAGATATCTGCACTCCCATGCTCACTGCAGCATTATTCACAATAGCCAAGATGTACACACAACCCTAAAATGTGCCCTTTAATGGGAGAATGAATAAAGAGTGGATAAAGAAATAAGGATATTATCAATCATGACATAGAAGAAAATCCTGCCATTTGGACCAACACGCGTGAAGCTAGAAGTCACTACACTAAGTGAAATAAAGTACACTGAAAAAGGCAAGTACTGTATGATCTCATTTACATAGGAGATGGGGAGATGCTGGTCAAAGGATACAAGACTTCAGTTATAAGACGAATAAGTTCTGAGTGTCTAATATGTAGCATAGTGACTGTCATTAATACTAATTATTATCTGGTTGAAATTAGCTGAGGGTAAGGTTTAAGTGTTCTTGCCATTTACACACATACACACACAAATAGGTAGCTCTATGAGATGATGGATGATGATGATAATCAACCTGATTGTGGTGATTATTTCACCCAAAGTATATGCATGTCAAAGCATCACGTTGTACACTTTAAACACATATGATTTTGTCAATTATACCTCAATAAAGCTGGAGAAAAAATGTTTTTAAGTAAAAAATATCAAAAATCACAATTACGGACTGCCTTAGAATTGCTTAGAATTACTTGATGACCTTCCAGTTCTAGTCTTGCCCCAGGTCCCAGCAGCAAATCTCCTCTTTGTCTCTCTTTACTTGCAACCAAAATCAATACCAAATCCAGAATAAAGAAGGTTTGTTTGCAGGGCTTCAATATTCAGGCCCCAAATCTATGATTTGTTCAAGCCATTTGTTCAATATTTTTAGAAAAGAGTGAGTGTATTTTTTTAAACATTGTTCCATTTTTGGGTTTCTGTTCAGTATCTGTTCTTTTTTTTTTTAAACCACTTTATCTTTTGAAATTTTTTCATTTAATTCAATTAGCCAACATATAGTACATCTAGATTCAGATGTAGAGTTCAATAATTCATCAGTTGTGTATAACACCCAGTGCTCATCACATCATGTGCCCTCCTTAATGCCCATCACCCAGTTACCCCATCCGCCCACCCACCTCCCCTCCAGTGACCTTCAGTGTGTTTCCTATAGTCAAGAGTCTTTCATGGTTTGTCTCCCTCTCTGATGACTTCCCTTTCAGTTTTTCCTCCCTTCCCCTATGATCTTCTGTGCTGTTTCTCGTATTCCACATATGAGTGAAACCATAGGACAATTGTCTTCTCTGATCAACTTATTTCACTCTGCATAATACCCTCCAGTTCCATCCATGTCGATATAAGTATGCATCCTTTCTGATGGCTGAGTAATATTCCATCGTATATGTATTATTTGGTATCTGTTCTGTTCTGGCTTGAGGTTGCTACCACGGCTTTGCAGGTAGGGATTTGGAAGGGGTGGAAACTAATTAAGTCACTTTTTGTATCTTCAGTAAGACTCTTCCTTTTACCTTATTACTCATCCCTGGCCTCATTATACCGGCTTGCTCTCAGACCAGTGCCTTGCCAGTGGGCAAACTGGCAAACTGGTCCCAGGACCTCTTCCAGGCCCTAAAGTTTTCTGACCTGAGACTTCCTTGGCTCATTTCATTTATCCATGTCTTCCTAGCTTTGTGTCATGCAGAAATTTATTGCAGTATTTAATTTTTATCCAATTATACCCCTGGCTTTCTTCACTGTTACAGTTTTATTTATTTCTGAACTTTTATACTTTTATTTCAGTGGTACCTCTGGAAAGCAAGGCAGAAAATGGTGGGTCATCTGGAATAGAACAGGAAAACTGGGGATTCATTTTAATAAAAGAGAGGCAGTGATAGTGTCCTGAATTTTCAAGTTGGCTTCAATTCAGAAGAGGTAAGATTAAGCAAAACTGATTTTGCAATTCATTGTATATATTTAAACTCTTAAAATAAAATAGATATAGAAATCTTAATTTGGAAGGAGCAAGAAAGTATCTATTTTTCAATAGTTTCAATCTCTCTCTCTTTTCTTTTCTGAACTTTAACCAAACAGATGTGTGAGAGAGGCCATAATTCTCTCCTGAAAGCCAAAAGAAAGATAGAATATTTTAAGTAAGTTTAAAATATTTTAATTTACTCAAATTAGGCATCAAGATCAATTAATGAGTCATAAAATAGTTTAAGTGGTGGCAATCAGCCTAGAAAAGACTAAATAAAATGAAATAGACTAGGACTGGAATAGAAAATAAAAAATCAGTTTGTCATACAAAAATATTGTTTTGTGAAACTTTTGTTTCTATTTTACATTTCAGGATGTGCACATATGTACACACATGCATGCAGATATGAGTTGTGTGCATGTTCCAAACTCTTTGAATTATGCTATAAAATATTCTGCTAAAAAATGAAAAATGTATTTCTTACTGTGAGTTCTGGATCTCTGGATCGTGGCAAAGAGTTTGATCTCTACTTGGTCTCTACAGTAGGAAGAAAGAAATATTTACTGGTTGACTACTATGTTGCCAACATGGTGCTCAACATATGTTATCTTATTAACAACTCCCAAGCTGCATATGAATAAAATACTTTTATCCTGGTGTAGAAACCTGAAGTGGCTCGAGGACACATAAACTGATCCTAAGAATGCAAATAAGCAGCAGTTCTAGACTTCAACTGAATATGTACTGATAACAAAACCTGATATTTTCATTATATTTCTTCCATTATATTTTTTCTGTCTCTATTAGGCCATTTTTCACCCATGAAAGGATCAAGTTTTAAATCATTCAAATTATGGAGTAATGTATAGTAGCTTACTATTAAATAGCAAGATATTTTTGTTTGTTATCAAAATAGAGTAAACCTAGAATAGATAAGCCTGATTAAAGAATATGAAAGGAAATCATGTATGTTAGTAGTTTCTATTTTATTTTTCAAAATTCATTGAAATATTTTAAGTATATTTTGTTTTTAAATAAGCCTAAATGTGGTCCTACTTTGTGAACTCTCCTGTGCCTTATATATGCTATATTCATGCATTTCTCACTTTAAAATTTTCTGTTTTATATTTTTTTCCAAAATCTGTGGGAAAACACCCAAATATTTAAGGCTGAGAATGGCAATATTAAATCTATATTTTATAAAATTGATTTTGTAGTATTGTGGATAATGTAGTGGGAAAAGGAAGGGGAAGGTAGATTAGTTAGGAAGTTTGATAAATTCAGGAGAGAGAAACGATGATGATTGTACACTTGGTTAGTGGAAGTTTTTTACAGAACTTGGCTATATAAAAAAAATGATGAACCCTAGAAATTTTTATTTTAGATGTAGAGAAATAGGTATGGGAATCCCAAGCCTTCAGCAAAAGTGGTAAGAATAATAAAAGAAGATGATGATGGAAATTCCCAGCAGGAAATTAAAAGAGGTTGATTTGAAATTTCATTAGTCAGGGTTGTCCAGAGAAACAGAATCAATAGGATGGATGGATGGATGGATGGATGGATAGATGGATGGATGAGAGAGAGAGATTTTAAGAGATTATGTCATTGTGGAGGCTGGCAAGTCCAAAATTCTCAGATTAGACCAGCAGACTGTAGATCCACGAAGTGGTTGGTTTGAGTTAAAATCTGAGATAGTATGGAGACAGAATCCCCTCTTCTTCAGGGGAACTTGATCTGTTTTCTCTTAAAGCCTTCAACATACTGGATGAACATCATTCCTACTATGGAGGTCAACTTGCTTTACTCAGAGTCTACTGATTTAAATGCTAATCTCATCTAAAAATAACCTTCACAGAGACATCCTGTCTGGTGTTTGAACAAATATCTGAGTACAGTGGCCTAGCCACATTGACACATAAAATTAGCCATCACAAATTAGAAATAATGTTTATTGTCAGGCAAGTAATACCATGCTTTGCATAGAGTAAGCACTAATAAATGTAATTGTATTGCCAGCAAGCCAAAGAAGAGGATATAGGTACCTTATTGAAGAGAAGTGATAAAATATGGAGGTTATTATTGAGAGAGGAATGCCAAGCACAGGCTGACTTTTCTCCGTGTCCATTCTGCCTAAGCTTCGGTTCCCACTGCCAACACTTTTTATGCTTATTTCAGTCCTTAATAAATCCCCCTGCTCGTGATCCCTCTGTCTCTCAAATAAATGAATAAATAAATTACAATTACAAGAAAACAAGTAGCCAGATTTTTTTTTAAAAGCCAGAAAATTTGAGAAGACATTTCACCAAAGACAAAGGACAAAACAAGTACAGGAAAAGATGCTCAATGTAACCCACAAACCATACAAAAAAGGATAAATTAGACCCCATCAAAATTAAAAACTTGTTCTTTTCTTAAAGATGCAATATTAAAAAAAATTAATAATGGCCAAAATCCAAAACACTGGCAACACCAAATGCTGGTAGAAATATGGAGCAATAGGAACTTTCATTCATTGCTATTTGGAATGCAACATTATAACAGCTACTTTGGAAAACAATTTGGCACTTCCTTACAAAATTAAACATACTTTCACCATATAATCTAGCAACTGTACTCTTTGATATTTATCCAAAGGACTAAAAACTTCTGTCCATGCAAAAACCTGCACACAGATATTTATAGCACCTTTATTTGTAATTGTCAAAACTTAAAAGCAACTAAGATGTCCTTCAGTAGGAGAATGGGTAAATAATATTTCAGAAAGTGGAATATTATTCAGCACCAAATAGAAATAAGCTATCAAGCCATTTAAAAACATGACAAACCTCAAATGCATATTAGTAAGTGAAATAAGTCAATCCAAAAGGTGATGTGTATGATTCCAACAATATGGCATTCCAGAAAAGGCAAACTATGGAGAGAGGAAAAAACAAAATTAAAAGAAACAAAAAAGAGTGGTTAACCAGGGCTTTCGGGGGGAGGGATGAACAAATCGGGCACAGAGTCAACAGAAATACCCTGTATGATACTACAGTGATGACTATGTATTCTTACACATTTCTCTAAATTTCTAGAATGTACAACACTAAGAGTAAACCCAAACATAAGCCATGAACTTTGGTTGATTGTGGTGTTTTGGCTTATGGTTCAACTTTTGTAACAAATGAACCTTCTGGTGAGAGATGTTTGTAGTGGAAGAAGGTAGGTGTGTATGGGGTATGGGATATATGGGGAGTCTCTATAACTTCCTCTCAATTTTGCTGTGAAAAATTCTTAAAACTGTTTTTTAAAAAAACAGTGGTAAAAATATAGACAGGGAGAATATTTGGAAAACATATTTGATATAATATTTGTATACAGAATATATTTTTAAAGTTACATCTATAAAGGGCGCCTGGGTGGCTCAATAGGTTAAGCCTCTGCCTTTGGCACAGGTCATGATCTTGGAGTCCTGGGATCAAGTCCCGCATCAGGCTCCCTACTCAGCTGGGAGTCTTCTTCTTCTACGCCTACCTCTGCTCATGATCTGTCCTCTCTCTCTTTCTCTCTCTCTCTCATAAATAAATAAATAAATAAATAAATAAATAAATAAATAAATACATTACAATTACAAGAAAACAAGTAGCCCAATTTTTTTCAATTTTTTTTAAAGCCAGAAAATTTGAGAAGTTATTTCACCAAAGACAAAGGACAAAACAAGCACGAGAAAAGATGTTCAAGTAGCCCATTTTTTTTTCAATTTTTTTTTTAAAGTCAAAACATTTAGAAGTTATTTCACCAAAGACAAAGGACAAAACAAGCACGAGAAAAGATGTTCAATGTCCCTGTTCATTATGGGAATACAAATTGCAACAATGGGATTCCCCTACACATCTGTTAAATGCAATGAGGATGCAGAACAAGTGGAACTCTCATACACTGCCTATGAGAATGCAAAATATTAAGTCACTTTGGAAAACAGTCTGGCAGTTTCTGATAAAAACGAAGCATCCAACAACCAACATATTTATGACTCAGCAGTCTTGTGCCTAGGTATTTATGCAAGAGAAATGAAAATAGATGTCCACATAAACACCTGTACAGGAATGGTTATAATAACTTTATTCATAATTGTTAAAAACTGGGTACAATCCAAATATCCATTACAGTGAATGAATAAACACATGGAAGTACTTCTGTACACTGCAATACTGCTTATCAATTTATCAATATACCAATATCAATTTGTCAGTTTGTTTATCAATAAAAAAGATTAACATGCACAAATGAAGATGAATCTTAAACTATTATGCTAAGTGAAAGAAGGCCACACAAAAATCCATATATTGTATGATTTCATCTTTATGACATTTTAACAAACACAATCTTATAGGAACAGAAATCAAATCAGTAGAAGCCAGGGTCTGAGGTTAGGGGAAGCAGACTGATTATAAAGAATAATGAGGAAAGATGTATGGGCCAGTGAAAATGTTTTATATGTTGATTGTGGCTGCAGTTACACACTTAACAGTAGGTTTGTCAATAGTCACAGAACTGTGTCTTTTAATATATTTAAATTATACTTCAATAAACCTGACCTTTAAAAAAAATAGGTTTTGATTTAGAAAGAGCTAGATTGATATCTTGTTACAGGAGATACTGACTTTGTAACCTTGGACGAAATTCTTAACTCTGAAATGTTAGTGTACTTCTCTTTATATTGGAAATTATAGTGTCCGTGCAAAGTGTTTGGCACAGAGCCTCCTTCTGATTTTTAGCTACTTACAAAAAAAGATGTGGATAATTATTCATTCACACAATGAGCAGAGTGGGAAGTAGGGATAGGATAGAGGTGATGGCACAAATGTAACTCTTTGCTAGGATGAACAGGAAAAACCCATGCACCCCACCACTTCTGAAGCCAAGCTTATCTTACCAAGTAAATTCTTACAGCTTACAGAAAGTAATTTAAAAAGTTTCATTGCCAACACAGGAAAAATATAAACTATAAATATATGTGTGTGTATCATATACAGTTTGTTAATTGGAGTGTGAATGCAGTAGAAAGAGGGTATGAGTAATAGGTGGCTTCAGCCAAATTTAGTCTAGTCATATCCTTGTTCTGCCAATATACCTCAAGCTTAAATGGTATCACTGAAGCTGTTTCTGACTTGAATTGCTCCAAAGCATTATCCTTGTGCCAACTAGGCTGAAATCTGGTGGTAGTACACGTCTGGAGCCAGATAGGCAGTGTCTTTTATGTTTTATTTATTTGCAGCATCACTTAAGCCATGCATAACTTTATAAGCACTTATAAAGCTAAATGCACAGACAATTTGTGAAGCAAACTTATGCCGGGAAATAAGCAGTTTACAATATGAAATATATTTTTATATTAGGAAGGTTGTTGGAGATTCTGTGGTCAGTTAAACGGTCAGGTTAATTGATCACCATGTGGAACTACTAACACTAGAGTCTTAACTACTTTTTGTGACTTTTTGTTTCAGATTTGGCTCTGTGATTACATAAATCTACTTCCCTACTGAACCCAAGTAATAGTGAGCATATCCTGTTGCTTTCCCAGAATCTAAGAAAAGAAATTCTACTTATTGATCACCTATTTAAGAAACAGATTTGGAAGAACAAGAAAAAAGAAAGAAAAAAGAAATAGATTTAGGGTATAGATCAAAATTCTCTATGTCTCCCAAATCCATGTCTGTTTTTTTGTTTGTTTGTTTGTTTTTATTTACCCTGCCACCTCTTTTTCATATGCTTCTGTTCAAGAGAGGGGGAGTGCGTGTTTGAAGGGTAATTATAATTGTTTTTAAAAAAATTCAAGGACTTGAATGTTTAAACGCTAGATAAGAGTGCTGTATATGCATATACAAATGTGTTTATAAATTAGCATTTAATGACAATGAATTAACACCTGAGTGCCTCTGGTGTGCCCATTCTTGCCCATAAATCATAAACAACTTCACCTAAGGCTAAGCAGTGGTTGCTCTGAAATTTCATGTTAAGACCAACTAACTGTTCATTACAAATCAATCAAAAGTGAACTCACAAAGTTCTAACATTCTGATGGAATTCAATAGAGAGACATTATTCAAATTATAAAAACAAGCTAACCATTCGTATTTTCAGTAGTTTTTAACTATGAAAGCAACAGAATCACATTATAAAGGAAACAGTGACCCATAATTTCATTTTCCTAAGAAAACCAATATTATTTTATAGCCTTCCTAACAATATCCGTGTGACTTTTGCAATGTGTGTCTCTTAAAAAATAAGTCACACCTGATTTTCTCAAAAAGGAGTTTGCAAACTCTGACCGAAGGGCCAAATTCAGTCAGCCATCTATTTTTATACAAACCACAAGCTAAGAATGTTTTTTATGATTTTAAATGGTTGAAAGTCAAAAGAAGGAATATTCCATGACCTTAGATGTTATTTAAATTCTTGTATTTTTATTTTTATTTTTTTTTATGTTATTTAAATTCTGAACAAGAAAGGAATAGACTCTGCCAAGGATCAGCCTACACTTTTCATTTTCATTATTAGGCAACTATGCCTAATAATGGTGGCTCAGACGTGAAACCAAAAGCTAAGTAAGAGAGATGAAATGCCATGTATGAGATTAAATATCAGGGAAAATTATCAAAACCTGATTTCTACAGATTATTTTCTTACTTGTTGTTCTGAACTCTATTTTTTTCCACCTGTTGGTTTTTATAAGTAGTTTGTTTCTTAAAACTGTTAAGGTGAATGATAGTTTCATACTTACCCAAAGAAATCTTTAATGCTAATTTGCCAGAAGTCTTTTCTTACTGTTGAGAGTCTTGTAAATATTTTTCATGAGGGCACATTCAGAATTTCCTGCACTTTAGAAATCATTCTGCTTTGCAAAGATTTTGTCCTGCAACGAGAATGTATGCATTTATTACCTGTGCAAAGTTACATTTTGCACAAGCCTTGCGCTAAGAAATTCTAAGGTTTTAATTTCTATTCTTAAATATATCAAGTTTAAAAATTACATATCACAGATATCCACTTATTATCCAACTTTTTAAGAGATATCCAGTTTTTTATGTTGTGTAAAATCATTTTGGAAACAAACATAAATCTTTCAAATATGCAGGAATCTTACATATTTTTAAAAATATCCTTTTGACAAAGATATTTGATTATACAGGCTTGAGACAAATTTCCTAATTTCTTAAGGTAGATTTTTTGAGGACTATTGTATAGTCATTTATATTGTTAGATGGTATAGATATTTATTTCTGCAGTTTCTGGTTAACACTGGTGATTATGACATTTATTTGTGCTTTTTAAAATTTGTCAGATATTTTAAGTGGTGAGATTTATAAACACTCTAATTATAGACACTCTCAATTCTGATCCATCAACTCAATTACCTAGCATGTTTGAATCATCTAGCATCTTATTAGAACTTCTTCCTTTGCAGTTTATCACCAGAAATTCATCCTTTATGAAAACAAAATGCTTAACAAATTCCAGAATTGAAAAATTACACGAATTAGAAAAAGATATGTCAAGTTTAACATTGTAAAAATACTCAGATATATAACATGTACCGTAAGAAAATTATGGCATCTCTGTTAGATAGAATGATTACTAGGTGTTCAGTATCTGGCTCACCACTTTGCTGTAGATATGCAGTGAATTGCATATAGTCCTCATTTAATGACGTTTTGTTGAATAAATAAACTCAGTAGATTGAACAAACACTTATAAAATCCTGTTAACACATGCTATCATTGTGGACCCTGACAAAGTCTCATCAAGTATTTTTAAAGTCTCTATCAAACCTAGAGTTTGTGTTAGAAATGCGGATAGATAAATAATAGATAGATAGATAGATAGATAGATAGATAGATAGATAGATAATATACATATAGAAAGTGTATAATAACTCTGTAAGTAAATGTAGGTCCATGCCTAAAAAATATCAGGAGTTTTTTTTAAAAGGGCTTTATGTCTAAGGGTCGGGGACTGTAACAGTATTGGTCTTCACTATTTCAATGACAGTTTGGATTCAGAGTGAAATTTAAAGTGGAATCTCTTACAGACGAAATTAATGTCCATTGTATTTTGCCATCACTCTGCTTGGGTCGCTGGTAAAACGTAGGCTGTGTTCTGTGATTATATTAGAGATTTGAATGGCTTCCGTGAGTCGTATCTACTCTGTGTAAGTCATAGTCTAAAAGTGGTCCCATTAATAATTTCTGAAACCAAAGGATTGCCCAATGGATAACATTTATTGAGTACTTAAGGAAGAAAAATATATGAGGTTCTTAAGAGGCTTGACTAGATTTAATTCTACCTATCTCACTGTGAGTATTTTCTCTTTGGTCAGAAACATGACAAACACCTGGAAATACAGAGTGTTTATTTTGAAGAATCCAGAAGATCTGTTGGATGACGAACTTGAAGTGTTCAAACAAACAAACAAACAAACGAAAAACCCAAAGCTAAAAGAAAACATTCATCTGGGAGTAGAATACACGGATTTTGTCTCCGCTGTGCTAACTGGCTGTACAACCTTGGACAAGTCACTTAAACTTGCTAGCCCTTAATTTTTTTCATCTCTTAAATGAAAGATGTCACAGAGGGATCTGATGATCCTAAATCCTGAGTCTAAATCCTAGAGGATTCTACAGGAAGTAATCAAGACAGCAGAGTATGGAAGAGGCACCTGAGTTCTTTGTAATGAAAGAAGTTGGCCATCAAAAGTTGGGATGCAAGAAGGCTGAGGATCCACATGCCACATACTGTTGCATGCTCCAAGGAGAGCTGCCTTCTCTCACGCGATTCATCAGCTCAATTCTTTTGGTTTTTCTGATTCTTATCCCCAGGACACTGCAATCACTTGTGAGTTTGTGTATTTGCTCAGAGTAATCATATTACATCCAGTGACTTCTGGCGTGGTCCTAGGACGTGGCAGCGTTTCAGCTGCAAGAAAGGAAAGGATCAATCTGAGCATTCTTGAGAAAGATTGCAAAACTGCTTTTAGTTCACCCACTGTATTTCTCATGTGAGATTTCTTTTAATGGGGAAAAAGCGACTTTTAAAAGGAGAAACTCGGATGTTTCCTAAAGCAACATTCAAAGCAATTAAATGGAGCTTTTTAAGCAACATGATCTTTTTACTCTCTCAATCTCCTCTTTAGCCTTAAGTAAAAACCAAAAAAGACCTTTGAAAATGATGATTTTTTTATATTTAATATGTGATCTTTTCATGTTTCTGCTGTTGTATGCTTTTGAGCTGTCTAACAACTATAGCTATATAGCCAGAAGAAGGGCAGACTTGTCTTATATCCTGTGAAGAGGTGACTACCTGAAGTGTGACAATGAAAGAAAACATAAGAATTCTATGAAAGGTTTGACTACAGAGAATATAGGGCCAAGACCTTCATCTAACCCTGGATACACAATTATTCTTAATAATGCATACCAGTATCTCTCTCAATCTCTCTCTCTCTCTCTCTCTCTTTCTCTCTCTCTCTCTCTCTCTCTCTCTGGTGACTTTAAGTAGTGAGCTTACGGAAATTGACAATATTTTACAGAAACAGAATTTTTTTTTAGAAAAAAAGCATAGTTCTGTTTCCTGTATCTTTCACAGTTCTTTAATTTGAGACATATCACTTTTATCTCATCTTGCTTTAACACCAGATTTGGTTTAATTAAATTTATGTCAAATGAACACATGAAACGAAAGAAAAATCAGAAAGCCTGCAGTTGCCCATTAGTGAGTCAGGGACTGCAGTGAAAGGCTTTTGAAGCCTGGCTTACTGCCAGGACAAGCTTGCAATGATGCTCGGAGACACCCATGATGCTTTGAAGGGAAGGACTTAGCTGACCTGAGCCTGCTCGGTGGAATCAGTTAAAATCCTCATGGGCTGGATATAAAATCTATAATAAGTCTTCTGTCTTCAACCATTTACTGTCAAAGGAAAAGCGTAGGGGGTGTAAAACCATAATCCGTATAGAAAATTAATTGTACTAGACCCATTCATTATTATTATTGTTATTGTTATTGATTATGTTATTATTGTTATAGATGTTATTGACAGGTGGTTTGGTTCATCTGTTTTGAAAGTAACATGCCAAACCTTTTGAAAAGTAGTGCCATACTGTCAATCTCCAGAGATACTTGATCAAAACGGCATTTAACTTAGGTTCTTCTAATTGAAATAACTGTCAACTAGTTAAATAATGTATGCTGTTAGGGAATATAAAAAGCATAACCTTTAGGAACTAATATTTAGAGCTTTGCAAATGTGTCACGGTTAAAACATCTAAGTTTAAAAGTGAAGCCCCAAAAGTTTTGACAGTCCTCTTAAAGTGCACAGTAAAGTATAACTGTCTCATATTGCTTCTAATACCACATGTTCTTTGTGTTTTTATACTTGAACACATTTACTACATACAGCCTCAGCACCCCCATATAAAAATATTTTAAATGACTCTAACAATCAAATATGATGTTTTTTCTTTGGTTTTTGCATTCAGATGTTTTTCTAAAGGGGTAGATGTTACTATGTTGATTCTTCTTGCTTGATTGGAATCTGACCCAGAGGTTCATTTGCATTTTATATTTTGACATTTTAGACATTAAAGTCTTTACATAAACTTTCGACAATAAATAGATAAATCATTACACAACAGCGGAGTACACAAAGCGTTAGTAAAACAAGACATACAATAGCAAGCTTGGTGAGCATCCAGCAATATCAAAGGAGCTGAGAAAGAAAGGCAAGAGCAGGCTCTCAGTGTCTTCCTTCTTTCTTCCTCCTTTCTTTCTCTCCTTCTTCTTTTTTTCTGGTCCTATTTGAAAATAACTGACACAAAGAAAAATCTAAATTTTCCCAAAGTCCAATCAATATTATCCATTGTGCTTCAACAATCCAGCAATACCAAGAATCATGAATGTACTTAAATCAATTTCTGATTCACTAAGTGTTGCTGGTCTTCCATAGTTGCACAATCTCATATTTTCTACTTATTTAGGACTTGCTCATAATTTTTTCTATTTCATTTATAACTGAAAAGAAAAGCAAATAAGAAGTAAACAACTCTAACGGTCGCATTTGTACTATTTGAACAAGTCTCCATTTACAGATCCAGTGCATCTTGAAAGGTTGGGAAGTATGTGTCTGCATTGTAACACCACATTACGAGTTGCCTTTGGTAGAATATCGTCCTGAGAAGAGAAAGGATTTCTGTCTAGAGCTGAATATGAGACATCATTTCTTGGCCAATAGCAAAGTCCTTAATTTTGTGGAATTTGTGAAATATGTTCAGCTAGATGCTGCCACTTGCCTCTAGTTGGATATTAGTAGTCTTTTCATTTTCATGAGATCAAATAAGATATAAAAATATTCAGTGTTTTCAAATTCCATAGGATATAGTACAATCCTAGTAATATAAGAAAAAAGATGGGTTTAATTTGCATTCACATTACCTGTGAGGAGGTTAAAAATGTGAGTTTATCTTCAAATAATTCAGTTCTTAAAACTCATGCCTCTCTTTGTTCTCACTATACATTTAACACTTAGAATATTTTATAACATCAACACATGCTTCTCCAAATAATCAATTACAATTAAAAGGAAGAATTTCATGTTTATGAAATTATCTTCAATTATTCAATATTAATTCAAAGTTCTTACTGCCATATGTGTTTTTCTTTATGAAAAACTTGTCAATTCCTTCAATAATTTTGTTTAGTAAAAGATATATTAAATTATCTGTTAAGAAATTGTACATCATCATGGTAATTGAGAAGAATCTTAAAATGCTCTAAGAACTATTTAATAATAAAAGTTTTAAGAAATTGAATATATTTGTGAACATGGTAATAGCCTTGTTTCCTTGTTTTTGATTATATTAAGATATTATTAGATGTCTGTTTTGTTTTATTCGTGAAGACTTTCTCAAAGAGTTACAGGAGAAAAATAAGCATACATTTAAAACTATCTTAGAGATTGCTCAGAAATAGTTTTTTCCTCCTGAAAAATATTTGTCCAATAAGCCTTTGTAAACCAAAATACATAATGACCTGACCACAGTATTCAGGCAAATTTTTACTATTTTTTTTTTTAATTTTGAATTATTTTAGTTATTGCGTAATGGAACTTTTCCCCCTGGCACTACCAATCTAGCCTCTTTATTACACATTTTAAAACCAAATTGCCAGAAGCGTCTGAAAGGCTGTGCTTCAGGAAAAAAAAAAAAAGAAGAAGAAGAAGAAAGAAAGAAAGAAAGAAAGGAAAGGAAAGGAAAGGAAAGGAAAGGAAAGGAAAGGAAAGGAAAGGAAAGGAAAGGAAAGGAAAGGAAAGGAAAGGAAAGGAAAGGAAAGGAAAGAAAAGGAAAGGAAAGGAAAGGACTTCAGGGCCAAGCTTTTGCTAACACACCAAGCTTAAGAGATGAATCAAGGGCGTAACAGAATGCTGAGAGCACCTTTCGCTCTGGAATCAAAGGCACACCATGAGAAGTCAACATTTTGCCTGAAGTTGTTCTTTCTGGCTCTCCTGTTGCCTGTAATGAAGTAGCTAAAAGGACATTTGGGACAATCCTGGGCCAAGCAGAGCTGTCTCAGATCCACCTAAAGAATCATAGCCAAAAGAAAGAAAAAATGATCCTGAGAAATATCTCAATCCAGTTCTCTGTATTTGTCCAAAGAGTAAAATGTGTGAAAGTATGGCCCACGTTACTGGGAGTAGAATTTGAGATTCAGTCTGTTGCTCCCGAAGAAGAGTCCCCAGTTAATGGCCACCCACTGGAACTCTGCTTTCATTTTGATCCAGTTGATGCAAATTTAAGGAGTGTGTGTTGCATTAGGATGCAAATTCCCCAGTTTTGTGTTTTAGAGTTTCCTCAGTTGCTCAAAGTGGAAGGGTTAAGATGGAATGATGAAAGAAGACAAGAACAACAAACCATTTAAAAATGATCCAAGAAGACATTTTAGCCACATGCTATTACTATCAACAGTGAGACTCTTGACGGGTGGGTGTTCCTACAGATACTTTTCTAGCTCAAGGTAAGGAATAATACAGGAGTCCTGATATTCTGATTCTGTCAATGCCCAGCAAAATGCCTCCCAAATAACACTTCCAAAAGAAAATTGCTTACAAATGCCATTTATTCATTTATGTTCACACAATGAAGCAAATAGATCAATAAATGGATATGAAGCATTTGGAGCATAGGGGAAGTCAAACTTTATTACACCAATTTTTTGTCAAATAACCAATTGCATCCCTAGCTTTAGACAGATGCTAAATTGCAAAGACAGCGCCAAATTCCCAGCACCTTTTCCATAAATTCTTTTTTTAGGAATTAAAAGCATTAGGTCTATTTTAATATTATCATCTAAGTAAATGAATACATAAATATATATTTTCTTTTTTTGGTTGAATAGTTTCTCTTTTAGGTACCATTGAGAACAGAAGGTGAAAGGTAAGAAAATGTATATTTTTATTTTTATTTTTATTTTAGAAAATGAATTTTATAATGATATTAAGAGACATGATTATCCTTCATATAAAATACAAATATTTAAGTGAAAAAAGATGTATTATTTATGCAATTCAAACCTAAAACTAAAAAGAAAGGGTACTCAACTTGAAGGTAGTATTTTTTTCATTATTGTAACTGGCCACAGGAGAGCCCACATCCCTTTTATTTTTTTAGAACAATAACTTGTTTTATCTGTTGTCAACATTGGTACATAAAATGCTTGGAGCATATTTTAAAAATCACACAGAGTCCTGTCTTTGAGTTCTGTCCTTACAGATCCCCCAGTTCTAACAATATCATCACAGAATATTAAAATATTCACAGCAAAGGGACATACAGGTTTGAAGGTTCCAGTCAAACTGATTATACAAAGTGATAACACCAGGGTTGTCCCAACATAAAAGCTGACAAGTCAAAAGGGGAGGTAATGTGCGTTTTCACTGGCAAATGGTAAAGATTCGGTGCAGCAAGACAGCTGCAATCCTGTGATCAGAGCCATTACGGAAAGAAAGGATTTTGATTAAGACTGTTAACTTTGCACAGAAGCAAATTTGAAAGAAACAGTAAGGGAAAATGTGCCCAATGCACATCTAAAATATTAATTAATACACCTCCGGAAACATGAGCATTTACGTTTCAGTTACATAGGGTGAATTCATGAACTTAGTTCAACATTTCCCCTTGCATAGATAGTGATGGGGTTCAAAAAAAGGCAGCAATGAAGTCACTTACAGTTTGCAATTCAGCTGTCATGTGGAAGTCTGCAGTAGGTATGAGCAAAATATACAGTGAAGAATATGTGGCTCTATATTTTACAGCAAAATCGAACTTTGCAACCGCTTATGCATAATTAACTATCTGGGACTAGCCTGCTCTGGTGTACCACTTTATAGAGCAATAAAAAATTAAACTAAAAATACAGACTCCTAGGTAACTGTGGTCACAGTAAAACTCTGTCTTCCTTTGCAAGCTTATTATTTCCTGAAGCTGTGGCTGACAGCTTCTATGAACACACATTTTTGCATATATTTTGTTTATGTGCGAGCCTTGGCATTTCAGCCATCTCCTGCTGAGGCCCCTTCCTACCATATGCTTCTGTTTTTCTTCATTAGGTGATGTGATCCCTTTTGACTGTTGCATGCATGTGAAAGGACAGTGGGCTTGCGGGGGAGAAGAAACTCTGCTTTAAGAGAGTGCACGTCAGTTGGCCTTCAGCTCTTTGGAGCTGATTGCCTCTGACAAGTGTTGTAGCTACTCGTCCTAATGGATGTCTCTGCTTTAGCAGAGAAGAGGTGAAAAGGATGTAATTTCCAGTGAAAGAAAGCAACGTGAACTATTATTTAATTACTGCCTAATATAAAACTCCCTAGGAGTCCTTGTTGATTTATAGTTTGAGCTTCTCCCTTTCTTTATTAATGAACAATCTAGTCTTTTAATGCAATGCACTTAAGTCACACCTGTTATTGATAGGGATTTTCCCAAACAGAACAAGGCAAACAATCCATTTTAATACTCTAAGCATATGTGCTTCTGAAGTGCTTTATTTTCTTAAATATAGAACCTGCTCTTTCACCCTGTTAAAAAACAAAAGCAAAACAAAACAAAAAAACAAAACCAACTTGCATTAGTGTCACCCAGGTTTATTTTTTTCAGTGGTCGAAGATTTTTTTTTTTTTTTAATTGCTCTGAGTACTGAACTTTTCAACTCTGGCTTCTAAGAATCAATTAAAATCCTCTTCTCCCCCCTCCTTCCTTCAATCCTCACACCCATAGCATGCTGAGTTAAGGAGACGTAGTTTTAGTTTTGTTTTTTAACCTCCTGCAATTTCTGAATATGGTGAAACTGATGTTCATCTGCAATCTATCTTCTACACAGAATTCACTGTCCTGCCAGGTAACTGGAACTTCAAAATCCGAGAGGAAGAAGTAATGCAAATCTGTTCTTCGTTGTCAAATGACAGGGTATTTTGCAATCAAGTTGCTTCTGGTCTTTTCTTTCATTGGGGAAACAGTACAGGCACAAACATGGCCGTGTGATGTTTTGAAATGAATTCTATTTACATATCATACTAAAATGACATGGCCATTCAAGAGATATCAATGTGATTTAAGTAGTAGCTGGCTTCTGTTCACCTATTAAGTACAAATAATAAAATTATGTAATTTTTCTTCTATATATAGTTTGTAAGAATTATATTGGCGAAGTTTCGTATATTTTCTACATTTTTTTGCTACTACTTAGATTTGCCTTATCCAGTTTTTCTTAAGTATTATTCTTACAGTATCTAGACAGATAGTAGCTTATTCATGCAAATTCTACGTCCAGTATTTCACAAAAAAGCACATATTAATGTTAAGAAAACACATTGGGTATGTGCCAGTATCTCATATGGAGAATAAAAATTTCTGTATTATATAGTCCATATGTTCAATCATGTTTAGCTTCTATTAATTTTTAAGTATTTGTCTTTCATTTTGCTCTATCCATATGTAGTCTAGTAAAACCATGAAATTTTGGTTTCCTTTTAAGTGTAGCCAATTTGCTGATTTGGATATTATCAGAAAACAGTTCACAAAATGATGCTACACTCTATTTTTCTACTCTACATTTTTGTCTTCCTGAGAAATAATCACATCTGCTTCATTTATTTAAGTATATATAAAATTGAAACAGATAGTCTACAAATGACAATAATGCAATTTTATGTTAAAAGCTTATAGTTTCTATTCAGGATTTTCCCAAAGCTAAATCTCTGACCTTTTATACAGATTCTAATGTTCTTTACACTATTGTAAAGAAATATATTTTTTATCCAGTAACTGTCATAAACATAGACCTGTGATTTGTATAGAAAGTGTTAATGGGCATGGATGCTATTGTCTATTCACTTTAGAATATTGCATTACTTTGAAACAGAGTATGAGTGTATAATTTTTATAAGTGACCCATTTCTTTCCAATTTACTTGCATTACTATAAAATCAAATATTGATTATCTTTGAGGAAGAAAGGCTATTTATGTGGCAATTTCCAAAATAAAATGGTAGTAATGCCAAATTGAACAATTTATGCTCTGCATGCCAATTAAACATTCTGACTCCTGATATAAAATTTGATAGTTTGACACCAAATGTTAAAAATAGGGAATAAAATTCACCAAATCATGTGAGGGTAAAATTTTATTTTCAATTGTTTTGTACGATAAAGGAACATTCTTTTTATGTTAAAATTACTATTACTATGTGTGAATTACTCAAATAGCAACACACAAATGTTTCCTTTTCTTGTGCAGTCCCTCAAGAAAAGATGAAAAAACTAAAAATTGAATCCTAATGTTTTTAATGTAAAATCAAACTTCATGCAGTTCCTGATAATAATAATAAACAGTTCCAATTAATATTCCTTCCTTCCTCTTTTCTTATAAGTATTTGTAGAGGATGAAGCAAAAACATGATTATTAGAAAAGTAGCTGTTTCCTTGTCTCATTTGGCAAAAATAAAAAATCTTCATTCATAATGAAGAACTGGGAGATTTCATGCTGTAGTGTGGCATAGAGCAAAAACTGCTGATTACATTCAAGGTCTAAACTCCATGAATAATAGAACTGTGACAAAACATTTTTAAGGTTGGGTCTTTTCCCAAGAAAAGTATCTTAATTAACCTGGCTCGGGGAGCATGAGATAGAATATTTAAAGGTGTGGCATTTGCTATACAACTGATCATCTTCTACTTTAAGAATTTTTTTGCATGGTTTATGGCATTTTACATGTTTAAAAGAAAAGTGAATAATGAAATTCTTCTGTGAGATTGAATCCAAAACTGTCTAAATCTTATACCTTTGCTAATGCAGAACAAAGTTTAGTACTTAGCTCTGGAGGTAAGAAATTTCCCTTAGATGATTTGGAAATGTTTACATTCCTCTGCCTCTACTTTTTTAAAAATATTTTTTTTCATGAAAGAAACACACACACACACACACACACACACACAAATACCCACAACAGGTATAGGATTACTGCAACTGGATTTTAACAGGCTGCTATTGGACCTGAGAGCAAACCCCTTAGTGTTAATAACTAATAAGGTTCTAATAAGGAAATTATTATAGAAGATCTTCAAAACCTCTTATAAGATAAAATACTGTTTTTTTTTAAATTGTTTCTTCTCTTATCCTCATAAACACCAGTAAAATAATAAGCACATAGAATTTTAGGGAAGTAGGTGACTTAAATTAGATTTTAAGTCTAGGGAGTCTCAGAGTGAGTCATCTCACTCAACTCAGTAAAATCCTTGACATTATTTTAATTTCTTTAAAGCACGTTCACATTTCTTCATGACCACTGTATAAATGATGCAAAGACTCACCTGAATACAGACACATAACACGTGTCTAATTATCAAAGAATCTTCATGAAACTCAAACATACCTTCCTCTCATTTCTGTAAAGAGATTTATAAACCGAGAGAATGTGAACCTCACGAATATTCAATGAATATTTTGAAAGGTAAAAACAGGGAAACCTGTGTGGCTCAGTGGTTCAGCATTTGTCTTTGGCTCAGATGGTGGTGATCTTGGGGTCCTGGGATCAAGCCCCACATCAGGCTCCCTGCATGGAGCCTGCTTCTCTCTCTGCCTGTGTCTCTGCCTCTCTCTCTCTCTCTCTCTCTCTCTCTCTCTCTCTCTCTTTCTCATGAATAAATAAATAATCTTTTTTTAAAGGTAAAAATATATTTCTACCGATTTGCCAAATGTGTTTTGAGTAGCAGCTAAAATAAAACCTTAGGTCTCCACATGTCTATTTCAATTTGATCTAATAACCAGTAAGAATACTACTGCTCAGAAATTCTGGTGGCAGTTTCTTCCAAGTAATACAACATGCATTAAGTGTCCATGGATGGAGAGGTAGTGGTCATTTTAAGAGAAGAGACTCCACTTGAAAATACAGGTACTTTGCAAATCAACAATTGAGGTTCTATCTCCCCGTTTTCAGATAGAGGTGCTCATTGTACGACGGCTCTATAAACCCTGTGCGCCGAAGACACAATCCGAAATCCAAAGGAAAACCGTTGAGGTTTACAAACTACTTTTCTTAATCATCAAAAGTACAGGGGGTGGTATTCTTGCCTCATTTGTGGGTCCACTCCCAACTCCAAACAGATCTGAAACCATTACAACGCATGGCAGTTGGTCGATAGTGTGGAAAAACCTCATTTACTGACTGGCCAGACAGTTTTAAAACCTTCAGATTTTTCTAAGTCTAGGTTATTAACTGTCTGACTGTAATCACATCTTCACCATAGGGAGCTTCAAAAGCTTTTCATTTGCATTGAATCAGTTGCCTTCCTCCCTGTCTTTTTTTCCCCCTGGAAATAAGCTTAAATAATTCAACAAACTACACACATGGCTAGTGATTATTGAACCATTCTGAGATACTCGAGGCAAATGGACCATTATGTGGTGGGAATTAAAACTTTCTTCCCAGTCACTGGGAGGGTATGTATTCATATATACAAATATATGTCTCGCAGCCCTTCTTCCATACTTCCCATTCTCCTAAAATAATGTGAAAAGCACCTACAGTTGTGCCATAACTCTTAGTCTCCACTGCTTTTTCAGCAGTTAGTGAGAGCCTTTCAGTGTGCATGTATATTCACTATTTCTTTGCCCAAGTGCAGAGACTAAGTTACTTTAAAAGAAAATACAGCACTCTTAGAGTCACACTGCAGATGAGTAAGAATAAATAAATTATGGTCATTCTAAATGTTCGTAATACTTATGATGAACTATGTTTGGCAACTTGATTTGACTTGGCCTTAATTATAAATATTTATATTTTGTTAGGTCTCTTTGTAAAAGTATTTGTGGATATTTTGCATTTACAGCCACACAAACTTTTGAATTATCTCAAACCTGGAGAAATATTTTGCAATTTTGTAGTTGTCTTGCCATCTGTTTATGTAGATGTTTCATGAATGAAGATTGAAAACTCTAGGCATTGTCAGCCTAAGGGAGAAAATAGGATTTTATAGTAGATTTTAACAAAGAAAAAAATTAATTTCAAAAGACATAAATAATTTTTATCGATATAGTACTTTTATTTCTCTAAGCAGATAACAATCAAAAACAAAGAATAAAAGGCAGAAAATCACATATTTCAATGTAAAATATCATAGAGCATTGAGTAATTGCAGAGTAGAAAATCTATTGGGAAAAGAGTTATTTTTTTCTTTAAACATTAACTTTGAAGTCTTAAAGAATGAGTCATACTACATTGCATAAGACTAATTCAAGTAATTTTTTTAGAAAAACACTAGTATCAAATATGGTATGCATCCTGACGCCAACATTAAAGATATGTCCATGCTAGCAATTTCATGTAAATATCAGTTGTGATTTTTTTGTGATTATATATATGTATAAATAATTTCAATTTTTGTGATTTATCTTAGTATTTATATAGCTTTGCATCCAGTTTCAAGTAGTATACAGCGTTTGTCAAACTATGATACCTTGGTCAAACTATAATGCATATAAAAATATATGGGTGCAACAAAAATACTTATGTATGTAAAATGAATAATCAGTGACACCATTTGTTGTTCTGTTTCTTATATCTTTGCTTATCTGTATATCTTTTCCCTAATTTTCTATCACAGAATGAGCCTGATTCTTAACTGGCTCCTAGTAAATACTTGCTGTTGAATGAACCCATGTAATTTATTCCTTCTAGGCTGATATGACATCAAGCAGTTCATAGCAATACAGAATTTAATTTCATATGTGTTTTACTGATTACATTTATTTGAATATAGGTTTTTTATTATATATTTTATGCTATTATGTCTTTGGTACTTTATCTCTGTGTTTGTTAATTTTTACTAACAATTGCTCCAACAGCTTGAGCATCCTAACTACTCTGGCATTATCACCTCTATTCAAGACAGAGAGATTCATGTACCTTTTTGAGAGGTGATGGTGGTGAGAAATGAGATATAGACAGCTTTTGAGAATCTGATTTTATTTATGTATCCTTTTCCTGAAACATTTTATTTATTTTTAAATATGGGAGAAGATATTTGCAAATGACCTATCAGATAAAGGGCTAGTTTCCAAGATCTATAAAGAACTTACTAAACTCAACACCAAAGAAACAAACAATCCAATCATGAAATGGGCAAAAGACATGAAGAGAAATCTCACAGAGGAAGACATAGACATGGCCAACATGCACATGAGAAAATGCTCTGCATCACTTGCCATCAGGGAAATACAAATCAAAACCACAATGAGATACCACCTCACACCAGTGAGAATGGGGAAAATTAACAAGGCAGGAAACCACAAATGTTTGAGAGGATGTGGAGAAAAGGGAACCCTCTTACACTGTTGGTGGGAATGTGAACTGGTGCAGCCACTCTGGAAAACTGTGTGGAGGTTCCTCAAAGAGTTAAAAATAGACCTGCCCTTCTACCCAGCAATTGCGCTGTTGGGGATTTACCCCAAAGATACAGATGCAATGAAACGCCAGGACACCTGCACCCCGATTTTCTAGCAGCAATGCCCACAATAGCCAAACTGTGGAAGGAGCCTCGGTGTCCATCGAAAGATGAGTGGATAAAGATGATGTGGTTTATGTATACAATGGAATATTCCTCAGCCATTAGAAACGACAAATACCCACCATTTGCTTCAACGTGGATGGAACTGGAGGGTATTATGCTGAGTGAAGTAAGTCAATCGGAGAAGGACAAACATTATATGTTCTCATTCATTTGGGGAATATAAATAATAGTGAAAGGGAATATAAGGGAAGGGAGAAGAAAAGTGTGGGAAATATCAGAAAGGGAGACAGAACAGACTCCTAACTCTGGGAAACGAACTAGGGGTGGTGGAAGGGGAGGAGAGCGGAGGATGGGGGTGAATGGGTGACGGGCACTGAGGGGGGCACTTGACGGGATGAGCACTGGGTGTTATTCTGTATGTTGGTAAATTGAACTCCAATAAAAAATAAATTTATTAATAAAATAATAATAAATAAATAAATAAATAATTAAATAAATAAATAAATAATAAATAAGATTTGTTTATTTACTGCAGAGACAGAGTACATGCAAGTGGGGAGGGGGGTGGGCAGAGGGAGAGGAAGAGGCCTAAAATGGGCCAATCCTGAGATCATGACCTGAGCTGAAACCAAGAATCCAATGCTTAACTAACTGAGCCACCCAGGTGCCCCTTCCTGAAATATTTTAGATAGTTTTTTCAGAGTTCATAAACCCACTGAAATCAACTCATGGAATGTGATTAAGAGCACCTAATAAGGGAATTTGTGCATGTTTGAGTATTGATTTAAGACCAGTGATGTGACACTATTAACGGTAATGGGCAAGATCAGTAGTGCCAAGCCAAATCAGACTGCCACTTGCTTTTATAAAGTTTTATTAGAACAAACTTAGCCTATTTATTTACATATTTTATCTGGTTGTTTTCATGCTCAATAGCATTGTTGCAACAGAGGGCATTGGCTGAAATCTACAATAATTATTATATGGCCCTTTACAGAAAACAGTTTGCCAAACCCTGGACTAAATGTGTACTCTAAATACAGGTGAATTTTTTGTTATTCAAGAAGCCAAGACTCAAATTTAATATGAATTATGAATATTAGTATAAATCACTGTCTATAAAATATAAGTGATTTTGACTTTATAAAAGTAAAAAAATATATATATAAAAAATAACAAAGTTAATAGCATGATAGTACTAGTTTACCAGGGACATCTAAAGAATATCATACAGTTCTGGATATCACATTTTGGTAGAGTGAATAAATTGATGTTTTTGTTTTGTTTTTCTCAGGAATGAAACCAAGATGATGAGAATATAGAAAACAAATTTAGAGGAAACAGTTAAGAAAATAAGGATGTTTAGCTTGGAAAAGAAGAGATAGGAGGGTAATAGAGGAGAGGTGAGGGAAATGATAACTGTTCTCAAATATTTTAGCCATCTTTGTAGAAGGTGGAATTTAATTTGTTTTGTGATTCCAGAGGCAGTGGTATGCTGATAAACTGGTTCTTTGAAGGAAAAATAGCCTGGGTTTGTACGTTTGCCAATTTTTGTGATGCAAATTCCCACCATGACTGATTTCAGCTACCAATAGGAAGTCACTGAATGCAAAGCTAAGAAGAGATGCACACATTTGGCTTTCCCAAGCACTTTAAGACCAGCTCCTGCACACCATTACAGAAGGCAAAGTAAGGCCTATGGCTGAAAACTACATGGAGCAAACATGGCTCACCTTAAGAAACTTATGATTTGAACTGGACTTCCTCAGGAGACTGTAAATTCCTTTTCGGAGAAAATGTTTATTAGCAGAGGCCATGCATGCTCTTCATGAGTGCACTAAGTAAAGCACAGAAAAAGGTGTGTTTTTTTAATCCCATGCAATTGTTTATGATCCTATGATATTCAAAGATTTGTTAAATATGCTATTCAAGCACTTCTGCCGTTTTCTTTTTTTTTTTTAAGATTTTATTTATTTATTCGTGAGAGACACACAGATAGAGAGAGGCTGAGACACAGGCAGAGGGAGAAGCAGGCTCCATGCAGGGAGCCTGATGTGGGACTCGATCCTGGGTCTCCAGCATCATACCCTGGGCCGAAGGCAGGTGCCAAACCGCTGAGCCCCCAGGGATCCCTGCCGTTTTCATTCTGAGATAAAGTTTCAGGTATTATAATTTCATGAGAATAAGGCATGTACCTGTTGATTTCAAACGTTATATGAGGGTCCTACAAAATACTAAATTGATAACAGACTTCTTAAACATAGATAAATTCAAACTTGCCCAAAAACATGCATTTTAGATATACCTTTTTTTAAAAAAGATTTTATTCATTTACTCATGAGAGACATATATAGAGAGAGGTAGAGACATAGGCAGAGGGAGAAGCAGTCTTCGTTCAGGGAGCCGGATGTGGGACTTGATCCTGGGACTCTAGGATCACACCCTGGGCCCAAGGCAGACCCTCAACTGCTGAGCCACCCAGGTGTCCCTAGATATATCTCTGCACACACTTTTCATTTTATCTCAGGTTTTCTCAAGATATCAAAATTGCATTTACTTCTTTGTGTTGCAAGCACCTTTTTGATAATAGGAGATATCTAATATTCTTAAAACCCAAGGAGATAATTGGAGAATAAGAATTTTATTCTTATTTGCCTGTGCATTTCTGAGGGAAAGCTTTTCACAAAAATTCTCCAGGCATCCCTGAGATGTTGTGGGAGAACGCCTAAATATAATATCATTGATCCATAGGATCAGCTTTCTTAGGTGACCAAAGGGAAAAAAAGAAGTCTCAAAATCACCTTTCTCTCAAAAATCCAATTCTACAAAATAAAAAGTAAACTAACATAATAATATCTATTTCTCACTTTACTTCATTTATTTCATTAATGGCAGTAATACTAATAATCTTCATAGTGTGAGAAGCCTTTGCATCCAAATGAGAAGTAGCAACAGTAGAACTTACCACAGCTAATTTACACCCAAGAAAGAGGGCTTTGTTAGGATGGCAGAGCCTGGCAACTGTGCAAAACATAAAGTTGAAATATTAAAAGAACAGTTCTTAGCTGATTTTGTTGGTTGAGTACCCAACAGCCAATTCCTACACTTTTAAAACCGTACTTTTATTAGAGTAGCCTTGTATGTTGAGGAGAATCTGGACTCCTGTACAACCTCAGTGGGGAAATGTCAGTAATAGTCTCCTTATTAATGATTATTTGGAATGAGTATATAATAGAACCCAAGCCAAAGGGCAATGGGGAAATTTGCTCTTGGTATCCAGGGAAAGGAACAAAAGGGCACTCTTTTCAGGTGTTGAAAACCGTAAGTATGAGATCCTTTGGGCTGATCCAGGCATACTTTGATTATGACTGGGCAACTCAAGAAACATCATTTCCAGGATAGAAGAGCATAAGGTAGAAAGAAACTGGACGCTGGATGATGCTGTTAAATCACTGGTTTAATCATTCCTGGAAATGTGCTGCTTCTGAACTTCTTTTTGTGTAAAATAAAAAGGAAGATTACATAAAGGCTTTTACAAACAAACAAAAGCAGAGAAAATAATTTTCCAGAAGAGAAGTACTGTAAGAAATATCAGAAAAAGGTCTGCAGGCAGGAGTATGATACTACCTGAAAGTTTTGATCTAAAAAAGAAATGAAGACATCAGAATTTATACAATGAGTAGATATATGAATTTTTATTGTTTTTAATTTCTGTAAAAGATCATTAAACATCTTTAAAGAAGAGTATGAATGTATTGTTTGCTCTATAACATATAGAGAAATAACATCTGACAATAATATCAAAGGATGAGAGAGAAGAAATTTAGTATACCACTGTAAACTTCTTATACTACATCTAAAGTGGTATAATGTTATTTATTAACTAGAGTTGATATGTTAAAGATGTATGCTATAAAGCTTTAAACAATCATTGAAAAATTTAAAAGATAAAGAAAAAGGAAACCAAAAAGATGAGACAAATATTAAACAACTAGCAACATAGTAGCTTTGAATCCAGAAATATCAGTAATTGCATTAGATATACACAAATAACCCTAAATTAAAAGACAGGTTGGTAAATCTGACAGAATAGCAAGATTCACCGGTGTATGTCTGTAATAAAATTACTTTAATATAAAGCCATAGATTGATTAAAATAAAAGGATAAAAAGAAAATATACCATAAAATTCTAATCAAAAGTAAGTTAAGTGGCTACATTAAAACTTGAGAAAGTGGGCGTTAAAACAAGCAATATTGTCAGTGATAAAGACAAACATACATTAGGATCAATTAATCAGGAACCTATGATAATCCTAAATGTATATCTATCTAATAATAGGCTCCTAATTTTGAATTAAAGATGTCCTAAGAATAATCCAGTTTGGAACATAGTCCTTTTGCTTCAGAAAAATGTTTTAATTCACAAGAAATAATCTTATCATCCTACACATCCACTAATGTATGTAAAGATCTTAGCTTATGTTTGGCAAAATACATTCCTAAAATAGGAAATAATATGAATAACTATTGAAGCTTTTTTGTTTTTCTTTTTTCCCTGGTGCTTTGGCAGTTCGACAGCTTTAAGAGTAGAAGATATTCAGTTATATCTTTCAGAATGCTTGGGTTCAGAGATGGGTCTTGAATTTGTTTCTTAGAATATTGAATCTGAAAACTTAGCAGAATTAAGAAAACTCAATCTGCAAAATATGTGAATTAGAGAATCAGTCTTATTCAACAAAATAAATCTCTAATAGGCATTAGGTTTAGCAGGATTTCTTTCCCTTTTCCCATTCAAATTAATATTCTAATTTTAGCTTGGGATATTGCTTATGCAGTTTGGTAAAGAAGAATTAATCAGATTAAAAGTAGAATCGACCTGAGAAATTACTTTTTTAAAAAAACTAAAACAGATTTACATCGGTCTATGTCAGTTTCTGTCGTTTCATTCTTCACTATTATCTGTTCAATTAGATTTTATTGCATTTCCAACTCTTAATACTAAGATGCTTTTCCAATATTCACTTCATGAAGTAGCATAGATCTTTTTAAAAAGCCTACATTTTGAACAACTTCTCCGCAAATACTTTCTTTCTTTCTTTTTTTTAGGATTTTATTTATTCATTCATGAGAGACACATAGAGAGAGAGAAAGAGGCAGAGACACAGGCAGAGGGAGAAGCAGACTCCATGCAGGGAGCCCAACATGGGACTCGATTCCAGGACTCCAGGATCACACCCTGGGCCAAAGGCAGGCGCCAAACCGCTGAGCCACCCAAGGATCTCCTGAAAATACTTTCATGTACCTTTAAATGATTTCCTCCTCATGATTATAAAAGATTAAATTATTTTTCTAACTTATTCAGAATCTGAACCATGTTTTTCATGGAAGGGACAATTTCTAAAACCATCACTTTCACAATACTCCCATATTGGTAAACATCTTTAATTATGCTTCAAAAGTATAAATTATAAATAAACCTACAAAATGTGATTCTTTTAGAAAAAAATATTGTATTTTTTTTTTTCAAAACCAAATGTAGATGTCAGGTGAGGAACTTTCATTCATTTAGTTGATCAGTAATGATGGACTTTCTGCTAGTTACTATTCCAAACACAGGGATATGCATGGGTGTAAAAACTCATATTGGTTCCTGTTCTATGAAAAGGGGACAGCAACATTCACTTCAAACACAGAGAAATTTCATCTTTGAAAAGTGCTCTGATACGATACACCAAGAGTGACTATTAAATGAGGAGTTAGCCTGGGGAAGTGATACTTTATCTGAGATTGGAATAATGAGTTAGAATAACTAGGTAAAAAGGAAGGGGAAGAAGGTACAGGCAGAGACATCAGTTTATGCAAAATCCCTGTGGTGGGAGGAATATAGTAAATAAAAGGACCAAGAGGAAGTAATTTTGATTGAAATGCAGAGAGCGTGAAGAAAATCTGGTAGAAGATGTAACCAGAGAGGTGGGCAAGGCCAAAACATGCTGTTGTTCTATAAAAATTTATTTACTTTTTCCACATCAACAACAATGGGCAGCAAAAGTAGAATTTAATTTAGGGGAAAAAATAATGATCAAAGTTATATTAGAGAAGATTCCTCCAGCATTAAAGAATGGAATGGAGATGGGTCAGGATTAATTTTGGTACAACTTGGCAACTGTGGTATGCAGAATTCTATGATGGCTCCCTGAAGTCCTCACTTCTCATGTATATACCCTGCATAATACCTTCCCCTTGAATATGAGTAACGTTTATGAATATAACGACTTAAGGCTCATGATTGGATTATGTTATATGAGAAAGGTGAAGGGATTTTACAGATGTAATTAAGGTCTGTAATCAGTTGACTTTGAGATCAACAAAGGAGAGATTAGCCTGGGCTTGACCTCATCATGTGAATCCTTTTTAAAAATCCTATAAAAAGGATTCAATCTTCTCCTGAAAGTAAAGATTCAAAGGAGGAAAGATTATCCTGCTGGCTTCGAAGAAAGAGACATCAGTATTTTGAATTGTCTGTGGACATACCCACTTGGTGAGAACCTGATGGTAGTCTCCAGAAGCTGAGAGCATTCCCTGACCAAGTGCTAGTGAGATATTGGAGTCCTCATTCCTATAGTCACAAGGAACTAAATTCTGCCAGCAACCTGGGTAAGGTTAGAATAAGACCATGAGCTCCAGAGGAGATACAGCCTGGCCAACACTTTGTATAAGCCTTGTGAGACATTGTAAAAACAGTCCTGTCTAACTCCTTGTCCACAGAAACTATGAGATAATAGATGCATATTGTTCAAACTGCTACTTTTGTGGTATTTTGTTGCACATCATTAAAAGCTAATACACCAGTTATCAGTAGACCAGCTAAAAGATGATGGTACATTGGCCTAAGGTAATGGTGGCACAATTAGAGAGAATTAGACTTATTCAAGAAATTAAGGAAATAGAATTATTAGTACTTGATATATATAGGATATAAAGTGTAGGGCAGCCCGGGTGGCTCAGCGGTTTAGTGCGGCCTTCAGCCCGGGGCCTGATCCTGGAGACCCAGGATGGAGTCCCACGTCAGGCTCCCCTCATGGAGCCTGCTTCTCCCTCTGCCTGTGTCTCTGCCTGTCTCTCTCTTTGAGTCTTTCATGAATAAATAAAATCTTAAAAAAAATGAATATAAAGTGTAAAAGAGGAGTGTTAAGGATGCCACCAAACTTTATAGTTTGATCAGATGGATCCTTGAGGGTACCGATCACTGAGATAAAGAACACCAAAACGCCAGCTGATGGTGAACCTGGATTTCAGTGTTTAAGGGTTAGAGGTCTTTGAAACATTTGGGTGTGTTTCAAAGTGGTTTTGAAAATTAAGTGGCATGTAGTGTTTAGCTCAGAGTGAGCATGAATTGGGAAAGAGAGCAGTTAGAGATTTTAAGAAAACAGAATTTGAAATTGTTGAGGAAGGCATAAATGTGAATTGACCAGAAATATAGTAGTAGAATTAGTGGAAATTTATGGTAATTAATTGGTGAGTAGGAATTTATGGTGTAATTAATAAGCCTATTTTGAGACTCCAATAGGCAACTCTAAGCTCTTCCAGGTGAACTCTGGAAAAGGAGAAAGTGGAGTTCATTCTAAGATAAGTTTTGCAAGATAATTAGAATAAAAGAAAAGTGGAAGAAAGGCCCTTATAGGAATAGGAAGGAAAAGTAAAGAAACCAGGCAAAAAAAAAAAAAAAAAAAAAAAGGAGTTAAAAGGTAAGGCTAAATTATTTAAAGGAAAGCAAATAAACACAAGTCAATACAATTAAATAAATGAATACCTTCAAATGTATTTAATATGTAGCTCATTCGATTTTGAGTTTTATCATCCACAGAAATTATTCTATTAGGAAATCCACCAAAGGGGCACCTGGGTGACTCAGTAGGTTAAGTGTCTGCCTTCTGCTCAAGTCATGATCCTGGGGTCCCTGCTCAGCAGGGAGTCTGCTTCTCCTTCTACCCCCACCACGTAGTGTTCTCTCTCTTGCCCTCTCTCTCTCTCTTTCATTTAAATAAATAAAATATTTTTTTAAAAAAGGCAATCCACAGAAAAGTAGTGATGCTATATTTAAAGGAAACATAATTTACCCCTTTCCTCTTGAAAATATAAAGAAAGAACAAAAACCAGGCAGTCAGGTATTAAGTAAAGCTATTTTAACACAAGTTAAAAAATCTATAAATTATATATTTTGCTCCACTTCATCATCTCTAAAATGGGGATAATAACAGCACAAAATAAACCGGGTCTTATGATGATTAAAAGATAGAATGTACTTAGCACAATACTTGATAAGTAGTAACCATGAAATAAAACTATATGTTTTTAAATTTAACTTGCTTTAACTACATAAGGTTCATGTGTTTCAGAAGTGAAGATTCAAATGATGGGATAGGATGCTAGAATAATAGAAGGAGATATTATTGGGAGAAGACATTATGTAGAATGACTTGTCTACAATATTATAAATTTTTTAAATGGGTGGAGTCCCAATATGAATTGGCACAGTGGTAGTAGGTAGAGATATATGTAATAGATGCATTAGATATAAATATAGATAATAGAGGAGAATACTATGCTGGTTGTTATTATATGAAAACAACTGCTAACATTTAAGCAATTACAATACTGCATTTAATTACAAGTTGCCATTAAAAAATACAACATGATGCAGGTGTCCTTTAAGTGTGACTATGTCCTACATTATAGTGGAAAACTAAAACAAAATAAACAAAAACAAAGAAAAACAGACTCAGTTCTTTCTTTTATTAATTGGCCAGTTAGAAATTGCTATCTTCTCGTGTTGCATACAGAATAATTAGAGTGTTAAGCAATTTGAGTTTGTTAGACAGTGTGATCAGGTAAATCAGAACAATAATTCATAGGGCACAAGGGTTACTGAATTAGTTATTCAGCAAATGCACCGTTTATAGCACCCATGGGGCTTGATTTCTCATTTTTTATTTATTTTCTGTGTGCACCTGTTTAGCTGTTAGATTTCTTCCCTCCTGTTATAGCCTCTTGCTCCATTTCACATTTCTTGAGGACTGCACACACAGCAATATTGTAAATTAAAGAAATACAGAGAAGAAGGGGGAAGAAAAGAGTTCTCAAGAGAAGGAAAGGTGAAAGAGACATCAGAGACTAAGTATGTAGACTGATTTAAGGTGCTATAGTGCTATAAAAATAAGATAGCCATCTTCTTCAGAAGATATGCCACTTTTTGTAAATATGTTTTGGCAAATTTTACTTTGACTTTCATTAATAAAAAAATTAAACGTACATTTACCATTGAGCAAGATGTGTAACAACAACCTATTCCACTTTCTTTTAAATCTCTTGCAATAAGTTTTCATAAGTGATTACTCATATCCATTGTTCTCTAACACATGACATTTGCATTGCAAAGTTAGGTTATGGTATGCAATTGGCTCATTTTTTTTTCTCCTGGTAACATCAATAAAGTACATTGTTGGGAAGTTACCTTGATCTGTTTCATCCAGAACAAACTTGTGACAACACCATCCTACTGACCCAGAATAATCTCAACCCAAAAAATCCTTGGAACAAGAAATGAAATCAGACAGACAACTGGTTGACCAGACTCAAATAAGACTCTGGGTGAAAATATAAACTCTAGCAATACTGACCTAGGTGAACATTCTTGAGTTTCTTCATGTTTTTTTTTTTTTTCCTCTGAAGCCACATTCTATACTTCATAATTTATTTCTCAGAAGTTACATTCTTTCTCTTACTGTATTTTTGATTTTTTTTTCTTTTTTTCTTCTTTTTGTTTTTTTTTTTTTCTGAGTATAATGGGAAAGTAGCTTCAATTAGCATTCTATGTGAAGGTCTAGGAGGTTTTTCCCAGGTCAAAAACAAATAAGCAAGCAAACAATATAACGTCAAAAAGTTTTCCCCATCTACTTAGGATATTAAGGCATTTAAGACTGAATAAAGTGTAATTGGAAATTAATCATTTAGATAACTATCTAAAATGACATCAATTTTTCCTTTGTTTAGTTCTTGATTTGACACCAGGTTTATCCAGAATTAAATTTGAATTTACATTTAGATAGAATTTTTAAAATACTATTTAATCCTATGTTCATCACAAACAAGCTGTCCTAATAAAGCCAAGGGTTGTATTTTTTTTAATTCAATCATTGCTGGTTTTTTTTTTTAAGTCCATATTCTATTCTACCATGAATTCCTTATGTTATCTTTATTAGAGGGAGAAAAGAATATGACATTCTGAAAATTAAACATGTGCTTCATTTGGTCCAACTCTGCAATTCACATTTAGTGATTTTTTTGGTCATTTATTTTTTGAACAAATTATTTATTATATTTTATCAAAAATTAGCAACTCTTATTCCTACTTTATTTGCAAAATATTTAATCAAACAGGCACTTCTCTTTTGATCACCATAAATGTCAAGGTAAAATTATAGAACTTTGTGAGAATTTGACAACTGTAGAAAATCAAGGTTCCAAGAAGGTAATAATTATGTCTGGTTCATCAAACAATGAAAAAATATTCCTGACTGAAAGATGTTAAAAGATTGGTTCAACACAGTTCATGGCATATAAGAAGTACTATATTAATGTTTGAGGAATTTAGTGAGTTTTAATGGAGGAGGGTTTTTGGATTGGTAGAGAGCATAATTTACAGTTTTCTTTTTATAGAACTGATCTATAGATTAGATTGAGCATATTATTAATTTTTGTGCACCTAATTTTTTCATGTCAGCTACAAAATAATATTTAAAGTAATAGTAAGAAATAGCTCATTAAATACATATACACATGTATATTCTAGCACAGTAAATGATACTTCTGTCCTTTTCTGTAGGGAAAACATGGTCTTTAATCAAGTTCTGAAACCTATTGACTAAATTCCATTTCAGTAACTTACTAGGTAATAGATACTGGGAGAGCTGCCCATCTTAGTTTTTCTCTGGCTGCTATAACAAAATACTCAGACTAGTTAGCTAATGAACAATAGATATTTGTCACAGTTCTGGAGGCTGGGAAGTCCTTAATCAAGACACCAGCATAGCCATGTTTGAGGGCCCTCATTCTGGTTCAGAGACAGTACCTTATTTCTGTGTCTTCATACTTGGTAAAATGGGCTAGGGAGCTCTGTGAGATCTCCTTTACAAGAACATTCACCCCACTCATGAGGGCTCTGCCCATATAACCTAATCATCTCCCAAAAGCCCCACATAATATCATCACATTGGACATTAAATATCAACAGCATATGATTTTGAGGTATTACAGATATTCAAACCATAGCACCACCTTCATTCCAAACCATAGTTTCTCCACATGGGAACTGTATAATACTGCACTTATCTCACAGACTAGTAAGAAATTAATACGGAACATTAGTACGACTTTTAAGACAGTGCCTAGCCCACTGTAAGTACTTAAATATCGGTTACAACTGTTATAGTATTTTTACATCACATTTCAAAGTAACAATCCAGTTTTTCTTAATATGCCTTATTTCCTTCTTTTGGTAATTGAAAAGTGAAATGTTATTTTTCAATTTAAGCTCAGAAATGCATGAAAGTACCTTCCTAATCATCATCCCAATAGCCTAAAACAATTCAGTCATGTTTCTGATTTGGCATCTAGATCTTTAAGACAAATAATGTTTTGAAGATAAGTAGTTTCTTCTTGCCCCATAGGTAAGCCAACAGAAATACCAAGTATAGCAGTCTGCCTGTTTACCAAGCAATCAGTTTGAATAAATAACATATACAGTGGTTAAGGGGTCAGACCACAGGGATTAAAATGCTAGTTCCACTTTAATTACTTATGTGACTGTTTTTAGGGAAATTAATCTCTGTACTTAAAAAAATATATACCTTGGAAAAAAACCTGGAATTATGTCAATAGAGTTTTTTGTTCATGAATTATAAATGATAATTTTGAAAACTGTGATAATGTAGTAGTGAACTAAAATGCAAACAACTCATTGAAAATTAGATTTTGTAAATATTCAATTTATATGGAATATCACATATTTAAAACCAACAGGTCTTGATAAGCAGCAGCTATGTTGATCCTTTTGATTGCCAAAGGTGTCTTGCACATCTTTTGTAAATGATAGAATATTTGACTGAGGACTTCAAATTTGAAGCCATGGAATACTTTTAAAAATATAATTTCTTTTTTCCAGTAACATGTAACACAGGAAAATTAGTTTTGTTTTCCAAAATTTCCAAAATTTTAATTACTAATTTTACAATATGACAAGATTTGATGCTGTGCTTTTGCTCAAATACCAGGCAAGGTATTGCTTTTCTATTTGTGGTGGTAGCCATTTGTAATAATATATAGTGTTATTGCACTATCAATATATTGGAAAATTCCTCTGAAGTTATATTTATAATTTTTTGTTAGTGAAGAAATATGGAACATGACCTGAAATGTGGATTTTCTTTTTTTTTCCTGCAGTACTCTTGCACTAGCATCATAGCCTCTTAATCCAAGTAACAGCATTATGCATCACACCATTTATGTGTTTTGACATCACAGAATAATTACCAAAGAGAACAATGATTCATGCAAATATCATATCATCTTTTAAATATTAGCAGAAAGAACTTTCTTGCTGCAATCTGATATTTTCCCTTTTTTGTAGACAAAATGAAATGTTCCATGAAGACAAAATATCAGAGCATTTGAGAACAAATGGACTTGACTGACCATTGAGAACAAATCTCCACAATTCTGTAAAGAAAAGAGAAATTGTGGAACATCACTTGCTTGATTTTGAGTTTGGTAATACACAGAGTTGCCTCTCAAAATTTTCTCAGCCTACATAATGACATTAAAATACAATGATATCTTTGAAGTCTGAGAGACTAGGATATGTGGATTTATGTGAAAGGATAGTTTTTGATGTACTTAAATTGCCACCACTATGTAAATTGATTTTTTTTAAAGCAATCTGTCCTATGGAAAATAAATAAAGCAGAACAACCAAACATTTGCAATAAGCAAATCAAAGCAAAGTGAACAGAACTACAAAACAAAATAGCTTAGGTAGATTGAGCACTTGCCCCAGAATCAAAAGATTAGGGTTCTAATCAGTCCTGATAAAAAGCCAGCTCAGCACCTGAGGCAGGGGATTGGATTGAGTCATCACTTACTGGTTTTCCAGTAATAGGAAAGAAAGAAGGAAGGGAGGGAAGGAAAATGCTTGAAGTCAAGTGATGAGTATATTTGGTTATAGACTAGAGTAAGGAAGCTTTGGGCTACCAAAAGTAAACAAAGTTACAAAAGCAAAAGAAATATAAAATCAATGAAACAAAACAACAACCAGTTTATTTTTTTTAACAACAATTAGTTTTAATGAAAACAACAACAAAACCCCGGAACAACAGCATACACGAAAGGAAAGAGTGAAAGTGCTTGATTTATTTTTTAAGTTGATACAACAATGAAAAAGTATTGATTTGAACTTTTTGTTGTTTTCACTGGAAACTGTTATGTGGTTTAGACTGGATCCTTGGTGTGTTCATTGTGGGAAAAATACTTTGATAATGTGTTATATTTAAACATGATATAAATGGATTTTGTGGAACTGTGTTGAAATACTATATGTCTAATGCAGTATGTCTTATCTCAGGGATAAAATTGAGATCATACTTCTCACCACCAGAAATAGTGAGTTGAGGGATCCCTGGGTGGCGCAGCGGTTTGGCGCCTGCCTTTGGCCCAGGGCGCGATCCTGGAGACCTGGGATAGAATCCCACGTCAGGCTCCCGGTGCATGGAGCCTGCTTCTCCCTCTGCCTGTGTCTCTGCCTCTCTCTCTCTCTCTCTCTGTGTGACTGTCATAAATAAATAAAAAAAAAAAAAAAAAAAAAGAAATAGTGAGTTGACCACCTGGGGAAATGATTGAGAAAATGCTCAGCATAATACCCAGCTCAAAGAAGGCACTCAATAAATATTAAATCTTCCTTAGTACCATTGCCAATATTATAAACTGACAATAAAACAGTCTGGAAATTAAATAATCTGAATAATGTTCTTCACTCAGATAAATTTCATCTAAATTAGGTGACACTCTAGCTTTATTTAATATGATAAATAATTAAAATATTCATAATTTCAAAGGAAGTGAATCAAGAAAAGTGTGGAAGGGCAGAAATGCATAATTTCCAGGTATACAGAGTATGACCAAAGAGGAAAGATACCTTATACAACTAGGAAAAAAAAAAATCTGCATTACTTAATAGAGCAGGGAACCAATTAAGAACAGTCCCCTATCCAGTTTAATTAGGCTAACTACAGGTAAGGGAATCCTATGGTATAGGGAGGAGCATTAGGTGGTGAATTCTCACTGCATTTCTTTCATCTATGACCCCTCCACTGTGACAATGTTAAAGATATGTAGTGCTTGACTTTCACCCAGGATTACCCTTTAATGTGGAATTTAAATAAATTAACACCTTCACATTATTGGAAACTGAACTCCAAATGTACTTCAGTGCTATAACAAATAACAAATTACTTGTTCTTTTATTTCTTCCCCCAGATTACCACCAGATTATAGCATATCGATGTCTAATTTCAGCTTTAGTACATTTGCTATCTTCCAAAAATCTGCGATCGATGAAAAAAGAATATTCAACACATTAATCATGCAGTGTCAAGACTTAGCTTTAGAACACTGCTGAAAGATGAAATCAGAAGGTGAAAAGAATAACTTTAGATTTCTTTCTGTAAGGTTTAGCTGCAGCTCTCCCTTATTCTTAATTCACTCTACTTTCAGTGTTTCAGGAGCACACTCTGGATAAAAACTGGATTTTGTTTGTTTCCCCTTCACATACTGATTTTAGTAATGAAGCAATGATAAAAATCCACCAGGGGGCAGGAACCTAAAAAGAGAGAGAGAGAGAGAGAGAGAGAGAGAGGTATTCAGGGGAAAGGAAAAAAGTCTTCTAGCCTGATCAAATATATATGTGTGTGTGTATGCCCATGCACGCGTGTGCACACGCATGCACGTGCATGTATACAAAATACAAATGGATATATCTATATCTATATGTATAAATATAGATGTTACATACTTTTTTCTGGAGTAAAAAAATATAAAAGGAACTAACTGTGCAAATTCAACTCAACTTGTTTAAGCTGTTTAAAGCAGAGTTGGTGAGGTTAGAAGATGGGTTATTTACCTGAAATAAATAAAGATGCTTATGTCAGGCAAATATATGAAAACTTAAGACGTGGGAAGAATATACTATTTCTCTCTCTAGTAGTTTCATCCTACATTGAATTTCTTAATTGATGTAGACTTTTCTATTTTTTTTTTGACTTTTCTATTTTTTAAACTTATTTGCCCATCTTTAACGTGAGAGTTTAAAAAGAAGAAATTATTTTCTAGATCTCTGGGAGATTTCAGGAGCAGTAACACAGGACAGTGCAGGGATTGAGATTTTGCTGTCGGAAATACCAACGTGAAAGGTGAAAACTCTCAGGTCACGTTCTTGCTGAATCTCTGCTCTTTAAGCAACATTTAAACTCTTGCCTTGGTGCATGCAGCTGAAGCACAGGCATTATAAACTATATTAAGACTCTTAGGGGAAATAATTACTCCATATGAATGTTAAACAATATTTCAAATCATAAAATATGTGCATATATATATATATATCTTAAAATTCTCTATAGCTACAACTTCACCTATAGCCAGCTATTTATATATCTAGCTCTTTAAAACATCTCCTTGGTTTTTATGAATATGCAGTGAAGTTATAATACTAGCAAAGATTAAAAAAAGAATGTGTCTTAGAATATTGGATCATAGGAATTAAATTGGAAGGGGGGAAATAGTATCAAACCTGCTCATTGGCTTCTGAATGCTCATTTTTTTACCTGACTATGTAAGTTGACATTCTCTTGGGCACTTTTTTTTTGACCCTCACCACATCAATGAGTCTTATTGTCCATAGCAGCTACCATTTCACTGGTTAAATAATTTTGTTCACTGATTTCAGAATGAAAAACATATTTAGAATTAAATATTATGATTCTTACCTGTACGTGAATGCGAAATTTCAACATCAAGGCAACAAGAGATTATGATTTTATAGACTCTCAAGTATTCTCTGATGTGAATCAAAAATGTATTCATATCTAATAGTGCAACAATGAATGATACTCCATGGTTAGACATTAAGCATAATATAATAATACACAGTATTACTTCATGTAAGTATATTTTGAAGGCATTCATTTAAAGCAATTTAGTTTTTCATATTACTTTGCATGTGGAGAGCAATATTGCTGACATCCATTCATAAATTCATTCAAAAAACATTTATTGAGCATCCACTCTATGTACTTAAAATACTGCTAGGCATTTTGAAAGGATACAAAAAATGTAAGACATATTTATGTTTCCTAAGAAGAAACTGAAATTTAGCATAATTTTACACATTATTACTGAGTGATCCAGGGCAAATTCAAGACCAGGATTTGTGTGATTTGTCTAATAATGTACAGTCGGGTCTCTGGGTTTTTCTATATTGAATACCAAATGAGAAATCTGAGAGATATTCTCGATCAGATGTGATTGTCCAATTGACTCATGTAATGCAAATGTCGGAAGCTCTCCAGTTGTGAGCTATATTTAAACCACTTTATACACTTACACATACAAATTACTAGGAACATGGTTTGGGAATTATACGGGAAGAAAACAGTAATCTGTAATACAACATAAACTAAATTTTGTAGGAAAAGTGATGAACGGATTTCCTGGCAATACTGTAATTATCGATAGCAGAATTGTTCGAAACATATAATGTGAAATTTAGAAGGGTAGCCGTGCATCAAAAAGACATGAAACAAAAGATAAAAGTTCATTTATAAAGTAGCAAGAGAAGAGAAAATGCCTTAATATGGAAGTCGACAGTCTTACTGCAGGGAACATTTTGCAAACATATCATCATCTACATTGAGTCATAATAATAGGCCTTTTAAATTTTAATAAAAAAGACTTGGAGGCATATAAACAACGTTCAACATTTAAGGAGCGTGGTAAATCAGATTGTGTTCCTTTTGAAAAGGCTTTATGACGCAGTTGTTTATTCAGCAAAACAAATCTGTTCCCTGTGTCCGTTAATGAGTCTGGCTTTGTGCGACACAGACTTCCGCAGGGCTGACTCCTGTTTGGAGCCATTTCACACTAATTAGAAATAAGAGAAAAGGCGGTGTTCATAAGCGCCACAGCTCTGGGCCTCTTTGAACAGCTCTCTCCCAAAATTAACTCGGTTGTAACCCTGCGTGAATAATAGCTTTGCGGCAACAGTTTAGAGAAATATATTGTTAATAATTGCCATCTTGCTGAGCAAAATGCTAGGTCAAATTTTACATAACAACACAAGATGAAATCAAAAGGTGAGCTTGGGAGGCTCTGAAAGACACCGTTTGCAGTTCAGTTTTATTTCTGAGACTCCTAATGATTTTGAAGAACATCACAAACAGGTGCGAAGGAAAAAAAAATCAGTGGCAATAAACACACAGTTGCTTAATTCTAAAAATTAAACCGAAGATGTTATTTGTATTGATACCAATCTTAGAGGCAGTTTCTTTTTCAAACAACACACATATGTAACAAAAATATTGCATTTTAGTTTGAAATGTATAAATCACTAAAGAAAAATGTAGGTGGTATTTATAGTTAAAAAGTAGCAGAAATTTTACAAAGTTTCTGAAGTGATATAAGCCTTAGAATTCATGTAACTTTGTTCATAGCACAGAGATAGGAAAAAGAAAAGGGACAATTTTTTGAGAAAGAGAAATGTGAAATAGAATCTAGGGCTTTACCTAGCATCAACAAACTGTCAGATAAAGACAAAAAAGATTGTAAGAAGGATGTCACCCTTTGAAACAAATAATTTATCCCACATGCATATCAATTTCCCTTGTGAAGCCAAGTTTCTAAAGATTACTGGTTTAGGACTGTTCACAGGACTATATACATTTTCCCATTCTCAAAAATCATCTTTCAATAAAACCCACAAACATCTAGAAAAGAAATGAAAATTGACAATCTAATTAGAAACCCTGTGCAAGCCACACACAAAAAAGTCCTATTGGCTACAGGGTCGTCTTCCAATACAAGGCAAGGCAGAGAGAGAAGTTAGGTTCTGATTGTTAATACAGCTAAGAAATTGATTGAGATAGACAGTATAGTCTGTTTGCCACAGATTCTTCCATCCTGTTAATGAAAGAACTTTCATGACAATCGGGGTCTACTTTCTCAATATACAAAGATGAATAACCATGAGCCCTGCCCACAAGCAGCAAACATTCTTTAGAAAGAAAGAAAGAAAGAAGAAAGAAAGAAAGAAAGAAAGAAAGAAAGAAAGAAAGAAAGAAAGAAAGAAAAGAACAATGAATAATTTGTACTGTGGAATAATAATGTACTGTGGGAACACAAAAGAAGTGTAGGGAAGGCAGCATGGCAATTAGGAAAAGCATCATAGAGAAGGTGAATTTGAGATGGGTCTTGAGATAAGAGAGGAGTTTTATATGTATATGTATGTCTGTGGGCATCTCCAAAAGGTATTTCAAAAAAAGAGACTTATTTCCTAAGAAATTTCAACAGAAGATTAATATGAGTAGGACTTAAGTACACCCAAATAAAGGAATGCCTTGGTAAGGAAGAGGTATTATATTTTATCCCACATTAATTTCATATTTTGTAGGTCATCAAATTTCCAGATTCAATTCAGTTCAGATAGTTGTTAGTAATATAAGCGATGCTTTGTACTATTAAAAAGGTATACACAGATGTATTGGGAATTGAACCTAAAAGTTTACCATTAAGTTACAAAGCCCAATGCATGCTAAGTAGAGGAAGATTGAAAACACTGGAAATCTGCAAATGAAGCAAAATTTTATTTAAACAAGGGAGCAAGATATTATCAAGAAAATTCCAGAATTCAGTTTATCAAGTCATGGAGGTATAAGTATATGTACAAAGATAAAACTTTTAAAATGAAAAAGGAAAGGCCACTGGGGAGAACCTCATAATATTCTCTCAGGCATTGAAAGACATCATAGCTGAAGTCAGTAAATGAGAAGCAAAAAGAAAGTATGAATCATTAAAATCACCTGGGTTGGGGGAAGGTGCATTCAAACAATAGCACTGACAGAGTTTTATCGTTGAAAATTCTGATTCATTTTGCCTTGGATGTGATCATATCATTAATATATACGTATATTTTCCTTTATGTCCTACCTGTGATCTTTTTTTTTTAATTTTTTTATTTATTTATGATAGTCACAGAGAGAGAGAGAGGCGCAGAGACACAGGCAGAGGGAGAAGCAGGCTCCATGCACCGGGAGCCCGACGTGGGATTCGATCCCTGGTCTCCAGGATCGTGCCCTGGGCCAAAGGCAGGCGCCAAACCGCTGCGCCACCCAGGGATCCCCTCCCTGTGATCTTAATGTGTAGGTTGAGAACAAGTTGACTATAATCATTATGGGTCCAGTCCTAAAAATGTTAAGAAAAAACCTATTTCCCTAAAACAATATGATTTATAAAGACGTAAGATACATTTAATGTGAATTCATTAAAAACACCTTGAAAAAATACAAACATCATTGCTCCCTTTGTACTACCGCATTAAAATAAAAAAAATGTTGTGCATAAGATATTAATACAGAAAAAACATTCCCTTTTTAAGAGGTTAGTCTCTCATTTCCTTTTTTCTATGTAATTAATATTTCAAATACTGCATTTACAGTAAACACTGACTAGAATTTAACAGTATTCAAAGTAACTTAACTTTTTAAAAGAAGCAATGTTTTCTATTAACACATTACACTCTAATTTTCATCTGAAACTGTAATTATGCTGGCATGTTATTTGGATTGATGGATTTCAACTCAATTGAATGCTGCTGTTGTGAAGCAGAAAGTTGAACCAAATGACGAAGGACTCCTCCAGCTCTAAATTTTTCAGGACTCAGAGCCTCCTTCAAGCTCTGGTGTATATATAGCGAAGCAACCAAGTAAAGGTCATAATTGAGGTTCATTAACAGAGATTTGCAAATTTAAGGCAAGGGACCCCTTATCTTGACCTTAAACCTTAACACCGCACAGCACACTTATAAAACTAGGTCACAGCTCTTTAAAAGAATCCTATAGGTTTCCTTGCCATTTTAACAAGTTCATGATAATCCCATTCTTAGGCTAACAAAAAAGACAAAGATTTCAAAATGCTGGAAGGCAGGTCAGTACATTTTAACACATTACAACTGTCAAAAAAGTGTCTTCCAAACTTAGTCCTGTTAGTGAAGGGAAGGTCTACATTAGTTAGTATCCAAAAGGTAAGGCTGTTCTTAGATGTTTGTTAAGGAAGGCAGAGTTGCCTGGTGGAAGGTGTGCAAATTCTTAAGGCAGATTGCCTGGGTTCAAATTTTGCCCTCTTTCTTACTAACTGATATTTTGAGCAGGGATGTTAGCAACTAAGTCTGTTGCTTCGCTTATAATTTGGGCTTCATATAAAGCATCTAATTCACACAATATAATAGAGTAAGAAATAATATATAATCCAGCCACCAAGGCAATTAATACATATTAGCTGTAATCTCATAACCCAGCAGGAAAAAAAAGAGTTCATGTAAAGCTCATTTTAAGCTAATTTTCCCAAGATATGGGTAAGCATATATAGTGTAATTTTTTAAAAAAGCAATAAAGAAATCTTATTTTAAAAAATTGATCAGTAGAACCATTTATCTCAGCCCCAGGAAGAAAACTGCATTTTGACCTTAAAAATACAGTGAAAATATAATGTAGTGTGAAAATTTTGATAAATTCATTTTCCTTTAAAATATGGCTTCTATACCAATGCCTGATGATCTCTTTTTGTATAATAATAAAAAGTTATTTAATGGTGAATGTTAACCTTGGTCTTTTCCAAATTATACCTGAGAAGTTTCTTTAAAATAGATATAAAAATCAATTTAGATAAGAAATCTGCTTATACCAACATATAATCAAAATGTTCAAAAAATAGGATTTTCAGGTTAGAGATAATCAGTCCATAAGAGAATGCAATTCTCCAAATTTTTCATTATTAGTTAATGGCAAGGCTCAGAATAAAAACCAAATTTCTTTTTTTAAAGATTTTATTTATTTATTTATTTATTTATTTATTTATTTATTTACTTACTTACTTAAGAGAGAGATGAGAGAGAGCACAGGCAGGGTGAGGGGCAGAGGGAGAAGCAGACCCCCCACTGAGCAGGGAGCCTGATGTGGGGCGTGACCCCGGGACTCTGGGATCATGACCTGAGCCAAAGGCAGGAGCTTAACCACTGAGCCACTGAGTCACCCCAAGGAACCAAATTTCTTGACTTACATGGCTTTGTACTTTTGCATTATAGTTCTTACTAGAGTTTGTAACTATATACTGTGCAATATGACAATATTACAAAGATATAATTTCTAAATTAAAATACTACAGGTACTAATCATTTACCAATCAGTTGAGTTGTTTTTATTATTCTTACGTATATTTATCATATATGGGTAGTTTGAACTAGAATCTAAGGATTCTAATGTGAAATTGTTAATACATAAAACAGTGCCCAATTTGGAAAAAGTGCCAAAGGTGACAAAGATGATGGTGATGAAGAAGAAATGTCTTTCAGCCCCATGCTTTCCTTCCAACTGAAACTTAAATTGTATTTCTAAACTTTTTTTTTATGTTGCTAATATGCATATTCATAAACATTTGTTGGGCAGGGAAAATGATTTCATGATTTACTCAAAGTTCAGATAGTCTAAAATGCATTCTTAAATGTTTTTCATGGAAACTTGCTTCTGTTTTCTTTTTTTTTCTCCTCTATGCACTATTATGTTAATTGTGATAGCCACTACTAAATCTTACGCTCTCCTAGAATTAATTCCTATATGGTTAAATATGACCACCATTACAGAATTAATTGTATTGTGATTAAGGAATTACATTTCAAACTAAAAGCCTACAGAATGGGAGAAGATATTTGCAAATGATATATCTAATAAAGGGTTAGTATCCAAAATCTATAGAGAACTTATCAAACTCAACACCCCAAAATTAAAATAATTAAATAACCCAGTTAAGAAATGGGCAGAAGACATGAATAGACACTGTTCCAAAGAAGACATTCAGATGGTTAACAGACACATGAAAAGATACTCAAATTCACTCATCATCAGGGAAATACAAGTCACGTCATATCTGTCAAAATGCATAAAATTAACAACCAAAGGGACACCTGGGTGGCTCAGCAGTTAAGTGCATCTGCCTTTAGCCCAGGGCATGATCCCAGGATCGAGTCCCGATCTGGCTCCCTGCATGGAGCCTGCTTCTCCCTCTGCCTGTGTCTCTGCCTCTATCTCTGTGTGTCTTTCATGAATAAATAAATAAGATCTTTTTAAAAAAAAATTAACAACCAAGAAACAACAGGCATTGGTGAGGATGCAGAGAAAGGGGAATCTTCTTGTACTGTTGGTGGGAATGCCAACTGGTGCAGCAACTCTGGAAAACAAAAAACATATATATATATAACTTTTTATTATTTAATAAATATGAGTCAAACTCTTATGACTCATAAGAATTATAAAACTATACAGTTACTTTTGCATTTCATCCAACTTCCCCTCATGAGATATCTTACATAGCCATAGTATATTACAAATGACTATTTCAAATGGCCTTTTTAATTTATTTTACTTGATTTGGTATATTGGTCTTCAAAATAATTTTTTGAAGTGGGAGTGAAATCAGTTTATTGTTAACAAATTGAGTATTCCCCCAAAAAGAGTTTGAAAAGCCCCCAAAATATTTTTGACACGCTCCTCATCTTTACGAATAGCCAGTGAACACATGTGTCAAGTATAGTCACAGAATATGTCCTTTACCAGTTTTGGAAGACTGAGGAAAAGTATCTAAGAAGAACCAGTGTATTCAACTGCTGATCAGCTCAGCCCATATGCCTATAACCTTGAAAATATTTCCAATAGTGATGGTGACATTATAATAGAGAGAACTCCAGCATTTCGCAAATCTAAGAATGAAACTGATTGCCTTTAGAGAAAAACTCAAACTATGTAAAGTTTGGTAGATTTCTGCATTCTCCTACTACCCTTCCCCTTAATATTTAATGATTTAAGGAAACATGTGAAATGCAGGGAGTATTCACAAGAAAGATTGGCATAGGTCAATAGCTCTATCTTTTAAATATTAAATCACAATATACTGTATATGATGTTTAAAAATTAATATGAGGTCAAGGCATAATGACAAAAGCATGGGGGCTGGAGTCGAACTTGAAATAAAAACTCCATTATACAACTTCTTAGCTGTATGACTTTGAGCATAAGATTCTATTTTACTGAACTTTAGATTCATCCTTTATAAAATGAGAGCAGTAACAATCACCTTGTATTGCTATTGTAAGGATTAAATAAGGAATTGTATTTAAAGTGTCTAGCTAGTACGATGGCCACTGTGTGAAGTGCACTAACAAAGGTCTAAGGATTGTACAACATGCCTCAATACTTGTTATCACAATCATGGCTCATAGTTCTGCTTTTTAAAAAAATGAAGTAATAATAATGATAAATTTATTATAGACAATAATGGAGATAATAACATAATAAGTATCTTAATCTACAGTATATATCACTGAATGCCTTTCAAAAATTATGCAAACATTTTATAACCCTAGCACTTTAGAGGAATAACTTGGAAAATTGGAAACAAAACACTTAGGCCAAGTTGAGGACAGCAAAGACCAAATTCCTATAGAGAAATGAACAGGAATGGATGGTTATTCTTTTTACCTTTGCAATTCAGGGTAGCAGATAGTCACATATAAGGACAGGGCATATGTCAGAACAAGAACTGGATACTAAGATCAGATAGAAATGGAGAGATGAGTCTTGAAGTCCCAGAGAAGCTACATTAAGGGCACTAGATCAAATGGATACCAAAGTTGGGGCAAAGCTCCAGGCAGGAGACAGTTTCAGACTTCCAGTGTTTAGAGTACTGAAGGCAATCACTGAAGAGCTGTAAAGTCATCGGATTAAAAAGTGCATTCTCTTTGGAGCAGAAGTAGGAACCGAAAACTACCGGCCATGTCACCCAGACATGAAGGACCCTTAGGAAGCAGCCCAAGATGGGGTAATCATAGTGAACTGCGTGGTTTCCTAGGCAGTTGACTTCTATCCTCTGTAAGTGATTCATCTTTGTGCTAAGGAAATAAAAATTTCATAATCATTAACTCCATTCCTAATTCAGAGTATGGATAGATCAACCCAATTTCATGCTACATGTAAATACATGAACTTCAGTGTGTAAACTGAGCGTCCAAAAAATAGTTCCAACTTTTTCAAAGGCAGGTAAACATGTTCTTTCCTAGTTTCCAGGCTTGTTCTAATGTTTTTTAAAGGATACAATTCCTTTTTTTTTTTTTAAAGGATACAATTCCATTGTGTTTATATTCAGTAGCTTTTGTCAGCATCTCTGTGAAATTATTAAAGTTATAAATAACCAATTGATAAACAAGATTTATGTGCTAAAATTGTATAGCTGAATGGAAAATGGAAATTTCCATTATAAAAATAGCATATTCTTGATTTCATAAATGGAACAAACGACTGAATTCTAATCAAATCTATATGCTGTATCACAAGATGATATGCCAATATTTATCATGTATCTATGTTTTGGAATATAAGTATCAAAGACTTTATTAATTTATCCATATAGTCCTTTCTTAAAAGAACCACATAAAATGTAGATCAATTATTTTTCTGCTAACTCTATCAAATGTCTTGTCTGGCTAATTATTTCTATCCCTTTACTGCACATTAGTTCATTATATCATTTGAAATCCAGTTTCTGCCGCGGAAATTATTTTAAGACCACTATTTCCCATTCTTTCTTGGCTGAATACATTTTGCTCAGAATAAAAGTCATAGAAAAAAGTCCTTGGCTGCATAAAAGTCCTTTGTTGGTGCTTTTGAACTCCCTGGTCGTGGACTACAAAGAGTCCGGCACTCTGCCTCTCACCCCTGTAGAACAGAAACGTCGCCTTTTGTGGATCTTGATATACAGGATACATTACTGAGTGCCTTTAAAAGCTTTGTGAACCTTGATGGAAATCAGAGGTGAAAATGACAGTTCAAATGTCTGGTCTGGGTTTAAGAGATCCATGGTAATATATTTTTCTTCATAACAGATGCAGATAAAATAGTGAGAGTTGTTCTACCAGTAAAAGCAGGCTCAGACTTACGGTCACTACTCTTTGTACTCTCCAAAGCTATAGCCCAGTGGACTTGGGAAGCAGACTCACTGCTAGGGGCACTGCTAGAAGCAAAAATGCTATTATGCTTATCAGGATTAGATAAGGTTTGGATCATCAGTGTCTTTAAATGCAAAATGAATTTTGGATTGAAGTAACAACCTCTTTGAAAGTACAGTTACCATTTAATCATGATTAAATTTTCCTACTAATCTTGAAGATCTTTGAATCATCAGTGCTTAAGCCAGCACCTAGGTTAAGATAGGTGTCCAAGAAATGTATGTTTCATTAAAAACAGGATTAGTTTGAAGTTGTAGGAGTCAGGGTTCATTCAGTAAAGCAAAGGTATAAAGAGTAGTTTGTGAATGGAGAATGTATTCTATGGATTAGCCCTTCTGCAAAATGTGAGAGAAGCTGAGAAAATGAAGATCCACAAGGAGAAAGGCAGAAGATAAGAGAAAGAATAACCATTCCTACTGAAGCCCTAACCTGGGTGAACAAGTCAGAATTTACAGGGAAATCTGAAGAGCCAAGTATATTCAGCCTTCAAAATGGAACTTCAAAGATGTTTCCATTGAAAGATACCTGTAAAAGCCATTTTCTCTGTGCAGCTGCCACCCCTGTGGCTCCACAGGCCAGCATCTCTTGCTGAGCCTGGAGACCCTGGTAGTCAGCAGGGCCACCAGTCAGGATGATGAGCTGGAAGTAGAGCAGAGAAGTATGAGGGCAAGCTGAGACCACTAGCGATGCCTCTGTCTGCCTGTCACTCCAGATGATGCATGAACTTCTACCAGTAACAGTCTTTGCTTCCCTGCACCTCCAAATCTCACATGAGTTCCTCTTTCAGCCAACTCTAACTTTAAACCTTACAGAGAGGAAATTCCATAAAACATAGTTTCCAGTTGAACTACATTGACAAGAGCACAATTAAGCCCAAGGATTTTCTTTCCAATGGATTCAAAAATAATAGAATGGTTAAAACTATATATTAAAGTAATATGAAAAGGAAGGTAAAAAGTCTTCTGGGTGCCTCCTAGATGAATTTATGGTTCATTCACCTGACAAAACAAATAAAACAGTAGGTGTATACTACATCTCATTAAACAGTGCTGTATATGTTGATAGGATGTTATTTTGGTAGCACATCTTTGTCTAGACATTAAATAATCTGCTATAACAATGCACCATTTTATTTGGGTTTACAGCTTTAATGAGATTATACTTTATATTTCCAAACAGTTCTCAAATCCCTGTGTAGAATTTAAAACAGTTATCTATTGGAAATTCATCTTGCTCATGAACAATTGTTTATATTGATAATGGAATTATGCCTTACTGATCTATGGTAACTTATTGATTTAAGTCTCTGTCTCTTTAGGTAGAATCCAGAGGAAAATAAAAATCAGTATTCTCTCATCTAGTTTGCATACCCTTCTGGAAATGATATAAAGTCTTCTGAAGTGGTTTTGGAACATACAAGTGGAGTTATATCTAATCTATATGCTATTCTGTGTTCTTGCTGGTCACTGCGCAGGAGTAACTTGTCTTTCTTGGTCCTTGCTTCATCCTTATATATAGTCTTAATTCTCATAGTTTAGCCACAGTCTTTAGTTATAAGTTTCCTAGAGATATTCCATTCTCTTTCCAACCTTCACTTCTGCTAGCCTTAGCAATTCACTATCACTCGAGAGGATGAAAAAATGTTGGCCGCAAGCCTTCTCAGCATTGGGAAGCTCAAGAACTCTTAGCTGCTTTCTCCAATCTGTTCTGTACTCTGTGAGGAAACTCTCCTTCACATTTACCTAGGCACCCACTTGACCTGTGATATTTCACTTAGCTTGTGTTCTTTATAAATCAGGACCTTGCCAAAGGTTTAAGTGCAAGTACTTTATCTAGGAGTGCCATACAAAGAACAAAATCTGGAACAAAAAGAGCAAAACAAGGAATGATAAGGAGCCATTATAAAGAAGCTTTATTATATTGGCCACCTCTCCAGGCAACTGGATGCTTGATGCCATGGGCTATCTGCCATGGGCTGTATCTTCAGAGATTTCTTACCTAGAGAAAGACTGTCAGTCAACTCCTTTTATTCTGATTGAAAGATGACCCACAATGTATTAACTTATCTGCACTTCTGGATTATACATATGTAAGTACTCAGTCCTCGAATAGGAAATGAGGTGCACAGTCTGAGCCCTCACTAAAGTGCTGTCACATTTCACTATGTGAAGCTGAACAAAATAGAACAGGTCATCGCAGCAGAGATTGTAATAAGATTAGGGGGAGAGTTTTTCAAGAAAAGTGTGGATTTTTTTTAATTTTTATTTTTTTATTTGAGAGAGAGAGAGACAGAGACAGAGATAGCCAGAGAGAGTATAAGCAGGGAGGAGAAGGAGAAGCAGTCTTCCTGCTGATTCGGGAGCCAAACTCAGCTGATCCCAGGACACTGGGATCATGACCTGAGCTGAAGGCAGACCCTTAACCAACTGAGCCATCCAGGCACCCATCAAGAAAAGTTTAAGAGGTATTTATCCAATGCAGTCAACTCTTTGCACCACTCAGATCCCATGTGCCCTCCATTAAATTAAATTCATGCAAGTCCTCTTGAAGGTAATAAGCAGGAATCTTCCTATATATATTCAGCTTGAGTGTCAATAAAACAAGCTATATCCCCAACTATTATAGATTAATTAATTCAAAGCCTTAAATGATATTTTCAATTTTCTTTCTCATACTAGCATTCTTTACCTCCAGCAAGCCCTTTGATAAATATGGAGTCCACAAGGGAAAAAAAAAGCTTAGACTTTTACCTATGAGAGATTTGAACTTTTAACTTGCCTTCTACAGGAATATAACCCAAATACAGTTATCATTAGATAAAGAAATATCCAGACCATCCATGCAATCACTGAGGCTCAGATATATTTCTCCTTGCCATAGTATGTAGCATATGTATACTTTTTTGGCAGTCAGTCTATCATCAGAATAAAAGATGAAAGATAGATGCTTTTCAAGAAGTGGAAAATTTTCATATAGCATAAAAAGTAAAGCTAGGCTTCAGTGACAAAGAGACCTGCAATGTGGCAAATCTTCCCAGATGGTGAGTGGCTCTGCTCCACAGGATTATCCTGGTATCCAGTTTCCTTTAAGTTCTTTCTCTCTGTTTCTGGTAGCCTGTGGTCCTTTGTATAGTAGAAGATTTTATGTCCAGGACCCAACTGGCATAGACCATTCACAGTAGATAGATAGATGATAGATAGATAGATAGATGATAGATATATAGATAGATAGATGATAGATAGATAGATAGATAGATAGATAGATAGATAGATAGATAGATAATGATATATACTGGTAATCTGTCCTAACTGCAAGAAATGCTGGGAAATCAGGATGGCTGAGCAGTCACAGAACTGCCATGGATGGGAGGAAGAAGGGATTCTGGTGGAGAGGTTACAGTCCATACTAAGTCATTAAGACTAGGGACTTGGGAGCTAAGCAGTCAGTTTTCCTCTAGCTATACCTTTTCTCAGCTGAATAACAAAAAAGAGGTCAAAACTATTTCCACATTTGAAAAAAGGAAGATTATGAAAACAAATATACAACACCAACAAAAGAGCAAAGTCTGATGTTCTAATATTTTCATTATATTACTCTTCTGCTAAAGAATATAGAATAGATTCCTCTTTCATAATTTGAAAATTGGACTCATTCTACCTAAATTAGACAAAACCTATCCATTTTTTTTTCCAAAATAAATTTCTTCCTCTAAACATGGTAGTATTTATCTGCCTTTGCTCATGTCTCTTTCAGCCTGAAATAACAGCAGTTTCACTCCAACAATGAAAATCATAATCTTTTCTTCAAAAATCAGTTCAGTCCCATCTCCTCTATTATGTGTTCACCAACTACTATCGCACAATTTCATATTTCTTTCACAACTAGTTTCAGCCTTTTAAAAAAAATCAAAATAATTCATTCTGAAAAATTTGTTTGAAGCCTTAACAAAGTTAAACAAAACTATTATATCTTATTATTTGTATGAATGCACTTTTTAAAAATGATATATTATACTGATATATCCTTAAACTCAGAGATTTTTCCCTCATCCATGTCCACTCTACTAATAAGCCTATCAAAGGCATTTTTTTTTTCATTTCTGTTGCAGTATTTTTCATCTCTAGCATCTCTTTTTGATTCTTTCTTAGAATTTCTATCTCTGCTGATATCATGCATCTGTTCCATCCATGTTGTTTATGTTAGCCACCAGAGCCCTATCATATTAATTATAGGTGGGTTAAATTCCCAGTCTGATAATTACAACATCTCTGCCCTGTCTGATTCTGGTGCTTGCTTTGTCTCTTCAAATTGTGTTTTCTTGCCTTCTAATATTGTTTTCTTTGTAGTTGGATATGATGTACAGGGTGAAAGAAATTGCATTAAATAGGCCACTAACAATGTAGTGGTGAGGTGAGGTGGGGAGTGGGGATGTCCTGTATTCCTACAGTTCGGTCCTAAAGTTTTAGTGAGACTGTGCCTCTGGACTATGAACCTCACAACTGTTCCTTAGTAATCTTTTGCCTCCCCACTTGGGAAGGCAGATGACTAGAGTGAGCTGGATTTGGGTATTTCTCTTCCCTCAAGTTGGTTAGACTCTAATAAAATCCCAGCAGGTTAGGCTCTGGTTACCTAGTTTCCAAGAACACAGGGTGCCAAGAACAAAGTGCTCTAGCAGATTTTATTTTATTTTATTTTATTTTTTTCTAGCAGATTTTAAAATGGTTCCTTTCTCACTCCCCCTGTGGAAGCAAAGGGGATTTTTCAACAGTATTTGTTGTAGGAACCTGGGTGAGCTACTGGAGGTAAATCCCATTGTTTTGCAGGGGATCCTCCTGGAGTTTTTAACTCTTCCACTTGTCCACACAAAGCCTCCAGCAATTCATCAATTACAGCTCAGGCTTTCCGATGTTGGTTCCATGGCAGTTTCTGTTCCTGTCAACTCCAGTAAGTCTCTACTCCTTGTATTCATCTGCCTGTCCAATCTTGACATTTGGTTTGCCCTGTGTCCTCCTGTCTCTTGCATCCCTAATATTTGTTGATTTTTTCATGTTCAGCTTTTTCTCATTATTAGGATGAGTTGTGATTTACAGGTTTCTCACATTCAGATCTGTACAAAATTATATCTAGAATCCTGTTTTATAACCTATTATCTGTCTTATGCTTTGCCCAAATGTTTAATTTGTTGAATTAATATACTATAGACTTACTCATAGAAAGTTTATTTCATAATCCCTTCTCTATTTTGCCCAGAGTTGATTGTATATCTTGCTTACGTTAAGAGTTTGGGCTTTAGGGCTTTAATACCCTGCCACCAGTTAGCATACCTAGCAACCAAATCTTGGTTTCTAAACATCTTTTCCAAATAAAAGGAATAAGTGTACCTTGGAGAAATGACTAAATCAGGGTTGGGTTTGAGCAAGTGCAAAATAAGGCTGGATCACTTTGTTATATTAGAAAGTGGACAGTAGTTATTATTATTAATTTTTAGATAGTGGCCAGATTTAAAAATGTGAAGGAGTCTTTTGAAGAAACTCACAAGGGCCAAATCTTGGAAAGATTTGAACATTTAAGTAAGTAATCACAAAAATAAATTTTAACTATTGAATAAAATAAGAATCCCTGTGTTATACCAATAATTTATATCCAAAAAGGGAAATGTTCCTTTCATAAGGAATATCAATTAACAATTGAAGAAGGAATAATACAAGTGTACTGTTTCTAAAACATTTGTAATAATAACTTTTTGAAGCAGGAACAACCAAAGGATGCAAAGATAATCAAATATATTGAGTGATAGTTTGAAAAGGAATAGGATAATTTCACATATTAGAGTTGACCCTTGAACAACATAGGCTTGATCTGTGCAAATCCACATAAATGCAGATTTTAAAATATTTTAAATGTATTTTCTCATGATTTTTCTTAATTACATTTTATTCTCTCTAGCCTACTGTATTGTAAGAATACAGTATGTAATATAACATATAAAATATGTGTTAATTGACTATGCTAAAGTAAAGCTTCTAGTCAACTGTAGTCTATTAGTAGTTAAGTTTTTAGGTAGTCAAAACTTATATGTGGATTTTTGACTGCATGGGGGTTGGTGTCTCTAATCCCTCTGTTTTTCAAGGATCAACTGTATTATTAATTAGAAATGGGAATATGGTAACTTTATAGTGAAAAAATTTGCCCAAAACAATTAAATCAAATGATCACAGTGAGCATTACAAAAAATCTCAAATTAGCATTAGGTACCCTTGATATGATACATTGAGAAGAACACAGCATCATAGTAGTCCTACCAAAAATAGATAACCTGAATATAATCATAAAGAAATATTAGAAAAATCCAGATTGAGAGAGACATTCTATAAAACAATATGCATGTACTTATTTTTAAAAAGCATATTCAGGGGCACCTGCATGGCTCCATCTGTTAAGCATCTGCCTTGGGCTCAGGTCATGATCTCAGGATCCTGGGATTTATCCCCACATCAGGCTTTCGGCTCAGCCAGGAGTCTGCTTCTCCCTCTCCCTTTGCCCCACCACCCCCCAACTCATGCACTCTCTCTCTCTCTCTCTTCCTCTCGCTCATTCTCTCTGTTTAATAAATAAAATCTTTTTAAAAATTAAAATAAATTAAAATAAATATTTTAATTTATAAAATAAATAAAATACAGGGATCCCTGGGTGGAGCAGCGGTTTGGCGCCTGCCCTTGGCCCAGGGCGCGATCCTGGAGACGCGGGATCGAATCCCACATTGGGCTCCTGGTGCATGGAGCCTGCTTCTCCCTCTGCCTGTGTCTCTGCCTCTCTCTCTCTCTGTGACTATCATAAATAAATAAAAATTAAAAAAAATTAAAAAAAATTAAAATAAAAAGCATATTCATGTCATAAATTCTACCAGATTAAAGAATAAAGAAGCACAGCAAGTAATCACTATGTATGGCTCTATATTAGATCCTATCTACCTTCGTGAAAATTATAATAGCAATAATAATATGCTGACAGTGCTGGGACAATTAATGAATTTCAATATGTATTTCATATTAACTAATAGTATTGTATAAATGCAAACTATCCTGAATTTGATCATTATACTGTGTTTTTATTTAAAAAAATAGGATACCCTTATCCTTAAGAAACACGTAAAAAAAATTTAGGGGTAAAGCAAATGAGATAAAGTAGTAAGTGTGGCAAAAAAAATTGATCTGGTTGTTAGATATATGGGAGTGCCTGGCCATAAATACATTTAAAAATGTCAGCTATAATTATTACATAATAATAATAATAATAATAATAATAATAATAATAGCAATAATAAGAGTGCTCATTATAACTGACATTTTATTATGCATTCAGTGTGAGACTTTAAGCAATTCTTTTTTTTTTTATTTTTATTTATTTATGATAGTCACAGAGAGAGAAAGAGAGAGAGAGGCAGAGACATAGGCAGAGGGAGAAGCAGAGGGAGAAGCAGGCTCCATGCACCGGGAGCCTGACGTGGGATTCTATCCCAGGTCTCCAGGATCGCGCCCTGGGCCAAAGGCAGGCGCTAAACCGCTGCGCCACCCAGGGATCCCGACTTTAAGCAATTCTTAGAAATATTTCTCTTAAAGATTTGGTTTATTTATTTATTTAAAAAAGATTTTAATTACTTATTTGAGAAACAGCATGCTCAAGTAGGGAGAAGGGCAGATGAAGAGGGAGAAGCAGACTCCCCAGAGCAGGGAGCCCAATGTGGGGCTCGATCCAAGGACATCACGATCATGACCTGAGCTGAAGGCAGACACTTAACCAACTGAGTCATCCAAGTACCCCTGGTCTCATAAGTTAACATTGCATAGCCTTGTGATCCAACATATGCCAGAATTAAAAGGTAGATTTGTTAGATACTCCTAAACATTTGATTATCAGGTCAAACCCACATTCATTTCTGATCATATCTGGTTTTCTCCAATGAATGGGTTCCAGAGTATATGACTTTTCAAGTAGTACTTTCCCCATGTATCTGGCTTCATAATCTATGATATAAAATACCAATACTTCATGTACTACATTACTTATCACTGCATATGAAAATGGTCATTTGATATTCACAATTGGACTGAAATAAAAATGTTAATTTTATATGCTTACATATAAATATTATTTCCATAGTATTATGCTGAAATAATTACCAATTGAATCTTAGGCTATTTAAATGAAAGAAAAGATTGTCCTGGGGATCCCTGGGTGGCTCAGTGGCTTAGCACCTGCCTTGGGCTCAGGGCATGATCCTGGAGTCTCAAGATCAAGTCCAACATTGGGCTCCCTACATGGAGTCTGCTTCTCCCTCTGCCTGTGTCTCTGCCTCTCTCTCTCTCTTTCTTTCTGTGTGTGTGTCTCTCATGATGAATAAATAAAATCTTAAAAAAAAAAGAAAATAATGTCTTATTTAAAATGTAGAGAAATAAAAATAAAATAAAATATAGAGAAACAAATTGCACAGACCATTAACAGTTACCTTTTTAAATTATTACAAGAAAATTATTTTAGGAATTACAGTTTACTGAAGGATATTTTGATTGTATTAATATTAAACAGATTTCTAATATATACTGTTAAATAGATTTATAATAAATGTGTAATTTATAAAGTAGGAAAATATTATCCCAGTAATATGTAATGCCAGTCGGAGTGGCATTTATAGTTATTTAAATATTATTCTAATAAGGCATTATTATAAGTGATTTGAAATATATTATTATATATATTATTGAAATAAATAATATTGAATATTCAATTTCTGGAAATAGTAAATACTCAGTAAACTCTAACGAAAATATTGAGGATGGTAATCATAATAGTGATACTGATGAATATGATAATGCTATTCCAAAGGCCTGAGAACTAAGAACTATGTCAACTATAGTGAGTTGATTCTATTTAAGTAACATTAAGGAAATTCTGCTGTAAAATAAGAAAATTGTATTACAAACATAGATGGTATTAAAGGTTTCACTTAGAAAAATGAGGTGTGGGTCAAAATTGTATAATTTGTTAATGAGCTGGCAGTAAAGAAACAAAAGATGGTGTTAAATAAGAATGCTAAAATGTGTTCAAAGTATGGCATTCTCTCTACATAAAGAATACGAGAACAGTTTAGGGAATAGCAGGCTATGCAAGTCATTCTTTATGCATTCCATTACATGTCTATATAAAACATCCCATTGGAAATACATTCTAAGAAAAGCTCTGTGTTTTAAGAAAAGAAACCCTGTGTTCCATTGGAATAAGTTATCAGACATCAATTTGGAATTCAAGTAATGTCTATTCTTTATGTGAAAAAAATATACATATATATTGAGTATCCAGAATTTTTATTTATATTTTCATTGATAATTACTCATTAATGGAAGCTAAAAGTAGTATTTATATCCATCCTAACCTTAGTCTAGTATAAAGTGCATATTGGAAATTTTAAGCTTAAAGAAATATTAGATATTTTCAATTATCATCTGGCTGAAAAATGTGAATGATTTTACTTCATTCACTTAGAGTTCTAATTTTTAAAATTTTAATTAATTAATTTTTTAAAAGATTTTATTTATTTACTCATGAGAGACATAGAGGGAGGCAGAAACATAGGCAGAGGGAGAAGCAGGCTCCCTACGAGGAGCCTGATATAGGACTCGATCCCAGGACCCTGGGATCATAGCCTGAGCAAAGGCAGACACTCAACCACTGAGCCACCACCCAGATGCCCCAGTTCTAATTAAAAAAAAAAAAAAAGCTTAGTTTTTCAGTAATTGCCATCTTTTTAAAAAATTATTTTCTGAAATTATGAACATGCTTTGAATAAAGTCATTTTCATTAAAATGAGTTCTAAGATCACATTAATCTTTCTTTGTATATAAAAGAGCAGAATTTGTAAAAAATAGAATGAATGAAGATGTTTTAACTGTATCATTAAATTATGTATGGTTTGCATCAAAACATCAACCATTACCAGAATTCAGACCAATTTATTATAAAGTCTATGTACATAAACTGAGTAATCAGAAATATAAAATAAAATAGCGTTGTAGGCCTAGATGTGTAGTTTCTGTGATAATACAGGAAAGAAGCTAATAACTGCCATTCAGAGGCCTTCAAATGGCTATCACGGCAAGAGAACATTGAATGTTTCCCAAAACTATCAGATCTCGGTATTTGAAGAATTGAACAAGTATCTGCATGCTGTTTCTTGTTAATTAAATGAAATCAGTGGGTGGGTCCTAGATCATGATGATAAAACGTCAAAAATCTAGAGGATGTTAGAAAAGGAATGAACAGCTTCAGGATAATTGGAGCTAATTCTGTTAAATATACATGTTAAATACAAGAATAAACATCTATCCCATACACTTCATACCTCCTCGTATAAGAAAATAAAGCAAGCAATGTCCTTTATTTTCACTGTGCTTTTTAGTTTTGAAAAGTTAACACAACCCTAAAGATATCCTTACTGTTCAATGCAGCACAGATTGCAATGAAAGCTCCATGTGAGTATCTAAACTGCAGTTTTTCAAAATGATTACCACATGCAGAGTAGCTGTTGTAATATTTCTAGTTTCTATGCTATTAGTCTAGAAACAGTACAGTTCCCGCTGACATTCTTATAAGAGATGTGGACAAACCAGAGGAAAGATCAAGATCGCCTTTGGTAAAACAAGATGAACATCCCCACACTATATAGTAGATGAGCAGCACTGTTTTGTATAACTTGATAAAGAAAGGATCAGAGAAGAAACACAAAGAACTTTTGATCTCCAGACTCAAATCCTTAATTTTGCTGCATGCAATGTATTCTGCACATTTTTAAATACAATGGCTTTGTATGAAACATGGACGATATCTTGCTTTTGAGAGACAAATCGTATGAAATAACAATGTAGGTTAGGTGAGCATCCCTTGTATCAAAAAAGAAATTGATTTATATTTTAAGCTAACGTTTGGGTTGGAACACAGTGAATTTTTTTAAATCTCTTTTAAAAAAGCATTTTATATAACTTACAGCACTAAGAAAGAATGGATCAGTAAGTTTCGTCATAAAACTCTTTAACCTCAGAAATACTTATCCATTCTAAGTACCATGCATGGAAACAACAACTGTTACTTAGTGGGGAAAGTGAATTCAATGACTGAGGGAAAATCTCAGATTTCCAATTGTATTCCAAAGTGACAATGAAATAGATAAGTTTGAGCTTTCGTTTATCAGCTTGTCACCCATGTCACCAAAATGTTCTTAGAAAATGGACTTTCAGTGCATCCATATTTCTGGTCTATTCTTTGAATCTGGTTTAAAAATAGCTATGGGTGGTGGGGCTTCTCTATGACTTTGGCTTCTTTGGGTAATTGATGTATAAGTCTTGCTGTTTCCTTTTTTTTCTTTGTTTACATACCCATGCCTTAAAATTTTCGTTTTTGTCTTTTATACTGATAGTTGTATGAAATATTATGAAGCCTTAATAAATAAATCACAGGAAGGTAGCCTTTGAAAATTCAGTGAAATGTGAAAAGAAAATAAATTTCCAGGAATCTTTAACTACCCAGAAATAATTATTTTTTAAAACTTTGGTGGATCTTCCTCAATATTTTTTTTCAGAACAAATACAACTATAACATTGGGAAGATATTGTATGTTATACTTTGGCATCAGGTTTATTGGTATCTTTATTTTCATTTGACATTTTATTTCAATTGTAACAATGCTTTGAAAATATTTCCTATGGCTGCAAACTTATCCTTTATATTATTGTAATGTAATATTATCTATCTTTGACATTATTTCCAGTATATTTTGTTAAAATACATAATGGTTTAACAAATATCTTTATTTGTAAACCTCCTGCCATTTTCTTAAAGGATGGTACTGGACATAAAATTAGTCAAGTGAAAGGAAAGCAGTTTTATCAACAAATGAAGCAAACTTCTAGTAGAGATAATATGGTAAGTAAACTTTCCTAGTGGGATTTCTCCATTGTATTCTGGACCACCTTTATTTTTTCTTAAGCTCTTCCTGGAAATCAGACATCTTAAAACTAATCTCTGTACTCTAAAGAACTAGAGATAATAAATATTAGGCCTTGCTTTGACCATTAGAATATCAGGGATTTAGAGAATGTATTCTCAAACCAGCCGGACTCTGTGTTGTCTTGAGTCAAATAATGAAGGCTCTGAATGTTGGTTGATTCTTTTTTTTTTTTTAAGATTTTATTTATTTATTCATGAGAGAGAGAGAGAGAGGCAGAGACATAGGCAGAGAGAGAAACAGGCCCCATGCAGGGAGCCTGATGTTGGACTCAATCCCAGGACTCCAGAATCATGACCTGGGCCAAAGGCAGGCGTAAAACCGCTGAGCCACCCAGGCATCCCTGATTCTTGAACAGACATCAATTAGCACAGCAACTTCTGGGGGCATCTTGCTCTTGAGTTTCCTATATGGCCTAAGATTTTTTTCCCCAAATGAATATCCCAAGTTGGATAAATCAAAATGAAGTTTTGACCAAATATCAAACCTGCCCAGGGCTCATTATTGCTTTTCCAGTCTTGGGAATGTGTGCAATATTTCCCAACTTTGCACTGTGAATTTAATTAGTATGCTGTTTACTTCCTCATTCCCACCATTAATGAGCCAGTTTAAAAGAACTGGACCTACCACCAGCCCTTGTAAGCAGTTCTCTAGACACTGCCTCCCTCTTAGAAAAAACTGCCATTTATTATGAGCCCTTTTATGTGATACTTCAACCAATTTTTACTCTTTTTAAAAGTATTCCTATCCAAGCTAATTTAAACTAATTCTTTGAGTAAATTTTTATAAGATATGCTATCCTTTTGCTTTGCTGAAATCAAGATATACCACATCTATTGCTGCTTTCATCTATTAATCTCATAACTTGATCCACAAGGAAAAAAAAAGCAATTAAATTTGCCTGGCATGATTTTTTTTCTTTTAAAAATCATACTGCTTGCTTTTCATAATTCATTTATCCTCTAGATGTCTTCCAATATTTATCTTAGGATTTGTCTCCTTATTTTACTAAGAGTTGAGATGACTGCTGCTCTCTTTTAAGAAAACAGAGTCTTGTTTGCTCAGAGCTTTTCTCTTTTATAGTCTCGAGTTACCTGTGAAAATAAACAAAGCTGCACTCATCGTTGGGAAGCAAGCTCAGTGAACAGATAATGTCTCCCTATTCCTTCTTGAAATGTGGCAAAAATCTCTCTCACTCTCTCTCTATATGTGTGTGTGTATGTATTTCTCAACATTATGAATTTTATGGTGGATAAACAAAATGGTTTATTTCTAAAATGACCCTGTCTTCCCTATGTTTAACAAGATCTTCATTGCATGCTAATTGTTTCAACTTCCTACCTATGCTTTATTTAATTTTTTTGGCTTTTTAAAATCTTTTGTTAAAGATGATTTTAGAAACCAGGTCAATATCCTAATCATTTCAAAGTCTTTGTGGATTTCATTATCTTCTCCTCATTAATTAGTATATATATATATATATATATATATATATATATATATATACACACACACACATAATCCTTATTTATTTCTTTGAAAACCCCTCTGGATATTATTAACATATCGTTTCTTTTTTTTATTTTTTTGAGGTTTCCTTTTCACTAAAAAGCTTATCTCATTATTTGTATTTTTCTTTAATTTGAGTTCTCTTGATCTTTCCTTCAGCTGCTACAGTTTTTCTTCATTTCTACACTTCATCCCTAAAATAACATTATATATGTTTATCACTGGTATACATATTTTACAGCATTTGGAAATATTAAATCTCTCCTTGAATCCATTATTTTTTATTTTCCCTTAGCAATAATTAATACATTCCAAGTCACAAAATTTTCAAAGTGACTCAAACACACTCTCCCTCTACACATTCCCCATTCCTAGACAGGCTAAAAGGGAACTGGGTGATTTCAAATCCAAGAGTGGGGGAAGGTGTAAAGGTGAACATTTAGAAGTTATTATAAGATTCCTGGCAAGAGTGAATACAGGCTAAGTCTTGTAAAGCAGAATTAGAACAGAGAGGAGGGAGGAGATGTTAAAGGTCTATAAGAGTCTTTGGCAACTGAGAATATTCAGGAAACTGAGTTTTCTTCCTGGTGTCATTTCTCTCCCTATGGTAGTTGGCTTAATCCGTACTTTTCAAAATTATTGTGCACATTACTTACCTCCTGGAGATCTTGTTAAAATAGGAATCAGACTCATCAGATCAGGGCTAATCCTGAGATTCTGCATTACCAACAAACTCCTGTGAAGTGCCAGCGCTGATGGTACTGGTTCCTCAGGGCACACATTGGATAACAAGTGGCTAAATGACAGTCTGAAGACTCTATGGAAAGACACCCTATCTTACACTCAATCTAAAAAAGAGCACTTCAGGGGCAGCCTGGGTGGCTCAGCAGTTTAGGGCTGCCCTCAGCCCAAGGCCTGATTCTGGGGACCCAGGATCAAGTCCTGTATCGGGCTCCCTGCGTGAGGCCTACTTCTCCCTCTGCCTGTGTCTCTGCCTCTCTCTCTCTCTCTCTGGTTCTCATAAATAAATAAAATCTTAAAAAAAAAAAAAAAAAGAGCACTTCCTACACCACTAACAACTAAGCATACCTCTTTCGTGCTCCATTCCTAAATAATCTAATATAATGACATTTAGATTTGAGTGACAATATTTTAAAGTATCATCCTTTACATACTTACATCCAAACCATACTTTGTACTTTGGGTACAAAGTAACACATTTGCACCCAAAGTACAATGTTTCTTACCAGAAAGAATCCATTTATTTATAGAAGCTTCAGATACTGAGACAGAATTTTTAAATCATTCCAAGAGACTGTCATCTGAATATAGGATCTGCCATGTTCAATGTCCAATTATGTAAGTTCAATGGAAAATTTAAATTCCTCACAAGATAATGATAGGAGATTGATTAGGGCCATGTTTTTGGATGTGGGAAAAGAGAATTTTGGTGCACAGAGAATTAAAAATTTTTTATTGAGGTATGATTGGCATAGGAAAAGGTGAACATATTAACATGTATCACTCAAGTTTGGGAATAAGTACACACCCATAAAACATCACCACTATCAAATCCATAAACATATCCATCACCTTCCAAAATTTCTACCTGCATTATATTATTATTGTTGTTATTTTGAGAACACTTAAGATCTACTCTCTTAGCAAATTTTAGGCATATAATACAGCACCATTAACTATAGACATTCCCACCTCTGGCAACCACCATCAGGTTGTTTCTCGAAGTTGGGCTTTTTATTTGTTTTTGTTTGTTTGTTTTAAGTAGGCTCCACTTCCAACCTGAGGTTCAAACTCATGACCCTGAAATCAGGAGTCATATGTTCTACCGACTGAGGTAGTCAGGTGCCCTCCAGTTAGGCTTTTTTGGACTCCACATACAAGTGAGATCACACAGTATCTGTCTTTCTCTGCCTGACTTATTTCACTTGCCCTAAAGATCCATACATTGTGTCACTAATGGCAGGATTTCCTTTTTTTTTTTTTTAATCACTGAATAATATTCTATTGAGTGTGTGTGTGTGTATGTGTATCACATTTTCGTTATCCGTTCATCTGTTGATGGGCGTTTAGGTTGTTTCCATGTCTTGGCTATCATAAACAATGCTGCAATGAACACGGAGGTAAAGATATCTCCTCCAGAGAGGAGATACCATTTCCTTCGGATATATATTCAGAAATTGAATTGTTGGATCATAATTGTAGTTCTATTTTTAATTTTTTGAGGAACCTCCATACTTTTTTCTATAGTGTCTGTATCAGTTTACATTCCATTCCCACCAACAGTCCACAAGACTTCCTTTTTCTCCACATCCCTGCTAACACTTGTTATTTCTAATCTTTTTAAATAATAGTCATTTTAACAGATGTGAGGTGTACTATACCACACTGTGGTTTTGATTTGCATTTATCTGATGATTAGTGATATTGAGTGCTTTTTCATATATCTGTTAGCCATTTGTATGTTTTCTTTGAGGACATGTATTAACCCCCTTTTCCCATTACATAAGTTGTTCTTAAATTTGTTGACTGTTTGCTTTGCTATGCAGAAGCTTTTTAGTTTAACGTAGTCCACTTGTGTATACTTTTTATTTGGTTGCATGTGCTTCTGGTGTTATATCCAAAAAACCATTGCCAAGACCAATGTAAAGTGTTTTCCCTATGTTTTCTTCTAGGAGTTCTATAGTTCTATAGTCTCAGGTCTTATTTTAAGTCTTTAATCCATTTTGTGTTGATTTTCATGTATAGTATAAGATAATGGTTGAACTTCATTCTTTTGTACATGGATATCCAGTTTTTCCATCACCAATTATTGAAGAGACTAGTCTTTTCCCTATTGTGTATTCTTGGTGCTCTTGTCAAAAATTAGTCGACTGCATACATGGGCTTATTTCTGGGCTTTCTATTCTGTTCCACTGGTCTGTGTGTCCAGAGAATGTTTAAGAGCCTCTCTTTTTAACTTGTGTGCAGTCTCTTTTTTTTCCCTCTCTGTATACAGATTTATATTTATATGCATTGATATATGTATAGATAATACATTTATATATATAAATAGGGACAATCTTTAATAAAAATTAATATTAAATATGTATAAATTTGTATAAAGTACTTATATATTATAATTATACCTTCTTCATAAATTTTATTGAGATATAATTTGTATGCAATAAAGCATATGAGTGCAAACTATATCAGTGCGATTCTGGCCTCATAAATTGAGTAGGGAAATATTTCCTCCTCATCTACATTCAGAATATTTTGCATAGAATTGCTGTTATTTCTTCTAGAAGTATTTGGTACAATATAAGCTCTATATGAATTTTGAGTCGTAGAAAATTTTTTTCAATACTGAATTTATAAATTATTTCAGCCATAATTGTTCCAGTACTTGTATTTCATTTTTAATTAAGATCTTATATTTGGACTTTACTCTGGTGTGATATGTAGATTAATGTCTTTATTTGTCCAAGTAGCTATTAAATGATACAAATACTATCTATTTTAAAAGTTCCTTTTTTTCCAGCATTATTTTAGTGTTATTATCATGTAGTAAATGTCCTTATGTGTTTGAATGTGATTCTAGTGCTGTTATCCTATTTTCCTCATTGGTCTATGAGTTTATGCACCAGTGTGACACCTTTTAACTAAAGAGGATTATTACTCTGTTTTAATATTTGGTAGAACTACTCCTACTTCATTACTCTTTTCCCCCCACTGTTGTTATTTCACTTGTGAAATGTTTATTTTTATGTATGAACTTTTTTTTTTTAAGATTTTATTTATTTATTCATGAGAGACACAGAGAGGAGAGAGAGAGAGAGAGAGGCAGAGACACAGGCAGAGGGAGAAGCAGGTTCCATGCCGGAAGCCCAATGCGGGACTTGATCCTGGGTCTCCAGGATCAGGCCCTGGGCTGCAGGCGGCGCTAAAGCCTGAGCCATATATGAACTTAATAATAACTCTTCTCTCTTCAAATTTTTGGAATATTTGTTAAGCCTACATGAAAGTTACAAATTAGAAAAAAAAAACCCAGAAACTTAACGATTGAGACAAAATTATTTTCCATTTATTAAACAATATTTGAAAAATATATTTTGCATGTGTTTGTTAATTAATTTTATCTTTTTCCTTTTTTTTTTTTTTTTTTTTTTTTTTTTTTTTTTTTTTTTTTTTTTTTTTTAATTTTATCTTTTTCCAATGACATTGAAAATCATATTTTCTGTCATTATGTCCTCTAACAGCTATTTTTAAATATGAAAGATATTTTGAAATTTATTTTAGACCAACAGTAGTTTATTGAATTTATAATTTATATAATAACTATATTTTTAAACATAATTATGCAGTTGTGTAAATTTGGTCATATATTGACTTGTGTATTATAATCAACCAAATCAAGATAAAGGTTACTTGTCCTATGGTCTTTTGACTTTCTAAACAGTTTCTTTTGATGACTATGTTTTAAATTGTAATGAAATCCAATTTGTCATTTTTTTTTCTTTTGCAAATGGATTTGTGTGTTATCTAAAATAAACTTTACTTATCTAGAGTTAAAGATATTCCTCTATGTCTTCTTCTATATGTCATATAGATTTAACTTAGTCTTTTTTTTGTTGTTGTTATTGTGAATTATATTAATTTATTTTCTAATGTTAACTAGTAGGACTTTCCTGGGATAAACACAATCATTCAATATTACTTACTTTATATATTGTTGGATTTATTTATTTCACATACACTTAAAATCTTTATATCGATATTCATGATCTTGGTTTGAAATTCTCTTTCTTTAATATTTTTTCATGTTGTGATCTCTGCATCATGCTTGTACACATTTTACTTTTCTTTTTTTATATATTTTACTTTTCTATTCTTTGAAAATATTTGTAGAAGTTTACTTTTATAATTTTCCTAAATATTTCACAGAATGAGGGATCCCTGGGTGGCACAGCGGTTTGGCGCCTGCCTTTGGCCCAGGGCGCGATCCTGGAGACCCGGGATCGAATCCCACGTTGGGCTCCCGGTGCATGGAGCCTGCTTCTCCCTCTGCCTGTGTCTCTGCCTCATTCTCTCTCTCTCTCTCTCTGTGACTATCACAAATAAATAAAAATTAAAATAAATAAATAAATAAATAAATAAATAAATAAATAAATAAATATTTCACAGAATGAAATGTTAAGGCCATCTGAGAAGATACAAGACTATTGAGTTCTATTATTTTCATTATTTTATTAAAGTTGTATATTTCAAGGAATTTATACATTTATCTCATTCATTGAGTATTTTTGCAAAATTTTATTTTATCTTACATTGACCTATTTTTCTTCTATAAATTCATGAACTGTAATGATGTCTCTTCATTTCTGCTGTAGTCAAAATCTGCTTTCTCTCATATTTCCTTGATTAGCTTTCATAGTCTTAGTAATCTTCATTTTATTAATCTTTTTCAAGAAACAAGTTTTGACTCTATTCATTTTCTTTATTGCTTATAGCTTTTCATTTTGCTGCTTTCCACTAATTTTTTATGGTGGAATGACATCATTAAAGATAGCAACATAAGTTTTGTTTCCAATTTCAGCCCTTCACAAGAAAGCCAGCGAGCAACTGTCCATAGACAAGACACCATAATGAAAAGCCCAGAACACAGAGGTGAGGCTGAAGCACCTCCCTCTGGAGATATATATATATATAGAAGATATATATATATATATATAGAAGATATATATATATATATATATATATATCTTTTTTTATATATATATATAAAGAAGAACTCCATTAAAAGGGTAAGAGGAACAGTTGCACTCTGACTACATCACCCCATCTCCAGGCCAGGACCGTGCTACACTAAGAGAGCTTGCCTAGGCTTATAGTTTTTCCAGGATAAAGAGAGCCTAAGGTAGACACCCAGCTCCCCCAGCATTTCATGGCTCTTTTTTAGGAGGTGCAAACAAATTGCACTTGATAGGAATCACAGGGGCAATCTGTGGAGCTTGACCACTGAAGATCAAATCAAGACAGAAAAAGCAGGTGGAGCTTACAGCAACCAATACTCAGATCTTGGCAGAACACATTCCTCCTTGCAGTGATGCTCTAGTAGGGATCCTAGCCAATGGTTCTACCTATCTACAGAACTGAGCTGGTGTCCCTCTCTGGAAAAAATAAACAAAAATAAACCAGTGAGACTACATCAAACTAAGAACCTTCAACACAGAAAAAAAAAAATCAATAAAATGTTATGGCAATGTAAAGAATGGAAGAAAATATTTCCAAACCACATATCTGATAAGGGGTTAATATCCAATATATATAAAGAACTCATATAACTCAATAGCAATAATAATAATAATAATCTGATTAAAAATGATCAAAGGATCTGAATAGACTTTTTTCCTCCAAAGATGATATTCAGATGGTCAACATGTGAAAAGGTGGTCAATATCACAAATCATCAGGGAAATACAAATCAAAACCACAATGAGAGATCACCTCATATCTATTAGAGTGGCTATTATCAAGAAGACAAAAGATAATAAGTGCAAGCAAGGATGCGGAGAAGAGGGAAACCTTGTGCACCATTGGTGGGAAAATAAATTGGTATAGCCACCATAGAAAACAAGGTGGAGGCTCTTCAAAAAATTAAAAATGCAACTACCATATGATCCAGCAATTCTATGTCTGAGCATAAAGTTGAAGAAAGTGAAATCATTATTGGAAATGGTATCTGCACCCCACATCCTTGCAGCATTATTTAGAATAGCCAAGACATGGAAACAACCTTATTATCCATGATGCATGAATGAATAAGATAAACGTGATATGTATAGATATGTATAGATATATATCTCTATACATAAACAGTTACATCACTGTAACTACAGTTATTGATACCATATTATATATTTGGAAGGTGCTAAGAGAGTAGATTTTGGAATTTCCATCACACACAAAAAATGTAACTATGTAAAAATTAAAAGGCAGCCTTCAGAATGGGAGAAGATACTTGCAAATGATATATCTGATAAAGGATTAGTATCCAAAATCTATAAAGAACTTATCAAACTCAACGCTGGAAAAAAACAAATAATTGAGTTAAAAAATGGGTAGAAGACATGAATAGACATTTTTCCAAAGAAGACATACAGATAACAAACAGACACATGAAAGATACTCAACATCACTCATCATCAGGGAAATCAGACCAAAACTGCAATGAGATACCACTTCACACCTATTAGAATGACTAAAATTAACAACACAGTAAACAACAGGTGTTGGCAAGGATGCGGAGACAAGAGAACCCTCTTACACTGTTGGTGGGAATGCAACTGGTGTAGCCACTCTGGAAGACAGTATGGAGCTTCCTCAAAAAGTTAAAAATAGAGCTACTCTATGATCCAGCAATTGCACTACTAAGTATTTACCCAAAGGAAACAAAAATACAGATTTGAAGGGGTACATGCACCCTGATGTTTATAGCAGCATAATCAACAACAGCCAAACTATGGAAAGAGCACAAATGTCCATTGAGTGATAAATGGATAAAGAAGATGTGGTATATATACAACGGAGTATTAATCTGCCATAAAAGGAATGAAATCCTGCCAGTTGCAATGATGTGGATGGAGCTAGAGAGTATTTTGCTAAATGAAATAAGTCAGAGAAAGACAAATACCATATGATTTCACTTTTATGTGGAATTTAAGAAACAAATGAACATGGGGGGGAAAAAGAAGAGAGGCAAACCATAAAACACACTCTTAACTATAAAGAACAAACTGATGGTTAGCAGAGGGGAAGTGGGTGGGGGGATAGGGGAAATATGGGATGGTATAAAAGAGGGCATCTGTTATATTGTGCACTGGGTATTGTATGTAAGTGATGAATGGCAAAATACTACACCTGAAACTATATTACACTCCATGTTCACTAACTGGAATTTAAATAAAAACTTGAAACTAAATTTTAAAAATTGTAACAAGGTGAGAAAATGGATGTGTTAACAAACTTATCATGATAATCATTTCACAATATCAACATATATCAAGTCATTATGTAGCACATCTGAGACTTACACAATGTTGTATGTTAATCATATCTCAGTAATATTGGAAAAAATAAATTTTTATTTTTTATTTTCCTTTTGCACTGCTTAGCTTTAATTTGCTACTCTGAGGTGAAAGCTTAGTTTATTTTTTTATTTCTTTTAAAAGATTTTATTTTATTTATTCGTGAAAGCCACACACACAGAGAGAGAGAGAGAGAGAGAGAGAGAGGCAGAGACACAGGAGGAGGGAGAAGCAGACTCACGCTGGGAGCCCGATGTGGGACTCGATCCCAGGACTCCAGGATCACGCCCTAGGCCAAAGGCAGGTGCTAAAACCACTGGGCCGCCCAGGGACCCCCTGAAAGCTTAGTTCGTTGATTTTAATGTATCCTGTTTTGTTATATATGGATAGAAAATATATATTTCTCCAGAACCGTTTTAGATACATCCATAATAATTTGAAATGTGTGTTTTTCTTAATATTTAGCTCAAAATATTTTCTAATATTCATTATGAGGGTTTTTTCCTTTTTTTTTTGGATACCTGGGTTATTTAATGGTATATTGTTAGTTTCCAAAGAGAGATTTTTTTAAGTTATCTTTTTTATTGCACACTAGTGAAAATTTATTATTATAAGGGCATGTATACACTCTGCATGGTGCAATCACTTTGAATTCATTGAGACTTTTTTATGATATATTTGATTCACTTTGATAAAAATTTTATGTGAACATTAAAATAATGTATATTTGAAGTTATTGGGTGTAGTGTTGTATAAATGTGAGATTGGTCAATTTAATTAATCTTGATATTTTATGCAGTTACTCATATTTTGTCTCATTTTTATTTTGCTATAAAAAAGAATTATTAAAATCTCCAATTATGATTATCCAGTTCTTCTTTTAGTTCTATCAATTTTTGTGTTATGTATTTTGAAACTATTCATTATGCACAATTAAGATTGCTATTTCTTCTTAATAAAATAGCTCCATTTTCATTAAGAAATATACCTTTGATAATATTTATTACCTTGGAGTCTACTTTGTTTCACAGTAGATGAGGTATTACATCATCTTCCTTGTGATTATTACTTGCATGGTATATTTTGTTCTATTCTTTCACTTTTACATTTCTGCTGACATTTAAAATGCCTCTGTAAAAATAACAAGCAGCATCTTCTTTTTCATCTAGTGGTACAATTTTTGTCGTTGGATTGGAGTGGTTAGCCACAAATATCATTTGGTTTATTGATAAGATTGCTATTTATTTCTATTATCTTCCTTTGTAGATGTACTTTCCCTGCCTCCCTTTGAATTAATCAAATATTTTTAAATAGTCTTTTTATACCTCTAATGACATTTTAGGTAAGCCTCCAGTCATTTTAATAAGTTAGTCTAGCATTACTATATTGTCCTTAACTTCCTGCAGTTATTAAAAATGTCTTAATTTCATCCTTAGTATTGAAGCTAATTTTCATTCAGTACAGAATCGTAGGTTTACCTCTGTTTCTTTCAGTACTTTAATTATGACATTGCATTATCTCTGTGTTCCATTTTTTTTTTTTTTGGATGAGATTGTCAGCTGTCATTTTGATTGTTTTCTCCTCAATATAATAGGCCATATTTTCTTCTTACTATTTTTAATGTTTTCTTCTTTTTTCTTTTTTTTAATTTTTTTTCCTTCTTTTTTTCTAATTCTTTCCATCACTAGTGTGATGATTAGTGTGACTATGATGTGCCTAGACGTAATTTTCTTTTATTTACCTTGTTTAGGGTTTGCTGAGACTTACGGATCTCTGCATTGTTGCCCTTCATCTATTTTAGAAAAAAAATTAAGCCAGTAGTTTTTTAATGTTTCTTCTGCATGTTCTGTCTTGATTCTCTTTCTGGTATTCTAATCCCCTGCATGTGAGATTATTTGATATATTCTCACATGTCATGGACTCCTCTTTTTTATTTTTTTTTTCATTTTTTTCTCTTAATGCTGCAAATTACATAGAGTACATTACCCTTTCTTGAGTTCATAATCAATTATCCTGCTGTGACTTGTCTGTGACTAGGCACATCTAATGAATTCCTTATTTCCCATATTTTATTTTTCAGTTCTAGAATTTTCATGTCTTCTTCCATAGGGGTTTTATTTCCCCGCTTACATTCCCCCAACATCTACATCTTTATCAACAGACCATTTAATGTATTTTTAATGGCTATTATAAAGACTTTTTTCATTAATTCCAACACCTGAGTCATCTGTGGTCTCCCACTGACACTTGTAAACTCTTGAATATTTGTCCTATTTTCTTTCCTCTTCCCATGTCCAATGCTTTTTCTTACTTTAAGTGAGACGTCATGAATTATACATTGTAGATTTGCATTATGTTCTTTTTTTTTTTCTAAGTGTGTAGAATTGTGTCTGGCAGATGGTGAAATTATTGGCAGATCATCCTGTCATCTTGTCAAGGCTTGCTTTTAGGCTTTCTTAAGGCAGGCCCATTTCAATATTCCTGTTAGTCCTAGAGTGTAAGTTTCTTACTCCTAAATTGTAGATGTTCTGGTCTGAACTGAGTCCTTAGGATATTCACCCAAGTCTTTCTGCTGTGGCTGCACTGAAATGCTATTCCTCCTGCTAAGGGACATTACTCGTGACATCTCTGTTCTAGTTTCAGTTCTGCTCCCCAATAGCTGTCTCTGTTAGGCACTTTTAAGTTTTTCTTGGCACAGGCACAGTTTAGGATTGGGTCCAAGTCCTCAGAATTCTCTATGTAGAAATCTATGTAGATTTCTAGGCTTCCTTCTTCTAAGGATCCTTCCTTTCCGGTGTCCTGCCCTACAGATTCTAGACACCTTACCAGCCTCAAAGTCAGATTCACATTTCCTTGGCCCAGCATGTTTGCTAGGCCACAGAAGACTCAGGGGAAAACGTGTCTATTTTCTTACTCCTGACCTTACTGGGAATATTTCATTTTTTCCCCAATTAAATAGGATGCTGGCTTTAGATCTGAAGTTTCTAATTGTACAAGGTTAAGAAAATATCAATTAATTCTTGCGATTATTATTTTTTTTCCAAATGACTTTTTCAACACCCATGAAGATAATTATATGATTTTTTCTCCTCCTATATGTTAATATGGTGAATTAACTTGATGATTTTTCTAATGCTTTTCCCAAAAATTGAACCAGTCTCGCATTTACTGGAATAAATGGAACAAATTCTACTTTGTTATGATATATGAGTTTCTTACCTCTGTTTTCTAGTATTTTATTCAAGATATTTTCATTAATATTTCTCAATGAGTTTAGATTTTTTTTAGTGTGTATGTGTACTACATTAATTAGTGCTGGATAGCAACATAATCTCGTTTCATAAAAATTATTCTTTAGTTTCCATGCTGTAAAATAACTCTGTAGTCTTTTGATACTTTCTGTTAGGAAAATTTGGCCGAAATACATGTAAAGTCATTTGTGCTTATTACTTTGTAAATTGTTAAATAATATTAATTCCCTTTTTGGATATTGATCCAAAGTTTAAGATTTCTATTTCAAGTAAGACATTTTGGTAAGTTATATTATCTTGGACATTATTCAACACAAATTTAAAAATATATATGCTTATAATTTTTATGAGTTTTAAAATTAATTCATATACTTAGTTTCTTATTTTACCTTTGCTGTTTGGTATTACAAAAAATATAAAAATCTGTGGTTTCTCAAATTGTTCTTATTTAGGTCATCTAATGACCTATTTTGATATTTTTTTCCATTAACTTTTTTTCTCTTCAGTTCTTCTATTTTTAAATTTTTTTCACATTATTAATTTTCTCATTTTTCAAATTATTATGTTCTTGATTGTGATTTATTCTGGTTCACTTACATTTAATTTATTTTTTTATAAATATAAATACTAAATTCCCTCTGATCAATGCCTTAAATATAACTCATAAATTTTATTTGGTTGCATTATCACAAAGATAATGTAACCAAATATCTTTATCTTTTTAGAAATTCTCTCATTTTTTTTGCACTTTTCCTTTTACCAAATAATTGTTTCTTATTAATTTTTCTAACAGTCATTTAGGTTTTTTCTTAATAATATATAGCTTGATTTATTTATCATAAATGAGTTTTGTTTGCCATATTTTTACCAGTTGGAAGTGGCCAATATTTTCTTTTGACTAGTATAGTAGTGAACTTCATCATGCATTTGAGAAAAAGGCTTATTTTCTATGATAGGGTTAGAGTTCAGAATACATATCCCTGTATTTTTTTTATATGCTTTTAAAACGTTTCTATATACTCACTTACTTTTCATCCTTTGCACTTGTTTAGATCTGTCTTGGTGTGTTAGAATTTCCTATTATTAATTGATCTTTAATTGTTTATTAATTGATCCTTGTATTTCCTTTAGTTTCCATTTCATGTAGGAATTTGCTTGCACTCAACTTTCTAGGTGTGGTCAACTGCAGTTTCTTTAATCAATGATGCCATTTCTCATGTATTAAAAAGGATACAGTGTTTTCTGATTGACAGTTTTTAGTTTGGCAGGATCCTTAATTTACACCTTTTGCTCCCTAACTCCCAACCCTCTGTACCAGGAAGCATCTCCATTTCCTGTGACAGACTTTCATCTCTCAGAACTGGTGCCTTCCCACGACTCCCATTTCTGTTCTCACGCACTGTCAACCTTCTTCATTTCAGTTCATATGTAGTCAGTGATCTCATGTGAGTGTTTTGTCACTAGAGTCACACTTCCTCTTTTTTCTGAAATGTTTGCAACCTAATCCCATTATGCCTAGCCTCTTCCCTGACTCCTTGTCTGTACCATCTGCTTCTAACTCTCATGTCATTCTGATTTCACTGGAAGGAGTGTTCATATTGCTGCTTACATCAAATTTGATGTTCATATTATCCTTTGTTTCATAATTATCGTATAAACATGGGTTATGCTCGGTTTATTTAGTCACTATGTTGACCTGTATGTTTTCGTTTTTGTTTCTGCCAATATATGGAAGAAAGTATTAAGTATTAAGTCAGTATTGTCTTATGGTACCCAGAAATCCTTAATTCTCTGTTGTGTTGCTTTGTAAAAGAATGATCACATCTTCTTACAGTGTCTGTGTAATGCATATTGCAGCTGAGTTGGTGCCCCTGGCTTCAGGTCTCTGAGGAATTTGCACTAGAATTCTTAGAACTTCAGTCTCATCTGAAGATTTGACTGGAGACAATATTACTCACCAGGTTACTCACAAACTATTTCCTGAGAGCCTCAGTTACTCACTGGCTCTTTGCATGGCACGTGGCTTACTTTTGTGGGAGCAAGCAAGACAGCAAGAAAAATCACCCATACGGGAGCCACAGTCTTTTTTATAACCTACTCTTTGAAGCAACATCCTATAATTTCATCCACATTCTATTTACTAGGACAAGTCATTAAATCTGGCTCATACTCAAGGAGAAGAGATTAAACAGAGGTGTGAGTAGCAACAGGTGGAGGTTACTGAAGGTTCTCTCAAAGTATATCTATCACAAATATTTTATTAAAATTATTTTCCTAATCTTTTCACCAAAAGATCTTAGAAGCAATGATACATGAGGGTAGTTAGTGCATCTGATGCCCATCTATTTGTGTCTAAATACCACTTCTTAGTAAAGAAAAATAAAGCTGATTAGAGAAAATATTTTTCTAAATCTTTAGCAAGGGAAGTACAAAGTGAGCCTGAAACACTGTTTTTGTGACCAAAACCAAAACAAAGCAAGCAAACAAACAATAAAGATTAATCAGGACATGTCAAAAGAACACAAAACCCATCTTAAAAGGACTCCCCCAGCCAAATTTGGGACAAAAGATATGGTTCTAATGGATTGCACAATATTAAATTGAAAAAAAAATTGTGTTTTTAGTAATATTGCACAAATTGGGAAGGAGAAAAGAGAGAGATAAAACTCTTCTTAGGTATCTAGATATAAATAAGCAAATAAATAGTAGACATATTTGCAACTATATGCATATGTGTATGTATTCACATACAAACAAAAACATAAACATTTAAGGTGAGAAAGTCAATCAGTGACTCTAGGGCAGGAGTATATGGGCGATCCTTGTACTATTCTCTTAGCTTCTTAATAGATATGAGTGTTTCAAAAATAAAAAGATGGAGGAAAAGAAAGTAAAACTTTAAAACTCTTAGAATAAAATATAGAATTATAAAGTCACAAAGGAAAATGTTAATCATAAATGAAATGATAGATTAATTTGACAAGTTTGATCACATTAAAACAAAAGACTTCTGTTGATCAAAAATTATAGTTAAAAAATGATACCAAGAAATACAAACTGGGAAAAGGTATTTGAAATACTTATACCTGAAAAATGAAAACCATCCCAAATATACTTAAAAAACTTATAGACATCAAAAGGAAGAAAAAACCCAGCAATTGATTAATTAAATAAAACATAATAGGCTCATGCCTGGGCCTTTTCCCTTTTGGAATATATTTTGGCTTTGGAGTAAGAGAGAAATGCTTACAAAGTGTAAAGGTAAATGTCGCTCAGAGGAAACCCTTTTAGTTTGAAGTTTCTTCATTTTTATAACCCATTTGTTGTATGGATGAAGAATTTATAGTACTAACTTCTACTCTCAAACCAGCTTCATTTTATGAATCCATAAATTTCCAGTAATTTGCAGTAAGTATCCTGATCAGGTATTAGGTATCAGGGAATCAGGTATTTTCTGATAAAACATATGTACATAATAAATCTCCTGATCTTTTCAAGAGTAAATGCTAATGACATTTTATAACGATATCTGCTGGAAAATAAGACCTAAAGTGTCCAAAGAAGGGGAGAGTAGGTTACAAACTCACTGTTAGCTTTTTCGCTTCCAATCCAGAATTGACGGGTCTTTCTAATAACATAAATCAAACATCTTTAAGAAAAATTGAAATCTCATATAGCAAAGATGGTGAAAAACAGATTTCAAATTTTTAAGAGCCATAATAGAGTCCCATTTTCTAACCTTTTAAAATGTAAAAACCATTCTTGGCTTATAGTTTGTACAAAAACAAGCAGTAGGCCAAATTTGGTCATAGTTTGCCAACCACTGTTCTACACCTCAGGAGAAAAAAATTCTTTTCCTTGTAGGAAGTGAGTTTGGATTTTGGGGCCTGATCAAGGAAAAAAGATGTGACCATGACATATTAGTAGTACACACAAGCTTTGAATAACACTGGAAGTTTGAATGCAGGGTAAGTCCCCCACAGCAGGAGAGGCTCCAGAGCTCTGGCTTGAAACCACCATCCAGAAGGGGAAGAGAATAAGAAAACTCCTGTGAGGGAAATGGAGGGAGGAACAGAGAGAGAAAAAGAGAGGGAGAGAGAAAGAGTCTGGAAAGGGGAGTCATCTGTCTAGGTAATGTCACTGAGCTGCACAGTAGAAATCTCTGGGTCAGAGAGCTCCAAAGAACTGTTGCATTTTCTGGGTTTGTTTCCTCAATGGTTCGTTGTTTTTTTGTTTGTTTTTTTTTGGGGGGGGGGGGATATTCGGTTTTGGTTTTGGTTTTTGTTTTAAAATAGACCCTGGATTTAATCTGTGGCTAGCAAATGTTGGGATCCATTTCCTGTGGTATGCAAAGCAGGCAGTTCTAAATGGCTAGCAATGTGCTTTCTGAGGCCATATTTGAAACAGTAAGATTCATAAAAAACTTGAGTTTGTCTCCAGCAGACCTTTGAGCTAATGAATTTCAGCCTGCTTTGAAGAAATAAATAACATAGGGGCAATACAGAGGCCATTATTGGCTCACGTATATAACATTCCTCCAACAACATCAAGATGTGAAAAGAAAAGAGAGAAATTTCTGACATGTTGCAATCTACTAACATAGAAAAAATATATTCCAACTACCTCTGTATTAGTAGCATGTCCAACCAGGCCCACCACAACTGTTGACAGGACTTGGGGAAAGCTTACAAATAATGTCTTCTGGCCTAAAGGCTGTCTCTCTTCTCTTTCAACCTCAATATCTCTCATTACCCTGCCTGCATGTATGGAGACTGTGGAGACACCACAATGCACATCCAAGCTTTTTCACAGTAACTACTCCTCTGCACAGTTATAACTTAGCCACCCCTCAGGGCTAAAGAGAGACACACTGTTGTCCCGTCAGCCCTGACTAGGATAAAGTTAGGGTTGTTTAGATAGGAAATTTGAGCTTCAAGGTATCCAAATTATGGATTAAAAGGGGGAGGCACATTTCCATGGTGCCACAGACTCCTTATTCCTTGATGTACTAGGAAAGAGGCTCCTTCTTTCATGTCTAGGGACAGGATCTCTCTTAGAGCACCTGCCACACAATAGATAATTATTGAATGAAAAGTATTTTGGTGATCAATGGAATGAAGAAATACACGAACAAAAGCATGGAGACAAATGGTTGAAAGTAGTGAACCTGGTTCGATAAAGCATAATAAAAAAATACAATTTAAAAATTAATTATCATGGGGTCCAGTAGAGACATACTGGTACCTGGCTTTCTTTCCCTGCAGCAATAGTGCTGGTTATTCTCTGGTGATAAAGTCACATTAGATAACTCAATCATCCATCATCACACGATGTGTACATCACAAGTTCCAGAGTGCTGTATTAAGAAATTGATCCCTCTCTACTCTGAGTTTTCTCTCTAATAGATATAGATCATCATTTCATTGTCTACGTCACAGTCTCCCAGCATCATGTATAGGTTCACAGATTATTGCTCCTCAATAACTCTGTCTTCAGCATGCATGACTAAAGCATTAGAGATCTTGATAGATGGAAACTAAAGATCAATGTTAATGCAATTGATTTTTCACTTTGCAAAACTTGTCTGTGGGAGAGAGTGAAACATTTCACTGGCAAAGAAGCTGGACATTCTTGACTTGGGAAAATCCTTCCACTAAAATAGCAGTTTGTAGTCTAAAAGTGCTTTGGAAAAAGAAACACATAGTTTACTTGTACTTATTTCATTTTATTTTTAAAAATATTTTATTTACTTGAGAGAGAGAGACAGAGAAAGAAAGAGAAAGACCAGGAGCAGGGGGCGAGGGGGGGGGGTGGGCGGCAGAGGGAGAGGAAGAAGCAGGCTTCCCACAGAGCAGGGAGCTGGATGTGGGACTTGATCCCAGAACCCTGAGATCATGACCTGAGCCAGGGCCACCCAGGTGCTCTTACAGTTTACTTTTAAACAACCATTTAATAGTAAATAAAAACTTGAGAGGATTTGGGTACACAAAGAGTTACCTTATGAATCTTTAAATTGGGAGTTTACAAATTTCTGAGGAAATGATATTTTACAAATAGTAGGTGGAACATCTGCCTCCTACTGACTAGTAAATAAGCAACTTAAATTTTAGTGATGTGAGCTATACGGCAGATCTATTAATGGAAGACTCACCAGGAAGAGAAAGACCAGAATAAGATACATAGGACTCTGTAATGAAAGAGAAAGCAGAGAGGTAATGAGAAGAGCAATGGGTCCTTGTGACAGGGAAGGAACAAAAAACTGAAAACATTTTCTATGCTAATACTATGGGAGGACCTGTGAAGAATGATAGGAAGCATATTCCAAGCAGAAGAAAACAACAAGTTAACTCTCCCAAAAAACTATACAGCCTTCAACATACCTACTATGAAATTCTTTCTGTTCTGTTCTGGTTCTCTTAGGTGATCCCTGCTTTGAAGGTTTGACTGGCTTGTTAAATCACAATGAAGGCAAATAGCTTCCCCTTTTAAGATTTACAGGTCATTCTCACTACCACACCACTATGTCAACAGGCACTGCCAATTTCTGTGCTGCTCTACTACTCTGGACCCTTCTGGGTGCCACACTGTGTTGGGGGGAGAGATAAGTCTAGCAAGAAAGTCATCAAACTGAAATCATGATATTGTCAGGATCATCTCGTTGTACTCTGGCAAATACTACATTAAGCTACTGATAACAGTGTAAAACTCAGCAGGGTTGAATGATCGCCTACATTCTGATTTTCCTCTGGCTCTATGAAAATAGCATATGTGATACTTTTTACACAAGTCTGTTGTTCACAGGCAAATATCAGGCGAGGGTGAGTTTAATAAATAAACCTTAAAATATTTGAAATTCTTAGAATGTAAAGATAGACAAGTTTATGGTTTGAAGCAACATATTATTTGATTAAACATATTATATTTTTGTTTAAACATATAGTTTTGATATATTATGTGTTTAAACATATAGTATTGGTACTGAATTTTCATATCAGTAATATAGCACAGAAGAGTGCAGTGTCATATATGAGCACATAATTGTCTATTTAAAGAAGTATTAATTTGCATTTACTAATATCTTGTATGCCATATGCTTGATTCTTTAAAAAAAAAGACGATAAATAGCAAAGTCTCCTATTTTTTTTCAATAATCCTTGAAAATAATACTTCCAGGCTGATAAATTTTATCAACACCAAACAGTACAGCAGAAAACTTACACACAATCTAATGCTTGTGTTTCTAAAAGACATTATTCAATTTATGACATGTTCCATATGAAGGCCAGGATACACACAGCCTCCTAAAACAGTCTCTGAGATTTAAAGCCCATACTATTTCTTATGGGCTTGGTTTGGCTGCCATTTATAATTTCCATTTATTGCTTCCTTAATTGCCTGGGCATGACCTTATATTTTGTAACCTTTTCCTTTTTCTCTTTAGGGCTTTAAATGATTTGCACATATCATCTTTAATTGACACCTCAGTGTGACATCAGCAAAATAGAAAGGATGGATAGCACAATCCACAAAACATTATCCTTGCAACTACATTTCTAATACTTTGAAAAACAAATTAGCACAACGCACTTGGTTTTAAGCTTTTCTTGGCAATCTTTTCTAAGAGGCTGATTCTAGTACTCAAATCTAGTACTCAAATCTTGTGCACCAAATCGATAAACAAAGACATTTAACATCAACCCAAGATTTAGCAAATGAGGTTTACATAAGTGAATACTTTTTTTACTTCATGTAAGTTGATAGTAAAGTTTTGAGACTAAGAGGTGAAAGTAGAGTTGAGAAAGTAAGACCCATCTTTACTTCGAGGTAGCTGAGATAGAAAGCAGATAGAGCAGATGTTATAACTGTATACTTCTAGAGCTCCTAGGAAACTGAGAGACAAGATCAGTCCTTTCAGTCCTGAGGACACTGAAGCCTGGTAGCTTTCTTAGCATCACAGAATTTCTAATAGTAGTTGGGACTACCCAGGTATTCCAACTGCAGATCCTATGTGTTTTCCACTACATCAAGCTCTTTTCTTTGACTCTGATCTAAAATAATTAAAGCAGATGTAAAAAAAATATTGACAAACATATAGACCAATGAGGCAAAAGGGCATTACTTTATCATGAGAGGAGTACTGAATTATTAAGATGTTTTATTGTATGAAAAATGAGGAAGAAGAGGAGGTAGTTCCAGTGACCAAACTGTAACAGGTATTAGAGACAACTTAGGTCATGTAGATCATTCATCCTTTATTCTGTGTTCACCTGATACTTAAATCTCCTCTATAAACTCTATCTATATAATTCTATTATAAATTAATATGTAGTCATTGAAATTATACTTGAATACCTCTGGTAATGGAGAACATATTGCCTCAGAGGCATGCATTTCATCTGACTTAACCAAACCAATTTCCTTTCAAGCTCTTTCCTTACAGAAACAAAATTGTAGATTAGAGAGTGAAATGATGATAGCCACTTGATGTTTAGATTCATTTACTCTTTCTATAATGGAAAAAAAATGTATCAGAATCAGATACAAAGCAAAGAATTTGCTATCCTTTATGATGAAACATGTATCCAAAAAGTGAATTAAAATTATCTTTTTTCAACTTTTCAACTGTTAAGTATGGTAATTGTATTAGGTGCTTTATGAGTTTGTAAGATAGCCTTGAAATACATATATATATATATATATATATATATATATATATATATACACACATGTACACATACACACACACACACACACATATATATATGATCAAATCATGCAAGAAGTTAATAGCATCAATAGAAAGTTGGGGCTATAGCTAAGGTTCTTTCTTTGCATTACAATGTCACTTACCTTTAATAGCTTTGAACCAAATAACAATTTCTTCAGTATAAAAAAAAAAATTCAAGAGTCTTATTTACCTTCTAGTAAAGCAGTCATTTATCTTGAACTGTTCAATGGTAAAATAAGATATTCTACAGAAAGTACAGATGGATGAGTGATAAGTACTAGCGTGAATGAAAAACATCTCAAGGCAAAAATGCAGAAGCCATACATAATAGAAAAGGATGTTTATGGAACACAATCAATGACCTTGTCTTGAATTCTGTGTCTGAAAGAGAAATGTTCTCACTAGAGGCTTCAACCAGAGACCATCTTTTGTCTACTGTCACTGTTAACTTTCCATGGATGAGGAGGCAGATTTAAATTTGAGTAAATCAGATTTCACCTTTTAGTTAATTCTGATATATACAGTATCATAAATGAAAAGCCTTCAAGTACTTTCTAATAATACTCTTGGTAAAACTATTACTTTTTTATTTTAACTTATTACCCCAAATTTATTTTTTCCTATGTCCCAATACAACCATACACATAGATAGCAGGGATGCCTTTCCCATGTATATGTATGTGTATGTGTATATGCGATGATACATAACACTTCTACATCATTAATTCACTATACTGTGTAATGCACTACCTTGGGTTATGGTTCTTTCTTTAAAGGAAACCAACAAACCTCAAAACAATAAAATTTTTAAAAAAGAAAGAAAAACTAAACAGCAATCCCCACCCTGCACAAAAACAGAAATGAAAAATAAGCAATAGAATGTGTATTTTGATAAGCAAAGACAATTTAGGAGTATATTTTGCACCTGAAAACTACAAGTAAGCAAAAATTATCATGATTAACCTCCTTTAGCCTACTGGAACCAATTCACACCAACTTACATGATACATGAGATACATGAGATAATTGTTAAATTCTCAGAGATTTTGGGAGCTGGTTGTTAAATATAGGTATTATTTTTTTAAAGATTTTATTTATTTATTCATGAGAGACTCAGAGAGAGAAGAGACACAGGCAGAAAGAGAAGCAGGCTCCTCGCAGTGAGCCCAATGTGGGACTCGATCCCTTCTCTCTGCCTGTGTCTCTGCCTCTCTCTCTGTGTCTCTCATGAATAAAAAAATAAAATCTTAAAAAAAAAAACCTTATATTTGTTTTCCTAGTATTTAAATTCTTATATTAGTTTTTTTTACTTTTGTAAACACAATATAAATAATTTAAATATATATATATATATATATATATTTATATATATATATATATATATAGTAGTAATTTAACCAAATATCCATCATGATCCAGTAGAAAGGTTTTGGCTTTAGGACTTTGCAGAACTAACATTTTCTACTGATTCTGTTTCAATTTCCTCTGTCTAGCAGAGCAAACCATCAATCTACCATGTCCTCCAGTTTCCTCAACTTTACGTTGAAATTACCACATGAGGTTGGATTAGCAGCTGATCTTGGCACTTTTTTTTTTTAAGATTTTTTAATTATTCATTTGAGAGACAGAGAGAGAATGTGCGAGAGCACAAGTAGGGGAGAGGGTTAGAGGAAGAGAGAGAAGCAGGCCCTGTGCTGAGCAGGAAACCAAACACGGTGGGGCTCGATTCCAGGACCCCAGGATCATGACCTGAAGTGAAGGAAGATACTTAACTGACTGAGCCTCCCAGGCACCTGGAATCTGTCTTTTCAATAAAATTTTCCATAGGTTGGTACTATATGCAGTTAGGATAGTGCATGGGGTGATGGGTTGAGCATATATATTTACTTCTGCCTTCCACCCAAAATTACAGATAAAAATAATGAAAAGTTAAATACACATAAAGAGCAATGGGAAATACCAAAAGCAACATCAACATTCAAGAAATTTTGAAGAATTCTCACAAAGTATAAAACAGACAGGGATAATAATCAAACCAGAGAAAATGGTAGCCAGAGATCTGTAGAAGGAAATTGCACTGAAAACATAAAGTTTGTAGCAAATAAATGCAATGAACAGAATGCTCAAAAGCAAACATTGCAGAAATTTACTAGAAACTTCATTTTGAGCAGCAGGACTGTCTGTTACCCTCTTGCTCTGAGAAGTGCATGCAGCTAGAGTACATGTTTGTTTAAGGTTGAAGTTCTTGGCAGTATTTATTTATTCATTCATTCTGTCATTTTTTAGAGTAAGTTTGAGTTAAGTCATTGTTTTAGTTCCCCAGTGCTGGTGGGCTTTGAATATTCTGTGTCATTGCAAGAGAAACCCTCTTGTTTCTCACTCAAATTTGAATACTTTTGATATACTCAGATTCAAAGTTATTTTTCTGCAGAGCAATGAGACTATAGGCCTGTTTTCTTTATGCATCCAAGTTGTTAGTAATAAATCTGACATATCAATCTGATTCTTGTCCATTTGAGGCATTTTTCCTTCTCTCTTTTGAAGCTTTTAGGATTTCCCACTGTTCTTATTCTTAGTTTTCACTACCATCATTTTTCTATTAGTGAGACTTTTACCCTGCTTAGCTCTTAAGAGATTAGTTTCAGTATGACTACAGTTTTTCTTTAATTCTGGTTTACTATGGTATTTTCAACTATTTCTTTAAATTTTTTTCTGTCCATTTATTTTACTCTTTCCTTTCAGCATCCTCTTAAGGTTCAAGATGATAACAGAAAGATTCTGAACTCACCTCCTTCCTCAGACACACTGAGTCTACATATACAAAAATTTCCTGTGGGGTGGAGAGGAAAATGGGGCACCCGGGTGGCTCAGCGGTGGCAGAGTGTCTGCCTTGGGCTCAGGGTGTGATCCTGGGGTCCCGGGATCGAGTCCCGTGTTGGGCTCCCCACAAGGAGCCTGCTTCTCCCTCTGCCTATGCCTCTGCCTGTGTCTCTCATGAATGAATAAATAAAATCTTTTTAAAGTAGAGAGAGAAAGAAAAGAAAACCTGAAGTCAGCTGAGTAGCAACTACACATCAGGCTAATGAGAAGAAAGCCAATAGAACAGGGTGGGGGAGAGGCTGGACCACAGGTCCCGTAAACCCCACCCTAGGCCAGCTAGGGGCAATTAGGAGGGATCCCAACCCCCAGACTTCCCCCCTGAGTAAAGAAGAGTTTCCAGCCCACACTGGGCAACCCAGCTTTTAAAACCTGCACCTGAGATGCAATCCCCCAAAACATCTAGCTTTGAAAACCAACCAGTGGTATGTCTACCAGAACACAAGATAGCCGTGATCTAAGAAAGGGCCCTTCAAGAGCTGCCGCTGGGGGCGCCTGGGGGCCCAGGGGGTGGAGTGTCAGACTCTTGGTTTCAGCTCAGGTCAGGTGGCCTGGTGCCTGCTTAAGATTCTCTCTTCTCCCTTTGCCCCTCTCAAATAAATATATGGAAAAAGAAAGAAAAGAAAGAAAAAGAAGGAAAGAAAGAAGAAAGAAAGAGAGAGAGAGAGAGAGAGAGAAGAAAGAAAGAAAGAAAGAAGGAAGGAAGGAAGGAAGAAGGAAGGAAGGAAGGAAGGAAGGAAGGACGGAAGGAAGGAGAAAGAAGAGAAGAAAGAAAGAAAGAAAGAAAGAAAGAAAGAAAAGAAAGAAGAAAGAAGAAAGAAAGAAGAAAGAAAGAAAGAAAGAAAGAAGAAAGAAGAAGAAAGAGAGAGAGAAGAGAGAAGAGAAAGAGAGAAAAGAAAGAAAGAAAGAAGAAAGAAAGAAAGAAAGAAAGAAAGAAAGAAAGAAGAAAAAAGAAAGAAAGAAAGAAAGAAGAAAGAAAGAAAGAAGAAAGAAAGAAAGAACGAAGAAGAAAGAAAGAAAGAAAAGAAGAGAAAACCCTCTGGCGGGACTTACTGGCCCAGACTTTCCAGCAGAGGCTGGTTGCTTATACTAAAGCATGGGCCTGAGGGGTCCTCTAATTTAATGCACAAGTGGGAACCTGCTGGAATATTCTTCAGGGAAGGAAGCTGATGAGGGCCAGGTTTCCAGTTTTGCTCTCTTCTGCCTTGCTCTAGAAGGTGGGTGATATATATAATTTTTTAATATAAAATTTATAAATTGTATATATTTTTAATTTTTTTAAATTAAAAAATTTAAAATTTTTTAAATTAAAAAAATATACCTTTTTTTTTTTTTTTTTAATTTTAGATCCCGCCCCCCCCCTTTCCAGGGCAGGTGCCATCTTTGGGGTCCCCCTGAAGCTCCCCGCGGCCCATCTTCGCGGTTGCCCTCTGCTGTGCTCTAGAGCCCCCACATCTCCCACAAGCGGGTTCTCACATCCTTCGGCGCCCTGATTTCTGGGCTGCTGCGGAGGGGACCCTCCATGCTCACGTGGGTCCGGCGGCCAGCCAAATGAAGAAACAGGGAGACACGTTTCAAACAAAAAGACAAGACAAAGCTTCAGAATCACTATTAAGTAAGCATTATAATTTATCTATCTTAGCTTTACTTTTTAGACACTTTTACTGTGAAAAATAATACATAGAAAAGGTTGAAAAAAGAGCCTCATGTCCTAGGTTTTGTTTTGTGAAGTTTTTTTGTGTGTGTTTTGCTAGTTTGTTTTCCTTCCATCACCTGCTTGTGCATCTTTAAGCAATATAGCTTAGTTGTTCCTCTTTTGGAATTTTACATAAAAAGAAATGAATAGGGGTCCCTAGGTGGCTCAGCAGTTTAGCACTTGCCTTCAGCCCAGGGCATGATCCTGGAGTCCTGGGATCAAATCCCACTTCGGGCCCCTGGCATGGAGCCTTCTTCTCCCTCTGCCTGTGTCTCTGCCTCTCTCTCTCTAGGTCTATCATGAATAAATAAAATCTTAAAAAAAAAAAAAAAGAAAGAAAGAAATAATGAATACATTATTTTGTTTGCCTTTATTCATCGAATATTATGTTAAATTCATTCATATTGTTGCATGTACCTGCCATTTGTTCATTTTTATTGTTTTTACAACCTACTGTTTTATAGTAACACCACAATTTACTGTTGACTGGCATCTGGTGATTTTCAGCTTGGGATGACAAACAATGCTGCCATAAACTTTCTTGATCATGCATCTGGTGCACATGAGTCTTCACAAATCTAGATCAGTAGATCTCAAATTCTATGTATCAGAATCACCTATATAAATTTTGTGTGTGTGTGTGTGTGTGTGTGTGTGTGTGTTTTAATTCATTAGAGAGAGAGAGAGAGAGAGAGAGAGGGCAGAGGGAGAAGCAGGCTCCCTCCAGGGAGCCAGATGCAGGACTCCATCCCAGGACCCCAGGATCATGACCTGAGCCAAAGGCAGATGGTAATGTTGTGCCCAAGATTGCAAATCCGAGAAACCACGAAGGAGCCGACACAGATTCAAGCGCACAAGGGTTTACTAGCAAGCTCGAGCTTGGGTCCAAGTACACCCAACACAGTGGAGCAGGGATTTGGACCCCGAAGTGGGTTATAGATGTTTTTTTTTTATGGGCTGGTCTAGGGGATTTTCAGAAGGGGTGGAGGAATTGAAGGAATTTCTCATGTTCTGTTTACATTCTGATATGGGGCTTTCAAGGGCATTGAGCTCTGTTCTCATTCTAATATGAGACTTTCTGCCACTGGCTTGGGCTCTGTTCTCATTCTGATATGGGATTCTCTGCCGAGGGCAATTCTGAGCTCTGCCATCTTTTCTGATGTGGGATTCCCTACCGAGGACATTCTGCAGTTTTTCCTGTAAAGTTCAGCTCTTATTCACAGGGGCTGTACTTGTGCTAATGCTAAACTTGAGGTGGAATGGCCTTAATTTTTCTCGGCCTCCACAGGTAAACCACTGAGCCACCCAGGTGCCCTCATATAAGTCTTGTTAAAATAGATTGCTGGACATTCAGATGACCACATACAGTTGATCCTTTTATTTATTATTATTATTATATGCTTATTTCTTTTAGATTTATTTGGCTCATCTTTTTCTAACGCCCTGAGACAAATTCTCAGCTTATCAATTTTTAACCATTCTTCCTTTCTAATATGCATTTTAGGCTGTAGATTTCTCTATATATTGCTTTAACTGCTCTCACGATTTTGAATAGTTTCTATTCTATTTAACTTCAAAATATTTTCTATTTCCCATTAATATTTATTTCCAGATACACTGAGTTTTGTGCTTGTTTGTTTGATTTCTAAAACTTTTAAATTTGAAATAATTATAGGTTCACAGGAAGTTGCAAAGATAGCAGAGAAGTACAATTGTCACCCAATCTCTCTTAGTTATTATATCTAATGTAACTTAAGTATCATATAGAAAACTGGAAACTGACATTGACACAATATGTTTGATTATTCTGTGCCCTTTCTTATCCTGTATGTAGATTTGTATAACCATCCTTTCAATGAAGCTACAGAAATATTCTTTCACAACAAAGATCTTCCTGCTGCTACTTCTTTACAGGCACACCCACTGCCCATCCTCCACAACTACAGATCTGTCTTCCATCCCCACAATTGTGTCTTTGATAATGTTACATAGAGGGAATCATACAATGAATGTGGCCTTTAGAGATTAACTTTTTTTTTTTTTTCCTCAGCGTAATGCCCTGAGATCCATCCAAGTTGCTGCATGCATCCGTAGTTCATTCCCTTGTATTACTGATTATATCCCCTGGTATGGATGAACCACTGTTTGTTTACCCATTAATCTGTCAAGAGATTGTACGCTAAAGAGTTTGGGTGTTGTGTTCTGAGATTCTGGCTCTTATTTTAATCTTTTGTTTCAGCAGATAAACTCCTGATACTCTAGCTAAGGGAAAGGTTGAGTAGATATCCAGGTTCCTCACTTAGTCTTCTTTCAGTCTCCTGGGGGAAAGGATGCAGAGGTGGAAGTTTGGGATCCCCAGGAGGCCTCTGCTTACATTACCCTGGCTGGGAAGGACACCTCATTACTGCTTCCATTTGATCTCCACTGACACCATTGTGTGTGTGGGTATGGAGGCGTGGAGAGTTTCTGATCTTCAGGCTGGGATGAAAGTTTTGCCTCTCCACTGAGTCCTTTATGATCATCTTGAAGGGAGGAGAAGGATCATACTACAGTGAGACAAGGGTGAAAATAGAGGCTTTCACTTTGGCTTTGTTGATGGAAGTGGGAGTAGAATCCTTGATATTTGACAATAGTAGGGTAGGGCAATTACTTTCTGAAAGCTGTCTGTCTTGATAGGCTTTCCTTTTTCCTCGCTCTTTGGCTAGAAAGAATAGGCTTTCCCCGGAGTTTTGTTTGTGTCTTTTTGTGTTTTGAGTTTTCCAGTTTTCCTAGCACGTATTTTCTAGCAATATATCTTAGATATATTAGACATGACTGAAACTGAAAAAGAGAGTCAAAAAACGCTTAACTGAGCCATCAAGGCACTCCAAAATTGTATTTTTAAAGGATAAATAATGAAATAACTATTATCATAATATAACATTAACAAAAAAGGAAAAACCCAGTATAATTTCATTGCATGTGGACATATACACATATGTGCACATACACATATATGAATATATACTGTGGGACCCAAGAAATTCAGAAAATGTTCCCCACCCCTGGCCCCTAGATAAGCAACAACAACAAAAAAAAAACTGCAGAGCATGCCTTTATTGGAATGAGGAACTAAAAGCTTAAGAAACTCCCCACCCTTTCCCCATATCAGAATGAAGAAGTTCCTCCACCCCTTCTGAAAATCCCCTAGACTAGCCCATAAAAACCCAGCTGTGACCCACCTCGGGGTCCAAGTCCCTGCTCTGCTGTGTCGCTGTGTGGGGTATACTTGGACCCAAGCTCGAGCTTGTAAATAAACCCTCGTGTGTTTGCATCGGTGTCGGCTCCTTGGTGGTTTCTCGGATTCGCAATCTTGGGCACAACATAAATGCATTTGTAATATGAAGATCATAGGAAAGATATTGCTACTAGTAGTTATCACATGATGGGGAGATTAAAAGTGATAAAGTTTTTTTTTTTTCTATTGACTGATATTTTATATATTTTCTAAGGGAATACACTTTTGTAGTAACAAAAACAATCAAAATACTATTAGGGAATACAGAGTACAGAATAGTACTGTACTATTAGTACTAGCAGTAAAAGTGTAAGTGAAAACATTAATTCTAGCTAGGATTATAGCAATCCTACACTTTGCTTATGCATATGAAAAATACATTTTTAAAGAATGAAGGAAAAATGAAATTAATTTGATATTATTTTTAATTATTACCATTTTTTTTTCTTTAGCAGAAACAATTGCTCTTCCTTAAAATATAAAGTAAAGCACAAACTTCACCGACAGACACTGGGACGGCCGCCTGAGCACCAGAAGAGGAAATTGTATAGATCCAGTATAATCCAACTTCAAATAGAGAGTTTCTCACTGCACATATCCAGTTGTGTCTGTCAGATACAAACTGTTATTGCTATCATTAGCCAACAAGTAAATCCCTGATAAATGAGCATGCCAGAGGGTGCCCCTTCAGTCATCTTTGGCTCAGTCTGGCCATTAATCTCAGGAAAGACTTTCCTGTGATCTTACAGCCCTACTCATGTGCTGTGACCTTGGGCTACAGGCTCTGACATTGGACTAAGAACAGGAAATTGAGGTTTCTTCATTGACTGAGAATTTAGGCTTGACACAATGTTAGAGAATTATTTCACCTACTGTTAAGTCACAGCTTCTTTTTCTGTCCCAAGCACTTGTGCACACACATAAACGCAGACGTAAACATAGCCACCTAATTCTTGTCAGAGCAATAATGAAAGCCTTGGGAAATGGGAGTGATTTTGAATCAAGTTAGAAGTTGTCTTTCACACCACCACCTATCAACACAAAGGTCAAAAACATAAAAGTAACCAAAGAATGTTACTTCTTGCCACTCCCATTTCCCAAGGTTTTTATTCTTATCTGTGAAAAATAATTTAAAAACATAAACCCTCACAAAACTAAATACCTCCTATGACAGGAAGACCCCCAAGGAGCCCTATTGATTTCCAGCTCTTGGTGTTCACTCCTTTGTATAATTCCCTCCCTGTAAATGATTATTTACATGTCAACTTGCCTAAGTCTTGGTACTCCATTATTTGATCAAACATTGATCAGGTGTTGCTGTTAGGGTATTTTGTGGATATGGTTGACATCTATGATTAGTTGACTTTGAGTAAAGGAGAATGCCGTCAACAATTTGGGTGGACCTTGTTTAATCAGTCAAAGGTTTTGAGACAAAAGATGAGATTTCTCAGAGAAAAAGAAGCTCTGCCTGGGGGCACCTGGGTGTCTCAGTTACTGATTGTCCTACCCTTGGTTTTGGCTCAGGTCCTAATCTAGGGATTGTAGATCAAGCCCAGCATCTGGCTGCATGCTAGTATGAAGTCTCCATGAGATTCTCTTCCTCTCCCTCTATCTCTCCCCCAATTTTGGACTAAATAAATAAATCTTAAAAAGAAAAAGAAATTCTGCTTTAAGACTAAAGCTTCAACACCTGAGTTTCCAGCTTCCTAGTTAGCCGTAGCCCTATAGATTTCAGATGTGCAAGTCTCACAATCATGTGAGCCAGTTTCTTAAATTCTCTGTTTTTATATATACACACTATATATAGAATAGTGTGTATATGTATAGTATATGCCTATATTCTATTATTGCTGTCTCTTTGGAGAACTCTGATTGATAAAATGTGTATGTAAATTTTTTTTATTTTTTATTTTTTAATAATGTCATTCTAACACATAACACATAAAGAATGTCCCAAGGCTTATTTACTAATTCACAGTGTGATTTAGACACCTATTTGTAAATCAGAATGTACACATCTGCCTTATTATTACAGATGTTCAGTGGCCACCACATTTACAAACCATAATTTATCTGTTAGTGTGGATAAAAATGTAAGCTTAGTAGATTTTCCAGCTTTTACTTTCCAATTTTGAATTTTAGTTATGACCTAATTTATCCAATATAGGTTGAAAGTTTGGAGATAGGATGTTTTAAGTTGTAAAATGCCTAACATTGAATAATTCAGCTTTAGTGAGGCATTCTGGGTTTTAAGTCCCCCAGAACAAAATGAAAGCTGGGTGTTCTGGCGAGAGTCAAGATTTCATTTTTTTTCTCTGTTGTGACCTAGCTTTGAACTATCTCCCAGGAGTTGTCTGGCCCAGAGGGTGTTCTTTGCTTTGCAAACATTTGCTTTGGCTTGCAGGAGTTGCAATTTTATTCACAAGATCTATACTCTTATGAGGTTGAGACCCAGCATATGACTTTGTGGACATCATTTGTATCTTCTCTTTTTCCCAGTATTGTTACGCATAAGATAAAAATCATTTCTGTAAAATATCATTTTAAAATTAGAGAAGTATGTTAGAGTTGGGATGAAAAAAACTAAAATGATCTTGGATAATCAGGAAGTGATTAGTTCAAGCAATGGAGCATAAGATGGTAACATTTAAGGCTTGAGAAAATAATATAAATGTTAAAAAAAAACAATAAAAATTTTAAATTTGTAGATGGACATCTTCCTAGATGTGAATTTATTACAACTAGAGACTAGAATTATCATATCATGAACGTTCTCTGATTATACTATTATCTTTTTTACCAAGAGATTCCATTTTTGTATTTTAATTTCAGAGTCAGAATGACTGCCATATGTGAAATATACTCTCTTGAGTGTTCTGAATTCCATTTGTTATAAAAAGGCAAAAAAAAAAATAAATTGAACAACAGGATATATATGTTGCAGGCCCTCCACCCTGGGCACAACGTAAGACCATCGAGTTCTCTATTATATAGCTTTGTGATGATGCTCCTGAGGCCGACCCATTCTCTTTGTCTGAAAATCTCAAATGCAGTCACCTTAGCTTCCCAGTTCTGTAGCTCTTCCTTGACAGTGTGAATCCTATTTGTGAATTCAAAGTGGAGAAGTGGGTTAGTAAGTATAAAGTATAAATTCCCCAGTGTAAGGTTAGAGCTAGAACAGGTTTTTTGCAAGTGATTGTGGGAGGTACTGTCTATGAGTCGATAAAATCAGTCAAGAAGTTAAAGTCATAAAAGGGAAGGCACCAATGCACATCAAATTTGAAAAATGAAGCATGGCTTTAAAGGGAGAAAACAGTGAAAGAATTTGTGGATAAGACATGAGAGAATAGAAGAAGCCTTGTAGAGTGTGGGAGTTTATAGTTGAGAAATTTGTCAATAAGTTAAAAGTTTATCTGCTTCCCAGCAGTGGTGGGAAGGTGGGTAGGACTGCTTAAATCATCTAGACAAAAATACTCTTTATCCTGCTTCCTCCTTTTAAGATTTGTCTCTAGGTAGTAAAGTTTGGAAGAATTTTTCAATCTATTTCTAAGATACCATCTGTGTCACCCAATATCTGGAATATAATGTATACTCATTAGATGAATATTGAGTATATTTTCACTAAAGTGTGAATGACTTATAGCTAAATTCCATAGAGATTTATAAAACTAAAGGAAATGAGAGGTGTTGGAGAAGGTTTAAAGGCCTAAAACTTTGTGAGGCTCCCTTACTACTGTAGTAGATTCTCAGGTATTCAGAAACAGACGGCCAGCATAGATTTTGAGCTGAAAATTCATGAATTCACCTATTTAGCCAAGTGATGAATAAGCCACTGCACATTCTCTTCATCAAGCCAATACCATTTTCTGTCCATAAAATAACACAATAACAACTATGTTGAAAATAGGGATTCTGGGGACACCTGGGTGGTGCAGTTGATTATACTTAAGGAAGGAAGGAAGGAGGGAAGGAAGGAAGGAAGGAAGGAAGGAAGGAAGGAAGGAAGGAAGGAAGGAAGAAGGAGGGAAGGAGATAGAGATATAGAGATTCTGGACCAATTTGATTGCTCGTTATCTCTTGATTCATACTATAATCTCTATTTTAAAAGAAATAATGAAATAATGAGCAGCATTCAAATTTATAGGTATATGCATTTATGCTCCTTTCACTATACCATGTTATTTTTACACTATCAAGGAACAGAAAGGAGAAAGGATATGAAATATTTTTACCAAAAGTCACAGAGTTTCTGTTTAATATTCCAAGAGTGGTCTATATTGACCACCATTTACATGTACCTGGAGCCCAGTAATGTGATTTCAAATACATAACTCAGAGAAAAGAAATGCGCATTTAACTATTCATGCCCAAAAGTGACAGATTGATGGACAAAGACTCAACTAAATGGGAAAGGGCATATGAGGATGGTATCTCTAAGGCTCTGTGAGATAAGAGAAACTTACTGGAGTTCATGTTATTGGCTATGAATGATCAACGCAGTTTTAAGAGTACATTTCAACAAGACAGATTTTTTTTTTAAGAGTTTATTTATTTATTCATGACACAGAGAGAGAGAGAGAGAGAGAGAGGCAGAGACACTGGCAGAGGGAGGAGCAGGCTCCATGCAGGGAGCCAGATGTGGGACTCGATCCTCGGTCTCCAGGATCAGACCCTGTGATGAAGGCAGCACTAAACCACTGAGCCACCTGGGCTGCCCTCAACAAGGCAGATTTAAAAATTTTCTTCACGAGTGTCTGTATGCATGCACATACATACTTGTCTATAGAGACATATAATTTGTACCTATCTATGTCTGTCTACATAGTATGTAAAGATATATGTTTGTATGCCTGATGTGTTTGTTGTTAATGAAAATTGCCTGAACTAACATTCTCTTAGAATAGTAGATCTTAAATATTTTTGGTAGATGTTATTATTGAGATACGTATGATCTAACTGAAATGCACTTTTAAAAGCAGATATTACTTAGTAAGTGGATTGTATTTGAGCAAAAATGTCTTTGTTTCCTGAAGTATTCCTAAAGTTAATAAAAAGGCATTTCCCAAATTATAAATAAACAAATCACTACTGAGTGGCAAACCAGAAACTTTCCCAAACCAATGAAATGCCAAGAAAAACTCAAGAGAAACATGACACATAGGTACCAATTTGTTTTAACAGAATGAAACGGAAGCCTTTAGCCCTACAAAACTGCTAACTTATTATTCTAGTCACACTGTAGAAACTCACACTGCAAGTGACCCATCATGCTTATTCTCCAGAGTATTTCCATAACTTAGAAAATTAAGCACTTAGTTTAATTATGTAAACTCTCAAAAGACTAGTAGAGTACTCTTTTGTATGAAAGTTCTTAATTTCAGAACTCTTAGATTTTTCAAATTGCTTTCATACCCATTTCAACTGAGTCTTAGAACAGCTTTGTGAAGACGGCAGGTAGGGATCATTATCAGTATTTTGAAGAGGAAAATTAAAATCAAGGCATACATCTGTGAAGATACTTGAAAACATGAAGTTTAGAATTTGCTTTATGTATCAGTGGATCCATTTTTTTTTCCAACAGATTGTGCAAAAGTGCTTTTCTCAAAATCTTTGGCATTTATAGTTGTCAAAATAATACTTGAAGCAATAAAAACAACCTTCAAGCACAGAAAATAAGTTGTCACCAACCTTCAAATTAATATAAAATTGTATTAATAAATATGTCTTTTAGGGACAAAAATTACATCAAATTATCACACTTCTAAAAACAAATGTTAAAGACACATAATTTCTCAGTTAATGTATTTAGGTTCTTCATAGAAAGCCTGACTTTACGATATACTTTTACTCTAACCTGGCAAATACCCACAAATAATAATTCCTTTTTTAAAGTGATGAGAAAAGAAAGATCCTAGCTTGCTGCACATGTATTTGATTTCATAACCATTGCTTTATGCCCATCCAATAGTTGTTTATTCTTTATTCTTAATTGGTTATCCAGAAGGAGACAATGAATTACTTATTTTTTTTTAAAAATCTTTATTTAAATTCAATTTAGTTAACATTTACTGTATTATTAGTTTCCGAGGTAGAATTTAGTGATTCATCAGTTGCATATAACACCTGGTGCTCATTCCATCAAATGCCCTCCTTAATGATCATCACCAATTATCCCATTCCCCACCCACCACCCCTCCAGCAACCCTCAAATTGTTCCCTAGAGTTAACAGTCTCTTCTGGTTTGCCTCCCTCTCTGTTTTCATCTTGTTTTATTGTTCCTTCCCTTCCCCTTTGTTCATCTGTTTTGTTCCTTAAATTCCACATATGAGTGAAATCATATGGCATTTGTCTTTCTCTGAATGACTTATTTTGCTTAGCATAATACCCTCTAGTTCCATCCATGTCATTGCAAATGGCAAGATTTCCTTCTTCTTGTTGACTGAGTAATATTCCATTGTATACCACATTGTCCATATCCATTCATCCGTTGATGGCTATCTGGGCTCTTTCCATAGTTTGGCTATTACAGACATTGCTGCTATAAATATTGGGGTGCATGTGCCCCTTCAAATCACTATATGTGTGTCCTTTGGATAAATACCTAGTAGTGCAATTCCTGGGTTGTAGGGTAGTTCTCTTTTTAACCTTTTTAAGAGCCTCCAGAGTGGCTGCATCGTTTTGCATTCCTACCAACAGCATAAGAGGGTTCTCCTTTTTCTGCGTCCTCAGCAACATCTGTTGTTTCCTGAGTTGTTAATTTTGGCCAGTCTGTCTGGTGTGAGGTAGTATTGTGGTTTTGATTTGTATTTTCCTGATGCTAAGTGATGTTGAGCATTTTTTCATGTGTCTTTTGGCCATTTGTATGCCTTCTTTGGAGAAATGTCTGTTCATATCTTCTGCCCATTTCTTGACTGGATTTTTTCTTTTTTGTATGTGTTGATTTGGTAAGTTCTTTATAGATTTTGGGTTACATCTTTATATATAGTTAGTAAATTTGAGCCTTTATTTTTTGCTCTCACTTGGGATTCTGGAGGGATGGGAGAATGTTGTACTCATGTCACTTTAAATTTCAGACCTATCCCTGATAACATGCAATAACTAGAAGTCTTAACTAAATTAATTCTATGGATTAATTAGATAGAAAATGTTTTTATCTTCATTGTTTTTAAATCATAGATATAGAAATCTTGGTATTATATACAATAAAAAGGGCTTTCACAGTAGTAATAAATCAGATGACAAAAAACTAATATTTGAATGAGAGGAGATGCAATAGAATTTAGCCTAGGAACACACTATGAAGCTGGAAGAACTGTTTTATCTCTTTCAGGATTCTCTAAAAGAAATAAATAACCTTAATACTAACACCTCTTCATCTATGCATGTATTTCAATAACTAATCAACAGAATAAGATCTTTTTAAAAAAACTATTGGCAAAAGTGGGCCCTATGTATGGCATAAAAAAATATATGAGACAAACATAAAAAGATTAATTTAATTACAATAGGCAAAAAGAGGAGACTCCATGCCTAAACAAGAGACTGAGTTTATACAAATTGAGATATATGTTCATTTATTCATATATTTGTGAGTATTATTTATCATCTGCTATGGGTCATACATTCTGCCTACTTGGCGCTGGAATATTAAAATGTATTAATTAGTTATGGCCCTAGAGTTGAGGTCCTCAGATGTTGGCCAGGGCAGAGGTAAAATCAATAACAACAATACCTAACCATAATAAAATGAGGAGACACATATGAAGTGGCCAAAAGAAAATGGATATGAAGAACAGTTGGGAGTAGTAACTTCTTAGAATAACTGCATCAGGGGCTAGCATTAAAAAAAAAAGAAGAAGAAAGTTAAATGGGACTTGATCAGATGAACAATAAAATATTAAGCACAGGGCAGCCTGGGTGGCTCAGCAGTTTAGCGCTGCCTTCAGCTCAGGGCGTGATCCTGGAGACCCAGGGTCAAGTCCCACATCGGGCTCCCTATGTGGAGTCTGCTTCTCCCTCTGCCTGTGCATCTGCCTTTCTCTCTCTCTGTGTGTGTGTCTCTAATGAATAGATAAATAAAATATTTTTTAAAAATATTAAGCACATAGTCAAGGAGTTTGTCATTAGTATTTTCATGTTTGAAAAGAGATAATTATTAGGAAAGAAAGAATAACAGGTAAGCCCAGAGCTGTGGATTGAAAATATGAAATATTAAGCAAAGAAGACATTATGTCAGAGTCAGAAGTTACAGAGATAGGATTTTGCAACCAATGTCATAGTTTAATGAAGTCATTCTTTAATCCTGCACTGGAGTTATGTCCATCAACCACACATACCCTCTATCATAGAATTCCTCTTTTTTTTTAAATTACGTTTTAATTTTAATTCCAGTATAGTTGATGTATAGTGTTGTATTAGTTTCAGGTATACAACATAGTGATTCAACATTCTATACATTACTCAGTGTTCATGATATGTATGCTCTTTAATCCCCATTACCTATTTTACCCATCTCCCCACCCATCCTCTAGTGTTTGTTCTCTATAGTTAAGAGAATTCCTCTTCTAAACACAAAAGAGTTCATATGCCCATGTATATATTAGTGTTCATATCAGTACTCTTCAAAAGCTAGAAACAACTCTTGCCTATCAACATGTAATAGATAAATAAGTTGTGTTATATTCCTTTCAACAGAATATTATTTTTTGTTTGAATTTATTTAATTTCTTCTGTAGTGAGTTCCACTACAGACAGACAGTCTGCTCTCAGACTGAGCCTTTAGCCTTCACTACACTAAGTCTCTGAAAGTGCTCTCAGTTCATATCCTGACTCTGAAGAACACTATACAAAATTTTTCTTACCTGCCTTCTTCCAACCTGTGTCCATCACCTGCACAATGACAGTCGACTGAATCAGTAAACTCAATTCTGGAAGACTGCATCCTATGCCATATTTCTATGTCTTTCATAGAATTCCTAGGTACTTATTTCTGGAGTTATATACACGGACAAGGGTATTTATTAACTACCTCCCTCACCTGAACCTACTACTCTTTAGAGAAGCATCAAGTCCAGCGATCTTCTCATACAAACACAGTAACTGGGAATGTAAGAGAAGCTACATAAAATGGAATCTTATCCTATCTAAATGTCTGTCCTTACTCTAATTTGTTTAAATGAACCCCAAATATCTTAACAGTGAATTAGAAAAATAAAGGGTAGGTTTTCCTGGTTGATTACAGCAATTCCCTGGACTTGCCTCAATTTCTCTGTACCTGCTGTTTGTTCTCACTCCCAAACAATCTTGACCTTGTTTCAAATCTTGTGTCTGCTACTCAACCTCAAGTAAACTTCTGGTTCTATATATTTATTATTGCTACAGTCCTTTTACAGATCATAATGGCTTCTGATATTAGGCAGGAAACTGTAGAAATGGAAGAAAATTTAGACCACTGACCTCCATTACACTGTCTTCTGCATGTTTATATTCTGACATTTCAAACTAGTTTACAAATAACTTGAAGTATTGGATAAAAACTTAACAATAATATGAGTCATGAGATTTTTTTCTGGGTATCAAGTGTTCTGTGTCAGAAAAAAAAAAAAAAAAAAAAAACCTTTCAGAGGGTCTTAGAGAGTTCTTTATCAGCCTCAAGACTGCAGGTTCTCCGGGTCTTCTTCGTAGGGTTCTGGTGATCACTCTAGAATGGTTGGTGCAGTCTCAGGCATTTATGGAATCTTCAGAATTGAAAGGTCATAACATTTAAAGAACATTATGAGTTAATAGGATCAAGAGTCATAGATACTTTTCCCGAGACTTTTACATACCAGGTCTTCTGGCTGGCATTACCTACAAAAAAGATACACTCAGTGCCCTAAGCCTGAATATTATTTAATAGAGTCTCTCAGTGCTACCCTTCTTTCTTTCTTTCTCTTTTCTTTTTCTCTTTCTTTCTTTTCTTTCTTTCTTTCTTTCTTTCTTTCTTTCTTTCTTTCTTTCTTTCTTTCTTTCTTTTTTTCCTTCCTTTTTTTGAAAGCATCTTTCAACTAACATCTTCTTTCATGAATGGAAGTCTTTTTATTTTATTTAAATTCAGGTAGGTAAACATTTAGTGTATTATTAGTTTCAGGGGTACGAGTACTACTCTTCTTGATGATGGAATACAGTTGGAGAGTTTTTCCTTCACCTGTAGGCCTGGGTCTGGATGATTCTTACATTGGCAGTCCCAAGTCACATAAGCTATAATCTCAAGCTTCTCATTTCCCATTTTGATGTTTTTTGCAACAGATTCAATATTATCTTTGTGTTTCTCCAGTGTTTTATTGAGGGGAGGATATTTAACCTTTCATATGCTTTTCAAATGTTGACACAAAAGATGTGTTTCATAATCAAACTTCACCTATGGAGACAAAATGGGTTAGTCCCTGTTCTCTGGAACCACTTCCTATAGTCATCCAACTCCCACCCCCCATCATAGAGATCTGCATAACTTTGAGGGCTGCCTATTCTCAGTGACTTGCTTCCTGGGTTTACTATTCAGACTTGGTCTTTCTATTGGTTAAGTTCTCAGATTGAAATACTGAGACTGGGATCCCTGGGTGGCGCAGCAGTTTAGCGCCTGCCTTTGGCCCAGGGCATGATCCTGGAGACCCGGGATCGAATCCCACATCGGGCTCCCGGTGCATGGAGCCTGCTTCTCCCTCTGCCTGTGTCTCTGCCTCTCTCTCTCTCTCTCTGTGACTATCATAAATAATAAAAAAAAAAATACTGAGACTTCTGTCTTTACGACTCCTAACTGCCTCAAGTAGCTCATATTAGAACTTACACCCTGGCACAGACTACTTTGAGAAGTATTTAGGTAATTAAGAATTATATAGGCAAGTGACATCAATGACAAGGAGCATACACATGACAAAATTTCATAGATCCTACCACCACACCCAAAGCCATCACATTACCATATCAAAGGTCATGAGTATAAGTTTTCCTGGTATGGAAAGGCAATAGGAAAGACTGGATGAATTCACTTTGGACTTCCCGTGCTGACTAATAACCCCACTTGGCATCGATACAAGGGTGTATTACTTGCTAGGGATGCCAGAACAAAGTGCCACAAATTGCATGGCTTAGACAAAAGAAATATACTGTTTCAGAGTTAAAACTGGTAGTCTAAAATCAAGGTGTTGGCAGGACTGGTTCCTTTCAAGGGTTATGAGGTAAGAATCTGTTGTAGGCCTCTCTCCTTGGCTTGTCAATTGCTGTCTTCTCCTTATGTCTCTTAATATTGTCTTTCCTCTACGTGTGTCCGTTTCTCTATTTAAATTTCCCCTTTTTGTATGAATAACAATTCCGTTGGATTAGGGCCCACCCTAATGGTCTCATTTTAACTTGATTAATTCTGTAAAGATCCTATTTCTAAAATAGAATCACATTCTGAGATGCTGAGAATTATGACTACAACATACTTTTTTTTTTGTTTTTTTTTTTTTGTTTTTTTTTTGTAGGGTGTAGGGAACAAAGTTCAGTCCATAACAAAGAATATAAAATAATTTAAGTGGGCACCCCCCCATATACTCATATAGTCCATGGTTACTAAGAGACAAATTGATACTACTGTTGAGTCAGATGGGTCAATCATTTATCTTATCCCCAGATTAGGAATTAAATCTGTGTTAAAATGTACAGATAGGCTGAGAAGTATTTTCCTAATTGGCAGCCATAAGAAAAATTATACAAGCAGTAATACTATTTGATCTTGTGTACCTGGTGTTTTTAGTGCGTAAGATGCTAGGCTAACAGTTGAGGTTTTCAGCTGATAGAAAGGTAGAAGATATTCTCAATTAGAATTATTTCCCACACTTTTACTTAATAGCATTGCTACTGTATGATTCTGGTGTTACAACTCCTGTTTCTAGGGCTAGGTCTCTCTATACTGAAGCAATAGTCTAGAGCCTTTAGTAACAGAAATATATATGTATAGAGAAGTTAAAACATAGCTAAGTATCTGTACTATTTTTACTTTTTGTGTGACCCTGATTATTTGATATTTTAATAAAGATAGCGTTTAGAAATTAAATTTGAAATAGAAATTATACTAAACTCCATTGCATACAGCATGAAAGAGAATTGAGGAGCTTAGCCATTCAACTTCTACCTCCTTCATACTAAATCATCTTGCTATTCACATTAACCTTGAAGATCAATTACCTTTAAGCCAGTAGTTCTCAATTTTGTGTTTTCTTACCTTCAGTGTTCTTAGTACATAATTGTGTCACATCAATAGAACAGGGAGGCATGCCCTAAGGAGTGATTGAGAATTGCTGCTCAATATACTGATAGTAACATCTCATATGGGTACAAATATATATATAATTGCATATTTATGTATATATACAAATATAACTATTATTTCAATGAAGGAAACATGAGAACTGAAGTTGCTCTTTTGTTTACATTTCAGTGTTGTAAATGTGTGATTATTTATATCCCACCTGATCAGAAAAATGATTTGAGGTAGCCTATACAATGAAATTAGTCCAACAATAAAAAGGTAACCAAAAAAATTGGAATAAAGGAAAAGTAAGATAAGTAAAATAATATAGCAACTAGCATTACATTACTATGCAAAATACGTGACAATGACATTCTATTAAAGAAAGATTTAATCCAAACATTCAAGGATGATTTATCATTAGAATGTCAGGCAATGTGTCACTGTACTTAAGAAAAAAATACATATCTTGATAGATGTCATAACAACATTTTTTAAAAGATTTTATTTATTATTTATTTATTTATTTATTTATTTATTTTTATTTTTTTTTTTTTTTTTGAAAGGGTGAGAAAGAGAGCACAAGTCTGAATAGGGGCAGAGGTAGATGGAGAAGCTATTCCCCACTGAGTGGGGAACCCACCACAGAGCTCGATCTCAGGACCCTGAGATCATGACCTGAGTCAAATGCAGATGCTTAACTTAATGAGTCACCCAAGAGCCCTATAACAACACTTATAAAGTTCAACATTTTTTGTGATTACAAACTTTTAAAACACTAGGCATAGAAGTGCTTTTCTAGCACAACAAAACCTGTGTATTTAAAGACATCATATATGTAATGAACAAATTTTAGGATATTTCACCCCTTGCTAGTTGCTTTTTTATTTAACTTGCTTCTCTGACTTGTCAGGAATTCCACATTTGGAACTCTCTAGTTTACTTTCCAACCTTGGAACTCAGAACTCATTGAAACTATTCAATCAATAATATTCCCTCTTTTGGTCATTTCTGTTACTTTTTGAGGCTAGAAGAGTTATATACTTTCCAAGAAGATAGTCATTCAAAATAATCTCCAATTTGCTAATGGGCCTACAGAAAATTTATGAAAAACTGAACATTTTAAATTGATTTGAACAATTCCTTATTTGTAAACTATCTTCATGGTTTGTTTCTCAATTTGTGTATGCATTTTATATTCTTTTTACAAGAATATGAATATGTGCTGTATGTGTATGTGCAAGTATCATGTGCATAGGGAAATGTCTAGGAAGACATTTCTCAGCATTAAAATTATATGATTCTCATCAGAGAGGGTGACAAAAAATGCGAGACTCCTAACTCTGGGAAATGAACAAGGGGTAGTGGAAGGTGGGGTGGGCAGGGGGATGGGGTGACGGGCACTGAGCAGGGCACTTGATGGGATGAGCACTTGGTGTTATACTATATGTTGAACTCCAATAAAAAATATACAAAAAATCTGCAAAATAAGTAATTCAGTACAAGCTGTGCATGCCATAACTTAATTCTCTGATGCTACAATTATTATTTGGCATAACTTAGAAATGGAAAGATGGGGTGGGGGGAGATTAATCATAGAAGAGAGACAACTGACCTGAGAAGATTAAGATTGAGGACACCACCTCCTGGGACGCCTGGGGGGCTCAGCAGTTGAGCATCTGCCTTTGGCTCAGGGCGTGATCCCAGAGTCACAGGATCAAGTCAATCAAGTCCCACATTGGGCTCCCTGCAGGGATCCTGCTTGTCCTTCTGCCTATGTCTCTGCCTCTCTCTCTGTGTGTCTCTCATGAATAAGTAAAATCTTTAAAAAAAATAAAATTCTCAAATGTTGTTTATGAGTACTTTTTTATTTTATTATCAGAGCATTATTAGAAGTATTAAGAATATAGAGTCTAGTAGGATATTTCTGACATAGAGTATTCATCTCTGATCAATAGATCAGATAGATCCCTATAAAGTAATTTGGGGGAAGAAAGATACAAATGGAAGAAACTAGCATAATTTGGGGTCCTTGAGATTACAAATAACAATGACAGTTCTTAATATAGTTTCTAATAAGTTGTGAAAACTAGGTCATTATGTCTCTATCATGGCTATGAATCTCAGTTCTATTGACAGCTTTTTTTTTGCATTTTTTTATTTTGTTTTGTTTTATTTTATTTTATCTTTGCTTGTTTTAGTGTTTTGATTTCTTTCCTATTTTGAGTGTTCAGACCTTACCTTATAAATACTAAATCAGAATCTCAAATTATGATACTAAGTGATTAAAAATTTTAAATCTCCAGTATTCTATGGAGATACATATGACGACAGAAATATGTTTTAAAACATGTTATTTCAAAACAATTCTTAGGCACAATATAAATTAAATAAATTATATCTAAACTATATGTATGTCTAAACAACTCAAAGCTTTGAATAAAAATCATATCAAAAAAAACTAACAAAGTAATTGCCTATGATGAAGGATTGATAATGGGCCTTGGAATCAGAGATACAGAGGAAGAAATGACATAAAATAAAATAATAAAGAAATTGTGTATGAGTTAGCATTTGTGGTAAAGACTGGGTCATTTACCCACACCATTGCCTTCTACTGAACGCAATGAAATACTGTATCTTTTAGACTCCATATGAGTAGTTTGCAACCATGACGAGTGAGTTCTGGATGATGAAATGTAGTAGAAATGAAAAATAGCACTTTTAGGCCTGATCATTATACCTTGTACATAATCACCCCCTGTTCTCTTTTCTTGCTCTTCTGAATTCAGCAGCATCACAGATGAAAAGATCTTGGATACCTGAGTTACCACATAGAATCTGCCTGGCTCATCACACTGGGCTGTTGACTAGGTGAGAAATAATCATTTAAGCTGTTAAGCTTGAGATGTTACGTCGTTAGAGTACCTAGCAATAATCACTCTCAACAGGAGGATGATGGGGTGGCATGAAGAATATGACTTAAAAAAAAATTTCTGTTTCTGTGGGAGAAATACAAAAGAAAGAAAAAGAAAAACAAAAGAGAAAAAGGTCCCATGTATGAATATTTTACAAAGCCACCATACAAACCAATGTTCATATGTCTTATTGTATAAGCAAGAAGCAGAAAAGAGAATTCTATTTAAAAGGTTCACAAGTTCAAGGTATCCACGTTGGAGTAACTGGAACCAAATATCTCTTTTTGCTATTAAAAACTAGATAGCAGAAATAAGAGTTGTTTTTCAGATATTGGAACATACAGCACTGGAATATGACACTTAAGGCAAGAAAATGGAGATGGAAGCCAAGGTTACCTCATTTCCTGTCTAAAAGCACTTCCTGGGCCGTGGCGCTGGAAGGAGAAACCCAAGGGGAGCAGGGTTGTCTTGTTGGATTGAGAAAACAGAAATTACTGTTGGGGAAGCCTATGCCAGCTGGTCATGCAAGGCAGCATACTGTAAAGAATGGCAGAGGGATCCTTTTGAATATTGGCTGCATGTTAAACTGCACACAAAGGAGTAACCTCCATCAGGCTAAGCAGGTGAAAATTCTAGGAAGCTCTATGCTGGATAATTCAGAGATCACACAGGTCTAGAAGTCATTTGGATAACTGGAGTATTCAGAGCAGACTCATAAAATGCTTCATAGCAGAGATGAACTACCATAGAGTAAAGGCTATTTTAGACTTTCCCTAACAAAGCCTAAAAACAAGTGACAAATGGACCAAGATAATCAAAACTAAAATGTACATTATCTCCAAATTTACCTATAGATTAAATCAATCTCAATCAAATTCCCATCAGACACCTTATAGAAACTGAAAAGTACATTTCTAAATACGTGTGGAAATGCAAAGAACTTTGAATAACCAAAATAATTTTGAAAAATAAGGGCAACTTTGGAGATTTGCACCACTTAAATTCAAGATTCATGATAAAGGTCAAAAGTCATAACAATGTAGCATTAGCGTAAAGATAAAAGAGAAGTGAATGAGGGGTCCAAGGCTGGCTTGGTCTGTGGATCATGTGACTCTTGACCTCAGAGTTCTGAGTTCAAGCCCTGTGGTGGGTGTGGTGATTATTTAAAAATTAGATCTTTATATATATTAATGGACCAGACTAGAGAGACCAGAAATAGAACCATATACATAAAGCCAATTGCCATTTGACATAGTTACCAAGGCAATTCAATGGGGGTAGAGATACTCTTTTCAACAAATTGTGCTGGAAATATATGGCATAGCCAAATACAAATAATGAAATGAACTTTAATTTTTACCATAAACTGCTAGCAGTATCATTTTCCTCACTTAAAAGTGCATTATCTCTGAGGGTGGGACATACATACTTTTTGCACAAAAATGATTTTTAAAAATTTTTAACACAAAAAAATCACTTAAAGTATTTTTTTTAATTTATTTATTTATGATAGTCACAGAGAGAGAGAGAGAGAGAGAGGCAGAGATACAAGCAGGCTCCATGCACCAGGAGCCTGATGTGGGACTCGATCCCGGGTCTCCAGAATGGCACGCTGGGCCAAAGGCAGGCGCCAAACTGCTGCACCACCCAGGGATCCCCCACTTAAAGTATTTTTAAGGATGATCATAAAAACTAACTCAAAATGAGTCATAGACCTAAATGTAAACCCCCACTTATAAAACTTTTAGAAAAAAAATTAGGAGAAATTGATTTTCAGTTTGGCAAAGATTTCTTAAAGAGGACAAAGAACACACAGAATTGAACTTCCAATTTCCAGTCCACCATATAAAAAAGTTTGGAAGTCACCACTGTATTCTAACAAGTAAAAAGTGAACAAACTAAAAAGTCAACAGCTCTTCTCAGATCTCTAAGAGAAGTGAGGTTACATGAAAACTACTATCCCTAGAATTGGAAAGACAGATGAATTTGAGTGATGGAAATCCACTAGCAGAACACTCTGCAGGAGCAGTACTGGGGGAGGGAAAAGTGAACTTTGACAACGTTCTGGAAGCTCAATGTGGACAAGTCTAAGAGACAAAAACTCCATAGGGACCAGTCACGGCAACCCCCCACCGCCACCAGCCACATACATTTTACGTGTTTTATCTCGAAGTTTTACCAGGTTCTCACAGAAACTATTTTGATATACCTCAGTGCATTGTTTTTAATATCAGCCCTCAGGAGGATTTAACCGCAGCCTAATCTTCTGGGCTTTTAACAGAGCCTAAATGACATCAGGGAAACAAAATACTCAATCCCATTCCATTCGAGCCATCCTGTCCCACCTAAAATTATAAATATCTGACCCTCCATAGGATTGAACAAGTACAAGTGGATATTTACCATACTTTTATTTGCTCATCCATTCAACAAATATTTATTGTATATCTGATGTATCATAGGTACTACATTGAGTGAAGATATAGCAGCAAAGAAATACAGTTCTTGTCCTCATAGACTTGATATTCTAGTGTAGAAGAGAGACAGCAAATAGGTAAACAAACAAATGCATTATGTAATTTTACGTGTTAAAGTTTTCCATGAGGAAAAATCAATTAAGTTAAAAACAATAATGCATGAAATGAATTATGAAGTTTTGCCTTTGCAAATGAACTATGTTAAGTTTGATATGCCTATGGAAATGAAGGTGCGGGATCCCTGGGTGGCGCAGTGGTTTAGCGCCTGCCTTTGGCCCAGGGCGCGATCCTGGAGACCCGGGATCGAATCCCACGTCAGGCTCCCGGTGCATGGAGCCTGCTTCTCCCTCTGCCTGTGTCTCTGCCTTTCTCTCTCTCTGTGACTATCATAAATAAATAAAAATTAAAAAAAAAAAAAAAAAAAAAAAAGAAATGAAGGTGCACAAAGGCAAAATTCCATTTGGAGAGTAAAAACATAAAGTGACTAAGAAAAAACAAAGCCTTGAAATAAGTAAGCCATTGAAGTAAATTGGATTAACTATGTGATTTTGCTGTTTAGATATCTTGTGATAGGGTGTTCAAGTGAAATTACTGTGTTTGCACTGAAATCTTAGCAAGTTCTATAGAGTTTTCAAAGGCTAGGTCCTTAGACACCGAGATAGACAACAACATTGAAATATAAGAAGAGATAATACCAAGTCAAGCACATTGGTGTGGTGACAAAAATCTAAGTTCTCCTATTTCTCAACACACACACACACACACACACACACACAGAGAGAGTCAACATTTTGATGAGCCACATGTATGAAATTACTAATAAAAATAGGCTAATTATGAGATTCATTAAAAAGTTTTGTTTTTGTTCTAAAGATTTAGAAAGTTCTGCAAATAATAAACATGAGGTCTGCTGTTTGTATTGATTAGAATGTTTTAATTAGTATGTTTTCAAGTATGAAGGGGAAAATGAATGAAACAAAACAACTAAAAGACCAAAATGAACACATTATTGGACAACTAATTTTTTTAGGTACCAGGTAAAGCACTTTTGCATATTATCTCAATGCAAAGAGGATAAAAAATAAAATAATAGCACACATATCAGTGAATTTTTGTAAATCTAAGCATTTCTTCCACTTAGTATTAATAAGGGGTAAAATGAAGGCAAAATCTGGATGTTTTTAAGTGACATTTATTTCTATAAATGTGTCCTACTGGGACAATGGGGCCGTAGGATCCAGTTCTCAGTCCCAGGGCTTATAGCTGCTTTTAAGTTCTCACAAACTTCTTCTTTTGATTGCATCATCTATTTTACTGCATAAAAACAGATTTTATCTTGAAAAACTTAGAAGTTTAAAAAAAAGACAACTGTCAATATCAATTTCTGAAGAACAGAAATATTCAGTGAAACTTTGCTTTAATTCAGATATGTCTTCATAACTATATAACCCCCCAAGACGGACCATAGAGACTAGATCAGATCTGGGTATAATGTGCTGAATTTTGGCGCAGAAATGAAGAGTAAAATATTTGTCTCCATGGGGACAGATCCATTACTGCACTTTTCAAAATGTCAAGGTTACATTTGAAAAGTAGTTGCAATTTTCTCCCATTTCATAAAGATAATTCTCTGCTTGTACTTCACACATAAAAATCTGTGACTTAATGAAAAATTGTCTTCATAGTATTAGGATAATAATCCCAACCTGACATGGTTTGGAGTAGAACGTATTTTTTTCTTAATCTCCAGATTCCAGGGAAGTAAAAACATAGTATTGTCCATGATTTAGTAGTATTTTCTCATTTTGACCACTTCAGTTTTGTAGGAGGTCATAGTTTGTTTCAGAAACCTTGTCAAAGAAATTTCTTTGGTAAACATTAGTCCATAAAAAAGGAAAGCAGATTCCTATATGTTTGAGGTATACATATCAGCCAACCTTGGGCAAGTTCAATTTTACTAGATAAAAAATTTACATTTATGTATATTTGATATGCTTTAAATAAGTCCTGATTGTATATGCAATGAGAGTGCAGCTAAACAGTGCAGTATACTTTTACAGCTGTTAAACCATCAAACTTTATTGTGGTGCAAATGTTAAAAATATTAGTAGCTATTTGGAGATAGATATTAGATAGTAGTATTTAATGAGATTCATTGGCAAGTACAAAATAAAATTCTAATAAATAATTTTAAGGAAAATTCTTTAATTTCAGTTTATTTATTAGAAATCTTAATATAACAAATATTTTTAAAAACTCACTTACGGCAATTCTGGAGGATGGCCAGTTGTAGAAAATCAATAACTAGAAGCGTTAAGTTAAAATTTCTATCATCATACTAGGGCTCAAGAGGATATATGGACAAGATTTTAAAAGATTGAAGTAGTTTTGCAGATGTCAACAAGTAATTTGCCTTTATGATGGGCAATTATTTTTAGTCCATAAACCATTTGTACAGAAGAAAGCACAACAAATATGGCCTTTCCTTGCAGAAAATCAACAGTATCTTTGTAAGAAACATTAAAACATGAAACATCATTTAGATTCAACTAAGTATTACATTTTCTGTATGTTAAGAAACAGACATTTTTCACATGGATTGTCTTATGTCATCTTCACAATTACTTTGTAAAGATTAGATTTATAGAGACTAAGGAACTTGTTCAGAATCTCAGCAAATTGATGGTCGATGTGAACTTTAAATGCGCTTTTCTACCCCAAGTATAGTATTTTTCCACTCGCTCGCTCAAATAATTATAGCTTCATTTGGACATCTCAATAAATCTCTTATTTGTTTAGTAAATATCTACTAAATTTCTAATATTCCTAATATCTCTGTGTTACTTAGTAGAGATGTAAGAGTTACCTTGACTGAACTCAAGTAAATTTTGTTCTTCTGCATGTAATATGTTGTTTTATTCTGGCTGCTTTCAAAACTTTCAAATTAATCATATATTTGACTGTATGTCCCTAGGTGCTATTTACTTTGCATGTACCATCCTTGTGTTCCAATAAGTTGAATCTGAAATTTGTTTCTCACCAAATTAGAGAAATTTTACGCTACATTTCTTCATATATTTATTTTGTCCCTTTATCTTTTTCTCTCCTGGAACTGTAATTGCATATATGTTAGACCATCTTCAGTTGTAGTTTCTCTGAGTCTGTTCATATTTTGCATTTTATTGTCTCTGTTATCCAGTGTAGCTAATTTATATTGATCTGTCTTAGATTTCATTCACTTTATCTTCAATATGCTGTTAATCCCATTAGATACACTTTTTATTTTGGATTGCATTTTTCACTTTTTTCTTTTTTATTCTCCAATAGCTTCTATTCCGTTGCTGAGATTTCTTATATTCATCATCAATGTATCTCCATATCCATGGAGATAATTATAGTCGTTGCTTTAAAATCTGTCTTGATTCCAAACTCTTGATCAGCTTTAGTTTTGTCCTCATGGATTATTTTTTCCATTGAGTGTGGTATTTTTCTGTTTCTTTGAAATTTGAATAATTTGGATTTTGGTTCTGGATGTTGTGAATTATACATTGTTGAGTTTCTAGATTATGTTATATACTTCCAAAGAAGATTGATTGATTGATTGATTGATTGATTGATTTTTTTTTTTTTTGAGTGGTTATCTTGGCAGAACTAAATTGCCATTTTTTTCTAGGTGGTGCATGGCAAGTTCAGTCAGATATTTAGGTATAATGTGTTTCTACCTTATCTCTTTTTTTTTTTCTTTTTTTTTTTCTACTTATCTCTTAAAGATCCTCTCCCCATTTGACTCTGACCCCTCTTAATTTTTCAGCTATGTAGTTGTCCCAGATTCTGCCTTTTTTGGCTCATCAGTCCAATGAGAAAGTCTTATCACTTTCATATGTTACTTGTACAGCATTGCACTAATGATGTCTGCCTTCAGGCTATGAGTGATAAAACCAGGAAGCTTACCTACGATTGTTCTCTTCTACCAAATATTTTTTTTGAAATGGATCTTCTACCAAATATTGACTTATCTATAACAACTGCCTGCTTTGCTTCAGTCTTCAGAAGTCTTGGATCTTCTACGAAATATTGACTTATCTATAACATCTGCCTGCTTTTGCTTCAGTTCAGCCCTTAGATAGTCATTGCTTTTTACATATTACTCCGTAGTTCATGGAATCATACAATATGTGTGAAACCAGCTTTGTAGCTGCTTCTTTTATTTAGCATAATGCTTTAAAATTAATTTGTGGGGGCACCTGAGTGGCTCCGTGGTTCAGCATCTGTCTTTGGCTCAGGTCATGATCCTGAGGTCCTGGGATAGAGTCCTGCATCACACTCCCCTCAGGGAGCCTGCTTTTCCCTCTATGTTTCTGTTTCTCTCACATGAATAAATAAAAATCTAAAAATAATTAATTTGTAATATTGTATATATCAGTAGATCATTCCCTTATGTTTGTATTCTTTTACTACAAGTAGTATTTGCTGTATGAATATGCCACAATTTGTTAATCCATTAAATATTTAATGAACATTTGGGGTATTTTTAGTTTGAGCTATTATGAATAAAGTTCTTTAAAACTTCAGAGAGAAGATGTTGGATGAAAGTATATTTTTGTATTTTTTTAAATTACTTATATGTGTTACATACAACTTAAACTATCAAAAAAATTTTTTCATAAATGATGGCATCATTTTATATTCCCATCAATAATGTTTGAGATTTCCTATAGATCCACATTCTCACTTCATGTTATCATTATTTTAAACTTTAATCATTCTAGCAATTATGTGGTATTGTCTCATGATTTAAATTTGCATTTCCCTAATTACTAATACTGTTGAGCATATTTTATCATCCGTATATTTTTGTCTTTCAAGTCTTCTGACCAATTTAAATTTTGTTATCTTAATATTGTGTTAGAAGGATTCTTTACATATTCTAGATATGAATCCTCTTTGGATATATGGTTTGCAAATATTTTCTTCCAAACTGTGGTTAGCCTTTTATTTTCTTATCAGTGTATTTTTCAGAACAATAGTTCCTGATCTTGAAAGTGTTGAACTTGACAGTTAAAAAAAAATACTTTGTACTTTTTAAAATTAAACTTTGTAATACAGAGCAGTTTAGGTTCATAGCAAAATTGAGCAGAGGTACAGATTTCTCACATACCCTCATCCCCTCCTCCCTCATTATAAGCATTTGCCCACTGGAGTGGTATATTTGTTTCAATCTATGAACCTACATCGGCACATCACTATCACTCAAAGTCTACCCTTTATGATTCACTCTTGGTATTGTGTATTCTGTGATTTTGTACTAATGTATAATATCCACTGTTATACTTATGTAGGTGTATGTATATATCCACCATTATAGTATCATACAAAATAGTTTCACTGCCTAAAATAATCCCTGTTGTGTGTATTTATCTTTCCCTCCCCCTTAACTTCTAGAAGCCACTGATCTTTTTCTAGTAAATATTCTGGTCTCTGGTTGTATCACAGTTTATTTATCTATTCACCTTCTGAAGGATATCTTAGTTGCTATCAAGTATGATAATTATGAACAATACTGCTATACATTTGTATATAAGTTGTTCTGTAGACATTGTTTTAAACTTGTTTAAAATTTGTTTGGGGAAATACCAAGTTCCCTAAAAAAACTTTTACTATTTCTTGCCAAGCAGGTTCACTGGCAAAGAATTTCTTTAATTTTTGTTTGACAAAGTATTTCTTCACATTTAAAAGATAATTTTGTAGGGAACAGAATTATAGATTGATGGTTTTTTTCTCCCCCACAATACTTGAACATTTCGTTCCACTCTCTTATTAGCATGGTTTTCTGAGAACTTGCATGTAATTCTTATCTTTTCTCTCTAAGATTTTTTTTTTTCCTTCTGGCTCTTTTCAGAACTTTTTCTATATCTTTGATTTCTGTAATTTGAATATGATATGCTTTGATGTAGTTTTTTGGCATTTATCCTGCTTCATGTTCTTTTTTTTTTTTTTTTTAAGATTTATTTGAGAGAGAAAGAGAGAACATGAGTGAGAGGGGCAGAGGGAGAGGAAGAGAGAATCTCAAGCAGACTCCATGCTGAGTGGAGAGCCTGAGGAAGGGCTCAATCTCAACAATCTTGAGATCATGACCTGAGCCAAAACCAAGAGTTGGCAGCTTAACTGACTGCACCACTCAGGTTCCCCTACTTCATGTTCTTTGGGCTTTCTAGATTTGTGATTTGGTATCTGGCATTAATTTCAGGAAGTTTTCATGGTTTCAAATATTTCATCTATTCCTGTCTCTTCTTCTGGTATTTCCAGTACTTATATGGTATACCTCTTGTAATTTATTCCACAGTCTATAGATATTCTGATGTGTGTTTTTTGTTTGTCTGTTTGTTTATTTGTTTGTTTTCAGTCTTTTTCTCTTTGCTTTTTCAGTTTTGGAAGTTTTTATTCTGTATCCTCAAACTCAGAGTTTCTTTAGTCAGATGTATTAGTGTCTTGTCTATAATAAGCTCATCAAAGTCATTCTGTATTTCTGTTAGAGAGGTTTTTGGGTTTTGTTGTTGTTGTTGTTGTTTTATCTCTAGCATCGCTTTTTGATTCTTTTTAAAATCTCCAAATCTCAGTTTACATTGTCCATCTGTTCTTACATATGGTTTACTTTATCCATAGAGCCCTTAACATATTAATTAGTTGTTTTAAATTCCTGATCTGATAATTCCAACATCCTTGCCATGTCTGGTTCTTATGCTTGCTCTGTAACTTCAAATGGTGTTTTTGCCACTAGGTATACAATATCTTTTTTTTTTTTTTTGATAACATCATGATAACATGATGTAACAGGTTAAAGGAACTGCTGTAAATAGGCCATTGACAATATGGTGGTTAGGTAGGGGGAATGGAAACATAGTCCATGGTTAGGTTCTAGTCTTTTAGTGAGTATGTGCCTCTGGAATGTGAAATTCATGAGTGTTTCTCAGGTTTTTCACACCCCTAATGTGGGAGAGGCTAGCAGAGTGAGCTGGATTTTGGTATTTCCCATCCCCAGGTCAGTTAGGCTGATAATAACCTGGGATCTTAGGCTTCAGTTAACCAGCTTGCCCTACGGAAAGGCCTCATTCAAAGACTAGAATGTTTTGGAGTATTTCAAACTTTTACTTCTCAGTGCCAGAAGCACAAGGGGAATTTTCTCTGACATTTATTGTGAGATTCTGGTCAATCTCACAAAACTGTAGGGACCTCTCTACTTCCCCATCTTCCCATGAAGATTTTAACTCTCAGACTTGTCTACACTGAGCCTCTAGCAATTCCTCAATTATGTTTCATATTTTCCTATCCCAGCACAAGTATCCAGGGCTATTCCTCTCCTAATCTCTGCTCTAGTAACACCCACCTCCCTGTATTCACCTGTCTGCCTCTTCAGTCTGGACAGCAATGATTTGCCCTGTGTCCTCCTCACTCTTACAGATTTAAGATTGGTTAGGTTCTCAGTCTGTTCTCTTTGTGGTTGTTAGCAAGGAGTGGCAACTTCCACGCTCCTTTCATGTACAACTGAAAAACCAGAAGTCCACCTAGTTTCTTGTATAGAATAATTCAGAAAACACAGAAATAGTTATAAGCTTGTCAAAATTATATAGAGCCACTAATAGAAAAAAGGTACTTGAATGGGTATTTTGTGATTCTTATAAACCAAATTACCTAATATGCTGAATTTGTATCAAGCTTTCTGGAACTTTAACCAGTTCACATATTCCTCCTAAGATCTGGAAAAAAACAAAGATGCTGCTATTACCAACAATTATTAACCTTGTATTAGAAGTCTTGGCTAACATTACAAGATACAAAAATAAAACTTACCAAAGCAGAGGGTCTCCACATCATTGTGATGACTCCAAATGCTTTCAGGTGTCTAAGTAAAGACACTTTCTTGTCAAGAGTAAACTTGACACCTGATACCATCCTATAGTTTTAGATAGTGATGTTGCTCCTGCTGCTCATGATCTTTTATAGACAAATCTTCTATCTAGAAAATTCTAAAAAACTAAAAATTTGGGAGAACTTTGTGGTTGATTTCATTTGTCATCAACACCTGAAATGGACTCATAAGAATCTGTTTATATTCTTTATTCCATTTAGTATTAAAATTCATATATTTTTGCTGCAGAATTATTCATGTGTGCTTCCTCAGAACCCATGATAGGTATTATGTGACATAAAGTATATGATCATTGTTACTTCAAATTCTGAATTCCATGGTATCTATGACTCAGGATTTCATATAAAGAACCTATTAAACACTTATCAATAGTATTTTTTTATAATCTTCAAAATAGTACTATGAGATACTCATATTACCATTTAACAGATGAGAAAAGTGAGTGGCAGAGAGGTTAAATATCTAAGGATACACAGCTTATAGGTAGCTGAACTGAGCTTTAACCCTGGAGACTTGAGTCCAAAGCTCACTGTCTATTGCTTCTTTCACTAATGGTGGGGAGTGGAGGGGTGGGCAATATTTTCTTGTCAACCCTACTCAACCCTAAGGTAACTGTACCTTGCTCCTTATCAGTAAATTGGAAGAGAACTCTATTCATTTAAAATTTCGAATCTATACCATGCTACTACAATAGAAGGCCCTTTTATATTATCTATCTATCCCAATCATTCTGCTCTGTTTGTAATATTGAATATTGTTTTCTAGGTGAAACTTCCCTTCTTGACATACCTAAGCTAGTTTGATCTTTCTATCCCTCTGTGAATGTTACTGTTTTGTTTTTTGCTTTCTCTTATACCTCAAAAAAAAAAAAATCATCTAAGTGTTCAACAAAGCAATGTTTATATTTCTTTAACCTCCTATTTAAACTATCTCAGTAGTTTTTAACTCTCATTTTCTGGCTTGTACATAAAGGAACCCCATCTTGAAAGGTTCTATTCTTTTTTTTTTTTTTTTTTTAAGATTTTATTTATTCGAGAGGGGGAGAGAGCAGCAGAAGGAGAGGGAGAAACAGGCTCCCTGCTGAGTAGGAAGCCCAACGTGGGGCTCAGACTCAGGCCTCTGGGATCATGACTTGAGCAGAAGGCAGTTGTCTGACCAAGTGAGCCACCCAGGTGCCCCCAGGTGACTATTTCCTCATCAGCTGGTGAGCTCTGAGACTTGTTTGTGCTTGATGTCTAAGAGCCAAGGTCAAAGAGACTGTAGAGTATTCCATGGAATCTGGAAATAAGCTCACTTTCTTCTTAGTGACAGCACAAATTTTACTCATACCAGGCCTGCCTAACAATACAGAACCTTCAGCCCATTGAAAAGAATTTTGTTCTACTCCTGGCAATTTCAGAAGTTAGAATATCACAAGGAGTCACAAACAGGTCTGATACACAGGATGTTGCTCTTGTTAGGCTTTGCCCAGTTGATTGTAAGCTCTTGATAGACAAGGACTGCTAATTCTATCTTGCATGTTTGTTTTTTATTCAGGAATTGAACAGTATCCTGGATGTCACAGGGCTAACAAAATTTCTTTTATTATGAATTAAATATATTAGTCTAACACAAAAGGTAAATTAGTAGAGCTCAGAAAAAAGTGCTTTTCAGAATATGTGTCACTTGGTTCCTTGACAAGAGGAAAACTGCAGAAGTTATTCATTAAATGTTTGTATTCTAATTTTAGCTCCCAAGCAATCCAATGAGTAAATATGGAATAAAATACTTCCTTCATACCTAACTTATGGTAAACTTATGTTTACCATTTATAAAATAAGAGAAATTTATCAAGTTTCCAACATCTACAATGAGTTGAGCACGATAAATTTTATTAAGGGATATATATAAATATATTAAAATACATAGATGTTAATTTCAGGGTGGCTAAAATGTTTCATAAGTAGGAAAAATATGCAATATATTTTATGTATATATAAATATATATACACAGATATAAACTCATTTCAATAAAAGCATCTGCAATTGTGTGTGAATGTGTATAGAGAAGAATAAATTCCTAGAAGGAAAACAAATTTGTTATAAATAAAATAGTTACTAAGTTCAATGAAAGAATCTTCAAAGTAATAAAAATCAAAAAATAAACAGAACAATTTATATAGCCAGGCAAATAAGATTACCACCAAAGGTAGGAAGGCTATTAGTGCATAACTATGTCATAAATAAAAATGAAGTTTCAGTACAGAAGTGCAGCTTAATTCAAATTTGAAAGCAAAGGCCATCATAAAATTCCATTAGTACATGGCAACAATTGTATCATTGCATCTCTTTTAATCTGAATATGGGCTCCACTGATTATTTGTTGTTCTTACTTTTAGCAAAAGTGAGGTTTTTAGAGTTTGAGTTCAGGCATGGAGAATTTTAGTATTAGTTTTTCCTCTATAGTTAGGTGTGGTTACATATATTAATAATCTATCAAGATCTACTACTATACTTTTTTGAACAGATTGCTTCTCACATGCAAGAGTTTTGAGTAGGTACTACTTTGTTTTGCACTTCTTTCTTTTTAAAATTTGTGAATATACATTTGCATGATTCAAAATTCACAGTGATATAAAAAGGTATACACACAACAGCAAGTTCACAACTTTTCTGGAATCCATTGGAGTGCTGAAGTTGCAAGGCAGTCAACTGGTCCAAAAAAAATCTAAGAAAAGACTGGAGCCTCCAGGAAAACACAAGATAAGAACAGTGGCTTACCAGGACAGGATGCAGCTGGACAGCAAGAAGGGGTTATATGCTCCTTATTGGCAAGTCAGCTCGGGTTATTGGAAAATTGGTGGAGAATAAATGTGCATGGGAAGTGGTGAAAAACCCTGGGAACTGCAAATACCAGGAGGTCTGGCAACTGAGACCTCATAGAAAGTGAAAGTTTCTGAGAAAGTCTCCCTTGTGGTACAGAACTAGAGGAGGGAAACAGTCAGTAGCTTCTATAGAGGTGGGGGAGACACCCAAGTTTCAACGGAGACATTTCTCCTCTATCTTCCCTATAAAACTAAAAAACCTAAACCTGTAGGGGGGGATGGTCAGCACACTGGTGCTCATGGGTCACTGGTGAAAACCCATTGCAGCTAGGAGAAGGAAATAGGAAAAAAGAAACTTGAAACCTGGAGGATGGGCATAAAGGTCTAATGGACTCAGAACTCCAAAGCAAGCTCCAGGACAAAGAAGCAGATATATAGTGCCTATGTCAAACAGTTAATCAGAATAGAGACCAACTACACCTGTGGCCCCCATTCTCAAGCACACACCCCAGGAAAAGAAGCATTAAGTAATAAGTAATTTGTAAAAGACAGACCTTCACTGAGGTCCAGTATGAAGAGAACTAGTAAGATTGGCATGGAGCAAGCACTGAAATAAAAAGCCCTCTGAAAACCCCTACCCTAAACACATGGTAGTATTAGAATTTGAAACCTGTGGTAACCTGAGAGTAACCATAGCAACAGCAAATCTGAAAAACCAGGTTTAATGGGTTAAACAAATTGCTCCCCTAAGGCGGCAGGTAGGGGGGAGCCATAGTCAACAAGGAAGATGGCTTCAAGAAAATATTCAGGAATAAACTAGAAAGCATACCAAAAAAGTAAGAAAAACCAGCACATTCCTAAAAAACAGAGCAGTCATTAAAACCAAACTCAAATATGATAGAGATGTTAAAAGTACCTGAGAAGGAATTTAAAATAACTATGATTATTATGTTAAAGGCTCTTAAGGAAAAAGTAGACAGCATGCAAGACAGGTGGTTAAATTTAGAAATTATAATAAAGATTCAGATGAAAATCCTAAAAATGCATAACACAGTCACAAAAAAATGTCTTCAGTAGGCTCAATAGTAAACTGGGTACAGCCAAGGACAGAATCCATTTACTGGAAGACAGGTGTACAGAAGTCACCCAGGATAGAATGCAGACTGTGATTGAGGAGCCTACAGATGAATGAAATAAACACAATGAAGTGAGTGGGGAAGAAAAAGCCAACCTAAGTAACCATGAAATAGTGTTTTGACTGGATCGTACAAGGCTTAAGGCTAAAAGAACTAGAGGGATATTGCATTTTAGTTGGTAGACTTATTTCACATGCACCTATGGGACATATTATCAAACTGCTTTATATGAATACTAGGCTTGAACAAATAAATAAGTTTTAGGGGTACCTGGCTGGCTCAGTGGTTGAGTGTCTACCTTTGGCTCAGGTCGTGATCCTGAGGTCCTGGGATGGAGTCCCACATCAGGCTCCCTGCCGGGAATCTGCTTCTCCCTCTATGTCTCTGCCTCTCTCTGTATCTCTCACGAATTAATAAACAAAATCTTTAAAATAAATAAATAAGTTTTAGATAATGAGAGTCAGGATCTCACTATTAGAGAAAGAAAGGGGGACAAAAGGGTCAAATTAAACAGCTCTCAGTGACCAAGGCTGGAATAATTTGAGCAACAAAATAAATAGTAATGATATTAGATTATAACCCCCAAATAAAATATATATCCATGAATCTGAGGACTTCAGTTTTTAGCCCAACATGTAAAATGATTGGAAATCAATACTCTTAACCTTGAGAAGACAAAGCTAGACAAACCGAAAATCAATGACTTTCTTAGGCAAGAGAACTAAGGTTGCAGGACAAACTGCATTCCCAAAAACTGGAGAGTCAGGTGCATCCAGGGAGAGAAAGTTCCTGAGATTGGCTTACCTGGAGCAAGAATTGCCAATCAAGGATCATTTGTGCAGTGTACATTAGGAATTACCAGGTTGCATAGAGACTATGGGCTGTGAGAAGCTCCTAGAGGTTGCACGTAGAGGGGATCCCCTAATATCTTCTCAGGCTTTTCCTCCAGGAACACCGTCAGGTTTTCACTGGGAGATCTGAGAAAGCTCCTAAGGAGCTGGTCCTGGTTCTTCCACAGTTCTTAGATATTTTCTTCTATCCCATTCCATTCCATTCCATTCCATTCCATTTCCCTGGTTCTAACAGGAAAAGAGAGCAGTAGGTATTGTGAAACTCTCACAGACCCTTCCTAATCTCTAGGATGGAGGACATCACTTGAGGATGAATCTGGAAACATATCCCAATTTGGGGAAAGAAAATACACTCTAGAGAGATTCTATCTTCCCATGTCACCTAAGGCGTGGGATGGGGGGGAGCCATAGTCAACAAGGAAGATGGCTTCAAGAAAATATACTAGAAATACTAGGGCCAGAAAGACTAGTCGATAGGAGTGATCAAAGCTCTACCCTTTGAAGAGAAGCAGAAATACTTCATTGGCCAAATCCCCAAGACCGGCCTATTAAAAGAAGCACACTTGGGACACCTGGGTGGCTCAGTGGTTGAGCACCTGCCATCGGCCCAGGGTGTGATCCTGGAGTCCCAGGATCCAGTCGTGCATCAGGCTCCCTGCATGGAGCCTGCTTCTCTCTCTGCCTATGTCTCTGCTTCTCTCTCTCTGTGTCTCTCATGAATAAATAAATAAATCTTTTTTAAAAAGATGCACATTTAATCAGAAAATTAGAGTACACCCTTTTTTCTCCATAACCTATCATAATACTAACAAACCTCCAGAAGTAATAAAGGTGGATTATAGAAAAAGGGCTTCAAGACATGCACTCTCTCTAAAAACAGGACAAAAGGAAACTGAAAGCCAAGAGGAGTGGAAAACAAGATCGCTAGAGAAATGCAAAGCCTCTGGTGCTTACAAGTTAAAATGAACATTAAGTGTACCTAAACCCCTAGACAGATTAACACACATCCTCATACTAATGGCCTATTTACCTCAGTTACTATTACTTTGTGTAATGTGTCTGGTCTCAACAAAATTCACAAGGCATGCCAAAAGGCAGGAATAAACACCATCTGAAGAGACAAAGCCGTATCAGAACCAGACTCAAATATAAAAAAGATGTTGGAATTATCTCAGGAAATTTTAAGTAACAATGACTAATATGGTCATAGCTCTTCAGGAAAAAGTAGACAATGTGCAAGACCAGATGGAATGTCAGCAGAGAGATGGGAACTATAAGAAAGGAGAAAAAAGAAATGCTAGAAATGAAAAACAGATTTGGAAATGAAGACTGTTTTTGATGGGTGCATCAGTCAGTAGACTTGACACAGCTGAGGAAAGAATCCCTGAACTTGAACATAAGTAAATAGAAAATTCTCATACTACAATGCTAAAGGACAAAAGAGGGGGAAAAAAGGATAGGATGGAATGAAATGGAGTGGAATAGAGTAGAACATCCAAGAACTGGAGGACAATATCAAAAGTTGTGAAATGCGTGTAACTAGAATATCAGAGAAGAAAGAGAGAAAGGAACAGAAGAAATGTTTGCAGAAATAATAATGGTTGAGAGCTTTCCAAATTAATGATAGATACCAAACCATAGAACCAGAAGTTTAGAGAATAGGATACTCAAAATATGCATAGACACATCACAGAGTTAAACTGCAGAAAAATGAAGATAAAGAGAAAATATTGATGGAATCCAAGGATTGGGGAATACTTTCCATGCAAAAGAACAAGATAAAAATTACAGCAGACTTCTCATAAAAAAAAAAAAAAAAAAAAAAAAGCAAGCCAGAGTGGAATGAGATCTTTAAAATGTTGAAAACAAAGACTGCATCCATGAATTCTATATCCATTGAGATTATCCTTCCAAAGTAAAAAAGAAATACTTTCTCAGATAAACAAAAACTGGGAGAATTCCCAGACAGCAGACTTGCCCTGCAAGAAATGTTAAAAGAAGATTTTCAAGCATAAGGAAAGAGATATAGATCAGACACTTGCATTTACATAAAAGAAAGGAGAGCATCAGAGAAGGAATAAATGAAGGTAAAATAAATTCTTTCATTTGTCTTATTCTTAACTGACCTAAAGGACAATGATTTGGGGCAATGATAGTAATATTTTATGTTTATGTGGATAAATGAAACAAATAACAGCAATGTCACAAGAGAAAGGGAAGATTTGGGATACTAGGTTATAGTGTATTTGTACTATACATAAAACAGTATATTGTTATGTAAAGATGTACTTAGACAATTTTAACATGTATATTGTAAACACTAGTAAAATCCTCTAAAAAAGGGGGTTTTTTTTGAAGAGGAAGTTTAAATGATAGAACCAAAAAGGAATTAAAATTAAATCATACAAAATACACAGTGAGTTTATACTGATATAAATAAGTTATCAAATAAATAAGAGGCTGAGAAGGGACAACTCCTCCTAATAATAGAATTTGAATTAATAAACACAGAATGACTGAGGGAAATTAAAAGCCTCCATTAGAAAACCACAGTAATAATTGCTGTGGTTAAGATTGATGGGTGAATGCTAAAATTGTTTGGCAAAGTATAAGAAGAGACAGATTTTTACATAGTCTCATCTCAGATTATATTTCTCAAAACAGTATTTACAAAGGGAAAATAGTGACTTTACAATGAAGAAACCTTCAGACACCACCTTATTTTAGTGATCAAGATTAATACCAATGGAAATGAGACATCACATGAGCCCCCTGATCATCATGCAGTAGAGAAGGTCCATTGTCCGTGATCTTCTTCCCCAACATGCATACCCTCAAGATCATTGTGAGGAAACATAATGCAAACCCAATTAAGGTACATTCTTCAAAATACCTTTCAAAGTGTCATCAAAACAGGGGAATAATGAAGAACTGTCAGACTTCTAGGAAAGACTGAGGATCATAAGAAATAAATGCAAGAGAATTCTTGGTTGATTCTAAAACAAAAAATGAACATTTGAAATACTGAATAAAATCATCTGAATAAAATCTGTATTTCAATGAATAGTATTTACTAATGTTATTTATTTATTTTTTTAGCTATATGAGATGTTGAGATTTAAGGAAGCATGGAGAAAGGTATATGGTACTCTGTTTATTATTTTTCAACTTTTCTGTAAGCCTAAGTTTTTTCAAAATAATTTGTTAAAAGATATTTAAAAAGTCCACCTCAGCTCCGTTTCTATCAACTCTATTCTTCCCTCATTCTCAGCTTTATGTTTATCGTTTCAGTGATGATTTATGCAAATGCAAAGAAATGTCAATGTATGCTTATTTTGCCTTTCTTACATGCCAGTAGCATACTATATATACAATCCTAAATATCAGTTTATTTACTTAAAATATATCCTAGAAATTGCTTCATTGAAGTCTTCTCATTCATTCTCACAATTGCATAGAATTCTACGGTGTGGATACACCATAGTTTATTCAAACAAAAATTTGGACTCGTGGGTAGCTCTAATCCTTTGGACTGTTGAGTTTCTAATCTAATAAAAATAATATGCTGTGGATAACCTTATATATAGTATATGTTATCTCATGCATGGGAAAGTATTTCTTTGGGATATATTTCCTGAATTAGGACTGCTGGATCAAAGAGTGAATACAACTGTAATTGTGGTGGATATTTCCACCCTCCTTAGCACAATGGTAGGATTATTTTTCATTCCCACCAAAAATATAATGGACACCTGTTTATTCATAGCTTCACTGTGAGGATCCTAAAATTTTCAAAGTATTTCGTGATAGGTCATTTTATTATTTTTCTAATAACATTATCATGTTACCATTCCTCTTACAGTTAAAGAAATTGGGTCCTAAAGAGACTGTCTTCCTCATATAAATAGCACCATTCAGTGATGAATCCATATATAGAGGTAGTCTTGTTGCTATGGAGTAAGGTGAACCAGGGCACTGCTTCATGTAAGCAAACTGGGTAGATATTGTATCAAATTACTTCACTGACAGAAACTGCCCATATAATGTCAAGGAACTCTCCAAATTTATTTATTTTCCTGTTCTTTTCATTTGTTTCTGTTATCACTTTATTAATTTTGTATTTACGTAGTCATTCCAGCCTGAATACCTAGAGTACCTATCAACTCAAAAATATAGTATCCACAACTTGAAACAGGCAGAATTAAATCCCGGCAGTAGGGGATCCCTGGGTGGCTCAGCGGTTTAGCACCTGCCTTTGGCCCAGGGTGTGATCCTGGAGACCTGGGATTGAGTCCTGTATCGGGCTCCCTGCATGGAGCCTGCTTCTTCCTCTGCCTGTGTCTCTGCCTCTCTCTCTCTCTCTCTCAATATGTGTGTGTCTTTCATGAATAAATAAAATCTTAAAAAAAAAATTCTGGCAGTAGAAGTCTAAATAGTGGTTACCCTTGTTTGAGTAATAATCGGCAGTGTGAAATAGGAAGTTTCCAGAATATTGGTAATGTTGTTTCTTTATTTTTATTTTTATTTTTTTAGTGTTCTGTTTCTCGAGCTGGATTCTATGTATGTGTTGTGTACCTTTTCTGTGTGTATCTTAGAATTCAATAAAATGTTTACAGAAAAATATTACATGGCTTAAACCCTTACCGGATAGTTTAACTGAACACCTGTCCATGTCCATGTCCTTTTCTTTACCTTAGTAAGTAATAAGAAGAGTGTTCTCATTCATTCTTCTCTATAGCAAAACCTTGGCACACAGGACTCCAGTGTGGCTCAGTGGTTGAACATCTGCCTTTGGCCCAGGTCATGATCCCAGAGTCCTGGGATCGAGTCCCACATCGGGCTCCCTACTAGAAGTCTGCTTCTCTCTCTGCCTATGTCTCTGTCTCTCTCTGTGTATCTCTTCTGAATAAAGAAATAAAATCTTAAAAAAAAAAAACACTTGGCACAAAAATAAAATTTACAAATTTAGATGTGCAAGAAATACCAATTTTTTGTATATAAGTTAGGTAGTGATTTGATTTCTTTTGATTCTAGGATGGTACAAGAATATGGAATACCAATTTGATACAGGAAAGTCATGTTAGGGTCCATGGGCTTCCTTCCATACATCTTGGTAACTACAGATATGCTCAGGGTTCACCTTACATAGCTCTTTGAAAGTAGGCTTCCGACAGAGTCTGTACAAAGAAATCTGTACCCAGACAGGTTGTCTTTAGTTACAACCTCCCTAAGTGTACCATATAGCCAGTCTTCTTTGAGTTTGGCAGTTTTCTTTCTGTGTTGTCCAGTGTATCAGTGTTCTCTAGAGAAACAGAACTAATAGGATATATTTATGACAGGAGATATATATTTATATAACTCTGTATAGATATAATAGTATAAGTATGTATGTATGTATGTATGTATCTATCTATCTATCTATCTATCAACTATTTATCTATCTAGAGAAGAAAGACAGAGAGAGGGATCCCTGGGTGGTGCAGCGGTTTGGCGCCTGCCTTTGGCCCAGGGCGCGATCCTGGAGACCCGGGATCGAATCCCACATCAGGCTCCCGGTGCATGGAGCCTGCTTCTCCCTCTGCCTGTGTCTCTGCCTCTCTCTCTCTCTCTCTCTCTGTGACTATCATAAATAAATAAAAAAAAATTTAAAAAAAAAAAAAAGACAGAGAGAGAGGTTGAGATTTAATATGGGAGTTGGCTCACACAATTCAGGAGCCTGAGAAGTCCCATGACCTGCTCTCTGCAGGCTAGAGAACCAAGGAAGCCACTTATATAATTCAGTCCATACACAAAGGCCTGAGAACCAGAAGGTCTGAGAACCAGGAGTGCCCATGTCTGAAGACAGGAAAAAAATGGATGTCCCAGCAGCTCAAGAATAAAGAGCTTCCTATCTCACTCTGCCAATTATTACTCCACCTAAAGTAACCACTCTGCCTTTATTTCTATCCAGGCTCATAGGAAATTGAATGATGCCCATCTGCATTGGTAAGGGGGATCTTTTTCATTCGGGCCACCAATTCAAAAGCTAATCTGTTCAAGAACCTCTAACAGATGCACTCAGATATAATGTCTTACCAACTCTCAGATAACTGGGCATTTCTTAGCCCAGTTAAGTTGACACATAAAACTAACCATCACTTCCAGTATATTGGTCTGGGCTCTTCAATTTTTCAGGCCTGGGAAACTACTTTCTCCTTTCAAGTCTTAAAAATATCACCAGTTCTCTTGCTGTGCTTGTCCCCTAGGCCACCCTCACTCCAAAAGCCTTGAAATTCTCTCTTCATGCTTCTCACCAGCAAAGGATTCCATTGTCATAGGCTTTTAAAAATAAAAACTTAAATATCAGGAAAAGAACATGCCTTCAAGGGACACTACAAAGGTATCCAGCTCCTGTACAGAGATAAAAAAAAAAAAATTAAGAGAAAGGGAAAACTGCATTAGAGGAAAAAAATTCAATAAATTACCTGTTATATATTTTCCAAAGAATCAAACTCTTATTTCAAGTACTACACTGGACCCTCTAACACACGTGAAATTAGCTATTTTTGTGCTTCTTAAACTATCAAGATTAAGAATATTGCATTTATCAGGACACTTCTGAAAGATTGTACTTTTTGTGATTGGAAAGAATATTTTGATAAGCTGTCTTCTTGCGGGGGAAATGGTGAGCAATGATTAAAAACTCAAAAGCCACCATAAAGTAACAAGAAACTACTTTCAAAAACAAATTGACTCAGTTATCTATAGAGAATATGTTTTAGGTACAAAGTAGTGGTTGCCCATAGCCTGATTAGATATTACTCAATGATGTTTCATAACACATTGTAAAAGATCACACTTATACCTAATATTTTTGTGTCATTCTCCAGAGATTGAAGATAAAATCTTCCTTTCTCACAAGACTTTCCTAAATTTTCATTTAACATTTTAGAGATGTTGCAATGTAATTTTTAAAATACAGTTTAAGTCACTGCCATAACCTAAGCTGTATCTGTAAACACTACAATGAAACCACTATAGTTATTTAATACCATTAAAAGTCATGGTTTAAAGTTGGTTTCCTATATATTTATATGTCGAAGTAATGAAATCATGATAGTAAATTCACAATTACTTTTATAAATCCTGAAATAGAACTATTAGATTTTCTGATAGGAAAATCGGGTACTCAAGGTTCTCCTTTATGCTTCTTCGTTCTCCCTGTTTTGTTTGTTTTTCTCCAGGTTGTGTTTCTTAATGGTTGGAACAGTGGGGAGAGCAGGCGTAGTGGAGAGGGAGTAAAGAAGTGTGTGTGAAGGGGGAGCCTTCATTGTACAGAATGGTCATTAACTGTGATGCAAACGCCAATGTTTCCATGGAAACCTCTGTCCACTACAGAATATACTAGAGCAATTTTTGAACCATTTGTCCATTTGATTAATTATGTCTTTGTGCCGAAGGCAGCTTGGCTTGATTGTCTCATCATGTATTAGAGAAGCTACTGCTCTAACAAATGGGCCTATTGTTTTGGGCCTATTCATCTTGGTGCATCCCTGCGAGCTGATAGACATTTCAACAAAATGACTGTCCCTTAATGAGCTGCAGCCTGTCAGAATTGTTTAGGGCTTCATGTGAGGCACAGACTATGGTCATGACAGCCTCAGTTATTATGACAATGAGTAGGATGTCTATAAAAGAGTCTATATAAATACAATGACCCTCGTTTTGATATTACATAGTTGCTTTTTAATTATCAAACATATATATTATAGTCATAAAATACTCCTGAATTTTGTTCCAACATAAGCTGGAGAATTTTCTGACAAACTAAGTTAATGACCACCAAATCAAAAAGAGGAAAATATTTTTCATAATTTGATAGGATTGTTCTTGGCTTCCAATTATCTGAAAAATACTATGAATGCAATTATGGGAACTGGCTAATGGAAGCAAAACCAACATTTTTGTTATATTCTGATAATCATGTTGAATTTTTAGCACTCCTAAATGAGTAAAAGCTAATTTTACTTGTACAGATATTTCTTTAACAAAATAGCAAAACTAAACAAAACAAAAGCAATTCTTAAAAAAAAAACTGGGGGAAGATCCATAATATGTAAAGAAAAATAAATGTTTTTGGTAAATAGGACAAATAAAACATTTTTCTGGCACTCCCAAAACATATGAGATGGTTGAATAAATAACCTCCTCTGGTTTGAGAGTACACACCTGTTGATTTGCTCTAAAGACTTGGGATTATGATTATCCCAAAGACCAAATATCTTTCACAGGGATCAGTACTTAATAATGATGTGTTTTCTGTCCACAGTAAATTGTGATAATTCTGCTAAAAAAGAAAGAACATATTGGCAATTTTGATTTCATGTTTGCTCAAAGCAAGAGCAAATTCTCCTTCAGAACAGATGAATGCACTTTATAAGAGGGATGGTGTGCCAGTCACAGCCAGAGTCAACACGCCTGAAACATCCCCCTTGCCAAAAGTTAATTATGACACTTAAGAAAAGCTTCCTACATGTTTTTAAATTGTATATTTCAGTTTTGCTTCTCTAGCTCTTCTGTGCTGGGAGCAGTCATGGTCTATGCTCCATACAGAATCAATGATTAAGTGTCCCTAAAATTCACAGATGGAAATCACCATTCTGTAGCTACCAACAGCCACACTTAATCAGTTAATAACTGGGGATTAAACTTAATTCAGATTAATTTGTATTAGTATAGAGTTTGTAAATCAATTGCTTTCATATTAATTTACATGTTGTCTAGACATGACATCATGTTAATTCTTTGTGGTGGTTCAACTACTAATTACAGACTTTAAGGGTAACAGATGCAAACTTTTTGTTTAAAGCTTGAAACATAAATCAAGGTTATGGGGTGGTCCAGTTTATTGTAGGTTAAGATTTTTTTTTTTTTAAGTTGGTACAAAGCTACATATTAAAGTCTGGAATGGAAATAATTTAACCAGTTTAACATGGAAATGGCTTCTGATAAAGATGAAGAGGGAGAGATTTAATTGCTGGTAAGATAAATTTTAGAAAAACAAGAAAACTGTTAAAAATTAAATTAAAATGCCCCAAACTCAATCAGTATGTAAGAGACTAAAACATTATTAAAATGATTCTTATTTGCAGATTTCAGTTTGCGCTTCTACCTATTGTGTTCAGGGTCTAAACCTTACATAATAGAGTAACTGTTCTGTGGAAAGTGTTTATTTCATTCTGATAATTCATTTAATTTTAATATCTTTTGAACTTCTTGGAGTTTAATGATCTTAATTTTCTGAATACAGTAGGGAGTTGTGATAAAAAGTAAACCAACTAAAACAAATTGGAAACTTTTCCTGCATTTCCTATTACTCTCCAAAATCCAAAAACAAAATTGGTGACCTATGTTCAGGTTGTGGAGATATAATCAAAGGTCATTGGTTTACTAGTTCACAAATTTTCCTTAAAAATCAGAATCTATAAAAATCCCAACCCTTAAATTTCAGTTTTCCTTATTTGGCTTATATTTGAATTTTAAAATGGACAAGCCCAATAGAATTAATTATTGTTTTCATTTGTTAAAATTTTCCTGAACTGGTTTAGGAACTAAGATTTTTCATTTTCAGAACACATGTTATAGATACCTATTTTTTTTAAATCAGTGTCAGTTATGCATTATGCGTTTTATAACCTGGTTTTTATTTATTGGGATATCAATTTTCTCCTTACAAAAATAGCATTACTTTTACACATGTGAGAAAGTCACTGCAGAAGACAAAAAGACTTGATGTTATGTCAAAGTGATTCATATATTCTCTATTCTTGGATGGATAGAAAGGGTGAAATGCCATTGCAACACTACCTTTGTTCCCCAGCTTTTTAATGTATCTTGTATTATTCTTAAGCATGACATTTCTACTCTGCTAGTAATTCTATTGTTTTTTGGTAATCTATAGGGAAGATTGTCCCTACCAGTAAAATGCTTCAAAGTTTAATCTTTATGAAACTATCTTTAAATGTGAATAAGTATTAACAACATAAACATAAGTCTATTTATTTATGCACCTTTAGTGATAGCTACTATCACCTTTGTCCCTGAATAAATTTGGGAGAAGTTTCATGAAGTTTTATTTTCAAAATAGCACTTTTTAAGAATTAATAAATAACATTAAACTTAAAATTTGCAAATGTAGTAGAAGGGACTTTTCCATGTACCCTTCACCAACATTTTACCAAGATGATTTTAAATATTATTATTTTATATATATTTATTAAAGATTTATTTTTATTTATTTATGATAGACATAAAGAGAGAGAGAGAGACAGAGACACAGGCAGAGGGAGAAGCAGGCTCCATGCTGGGAGTCCGAGGCAGGACTCGATCCCGGCACTCCAGGATCACGCCCTGGGCCAAAGGCAGGCGCGAAACCACTGAGACACCCAGAGATCCCCTCATTTTATATTTAAAATTGTTGTTGGTGGGCGCCTGGGTGGCTTAGTTGGTTAAAAGGCTGCCTTTAGCTCAGGTCAGGATTCCAAGGTCTTGGGATTGAGTCCTGCATTGGGCTCTTTGCTTGGCGGAGAGTCTGCTTCTTCCTCTGCCCCTTCCCTCTGCTCATGCTCTCTCTGACATACACTCTCTCTCTCAAGGAAATAAGCAAAATCTTAAAAAAAAATAAAGTAAAATGGTTGTTGGTATTCTCTTTCTCTCATTTGCTCTATCTCGCCTTATATAAATATACATATATATGTATGTACGTATGATATAAAACAGCTCTTTAATGAAGAGATTATTACCAAGATTCCAAGGGGACTTCAATTAATAAGTTATCATTTCCCAATTACTTTGGGCATTATCTAAAACAAACTTTTTTTTTTTTAATTTGCCTTGGCTAATTGATGTAGCATACTAAATAATTTCGTTCCCCACCTTGGACTTATACTAGACCAATAGTCATAGATATCACAGTGAGAATATATAAATGTGATTTCTAAATATATTCAAATCACACTAAGTGTCTGAGTTGTTTTTTAGGTACAAATGTGTAATAAGAAAGAAATGGACATTCTAGATTTGGGCAGAGCACTTTTGTATAAAACCTTTTTTACATGTTATAAGCAGAAACTTGTTTTATTTACACAGTATACTTTTGGCCCAGCAAAATGTTAGTTGGAAGAAAGAAAACAAGTCCTACACCCAGGCGATATATCCCAGGGATATAACTTAAGAGAACATCATAACTTCAGTCAAAAGAAAGGAAGTTAAGTCAGAATGTCAAAGTTTGAAGCTATGGGATGAAATTTTTCTTTGGAATGAAAGGATGGGAAGCAGCAAAATTTAACTCCCATTCAATATTTCTTAAAGTTTTATTTTTACGATCTTGCACTGTTCTGAACAGCATCTCAAAGGGTGTGCCAAGATAATCAGTTATTAGGTAAAATGAATAGCTGATAATAAACAAGCTTGGGTTTCAAGAGATGCTCAAATTTCACAGCCCAGACTTTACATACATTTCTCATTGGGTGGCCTTTCAATTCTTAGAAAGTTGTCTTGAATGTGTCCAACTATCCATACTTCTTTTTCTTACCCTTTCTGTGGATCACTGTCTGGTCTTAAGCGCAGGAACTCAACCCCAGCACTTAACAGTGGAGGGATCTAAATAATCTCTTATAATTTCAAAGAACTATAACATTACATATCCTATCCAAATAGGATTGAATATGGTAGGAACAAAACAGTGAAGATAATTGAAACGTTTGAAGTACCATGGCTTTTGTTAAGATTTTCATAGCATATTCTCATGAAACCTATTGTAATAAGACCAATAAGATAATAAAGTATTCATTGTAGAGTAAAATTTAGATTCCTTAAGATTTTTATGGGGCAAATCATGTCATCTGCAAATAAGGTCAGTTTTGTTTCTTCCTTTTCCGTTTTTATTTCCATTTTTTGCCTTTTTTGTACTTGTTAGAACTTCCAGTAGTGCTGAAAGAAAATGGTGACAGCAGAAATCCTCACTTTGTTCCCAATTTTAGGAAGAAAACATTATCTTTCACCATTAAGTATAATGATAGCTGTTTTTCTTTTTTAACCAATTGAGGAATTTCCCCTTCTAGTTTTCTGAGAGCTTTTATTATGCATGGGTGTTACAATTTGTCTTTTTGTTTCTGGATTGGATGATATGATGTTGCAATTTGTCTTCCCTAGCCTGTGAATATGATGGATTGTGTTGATTGATTTTCAAATATGGAACTAGACCGCTATCCTATGATACTTGGCCATGGCGTATAATGCTTTTTTATATTTTCTCAATTTTATTCGCTAATATTTTAAAGATTTTTGTGTTTATATTTATGAGACCTATTGGTCTTTAGTTCTCCTAATTCTACCCTATTGTCTGTCTACTTTCTTTGTCTGGTTTTGGTATCAGGGTAACACCAGTATCATGAAAAGAATAGGAAAGTGTTCTCTTTTTTTTTTTTTTTTTTCTATTTTCTATAAAAAGATTGTAGAATTCATGTTAATTCTTCTTTAAATGTTTGTGGAGTTTTCCAGTAAAGCTGTCTGGCCTTGAAATTTCTTTTCTGGGAGTTTTTAAATTATAATTTAAATTTTCTCAGTAGTTATAAGGATATTCAATTTATCTATTTCATATCAGGTGAATTGTTATGTTCTCAAGAACATTTATGTTCTTTGAGGAATTGGTCCATTTTGTGTAAATCGTCATTTCATTGTCACACATATTACATTTATGTAGATTGTCATACTCCAAATATACTCCCTTTATCCTTTTGAAGTCTACAAGTCTGTAATGATATCCTATAATATTTAATTGTATGTCATCTCTATTTTTCTCTTTGTTATTATTGCTAGAGATCTGTTGATTTGATTGGACTTTAGAAAGACCTAGCCTATAGTGTCATTGATTTTTCTCAATTTTCTTATTTTCACTTTATTGATTTATTCTCTTACCTTCATTAAAAAATATTTTTCAGTTGTCATCAAGTTTATTTTGCTCTTCTTTTTCTATGTTCTTAGGTGGATGCTTAGATTGTTGTATTGAGATTTTTGTTCTTCTCTAATGTGTATTTTTAGTGCTATAAATTTTCCTATTGGCACTGCTTTACCTGTGAGTCACAAAATTTGATGTGTTGTATTTTCATTTAATTCAATGAGCTTTTTAAAATTTCCTTTAAAATTTCTTTTTTAGTTTATGGATTATTTAAAATGTGTGATTTAATTTTCAAATGTTTCAAGTTTTATTATCTTTCTGTTATTTCTAGTTTGATTCTATTGTGGTTAGAGAGAACACTCTGTAGGATTTCAAGTTTTAAAATTTGTTGAGATTCATTTCATGACCCAACATAGTGGTATATTTGGTATATATTTCATGGAAACTTGAAGGCACATGTTCTCTACTATTATCAGGTGGGATGTTCTATAAATGCCAATTAGATTCTATTAATGGTGTTATTAAACTCTTCTAACTGCTGATTTTCTTTCTAGTTGTAGTTGAAAAGGGGGTGTTGAGGTCTCCAATTAGAATTGTGAACATCTCTGTTTCTTCCTTTTAGTTCTCTAAGGTTTTGTTTTACATATTTTGCAGCTCAAAAAACAGTTTGGTGCACGCACAATTATGATGGCTGTATCTTCTTGCTGCAGTAGATAGAAATTTTTATCATTATATAATATCCTTGTCTGTCTCTTGTAATTTTCTTTGATCTAAAGTCTATTTTATACAATATTAATATAGTCACTCCTGCTTTCCTTTGGTAAGTGTTTTCATTGAATGTCTTTTTCCTATTCCAATTTCAACCACTTTATACTGTTATATTTGTGATGGCTTTAGGGCAGGGATGGTATTTTTTGTTACTGCTAGGCATGGTGATCTTCTTGTGGGCTCCATTGACACTGGTGAAAGTGACCTCATTACAATGGGTAATGGTAAACCTTTTGACTCTCCTCTAGGTCTCTTTTGACACTATTCTAGTAGAGAAGTGGCAAGGTGGCCTCTTTGTTACCATCCAGCAGCAGGGAAAATTCCACCTCCCTGTTTGGCAGTCTGACATCATCCCAGTGGACATGTTGGGTTGTTTCATGACAGCTGCAGGTGTAGACATCTAGGTTCCCCACTTAGCATTTACTGGTGAGGTTGGAGTAGGGCCACAATTTTTCTGTGGTGTTTAGTTGGATTAAAGCAGTTATTATGTAAAAGTTCAGTCTTGCTAGGCTGTACCTTTGACTGGAGAAAAGAGTTATTAATTGTGAATTTTTTTGCCTGTGCTCTTTGGTATTTCCTCGTTGGCTATCTCCTTAGCTTCAAGTATGGGATATATGAGGCAAAAAGGGAAACCTAGAGTATTAAACACTGTTGATCATCGGTTTCTGAGCTCCCTAAACAATCTTACTTTCTTCTTTACATCTTTTAGAATCTTCATATATTTGTTTCATATAGAATGCCAGGCTTTTCAGTTGTATTTAATGGGACAAATGGAATGAAGTATGTCTATTCCACCTTCATGTCATTCCATTCCTGGAAGTTCCCAGGGAAATTTTAAAGTCTATAAGCCTAAAAACAAAAGCTGTTGGTTTTTTAAATATTCTAACCAGAGAAAAATGTATCAATATAAGCTATACTTGGATGTCTTTTGAACCCCAGTCAGTTATTTGCCAGGTCTTAGGTAGTGAAGATTATCTTTGGTAGATACTTAATAAGGCCATTTTAATCTAAATTCTTTGTATTAGTCAAATAATCCCAAATTGCAGTGGTTTATAGTAGCAAACTTCTGTCTCTCCTCCAAAATGGTCTTCAGGTCAACTATAGTTCTACTTAAGGTTGTGCTTCAGACTCGGATTTTCTGATTTAGGACTGTAAGTCTGCTCCTGATGTTTTCTCATTCTGGAACTAAGGCTCACAGAGAAATTCTCTGAATATATGCTGTTCTTTCATGGAAAGGACAGGAATAAAAAAACTAACAAACATATGCAATGACTATTAAAGTTTCTGCTCAGAACTGATATGCTGTTGCTTTAGCTCATGTTTTGTTGGCCAAGGCAAGTAATATGGCCAAGCCGAAAGTCAATTGAATGGAGAAGTATACAGCTTTTGTGCAAGGCAGACAAGTTACATGGCAAAAGTCATTGATATCTTTCAAAGGAGGGAGTGAATAAATTTGAAAGTTTTACTATAATAATCAGAAAATTCTCAGGCTCTAGTTTAATTTGGAAGAAACCTGGTATGATTTGATATATATATATTCTGAAATAGAGAATTGTCAAAATGTATTTTCTTTTTTTAAAAGATTTTGTTTATTTGAGAGAAAGCACAGAGGGTGAGGCAGAGGGAGAGGGAAAAGCAGATTCCCGCTGAGCAGGGAGCCAAACAGGGGCTCCATCCTAGGGTCCTGGGATCATGACCTGAGCTGAAGGCAGATGCTTATCTACTGAGTCACCCAGGCACCCTTCAAAATATATTTTCTCTTAAAGATGCAAACCTAGGGGCATCTGGGGGACTCGGTTGTTTGAGCATCTGACTCTTGATTTCGGCTTAGGTCATGATCTCAGGGTTGTGAGATCAAGCCCTGCATCAGGCTCCACACTCATTGGGGAGTCTGCTTCTCTCCTTCACTCTCTCCCTCTGCCCCTCCTACTCATGCAATCTCTCTTTCTAAAATAAATAAATAAATCTTTAAAAAAACAAATAGATGAAGATGCAAACCTCATGTAGGGGAAAAATAGCTTTATAATATGTTGTAATTTTTTTACATATGCTTTAAAAGATAAAAATAACTAGTTATTAACTTAAAATGATATGTCAAGTAGGTTACCTGAAATGTATGTTATGTTTCAACTTAATTTTTAAAATAAATACTATAAAAATTATCTTCAGGACAGTACTTTTCAGCCTACTTCTGTTTTACTCTGCATTCTAAAATCTCCATCAGAATATAGGTATACCTACAGAGACAGAGATATCTCTATTTTTTTCATGAAATCTTATGTTAAGGCCAGATACAGAATAATTCATAAAATGATAGCAAGAGAGAAAAAAAAGATTTTTAGGCAGCTGGAGTGAGAAGAAAAATAGAAAGAAAATGTTCTGTACTGGGAACTATTTTAAGTCAAGAATCTGGGGCAAAATTTTACATAGCTTCTTCTTTCTAAATGAAAGAATTGATTCTTATCCCCACAAATTCAATAGTGAACTCAAATGAGTTCCACATAAAGGATTCCAGCATAAAGTAAGCCATACACTGTAGTGAGATATAAATTAGTTTGTGTTGCTTACCTTTGTTTAGTTACATATCTTGTTTTTTGTTGATAACTGCATAGGGATTGCAGCTAGTTACCTAACCTGATACACAACCAACTCAAATAAATAGAACTAAAAATTACTTTTAAAAAAATTACTTAATACATCTGTATTCAAGTCCCTGTATACAATAATTTAAAGGACATATGGAGGTAATCTGATCCCATCTTTCCTCATAAAACACTTCTATCTTAAATATCCTGTTTGAAATACTATTGTGATGCTGAGATACTATTGCTTACTTTCTAACACCTATGATTGTGAGAAAGAACTTATATTGACTTTAAATTTGCCTTTCTCTATTTTCTATTATTATTATTGTTATTATTATTATTATTATTTTCCTTTTTCTAGTTTTCATTTAACAATAGCAACAATAAAAAACACCTAGCAAGTGGTAATCATAAATTGGAACATACTAGGTTCTCAGGCACTCCAAAAGAGTTAACTACTTTATATGTTGTTTCGTTAATCTAATAGAGAAGGTAAGGCAGATGACCAAAGAGATAAAATATGGGACAATATATCATGTTTACACTGGAGATATGCAAAGATGTTAATGGGACTCCAAACGGTTCGGGGAGAGGAACATATGGGAAAGAAGAAAACTATTTTCAAGGTGGATTTGACACAGACTTCAGCATTTAGGTAGAATCCTATCAGGTAAATATGAGACATAAGTAAGAAGAAAAAGATTATAAGTGAAAGCTGTTAAAATGAATGTAGTTGCAACAGAAGGAAGAGGTAAGACTCAAAAGGGAGACTAGATCCCTGTATTAGTCAGTTTGGGCTGCCATAACAAAATACCTACAATGGCTTTTCTTAAAGTAGAACTGATTTTTTCACACTTCTAGAGGCTAGAAAACCAAGATCAAGGTCTCCATTAGGGTTAGCTTCTACTGAGACCTCTCTTACTAGTTTGTTGATGGACCTCCTTCCTTTCTATGTCCTTATGCACACGTGGGGAGGGAGAAAGCTCTGGTGATTCTATCTCTTCTTATAATGGTACCTGTTCTATAGGGTTAGGGCCCCACCTTACGATAACATTTAACTTTAATTACCACCTTTAAGGCTTTATTTCTAAGTATAGTCACATGGGCTTAGGGCTTCAACATACAGATTTTGAAGGTAGACAGTTTAGTCTGTAACAATTCCCAAAGTGGAAAACTGTCAATGCAGTAAGAGATTTTGGATTTAATTCAGTTAGACTTAGGGAACCATCGACAACAACCCTGGGTTAGGAGACTGATATGCAGTTTTCCTTAAAACTAGTACAATTTCTTAATTACTTTCCTGTAGTTCTAAGGCTAAACATGACAGCCTGTTTTTAAGATTCAAAAGTAATGACTATACAAATATTCTTACAGTTTCATTTGAAACCAAGGAGTAAATGAATCCCCAAAAAATCTTCATTGTATTCATAAAATATAAATATAAATAAACCAAAATTATTTAAATTCAACCACTCATTCCAATCAAAACATGCAGTACTGTTAGATTTTTCCTAGTACAAATCTGAACTTCAGTTCTACATGTCTGCACAGAATCAGTCTGCATGAAATACTTGATGCCAAATAATCCAAGTAAAATAGAGATATGTTTTATTTTATAATTACTATGAAAATGTGGGTATCAATAAAAAAAAATCACAGAGTTTCTGTCTTCGCTTTCTGAATACATTTTTAGGTTGTTTCTTTTACTGCTTTATGAATTATTAAAAGCTTTTGTCATTTCATTCATTTTTGGCTAAAAATTAGACATGCTTTATGGAGATTTAAAATAAGGCAATATGAAGTAGAAAGCTAAAAACACAATCTCATTAATTCACAACTTAAAAATTCTGCCACTAAAAGGGGAAAAATATTTTAGGATTTCTTTCTCATAATTTTCAATATTGCCTACATAATCTGAATTCATCATATAATTAAATATTCTCTGGCTTTATTTTTGTCAACTCAGGGCTTATGCTTCTTAATTCTTTTTAATTGGGTATTTTTTAAAATAGGTAAGTTATTAAGACATGTTTTGGTCTGTTTTATTAAAATTTATTAAAGAAAATGTAAAAGTACTTCATACTAGCCATAATTTTTTAAAAAAACTAAAAGGCATGTTTTTACAATTTGTAATTTCTTTTTTTATTTTATTTTATTTATTTATTCATGAAAGACAGAGAGAAAGAGAGAGACAGAGACACAGGCAGAGGGAGAAGCAGGCTCCATGCAGGGAGCCTGATGTGGACTCAATCCCGGGTCTCTAGGATCACGCCCTGGGCTGAAAGCAGTACTAAACCACTGAACCACCCGGGCTGCCCTACAATTTGTAATTTCATACTAAATGTTAGTTTGCCCTGTGTGATGAGAACACACCTGATTTCTGAGTAAAACATGGCAATACAAAAATCTCCATTATATCAACAATGATGGGACGCCTGGGTGGCTCTGCAGTTGAGCATCTGCCTTTGGCTCAGGGAGTGATCCAGGGGTCCCTGCAGAGAGCCTGCTTCTCCCTCTGCCTCTGCCTCTGCCTCTCTTCCTCTCCGTGTCTCTCATGAATAAATAAATACAATCTTAAAAAAAAATCAACAATGATGCAGAAAATTCATTTGACTCTCAGGTAAGGAAACAACGTGCTTACCCTGGTTTATCACTTTGAGTTACTTTCCAAAAGTCAACATCACATTAAATAGAAGGGACATCTCATTTGAATAAAAATGAATAGAAAGTTATTGTGAAAATATATAGTCATAGCATCTTATAATCGTCCCAGGAATAAACAAAAACATTTGGTGAGAGGCATGTATTAAAAATCAAGGGAAGATTTTATTTTTTTTTAAGATTTTATTTATTTATTCATGAGAGATACACAGAGAGAGAAAGAGAGAGAGAGAGAGGCAGAGACCCAGGCAGAGGGAGAAGCAGGCTCCATGCAGGGAGCCCGACATGGGACTCGATCCCAGGTCTACAGGATCACACCCTGGGCTGTAGGCTGCGCTAAACCGCTGAGCCACCAGGGCTGCCCAAGATTCTATTTTTTAAAGTTAAGTCATCTCTTTATGTCCTCTGTTTTTCTACCTTTAATTAGTTTACATAGCAAGTAAAGGCTGATGATAATTCTTTATTAGATGGAACAGATTATATAGGAACATAAATATGCCCAGGCTGAACTATATTGAAAGAGTAAGGAGAATTCACCTAGAATCCCAGGGAGTAACTTGATTTTTTGTTTTGTTTTGTTTTGAGTTCTAGCCTTGACATGGAAAAGTGGGGGGGATGATTCATGCGGAAAAGAGGGAAGGCCCAGGAAGAGAATTGGGATTGGGTACCTAGGAGGCTCAGACAGTTAAGCATCTGCCTTAGGTTCAGGTCAAGATCCAAGGGTTTGGGATGGAGCTCCATTTCTGGCTCCCTGCTCAGCGGGGCGTCTACCTCTCTGCCCCTCCCCCAGGCTCATACACACTCTCTCTCTCTGTTCCTTTCAAAAAAATAAATAAAATCATTAAAAAAAAAAAAAAAAAAGACAGAATGGGGAAACATTGTTAAACTAGCCTAATGGAAAAATAGAAGGGATCGGGCACTTTTTGCCGTTTCAGTAACCATGAACCTTACCCTAATCTGATTGCAATTTTCTGCTCTTTTTTTCTCTATATCAAACTTGCAGATGAGAAAACTAAGGCTCAGAGAAGCTAAGTGGTTATATTAAGGTCGTTTAGCTCCCATGTGGTAGAAATATGTTTTCCATTATATTTTGCCAAGCAATATTTAATCTGACATAATAGTGAAGAAATGACAAAAAAAATTATTTTCATGAAAAAGACACTTCTTTCATGAAATATTTTCACTCTTAAAAATATATCACTTATTTTGTTTTGTGATTTTAGAACCTCTAACTTTAACGGAATATATATGTAGGTTCAATATTCTATGTCTGCATCATTCCTGTTGAACTTCAGAATAAACCTGAAAGGCAGACAGAGCATCTATTATATGATAAAACATCATCTCAGAGAGTTTAAATGACTTACCCACAATAATACTTCAAATATCTGAAATAGGGAAATTCAAATACTATTTTCAGATTCAAACTTCAGATGTTATTCTACTATATTGTTATGTATTTTCATTAGATAACCAAGTATATACTTGTAAATATCTCTTCTGATATTTACATTTTGAGAAAAATCTAATGTTCCTAAGTATATAAGTAATGTACATTTTGTTTTATGCTTTTCTAATTTTTATTGTACACTTTTGTTTTAATTATTTCTAATTTTTATGTTATTTCAAGATAATTTGAAAATACATATTTAGAGTTCTTTATTTATTTTTTTTAAGATTTTATTTATTTATTCATGACAGACACAGAGAAAGAAAGTGGCAGAGAGAGAAGCAGACTCCCTGTAGGGAGCCTGACATGAGACTCCATCCTGGGTCTCCAGGATCATACCGCAGGCTGAAGGCAGCACCAAACTACTGGGTCATTGGGGCTGCCCCATATTTGGAGTTCTTTTTTTTTTTTCTTTTTTTAAAGATTTATTTATTTATTCATGATAGACAGAGAGAGAGAGAGAGGCAGAGACACAGGAGGAGGGAGAAGCAGGCTCCATGCGGGAGCCCGACGCGGGACTCGATCCTGGGACTCCAGGATCGTGCCCTGGGCCAAAGGTAGGTGCTAAACCGCTGAGCCACCTAGGGATCCCCATATTTGGAGTTCTTTAACTAGTTGGTTACTTGCTAGCAGTGACTGGACTTACCCAGCATTGTAGCTTTTATAGATCTTCCACATTCTCACGTGGTATGACCTTTAAAAAATAACTACATATTGCCTGAAAACTATTATGATTTCAAATGAAACAAACACATATATTGAAATATATAAGTAGGCTCTGGATTGTCAGTGTTACAGTATAGTTATATCACTTGTGAATTTTAAATAACAAGAATACATCTATGGAAGCTTATGAAAATCAAATAGAAAAAGAATTAACAATAATAATTTAAATTCCCCTATCAAATTTTAACATGAATATCATCAGTATGTGCGATGTGTAATTTTGTCCATTATATTACAATATGATATATAATTATATCAAATATAATTTTACTGTATTAAATAAATGTGCCTGTACAAAACAATATATATTATTTTTAGTTAAAAATTTAAGATAGCTTTTCTAGAGTATTTTGATTATATATAATTTTTGCCATTGGTACTGAATTCAGAAACTAATATTCTTTAAGATGTTCTCCCATTATGATCTTCAAAATGGGAAATAAATAAAGGCCAAAGTAGAAAGATAGGATTTCTTTTAACCAGAAATCTGATTTGAAAAAATGGAGTGGGCTTTTGCCAGGATAAAATGGAAAAGAGGAAGAGGAAGTCTTTCTGAAATACAATACAAAGAACTCTATGATTTCTTACTCTTGGTTTGACTAATATTAATTTCCATCAACCAAAGGCCACCGAGTACACACCTGTGGTCAAAAGTTATTACTTGATGCAGCCAGAGAGACTTCACACCATGGGAATTCATAGGGTACCTCAAAAGAAAGAGAGTGTAATCAAGGAAGGAGAAATGGATTTTTGGGTGCTGGAGTCATAGGATGTCATCAGACTCTGTAAATGCAAAGGTTGCTGGAACTGTCAGAGGTCTTTATCTTTAGGATTTGTGAGTCCATATGAAATCACTGTTGATCATTTTGTGTGTGGTCTTATGTAAACCAGATTGGTCTAAATAAACTGGTGCTAAAAGAATGAGTTCAGTGTGTGATAAACATAATTTCTCTGGCACCTTTTATCTATTTTGTGATTCAGGGTACACTTTGTAAGTTGTGGTCTGTGTTTCAATTTTCACTGCCACTATGCCAGCAATATTTTTCCTTTCTCACTACTGATAAAATTTACAATTGAGGGTATGTTCTTTAAATTCCCTTTCATCAGTGCTTTCATTTGTATAGTAAATATACTGCAGTCGATATTCAACAAACTCTTTATACTTATAAGTCTGAAGTACTGAAGCCCAGGTAGTAAATTTTAAACATCTAATTTTAAGCATAATGAAGGAACTTAATTTTGTATTGGGTAAGCTTTATCCATCATCATCTCAAATCCCACATTGGAAAAATTGTGTAAATATGTTTAAGTATAAAAAACTGAAAATGACAAATTTATTTCCCAAATACTAAACACATGAAAATAAATGGTTACATAAAATTATGGGGGCTTTCAAACACAATGAATTTGATAGTAAGTGCACTCTTGTTAAAAAAAAAATGATTATAATGAAACTGTTGACTGAAATGAATATTCATCCCCTTTGTCAGAGATCAAAAGGATCAAGGCAACCATAGATGAAACTGAAAACAAACACAACCACATTGTTTTATTAGTTAGTTGTTTTAGTCTGCTCAAGTTGCCATAATAAAAATAACAAGAGAAATTTTCTCACAGTTCTGATGACTGCAAGTTCAAGATCAAGGTGCCAACAACATTCAGTTTCTGGTGGGAGCTCTCTTGCTGGCTTGCACATGGCAACCTTCTCTTCACAGGGGGTATCTCTCCTTTTAAAAGGACACCATCCCTGCTGAATTAAGACCTTACTCTTATGGTCTTATTTAACCTTTATCACATTGTCACTAGCCCTATGTCCAAGTACAGTCACTCTGGGGGTTAGGACTTGAACATAAAAATTGAGGCACAATTCAGTGGAGCACTATAAACCCCAAATAAATAATCTGCCTTCAGCAAAACACTATATTCTCTATAAATAACATAAATGTTTTCTTACTTTTATCTCATGAAAAAACAAATCTACATAAAATGGAGGGATTTCCATTACTTTCTCATTGCAACCCTTTATCTTTCCACTGAAACAAGGTCCCCTATGAGAACAGTGAGAAATCCCTTGAACTGGACTGGTAATACCTGCCACTTCTCTGTGTCATTCCCACCTCTGACCTCTTTAGAGATTATCTTGGTAGGATGTCTGATGGGGTTGGCTTTGAGTGATCTGACCTTCAGCACTTCCTGAAACATGGACATAAAAAGGATCAGCTTCCAGCAGTTTGAACTGAAGTGAAGCAAACTATCAAGATGAAAGAAAGAAAGAAAGAAAGAAAGAAAGAAAGAAAGAAAGAAAGAAAGAAAGAAAGAAAGAAAAACTTTAAAAGCAATTTTACTTCAAGTTTTTAGTTTTAAGACTTATCACAGACTAATTTAAATGAACAGATTTCTAGATCATTCACTATCAATCGATTAATTTTTGACTAGAAAGTTTCCTGGCTTTCATCCTATTTCAAATAATGTAAAGGCTCCATTATGAGAAGATATAAGTGGCTAACTTAATTTCCAAAAACATTATTACATTTATTTTATTCAATATAGTTGGACTTATTTTTAATGAGCTTTAAAAAAAAAAAAAAAACATTTCTAGCTCACTGATTCTACATGCAGTGTATTTTTTTATTAAATAACCTAATTATGATGTGGCTTCATTAATTTGATTTTTAGTTCATTATCATATCAAAAATAGGAATTCTCTAAATACTGATCTATTATCTTTCTACTTGACCCAAAATAGGTAAAAACAAAATAATACAAAACAGAAAAAAACCTTAATTCCCACTGCTATAATGAGGAGTATATTTAATCACATGATTTTTTCTTCCTTGTAAGTGGAATGACATACATTGTTTTAGGAAAGACACCTATTTTTCATTCCTCCCTTTCTTTTTTCTGATTGCAACAACCCCTCTCCCTTAGATAACTCAATATTAAAAACTCAGTGTGTATTCGTACATATTTTCCTCCACATTTTAATAATCTTTTATAGACTACATAAAAATATGTAGATAAGTATTAATATATGTATTCATACACACATATGAGAGTTGGGTTTTTGTTCCTGTTATTATTTTTATTTTTCATTACCTTGAACAACTCTATAAAAGTTATCTTTATATATAAGCTCTTATAAATTGGTACCTTTGGCTCTACAGAATAGCTTTCTAGGAAAGTAATAGATTGTGGAGGCTGAGAAAAATTAAGGCCATTCCACCTCAAGTTTAGCATTAGCACAAGTACAGCCATCTTAGGCCCCTGTGAATAAGAGCTGAACTTTACAGGAAAAACTGCAGAATGTCCTCGGCAGGGAATCCCATATCAGAAAGACAGCAGAGCTCAGAATTGCCCTCGGCAGAGAATCCCATATCAGAATAAGAACAGAGCCCAAGCCAGTGGCAGAAAGTCCCATATTAGAATGAGAACAGAGCTCAATGCCCTGAAAGCCCCATATCAGAACGTAAACAGAACTTGAGAAATTCCTCCACCCCTTCTGAAAATCCCCTAGACCAGCCTATAAAAAACCAAGGTGTAACCCACTTCGGGGTCCAAGTCCCTGCTCTGCTGTATGGAGTATACTTGGACCCAAGCTCGAGCTTGCTAATAAACCCTCATGCGCTTGTATCGGTGTTGGCTCCTTGGTGGTTTCTCGGATTCGCAATCTTGGGCACAACATTTGGGGGCTCGTCCAGGATCCGAGACCTCTAGGACCCTATCCGGAGGGTTTCATGCATGGTGAGTGCACTCAACTTTTTCCACCTTTTGTGCGCATATTCTCTGAGAGCTCTAAACTGTACTTTTACCTGTAGGAATTCCAATCTGTATTGGGTTGACATTGGCTTAGGCGGATGCACTGGCGGGCCGTCGACCGGGAGTCTTTAGGAGAAGTCCCTTGCCCCCGCCTGGAGAACAAGGTCCTCATCTGTAAGGAGGACGGAGGTCCTCATCTGTAAGGAGGACAGGGTCCTCATCTGTAAGGGGGACGGGTGTCCTCATGTAAGGGGGATGGAGGTCCTCATCTATAAGGAGGACAGGGTCCTCATCTGTAAGGGGGACCAGCTGCCAGCCCTTCGGGTTACTTTCTGTTTTGTCTATGCGGCTGCACGGGAACGTTTGTCTGTGTTACTATGTCCTTGTTAACTGTGCATTTGTCTGTATTACTGTATCTTTGTTAACTGCCATAACTGTTTACATAAGGAGAGGGAAATTTCAAACTTACTGCATGTCAAAATGGCCAACCTTTGGCGTGGGATGGCCCCAAGAAGGAACTCTCCACTTACCTATTATCTTACAGGTTAAGGCCATGATCTTCAGGGACAAACCGAACGGCCACCCTGACCAGGTGCCCTACATCCTGGTCTGGCAGGACATAATCAAGAATTCTCCTCCTTGGCTAAAACCATTTTTACCCCCCAAAGCTGAACTTGGCTGAAGGTAAGGAGAGACTCCAGGTCCACCTCCAGACTCTAATGGCAGGTCTCCAGGCTGCCAGCGCAAGCCTACCAATCTGGACGAGGTATGGTTATGTAAGACAGGGTAAGGATGAGAGTCCAGCAGCCTTCTTAGAGAGAATACTAGGAGAGAAGAGCTTGCAGGACTTATAGTAGCAGAAAGAGTCTATAATAATAAAGTCCAGGAGAGCAACAAACCAAACTAAGTGACTGGAAGACCCAAAACCTGGCCAAGATCCTGCTGGCCACAACCATGGATGACCCACAGGAAAGACGGAGGCACCTCAAGAAGCTGGCTTCAGGGACAGGTAAAGAGGATGGCCCTGGTCCCCGTCGGGAGTGCCCTAAGCTGAACAAAAACCAATGTGCTTATTGCAAAGAAGAGTGCCACTGGGTGAAAGACTATCTTAACAAAAGACCTAAGGCCCCTGCCAAGATCTTGGAGATGGAGGACCTGGAGGACTAGGGGAGTCGGGGTTCGGCACCCCTTCCTGAGCCCAGGGTAACTCTCAGAGTGGAGGGGCAACCTGTTGAATTCCTAGTGGACACTGGGACACAACATTTTATTACAACCCCAAGGGAAATTGGCAAAAAAGACATCATGGGTGCAAGGGGCCACGGCCACCAAATAGTACTCCTGGACTACCTGAAGAACTGTGGATCTCGGCATGGGCTGGGTATCCCATTCCTTCATGGTCATCCCTGAGTGTCCCTACCCGTTGTTAGGTCGGGACTTGCTCACCAAGATGGGGGCACAAATTCACTTCCACCCCAAAAGGGCAAAAATCCTAAACAAGGAGGGACACCCTATTCAGGTGCTTGTCCTGAGTTTAGAAAACGATTATCATCTCCATCAAACGCCCTCAACCCCAATGACTGACATTGACCATTGGCTGCGGGAATTTCCCCAAGTGTGGGCAAAAACTGGGGGAATTGGGCAGGCCTGGCACCGACCAGCCATATACATAGAACTAAAGCCGGGGGCAGACCCTGTCAGGGTCCACCAATACCCCATGCCTCTCATAGCACATACAGGAATCACACCCCACATACAGCAACTACTGGACTCGGGCATATTGAGGCCTTGCCAATCGTCATGGAACACAACTTGCTGCCGGTTCGGAAACCGCACTCTAACGATTACAGGCCAATCCAGGACTTAAGGGAAGTCAACCGGCGAGTAGAGGATATGCACCCTATGGTCCCAAACCCATACACACTCCTCTATTTAAAAGATGCCTTTTTCAGCCTGCCTTTAGCATGCAAGAGCCAAGACCTCTTCACCTTTGAATGGACGGACCCTGAGAGAGGCATTAATGGCCAGCTCACCTGAACTCGACTACCACAAGGATTCAAAAATTCACCAACCATCTTTGATGAGGCCTTACACGAAGACTTGGGTGAGTTCCATTCGAGCACGCTCATTTGATATCCTGTTGTTGGTGGAGGGCCTGGACACATGCCTGTGAAGCACCAGGGACTTGCTCCAAACCATAGCAGCTCTAGGATACCGGGCCTCAGCTAAAAGAGCCCAGATCTGGAGAGCAGAGGTGAGCTACAAATTGGGTACAAATTAAAGGATGGACAAAGATGGTTGATGGATGCATGGAAGGAAACCGTCTTAAGGATCCCACAGTCGCAAACTGTCCTCCAGGATGGACAGAGGCATTTCCCACCAAACATGAAACAGCACAGACCGTGACCAAGAAACTGCTGGAAGACATCTTACCGAGGTATGGTTTTCCTGTTAAGACTGGATCACACAATGGCCCAGGATTCGTCTCTAAGGTAACACAGGGAGTGGCACTAGTACTTGGGACAGATTGGAAATTACCTTGTGCATATAGGCCCCAAAGCTCAGGACAGGTAGAGGGGATGAACAGAACATTAAAGGAGACCTTAACTAAATTAGCCCTGGAGACTGGCGGGGACTGGGTGACTCTCCTCCCCTTCACCCTTTATAGGGTGAGGAACTTCCCATATAAGATGGGACCGACTCCCTACGAGATCATGGTTGGTATTCCTCCACCTATTATCCCCAATTTAAAACCTGAGGTGCTTGCTGAGTTTAAGGATTACCAACTCCTTTTCTCCCTTCAAATGTTAAAACAAACCCATGAGCAGGTGTGGCCTAAGCTGAGGACCCTCTACGAGACTGGGCCACCCCCGGGCCCCCATTGATACTGGCCAGGTGACTGGGTGTACGTGCAGAGATACCAACACCAGACACTTCAATCTCACTGGAAGGGACCCTACATCGTGATCCTGACCACTCCCACCACTCTCAAGGTCGACAGGATTACTCCCTGGGTCCACTACACCCACACCCAGCCAGCGGACCCACACGCTATTCTCAAGGACTTTGTTAAGACTGTGCTGTTCTCACTTACCCCACTAATGTTGCTTATGCTCTGTCCTCTTTGTGCCAGAACCAATCCCCATTAGCCATTTAAAAATGTGCACCCCAAAAAATAAATAAATAAATAAAATGTGCATCCAATTCAGCCTTGCTTTTAAAGTCTTTTAAGGTTTAAAAAGATGGGACCATCTTTACTGTAGAGAGGCTTTTGCAAGCAAGGGGGGGAGGTTATGTGTGGCCCCAAATGAGGAGTGTTGCTTCTTTACTGATCACTCAGGAATAGTCCAGGAATCTATGGCAAAAGTCAGAAAAGGTTTGGCTAGACATAAACGGGAGTGAGAACAGCAACAAGGTTGGTTTGAATCATGGTTTAATCATTCCCACTGGCTCACTCTGAGACCAACCTGGACCCATGATTGGGTCCTTCCTTAGGTTCCTCTGAGAGGGGGAAATGTGGAGGCCGAGAAAAATTAAGGCCATTCTACCTCAAGTTTAGCATTAGCACAAGTACAGCCATCTTAGGCCCCTGTGAATAAGAGCTGAACTTTATAGGAAAAACTGCAGAATGTCCTCGTCAGGAGATCCCATATCAGAAAGACAACAGAGCCCACGCCCATGGTAGAAAGTCCCATATTAGAAAGAGAACAGAGCTCAATGCCCTTGAAAGCCCCATATCAGAATGTAAACAGAACTTGAGAAATCCCTCCACCCCTTCTGAAAATCCCCTAGACCAGCCTATAAAAAACCCGGCTGTAACCCACTTGGGGTCCAAGTCTCTGCTCCACTGTGTCAGGTATACTCGGACCCAAGCTCGAGCTTGCTAATAAACCCTTGTGTGCTTGCATCGGTGTTGGCTCCTTGGTGGTTTCTCGGATTTGCAATCTTGGGCACAACAAGATTTTTTTTCTTAGTAGATATTGTCATATTTTCATTTTACAGGTTAATAATACTGAGGCTCCTGCAACAGAAGGCTGAACAAAGTTAAATCACAGTAAATTTCAACCAGGAATCTGAGACTACCCTTTCTTCTCATGTCCACATCAACACTAGGTTTTAGAGCATTTAAACTTTCTCTCAAGGTTAAATCATATTGATTTCTGTTTCCCTAATAACTAGTCAACTTCCTTTTTCCCAAGTGTGTTAGTTATTTGGATTGGCTCTTGATGCATTGTATATTCATATCTTTGTTCATTTTTATACTGTGTGTTTTGTATTTTTTCCTGTCAATTTGTAAGAACTTTTTGTGTATTACTGAAATGAACTCATGACATGTTACGCATTTTATTTTTCCCAGATGTATTGTATACCTATTGGTCTTGCTTGGTATACTATATATATATATTTTGCATACAAATGGTTTAAATTTCGTTTGGTAAATTCTGAGTTTCTAAATACTCTAGGTGTTTAACATTGTACTTGAACTGTCTAGACTTTCTTGCACTATGGCAAGAATACAATCAGCGTTTTAATTCAACTGGTGTTAATTTTTGTGAATAGTGTTAAGACAGGGATCCATTTTTAATTCCTCCTAGATACATGCATTGCTATTTCAGCACTGAATATTAAATATGTTAGTATTTGCTCATTGACTACTTCTACCACAATTGTTGAATTAACTTTATTATTTTGACAAGGTATTCAAGATACTATAGCACCCAAAAACACAATGCTTAAAAAGTTTTTGAAGTATTTGTTCATTTAAATTTGCTTGTTCTCTAATATACTAAAGCAATAAGTGTGAAGATGGGGTCATGAATTCTGTCTCCTTGCTTTATGACTAGATTTCTTCTGATTTTGATGTATATGGAAAATGAACTTATCAGTATATCAGCCATATCTGTATTTCATCCTTTGAAAACCATGAAATCACTCATTTCCACCAGTATTTTAACTATCCTTGCCATATATAGGTGTGTTTTTATATGTGTGTATTATGTATGCATATATATTTTTATATTTTTGTATGTGTGTGTGCATGTGTGTGTATGTTGTGTAATATTCTTTTTTTTTATTATTTTTTTAATTTTTATTTATTTATGATAGTCACAGAGAGAGAGAGAGAGAGAGAGGCAGAGACACAGGCAGAGGGAGAAGCAGGCTCCATGCACCGGGAGCCTGACGTGGGATTCGATCCCGAGTCTCCAGGATCGCGCCCTGGGCCAAAGGCAGGCGCTAAACCACTGCGCCACCCAGGGATCCCAATGTTGTGTAATATTCTTCTGTGTCTCCTAGGTCTAGGCACCAATGAGCTTTGTGAAAATTTGGGCTCATTAAATGTGTATGTCTACTTGTTCTTTGGACACAATAGGAAGAAAGAACATAAAATTCAGGATGGTTATGTGTGTCATACATAAAAGCATGCACTTTGTTTAGATAGTCTAGATTTGAAACTATGTTGGGCCACTTAATGAGCTGTATGATCTTAGGCTTCTTAAGTGCATTGCATCTGAATTTCCTTATCTCTAAGAGATAACAATAGCTGTATCATTTTAAGTACTCAATAGTGTTAGTGTGTTAAAAATTTAATAAAATACATGGTTACTATTAATGGTTCTATATATTATTTCCCTTTTTTTCCCATTTTGTTCCAGAGTATATTCAGGATATTAATCTGTAAAATAAGAAAAGGAAAGAAATCCAGAATCTCTCCTCTACTCAATTCCTTTATTCTTTTGTTTTTTAAATTTTTTATTTATTTATTTTTATTTATTTATTTATTTGTTAGTTTGTTTATTTATTTATTTATTTAGAGAGCCCACAAGGAGTGGAGATCAGCAGAGGGAGAGGGAGAGAGAGAATCTCAAGAAGATTCTACACTTAAGCATTGAGCCTAGAATGGGGTCTCAACCTCAGGACCCTAAGATCATGACTTCAGCAGAAATGAAGAATGTGATGCTTAACTGACTGAGCCACCCAGGCACCCCTCAATTCCTTTATTCACAACAACTGGTTCTTCTTCCTCTGTTAACTTGTTTTGTAAATAGTGAGAAAGACCAAGAAATATGTAGGAAGTCGATGATTTGTCTGGATCATCACTTTCATGCATTTCTACCTTTTAATGTCTATTTCTCTTCTTTGCTTCCTGAGAACCCTCTCTCTACTTCTTCCAATTCTCCAGTGGCATCACTTCAGCCTCTTGTCAACCCCACCTTTATTTACTCCTCTCAAATAAGTCATGTCCTGATACCTTTCTACATGTTTACCTATCCTGAGATAGGTTGATACTGTTTCAATTTTCACAATTACCCTGAGAAATAGGTATTATTATTACATCTGTGTTACTAAAGATGCTGTATGATCTGTCCAAGAACCAAGCCAAAAAATAGCACATTCTATATTCAAACACAGACTTAATAATTATAAATTTCATGTTTTTTTCTGCTGTCCCTTATTTGTATATGACTATTCTGTTTGATTGACTAATCTGAGTTAGGATGACAATGATTAAGAATCAATAGAGAATTTTTCATGGTTTAACTGATTTGACTCACCACTTAATAGATTTATTTGGTCACAGAAATAAATATGTGAGTACATGTATGTGTGTGTGTAAAGCAATTACTTTACATCTTAGGAATTTTTTTCAGCATATGCTTTTGATATTACCCCTACCAAAAAAAATCATATTTCAAAATGAGACAAATAGGTGTAAATGTAGAAATATTTCAAGTGCCATAGGACAGTGACTAAAAAACTAGAGTAAAAACTAGAGGTTGGAATTATTTATAAAAGGAACTCCTTTACCAGAGCCACCTATGGTACTCAGAGTGTCACTTGACATCTCAGATGTACCCTTATTTTATAATCTCAATACTCAAATACTAAGTACTACATTTCTTTTACATAGATTAGTATGTACTCTTTATAGGAAGGCAACATGAAAATGTACATTTGTATTAGAGTCACCAGATATAGCAAATAAAAACAAAGAGTACCCAGTTATATTTACTTTTCATGTAAAGAGCAAATATTGTTTTTAGTAGAAGTATGTGCCTTGCAATACTTGGGATACATATATACTAACAATTATCTATTTTTATCTGAATTCAAATTTAACTAGGTATCTTGCGCTTTACCTAGCAACTAATTTTTGTGTATCTAATACAATAGCCAAATCAATTTTCATATTGATATTCAAAGCAGTAACAACCACTAACAGCTACACAGAATCATCACATTGCATTGATCTGATTTTAATATTGTGATAAAACTCATATAACATAAAATTTACTGCCTTAATCATTTTTTAAGATATTTTTATTTATTCATAAGAGACACACACAAATAGAGAGAGGCAGAGACACAGGCAGAGGGAGAAGCAGGCTCCATGCAAGGAGCCTGATGTGGGACTCGATCCCAGGACTCCAGGATCACACCATGGGCGAAAGGCAGGAACTAAACCACTGAGCCACCCAAGGATCCCAATTGCCTTAATCATTTTTAAGTATATAGTTCAGTAGTGTTAAGTGCATTCCCGTTGTGCCACCAATCTCCAGAACTCTTCATCTTGCAAAACTGAAGTTCCATACCCATTGAATAACTTGTCATTTCCCCTTCACTCTAGCCCTTGTCAATCAGCATTCTACTCCTGTCTCTGAATTTGACTACTTCTAGAGACCTCTTATAAGTGGAATCATGCACTATTTGGGGTTTTATGTTATTGGCTTATTTCACTAACCAGAGTATCCTCAAGATTTATCCATGTAGCAAGTTTCAGAATTTCCTACCTTTCTAAAAGGCTGAATAGTATTCCACTTCTGTTTATCTATTCACCTGTCAATGGATACTTGCGTTGCTTTCACCTTTTTTGATTATTACAAAAAATGCTTCAGAGTTGGTGTCGTAGTCCCTTCAAGCTGCAATAACAAAAATCCACTACCTGGGTAGCTTATAAAGAACAGAAATGTATTTCTCACAGTTGGTTGGGTAAGGGCTCTTCCAAGAGGCAGACTTCTCATGTACCCTCCTCTAAAGGAACTGAGCATTACTGTGGGATCTTTTTTATAAGACCACTAATCCCATTCATGAAGATCCAACCTTAATCTATTTACCTGCTGAAGACCTCATCTCCTAACATCATCACATTAGGCATTAGAATTCTAACATTTGAATATTGGAATATCGAAATAATTTAGACCATAGCAATTGATTTCTTAGGATCTTCTTTTTATCTTGTAAATGGCCATTTTCTCCCTGTGTTGTCACATGCTCTTTCATCTGGGTAAATCTGTATCCTAATTTTCTTTTCTTATGAAAACACCAGTCATATTAAGTTAGGGCCAAACTTATTTAAATTTAATTATCTCTTTAAAGATTAAATCCAGGGACATCTGGGTGGCTCAGTGGTTGAGCCTCTGCCTTTGGCTCAGAGCTTGATCCAAAGGTCCGGGATCCAGGGGTCCGGGATCAAGTTCCACATTGGGCTCCTACATGGAGCCTGCTTCTCCCCCTGCCTCTGTCCCTGCCTCTCTCTCTCTGTGTGTGTCTTTCATAAATAAATAAATAAATAAATAAATAAATAAATAAATAAATAAAATATTTAAAAATAAGATTAAATCCAAATATAATCACTTTCCGAGGTTCTAGGGGTTAGGAATTTTGAGACACAATTCTATTTATAATAGGTATAAAACCAAAAGTGAAATTCCTAGATCATATGGTAATTCTATTTTTATTTTTTTGAGGAAACCCTATACTGTTTTTCATAGTAACTGCACCTTTTTATACATCCAACAATAGTGCATAAGAATCTCTATTCTCCACATCCCTCACAACACTTGTAACTTATTTTTTTTATAGTAGCCATCATAATGGGTGTGAGGCGGTAGCTCACCGTGGTTTTGAATTGCATTTGCCTAACATTGACCATCTTTTCATGAACTTATAGGACAGACCATTTATGTATCTTCTCAGAGATGTCTATTCAAGGATGCCTGGGTAGCTTAGCGGTTGAGTGTCTACCCTCAGCTCAGGGCGTAATCCTGTGTCTGGAGATAGAGTCCTGTATCCGGCTCCCTGTGAGGAGTGTGCTTCTCCCTCTGTCTATGTCTCTGCCTCTCTCTCTCTGTGTTTCTCATGAATAAATAAATAAAATATTTTTTTTAAAAGAGAAATGTCAAAAAAAAAAAAAAAAAAAAAAAAAAAAAAAAAAAAAAAAGAGAAATGTCTATTCAACTCTTCGACCATTTTTTAAATTGGATTGTTTTGTTGTTGAATTGTAGTTCTTTATGTATTCTGGATATTAAACACTTATCAAATATATGATATGCAAATATTTTTCCCTTCTGTAGGCTGCCTTTTCACTCTATTGATTATGTCCTTTGATGTACAGAAATGTTCAATTTTGATAAAATTCACTTTATCTATTTTAATTTTTGTTGCCTTGCTTTTCTTTCTTTTTTTTTTTTTAATTTTTATTTATCTATGATAGTCACAGAGAGAGACAGAGAGAGAGAGAGGCAGAGACACAGGCAGAGGGAGAAGCAGGCTCCATGCCGGGAGCCCGATGTGGGATTCGATCCTGGGTCTCCAGGATCGCGCCCTGGGCCAAAGGCAGGCGCTAAACCACTGCGCCACCCAGGGATCCCTTTTTTTTTTTTTTAATTTTTATTTATTTATGATGCCTTGCTTTTCATGCCATATCAAAGGAGTCATTTCCAAGTCTTGTATCGCGAATATTTTCCCCTTTTCTTCTAAAAATGTTATAGTATTATTTCTTACATTTAAGTCTTTGATTCATTTTGAGTTAAGTTTTATGTATGGTGTAAGGTAAGTGTACCATTTCATTATGTTACTTGTGAATATGCAGTTTCCTTAATATCATTTGTTTAAAAATCTCTCCTTTCCCCATTGAATGGTCGTGGCACCTTTGCCAAATAATCGTTTGAATATTTAGAAGAGAGTTTATTACTGGATTCTTTGTTCTTTCCCATTGATCTATATGTCTGTCTTTATTTCAGTACTACATTGTTTTGATTACTGTCATCAGTAATGTGTGTGAAGTTGGAGTGTGAGAACTCCAACTTCATTCTTCTTTTTCAAAATTGTCTTGGCTATCCTGGTTCTCTTGAGATGCCTTATGAGTTTTGGAATAGCTATTTTTATTTCTGCAAAAAAAAAATAGCATTGGGATTTTCATAGAGATCATGTAAGTCTACTTTTTGATGGATAGTTTTTCTACTCTTATTCCAATATAGTTCCTAGAATTTAGAGTCATTTCTAATTTTATAAGTTTAGATATTATCTCTCTGTGGGAGGTAGAATGTTAAAGATGCTACCAGGCAGCAAAAAAAGCACTTCTGAGAAGATTAGCATAAAGAGAAAAATAAAAAGCTTAATCTACGAGTCATAAAAATTAAGAAAAGTTCTTTAAAAATATGTATTAGAGTGTTCAGGCTGCCATAACAAAATATCATGGGCTGCATGGCTTAAACAGTAGAAACATATTTTCTCATATTTCTAGAAGTTCAAAATCAAGGCACCTTCAGGATTGGTTGTAGATAAATTCTCTTACTGATTTTCAGAAAGATGCCTTCTTCTGTGTCCTCACATGACCTTTCCTCTGTGCTTGAGGGAGTGAGTTCTGTGATGTTTCTTCCTCTTATAAGGACATCAGTTCTCTTGGATTAGAGTTCCACCCTCATGACCTCATTTAACCTTAATTACCTTCTGAAGTCCTTAGATGTTAGTCACAGTAGGTTTAAGGCTTCAATTTATGTATTTGGGGTTGGGGGATTCAGTCGCTAATAACATAGATTGGAAAGTAGAGAATAAGAAAGATATATCACTAATGGACAGTGGCAGGATCTCACTGAAATGACCACCTCTGCTGCTTTGGACAAAACTAGGAAAGCAGAGGCATGATGAATTTTCAGAGTCCAATGTTAAATTAATAGTTTATCCCATGTCCAAAATTGTGAAAATCAGCCTTTTGTGAATGAAAAGACTAGACTCACTCATTCAATGAGTCATTTAAAAAAAAAATAACACACAATAAATTTTTTTCCTTTTTGAAAACAAACAAGTACAAACAAGAACATTTACATATCCAGACATTCAGTTTACATTTGGAAGAATGGATTCTAGGGAATTGAGTGAGATTATAGTAACACTTTCCTTTTTCTTTAATTTAGAATAAAATATTTAATTTAAAATGAAGTTTCCTAAAAAAAAATGAAAGTTTCCTGAAAATACAAAACACTAAATCTTTACTGATATTGCAGTAAAAAAAAAGAATGAGCTAATATATAAATGGTAATGATTTATTTATTTAGGTGAATATTGTTCTAGCCTTCTTATGATATCTTCTAAAAAACTTAAGTGAAAGTTAAAAAGAATGAGAGGAACACTGGATATTGTACAGCGGTACTACATATGAATGAAATTTCAAAATTTTTATTTGAAAGCAAAATTGGTGTTTTTACCTTTATAAAATGTAAGAACACTACACGTTTGAAAAATAACTGTCTTCTAAAATTATATCAAATAGCTATTCTATTTCAATCATCATCATATAAATCAGAACTCTACACAGGCCTTCCAGTATCATTTACAACCACCTGTTTCACCAAGATTATGAATTTAAAATAATAATCAATTTTTTATATAATACTGAGTTTACTGTATCACTATTTATTTTGTTTTTATTTATTTACCTATTTTTTTAAATTTATTCTCTTTTTAAAAATTAACACAGCCTGAGTTTAAATCAACCCTAACTATTTGGAAGTCCTGTCTGCTACAAGTCAAGTGGTTCACTATTTGGGATAACAATATTTTTGAAAACTCACTGATAGGACGTTCCAGTTTCACTGTTTTTGACAGCAAATTAATTTCGCTCTCTTCCTGCTACAGGTAACAAAACTTAGTCAAGAACAGCTGACTTGCAAGCAGGACATTGTATAAAAAGTGTATTAGCATAAGAATATGGTGAATTACAACCATAACCTGAGTTAAGACCTGGGAGATGCTTCCAAATCTGTCGCTTCAAATGCTGGAAATTTGGAGGAAGTTATTTAAACTAAATTACCTTCAGCTTTTTTTTTTTTTGATTGTCAAAATAGAAATAGTAAAATAAAATAATAAAATGGAAATGTGGTAATAATTGTTTCACTTAATGAAAAAGGTGTCGCAAGGACCAAATGTCTATGAAAATGTCTAGGATAGAAAATTTCAAATAGAATTTACTGATAAGTATTGTACAAAAATTTATATTTGTTTTAAGACACATAGAATTAAAAGTTTTGGTTAAGATCATTTTTGTTCCTAGAATGACATTTTGATATACATGAGAAGCTAGTGGCTTTATGTGGCACAGTGAACTGATGTCTTCCAAATGTTCAGTATCTGAAAGCTTGATATTGTTTCGTATTTATCATCCAGTGTTTAGCAGTTTATCCTCAAAATTATATATGTAAATTGTACTATATGCTCCTAGGTAAGAATGATATAGAAATAGCCAGAGTTGCCCCCTCCATACCATTTAATCCTAAATAATCATACTACAGATTACTAGGAGAACACTTTATCAGACTTTTAAAATATAGTAAGTAAATATACAAGAAAAGAGGGAACCTGTATTCTCATCTACTTTCTGTGACTAAACTTCTTTTATGACTTTGGACAACTATCTGACCTTTTACACATTTGGCAATTCTATTCAAAAATGAGGGGGAAATATCATGTTTTGTATCTTAAAAAAATAAAATTCTTTTAAGGTCCCTTCAAATATTTAGATGCTTATAATCAGTACAACCCATCTACTTAAAACTCTACAAATTTCCAAAAAAAAATGCTGTCTACAAATGCAATCCCTTGTTATATCAAACAAAGACTACATCATCCAAAAAGAATATAGTGTTAAATATTCATAAAATCCAGTAATTTCTATACTGCCTGTGGTACATCAGCCATAAGGAAATACAATATTATTAACATGAAGAAAATTAAAATAAACAAAAAGTGCATTTTAAAATGCAAATTAGTTTATTTGATTGCACATTCTACACTCAGAACACATCAAACCTGCAAACTGTCTGACACGTGAGTTTACAAAGTGAGATTAGCTCTGTACCAGTGACATGTAATTTTGATAAAGTAAGTGATTAAATTCCTCATACCTAGTGGATGAAAAGCTGTTCTGAAAATAATGGTTGGAATCATTGTAATTGTCGCACATAAATTATTTTGTTTATAATAAAATGTAGTTGGAACAAGATAAGGCTGAATCAGTTACCAACATATGTTCTCTCATCTCTTGGGCAGTCAGTCCTGGAGGGTGATTAGCAAACTGGAATGTTTTAATTTGAGTTGGCCAAGTTTCTAAAATTGGATCATGAACATATGCGGTCAAATGATGAGACAATCCCCTGAGAATTAGGAACCATGTATTCCAATTTTACTTTAACTAGTGTCTTAACAAAGTTGCAAATACTGTATGCAGTTTGCAGTTTTCCAGAAGAACTATCAAAATGATAAGACTAAGAAAAATAAGTTTACATGGTCAATAGTCTGACATTGGCATTGTAAGAAAACCCAGTTATGGGGAAAAACAGATTGAGAAACATGATATTTTGCCTGATTTTACCATTTCTAGCTGTATGAATAATTTACTCTCCAACTTTTATATAATTAATGACTAGACAGTTCTTTTAGGTTGTTTACTCCTCATCTTATGAGCCTTGGTCTTACCACTTTTAAAATGGGGAAACTCATTTTAGGATTATTGTGAAAAGCAAGTGAACTAATGATAAATATAGCACGCTTATCATAGTACCTAACACATAATATGTTTTCAAAAAGTTATTAAATTTAGGATGTATAGCAGGTACTCAACAAACACTTCTCTTCACAACCCCATTTCAGCCTGTGAGGTGGCATTTCTTAAAAACCAAGCAGTTATTGGCTGTTTTGTCACACTTGAGATCCCATTAATGATATTTCATTTAACAAGTGTGAACATGGGTTGCTGATAAAGTTGTTTTTTAAACATGCTTTGGATGAGGTAGAGATTGGAGTAGTCACCAAGAAAATTGTGTATTTTTTTTGTTTGTTTTCACCTACAATTGAGAAGAAAATCTATCAGTTATAGACACAACTGTTTTCTCAAGTACATAATTAAAAATGTCTGCTTTGACTGGCTTAAAAAAAAACAAACTAAACTAAACTGAATAGTCTTGTTGGCATAGATGTATATACCCTATACATCTCTGTTTTAAATACTTCTAGTGTTTTCTACCTCAGGATGCATAATGGAAGAATGAACATATTGAGATACCTAATCTTCCACTAATTCTTTTAGAATTACAGAAAATATGCCTCCCAAAATTGGAAGGAAAAAACCTTAGTCCCATAAAGGAGAAAGGGAACAAGCCTTGGAATAGAATGTTTAAGAAAATGCTGTGTACAGTTAATAATAGGTTAAAACTGGTAGAAAACAGAACAAAGCTAAAGAAAATATAAAAGGTGACTACACCTTGTAACATCTGGTGATGACATTGAGGTCTTCCAAATGAACCTCTTTGAAGATGCAGGGGGCTGAGATCAGGAGAACAGATCACTGATCTGTTAACTCCAGAGCAGCCATCATACTTTGATGAATAAAAGAAGCATATCAAGTAGTTCCCTTAACTTATCTGTCGCCTCAGTTTCCAAGGAATAATTATAGCATCTACCTCCTTGTTTATGTAAAATCTAAGTGAGTTAATAGGCATAAAGTATTCATTATTGTTATTATCTTAGACACAAGGCTTTTCCTTCTGTGCATTTCTTATTTTCTAACTCAATAATATTTTGGTCAACCTAGAGGTATTTATTTCTATTTCATTGCAAAACACTCAGAAAAGTTGGCCTTTAAAATAAATCTTAAATTTTACTTTGTAATGTAGGAATACTATTAAATATTTTGAACTATCATGTATAAATTTTCATTGTATGTATCTACTTAAATAATCAGTAATTACTACATTACCTATTAAATACATTTTATTAATCAAAATTTTTATTTTTTGTTTACCATATGTGTTAATACTAACACACAATGTTTTAATTTGCTCTTCCATGGTCACTGAGGATGTTATGCATCTTTCATGTGCTTATTGGCTGATGTTCATTTTCTTTGGAATATTTTCATTATTTTTAAGTTACCTAACTTTCTCTTATAGGTTTATAGTGATCCTATATAGTTTTGCATACAGTTACTGAGTTGGTATATAAATAATAGCCTGTCATGATTTTAATCTTGTCATTTGATGGGCAAGGACTTTTTTTTTTTCCTTTTAATGAGTAGAGTACTACTTATCAATCTTTTCTCTTATGCTTAATGTTTTTGGTGTCTCTTTCAAAGAATCTTTGCCACCTTTCCCCAGATCATAAAAATATTATCTTATTTTACCTTCTAGGAAATTTGTGATGCTACCTTTTATATTTAGCCTACATCAATCTGGAATTGACTTTTGTGCTATTTTGTTCCATATGGATATGCAACTACTCTAACTACTTCATAAAAATCTGCCTCCTTTTTTTTCCCTCTGGTCATTTCAATGGTCTTTTTATAATAAATCAGGTCCCATTATATTCTCCTCTCTCTCTTTCCCCTTTACTCTTGCTCTAACTTTATTCTTCAAATTTCCTGGGCTTTTACTGGTCCTTTTCATTTCCATATAAATATAAGAATTGGCTTATAAATGTACACATACACTTGCTAGAATTTAAACTGGTATTGCTTTGAATCTCTAAATCAAGTTGGGGAAAAAAATGAAACTTTACAATACTGCTTTTTCTAATCTGTGAACATGTTACATTAACATATTTAACATATTAGCACATTTAATATTCCATTTATTTAGGTCATAAGTTCCCCTTGGTAATATTTTATAGTGTTCTGTATGGAGACTTTCTGTGTAGAGAGTGTATAAAAAGTCTTTTGATGGATTAATTCCTAATTTTGAGGCTCTAATAAATATTATTTTCAATCTTTGTTAGTAGTTCACAGAATTTCAATAAATTTTTCTTAATTTTTAACTTGTATCCTATGACTTTGATTAATTTACTATTGCCTCTAATACTTTGTACATTCTTTTAGATTATATTTCTATATAAATTTTACTTATTTTATCCAGTTGTTATATTAATTTTCCCTCCAGAACTTATTACCCTGGCTAGGAACTCCACTGCTAGGTTTGTAGATATGGTGTTCAATTTTACAAAATTTTATTTCTGCATAGGTGAGCTTATTATGTTTCTCTTGTAAGTAGTATATCATGATGTATGTGTGTATGTATTTATGCAACCTAATAAATTTAATCTTTTAATTGGAGTATTTAACCTATTTACATTTCATAAAATTACTGAACCATTAAATTTTTATCAATTATCTCTGAATTTTTTCTGTATTTCATCACTTTTTATATCTTTTAAAAAAATATTTTTTTTGGAGGGACATCTGGGTGACTCAGCAGTTAAGTACATCTGCCTTTGGCTCAGGGTGTGATCCTGGAGTCCCAGGATCGAGTCTCACATCTGACTTCCTGCATGGAGCCTGCTTCTCCTTCTGCCTACGTCTCTGCCTCTTTATGTGTCTCTCATGAAGAAATAAATAAAATCTTTTAAAATACTTTTTTTCTCTTATAACTTCAAGATGCTGATAAAGGCTACTGTTAGCCTCAAAATTTGTAGTCCCTTAAAGTACATTCAGATTTGAAAAAAAAAAAAAAAAACATGTTTTCAGAAGTACAAAGAATAATCAGTTAGCTTTTATAGATCCTGTTTTAGAACACTGGAGAATGTATGCTAACAAAAAGAAACACATTCAGAAGGAAAGAATGGGATGAAAGAAACCTTGTTCAGCACAGAAACATATTAAATACCAAAAAAATATGACTGTGAACTCTAAAAAGAATGCAAACTGTTTTTCAAAAATGGCATACAACTTTAGTTGACAACAGCCTTCATGGAGACTTATGGAGGTAGAGGTGGTAGATGGTTCAGTAGGCACTGAAAGCTGCAGATAACCTTGTACCAAAAGAATGGAAGACTGAGATTCTAAACAAATGAAAAATGTTTTATTGGCAAAAAGAAAATATTTTATAATACATACAAAACTATGTCCCAGTCCTCAATCCCAGCACCTCAGAGTGTGACTTTATCTGGAGTTCAGGAAGGCTGAAGTGATGAAAAACTCATGAGTTCCAGAAGAAGGAAGTCATGTAGAAGACAAGCTCCAGAAATATGCACTGGAGCCCTCTTGAGTCCTTGCTAAATATTCAGCAGTGTACATAGAAGATAAAACTCCACAGGATCCAACAAAGAGTAACTGGAACTGAACCTGATGGTCTCCAAGACTTGCACAGAGCTAGAAGTCATTGGAGTTACAACCAGCCAGAGTGAAAAGTTCTTTTCGATAGGTCAGAATATTCAGTAGAGACCCAATAAGGATCAGGAATTAGTAGTGGGACTAAATTTTCACTAAAATAAAGGTTACTCTAAGAATTCCCTAAAGTTTAAAAACAATTCTAGAGTCAAAATTATCTACTATCTCACTGCCTATGCCACAGCCAATGATAGAAATAAAATAGCATCCTATAAATTACTAAATTAATCTAAAGGAAGGCAGTTAAAAAGCAAATAAGTAACAGATGGGAAAAGTAGAATATAACTAGCAAGACAGTAGGTTCAAACATTTCAATAATCGCCTTAAAATAAACTATTAGGAAAAAATAATAAACTATTAGGGACATGTGGGTGGCTCAGCAGTTGAGAGTCTGCCTTCAGCTCAGGGAGTGATCTTGGGGTCCTGAGATCAAGTCCCGGATTGGGCTCCCTGTGAGGAACCTGCTTCTGTTTATGTCTCTGCTTTTCTCTCTGTGTCTCTCATGAATAGATAAAAAAATCTTTTAAAAAATAAAATAAACTATTTATATTCTATTTAAATAAAAGATCTAAATATGTCAGTGAAAAATAAACTTTAAATATAAGGGTGCAGATGATAATATAGATTATGTTAAAAGTGAAAGTATAAAAAGGCTATACCGTACACATACTAATCATAAAAGACTGAACAATACATATTAATGTATTGACAATAGGCAATATAAAATAACACGTCTAATTAACAGAAAGAAGACAATTCATAATAACAAAAGGATCAACTTATAAAGAAGACACAGCAACCATAAAGGTGTCTGTATCTGATTAGAAAGCTTCAAAATAAATGAAGCAAAACATACTAAAAAAGTAATAGATAAATCCACAATTAAATTTGAAGAATTCAGCACTCATCTGTCAATAATTAATAGAACAAACAGATAGAAAAATGGGAAGTAAATAGACCTAAAAATCCATTCAACCTACTTGACCTATTTGGCACTCATTGAATACAATGCCCAACAACAGCAGAATACAGAAGTGCACAGGAAATAGTCATTGAGATAAACCACATTCAAGACCATAAAACAAGTCTCAATAAATATTAAAATGGTTCATGGGTGCCTGGGTGTCCTAGTCAGTTAAGCACCCAGCCCTTAATTTCAGTTCAGGTAGTGATCTGAGGGTCTTGAGATTGAGCCCTGCATGGGCTCTGTGCTCAGCATGGAGTACACTTAGGACTCTCTCTCTCCCTCTACTCCCTCTCCCCACTTTCTCCCTTTTCCCCCTCTCTCTAAAATGAATACATCTTTAAAAAATAAGAATAAGGGCAGCCCAGGTGGCTCGGCAGTTTAGCGCCCCCTTCAGCCCAGGGGTGATCCTGGAAACCCGGGATTGAATCCCACACCAGGCTGCCTGCATGGAGCCTGCTTCTCCCTCTGCCTGTGTCTCTGCCTCTCTCTCTCCCCCCGCCTCTCCCTCTCTCTCTGTGTCCCTCATGAATAAATAAATAAAATCCTTTAAAAATTATTTAAAAAAATAAGAATAAATTAAAAAGGGCGCAGATGGAATATTTTCCTTGACTGAAACAGAATTAAACTGGGAATTAGTAATAAGAAAATATATGGAAAAGTAGTTTTTGAAATGTAAAGAGCATAATTTTAAATAAAGCATGAGTCCAAAAAGAAATTATAGGGAAAATTAGAAAATATTTTGAATTAGATAAAAAGGAAAGTATGACACAAAAATGTATGGTTTGGAAAGGATTATGTCATGGAAATGCTAGAATAGGATACTCTCAGAAGCCTCTCCTCCATGAAGCAACCATTAAGTTGACATAAAATTACAAGGTCAACCTTTTTGGAAATCTAGAATCTAATAAAAATTATAGCAACAAGTTGTAAGATTCAAAATCAAGATGCAGAAATCAGTTGTCTTTCAGGGTGCCTAGGTGGCTCAGTCATTTAAGCATCTGCCTTTGCCTAGGTCATGGTCTTGGGGATCTGGGATCAAGCCAGAGTTGAGCTTCCTGCTCAGGGGGGAGTATGATCTCCCTCTCCCTTTGTCCCTTCCTCCATTTACGCTCCCTCTCTTATCCTCTTTTTCTCTCTCAAACAAAGAAATAAAATCTTAATTTTAAAAAAAAAAAATTAGTTGTGTTTCTATACACTAACAGTGAGATATCTAAAAAGAAATAGGAAAACAATCCCATGTACAATAGCATTAAAAGGGATAAAGTATTTATAAGTAAACTGAACTAATGAACCAAAAGACTTGTACACTGAAAATTATAAAACGATGATGAAAGAGGATTGAAACAAATGGAAGGATATCTTGTATTCATGGATTAGAAGGCATAATATTATTGCAATACCCAAAGTGATCTCAGATTTAATGCAATCCCTATAGACACCTAATTCCTTTTTTTGCAGAAATAGGAAAAAATAATCTGTCATTTTTATGGAACCACAAAAGACCATAAAAGGCCAAATCTATCCTGAGAAAGAACAAAGCTGGAGGCATCACAGTTTCTGATTTCAAAATATATTAAAAACTATGGCATATAAAACATTATGCTACTTACATAAAGACAAATAGTTTATGCAGCATCAGTTCTGATTTTATTTATTATTTTCTGATTTTATTTCTTCTTCTGATTTTGATTTTACTTATTTGAGTCTTCTCTCTTTCTTCTAGTCTCACTAAGCACTCCTCAATTTTATCTCAATAGAGAAAAATCAACAAGACCAAAGTTTACCAATTCTAAAAGATCAATGAAATTCTCAAACTTCTATCTAGACTGACCAAGAAAAAAAGAGAAGCCTTAAGTTACTAAATTTGGAAATGAAAGTGATGGCATTAACATAGATGTTACAGAAGTAAAAGGTGTATAAGAGAATACTATGAACAAATGTACACCAACAAATTAGATGACATAGATGAAATGAACAATTTTCTAGAGCACACAAATTATCTAAACTGCCACAGTTTGAAATATAAAATCTGAGCATAAATATCACACATAAAAAGTTGAAATCAGTAATTAAAAAAAAAGTCTCTAAACAGAAGAAAAATGAGGGGTAGCTTCGATGGTGTATTGGAAGATTCAATAATATTAAGATATTAGTTTTATTCACAATGAAATTTTAATCAAAATTCTAACAGACATTTTTTCCTTTGGAAAGTCATGGGCTGATTCTGAAATTCATACAAAAATTAATTTTTCCAGTTATATTGATATATAATTAATATATAACATTGTGTAAGTTTAAGATGTACAATCTATTGTTTTAATACACAAAGTATTGCAAAGTGATTACCACCACAGACTTCCTTCAGATCACATAGTTTTTTTTTCTTTTTTTTTTTTGTGGTGAGAACATTTAATATCTACTCTTCTCAACTTTCAAGCATATAACACAATATTATTAATTATAATCACCATGCCATATATTAGATCCCCAGAACTTATTTAAATCTTGCAAATGGAACTTTATACCCCTCCATGAACATCTCCCTGTTCCCTTCACATCCAGTTTTTTTGTAGATTCCACATATAACTGGTATCATACAGTATTTGTCTTTCTTTGCCTGACTTATTTCATTTAACATAATACCTTCAAGGTCCATCCGTGTTGTTGCAAATGGCAGCCAGTGTTTTTGTATTTGTTTTCATGGTTGAAAAATATTGATATATTATTATTGATAATAATATATATTATTATTATTTATACAGTATATATTACCACATATATTGATATATTGCCATCTCTGCTTCTATTTTATCCATTCCCATTGATGGAAACTTACATTCTGTACATTTCTTAGCTATTGTGAACATGGGAGTGTAGGTAACTATTCGAGATCCTCATTTCATTTTTACTGAGTACACACCCAGAAGTGGGATTGTTGGATTATATGGTAGTTCTATTTTGATTTATTGAGGAACCCCCTACTATTTTTCACAGTGGCTGCACCAATTTACATTCCCACCAAGAGTGTATAGGTTTTTCTTCAAATTCTCACCAACACTTACAATATTGTTTTGTTTTGTTTTAATGATAACCATTCTAACAGATGTGAGGTGATATTGCATTGTGGTTTTGATTTGCATTTTTTTGATAACTAATGATGTTAATTATCTTTTGGTGTACCTGTTGACTACTTGTGTGTTTTCTTTGGAAAAATGTTTATTCAGTTCCTTCGCCTGTTTTTTAATATGTTGGGGTTTTTGTCTGTTTTTTTGTTTGCTTTTTACTGTTCAGTTGTTTGAGTTCTTTATATATTTTGGATATTAACCCCTTATTAGTTGTACAATTTGCAAATATTTTCTCCCATCCTGTAGGTTGCCTTTATCATGTTGTTTATTTCTTTTGCTGCACAGAAGCTTTTTAGTTTGATGGTGTCCCACTAGTTGATTTTTGCTTTGGATTTGCATTTGGTTTTGGTGTCATATCAAAAAAATTATTGCCAAGACTAATGTCAAGGAGTTTTCTCCCTGTTTTCTCTTCTTTTTATTCTTGGTTTTAATTAATTAATTAATTTATTTATTTAAAGAGCGTAGTGGGAAAGGGAGAGAGAAACTCCCAAGCAGACACTGTGCTGAGTGTGGAGCCCAATGTGGGGCTTGATCCCACAACCCTGAGATCATGACCCAAGTTGAAATCAATAATTGGACATTAAGCAGACTGAGCCCCCCAGATGCTTTCTTCTAAGAACTTCATGGTTTTATGTTTATGTCTTTGTTTTATGTTTAATTCTTTGATCCATTTTGTGTTAATTTTTGTGCATGGTGTAAAGATATGTGTACAATTTCATTTTGCATGTGAGTATCTGGTTTTCACAACACTATTTATAGGAAGAGATTGTCCCTTCCCCATTGAGTATTCTTGGCACCCTTTGTCAAATATTAATTGATCATATGTGTAAGAGATTATTTCTGAACTTTCTGTTCTGTTCCATTAGTCTATGTATATTTATGCCAGTATGATACTGTTTTGATTATTACAGCTTTATAATATAGTTTGACATAAGGAAGTGTGATAACCTCCAGCTTTGTTCTTCTTTTTCAGTATTTCTTTAGCTACTTTATCTTTTGTATTTCCACAAAATGTTAAGATTTTTTTTCTTTATCTGTGAAAAGTGCCATTGGATTTTTGATGGAAAATTCATTGAATCTGTAGATTGCTTTAGGTAGTGTGGACTTTTTAAACAATATTGGTTCTTCCAATTCATGAAGATGAAATATTTTTCCATTTGTGTCTTCTTTAATCTGTTTCATCAAAGTTTTATAGTTTTCTTTGTACAGATCTTTCACTTCCTTGGTTAAATTCATATGAAAATTTAAAACTGTTGAAAAAGGAAATAGTTCCAGAATAAACTATCTGACTTTATGATATATTGTAAAGTTAGACTATACTTAACAAGTATATTATTTGCAAAACTCAACCATATAGGTCAATGGTAGAGGATAGAAATTTCAGATATAGATTCATGTATATTTTGCTGATTGACTTTTGCCAAAGGAACCAAGGAGAAAAGATTGTCTTCTCTGCAAATTATACTTAATAATTACATATTCATAGGAGGAAAATGAACCTCAACCCTTATCTCACATCACACACACAAACACAAACACACATACACATTAGAGGGAAATGTATTAGATGTTGAGTTAGACTAAAATTTCCTGGAAGGATTTAAAGAATATATAAAATAAAGAGGAAAAATGATAATATGTAATTGATTCTATCATTTAGTAAGATAAAATGAGAAAGTGCTTTTCAAAACTTACCATTAGTAATATGAAAGGGCAAGTCCCAAATAGGCCAAAAAAGTTATATAGAGATTAGATAATATAGAAACAGATATCTCCCAGAATGTTTTCCCCGTATATATAAAGAACTCTGCATTTCAAACATAAGACATGCAATCCAATTTTTTTAAATGGGTGAAATATTTGAACAAGTACTTTACATAAAATAATACACAAATGGCTACTAAGCACATGAAAAGATGCTCAACATCATTAGTCATCAAGGGAACACAAAGTTACAGTATATAACTAGTTCACATTTTTAATTTGAGTTATTAAAATTTTAAAGACTGATAATAACAAGAATTGGCATGATGTAGACTGAAATTATCATATATTGCTGGCAGGAATGTAAAATGGCACATCCACTATGGAAAACATTTTGGCAGTTTCTCTTAAGTTAAATCTACACTTACCATATTACCTAATAATTGTAATTCTGAATCTTTATCCAAAAGAAATGAAAACATCTGTTCACACAAAGACACACAAATGTTTATAGCAGCTCTGTTCATTATACCCTAAAATCAAAAGTAATACAGTTATCTACCAATACTGTATCCATATACTGGACCATTATCAGCAAAAGGAAGGAACAATCTACTATTACATACAACATAGATGAATCTCAATAATGCTAAGCAAAAGAAGCTGGCAGAAAAAAAGCATGCACATAGAAATCCACTTTTATGAAACTCTAGTTAAAACCAGATTAATTCACAATGTCGGGAAGTAGGTTTTGGGTTGTTTGGGGCTAATAATGGGGTGAGGATTTCCTGCACAGGTGAAGGAGAACACATTTTGCAGTGATGAAGATGTTTGATATAATATTTGTGGTGGCAGTTGAATAGCTCTTTACATTTGTCAAAACTCAAATTTAAGTGTTGTTTTCCCAAAGCAGTTTTGGGGGGCATTTTACCTACATTTGTCAGTAATAATTATCTATTACATGCCTTCTCTATGCAATTGAGATTTTTTTTTCAATCGAGATTCTTAACTTGTGCTCTCCAAATGGGCTCTAAGAGATTTATGGACCCCATAATGTTACACGCTAAATTTTATAAGTATGAGCGTATAGACACTTGGTTTCTGTAAGAAGCATCTGATCTACAAAAAAATCTTAAAAACTCACCTATAGGAAAATCAGAACCTTATTCCTCCTATTTAAAAATTCTGGCTTCTTTTTATTTATGTTTTTGCACACAGACTAGGAGAAACAAACCCATCTTTATCTCACTTAACAAATGTCTGTTATTAGCACTCTTGATGTGTTTGTGTGTATAAATAAAAATTGTGAACAAGACAGAAAAAAGTCATAATAATTGTTTGTTCCAGAATAGTTGTGTACTATGCTGCAATGTGTTTTTCCTCTTAGGACCTCATTTCCTTGTTTGTCTATCTCCAAGTCATTTTCAAAGTCCTGTGAATCTATCTTTTCTTTTTTACTTTAATAACATGTAAGGTAAAACATTCACAGAATAGAATATACATAATTGGCTCCTATATTGAGTATCTTTCTACTTAGCAACTGTTACTCTTTCTTCTTTTAATGAACCATCTTGATCTTCGGATTCACAAAACACCAGATGTATCATCTATGGTTACCTCATTACTGGTAACTATGTAGTGGGTACTCTAACACACGTGTCCAGAAAATGATTATAAACTTTCCACGTGGGAGTCACAGTAAAATTTACATGTGAAATGATGAAAATGATAAAAGCTTTTAGTTTCTCTTCTGGATTTTATCTAGTTTTCCTCCTATTTTCCTGATAGATTACTTAATACCCTCATTATTGGCTACGAAAAACACAACCAGACATTTGGAACACAAGCTTCTATTCTATGAAGTTAAGATACTATTCAACAGTTCAGATTTTCAAGAAATATCAGGAAATGTACTTGCATTTATTGACCTCTTATCTAACAGTATAGCACATTCCAATTATAAATGAGAAGAACCACTTTATTTTGTGTGGGAAATGGACATACACTTTCATTATCTGGAGACATTTTTGTTGATATTTTTAAATAAGTATGATATATTTCATTATAAATTCCATAAAGATTGATTGATTGATTGATTGATTGAAGAACAAATAGTTTGAGACAACACTGACATCAGAAGTAATGCTCTGGCAAAGGTAGTTTCTCCTGGAGGGTCAGGTGTTCATCTACTCTGTGGCATTTATCCGAGAGATTGTAGCATCTGTTGAAGAAAAAAAAGGCTAAAGAACTTTACCAAATAAACTGAAAGGATGGGGGGAGGCATTAAGGAATTAATAATGTTTCTATTTGGGGAGAAGAATGAGTCTAAAACATAAGTTTTCCAAATGATACTTTGAGGCATACTGGCCTAAAATATAAGAATATAAGAGGTTAAATTTTAATATATCCCCTTTCCCCAAGAAATGATCCTGCATCTGGAGTTTAAGTAACTGTCAGTAACAGAAAGGTGTCCTCTGATGCAAGGAACAAGTGTTTAGCCCACAGCACCTTATATATGAAGTACTACCAACACTCTCCTTCTCCTTTATCCAATTTTCCCAATATGGGGAAAATTTTATTTGTGCTTCAGGAAAGCTGTTATGGAGATGTGATTTCAGGTGAGTTACGGCTACTAGTTTTCATATACATCTCGTACGTTAATTAACACATTTGCAGAGAGTGGCTTATAATTTTTTATTTCTTGTGAATTTGATCCACATGAATCAACTTCTTCTGGGCTTTGAGGTATTTGCCACCTCTGAGACACCAATACGACTGAGAGGACTTATTAAAAGTAACTATGCAGTGTTTTGACTGTATCTCTTCTTGTTTGCCATCTGCTACCTGATTGCCCTTTTCGCGGTCCTCTTTAGAAAGTTAACAGTGTATGACCTAAGGAAGTATTTAGCGAGGTTTGGAACTTACATTTGGCCTTTTCAACTACGGTTTAGCTTGTTCTACTTACAAAGGGAAAAAAATCTTTTATGAATGATTCTGAAAAGTGTAACTGTATTTCCAAGGAAACTGGAAATTGCATGAGCTGCTCTTGCTGTTTAGATAGATGAGATCATATTTATGTTTTTAGAATGTGTATTATTTTACCAGATGCCCCGAGAAATGTATGATTTAAAGACATTTAATTAACATTTATTTCTTTGGTCAACTCACTAAGGGGACAGGGAACCCAATTTTTTTAAGTAAAAATAAGGAATTGAAGATATATATTTCTTTGAATAAGACCTTTAGTGCAGTGCTTCAATGGAACATGGAATTTTTTTTTTTTTTTTTTTTTTTTAATGGCTGAGTTATACTCTTGGAAAAGGAATTTATACTGGAAATGCTGACACAACTTTAGCTCCTGTATGGTGGTGTGAACTCGCCCGCTATAATAATTAAGCAATTAGGCATGACAGAGAGTGTGAGTTTCCTGAGATAATCACACCCCTGGGGCATTGCAAGTCATGATCCAAAGATAAGTGTTTTTAATCTCCCAAGGGTGTGATTATCAGATGATAACCACACCCTCTGGAGAAGACTTATGACTCATAAAAAATCTTTACTATAAGAGAAAAAAATGATTATGCTGCTGTATGCAGATGAAGCTGGCCATGGAGACAGCTATGTATTTGCCACAAATTAATTAAGAATTGCAAAATGTACACCACTTTAACAGTACTGGGCATCAATCCTGGGGACTGGTTTGCTTTCTCATTATTGTTGAAATATAGAAATGAGAGAAGGATTCTCCACTTCTCAACTTCAGAAAGAAATGAATGATTGATTAAATGAATCATAAAGATCATATTGCCAAGCCTTTTCACTGACTAGGTCTTATAGGGTATATCCTAAGACAGAGTCTCTTATTACCTAAATTACTCACTTTGCAATAATTTGGTCACTTTAGAATAATCAATGGCTTAATATAAGAGTATTTTGTATCTTAGCATCCATTCATCATTTATTCATTTATTTCATTCCACTACTTAGTAAGTACACATGAAGCAACTATGCTAAAGATATAAAGAAGCTAAAAGCACACGTTCTGATAATGGAATACAGACATATAAATAATTATAATACAGAGAGGAAACTGCCATCATAATAGTGTCAAAAATGTGCTAAGACAGAAAAAAAAAAGTGAATAACCTCATCTAGGGAAGTATAAGAAGGCTCCATAGAAAGAAAATATTTAATCTGGGTTTAAAAACATAGTAGCTACTACTTGCTGAGCATTTAACTGTGTGTTGGGCATTATGCTTGGCATTTTACTTTTGTACCTCATTTTCATCCTTATGACAGCTGTGTTGAGGTGAATGGTATTTTTCTTGTGTCATAGATGCAGAAACTAATACTCAAGGTGGTTATATACTTATATACCAAGCTCGAGGCTAGATAGCTAGTCAAAGACACGCTAGAATTAGAATAAGAGGGTTGCCTCCAGAACATAATCTTTACCAGTAGGCTCTATTGCAAAATATAGCTGCATTCTTGTTTACATCAGAGTCCCACATGAGGTGAAGCATTCCAGGAAGAGGAAATCTGCAATGTAAAGTGGGGAGATTGATAAGAGCACAGCATATTCCAAGGCCATTCTCCGCAGCTGGAGTTTATGGCACATGGGTTTTCAGAATGGTAGGAAAAGTGGCTGGAAAACATTGCATTAAATTTGGTCCAAGTTGCAGAGGAGCTTCAATGCTTTGCTAAGCAGTTTGCAAGATTCTCCTGAATGAATCTGCCTCACTGATTTCAAGGTCAGGCAAACTGGTCAGCAAACTGAGGATTCCTTCTCTCACTTTTATCTACGAAGGTCAGAAATACTTCCTAGGAATCCATGTGATCTGTCATTATAAAAGAGATATGAGTCAGACAGATCCAGCATCTGCCCTCCTTAAAAAAAATTGTTAATTGTAATTTCACAAAGCTCATGTTGGGTATCTTCAAATTTTTCAAAAGAGAGACAATGGGAAAACAAAATTAATTTTGGATTGAAAACTAAACATAAATTGCATTGTACATTCAAGATATAAAGGTGGCTGCTCTAGAACCTAATTATAATAGAAACCCTGTGAGAGCTAGACTTGTAGCCATGCCAAATACTACAGAAAAAAAGCACTGAAAGAATGTACATATAAGTAAGAAAGAACTGGTATTTAGAAAGCAGAAGCCTCTGAGAAATATAAAGCTGTATAAAACAGGGGATCTGCTTCTGAGGAGTTTGTGATCTGGGTGAGAGGCAAAACATGAACAATTTCCTGGCAAAATGCTGGGAAAATGAGTGTTATGTATTATTAACTATCCCCTGGAAAACTACTGGCTAATTTTTGGAGTAACAGAAATTTAATTTAAACACAATGGAAATATTTTATTTGATGTCTAAAATGGATCTTCACTTACTATAACTAGGATGGCATGGTATTTAGAGTCATTCAGGCATGATTTTTAATTCTGCAGATATTGCCTGTGTAATTTTCTACCTATTTTTTGAGTCTTAAATTTTACTGCCCATCTTATAAAATATAGTCAATAGTCCCCAAATCACTAATGTATGTATGTGAGAATGTATGAAATGGGGTGTGTGTACAGTCTAGCTTAGTGCCCAGCCCAAAAGTAGCCTTTATTAAATCATAGCTATCATGATGATGATCATGATTACTGTACTAGACACTATAGATTTGAAGATGAATGAGGAATAAGTCAGTTCTCTGAATTTGCTAATTGTTGCTGACTGTTGCTAGTTCCTGGGTGCTTTAACATTCTTTATTGTTCTGTGTATATCTCTGGAAACAGTCCCTTTGTTAGTTGTTTAAATACTTTAGATTATGACTTCTGTTCCATACTGGGAACTCCAATGATATTTATGGTTTAATACAAAATGCACCTTAAAAACTTTAAAATATTTCATATAAAAATATGGTTCTTGATTGCTTATATTTTGTAAAATTTCCTCTTTAGGATGATATGTGATGCTTCTCCTGGAGTTGACTCCCCCACACAGATATGTGGACCTCAGCAAATTCATTGTTTCCCTAGCTGTCAGATTCCACAGGTGGACCCAAGCGAGATAAATGTATGTGGTTCTCCCAGCGGAGCTTCAAAGACTGCCTTCGTCTTTTTCTCTCTCTCTCTCTTTTTTTTTTTTTTTGAAAGAGAGAAAGAGCACGAGCAGGGGGGGGAGGGGATGGGGCAGAGGGAGAAGGAGAGAGAGAGAGAGAAAATCTTAAGCTCCTGACTCAGGGCTCCATCTCACGACCCTGAGATCATGACCTGAGGTGAAACCAAGAGTCAGACACTTAACCCGCTGTGCCACCAAAGTGCCCCAAAGACTATCTTCATCTTAATGGGAGCAACCTCCAGGACTTGTTTTGGTTCTTCATGGAACCTATCTTCTCCATCTGTGGAAATAAAAATAGAGTTGAAATTTTGAAGGAGAGATCTTTCATTCAGATCTTAACAACCCTACCATTGCCCTCATGACAAATTCCTGAAAACATCAGCTCTGCTTACTCAAATGGATTCTGCCCATGATTCTATTCTTTGTATGTTTGCTACACACATTCCTTCAGTGCTTTAATAAGCTTCCCTGAAAAGAAGATATGACAAAGCCAAATAACAAAGTTAAAATCTGAGTTACCTGAAGACTAACATTCCAGAAGCTCCAGAAAAGATATTTGTTTGGGCTTCTATTATTCTCAGAAGGCCACTGGATATCACTTTAACAGGCAAACTTTTGGAAAGAAAATGTAAAGAATGTAAAAACATGAGCAGGTTAATTAGCCAATTTGAAATGTGTTTTATCTGTGTGTAAGATGAAAATATCTGCTGAGAAATTAGAAATGGACAAAAACAAGTAAGGGATATATCAATATATTGGCACTGACCCATTCAACAATTTCTGACTGTTATTAACATGATTACAGTTTTGATGATATAGCCTTCTTAACCTCTCATGGGGGAGGGGGGTCCACTTGGATGTATTCTAAACTGTAGCTGTCTCAATAATAGATTTGGTGAGGTGGGGAAAGACAATTTCAATGTATATTCATTGCCACCCTTAAATGAGCTCATGGAATGTATTACTTACTATTTTAAGTGCTTTACTTTTATTATCTCACCTATTGATAAAAACTTTTTGAGGTATATTGTGTTATTTTCATGTTAGATATGAGGAAACAGACACAAAAAGGTTAAGTGACTTGCCTGTGCTCATGTGACTAGTAAGAATAGAGGTAAGATTTGAGTCCAGGCAGTCTGACTCTAGAGCCTGAGTTCTTCACAATAGGCTTTCCAATTCCCAATAATATGGGGGTCCTCCAGAAACCAGAGTTGATATACTGCTTAAGAACAGTAGATCCTAAAGGCCAAATTACTAACTTGAAAACATAACTACTTAAAATCTTTTCTAGAATAACACAGATGAAACCATTAATTATTACTGAATATCTGTATTTGGATAAATATACATCATTAAGTTGTAGTGTTTTGTTTTGTTTTTTAAGATTTATTTATTTATGTGAGAGACAGACATCAGGAATAGCAAGAGGGGCAGAGGGAGAGAGAGAGGATCTGAAGCAGACTTTCTGCTGAGCACAAAGCCCTAACTAGGGCTCCATCTCACAACCCTGAGATCAGGACCTGAGCCAAAACCAGGATCAGACGCTTAAGTGATTGCACTCCTAGGCACCCTTAACTTGTAGTTCTTAAGTGCATCTTCAGTACAAAATGCATGATAAGAAAAACTTTATTTTTTCAGACATGACATTAGGAAGACCTAAACTTACAGAGTTAAATGTCATGTAACTATTTTTTTTCTCAAGAGCTATTAGAAAACAAATGCACCTTGTTTTATTTTTATTTTAAAGTCAGTGTATAAAAGTAGAGAATGTTAAACATTGAATATAGGTTGAGTGAAAAAAGTTTTCTTGTAAAGGGAATACTTTTAGGATATTTAAACAGTATAAATTTATTGAAATTAATTGAATGTAAATTGGCAATTTCCTGGAGCTAAGGGGAAAGGATCCTGAGAAGTGACTGCTAATGAGAATAGGATTTCTTTTTTGAGTGATGAAAATGTTCTGGAATTAGATAATTAATGGTGATGTTTGCACAACCTAGTGAATACCTAAAAAAGCCACTGAATTATATACTTCAAAAGAGTAATATTATGTAAGGGTTTGTGATTATATATCAGCTTTTGTTGTTGTTGCTGCTGTTTTGTTTTTTCTTTATTTTTTAATTTTTTTCCAACTTTTAAATAATGCAAAGAAAAGTCAATTATTGTAGAATCCTCAGATGTGAAAGGTAGGACAGGTCACAGGAATAGAATTTTGAAGCTGGAATCAATAAAGGAAACTTACTATACACACAAAAAAAGTTCATGAAGCTCAATAAATTGGAAGAATACAATTAATCTGTGGTTACCCGTGATTCAAGGGCAATCTATTCAGAATGACCACATTTTCCAAAACAACAACAAAAAAATATTCTAACAGAGTGCAATGATTACCCTGGTTCTTTATGTACAACATGGTATTAGAAATACAATCTGGATATCCAGCTGTTGAAATTAGAATACCTAGATTTCAAGTATTTAGGAAACCAGCAGAACAGAATGTTTAGACCACAATTATTCTGGAATATCCAGAATTACACATTCACATATACCAGAAATAATTGACTAAAAGCAACTGTAACTAAATATGACAAAACAAGCAAACAACAGGATAAAATAAATATTTGAAAGAGTAAACAATACCAAAGGAGAAACTGAAAAACTAGGCCTCATGAAAGATGAACCAGGAACACACCCTAAGGATGATGTGTCCTGGGAACTAATGGAGGGTTTCCTTCAAGGAATTCCTGTGGACAAAGCTCAGATACAATCACTCCCCTGACTTGTGGCACTCTACTTAAGAGGAATCATATTTCTGGAAAAGAGAGCATTTGACCATCATTTACTCTTAGAGAAGGCAGAAAACTACCTGGATTGACACTCCCTCTTTGATTTCATACAATTGAAGAGTCAGAGAACTCTTACCCAATGACTGGAAACAACCAATTTCAACCAGAGCCACCAATCTTCAAATAGCTCAATGGAACCTACTAGTATAGTATAGAAGTTAAGAGCTAACCTGCTTGATTCAAATTCTGGCTTCTTCTTGTATGGGTCATGTTACCTTGGATAAGCTATTTAAGTTATTTTTCCTTTAATTACCTCATTTGTGAAATCAGAGTAATAACATTACCCTTCTCTTAGGGTTGAAACTTAGCCCAGTATCGGGTACACATTAAGAGATTTATATTTGTTAGTTATTATTAACATTGAAATATGAATAATATACACTATATATACAATGTTTTCCTTACAAAGTGCCTATTCAAAGGTTTAGAATATAGATATTCCACAATAAGTATATCTTGTCAGTAGAAGATAAATCAAAGTGATGTAATTACATTCATTTAAAAAAGATCAGTGATTTTGCACTAAATCAGATTGTGCCCCCAATTTATACAAATTTGTCTGTCCTATTTATAGTTCTGTAGTAAAGAAATAAGTAGTTATTTTTATTTGGCTGGTTTTTGTTGGGCAAAGGCCCTAAACTAAATTCAAACTATTTACCTTATTACTTGTTTCTTTGAGCTAATGTTGATTTAGTCTAGAAAGCAAACCATAGCATCAGCATTTATAGAATCATTTATATCCCAAAGAATGCCACATATGTATGTATCATACATTACAAGATTTAGTTGGGGCTTACTGTATCAACCTAGTAACAATAGGAATCCATAATTTTACAGAGTCATTAATCATTCCTACTCTTTTCACAGTAAACTTGACAGAATGGATTGTCATATAGAAGTCAATTTTCAAATAAACATGATTAAGTAAACAACAGAAAAAAATGAGAAAAACACACTAGACAACCTGTATTTTCATTAAATTTTATTCTGTTGACTTACCTTTGTGTAAGTTCAGTGGAATCTTTATTACTGTTCTTGAGTGAATAGTCTCCTTTGGTGGCTTCTAAAAAGTTATGCACAGCTGAAGGTTTTAAATGTTCTCACAGAAACAAAATAAATCACCTGTCTCTAGATTTAGAGGACTGGCAAAAATAAGGTCCCAGTCCCACTTTCCAAGCCCTCCCCACCATACCCCACAGAGAAAGCACCTCTGGCTGTTGCCTCCCTTCCATTCAGAAAGGCAGCATTTAGAGAAGGTACACAGAGTGGTTTTCACTGAGCTACTTGCATCATTTAGGCTCCAAACATGAAAGCAGAACCACTATGAGTATTCCAGAATAATGAATTTATTATGAAAATTGTGTCTTACACAAACAAAAATCAAAGAAAAGTCCACTAACCAGCCCTAGCATCGAAGAACAAAATGAAGTAGAATAAACCTATGGGGAGAAATGGATTTCTCCAAGTATCCAAATACTTACACAGATATGAAACTTCAATAGTTGAAAAAAAAAAATGGATGTATTCCAGAAATAAAGGCTGATTCTAGTATCCCTAAAAAAAAATAAATGGTAAGTGAAAAAATATTATTTAAAAACAGTTATAAACAGATAGTGTTTACAATTTAAATCTGAATATTCCCTCTAACTTTTGACACTAAGAATAAGCCTGGGAAATGTAATTTTCTCCAATCTTCACTAATTGATAGGTACATTTGGAAAGAGAAAATGGTAATAGGAATCTGGCTCTTGAAAATATCTTCCCAAATCACTTCTGCAGCCCCCCACAGTTTGATGTACTTCTGCAGGACCTCATATGTGTGCAAAAAGTCAGCTTCCCAGGTACTGCTGCTTCTTTGCCAGCTATATCCTAGCTTCTGTTGTGTCTGATCAGCACTAGTCCTCTTTCTGCAAGGCATCTGGGGCCATTACCGTGTCCCAAGGGCTTTCCCAGTTGCTGCGCAGAACAAGACCTGAAAGATGTCATGCTCAGTTGCCCTAAAGTGAGGTAAGAAAATACTCTTCACTCCCATTTTGCCTTTTGTATTGTATTCTCTGAGTTTGGTTCCCAAGAAGGAAAGACCATGTCTTCAGGGTGCCTTGTGAAAACTTATCTTTCTGCTCCTATCTGTAGTTCTCTCTCCACTCTGCTCAGATACCAGAATAAGGGGATGGATTTGGAGACAGACTGCAAGATGCCCTCATCTTTCCTCTGGCGCCCAATCTGCTAATAATGTTTAGTTCTCTGAAGCAACACAATCTGACAGAAACAGAATATGGCGGGGTGGGGGGGCGGGGGGCACCTGGGTGTCTCAGTGGTTGAGTGTCTGCCTTTGGCTCAGGTCATGGTCCTGGGGTCCTGGGATCAAGTCTTGCATCGGGCTCCCTGAGGGGAGCCTGCTTCTCCCTCTGCCTGTGTCTCTGCCTCTCTCTGTGTGTCTCTCATGAATAAAGAAAATCTTAAAAAAAAAAAAAAAAAGAAAAGAAATACAGTTTAAAATTTTATTTTTTAAGCCGTTAACTTGTCCCTAAATAAAGAGACCTAGATGAAGTTAATTATAATACACTTTATTTAACCTATTATATTCTGAGTATTATTTTAACATCTAAAGGACAAAAACAAATATATATATACTAATAATAAAGTTTACATGTTTATTATACTAATCCTTTGAAATCCTGCATCTATTTCATACTTACAGCACATCGCTCAATTTAGACTAGCCACATTTTAAGTGCTCAATAGCTACACGTGGCTACTGGTACTATTTTTGGACAACACAGCTCAAAAAGCCAGGAATCCCATTCCACGTAGGTTGATGCTAAAACAATTTTATTTCCCCATCAACACTAGATGTAATTGAAATAGCTGGACAATTTCTTGGAAAATAACAGTAAATGACTATCAATATAATTTTCATTCTTCACGTACAAGGATAGTCGATGTTTGTAATTAACATTAATATATTAAATTCAAGGCTTCCAGAGTCATAGGCCAGATAAATTCTTTAGCTATAGGAAGTATCGGGGTCTCTTTTATGATTTTCTTTGCAAGGTAGTTCTAAAGTTCTTCCTACTCAAAACTTCTCATCAACAAATATGCCAAAAATGACAGTATCTACCGGGGCTGAAACATTATTTCATGATAGGGAGTTGACTATCCTGGCCCAATCCAAAATGTGGATACTTAAATTTTATTTTTAAACATTTATATCTTGTTTTGTAGAAACTTAATCATTCGTTTAAATTCCCAAACTTGTGGCTATCTGAGCACCTAATTTTTTCTATGAGAATTGTTCAAAGTTGATAAAGAGTTAAAAATTAAGTGAGAAAATCAAGCCTCTGTAAAGCATACTTTTGGGCAGCCTCGGTGGCCCAGCGGTTTAGCACCACCTTCGGCCCAGGGTGTGATCCTGGAGACCCAGATGGAGTCCCATGTCAGGCTCCCTGCATGGAGCCTGCTTCTCCCTCTGCCTGTGTTTCTGCCTCTCTCTCTCTCTCTCTCTCTCATGAATAAATAAATAAGATCTTTAAAAAAAAACTAAAAAGCACACTTTTAATATTACTCTATAACTATTTCTGTTGTGAGTAGATCATGCTGAACATTAACAATTTGTTTTCCCCAACCAACCAACTTTGTGTACAAGTTGTAGATGGTGGAATGAAAGGACAGTGTCAATTCAAAGACAGAACTTCAAACTTTACAAGTGATTCTTAAAGTGACATGTATCTGGTTTTTAACCCTCATACTGTTTTTTTTTTTTTTTTTTTTTTTTTTATTAAGGAAGATGAAACCACTGGCCTTAGCCATTTATCACTCATTTAGAGCATTATATGGAAGAATTTGTAGATACCTTACCTAGCCATCTGATCTGGACCTTTATATTCAGACTAGAAAAATAAACATCAGGAGAAGTTTAACTCATTTCTTATTCATATATGGTTTATTTGCATCCTGGGGGGAAAAAAAAGCGTCACACCACCAGCACTTTCTGCACTAAGAGGCAGGGTATTTGCGTCTTTGCTGGATGATTTAACGGTCACTAAGCAGCAGGAAAGCATGCTCACCTCAGCAGAAGAAGGGAACACAAAAGCTAGGTAACATTGTCAGAACACAGCTGGGTGGTCAGGACATTGGCAGTAATTACTAGCCAGTGCAAAATAATGAATTCCAAATGAAAGAATGAAAAGACCAAGGCCTCGGGGGTTGGATTTTTCAGGCAAAATTAACATAAATCAAAAGACAGGTTTGGTTTGGCCAAAATACAGGAAGAGACATATATTTTTTAAGTGTGTGAACCTCAAAATATCTGCAAAAACACTGGGATGAATTTCCTCTCAATTCTGTCACAGTTGGGGATCCCTGGGTAGCGCAGCGGTTTGGCACCTGCCTTTGGCCCAGGGTGCGGTCCTGGAGACCCGGGATCGAATCCCACGTCGGGCTCCCGGTGCATGGAGCCTGCTTCTCCCTCTGCCTATGTCTCTGTCTCTGTCTCTCTCTCTCTCTCTCTGTGCTATCATAAATAAATAAAAATTAAAAAAAAATTCTGTCACAGTTGCAGCTGTTCTATCACTGTTACTGTTAATAATAACAACAACAATATTTCCATAATACCCTTCTCCTCAAGACTTTAGGAATCAGACAAGAGCTTCCAAATTCTGTGAATATCACTTAACCTGATGAGCATTACAAAACATGAAATTAGTGAAAAAGAATAAGGTGTTATCTTGTGATAGGAAAAAGGAGAAAGATGATTTAGGACAAAACAAAATGAAAATAGCAAAAGGAGAAATTCTTTATTAATAACTAGCTAATATAGTGGACAAATTCATGCTCCTTTGGCCAAGCTTTTTTGGAGCAACTTGGACATGTTAATGAGTAGTCATATTTGAAAGCCATCACATCAGAGGTTTAAAAATTAAAAGATATAACCAGTTTTACTTCCTCTAAACTCTAAACTTAGGCCAAGTGTTAAATACACCATAACCATAAGGTAAATTGGGAAGAAACTCAGTGCTAGAACTTTTCACATGAAGATGAAACAGAGGTTTAAAAAAAGATAAAACAGATGGAAAGAGAACAATTCTTTAAAGTAGTCATTTCAGCTTGTGTTAGGTAGTGTTTGTCTTGTACATCTGAGATTGACCACTGAGGTGCTACCTGCTTTTGTCTCTCTCTTGATTTTCAGATTTATGAGACTATACTGGAAAACAACACTTAATGGTTGGCTGCTCCACAGCAAAGCATTTTTCTAGGCACTTTACATGGATTATTAATTTAATATCCCACCCTTATGAGGTAAGTGGCATTCTTATCCACCCAACTTTTCAGATGAGAAAACCCACACACCACCAAGCGCAGTGACTTACCACACAACACATAGCCGGCCTTTGTGCAGCTGGAATTTGTGTCTAAAGAGTGTGACTCCAGATCGCCTGGGTGGCTTAGTGGTTAAAGCATCTGCCTTTGGCTCAGGTCATGATCCTGGAGACTCAGGATCGAGTCCCACATCAGGCTCCCGGCGTGGAAGGTTCCTCACTCTGCCTCTCTCTCTCTCTTTCTGTGTGTGTCTCTCATGAATAAATAAATAAAATCTTAAAATAATTAAGCAAATAAAGAGTGTGACTCCAAGGCGCAACTTTTTAAGCACTATGCTGTACCGATAAAGGTTTTAAATGAAGTTGCCAGGAACTGAGGAACCTTAGGTGGTTTGCTGTAGCTTTTTGCAGATGCTGCATTAGACAAAACAAAACAATCTATACTAGTTTCTATCTCAAATAAGTAAAATTCTATCAAGGCTTAGGAGCATCCCATTTTTGTTCCTCTGCTTGCTCCTTTTGCCAATATGTTTCTTCTTCCCATCAATCCTGCTTCACATCACATTATGTGTACATTCATATAAACTCTAGCTATCATACAATTAGTCATTTTAAGTCCTTAGGGTAAACTGAACATATCCTATTTCTTTAAAAATTAAAACAATGCTTTCTTAAATGAGGTAGAAATTAATAGTATAATAATCTTACATAAATATCTATATTGAGAGGATCTTATGCTCTGGCATCAAATGAGAGCAAAAATCAAAAGAGATTTGGTTTGTCCAGGTATCAGACAATTTGACCCAGCCTTCATCAATTTATTTTCACAATTCCAAGCTGTCTTATTGTTGGGCTGAAATAATTATCAACTAAGAGACAAGAAGAGTCCAATAGAAGTTTGGAACTCTTGCAATCAATACTGGTTGGCATAAAGTCCCACTGGGAAACCATGAAAAATGTACTTGCTAGATTTCTAACAATAGGTCAGATTATTGCTGTGGCATTTCTGACTAATGCAGATGCTTCTGAATTGTGCATTGGAATATATGCTGTTCTTTCTGTAGGGCAGTTGTTTTTATTCCTCTGTTTTCTCAACATTCTTTGGGAAGAATAGGAATTAAAATTAACAGCTTGCAGCCTATGTTTTGACTTCCTTCTAAGTAAGCTTCTTCGTTGACAATAATTAAAATGAATGTGCTGCCTTCCTATTGAACCAAGGTTTGCTGTTTGGTTCCAACTATATAGAAATATAATACAAGACATCAAGAACAGACTGAATTGGGGAAATTAAATATTTTTCCAAATTAGTCAAATACCTAGCAGCTATGATTAAACCTCAGCTTTGAGAATGTTAGAATGCACTTGTCTACGTCATGTGAATATGAAATACAAAGCTTTTGGGGGTTCATCCTTGTCTCTTTCAGAAATATTCATGGGCCAAAAGGAATTGGATCAGTGAGGCAATAAATGGCTTGAAAGAATTTTTACTTTTTCTTCAAGCAATGTGGGGTCACTGAAGGAATTGAAACAGGGAATTTTGGCCATAAGTTAATTCTGGAAAATTCACTTTCATAGAAGATGAATTGGAGAAAGGTGAAGCTAATAAACGTGAGAGCAAGTTAGAATATAGTGGCATTAGTCTAGTAGTTCTCAGTGGGAAGCACTTTTGCCCTACTGTGGATGATTATCCACATCTGGAGATATTTTTGGTTTTCACAACTGAGGAGAGGGGGTGCTTCTAGAAGTATCAATTGGGTAGAGGCCAGGGATGTTTCTAAAAATACAACAATGCATAGGACAGCCTGCCACAACAAGGAATTACTCAGCTCAAAATGTCAATAGTTTCAAGGTTGAGAAATCCTGTATTAGTCCATGCAAAAGATAATGAGGGGCTGACCCAAAGATGTGAAAGGTAGGAACAAATATTTTTAAGATATATAGTCAATCAAATTCAATAAATAAGCAAGTGATCAGTGAGAGAAGTATAGTCGATGAGAGAAACTAAGTGGTTTTATAATGGGTATTAGGTCAGCATGGATATTGGAAGATTGTGTAGGTCAGTGTTACCTACATGCAAAAGAAGGAAGTGAATATGGGAAGAAGGAGTTTCAGTAGAAAATAATAGCTTGAGAACAGGACATTGAATTGCAGGTGACTAGGAGACACTTTATCTGCTTTACATTAAGATGTACAAGTCTGAAATGAGAATACAAGCCTATTTTGAAGATACAGATTAGGAAGATACCAATAGCATTTGGAGTTACAGGAATAGATAAGATGCCAAAGAGAAAGAGTGTGGGAATGGAAAGATAAATAATATTGAGGGAGGGCAAATGAACAGGCATGGTTAGAGAGTGAGAAGACATGTTTGGAGATGAGGAAGGAGAATGTATTCAGCTAGTACATCTCTGCTAGCCATCAATAGCCTCAGCTTTGAGTATCTATGGCCTTCCTAAGTTCTTGTATTCTTTTTTGTTTGTTTGAGACTTTATTTATTTATTCATGAGAGACACAAAGAGAGAGGCAGAGACATAGGCAGAGGGAGAAGCAGGCTCCCTGTGGGGAGCCCGATGCAGGCCTTGATCGCAGGACCCTGGGAGCACGACCTGAGCCAAAGGCAGACACTCAACCACTGAACCACACAGGTGCCCTCTAAGTTCTTGTATTCTTACTGATTATTAATCACACAGGAATTCTCTTTATGTGAAGAGGGAAAGCAGAGGGAAGTAGAACTGCTATAGATGGACATTTAAAAAATAAATTAATTAATAGATATTCAAGGGAAATGAATATGAACATCCTTTAATAAATGAAAACTCATGTTACTAAAACTGCAGCAACAACTTCTACCTGGCAATAACAATTCTTTTTAATTATCACTTGTAACACAAGAGTTTATAAAGTTTCATAATTGAACATTAGATTTTGAAGTATTTTTTTAAGTCCCTGTTTTTAGAAATGCTCTATAAATTATTGCAGAAAAGATATAAAGTCTGATAAAATATTCAAATACTCTTCTGGAACTCTGACCCAAAATTAATTTTCCAGTTACTTTAGTCAGGAAGTAATTAAGGATATGACAACATATCTTGAATTAATATATCCTGAAATAATAAATATCATGGTAGAAGATTGATCTCAGCCAATAAGAAATAAATACAAGTTGTGTTTATCTTTTGTCACAGATGCTACTCTATTTCTTAGTAACATCTACCTTACCTAAATTTATTGTCTTACAAGTTATACAGTGATACTTATTAACCATAAACAGGTTAGCATTGTTACACATAACTCAGATAAAAAGGAATTAGCATCAAAATTGTTATTTCGAGGATCACACCCTAGCACATAGTTTGTATGCCCACTCTTGCTTTCAAATTCTAAAATATGAGTTTAAATATGTGAGTTAGATCTTCATTTAAGATTATAATAAATCTAATATCTCTATCATTCATGCATCTATTTTTATTTTTAATTTTTTTCTCCTGATAATGAGTCCCATTCTTTTTGCCTCTTCATCTTCTTATTAATATTGTATTGGATGCTAGACATTGTGACATTATATGATTGCATGTCTAGAGTGTGTTGCTTTCTTTCAAAGAATATGGATGTTTATTTAGCAGGTAGTTAAGTAATTTTGGCTCCACTGGATATTTTTTCTTTTATTTTTTTTTTTAAGACTTTATTTATTTATTTGAGAGAGAGGGAGGGAAAGAGCACAAGCTGTGGGAGGAGCAGAGGGAGAAGCAGATTCCTCACTGAGCAGGGAGCCTGATGTGGGTCTCGATCTCAGGACCCCGGGATCATGACCTGAGCCGAAGGCAGATGCTTACCCAAATGAGCCACCCAGGTGCTCCTGGATCCACTTGATATTTCTGAGGAAGAACCCATGGCACTGTTTTGTTGTTTGAGGCTTGTTTTTGCTTTGTAGTGGTTGTTCCAATGTAGCTTTATGCTAGGGCTTCTCTAATCCTGCTACTAAAACATTATTCTTCAGGAGTCTGTACTAAATGTTCTGAATATTCAACAAGATGCCTCCAATCTGCCTTGTTGTAACTCTTGTATCCCGAAGACCTGTGTAGGCTCTGTTGATTGTTTAGCTTATACATACTTGGTGATCCTTTGTCAACCATATGAAATTACATTCCAAGGCGGTGAAGATTAATATTCAGCATTAGACTCAACATGAATCCTATGCAGATTTCTGGAGCTATTTCTCTGTGTATCTCTCCTTCCCTTTACTAGTCTGTCCCACAAATTCCAGCCACCTTACCCTCCCTAAGCTCTGACTTCTGTCATCTCATTTTAGCAAGACTGGTGTGCTCTGCTTGAGAGCCCCTTTTTGCGTCTTGATCCAGAATATGCCTCTAGGCAGAAAGCCAGGGAAATCATGGTGCCCATCGTGTTCATTTTCTTTTGTCATGGATAACAGCCCCGGGCTACTGTTTCCAATATCTGAAAACAGCCCTTTCCTATATTTTATGTAGTTTTCTACTTATTTGTGGTAGGAGGGCATGTCTAGGACCAGTTACTCTCATAATGAGAAACAAAATCCAGAATTGCTTTTTAAGAACTTATTTTCAAACAGAATTTTTTTTTTTAAGTAACGCTGCAATTTTTGGATACCAGTGGTAAATAATAGCAGCTACCAAAATACTGGTTAAGCTTTATGAATGATTTTATGAAAAATAAAATGTACAGCGGCAAAGTTCAGTTTTACCTGTGCCACTACAAATTTCCAAATAATGAAATGCTCTGTTGATAAGAAATGATGGCATTGGTATGTTTTCACTGGAAATGATATCATGATAGTTCATGATGTCCTGTTTGTTCTCATTTTCTCTCTTTCTCTCTTTTGCTGCTTTCAAGAATTTAGGTAATATAATTACTTCATATGTAGATTGGGGAGGGATATGGAGGAAACTTTTGAACCCTGACTACATGTTACAATCACCTGTAGATCTTTTAAAATATACTTATATCCCGATTTCTCCTTTTTAGAGCTTCCGATGTGATTGAACTAGGGTGACATTCAGGTATGGGAGATGTATCTATATATAGGTATATATGGAGAGATATATTTTGTATCTATCTGTATTTTAATCTCCAGGTGATTCTAAAAATCACATAGTCTTGAGAGTTACTCAAATTGTGTTTCATAGAAAAATAAGACTAACATCAACTAGGAGCCTTTCCGAAATGCAGAATCTCAGGCCCTGCCCAAAACCTACTGAATCAGAATCTATATTTTAACACTATCCCCAGATGACTCATATGCATACTTAAGTTTTAGAACATTCTTTAGTTGACAAAGGTATATTTATTGCCTTCAAGGAATTCAAAATGTAAATGATAGAGCATTTAGACCTGTGATAATCCCAAATTAGGATTAACGTCAGAATCAAGAGGTGTCTTTTTAAAAATGCGGATTCCTAGGGTCCACTCTAACCCTGATCCATGAACAATTCTAGGCATGACGCAAAAACCTTGGGCATGTGTATGTTTATTACGTGCTAAAGTTTGGGAAATAAAGTAAAATAAGGACTCAATTTTTTCAACATTTTGCATCTACTAAAAGTCTTAATCTGGCAGAGAAAGAAGGGCTATCATGAAAGTCATAATGATGGTATACACACACACACACACACATTTTAAACAGAAATTGAGTGTTGTGACAAAAATGATGATATAAATTTCAGTTTTTTGTTAAAGTAAGTTTTATATGCTTTGGATATTTTTGCCATGGCTACAATGAGGAAAAATATATGTAGTTGGCCATTTAAAGGTGCTGTCAGCTTAGAATTTTAGGCCACTTCTATGCAATGCAAGGGCAGCCTGATCATGGCTGGAAGGAAATGGCAGTCTGACAGGAAACTGAAAGAAAATTGACAGACGTGGCAAGTGTGAGGAATGGCGTAATGCTGAATAGGCTGTTTTGTAACAGAAAAAAGAGAACATTTCAAAACTAGTTAAGTTAGTTATGAGACTTTAACTAGGTCAGAAACTTATGAGTACTTGAGAATAGTTTTTAACACTGTAGAGACTGTCAAAAATTTATCCCACGGTTAAATCTTGGGTGTTTGAATCACGGAGTCTGAGGAAGTTCCTGACTGAAGAGATGCAGGTGAATGAAAACAAACCAACACAGACAGACTTTTCTCTATACAAATGTAAGTTCTTAGAAAAGTTCTTAACAGTTCTTGTTAAACCGGTAGATTTATAAATGGCTAGAAGTCATGAGAAGTCTGCTTTGTTATGTTTCCAGATTCATTGTATCCAGACACAAAACATGAGATTAGAGCTAAGGAGACTGGAGAGTAAGTCCCAGCAAAGTCATCTAATATGTGCCATTTTTCAGATCACTTAACATTTCTGATAGTTAAAATGGAAATCTCATCTCTAAAATGGAATAATAGTAGCTCTCTTCTTAGGACAACTGTATGTCTGATACCTTCTCACACTTGTGGACAACAATCTGAGGAGATGATAAAACCTTTAGCTGGAATCTCAAAATAAATGTAAAGACCTCACAATTTAATGGAAATACCCATCACACACAAATATTACTGCATTGGTTCCTAAAGCACAAAAAATTCAATACTATTATAATCTGGTGAGATAATCCTCAAGTAAGGCTATAAACACATTAATTCCCTGACACTTGACAGATTGTGTAAGACATACAATTTTGGATATATTATGGTTATATACAGCAAGAGTTAAGTTAGTACTCATTTGGAGTTTTAAGTTGCTAAGATCTTTATAGATATTTTTCCTCGGTAGCATATTTTGTTTGATATTAATTGATTCCTTCGATTGTTAGTACAAGAAATTCTTTTTGAGACCATAATATGTGTGAGACACTATCTAAGATGTAAAAGATTCACTGGTCAAAAGGATATGTAGGTGGGAGAATAAACAGCAAATGAACAAATGACATAATACAATAAGATGTATAATAATGACATAATATGATACATTATATGCCACTATGGATGATCATAATACATATTAGAAGAAAATAAACAAAGTAATTAGTTACTGAGTAATTATTAGTGATATCACAGGTAGGACTGTTCAGGGGAGATATTTCTGGGCCAATAATATATGATTTTCCCTAATCTGAAGGATGAAAACATGTCAGCCATGAAGATATGTGTCAAGAGAGCATTCTTGATTCAGAGTAGAAGTCCTGTGAGGTTAGAATATAAATATGCAAGGGGAGAATGGTATGGGTTGAGGTTGGAAAATTAAGATAAAGACTGAATATACAGGGCCATGTAGGCTATGGAAAGTAGTTTGAATTTTTATCTAAAAGCAGTGGGAAGCCATTGAAAAGTTTTACATGAGAGGAAGGCAATATTTATAAAACACATAACTGGAAACAATCTAAAGGTCCATAAATAGATGACTGGTTGAATAACTTATGGTATATCCACAAAACAGAATACTAGCTAGCTCTAAAAAGGAATGAGAAACATCTTTACAATAACTGTAGACTGGTATCTAGCATATACTATAAAGTATGAAAAATAAGGTGGAGAAAAGTGTATGCAGTATGCCATTAGTTATCTTTAATAAGAGTGAAAACAACAGGTGTACACATGCACACAAATATTCTTTATTGAAAAAGTGAGATAAATCAAAAATTAATTTAGAAGGGGAGCAGAAGACTAGCATGAAATAATTTGTGTTGTTAGTGAGATCTCTCTGACTACCTTATTTTGTAGTTTTGATCTTAGAATCATGTAAATGTTTTTATAATAATACAACATAACAAATGTATGCAGAAATAAACCCTAAGAATTGAAAGCGAAATAAAACATATAAAATGAACTGCATTTCAAAGAACTAAACCACACCAGTAGGCATTATATCAAGCGATTTTACACTGATCTTAGCGTAAGGACTGAGAAGCAATGTTGTCAAGTGATTTTAAAATATAATAATTTGCACATCTCCAGTGGTAAACAGATTAAGGGTAAAAACACTGTAAAGACCTTAAGCTATTTCTAGTAATCATATTGTTTTTTCCATAACTATGTGTGTGTGTGTCTATATTTGACAAAAATCATTCGTACAGATACACACACACACATTAGGATGAGCAAAGAGTAATTATACTACTGTTGTTAGGATCCAAGACTTTCATCATAAGAGAAAAGATATGCAAATATAAGATAACGAAGTCAAATTAATATTAGAATTGGAAACTGAATATAAATTCGTGTTATATTTTATTTTCAACCTATTATTGGTTGAAAAACATTAAATTTGGGGGGGGGAAACCAATTTTTCCTTTTTTTTGCAGAAAATTGGGGCTTCCAGATATGGAACAAGATAAATACAAGAAAAGTATAGAAGACCTTATCATACCAGAAGGAATGGAAGCATTTGTGTCATGTCATCCAAGCTCAGATTCCAATTTGAGGTAGTTCAACCAGCCAAAAAAGGGACAATTTGAACAACAGCAATTATAATAATCACAATAGATACATTTTTAAATTAATATAAATATGTTAAAATCTCTGATTTCATAATAATACCCAATAAGAAAAAAATATCCATTATATTGAAAGATGCAAAAACACCAATCTATTCTAAAAATCTGTAAGTAAGGAGAAGAATTTCCCATTTATTCAGCATTTCCTATACAAACTCACCTTGTATTAAGAGCTAGATAATGAGATAAAGTTTTTCTTTATAGACATATCCCAGCAAATAAATGAATAGTAATGTAAAATTAGGATATAACCATTTTGCAACCTTTAACCAAAAAAAAAAAAAATGGATTTAGGCTATAAATCAGCATCAGCAATAGCTAAAACTTCTAAGAGAATTATGCATGGAGAACATTTTTAAGACTGCATCAGGCTAACAAAACCTAATCAACTGATCACTTTAACACGTCAGAAAGACAGCCGGAAACTATGTGACTTTTGATGAATTGCATTAGGAAATACAAATATTGACTATGAACTATTCTCGCCATAATATGATCCTACATTCAACTATCCTAATCTAACTACCAGGTTTTAGAAAACACATGAATTAGAGAAAAATGTTAGAAAATACCATGTAAGAAGACATGCAATTACAAAAACTCAAAATAAGGGGCATTTTACAGATTAAATGACAGTCCATTTTGACATATATGTTGAAAGAAAAGAGGAGAAAAGAGAATATATAAAGAGAAAAGAGATCATCAAATACATACGCAAACTTATTTGGAATCATTAAGTAATATTTTAAGATAATCATAGAAATTTGAATATTGAATAGATATTTGATATTACAGGATTTTTTTTAAGAAAGAGTTCTTATCTTTCAGCAATATATACAGAGGTATTCACCGATAAAATGATATAATGTCTGCAATTTGCCTCAGTATTTCAGTTTAGGGAGGAGAGTCATGTAAAACTATGTTGAAAGCAATTGGTAATCGGTAATTAATAAATCTGTGTCATGGACACGTGAAGATTCATTGTAATATTCTCTCTACTTAGAATAAGTTTCAGAATTTTCATACATTCATTTAAAAGAAAAAATAACAGGCATGTGACGATCTCATTTACATTTAGAAAATGGGGCATAGGTAAAAGCAGGAAGACTGGTTAGGAGGTTACTGTAGTGAGGCAGGAAAGAAATGGTGGTGATTTATACTAGACAGTGGCAGTAAAGATTGAGAATTGAGAGAATCTGATATATTTAGAAGTAGTCAACAGTACTCCTAATTGATCAAATTGGAGTTTGAAAGAAAGAAGCCATCAAAAACACTTCTCAGGATTTTTGTCGGAGATCTGGGTGGATGGTGATGTCTTTTACTGAAATAGAGAAGACAGGAAAGTAGAGGTTAGCCACATGGAAGTTCAAGGTGGGAAGTACTCAAGAGTTCTATTTGGAGCATAATAAAAGTCTGAGAAGTCTCTATTGCACATCCAGATGAAGACAAGCGCAGGGGAGAGATTAGTCCTTGACATACTCATTAAAGAACCTCCAACATATAATGTTTAAAGGCACAGGACTAGATAAGAACATCCTTGGAGGAATAGAAATAAAGAAGCAAAGCCAGGTAGAGCCCTGAAGGTCGAAGCACTTGATGTCCTGTAGAGCAAAAGAAGCAAAAGAACTAAGGAGTAGGGTAAAGAACAAAAGCCAGAGTTGCAGCCCAGCTTTCTTGTTTTAATTGAGTTATAGTTTATAACTAGTTTATAGGTGGTATTCTAATAACTGAGCTTACTAATAAGTAACAAGCCCTGCTCCTTCAAAACCAACATGCAAAGGCAGCGCACCACACAAATATCTATGTAATGATGCAAATGTAAAGGCCTTGATTATAAATGAAAAAAAAAGTCAAAACAAAGAAGTCTCTTGGAATGTGACTGGATAATAGTCATGCTTTGATAATCTGATAGAAAGGCTGAACAGGACAAAACGAGTTCCCATTGGGGTACATGTTTATTTATATCCAACTTACCTAAAGTATAAGCCAACAAGTCTAAAGACATTGAGCATTGAGTTTCCTGAATTCAGTGAGAACTGATTAACCCATTTAGAAAGAGCTGAACCTATCTTTATATGTAGCTAATTATGTTCTAATGCATACATTCAGCAATGCCATGAGGCTGTCCATCTGCAAACTGCCAGAAATAAGCTGTCCAAATTCAGAGAACAGTTTATTTTAAGGCTAAAAAAATGACACTGATTTAAAGATTGCTTTCGCTGATTTGATAAACTGTAAGTTGAAACAATTACATTAATGTAGCACATCAGAATGCCAACAATTCTTCTAAAAAGACAAAAGAAAAAAGGAAAAGTAATCTCCTTTAACTTGTATGTATGAACAGAATAAAGGGTGAATTTGAGAGTCAATTTTTTTTAACCACCTTCAAAGTGTTGCACTACAATAAAGTGGGTGGAAAAGAAAGTGTTAACTGTTAACCTTACCTGGGTGCATGATACCTTCCAGGACAATGTATAAGGGTAAGAAATTTCAAAGGTTGGGAAAGAAAGCCATTTTTTTTTCCAACCTGGTCTGCCGCAGCTGTCTCTTTACCAAGAGTTGGTAAAAATAGCAAAGGAATAAGAACATAGTTCAAGAGTTAGTAGGATAGTCAATCTGTACAAATGACCCACATGGGAGGCAACACTGCACCAAAGACAGGAAGACTCTTCAATGAGGAGCCCAGGAAACAGAAAGAAGCACAAGGCCATCAAAGCAAGGTAGAGGAGAATGAATTTTGAGATTTCTGAGCCTTTTCCAGGGGAACACTTTGACAGGAGACCTTGCTTGGTCCCTCAAGGGGCTGATGAGGATCAGATGCTAACAGACAGTTCATTGCCCTCCCTGGGCTGCCAGCCATGTTGGGCCAACCCATTCCCATAATAGTCTTCTTTTTCCTTTCCCTCTACCCCTCGCCTTCCGGCCTAGTCCTTTTGCATTTTCCTAGTGTTTTCAAATGGAGAAATATAGAGATGATTTCACTCTTTTTTTTCAGCCAATATCACAGTTTCAATTTTTACTTCATTAGAGCACCTTCTATTTGTCACCACCAAGACAAGCAGAAATGAGAAAAGTCTCATACAGTCTTTTGATAATTCATACAGTAGTGCATCCTTGCTTAATAGATTTTTATTTCATAATAAGCTTGAGTTTTTTCACTTTAAATAAAAGTTGTTTGGCAATAGGTAGATCTAACCTGAATCTGTTGGGCTCGTATTTTTAAATAGTTCTGACGTATTTTCTTTGTTTCTTTTTATAATGCATGCTGAGTGGAAATGGACCAGGGCCAGTCCTAAAATACAGGATTGAGCAGCTCTTGCAATTTCAAAAGCAGTACAATCATTACAAGGTTTCTAATAGGATGAACATAAAACAAGAAAAACTTTATTATTTTTAAAGTTTTATGCATAGGAAGACTATTTTTTCAAAAACATAGGTAAATCAAAATAGGAGATATTTCTCATTTGAACAAATATCGCAATTGACAGCAACAATTTCCCAACTTATAAAACAATTCATCCTTAAGTTCCCCAAAGAAAACTCAATAATCAACAATAATTGTTCTTTGAAAAAATTCAGGAGTTAAATAGTTCTCGATACAAAGCAAATGACAGATCCAAAATATAGAATAGTTTTACTTTGAATTTCCTGGCCCAAATCAAGTTATTCATGGTATTTAATTACATCTGAATCATTAAAGCTTAGAATATTTTTAAATGGTGAAATAAATTATAACCCAAGTCCCTAAGTGATATTAAGCAAAAAAAAAAAAAAACAAAAAACCTGCCAAATATTCATAAATCAGAACCACAACATTTCAAAAAAGAAAAAAAAAAAAGGAAAGGAAAGGGAAATTTTGCTGTTTTTAAGCACATTAGTGTTATTGGGTGGTGTTTGATGGCTGTGAAAGGGTGATGCATTTCTAGAACTTTCGGCCTTGAAAAGAAGACCCTTGAGTTACCTGGACTGACAAACTAATGTGCAACAATTTTTTTAAACAAGCCATCATGAACCTCACATGGAAGCTAAAAACCCATCAGAGTGCCGCTCCACAAACAGCCTGGTGTTGTCAAATTGCAGGGAACCTGGGCAAGGTTTTTAGTTCCCTAATGCTTTCGCTTCCACACAAGGAACTATAAAAATAGGAGCTCTTGGATGCATTAGAAGAGACCTTTCTCCTCTCACTGAACAACACTTAATTTTGCTTCATTCAGTGATCCAAGCATTGCCACTTTACTCACATTGCAGCTTTTCCCATATAACACTATTTTTTTAGATGCATCCATCTAAACAGCCCAAATCTGTACACATTAACATCTCTGAGGAGCAACTCTGAGAGGGTTTTCACCTTGACCTTTCCTTTCCTTGACACAATATCCATCACGGCTACCATCTCTAGGTTGTTTTTGATATCACAGGAGAAGATGTTGCTGTGTCGGCCAACAGCGTTGCCGTTGGGTTTCTGTTCACAACTCTAGAAATCATTCCTCCTCTAACATTTGATGCAGTGGAGACCCTGTGAGAATACAGGCTTTAGCCTACTGAAAATGTTTTTGCTTATTGTGTTGCACAAGTATTGAAAGATCAAAATACAGAGTTATGAGCAAAATGGTATTGCTGAAACCCTGCATTATCTACAAAATTCTGGCTTTCCTTTTCTCCCCTTCTCTAACTTATACCATAAAATTGCACCCATAGATAATTTTATACCTCATTAAGAAGAATTCCTCTATCAAATTTCTTTTATTCAGTAGCACACAGTAAAAAGAAACTAGGGAGGAAAAAACTGGGAACAACCTAAATATCCATCCACAGTGAACTGGGTAAATAAACTGTTAACATTTGTACAAAAAAAAAAAATGTTATGCATAATGAAAATATAATGTGTTACATTTTCTCTTAATAAAATAAAATACCTTTTTTATAAATAAAAAACATAATGTGCTCTATTTTCTCTTAAAATATCTTTTTTAAAAATATATATCAACTAGAATAAACCAAAGGAATAGAATGCATAGTATGCCACATATTAAGATGTAGTCATGTGGGTATTGACATACATTTATAGTCTGGCTATGAATTAGAAGTATCTAAAAAGATGCATAAGAAACTATTCAGTTACCTTTGGAAAGTAGATACAGGAAATATCAGTTATAGGTGAGTTGAGATTTTTTTAATTTCAATTCTGTTTCTTTGCCTACTCATATATTACTTATATTAGAAATATACACTTAAAAGAAGGCTTATCTGAATCTTCTGAACTTTGTAACTGACATCTGGCTCAATTCATGACTACTGAAAAAGGTGGCAAACACAGGATCTAGTGTGGCATAATGGCATGAAAATCCAGAACATTAGATTTTAGCAAACATGTCATTTTATGTCCATGTGTAAGCCGCTTATTTACTGATACCTCATTTACCTCAACTGTAAAATGTGAGCAAGTAGCTCCACCTACCCCATCTTTAATTTGCTATATAATGTTGTCATGGAAATAAAACAACTGATGGAAGGTCCTATGAATCTTGCAGGGCTAATATACAAGTATGAAACTTTGCAATAGAGATCATGTTCACTTTTAGATCTCACATTAATTGAATCTGACCTTATTCCAAGAGTTTTACATTTGTTCTTACTTGGTATTTTTCAGTGGCAAGCTATATTCCATTAACATTTGAGTATTAAGAAGAACCATGATTGCAATAGTAAATGTTCAATACAAAGTTGCAAATTTTAGTAGCAGGTGCATAAATGAAGAGACTGTTAAGTTTGAAGAGAAATTTTTAGGATATAGTTAATAGAAACATGACATTGTAATAAATTCACTCCTCATAAATTTTCTTCCTACCTACCTATAATGATGATAATAAAATTTGTTATTTACTAAATACAAAGAAAGCATGATCCAGAAACTTAATGATGTTATTATATTTGTTACTTATTTCTCAGATCACATTTTTCAGATAACCATTATTAGTATCACTGTATGGTAAAGAAAATTAGACTGAATGATGTTAATTAACTGAAGTCTGATTATGACTCAGATCTGTCTAAAAGTAAAGACTGATCTTTTCCCACCCTAAACTGTCAGGCACTGTATTAGCTCTAAACCAATTTTCAACCCAAATCAATTATCCCCAATTCTCATTATCTGTTGTTAAGAAGTGCCACTAATTATAATGTTTAAGAATGTTAATCTGTTTCCAATGGGACTATAAACTGGCACCACATTTATAGAAATCTATTTGGTCGTCCTTTCTAAGAATGTTATCTATACTCCGTGAGCAGACTTTTATGAATTTACTACAAGTTCATACCAAACATTCAAAGATGGGGACGTGACTTTATACTCAGAGATGTTCATCGCAACATCATTATAGCAACATGTATAAAGAGAAAAAGTCAAAGTACTTCATGCATCCAACACAAATGTCTCAATGTGTAATACATTTTGGTATGGGAGTATGTATGGGCTGATAGGAAGTTCTTTTTTTTCATCTATCTGGCCACCCACCTTCCTCTGGCAACCACCACTTTGTTCTCTGTATTTAAGAGTATTTTTGTTGTCTTTTTTTTTCCTTGTTTGCTCTAGGTCCATCCACATTGTTGCAAATGGTGACATCTCATTCTTTATTATGGCTGAGCAATAGTCTATTGTGTATATATAACGCTTCTTCTGTATCCCTATGAAGGGACACTTGGGTTACTTCTATAGCTTGGCTATTACAAACCGGGTTTTAATATCATGGGTGGATCTATCTTTTCAAATTAGCATTTTCATTGTCTTTGGGTAAATGCCCAGTAGTGGAATTACTGGATCATATAGTAATTCTATTTTTTTTTTTAGATTTTATTTATTTATTCATGAGAGACACACAGAGAGAGAGGCAGAGACACAGGCAGAGAAAGAAGCAGGCTCCATGCAGGGAGCCCAACGTGGGACTCAATCCTGGGTCTCCAGGATCAGGCCCTGGGCTAAAGGCACTAAACCACTGAGCCACCCGGGCTTCCCAGTAATTCTATTTTTAATGTTTTGAGGAACCTCCATACTGTTTTCCATAGTAACTACACCAATTTGCATTCCCACCAACAATTCATGAGAGTTTCTTTTTCTATACATCCTCGCCAACGTTTCTTATTTCTTGTCTTTTGGGTTCTACCCATTTACAGGTGTGAGGTGATGTCTTACCATGGTTTTGATTAGCATTTCCTTGAATCAGTGATGTTGAACATCTTTTCTTATGTCTGTAGACTATTTGTATGTCTTCTTTGGAAAAATGTCTATTCAGGTCCTCTCCCCATTTTTAATTGGATTATTTTGGTTTTTTTGGTGTTTAAGTTGTCATAAGCTTTTCATGTATTTTGCACATTAACCCCTTATCAGATATATCATTTGAAAATATCATCTCCCATTCATCAGGTTTTCTTTTAGTTTTTGATTGTTTCCTTCACTGTGTAGAAACCGTTTATTTTGATGTAGTCCCAGTAGTTTATTTTTGCTTTTGTTTCCTTTGCCTCAGGAGACATATCTAAAGAAATGTTGCTATGGTTGATGTCAAAGAAATTACTGTGTATGTTTTCTTCTAGGAGTCTTATGGTTTCAGGTCTCACATTTAGGTCTTTAATCCATTTTATTCTTGTGTATGGTATAAGAAAGTGGTCTGGTTTTATTCTTTTGCAGGTAGCTCTCCAGTTTTCCCAGCACAATTTGTAGAAGAGACTGCCTTTTTCCTGTTGCATATTCTTGCCTCCTTTGTATAGATTAATTGACCATATAAATATGGGTTTATCTCTGAGATCTCTATTTTATTTCATTGATCTATGTGTCTATTTTAATGCCAGTACTATACTGCTTTGGTTACTATAGCTGAGATTGTGTATCTTCAGTTTTGTTCTTCTTTCTCAAGATTACTTAGCAATTTGGGGTCTTTTCTGATTTCATATAAATTTTAGTGTTATTTGTTCTAGTTATGTAAAAAATGTTGGTATTGGAGAAAGATTGCATTAAATCTGTAGATTTGAGTATTATGGACATTTTAACAATATTGCTTCTTGTAATCCATGAGCATGGAATTTCTTTCATTTTGTTTGTGTCATCTTTAGTTTCTTTCATCTATCTTTTATGGTTTTTGGAGTTGAAGTCTTTTACTTCCTTGATTAAGTTTATTCCTAGGATGCAATCATAAATGTGACTATTGTCTTAACCTCTCTTGCTGCTACTTCATTATTAGTGTATAGAAATGCAACAGATATGTATATTGATTTTGTATCCTGCAACTTTGCCAGAATTACTGATAGGCAGCTTTTGGAAACATTCTTTGATAAAACATTTAATGATACTGAAAAATGTCATGATGATTCAATGTTAAGTGGGAAATACATGTATGTTTAAAATAGAGAAAAAGAGAAATGCTAGGAAAATTATCAAATAATAAACATATGAGCAGTGGTTCTTTATATTTTCTTCCAAATATTAAATATGTAGTTCATATTTTAAAAAATAAATAACATTGTTTTTATGTTTTAAAAGTTTTGGTTTTGGGGCACCTGCATGGCTCAGGGGTTGAGCATCTGCCTTTAGCTCAGGTCCTGATCCCAGGGTCCTGGGATCAAGTCCCACATCAGACTTCCCGAAGGGAGCCTGCTTCTCCCTCTACCTATGTCTCTGCCTGTTTCTGTGTCTCTCATGAATAAATAAATAAATAAAATCTTTAAAATAAATAAATAAGTAAATAAAAGTTTTGTTTTTAATTTAAAATAAACAATATCTAAAATCTAATCATACCAAAACCTTTATCATTCTTAGGTTACTTTGTGCACTTTAAGGCTGAGACTCTAAGGGTACAACCTCTAAGAGACAAAATGAAACAAAAACTAAATTTAATGTGTCAAATATTTGTCTTTTGTTGCTTATCTGTTGATATGCTTGAGTTCTGGAGACTAGATTTTTGCTGCTACATTTCTTTCATAAGTATTTCTAGGAACCATAATACTGTCAGTGTTGAAATGATATATCTAAATACCTATTTGTTTCCACTTTTAAAGCACAAACTGCATTAGTTCACTTTGTTAAACTTGCATCTATTTCTGACTTTTGCTATGCTGCAATAAACTCACTTTTGTGGTTTTGGACACATACTCAGGTAAACCTAAAAACAAAAATTTTTGATCTGGCAATATTATGTCAAAAGGTAACAGTTTTTAAATATCAAAGGCACTGCTAAGGCATTGTCCAAAGATATCACACTAATTTACACTCTCTTATGAAGCATGAGAGCATTTCCCACATCTTATTAACATTTGATATCAACCTTTTTCATGTTTGTCAACATAATACATGGAAAATTGTATCTCTAATTTAATTAGTATTTTTTTAATCATGGATGCAGTTTATCACAGTTTTACCAGCTTAAAAATCCATGTATACTTTTTATGTGAATACCTCCTTCATAATTTTGCTCCTCTTTTCCCTATTAAATTGCCAGTGTAAGAAAATGGTGGAGTAGTTGAAGGCAGATGTGGATGTGGGGTGTAGAATAAGTAATCTCCCAAATCCCTTTTCTAAATGATAGGAAATAACTTGAAAATTCTTTGCAAAGCCACATCCTAAACATCCCTTGACCTCAGAGACTCCCCAGACCTCCATGTAACTATGAGCCTTGGTGCTTCCACCAATTTGTCCCACTGGGAATTTGGGGGTGAAGTGAGGTGGATGAAAAGAATCAGAAACAGACAGGGAGAGAGAGGCCATCCAAGGAGCTAGGATGCTCACTGTTAGAGAAAGAACATATACATCAAAGAAAATCCAGAAAAAATTAAAAAATTAAAAAAAAAACAAAGAAAATTCAGGAGTTAGAATGAATCCTATGTTCTCAGTTTAGTATAAACCTAAAGCTTTTTATATATACAGATAGATAGTAAGTAATTAATAAATTAGGTTTTGTGAGTCACATACAATTTCTGTTGTTTGTATCTGTGTACATGTGTATACACACAAATATACACATGTATTTGATAGGCCTTGGGCAGATCCCCAAGTTAGGCTCAGAAGTAACACTTCACTTCTGCTCTTGATCTATCAGTGAAAACTAGTCACATTGGCCCTACTAGATGCAAAAGAACTAAAAAATGTGGTTGATTTTAGGCTCAGGAAGAGAGTAGGATTGGTCCATGTCTCGTCAGTTTCACAGCTCTGAAGGAGAGATTTCCTTCAGCTTATAGTGCTTTTTGGCCTTGGTTTAAGATAAGATCCTGGTGAAAACATGGTAATCTGAGGGTCTGGACATCTGTGATATTTTTCTTAATCAGTAAGAGGGAAAATGATTTACTGATAACCCGGAAGGAAACTGTAACTCAAAAGGTTAATCAGGTTTCATGTTCAGTTTCTTGCTTATTTCAGTGATTGAAAGAAGAGGGTGAATGAATACATAGTTTAAAGAATCCACAGGTCTTAACTCCTTTCTGAGAGAGCACCAACAATATTTCTTCCCAGATATGAGGAATGGACTCCAGTCTAAATGCCAAGTTCAATTAACCAGCTTTTAACTTTTATTTTATTTTTGCTTCTAAGAACCTGAGGGAAATCAGTAGATTTTGTATAATTGTGGCAAATAAATCCTTACCTACTTCAAATTCACCAAATGTCAAGGTTAAGTAAAAAAATAGAACAATTCTAGATAATCATTTCAATTTATATGAAGGATAGATTTCTATAATAAAAATCAGTTGATTTTTTTATAAATGAATACATAATTATTTTAAAGGAATCAGTAAAAATGTAAATGCCTATTTATCTATATTTATATCATATCTTAGTAATTTCAAATATGAAAGTAATTTTACAGAATAGTATTGGGACAATTACCAGAGAGGAAAATATATGGAGAAACTGACAATCCAATAGTGTTCTTTTACAAAAATGCCATTTTTTTTCTCCCAAGGGAGCACATTTTTGCTGTTTTTTGCTATTATCCCAAGCTACTCTGTATTTACACTGCAATCCCCAATAAATGCCATCACTATGCTCACCAAGGGAAATGACTTTAATTCCACCTCTGTTTCTAATCTCACCAAGCAATTCTTTTTTTTTTTGTATATTTTTTTATTGGAGTTCAATTTGCCAACATATAATATAACACCCAGTGCTCATCCCGTCAAGTGCCTGTCACCCTGCCCACCTCCCCTTCCACTACCCCTTATTCATTTAAAGGAGAGAAAATGAGTGGGAAATATCAGAGAGGGTGACAGAACATGAGAGACTCCTAACTCTCACCAACCAATTCTTAAAAGAAAGTCTGAGCTTTGGGGTGCCTGGGTGGTTCAGTCAGTTAAGCATTTGATTTTTGATTTTGGCTCAGATCATGATCTCAGGGTCACAAGAGCAAACCCTGCATCAGGCTCCACACTGAGCATAGAGTCTGCTTAAGATTCTCTCTTCTTCTCCCTCTGTCCCTTCTCCCACTCCCTCTTTCTCTCTTTCTCTCTCTCTCTGTCCCTCTCAAAATAAGAAAAAAGTCTGAGGTTTAATAATACAGTGCTATAGAGACAGGTATATTATATAGCCAACTGTAGCAAAATTGAAAAAAAAAAAAAACCTGAAAAACATAGTTGCTTCTTAATGCTGGGTCTTTGCTACTATCCACTTACTTTGAGACTTGTAAACCTTTGGGACTGTAAACGAACATTACTTTCTGAGGAGGTCTTGGATAACTGAACCCATAATACTCCATATGGCTTACTATCCATCCTTCTGTAATCCTTTCTGCTTTTAATTTGGTTACATCCTCAGAGTCCTAATATTTTAATGCCAAATATTTATGCCAAAAATCCAAGATTTTTAGACCATAAAAGAACAGTTTGAGGGCAGGAACTGAATCTTGTGTTCATTTGTAACACAAGTATTTTCTAATATAGTGGCTTTCACATAATGAAGGCATGACGAAAGGAGAACAATTTATTTTCTCATATAATAATCAGTGTCACATGGTTATTATGCTACAATAAATATCCTTCTCATCCCCAAATTCTTATCTGGGAACATAACTTAGGTTTACCCAACATTCAGTCAAATGAAATCTACCTCTTTTAAGTGAAGTATTTGAAGTTGTAAAATTAAAGTTTCCAAGAATTTCCTCTTCTCCTGAAATCATGTTGTTTCAATTGGATATATCTTTATGAACTTTTATATTATATATTATATTTCTATTGCCCTGTTTTTTTTCTAATTGATCATAAACTCCTTAAGAGAATAAGCATTAATTAATCTGTCTTCCCTCAGAGTACCCAGCAGCACTTTGGACTTAATAAATATCCAATAGGTATGTGTTTTATATATGCATTCTGAAAAAATTAAATGACATTTTCCCTTAATTTATTTCTCAAAATAGAGATTTGAATATTTGAATGGTTATTTTAGGAATATTCAAAAATAATATAAAATATAGCTAAAGGGCACTTGGGTTGCTCAGTCAGTTAAGCATCTAACTCTTGATTTCTGCTCAGGTCATGATCCCACAGTCTTGGGGTTGAGTCCCACGTCTGTCTCCCAGCTCAGCTCAGAGCCTGCTTTTCCTTCTGACCCCTCCCCCTCGTATTCTCTCTCACTCTCTCTCAAATATATAAAATCCTTTAAAAAAATTTTAAAAAACAAGGTAAGCCAGATTCTTTTTTCTCTTTTTTTTTCCTGAGCATGGCGATTATGATCAAATATGAAAGTACTGTTCTAAAGATTAGATATTTCTTATTTTCTACCTCCAATATAAAGTCTTAAAAGAAGTCTTTTTTTTTATTTTAAGGTATATGGTATCTGCCTCTGTTGCTGAGCACTTTTTCTATCACATTGCCCACAAATTTACAGAAATGAAAAAGATAAATAAATGAATGTTAAAAAAATAAAGAAATAAAGAAAAAAAAAAAAAACACCTCTTACAGCTGCTCTCCAGCAAGGGAGCTTGATCACAAACTCAGAAGCCAGCTCTGCTTCCATATGTTGACATTCCTAGGTGGTTAGATGGAGTCCATGTCCTCAGAAGGTACATTGCACAAAACCCTATGTTAAGTGAAGTAAGAAAGTCAGAGAAAAGCAATATTGCATGATATCACTTATATGTTGAACCTTAAAAAAAAAAGTCAAACCCATTGAAACAGAGAGTAGAAAAAGTGATGGCCAGAGGTTAAGTGGTAGGGGATAGGAAAGGTTGGTAAAGGGTACAAGCTTTCAGCCTTAAGAAGATTGGAGGATCCAACGTGTGACATGGTGACCACAATTGATAAGACTATATTGTAGAATTGAGATCTGCTAAGAGAATAGAACTTACATGTTCTCTCTCTCTCTCTCACACACACACGCACAGTATATATATATATATATATATATATATATATATGCATTTTATATATATACATATATATATAAAATATGTATTTTATATATATACATATATATATAATTAACACATCCACGGATGTGTTAATTAACTAAATGGGAGGAATCTTTCACGATGTATGTGTACCAAATTATCATGATGTACACTTTAGATATTATAATTTTATTTGTCAATTATACTTAAATAAACCTGGGGAGGAACTATATAGAGACACCAAAAAAGTCACTGAAACAAGAGGATGTCATCATAGGACAAAACAGTAAAACTCGTCTTTTTTCAATTCAATGGTCCATGTTCAATATTCTTTCAAGGTTTCCCATCTCACTGCCTGAGAAAATATCAGAAGCTCAAAGACATGCACACAAAAAATTGTGACCAAAAACACAAACAAAAAAGACTTTTAAAACAGGAACACACACAAAAAAAAATAAAAAAATAAAAAAATAAAACAGGAACACAATGGAATTAGTAAGAGTGTTCTGGATGGGTCAGTGAATTTCATACTTTCTCTACATATATTTTCTTTGTGGAAAGTTCAGTTTTGTTTTGCTTGTTTGCGTGCTTGCTCTTATGATTTGCGTTTCTCTACACACGATAGGGAAAACAAGCAAAACACCTTTGCTAATTGCCATCACTGAAGTCATATCATGTTTTAAGCAGGCTAGAGATGACAGTTAAATTCCAAGATGACCTTGGTACATTAAAATATAGCCAACTGTATCTTTCAAAATCTTGAGGAACTGCCAAACTGATGAAAATAATGCAGAGAAGTAGATTAGGACCAAGACATAATAAATCGTATCACTATGTTATGTTCCTAGACAAAATTGTCAGACAACTTGACTCAGGTATTGCTATAATTATATTTTTTGTAAAATATTTTATGTATGCAATACATACTGTGAGTTAGTGTATGTTATTTATGTTTTAAGTAGGTATTTTTTTTCTAATAAATTCATAATTTCTGAAATACTTAAAGATTTGAATATTCTAGATATTACTTTAGCAGGTAGTTCCATTCGTAGATAGATGAAAAAATATTGTCCGGAAGATACAGGAAATAATTTCTAAATGGTTAGGATTTGACTATATATGTGCAAGTGCGTACTTATTCTAGTGAGTCTTGTAATATCAACATTCTTCATATCTACATAGAATAAAGACCTTCATCGTATTATCAGAGATACGAACTCCTTCCACCTTTTTAAACCCCTGTAGCATATGAAGTTTTCTGTTCAAGGCTTCTATTTAAAGTCTTTTCTTTATTATGTTCCTATAGGGATTTCAAGGGCTGCTTCTAGATCTCTTTCTTCCTACTTCAGTTTTGAAAAATCCTACTGGGGTTTCTATTTTTGTGTTACTTCACCAGATGTCCAAACCATTTAAGACATGGCCTCTAAATTCTTGACAGCTATTTGAAGGTGTCAGTATGTTCTCAATTCATTCCGTTTTTTGTCTGAGCTTGTCTTCTGTTTTGCTGTGGAAAGAATAAAACAAACATCTAAGGACTGTCAACTGGGTGCAAGTCACTGTGCTAAGCACTGGGGGACAATAATAATAAGATTTGTTTCCCGCTCAAACAAAGGGAGGTGGGTGTAATTTATTAGCATTTATTTTAAAGTCTAAGAAACTGACCTTTAAGTTTGGATTAACTCATCTCCTTTCCTAATTTCTGCAGGTCCATTCAATACCAGTGACTTAATTCTACAGTTGCACATTCATTATTTTTAGCTTAGGGTGAATGAGACTTTATGACAGTCTTAACCTGCTTCCCTCTTACCATGTCTCTGGCAAACTTGGCTCCCTATCTTGTAGACAGTATTCTAACTAAGCAAATGCATCAAGGCTATGTAACATAATACTCAGCTAAGAAGCTGATGAGCTATTCACTACCATTTTTTTTTAAACCAAATTTAATGTCACCAGGAAATATGTATATTCCTTTTTCCTGATCTCGGTCTGGCAGATATAGTTCAGACTGATGAATGCAAAGCTACAAAAATTTGTGTTCTGTTTTTGTTTTGTTTTGCTTTGTTTTTGCCTATCACAAGAATTCAGAACATATGATTTTGTGGTTAAGGTTTAGGCTAAATATCACAAAGATATACATTTGTCTTGGATTGACCCACCCATGTTCTAGAAGTAAAGTTAGAGATAGGGAACTGATGTGTGTACTGAGTATATTGTTGAAATAATTGATACTGCTAGAATAGCTATAGACAATGGATATTTATGGCAAAGACTGCCATATTCATGGCAAATGTAATGGGAATAATTGATACTACTACTAATAACTACAATTATTATTGAGTTTTTATTATATGTCAGACTTTAAGGTAGGGGCTTTATCTAACGAAAAACTTATTTCAGCTGGATTTGACAGAAGCCAGAACACAGCAAAGCCTTACATAAGAATCTGAAATTTACAAGGCTCTGAAAGCAGACCAGGGTCAGAACCAGCTTCATGGGCATGCAACCCATGCAGTCACTCAGTGCCTCCTACATTTATTTATTTATTTTTAAAGATTTTATTTATTTATTCATGAGAGAAACAGAGAAAGAGAGAGAGGCAGAGACACAGGCAGAGGCAGAAGCAGGCTCCATGCAAGGGATCCCGACATGGGACTTGATCCTGAGTCTCCAGGATCAGGTCCTGGGCAGAAGGCAGCACTAAACCACTGAGCCACTCGGGCTGCCCATACATTTAATGCTGTTCAGAAGCTGTACTGAAATAGAATAATTTTATCTTTAAACTGCTGTTTGGTTAGTGAAACCCAGTGGTAAAATGGAGCATATATGTGAGCAGAGAAAATACACACTGCCATTCCTTTCCATTCCATTCCTATATAACTTTTGTGATACCCAATATGTAGAGATTCAAGTGCACCTAGAATGTATTTGAGATTAGGGAGAATCAAAGTACAATATAAGTCTGTTATCTCTCAGACTAAGTACTGCACTGACAGCCCCAAAGAGCCTGGTCAAGTTAGAACTTGCTTCAAATGCAGGGATGCCTGGGTGGCTCAGCGGTTGAGTGCCTCCCTTTGGCCCAGGGCGTGACCCTGGAGTCCAAGGATCGAGTCCCATGTCAGGCTCCCTGCATGGAGCCTGCTTCTCCCTTGGCCTGTGTCTCTGCCTCTCTCTCTTTCTGTGTCTCTCATGAATAAATAAATAAAATCTTAAAAAAAAAAAAAAGAAAAAAAAAGAAAGAAAGAACTTGCTTCAAATGCAAAAAAAAAAAAAAAGAAAGAAAGAAAAAAGCAATAATATTTTAAGAAATGCAAATATTCAAGGAACCCTATTGTATCCTTTTTCACTCATGCTACTTGCTGGTATCTGCCCATGACCTGCAATGATAAGGATGAAAAGGAAGAAAAGGGAAAGATGGGGCAACCATAGTTACTTTTCCTTTCAGCCCTTTCTTACTCATCAGTAAACCAGAGGCAGATAGCATTGATAGAATTCACATTTTTCATGAAATGAAATAAAAATAGTTGAGTTAGTTTTGTTCAGCATTTCCACAATTCTGATATGAGCATATGTGAGTTACAAAATACATACTGTGTTATTTCCTTAATTATACATATAAGCTAAATGCTCTTATATTTTCATTTAAAACTGACATTATAAACAGTACAAAGATGAATATTAAAATTCACCATAATAATCTAACATTTGTTTCTTAGAATGGTGCTGCATAGCAAATAGACATCATAACAAGTCTAGAGATAGACTGAGGAAAAGGGAAAAAAACATTATATTTTAGTATGTTAATGACATTTTTCTTTTTAAAGATAGGGTCCCACATTTTCATTTTGCATAGGACCCCACAAATTATGTAGCCCAGCCCTGCCAGCATTGATATGGTACTTGGCAGCGCTAGCAACCCAGATTCCTTCTATCCTGTTGCTCCATCATTTGTGACCTCAACTGTAACTGGTCCAAGATGCAGCATCCATTTTATAGCACACACAGTGGCAAAACAGATGAAGGTGAGAGCACATAATGCTTTCTTTTCTGGTTAGTTCAAAAAAGGTGCCCTATGATCATCCTGCTTTCTTTTGTAAATCAGAACATAGTCATAAAAGCACAACTACTGCAAGGGAAACTGAAAAATAAGTTTTTAGTAACTATGTGTTCAGCTAAAATTTAGAGGTTCTATTATCAAAGAAAAGAGAAGAATTATATTGGGACACAATAGCTGTATGTATCACACATGCTAACAAAAAGAGACAGAGACAGAGACAGAGACAGACAGAGAGACAGAGAGGCAGAGAACCTGTGAAAAACCATGAATGGCAAGGTGGAATGATACTGTGAAAAAATCTCCCATTAGGAAATTAATGTATCAATAAGAGAAAGAAGGAGAGAGATTCTATCAGTAAGTATACACAGTAGGCAAAATAATAAATAAATAAATAAATAAATAAATAAATAAATAAATAAATAATAGAAGAAAAATGATATGAATTATTTGAAGAGAATTATTAAAAAGACCCTAGACTATGGATTCACAAATATTGAAAAAAACAAATTCCATCCTTGTCTATATGTCTAAGCTGTGTAACACTGTCTGATATATATTCAATATTAATTCAGTTGTCATTTTAATTAATTTCAGTTTTAAAAGCAAAACCCACTGTATTCATTTTATTAATTTTACTGTGTTTTAATTCATGGTAGACATTTTATTTTGTGATGCTGCATTTTTAAGTGAAAAATATAAACATCAATGCATCATTATAAATTATTGACATTAATTCTCATATTCTGATATGTTAAAAACTATAAATATCAACATATTTTTAAAGCACATAAATCTTAAAACAGAGGATTTCATTTTTATCTCAGCTAGTCTTAAACTATTACAAGGGGAGAGTAATAGTTTTGAGATAATTCTTTCACATTTAAATGATCACATCAAGCAACTTTGAATAATCTATTACATGACATAATTTAACACTTGTATTGCAAGCTTGCTAAAGTAAGTCTGATATTTTGTTTTTGTTTTTATGTTTATGCTCTGCATTCAGTGTAGTACCATGTATAATTGGTATAATTGATACTACACTGTCGGTTTTACTACATCATATAAATATGTTTAATAACAGTTTGGACCTGAAATACCTTTCATAAAATTAACTTGAATAAAGCATCTCAGCATTCTGAAGAACTAAATAATTAAATAGGTCTGTATTATTATCCCCATTTTATAGATGGAATCATAGGTACAAAGATATTAAATAACTTGCGGGAGACCATAGATTTAGTCAATTGAGATAAGTTGGGAGTAATACTCAGAATTTGCATTAGGAGAAAAAGTTCAGCAGAAATTTCTGCTACATCTGTATTCTACATAGAAAACTAAATTGAAATTATTACTGCTCTCGTTATTAATATTCATTTGGTATCAAAAATATGCTAGGTACTATAATATACACAAAATGAGATAAAACCCCCTAACCCCAGCTCAACTATACATCTAATTCTCCCAACTTATTACTAGTACATCCAAATGGGTGTTTTATCACCTTAATTATTTTCAAGAAATGACACCAATAGCAAAGAATCCTGTGAGTTTAATTGCTAAAGATAGTACACCTCATATTCACCCAAGTAGTACTAATCTTTTCTCTTATTATAAAGATGAAGGCAATATTTGAAAATGCGTGATACACCTTTTTTTTAAATACATGATCTACTCTTAAAAAGAAATAAGAAAAAAAAAAGAAGAGAACTGTCTAAAATTTGGACAACTCTGTCAACTCATTAATTTAGGACATATTCTCATACCAAGAGTAAATTTCAGTAATATTTTTTAAAAATTATTCCTATTCTATGTGAAGTAGGTCTGTGCTAGCCACATTTGTTCACTATAAACAACCGTCACAAATACCTGTAAGTTTATATATCCCAGGTGTACAGGTTGAGGAAGCAGTCTCTGAAAGATGAAGAAATATGCTCAAGGGCACATAGTTTGATGGTAAATGAAATAGCTAGCCTTTAATCTAAGTAATCCCAGATATTTCTCTTCTAACACAGTTATAATCATATTGTTGCATAATATTTTTATTAGTCTTAAAACATGCTTAAGATCTAAGAATATTTGTATATTGTTCTTTTTTAGTTTAATTAAATTATTAAAATTACTGATATATTTTGATGTATTTTTACAATATTATTTTGTGTTTGCAAATGACAATTTTCTTTTTTCTTCCTGCCTTTTGTGAAATTATAATTTTTAAACTTCTCTTTCTTTTTCTTTCTTTTGGTTGGAAGTTAGACATTTGTTTGCCTTTATTTGTTCACAATTTTCTAAAAAGTTTTTTAAATGCACGTATTAAAGTGTAAGTTGAAAGCTAATCAATGTTTCTTTTTCTACCATATGAATATGCAGGATTTATTTAACAGTCTTCTATTTATTAACTTTAGATTATTTATAAATTTTTAGTATTATAATAATTCTATGTCTGTCTATCTAGGTGAATATATACCTACATATTTGCATTCCTGTGTGATTATTTCTATAGTACAGGTCCCTAAAAATGCAACTGTTGTGTCAGATTATATAATTTTAAAACTTTGTATATAACAAATTTTGTTTATCTGTTAATGGGCAATTGGTTGTTTTCACTGTTGGCATTTAGGAATAATGCTGCTGTGAACATGAGTGTACAAATATCTGTTCAAGATCCTGCTTTCAGTTTTTTGGGGTATATACTCAGAAATGGTATTGCTGGGTCATAAGGTAGTTCTGCATTTAATTTTATGAGGAACCACCATTCTGTTCCCACAGAAGCTGCACCATTTTACCCCACTAACAATGCACAGACTCAGTTTCTCTACATTCTCAGCAATACTTGTTATTTTTCTGTGTTGTGTTGTTATTTTGATAATACCCATCTTAATTGGTAGAAAGTAATAAACTGGATTTACATTTCCTTTTCTCATGTGTTTATTAGCCATCTATATATGTCTTCTAGAGAAATAGTGTGAAGTGGTATACATTATCTATTTTTATGTTTTTAAAGATTTATTTATTTATCTGAGAGAAAGCAAGAGAACTTGCACAAGCAGAAAGAGCAGAGGGAGAGAGAATCTCAAGCAGATGCCACACTGAGTGCAAAGCCCCACCCAAGACTCAATCTCAGGGTCCTGAGATCCTGACCTAGGCAGAAACAAAGAGTTGGATGCTTAACCTGCTGCACCACCCAGGAGCTCTGATTTTTAGGAAGAGTTCCTCTTAAGTTATTATCTTCACAAAATAAGTTTTTAAGCAAACATAAGTTTTTATCACAATTAAGAACATTTTCACAACAGCATAACTTATAACAATATTAAATACAAAATGGCAGTTGTTATATTTGGGGGGCTAGTACTTTACTGAGTAAAATATACATACAACTAAAATGGCTAAAATTTAAAAGACTGATAAAACCAATGATGGTGAGGATGCAGAGGAATTCAAAGTCTCATGTTTCTGACAGGAATACAGTTACTTGGGTAGCTGTTTGGCAGCTTTTCATAAAGTTAAAAATTCACATACTACATACAGCCCTAGATATTTCCCACTCCTAGATATTTTCCCAAGAGAAATGGAAACATGGTCACACAAAGGCCTGTGTGCTGGTTTGGTTTTTTTTTTTTTTTCATAGCTAATTTATTCATAATGGTAAATACTAGAAACAACCCAAGTGCCATCATTTGACAAATAAACAAATGAATGGCATAACCATTCACTGATATATTGGTCTTTAAAGAATAAAATGCCTTTTAAACATGTATGATGCTCTAAATCATTATCTTAGGTGAAATAATGAAGATAGGTGACCACATTATATATGATTCCATTTACATGAAATACAAAAAAGGCAGAATGGTAGTAAAAGAATGCAGGTCAGTGGCTGTAACAGGATGGGGTACAAGAAAATCCTGACCAAAGAGGTACAGAAGGAAACTTCTTAGGATGATGAAAATGTGATATAAAAGCAAAACTTATTAAATATTTCATATTTGAGTCAGTTTTAACATTTGTAAATCATACTTCAGTAAAACTGATGTAAAAATTATTGAATTCTTCATGCTTTTCTTCCAAAAAATACCTGTAAGCTGGGTAAGCATGGGAATAGTAAGAAATTTAGCTACCTTTACTATTTACCCGATATTCCACTCTGTTCAGTATGTAAATTGTTCTAATCTCAAGCTTCCCAGAAACTTCTATGTTACCATTTATTGTGGAATAATTCCACAGATAGGTGGTATTATTTAATGTCAGTGGAAGTAAAGAAGATAGTGGAAGGTAACTGCCATCCTCATGAATCATTCCCTCCCAAATTCTGCAGAGATTGTTCAATGCTGTGGAGCAGACATCCTTCAATATCTGAAGGAGTCTCATAATGCTTAAATTATGCCTAGTACTCTCAAACCCATGGCCAGAGGCCAAATTTGCTTTGGTTAGCCAACACAATTTTTACAAATTGAGTCAATATTTTAAAATTAAGAAATTTCACATAAAACGTTGCTGCCCTTAAAATAATTGGTAGGTAAAACATTTTAGTTAACTGATTTTATATGGGATGACACATACTACCGTTTGACTATTTGACTGTATGTGTGTGTGTGTGTGTGTGTGTGTGTGTATTTTCTGAATTGTTTCATGATGTTTTTACTCAGTTCTATGGGATCTTACTGATGACTAAGAGCTGTTAGTACAGGAAGCATTAGCTTTCAAGTCTTCTACTTGGTGAATATATTTCTCAGTTCTTGAATTTTTGCTTTCTTATTATTCAGTTGAGGTTTTAATTAATGTATAGTTAAATAATTTTTTAAACTCTAGATTCTGAATTTTGTACTGCAATTATTTTATTGGACTCAGAAGGTCCCAGAGGACCAGCCAGGAGGTATTTGGCTTTACTCAGGACAGAATTCAAATGTGAGCCAGAGAAATTGAAAGCAGGGTTTATTGACTAGTAGGAGTGACAGACACAGACTAACAGACAGAGTGTCTGGGAAAGTGTCTGCGAGAGTGTCTGGGAGAGTTGAAAAAAAATTGAGAATAGGTCTCATCATTACTTGGGGTTAGGAGTTTTATATTGGAAAGGGGTCTAGGGTGCGTGTTCCTTCAGGAATCCAGGGTAGAGTCCAATCAAAGGCAAGTGTCAGGTGAACAATAGGTGTTATTTCATAAATTGTCAAAGTAGGGGATGTTGATACCAGCCTCAGCTGATGTTTGTTTGACCTGATGTTCTAGATCTGGCTCTTCTTGGATGTTATTAGGTGTTTGGAACCTAGGACAAAACTCAGAAAGTAATTAACTTTCTTGCTTCCTCCATGAAGTAGGAACATAGCTTCTTTGGCTTATTTAGAAACCAAATATAGAACATGAGTAAATGGGGCCAACCAGAAAAACAGCAGAGATGGAATCCTTCTAAAGTGGAGTCCTTCAGCTTCTCTATCTCAATTCCAGGAAACATATCAAATAATCTAAGACACATCAATATCTTTAAACTCTGGATACTTAATGTTTTCTAAATTATTTTCTATTTTTACTTCAGTTCCAATGAAGGCACCATAACTCCAAGAGAAATCAGTGCATTGGAAGAGTGTGAATTAAATCAGGTCTTGTTATTTGAAGACAATGAAGGTCTATCACAAATATAGTACCAATTCCTTCTTAAAATATATTTGTTTTAAATTTTTTTTCTTTTAAATATCAAAACAAGATCTTTGTTTTCTAGCTCTAATAAGTTTATATTTTTGAGTCAAGTAAGTTTATCCCAACAGTTTTGGGTTATCTTTAGGGAGTACATCTGTCCCAGAACTCAGTAACTCTGCCTTTTCATTGCAGGCTTCCCTGTCCCATATCCTCCTACTTTTTCAGTGGCTGGAATTTAGATTCTGGTTAGACTGATGATAGTTATGAGTCCTAGCAGCGGCAGTTGGATACTAGCATTACATATGTTATTGCAATGGAAAGATCTGGCACTTATACTTTGAATGAATTTCCTGTAGCCAGGCATATATGTAGCTGAATAGAAAAACCATGCTTTAGGAAAACCGCTTAAGATATTTATGAGTGTAGATAACAAATATTAAGAATATTTTTTCTCAATATGCATTGTGCAAAGTTAGAAGAATAGTTTCATTTTTTGTAATAAAGTGTAATCCTATTAGCTGTTAAAACTGTAACTTTGTGCTCCATCCTATTTTCAGTAAAAGTCAAACATAGAATAGCTACCATGATTATTCATTTTTGCTCAATATGATCCATGTATTCTAGTCAAACTTTCCTGATTTAAAACAATTACTGAAAGAAACCTACTAACAAGATTATATTTCATTGTGAAAAAAGTTTGATTCTATTTCTTTAGCATTTTAAAATATTCCAACTGACATTGACACATCTTTTAATTCTGTCTTGAAAGTTTGCATTTAGATCAGCATATACAATAATGAAGAATACTTCTACTACCAAGATATGCTCTGTGAAAAAAAATATACATTATATGACTCTAAACACATCAATAAACCTTTATAAAATGAAAGTGAACATTTGTATATGAAATTTCACGTCTCAAACATGTTGGCACTGAGGGGGTTTTCAAAGCAATCATAAATGCCTGAGTAAGAAAGAAAATAAACGTTCTTTTCTTAAGGAAGTGATAACTCAAAGGATTAATGCTTACCTCTAGGTCACCAGGTTGAATCCAATCTAGGTGGATATTGATTAAAAGTTGCTGCCATCTGACAGCTACATTGTGACCTATGGTGAACTAAGTTGCTGTTTATAATCTTAATAAAGAAGAGCCAACACCCTAAAACCTGCCACTGCAATTAGAATTAATTGGTACCTTCTTAGCAGCATTGGGAGAATATTGGGTTAAAATGGCATCCTTTCATTCCCTGAACCTAACCAGTTTAAGAAAAATGAGGAAACCATGAAGTGCCATTTTGTATTCAGAGAGCAATAGAAAGTCACAAAGTGAAGGAAACCCCATCACTGAGCCTGCATCCATGAATTCATCAAATCTTGGGCCACATGCCATAGTTGGGGGAGAAAGACATGGAAAAATGAAGTAGTTCCAGGCTCTGTTTTTCTGAGGACTGGTAATCTAGTAGGTGAGATCAAGCAGGTCCACAGACAACTTTAGAGCAAGGGAGAAAGATATACGTGCCATAAAAGACAGTAAGGAAAATGCTCTTCCCAGCATTCAAGGGAGGGAATGATAACTCAGGTTTGTGAGTGGTGCAATACTAGGATTTAGACAGATGGACAAGTAGAGGGAGGATTACAAAAATGAACCAAGAAAATCCATCTTCATTCACGCCTCTTGTAAACCAGCAATTCATTGAACTTATTAGTTCTTCAAAAATAGTATAGCACAGACTTTCATGTGCTATTTTAAAAGTATACCTCACATTATTAATTATGGGCTTTATTTTTTAAAGATATTTATATATGTATTCATGAGAGACAGAGAGAGAGGCAGAGACACAGGCAGAGAGAGAAGCAGGCTCCTCTCAGGGAGCCCGATGTGGGACTCGATCCCGGGATCCTGGGATCACGACCTGAGCCAAAGGTAGACGCTCAACCGCTGAGCCACTCAGGTGCCCCAATGATGTACTTTAAAAAATAAAAATGGGGATGCCTGAGTGGCTCAGGGGTTGAGCATCTTCCTTTGACTCAGGGCATGATCCTGGAGTTGTTCCAGGATCTAGTCCCACATCCAGCTCCCTGCGTGGAGTCTGCTTCTCCCTCTGCCTATGTCCCTGCCTCTCTCTCTGTGTGTCTCTCATGAATAAATAAATAAAATCTTTAAAAAAAAAGTAAGTATCACTGATTCACACCTTCATTCTATCTTCTTTTTCAGAATGAAAAAAAAAAGCAGTTTACAGTAGAAACTAGATTCTAACAAATATAAAATGATAATCTTAAGACCCTTCATTTAACACAAACATATATGAAATATAATCAAAAACCATTTCATTTACCATCACTTAATTTTAGCAGTGATATTTTGACAAATACAAGTGTGTTGTAAAGATATCAAAAACTGGTGGTTTATATTATGTTCCACTCAAAACATTGTCATTCGCTAGGTGACGTTCTCATGCTAAGGAAAAACAGTTTCTCAGGGCAGTGAATCAAGTAGTATATTTCAGTCTGGAGTAAATACTGTATCTTACTAATCAAAAGACCTATAGAAATTTAGTCCAATGATTTTTTTTTGTCATCAAAATGCAAAAATATTATCTGTTAAATAAACAATGACCAGTAAGATCTAAATAGAATTAACCAAATACCTTAGAGCAAATGTAAACTCTTTAGGTAATTAATTTGTTCCCCAGATAAGAAGTTGGAATCTACTTCCATTGTACAACTAAGTTAATTTGTAACCAGAGGCAAGAGATCTATCTAATCTCTCAGAGGCTCAGATTTTCATCTATCAAATCAAGTAAAGGGGAATTATACCAAAACAGCAGTTTTCAAATTTTGTTAAAGAAGACTCATTTCTTTTCCACAAAAAATTAATTTGAATCCCGCAGTATAATTCAGATATACAAGAAGTGTCAGTAGTTTGAAGGAGGAAGGATTTGTTTTAGGTACTGCGTGGCCCCTACAGTACACTATCATACTAAAACTTACTACTCAAGATACTAAGAAATCTTGAGAGGAAAATCATATATAGTTAATATAAACAGAGCCAGAAATTATAAGAGAAAATGGATTCTTTGTGGCAAGTTGAGTAGAATAGTGCAACTTACCTTCTAGGCTTTTTTAGGAGATTTAATAAAATAATATATGCAAAATATCTAGCATGGTGTTTGGCAAATTAGTGGATGCTCAGTAAATAATCAGTCTTTCTCTCCCTTTTTCCTGAACATATTCCTCTGCAATATCATAACGCATGTAAGATTTTCTACGTGCAAGAGATAACAGCTTTCAACAAAAAGACTAAATCATGTATTCTCAAAGGAAGCAGTATTACCCTCCAAAGAGCAAAATCTAGTTCTTGACAGGAACAAAAATCTCATGCTTTATTTTTTTTAATGCACAAACTATAAATATGCATATATTGCATAAATATATATACAGTGTATCTGTGGTATTATTATTTCATGGAAGGATAATTAGGAAAAAATATGGCTAAAAAGATTCATTAGGGGGAATAACTATGAAAAAAAAAGGTTAAAAAACACTGGCTAACCTGTTAGAAATTATTCAGTGAAGCATAGAGCTGATCCTAAATCAGAGAAACATTAATTCACGTATGTAGCAATATCTATTAAATATACACATGTATCAATCTTTTAGACATCGTAAGGAATAAAAAATATGTGGCATCCATAGTCGAAGAACTCAAGGCACTTAGAATTCATCAGCAGATGTTAAAAGCATCAAGTTATACAAAGGTTCAGGAGTTCAGAGAAGGAAGATATTTTCTTGCTGGGATGATCAGAAAGTTTTCAGAGGATATGGTTTGTCAGCTGGCCTTTGAAGAGGAAGTATGCCTTAAATGATCAGATATAGAGCTATCACATTCCAGATAGGGCGAATGGTACGAGCAGAGTCTAAAAGTAAGAAAGAGCAGGAAAAAAGTAAAAGTAACAGTGAAAGATGACTGGGAATGCATAGAAGGATGAAGAGCCAGGGCTTTATATGGTAAAGTATGGGAAGGCAATGCAGGACTTTAAGGAGAGGAGTGACCTAATAGGAAGGACAGCTGTCACCAGGATGAGCTGAACAGAAAGAGCCCAGCTGGGAGACAATTGAAAGAAGTATCTAGGAATGATATAAAACTTCTCCATGATGAGAGCAATGGAAATATTGAAGGCTCAGTAGAACTTAGTCCATTAGCTATAGGGATGAGAATGAGAGAAATGACAGGTAGAAATCAAAGGACTTTAATGTTTCAATTCTGAATAACTAGTATAATGGTAGTGTCACCCTCAGCTTTTTCTGTGACTTCTTGTTCTATCCCTGTACCTAAAATCCAGCTCCATTATTACAACGTAAAAATAAATAAAACAGCTCCTTTTGCTAGGGCTTAGTCTGTTCTCTAATACAGGATACTATAGATTGTGTAGCTTATAAACAGCAGAAATTTATTTCTCATCGTTCTGGAGGGTGAGACATCTAAGATTGAGATGATGGCACTTTCTGCATCCAGTGGTGCCTCCTTCTTGGCTCATAGACAGCCATCTTCTCACTGTGTCCTTACATAGCAGAAGGCTCAAGGAGGCTCACTGGGGTCTCTTATAAGGGTACTAATCCCATTCAAGAGGGCTCTGCTCACATGATCTATTCACCCCTCAAAGGTTTCACCTTCAAATACTGTCACATTGGGGATTAGGTTTTAAAAACATATGAACTTTGAGAGGACACAACTATTCAAAACTGTAGAAGTCAGACAGGACAGACTCTACAAATCACACTAATAGTCAGCAACAATGACTGTTTCTGTCCACACAAGTCCATAGTTGACACCTAACTCTTGAGTGGATTGCCATAGGAATTTATCTTGAGGGGATCAACCCCTGAGATAGCACTCACATTAAAAAATTTTTAAAAATCACTTGACTAATTAAAAAAGTTAGTGATCAGATTGTAATAATTAAACGAAAGCACGATCAAACTTCATGTTACATAACCATATTATAAAGGTGCCCATGTGTGGTGATATACATATAATAATGGAGCCCCCTTGAGCAGCATTTAGAAAAGTCATATCTTGTCTTAGTTTTTTTAAGGGAGCTTTAAATTAAAGAGCGGTGAACAATGACAACAGAGTCATCCACTTAATTATTGTATATGAGTGCCAATTGAACTATATGCAATAGTAAAATAACATGTCTTACTTGCTTCCAAATATATACAAAAATAAAGCACATGCAATTAGTTGAAGGAGATAATATTCATTGGACAATAATTATGGCCTAAAAAAATGGAAGTCATGGAGAGAGAGAGAAAGTAGAGAAAATATTTTTTAGGACCCCAAAATTGTTTGAAACCATCTAGAAGATAGTTCTTCTACAGTACGGATTGTGAAGGCTGAAAAAAGTAGATGACTGAGTTTATTGCCTCTCAAAATATAAAATGAACCAGCAACCTGAAATGAAAAAGTGGCAGCAGATGGTTCCAGATATAGAGAGAAAAATATCCCAAACTAGTGGGGCATAAATCCCTTAAAGATGACAAAGAAAAAGATAGGAATAAGTCTCATGTGCCTTTTCATCTCATAATATCATTCTATTCATTTTCTCTACTAATCTAAAATATGATGAAATTTGAATAAAGCTATACCCAGCATGTTAAATGTATGCTTCCAACATTTTTTTTCTTGATCTTTGTTACTGGAAAGGTAGCAAGCATCACTGAAAAAATATAGAGAAAAATTACTTCTGTACCAGCCATCATTACCTAATGGTGGATAAATCTTCTGTCTAGATACACAATTTATTGGATGTACAGAAAAATGAAATAGGTTTACTCACAGGTATAATCATGAATATTGACATTGATCTATGATATGCACCTGGCATGATTCTCTCAGGCCTTTCCTTCTGGAATGACAAATCATACGTTTGTCCTGTAATTTATAACAGGCCAATTACTTCTAGTCCTGCCAGTACCATTAGCTCAGTGTGTGATACACTGCACACATTGTACATTGACAATCAGCTTTCTGAGCACAAGGGAACTGGGAAACATGCCTAGCAAATAACACTGATTTTGAGACTATCAACCTTTAACCCATGGCCTATGTTCAATCCCCTTTTCATTAAATATTTAACGTTTTTCAAGAGAAATTCTATGTCTGTATTCTTGACTAAGGCCAAAGCTGACTCTCCTTGTCTTCTTACTCTGTTCACTGTGATGAACAAAATAGAAACAATCTGTATGGAATCTGTCTCCCTCTCTAACCCCAGTCTTTGTTGGTGGAAGAGTTGTAACTACCTGCTCTGACTTCAAAGGAATTAAGGTATTTTTCCTTCAGCAATTAGCTCTACACCAATTCAGCACTTTCACTGGATATTGACCCCTTGCTTTATGTCGGACAAGATGGTTTCAACCCTGACAGTCTCTTGCTTTTGCATGGATGTTTGAATGGAGACACTCAAGGATAATTTATGTTCCAACTGTGCTTTTTAATAGCCTTTGGTCTACTTATAAATTGTACGAACTTGGAAAAAGTATCCAGTCATTTCTAACTCTCAATTTCTTCATCAATAAACTGATAATATTGGGGAATAAAAATTTTAAAACACAAGCTATAAATCCAAACTTAAATGAGACCTTTATATATGATAGAGGAAACATTAACAATTAGCAGAGAAAGGATGATTTAAATAAATGGAATTAACATAATTGGCATTTGATAAGAAAAAGATAGGCCTTACAACAATAATAGGATGATAATAATAAGGTAGATATTTTTGAAGCTGAATAAATGTTCAGTAAACATTTGAGGCTTGCTGTCATGATTTTTATACATTAAAAAAATGAAAGTAATTTGGCATTAATAATTATCCAAGGAATTATCATGAATGAAAAATAAGACATTAGAGAGACTGATACAGCATTAAGATTACTTCTATTTCTTTAGATTGTTGGTGGCTAACTGTGAGAAAATTAATTTCATTTTCATTGAAGTGAAATAGCATGTGAGCAACAAAAAGTATTTTATTATGAAAGATTTTTACTTTCGGAGTTTTCATATCTGTTCTGAATTCATATGAATATGTTCCCTGGAAAGGAATACTGAGATATATATATATACCCATTAGCATCTAAAGAAAAAAATTTTTTCATAGTGCAATAAATACTAAATAGATCAATATATTTAAACACTGGTAGTTTTCACTTTTGGCAGAAAGGTTTCAACTCAGAAACTCTAAAAATGAAGAGTTTATTGCAAAAGTAGAATGCATGTCATGTTAAAAAAAAATCCATGGATCAAGGTGCAGCACTTCTAAATATAAGATTAAAACCCTAATAGGTAGCCAAATAGCTTCAAAGACTAATTTATTAACTTAATAATTACCTGAACTAGGTTATATTCATCCTACTCTATTTTGAATAAAATATGACCTGACCTAAAATGCTGGCATCCCTGAACTATTGATGGACAACAGCAGATAGCTGACATTTCATTTCTTCCATGGAGCTAACAACCTTCTCCATCCTGTATCATATCCATCTTTCATAAGGCCAAAAACAAATCCATTACTACAAATGAATACTGTCATTATGACATTATGTGTCAAGAATTATTCAAGCTTGACTGAATCCCATAGTCCATACTAAATTTGTTGAACAATGTTTATCCATTTTAAGTTTGTTCTAATTCAAGTAAGTCTTTACTAGAGAAAAAAAATATATTGCAAAATAACTGCAAGATATAAAACCTATTGGCAAACTTCTAATGTGCATCCTTAGAAAACTTATAGTAGATGTAACTGCTATTTCTGAACTACCCCCAAATTCTGTATCTAATGACATTTGTTTCAAATTATCAGCCTTCGGGTGCCTGGGCGGTACAGTAGGTTAAGTGATGGACTCTTGGGTTTCAGCTCAGGTTGTGATCTCAGGGTTGTGAGATTGAGCCCCGACTCTGGCTCTGTGCACTCAGGGCAGAGTCTACTTAAGATTCTCTCTCCCTCTGTCTCTGTCTCTCACTCCCCACTCTCTCTCTCTCAAATAAATAAATAAGTCTTCACAAAAAAAAAAAATTATCAGACTTACAAATGGTTTTCCTTATTTATTTTGTTGGACTTTCAGACAAGCATATTTTATCTTGGCTCACAAATTCATCGAACTGAAAGATAATCTAGAAATCATCTATAGCAATCAGAATAGTTTAGGTAACAGTGTTATAACAAATTACAAAAGAACCTCATTGCTTAAAACAGTGAAATTTCATCATTCAGGCAAAACCTTCATAAGTCCCTCGCACACTGCCCCCATGAGGTGGGTTAGCCTTGCAGGTACCTCCAATCTTGTGGCACCTCTTCCTCAATATGTGCTTCTATGGGAAGGAAGAAGACCATGGACCAAAATTGATATATGTCACTTTATGTCTTGTATCACGACTGAGAGAAGTCCTAAGGTCACTCTTGACTTCAAGGGGGACATGATTGTATTTCAGAATGGGGCCAAAGGCAGAAATTTTTGCCAGCCCTGGGACTGTTTACCCCATCATCTAATTCATCCCTATAATTTTCTGGCTAGCCAAACTGAGATCCAGACTAACGTAGCAAAGACTTGCAAATAGCAGAAATGGAATCATAATATTGTTCACTACTAATTTCCTCAAATTAGAGAATCATGAAAATTGTGGCTTTAAAGCTGATTTGATAATGACAGAGACCATTTTTACTTTTTCCTCCCAGTTTTATTAAGGAATAATTGACAAACATCACTGTGTAAGTTTACAGCATACAGCATAATATTTTGATTTACATATGTTGCCTACATATGTAGATTCAGTGAGCATCCATCTTCTGATGGAGATACAATAAAAATAAAAGAAATAAAGAAGGGAAAAAATGTTTTTCTCCTTGTGGTGAAAACTCTTAAAATTTACTCCTATGTATTATACAGTAGTGTTAGCTGGAGTCATCATTTTATACATTACATCCCTACTACTTATTTATCTTATAATTGGAAGTTTGGACCTTTTGAGCACCTTTCTCCAGTTCCCTCTCTCTCTCCATTCCCTGACTCTGGTAACAAGTCCAGTCTTTTTCTATGAGGTTTGTTTGTTTGTTTCTAGTTCCAATGTTTTCTTCTAGGAGTTTCAAGGTTTCAGATCTTACATTTAAGTATTTAAGCCATTTTGAGTTCATTTTTGTGGGTATCATAAGTTATGGGTCCAGTTTCATCCTTTCGCATGGGAATATCCAATTATCCCATCACCATTTATTGAAGAGACATTTTTCTACTAAGTATGCTTGGATCTCTTCTCAAATAGAAGTTGACCATCTATGCTTGGATTTATCTCTAGGGCACTTGATTCTGTTCTGTTGATCTATTTATGTTTTTAAGCCACTACCTTACTATTTGGAGGACCATAGGCTTTACAGTATAGCTTGAAGCTAGGAAGAATGATACCTCCTTCTTTGTTCTTCTTTGTCAGGATTTCTTTGGCTATTTGGGGACTTTTGGTGTTCCCATATATTTTGGGAGTGTTTTTGTTTGTTTTCTGCTTCTGTTAAAAAGGCCCTTGGAATCTTGATAGTGATTGAATGGGACCTGTAGATGGCTTTCAATAGTACTGACATTTTAGCAATATTAATTCTTTTAATCCATGAACACAAGATATTTTTTCAATTATTTGTCTTCTTTTATTTCATTGATGTCTTGTAGTTTCCAGCATAGAGATCATATACTTCCTTAGTTAAATTTATTCCTATATATTTTATTGTTTTTGCTGTCGTTATACATAGGATCATTTTTTTTCCAGAAATTTTGTTGTTATCATATAGAAACACTACTGATTTTTGTATGTGAATTTGTCCTGCAACTTTGAATTTATCAATGAGCTCTGACATTTTTTTGGCCGAGTCTTTAGAATTTTCTCTATATAAAATCATGGCATTTGCAAATAAAGACAATTATATTTCTTCCTTTCCAATCCTGATAACTTCTCTCTCTTTTTTTGATAAGATATTTGTCATCATCAATGGATGCTGAATTTTGTTGAATGCTTTTTCTGTGTCTATTGAGATGATCATATGATTCATTTCTTTTATTCTGTTAATGAGATGTATCACAGTGATTGATTTGTATATGTTGAACCATCTCATTGCAGAGATAAATCCTATTTGATTATGGTGAATGTTAGTATTTTATTAAGAATTTTTGCATCTATAGGGCACCTGGGTGGCTCAGTGGTTGAGTGTCTGCCTTTGGCTCAGGTCGTAATCTCGAGGTCCTGGGATCAAGTCCCGCATTAGGCTCCCTGAAGGGAACCTGCTTCTCCCTCTGCTTATGTCTCTGCCTTTCTCTCTCTGTGTCTCTCTTAGTAAATAAGTAAAATCTTTAAAAAAAAAAATTCTGCATTCATATTAATCAGGGATATTGGCCTATTGTTTTCTAGTAGTTTCCTTTTCTGGTTTTGGTACCAAAACAATGCTGACATGGTAAAATGAGTTTGTCCTTCCTCTTAAATATTTTTTGGAAGAGATTAAGAAGGAAAATTGGTGTCAGTTCCTTAAATGTTTGATAAAATGCCCCAGTGAAGCCATCTGGTCCCGGGCTTTTCTTTGTTGGGAAGTTTTTGATTACTGATTCAATGCCCTTAATAGTAATTGGTCTCTTCAGACTTTCTATTTCTCCCTGATTCAGTTTTGGTAAATTGTATGTTTCTAAGAATCTTTCCATTTTTTCTAGGTTGCCCATTTGTTGGCCAACAGTTTCTCATAGCAGCCTCTTATCATTCTTTGAGTTTCTGTGGCATCAGTTGTAATGTCTCCTTTTTCATTTATAACTTTATTAATCTAAGTCCTCTCTTTTTTCCTTGATTAGTCTGGCTAAGGATTTGTCAATTTTGTGTGTCTTTTCAAAGAACCAACTCTTAGTTTGGTTAATCTTTTATAATGATTTTCTGTTCTCTATTTCATTTATTTCTGCTCTAATCTTTGTTATTTCCTTTCTTCTGCTAACTTTGGGTTCAGTTCATTTTTTTTTTCTACTTCCTTAAGGTGTAGAGTTGGGTTGTTTGAGCTATTTCTTGCTTCCTAATGTAGGCATTTATTGCTAAGAAATTCTCTCTTAGAATAGCTTTTGCAGGGGCACCTGGGTGGCTCAGTCAATTAAGCCTCTGCCTTCCACTCAGGTCAGGATCCCAGCCCAGCATTGGACTCCTTGCTCAGCAAGGAGCCTGCTTCTCCCTCTTCTTCTGCCTGCAGCTGTCCTTGCTTGTGCTCTCTCTCTCTCTGTCAAATAAATAAATAAAATCTTAAAAAAAAAAAAAAAAGAACTGTTTTTGATGCATTCCATAAATTCTGGTATGCTGTATTTCCATCTTATTTGTCTCAAGAAATCTTGTTATGCCCCTGAGAGCTACCTTTAGCTTTGGCTATGAATTAATAATCCCCCTGTCTGTGTTTAGCATAGGAAGGCTCCAAGCCTGGCATTAGCTTTGATCTGGAAGCTGTTGGCTCTGCCTTCCTGCCTCTCAGCTCAAGTGTGCTGGTCTAAACAGCTTCTAGGATTTGTCAGCAGCCCTTCTGGTCAGATGGGGCTGGAAGACACTCTCCACAGTAGGTAGGGCTATGACTCAGCATCTTGCCTGGGAATAGGCAAACCAGGCTTTAAAGCTGGCAAAACTTTTAATTTGAGGATCCATATCAGACAGATCTGTGCCATTACAGTTTCCTAGTCAGAGTGCACCTCCAGCTTGGGTCTTATATATGAGCAAAACCACTGGCTGGGATTACTACTTGGGCACCACAGGTATGAACTCTGTCTGCCAAGATCCGTGTGGCAGCTGTTGCAAGCCCCTCCCCACTTCCTCATCATAGATTCCCCTGCAGTCCCACGGTGTGATCAGATTAGGGGCTCCCACAAAGTGGCCCACAATGCTGGAGGAATCTGGTTGTCCTCCCTGGTTCTCTTTCCACATTGGAGGAATCAGAAGCTCAGGGAAGGCCTCTCCTTATGGTGCTGCACTGTCCTGGGGGAGGGGCAATGTTGTCAGCTTCCTCTTACCCTCTTAATGTAGTCTGTCTTGGTTTTTCAGGTGAAAGGCAGTGTGCTTCAGCATCACCACAGCCTTCTAAGACTATCAGTGGTGCTTTTTTCTTGAATGGATACTAGTTCTTCTTTGTGAAGAGAACAAAGTCATTAATGACCTGTGTTGCCATCTTGGTGATGTCTACATTTTTTACTTTTTTTTTTTTTTTTTTACTGAAGTACTAAAATAGGAATCCAAAAAGAAATTTGGGAGAAGTGAAGACCATCCAAGATGATAATATCCTCTAGGCAACCAAAATAGCCACCACAAACATAGGTAATGGCAATTACATTAGAAAAAATTAATAAATCCCTAGTGAATTATGTTAAAGTCTGCCTCCATTTTAATTACCAAATATCTTCTTTATATTCTAACACCAAACAGGGTCCCAGATTACTCACTGAGTACCATTCAGCCCAACATTCTTAATATTTACCATATAGTCTTCTGAGAATATTAAGGTAAATACTATAATTTCCAGACATCATGCAGGCTTTTAGCTCTTTAGAAGATTATAGATGTTTTGTTTAATCTGGAAGCAAAGCCAGATGGCTATGGTAGTCCTTCCATTTCCTTCGCATAAATGTCACAAAACTATTTAGACATAGGATTAGTCCAAATAGGACAAGTTAACCAAGCCTAAACTGGATACATCTCACAGACAACCAAATACTACCATTAGGGTCCAGAACTAAAATTAGGCACTTGAGTTCTTGACTCTCATAACATAAACAGTTGGGTAAAGAATTAAGAGGTCCCTTTAAGAAATTAAATGCATTATTTAAATGAAACTGCTATCATAATGTTCTTAGTCTATAGAAACAAAGAAAACCATAAAAATACTGTTGATCTTCTACTTGTTTGGCCTACTGTATCAGCATTCATTAATTTTAATTCTGAAAATCAAAATGAAAAAAAAATCAATAAAATAAAATCACAGAGAATTCCAGAAAGATCCTTGATTTTTGGAACTAAAACCTCTCATTCTTTAAAGTCAGTGATGGAATCTCAAAGTCATTACAGCGTAGAGATAATAGATATACTTATAATGGCAAGTCTATACTAATACAAAAGTTTAGAGACATTTGGAAAACTATTGTGGCTAACAGATATTATAAGAATGATGTCAGTTAAATGCTGTTTTCTTATTATAATCTCAGGCCCTGATATTTCATATTAGTCTGATGGTCCAAAAACCATGTGATAGGCACTATGGTAGATAGAAAAATAAACTATACAACAAATCTTTTTTTTTTTTTTTTAAGATTTTATTTATTTACTCATGAGAGACACAGAGAGAGAGAGAGAGACAGAAACACAGGCAGAGGGAGAAGCAGGCTCCATGCAAGGAGCCCGATGTGGGACTCGATCCTGGATCTCCAGGATCATACCCCAGGCTGCAGGCGGCACTAAACGGCTGCGCCACCCGGGCTGCCCTATACGCCAAATCTTAAATAAAATCTAGAACCATCATTTCATAACTCATAATTAAGATGGAAAAAACTAACTAAATGTCTAATTCATTCTTACCCAACTATTTGTCATTTTATTTTAACTAGAATAAAAAAGAAAAAAAAAAAAAAAAGCCCTAAAGCCCTTTCTCCCTCTAAAACATGTTGAGGTATGGCCATTATGTAAAAATTTAATCCTGGAATTAACAAAGATTACATTCCACCGAGGCTCCATTTAGGCTTTTGCTACAGAGAATTGCTGTTTGATTCCAGAATGTATCCCTTTCTTGTTCTTGGCCAACCAAAGAGGCACAAAGTTGTTGAGACAGAAAAAAAAAAAAAAAGTATGAGAATTAACAGTGTTCTGCATGATAATGCTAAGATCTGACTTCATTGTGAAAGTGGCAGCCTTGTGAATTATGGAGGCAATTAGCAATATATTTCTCTTCCTCCTGTGGGCTTAGAATGTACTGTCTCTGAGAATAAATGTTTGTCATTTGGGAAATGTGTTTGGCTTTAAGATTTAACAGTTACTTTGCACACACGTGATGAATAAATAAGCATCTTTGAAATTCATATTAGTGGTAAAACTCCAAGAGGAGTTGACTTAGAGTGTCCACAAATACCCTGAACTATTTCATGACATTTACTCATGTCTCCACAGTATCCCTACAGTGCCAGAGGACTATGGACCAAATATTCTTTTTTTTTTTTTTTTTATTTTTATTTATTTATGATAGTCACACAGAGAGAGAGAGAGAGAGGCAGAGACACAGGCAGAGGGAGAAGCAGGCTCCATGCACCGGGAGCCTGACGTGGGATTCGATCCCGGGTCTCCAGGATCACGCCCTGGGCCAAAGGCAGGCGCTAAACCGCTGCGCCACCCAGGGATCCCTGGACCAAATATTCTAACTTGGAGAAATGTACTATATTCTGATGGTGTGGGAAGGGAACTCATTGTTTTTTACTAAAGGAAGACATTTCTTGAGAATAAAGGGTGAAGTTTCTCAAAACGGAGATAGCAACAACAATCATAAAGCTCAGGGCAATGTAGGAAGAAAGAGAGGTTTTTGTTTGCTGTTGTCATTTTTTTAATGCACACCTGAATATAGAAGAATAACATTATAAAGTGATATATGCCTATGAGTGGACATTTCTATGGGATTATGAAGATGCCTTTCTCTTCTCTTATTGAGAAACTCCTACTTAGGATATAGTTTATAGGTTTCTCCTCTTTATTGTGTTTCTTTTCTTTGTTGAAGTTTCAACTTTATTTAAACTCATATTGGTTTATTTGTGCTTTTGTAGAGATAAAATATAAGGGGAAGTATACAAGAAAAATTGAACTAGACTGGTTAAACAGTCAAGGAAGTGTATTTAGGACTACTGCAGTAGGGGAGAAAGACTATTCTAATAGGAAAGAGATTGAACTCAATTCCTTTGAAACAAAAGCAGGAGAGGTTTGAAGCACAGGGGTAAACTAGTGGGAAAATGATGGAGGACATTAGCTGGGAGGTTGGGTCAATGTGATGAAGCCATCAATGTTTGCTAATTAGTGCCTATTGAAGTTAAATTCCTGCACTCACAGAGACTAACAGATGGAGCACCATCCTTCTTGGTGACTACATTTCAAAGGAATGTCTGCCAGGTCCTTGAGGAAAACATTCCTGGGTTGTAGAAGATTTAAATCTCAAAAGAGCAGAGCAAGAATTTACAATTGCAAGTTTTCTAAAATAAATGCTCTTAAAAAAGAGATCAAATACCTAGACTCAGAGAGAAATCCTTCTAAAATTTAGTCAAGCTGCCGGGAACCTTACGGTCATCTTGGTCAGGAGTAAAGGGAGGTGTGACACACCTTGAAATAACTCTTCTTTGCCAAGAGGATTGAATCCAAGAGTTGCAGGCAGTAACTAGCAGCAAGGAGAATTTGTTATAGTAAGGCCAAAGCAGTGAGGAAGCATTAGAAGATTATGAAGTAATATTTCATGTGTACTGTAGAAGAACTATAAAATAATCTTCTCCCTGCATACAGTTGACCCTTGGACAACATAGGTTCGAAAAAATTTAATCCTGGAATTAAATTAGAAGTCCACTTATATGCAGATTTTTTTTTCAATAAATACAGTATAGTAAATATTTTCTCTTCCTTATGATTTTATTTTTTTTAATTTTTTTTTTCACTTATTTATGATAGTCACACAGAGAGAGAGAGAGAGGCAGAGACATAGGCAGAGAGAGAAGCAGGCTCCATGCACCGGGAGCCCGACATGGGATTCGATCCCGGGTCTCCAGGATCGCGCCCTGGGCCAAAGGCAGGCGCTAAACCGCTGCGCCACCCAGGGATCCCTCTTCCTTATGATTTTAATAACATTTTTTTCTCTAGCTTACTTTAAGCTTGTTATAAGAACAAAGTATATAATGCATACAAAATATGTGTTATTTAACTGTTTATGTTATTGACAAGGCTTCTGGTCAACAGAAGAGTATTAGTATTTAAATTTTTGGAGAGTCAAAAGTTTACATGACTTTTCAACTGTGAGGTGTCAGCACCTCTAGCCTCACATTGTTCAAAGGTCAACTGTATTTTGCAAGAAAGTGACTCTTGGAAAGAGTATCACAGAAGGGTAAAAATTAGGCTATAACAAAATGTACATCTTTTTCTGATTATGAAAATAACAGTGGTGTGCCACAGAGAGAGGAGTCTGCCCCAACAAAGAGTAGTATCTTATCATATCTTTATTTACTGGTGTATGTTGATAATAAAGAGTAGACAGACTTTTGGTTGGTTTTATTATTGTGTCTAAATTACCTACAGATATGTACCATTTACTGCCTATGCCAGATACCAAATACTCCATTTAGTTCCTCACTGAGAAATAGCACAGGCATTCACTCAAGAAATAGTTATTCAGAGTCGAATAGCTGTTGAATACAGAGGATGAAAGAATGATCATGATCATGAGAAACTCCTCTCTGCTAACTGGATGAAGGAGATTATAGAGGAGTTAAAGGGTGATAACAGTACAGTATGATAAATGCTGAGATAAGTGTTCTAGAAGTACACAAGAAGACAGAGGAGGCATTCTGAAAGAAATAATATTTATTTTCAGATACAAAAGATGAGTAGGAAGCAGGCAGTTAGAAGAGATGGCCCACATTCTCCAAAAAAACCATACATATCAAAAAAAGAAAGTAAATAAAACCACCCACAACCAATGTCTATAACATAAATAGGAGACAGGAAATATTGCAAATGCTATTTACATATAAGTGGGAGAACATGTATAAAGCAAACAGAGCCAGATTTGAATCCTATATCTGAGCAGACAGACAAATAGAGACATCCCAGGCAACAGGAAACAGGAGAGAACATTGAGGTTTGAACATGTGCATAATCAGACATGGCCATTTGGGGAAAGACATCTCTTCTAAAAGAGAAAGAAGAAGTAACTTGGAAAGGGGAAGGGGGATATTCTTAAGAAGTTTACTGGTAACAAGAAGCAGGAAGTAAGATCTGGAAATAAAAAGTAATATATAGGGAATCCCTGGGTGGCTCAGTGGTTCAGCACCTGCCTTTGACCCAGGGCATCATCCTGGAGACCCGGGATCGAGTCCCGCATCAGGCTCCCGACATGGAGCCTGCTTCTCCCTCTGCCTGTGTCTCTGTCTCTCCGTCTCTTTCTCTCTCTCTCTCTGTCTATGTGTATCATGAATAAGTAAATAAAATCTTAAAAAAAATAAAAGTAATATATAAGCAAAAGAGCATCACAGGATTCAAAGACATAACAATACTCTATCCTTCACCAAATAATTAAGTTTTTCTATCCAAGACTCTGTACTCATTGCACACTGTACTAGCAATGGGTGCCCTTGAGCTAATAAAATAAGTTAACTAGCAAAATTTACACCTCCCCATGCATCTGTTATTGCTGGTCAAGAAATGTTTTAAGCATTTTAAATAAGCAGAAAAATTAGGAAATGCTATTTGTCCTCTTGTTACCTAAGATACTGAGGCCTTTCATAAATCTCTCAGATACACAGACAGAAGATTCATGAATACAATGCCCTGCATACCAGTGCTTATCTCACCAGATACTCTTGTCAGTATGTGCACTCTATCAACAAATATGAAAATATTTAAATATGTTGATAAAAATTATAGACAATAGCTCATTATAAAGCTCTTGGGGCTCCTGGATAGCTCAGTGGTTGAGTGTCTGCCTTTGGCTCAGGTCGTGATCCCGGGACCCTGCATCAGGTTCCCCACAGGAGCCTGCTTCTCCCTCTGCCTATGTCTCTGCCTCTATTTATGTCTGTCATGAAGAAAATAAAATCTAAAAAAAAAAAAAAAAAGCCCTTGGAGTATTAAAAAAAATTCAAGAAAATGAAATCTCCAAGCCAGTTGGTTTCATTGGAGAGTTCTACCAAAACTTTAAAAATTAACACCAATTCTACACAATTCCTCCTAGAAAACAGAAAAAGAAAAAGACTCCCCTATTATTTTACAAAGACAGTATTACTCTGGTTTCAAAATCAAAGACAGTATAGAGGTATATACTCCAAGAATGTAAATATGAAAATTCTTAGCTAAACGTTAGCAAATAGAATTTAAACATATACAAAATGAATTATATATCACAACCAAGTGGGGCTTATTCTATGCATGCAAGGATGGTTCAGTATTCCAAAATCAGTCACTGTTATTCATCATCTTATAGGTCTAGGAAGAAAAATCACATAATTATATAAATTGATGCAAGAAAAGCTCTGGACAAAATTCAATATTGCATATGATAAAATCCCAGAGAAAATAAAAAGAGAAGGGAATTTCTCAACTTGATAAAGAGCAATGTACAAAAACCCTACAGATAGCATTATACTTACCAATGAAAGACTGAATATACCCTTCCTGAGATTAGAAACAAGATGAAAATGTCTACTCTCACCACTTTACTAAACATAGAGCTAAAAGCTATAGACATTGAAATAAGGCAACAATAACAACAACAAAAAAATAAAAGATATACAGATCTGGAAGGAGTAATTGTAACAATTAAACTATCCCTACTTGCAGATGAGATGTTTGTCTACAAAAATAACAACCACACTCCAAAAATTGAAAAGTATATTCAACAAGGTTATAAGATACAAGGTAAACATATAAAAATCAAGTGTATTTATATATGGTAGTAGTGAACATATGGATACTAAAATTAAAAATACAATATTATTTTCAATATTCAAAAAATAAAATAAATGTAAATTGAACAAAACATGAGGAAGACTTTTATGCTGGAAACTACCCAGGGCTGATGAAGAATCAAAAGAAAATCAAATAAATGGACACACATCCTGCTCATGGCTTGGAAGACTCAACATAGTAAAGATATCATTTTTTCCCAAATTAATATACAGATTTAATAGAATTCCTTTCAAAATTATAGAAGATTTTTCTGTACATAAAAACAATACAATTCTAAAATTTATACAGAATTTGAAAGCTGGGATAGCTAAAACAATTCTGAAAAGAACAAAATGGAAGAAATCTGTCTCCCTAATTTCAAGACTTTTTGGGTATGTATCATGTCAAAGCCTGTGAGATACTGGTGGATGGGTGGACACACAGAAAAATAAGACAGGATAAACAACAAAAAGAAATAAAAGGCATCCAGATTGGTAAGAAGTAAAACTTTCACTATTTGCAGATGACATGATACCATATATTGAAAACCTGAAAGACTCCACCAAAAAATACTAGAACTGATCAATTAATTCAGTAAAGTCACGGGATGCAAAGTCAGTATGCAGAAATGATAGAAATCATTTCTAATGATTTAGAATGATTTCTAATGACCCTAATAATGAAGCAGCATAAAGAAAATTTAAGAAAACAACCACATTTATAATCGTACCAAAAATAATGATACCTAGGAATAAGCCTAACCAAAAAGGTGAAAGACCTATACTCTGAAAACTATAAAACATTGATGAAAGGAATTGAAGATTACACAAAGAAATGGAAAGACATTCCATGCTCATAGATTGGAAGAATAAATATTGTTAAAATATCTGTACTACTCAAAGCAATCTATAGATTTAATGCAATCCTTATCAAAATACCAACAGCATTTTCCACAGAACTAGAACAAACAATCCTAAAATTTATATGGAACCAGAAAAAAACCCAAATAGGCAAAGCAATTCTGAAAAAGAGAAGAAAAGCAAAAGCAAAGGCATCACAATTCCAGACTTCGAGTTATATTTCAAAGCTGTAGTAATCAAAACAGTATGGTACTGGCATGAAAATAGACCCATAAATTAGTGGAACAGAGTAGAAAACTCAGAAATAAAACCACACTTAATATGGCCAATTAATCTTTGAAGAAGCTGGAAACAATATCCAGTGGGAAAGACAGACTATTCAACAAACAGTTTTGGAAAGACTGGTCAGCTACATGCAAACAAATGAAACTGGGCCACTTTCTGATAACATACACAAATATAAACTTAAAATCGTAAAGACCTAAATGTGAAGCCTGAAACCATAAAATCCTAGAAGAGAGCACAAACAGTAATGTCTCTGACATTGGGCATAGAAACATTTTTCAAGATATGTCTCCTGAAGTAAGGGAAATAAAAGCAAAAATAAACTATTGAGACTACATCAAAATAATAATAAAAAAAAAACCCTTCTGCACAGCAAAGGGAACAATCAACAAAACTAAAAGGCAACCTTACTGAATGGCAGAAGATATTTGCAAATGACATATCCAGTAAAGGGTTAGTATTCAAAATACATAAGGAACTTATACAACTCAACACCCAAAAGCCAAATAATTGAATTTAAAAAATGGGAGGAAGATATGAACAGACATATCTCCAAATAAAACATCCAGATGATCAATAGATATATGAAAAAATGCTCAACATCGCTCATCATCATGGAAATGCAGCAATGATCCAGCAATCACACTATCCTGGGTATTTACCCAAAAAATACAAAAACATTAATTCAAAGGGGTATATCCACCCCTATGTTTTTACCAGCATTGTTTACAATAGCCAAAATATGGAAGCAGCCCAAATATCTACTGATAGATAAATAGTTAAAGAACATGTGATATATATGTATATAGATACAGATACAGATATAGATATAGATAGATATACCATGGAATAGTACTCAGCCATAAAGAAGAATGAAATCTTGCTATTTGCAACAACATGGATGGAGTTATGGAGTATGATGCTAAGTGAAATAAGTCAGTCAGAGAAAAATAAGTATCACCTGATTTCATTTATATGTGAAATTTAGGAAAACAAAACAAATAAGCGAAGGGGATAAAAAGAGAAAGACAAACCAAGAAACAGACTCTTACTATAGAGAACAAACTGGTGGTACCAGGGAGGAGGTGAGTGAAGGGATGGTTTAAATAGATAATGGGGATTGAGGAGTGAATTTGTCCTGATGAGCACAGGGTAATATATGGAAGTGTTGAATCACTGTATTGTACAACCGAAATTAACATTAACACTATATGTTAACTAAACTGAAATTAAAGTTTAAAAAAGATTTAAAAAAAAGAGAAATGAGCCAGAATAGAAAATCATGAATAAATCCACACATATATACTCAGGTGATTTTTTTGGCAAATGTGCACATATGGTCCTGGAGTAATTAGACATCTAGTGACAAAAAATAAATAAAAATTAAATGTGAACTTTGACTATAGTCTCACATCTTGTGCAAAAATTAACTCATAATGAATGGATCATAGACTTAAATATAAAATGCAAATTATAATGCCTTAGAAAAATATGAGAAATGTTTCATTATGTCTTGATAAAAATATATATTCCTAAATTGTCATTTTTTAAATATTTTGGTTTTTTTTCTCCATATAAAAATATATATTAAAAATATAAATTGAAAATAGTTTTACTTGCAAGTAGGGTTCAGTTATATTTGGTTTCTTCATAATAGTAGGCCATGATGGAGAATGCATTAAGTTCCCTTATGCATATCAAGATCTAGTTACATAAATGAACACACAAAAATTTTCATACAGAAATCATCTATGTACTGAATAACATTTTGGTCAAGAAGCAAATGCATTTCATCTTGACCTCAAGTTTACTGACTCACTGGTTTGTTTTAGGAACAGATAAAGTGGACTTCTTCCTCAAAATACACAAACTACCAAACTTCACCTGAGATGAAATAGGTAATTTGACTAGCCCTCTTATTATTAAGGGAATTTAATTCCTAAACTTAACCTTCCCACAATAGCTCCTTACTCACTTAAAATTGTTTTTACTTACTGTTTTAATATGTTCTTCAACCTACTATGTTTGTCTTACCACCCAGTTCCCTTTCTTCATAATACATATCATAATTTGTAGCTGTACTTTAAGTTATTAAAGTCTTTCTCATAGAAATACAAAAACCATAAGGACAGGTATAAGAAGACATTTTTAAAATGTAAAACCATATAATCAGCCTCTAAACATAAAATAAAGGACAGATGAGAAGCATTGAATAAGTCAGAATTTATAATGCAAATTTTCAGTGTTTTCTACTGTATTAGTCTTGGAACTTACCAATTATCCATCGAGACATCTCCTTTTTATTATCTATGCTTAATCTCTCACTTGCCAAACAGATTCCTTGTCCATTTCCCTTTGAGGAGGCCGTGGAGAAGGAATAGAGAAGTCAGATCTATGGATTAAGCCTTGGTGGTATGCTAGAGCCCACTCCCACCTGTTTGCAGGAGGGGATGGTGTTCATCTCTTCCCAACTCCTCCCTCCCTGGCATCACATGAGTAGTTTCTAATTGGCCACAGTGGGAAGATTCATACCTTAGAAATTAATAAAAACCACAACTCAGAACTTTTTTCCTTCCTGAAGAACCAGTTGTTAAACATTTATAGCACACCACTGAAACTTCTGGCCTGTAGCTAAGAAATTAAATAAAAATTATTACATAAAAGAGATCTAAATGGGTTAGAGAAGAGTAAAGGAAAATAACGATTCTTGAGCACCACATATGTTTAATTTAAACCTCCCAATAAATTCTGAAAAATAGGGATCATGATGATGATCCCTAAATAGAGACTGGGAATCTAAAACCATAACGTGGTAGTTTATGGATTTTATTTATGTATGTATGTATTTATTTATTTATTCATGAGAGACACATAGAGAGAGGCAGAGACACAGGCAGAGGGAGATGCAGGCTTCATGTAGGAAGCCTGATGTGGGACTCAATCCCAGGACGGGGATCACGCCCTGAGCCAAAGGCAGATGCTCAACTGCTGAGCCACCCAGGTGTCCCTAGATTATGGATTTTAGATTTAAAGTCAGGTCTTTCTCTCTCCAATACCTTTGATATTTCCATATATTATGCTTCCTGAAGAAGAACTCTTGTTATTTGTAAATATTTAAGAGATACAAGTCTCTGGATTTTTTTTTTTAATCAGATTCAGAAATGTTAAGGGAATCCCTTTAATACTGACAAGTTTACACCATGGATGTATGCTTTCTGTTTGTTATTCATAATTATAACTGAGAGGAAACAAAGAAATCTCTAAATCTAACATGGAAGTTTTAGATGCTCTAAATCTGTTTTCTTTTTTCTTTTCTTTTCTTTTCTCCTCTTCATTATAGTAGCATGATAGTCCATCAAAGAAAATTTGATTTGAGGTTTGAGGATATATAAGTGGTATTGAAACATGGATCAACAGTTTCACAATTTAGAGAAACAGTCTTGACAAACATAAATGTGAATATGCAACTTACAAGAGTAATATCAAACCGCAGAATCCTACAAAAAAAAAACTTGATAAAGACCAAATTGAAGCCATTGACCACAATAATGAAATTTTAATATCTCACCCATATAATTAATACATGATTAAAATCAATCAGCATAAAATACATTGAAAACTACGATAGAGTCAGAGAGAAAGCCATCTAGGAAGAACGTGTAAAATATCAATGACTTGGCAGTCACATATGAAGAAAGATATTTCCTGGACTTTAGTTGACCTGCCACCAAGTTGGAACTTCAGAGCTTTATTTATGAGGGAAAAAAAAAAAAAAGTTCAATATGTTTCAAACATTGTGATGGATGCCAGTAGATAGCATAGAAACCTATTATTTCAACCCACTTATTTTCTTTAAAATGTGGCAATATTTGGGATGCTTGGGTGGCTCCTTTGGTAGAGCCTGTGACTCTTGATCTTTGGGTTGTGAATTCAAGCCCCACATTGGTGTAGAGACTATTTAAAAAAAAATCTTTAAATTGTGGTAATATTAAACTGAATGAAAAAAATCATAATGCAATTTCTAAAATTCTTCTACAATAAGACAGGTCTAACATGGATAACCTCTCTGAGAAATAATCTCAAAGAAGAAAGGCTGAACTATTACATAAATAAATGGAACTGCTTAAATGATAAGCAATTTTAAAAGTGTAGTCCTCAGTGAGAAGAAAGTATGGAGACCATTCACAAGCTAAAAGAATACTCCTAACAATGTCAGAGGGAGCGAGGCAGCAGGGGAACATCTGCTTAATGGGGACTCCCAACTAGGTAATATAAACTATTGATCAGATGGTAAACTGATCTGAAAGAAAATCATTTCCATATATCTTATGTCTCAGATAAATCTAATGTTGAAGAATGTCAAAACAACTAAGTTTACTGGCCCGTGTAAATGGCCAAAGAATGAAACCTAAGCCAATATCCCAGTTTTAGGTATGCTCCACTTAACTTCTATTCCTCAACTCTTCAGTACCTGGTCACTGTGCAAAAAACGTATATTAAGTCTGTGTTGCCAAAGGATGATGATCCTAAGATATTTAAGTTCTTCTCTGTGTGTACCCTTATAAATACCTTTTCCCTTCTGTTTTCTAAAATGCTTCATACTGAAGCCCAATTTTGCCAGGCAAAACTTGGGCTAGCCAAATATTTCAAAATATTTAAGAAACACACATACACACTCAGCATATGGAAAATGAATTTGAGAGAGATGGTGACAGTTGCTGTGCTTGTACATTTATCAGCAGCACACAGCACAATAAGCCATCCAAACCTATATGCCAAATTCTCTGATATGATAAATGACAATCATTTAGTAGAGTTAACCTGAGGACTTTTTTAAACCAAAAGTAGGGCAATAACTTGCACCACTGGTGAAGAAAAAAAACAGTGTATGGACCTAGTCTTCCCACTTTTTTTTCTCTTTCTCTCTTTCTTTCTCTCTCTTCTCTTTTTCTTTCTTCTTTCTATTTTTCTGTCTCTGTCTCTATCTGTTTCTCTCTCCTCTCTGTCTCTGTCTCATATTTTTATCACTCAATTCTGAAATAGAACTATGTTAACAGCAGAATTTAGACTTTCATTTACATGGATTTGCATCATTGGGCGAAAATTTTGCTATCAAATCAACAATTCAATGCAACATTCTTCCAATATTGCATGCTAGAATAACAATCTATATTATAAGATTGTTTAAAAAGATGCCAGTTAAGTGTCATTGAATTGAGTCACAACAAATCAGTTACAAACTTAACCTCTGTTAGGTCCAAATGTGAATCCTATAATATCCTGTTTCCTCAAGTATAACACCTTGTTTAAAGTTTTAATCCAATGTCAAATTAGTTTAACAAGAAAGAATTCTCAAGGCAGAGGGAAAATCCAGCATTAGGGAATCTCTGACATTCTTTTGTGTGCTTCTGTGGTTAAAGAGCATACTGGCAGTGTATGAAAACGAATTATATATACAAGGAGAGTGTCTTATGTTTTACAGGCTCTGAAATGGTCTTTGCTCTACTCGTCAGGATAATTCTAAGTGACACCACTACATCGTATTAGTACATTAACTGCAAACACATTTTCTAGTAGTAGTAAGAAGTTTGCAGAAATCAAAATGATGAAGATTTACTGCAATTCAATTCAATTGTTAGCCCAAATGACAGACTAAAAACAATGTGCATCGAACTGTCAGAACAACTATTAAATATTATAATTTAAATTATTATTCCAATTTTGAAATGCAATTAATGAGTTTTCCTTCTCATCACACAATTAACCCTGTCTGATCAGCTTCATAACTTTCCTAGAGGAATAGGGCAGAAAAAGAAGAGGGAAGGGAATGAAAACATTCCCTGAACATACAAGTGGACTTCCAGAAACTGAAACTCTCTGTGACTCCAGAAAGCAAGAACCATGGATTCAAAGAACATTCTGCCACAGGAATGCAAGCAGTACTTACTTGGAGGAAGTGGAGTATTTGCAATGAAGACAGTAAAAGAGAGTTTCTTGTTGTCTAACTGTATGGGTTTGTGGGTGATAGACGGTTGGCGCTCCTCCAATACCCATGTGCTACTCTAAATTTTTCACCATCCCAGTCTCATTCTTTGTTAGACCATAGCACTAGCACAGAATAAGGATGGATAAGTGGAAATAACGTCTGTGTTTTGTGGACCAGTGTGCTTTTACATCTGCTTCTTCCCTTCAGCAGCAAGGAAAAGGAGGGTGCTCACATTTTTCATGTTTCCAGTGGTATGATCTCAAAATGGAGAAGGGCTACCCAACCACCTCACATTCTCAGCAGAGAGAAAACTACATTTATTACATTAAATCACTGGAATTTCTGGGTTTTCCACTTGCCACCTTCTACACTTTCCTGGCCTAACTAATTCAGCCTGAATGATCTGAAGCAGCTGAACATACATCAGTCTACAGATGCACAGTATATAAGAAATAAAGCTTTATTTTATATCATTTTGTTTATTTAATAATTTTATTTTCTATGATTAAATTAATGTTCAGGTTCCTGGCCATCATGCTAGGACAAAACTTTAATGTACTATACTTGAATATCATTTTTCTTGACTTTCATCTCCTCCCTTACTTACCACTACCCCCATTACAACACCTCTATTAAAGTTATTAATAGGCATCTAGACTTTGAGTCCCGTGTCACCCATGCTATGTCACAATGTTCAACCTCAAAGCCAGTATAACCTTTCAGATCCAAATGGCCCCTCCCTGTTTATTATTTATTTGTTTGGGGCCACATATGTTGCTCCTGGTTGGGTTCTCTGCTGGGACCCTCTGCTCCTGGATGTCTTCTTTGGGATCATGACATGTTCTGGACACAGCTCTAAGTCACATGTGTATACCCGTTCATTCTGCCTCTCCTCCCTTCCACTCGGCTTGGGAGGAACTTACTCTTTGTCCAGGAAGAGTTATTGTCCTTTCGTCACCAAATAAGATACATTATCCATACCCCAAATTATCTCCCTGCTCCATTCTGGGACTTAACAATTTTGAAAACGAAAACAGAGCCAACTGTTGAAAGCAGCAATGGAAAAGGGTAGAAATAGCAGCTGGGAAAAGAAAATAAACAAACATAGATTAGGATTTCTAAAAATGTTATGTTGCTACGCAGTTCATAAATGACTTCATTTTTTTCTTATTTCCTAGAAGATATTTGTATGTAAATGCATATGTGACATGCGTTTTGGGCTTAGTTTATGTTTTGAGTCTTTATTCTCACTCATGTCTTTCACCTGCTTAAAATACAGCCAAAATAATCATCCCATTTTATACAAATGCCCCCTGAAAATCACTCCTAACTTTTCTCACGTTGCCTCTCCATTTCAAATGTATCTGTATTCCAAGGCCTAGCTCAAAGTCTATTACCTCCTAAGGGCCTTCCTGAATATTCTCGGCTAATACAAATAGCCCCCTTTGCGAGTAGAGCACTTTGTGTTTTGAGAGTGTGCCAACTGAGTGATACTGAGCAAATTACTTCCCAGTCTTTCATTTGTAAAAAGTGATAATAGATGTCTACTCCATAGCACTGTTGACAGGCTTAAATAAACAAGGTCTTATTGTTTGGACAGTCCCTAGACTCTGATAAGTATTCAGTAGATGACAATCATTAATATAAGGATATTAATAGTCATAAATAATATGTTTTATGGTATTTATCTCAATCTTTTTTATAGTAAGTTTTTACCATTTGAGCTTTTATCTGCACTATCTAGGGATATATATTCCCAGTCTTTACATGGCAATCTTTAAACGGTGATTTATTGAATAAGTGAATCAATGATAGAATAAATCAAAAGGATGACTCAGTGATGGGGCATAGCTTTGTGCAGTATGCGGGACTCAAAATAATGACACTTAGGCCTCTAGACAGACCATTGCTCCTATGAGGTTGCCCCTTTCCCAAACACGATGAGCTACCAAAATAATTCAGTCTCCAATCACTGCATAATCTCAGTTGCCGCAAAACTGATAGTTCTGTGTAAAACCAACTGCCACCTTGAGGCCTTCAATCCCTGTGGCTTCTGTTCTATAGGACTAGTCATTAGCAAGAATCCAAACCTCAAAGACCCCTTCACCTACTGGTTCTATGCATGCCCTAATGTGATCTCATCAGCCATTTATTCTCCAGCTCCCAAGGATCTTGGCTGTGTTTTGAAACTGTCAAGGTCTTATAAGCTCTTCCCAATAACTTGTTCTCCAAATACTTCTTCACCTTCTGGTTCTAACAGAAATGTGACTGCCCACCAAGGAAGGTGATCTTACATACCCTTTAAGAGAAGGTGCTGCTTCTTCTTCATTCTTAATCCCATGTACTTCAGGGAGACAAGAGGGATGTCCTTTACTGACATGACCATTTAAAACTAGGACACTCTGAAAAGTTAAAAGGGATACTGAAAATTGTACCAAGGCAACAAGTCATAACCTAGGACTGTCTCAGGCAATTATTCACCATTGCCACATCCAAACTCTTTCTCTTCTTCAGCCTTCAGTAATTTTATTTTCTTTGATGTGACCTCATCCTATGTTGACAGTTCTTTGGCCTCTCTATTTTTTTCTCTTTTTGGAAACTACCAGTTTCCTCTTCCTTGCAGCATAATTCACCAATGACTTCTGCAGCTTTCTTACTACCATCCTCTCATCCATGATTCCTGTCATAATTACAGCACCCTCAATTCCAAGTTGTTTGACATCCTTTCTCCACTGATCTTTTTTCTCAGGTCAGCATAGCCTCCTACTCACATGATCAGATTCTAGACCTAAAATACACCAATAACACACAGCAGTTACAAATACAGATTCTAAACATAACATTACCATCCTATTCTTTCAGATTTAGTGAAAGTATTCCTACTCCAAGATTTATCTAACTTTGTGAGAACTGGAATGCACTGACCACTCTTTCACCAGCTTCTTTCCTAATGTACACTGGATTCATGGTCTAGCATCACAGCTACTCCTTTGTAAGTATGCTTAACCAGCTCACCGTTCTTTGCCTCCATTGTACATGCCTGGGAAATTTTCAAATCTGAATAACTTATAAAACTTGATTTATTCTGCTTCCATGCTAAAGATTCTGAGTATGGACCTAAAAAATCGAAAAGATTGTGCTGATAGGTCTTCCTTCAAGTTTATGCTCAAAGTCTCAAACTGACACCCAAATTTGTGAGAGTCCTACAATATACCCTTGGTAATTCACACTCTTTGTCACGACTGTCTCACACCCTCTCTTCTCGTGTCTCATAATTTCATAATTGAATCTTGGGCAATCAACAAATAACCATAAATAGCTAAAATCTATCCACTACCTCCCTTTATCTTTCTTTACTAAATGCTCTGATAATTACTACCTGATAGTCCCATATATCCCTCCTTCTGTTAAAATGAAAAAATCTTGCTGTTATTTTCTAATGCCATTCTTTTTATTGCAACACTTTCTTTCCCTAGCAGGTTGTCAGGTTTTCATCCTACCTTCCTGAACACGCCCCAGTTTCCATTTCTGGATCCCTGATTTCTGCACCAGCTTTGAAGCACTGAAACACCCATGGGCTCTTTTTTCTGCCCTCTTCTTGATCTATACTGTCCCTAAGTTATCTCATTCAGTCTCATGGTTTCAAATATTACAAATACATTGAAATCCTTGAAAATTTTATGCCTAAAATCACTTTTAGAAAATTTTATTTCTAAAATGTAGATCCATCTCCATACATCTGATGCTGCTTATTGCTTACTTTGCAGTATAAATTTATAATATAAATCTTCACTTGGCATTAAAACATTGCAGACTTACATAGCCAAACAGAACCACTGATTCTCCTTATCCACTTGTGTACAGTTATATGCCCCCACACACTCAAGCCTTCTTCATTTTTTGCTGAATTACCCCCCAGCTAGTTACTTAGCCACAAACCTAGAGCCATCTTCAATTGCTTTCTTCATGCCTTACTCATATCCAACCCACCAGTAATTTTGACTAGTTTATCTCCAAAATATAACTTCTCTCTGACTGCATTTTGTTATTTCCATCATTAATTCTTGCCTGAAATGCTAAAACAACCTTCTAAGTGGTGGTCATCCTGATGGAAGTTTCATGCTCTTTCTCCATCCCAATGGCAGCCAAAGTGACTATTCCAAGTGCAAATCAGATCTTTTCACTCACCTACACAGAGCCATAGAAAGCCTTTCAACTGCAATTAAAATAAAACCAACATTCCTTTCTTATCTACCTTGTTACTTCTATTTCCCTACTACACCATCTGGGACACTGTGCCCCATTTTAAATGGCAATATGTCTGTCAGCTTAAAAGCTGAGCTCTTTCCCTTCCCTCACTGCTCTTTCTTACACTGTTCACCATGATATCCTTTCAGAGCTGGGTATTTTTCACCTTCCTAGTCTCATCTCAGTTCATCAGAGAAGTCCTCCTTGATCATCAGCTTCCTCTCATCTCACTACTACATTTCCCTCTTTGGTTTTCCTCGTTGAACTTACTAATATGTCATTTATTATATTTATTTATCTATTTCTTTTTAGGTTTAGCTTTTTATTAGTTTACCTAGTTATTGCCTATCTCCCCTGCTCCAGTGGAGGCAAGGATTCTGTTTTGCTTGTTCACTTTTTATCTCCTGCACCTAAAAGAATGTGTTACATGGGCAGTACTTCAGAGGTGATTTTTGATGTCATAATTATCCTAAGCAGCTGGGAGTGATGGTTTTAATATTAATGTAAGAGCTCTAACCAATATAATAACCATAATTTTAAAAATCTCAATATTCAGACATGAGGAAAGGCTTGGGCTGTCAAATTATAATCTTTCTCATTTGGAGACAAATGTATAAACAGTAGGATATTTTTAAAAACTGGTATTTAGAAAGCTTACAAACTTTATAGGCACATAGATCATGGATAAGTAACTCAATTTCCTCATTTTCAACCCTCTCACCTTTCAACCATTTAACAAACATTATTGACTCTCTACGATAGGTTAGGTTGAAGGAGCCTCAATAGTAGATAAAAAAGACACAAGCCCCTGCTTCGTGGCACTTACACACTCTACTTTTGATTATTGTCTCTCTAACTTACCTGAATATAAGCTCCAAGAGAGCAGGCACTTCATCTGCATTGTGCACAGCTGTGCCCCAGCACCTGGCACAAAGTGCTCAGTAAAACTTGTTAAAGGATAAATACTCAGTTGTTGTAATTTAACAGTAAAGTAAGGCAGGTGGACTACAGAACACAGCGCCTGCATATTTTGTGATTTTATTATTTATTTTGATTAAACTGAATAATGATCAAACACTCCCTACCTCCCCTTACCTCCTCAGCAACTAAACACAAGATGCTGCTCAGTTGTTTTGAGAGATGCCATGTCTTTTGCCCCCAAATGACATCAGTGTCACTAATGTAAATAAACCTCTACATCATAAACATATTTAAAAGTTTTTAAAAGTTTTTCACAGCTTGTTGTCTAAAAGTATCATCACCTCATTCTACCCGCACTTTCCCAAATGACTCAGCATGCCACTTTTAATTAATGCCCAGGGTTAAAATTCAGTCGCATCAACTCACTAACCTATTATTTAGAACAATTGGGACCAGCCATACAGCTGGTCCCTCTCCCAGGGACGAGCTATATAGCTGCTACCTATAGCAGCCTGTAAAGAATGTACCGTCTTCCTCCTCGTGATGGGACAGTTCCATTCTTTGCCTCTGTAAACTTGGCCCAGAGTGACAAATCCAAACAGACGACTGACTTCAAAGTTGGGTGACTCACCAGCTTTATAACAGTAAGCACCACAGTGCACATAAAAGAAAGAACTTTTCCCAGACATTACCTACAGTAGAATTTTCTCCAAGTCCTTTTCCAGAAAGCAAGAAAGAAACAACACAAAGGATTAACCTAGTTGCAGAAAGAGCAGTAAAGGACTCTGGCAAGGCAGTTCTCTCTGGCAGGTTGGCATCCTCATGAACAGAAGGCTTGCTTTACTGCTCCCTTAGGAGCATCATTCTACATCAGATCCACATGCTGTGAGTCCAAGAACTGTATCTCTGGCTATATTTGGCTGACTGGTTATTTCACTTTCTTTTTGCTCTACTCATCTTATTCTGTATCCCCCTGTGAGGTGAAAACAATCCAGATAGAACTAGACCGTCTTACAGGACTTGTTATTTAATTTTCTCTTTCTGAATAATTCATAAAGAAAATCTTATCAGCTTGCTTTTCCTGTGAGGTTGCCACACACTAGGTTTCCACACACACAATGTCTTCCTTCTGTAAACAAGACAGCTCTGGATTTCCATTCACCTCTTGACTCATCAGGGATGGATGCCAGGTTTGAGTGTTCATTACCAGAAGCCCCTACTTCATTCAGGCTGGTCTACTCAGGCCTTGTGATCGTGCTGCACATATTTCTCTCTCTTCACCATTGCTCTTGCCTCACCTGGACCATCTGTCTTCCCCTGTCCCCCTCCCCAGCCTACTCAATCCTACCAACTGCTTGAGTCTACCTAAGTGCTTTCTTGTCCTCATAACTCTTTTAGTGATTTGTCTGCCCCACTTATTTGTCTTACCCTCATATTACCATACATACTCTTACATCCTTGTTATTAGTTTTTAACTCTGCTTTAAGTATTCATAAAGGTATAATGTCTAATAATCTAGTGTATTAGGTTCTCTAGAGAAACACAACCAACACAATGAGTATGTGTGTGTCTTTGTATCTGTCTATCTCTCTACCTATCTATTGAGAGGGATTTATTTTAATGAATTGGTTCATACAGTTGTAGAGACTTAACAAATCAAAATCTGCAGGGTAATCCAGCAGGCTGGAGGCCCAGGGGAGAGTTGTATTTGAGTTCGATGGCTGTCTACTGGTAGAATTCCTTCTTGCTTGGGGGAGGTCGGTCTTCATTCTATTAAGGCCTTCAAATGATTGGATGAAGCCCCCACACACATTACAGAAGATAATCTGCTTTACTCAAAGCCTACGGATTTAAGCGTTAATCTTATACAAAAAGCACCTTCACAGAAATATCCAGGATAACGTTTGGCCAAATATTTGGGGACTGGGGCACAGCCAAGATGACTATCAAATTAACTATCGCATGTAGCAATGCCATTTGTGTAAAATAAGAAGTCAGTTGTGTTGAACTTATGTGTGAATGGCCATTTGGGATGCATAAACCAAATTCCCACTGGGTTGGACACCTGGCCATTCTTCCAGCCTCATTGTCCATTCATCATCTTTTCTGTCACTTTGTGCTCCCCAGTCCCTGTCTATGCCTTGTTTTTTTCCTAAGAGGGGGCCTTTGAATCTGCTGTATCCTTGTTTAGATGCTCTCTCCTTTTCTCTTTGCCTAACTCCTAGTCATCCCTCAAACAATTATAACTTCCCCAAGGAAATTTTTAGACTCTCCAGACTGATTTCATTTCTTCAACCCTGTATCCTCATAATATAGAATGCAGTATCTTTTGTAGCACTTAGCAAAGTGGTATTTTTCATATTTCTTTATTTTATATTATTTGATTAATGCCTGTCTTCTATATTTGACTATAAATTTCATGAGAACAGGGACTATATATATTTCCATCTCCAGATTCTATCAGTGACTGATGTACAGAATGTAATCAATAATTTGTGTTAATTTTGAAGTTTTATTAAAATGAATTAATAGCTAATGAGATTAATATTCTTTCTCTTATAAAATGCTTCTAAAAAGGCAGATGGCAGCTATGCACTGCTAAAACAACCAGACCAAAACAGGAGCAAAGTAAAGATGTAATTAATTTTTTAAAGATTTATTTATTTATTTTAGAGGGAGAAAGAGAGAGAGAGAGTGAGAGGTGGGGTTCAGAGGGAGAGAATCCTCAAGCAGACTCCCTGCTGAGCACAGAGACCTATATAGGAGACCTATATAGGACTCTCTATCTGAGGACCCTGAGCTCATTTCATGAGCTGAAATCAAGAATCAGACACTTAACCGTGGGCCACCCAGGTGCCCCTAGCTATAATCAATTCTTATGCATAATGTTCAGTCATCTGTCTGTCTTCTATCTGAGCTGCCTACTTCTGTTGTTCAGGCACTGTCTCAGCACCAGAAGAGTAACTTTACTAGCCTTCCAGTAGCAGACAAACACAACTCTTCCATTAATTAACACGTGGAGATTATGTTCTTTGGAGTGAGAGAGGGACAAATAGAGAAGGAGGGGGATCAACCTTAAATTTAAAATTGTTGACCATGGATAGAGTTTCCAGGCATCTGTTGCTCCATGATACATGATTAATTGGTAATGTGTGAACCAGTTAAGAGTTTAGAGGCAAAATGTTTATCACTTTCAAGGTTGGTCATACTGATTAGAATCCCACTCAAAAATTTTTCTTTAATTCTTTGAAAATTTCAGACTGTTGCATAAGTTATGCCTAGATAAAAATTTTACATGCGATTCAATCCAGCTGTCAGTGTCATTTCTGGCCCTTTATCAAGATGGCTGCATTTTTGTATCTCTCACCTCCATAGGAGGTGAAAATGCATTTCACCTCCTTCAAACCTACCAAGTTCTGACAATTTCAGATACAAGGTAAAGTGAAATAAATAAAACCCTCTGTGTTCCAGTCTAATATTTTGATAATCCCTCTTGTCCTGATGTTTTATTCCCTTACCCGGGTTTTATTTTAAGAAGCTATGTTATTACTATTTCTAAACTAGTCACTTGACCTCTGTGTGTTTTTATATCTTCATTTGTAAAGTAGAAACAATAAGAACATATAACCCACAGGCTATTCTGGGACTCAAGTAAAACTCTGTACTGAAAAGACCCTTGTTAACTAAGCAGTAATTTTTAAATTGACATATAATTTAGATATATCCTTCTATTGGTTTCAGGTACAGCCTAAGGATTCAATATTTGTATATATTGTGAAATGATCACCATGACCAATCTAGTTAATATCAGCACAAATAGTGATAAATTGTTTCCCTGTGATATGAAACACAAGTAAGCCATACTTTCTAAATAGCAGTGCAATTATTATTAATCAAAGGAAATATTTTAAATGATCCATTTTATGTGTAATTATCCAATCAAGTGGCTATGGACATGCCTATATAGCAACCATATTCAAAAATGCTATGCCTAATTTATCAGGCTGTTTATCACTATATAACCCCTCATCCTTTACACTGTTCTTCATCTTAATACTGTGTATTCTGTTCCAGTGGGTATTTCTTTAAAACAAATTAATGTATAGCTGATCAATAATAGAGGAATGAAGTCAGTATTACATGCAAGTTGACTTGATTCATATGCAACCTTCATGAGCATATTAATATTTTGCTCCAAAAATAATAACTGGAACTGAAGGCAAAGATGACTAATGTGCTTGAAAATAGGGAGCCAGGCTGGAGGAATACTATACAATGTAAAAAACACCTTTTCCTAATCAGTTTAGCAAACAGATAGTGAAGACTTAGGTGTGTTCTGATTCTTACATAGATAGTATTAACTAGAGAATTCCTGTATATATTCCCCAAATCCTCACTCACCTCTGTCTCGCCTGGGCTCAGTAATACTTTTTAACTTGTACTCAAATTAACCAATCCCTTCATTAAATCCTGTTATCAATTTTGCAAGCTTAGTGATAATAGCCATACAGTTTAATACTAAAAGCATAAGCTTTAGAAGCAGACAGATGTGAGAGAGAATTCTGATCCCCACCAGTTGATCAATCTTGGGTGAATCTCTAACTTCTGGAAACTGCCATTTGTTCATCTATACAATACAGTTAATAATATTATCTGCCGCTATTTCACTGTGAGGATTAAATGACACAATTCCTGTAAAATATTGTTATGACCACTGCATTTAAATTACTGTTGAGACACAGTAAGCAACCATATGTGGAATTGTTTCTCTGCTCATCAGTTGATGTCCAGATTCTAATTCTTTGGCTTTTTCTATATAACAAAAAGTATTAGTGCATTTTAGGCTGTGAAAATGAATGCCCCACCCCCATGTGAACAAAATTCAGTGCATTGATTTTCATTCTGTTTCACTGTGTAAACTAAAAAGTTTGACCTCCATTATCTGCAGATTATCTGCATATTTGAAATGAAAGTTTTGCCTCATAGGGATTCCCATTCTAGATAATTATCTCAGCTCCTTACTTCATATTTGTGTTTAGCCTTAACATCTTAACCATCCCAGCCATCCTGTGTCCCTAATTGTGACCATTTATTACTGATATTAAAAGCGCCAAAGAACAGATATCATTATCTTCAAGGAGCTTCCAAAGCATGTCCCAAACCTGATGCTGAGATCTAAACCACTCAGCATGTTTGGCAAAATACTCACTATATAGCTATCTGTTTTTGGAATAAGTGCCCCTCTCCATTCTAGTTAATTGAAAACAACTCTAAATTGCCCTCCTGAGCATAAAGAACCAGGGATTAAGATATAGTAGCGGAAAAGTATCAGGGTTTTAAAGACTTATATAAACAACACAGTTGTTTGAGCGGGTGACAAATAAATTCAAGCTCCCCAGGACACACTTGTTTAGGATTTTCCCAATTAGGCATTTTATTTGATCTTCGGGTCTGGGTGAGCCACAATTCTCTAGAATTGAAGAGGAGATTAATGGACCAAAGACAATGGCTAATTCATCTCCAGGGCTTTGTTTATTGCTTGTCTTTGCTAATTTAATACTGTTATTTCCAAACTTAAATAAATCAAAATGAGAATTGGGCTAGGGCAGCACATCTCGATGAGCTACGCAATTGCAGGGTGATTCTTCAACATTCCCACCTTTATATTAAATATCTTCACTTGAAAATAATGCTCCCTTTTCTGAGCGGTGTAAATAGCAGAGGAATAACACTTTGCATATTATCTCCATTAAGTCTGCTCATTGGTGGCAGGGAGGATACAGAATAATTTAGCATATTTACAAAGAAACTGAAGACACAGACTTTTCTAAAGAGCTTCAGTTTAGGGACCTGATTGCTCATAATAGCTTAGGGGAAAATGAATACAATATAGGGCACAGATAAAAGAAAGCAGGTTTTCTTAATGATGGCTCTAGAATCAGAAATGAAGCACAGCAGGTCGGGAAATCCTGCAGGAAAAAAAAATTAAGATATCTCCTTTCTGTGGTCAAACAAACTCTGTTTTCTATTCTTGCATGCCCTCATCTTTGAATTTGGGAAATTCATTTTGTAAGTGCAGTTTCGGTAAAGAGCAATGATGTTTTTTCTATCTTGTTGAAAAAGAATTTAAAATCACTTTTTTATCCTACCCCAAATCAAAAGACATTTGCTAATTCTTTGAACATCAGCAAACCAATAAGCAATAGGAAGAAAACACATATTTAAAGAAGAAAGTACAAACATAAAAGGGTTTCTTGTTGTTTTGTTTTTCCACTTTTAGTAGGAAATAATTGACATACATCATTGTGTAAGTTTAGCGAAATACATGATGGTTTGATTCACATGTATTGTGACACATGAAAGCTTTAACTCCTAGTCCTTCACCTTTTTTGTCCAGAGTATGAATTCTGGGCTAAAATGTTGCCAGCTGAATAGCTGAACATTTAGTCATCTCAGGGTATCACACTTTAGACCCATTTATATTTGTTAAAAAAAAATTCTTTCAAGCTCACCAAGATCCTTGAAAAACTTCTTAGCCACAAAGCACTGTCTTCAGAGCAATATGGAAATGTGAGGCAAAGTCCTTATAATTCTAACTCATGAACACTGTCCTTTGTCATGCACAAATAGTAGAATCAAAGCTAATTGTTTTTAACATCTAACAAATGCCTCTATTTGCTTGTTCATGAAGCATAATGGTTATGCAATAATTGAAAATAATTTAAAAGCAGTCCATCCCCAATGAGAAAAAACATAATGAAGATAATTAAAGTTTATTAGGTTTGTAAAGAACTCAACAGATTATCTTGTTTAAAAGCACTTTAATTTTTTTTTTTTTTAAGTTTTCCCTAACATATGGGGAAGGGAGAAACAGCTCCCCCGGGGCCACCTAGAGAGTCCAGTTTTCTTTTTATTACTCTATGCAAAGATTCTCAGACAATCTTGGTTGTAAAGCGTGTATCTTTATATTCTTTTTCCTTTCATTTTGTATAACCACAGGGAGAACAACCTGGGAAGTAAATGTTCTTTTGCCATGCTTTATCCAGAGTGCTTGGTTTGTACGAGGTAAGTCACATCGGGATGACACTTAAAGAACTGTGGTTTGATTAATCTTCTCAGTTTCATTTCCTTTTTACCATCTTAACTTTCCGTTAAGTTCCTGTTTTCAAAATCTCCATTCTCGGACAACATTCACACTTCATGAAAATAGTCCCTTTCCAAGGGCTAATTGAAACTCCACAGCTTGTATTATATCATTTAGCAAAATGATAAAATGTATTTTATTTCAGAAACAAGTAATGGAGAATTTCAAAGTCAGTCTTCCCAATTACATGAGGTTTACAAATGCTCCGTAAAAAGGCACCTCTTCTATGCACAAATATTTATTGCACCCCTGATAAATTGAGAATTATCATGGTAATAAATACACACGGAGTGCAAGATTTGAACAGAATATGAAACCTTCCCTTTTTGAGTCTTGTACAGATGATATGGTCTTTACAAAAACAAATAGAAAGCAAAAATATCCATCCATTTTGAAATATGCATTCAGAATATGTATCCAGAAAATACTATGGACTTCAGAAGAAAAATGCTTAATATCTTTGGGGTGCTTATTAAATGCCAGGCAATATTCCATGGGCTTTACTTACATTAAGTTTTTTAACCCTCACAGCAGCCATATGAGTATTATTATTTTCAGCCACTTTCTACTGATGAGGAAACTGAGATCCAGAAACAAATGGTAGGTCCTGGGTTTTACTCGAGGCACAGCAAAACTATGTAAGGAACCAGCATGATACACCATCTTCCTTACAGTAATGAAATATTATAGCTGTTCTTTTTTTTTTATTTATTTATGATAGTCACAGAGAGAGAAAGAGAGAGAGGCAGAGACACAGGCAGAGGGAGAAGCAGGCTCCATGCACCGGGAGCCCGACGTGGGATTCCATCCTGGGTCTCCAGGATCGCGCCCTGGGCCAAAGGCAGGCGCCAAACCGCTGCGCCACCCAGGGATCCCTATAGCTGTTCTTATTAGAAAGGAAACCAAAGAAAACTGGATGTACTCTGTCCACATTTTTTCACACATTAGGTTTTCAGACCCACTGTAAAATCACAAGGAAGTTATTTCCTATCTGGGAGCTCCTGGGAAACAAAATACAGTTGCTATCCTTATCTGTTTTCAACTCTGAGTTCTCTTCTACTGTAATGAATGCTCTCTAGCATTTGAATACACATGTAATGCTGTAGGAATTTATCAGAGTAGTGGGGAGATTAAAAGGAGGGAAAATATGTATTACAGTTTGTGGGAAATTCAAATAATGGAAAATACCTAATGGGTTGTGGCACCAAAAATCTATGTATATCTGGGGAAAATCAGCACCCAAGTAATTTGTTTTTAATTTACATATAGAATAGGGTAAGAACTGTATTCAAAGGAGGAGCATAGGAAGAAACAAATAGAAAAGAATATTTCAAACTCTTTCTGCCAAAGTTCTGTTTCCTGTGGACACGAATAATTCTTTAGCAACTCCACTTGGCTCATAGATGGAAAAAGTTGAAAAGTCCATTCATTATAACCAAAACAGAAGACTACACCTAACATACTAGATGCCTCAAACAAGAGAACTAGTGTTCAAAATTGCCCTTTTATTCATTTCTTTCTTATTTGCATATTCTTTCCAAGATATCCTTTAATGAAATTCAAGATGGAAATGTTGCCAACTGTTAGTTACATTCCTAGCAATGGATCAGACTTGAGCAATTTAGTAAGCTCCACCTTTCAAAAAATATTCAAAGAATAATTCAGAAAGAGTGTGTTTTTTCTCTCTAAGGCTACAACATTAAGATATGGTCTAGGAACGAACACTTACTTATATTTAAAGGAACAGTTGCCTCAATTAAGGACTCTAATAATTTGTCACTGTTCACAGGATCTCAATAGTAACTACTGTTTCAATGTCTGCTTTTGATTCCTGCTGTTTCTGAAACAGTGACAATTAAGCAAAAAATCATGGTTTGTAAGATGGAATTTTGGATAGAAATTAATTTATTTGCTCAACAAAAGTGTAAGACTTGTGCTGGGCACTGAGAAAACAAATAGGGATTCAGGAAATAGTACATTACAAAAGGGCAAAAGAAAAGAAATTGATTAAGGAACAAAGAATGATATAGCACCCCACAGCTAGTAACTGTGGGTGCTCTTTCCAGCCATAGCCCTAAAGGCCAGAATCTGGAGAGCCCTGGATGGAATGGGCCATCTTTCAGGAGTAAGAGAATCAATCCTAGTCTCACTATGCCCTCACCCTGTCATCTCCTGCTGGTACTTCCCACCAGGTGAACCCAAGCAGAAAAGTCTCCTGGAACACAGATAGAATGGGAAAGATAGAAATTGGACCTGGAGAAACTAAAGAAGATATCCAGAATAAACATAGCACAGCACCTTTCTTTGAGTGGCTTATAGATAATAGGAACACATGGACATATAAACCAATTGAGACAGCAAGGTATAATTTGTTCTTTAATAGTATTATTCTATAAAAGTATTATTTTACCAGCATGCTTGATACTATATGAAATCCTTAGTCTTCACATTGCCTTCCATCAACCTATGTAACAAACACCCATGACCAAAGATATTGAAGGTATGGGAAGAAGCCTATGGAGAAGAAGGAAAGAAAAGCAATAATAAGGAAGAAAGCTAAGAACCCAGGAAAATGTAAAGTTTGGCTTCCACATAGAATAATAATAATATTAATAATATGTTAATTAATGATATTATTAATGATATTCAGCTGTTGACAACTCAGTATAGAGCTGAATATCCATATTTATTTGGAAAGAAATCACTGATCAATGGAATCATTAACATTCAGAATGTTGGAAGGAGTCTTAAGGAAAGGTCTTTCTTTCCTTTTTCCTTCCTCTAATCCTCTCTTTCATATGGATTTCAAACATTTATTATGTAGTGTGCTTTTTATAAGGCACTGTGAATAAAACATCAAGCAAAGCTGACACACTCCATGACATCATAAAACTTACATTCTACTGAGTATAGTTGACCTGCACCAAATAAACATAAATCCAAAATACAATGTGGTTAATCTTATAATGGAAAAGTAGGGTGCAGCCTGAGAGAGTCTGAGAAAAAATAACCAAGCTAATCTGGGGACAGGGAAAGAGAGAAAACTTCCCTGAGATAGCAGTGCTTAAGCCAAGAATTAATTAGGTGAAGTGATGAGAAAGAAGAAATGAAAATAAAATCTACAATTAATCCTAAGGAATTAAAAAACTGAACATTTCTGTGAAATAATGGAGAATATTGATCAGAAACATATTTAGGATATATGTATATATAGAAATGTACTTACCCATAATTTTTCTATGGGGAAAATTAGAAACAGTAGTCAATTTATAAGAATGAAAAGGTTGGAATAAAAGGATAAGATGCACAGTGAGAGATTCTTCAAGGATATTTGTAATATTTTCTAGAGATATCCAACACACAATACTAAAGCAAGTGGAAGATTTTTATTTCAGTCAGAAATTGAAGCAATTAGTAAAAGTGTGAAATCCATAATCATTTGTTGAGCTGCTTTTAAAAGTGTTTATCATCACATTTAGTAAATTTCACTATCATAATTGACCATATTCTTCTTTCACACATGGCAGGAAGAAGCACACATGCTCCTTACTGATGCCACTAGAAGGCACATGCACTAAACCCCAGGAGCAAAATTTAACTTTAATGCATATATAGGAAAATCACTTTACTCATAACTATGCACAAGTATAATTACTGAACAAGGATGAAATGGCATGCAATTAAGTGGAATACCCAGGGATCACCCAGGGCATAGTTACAGAATAAAGGAGACCAAGGAATAGCTGTTCAGGGAATAGCAAAATCATCTAAGAACAATGTTCTTTTTTCCTCTCCTGTTGACTTCTTAAAGGAAGCTGGAAATGTGTCCTCTTGGATTTAGATGAACTAATGCCCTTCCAAACAACCCTCTGTCCTCTCTTCCTAGTTACATCCAGATTCTCTCTGATCAGAGATTCTCTCTGATTCTCCAGATTTTGAGGACAAAAAAAAAAAAATCATCATCACAAAATATAGGTTGTATTTGTTATGGCATTTTCAGTTCCTGAAAGGTTTATCTTGGTCATCACAGGAAGAGGAGATTAGGTCTGATGTTGCCAAGATGTTGAAAATGACACATTGACATTATGTGTGACTTTATTACTGTGCTCTAAGAATAGTGATTTTATGTCCCAGTTTTTCAAAATCAGTCTCAGCTTATGCCTATTGCCTCAGTGTAATTATTAATAGTAACCACTTTCATTTCCAAAGGTACTCTGACTTCAATGATTAATTGGACAGTTGCTCTATCAATAAGAATATTATAAGGATAACATGGTAGGAGTGTATGTTATTAGAGTGAATCAGTGTTTTCAAGGAAATAAAATTAAATTTAAATCAGTGCATCTCCATTTGTTGTCCATGCACTGCTTGTTAACAAATATAAATAACACAAGGAGAGATACCGAACTAAAAATTTGCCACAATCTATTACCAATTAATTATACATAATGAATACAATTCCACTTTTACTTTGGGACAATTCCACTTTTACTTTTGTGAGAAAGTTTTCTCCAGCAACTTACGAGACGTATGCCATTGCCTAATTTTTTTCAAGATTTTAACTTGTATTATATCTATCGGGATCATTGTGCAGTTCCATCATTACACTGATCTTTATATACATTGACTTATTTTCTCTCCAGAAGCAAGGATATTCTCATGGAGCATGTGATATATGACCTGTGCTGTGCATTACAGCATGCCCTAATCTTTATTCCATGACACTTGAGTGGACCTACTAGAATTCAAGGGTGTTTTAAGCAAATAATGATGGAAGAGGAACACATTATAGCCCACCTCACTATCTGACTTTCTATATAAATTATACTTGATTTTTATCTCAATGCACCTCTTTAAACTTTGTAAATTCTGCATTGAAATTTTTGTGAAGATACTGTGTTACTCATATAAGATTTCCTTGAGACCTGAGGCCATACTACAATTCTTTGCAAAAAGGAGGAAAGCACAATTTGAACAAAATGTTGCTAAGTATACTTACAGGTCCACCCATTCTGTGTCTTGAGAACTATCATATCTGTTCTTCTCTACCAAAAATTGGTAAGCAGATTTGAGGGAACTAAAAATGTATAATAAAGAAGAATATCTGAAATGCTTTCTACCAACAGCTTAAGAAATAATAGTTGAGTCCAACACAGCCGCGATGCATCAGATCAATTCAACACAGAGATCTAACAGAAAAAAACAAAAACATGGTTCATTTCATCCGTATAGTATGAAAATCTGTTTTGTTTCATCCAGAGAAATCAACAGATCACATGGAAATGGAAAGAGTGAACTAAGTTTCTACTGAAACAAGCCAAGAAAAGAGTCAGACAAACAAAAGTGTAGCTAAAAACTCTCATCATGGGGGGTAACATTTATTTCTAGATAAATACGCCATGCTCTTTGGATTTGACTCCAATACCTATTTATGTAGATGGAAAAAGAGAACCAACCAAATGTCCCCCTTCGCCACTTCAAAAAGTAACTGCTGGGAAGAAGCAATTACAGTCAAATTGCTTACACCTTAAACCCCAGGTGATCTAGACGGATGGACAACCCCTACAGAGTGAGTCTGTAGCTCTGAGACTCACCGGAGTGAAGGAGGCAAAGCCATGACAGGTGTGTTTTGTAGGAGGGAAAGCAGAAAGACCTTCAAAGTTATAAGACTAAAGGCCTGTGGGAGAGGTTGAAAGCCCTAGTTCAACAACAGAAGTGCATTTTAAGAAAACCAAACATGCATTTGTTAGGGTAAAATGAAAATACAAAAGAAAGAAAAGATGTGGGGAAGAGGGATATTATATAAATGGAAGGGATGAGTCATTGTATATACAGGTTTCCCAGCTGGACTATGGCTTACATATTCAAAAAATATTTTCTTTTGAGAAACTATAATCCACAAAGCTCTATGAAGAACCAAAGATGAATCAGAATCATAAAGATCCTGCCCCCATGAATGAGCTTTTAGAAGAAAAAGGATAACTAACCTGTAAACAAAAACATAGGAATATGGATAGCATTGGTTAACTAGCTGAAGAACACATCGTCTTCAAGGGAACAATCAGGAGTTTGAGAACTTGGACATCACACTTGCTGAGTTTGGATTCCTGGTTCTACCACTAAGTAGTTGGGTGGCCATGGGCCGGTATTTAAAACTGTAAAATGAAAATCATGAGTATAATATTCACACGATTACAATGAGGATTAAATTAGATAGCACATATAAAGTACCTAGTGCCCTGTTTGGCATGAACATTTAAGTAAAAGTAGTTACATGATTTGTCCTGACTGGTTCCTAGGGAAGCCCGCTATCTCCTCGAGTGTTGCTTTTATTATTTGGAAAGGTGAAGTGAGTATTACCAACACATGTTATAGGACTCTAGCATTGGGAAGCAAAAGTGTTTTTTTCCCCCCTCTAATCTTCTAGGTGGTTGGCAGAGACCCTCTATAAAAGACAAACAGAAGAAAAACAGAAGTTTAATAACATGTATACATCCTACATACATGGGTGGGATCCAGGAAGAAGGAAAACTCCCCAACATGGCTACCTCCTTAAATATCAGGGGCAGCTAGAAACAAAAGAAGGTGGGGTGAGGGAGTGGAGTCAGTTATGCGAGGCTATCAGGAAAAACACAGTGAACTAGAGTGAGGTTGTTAATGCAGGTTTAGGTCTTCACCTTCTCCATAGATAGGAGAGTTTCCCAAGATTTAGTCAGCCTTCTCTTCCTGGAAAAAGGTGAGGACACTCTCACAAATGGAGATTTTCCTTATAAATGTAAATGTCTTCTTACAAAAGAATAACTTCTACTCAGTTTTCAGAGCTTTTCCTGTGTCTGCAGTTTCTTAAAAATAACTAGCTCAAGATAATCCTTGTGCCAAAGATGCATATTTTGGGGTGGCAAATTCTGCTTCTCTTCCCTAGGAAGGTAATAAGCAATGTATTATGAATGATCTTTATGTTGCACACATTCAAATGAGTTATATTATCAATACGGAAAAACAGAAGTGCTCATTAGATTTTTTCTTTTTTTTTTCTTTCTTTTTTTTTTTTTTTTTTTTGGTGATTAACAATTTCCCAATATTAGTTTCTTTCGAATAGAGGTTTTTACTCCACCAAGACCTACCCCATCTTTGGATTTTTACAATAGGTTTTAGTTGTTTGAGAGGTTTCTATGCAAATCTCTCTTGAGGAAATCCCAAACCGGCTATGAGCTGGTGTGCCTTGCCCTTTAATTGATTTCCAGATGGAGAGCACTGCCCAGGGAGTCATGCAACACACACTCCTGTTGAGCCATTCTCCTTTATCTAGATTACCCTTGATGTGTTATCAGGAAACCCTGCAGTGCTCTCTCTCTTCAGGGGATCGTTCTTTCCTTTGGGTGGAGATGCCAGGGTTTTACAGATAACACAGTTGGGGGTTTTCATGGCCATACCTCTCATAATCGCAAACTAAGAAGCAAAACCTCTCTTGCAGCTAATATAACTCAGCTTCTTAAATTCTAGCAATATCCTATCCAACACAATATACTATTTTAAATAAAGCACTTAAAAAAAAACCCTTATTTTGTTTGTCAACACACTGTTTGATGCTCATGATGATTTACTCAAGAGCAAACGCTATCAGATACCTGTGGTTTCTCTGTGCTACCTCAGGGGGGCTTCAAAACCCACCACTTCAGATCTCAGCACTTCAAAGAGTTTCCCCTGAAGCCCTGTTTACAGCATAAGCTAAAAAACAAGGTCCTGCTTGCCTTCACACACCTTTTCGCCACATTAAAATCCATGCTGCACCAAAATAACAACTCTCTCTACATCAGTTGGTGATGGATTTGGGGGGTGGCTGCCGTGCATTTTAACTTTTTAAAATCACAAATCACAAGCCAAGTGAAAAATGATCTAAGTGGACTTTTGCCAGATCTTATAGCCAATACTTTTCTCTCGATAGGATATAGCTCCACCTTATGGCAGGAAATTATTTAAAGTGGAGACAGGACCTGGAAGGCATAATGGTGGCAATCGTGTTTTTTTATTTGTCTTTTTCTCTAGAATCATACTTTTCCCTTCCCTTCAACTGCATTTGCAGTTCTACATGCAGAAGAGACAGAAAGGCAGTTTGTCCATTTGTCATCCTTGGGCGTCTGTAAATGCCTGATGCTAAACCTAGTTAAGGACTTTGAGTCTGAGGATGTCTAAGGAGACAAAGGAAATATGGGTTTATAAAGCTGGGGAAAAAAATCATGTGCTTTGATATTCTGGTTAATAGTGCTATATGAAGTTCCTCTCCAATAACTTATCACCTTATCTCTCCATTCACCTTTTTTTGGTGTGTGCCTTATCCATCTTTCCTCTTTGCTTGACACCAGTGTCTGCAAGCTGACTCCTGGAAACGGAGAATCACCTGCTGCCCCAAACAGTGAGTCAAGTTTTCTTTTAGACTCCTTACAGCTTTACCGTAGCTATTTGCTATTCCTACATCCTATTTCTTTACAGATGTATCCTTAGTATGGTGACAGCTGGCTACTATGACTTGTCTGCAAACCTTGTCATGGAGTATACTGGGCTAGGTTAGAAATATATTAAAATTTCATAGGAAACTTCTGAAATGTCTTGGCATTTATTCATAGAACTCCATATATATTGGGAAAGAAAAGGGGATTAACTTTTGTTGCTATCCTTTCCACGTGCCTGTAACTCTGTTAGGCAATAGGAAGTATTTTACCAGATTTAAATCTGCAACTCTCCTCTAAAATATCCATATTCTCAGTTTACCTACAACATTCAAGGGGTTTTGCAAAGGTCAGGCAGCTAATAAATCTGCTACCGCACTACACCACATTTTTCTACCATATCATTTGGCTGAACCTTTGAGAAGAGTTTCATGGCAGATGAACATGTAGCATCTTTCAAATCCCACTGAAAAGATAGCTAGCTACTTTGCCTATGACCTTTCCCAGACCAAAAATGTTAGAAGGAATCTTGAACAAAATCTTATATATCTTACTCAATCCACAGTCAGCCTTTATTGGGTACCTGCAATGGGAAAGAAACTACACTAGGCATTATAAGAAGCTAACAACAACAGAAGATTATCATTTCTTTCCTCACTGGTACTAGTGAATTAACTCAATCAACAAACATTGATAAACAGCATTCATGTTCCTGGCAATGGGAGAATAGGTGAAGTTATATCTTCAGGAGAAGTTAAATGTGTAAGTAACTTTTATTAAACTTACTTACAACTATCAATTCACATGAGAAAGAATTCAATGTTTTCTAGGCGAGAGAAAGAGAAACAGGAGCTTTGAAAATGCTTCCTCGGGTAAAGTCTCACTGGAGCTGGGTCTTTAGGGTAAATCTCTCAGATTTCCTATTTCACATTACTTAGAATCAAATGAAACAGTTTGATTTCAAACATGACATTAAATGGGAATATGTATGTGTAATCCATTTACTTTCTGTGGTCACTATCACAAAATACCTAGATTAGCATAACACCAACTTTTATCTGTAAATTGAAGAAGGCCCAATAGCTTCCCTATAATTTCTAGAAATTCTCAGAGTACTTACTACCATCTCCTGGTCACTTTTGAGTCTAAGTTCCTGCCTCCACTCATCTAGTTCACGTTGGGGTCTGTCTCACCCTACCCTGGGCTTGCTGCTCCTCCAAAAGTCTTTTCCCTTATTTCTATTATGTGAATTACTGCCACAAGGAATTTGTGAGTATGTAATGCATTTTAAGGAATGGAAGATGGGTTTGGGGAAATTAAAGGGAAGATGATGATGACATGGGTGATGATGATGGTGATAGTTGGCAGATACTATGATTCGTCTTCTCACAAAAATGCAAAACTCTTTAAATTGCTTACTAGATATTTTGTAATTAAAACTTTTCTGGGCCATTTCCAAAACACAGTGTCTAGCTTCCTGCCAAATGGCTCAGACTTTTTTCTTCCTTCCCACAACTTTCCTCATCACCCACCAGACTTCCAAATTCTTCTTTGCTTTTTTGCAGGAAAAAAAGTGACAGTTGCACCAAACTTAGTACAGTCCATCTTTACAAATTCATCCTTACCAAGGATTCTTAGGCCAACAAAAGAGCCTTCATTTCACATAGGCCATTAGCCTAACAAGACAGACATGGCTTTATTATGGAAATATTTGTTTTCTTCAATTACATTTAAAGAGATCTGTTAAATATAAGACAACAGGTCCAAAATGGAGTTGCTAATGCTAAGCACCATATCACCAAAATGACATATAAGATAATTACAGCTTGGACTCCCCTAGAAATGAAATCTTAAACCAATCACTCAGGAACTATCTGATCAGCACTAGTTAGGTCTTCTGCCTGTTAAATCTCTACAATGCTCTGGAAAGAAAATAACCTGGCAATAACCAGTCCACTTTTCTGCTTAGTACAACTTCCTTACTCATGCTCCCTTTTGCTTATAAAAGTCTTTCATTTTGTACAGCTCCTCAGAGAATTACCAAATAAAGTCAATAAAATCTTTAAAATTTACCCAATTGAATTTTGTTTTTCAGCAGGTCACAATGGTGCATAGCACATAGCAACCCATTAGTAAGTGGTAGATATTAATACCTTGGTAATGTAACACAATTACATAAGAATAATCATAATAATTATTAAGACTAATCAAGTGAAAAAAATTGTTATACATTATATCAAACACCTGCCATTTTCATTTCATTCATCAAAAGGCCTAATTCATCTGGCTTAAATTGTGTTTTTAATACTTAACACAATAATGGATATAGCACCTTGAATTATGCAGCTGAACATCTTAGCTCCAAGAGTGATATATAAACTGAGAATGAAAAAAAAAAAAAAAAAACTGAGAATGATTACTTGCTAGACATAATATAATAATAGCTCTTCAAAATTATTGACAGGATAAATATTTTCATCTTGACAAACTGATGCAATTACTAAAATAATTATCTATCTATCCATTATCTCTAGTTATTTATCTGCCTGTCTATGTACTGTAAATGAGGGCAAAAAAAATGATAGAGTTGTTATCTTATTTAAAAAACAAAGCACTAATATTATACTGTATGTTCACTAAGTGCAATGTAAATAAAAACTAAAAAAAAAAAAAAAAAACGGAGTAAATGTTAGAAAGACACATTATTTCTCCTCTCTCCTGCCTTTTCTTTAGAACCTGTTAACATCTTTATTTTTACCTTGCCTATATTTTGCCTTGGATCTTATGCAAATCTCATTCATGTATTCGCATCTTAGTCCAAGGGCAACTCTACGTGTGAAATCTTCTTTATTATTACATATACATTGTTCATCTTATTTTATGAACAACTATAATTCTGGTTTATGATGAAATTTGATACTGAATGAAATGCTATCCTGTGCTACTCAAAATTGGCCCATATATGTTCATTTTTTGGTTGCTAGCAGTATATAAACTCCAAGAGAGAATTTTACTTCTTTTATGTCTACCTCCATAATATCTTGTTGTTTAGCCTTGTGATTGATATCTAAACAGTACTAAGTACACAAGTTTTTAATGTATTTGATAGATATTTTTAAAAATCTTATGGCACAGCTTCTGAAAACATCAGTTTAGAGAATAGAAGACTTTTTTCTCAATAATATCTCCTGCAATATTTTGAGAAGGCATATTTTAAAGCACAAAACTGGCATGCAATAAATTCTGATGCTTGTTTCTTGATTTTGAATTTATATGTAGAATTCTGTCATTTCAACTTCCATGATGATCTTAGGAAGTTATTCTGTGTATTCCAGTGATATAACACTCTAGATAAAATCCTGCATGTTAGAGTCTCTTTTCCAATTTCAATCCATGAAAGTAACATAAGAAACCAACCAGCAAATAAACAAATCTATAAAAATGATTAACAAATTATAAGGAAAACTTTTTATAATTAAGTTAAATAATTTCCACATCACACTATTAAGTTAGGGAAACATTTATTCTTCAGCATTTCAGTTAATTAAGTAGTTAATGGAGACAAAAATAATTGGTTTATTTTTAGTCTTTGCTTAAATCTAAGAAAATCCTTAGTCACTGATCTGTTAGGTACTGCATGCTATCTATAATGTGATAAACAATTATTCACATTAATGGAAATAAAGAAAATGCAGATCTGTAAAATCACTGTAATTTGGCTTACAATACATTTTGATTCAGGTATGTCAGCATTTCTCAAACTTGGCCCTATAGATATTTTGACTGGAAAATTTTTTGTGGTGGGGTCTGTCATACATTGTGGGATGTGACCAGCATCTCTGGCCTGTACCCAGTAGAGGACACCACTACAGGCCTCAGTGGTCTCCAAAAATGTCTCTAAATATTGCTCAGTATTCCCTGGAAGGGTGGGGAGCAAACCACCTCTGGTTAAGAGCCACTGGTCCATATATAGTTGTTTTGTTTTGTGGATGAAAGGTTCACAACATTTCACTGTAAATGACAAATCAATCTAAAGATCTGACACAACCAAATTGATGTCTTACCAATGTAACTCAAAACTGGACTGCTTCTATGCCAGGCTTAGTTGGTGGCCCCTAAATAATAGATAAGATCAATCCATTGATTAATAGATAGATACCATTTCCCACAAACCTTGCAACAAGAGGTTGCTTTAAGCAAACTTAAAGTTTACTTAAAGGCTTTTAGAATTAAAAATAATAGTAGATGGTAGATTCTAAGATGTGTCTCTTACTCGGCAGAGTTCTATTTAGGATTTTTTGAGGAACCATGTTGCTCTCATAACATATGGAAAGTTATTTTCTCCCAGCTTCAAGGTCCTAAGACAACTGCATAATGCAAGTATAATTTCAAGTAGTTATGGGTCCTAACTATGGAGAGGACTAAAATGGTTAGCCAATGCAAGCTCAATTAAAGTAGATTTATTTAAAATTTGTTCTTAAGAGAAGATCTTGTTTTACATCAAGTCTTTTACTTCCATAAATTCCTCACTTAAGATTCCATCTGAAGCTACTCAATATGCAATTTTCCACACCTAAGAAAGTATAACCTTCCACTCTTAAAAAAAATAAAGACCCAGTTGTTAATTTAATATGCCTTCAAACTTTGATAGCTTTCTACTTGAGCATCTGAAGTTTTGTGCTCTCATTGTAATTCTTTATCTGAGAAGCAAGGAGATATTAGAATTAACTCTTGAAGTATTGATTATTATTGAACTCTTTTTAATCTCATTGAAAAAACTCTGCTAAAAATAGCAGGACTCCTCAGACCTTTGATTAACTTTACATCTGCCTTTGATTCTATGGATATATGTCTTTTAAGCTTTGTGAGTTTAAGATAAGCCTCCAGTTATTAATATGCTTGCAAAATCTACATCTATCATATCATTGCCAGAATCAAGCAAGACAGCAATTTAAATGTATAAAAGAAAAATGAGTCTTGGACTTTCTTTTTACTTTCCAGCTAGATATTTTTATATTCTTTTTCAAGGAATTGGATCATTGCCCACTTGCAAGAGTGAAGAGGAAAATAATTACCCTTCTTTATATAAGGTCATGGTTTTATTATCATGAATCATGACAGACCTTAGAAGAATTATGAACTTGATAGTTATCTATCAAGAAGTGGAGATTAACACTAATTATGATGACACAGGTACTTATTATTTCAGCAGTTCTAAATAATTCTCCAATATTTAAGTGGTTAATATTAACTGATTCCATTCGGCAGAGCACTGTGCTCTATGTCAGTAATATTCTGAATTTTGTCAATGACACACTTATAAACATATCCAGAAGCCACTGTCTTAATAATGCCATGACCTATGAGAATATTATAGAGGGTTTTTTTTAATGACTGATTTGGAAAATTGGTATTTTCTCTGACATATTTCAATGATAGGATAAGTCTTATCATTCATTTATTTTGTTCCCAAACAGTAGCTTTGCTTTCTATCAGCAGTATAGAAAACTATTAGTATTAGCAATAACAACAGTTAATATTTACTGAGTAATACTATGTGCCAGACATCTTTCAATATATCATCTTATTTATTTTCAAGGCAATCTTTTGAGATAACTATTATCTTTTGAGACAGAGATTATCACTCCCACACATGAGCAAACTCAGCCAAGAGAGTTTAATTAAGTAACTTGCCCAAGATCATGCAGTTGGTACGTGGCAGAGCTGTGATGCAAACCCAGAGAATTGACTACAAGCCACTATACTTCAATCATCACTACATTATATTGCCTGAGCTCCAGGATCTAACCAACAAATATAAAATTGAATCATTTAATATCTAACTCCTATCAAAAACCAGACTTAAGAAAATAATAGAGAAATAAATATAAGTGCTGTCTGTCCATTCTTTTCTGCTGTATCTTTGAGTCAAATCAGGACACCAAAGGCCTCCTTTTATGATGATGATGATGATGACGATGATGATAATGATGATGATGATGATGATGATGATGAAAAGAATATCTTAAGAACACATGATTGGGGAATCCCTGGGTAGCTTAGCAGTTTGGCACCTGCCTTTGGCCCAGGACGTGGTCCTGGAGTCCCGGGGTCGAGTCCCACGTCCGGCCGGGCTTCCTGCGTGGAGCCTACTTCTCCCTCTGCCTGTGTCTCTGCCTCTCTCTGTGTGTCTTTCATGAATAAATAGATAGGACCTTTAAAAAAAAAAAAAAAAAAGAACACATGATTGGATTCATCATTAATCTTTGTTCATCACACACTCTACATTATTCATCTAGGCCTGGCTCACATGTTTTAGTTAGTAAGTTAATTACTTTTTATAATGTGTTGAGCACCCAAAACCAACTACCCACTAGGACCTTGGTAAAAAACCCACATATAACTTTTTAAAAAAGTAAATTAGAACTGTGATAACTTAATTTCTATTAATGGTTTCTCCACATCCATTTTTTAAAGATTTTTTAAAAAATGAAGTGTAAATTACTTAGAGTGAAATATACATATCTTAAATATAAATTTTGATAAGTTGAGCTTGTGATAAGTTTAATTTTTTAAAGATTATTTATTTATTTATTCATGAGAGACAGAGAGAGAGAGAGAGAGAGGCAGAGAGGGAAGCAGGCTCCATGCAGGGAGCCCGATGTGAGACTGGATCTGGAGACCCCAGGACCACGCCCTGGGCCAAAGGCAGGCACTAAACCGCTGAGCCATCCAGGGATCCCCATGACAAGTTTAGAAATATGCATATAATGATGAAATCCACACCCTCAAGGCACAGGACATTTTCAAAACAAAAAGGTCCCTTGTGTTCTTTCCCAGTAAATGCCACCCCCCCAAGTCACTATTTAACTGAATTCTATCATAATTAGTTAACTTTGATTATATTTAAAATTTTATAATATATATATTCTGTGTATGGCTTCTTTCACTCAGCTCAATGCTTTTAAGATTTGCTCATTTTGTTTTGTGTATCAGTAGTTCATTTATTTGTATTGCAGAGTTGTATTGCATTATATTAATATATCATAGTTTATCCACTCTCTTAATGATTTTTGAGTTATTTCCAATTTTTTTTATTTCCAATTTTAAGCTATTATTTACACAGCAGAAATAAACATTCTTGTGTAAGTCTTCTGTGAACAAAAATTTTGTCCTGAATAATTACGTAGGTGTGTAATTGCTAACTCATAGGATAATTTATTTTTTTGTTGAGATGTAATTGACATATAACTATGTTAGTTTTAAGTGTATAACATAATGATTTGATACATGCATATATTATGAAATAATTACCACAATAATTTAACATCTATCACCACACAGAGTTATAATTTTTTGTCTTATGATGAGAACCATTAAGATTAATTCTCTTAGCAACTTTCAAATATACAATACAATGTTGTTAACAATAGTCACCATGCTGTATATTGCATCCCAGGATTTACTTATCTTATAACTGAAGGTTTGAATCCTTTGACCACATTCATCCATTTTACCCATTTTACCCATTTGCCATGCCCAATTAGTAATCACCAATCTCTATCTGCAGCTATAGTTTGTTGTTCTTTTTTTTAGATTTCACATATAAGTGAGACCATATAATATTTGCTTTTGTCTGACTTATTTCACTTAGCCTAATACCCTCAAAGTCATCCCTGTTGTTGCAAATGATAGGATCTTTTTCTTCTATTTTTCATGGCTGATTAATATTCAATCGTGTGTGTGTGTGTGTATGAGGGTGAGGGTGAGGTTTAATGGGTGGGTGTGGGTGAGACATTTTCTTTATTCATTTGTCAATGGACACTTAGGTTGTTTTCATCCCTTGACTATTGCAAATAATGCTTTAGTAAACATGGGAGTGCAGAAACCTTTGGAGTGATAGTGATTTTGTTTCCTTCAGATAAATATTCAGAGGTAGCATTACTAAATCATATGGTAATTTTATTTTTAATTTTTTAAGGAAGCTTCGTACTGTTTTCCACAATACCTGTGTCAATTTACATTCCCACCAATAATGTACAAGGGTTTCTTTTTCTCCACATCCTTTTTAACACTTGCTACTTCTTATTTTTTGATACTAGTCATTCTAACAGAGGTACGGTGATATCTTATTGTGATATTGATTCACATTTTTTTGATGACTAATAATGTTAAGTATCTTTTTATGTACTTGTTGACCATCTGTATGTCTTCTTTGGAAAAATGTCAATTCAGATTCTCTGTCCATTTTTAATTGGACTTTTTTTTCTATTGAGTTATATGAGTTATTGATTTAAAATTTACCATTTTGGTTATCAGAACAGAAGTGGATAGGGGGTGAGTTAAATAGGTAATGGAGATAAGGATTGTATGTGTTAGGAGCACTGGGTATTGTACGTAAGTGTTGAATCACTAAATTGTACACCTGAAGCTAATATTATACTGTATGTTAAGTCACTAGAATTTAAATAAAAACTTAAAAAATAAAATAAAATAAAATTTACCATCTTAACCACTTTTAAGTGTACAGTCCAGTCCTCTTAAGTATATTCACATTGTTGTAAAACAGATCTCCAGAACTTTTTCAACTTGGAAAACTGGAACTCTATATGCTTTAAATAACTCTTCTCTTACCCTTGCCTCCAGCCTTTGGGAACCACCATTCCACTATTTGTTTCCATGAATCTGATTACTTTAGATACCTCATGTAAGTAGGATCATACAGTATTCATCTTTTTATAATTTGTAACATATTTTACTTAGCATAATGTCCTCAAGGTTTATCCACATTAAGCATATGACAGGGTTTTTTTTCTTTTATAAGGCTAAATAATATTCTGTAGTTTATTTTTTATATATATACTGTAGTATATATACATATGTATGTATATATATACACACACTGTAGTTCATATATAAATTCTGTAGTTTATATATAGATATATATCATATATCATATATATATATCATATATATCCACTATCTATGGATAGATATTTATACTGCTTCTACCTCTTGGCTTATTGTGAATAGTGCTACTATGAACATGGTTATGCAAATATCTCTTCAAGATCTTGATTTCAGTTCTATGGGATACATACCCAAGAGAGGAATTTCTAAATCATATGGTAGTTCTATTTTTAATTTTTGAGGAACTGTCAGACTGTTTTCCACAGTGATGATATGATTTTACGATCCCACCGACAGTGCATGAGGGTTCTAATTTATCCACATCCTCACCAACGCGGTATTTTCTGGGTTTTGATTGTTTTTTTTACATAAGTCATCCTAATGAGTATGAGGTAAGAGGTTTATCAATTTTATTGATCTTTTCAAAGAACCAGTTTCTTAATTTATCTTTCAATTTTATTGATTTCCTCTCTTACCTCTTACTGTTTTCTTTATTAAACTTTGAGGATTTTTTTGCTCTTCTTTTCTAGGTTACTGAGGTAGGAACATAGGTTATTGATTTGAAAATTTTCATCATTCCTAATGTATGCATTTAATGCTGTAAGTTTGCCTTTTAGCACTACTTTACCTGTATCCAAGGAATTTTGATATGTTGCGTTTTCATTTTCATTCGGTTCAATTCTTTTTTATCCCCCCTCCCCTTCAAACTTTCTGTTTGACTCATGTATTCTTTAGAAGTGTGCTGCTTAGTTTCGAGCTGTTTGGAGATCTTTCTTCTACCTTTTATTATTGATTTCTATTTTGATTCTATTGTATCAGAGAATATACTCTGTACGAATGCAATGCTTTGAGGTTTAAAACTTATTTTTTAAAAGGATTTTATTTATTTATTCATGAGAAACACAGAGAGAGGCAGAGACACAGCAGAGGGAGAAGCAGGCTCCATGCAGGGAGCCGGATGTGGGACTCAATCCCAGGACCCCAGGACCATGCCCTGGGCTGAAGGCAGGCACTAAACCGCTAAGCCACCCAGGCATCCCTGCTTTTAAACTTTAAATGCAAAGTAGTTTTATGGCATATGGTCTGTCTTGGTACAGATATGACACTTGAAAAGAATATGTAGTCTTTGTTGTGGTGTGTTCTATAACCGATATAATTATGTGATTTCTCTTCTTGTATGTGTTAATGTGTGAGTTACATGGATTGATTGCCATATATTAAACCAACTTTTCATTGCTGGGATAAAACCCACTTGGTCATGATAATTTAATGTCTTTATATCTTGCTGGATTCCATTTGATAATATTTGTTTTGACTTTATGTAAAGGCATGCAATGGGTATTTGTACTTTTCTTCGTATATAATGCCCGTAGCAAGATTTGGCATTAGAGTTATGCTGGCCTCATGAAATAACTTGAGAAATAGCTGTACCCTATAATTACATGAAAGAGTGTATAGAACATTAATATGTCATTTTACTAAATATTTGATAAAATTCCTTATGAGGTGCTTTGGACCTGAATTTTTCATTGTGGGAATTGTTTTAATTACAAGTTCAAATTAATAAATACATACGGAGTGGTGTTTGAATCAGTTAAGTGTCTGCCTTCAGCTCAGGTCACAGTGCCAGTGTCCTGGGATCAAGCCCCACATTGGGCTCCCAACTCAGTGAGGAGCCTGCTTCTCCCTCTCCCTCTGCTTCTTCTCTTTGCTTGTACTCTCTTTCTTTTTCAAATAAATAAATAAAATCTTTTTTAAAAGATAAATATATATGGAGTTTTTATATTTTCTATTTAATGTGATCAGAGCATGTACCCTACCTGAATCTTTCCCATTTATCTTATCAAAACATAATTTACATTCAATGAAATTTGTAATACTAAGCACACAATTCTAGGGGTTTGACAAATATATCATAGTCACCAAAATAAAAATATAGAGTAGGGATAGTCCTCTACAACTTTTGGGCCAAATCTGGCCTATGGTCTGCTTATATTTGGCCTTTTAGGTAAGAACCTTTTTTATATTAATAAAGGGTTAAATAAATAATAATAATAAATATAGAGTAGGGATAGTCCTCTACAACCTTTGGGCCAAATCTGGCCTATGGTCTGCTTATATTTGGCCTTTTAGGTAAGAACCTTTTTTATATTAATAAAGGGTTATAAAAATAACAACAAAGAAGGATCTATGACAGGGACTACACTTGGTTCTAAAATATTTACTATGTGACTCTTTGTAGAAAAAAGTTTTCCAAGCCCTGATATAAAGCAATTCCACAACCCTGAAATTCTACTGTGCCCCTTTGTCATCAGCTATCCCCCTTATATGGAGCCCTAAATAACCATTGAACTATTGTCTACTTCTGTTAGATTGGTGCTTGCAAGAATACCATATAAATCCAATGTTAAATCATGTAACCTGCAGAGTCTGACTCCTTTTACCTAGTACAAAGCATTTGAGATATATAGATACAGATATAGATTATTGCATGTATCCATAATCCCTACTCCTAAAGCATGGACTTCTGGTTTCTGAATTCTTACCTGGAGCATTTATCTCTTTACTTTGGTCAGAAATCCAGCATCCCCCAGGACTGGGCAACTGCCAGAATCTCTGTTCTGCAGCACAGCATTTGGACAAAGACTCAAAAATGTACCAATTGCTAAGGTTTCCTCTCTGCATTGGACCTTCCTGATACCAGACCTTGCAAATTCCAGCTGACTCAGCATACCCAAATGGTGCTCTGTAAGAACACTGGGCCTCACTTTCCTGTGCTGTAGGTAAGAAAGTTCAGGAAACTGAATGCTGAGTTCACTGCATTATTTCCTTTCTTTCAAGGACCACAGCCCTGCACTTGCCCGACTCCAAAAAGTAGTCACTTTATATGTTTTGTCCATTTCTTACTTTTTGTATGGGTTAGGGGAGGGCAGATCCAATATCCATTATTCCTCCGTGGCTAGAATTAGAAATCACTTTGTTTTGAATCATTTAAAAAACTAATAAATTATCTGAAAGCATTTAAACAATATTGAGATCAACCCAGACAGTGTCAGTTTGGCATTCTACTATTTTAGTGAAACTACAACTTATGTAAATAATCTCTATAAATGTAAGTTTATAAATGTAATGCACATTTATTAAATTGTGAAAAATATAATGCATTTATTTGAATAAATTCAAAAATATTTATTGAAATTTTTATAGAAAGCAACTTTGATTTTACAAAACTTTCTGTCAAATTTACCTGGATATGCTGCCTTTCAATTGTATTTAATATCTGTAGTTATCCTGCTGTTCTATGTAATTAACATAACTAAAAATGTTAAGGTACAACACAGTACAATAGTTTCCCCTTATCAGTGCTGTATATGTTTCAGGATCCCCAGTGGATGTCTGAAACCATGGATAGTACTGAACCCTGTATCTACTATGTCTTTTCCTATATGAACGTACCTATGATAGTTTAATTTACAAATTAGGCACAGTAAGAAATTAACAATAGTAACTAATAACCAAATAGAATGATTATAGCAAAATATTGTAATAAAAGTTATGTGAATGTGACATCTCTCTCAAAATACCTCATTGTACTGTACTCATCCTTCTTCTTGTGATGGTATAAGATGATAAAGTGCCTACATGATGAGTTGCAGTTAGGTGAAGTTGGCTCTGTGACATAGTGTTAGGCTATTATTCATCTTCTGACAATACATCAGAAGGATTGTCTGCTTCTGGACCACAGTTGACCACAGGTAACTGAAACCAAAACCTCAGGTAAAGGGAAAATGCTGTATGTATTGCATATAATCCATTGAAAATCACATCTTTAGAGTGTTACCTTTCTCTGTTAAAAGAAAAAGATAATAAATAATGAAGGGCCAGCTGCCACTTTGAATTTCTAGCCTTACCATTGCTTTGATGCTCCAGATATGAATTAGAAAATTCTGCAATATGTACCATAGTTTACAAGTCAAGATTTACTTGTTATGCACTTTTCTTGCAGAGCCCTGGGGTCTCATGAGGAATGAGCAAAGTTACTATCTTCTGGATGTAGAAGGTATCTCCCAGAAAAGCAGGAAGAGAGGGAGTGGGGCAAGATTGTGGTTTGGAGTCAGTCTAACGAGGATGTAAATATTTTATTGAGTATATCACTTTAGACAAAGTTTCTTATTTCCCTGTGCCTTATCTTCTATTTTAAGCATAATGGAGGCAGAATTTCCAACCTAAATGAATCGTTTTGAGATTTAGATGATGTAGTATATACAAAGAACCCATGTCAATCCTGGGGCATAGTAGAAACCCATTGGTTGGGTGCATCTATTCTGTCCCTATTCCATTATCAGCACTACTAAAAAAGTTTTCATATATATATTTTAATTTTATATGTGTGTATTATGTATATATAATATATAATATGGGCATATATTTGTAGAAGAGAGAGTTAGAAGTTTTAAATCACATCTCCATCCTGTGAAATTGGAAATTTACCACCTTTGTGCTTCAATTTTCTAACCTACTCAAGAAGTGTTAAGTTCAGCTGCTTAGGAAGTTCCTGAGGATGCATTAGCTTTCTGCAGAAAAGTAGAGTTTTTGGAAACTCAGAGAAAGGAAAAATGAAATTCTGGGAAATGATTTATTCATGAAGGTCTTGCAGACGAAAGGCATGGCTTTGGTACTACCTTTAACTGCCATATTCATTTCCCAAAGTCTTAAGTTTGGGTTTCTCTCACAACCATAAGTATTTTTTGCTCTAAAAACAAAACAAGTAAACATCTTGACTTGTATAGAACCAGTCCCCACAGCCAGGGTTACCTTTTTTGGAAGCTACAGTATGCTTTGATTCACTGTCACAGTCCAAAACATAGTGCCTTTCAGGAGAATGCTCCTTGGAGCAGGGAGTCCAAGTCCAGTTGGACATCAGTGTGAACATTGTCATCAGCATTGGCAAGATCTTTTAACTTAATGGAGGGGACATCTAGTCACTGTGCCTTTCAGCAGGAGTGCCCTGTAGAGCAGTAACACAAGATACCTGAAGTCTGATGTTGATAAACCTGAGTATGTTCTCCTCTCCATCTCAAAGTCCCAAAGCCCCCTTTTAGTCAGAAAGAAAGAGATACTTTTAAATAAATGGGAGAAATAGTAAAGTTAAATTCTTGGTTAAAGTATGTTAGTCATCAGACTGTATGATAGAAATGAATGTGTTCACTCCTTCACTCCAGCAAACATACAGCATTACACAAAAGGCCTAAGGAAAAAAAAAGAAATGGATATGCTTGAGAGAAATAAAAGAGACAGAAAAGAAAAACTCTTCAAAGTCATATTGGATGTGTGTGGGATGGGGGGTAAGGGACGAGCAAAAGCAGGAGGCAAGAATATCACACTTACATATGTCTTTTGATAACTTTTTTAAAAGAGTAATCTCTGTACCCGATGTGGGGCTCAAACTCAGGACCGAAGATTAAGACTTGGATGCTATACTGACTGAGCCAGCCAGGCGCCCACACAGTTGCATTTAAACAGAACCCAGAAGCTGAAATTCACACTCACTCTGTGTTGCCATTTTGCTGTCTTCAGGGCCCATGTGGCAAGATCATTCTAAAGGATTGGCAAGGGACAGTGGAAGAAAGATTTAGAGTCTAAAGAGCCCTGAGATCAGTAACCCTAGCCAAGTTACTTAGAGCCTTTTGATCTTCTGTGCCAACTTCCTGAAAATGGATGTATAACAATAATTGTACTTTACATGGATGTGATGAAGAGCACATGAAATGAAGCATGATAATGATAATGCAGTGATAATACAGACTTTTTAACAATGCAAAGCTTAGTAACTCTTGTTTGTTAATATGCAATATTGAACCTTAGAGTATTAGCCATGTTCGATTCAGCACACAGTATATTCCACAACAAAGCAAATTAATATAATTCTAGCTCAGAGATCATTTTTAAATAACATATTTTGAGGTTTTTAAAGTATTATTAAAATTTTTCACAATCAAGAGTCTGTTTTACATAGTTTATTGTCAAAGTTCTACCACTAACCATTTGTCATGTTCTTCTACTGTTGACCCTCTAACTCCTAGAGTTGGGTATATCTTATTATAGGATTACTTTATCTCATAAGAATATTGAAAACCTCTATAATAAGTGGTTTTTAATATTCTAATTTGAGTTTAGTGAGTAAAGTTTCAAAAATATCAGCTTCATGAATTTTCTTATGGACTTCAAGCTACAAATTAATAACAAATATTGAAAAACGGAGTGTTATTTCTTTTTCTTACGTACATCCTTCCCCTCACTTCTCCACATCCCCAAAGCCTAACTTTCAAGTGTTTTTTTTCCTATTGAATCTGTGGCAAAATTAACATAGAGTTCAGCAATTTATTAAGTAAAGTTTCAGAAAATGTCTTTTGATCTAACGTATCAAAGAAGAGAATCTGGGATGCCAAAGTCATCCAGCAGAAGGCAGCATTGTCTTTTCATCCTACAGCTGTGTAGAGGTATATTTGATAAAGTTGTTTGATTATACAAAATAGAACTTCCCAGGGCTATCCTTCTGGGGGTTAACTCCATAACCTCACCAATTCCTCTAGAGTTCTCAAGCAAGAAAGACTCTCTGTGTCCATATTACTTCTACACCATGCAGCTAATCTTTGACGACACAGAGTGACATTTTACCAATCTCAATAACACCTGGTAAGTGCCTCCTGTTGATAGTAGTACAGTGCTTTAATGAACAAATAAAAGGCTTATCTACCCTTCTTGGCAAGAAACCCCAGCTATTGAGGCGAAGCACCAGCTCTCCCTATGTTACTTGGGCTAATTGACTCTTTGGATGAAGTTAAATCACACTTATCCCCAGTGGGATGTATGTTTGCCAGTAATCAATAGCTCAACAAGATCCACATGGCAGGTAATTAAGTGGAAAGTAATTAATACCCATCAAAGGTTTTATTAACTGTTTGCCATTCCTTCACTCAAAAGTCCCACTGTACTGTAAATAAGAGAAGAAGAGGCAAGAGAAGGAGGGCAGGGGCTAGTTTTGTTTTGTAGAAAGCCAAATAATTGCATTTTTCTTCCTGAGTTCATACCATTTTGAGGTAAGGAACTGCTCCTCAAGTTACCACTTTATTGGCTTGTTCTCTTTGTTTCATTTTTGCACATACTCAAAAGGAGGATCTCAAATAAATGCACTTATCATAGAAAACCTATTTTATTCAGATATTATGAAGAAAAGGGAGAAAATAAGATGTCACAGCATTAGGGAACTGTGTGTTGAAGAAATTGCAGATAGGCTAATTTTTTTTTAATTTTTTTTAATTTTTTTATTTATTTATGATAGTTATAGAGAGAGAGAGAGAGGCAGAGACACAGGCAGAGGGAGAAGCAGACTCCATGCACCGGGAGCCCGATGTGGGATTCGATCCCAGGTCTCCAGGATCACGCCCTGGGCCAAAGGCAGGCGCCAAACCACTGCGCCACCCAGGGATCCCAGATAGGCTAAATTTAAGGGAATCAATACTGCCTAAAAGGAAGAGAAAACTGTTTTCTTGGTGAATGGAATGCTCTAGATGTCTTTAGTAATTTTTTGTTACTATCTTAGGTTCTTTAGTTTAAATTAATTCTTAAAAATATTTTATTTTCACTTTTACCGAGAATAAATTCTGCCTGTAAAACCTCATTTACACCAATAAAGATTTTATGTTGTGGACTATCCTTTTTTTTTTTTTTTTTTTTTTTTTTTAATATGCCTTTTGTGCCAATACATTTGGGAGGATACATTCAGAGGACAAGAGTCTTTTCCTTGTGCTTTTTTTCCTTGCTCATTTTTTGATCTGGGAAAGAAATTGAATCAGTTTCCAAAAATCATGGCTCTTAGATGGGACTCAAATGAGGCAGGAAAATGGCATCAGAATGATGCCTAAATTATGAGAACACAGAACAGGCTAAACCACTGGGAGCCAGTACTTCATTTACTTGGAAAATTTTCACCTATTGACCTGTTAAGACTTAAGGTTTTAAGGCCTGGATCCTTTATTTTCAACATCCTTTAGTTATAAATTAAATAATACAGTAGCATGTGTTAATGATAGGGCCATGGGAAAGAGATTGTTCTCAAGTTAGATATTTGTTGCCAAGCCTCTATGATAACATATTAACATCCCTTTCCTGTAATTACTGAGACTTCTAAACAATTTTCTTTGGAAGTAATAGAGGCACACATGTTCAGAATGACAAAGTCTCCCAAACATATGAATACTTGACAAAGTATTGTGTGCATACTTTACCCTATTAAGATGGTCCCATGCTTATAGAAATTTCATAGTGCAAAACTAAAAAAAATATTTTAAATATGACACTATTTTATTCATGAAAATGAATAATTTAACTATAAGTCTGAGGACATAATTGAGAAACTGAGGACATGTATGTCCCTATAAACTTACTCTAGAAAGGGAACTAAAACTCCAGATGCTTTGAATATTGTCAAGTTTTCTATGTGTTGCTTTTATGCTCAGAAAAATATATATTGTTTAACTTAATGTTATTTGTATTACTATTAGACATTCTCACTGATATCCATACATTGATTACATCTGTATAATATAAACAACTGAGCCATATAATCACATTATAAATTTTTTTTCTTTACAACAAATGTTTTCCCTCTCCCTTTGCTTGACTTTTCCAGTTGAACTTCTAGAGTATTCACTTATCTTATTGTATGTGTGTGTATAATACAATCACATATACAAACATATACAGACACAAATTCACATAAATATACTAAAAATGTTGAACTTTACCTGAGTCCCTATGCTCCTACAATGCCAAAAGGGTTGGAAAAGTCATCACCACCCTACCCTTTTATAACCTCAAATAACCATCTTGCCTTCCTGTGTTAGATGAAACCCATCCGATTCTTCCTTAGAACTCAGAGCCTTCCTGTTCACACTTCCTCATGACTTCCTTGTTTATTCGTCTTTGCAAAACCCGTAACACCTTCCTTTTTCAGTCTTTTTTTTTTTAAGATGTCCTTTATTAATGAATGTTCTCTCTTTTGCAATCACCTGAATAATAAAATTATCTCATTCATTGTCCACTGTATTTTGCTTTCCATCATACACCACACACACACACACACACAAGTGTACATCCATTATTTTTATTTCTCTTTTATAAGAAATGAAATCATATTATTCTTCTATCTCAACAAGACGTCATGTAAATTTTCCAAAAAAAAAAATACAAAACAAAACTTGTGTTGCTTTAATTCCTTATTTTTAACAACTGCATAATATTCTCTGATTTAAATGTATTATACTGTATTCCCCTATCGATGAGCATTCACTTTGCTTCCGATTTTTGCTACCATAAATAAGAAATACATATGTTCACTTATATATTTAAAAAAGGATACCACATAACTTAAAAGAAACACATTTCACATTTCCAGAATTTAAGAATACCCCTTTGGTAGCAGCCCTGCCAACAACAGGTGCTAGTTTTGCCAATCTCATTGGTATCATATTAACTTTAGTATTCCACTGTGTTTGTCAACATAGCTTTGTTACTCCAGGGGATTCTTAGGAAGATAAGAATTTTTCATTCCAAGAACTTCCTGAAATATTATCAACTCTTCAATAATAAATGACAGTTTATATCCAAGACTCTAAACATCTTGTCTGAATATATTTGGCTGTTTCCAATAATCCTAAACCTTATTTCATGATTTTTCCCCAATCCTCATCAGCTCCTGCATTGACAGATCTGCTTTAAACTAGACTTCAAAAACTCATCAATATCCTCACTTGGACCTCCTCTCTCTGAAACACTACTAGGCTCTCTGGACATGGTGCAAAAAAGCAAAAAACTCAGTTCTTATCTATCTGTCTTATCTACAGGTTGTTTTGGTGCTATTTTGCAAAGCCAATATTTACAGGAAGAATTTCAAAACTTCTTTCCATGGGAAGTTATTTTGCAGATAAAGGGACAGATGAAAATTCTTTTTTTTAAAGATTTTTAAAATGTATTCATTTGACAGAGAGATGGAGAGCATGAGCAAGGGAAGGGGCAGAGAGAGAGGAAGAAGCAGACTACCCGTTGAGTAGGGAATCCAATGTGGGGCTTGATCCCAGGACCCCGAGATCATGACCTGAGCCAAAGGCAGCCACTTAACCAAATGAGCCACCCAGGGGCCCCAAAGACAGATCAATTCTAAAGGATAGAATGTGAGTTGCCCATATCAGTCAAATAATGCATGACTGAAGGGAAAGATCTTAAAATAATTGTCTTTGCCACTAATATGTTTCCAAAAGGATAAGCATTGCATTCTACGAAGAGAAATGACTCTTTCTTCTGGACTCTTAAATTATTCTGATATTACGAGAGAGCGGGAATGTTTTTAGTTTGACACACATTTCATAGCTTCTCACATGTAGTCTGTACTCTATCACTAGGGGAAGAAGATAAGTTTAGAGGACTTTCTTATAGTTGGAATACTCAAAAATCTACTGCAAAAAAAAAAAAAAAAAAAAAAGCAGATACTCGGCTGGCTTCTCTGTATGTATTTTCTTATTACTTCGCACCAAAAAAAAATACCTAAGAAATAACTACGACAACAGTCTTTGCATGAATGAAAATAAATGGAAGCTCCAAAAATCTAAGTAACTAGTCACTGCTCACACAGGTAAGGAGTGACAAACTAGACTTGAGATCCAGATATATCTGCTCTCCTCCAGCTTGTTATTGTCTCCTAAACTCTACACAGAGGAGAAACTGGATCTCTCTGTTAGAACCATAAAACACGTTAAGCGGAGACTTTAATAGTATGTTAATATGGTTGATGACTCTAAAAATCCCTGCCTTATTTCCTGAACCAGAATTTCTGTGAGAAATGGGAGGAAAAACACAGCCAGCTGAGCCCAGAGCATTATCCTACTGTTTGCATTTCCATAGAAGTCCATGAGCAGATCAGTTGTTGAATGGCCAAGATTCTCGAGTTATGCTGGAGCTGTATCCAAATTTGCTTTTAGTAAACGCATGGAACTCAGGCTTCTTGACCAGTGCATAGGAAACCCAATCACAGTGAAAGGAAATCCAGCTGAGTGGACAGGGTTTCAAGAACATACAAGAAATTGAACTCATACAAGAGGATTTTTAAATGTCTTTAATAACATGAAACACTTGCCCATTTCTGATAATATTGTAGGAAACACATTGGGGGAAGTTTAAGTCAACAGTGAGAAGGCAACAAAAAATAGATTCTGAATGATTGATTCCTGTGCTATAATCATCATGACACCATCATTTCAACTACCATTTTTCATATACTTGTTACTTGGCATCCAGAATTTATTTTTTTTGACAAATCTTCAAGGGGTTGCTCTTCTCAACCCCATTTTTCAGCTAAAAAATCCTGAGTCTTAAGAAAGACAAAGACATTTCCCAAAGTTCAGGGAGCTAGTAAGTGGCAGAGCCTGTATTCAAAGTCGGGCTTTTAATCATAGGCCAAAGTCTAAAAAGAAGCAAATCCTAATATATAGATTTCCACAATTAAACAATTTTAAAGATTTTAAGTAAATTCAATGCCAAATATTCCAATATCAGTCTTCTGATAGATAGAAAGGAAAAGATCCTTGCTACCTGGGTCTAATTGGAAGCAATTACCAATACAAAGAGAGTATTCTGCTGAATGACTAATATTGCATGCTACATAGTTTTAAAGAGGAATGTGGCTCCTAATACACCCAGCATGGGTGCCACTCTATAATTACACTGCTAGCAGCCTTGTAATGAGGACCTTCTTTTTCCCCTCCAATCAATATAAATGCCTATCAATGTAAAATAACCACACAGTTTTCTACAATCAGAGAATAAAAAGCAAGCCTAGGCTGACATAGTATCTATAATATATCTAAGTGTAGTGTTTTTTTTTTTCTCAATGTGCATTACTGGTATTATTTAACATGCATTGAGGATGGCCAGCATGCAGGAATAATTAGAACAATGGACACCTCAAAGGGAACACATAGATGCCCTGCTGTACTGGTAATGAAAGGTGCTATCAGAGGCAAATCACACCCAATTAAGACATAAAAAGGAGACATTATTAATGCTTAATTCTGACTGTGTTAAGAATCTCTGTTTGCCTTCTTTTATTGCTGATAAAATCGTTGCCTTAGCCTTACTACAAAATTAGTGGTTGGCATTACATTGTGTTATATTCACTGTAACTTTCTAGAAATTTTTGTGTTTGTGTATTTATTTGTGGGTTTTGTGATTTGTGTCTTTATCATAATATTACTTAGCATTAACTTTGTTCATAATTCTTTCAAAAAATGCAATGCCTCAGACAAAACAAAACAAAACAAAAAACCAACTCTTTTTACAACATTCAGAACTATTCAAGATGGGCTTGAGTTAAATTTGTGTGAGTTATTTGGACTTGTGAGCTGGGTCTTTGTTTGGTTTCTTGTTTTTTAAACTATTATATACTTTACTAAGAGTATCTGAGGACAATACATTAGGGGGTACACAGTAAGGTTTTTTTGGGGGGAGGAGATGGAGTGGAAGGGTTAAAATCATTGCACCTCAACTCATTAGCAATTGATGGTAATCCTTAATCAGTGTGGTTATATGGCCTTGGTCTTAATCTCCCCCCGGAGCTGTTCTGGGGTTCTCTGCTCCTTCCCCTTACCGTCTCTTTTTTTTGCTACATATATAGTTCCTGCTGCATGAGACTTGCTCAGTCTTGGTCCTTTCTTGACACTTCTTGAAAGGACAGTCTTTCAGTTTTCAGTCTGTCTTTGTGAATGTTGGGAATATCTATGTAATGATGCAGAACCTATATTCTCTTTAATGACGTGGGTTGTTTTTGTTTTACTTTGGTATATGAGAGGGGTCACAATGATCTTTGGAGGTGACACAACTCTTCCTGTTTGAAATCTAAAATAAGAAGTGATCTTCTGTTATAGCTACATCATGCACTTTCGGAGTAACACCATTCATGTTCTTCAAACAATAGGACCTTGGTGTCTTGCTTAATATGGCATCGGTAACATGTGTGAAAGGATAATGGATAAAGTCAATTTAACTCAGCAAATATATGTTGAGTGTTTAGTAGAAGGCAAGCTTATGTAAGCTGGTTTCTCAACATCAAAATAATTCATAAGCTGGTCCACTAAGGACTCATATCCATGATGACTCATGCTATAGGGAAATTCTGAAAGTGGTACTGATGCAACATAAGAGTGCACAAGGATCCTCCCACACATGTTCTAAGAGAAGAGAGAGAGAGAGAGAGGCACATTGCTCTTCTGATAATAATTTTACCTCTTCAAATGTTACACTTTTCATTGTCAGGATAGGAGAACAAATACAATCTAATCAACACTTTGTATCTCTACTGGGTCATCTTTATTATTGAGTAGCATGATACTTCACTGCTCTCTACCAATAGGGACTATGTAAGTAATTGTCAACTGATGTTAGAGAAGAGAAGAGTTATGAGTGGCCAGTAAAGGGACTTAAGGCTGAGTCTTCTATGGGAGCAAAATGAAAGGAAGAAACCATACCTTTTGCTTTTCCTCAGTGTTCCCTTAACCTCCCAAGTAAACATTGTTCAGTGATGGCATGAAAAAGATAGGACTATAGATGGCAGCAAAGGGCCAGGCCAAATCAAGGCCAATTTCCATCTCTTGGGCCGATGATATACACTGGGAGATAGAACCTGGGCAGTATCTGGTTCCATTAATCCCCCAACCCCCAGCAGAATAATTTAGTGCCCAAGTTAAATACTCAAGAAAGTATGAGTTAAATATGCTTGAAATTGTCCAAATCTATGACAAGGGATTTCTAAATTCACAGAGACAGTGGAATTGTTACATTTTCATATACCTTACACTCTGAACATTGACTAAGGTATTCTTTCCTGGTCCTCTTATTGTACACTGTTTCTTCAAAATTAGTCATTTTTAATACCCAAGGTTATGCATAATTGGATATTAATTAATTTTTTAAGTTCTACTTCTAGCCTGGAACTTTTTCCTTCATATTTCCTCAAATCAGAATGGCATATACTTCATATGTATGCTGATTATCTGCCTTCCCCAGCTGTGGCAGGTCTTACTAATTAATTTTCACATGCATTCCTACTGAGTCTCCGAATCCTTCTTGACACAGCTCTACTCCAGCACCATGATCAGTCAGAGTTGTCCTGGGAAATTAAACACACACACACACACACACACACACACACACACACCAAACTCTTTGACATAGATAGTTGCAGAAACTGTAATTTGAAGTTCATCCCTTCCATTCTTGTCTGTGTTGTATACTCACTGGCTTGTGGCTGGATCTGTGTGAAACCGTTTTTTCTTTAATGATGCTTTTCTGACTTTGACCATAGGTCTTTTGTTCGTTTTTTCATATATTTTATTTCATTCTGACTTTAATCAGAGTATGAATCAGTTGTACCTCAGTATTCATAGCTGCACATTGCTCTACCCTCATTCCTTTCAGAATGTCTTTACCTCTGCCATTATGATCCTGAGAATTAGTCATTTCAATTTTCATTGTGTAGACTGTGGGCCCTGGAGCCAGACAGCCTGTTTTATAAGTTTTATATAGCCTTCCATTGGTTTTTTTATCTGCAAATGTGGATACTTAGAGTATCCGCCTCCTACAGCTGCTATAAGGATTAAATGGGTTAATGCATGCAAAACACTTAGAACAGTGCCTGCCACGTGGTATGTGTGCAGTACAAGTTAGCTGCTGGCAGTTCCGATATTACTGGCCATTGCTGTTGACTTGGGCTCAATGGATTTACTCTCTTCTATCTGTGTACTCTCAATATGTAAGAACTGATCTCTTATATAATCAACTTCTATTCATGGAACTGAAGGTTCACGATTACATGAGTGGGGACATATTAACAACAATAGTAATGGCATCAATTTCACTGTGTTTTAACTTACTTGCTTCCTCAGAGCCATGCCTCTTTGAAAGTGCTCTCAAAATGGCCCTAGGAGTTTTCAAGGATTATATTTCTAGGCTTCCTGGCTGCACTATCCTGTCCCCTTGCCTTCCAATCTCCCACCAAGCATTACAGTCTTTGTTGTTGCTCTGCTCAGCCCTGCAGTCAATTTCTGTTACTGTCCAATTGATCTTTCTGTGATTATGGGAATGTTTTATGTTTACACTCTCCAACATAGGAGCCAGTAGCTCTAAGTGGCTATACAGTACCAATGTGGCTAGTACAACTAAGAATCTACATTTTGTGTATTATGCATTTTTAATCACTTTCAATGTAAATAGCCACATATTGCTAGTGGCCACCGAGTTGGACAGCAGTGAGTCTGCAACCACCAGAGCTCTGCCATATTCTGCGTGACTAGGAAGAAGGCATCCATGTTCCTATGTGGTGATCACTTAGTCTCTTGGATGTTTACAAAATCCTGTGTGTGCCCTGCACCTCAAAGAGCCTCTTCAAGAAGATCTTCAGTTTCTGTCTTGAGATCCTCATTCTCTAGGTCACAGATACGAGCCAGATTGGAAAAGGACACAAGGGAGACATTTAAATTATGTTTCTCAGTCCAGGCCTCTACCTTCCCACCTCCATTGCAGTGCTCCCTTACTAATTTCTTCTCTTCCACATTCTCCTTTTCAAATCGATTTATGTACATCGACTGCCCCGAGAGCACACAGCAGTTTGACAGTTTTCATACACATGAATTAATCCAGATGCTGTGCACATGGATAAAAACAAATTAGTATGTTCTGTGTTCAGAGCTATTAGCATCCAGAAGTGATGAAATAGAAACTTCTCTATTTCTTCTTCCCTCAACTTTAATCTCATCTCCATTTTCTACCAACCTCCTGGAAATCCTCCGAACGTGCAAGGACTCAGCCCATGATGCACATCTTTGTCTTTACACTTCCAATCCTCCTCAGTATCTGAATTATTTGAAAAATGCACATTTATAATCCTGAAATACTCTAGCTACACAGTTCCTCAATGTTAACAAATTCATTTGCATTCCTCCTTTTACACTTAGGTGTGGCCACTTCCTGCCTCCTGCATGTTTTAGACCTAATCCACCTACAAGATCTCAAACCCAGAAATCCTCTTTCCTAAGCAGCTGTTATTCCTCCACTCCCCTCACTTTGTTTTATGACATGCTAACTTGGATTATAACTACTTGTATTTATTGCCTCTCTTCTTTAATATTTTGTAAGTTACTTGAGAGAAAAACAATAATTTGTTTCCTGTTTACCTTTAATGCCTTATGCATACAAAGTGACATTTTACTCTATGTAGAATAAATCACTATGTTGGATAAATGTATAAAGATATTTGCCTGTATTCCTTGACTGCTCTCCTGGGGCTTATTTGCATGTCCCTAACAAAACATCTTGTACTTAGTTTTCATAAGATAAATCTATGCCATTTGATCACAGACCTGCACTTTACCAGTGGGTGTTTTGTGGGAAAGTTATTTTTTTGAAAGATTTTATTTATTTATTTGAGCAAAAGAGAGAACACGAGTGAAGGTGGAGGGGCAGAAGGAGAGGGTGAAGCAGACTCCCCACTGAGCAGGGAGCCCAATGTAAGGCTCAATCCCAGAACCCAGGATCATGACCTGAGAAGAAGGCAGATGTTTAACCGACTGAGCCACTCAGGCTCAGTCATTGAATCTCTTGTGGGAAAGTTATCTCCTAAGAGCCTTATTTCTCAATTATATGAAAGACAGACTCTTCCCAGTATTATGAAGGGACAATAATGAAAAGCACCTAATACAGCTGTTATTCAACTTATCCCTCTTTGGTATATTATATCCCTTCTCAAAAATTTGAATACATTGAATACATTTTAATGCACAAGAGACTACTTTTCTCTTCATATATTGAGAAATAGAAAACTTTTTTTTTGTTTTTTGGCAATGCCTAGTTTTTATGAGAGTGTGAGGAAACAGGCATGTTCTTAAAAATGCCGGTGTGAGTGTAAATTCATGTCAACTTTTGGAAAAGTCCTTTGGTGATTGAGAAAGAAGGAAAAGGGAAAGAGGAGAGCAGGAAGACAGAAAAGGAAAAGATAAATCAGAGGGAGAGAAGGAAGAGTGTAAGCCCGGGAGGACTGAGCCCAGCACCACCGCTCAGCACTGCTTCTGCTTCCCACATCCTTCCCATGCGCCTCTGCTCCGCTCTTTTCCCTGCAGTCACCATTTGGCCCTGTTCCCAAAGAGGGGAGGACACACAGCCACTCTCCCAAAGCCTTCTGTCCTGGGCTTTGTTTTCCCTGGGCACAGTGATTATTTCTCATATGCCTTTGATGGTTGCATGTGAATGTAGGATCAATAGGAATTTGATAACCAACTCTAGGAACATCAGAAAACAACAACAGAAAGAATGTATAGTATTTTCTCATTCATTCCACATAGCAACTCTCAATGTGTGGGTGTGATGGGATTTATGATAAGAAATATGCATTTAGTCTTTGTCCCTGTTCCTGGCACAGAGATCCTAGAACCCTAATTTCCTAAGTGGCGGGGATAGGGGAAGAGGTATCTTTTGTTATGTTAATGAGGTGAGTTTTGCACACCCACTTAAGGCTGGGGACTGGTTGCCAGTGAAACCAACCCTATGATTAGAAGGTTGTCTTTCAGTCCCACCCTGGACCTCTGGGCAGGGGCTGGGATATGGAGGTCGAATCAGTTGCCAAAGGCCAGTGATTTAACCAGCCATGCTTATATAATGAAACCCCCATAAAACCCTTAATGGACTGGGATTTCAGGGCTTCCAAGTTGGTGAACATGTAGAGATTTGGGGAAAGTAGTGCACTCAGAAGGCACAAAACCTCCCCACCCTTTTTCCTACCTTGTTTTAGGCAGCTCTTCCATCTGGATGTTCCTGAGTCCATGTTCTTTTCTAACAAACTGTTAATCTAAGAAGCAAAATGTTTTTTTAGGTTCTCTGAGCTGCTCTAGCAAATTAATCAAACACAATGAAGAGGCCATGAGAACTTCTTATTTATAGTCAGTTGTTCAGGAGTACAGGTCACCACCTGGACTTGTGAACTGTGTCTGAAGTCTAAGGGATGGAGTTGTAGGAGCTTCCAATCTGACCCACAGGTGGCTCACACTGGCATCTGAAGTGTGTGTAGAGCATAGCCTTGTGGGACTGAGCCCTTAACCCATGGAACCTGAAACTATCCCGGGTAGATAGTGTCAGAATTGAGTTGAATTGTTGGGGACATCCTAGTGGTGTCTAATTGGTTGTTGCTGGTGTGAGGAATCCCCTCTCTTGGACACACACACACACACACACACACACACACACTGGTATTGATACCAGAACCTGTTTTGTAGGAAATGCTGGCTGATCCCATTTCTGTCACTACCTAGATGCATCACTTTGGCTATTTTTGCCCTCTGTGTCTCAGTTTTCTTTTCTTTTAGCTGAAAGAATCAGTAGTTTTAGTTTGACACCTGAGTTTCCCATAACCTGGAGAGTTCTATAGCTCTTCAGTTGGAGATTGACTTCAACAACTCTCACAGAAGGTCAGGAAGCATCTAGAGTCAGGGCTCAGCACAGTGACTGTTTTTTTGCATTCTATGTAAGATTTCCACTGAAGAGAGTTTGCATTCTCTAAACCTTGTATATTTGTGCTCACACAACTCTGTCCTCTTGGCCAGGGGACACACTCCTAATCCTGCCTGTCTCCTCTCACGAGTGATATATCTTTGACCTACCGTTCACTTGTGTCCAGAGTCTGCCCAGCTCACTCCAGCTCATGAGTATTAATGGGTTCATTGATGAAACAATAATTGGCCTCTTTGGTGGATGGACTTATCCCCTTAGGAATGGCCTCCAACTCTTACAGTTCCCCTTCCCACTGTTCTTTGCATTCTCATGAACTATGCACTTGGGTGTTTTTGCCTGGGCTGCTCCCCTCCTTCTTCAGCTGCTTCTAAAGCCATCTGGGGTCAGCCATCAGCCCTACCTTCAAGAATGTGGGACTCTCAGTGCTCCAGAAGTTAACTTTTAAGGAGACAAAATAGAATCACATCCCCCACAACATTGAATGCTTGGAGTCACAAGATATTTCTTGCAGAAGAGAAGTTACTACTCTGTCCCATCCTATGATGCCTTTCATCCTCCAAAACTATATTTCCTATAATTCCCAGGTCTTCCCTTCCTAGGATTATTTTGTTCCTTCTATTTCTGCCTTCTGCCCTCCTCTTCACCAGACTCAGACACAAATCGTATGATGGTGATGGCATGGTACCAACTTCTGATGTGGGCACCGTGCTGTATTTCCTGCCAATCCCATCTCTCACCAAAAAGGCAGAGCAGACCTTTGCTCCACAAGCCCTTTCTTCCCAGGAGATTCATCACATGCAAATAGTGACCTTGGGCAACCCAGTTCATCAGACTTTCAGATATTTCAGAATCCCAGAAATGCCTAGATCTCAACTGTATCCTGGGGGTAAGCATACAAATTCCCCATTCTTTCAAGATCATGCTCTTTACAAGTTGGTGAAGGGTGAGTTTGACAACGAGTGAGGTATGATCCAATACGTATACTTTAAAATTAAATTTTTATGGTAGAAACAAAGTGAATATGGGTCGGTGAGGTAGGCAAGGAATGGAGGAGTGTGTGTGTGTGTGTGTGTGTGTGTAAAAATCAGTGACCTGTGTCCTATGTGAATATTTCTATTTATTGATCCACCAAGGCGATGAATTTAGAGCACTAAAATAAGAAAGCCTAAGAAAGCAAGAGCTTACTATAACAGGAAAGTAAAAGTCTGAACCAAGGCCCCCAAAGAATCATAAGAAAGAAAAACAAGCAAGTTAATCATGTCCCTAGCTTCCCATTGGCTATTAAAAAGGCTTTAGACCCACTTTTGTTGTTTCCCTGAAGCAAACATACTGATGTACACTTTGTGCATATTAAACCATTTCCTGGGCTTATTGTTTCTCCCAGGATGATCTCATTTTTAATATTGTATGTGTTTTTGAAAACTGAATAAATTATTTTGTTAAATTGTGAAATTTTATTGTGAGATATATAATAAACACAAATATATACATATACACACAATTTATGGGTGTGTACCTGTGTGTACAGATCAAAACCCTTAAAATAGTTTTAGGATTGGGTAAACAAAGAAGGTTAACTTAGCAGAGGAATATATATCAAAGCCAAAATAACTTTCACAGAATGCTTACCAACCGTTTCCATCAAAACTGCCTAGGTGCCTGGAGTTGTGCTTTGCAAAACAAGTGAAATGATTTCACATTGTCTAAAAACAGCAAGTATATCTTCAGGAATTAAGTGCATACAAGAATATATGAGCATGGAGAAATAAAACATGAAAGGAATAAGGTACAGTTCTAGAAACACTGATGCTTGACACATCCACAAGTAAATTTATTATAATATTTGAAATATGCAAGTATAAGGAGAACCCAAAGAACTTCAACTCCAGTCCTCCAAATACTATTGATCAAACACAAGTTCCTGGGACTGTTCTAGAGGGCAGGGCAGGAAGCATACCTACATTAATGTTTTGGAAAATATGAGTCAAGACCCTCATTAAGTCATGAAACCAATATAATATATTAAAAGCATTTTTCATGGAATAGAACAAAACAAAATAGAAAAGAATAGAAACAAAAAATAGAAAAGATAATGTCAGTGTGTTATCCAAGGCAAGCCGGCTGTTTCCAGAAACTTTGTTTCAGGTATGTACATGTACAGAGATAGATAGAAGATACATTTTTTATTTTTTTTTTATTTTTTTTTATTTTTATTTTTTTGATACATTTTTTATTGTGGCTACTTGCCAAATGTTTTGATAGCTCCTACCTTTCACAGTATTAGTGAGAAACAATTTGCATGGTACCAATAAGGGGATGTTCTACTTTGGAAGTGCTGCAAATGGTGACCTTTCTGCTAGTACAAATGACAAAGCACTTCACAAATAAAACCCTGCAGTTGCAATAATCAACACGAAGTGATGATGTGGGGGAAGAAAAGGAGAGGAGGCAAGAGCAGTGGGAAGTGGTTGGCGATGATAAAGAGCCACTTCAATCTATCAAAGAAAAAAAAAACATAGCTATTAGATTAGCTGCTGCCCACAACTAGTGGTTTATTCTCCACTTCCACATCCCATACACCCCCTTCTTCTTCTTTTTTTTTTTTTTTTCAAATGTGTGAGTTCCTGGACAATACAGATTTTGACATTTCTCATAATATAGAATGGCTCAAAAATCATTACAATCAACAATCATTACAATCAACTGAGTGAAATGGCTGGAAGATGCTTAAATGCCTTTAGTGCCAGCTTCTCACTCACTGAAGCAGACCTCAGACCATCTCTCACCACTGATTAGGCCATCACTTAATGCATTTCCAGCAATGTAGCTGGGACTCTGATTTCATAGGGAAAAGGAGAAATGGGGGGGGGGATGAAAAAGTTGAATGTTTTCATATGAACTGAAAGGTTTCCCTTGATCTTTCTATATCCTATAACTTGACATCAACAGCATTCCCCTTCTAATTGTGCTGACAAGAGATTGTTTTGGATTCTATTTTAGGGCAAGCTTCTTTAGGTTTCATGTTTGGCTTCTTAGTCACAAGATAGCACTAAATGTGAGGTTTCCCCACACATGTGTATTATTTAGACATTTATTATGAGAATGAGCTGTATGTGCATCTCAAAGAAGGTCAAGAGAGACCATGCCCTATAATGGAGGGAATTCTAGGTTGTGAGTCACTAAAAAGCAGGATAAAATGGAAACATTCCCATAGTTCTCAGGGTTTAGTTCCTTTGTCAGTAAAACAAGTAAGTACTTGGACTAAATGTTATCAGATATTCTTTTCATCCTAAAACTCCTAGAATTTCTCCCTAAAACCATGGAACAAATATAAAAATGCTCACCAAATAATCCATTTCTCCAAATTTCCCAGCCTCCTTTGGACTTGGTTTGGGACCACATACTAGTTCTAGCCAATGGGTTGTGAGCAGAAAAGAGGTATGTCACTTTTACGCTTAGATATCTAAGAGCAGGTTTGATTTAAGATCGCCAGATTTAGCAAATAAAAATACAGGGTACCCAGTTAAATCTGAATTTTTAGTAAATTAAAACATTTTTGGTAAGTATGTGCCAAGCAATTTTTTGGACACACTGATACTGAAAAAGTTATTCATTGTGAATTTAAAACTCAAAATTAACTGGGTACCCTATGTTGTCTGAGAAGTCTAGTTTAACTTTTAAGAATCTCTCATCCGCTGCTGAAGCTACCCCTGTTGACCTAGAAGCATAACTAGCTGCAGGAAGATGAGATTCCTGAAAAGCTAGGAAGAAGTTAATTGCCTTGGAGAGTCCTACAAACAGCATCAGAATTCTCAGGGGGGAAAAAAAAGACTTTTTTAGGTTAAGTCTTTGCAATTTCAAGATGTATTTTTTTACAGCTTTATTGAGGTATAATTGACATATAGCATTATATCAGTCTTAGGTGTATAACATGTTGATTTGAAAACTTACATGTTACAAAATGATTACCACCAGAGCATTAGCTAACACTTCCATCATATCTCATAATACCATTTCTTTTCTGTGGTGAGAATATTTAAGATCTACTCTCCCAGCAACTTTCAAGTATGTAATACTGTATTATTAACTATAATCACCAAGATGTACATTAGATTCCAATAACTTGTCTTAGAACTGGAAGTTTATACTCTTTCACCAGTATTTCCCCATTTCCCTTACCCTCCAGCTCCTGGTAACACCATTTACTCTTTGTTTCTATTAGTTCAGTCTTTTTAGATCCCACGTGTAAGTGGTATCATGTAGTATTTTTCTTTCTCTGTCTGGCTTATCTCACTTAGCATCATACCATTGAGGTCTATCCATGGTCTTGTAAATGGCAGGATTTCCTTCTTTCTCATGACTGAAGAATATTCCTTTGTGTACATACACTTCATCCATTTATGGACACTTAGGTTGTTTCCATATCATGGCTATTGTGAATGATGTTAAAACAAACATGGGAGTGCAGATATCTTTTCAAGATCCTGGTTTCATTTCTTTTGGGTATATAGACAGAAGTGGATCCTATAGTACTTCTATTTTCAATTTCTTGAGGAACTTCCATGCTGTTTCCCACAGTGGCTACATCAATTGACATTCTCACCAACAGAGGTTCCCTTTTCCCCACAACCTCACCACTGCTTATTTCTTGTCTTTTTGATAGCAGCCATTCTAACAGGTGTGAGGTGATATCTTATTGTGGTACTAACACTACAAGAGGCTATTTTCCCTTAGACAATTTTCTGTTCCAATAAAGGGAACTGACATTCAAAACAATTCAAATTGACTCTCCATAGGATGTTCCTATGAATGTTCAAACCATAGAATCTTCCAATTTATTATGTGACAGGTTCATATTTTAGTCTACTCTGTCTATCTAGGATAGAGTTGGAAAACTCAACTGTCTTCAGGAGAGAATATATCAATAAGTAAAGCATTCCAGGAGTTAGAGGCATTTGGAGAAGCAGGGAAGGAGGGGGCATGTTCAGAACAAAGGCAACCATGTGACTCATTATCAGTTAAGTAGCCAGTGGGGATATAAGCCCAGTATTGCCAAAGATTCCATTATTCAATGGAAGCCAGAAACTCAAGAGAAAGATTATATGAAATCAGCTATATCATATATTGAGAATATGTTTAAGCACTGAGCCATGATACTAAATAAAATATGCCTATAGACTCATAGTTGCAGCCTTTTGTTAGTCATTAGTTGTTGAAAACTAGAAAAATTCTAGGAAAATGATATGATTCAAGAAAGGGGGAAAAGTTTTGAAAACACAAAGCTATTTAGGATACTATCAAAGAAGAGATCTCCAAAGACCTGCCTTTAAGGAGAAGTAATAATAGTGGCAAGCTATATTCAATTTCTCCTTTGGCTGGAGATAATTAACAATGCATGACTTAAACAGTCTGCCCACCAAACTCTACTGGAAAAAATGACCCAGTGAGCTTGTCGGTGTGGAGAGGGGGCAACAACTGATCCAAATGGAAGAAAAAGTTAATCAAGCTCCATTCATAGCTGTCTATCTAAGACTAACAGTTAATCTTTACATTCAGCTTCTCCCACCCCTCAGCTTCATTTCAGCCACACTGACCTACTTGCTGTTTCTTAAACTTGGGGAGCCCAGCTCCCATTCAGGGGCTTTCTTCTTGCCTGCAACTGCCTTCCCCAGATATACATGTCACCTCCCTCTATTCCTTTCATGTCCTTAACTGAAAGTCATCCTGTCAATAGGGCCTGCCCTGGCTACAAGATCCCAGTTTTTTTTTTTTTTTAAGATTTTATTTATTTATTCAGGAGAGACACACAGACAGAGGCAGAGACACAGGCAGAGGGAGAAGCAGGCTCCGCGCAGGAAGCCTGATGTGGCACTCGTCCCAGGACTTCGCCCTGGGCCAAAGGTGGCACTAAACCTCTGAGCCATCCAGGGATCCCCAGGATCCCAGTTTTTAACCGGCCCCTCTACATCCACAGGCCCCAGTCCTGTTCCATGTCCCTCTAGCACTCAAGTGTAGAGTCAGAATAATGCCATTGGCTTATCTCTTCTCCCCTAGCCCATCTCTTGTCCCCTTTAGCTGGAGATACTAGTTTCTGACTCCTATCTTCAACTTATGTTCTACCCCTTCTATTAATTTTTGTCTTCCGCCATTATATCTCTTTAGAACTCCAAGGGTATACTTATTGACTTTAAATATTGCTTTTCTAAAAATAGCATCCTAGCCTAAATCCAAGAAAACAGCATAATTTCTCTGAGGATATTAATTATAGTTTTCTTTAATGTTTTCATGTTATCTTCTGTGGCTTGCACTTGTGTTTATCAGTTGGTCATGTATGTCAGAGGCTTCCTGCAAACGCTTGGTCACCCGTGACTATCTGCTCATATTTAAACTTGAGGCTCCGGGAAGCACGATTGCATTCTCTGCTTTCCCAGGCTTGACTTGTCACCTTGTGGGCATCAGAGTGTGGGGATCTGACTGGTGGGTTTCATTCTAGGCAGCCCCTTGGTTGGGATAGTTGGGTTTCCCACAAAGAATCTTCCAATCCCTTGGCCAGGAGGTACAAGCCCAGCTGCCAGGTTCTGAGTCATACATGGAAAGGCAGGCATCCAATGTCTCACTGTTTGGTAGGTGGCTCTGCTTTTCATCCTCTGCTATCAGTTCTGCTTGCCCAGCCTTCTTCTGGAATTGGAGTGACATGGTTGCCTAAGTCTAGAAAAAAAAGGCAGAGATGTAGGAGTCTAGTTGCTACTTACTCAGACTCTCATCCGATCCCATGATCTAGATCCACCTTTACCAGGACTCAATTCCTGAGCCACCACAGATCAGCTTGATTCTCGACTTCCTCTCTTGCTAACTCACTTCTCCATATTTTCTGTGTTTTACCAGACCGGTTTCGACTCACCCCTCTGCCTCACAACCTTTCTTCCAAATTAGTCTTTTGTTCTTATGGACTTCTTTGGTTATTCTTTTAATGACTTTCCTCCTTTTCACTGAATGTTTGGGAAACTGCGATTTGACCCTGGACCTGGAAAACTTAATAGCTATCTACTTTACCACTGGAAAACTGTTGCCCATCACAGACTTTGGTGGCAAAAATGAGACCTGTGAAAAAGTGTTGACCAAAAAGAACAATAACTTTGACCCAAAGAACAATGACATGTTAAGGATAGGATATGGTTTCAACTAGGCAAAAAAGCTTCAATATATCAGTTGCAGAACTGCAATGATATGGAAAATTGTAAGTCATTTGGAAGAAACTGTTTTGGGAGAACAGAAAGGAACATCATTTTTCCTACCAGACATATCTTTCAGGAAGGACTAGTGGAGAAAGCAACCACGGTGGAGATAGGTTATTCAGAGACAGTCTCATGTACAGATTGTTGCAGGGGAAGGTAGAGATGAAGTAAAGTGAGAACTCAAGGGTTAATTTCCTTAGGATGTTGAAATAACTCCTGAGACATGAGACTCACACAGTATAGAAATAACTGGACAGGCAGTTGGGGGATCAGAGTTCTGGAATAGCTTGTAGTTTAACTTGTTTTCCAGCTGAGTGGTGTTGGGCAAGGGACTGACTAGGGTGCAGAGGCTATTACTTAGTTGGCAGTGTTAACCCCACACATTTCCCAGTGAGTTAAAATTATAAGGCCAATGACATTAAGTGGTACTGAGTTGAATACTGTTTTGTTTTAATAGCAATACATTTAATGTCATAACTTACATATAAAAACCTATAAATTTTAAGGATATTTTTCCTGGAACGCTTGGCTGGCTCAGTTGGAGGAGCATACAACCCAGGATCTCAGGATCGTGAGTTCAAGCCCCATATCGTTTGTACAGATTACTTAAAAATAAAATCTTTTAAAGAAAAGATTTTTTAAGATGTTGAAGGAAAACAGGCAATTAATTTTTTAAGATACAGTAAACAATAATATTTATGGCATGCAGACATAGTAAATATCTTAAAGTGATTAACCCATGAATGGGCAATATGGGAAACACTTGACTTGCTAACTTTCTTCTCTGTATATATGTTTGGATTTCATGCATGGTTTCATTTCTACTTTTTTTTTTTTTTTTGAGGGCATATTGAGAAGACACATTTTTAAAGTTAAAGAATCAATTCAAAATGCTAGCATCAGCTTCCCATTTGTTTTAAGGAAGATATTTTTTCCCCTTCCAGAACATGGAAAAGCAAGGCTATGTACAGTTCATTAAGACCAAGGATCTTAGCAGAAATGGTTTGCTGTAGGCACTGTTGAAACAGATTGGTTATAGCACCCTTGTCTAATAATACCAAGGAAAGCAAAACTATGACAGGCATCCAACTTGGCAGTATTTTCCCCAATGAGACCATTTTGTTTTTGGCAACCAAAAATTAAAGCTTCATCAGATATACATAAGAAATGATTCAAAAAAAAAAAAAAAAAAGAAAGAAATGATTCATAGCACTGAAACTCCAGATCTTGCTCTCTCTTCCCAGGAATACAGGAAAGCCAGTGCATTTACCTGTAGAGATGGCATTACAGGAAAATATTTTCAGAGTACTCTTCCCAGTCACAGACTTCTATGGATTGGAGAATTTTCCCATTTCTTCCATGATAATGAATAACAACATTAAGACAGATGTTCTCCTAACTGAATTAGGTAGAAATCAATCAATCATTTGACCCTTAGGTGATTTAAGGTGAAAAAATGTAAATTCTTAGATACACCACTGTTATAGTGATTAATCAGTTTAGTTATGTTTTGGAAATTACTGTAGATACTAAATATGCTCTTTTTTTTTTTTTTCCATTGAAAAATGGCCAATCTTGAAAGGGACATTAAATTGCCTCAGCACTGGTTTGAAGGATATATCTAACTTCCAGCTAGTTAGCTGTTTGGCCCCAGGAGTGATACTAACCTTCTCTAAGCTTCGAGTTACCTACCTACAAAATAAAATAATAAGAAAATGCAACTAAAGAGGTATGCATAAATATTAAATAATATAACATATTAAGTGAATGGAAAGAGCAATTGATGTATTTAAGATTAAAGGCATTATTTTTGCATTGATCTACACAAACATGTTCCAAGGTCAGTTTGGTACTGTAGTTAAAATCTGGAAATGTCAGATTTTTTTCCACATAACAATACTTTTATTAATGTCATTCGTTAAATTTCCACATTTTTTTCCTGTTTTGCTCTATTTCGTTCTCTATTATCTTCTCTCAAAACCATGTAGTTGCTTGCATTGTTTCCCTGCATAGTGGAAGATGTTGGCGGCTTAGGTTTTTTGTTGTATTTTATTTTCAAAGATGTGTTCTCAGACCTTTAAATGTGGCTCTGCATCTCTTTTTTGTATTGTCAACTTTTTAAAAAGCTCGATTCATTTAGCTGTGCGCAGGCATGTTGTTAGAATGAGGCTCTCACAATCCACTTGGGAGAACAAATAAAATCTTGCAGTCTTTGCTGATGCATAATCAATAAGGACCTGGCTGCCAGAGATTTTACTTATCTTACAGCTACCTCTGCAGCATAAATGGAGATTAGAACACTCAAGGGTTCTGGTGATATTCATAAACTTTGCTGAAGGATTTTGGTTTCAGACTTAATGAACCCACCTTGAATGCTTTTATCATTTTTCATCTGCTGGAGATAAATTATCAATCTAAATTCCCTAAAGACATCCAGTCTTAGCACCCTGATTTATTCTTAAATTAGTAGATTCAAATCTTTATCTCATTCTTGTTTCTGAGCTGTGCTTCAGAGAGGATATAAAAGCATGGAAGTGTCCTGATATGACAGTTGTGAAGGGTACCACAAACTTCTCACTATATTATTTCATCTTTTTCATTTAAGAAAAAAAATGACTCAGATACTAACTGTATTAGTTTTCTAGGACTGCCGTAACAAAGTGCCACAAACTAAGTGGCTTAAACAATAAAAATTTATTGTCTCATAGTGCTGGAAGTAGAAGTCCAAGATTACTGTGTTCACAGGGCCATGTTCTCTGAGGACTCCAGGGAAGGATCTGTTCTAGGCCTTTCTTCCAGCTTCTGATAGTTCCTTGTCTTATGGCAGCATGATTCCAATCTGCACTTGGCTTTCTCCCTATTTGAGGGTCTGTCTCTGTGTCCAAATTTGCTCTTTGTAAAGACAGCAATTATTGGACTAGGGGCTCATTACTCTGGTATGACCTCATCGCAATTAATTTACATCTGCAAAGACTCTATTTCCAAATAAGTCACACTCTGAGGTACTGAGGATTATGACTTCAACATATAAATTAAGGACAGGAGGCACAATTTAACCCATAATTTATTTATGAATCACATTTTGGACAGATAGACTCATTTATGAATCAATCACTTTATTCTAAGACCTAGTCCATAATAAGTGCTTATTCTTCAGATTGGTCCCTAGTAGATGACTTTACAGCAGAGGACTCAGGGTTTCATTCAGGGGTATCTGTTGACTGTGAACTGACTATATATAGAAATATCTTTTCCTTGTTGTGGCTGAGGTTCATAGTATGTAGTGTCTCAGCAGATGTAAAATACACAGAAATAAAGCATGTAAGGTTCTGATATGGCACTGACTCCTAAAACAGTCCTGTCTCTGAGTCTGTCTAAAATGTCAAGATAGACCCCTTCATGAATGGATGCCTAAATTGAGGTATAAAATTGTGAATATGTTAATTCTAATTCAGATAAATTAATCAATTGTTAAATCTTCTGATTCCTATTTCACAAATGATGGAACTTGATATAAATTCCTATGTCTCATTTGGCCACCCTAAAATTCTCTAAACTTCTAGGAGTGGGTCTTCACCACTCACACTGGCATACAGAATTTAGTGAAAAGTGTGGGTTATGATTTTTGGTATGCATTTTACTTATAGTAACAGAACTTTATTTAGGAGGCAGTCACTTAAATAATTCCTTTTAAGGACTATGGCTTACAGAAAATCATGATTCCACCTAACAGAGTATATAGCACACGGTTCTTGCTTTAAAAAAGTATCTGTTGAATGAATAAAAGTGATTTACCAAGAGATCAGTGCTTGTCCTACTTTAAATTTTTTTCATAAGCATTCATTCACCATGGACAAAATTTGAACTAGAGACTAAGGAAAAAGAGATTAAGGGAGAGAAAAGGCTGAAGATAGAAGGGTAGGCAAAATGACAAAAAGAGAGAGGAAAAGAGAGAAGCATATAGAGGGATTAAGAAGAGATTATAATTCCTCAGTTGTATGCATTACACCACGCTGCTCTTTGAGAAGTCATTCTTATTAAAGAACACTTGTACCTTCAAATAGAACTTGGAATTTGAAATAGCTTTCAAATATTCAACTCACCCATTTAATGCAAAATAAATGATTTGTTAAAAGGGAGAAAAAAAATCCAAGAGGCTGAGTCATGGCAAGAAGTCTTAAATCCGATTGGTTTATTTTGATTGCATTTGCAAGTACCTGATGAAAATGTGCAAATCAGTCCATCTCAGCATTTCAGGCTTCCTGTTGATTGTGTGACAGAGTTGCCAGGCACATAACACATTTGTTTTACAGCACTGCATGATGAACTCACAGTGTTTTACCTCCAGGACTGAAAGTCCTTAATTTGTTCTTTGAGGAACAGTCTGTTTTCATCAGGAGACATGCTTTGCGTTGATCAAGCAATTCTACAGAGAGTGACATTAAAGAAAAAGAATCTGGGGATCAGGGTTAGCAAGGAAGTATCTGCCCAGTGCCCATGAAAACATAGCAGTTTTAATTTCCAATTAAACACATTTATCAATTTTTAGATGAAGTTTTCACAATATGTCCACAACCAGCACAACAGCAATCTCCAGGGCGAAGAAAAAATGAAACAAAAGCAACAGGAAAAAATGATCAGTGAATTTGTAGTGAGTGCTCTGTTTAAGGGAAGTAATATTAAGTGCCAAGGAGTATGAAATGTGTTTAAAATACAGTTTTGATAAAACATTACTGTCTGCTTAAGAATCTATTATCATTTTTATAAATCTAGTTTGAATAAGTTGTGGGGTGAAAAAATATATATATGTACAATGGATATTGGTTTTCGAAAGCTGGTTTAGAATTCCTCTTGGGAAATACTTTGAGGTATTTTACATATATATATATATATATATATATATATATATATATATATATACACACTATCTCCTACATGTTAGCTACCTTCTTCGGGTGGGAGATGCAGGGATGAAATGACAGGTGCTGTCCCTTCCCACGTGGAGACTATAGTCTACTCTGAGTTCATCCCCACAGGCCACTGGGAATAAAGGTGAGGAAAAAAGCAAAAAAGATTCACATTGTGCTCAAGGTAGGAAAGGAGCAGTAATTTAGGGATAAGGGCAAACACAAAATCAAGTCAAAGGTAAAAGTTTGAGAGAAAAGAGAAGACCATGAATAAGGAAAAAAAACCTTAAACCTGAGGTTGTAAAAAATGACTGGAAAACGATTGAAAAACCAGACTGTCCAATATCCACTTTAAAAATATCTGTGTAGAGGTCTCATGTGTCAGGATCTTTGTCATTACCTGGGAGTAACCAGAATCATCCACTACACCGCTGGAACTACCCCCAGACATAGAGAGTTGGCACGCAGAAGAAGCTGGAAACAGCCGAGATGTCCAGCATAAGCAGTAGGCACAGGGCGATGCAGGGCAGTCTTGGGGAGGTCAGGATCAAAGATGAAAACCTGACCAGATCTTAAAGGACACAGTGGGACTCCAAATGAAATCCACTACAGAAATCTCTCCTTGTCTCTCTCGCTCCTTGGGTGTGCGAGCTCATGGATACATTTATGAATAACATACGAATAAGTCACTTTTAAAAAGAATTTTAAGTTTGAATCTCAAATTCAGCAGCCAGCCACTTCTGTTTGGTTTCTTAAATCGTAAAATTGATCCTGCTGGCAACAGCCTCACTTCACATAGCCTCGGCATTCTCATCTGTGCATTAGAGGCTTTCTCTTTCTTTTCTGCAGCACATTTCCAAAATCCAAATTCAAGAATAGACATTAAAGCAATTTGTAGATTGCCACCTGGTAAATAAGTAATTATAGCAATGACTTTGTATTTGTTCAGCTCTGAACTCTTCATAAAGCTTTTGACCATATGTCGTCTGCTTTTCCATTCACAAAAACTCTGCAAGGTAGACCTCATTGATCCTCCTGGCAGACAATAAGCAAAGTTCAGAGAGGCCAACTGAGTAGTTCAAAGTCCCACAGCAAGTAAATGGCAGAGGGGCCACTTCCTCCTTCACGAGCAGTCCTTTTCAGCAGTGTCTGGGTGGCTCAGTGCATTAGGCATCCGATTCTTGATTTCGGCTCAGGTCATGATCTCAGTGTCCTGAGATCCAGCATGCATCCACTCAGTGCTGGCATCAGGCCTGCTTAAGATTCTCTCTCCCTCTCCCTCCCTTCTCTTTCCTCCCACTGCTTGTACCCACACAGCATCGCATTCTCTCCCTTAAAAAAAAAAAAAAAGAGCAGTCCTTTTCTATAACCTCCATTTCCTTTTTGCTCTTTAAAGAGACATCAAATAATCGGCAGCAGCTTCAGCTTCACCTAACCCATCCTGCCTTCTGATCATAGTGAGCCAGCTCTGTACAAATGACCCATTGCCAGAAATCTTGGACTATCCAATGTTTCGATTTAGTTAAAAACAAATATCCAGAAGTATGGGGAAGGTAGACTTAAAAAAAAGAAACTGAAGACATTGAGGTTTAAAACAGAGCTCTTATCGTGCTGGGTAATTGCTTTTCATAGTTTTTTTTTTTTTTTAAGCAGAAAATATAGATCCATAATATGCTAATGAACATTCACACTCACAGCATGCGCTGTAATGACTCTGGTGGAGAAGCACGCAGCTTCCATTCGGTTGGGAACAGGCTGCCAAATGAGATCATATCTAGTTTCAAGCAATCAAAGATTAAACAGTATCTGTAGCTTACTCCAAAATACACACACGTGCACACGCACACCATGACTACCACCATCACCACCATAAAATAATATTTTAAGTTACCATAAAATAGAAATGTAACCAGAGAGGAAAAGGAAGCTTTAGAGCAAGTAGTGCAATTGAGCCAAAAAATTAAACATTTTTAAAGGTTAAAGTATACAAAATAAATTACGGATCTGATGGAAACTCCATTCTCACCCACTCTTATTGTCAATCACAATCCTTAGAAGTGCCAGAAGCTGAGAGACATAACATGAATGAAGAAAAGTTGATGTATGATTAAACACAGGACAATCACCTTAACCCTTTGCTTAGACCGACACAGCTTCTCTTCTCAGTATGGATGGGCTTAAGCAGGGATATGCTTTACAGAGGAGTGAGAAGACCCCTGCCCCCCCTCCCTCACAGTAACATAGTTGCCAACATTTCAGATCCCAGCACATCAGACTCAAATAATTTACTAATGGTCTCCCTGCATCATTTTGCCAACTGATGGGAGAAAACCCAGAGTCAATAAATAGCAGATTATTTTTACTATTCTTCAGTCTCTGATGAGTGACTGCACATTGCGCAGCCGTGATTTTGTGCACTGCTGTCACCTCTGCCTTCCTCTGTTTTCTCTAAGAACTAAAACAGATTTGACTCCTTGTCATAATTTGAGTCTATATTGTTAGTGCCTTTCCATAAGATGCAGTCCATTCTAATCTCCTACACCTCCTTCTGAGGCACTCCATGCAATACTGAGATAATACTATCTCAGTCCCAAATATCTATCTGTCTATCTATCTATCTATCTATCTATCATCTATCTATCTATCTATTTTATTTTTCCCCCAATTTAAGGCAGCTTTATATCTAAGTGTATATGGAAGTACAAGTGAATGTACAGATGTGTCTTCATTTGGGTTCTTCCAGAAGCCAACCCTGAAATAAGGATTTGAGAGCAATTAGGGTACTTGGAACATTATCCAAGGAAACAGTAGTGAAGGGTGCTACTGACAGGTTGTGTTAATTCTCCTGTACTTTCATTCTGCTGTGCAAGAAGGCAGACCTAGCTCCAGCTAACAAAAAGCCACTGGACAAAGAGAAGCAAAGTGTGGCATTTAGAAGTCAGAACTCCATGCATTACGCAGTAAAACCCCCAGAGAATATAATGAAACACCAGCATAATTTGCAAGAGGCTAGATATAACCCAGATAGAATAAGAGTAGAATCCCCATCATCAGGATGCTGTTAGGATGAAATGTTTACATATGTGTAAACCACGTAGGGTCTATGTATGATAAGTATTCAGTAGGCATTATTATGTTAGACCTATAATTATTAAGATTTTTAAAATAGATTATTGTGATTATATATTTTACCTCTTTGTTGTATATTCATTTTTTTCTCTTAGTAATCATTCATTTCTGTTTTTATGTGTTTCTTGTCTATTCCAGAAGTTATTTTCATGACTTAAAATAATATATAACATGTAAACAAATCAAAATGTAGAAAATAGACATTCAGAATTATAGAATGAATCAATGAAGATGAAAAACAGCTATCATAATGACCTGCACATTTGTTTTGACTGGCTAGACATTTGTTTACAAGCTATTTAAAAGACAATGTAAAAACAGCAAGATTGCAAGCCAAAACTAGCTTCTTATTTAATCTGAGCAAAAATACCAAGGGAAGAATAAGGAAACTTTTCTGAAATCCATGGGCCTGGGTGTTTGAAGGTCCAGAGACAACATATGGAAAATTTTGGCCACATATAAGTTTCCATAAAACTTATATTCCATTACCAGGAATATAGAACTCATCAACATATGATATATGTTTGCCATTTATACAGAGATGTACTGTGGACATAGTCATGTGAGGTTTCTCCTGCTTCTGAAATCCCAAATGACTTTAGTGTGCAGAAGGTAAGTCTGGGGCAGCCCGGGTGGCTCAGCAGTTTAGCACTGCCTTCAGCCTAAGGAGTGATCCTGGAGACCCAGGATCGAGTCCCGTGTCGGGCTCCCTGCATGGAACCTGCTTCTCCCTCTGCCTCTCTCTGTGTCTGTCATGAATAAATATATAAAATCTTAAAAAAAAAAAAAGAAGAAGAAGAAGGTAGGTCTCTTCTTACAGACTCCTACAGCCCATAGAAAGAAGAGGTAGGTTAGTGGTTCTCAAACTTTCTTGGTTCATGACACCCTTAATGTTTAGTAATACTTCTGTGTGCATCAAAGCCAAAATTAATACCTCCCAATTCATTAAGTAGTTAGAAGTTGGGTCCAAGAAATTGGAAAAGTATTTATGTTATAGTAATAAAAAAAAACATTGATAATACAGTTGACCCTTGAACAATTCAGGGGTTGGGGGCACTGACCCCCTCACTGTTAAAACTTTATGTATAATTTTTGAGTCCCTAAAAACTTAACTACTAATAGCCTGCTGTTGACCAGAAGCCTTACCAATACCATACACAGTCTATTAACATATATTTTGCATGTTATATGTATTATATACTGTATTTTTACATTAAAGTAAGCCAGATAAAAGAAAGTGTTATTGAGAAAATCATAAGGAAGAGAAAGTACATTTACAGTACAGAACTGGGAAAATATCTATGCATCAGTGGACCAGCACACTTCAAACCATGTTGTTCGAGGTTCAACTGTAATACACACAAATGTAAAGAAAAATAATAGTTTATTTTTAAAATAATACTGACAAAGGGATGTGTTTTCTGTTGGGTTCTGCATACTAACCTTACTTCCAACTTCTAACAGTTGCATTCTTCAACTGAAAATAATCTCTGGCCTCAGAGCATCATGATCTTCACCTGCCACTGCAGGTGAGAAGTACCAGGGAATTAACATCCCCAAGAGCACTCCCAACCAAGCAGTAGTAAGAGTCAGTGCATGAATGCTCCAGCTCCCTTAGCCATTAAGGGCATGACTCTGAGATGTTTGTATTTATCTCCCAGAGCTCCCCATTGGGATTAAGCTCCATTTATCCACAGTGAGTGTTTGCTTGATAATGTCTCCTTTTATTGACTGTCTTTGTATAACTTTCCTACTTCCTCCTTCTTTTTTTTTTTTTTTTTTTTTTTTTTTTTTTTTTTTTTTTTTACTTATGATAGTCACACAGAGAGAGAGAGAGGCAGAGACACAGGCAGAGAGAGAAACAGGCTCCATGCACCGGGAGCCCGACGTGGGATTCGATCCCGGGTCTCCAGGATCGTGCCCTGGGCCAAAGGCAGGCGCCAAACCGCTGCGCCACCCAGGGATCCCCTACTTCCTCCTTCTAATATTGCCTGAAATCACCTCCTAAGCAATAAACTACTGTACTGAACCCTGGTCTCAAGGTCTTCTGGAGAAAATCAAACTGAGAAAAATGAATGAATGATTCATCAATCTTATACCATATACTAGCTATTCTTGTAAAGTTTCTCACTTCTTTCCTTTGCTCTTTATCCCAGCTCCTAAATTAGAGTGTTATTTATCATAAATAGGCACAGAACTAATCATTATATTCTCATGGTGCCTAATCACAATTCATTCAACTGAAATGCATCAAGCCCCCAGTTTTGCATGCTGTGTTCAATGTTGGAAATACCAATATAAATCAATATAAATAAGACATATAATTTTTGCTTTCAAAAGTTCATAGTCTCAAGAGTAGAAAGACTTATCAACTGGTGACTATTGATATATAGTAAATACCTGCTGAAAGCCCTCAATAAATAATTCTTGTATACCTGAATTAATAAGCATCCTTCTTGCTCCCAGAATCTTCTTTAATTTTTTCATTATGTTCTTTATTTCTTTATATAACATTCTCAGAGGAAAGGAAGAGAAGTGGGTATAGGTCATAAGTCACATGTTAGGACATGTCCCCTTTGTCATCTCTGCAGTAAAAGTAGGCTCTATTTGGTCCATTTGTTTTGAATAATGCATTGTGAGACCAAGACTGTAAGTCTCACCTTGGGCAGACACATGGAAAAGAAAGCATGAAAGAATTAACACAAATCCATCACCACTGCTAAGGAAAGGGCTTAAAATTATCACTTGTGGTGGGAGATAGCTTCATGCTTATTAGTAAAGGAGATAGATTTATGAAAAGAATCATCTGGATTCTTCCCCTTTACCCAACTCATTAATAATAAAGTTCCCTTGGGAAAGTCCTCTTCAGCAGTCAGGGATCAGGAAAGTGCTACCTCGGTCCATACATATTCAATTCAGTAGTCCCTTGCCAGTTTAGCCATGACTTTTTAAACAGAATTAAGTTAAATAACTAGATAGATAGATATCCATAGAGATATATAGTGAAGGATATAACGAATTCATAATTCTTTGCCCACCATCAACAGCAACAACAAACATGAATAAAATTACTTTAAAATAATTAGGAGTTGTTTCCAAGTTAACTATATTTTCATCAAAGGTCTAGAGCCAGCCTTATTAGAACAGTGGAAAGAAAATAATTCTACTTTCACACATGATGTCATAAAGTGATTCATAATGTGAGCATGATAACAGCTAGCAATCACAGTTTGAAGACATTAGCTCTCAGAAGCTAGATGCAAAGGGAACAGCCTCAGTGGCTGCCAGTATGATGGCTTGAAGGGAATGCCGTATTTCCCTTGAACAATTTAGTGCTCTGTTGGTCAGATACAGCCCACAATTTATGCCCCTGGGGTTAAGTATTGAAGGAAAAGAGACTTAAAACTCAACTAGGGGGTTGCTTCAAATGAATCACAGATAAGGAGATATTGTGTTTATATGGTTATGGTCACCATAACATGGTCACTATAACAGCCCTCTCTAAATGAGGACGTGAAAAACAGAAAACTCTTCATTGCCGTCCCATTTCGTTCATTTTCAGACAGCAAGAAAATTATCTACACCCGTGTGCATGCATGTGTATGCACAGCCAGTAACAGGCAAGAATATTTTAAGCCCTTGTACAGAGTCAGACATGGTAACTATGTCCCTGAAAATTTTCACAGCCGGCTACTGCTTAAACACAGGGAACCGATAAGTGAAGATGAAATTTGTATTTTAACATATTCAACTCCTGGACATTATTGCCAGGGATAAAAGAACAGGAAGCATGTTAGAAAAGTACACTTCATTTTTTTTTCTTCATTATCATTTTCCATTGACCTTTTGGAAAATAGTAGCAAAGTAACTATCTTGTTCACCCCTTTGTTAGATTCAATATAAGGAACTCACAAACACGACCAATTTCTGTTTTGTAGTGTTTCCTGGTTGTGTGTCTGAAAGGAAAGAGGCTTAGGGTTTTTATATGTTTGTATTATTTAAGGGATTTTAGATATGTGTGTTGAAGCAAGGGGAAGTAAATAATCAGTTTAGCAAAACTCTGCCATTTTGAACTAAAAGGGAAACTGCTTGAATTAATGCCTGTGTTGGAGTCAATACCATCTTTTTCCCTCCTGAGTATGTTCAGTACCTCACACTAGGCTAATAAAATGTTGCCTAGAAGCAGTCATTAGAGAAACTACTTTACTAAATAAGGATGTAAATAAGAATGAGTCACAATTTGTAGTGTATCAATTGTTTTAAGGGAATATTCCAAAGAACAATTTACATAAACCAATTAAAGACAACCCCAACAAATGAGTTTACATGATAAAATCAAGCCATGGGCTCCTCTAACTAGAAAACTAATAGTCCAAAAGTTTGTAGACATTTACATAGCAAGCTTGATACAAGTATTGCACAGTACTACACATCCACAATTCTCATACCCACTCCTTTTACTTTTATTGAACAAAGAAAAGAAGCACTGGTAATTCTCCATAAACAGATACACATAGACATCCATCCTTTCTTTTTTCTTTTTTTAAAGATTTTATTTATTTATCCATGAGAGACATAGAGAGAGAGAGGCAGAAACATAGGCAGAGGGAGAAGCAGGCTCCCTCCGGGGAGCCCAATGGAGGACTCGATCTCAGGATCCCGGGATCACGACCTGAGCTGAAGGCAGATTTTCAACGACTGAGCCACCCAGGTACCCACCCATCCTTTGTTGATGGTTAGCACGGAAGAAATAAAAACCTTATGTATATTTTGCTCCTGTTATCTGGGGTCTGTAGGAATACCATAAAGGGTGAAAAGTAGAACATCTTACAAAGTAAAAAGAAATCAGCATACTGATCACAAATGAATGGCTCTTCTGGAACAAAACAAAGCAAAATATGAACAACAAAAATAGTCTTTTTACCTCCCAGGGAATAATTTTAAATACATATGTGTTTTTAAGATGCAAAACTCATGCTATCAGAGACCAAACAAACCAGAGTGTTGCTATGATAGTTATGGTCAAATGCTAATGAATCAATTCAAGGTAGAGTAGAAATGAGAAGAGAATTAAGACAGCACCTTTAAAAACATGATTCTCCTAATCAAACTAGGAGACCAGACAGCAGGCAAATGCCAAGAAATAATGGTCTGATGTCTGCCCTTTCCGGGACATTTGTGTTAAAGAGCAATGTAATTTTTAAAACGTGGGAGATAACAGTGCCCAGGCAAAGAAAACAGTGCATTTTAAAGTATGTAATGAAGAATTTTCCTTGACAGGCAAGGAGAGCAAACACTGCTACTGGATTGATTCAGGATAATTTACCACCAATTCTTTAAAAGATACTCTTTAAAAATCATACAAAAAAAAAAAAAACCCAATAGCTCTTTGTTTTAGCTTCAGTCAGCCTCTATTCATCAGTTATCAATAAGGAAAAGACATGACTTATTTTTGTTATTAAGAAAACACTTAAATTTCCTCCACTGGTCCCTTCATCATTTTAATTTGAATCTCACAGGATCTTATACAGCATCTAAGCCAACATCAAAGATTTAAGAAGTAAAATGATTTGCTTGGTCTGCTAAATATTTGGAAACCAGACTTCACCTAGAATGGACTATCCTGGCTATATCTCTGAGACAGCTGAGGGGAGTGAATGTTTCCTTAGTGCAGAGATAGAACAATAAGCAAGAGAGACATAGCAGCTCATATTTCCATTTTTTTTTCCTCATCAGTGTCACAGAACCCTCAACGATTAAGTGTACTGGTACAAGCCGCATTGCAATAATCAACACAACGAGTCTCTTACTAAGATGGGGAGAGTCTGAAGAAAGTGTGTCTTAAGACAGTATAGCTAGTCCTTGGTTTTTCTGGGAGGATGGTAAAGGAAAGTCAGGCTTCATTAATGTCAACTCTGATAAAATTTCTGGGGACACAGGGACTTAAGTTATGGAGAGGTGGACTGAGTCTACCAATTCTTTCTAAACCAACATTTAACAAAGCTTTCTGAAAATATTACATATGGCATGTATCAACGTATGACATGTGGCCAATAACAACAAGTGTAAATTTAACTTGGGAAATTAGATATGAGAGGCATACTAACTCATTAATAACTTGTATTATTGAACTCTAGAGACAACACACAAGTAATTAGGCATGACACAGTCAATGGACAGTTTTGACCACCGGTGCTGTCACCATCAGAGGAGCAATGTAGTATTTTACAGGAGTGGGGGAGTAGGGATGTACTTTTGAATGTTCCACGAGACTTGATATTGAAAAGAGCCTTCTTGCATGCACATCAAGGTTAACAAAGGACAAAGACAGTGGTAGTCAGGAAAGGCTGCACTACTGTTGAGAGGTATATTTTCATTGGAAAGGAAAGTCAACAGCAGATAAATAACATAAGTAATAGCATCTACTAGAATTTGTTGTCATCAGTGAGCAGCAGCCCAGCTGTGGAGGGGATGATAGAACTAACAATTATGATCCTTTCATCCAGAAACCTATAGACCTAAGACATCTACAAACTGTACTTAAGAGTATACACAAATACAGTTACCAAAAATAATGTACTGAAGGAGATTATCATTATCACTTAGAAGGGATAGTTCTTTTTTTTTAGGATTTTATTTACTTATTCATGAGAGACACAGAGAGAGGCAGAGAGAGAGAGAGGCAGAGACAGGAGAAGCAGGCTCCATGCAAGGAGCCCAATATGGGACTTGATCCCAGGAATCTGGGATCACACCCTAAGCCGAAGGCAGATGCTCAACTATTGAACCACCCAGGTGTCCCAGAAGGGGTATTTCATATTAAAAACAGAGGAGTCAAGAAAGCCTAATAGAGGAATTACAGTAAGAGCTAGGTCAATTGAATTTCAGTGCAAAAAGACAGAAGTGCATTTAAGTCGTAAGGTCAAAGTAGGTGTAGTTAGAAATGACCACTCTTTTCAAAGGGATTTTGGGTAATGAAATTGAATGGAAGTGTTAGGTTTGGACTGTGAACTTCTTGAATGCCACACTAAAATGACATTATACTATAGAACAGAGCTGCCCGATAGAACCTTCTGTGATGAGGGAACTGCCTTATATTTGCATTGTCCAATATTGTAGGCATACGTGGCTATGGGGCATTTAAAATCTGGCTAGTGCAACTGAGAAACTGAATTTTAATTTTATTTAATTATAATTAATTAAAATTTAAATTTAAGTAGCCACATGAGGCTAGTGGTGTCAGTGTTAAACAGCACAGCTCTGGGGAGTGGGGAATCACTGTAGGTTTTAAGCACGGAATGACAAGATAAAAGCCATATTTTAGGCAAGTTAATTTGGCAGCAGTGTTTAGGAGAGTTAGGTGGAAAATGAGTAGTTCTCTTGAGATTGTACTGAGTTTATAAATCAATCTGGAAGAATTGACATCTTTAAAATATGAGTCTTCTAATCATGAACGTGATATGTTGCTACAGTTATTTAGGTTTTCCAATTTTTAAATACCCCTGAACAGGTTTTATAAGCTTATAGCATCATAGTTCATAATAACAAAAATATAGAAACAACCCAAATGTTCATCGAAAATATAATGTGTAAGTAAAATCAATGATGTGTTCTATTGCAAGGAAAAGGAAAGAGCTATTGTTATAGGCAATATCATGAATATATTAGGTAAATGAAGTAAGATACAAAATGATACACTTAATATTACTCCATTTAGAAAAGATACAGTAATAGACAAAACAAAAGCCGTTATTTATAAGAATTATAAAATCATATAGAAAAGCAATTATTTATTGTAAAAGTCAAGATAATGATTTCTTCTACATGGAAGGGATATAGTCGGAACATGGGATATTCCTAGGATTATTGGTGATATTGTTAATAACCTGGTTAATTCTCAATCTGTGTAGTTTGTATTGAAAGGCAGTTTCAGTGTATATATTTAGCAATGACTAAAGGCATAGTAGCCATAAAGGTAAAGTTATTATTTAAAACAAAAAAAAAGACATTGCTCAAAAGCTTCGTTGTTATCTTTCACAAAACCTCTATGCTACAGGAACCCATTTCTTTAACATTATTACCAACAATGATATCAAAGGTCATACATATTCCATTTATATATTGAAAATCACAGGGTTTAAGAAAATTTGCTACTTATTGGTTATAATTTGTCCTACTTGACAGTCTTTCATTATCTTATTTCATACTTGTGTAGTTTTCTATTGATGACAAGCCTACTCTTGGCTAATACTAAAATTTCCAATATTGATAAGATTCTGAAATTAGGTGAGCTTGCTAAGGCAAGAGTAATGATAATCACAGACCACCTAACAGGCAATTAATAGAAGGGACCTCTCATCTCTCAGCTCCAAAAATAATAATAATGACCAGAAGACTTCAAAATAAGTATACCTGTTTGACAAAAATAAAGAACAAAAAAAGAATGGTATCATGAGTCAGTGTCCCGGGTTCCCTGTACTTTACAAATTTGTAAAGATTATCATCCCAGTGAAGCTAACATTGGCATATGTCAGCTGGATGGTTTAAGAAAAAGCATAGCAAAGAAAAGAGAGATGAGGCTTTTTAAAGAGTTATAAAATTTAATACCGTAATCTCAGGGGCAGTGAGAAGATTTAAAAGAGAAATCTTGCCTGCATTCTCTGAAGTTTTCTATACTTTTTATTTAGTTACTCCCTGATTCCTTGAAATGCTTTTTAGTGTAAAAGAGAAGAGTGGAGGAATGTTTGGAGAGAGCCAAGATTTCCCCCAGGGAGGTAAGGGATAAAACATCTTGGGAGAGAGGAGGAAAGGATCCTGAAGAAATGGAAAGAGGGTTATTAGACCCAAGTACAGAAAGAAAATTAAAATATTCTGAAATTCAGAGGCCTGAGTGAAGGAAATCGTGGGGAGCTTCTCAGGACCTGAGAAGGGACTATGATGCTGAGAAGCCAAAGGGCCTGTGAGCAATTCCCTGACGGGTAGCAAAATTGCAATGAGAGCCCACAAAATAATTAATCCTAAATGCTGAGAAATAGGCACACCGGCAATACGTGCCTTTGCTTTGTTCTAGTTTCTGAATCTGAGTTCACAGTCCACAGCGGTGTCTTTCTTTTCTATCGGTAACACTCTGCACACATCTACAACATTTCATTCCTTTCTGGTGATATAGCTATGAATGTGTTACACATATCTTTGTACAGTTAAAAAAAAAAAAACAAAGCCTTACCTTTATTTCAAATGATGTTTTCATAAGAATCCACATTGCTTCCTGATTAACTTCTCTACCACCATTAAGAAAGTAAAGTTGTACCTATATGGACTTGATGGTGTAAAATTTAGGCACCAAGGTGGTAGAGATAGACCCCTCTAGAAAGCTTCTCCTCCCCCCCCCCCTTCCACTAATGGATTTAACATCCTTAAATTGCAAAAAGCAGGACCGAAAGGTGATGTTTTGACAAAATGAGCTCGGTTGTTTGGAAGCAGCCCCCAAGGCAGAAGCTCTGAATTGGGGGCCTGATGTGGATTTCTCCATAATGCAGATAAAACTTCATGATATATTTAAATCCTCTTCCGCAAACATTTCCCTGATTTGTTGCCAAGCTGTCACTGAATTTAGTAATCCAGACAGATTACCATAGGGGTTCTATTTTTAGGGTCCTTCTGTTACTGTGGCAGTTGCAGCTGATCGGATTACAGCTATATCCTACCCATGTAAAATGCATTGATGCTTCAAGAGGAACCTGCCCTCCACTCCCGTAATTACAATGTCAGACTCATCGCTGGATATTTCTCTCTGAATTTATTTTGTAGCTCCATCGTGGCCAATCCATTATTAACTCCTGAGATGGTGTGTTGTCTTTTAGTTTTGCTTAGTGCCTTTCAATACTAGCTCACTAGTGTGTGTGTGTGTGTGTGTGTGTGTGTGTGTGTGTGTGTGTGTGTGTTTTGGCGGTGGGGAGGGGATGATGGAAAATGCATGCTGTGGATCACAGAGGACATATATAATTTGTCTGATTCTGAGACAGGAAAATTAGCAACGCAGACATTTCTCTCCCATGAATGACAATACCTCCATCTAGTGGTGAAAATGAGCAAAATATTTATGTTGCCTTCAATGTCAGAAGAGGAAAGAAGCATTTACAAATTAGTCTCAAAACATAATTTGTATTTTACCTACAGAATATAAAATTTCTCCTAAGAAAAATATACATTCAGGTAGCCAGACTGGACCCTTCCTGCAGCCTTTGCAAGGGAAAAATAAGTCCATTTACCTCAGAGAAATTTTAGCCTCTGGAAATGACTGACCCTCAATGTTCAGGTGTGCAAGATTGGCCAATTATCTCTTTTATGTTTTTTTTTTTTTATGAGGCATTGGAAGGGAGACAGTTATAAAGCGTAGTGAAATAACAAGTTGAATTATTTCATTTGGATTTTTGTATTTTGTCTAAGAAGTAAATTTCCCATCTCTCATAAAACTACCTTTTATTAATTTCATACTATTTACACCTCAGTGAACTAGAATCTATATTATACACATATATTCAGGTAAATTGCATCTTTTCCTTGAAGGAATAAAGGCTAAAGAAGAACGTTGAGGCTTTCTTATTTCATAAATTACTGCAATCTCAATCCAAAAGCTCTTGCAATATAAAGCCAATAAATAAAGGCTGTCTTTTACAAATGCTCTTGACTGTGTTTTTGTTATCTCTTAATGCAAACTATTTATTGTTTTTAATTAATCTTCCAACTCATATCAAGTTATATCACTTGTAGTAACAAATTATTTACATAAGTATAAACATATAGTCAGCAAGCAGAAAAACCAAGGTGCCAATGAAGACAAACACCAACTTGCAGCAAAGCCCCACCAGGTGGCAGCACTCACGTGGACATGTTGGAAATCCCGGTCCTTAGACCTAGAGTACTCAAATCTCCACTGCTTTGATGTGCTGCAAGATTTTAGTCTCTCCAGAAGGACTGAGTCCAGTAACCCACAGCAAAAGGGCCAGATCTTTCGAGTCAGAATGCCAACTGATGGATGTAAAATCGAGGATATTCCTTTCCTGAGACTGTATGTCAGAGTATACAGAGAGAGATCATAGAGAGGTATGGAAATAAATACAGATGTGTGACATACACACTTACCTATTTCCTAGTTCTATGCACTGAGCAGCCACAAAGGCAATCACACTACCGTAGCTATGCACACCTAGTGACCGGATCATGGTTCCTTAAATAATTTTCCCATAATTGAGCTAGGGCTCTTTGGAGGAATGAGTGATTTCAGGGCTCCTATAAAGAAGTACAAGATGACCTTGCATCATATTTTTGCCCAGAAAATATGAAAGTTCTCAGAATAGTGGGGACATGTCAAAATGACACAGAAGTCAGCCCAGTGTGTGACTTCAGACAATATGCACATCAAAATAAATTATGATACTAATGGATTATAAGATGTCAAAGTCATAAATGTCAAAGGCAAACTGAGGAACTACTCCAGAGTTAGGAAGATTGAGGAGACATGAGAACGAAATGCAACATAGGATCCTGGATTTAATCTTAGACCAGATATTTTTTGGGGGTGGCAGGTAGCTCTAAAAGACATTATTGGGACAACTGCAAAACATAAAGTAGGTCTACAGATCAGATAGGAATATTGTATTGATGTTACTTTCCTGACTTTGAGAATTCTATTTCGATTTTGTAAGAAAATATTCCTATTTCCAGGAAACACCTAATGAATGTTTAGCAGTAAAGGCTAAACGTTACTTTCAAATGGATTAGAAAAAAGCATGCGTATATTTGTATGTGTTTGTGTGTGTGAGAGAGTGTGTGTATTGAAAAGACAGGACAGAAAATAGGTCAAATGTTAAAATTTAAGAATCTGAGTGAACAATATATGAAAATTCTTTGTAGTAGTCTTACAACTTTTCAGTGTCTGAAATTTTTCAGAATTAAAAAATTTAGAAATTTAGTGTCTAGTAAATAATAATAACATAGTTCCTGGGACATACAATTTTCATAAATGCCAAGCTTAAAATTCATGATTTTCACAGAACAATGAATCACTCATTGGGTATGAGGAACTAAAGTCATATGCCCCTATCATTTATCATTTAATAATTTTATGTTTAAGGGAAAGAAGACACTTTAAAATGATGCTTACAAACTTTAATTAAAAAAACTGAAGTGGACACAGGATTTTGCCTTCTTCTTTTTTTAGAATCCCCCTGAAATAATAGTAAATATATACAAGAAGAATAAATTACTTACAGTGCTAAAAATAAGAAAAGATGCCATCAACCAGCCACAGAAACCTACATGTTTGTAATATAGAAAGCTGGTAAAATCCTTTTGATGGATAACTAGAATAGAGAAAATGACTCAAAACTTATGCAGAAGGTTGAAAAACAGGTGGAAACTATTTCTTTGTATAGAATCACAAAGTGGTCAAGTTCAACATTGGCAAAGATGGGGACAGTGAGGGGTCCAAGGCTGTCCTCAGGGTCATTAGTAAAAATCTGAATATAGAATGGATGAGCTTCTGTATTTATAGCAGGTAGATTATATACCCCCTCAAATAATAGCCCCAAAGGAGAAGGTAATTGTGTGGGTACAACCTTCTCTATCTCCCTCATGGGGTGCAAAGGAGTGAGGGCGTCAGCTAGAGAGAAGGCAGAGAGATCGCAGGTTGTGGTCCAGCTGGCTCCTTGGCCAACCCCAGAGCCATGCACCTCTAGACCTCCTATTATGAGCAGGAAATAAATCCTGACTTGTTTAAACCATAATTTTTCAGGTTTTCTTTTATTTAGAGCCAAAATCATTCCAAAGCCAATTGACCATTAAAACACACAAATACAATCATTAGAAACGCTAAAGAAAAATAAAATAAAATTAATGCATGTTTGTAGGAGCAAGTAGGACTGGGGAAGGTAAGAAGGATCTCTTTTACAGGAGAGATTTTAAAACTTTCTAAAGTTCCTAAACTAAGAAATAGATGGATAGGTTTGTGATAAGAATTTTTGAGTTAAAACATTGGAAGTAAAAATACATTTTCAAGTCAATCTATTCATTGTCTCAGATAATACGAGAACAAATTAGGAAAAATGACTTAAATGATTTAAAGGTCAACATTTTAATAAAAGCAATACAAATCATATATGCTGGGAATATGAAATGAGATCTCATATCGTGTGATATAATCATTCTCTTAACATGTGAATACTTATTTGTACAAATCAAAAAACACATCAAAAAGTACATACCACGATTCCAGGCATTTCCTAAGTCTCCGTTTTGCAGTTTGTTTTCGAGAATAAACAAAAGAAATACAAAATATCTTACTTTTTTTTCTTCTTCTATGCAGCTGAGAAAGAATAAAATGCTTGCAGTGTAAGAAAATTTACTTAGTCCTTAGAACAGAGTTTAAAGATCTGTGGAGGGCAGACCGGGTGGCTGGGTGCTTTAGCGCCGCCTTCAGCCCGGGGCCTGATCCTGGAGACAGGGGATCGAGTCAGGTCCGGCTCCCTGCATGGAACCTGCTTCTCCCTCTGCCTGTGTCTCTGCCTCTCTCTCTCTCTCTCTGTGTCTCTCATGAATAAATAAATAAAATCTTTAAAAAATAAAAATAAATAAAGATCCATGGAGGGAAGTAATTATATAATTACCCGATTTCACATGCTCTCAGTGCATGCTTTTTTCCCTTTCTTACATTTCCATTTTCAGTATTGTTTTTTCATTTCTCCTCATTGTATTAGGCACATACTCTCAGTTTGAAGCTAATATCTTAACCATTTGAAAACCCCTGTTTAGAGTTAGTGACTTGACTTTGAACAATCTGCAATAAATCTAGGGGTCCATTGGCCCAGCACCAAGGGCAAGAAGCAAAAAGTATTTAAAAACAAGAATCAGGGCACCTGGGTGGCTCAGTGGGTTAAGTGTCTGCCTTTAGCTCAGGTCATGATCTTGAGGTCCTGGGATTGAGCCTTGTGTAGGACTCCTTGCTCAGCGGGGAGCCTGCTTCTTCCTCTCCCTCTGCCTCCTGCTCTCCCTCCTTGCATGCTCTCTCTCTCTCAAATAAATAAATAAAATCTTAAAAAGAAAATAAATAAAAGCAAGAGAATAGGGATGCTTTCTGCCATATTTCGGTTTGCAAATTACTGAGTTCTAAATGGAGTTATGCATTCTTCTAAATCATATGCAATCTTAACCAGCAAAATGCTTCCAGCTAGTCAACATTTTGTGTGTTTGTGTTGGGATTTGTGTGTTTATGTCTACCCCAGCATTGGTGGCAATCAGTACTGTTTGTTACTAGCACAGTAATGATGAGTCTGATCCTGTCTCTCACAGATCCATTAACCTCTCAACAGGACTAAAATTCACATTCAGATTGAAAAGTGCAGATATGGTGAGCTTTGGTTCCCTGGGGGACGTCCAAGTGTTGAACAAGTCACTAGATGTGCAAGGCTAGAACTCTGAGGAATCAATGCTTACTCATTAGATTTGAAAGTCATCAAAAATGCAGATGGAAGATAAAAGCATACGTATGGATGATATCCACACGTGAGCCAAGTATACCACTGTGGTTAATGTCAATGCTACAGATTGAATGTGCCCCCTCCCTCCCCAATTCATATATTGGAAGCCTTATCCCCAAGGTGATGATATCGGGAGATGGGGCCTTTGCAATGTGCTGAGGTGTTAAGGGCAGAGCGCTCATGAATGAGATTTCAGAGCTCTTATAAAAGAGGCTGCAGAGCGACCCATGGCTCCTCTGCCATGTAAGGTCACTGGGGAAAGACAATTAGCTGTCTATGAATTGGGAAGAGGATTCTCACCAGATACTAAATCTAAACTTCCGAGCCTCACAACTGTGAGGAACACATTTCTCTGTGTATAAGCCATCCAATGTGTGGTAACTGGTCAGACAAAGACAACCAATAACACTTCAGGAGTAGGCAAAGGAAGAGGAATCTGTAGAAAAGGAGGAAGGGGGAGAAACTGGAGGGAACAGAGGATGGAAGTCACAGGAGGAGGGGACACCGGAAAACAGCCTATCAAATGCAGCAAAAGAGCCCAGGAAAGTAAGGACTAACGAGGGTTATTGTAGTGCTAAAGTCACTGTAGGCAGGCCAGGGTCACTTCTGAAGAGTAGCAAGGAATAAAGAGGGGTAAGGAAGCTGAGGAAGCTGAGCTTGTCGCTGACATGAACTCACTTAGCAAGTGTGGACTCAAAGGAGGACCAGCATGACTTGTGTGATTCCTAAAAATCTATGCTCCATGAATCAAACGCAGTGAATTAGGGAAAATGGATAAATTGGCTTTTTGATGCCTCACTTCAAATGGAAATAATAAATACAATACATAAAAACATTTCTGTTTCCACAGCACACATACAGCTTTTCCCTTTGTTGATCATTGCTATTTCTTTATATTCTTTTTTTTTTTAAGTTTTTACTTATTTATTTGACAGAGAGAAAGAGCACAAGTAGGCAGAGTGGCAGGGAGAGGAAGAGGGAGAAGCAAAATCCCCAATGAACAGAGAATCTGATGCGGGGCCCAACCCAGGACCCTGGGATCATAACCTGAACTGAAGGTAGATGCTCAGACCCACTGAGCCCCACAGGCACCCCACCTTTATATTATTTTAAAAATGTTTTTCTGGGGACACCTGGGTGACCCAGTGGTTGAGCATCTGCCTTTGGCAAAGGTCATGATCTTGGGGTCCTGAGATCAAGTCCTACATCAGGCTCATTGCAGGGAGCCTGCTTCTCCCTCTGCCTGTGTCTCTGCCTCTCTCTGTGTGTCTCTCATGAATAAATAAATAAAATATTTTTTTAAAAATGTTTTCCTATCCTTCTCCTGTCAACAGTTATGTCTCCTGGGCCAGATAGTAAACCATATGAGGAAACTAGAACACACCTTCTAGTTCTACATTGAATTTCCTTAAGCAGTTCTTTGTGTACACTTAGGAGGAAGTTTTTAAAGTTTATCGCTAGATGGCAGTAAAGATCAAAAGTTGAATGAAACCAGGCAGGGAAACTTCCATGAGTACTAATTTTGAAATAATTATGAATGTGCACATTTGAAATCAATATAGTAGTTATATTGTTGAATGCTATTGCTAATACATATCTGGAAATGATTCTGACATGTTGTTGGTGCTTAAAAAACAGATTCTTTTGGGGAAAACAATGGAAATACAAAAACCAAATGGTTAAAAGACACAACTTAGTGATGATGTGTCTGTTTGTATGCAACTACACCCTCCATGACTCCTAGAGACACATTAACAAGCTTTTTAGATAATATGAGAATCATACCTAAATCATACCTAAAATATTAAAGTCCTCTTCTGTGTCTTATATCAGAAAACATGCTCTTCCCCAAAATGTAGAGCAACTTCTTCATTCAGTATTTTAGCATTCTTCATTCTAGCATTACCTTCATTTTTCAGAAATAGTCGGCTAATGAAAAAAGTATAAAATAACATTAGGACAGTGCATAATAATTCCCAGTGTACTTAATGGCATTTTCTTTTAGTTTAAAATAATTTTTACAAGTTCTAATATTTTGCCAACTTTTTATTTTAGAAAAGGTATAGGATTCTGTGCTATTTGGGGGGCATATTTATCATTTGTTTCTTTGCATAACATGAATAGTTATGATAAAACAATTTAGCTATGTAACCTTTGCACTCCAAACAGCACCATTGTGACCTTTGATCAGAGGTGAAGGGACTTCTGACACCTATGTGGATATACCTTCAAGAAAGAGTCACAAAAACAGGATGGTTTAGTGAATAGCCTGGTGGATCAGAAGTTCATCCTCTTAGTCTGTTCTGATATAATTTTTCACTCAGCAGCCCTGTGATGATTAGCCAATTAATTATTTTTTAAATTCTTTTTATTGGAGTTCAATTTGCCAACATATAGCATAACACCCAGTGCTCATCCCATCAAGTGCCTCCCTCAGTGCCCATCACCCAGTCACCCCAACCCCCTGCCCACCTCCCTTTCCACCACCCCTTGTTTGTTTCCCAGAGTTAGGAGTCTCTCATGTTCTGTCTCCCTCACTGATATTTCCCACTCATTTTCTCTCCTTTCCCCTTTATTCCCTTTCACTATTTTTTATATTCCCCAAAGGAATGAGACCATATAATGTTTGTCCTTCCTTGATTGACCAATTAATTAATCGAAGTGCATAGCTTATGCTTATGTCTGATGGTACCAGACACCAGGGGCATATACTGAGCTATTTCTGCTTTTATTCTGTAATCTTTTAAGGAGGAGAATTCTTGAACCTTTTACATGAGGATGGGAAAGAACCAGTAAAAGGGAGATATTTAAAATAACAAAAAAAGCGATAATGAGTCCCATGAAGTGTAAACGCTTCCCTATGAGATGCATTTATGTATCTGTTCCACATAATCCATCAAAACACAGAGAAACAAGGAGATGCAACAGGTCAGCTGTATACACTTTAATAAATGGGTTTTACTCCTTTAAATAAGAAGTAAAATTTGCAATTTTATATGAAAGTGGGGATTTTCTCGTCTGATATTTTGTTCCAGGAAAAAGATATAAAACTCACCCAAAACATGGGGCACCTGGGTAGCTCAGTGGTTGAGCATCTGTTTAGGGTGTGATCCTGGGGTCCTGGGATCAAGTTCTGCATCTGGCTCCCCTCAGGGAGCCTGCTTCTCCCTCTGCCTATGTCTGTGCTTTTCTCTATGTCTCTCATGAATAAATAAAGTCTTTAAAAAATACCTCAGGCAAAACAAAATATCAATATTTACTTGTAGACTTTTTTTTTAAATCTTAGAAAAACTATCATACATGACTAGGTCCTAAAATTCACATGAGTCATAGTTTAGATGAAGAGTAAATGTAACTTACTTTGTCTTTGGTTGATCGGGTCTTTCCTCCAAGTTCCCAAACACTAGAAGAAAGAATTATCTTTGAATCTTATCTTGTTTAAAATCCATTAAGAACAGTACCTCTGGGAACAAATGGCTAGTGTCTCATATCCCAAGATCACCACCAGAGTCAGGTGCCCCCCAGGTAGACAAGAGATATTAGCCAGAAACAGAAAGGCCAGGGAACACCGAGCCAGAGATCTCCATCTTCTCCTCTACAATGACACCCTTCCACTGAGCAGATTCCAGAACATCCTAGAGGGTAGCCAAGGGAAGAAATGGAAAAACAACAATAACAACAACAACAAAAACCCAAAAACCCAGAATCTAAGCTCTTTTTCTCAGACAGGTAGAAGAGTATCTAAAAAATTATTAAATCACACCAGATGGCACTAAAAGTTCATGTTTCCCCTCCTTAAACTGCGTATGAAGGTTCATGGTGAAGAATAGATTTTTAGACGACATAAAGGAGCTACATTCGGAGTCAGCTTCATGAGTACATCTGTGCCAATGCATTGGTTCAGAAATGGCCCATTCAGGAGAGCCCCACATTTGATTTCATGGCCTGCTCCCACCATCTTGAAATTGTTAAGTTTTGGATAAGGAGCCTCACATTTTTACACAATGTAAATTGTGTACTTTGGCAATGTACTTTGCCATGCAGCTATGCCTGGTTATATTCTCTCTGCTTCTTTATATTATTCTAGGACTTCATTTTTTTTTTTTATCCCACTAGAGATAAACCATTGCGTTTTTCCCCCTTTTCCTTTTGAGAGTTACTGTAGCAGCTGGTTTTTCTTGGACTATATGGAGAAGTGTTGTGGGTACTTATCTGATATTTTACTTCTCAGGTAATAGATATAGAAAGACTAAAGTAGAGGACTGAACGTGGAGGATTTTAAAAGAAAACACACAGGATAAAGATATTTGAAATATAAACGTTGAGACATTTGAAATCAATAATTGGTTTGCATCCTGACAACGCAAACTTGCCAGTCGTTACTGTCTTCATAAAAATGGAATGACAATTGTTTCCAGCAAGAAGCAAAGAGCCTGTTTCCATTAGACAGGCCCAAACAAAGCAGCCTTTTTTCCAAGTGGGTTGTTTGGTAAATGACTCAGCCTGGGACTAAGCCTGAGTTTCTGTGGATTTTTGTGGTAGGGCCTAAAACACACACACACACACACACACACACACACACACACACACACAGTAGAATTTTTGATGTGCAGATATATTCAAGGCACTTTCATTTCCTTTTCTCTCATATCTATTTTTTGCATTCTTCTCTGCTTTTTTTTCACAGATACTGTCTCTACTTTTACATCAGATCCATTTGTGGTTCCCTATTCAAAGAAAAAGACAGTCAATAAATAAGCTTTCCAAAACTGACACTATTGAATGTAATAATCTCCAGTGAGACAAGAATACGAAGAATATAATCCACAATTTAGCTTACTATAGGAAACCATTGATCTTTACAGTAGCTAGGAATAATCTGACACTTCTGATACTGGAGGGCACACTATAAAGCACAGCCATAATAAAGGAAGGTTTAATTGGTAGAAATGCATTGCTAACCTCTCATAGTAGCAGCTGCTACTATATATTAATATTTCCTGAGTTTTTTTTTACTGGTACTAGGAGCCGATAATCTCACTTAATTTTCATCACAACTCATCAGACAAGTAAACTGAGGCATAGAGAAGGTAAGAAACTTGGCCAAGATCCATATTCAGTGAGTGATATAGGATTAGGATTTGTGTCAAGCAACCTGATTAATTCTTAGTTGTGAAAACACTGACTTTTGAGTCAAAAAGTAAGCAGTGGTGATAATTTATAAGAGGGTGTGTTGTTGACACATCAGTGCTAAAGAAAGAATTTGGAAGGTGGGTTGCTTTGGTTACTGAGTCAATAACCAAGTTTCTGCTGTTAAAGGTAAGGAAAGGATCATTTCCACATGACTGCGTTTTAGGTTTCCAGATACCAACCAGTTCTTTTCCTGTATTTCTGGCTCAGCCTGAAGGAGATACACAAACTCCAGTACAAGGATTTCTATTCAGACCCTCCTTTTTTTTTTTTTTTTTTTTTTTAAGTCATTTCAGCTTGGAGCTAAGAATGAGCCTCATCCAATTTAATCACCACAAGATTTATGCCATTGCAAGAGATGGATGGAAAATCAAAATTCATTCAGTCATAGTGACTATTTGACCTATCATAGCTAATCATCTTAGCGTTTGGAGGCACTATTTTTTTTCATTTTCTCTTGGATAGTTTAATATTAGCTGTTCCTCCTGTTTCTTATGCACCTTATATTAAGTGTTACTCTAACTCCATTAGGTCAACCCTTACAGCAACTCTGTAAGGCAGGAAGTAGTAGCAACAGTACTAGAGGTAGTAGTAGTAATGGTCTCTTACTGATGAAGAATAGTAGTTTAGAAAAGGTCATTATTATTCTCAGAGTCTATTAATAAGCCCTAGAGCTTTGATTAGAAGTCAGATTTCCTGGGACACCTGCGTGGCTCACTGGTTGAGCGTCTGCCTGCAGCTCAGGTCATGATCCAGGAGTCCTGTGATTGAGTCCTGCATTGGGCTCCCTGCAGGGAGCCTGCTTCTCCTCCTGCCTATGTTTCTGCCTCTCGTGAATAGATAAATAAAATCTTTTTTTTCTAATAAAAGGTGTGACCTTTTGAACTATAGTCATACCAGTGAATTGTACACACCTTGTCAACACCCCCACGAATATTTTTCCCAAGATGGTTCTCTGATATTTGTGTCACAAGGACCAGAATAGGAGACTTGTGATGTTTTTAAAGCAATGTCAATTTGTGAACTTGCATAGCTACTCCATGGATGATATTGCAAGTAGTGGTACACAGAATGTAATGACTGGCTATCGCCTTACACATGGCATATCATCTTTTTACAACAATGGCCATCATAATATCGCTATTCTTGCCCAAATCCCCTAGGACCCTGTTACTTTGCCTTTAATGGGTAAAATGTAATTACCTTCCCCTTGAATCTGGGCGGCTCACTACTTGCTTAAAACCAAAATGAGGGCAGCCTCATGGCTCAGTGGTTTAGCACCACCTTCAGCCCGGGTCATGATCCTGGAGATCCAGAATCTAGTCCCATATCAGGCTCCCTGCATGGAGCCTGCTTCTCCCTCTGCCTGTGTCTCTGCCTCTCTCTCCTTCTGTGTCTCTCATGAATAAATAAATAAAATCTTTAAAAAATGATGTGTCAGAAGTGATGCTGCAACTTCTGAGGCCAGGTTGTAGGTGATGTAGCTCCTGCCATGGTAGCCAGAACATTTGTGGTAGAGCCAAAACTGCTATGTCGGTGGGCTTACTTCCCTGAGGACACCATGCACTAAGGAATCTCAATCCAGTCTACTTGGAGAAGACTTATATCACCGTATAAAGAGAGAGATGCCTGGCCAGCCCTAGACTCCAATGAACTACAATTGTAGGAGATTCTTCTAGCCAGAACTGCATAGCCAGGAAGAGAGAGGATTGGAGGTGATTCCCTACAAAGGTCTTTGGTGACAGCAAAATGATGAGGGTGCGAGAGCAATAAGAAGATTGCTATGCTTTTTTCCCTCCTGTCTCATCCCTTCACAGCTCTCAAGGTTCTTGCCTATTTTGAAAACTCTTGATTTTCTATTCATTCTCAGTCCTTTACTCCAACACACTCATATCTGTAAATCCCTTTCTTGTAAATTAACCAATCAGTCTCTGTTGCTTGCAACCGAAGAACAAACTGATTCTCCTGATGTTTAAGCTTATAGATGCCAATTACTTTGTATCAGCACATACACATATACTCATCCAACCTCATTTTTAAGTAAAATGCTTAGTTTAGGGAACCTGAGTAGTCCCAGACATGATGAAGCCAGGCATATCTGAAGTCTGGCAGCCACTTTAAGACCATGAGGTAGGTAATCAACATAAGGCAAATGCCAGATGATCACAAAATTTCCCAACATCATTCAGCCTCAATGCAAGCAGTGGTCTTCCCCTGGATTTCTTGTGGGGAAAAAAAATTATTCATTTAACCATTATTAGTCAGATTTTTCTGTTAGTTACAGAGGACCACAAAATTAATTGATACATGCACAGAAACTATCTTTGTGTATTCCACATGTATGGAGTTATGTAGGAACTAGGACAAAAGAAGAAGAAGAAAAGTCGAAAGGGAATCATGCTCAAAGTAATTAACCTTGCACTCTGGTGGCAAAGATGTCACTTGAGGTGTCACATAAGATATAAAGAGCAGACTTGGTCACTGTGAATATTCTAATTTAATCATAAGAATAAAAAAAAAAAGAGGTTAGATAGAAGCAAGGAGCAACTACTTTAGGAGACACTTTAGCCAAAGATGAAGTATGCAGAGCATATGTGTGTTGAACCTAGAGAGAAAGGGGTGAAAGACCAATGAATAATATATGCGGTATAGTATATGGTTTTGCAGTATTAAATATATATTAAATAATATATGGTTTTGCAATATTAAATATTCTTTTATATTATTCTTATATTTATGCAGATTGTTGAAAATATTAGCAATATTTTGTTTGAGAAATTGATCATCGGTATTATACAGTTTCTACTCCTCCATGCTAGAATCAACAAGTATTTAGTGTATGTGTGTCTGTGTGTGTTAACAAAATCATCATAGGCTTACAAAAATTCACGTATCAGGCAAAAAGGGATAATGGAAGGTTTTTCAGCAAATGCAAAGTGCTAGCTACCTGTTTTATGTGTTTGTTTACTTATTTGCATATTTAAAAATTTAAGTGTATGTTATCTACAAGGGACTGGGTAGGGTACTAGAAAAACAGAAGTGAATAAAACAAGCACAGTCCCTACCCTTAAGAAGCATAGAGAAGAGAAAGGACAACTGAACTGGCAGTTGTAATACGGTATTATGGAAGCATTGAGGGGCAGGCCTCACCAAGATTTTGAGTTTCAAGGAAGACTTTTTGGAAGAACTGTCATCTTAACACAGAGCTGAAAGCCTTAGTGTGAGTTAGAAACACAAATGGAGGGAATGGGGGATTTCCCTAGAGTTTAACAATTTTGTGCATAATATTGTCAGAGGTTTATCCTATACCACAGTGTTTACCAAGAAGAATATCTTGTCCATATGGAAAAACTAATTTCTTGGCATCATGTTTAATTTCAGTATCTAGTCACAGAGCTTGAGGCTTTTTGTAGTCTTTTTCTTTCTCTTTGTTAGCCAAATCTTGATAATAAGTACACTTATAGCTAATAGTTGACATTTATATCTCCAATTATTTTTCCTTTAAACCTATTCCCTATTAAAAGGAAATGAGCTATCAAAAAAGAAAATTGACAATGAATAAATTGCTTTGCATGGCCTTAGGAAGTAGATTCACACACACACACACACACAAATATCACTATAAGCAGAAGAGAACATTTTTATTTTTACTTATTATTAAAATAGCATCTTTGTCAAAAGATGTGGCTTTCTGAAGTAGCTTCTCATTCAGTTTCTCTCCTTCTTTGGCCTTTCTTTCCATACATAACTTCAGTGAAATGGATCTGGGGTCAGGAATTTGTGTTAAAATTTATGTTCATTCATTCATAAACTATATGAACCTGAACAAGTCAAATGACCTTTGGGAGCTTTAGATTTCTCATTTATAAAAGCAGATCACATTCCTCTCACAGATTTGTCTGAGGATTAAAAAAAAAAAAAAAAAAGCTTCTAAAAATAGTTTTTAACAATGAATGATTCTCTATAAATACATTTATTCATTCAATCCTTCAACAAAATGAAATAACATTCATCCCTCATGCATTCCCCATTTTACTGTCTTTCCACAATTCTGTTACCTATTTCCCGTTTTGCTAAAATATTTCATATGTGTCTGTATTATAATCATTACATTATATTGTCACCTGTTGCACAGGTCCTTGCTTCTGGATTTATTTTAAGTTTCAAAAGTTGAGAACTGTTTTTTAATAAACTTTATTATTTTAGGACACTTTTAGGTTTATAGCAAAATTATGCAGAGTTCCAAATACCCTACCTCTATCCCATAGGTTTCCTTATTATTAACATCTTGCCTTAGCTAGTGCTAATTGTTACTCATTGTTATAATTGATGAACCAATATTGATACATTATTATTAACTAAAATCCTGTGATTTACATGGTGGTCTATGATGTGTTGCACATTTCTGCAAGTTGTAAACTGTAGGTTTTGACAGATGCGTAATGTCATGTCAGAAGGCAAGAAAGTCTGCATGATAAAGTTTTCAGAAGTCATCTTCTAAGACAGTGGACAGGGAAGGAAAGGCAGGCAAAGAGAGGGTAACTCACTTAGGCAGTTTCTCTAAAATTAATTTAGAAGAGGAAGAGGTGTGGATGCAGTCTTGACCAGCAGATACATTCAAGCACCTTGACTCTATTTTTTAGAATAGTACTGATGAAAACCCCTTGATAAATTCATCCTGCCTCGATGTGCCAGCCTTAGGTTCCCTCTGATTTCCCACTCAGGTACTTTTCCAACCAAACAAGTACACAAAGGAGGTACAATATATAATAACAAAAGACCTAAAAATGTCAGAGGCTATGATAAGCAGCATATCTGTCAGTCTTAGTTTGGCTGATGTATTATGGCCCAAATATTCATGATTGTTCCATAGGATGTATGGGACCAGGTGTAAGTGGAAGAAAGTGAAGTGTGGGGATCAAGGCAGATAAAGCTACAATCAGGTGAATGCAGCTAGGATGGTCAGAGATTCAAATACCTAACTGGATTATTCTGGGAATAAAATAAAATAAAATAAAATAAAATTAAATTAAATTAAATTAAATTAAATTAAATTAAATTATTGCCTATGTGGTAAGAATACTCTCAGGGGAAAATAACTGATTTCTTTTACAAAAGTGCAAGAACAATTTGACAGAGGAAGCAAATGGTGTGGGAGCCACTCAACATGCTAAGGAAAAAAGAGAGAGCGCTTTGACCTAGGTTTCACACTTTACACAGAAATTATTTCACTACGGATCACAAACTTTAAATGTTAAATGAAAAACTTTTAGGAGAAAACAGAGGAGAAAGTTTTCAGGGATTAAGGTCCATTAAAAGTCTGTGTATGAAAAGCACTATCAATAAAAGAAAAAATGGAATAACTGAACCACATTAAAATTTAAAGTGTTTGCTTTGACAAAGACCTAATAAGAGGATGAAAAGACAAAGCTGCAGACTGAGAGGAAACATTTGCAAACCATATATTTGACAAAGGACTACTATCTAGAGTATATAAAGAATTCTCAAAACCCAACAATAAATAATAAAGTGTCAAAATACAAAATAGTGGCAATATCAAATGCTGACAAGGTTGTGGAGAAACTATAATACACATATATTAATGGAAAAATGAGGTGGTACAGGCACTCTGGAAACAGTTCAACAGCTTCTTTGAAAACTTAACATGCAACTGCCATTTTTTAAAAAGAGAAATTTTTATTGCTGTTATCATCTCATGTTCACATTGGTTTGTGAAGCAACAGAATGTTCAATTGTTACAATGCTAATGCAATAAATCCATTATTACACAGACCTGCACTTAATTATCTGTATCTGGATGATCACATATAAGGAGTCCATTTTCCAACTCTGTGAATATTTTCTCAAGTTTAATTTGCAAAATCTATTTCATTAAATGATTATAATTTAGTATTCAAGTCCTTGCCCTTGATATCAAGTTAAATTATTTCATTATACACACACACACACACACACACACACACAAACACACACACATATACTCAGAATAGAAGGACCAATGACACACAGTTGTCCTGCAAGATCATTTTATTTTCTACTGCACAAACATCTTTCTCAGGTAATGTTATTAGGACAATCTTTTATGAGGTTTTATATTTTGGGATAAATATAGTTTTAAAAAAACTTACATGGAGTTGCGATATAAAAACAATTTATAGGCTATATTTTTTAGAAAGTATTTAGCTAGACTGTATTCCTGCTGAGAAAACTTTCCTATTTAAGTCTATGATATGGAATGAAAAGATATGATTAAAAAGTCTTCTGATCAAGAAGCTTGTGATCATCAAAGGAAAGTTAGTCTCCGCAGAGAGCCACCAGGATTTTTTCATAATCTCCCTTGGTTTCATCCTGTTGATTAAGAAATAGAGCATATTTAATGCTACCTGGAACCATAATCAACATAAGGGATTTTTAATTATAGAAGAATTATGTATTTATATATTTATAGATGTAGAACATATATCACAGTATGTAAACTCTAGGATCTTTGATAAGAATATCATTTATTGAAATAATACAACTAATATAGCAGATAACTAATATTTGTTCATTGATTATTACATAAAAAGCAATAGCTTTCAAAATTCAGATTATATTAATTATGTTGTATATTACAGCCATTATTTTCCAAGAATGAAATATCACACAAAATTGAGTAGGCTTAGCACAGTTTAATTTCATATCATAGTGAAGGCTATTTGACTCACTCACCAGGGAGAAAGTGATAAGCCTGTGATTTTCTCACTTTTTCTTGATAGATTTAGTTATCCGATATAAGTGACAACTTAACTTTAAATAGTCACCTATCTTTCAATCTTTCAATAAGTTGAAAAATCCTTGACTTTTCTTTCTTTTTATTTTTAATGAAAATTTAAACATGCATGTTATACATTTTAATAACAAAATCTAGGAAAAATTAGAATGATAAGTTTCTAATTTCTGACCAATATTCATTGCAAAATAAATCATTATATCTCCCTACTAAAATATTCTGGTTGCTAAATTTATGTTTGGGAAATAAATATTTCCATTGCTACTAAAATATTTGTGTATTTGTGTAGTCTTTTTTAGTGCAGAACTTACTAATCCAGTGAAAGTTCAATTTACTTATAAATTATGCATCCTAATAAAACCAATTAATCTTACATATAAAATCTATAGATATGTAAGTCAGTTTTTCTTTTTGGAAAAGTTGCAAAAAAGACTGCCGTTTGTGGAGATGGCATTATGAAAATTATAACGTACCAGGATGGCTTGGCAGAGAGAGACACCATACAACTTCTGGTAGCATGCTTTGATATCATTCATGTCAATTTCTGAACGGGAAACCATAATTCTGATCAGTGTCTTATGACGAGTTCCAGAACCCTGTTTAAAGCAAATGATGGTAAATGTCATACTCAGAGCGTACTCTTCATAAAGCAGGTATAGGTTTGAATGTGCAGCTCTTTTGTTTATTCATTAAAACACACACATATGCACACACAGACACACACACACACACGCACTTGACACAGGTGGAAATAAAATGACAGGAACACAACAACTGCATTGGCAGCATGTAAGAGCTTTTACAACCTCCTAATTGGTCTTCTATCATCCAGTCTTTCCTTGGTCTAACCCATTCAAAAATTACCAATAATAACATGAACTTCTAAATTGCAAATATGATCATATAATCCATCTGTTTAAAACCCTCAATGGTCTCTGGTGGCTTTTAGGAGGAAAATCAATCATTTTATTTGGGTTTACAATGCCTGATTCCACAATCTCTTCTTCCACTGTGCACCATCACTCTCATTATATTTATTATCTTGAGAGAGTCATGCTAACTCCTCCCCTGGACCAACTTTATCCTTCCATCTCTTCCACCCTTGCTCTCATCTGGCCAATTCCTATTCAAATATCAGGTCTTAGTTTAGCAGACAGCAAGTCTTCATTGATTTCTCCTGCTCTTCTATAATGTTAGGTATTCATCCTTACTCACCTAGATAATTACCCCCCTAGATGGCAAGCAGGCATGTGGTCTAGGACTGTACTGCCTACCAGGTGCTGGCACCATGTGTATCATTTTACCATTTCAGAAGGATTCTTTCTTATTAATTAAATGGTTAGATCTCTCTCTCTCTCTCTCTCTGTCTCTCTGTCTCTCTCTCTCTCTCTCAACTTCCTTATTTTGGAGTTGCAAAGAAAAAAAAAGAGACAACCTAATAGCTTTTCACAATACCTGTATATAGGTGGCATCCCGAGGAGAATAAAGTTCGAAGTTGAAGTGGTATTGCAAATATATCTTAATAACACTTCAGTAATTTTAAAACAACATTTTAAAATCTTGGAATGAAATACGAATCCGTGGCATGGATGACAGAATAATAAAAAAGGCAAGTGAAACTTAGAAAGGAGGAAATTATAAAACCCACAACCTTGGTGGAAATAGGCTACTAACGCATTAAAAGAAAAAAATACATATCTTTTCTCTGCTGACTCAGGTTTTATGGAAACAAGTATACCACGAATTACTGACAAGCTCACCTGACCACCTTACCTATAAAAAAAAATAGGACAAGTCTGACAGAATTTTATTCCACTAAGTATGTGCATTGCCTCTTGCATTAAGTGGAACAATGATTCTTTTTTATTGGGAAGATATTAACATCGGTGTGGTGTGCAAACAATACAGTTTCCTGTTTTTCTCCCCACAAACAGTAATTTCACCCCTCAGCAAAGCATAAAAATAGAATGTTACCTTCATGGCCTCATGAAGCTTCTCAGCAAAGAACATAGGTTTGCTTGTGGCACACTTCACTGCAAGACAGGCACACTTTAGTTGACATATTTACCACATGAGAAGAAAGATACATCTGAAAGTTTGACCAGCAAAATTCCATTCTCCACTCTACTTCCTCATCCCTCCTCTACTAGGGGATATTTAGCCTATAAAAAGCTCTTCTCTAGATGGCGGCCTTGAGGAATCTTTTCCATGACAGCGTCACCTATCTCCTCTATCTTAAATCCACCCAACAGCAACTTCAGTTCATACTCTCCCGAGAATACTCTTCTTGGACATGAGGAAACCAGTAGATGATAGAGGCCATGGGGGCATACCATAAATATTTTTCTTAAGTTGTAATAAGAATTTTTTTTTCAAGTGAAATAGGACTTGTTTCCAGTATAAGGCATCCACAAGATAAAACACTAACAGATGCAACCACAAGATAAAACACTAACAGATGCATCCATTAGTAATAGTCTCTACCTTGCTACTCAAAGTGTGACCAAAAGTATTGACGTAAACTGGGAGCTTGTTAGAAATACAGAATCCCAAGGCCCCACTACAGACCTGCTAAATCAGAATCTGCATTTTAACATAGTTTCCAGGAGATTCGTGCACACATTCATTTGAGGAGCACTGCTTTAGAACATAGGCTCCCAGGTCATCGAAATAGCATGGGAGACCTTTAAAACCTTTTTCTTCTGAAGAACTTTCCAGAAGGTCCTGGAGACCTATGGAGCTAATCCCTCTGGACTTGTCTAAGATGACTCAATCAGCAAGTGACAGGATTTGAACCTGCATTTATTTATTTCCAAACCCCATGCTCTTAATGGCCACTCTGACTTTCCTCTGAGCTATGCCCACCCTGGTGCGTCACTTGGCATAAGTAAATGCTTATGAGAAAGCATTTCCCACTTGTCCAACTTTCTGAAAAAGGTAATAATATCTGTAATTATTAAGAAGGACATTATATACCTTTAGCTAAATATTCATTGCTGTTATCTTACATGTTGCCTCTATATAGAACATAAGTTTATCACATCTTAGGATTTAAAAAAAAAATTATATTTATTTATTTATTTATCTTTAAGTAAGCTCCACACCCAGCATGGAACTCATCACTCTGAGATGAAGACCTGAGCTGAGATCAAGAGGCAGAAATTTCACTCACTGAGCCACTCAGGCTGGGCAGCAGTTTTTGGTTTTGTTTTGTTTTTGAATTGTGGGACAGCCTTGATCATTTCAAGTTAGAAAACTCTTCCCTTTCCATGACTACATACCGATAGCCGTGAGGCATTTCTCGATGTCACCTTTCATCTCCAGATCCAGAACTTTGTTCATGTCGTGCTTACTGTACTTGCGGTATTTCTGAAACACTGAATATTAAATTTAAACTAAGAGATGTACAAAGCATCCTATGCTTTAGCAAACTAGCAAAATCAGGGTAACTGACTCAAAGCATTTCTTTGGATGACTGACTCTTCAAAACACACATTTTAAAGCTAATCGTTTCACGGAGTGTATTTTGGAGATTTTGTCTTCTCCTAAGAATGTAACTCGCATGGCTATCCTGGTGCTCCTGGATATTTTGGGGACTTCTCACACATGTTGACTTTTATTAGAACTGGCATGTGATTGACAACCATGGCCCTTACCGCATCAGAGCTAAATGCCATACCGAATGGATCTTCCCTTCTATAAAGAGCTGTGTAGTAAATATCTCTTTCTTTTATCCTAAAAAATCACTGTGCTATTATAAGATGATGAACTTAAAGTCATCATTTGGACTTCCCCCTTTGCCTTGGCTTCCAAGAGGTTCAGAGCCAAATCTTGTGCTCAAAGGTCAGAATTCTTGTTGCTTTTTGGTCTGGGAGCATCTCTATGCCTTCCCCCCGCCCTCCCCACTTAGTCCGGACTTTAATGTTTCTCTTCATTGTAATTTCATTCTGTTGTATGTGTATATTTTGTCACAACTATTCCAAATATTTTGGGGGAGTAGAAATAGTCAAGATAATTAAATGAAGCTCTACCTGCCAAAGTCACAAAGTATGTCTCAAATATGGTAAAATGGCGACTGTGCAAAGTTGGACAAATGCTCAATGCACTCTTTCCCTTCTTTTATTTGTCCTCAAAAAACCTGCGTCTTCTATAAATGGTTTTCAGGAATTTTTTTTCTTACCTTGGCGAAGGTGGGGATAGGCTCTGGTGGTAAGGATGGTAATGAACACATTCACATCTGTTCCTTTTCTCCTTTCTCCTGCTTCATATAAAGCCTATCAAGAAACAAAAACATAGGGGCACCTGGGTGACTCATTCAGTTGAGCATCTGCCTTTGGCTCAGGTCATGAATCCAGGGTCCTGGGACCAAGCCACAAGGTGAGCTCCCTGCCCAGTGGGGAGCCTGCTTCTCCCTCTCCTTTCCCTCTCTCTGTCTTAGCGCTCTCGCTCTCTCTCTCTCTCTCGAATAAATAAATGGAGTCTTTTTTTTTTAAAAGAAACATAAACATTTGAGTATCTACTGACTTGATATCTGCACAAGAATGTTAGATCTCTTCAAAAATTTTCTAGGCAGCTGCTTTGTGTCCAATTTAATCACAGTCGGCAATGTTAAGAATGCAAATTCCTTAAAGATAGGGAGGGACCTTAGTTTGGCAAGTATCTTCCACAGTATGTCTCCAGGCACCCTGCAGACAGTAGAGACTGAATATATTTTTTTTGCGGAATAAATATTTGCTGGATTAAATTGCTTTCGGATTATGTTCTATATCAAGACAGCTCCATGGGACTCTCTAAAAAAAATTTTTTTTACTCTTAATTGTTCAAAGTAACTATCAGCAAGTACTAATAAATCAATAATACAAACATAACCTAGATCTTGAATTTTGATATAGAATTTCTGGAGTCAGATTCTGACTCTGCAATTTAGTTGCTCTATAATCTTAGATAAAGAATTTAACCTTATTAAACTGCAGATTTTCTTCTTTCGTAACTGAAAAAGATAATCCTTCCCTTACTGTCACAAGCATGCTCTGTTAACTTTGATATGTTAATTGCCATCATCCCCCTGGGCCACACTAATCCATGTAGCTGCCATAAATATACATCTAAGAGCCCTGATAGCCTTACAATGGAACGCAAATTCAGAAATGGCATAAGTAAATAAGAATAATTTTTTGTTATGGGGGCAATTATTCATAAACTAACTTCTGTTCTTCGATATGCTTGCATAATTTCTATTATGCAAATTTCTATTATTTTAATAATGGCCAAACTTCTGATGGACAGAAGTTATTTTGGACATTTCAGGCAAAAACCTGGTATGTATGCATTTATTCAACAAAAACTTTTACTGAGTTCCTTTTATGTGAAATATAATGTACTGGTATTGTGAAGGGAGTGAGTATGCACACATAAGTTTCTATCCTACTAACTCACTGTGATGAATGTATAGACATAATACTGTCCCATGAGGAAAGCATATGCAAATAATAGGGTTTTTTAAATTTTTTAACAGAAATTCCAGCCCTAAAATGGCACGATTTTTCTAATGTTGCCAATGGATTGGTGTATACATAACCAACAACCTCAATGAAACTATGTGGATCAATATACCAGAAAGAATATAAATATATTATTATAATCTTTTATAGTTATAATATAATTTCTATAATGTTTTCGTAATATAAACTTATATCTACAAACCACTCCATTGTTCCATTAAAAATGTTGTGCTTACTCTTTCCACTTGAGTTAAAAATTTATTTTTCCGTTTCTTATACACGGTAAAATAAAAATTCAGAGTTTTCTCAACAAAACAATCCTTGTGAATGATAAATTCTCATTGTCTTTCAATCCTTCCCCACTTTGTGAATAATTAAATCTTTTAAAACATAATTTTCCTCTCTTGGGTTATTCGAGAACAGGCTGGGTGTGCATCATTCAGGGAATGAACATTAGGGGCCATTGGTCTCTCAGAGGGTCTTAGTTTTGCTTTCACATAGAGACATCAAGCGGTAACCCCACCTAATGCAGAACCTATCTGACATGGGAAATCCATTCCAGTAGTATTTGTCAGCACTTGCTTACCCTGGCATCCGTATCGGCCAAGTCATCATTTACGCCAAAATCCTCAGATCGATCACCCTGAAAAAAATCCCATTCTTTGGTAAGTGGTTTTCCAGCATGTAATCACATGATTTACTTAATTCCTCTAAAATCAGATAAATAATATTTTTTGAGAAAAAGAGAATCAAGTGCTTATTTTGAGAGAGAGGGAATCTCATTTTACTCTTCAAAAGGAAGAGGTCTGTCCTGAACTAGCTGAGGTACCTTAGCAAGAGAAAGCAGAGCATTCCGATAATCTCCAGATGTGTCTGAGGTGATATCTTTAGCCAGATCTCTCTTCAGTTCTGAGAAATGAGAAAAGCATATTTTTCAATAAACCAGTGAAAATGGTAATAAAAATAATATCTGACATCTGTGTACTGGCTTAGCATTTGCAGTGTCAAATGTTCAGTCACTTAAGGAATATATTTCAAATATTATTTTTTAAATAAATCAGAGCAAGTAAAATTTTAGATCAGCAAATGTACTTCCTACAAGGCAATGAAAGCAATTTAGATAATATTGTGAATAAAACTCTAACAGTCATACAAACTTTGCTAATAAGAATAAATTGCATAGGTATACATAATTTAAAAAATTAACTTTGAAATAAAACATGCCTGAATTTATGCAATGGTATAAATTAGAATAGTTATTTAAAAGAATAAGCCGGAAAAAAAAAAGAAGAAGCTGGGACACCTGGGTGGCTCAGCGATTGAGCGCCTGCCTTTGGCCCAGAGAGTGATCCTGGAGTCCCGGGATCGGGTCCCACATCGGGCTCCCTGCATGGAGCCTGCTTCTCTCTGCCTATGTCTCTGCCTCTCTCTGTGTGTGTCTCTCAAGAATAAATAAATAAAATCTTTAAAATAAAAAAATAAAAAATAAAAGAATAAGCCAGAGGTACTTGCTTGAACACAGATTACTTACTTTAAAAAAGTATAAATACCTTACATGTAATATAGTTTATGTATATATATGTGTGTGTAAGTATGTATAAATATAGATTTACAACTTTCTTTTGTCTAAATACCCTAATTAAACCTAATTAATTAATGCTGTATTAGCCAAAAATTAACTGAATTTATAATTGACTAGAAGACAGGACAGTTAAATATTAAGGTATCACTGCACTGTATTTGGGGTATAATGGAGAAATATAGATATATACCTCCGTAAACTGCTTTATCAAACAAAAAACTATTAATGATGCCTTTCTTGACTATTATTACTAATAAAGGGATCTAAGATAAACACTGGTAATGAGATATAAATTCCTTCTTCTGATTTCTTTATTAAATTTCTCTGAAAACAATGTGTGAGGGCTACTATATTCCCTGTGATTGGAATGAAAATCAAGCAGAAAGATCCTCTATGGTGTTGCATTTTGGCTGGGAAGCCAAAAATGTGGAGGGTTTGTGAAACCAGAAAAGGAAACTCATGAAACTTCCAAAATTGCCCAGGACCCAGTTATAGCTACCCGCTTGTTGACAGCGTCGAGCATATCATTTAAATGAGATGTTTCACTGGATAGATAAAATGAGCCATGGACTTTCATCCCCATGGATATAACTAGAGATAAAGAGTAAGTGAATCATTTATATTCATAATAGTAAAGTGAAAGTTCCCATCAGAGGATTATAAGCACTGCACTCTTTACCTTTTCAAGGACAAATGGAGAATATCTTGTTTGGAAATTTCTGTTCTTGTTATCTTTCCAAAATAAAAGAGAATGGAACATTTTTTTGGGCATAAATCTCAGAAAAATAGGAATGTATTTAGGAAATGCTTTAAATTCAATGCTATGAATTGAGTTTTCCATGACAATAGTATGTAACATTTGTCTTTGAAAGACAGTTTCTATTAAAGTGCTAACTTGACAAGGGGTGGGATACTGTCTCCCTTATCAGCACCCTAGCAACTTGAGGGCTATCTGGTAACAGTGCACATGTGCGAGATACATCCCAAACAATGAAGAAATATTTTAATATGAAGAATTTCCAAAGCCACATCATTAACTCCCACGTTCAATTTAAAGAAAGGTGTATCAGATTTAGTTTCCAACTAAGGTAACTTGGACTGTTGGGCATTAAAACATACCTTCTCTATAGACTCTGTTAATTTCTCTGATTTCCTTGTTAGTTCTTGATGCCAAAATTTCATCCAGAGTGTCTTCATCAGTTCCAAGGCCCTGAATTGAAAAGGAAATGTAGGAAAAACTTTATTCAAGAGCATCTGCTAGTTTTGGTGTCCCAAAATTTATTTGAATCTAGCATTTAGTAAATTTCCTACAGTATTTAATAAATAGCCACAATATTTAATAAATACGATAAACTAATTATATTAGTCTAAAAACAAAAGCCATTATTTTGCACAAATATATAAAAAGTGAGGTCTAGGATTCATGCAGTGACAGACATCATGAGGGGAGTGGAAATAATACATCTGCTAACACCACCATTTAATTAATCAATTCATTCATTCATTCACTCGCTTATTTTATTCCCACTGATTGGCATGCCCTGTACTGGATGCGAGGTTATAACAGGAGGTATAAGTAGACTTGACCTGTACAATCTGTTGAGGAAAGGAATTTTGCTTATATCAATTCTTTACCTTCATGGCACCACGAAGTTCATCAGCATCAAACTGGGCTGGAGTTTTTAATAGAGCCAAAACAACTTCCTCGAGGTGACCAGAAAGGGCTTTCTTCAGAGCTTCATCCAGGGGCTGTACCGAAGAGATTAGAGTCAGGGCTTCTCATAAGAAACATGCTGGGCGGTATAGCAATGTGGGGTTGCCCAGCCTTTAGGTAACCTTTCTACTGATTTCTAAATCCAGCCATCTTCTAGAGCTCCTTTCTTTCAGATACAAAATATGGTATGTAGAATGCTATCTTCACTTTTTAGATATAGAATGATGACAGTGAAATGTACTGAATTCACTGGTAACTTCTGAAAGGACTTCTTTGAGGGTTTTCTTACATGATGAGGAAATCACAAATCTTAAAACATATAGATTTGTATATCGATAGAAACAGAAGTAAGAATGCTCTAAAAAATGCATTAATAATTTTCCAGGCTTTGGAGTTTGCACTGCTCAAATAAGCACTATAATCAGACATTGGCATTATATCATTTTCTAACTGCAACTCCTTAAAAAAATACCCCTTATTGGTTTTAAAAAATACAAATCTTACTTTTAAAGTAGAATTATACGAAAAAACTTTACACTTAGACATTAAATTGCTCAGGTTAAATTTTAGCAGAAGACATGTCAATCAGAACATACTCCTTATTGCCAATAGTACTTTCGGTATTCACTATATTCAAATTAAAGACTGGTCTCCATTAGAGAAGTTATCTGCAAAGAACCAAGATGATTAATGATTGACTTTGCTAGTATTGATTACATTGCAATCAAATGGGTAAGTACTATAATCTTAGTCTTAGTTGTAAAGGGAAAACAGTGTTAGAGACTGAAAAAAGTAGGTAACTGTGCTTTAAAATCCATGTCTAGACATACATGTAACTGAAATTGAGTATCTAAATTTACCACTCCGACCTACCTTTCCTTTTTCCTGGAGATATGCTGCTTTGATCTGTTGACGCTGTGCATTGTTCCTCTTAGTTAGAATGTCAATGATGGTTGCTTCATCCACACCTGGAAATAAAAGGTCACCAGGCTTTAAATCAATTTTCTTGGGATGCCTGGGTAGCTCAGTGGTTGAGAATCTGCCTTTGGCTCAGGTTGATCCCGGGGTCCTGTGATTGAGGCCTCCATTGGGCTCCCCACAGGGAGCCTGCCTCTTCCTCTGCCTGCGTCTCTGTCCCTCTCTGTGTGTCTCACATGAATACATAAATAAAAATCTTTAAAAAAAAGACCGTACATGTGAGGAGAGATGTTGATGTCAGCACTGAATTTCTGCTGGAAATAAGCTGGTAAAAATATCAGTCATAACAATGGAGATCCCACTTATTTGACCAAAATTTGCTAAGTGCTGCGAAAGGCAATATATCTGTGTTTCACAGATAAATCTTTTTTATCTTCAAAATGAAACAGACGTTTCCAACTGCACGTGTCTCTTTTATGATAGTTATTCAAATGGCCACTGGGAAATATCCAGAAGAGAACTGTTTGGGGAACATGTCATTACCTTTAACTGTTATTGCGTTGTGCAAGGCAGCAACATCGGAGGATGGATTGAAGCTAGGGTAGGGGCTCACTGCTGACCCAGGACCTCCTTTGGATCCTTTCACAGTTTCCTGTGGATGACAGAGAAACAGAGTCATGTCCATTCATTCTCATTAGTTTCTATTCTGATATTTAACTAAGTTATTTTATTGTCACTTGACTTACGATGTATTCCTGCTCTTCATTTTCAATAAACCAGGCCTGTTTGAGGAATTCTGATACCATTGCCATTTTTAAAGAAGTATCTGGAAAGAAAACAGGTAGATTTTATTACAGAACACCAACCCATCACATATATACATCACTCTACTCTCTCACATACTCAAGACATAGAGTAGCTTTGACCTTATTTTCAGATCACTTATTAGGAGCATAATAAAATGCTAGATGTAAGCTTTTTAAAAGGAGAGTCTTATTCCTCAAACAGAACAGCCTCTACTCAGACATTTGGCTCTTTCTTGTCATATTTAGTCCTAACCTTTAAGGGTCAGATGATTCTACAAGGAAGTGTGGAGGCTGAAGAGAGGGGCTGGTGATTTACTTCACTGCTCTAAATTTATAGACCATCCACCATGTGCTAAGCACTGAGGGCCCAAAAAATGTTGAAACTTCATCCTTGCCTCAAGAGAACTTCCTGCTAGTGTGTGCTTCCCGAGGGTGGGGGGGGGGGGGAACAAAAGCTTAGAGGCAGCGCTAGCTGATCTGAGCCTCTCTTGAAATGAGTCAAGATGAACCTGACAGAAAAGTTATAGAGAACAAAACAGAGAGAAGGTTGTCATATTTGGGACATTGAAAGTTGTCTACTGAAGGAAGAAATGTTGACAGAAGCCCAATCAAAGAAGTTTAAATGTATCTCCAAAGCTTTAGGAAAACATGAATGGTTTTCTAAAAAGAGAGCAGCATGATTCCTTTTATATTTCAGAAAGATCAGTCATCCTATATCATAAGAGGACGGCAAAGAGATGGGCAAGATGAAAGATTAGAGGCTGTTTAGCAGGCCTTCAGAGAATCTGCGTGGGATTGGTGAGGGCTGAAAGAGAAGAAATGGGGAGAGAAAGAGCATAACATTTTACGTTTATAAGGTAAAACAATCTGTGACAGTCTACAAAAGTTGATTCAGACTCAAAATGTTAAAAAAGTTTGACAAAGAGATATTTGGATGGTATTTCTCCTTCAAATAATTCCATTTCCATTTTCCATTCCTTGGGATAAAATTATTTCAGCCCCTGGAGTAATTGCTATTCTCACATTTCTTCCTGGTTGAGCCATCCTAACTACTAGTCCTTCAAATTTCTCCACCCAACACAAAAAACCCAGATCATATACCAGGTTCTTTGTTCTAACAGGAAGTATCAGGGTGAAATTGCAACATAGATGCCCCCTTTAGGCAAATCCTATCTCAAAATTTTTGGAATTGCTCTCATGGTTCAGCAGTATTTTTGTTTAACCAACCATGTATATTTTAAAAACCTGAAGCACGTTTAAAACCGAATGTGGGGCACCTGAGTGGCTCAGTGGTTGAGCATCTGCCTTTGGTTCAGGTTGTGAGGTAGGATCCTAGGATCAAATCCCACTTCGGACTACCTGTGGAGAGCCTGCTGCTCCCTCTGCCTATGTGTCAGCCTCTCTCTGTGTGTCTCTCATGAATCAATAAATAAAACCTTTAAAAATTTTTTAATTAAAAAAAAAACCTATTGTGCTCCGTTTATCCACAAAAGAAGTTATCAGTGATCCTTTTTTTGTCTGGGGATGTGCTTTTAGGAATCCGAGGTCAAGCGAGGCATCTCTCTCCACACTCTTTTGCTTATCCCTCTGGAGACTATGACTGTGAGTACATCTGAAAAAGTCTGGAAGGGCAATCTCAGTACTTTTAAATTCTTGATACGAAGCTAAAGGAATGATGAAGAATAAAACCCATAACCTGATTCCTTAACAGCATGTTCAGACAAAGGATTTCAGCCACACCTGCTGAAAAATAATCTGTTTCAAGTAATGAAATTAAATACGTGAAGGAAATCATATCTACAGCAGAAACTATCTCCACTTTATTATCATGGGGATTGTTCGAATTACTATTATGTCATCTGCGAGAAGAACCAATATATTGTGCATTCATTTAAAGTAATCTCTTCCCCACCCCACCCCCAGCAACGGATAAATTTGAAGTTATTTCCTGAGGTGAAGTCATGATGTACAATTTTGCACTAGGTTTTAGCTCCCATTACAGTCGTAATCTGGAGCAATTGCTGCGGGCACGTGGAGTTTCATTTTCCAATTATTTAATTGGCACATCCTGAACTTCTAACTATTTCTGGCAAGATTTCAGGTATGTGAGATTTCCATTTTTATAAACTCATCCATGCCCTTCATAAAGTAGAATCCTCAAAATGAGTGATATGATTGGTCACTTAGTAAAATACTCTTCCATCAGTGAAACAGGCATTCCAGTATTTCCATTCTTTTCAATTGGGCAAACAAACAAAAACTTCAAAAGAGACCAGAGACAAAGGATATTGTCAACATAATTTTAAAAATGCATCTCAGGGACCCTGGCTGGCTCAGCGGTTGAGCACCTGTCCTTGGCCCAGGTTGTGATCCCACCTGCTTCTCCCTCTGCCTATGTCTCTGCCTTTCTCTGTGTCTCTCACAAATAAGTAAGTAAGTAAGTAAATAAATAAATAAATAAATAAATAAAATCTTAAATAAAAAAGAATCTCACAACTTAAAAAAATAAATTTTGTCGGGATCCCTGGGTGGCGCAGCGGTTTGGCGCCTGCCTTTGGCCCAGGGCACGATCCTGGAGACCCAGGATCGAATCCCACGTCAGGCTCCCGGTGCATGGAGCCTGCTTCTCCCTCTGCCTGTGTCTCTGCCTCTCTCTCTCTCTCTGTGTGACTATCATAAATAAATAAAAATTTAAAAAAAAATAAAAATAAATTTTGTGAAACTTAACAGGACTCATTTTTTTTCACTTCAAAAAAATGCTCCCATAATGCATCGATTTCTTCACATAACACAAAACAACAATAATAAGGGGTCTGAATAATTTATTTGACACAACAGAGTCTATACAGGAGTTATCTTTGTAACATATCTCCTGAGTTCCTGGATCTTAGAGTTTGAAATAATTTGGATGGTCTGAAAGCATGGTCTGGAAAAGAAAAGTAGCCTGAATAGATTGTCTCAGAAAAGCAATGTGAGGAAAATGGAATCTCAGTCCAGCCAAATAATATCTACTAGCTCTCAGCTTAAAGATACAGGCATAGTGGCAGGATATAAGAAATTGACCCGAAGGAAAGAGATTTTATTATGTACTAGTAGTTAACTGCTCAATGTCAACCGCATATATTAATAGAAATCTTTAACAGTTGCAACATACCTTACAAATACTACAGTAAAAATATTTTTGCCAAAAATGTAGAGGAGACTGGGACACCTGGGTGGCTCAGTTGGTTAAGCTACTGACTCTTGATTTCTGCTCTGGTGGAGATCTCAGGGTTGAGATCGAGCGCCCATAGGGCTCCACATAGGCCATGGAGCCTTCTTACAATTCTCTATCTCCCTCTCCTTCTGCCCCTCCCCTAATCCACTCCAGACTTCACCACTCCCACTCTGCTCCAGTGCACACTCTCTCCATTAAAAAAAAAAAAAAAAATCTGGCCAAATTGAATTGCTAAACCACTCTATCTCTTCAATAATTACCCTCTGCTTGAAAACTAGCATTTGTACTTGATAGAACCTATTCAATAATTTGAAGGTTAATACTTGCTTAACTATAGATGAATAATGCATACAAAGATATTTTATAGACTGCTATATGTTATGAAAATGTCAGATATTATTACTATTCAGAGAAATATTTGGTCTAAGAAATAGAATTATACAGTTAAAAAAATAAATTAGATAACCCCATGAGTTCACAAAAGATTTTCTTTTTTTCTTTTTCTTTTTTTAGTTGTACTGTTTATAGTAGGTACTTAAGAGCACATTTTATTAATGTACCTTGGCTCAATATATACTTAATCTGACTGCTAATGAGCTCTGAAACCAAGCTTATCTCATCCTTAACATCGTCTAATTTGATGATGAAATTGGCCATTTATAGAGAGATTGACCTCATGGAAATTAATAATATTTCAGAGTTCTTCTAGTAAATGATCTGTTTGTGAACATGCACTGTCTACCAATCTCATTTATCTGTGCATAAATGTGTAACTTTCTAGAGATGAGCATTTTCTTTATACTTATGTTTCATAAAGACACCTTTCTTTATCTCATTCAGCAAGGAATTAAAGAGAGTAAATATGCATAAAAATATGCCCAAGATATTAGACAGAATGTAGGATCCATGCTTGTTAAGCTATATCATAAAGGTATTCCGGAAACAGTGCATTAGTAATTAAACCGACCCAAAATGTGGAAACACTAAGGCTGGTATCAAAATCAATTTCCTGATTTTTCAAAAACCGCACTCCAGTTGTGTCCTCGTTTTTTAATATATAGAGACAGGAGTAAGTTAGAGGCATAGGGACGTCATATCTGTAGTGTTCTCTCAAATGTGATAGCAAAAATATAGCGAGAAGGTAGAAGAGGAAAGAAGACAAAACAAATGTGGCATATTAACAATTGGGGAATCTGGGTATAAAATATATGGTAATTCTTAAGCAATATTCTCGCAACTCTTTTGAAGGATTGAATTTATTACAAAAGTCGTTTGTTTTGTTGCTGTTGTTAATCACCATTTCTATCTCTGTTGGCCTCATGAAAGACAGCTTCCAAGATCTGTGACAAACTGAGTTTTGTGGTCTCTCATGCCTTCCTCGTGACAATCTAGAATGATCAGTTGTACAGCGATACCAACAGTGACTTGCCTAGGACAACATCCTTTTTTTTTTTTTTTAAGATTTTATTTATTTATTCATGAAAGACAGAGAGAGGCAGAGACACAGGCAGAGGGAGAAGCAGGCTTCTCATTGGGAACCCGATGCAGGACTCGATCCCAGGACCCTGGGATCACGTCCTGAGCCGAAGGCAGATGCTCAACCACTGAGCCACCCAGGTGTCCCTAAGACAACATCCTTATTCCAATGTTCTACTTGGGAACAGTAGAAACAGTATGATTTCCTGGCAGTGTTCTAGACGGAAGTGGCAAGCATCAAGACATACATAAATCCATGCTGTTTGATTGCATATTCTTTTAAGCTAAGGACCAAAAGACTGGCAGGAAATGTTATTTTTAATAGCTCGCACTTGAGGATCAAACTCATTAACAGTGAGTGGGCCCATGGAGACTGTGGCAAGGTTTGCCCTAGGACTCAGGTGTTTATTTTTCAATGCTTTGGCGTGTGCTCAGTTTTTCCCTTGATTATGTATTTCAGAAGTCCTTCCCACACCTACCCATGTGGGAGAAGGCAATTAGACTAGCCAACGGTATGACTTATGAAGAACCACTTTCTGAAAGGTAGTCTCATGAATGTTCAGCTTCTGGGCCTTTGGACACAGTGTCTCCTTTGCCTGGAATGCTGTTTCCTCCTCCATATTTGCTCTCCTTGGCCAAACTGGTACTTCTACAAGGACTCAGCATAGACCTCTTCACACCCTCCAGAAAACTCACTCATTGGTTCAGCACTGGGCTGGGTGACCTCCTGCGCTCTCCCAAGGCATCCTCCTGCCCCTATGCTACTCCCTAACCAATTTGTATCATTGCTTTCTACTGACATATCTATATTCCCTGGCAGCATTACCATGAGAGCAGTGCTAATCCACATTCATTATGTACCTCCAATCCCTGGTATTTACTATGTTAATAAATGTTACAGAATGAATAAGCAGTGTATTAGTGCTAATTACTTAGGAAACATATCTATACATTTAACAAATGTTTCCTCCTAACTGTAGGATATAAACATAAGAATTGAGGAGTGCTGAGCCCTATTTTGATTCTCTTTAACTGACTTTAGGGCCTCAAGAAAACATTTAACTTCTTCAGGGGTCTTCATTTGCAAAAATAAGAATGTTGGAATAAATAGTATCTAAAATGTGTGATAGCTCTGAAGTGCCTACCTTAAATTTCACCTCAAGTGGACAGAAGAGGAGAAAATTAAGGAACATAGCATATAAACTATATCTGTTCTGATTGTTCCGATAAAATTTTATCCTGTTTTAAAGAAAAGTGAACTTATTTGCTTCAAAAACTGCTTTGGGTTTATCACTGAAAAAATAATAGGGCCATTGGTTTAGCTGTTTAGCTCTGATTTTAAATATAACTCTAGGCTCTAGAGAAGGTTAAGAACAACCAACTCAGCAAACTACTTCATCCACAGAAATTTAGCTTTGCAGATCTTTTGATTGAGAAAGCATTTAATAAGCGTGAAAGTCTAAATAATATTATTATGAACTATTTATTTTGTCAACATCAGTGAGATATTGGCTATCTGCCACATGTGGCTGAGCCTGAGGCCCGGGTGGTAACATAACTTCTGGAGAAGAGGCCATTTCAGAATTATGAAACGAGCACTTTACCACAGTTGAATCATTCTGCAATGTTCCTTCTTTTCCAGCTACCAAAATACATTCCGGGTGCAGAGGGGAATGTTACTTTTTCAAAGTTCACGTATAATTTTAGACATCAACAAGGCAAGAAAAACACACCTTTCTTCAGCAAGCTAGCATTAAAAGTTAGACATCAGGACATTTAACATTCAAAATGGGCTAAGAAAAATTCTTGGAGGAACACTTGTAATGTACAATTAGCTGGATATGTTATGATTCAAATTCTCTCCCTTTTGCAAATATACCCAACACCAGTAAAAACTCTGCTTTAGACTTGCTTTGTGGTTTTCTAAGGAGTTTACGGCCATTAGTTCTCATTCACAATCCAGATGCTACTAAGTAGAATAATTTTTAGAGGACCCAATTGGCATTCACAGGAAATAACTTATCTGACACCACCCAGAAAGTATTTCCCTTCCCTTTAGGTTTTCAAAGCATCACTGGAAAAGCTGGTCTATGACACAGAGACCACAGGAATAAGAATGTGGCCACACCCTCTTTAAATGAAATGTTTAATAAGCGGATCCTCTGATTTATTTACACTGCATAAATAAACATAACGTAATTTCAAATGTTAATTACAAAGGGCATGATTATCACTATGAGGTCTGACTCTATATGATTCTTATCAAAAAAGAAAAATAAGATAGTCCTGCTACTTTGAAACAGTTTTCCTGAAACTCATCTCTAACACTTCTGTTCTGCAAGCATCCACCCTCCCTATGTATAACTCCGAGGAGGAAAACACATTCTTTCTTCTTTTTTTTCCCCATGGTAACTCACCAACAGTACAATAAGCCAGGATTAAGCAAACTGTCCATATTTGTAAACTCTATTTCTTAACAAAGTAAAACAGAACATTACAATCTGTGGTTTCTAAAATATAAATACCCAATGTGATTTCACAGAAAGATTTCTCAAAGCATACTAAATACGCCTAGCCCTAAATCCTGCAGAAGCAGTAACACTTAACATCCCGAGGGGAAAAGTTTTCAAAACAATCAAAACTAACTAAAAAGAAAACTAAGACTTACCCTTTTTTTCACTCCTTCTTCCAAAGCACTCTGAGATTCTCCTCTGAACGTTTCACACTAGCAGAGAAGCCTTGTACTTCTGATTTTATAGAGTTTGAAAGGAGGCCACACCTAGCAACCAGAAGTTAGTAATTGGTTGCCTTTTTGTTTGTAATACGTGGCTCAGCCTTGCCCGAAACAAAGTGAAACAAGTCTTGCAACATAACTACTCACTAAACCAACTCCAGGCAGACAGCACAAAGGGGGAAAAGAAAAACCGGAAGCACAGAGTTTTTTCCCCCCTTCTTAGTTTGCACTGCTTTTTCCAAAGTAAAATGCAATAGATTTTCAAGTTGCAGCAGTATTGTCTACCCCAACTCTGCTACCAATGATTGACACCTATTTTTTTTAGTTAAACTGGTTGTGAAATAAAAAATATATAAACCTCAGATAAACCCAAGAAAACCCTTTCAGTCTGAATCCCAGCTCCATCACTTACTACTATGTGATCCTAGGGACATATTTAATTTCCCTGAACCCTTCTACTCTTGTAAAAATAGGGATAATATTATCCAGGCAGTCTTAAACACTAGAATTCTTGTGACAATTGAGAAATAATGTATTTTTGTAAATTTTAACATCATACCATGCTGATTAAGTTTTATTTATATTTTACCAGCATTTTTCTTACCTTAAAATAAAAGACTTGTTGGGGCAACTGGGTGCCTCTGACTCTTGACCTCAGCTCCGGTCTTGATCTCAGGGTTGTGAGTTCAAGTTCCACATTGTGCTCCATGCTGGGCCTGGAGCCTACTTAAAAAAATGAAATGAAATGATGAAATAAAATACTTCTTGTGCTTGTATATAGCTTGTGTATGTAAATAAGAAATATAAAAGAAATAAATCCCCAGATTATCTCAAAATTGTAAGCAAAGTCAATGTTAGAACTATGATTGTTATGACATTTTTAAAAAGCCAATTTACAGTAATTCTTTTATATAGAATCAGTTTTGCAGATAGATTTACGTAGATGCTTGACATTCTAGAGTAGTTGAACAATAAACCAAAGCACTAGAACTGTAAAATGAAAAGATTAATGAAGTAGCAGCTATTACAAAACAGGTGCCTTAAGAAATTTCTTACCTGACACAAGAAATGGAAATTTGTTTTGGTAGCCTCCATAGTGATTCAGTTTTATTCTCCACAAATCCTTACAAAATTGTATGTGATATTTCCATTAAACTATGCAAAAGTATAAACTCTTTTATAGTGTGTGGTTCAGTTTATAGGACATTTTAGTGGTTTGTTCTTTTGCCTCTTTTCCTTGTAGATATTTCAGGTAATTATACATATGTTATTATACAAATATATACATACATATGCATATATATATTTGTCAGCTTTACAAAAACCAATGAAAATGCCTTCTTAAGATTGTCAGTTTTTATAACACATCCTAAATTCTCAATGCTAATTTCAATGAAGTCAACACATCCTGACATGGGATGATCATCTAATCTAAATATTTGGGAAAATGCCAATCTATATATTTGGCACCCTCCATGTATACGCTGAACGAATTAATTAGCTACTAACTAATTGTTTCATATTACTACATTTCATTTGACAGATAAAGACCAGCTTTCTAATACTACATTTATTTTGTCAGGTGTGAAGGGAAAAGATAATGAAATTTGTTTTTCTATTTGTATTTGTAGTCCTAACTCTGGTAATGGAAAAGTTGGAACATTTCTGCACAGTGAATTCTTGTGAAATGAAGAAAAAAGTCCATGTGCCTTTTATAAAATACAAAGACGTAAAAGAAATACATAGGTTCATCTTGTTTTGTTTTTGTGGTTACCAGTAGCATAAATCCAGAGGACTTGCTTTATATACTTGGATTTGCAAGGCACTGGCAAACCTAAAATAGGAACAATAAATGCAGTCCTTGTGGAAGAACTGAGAAAAAAAAAAAGAAGATTTTTTTTCGAAATTAACTTTTAGCTGTAACTCTAATAGCAAGTGAAACTCCCAAATATAAAAAGTAAAGCAAGTCACTAATCATAGAGGAATATTGATGTGAATGATCTATGGGAAAATTTCTCCCCCCAGACAATCAAATGGATTCGTGAAAATAAAAGAGAACATAGCATATGTTATCACTAACAGCTGAGGGATAATCAGGAGTCCAATGTTTTTTATGTATTTGAAATGCCACCATACTGCAACCCTGGAGACATGATTCACCACTCTTACTGCTTCTAGAAGATGAGTCATCAGCTCCAGTTACTTCACACAGAGAGAAAACAAAAAGGAAAGGAAGAGAAAAAAGGGGAAAAGACCGTTAAAAGCAACCACAATGTATACATTTTCACAGCATATTTATTTCTACTCCTTTAGTGTAGGCCTGGTAGTAAAGATGAAGCAAAACAATGAGACAACATACGGTCTCACTCACACACATTATATGTTAACAGAGCAAAAAACTATGTGCCTAAGACTCCAGCAAAAGATCTGACTTAGGGCCGCCCTGGTGGCTCAGGGGTTTAGTGCTGCCTTCAGCCCAGGGTGTGATCCTGGGAACCCGGAATCGAATCCCATGTCGGGTTCCTTGCATGGAACCTGCTTCTCCCTCTGCCTGTGTCTCTGTCTCTCATGAATAAATAAATAAAATCTTTTTTAAAAAAAGATCTGACTTAGTAAGGGATTTCCCTGCACCTCTTTATGTTAGGCTCAGTCTCAAGCATTACTCTTCGTATGGAGAAAGAGGTATATTCAGAATCACCAAAGATAGCATTTCACTGAAATCCCAAAGTTCTTTACACCCACTATCCACAGTCCATGGAAATATTGCTTTCGTTGGTTATTTAAAACGTATTCACTGGTTAAAGCATTTTGAGAAATAATATTCTAGATGGTTTTCTCTTTACCTCTAGGTATATCAATAGGCAAATAATTATCACATGTGCACATGCACACTGAGTTCCTGGGGTGATGATGATGATTATTAATGCTCAAGTATTCCTGACATCACATGGAATAGAAAGATATATATTGTTTTAAATCTTACCTGCCGGGATCCCTGGGTGGCGCAGCGGTTTGACGCCTGCCTTTGGCCCAGGGTGCGATCCTGGAGACCCGGGATCGAGTCCCACGTCGGGCTCCCGGTGCATGGAGCCTGCTTCTCCCTCTGCCTGTGTCTCTGCCTCTCTCTCTCTCTGTGACTATCATAAATAAATAAAAATTAAATCTTACCTGCCCAAGTTAATGAGGTAGTCAAATGGATAGTGAGGTTCACATGAGTGCATCTTCATTGGACCTCATGTAAGGAAAAATAGGCAAAATTATCTGTACAGTACAAGTGGAAGACATTTTGTTTTCTTAACATATCAGTGTAGGAAGGTGATTGACTGAGAATATGATGGATTAACATTTTGATAAGTTATATTGTTTTCTGGTACAGATTCAATGATTCAACAAGAAAAAATGAAAGGAATCACCCTGTCCCTCAAAAAGTAAACCATGACTGGAATTCCTGAGATTGGAATTTCCTCATGCCCATGACCTTTGGAAAGAAAACAGACATTTCTCTTTAGATCGAGGTCCAGCAAGACAACTTTTTGGGTTTTGACTAACCAGACACATCTGTAGCAGTGTGTTTCAATATTTAGGTCAAAATTATTAGTAGAATATGAAGTCAATTTACTATGTACTGACCAACATTAAAAAAATAGAATAGAATGAAAAGGATGATTACAGAAACTATCAGAATGTTTTACACATTATAAATATTATTTTATGAAATCTTGGCTTATAGTGATATGTGTATATGAGTGCATGTTATAAAGATATAAATGTATTTCAACTGAATGTTGTGTTTAGAAAAGGTAGAAAAGACTAAAGATGAGTAGTAAAATATATGTACCCAAGAAAAGTAGAAAATATTGTGTCTTCCAAGAAAAGTAGAAAATATTGTGTCTTCCTATTTATATAATACAGCAAATACAATTATATCATAAGGAGCATTGTAGACATATGAAGATTGAAATATTGCTTATATTATAAAAAAATGAAAACAACCCAGTTTTCTATCTAGAAAAGTGATATAATATGAACAAACTAGATTTATAAACTTGAATCCATGCTGAAAACATGTTAATCAGAAAGAGCAGTATCAAAGGATAAATATGATACTTCTGGAGAAAAAATTTAAACATCAATTATGGCATATATTTTAGAAATGTTTACATATGAAATATTACAACAGAATGATTGAGAAGGATGATTACAGACTCTGGGTAAAGGTTATCCCTTAGATAAAGGAAGACAAATGGCAGAGAGTATGGGTTTTTCACCACACCTATTTCTTTTTTTTCTCTCTCTCTTTTTTTTTTAAGATTTTATTTATTTATTCATGAGAGAGGACGGGGGGGGGGGAGCAGAGACAGAGGCAGAGAGAGAAAGAGAGAGAGAGGCAGAGACAGAGGCAGAGGGCAAAGCAGGCTCCATGCAGGGAGCCAGACGTGGGACTCGATCCCGGGTCTCCAGGATCACACCCTGGGCTGAAGGCAGCACTAAATCGCTGAGCACCACCCCCTTCCTGGGCTGCCCTCTTTTTTTTTTTTTTAAGCATTCCGAAATAAGTAACGTTTGACAAATTTATGTGTTAGACACAAAGGTGGTTATTATGTCTTTCTTTGTAACTTTCTATATTGTTTAAAAATTTCAAAATTGTATATTTAAAGGAATCAGACATTGTGTTTGGGTTTTTCATCCAATACCATATTTATGAGATTCATCCATGTTATTGCATATATTTTTATTGTATGTATTACTATATTTTCATTATTCTCATTGTCCTATGGTATTCCATTGTATAAATATATCACAAATTTTTTATCCAATTTTCTTTAGTCAAATATTGCATGTTTCTAATTTCTGACTATTACAAGCTATGCAGCTCTAAGTATTTTATATGTATCTTCCAATACTTTTGCTAATTTCATGGGATACACATACATTCAACTGTAGTCAATACTGCCACACAGTTTCCCAAAATTGTACCAAGTTACATTCCAAAACAGCAGTAAAGGAGAAAGCCAGTCATTCTTTAGCTTTCTCAATTTTTGGCATTGTCTTTTTTTCATTTTACCAGTTCTGATGTTGTGAAGTAGTATTACCTGAGAGTTTTAATTTACTTTTCTCCAGTGACTAGTGATATTGAGCAGTTTTTTTACATATATGTTAGTTATTGAATATTACATTTTTTGAACTGCCAGATGAAGTTTTGGGTCCATTTTTCTATTGGGTTATTTGCTTATTCCTTATTGATTTGTAGAAGTTATTTATATTTTTTTATACAATGTTCACAAACATGCAGAATTTATCTGTCAATTTTTTAATATTTTAAATTTAAATAAACTTACACACACACCAAATGCACAAAATGGTCTGTTCTAAAGGAGTAATTGCAAAATTCTTGGTCATGAGAGAAACAAGGACTTCTCTAGAGCATGTGGTCTACTTGAATCTACTCAAAGCCCTTGTGTTAGCATGGCCATGGGAGGGGTTGGTCTTGGGGCATTAATGCAGGTCCCTAGTGCTGAGCTGGTCATCAACAGGTGAGATCACTGAGAGAAAAGAACAAGGAGGTACCATTTCCCATTTCACTAGATTTTTCTGAAACTAGAATTCTGGTTGTATTCTGGTATGACCTAAGGATAAAAGAAAAAGCACTGAAAACTCATTTATACTGGACTTACTGCTATTCTGGTGTGAGTGCAGAGGTAAAGGCTAAATTTAGTTATAATTTGGATAAATGCTACATTTTTTCTGTTTTAGTGTTAGAATTCCCGTATCCACCTAACAAAAACAGCTCACATACTTGGGCTAAGGTCCTGTCTCTCCACCTGTCTACATTTTCTTTTGTAGTTGAGAAATCCTAGAGAAGACAGAAACTCAGATTCAGTGGTGACTTAGTATCTATTCTTGTGTGACTTAGGAAAAGTCAGTAAATTATTTGGTGAGTCAGTTCTGACACTTCCTCCAGCAGGATCATGCTAGAATTAGTGACTTCATGTTTCACAATCTTTTTTATCTTTGAATATGGTATCCCCATTCCTTTCTTTGTTTTCCTAAAAAAATTTTTAAAAGAGAGAGAATAATACTGTCACATTGGCTGTCATAACTAATTTTATTCCAATAAATTTTCAAGAAGCTTTGGGGGAGGAAAATTAAGATGTGCTAATAAGGTTGAGAGAGCAAACTCTGCTTTCTAGGTCCAAGAAAAGCAATGGAGCTGTTTAAATCCAAAGTTGTGAGATTTCAGGTTTCCTAATGTCAGCTTAACTATGACACCTTTTGTATACAAATTCTTTTATAAATCTTAGTAATTTGTGCCATCACAGTGATTTTTCCTTTGATGGCAACATATTTGGAGCAAAACCTTCTGGTAGGAAAAGAAAAAAAAATGAACTCATTGCATAACAATATTTGTATGAGCAATAGATACTATATATTCAAAAGCCCAATTGACAAGAACACTCGTTCATTGCTGGTAGGAATATAAAATGGTACAGCCCCCTAGGAGATAGCTTGTCAGTTTCTTACAAAATTAAACAAAATCTTATGATATAACCCAGCATATGCACTCCTAGATATTTACCCAAATGAGCTGGGAAACTTATGTCCACACAGAGGCCTGTGCAAAAATGATTATAGCAGTTTTATTCACAATTGCCAAAAATTGGAAGCAACCAAGATGTCCTTCAAGAGGTGAATGGATAAACAAACTGTTGTACATCCACATGATGGATTTCATTCAACAATAAAAGAAAATGAGGTATAACCCCAGAGAAGACGGGAAAAAATCTTAAATACATATTGCTGAATTAAATAAGGGTTATGAGAAGGTGATATACTGTATGACTCTGACTACATGCCATTCTAGAAAATTAAACTCTAGAGATAGTAAAGAGATTCATAACTGCCAGGGGTAAGGAGGAGGGGAGAGGGAATGAGTAGGTGGAGCATGAGGGATTTTTAGAGCAGGGAGACTCGTGTGTGTAATACCATAATGTTATACACATGATGTTGTGCACTTGGGAAAATCTACAGAACAGCACAACATGAAAAGTAAACCCTAATGTAAAACTATGGCATTAGTCAATAATAATGTATCGATACTGGTTCACAAGTTATAACAAACAACACACCAATGTGAGATATTAATAATAGAGGACACCAAGGCCAGAGGATGAAGGAGTACATGGAAACTCTCTATACTTTCCTACTCCACTATTCTGTAAACCTCAAATTTCTTTAAAAACTAAACTCTATGGATAAGAGTTTTGGAAGCATTGTGGAGAGAAAGTGGTATGAGAAGAGCATTGGAGATGAGCATGTGGGGGTAAAGTGTAGGCAACTCTTAGACATACACATATACTTACATAACATGGTGGGAAAATGGGGAGCAAAAAGATACTGATTGTGATGTCCTGTTAGAAAATCTGAATATACTTTTAATTGAAAAATACATAAAATCATTAAAGAAAGAGAGTTGAAGATATAGGAAAAACAGAAGAGTTAACAGAACAAGCTTCCAGAAGCTTTGGGAGGACAGAGATCTGATATGGAACAAGAGTTACTTTGGGATGAGGGGTATCCCCTCCTACAGAGGAAGTCCTCCCACAGAGGAAGTCCTCATATCCCCTTGTCTAATTGATGATTTGATAGGAGAAAAAAGAGATAACTGTCCTTGAGTAGAATAAATGTAGTCCTGCTAAGGGGCAGAGAGAGAAAAGCATTGGCATGAAACCCCACCTATGTTCAAAGGGAAGACAATGTGAAGACATATCTACAAACAAAGAACATTTTGGAACAAGTCTATCCATCATGGCCCTCAGACCCAACCCTACCAATACCCTGATCTCATGATCTCAAACTTCTAGCCTCCAGAACTGTAAGAAATTAAATTTCTGTCTGCTAAGTCACTCAGTCTATATTATTTTGTGATGGCAGCCCTAGCAAACTATTACAGACTTATTATTTAACCAAGGACACACTTGATTAAATGCCCCTATATAGACTTAAAGCTCCACTAACATATGATTAATAATTTTTTCCGTGTAGAAAATTCAATGAATTAGCTAATTCTGAGCATTCCATATTATTTCTTTGTAATCCCTGCTGAATCTGTGAGCCCAGTTTCCAGAGATAAATCATATATATATTATAATGGAGAAGATGTAATGTATGTGGATTTGTGTAAGATATTTCTCTTTGAAAAATATTGCTTCTTACTTAATCCTTTCCAGTGACCCTCCCTCCATGGTGTAACAGAGTTGAGACTATAGATATTCCCATGGTCTTACGGGAGGCAACAAATGGGATCAGACATCTCCTTCATGAAGCACATTGCTACAGAATTATAGCAAGATCAACAAACCCTTTAGTGTGAATCCCTGAGAATGTGAGGTCCAGAACTTTTCGCAGTTGAAAAGAAATTTATCTTACTGTTGAGAAGTAAAAAAAAAAAAATGTATTTGCACTATTTTAGATAAAAAAAAAAAATAGCTGGTCAGTAAGATAAACTTTTGATTGATCTTTAGCTCCTAGTGTCCTGAAGTATTGATATTACAAAAACATTAAAAAATATTTTGTCCACAGTAAATGGTTATCTCTAATTTTGACAGAGACCTAAAGCAACCTTTTTTACTTCCCTATTGCAAGACCGATGTAACTTAGTTCAACGGTAACAGATAATGCTTGGGTTTTGCAACAATACACCACATTTTTTCTCTATGCATAATGATGGCATGGAATTTAAGACCAATTTTAATAACGGAATGATTTGAAATGTCTTGCAAGGCCATAATTGTAAAAAACTATTGGAAGCGACTTCTGTGTAGCTAGTTAGTATATAAAGATTATTCTATTAGTTTTTTTAGATATTTTATGTTTTTTATACATCCATACAAATATGGAAGATCGTGAAACTGTCATAAAATAAGCATCAAAATACAAGATAAAAAAGGGGAAACGCTGCACACATTTTATAACCAAGATCATCTTTAAGCTCAAAGCCAAACATGCAAATTCTAACATTTTCCCTAAATCTGCTACATAACCAGGAGTCTTTTGGAAAGACTAAAAATAAGCAAAATGGGAAAAAGAAACAGTCTTAAATTCCTCAGGTGATAGCCAGATTCAGAAAGACCCCAAGAAATTTAAATTCAGCTAATGAGTTTGCAGTGGACAATCCAGAGAATTAAAGATCCTTACGTTTCTTTGGTAGCTCTTCTTCCTTTTTGAAACTATACCCCTGTTGCCTGGTTAAGGCCTTGCATTTTTAAGAGGCTATGGCAGGTGCTTGCAATATGCACATTGCAGTTTAATTTCCATCTGGGTGAACAAGAAGTCAGCTGCCTGGAGCTGAGGCATATTTACTGTGAACACAGGTAAATTTGTTTAAAGTATTCTAAGTGTAAAGAGAATAAGGGATTAGTTGGGTGAAAAGGGAGCACAAAACAAAACAAAACAAAACAAAACAAAAACCTCACCAGGATTAGAAATGATGGGTTAGGCAAATATTCTTTACAGCATTTGATATTTGCAATATGGAAATGAAATGAAGATCAGAAGAACTACCTCATGGACTTCTTAAAATTCAGTATCTCCTCAACTTCCTTTAAACCAAAACATCTAAGTTACATTTCTCTGCAGCTCGAGTGTATTAAGTTTCATATCCCTATGAGATTTTTTTTTTAAAACACTATATGGGGGTTTGTGAAAACAAGGACTGCTTTGAAGAAAGCTATTGTATAGTGAATGTCACTACCACAGAAGAGGCTTTCTGAGAAAATTAGTGAAGAGTCCATTTTGTGAGTAAACTTGTTTTGCTGGAGTTACTGAAGCTGAGGATGTGTAACTGTGGTTTGGTGAGTCATGACTTTAAAATGTGCCCCGAAGTGGGGAAGAAAGGGAGAGAGATTTGCAGGGGATACCACTGTCCTGTCAGAAGCTAAGTAATCAGGAGATAGTATCATTCCTTTGCTTGAAATACTTGCAGTTTTCTTTAATAGGTAGTTTAATGTTAACATGACAGATGCTTAAAACAGAAACCTGAACTCTTAAAAAAACAAAAAAACAAAGTTTTTTCAAATGACTCATTTCTCTCTAAGGAGAAGTGGTAGAAAAGTCACATTTTCCCCCTTGGCAGGGTGCTCAGAACTGCTTCAAGTACTTGTGTCTTGAAGAGACTGTAGTGGTAATACATTGTAGTAAATTTATTTCAACTATCTGAACACATTATGTTTTATTTCTGCTTGATCTCATGGAGACTTAGAAAAGACATGTCTAGGCTAGGCATTCTCGGACTTTGAGCTTCTCTCTGCTGAAATCCTATTCATATTTTCAGACCCAGCTCAACAGCCAATCCTCTACAGCATAACTTCAAATCTCTATAGAAAGGAGTGGTAGCTTCTCTGGCAAGCAAACAGCACATTGGTTGGATCTTGAATTGTTTCATTTGAATTTTCTTTAAGATTTAATTTATTTATTCATGAGAGACACAGAGAGAGGCAGAGACACAGGCAGAGGGAGAAGCAGGCTCCCTGTGGGGAACCCAATGCAGACTTGCTCCCAGGACCCGGGATCACGCCCTGAGCCAAAGGCAGATGCTCAACCACTGAGCCACCCAGGCATCCCCATTTGAATTTTCAACATGGCTGTCATTTTTTTTTTAAGATTTTATTTTTTTAATTTTTTATTTATTTATGATAGTCACAGAGAGAGAGAGAGAGAGAGAGAGAGAGGCAGAGAGAGAAGCAGGCTCCATGCACCGGGAGCCCGACGTGGGATTCGATCCCAGGTCTCCAGGATCGCGCCCTGGGCCAAAGGCAGGCGCCAAACCACTGCGCCACCCCGGGATCCCCATGGCTGTCATTAATATTGTCTCTCGCTTCTACTAGATTAAGTTTCTTCAAGATGAATTCTTATTCATACTCCAATTGGCCACAGGGCTTTGCACATTTTAGGAAAACATACACAAAATTTTAAAACACCTATCCAATCATTTGTCAAAATGATTCAGATCTATCCAGTCATGTGTTAGCGCTCCAAAAAAATGTTAGCAATCACATGCACTAGCTGCTCTTTCAGGCATGGGGAACTTTGTTAAAAACAATCCAAAAATTTACCACCCTCACAGAACTTACAAGCTAAACACATAAGTTGTACTATGTTAGAGAATCTATCCTGAAAGGAAGCTTACTGTTCTGTGCCCTATGGAATTTCCCAATAGTCTATTCAAAAACAGTGCAGATTTTGAAATTATATTTTTGCCTCATGAAATGATTTCAGCCAGCAGATTATAAATGGCAGATTGTCTGAAGGCTTAGGTATACTCTTGCAAGCATAGCCAATATCTTTCATAGACAAGCAAAAAAAAAAAAAAAAAAAAAACCCACAAAACAAACAAACAAGCAAAAAAACCCACAAAAAGCTCCAAAACAACAAGAACAACAACAAAAAAACCCAATCGAGAGGCTTGATAAGGCAATTATAGTTAAACCTCTGAAGGCATCAAAATTCAATTCTCTGCCCCTTGTGGACTTGCTGTGAAGAAATAGCATCTATTCCCCAATAATGTAGGTGACCAAAAGGTGGTAAGAAAAGGAAACAAACCATTGTCAGTATTCTATCTAAGGGCGAAACTCTAAGGCCTCAGTTGGTTGAACGTCTATTTTCAGCTCAGGTCATGATCCAGGGTCCTCGGATGGAGCCCCACATCGGGCTCCCTGCTCAGCGGGGAGTCCACTTCTCCCTCTCCCTCTGTCCTTCCCCCTGCTCTCTCGCTCTCTCTCAAATAAATAAAAGCTTAAAAAAATAAATAAAAGCAGTAGCAATATAAGAGGAGGATCAGAAGACAAATTAACTAAAGCCAGCTGTAGTAGCTCTCAGTACTAGGGGCAAGAGGCCAGACTGTTCAAATTCTATGTAAAGGGCCAGATAGATAGTAATAAGGAATTACTAACACTTACTGAGCTCTTGCACTGAGCCAGGTAATGGTGAGTAGGGTTTACTAGGGAGGAGGGTTCCAGGGAAAGAGGGAAGATCTTGGCAAGGTAAGCATTGCAGGATCTTCATCAACTCATTGAGGGAAAAATATCATTAGGAACAAGGGAAGCTTTTCAACCATTTTGTATCATTTTACTATTTAATTAACCTCTCCTTAATATAAAAATAACCTCTTAATATATAATAATGTCTCCTATATTCATTATATTAATAACTAATATTGTCAATTTGTGTTTGGGGATTAGTTAGGATTGCTAGTGCAGAAGCTGAACTCTAGCAAGTTTGGTCAGAAAGAGGAAAGTGTATGAGAAAGATGCTAGGGTGTCTTTGTAACTCAAGCATAGATCTGGCCCTCAGACCTTTAGAAGTATGAATGAGAATGCTATTAAAAGTTACTGTCTCTTTCTCTTATCTCTTTATTAATCAGAGTAGTTTTTCTCCCAATGGGAGGAAACTTGACAGCCAACATTCTTGCATTCACATTTCCAGATGCTTCTCTGCCAGAGAAGCACAGTTTTCCCTGTTTAGGAAGAAAAATCCTGGAAAAGTGTTCTGATTGGCCTAGCTTGGATAAATGGCCTATATGTAAAATAGTCCACTGTGGACAAAGAGTTGATGTACTGTGATTGGAAGACCTTACTAGAGCTTGTTGGTTGGTTTTATCCAAAAGAAGATAGGGTTGTTCTTAGTATCAGGAGGAATGCTTCTTAGACAAAGTAACAAATGTTCATAACATTATTTCAGGACTGGAATCCGTGGTTTTGTCCTCTGCACCTCCTTTTATTTTGTGGAAAGGTTGAAAATCCATAAGCTTCAGTCTGAAATTCATTGGCTTTATTTCTCCCTTAGCATAGCTGAAAAAAGGCTTCTGTAGTCTCTACAGTGATCTGTGGATGACAGGAAATTTTAAAACAAGTAAAATTTGTCTACCTTTCTCCCATCACATAGCAGTAGATACAGAACAAGTTTTCTTTCTCTGGTACTGACTTAATCTGAAAAAAAAAACAAAAGTTCTACTTTCAGTATAAATATATCATTATTATTCGACATCAAGGTTAATTGGTTCAATGTTTATGCATTTGGTGTTTTTGCAAAAGTGATTCTGTAACCACTTGTCACAAACAGCTGTAACATGACAAAGTTTGAAAGCTTACATAATGAAGGCCTTTTTTTCTTTTTACAATTGTCGTAAAATCTCGTTTCCTTTATTCTTCGGTATAGTGAAATATAGTGAAGATGGGGTAAATATGATCCATATTTGGATGATCTGCACAACCACCAACATGATCCTTTTGTTGTTCTTTCGGTTTTGTTACTCTCATCACAATCCTTTCCATTTTATAGTACATCACTGTTTGCAAAGTCCCATCATTTTACCAGGTTGACTGCCATGGACTTTTTTAGTTCAACCAATCCAACAGAACATAGCCTTTGGGTAAGAGAGTGATTGACTTTGAATAAGATATACTTTATTGTACAGGTATAGACAGAGATAAAAAGATTAGAACTGCATTTTCATGACCTTCCATTGGATGTACATTCACGTGGAGAGCCCTCAAAGGTACCAAATTTGAGATAATTAGAGCTTATTGAAAGCATGCTTCTTGTTAGGAATTTCGTGGCTGGTTTGTAATGCCTCCGGTCTCTGCCAGTTTACTGCTTAGTTTGGTGGTCCATTTGTAGTCGGAGGAGATGAGAAGTATTCAATTAAATTTTATAATCTACCATAAATTCTGGAAAAATCCATCCTGATGATAGAGCTGTAGAATACTTAGGGACATCCATCATTTTACACTTAGGAAAAGCACCACTTTTCATACAGAATCAGAGATTTATGCTCAGATGAATTCTAGAATTCACACTTAAGTCAATAGGGCATTTACTAGGCGCTCCTGGCTGGCTTAGTCAGTAAAGCATGCAACTCTTGCTCTCAGGGTTGTAAATTCGAGCCCCATGATGGATGTAGAGATTACTTAAAAATAAAATCTTTAAAAAAAAGTGTATTTACCAAAGGCACTGGTACAAGTCATGTTGTAGTTATAACTCTAAATAATATATATTATATTATATTATATTATATTATATTATATTATATTATATTATGACAAATATATATAATGTTATATTATATTATGACAAATATATATAATGTTATATTATATTATGACAAATATATATATATAATTGAGAGCTTCAGAAGAAGGTTTGATCCAGGTTCTGGAGACTAAAAAACAATTTTCCAAAGCCTTGGAAGCTTCATGTGTGATATTACATTTAGATCTCCTTTAAAAGAAGAACAAAATCTGACCCAAAATATTTATTTTAAGAAATAGAGAAGATATCCTTCCATTAAAAAAAGAAAGCAATCTTTTTATAGAGTTTGGCACTGTTAGATTGTTAACCAACATCCCTTATTTTAAAATTTTCTTTCTCACCCAATGGTTGATCTTCTTATGTTGTTTTATTGATGGCTGAAGTGACCCTCTTTCATATACATTCATAGATGGTAATTTACTATTATAAAGGAAAATGATGGTTTTAGGTAGAAGTCTGGAGAAGAAAATTGGTAAAGGTAGGTATATACATTATATATATTCCATCAATGTCAAGAAGATAGGTAGATAGATGATAGATAGATAGATATAGATAGATAGATAGATAGATAGATAGATAGATAGATATGATAGACTTACTGAAATAATAGAATCATTCTTTTTCTAATTAACCCTTTTAAGCAACCTCCCTGTTTATTAAGAGCCGATTGTCCTGGTTCTGTACCTATCCTTCAACAAATGAAAGCTTATTTTGCAGTTTCAGGAAGAAATTCTTTCCTTCACTATCATTTCTGAGGAAAAACACAGAACATATTTTTATAAAGTAAAAAAGAGTTTATCTCTTGCCTTAGTGACAAAAAAAGATCTAAAAATGGGAAGAGAAAGCAATGATGAAATATTATTTTTGTTTTATTTTGTATTGCTTTTCCTCATCCCACAGTTAAGACCTAAAACCTTGATGAATTGCATCTTCCTCTCCCATTCTGTTCTCAGTGCCACATGCGCTTGAGCTTGACAAGACCAAATTTGCTACCACTTTTCAAATAATCTTGAATCCTATGTGTGCATATTTGTTTACCATGTTCCTAGTGAAGACGCTTCCTCTCCCCCCGCCATACATTTTTGTATTCTTTCAAGTCCAGCTACAATGTACAGTATGTAAAAATTTAGAAAACTATAATTAAGCCTTAAGAAGAAGATTGTGGGGGCATCTGGGTGGCTCAGTCTGCTAAGTGTCTGACTTCAGCTCAGGTCATGAACTCAGGGTCCTGGGATCCAACCCTGCATGCAGCTCCCTGCTCAGTGGAGAGTCTGCTTGTTCATCTCCCTCTGCAAAGCCCCCTGCTTATAGTCTCTATCTCTAAGAAATAAAATCTTAAAAAAAAAAAATAAGGAAAAGAAAAAAAAGAAGAACAAGAGTAAGAACAAGAAGCAGATTGTCCTGGGATGCCTGGGTGACTCAGTTGGTTTAGAGTCCAACTCTTAATTTTAGCTCAGGTCATAATCTCAGGGTCCTGAGATCGAGTCTCATGTCAGGCTCTGGACCCGGCATGGAGCTTGCTTGAGATTTTCTTTCTCCCTCTGTCCCTGCCCACCCCATCCCCACCCCACTCATAAAAAAAAAAATTGTGCTGAAATTCTTTTTAATGAATTTGGTGTGAATATATACTTATTTGTGTGGTTATCTATGTAATTACACATTTGGTATCTATCTCCCCCAACAGGCTCTAAGTTCCTTGATTTCTTAATAGTTTCATTTCCTAGCACAATGCCTGGCACATAGTAGGCACTTAATAAATACTTCTTAAATGAATAACAAACAATGAGCTACTTCTATATTCCAATGAGTTCATTTGTCCAAAGAATTATTTATAAGTAATCAGACAGGATGATCTGGTTTACTCTCCATGACTGGGAAGCGAGTAATGTTCTCTGACAGTAGCCCAGAGGCAATCTCCTGCAGTGCTTGTAAAGGATGAAGGTGAGCCAATACTGACTACAACAGGAGATAATGCAGGTTCTGTGATGGAACAACAGATATGGAAAATTGATCTCTTGAAATCAATTCTAGGTTCAGTTCTGCATTCTAACCTCTTTCTTCCTTTTTCATTTTAAAATGAAATCCTTCCCTATTAATTAACGATATGATGATAATAATGAAGAATGACTTCCTTGTTTAACAACCCACAGTGGACCTGTTGTTAACTAATACAATTTCTAGTGATCAGAATGGGAGTTAGAATGATTTTATTGTAAAAAAAAAAAAAAAAAAAAAAAAAGAAGAATAAGAATGACTTCATAGTGAGGGAAAAGAAATATTTAGGTATATATATGTTATATGTATATAATATATATATACAGGACTGGGAGGTAGGGGAGGGTGGGGAGGAACACACTAAGGATGAAGCTAGCAAAATAAAACATAAAAGAAGCACTGTTAATACCTGCCTGACTTGAATCAGTTCCTGAGTAAATAAATACTTCACATGGAGCTAGTGCAGAGTGATTTGAAATTGAATGAGTAAGGAGGAAATTTAATCTATGGTGGTAAACCTGAATTAACCCTCTTTGTTTCTTTAATGCTCTGGGTTGTTAACAATACAAAGGACATCTACAATCAATCAATGTTTGTAATCTACCCAAGACTCTGAAACAGAAATCTTTGCTGAGCATCTGCCTGGGTGGGCTGGTGGCAAAGTAATGGCTTGATTGTTTTTATTTCTGACTAGCTGACTCCTTGTGGCTTAAGACTGAAACTCCACAGATTCCACCCTCTGGTGTATACTTGGCACATACTGAGATCTCTGAGGCATGCTTGAACTTTCCTCAAAAGGGCAAATGGAAACCAAGGAGTGTAGAAAGAGCTGTCAGTAGCCCCATGTCTCTCTGGCAACTTTCAGAGAACACGCAGCTCTCATCCTCCAAGGTTCATTCATTGAGTGGTCCACGGTGCTGTAGTATAAATGTTTTACCTCCTAGGGATGTCTGGGGGGCTCAGTGGTTGAGCATCTGCCTTTGGATCAGATAGTGATCCGGGGTCTTGGGATCGAGTCCCTTATTGGCTCCCTGTGGGGAATCTGCTTCTCCCTCTGCCTATGTCTCTGCCTCTTTCTGTGTCTATCATGAATAAATAAAATCTTCAAAAAAATGTTTTACCTCCTATAACAAGGTTTGATCATTTGAGTTGTAAAACTGAATTGGTTCTGTTCTGCTGCAGTACAGGTGTATGTGTTTGTGTGAGTGTGTGTGTGTGTGTAACATTTCCTCAGTGTCAAGTCTCCTAGATACCAGTTACTTACATTTTCTTATTATTCTTTGTCCAAATGATAATTATTCTTTGTTCAAATGATAACTGACAGCATTGCATTTGGAAAAGTTTAAACACAAAGATTTTTTAAAATTTATTCATGAGAGACACTGAGAAAGAGGCAGGGACATAGGCAGAGTGAGAAACAGGATCCCTGCAAGGACCCCAGTGTGGGACTCCAACCCAGGGCCCCAGGATCATGACCTGAGCCAAAGGCAGACACTCAACCATTGAGCCACCCAGGTGTCCCCATGCAATTTTATTTAGAATATACAAAATGAGAACTATACTAAAACTAAGAATAGTAATTTATTAATAATTTGCTACATTTATAAGACATCTCAAACAATGCTTCAAACTACTTTGTTGAACAGACTACATATACATATGTGTGTATGGATAGATAGGTAGATAGATATAGATAGATAGATAGATAGATAGATAGATAGATAGATAGATGGTAAAGCTATCTTCATGCCAAAAATCATGCCACTATGCCAATTAAGTATATCATTGATTTTCTGGAACTTTATCTTCTGACTACCCGATTCTTAAACTGGGACAAAATGATCCCAAGAACAAGGATATTAAATAGTGTCTAGGAGTGCCTGGGTGGCTCAGTTGGTTAAGTCACTGACTTTTGATTTCAACTCAGGTCATGATCTCAGAGTCCTGGGATCAAACCCTGCATTGGACTTCATACTCAGTGGAAAGTCTGCTGGAGATTTCTCTCTCTCTCCTTCTCCCTCTGCTCCTCCCCCTGTGCATGCTCCCATGTGCATGCTCTCTCTCTAAAATAAAGAAGTAAATAAAGAAGTAAATTAAAAAAATAGTTCCTAGCATTTTCTTCTCAAATAGATAACCACAAAGTCTTTAAATCAAAGACATTGAAGTGAAATCCTATCTGCTCTGTCTGCCAGAGGTAAAACTCCTTATTAGTTTAATACTTTGGCAGTTACAAAACTTTTTACACATATTTATTCTATCCTCACAATTATACTGTGGGAAAAATAAGGGAGGTGATATTACCATTGTACACATTTCAAGACTGAAGCCTAACAAAGTTTGAGATTTAGCTAAAGTCAATGATTACTAAAAAGAGGAGTCAGGGCTTGAATTTAGATCTTTTATCTGATTGCAGACCACGGTGCTTACCTTAGCCTAGATATTTAGGGGCATAAAATTACATAAATTCTAAATATAGGTTGATAAAAAATTATAGGTAGCAAAATTATAGATTGATGATAAAACCACAAAATGAGATGGGAATGAGGACTTTAGTGACAAGGAACCCATAAACAGCTACCAATTAACACTGAAAAGTCTCTTAGTAAACTCTCCTATTTATAGTCCCATTTTCAGAATACATAGAACTATAAGCATCCACTTTGTTTCCCCTCTTTAGGAGGGTGTGGGAACCTCAAAAGGACACATAAGTTTCTAATGCTACATCATTATTTAATTTCTGGCGTGATTCTTGAAAAACCAGCTCTCCTGGAGTTAGCACTCACAATGTGTTCATACTATTCAAAGTTTTCTTTTTGAAATTTTGTTCTTCTCAGTAATTTTTCATGCCTGACAGTTGAAACAAAGCAAAGTGATGAAATAATGAGACAGTTTGATTTATTCATTGTCATCATAATGAATGGAAAACAATGCAGAGGCATTCTGCATGCATAGTTTTTGTCCATCCGAGATCTTTTCTCTGGGTTGATTGTTCCTGAACTCTATTATTTTTCATAATTTTCTTTGACTTTGTCTCAGAAATTCTTTCATCATTGAAGTACCTTTTACTCTTCAGTTCCTTTGTTGAAGTTTTTTTCATTCTTTGCTGCTATTCATTAATATCATTGACTATAAGTAAATGCTTAGTTTCCAATTTTCTTAAGAGTTTTTCAGAAATATAAGTAAATAAACTGACTCTTCAGACAACTTTTTTGGTATTTTTGGTTTCAAGTAAGTTATAACCCCTACAAAATTGCCAAGAATAAGTTCTATCGATTACAACAAAATCTAATACAAAATGCCAATATTCCAACTCCAAAACAAACTAACCAGAAAAATACCAAAGCATAAACTATGTCAAATAGATAGATGCCATGGTTTACTCTGATCTCTAATTAAATGAACTTCTGAGTACTCTGCTACTCTGTATCTGAGATGCATTTAAATTACTGATGATACTGCTGATTGGAATTCATGTTTTATTCATCTTTCTAGAAATTTAGAAAATTTTATGATGTAATGATACTTTGCTTGCATTGATGGCATGAATGACATAATTTGGCAGAAAGGCTAAAAATTCCATCTTCAAGACTTTACTAATTGTTAAAGAACAAAACCCAAATTATTTGATTTTCATCTTTCTCAAGCTACTGATATTAAATTTTTAAAAAATCAAGATGATGATACCAAAAGAAAAAAAACATAAAATTTCTATAGACTCTGAGATAAAATATAGGAATGCTTTTTAAGAAACAAACTTTAGGAAACCATGGATTTCTTCTTGAGTAAATAAGAAACCATGGATTTCTTTCTTTTAGGAAAGAAAAAAAGAAACACAATCTACCATGAGGTTGGTGTATCACTTTCAAATGAGAGGAGATTTAGAAACTTCTGATGGGCCACTGGTAGATGATTTTGCCTGTGAGTGTGGTCATTCACATAGCACAATGTCAGATAGAGAAACAATGCAATTGAGACATATTCCAGGAAATATCCTGTCTTCTTTCATATGACACACAGCTGGTGCTAGGATAGCATAACTCCTCTCTGAGCATATGGCAAGACATAGGCAGAAATACAGGGAGTATCAGTCTAAAAGTACTTCTTGAGAGCATCTGGATTGAAGATAGTTTCCTCAGGTGTCACCAACATGGAAGGCTGCTTTGACAAGCGAGAAAAAATGCTGGGGCTTGCTGCAACTGGCTTGTCAAGGTGTGGCCATAATAGTCAGCCAAGGCAAGAACAACACCACACACAGAATGCAAACATCACGCCAGCTATTGGCCAGAGTCCTGAATAGAGTCCTTAATATTATTAAGAAATAAATATCTTCATTCACTACACAATGTACAATGTGAATCACAGATGTTCAACAGGGTAGCTAATTCTTACGGGCATTACAGGACTCTTACACATTACTGATAGAGTTGTAAGTGAGGAGGCTGTTCTGCTCCTTTACTATTTTAATCATGGGACTGGACTAAATATGAGAAAAACTCATATTTAGTAATGAATTTACCTGAATTTTGTCAATGTTTAATGAAACATTAGGTTTTGAAATATTTTTATAAATTATTCCTAATTTAAAGTAGACTTAAATGTTAGACAAAAACTAGAAGTAGCAAGAAAAAAAAAAGAACTGATCAAAAGTAGAGATCATAATCCAGTTTAACAGAATCAGTCGTTACAAAGTAAATCTATAAGCTACAGAATAAAGCAATGGCATTGGGTAAAGATTTAAAGCTAAAATGAATGAAACCGCTTCCAACATACCTATTTCACCTATTTCCCAAACTTCTTCTTTTTTAAAAGATTGATTTATTAGAGAGAGAGAGAGAGAGAGAGACATGTGAGATAGGTGGGAGAGGTGAAAGAGAGGGAGACAGATAATCTCAAGCAGACTCTGCACTGAGCATGGAGCCTGAGCTCATGACCCTCAGATCATGACCTAGCTTAAAACTAAGAGTCCATCGCTTAACCCACTGAGGCACCCAGGTGCCCCTCTTATTTTCCACCCCTTCTTATGTAGAACCTGAACATCATCCACAGAGAAATCCCATTTTCCATTCAAAATCAGCTTTCATCTGTTCTGTCTCTCAATTTTGTTTCAGGACCATCTTAAGTAATAAGGGCAAAGGTCACATTTACTGCTTACAGATGCACTGTTCAGTGTTGTGCAAAAAGTTTGGAGCATATATTCCTAGAGGTAATCCTCCTAATAGTCTGCAAACTGGATACCACTATTATCCTACTGTACAGGAGGCCTCACATTGACTGGTTAAATAACTTGCTGAAAGTCTTGCAGTCCCTAGGTGAAAGAATTAGAACTGAACTTCTGGGCAATTTTTCCCTAAAGACCGTACTTTGAGAAACTATGCCATAAGCTATTTAAGAGCAACCTTCTCATTTGACAAAATACAGCTTCCTTTCTTAATTAAAACTCTTCAGAGTGTAGGGATAAAGAAAGCATACCTCAATATCATAAAAGCCATCTATAAAAAGCCACAGCAAATATCATTCTGGAAGAGAAAAACTGAGAACTTTTCCTCTAAGGTCAGAAACACAAGATGGATGCCCACTCTCACCACTGTTATTCAACACAGTACTGGAAGTCCTAGCCTCAGCAATCAGACAAGAAAAAAGAAATAAAAGGCCTTCAAATTGGCAAAGAAGAAGTCAAACTCTCACTCTTTGCAGATGACATGATACCGTAAATGGAGAACCCGAAAGACTCCACCCCAAAATCTCTAGAACTCAGAGCAATTCAGGAATGTGGCAGGATATTAAATCAATGCACAGAAATCAGTTGCTTTCCTATACACTAACAATGAGATTGAAGAAAGAGAAATTAAGGAATAAATCCCATTCACAATTGTACCAAGAACTCTAAGATAGCTAGGAATAAACCTAAGCAAAGAAGTAAAGAATCTGAACTCTAAAAACTACAGAACACTTATGAAAGAAATTGAGGAAGACACAAAGAGATGGAAAAAAAACACTCCTTGCTCATGCATTGGAAGAATAAATATTATGAAAATTTCTATGCTACCCAGAGCAATTTATACATTCAGTACAATCCCTATCAAAATACTATTGACTTTCTTCACAGAGTTGGAACAAATAATCCTAAGATTTGTATGGAACCAGAAAAGACCCCAAATAGCCAGAGGGATTTTGTAAAGAGAAACCAAAGCCAGGGACATCACAATGCCTTACTCCAAGCCATATTACAAAGCTGTGGTCATCAAGACAGTGTGGTACTGACACAAAAACAGACACATAGGTCAATGGAAGGGAATAGAGAGAGCCCAGAAATGGGCCCATAACTATATGGTCAACAAAGCAGGAAAAAATGTCTCTTCAATAAATGGTGCTGGGAAAATTGGAAAGCCATATACAGAAGAATGAAACTAGACCATTCTCTTACACCATATACAAAGATAAACTCAAAATGGATAAAAGATCTAAATGGAGACAAGAATCCATCAAAATCCTAGAGAAGACAGTCAACAACCTTTTGACCTCAGCTGCAGGAACTTCTTGCAAGATATGTCTCTATGGGCAAGGGAAACAAAAGCAATAATGAACTATTGAGACTTCATCAAGATAAAAACCTTCTGCACAACAAAGGAAACAGTCAACAAAACTAAAAGGCAACCTACAGAATGGAAAAAGCTATTTGCAAATAACATATCAGATAAAGGGCTTGGTCTAAGATCTATGAAGAGCTTAGCAAACTCAACACCGCCAAAACAATCCAGTCAAAAAATGGGTAGAAGACATGAATCGATATTTCTCCAAAGAAGACCTACACATGGACAACAGGCACATGAAAAAAGGTACATATCACTTGTCATCAGGGGAAATACAAATCAAAACCACAATGAGATACAACTTTACACTGGTGAGAATGGTTAAAATTAACAAGATAGGAAACAACAGATGTTGGTGAGAATGCAGAGAAAGGGGAATCCTCTTATACTGTTGATGGCAATGCAAACTGGTACAGCCACTCTGGAAAACAGTGTGGGGGGTTCCTCAAGAAGTTAAAAATAGAGCTTCCCTATGACTCAGAAATTGCACTACTGGGTATTTATCCTAAAGATACAGATGTAGTGAAATGATGGGACAAATGCACCCCAGTGTTCATAGCAGCAATGTCCACAATAGCCAAACTGTGGAAGGAGCCACAGTGTGGCTCACAATGGAATATTACTCAGCCATCATAAAGGATGAATACCTACTATTTACATCAATGTGGATAGAACTGGAGGGTATTATGCTGAGTGAGGTAAATCAATCAGAAAAGGACAATCATCATATGGTTTCATTCATATGTGGAATATAAGAAATAGTGAAAGGGAACCATAAAAGAAAGGAAGGAAACTGAGTGGGAAAAATTAGAGAAGAAGACAAAGTATGAGAGACCTTTAACTGTGGGAAACAAACTGAGGGTTGCTGAAGGGAAGGTGGGTGGGGAATGGGGTAACTGGGTGCCGGGCATTAAAGAGGGCACATGATGTGATAAGCACTGGGTGTTATACTATATGTTGGCAAATTGAATTTAAATAAAAAAAAATAAAGGTAAAAAAAGAGCAAGCTTCTTTCTTATAAATTTGAATTTGAATACCATTTAGTGTTAAGTGAGCTTCAAATTTTATGAGAAAAATCAATTAAACCAGGGGAGTGTGAAACCATATGTTTCACACACACATGCACACACAGACACACAAACACAGTGTTTATTTTTAACTTTTTTAAGCCATTCATTAGAGATGTCCTTAAACAAGTGACTTTACATCAGTTCCCTCATCTACAAAACAGAGATGGTGTCATTTACTTTTTTGTACCCATGGAAATGATGTAGAAAATGATGATATATATTTTAAGGAGGTTGAGATGATGAGGCACAAAATAACATAAGAGCTAACAGCAGAGATTTTGGAATCCAATTGCTAGACAACAAATCTGATTTGATACTAACTATGGAACTTTTAACAAGTTTTGTAATGTCTCTGTGCCTCAATATGCCATCTGTTAAATACACATAGCAGTTAGTATTCCATATAGTTGTTAGTGGATTATAGGAGAAAATCTGTGTAGAAAATTTAGCATAGTATCTGATACGTAGACTTTTCTCGATGAGGATTCATATTTGTTTCCTCATATCCAATGAACTAAAGACTACATTGTAAGAATGAGAACAAAACTGGTTCCTCATTTGACCATATAAAGGAAATAATTTATATAGTTTTGAAACAGGACAAGCTAAGGTTTTCATTTGGAAATGGTTATTTTACCATTTTGCATTTTTTTCATAATGAAAATAAAGCTATGTTGGGGAGTGGACCAATTTTTTGTACTTCCTTGATGTCCTCTGAAACTCTGTTTGTTTTTTTTAAAGATTTCATTTATTTATTCATGAGAGACACACAGAGAGAGAGGCAGAACACAGGCAGAGGGAGAAGCAGGCTCCATGCAGGGAGCCTGACATGGGACTTGATCCCGGTCTCCAGGATCACGCCCTGGGCCGAAGGCAGGTGCCAAACTGCTGAGCCACCCAGGGATCCCCTGAAACTCCGTTTTTAAAGACATGTAAGAGTTTGACCCTTAAGGAAAATAGAGTAGAAGAGATCTTAAGAACCTGAAAGAAAATAAGTGAACTATTTATCATTCCTTCTCCCAACTGCGGTTGCGAGTTGCCATTCAGAACAAGCAAAAAGTTTATAATATTATCAAAAGGAATATATATATATATATAATATATATAATATATATAATATTATCAAAGGAATATATATATATATGAAAGAGGGAAGTACAATAAGTGATTCTATTAAAAACTCTGAAGAGGAGGAAGAAAAGTTAGGGAAAATTGCCAAGGATGCTGCAGTAATAGCACTCCTGGAAGCCAGGAATGGGGGAAAGACCACAGCAAGTGCTTCTGGCCCTGTGGTGTTTAACACTGGAAATGGGATTGAAGCCCTCCGGCTGAACTCTAGGCCTGTCACAGCATGTTTTCCTTTGGAGTCCACGTGCTCCTGAAGGCACTTCCTCAGCGGGTTGCTAGGGGATAATTATACTACAGAACTTTGAGAATCCAAAGCAGATGGGTGGTAAAGTAGAGATGCCGTCATCTTTGTGAATTTGCTCTAACATCCTTAGGATTCAAAAGGAGAAAGAAACAAAAAGCATCATTATTAGAAAGGAAAATTTAGAAATGTGAGCTTCGCAGTTTAACCAAGTATCTCATTTCAGCATAACGAAACAGTTAAGCGAAGGCCATTCCCTCAAGCCCTCAGAGTAACCCAGCAAATGATAAAGAAGACAGGAAGTAGAGGCCCCTGTCAAGTGAAGCAATGTCTGATTTTAATCAAGAAATTGAGGATAAGTATATCTTTGGAGAGATTTTATCATCCTGCAAATGATCTCTTTTAAATTTGTGGTATATGCTGGGCTGGCACTTCCTTGGAAAAAAATACTCAGGAAAGTCAAGCTTTTTTTTTTTTTTTTTTTTTTTTTTCTGACACCATATTCACTTTGATTCTTTCTTTTTAAATTCTTTTCCTGTGAGATTTATCACATACAAAGAAAATTTTATAAGCTCTAGCCTTATGTGTGCATGTGTGTTATGTAGATAGATAGATATTCTATTCTGTTCCATCTATATTTTGATCTTTTGAATAACCAGTACCAGAGAATCTTAAATTCTAAAATTGTCTAATGCATTTTGATATCAGATAAGGCAATTCCAACATCTTCAAGTCTCTCTGGACCAAGACACTTTGATAATTTTCAGCAGTTAGGAAACAGCCAGTCACATTTCCCACACCGGCATTGTGCTTTATGGAAGGATTCTACAATAGGTATTGTGAAGTTTTAGTCATTATGAAAAATTAGATGACAGAGTTACAAAAATCCCTAAATTGTAATGCTGTGTATCTATTCTACAGCGGCTGTTAACTTTCCTATGACTCATTTGGTGTTGAAAACCTGTAATTGCAGCTTAAAAAGTAAACAGCCCTGAATTTAATCTACATGTATACACAAGTCAATCACTCCATATTAAGTTCTCCTACCTAAGTTTATTTCAAGGATTCTGAGTAGTTCTACCAATCAAGAATCTAAGATAAATGTATGGGCATAATTGCTTGTTTGTAGGCAATGATAAACACATCCATTCCTAGTTCAAAGAGTGGAAGGAATTAAAATGCTAAATGGAAAATTCTAATTAAGATTTTGTAACACATAGAGCATTGTAATAGGTTCTGAGGTATAAGATTAATCCTATTTGCAAGGGTCTAGGAATCAGGTTGGAAAAATGGACTTTCTTTTATATATATAAAATTTCCATAATCAACCAAGGCAGAATAGTAAATATTAACTGAACAGGATTGCTATTTAGAGGAAGAGGTGACAACCAAGAGATGGGGCAATTGGAGAAGGCTTTATTGAAGCCTTAAAACAGAGTGGCACTCACATAGAGAGAAGGTGCAAAAAGGTATTCCAGAGATGGGAAGCATCACTAGCCACTAGACTAGAATGTTCATAGACAACTTGCTGATTGTAATTTCAAATTATATGCAAGATATATAGAATTATATTACAGAACTATCTACAGTGTATACTTGTGGCATTGTAGGGGCTCTCTGTGGGGGTAAGGATGCGCTCAGGTTTATAAACTGGACGAGGAAGTAATGTTTCATGGGCATTAATGATATCAGGCTTCTGCTTATCCAATTTTAATAATTTTTTATTGTATATATCAAATCATGCTTTTGTTGGTGGTCCACCTATTTTTCCTTTAGAAACACCTTTGCACATTAGTCATCACCATAGATTCCTAATGGTTTAACATTGCCCTTGCCGTCTGCTACTCTGGATTCCTATCATTCCCAATGACAACAGTTCCCTAAGAATATTGTCTGTCATCAGCCATGCGGTAGCCACCATTAAGCTGCTCAAACATGCCAGTACCTCTATCACTAGCATATTCCTTATGAGCTAGTGATGACAGCATTCTCTGGCCCTTCCAACAGCATTCTCTGGTTTCTCAAGAACACAGCCAGTTGGTGGACTCTCAAGGATTATACAATAGAACCATTCCAGCATATTCATTCCTTTAAACCTTTTCATCCCTTCCTCAAAACTGCCAGGGCAGTTCTGTTGTTTGTACTTCATTTAATATGAGCCTTTTGCTCCCCATAAGCTTCTAGTAACCATCCCAGCAGTCATTTTGGGACGATTTCCAGGTGCTCTTGTCAGGCAGGGAATGCTCCTATATGGCCAACTCTCCTTTATTGAGCTTATCTTTCACCTCCTCTAACCCCTACCCCAGTCCAATACTATCAAGATCTACTTCCTGGCATGCTTTCCCAACCCCTGATTTCTTTCACTACAATTAATCATGTCCTAAAGTTCCTTTGGTGAATAATTCCTTTTTTTTCCCCTCTGGCAAGAAAGTAGTTCCTTAGCTAGCCTCTGCTGAGGCATGATCTTAGTTACAGAATTAGAAGAAGGGAGAGGAAGTACGTCAGATTTTGAAGAGAACAATCATTGTCTTCCAAGGCATCCATCTCAGTTGATGTTTCTGCACGGTCTTCAGGCAGGAGAAGGCTGCTAACCTTCAACAAAACAAAGTAGGCCCAGAGGTTCAGAGGAATCTGGGGATCCCCTGTTCTTGAGTACGTCCATATGTATGTCCCCATTCAGTGCTTTAGGGCCCCATTCCTTTCCTATCAGGGTTTTGATTTTACCATTAAAGACTTGCCAAGGCGGGACGCCTGGGTGGCTCAGTGGTTGAGCTTCTGCCTTCAGCTCAGGGCGTGATCCTGGGGTCCTGGGACCGAGTCCCGCATCAGGCTCCCTGCAGGGAGCCTGCTTCTCTCTCTGCTTATGTCTCTGCCTCTCTCTCTCTGTGTCTCTCATGAATAAATAAATAAAATCTTTATAAAGATGAAAGAAAGAAGAAAGAAAGAAAGAAAGAAAGAAAGAAAGAAAGAAAGAAAGAAAGAAAGAAAGAAAGAAAGACTTGCCAAGGCTGTGAATTCAATCTTCATTATAGTACTACTATTTTTACAATAAAGTTCATGTTGAATAAAAGAAAAAATCTATATATTATATTTTATTGTAATTAATAATTTATATATATGGATAGATAAATATATATAAATCAATAAATAATTTATATACATATGATATATATTTAAATATATATAAACCGTATGTATATGGTTTCTGTCCTGGATTCCTGGCAGAGTTCCTAAAATTTTGTTGTTTCCTCTATGATAAGAGCACTAGGGAGCATTGTTTGTTCTAATATTTGGTTCTTGAAATTGATTCCTGAGACAGGGCTCCTAAATCCCATGGAAATTACTGGGTGATAGCACTATCTTCTGTTCTAATGAGGGGACTCCTGGTGGGTTCCTAGATGGGGTTGGTCATCAGAAAGACTCAGCCATGATTAGAAGCTTGGTAAAATGAGGCGATCTGCATGATCCTTAGTCCAACTGGATTGGTGTCCTTATAAGAAGAGATTAGTACACCTGTATGGATGTGTATGTGAGGGATGTGTAAGAGAGAAGGATGACCATGTGCGGACACAGCAAAAAAGTGACCATTTACCAGCCAAGGAGAAAAGGCCCAGAAGAAGCCAAACCTGCTGATGACTTGATCTGGGATTTCCAGCCTCCAGATATATGAAAAAATAAATCTCTCTTGTTTAAGCCACCTAGTCTGTGGCACTTTGTTAATGCAGCCCTAGCAGACTCATACTGACAGACATATAGGTGTGGGCTCATGAAAGTGAGAGCACACTGTGGGCAACTTGCATGGAGTGGAAGACAAACCGGAGGGCATGTAGAAACAGCACCCATGGTGCCTGCTCTGGCCTGGGACCCTCAATTCTCAGTAAACAATTTCTAGAATGTGAGCTTCTTGTCTCTACAACTTTGGCCTTTGCTCCATTAGATATTCTGGTTTCCAGAAAGGACATCATAAAGGTTCTACTGGAACCTGAAGCTATGACTCATACTTTGTCAGAGGGGGCTCTGAGGCATTTACTGAGGCTTGCTTTATTATAAGGAGGCAGAAACACATATATCTGGACCTTGGGAGATTCCTTTGGATGCATCTTAAATTTCTATACCTGGAGATGATGATAATGAATGTGATGATACAGCAATGGCCATAGGATGAGGGCCAAGTATCAAGAAAACAGGCCCTTCAAAGTTGAGGAAATGGATCACTCCACAAAGTGATCAACCTAGACCAGGTACAGTTTAACCAACAATGAGAAAAATCTGGGATAATTAATAGTGGAGTGAGAAGAGCCCTTAGTTGATTGGTTACTATTAAAATCTCATTGCTTATTTTGGTATATGCTAAATTCCATTTTTGTTTTTGCACAGAAAGGGATTTAGAGTTCTATAAAATAAAAAGTATAGCCATATTTGAGGGATTGTTGTCTATAGAGGGGAAAATACACTAAATAATCACAAAATATAAAATCTCTTTGCTTCTATACATGACTTATTGTAAGACTCATATATAGTCTATTAGGTTAAAAGTGATTTTATATGTTTTTGTTTCCATATCTAAGTAGTGTGTGTCACTGAAAAGGTGTTCTATATAACACAATATTGATAATGCAAAATTGATCTTACTTTAGTCATTTCTAATCATAGTTCTGTTGCTGGCACAATTTTAACTTTACTTCAGATTATAATTGTACATATTAATTACCTACAAAAAATTTACTATGGATCCACAACTCAAAAATTAAATTATATTTTAAGTATCTTATTATACATTTAAAGAACATTGTCACGGTAGTGGTAATTCAGCTCTCAAACTTCTAAGAATAAAATACAGAAGTTGAGTTACTATTTTAGAAAAAGAAACAAAGTGGTAAATGTGATATTACAATCTTGTTCTTTTTCGCATTGAGAATACTTTGAGTATATATATACAAAAGCAGACAATTATGTTTTTGATTCTGTCAAGCATAACAATGAATATGAAATCACTTGGTATAATTTTTAATAATAGAAATTGAAATTTTTGCATGTGGGACTCTGTAAGTGACTTAAGAAAATTATAGCTTATTTCATGGATGAATTCATTTAGAGAAATTGTTTATAGCTATAGAACGGAAAATATTCCAAAATAATTCAACTTTTGGTAGAATAATCTTCAACATATTTTCAAAACTAAAATAAACATCTAAATAAATCTTACATTATGTTCTATATGAATAATTATTTTGATGTTAGTTTCACAAATGTTTTATTCATACCCAGTGATAATTAACTTCTAAACCTATTAATTAAAGCAGCAGGACCCCATATTGTAATAGAAATATAGAGACAATTTTCTTCCCAGGGAGCCAAGCTAAGTTAGTATTCAGAACCTAGAAACAGAATATAGACAAAAATATTAATGTCCCAACTCAGCCAACCTTCAAAGAATACATGTAAGAAAAAATGGAATAAACAAAATTCTTAAAATTGAATAATATACTGGACTTTAGTTCATGATGAAAGGTGAAACAAAAATTACATAATTACATAATTGGACAAGTTATGAACTGATGGTGGAAACACTTTGTGATAACACAAATTAGTATATGTTCTACTATTGCCTCATTTAAACCTACTCTCACTTATGAATCTACCACCCTCCTCTTTTTCTCTGACCTGTGAATTTCCCCCTTACTCTTCATCCCTCGATATCTCTGATCATCCCTAGGGAAGTCAAGAAGTCCAGTGGCTGAGAATAGCTACTTGGAGATCAGACATCTGCCTCTATCTAGGCAGCCAATAGCATCTCATCTAGGCAGCCAAGAGCGATCAACTGGGCAGGATTTTGGGTACTGCAGATGTAGGTATGAACAACAATCTATTCACCTGTCTTCATCAGCATTATATTTTCATTGGTGTGATAGACATAAATAAGTTAAAAAGTAAATAACCAATGATCTTAAAATCTTGAATCTTACTGTGCAACTTGGAGTAATTTATTTAACCTACTAAGCCTCAGCTATGTCTTTAACCTGTAAATGGGTATGATAATATTGCTTACTAATACAACTGTGTGTATGTGTGTATCTATGTATGTGTATATATATCATATAATATCCCATATATTATATATAATAAATAACTATTTTATATTATGTATCTTATATATTATATATAGACATATATGTGTGTGTGTGTGTGTGTGTGTATTCTTCCTTGAGATGAAATCAGCCTTTATGAGAAATAAATTATAAATACAATTAGACTGGCAAAGAGCTTTATGTAGACAGAAATCAAGCTCATGGAACTAAACATACTTCATCCAAATTTTGGATACAAATTGCCTCTGTTGACATGATTAATTATAAAGAAATGTATGAATTGTGGATAATCCAGTGAGCAAAGAACCTTGTTATCTGACTGCTTGGACTGATTCCTCTTCCCCTCAAATTAGAACACATCCTGTTCGGTATCATAACTTGCAAACTCTTTATCTATCTTTCCTGACATTCAGTGTAAAGATGACCAAGACTCTCCAATGTATCAAATCATTTTACTGAGGAGACTGTCATTTTGTGTTCACTCCAAATCTCAGAAATCTTAATTTTAAAAAAGGCATTAAAATCATAATTATATCTATTGTGTGAAATGGTGTTCACATATTTTGCCTTTTATTAATCATTGAGCTTGTGAATAAACTCACAGTTCTTTTTTGCCTTTCCCTTGATCTACCAGCCAATCTGAAACCTCTTATAGGAGAGAAGCACTTGCTCGGCAGCCACTTGTCTCAGGAAGGTACTGAAGTCAGCCTTTGCTTGCTGACCCTCCACACAGTAGAAAGCTCTGTTTCTTCCACTTTATCTTACTTGCTTTTGTGATGTTAAAATGAGATAATCCATGCAAAAATATTTGCACACTGCCTAGTATATACATGGCAGTGATGTATAAGTATAATCAATAAGTTTTAGCTACTATTATTATCTGATCCCCTTCTCTATCCTACTGGGCTTGCCATAGTTTAGAATCTTAATACTTTTTGACTTGTTATATTTGCAATAGACTCCTAATATAATTTACCCCCACATTCCATACATATTATGTATTGCCACCAGATTAAATGTCCTCATTAAATAATTCTGGATCATTTAGGTTTCTGATCCAATGCCCTTAATGAGTTTACACCTTAATCAGGCATTCAAGACTTGCCACCACCTCACTTTCCCTTCCTAATTTTAGTGCCCCTTATACTGAACACCATATCTGATTAAAACAGCTTGTTTACTGTTCTTTTAAATGACTCAACATTTCCTTTCTACCTGGAATACCCCACTCAATGTTTCACTTCCAGCTGGCTCACATCCACAGTCCCCATCCTTCAAACATCTCTTCCTCATATCTACTCCTCTGAAAGCATGTTTTCTTCCTTCTTTTACTTTCTTCCTAATTCTAATGAGTTTCTACCTTTCACCTTGTAGCATTGTTATTTGTGAACCTGCTTTATCTCTCCTAGTAGAGTGTAGGCCCTTGAGGGAAGAATCCATTTCTGGTTCATATTTTTATTCTCAAAGTGTCCACACTGAATAAATATTTGTTGGCCAAATGAATGAATTAACTTTCCAAGTCTTCTGGCCAGAAGAGTGAGCAGGTTAAACATCAGATACAAATAGTATTTTACTACAAGGCTGATTTCTTAACCAGAGAGGTGCTGACTTAATTTGTGTTATGACTTCTGGAGAACAAGGGAGCTCACCCGTTTCTAAAATATCTTCTAGCCGTCAGTATTCTACTAGGAGAAAGCCAATAAGAGTTGATTTTCTTAGTTTTCTTAATGGTTATAGGTTAGTTTAGGTTTCAAAAGACATGCACTTGCTAAATAACTTGCTTGCTAGGTTACAGATCATGCAAGAGACAAGGAGGGGTAAAATGATGTTGAAGGTGGACACAGAATGGTGCAGTTGACACCTTTTGCTTACATTGAACTTTTTAAATGGATAAATACCTGTTTTAATATTTGGCAGCAATCTAATTTCTCAGCAGCATGTGTCATAGTTTACCCAACATGAGCCAGACTACCAGCAACTTCCAAGAACCTGCAGAATCAGAGGGCGTAGCTGAACCTGGGGGATAATATGAGGGAACGCAAAGGCAGGCAAGAGTGGATGTGAAGAGGGAAATGGCAGGGCCGGGAAATAGAAGATGAGACTGGAGCAATTCATGTGACTTCACCCATGCAAATTCAGAAGTCACTGCTGAGTCAAAGCAGGCATGAGCAGCCACATGGTACCTTGGGAAAATCCTCAGCCAAGGAAGCGATTATGTTCTATTGGGAAGAGAGAGTCACTGAAGCAGGCCTGAAAGAGAAATAATGCTGTCAAACTGGAAGAAAAAAAAACTGGTAGTTGCATAGCTGCAAAGGAAATACACGACTAGGACCACATGACCTTGTGTTAGACACTGTAATGCTCCATCCTACTTATATTCCTATTTATTACATACACAGAGCTCTTCGATGTACTATCAGGAACTTATAATTATGACATATTATTCATGCCGCCCAGATGTCTCAGATTTCACTGACCTCAGACTATAGGGAAAAGAATGAAGTAATACTTTCTTTTTATTCCTAAATCGTGATGACAACAGTTTATCCACTTGGTTGGTAGAATGTAATGATCATGAAAGTATAAGCCACCTAAAGTATTTCACATGTATGTTAAGCCAGTTTTCAGCTACATTCAGGAAATGAGGTTTGTGACCAGTGCTATGCTGAGCTATATTCCCACCAGAGCTCACCAGAGCCAACTGTGCACACCTCTTCCAAAATCTGCATTAGGTAAATTTATGATGGTAGCTTGATGTTGGCTGTGGGTCAAATACTATTATCCATGCCTTTTTTTCACTCATGAAAGCTGGTTGTTAAACATTACCAGCATACTACTACGTTTGTGCTGATCTTTTTTTTCCCCCTACCAGCTCTTGTCTGTGGTTTATTCCACTGCCCCTGAAGCCATCTGGAAGAGCTGTGCCATTGTTACTCTTTCCCGTGAGTTCAGTAGTAGTGCCCATAATATTGTTTCCAGATGCTCCAAAAGCTTCCAATCTTGTGTTTGCCAGAACATTCTTGGATTCCATGCAAAGATGGAGGAGAATAACCTATCTCAACTCTTCATCTTGTCACCAGGGCTCTACAAACTCTCAGGATTCCCGTGGTTTCTCAGTCCATCTTACTGACTTCTCCATGTTGTCTCAGAAGGAGTCCAACAAGCCTTGTAGGAGATAAACACTACCTCACCCCTGTTCTGATTTGTTTTACTTCTTAAGAGCCCCCTGCTGGGGCAGCCCCCCCGATGGCGCAGCCTCCCTCCCAGGGTGTGATCTTGGAGGCCCGGGATCAAGTTCCACGTTGGGCTTTCTGCATGGAGCCTGCTTCTCCCTCTGCCTGTGTCTTTGCCTCTCTCTCTCTCTCTCTCTTTCTCTCTCTCTCTGAATGAATAAATAAATAAAATATTAAAAAAAAAGAGCCTCCTGCCAACTATGAAAATGTATTATGAAAATGTATTTCTCTCTTCCTACAGACCAAACAAAAAACTTGATGACAGGAGGGGCAGATGGAGTCCAGCTTACCCAGAGAGCAAGTCTGCCATTTAAATTTATTTTTAAAACATATGCACTAGTTGTGCTAGGTATATATCTTTTTGCCTCTTTCCCCAGATTAACATTCTACCCTTTTTCATCCTGCTTTGTGTTCTGGAAAATTCGTACATAGGGGCTTCTGCAATGGTTCCCTTTCCCTCTAACATCCTCTTGAGTTTGGCCAAAGGAAAACACTAGTGGGAGATTTGGAAGTCATTGTTAGATGATATTCTCTGTATAGTGCTCAGTTTGGGTTCTCATGACTGTTCTCCTCTGTCCTCTGGCCTAGGGGGGAGAAACAGCTCCTTGGTGGTGGTCCCAGGAAACAGCAGCAGCCCTCATTGTCTTCCTAAAGCCTCACCCTATATATTTAAAGAAAAAAATCTTTATTAAAATCTTATCAATTATCCAGTTTGAGTATACCACCCTTTATTCTGTTGGAATCCTGGCTGATATGCTAATCACATGAAATCATAAACTCTGAAGCTTAATGTTCTTTTCACTACAGAAAGGTACTACTATTTGGTATATTTATGAATCATATACTCATGTTGTTTCAACTATTGAAAAGAACTAATAATCATTCTGCCAAAGATAGCTGTTTATTTGACCTTAATTATTGTATATCTGTCCCACCTGTGATCTTATGGGATCTTGTCAGAGTATTTTAAATGCATAACTCCACTTGAAATAAATAAGTACTTGGGGAGAAAATTAGAGATAATAAACGAATATTAAATGTATGGAATCTCATAAGAAATGTGAACATATTGTTGATGCATACCAGTATAAGAATAATCCAGCAATCTGGGGCACCTGAGTGGCTCAGTTGATTGAAAATCTAACTCTTGGTTTCAACTCAGGTCATGATCTCAGAGTTATAAGATTGAGCCACTGTCAGGCTGATGCTTAGCATGGAGCCTATTTGAGAATCTCTCCCTCTCTCTCCCTTTGTTCCTCTCCCTGCTCACATGCTAAATAAATAAATAAATAGAAAAGTAAAATCTTTTTCTTAAAGGATTTTATTATTTATTCATAAGAGACACACAGAGAGAGGCAGAGACATAGGCAGAGGGAGAAGCAGGCTCCCTGCAGGGAGCCCAAAATGGGACACAATCTCAGGACCCAGGGATCATGACTTGAGCCAAAAGCAGACACTCAATCACTGAGCCACCCAGGTTCCGCTAAGTAAAATCTTTTTTAAAAAAGAAAAAGCCAGCAATTTTATCAGAGCATTAAATATATAGTGATGAATTGGAATAAGCTTTACCTCACAAATAGTATCTCTGGATTCAGTTACATTAAAGTGAAAATCGGGTGTGTAATTTTGCTTTAATACAGAGAAGTGATAGAAAATGCACTCTCATGTTAGCAGAAACTTGAGTCTCACATTATTTCAGTGAATAGATTCTGGAAAATATTTTCCTACTCATCTAACCCAGAAAACCAACAAGTGCAACAATTCAAATGAATTAATCAGGATACTTTTTGGGGTATCCAACTCTCTATCTCCCAGGCCATTCTGAGTCAGTCATCAAACCAAGGAGCAGCCCTAAAGCTGAAGCTGTGTCCAGAGTGAGAAAGACATGGCCCTCTCGCCTTGACCGGCAACCAGAAACTAAGGGAAAGGTTGTAAGACAGGACTGACTCATTGTGAAAATGTGGGAAAGGAAATACTGTTTCATTATATTATATTCTAGTGACTACATAGTTTGTAAAACCTATGTATTCAACTGGATAAAAATTATGTTGCCTTAAAATTTCTCTTCCTTATGATATATATTCTACTATCTTATTTTAATGGCTCTAAAGAACGTGATCTCATAACTCTGTGTTTAAATGTAGTTAAACAACACGATAAAAATGGAAAACAAAACTAAACAAATAAAAACAAAATAAGAAATAAAAAAAGAAAAATACACTAAAAAAATGATGTGAGTACATGAAGGGAAAGGCCTATGTTATTACCTTAGCTATCCCAGGCTCCAAAGGGCCTAACCTAATGATTGGAACATATTAGCACTTTGAAACCTGTTTATTAAATTTAATGCAAATATTCAAAATAAAGTTAAAATCTGACTGGTTATTTCTGGAAAAGTTCCAAACTTAAGCATTTAGTAGTCTTTACATGTAACAAAAAATTAATCTGTTTATGGAATCTTGGTGACTCCAAGAAATCCAATGAATCTCTCAAGGAGCCGCAGATTACCTTAAAAGGATTGTCATCAGAGCCGTGCCATAGGTAGTCATTGTCCTTGATGCTTTCTTGCTTGGAATTTTTTCTGATGAAATGCAAGCTCATCCACCCTGCGTGACTAAAGGTATTAAAAGCAATGAAGAATATGGACGTGGCAAGCCATGATTAATTGCTTAGTACGATGAAGTTAATCCAAAATGTATATGAATCTTAATTTAATGCTCATTATTAAAAAAGAGGATCTCTGATGTTTCAACATACCTTTGAAACCATTTACCTTCCTAAAAATTTCCACTCATGAACTCTCAACTCATGACCAGCAATAATTCTAGAGAAATTAAACAGTCTAAATCCATTGGTTATAAACTTTCTCAGATTGTTACATTTATCTGGCATGAACAGTTTCAATGAGCTCTAATTATATTGCTGTTTTTTATTTTGAGTTACTTATTTTGAGTTACCTATAAATTGATAGGTTAAAATATTTTCTTGCTTCTCCTGAGCACACAAAACAAAACAAAACAAAACAAAACAAAACCACATTCCCATATATAAATCAAAATATCAGAGACCCTTAAGCCCAGAAGTTCCAGGGCAAAGCTAACCATCACTACAGAGTCAAGGTTGTGACAATTGTTTCTGACAAAACTGGGGATTATTTGAGGATAGAACTGGTAAAATTTGTAGCAAAGTTGATGACCTGGGTTGGCAGAAGACAGAAGACATTTTCAATCTAATCGTATTATTCAGGATAAGATAGGCTATACTGTAATAACAAGATGACCCCTGAACCCTTGTCTTCTCTCACTGGGGGAGCAGCTCTCCTGCCACAGCCCCTCACCCCCTGAAAATGGACAGTAGAATGCAAAGTTTGCCTCTACTCCTTTCTTCGTCAGGAGTACCTCTCAGCTCTTGATCTGAAAACTGTCTGCAGTGGTGCTAAAACCATGGGAGACACTGACAGATGAGAGCCTCAGCGGCTTGACAGCTGCAAATCTCCTGACCTCATTTATTTCTAGCCACCGCTTCTGAACCAACACCATTTCAAGGGACATGGGCACAGCAGCCAAGTGCATTGGGATGGGGCAGCCATGCATGGTAGGGGTGGCTGGCTCTGGGGCTGGAATTGGGACTATGTTTGAGAGCCTCATCATTTGCTACACCGGGAACTCCTCTCTGAAGCAATAGCTAGAATGTCTAGAATGGCGTAGGATGTTACCCTCTTGGAGGCCATGGGGCTTTTTTGCCTGATCGTGGCCTTTCTCGTCCTCTTCACCACATGACAGAGCCATCTCTACCTCCCATGGGTCTTTCTCCTGTGTCTTGTCTGCTCCATATGTTCCATTTCCTATACCATCCCCAGGCAGCCTAGGGATAGTTGTTGGCTCAGGCTTAACAGAAGAAAGACAAATAAATACTGTATTTATAAGAAAAAAAAAATGACTCCTGAAATCTCACCAGCTTAATATATAAAAGTTGATTTCTTGTTCACCCAAGTCAGATATAATTTGGTAGCTCACTAGAGTCAAGTCCTTCCCAGGGATACCACAGATATTCAGGCTCTTTCTGTCTTATAGCTCCAACCATTGAAAATTCTTGGTTTCTAGGGTAGCTTGGTCAGGAAAAAAAGAGAGCTGGGTATTGTCTGGACTTTTCATTGATGAGACTTCCAAGTGGCATGTATACTGAAGCATAGACCATAGAATTTGTCAAATGTTGCATATGCTTTCCTGCATATCCCAGTCTCGGTGTAGGCTACTTTTGGCCAGTGGGCTGCAGAAATGGCGTGTCAGCTCTGGATTGAAGCATTTAAGAGCCAGAGTATGGGGTTTTTCAAGCTCTTTCTCCTTCTGTCATGTGACTGCAGTCCCAAATGGTAGAACTGTTTCTTTCTCTTTCTTTCTTTCTTTCTTTCTTTCTTTCTTTCTTTCTTTCTTTCTTTCTTTCTTTCTTTCTTTCTTTCTTTCTTTCTCTCTTTCTTTCTTTCTCTCTTATCCTCAAGTCATTGTTTGGAGGGGAGCTGCCCTAGGGAGCTCCTGGTCCCATAGATGGCTCTGTGCCTGCAAGAGAAGAGTCAAATTGCATATGCTAAATTTTGAGATTTGGAGTTTGTTTCTACAACATAACCCAGCCTATCTTTATTGATGCCCCAAGGAAGATGAGCACTTCAGAACCAAATCTTCTAATGGAGGGGGTTCTGTGGAGCTGTTTTCTAGAAACCTACTATTGCTAAAATGTGAGTACTATTAACTCAAAGTAATAACATCACATAAATAGGGATAAACATTATGTGACTAGAAATGTGTCTATCCACTTTAGAAATTGCTATACATTTTAAATATAAAAAAGAGCTCTTTCTTCCAAGAACAGATTTTATCTTACCCCTAATCATTTTTCCCCACTTTTCCTTCAGGATCTATAAAAATCTAGGTAACATTTTTAACTGATGGCCAATAGATTTTTTCATAGAGGACCTGAGTGGCTGTTTCCTCATGGAAAAGAATAATAAACCTTCACACACCCAGATCTTTTTATTAAAATAAGTCTTCCAATTGCCTTTCCTGACAATTATAAGTTCAAGCTTAATTTTTAATGGAGCGTGATGTAGATTACAGAACTGTCAACTCATAATCTCATTCCCTATAGAAAAAGACCCTGTTAGTGTTTCTTAATATATTGGCTTCAGGTGGGTTTTCAAATATGCAGCAGCAGAAAGGGCCTGACCCTCTCTAACATTGGAAACAATTCATGTTAGGTATTCCTAGGACAAATAAGGCTATAAAACTTTTTTTTAATAACGCAGATTTTAGTTTAAACATAAATTGCACGTAGTTTGCAGTTACTTAATGGGACACAGACATCCTCGCCTTCCGGAGAGTCAAACTTCATGATTTTCAAATATACATTCAGAGAAACCATCTATAATTTTGCTTTGAGCTTTGGATGCTTTGGTTTCAGTCAAGATCTATGAAGTCAGGTTTATGACTAAGAAAGCCACTTTTCCCCCTCTCAAGAAATGGACAGTTAGCTCCAGCCGAGCATAGATTAACAGAGAGAATTGCTAAATTGCCAAATACTTTCCTTTTTGAGCCAATAGAAGAAAAAAACAGCATTCAAGGGTTACTCCAAGTTTAGAGACCTGTTAAAAGCCTAGGGGTTTTCAATGCCCAAAGCAATGTAAGAGAGAAGGCTTAAAGACATCTTTTATAGAAGAATATGGAAAACAATCATGTTACAAAGTGATGATAATAAAAATATTTCTCTCCTTGGTTGTGCTTCTTTAATAATTGCTTTTAAACATATTAGTCTTTTGGACATCTTCTCCTTTGTAATGGTCCAGGAAAAAAATGACAGGTCAATATTAAGAACCTCTTCCATTTTTCACATCCCCGAGAATTTCTTTGTCTCCATAATATGGGGGCTTGGCCGTGCAGCCTGGACCAATGCGTGAGAAATGAAGCAATGAGAACAGGAAGCTGAAACCAACCTGACTGCTTTTCACTGCTAAGGGCCAGGAGTTATTTGTAGAAAAGGAAGTTATTTGTAGAAAGGACTTGCAGGCACAAGAGAGGTGAGAAATCGGGCTGGGTTGAAAGAAGAGATTTAAGAATATTTGAGAAACTGAGGGAGAAAATTAGGACTGAGTTGTCGAGCAATGATGAGTGAGTCTCTGCAGCAATGAATGGGAAGGCAGAAAGGATTTTTCATGTTGGGCAACATGGTATGAATGGAAGTCTTCTCTTGGAGAGAAACTAGTAAAGATTAAAGAATCTCTCTCTCGGGGCGTCTGGGTACCTCAGTTGGTTTAGCTTCTGACCTTTGGTTTTGGCTCATGTCTTGATCTCAGAGTCATGAGATCAAGCCCCAAGTAGGGTGCTGTTCTGGGTGTGGAGCCTGCTTAAGATTCTCTCTTGCCCTCTTCATCTGCCCCCTCCTAAATCAATCAATCAATCAATCAATCTCTCAATAAGAGATGATTTTTCTAAAGGTAATAAAATGTTGAAATAGGCCAAAGAATGGTCATCTTTAAAGGTTATTCTGACTTATAACAAGATATTTTAATTTTCTATAAAAATATAGTGAAGCGCACATCACCATGCTCTACCAAGCCAATTGGAAAACACCACAGAGTAATGGATGAACATGATCACTCATTAGTGAAATTACCAAAATGCCAGGGATAAGGATATGAATTTCAGTGCGGAATACTTCCATGTATGAGGAAGATAAAATTTGTCTAACAGGAGCCTTAGCAATAGAGAAGCACTTTTCTTACATAATAAGAGGTCTGAAAATGGGCCTCTCTTGGCATTTGTTACTTTCCTTACCTTTCTCTCATGATTGAAGAGTGTCCCTGGCTCTTTACAGTGGCAGGTCCTTGAGATGAGAGTAAGTCAAGCTTAGTCCTTAGAGCTTATGGCAAAGGAAGAGAATGTATGGAATGTGGAGTAGCCTCAAGCCTTCAAGTAGAAAGGCTTCTGTGTAGTTCAGTATTACCTACTTCAAGTTTGGTTTCTAGGGGTATCCCACAGAGAGCAATATTTTTGGATTTTTATGATTTTCCTGTGAATATTCTCACTATTCAGATATTGGCAATTAGCCTCGTTAATACCAGGTCAAATACCAGGTCGAAACCAGTCAGGGAACAAGCATGTATCTGGGCCCTGAGGGATAACTTATTCCTTCCATCTACTCTGTTCCCCAAATAAAAAGGTTTTCACAAACCAATATTGATATAAACTGTTTGTCATATATCAGTGTCATTAAAAAAATCAGGCTCTTTGATTCTCAGAATGAATGCCTCTTAGATAATAATAGAGGGGGAAGTCACCCCCTCTTGGTTTCTATCACCAAGAAATTTATTGGCAATAAGAACTAGCTAGTATATTTTATAATTCTAAGATCTTTAACAACATAAAAAAACCCAAAAAGTTCCATAGGCTCAGATTGAGCTTAATTTGGATCATGACTCAAATCTTTTGTATTTCTACCTAGATGATGGAGATCTGAAAGCCCAAGGGGTTTCCAACAAAACAGAGTGAAATCAACATAACCCATGCCACTTACTAATTAAATATGCTTTCAGGCATGTTTGCAACAAGGCAACAGATTATAGCTTCCAAAATCTTTTCTTTGGTGCACAGCACTCTTTTCTATGCACTGTTCTAATAGAATTGCTTTGATCTGTCCCTGTTCAATAGACACGAGGATCTTTCATCAGAGATATTAAGGTCTTGACCCATGGTGAGGAAGTGTTCATTGCAGGAGTATGTATTTTTGTCTTCATTACTGTGTGGCATTTATTACAACATCTCTTATTTAGAATTGGCTTGAAGTTAGACCTTAATTGCTTCCAGATACACTCCTATGGATGTTTTGCACCTGAGTTCACTTGCCTCTTTTGAAGTGGAAGAGCTGGGAGTACCTGGATGAATAAATTTGGCATCAACAGAAAGTTGAGTTTTTTCAGGTGGCTCATTGGATGGAAAGAAAAGAATACAATGGTGGAAAAGGTATTTTTATTACACAACACACAAATATTTGTATTAACTTGAAGAACAAGTTTGATACAACACACCCCAAAGAGAGATTAATAATGTACAGATAGCCTATTCTTCCTACTAATTCTAGCACAATAAAGAATGTTTTCAACTTCCTTATCATTACAGGGGATATTCAAGAAACAGTTTTGGTGCTATATTGATAAAATCTAAAGACAGAAATAAATGATATTATCTAAAGGTGATAAAAATAGGAATAAATCATATACAAAGAGGTGTTCTACTGACATAAGTCAATCAAATAAAATCTGTTCTCTAAAAAAGTACATAATCTTTTATTTATTTTTGATAATGATGATAATAATAATAGCTACTTTTTAATTAATGGCTTAATAAATATCTGGTGACAAACAGATTTTATTTATAAATAATTTTTAAACTACTTTATTGAGGTATGATTGACATATAAAAATGATATATAGTTAATGCATACAACTGGTTTTGTGGAGATAAATATACACCCCAGTATACAGTGATGAAAGCATCACTGCCATCTATGCCATACACATATCCATCACCACCAAAACTTTCCTTATATATATATTTTAATTTTACATTAGCCCATTTAATCCTCATACCAACCCTAAGCAGTCAGTAAATAGTGGTGTGCTGTCATCACTTTACAAATGTGTGCTGAAGGGAATAATCATTTGCTTGAGGTCAAACTGATTGGATGTTATAGAACTAGGAATGGAATACAGGTTTTTAATATTGCAAAGACGGTTTATTTAATTATTATTAAGATCATTGTTGTTATTGGCTTCTCAAGCTTTATAATATATCTAAAGAAAATAGTGAAAAAAGATAAAATAATTATGTATATGTATCTGCTTATTGCATCATTATTTAGAATAGGGAAATTTTGAATTAAACTCTGTGAAGCATGCATTAATAAGTAAAAATGCTTATGGTAGGATGGTAAGTGAAAAAAAAAGCCCTCATTGTACAAAGGATAGCTGATCCATAGCAATTAGTAATAATTCTACTTCTCTGGATAGAGATTGAGAGATACGTAAGTAAAAGAAAAAAATATTTCTGAAGGTGAGGTGTTTATAAGATTTAAGCATTTTAAGGTATCACAAAGTGCTTTCACTGTCTTGTATGTAGACCATGGAGCAAAAATAAAGACTCTTCATTTTAAAAAATACGGTAATAAAAAAAATTAAAAAATAAAATTACAGTAATGACTTTTTATTTATAAATTCAAATTAAAGCAAAAGTTACGAAACAAAACAAGCCCCTCTCTCTTTATCCTCTCCCTAGTGTCATGTTCCTTGTGGATTATCTTCTAAATTCCTAATGGTGGGAAGCTCATAAATATAAACTGTGAGTTGCAATTTTAGAGCAGTGTTTTGGAAAAGGGCACTATAAAATGGGGTGGATTGCCCAAATAACACACTGAAGTGAGCAAGAGAAAGCATACACATCCTGAGAACTTACAGAAACATCAAGATGGGATAGGCGAATATACACAACTTCTGAAAAATAGAAGAACCTTTGAAAGAACCAGATAAGTAGCAAGAAAAGGAGGACCAAGGCCTTGGAAAGAAGAGAGAATACATAGTTTCATTACCACTTGGCTAATTCATAAGCAGCAATGGAGAAGCTAAGATACCAAGCAGGTATCTTGTCTAAATATCTTTTGGGACTGATAGAGAAGAGAGATGAGATACAGTTCAGGTACCCTTAAGGAAGAGAGCTCTGGTAAATTACCCAGGTTTTAGCTTAAATTTTTCTTCCCAAGAGCTATTTCTGAGAAATTGAGGTGAACAGAAAAGAGATCAGTCCTCAGAGAGTCTGAAATTCAGCTTTCAATCATCTCAATCCTTGTTTGAAATGAGATGGTCTTCTACCCTAATTGCCTGCTCAGAGCAAAATAAACCCACCATGGAGGAGATAATATTATCAAGATAATATTATCAAGAGGCTTAAATTGTCACCTAAATGTTTCATACTAAATTTCCAGAATTTAATAAAAATTACCAGATATGCCAGGATCCAAGACCAAATAACTAAAAACCAAAAGAAAAAAGCCAGGCAATAGAGAGACACAGATGTTTTGGATTTTGGAATTTAAAATAGGTGAGAATAATAGTCTAAGAAACTAGATGGCATGAAAGAGGAATGGATAAAGAATATGTGGTTTATGTATACAATGGAATATTACTCAGCCATTAGAAACGACAAATAGCCACCATTTGCTTCAACATGGATGGAACTGGAGGGTATTATGCTGAGTGAAATAAGTCAATCGGAGAAGGACAAACATTATATGGTCATTCATTTGGGGAATATAAAAAATAGTGAAAGGGAATAAAGGGGAAAGGAGAGAAAATGAGGGAAAATATCAATGAGGGTGACAAAACATGAGAGACACCTAACTCTGGGAAACGAACAAGGGGTAGTGGAAAGGAAGGTGGGCAGGAGGTTGGGGTGACTGCGTCACAGGCACTGAGGGGGGGCACTTGGCGGGATGAGCATTGGGTGTTATGCTATATGTTGGCAAATTGAACTCCAATTAAAAAAAATAAAGATTGAATTCATCTGCAAAAAAAAATTAGATGGCAGATATTTTCAGTAGAATACTAGAAACTAGAAAAAGAATCAAATGAATATCATAGAACAGAAAAAAATAGCTGAGATTAAGAAATCAATAATAGTTTAATAAGAGATTTTTACAAATGAAGAAAAGAGACAGGAACTGGAGACAGGCCAAAAGAAAATATCCTAAGGGAGTAAAAATGGATAGAAAATATAAAAAATTGTGAGAAAACATATGTAAGTGATGTGGTGAAAAGGTCAAACATATGTGAAATTACAGTCCCAGAAGAGGAGTGGGAAGATTGTTGCAATATTTTAGGAGATAGTAGGAAATAACTTATCAAAACTCTTCCATGGATTAGAAAAAGAAGGCATACATTTCAACTCATTTTATGAGGCTAGTCTAATTTTGATATCAAAACTCAAGAAGAAAAGTTACATGAAATGAACACAGACCCATCTCTTTTCTGAATATGTATGCAAAAATCCCAACCAAAACATAGACAAATTGAATACAGAGATATAAAAACGATTATCTCTATCATAACCAATTTGGGGTTTTCCAGGAATCTAACAAAATAATGTCATGCACTGAATTAACAAGATGGAAAAGAAAAAATGATCTGAAATAGATGCAAATACAATTTTATAGACTAACACATTTGTGACACACAAAACCTTTCAACAAAGTAGAAGTAGAAGGGAATTTATTTAATATAATAAAGTTTATGCGATAAAACACTACAGCAATCAAACATAAGGGTAAAATATAGAAAATTTTCCCCGAAATGAATGAGACACAGAACAACGATGTCCAATATCACTACTGTTATTTAACATTGTCAGAGGTTCCAAGTAAATAAATGAAAGGCATATAAATTGCAAAGGAAGAGACAAAACATTATAATATGCAGCTGACATGATAGTGTACATTGGAATGTTCCCCCTTAAAAAAAATGATGGTCACCTATTATGATTTGTAAATGTATTTTGCATTGTTATTGAATATAAGATTAGTATTCTAATATTAATACATTCCTATTGGCCAATAAAATATATGGAAAATAAAGATAAAAACAAGCACATGTTACACTAAAATTTTGGGAGTGTTTTCAAAGGTGAATCATACGATTGTTGAAAGAGTGGCACAATATAAATCACACACAGAAAAAAGTAAGGAACACAATACATCCTGAGACATAATTTTTTTTACAACATAGGATACATTGTATTAACTAAGCCTTTGGTATGTTTTGGGCACTGTTTCTGACTTAAAAATAATATGAAAAAAACGTATGAAGTGAAGTAAAGAGCATTGGGGTAAAGGAAAGATGTAACCAATTTCTGCAACTAGACACATTAGTAACAAAGATGAAAAAACAAAGACCCTGGGGCACCTGGGTAGTTCAGTCAGTTGGGCATCTGACTCTTGACCTTAGGGTCATGAGTTCAGGTCCCATGCTGGGCTCTGCATTGGCATCCACGCTGTGTGTGTAGTCTACTTAAAAAGAAAAAAAGCAAGACCTTCAACTAGCAAATCATTTTATTTCATAAGCTGGAATTCAAGGGAGCCTATAATTATATATATATATAAGTAAAAACTTAAGGTAATCTTTGTTTTGTTCATGGATATAGCCTTTGTCTCTGGTATAACACCTAGCATGTAATAGCGCTCAAAGAATATCTGAGCTGCTCAGAATCTTATAAATTTTTAAACATTTGACTCAGATTAGATAAAAATAACAGGCACAAATAATAGATTTTATTTTGAGCCATGCCAAATTTTAGGTGCCTTACCCATACTAACTCATTTAAATCTGTCAACCTTATAAAGTAGGTGCTATTTTTATTCCCTTTATATAGGTGAGAAAACAGAAACATTAAGCAACCTGCCCACCGTCACACCTGCACACGCTTCCTAGTAAGAAGCGTAGGAGCTGGGGAGCTGGGATTTGTACTTAAGCCAGCTGCCTTTGAGCAATGTGATCTTAAGCAGTGTGCTGCACAGCCCCCATAGGATTTGAAGAATTATCTAATCTAAATTCAAGCTTTACTTGAGATCTCAAAGCATTATTGACACAGTTTGTTAGATTAGATCTTCATTCTTCCAATTCCCAGTCTCACATTCCTGCCCACTCTGTATTACACCCCCAGTCCTTTAAAGGAGACTTACGAGCCAATCATAAGAGGAAGAGGGAAGGATGATTAGAAATGTTTGTGCAGTTTTAAATAAATAATAGAATTAATAGGGTGATATTTAACTTTTTTTTTAAGAGATATAGAGGAAGAGAGTGGACATGTGAGCTGGGGAGGAGGGGGAGAGGAAGAGGGAGAGAATCTTAAGCCAAGTGAGGAGTCCAACTCATGGCTCCATCTCATGATCCTGAGATCATGACCTGATCCGAAATCTTGCTTAACCAACTGAACCACCAGGCACCCCAATATTTCACTATTTTTAAGGAATTAGTAATTCAGCCTATTGGACATGATATGGGTCAGATTAAGCAAAAATTGTTGAACAAAATCAAAATGGTAAAAATTTGGACATAACATGTTAAAATGAGAACAAGAACCCACGTCTAATAAATAAAATCAGTGTCAGAGTTGCCAATATAGATTATAGTATCTTTAAGATAAGTTCATGATGAAATAATGAGTCCTGGCAAATCACTATATAAATACACACACAAAAATCTTATGAATCATAACTTTATTTAAACAGAACTTATGGGGGCACCTGGGTGGCTCAGTCAGTTAAGCGTCTGTCTTTAGCTCTAGTTATGATCTCCTGGTCCTGGAATTGAGCCCCGTGTTGGGCTCCCTGCTCAGCGTGGAATCTACTTCTCCCTCTCTCTTCCCTCTGCCCCTCCCCACCACTCATTCTCTCTCTCAAATAAATAAAATAAAATATTTTTAAAAATAAACAAAACTTATGCTTCTGGTTTATGTTTCTTAAACATTAAAATGTGTTTCCTGTGCGATTTCTAAAAATTAAATGAAATTATTTAACAACTCGACTTCCATTTTGAGAACACAGTGTTATTATATAGGACCCACCTTAGCTTTTGAGTAACATACACTGATGATAATCTTGATTACTAAAAGATATAGATCGAGAACATCTTTCCTTAGCCCCTAAAATTCAATCACAAGGAATTTTGTGTTAGACGTTGTAGTAAATGCAGAATCAGTATCAATCACGAAGCCCTAGTTGAGATGGATTTGGTTTATTGTTCCCTACTCAGCTGCTTGAAATCTTAGCTTCTGTCAGTTTCCCATTATTCTAGATGGGTGACAAGACCACTGACTGCCTCTGGTTCCAAGAACATTCTGCTGTAGGTCAGGCCAGCCAGAGCAGAGCAGAGCACAGGCTCTCTTTAGACTTAACATAAAGATCACATGTTCCTTGAGTGACATCAGTGGCTTTAACACATGGCGAAATTGGGCAAGATTTTGTTCTCATATGCAGAGCATGAGGATGAGATAAAGAAAACTTCTATTTGAAGAGAAAATAATCCCTATACTTGAAACGTACCATGGGCTGGGTGAATAGCTGACTGAAGGAGTACTTTAGGAGAAGCTCTAATTACATGGGAAATGTAACAGTCAAGAGATTAAAGCTGATGTGTAAACTTAACCACTCCTTAGTCATCTGAGCCTTATTCTTCTACCTTCTCTGAGCAGTGATTCTTTCACCTGTAAATATGGTTAATAAAACCGAGTAGGAATCTGATTTTTGAGAATTAAGATAATGTCTGGTAAGAGCCTATACACAGCAGATGATAAACCTTTTTGAGGTAAATCCTGAAAACATTATGTTACATTTTAAAAAGTTGGTTTATAGGTCATAGGGATTTTTCTCTTCCTGCTTTTTAATTTTTCTATTTTTCTCTGAGTTTTTGTGGATGATAAGATATGTACCAAACAGGAACACCTAAGTGGTTTAGTCAGTTAAGTGTCTACCTTCGGCTCAGGTCATGATCCCGGGGTCCTGGGATTTAGCCCTGCATCAGGCTCCCTGCTCAGTGGGGGTCCTGCTTCTTCTTCTCCCTCTGTCCCTGCTCCTGCCCCTGCTCATGCTCTCTATTTCAAATAAACAAATAATTTTTTTTTAAAAAAGGATATGTACCAAATACAACATAAATACAAATAACCAAGCAAATGGAGTTTATGAGAAAAGAAGGTAAATGATGCTAAACATTTGATACCATAAGAATGCTGTGATACACAAATGCTAATGATTTACCATTGATCAGTATTATAGCTGACTTGCTGTTAAAAAATTGTAATATGTACTATAAGCTGCCTTATGTTACTCATTTCTAAATCTCAATTTGTCTGATTGGCCTGTTGACTTATTTGCTAATCAAAATCCACGTTTTTATTTTGATAGAAGTTACCTGAGGTACCTGTCCTCCCCCCAAAAGGAAATTTGCACCCACGGAGACTTGCCACAGTGACAGGTGACAGTTCCCCCTACTGGCCAGAAGCGTAGAGGACAGTATGCATATTGTATCCTTCCTCTGAAAGCATTAAGAACTTATCTCGAAGGTATATAGGTGGGACAGTATCTAGATGTACACACATACATATGCACACATACAAAAAACACCACTTGTTCGCATTTTCATTCCTGCTCCACTTATATAGGCTTGACAAATGCATATGGAAGGTAAGTTGATACAATTGAAAGGCATCTTTTTTGTGTGAATACCAGGAGTACAATCCAGGTGGGCTAATTTACTAATAACCACATAAATCTGCGTTTCAAGCACTAAGACTAGATTTTAATTTTGACCAAGTATGACATACTCAGGAATCCATGTCCGCATTAAGTTTAAGCACAACTAATTTTTTTTCATGTTCTTTATGATTTTCTAACTATTCTAGACTATTTTTTTTTAATGTATTGAGCTTTTCACTGATGTTTCAATGGATGTCTCTGCTGGGCGAGATAGTGTGCTAAGTGCTGAGGCTGGAGCAATGAACCAACCAAGCAAAATCTCTTCCTTCATGGAGATTAGATTCTAGTGGGGAGAAATAAATGTTCACATTAATGCACACTAACCTCCGAAGTCTTCAATGTATAACGCATGTCAAATAAGTAAAAGCGAGTTTTAATTATTCCTTTAATGAAACTTGGAAATGTGAGTTTTAATTCTACCATTGCTTAGATGCTATAGTTGACCTGTTCCTTAGGAAATTGATAGATCTAGTTTTCTGCTGATGTTTTTAAATACGTTCAAAAATGCTAATATATATATATATATTTTAAAGATTTTATTTATTTATTCATGAGAGACACACACAGAGAGAGAGAGAGGCAGAGACACAGGCAGAGGGAGAAACAGACTCCATGCAGGGAGCCCCACGGGGGAATCCATCCTAAGTCTTCAGGATCAGGCTCTGGGCTGAAGGAGGCGCTAAACCACTGAGCCACCTGGGCTGCCCTTAAAGCTTTATTTTTAAACCACTCAGATTAGATTTTTTGCAGCTGAAAGGTTACCTTTCTAAGGCTACTATGTGAGCATATTAATTAAATAATATTAATTAAGTCAAGAACTGGCCACAGCACACTGTTATGTTACCATTGGATTGGAGACTGGTGTTGATTACCCTTGGGCCAAAAAGTAACTTGCAGCCCGCAAGAGAGTACATGGGAGCCTGAGATCCAGAGATCCCAGTTGCTCTTCTGTTTTGTGACAATAGCTCCATGAGAAATGGGTGACCTTAACAGTTGCTGTGTCTCTCTACCAAAAGGGGTTTGTGGTGATCTCATCCTATAGCATGTGCCCATGCAGTAAGGAGTAGAACTCATGCAGTTTTTAAGGATGCTCCAAACTTTTCTCATCTCTGTAGATGACCATGAGAGGAAAATAAAGATACTAAAGAGACTTTTTGTTTGTTTTAAAGATTTTTATTTATTTATTCATGAGAGACACATACACAGAGAGAGAGAGAGAGAGAGAGAGAGAGAGAGAGATTGGCAGAGGGAGAAGCAGGCTCCATGCAGGGAGCCTGACTTGGGACTCTATTTCTGGTTTCCAGGATCACACCCTGGGCTGAAGGAGGTGCTAAACCGCTGAGCCACCTGGGTTGCCCATAAAGAGATTTTTAAAAAGATTTTATTTTTATTTATTCATGAGACACACACACACACACACACAGAGGCAGAGACACAGGCAGAGGGAGGAGCAGGCTCCATGCAGGGAGCCTGACACGGGACTAGATCCCAGGTCTCCAGGATCACACCCTGGGCTGAAGGCAGGCACTAAGCCGCTGGGGCTGCCCCCATAAAGAGACTTTTTGAAGCATATCATAGTCAAGTAATACACAAAAGAACTAACTGGCAAGATACAGTGAAAGTAATGTTGGGATGTAAACTGTTGCCCAGAAAGGTATTTCCATATAAAATACCACAGAGATAATTACAACCAGCATGGGAGAATAAACAGCTCCCTTTTAATATTAAATTTCATTATTCCTGTGTTTTCCACACATTCTCCTCTTCTGCTATTTTCATTCTCAGTTGGGAAGAGAGATGGTTCAAAACACTTTGCAGCAAACTTTTTTAAGTCAAGTAAAATATGCAGTGGATAAATGCTAGCTCCTTCTCGGCCTTCAAGATTCTTACCCTGGGGCTAAAGAGAAATGTCTCATATGACCACCATGCCTTTATCCCAACCGCTTTTTCTCCTTTGCAGAAAACTACTGTTTCAATCACGTACTTATATTCTTAAAAGTCTGCAACTGCATCTGTAGGTAATTTATAGAATTCCATATTGTTTTGAGTGTCATGATACTTGGTCTACTGGAAGAGGAAACAAAGAAGCTTCCACAGGTGGAAGTCACTTTTGAAACTTCTTCACTCTCTGAGATAGTCCCATGCTCTAAAACACAGGACTCACCCGATACACCTGTGGGAAGAATTGGGGTAGGCAAACAAGTGCCACAAAGATACCGGTGGGAAGAATTAGGGTAGGCTCAAATCAAGGTGTCCACAGAGTGGCATTCCTTCTAGAGGCTCTAGGGGAGAATTTGTGTCCTGCCCTTTTAAGCTTCTAGAGATTCCCAACTGCCTTGGTTTCTGATCTTCTCCCTCCCACTTCGAAGCCAGCAACATCACATTTTTCTGTGTCACATCCCTGTTCCTGACTCTCCTCTGTCTCCCTCTTTCACTTTTAAGGACCTTTGTGTTTACATTAGGCCCACCCATGGAATCCAGGAGAATCCCCTTAATTGAAGATCAGCTGGTTAGCCACCTTCATTCTATCTACAATTTAGTCCCCCCTTGCTAAGTGAAAGAATTCATTCACAGGTTTTGGGGGTTTAGGACACCTGGTGGGACAACAGCTTTGGGATGCCACTATTCTGCCCACTACAGAGATAGTAGGTGAGAAGTACTTAAGCAAATTCAATAGTGTAGGGTCAGCTTATAAATCCACAGAGCAAACTTGAGTTAAAACCTTCAACCTCAAGTCACCTAGGTGGCTCAATGGATGAGCATCTGCCTTTGGCTCAGGTTGTGATCCCAGGGTCCTGGGATCGAGTCCCACATTGGGTTCCCCCCACAGGGAGCCTGCTTCTCCCTCTGCTTGTGTCTCTGCCTCTCTCTTTGTGTCTCTCATGAATAAATAAATAAATCTTAAAAAACAAAACAAAAAAGAACCCTTCAACATCATCTCCAGATAATGAGGTGATGATTTAACAGCTCATTTTACCTATTGCAAATCTGATGTTACATCTGAATCAGTCATGTCAATGTTAATAATTCACTCAATTTATATTCCAGCATGCAGACATGACATTAATATTAATCCCAAATAATTCACTTTAAAACTTCTTTAAACCAAACCATATTTGATTTTAAAGTATCTATTTTTCTATCATCTACAAAGATAACAAAAGTATTTGAATAGTGAAAAACCTTATTCTGCCCTTCTTTCACCTTCCAAAGTAAGTATGCTCTGATGAAGGAAACGGTTAACTTATAGAAGAAGAGAAAACTCTCCTTCACCAAGCAAACAAACAAACAAACAAACAAAATGAGAACTAGGAGAGAGAAAAGGTAGGTTTTAAAAAAGTGTACTTTACTCTTCATGGTTTGAGCCTGGCAGAGTTTCAGTTAGAAGCTTGTATCGGATCCTTGGTAAGCCATGGCTCAAGGTTTTATTTGCGGTGTTTGTGAATAATAACCCCTCATTTTTTCAACCGCCATTAATGAAGCAAAGTACTAGCTCCTAGGATTATAAAGAGGAATTAAATGTGGTATAAGCCTAAGGATGTATAACTTCAGTGCAGTAATGGAAATGTGTTAAGAAAGATATTTATGGATTATTAAGGAAGCACTAAGAAAGGGGATCTAACACATCTTGGAGAAGAAAAGCAAAAATAGACTTAAGAATAACTTCCTAGCACGTAGATGCCTGAGATAAGGACTAGCACATAAGCAAGTATGAGTCAGGCTTTAGGATAGAAGTAGAGCAGCCAAACTAGACTCCAGGAAAACCATGAACTGAAGAACAGAAAGTGATGGAGCACTCCAAGCTTCTCTTCCTCAGCATGGCCAACTTCTTCTCATTCTACAACATTCACTTCAAAAACCACCTCCTCTGAGAAGTCTTCCCTGACCAGCCTTACTGAACCACAATTCTCCAGTAATTCATGATCACAGCAACCTATTTACTGCTTTACCCGTATTTATTACAATCTTTACTTATGTTAATCCATATGTTTAGGTTTTTACTTCTCTTCTTCCTTACTAGAACGTAAACTATCAGGCACTATCACCACTGCATTTTTCTAGAATTTTTCATTAATGAAATATCCACAGTGATTTTTAATAATAATTTATTGGAAGCTTTTTTTTCCCCCCCAGTCTTCCTCTTATTTCAGCTGCTGATGAACTGCAAGAAATCATAGTGGAGCTGGAAAAAGTCCAGGAAAATTTGAAACTTGTACATGGTCATCCAAATGCAACAGTGTCCCCAGGGAAGATAATATCCTGGGATTTGTTTGTCAAGGCAGAACAAGAGAGAATAAATAGGCTTGGAAATGTAATCCTTTCTCATAGCTTTAGAATAACTAAAATCATATTTAGCATTGTTAATCTGGTCACCCTCTGAGTACATATCCTTCTGATATTTGTATTTGGAGGCAGGTTAAAAAATTGAAACCATCATATTATACTCTACATTCATGAGGAATATATTTGAAGGCATTTATTTCATGGATACACAAATGAATATATGCCAACTTCTTTTACAGATCTATTTCTGTCCCTCTAAAAGGTCTTTAAAAAAATCACTTCACAATGTTGTGTTGAGATATAGGTTCTAGCTGTTAGGTAAAGCACATTCTCAAGAGACTTGTTAAATTTTGTATCACTGCTTGCGAATCTTCAAAACCCTATCTTTAAAATCTAAGATCTATTATTTCTGACTTTTGTAGGAAGTCGTCAGACATGTATTTTCCTATTTAGACTTCTACTGAATCACTGGCTATAACCAAGACAAAAACCCATCTTGGGTCACAATGATTTAGACCTGACTTAAGGTAACTAACAGCTGAGGAAAAATACTTTGAAACAAATAAGATAACAAAATGATCATCATCTTCATAAAGGCTTTGAGTAGTATTTTATTTTATTTTTTTAATTTTTTTTTATTTATTTATGATAGTCACACAGAGAGAGGAGAGAGGCTGAGACACAGGCAGAGGGAGAAGCAGGCTCCATGCACCGGGAGCCCGACGTGGGATTCGATCCCGGGTCTCCAGGATCGCGCCCTGGGCCAAAGGCAGGCGCCAAACCGCTGGCTACCCAGGGATCCCTGAGTAGTATTTTAAAAGCAAAAACTTTGAAATCCAAAATAATTTTATACATATATGCATAGATAGGTGGATATAAAATATTATGTGTATTTGTGTGATTTGTGTGTGTGCTCTATTTTTTGGTGTTAAGAAGAATTATTATGTTACTTTATAGATACTCTTTCTTCAACCACCCCCTCTTAACTTACACACATCACACATTCTTTTTTTTTTTTTTTTGAGAGAGAGAGAGAGAGAGAGCACACACGCACATGACCAGGGGAGGGGGAGGCAAAGAGAGGGGAGAGAGAGAATATTAAGCAGACTCCATGCTCAGCACAGAGCCTGACATGGAACTTGATCCCACAACCCTGAGATTATGACCTGAGGCAAAATTGAGAGTTGCATGCTTAACTGACTGAGCCACCCAGGTGCCCCACATTCTTTTTTTTTTTTTTTAAAGATTTATTTATTCACGAGAGACACAGAGAGAAAGGCAGAGACATAGGCAGAGGGAGAAGCAGGCTCCCTGTGGGGAGCCCGATGTGGGACTCGATCCTGGATCCTGGGATCAGGCCCTGAGCTGAAGGTAGATGCTCAATCGCTGAGCCACCCAGGTGTCCCCAGATACACATTCTTAAATAAGTAATCTGCTGTTTTGGACTTTTAAATCCATACTGAGTTATGGCCAGTGAAACTGGCTAAGGAAAGCAAAACCCAAACTCAGAGATGATATCGGGTTATTCCAGCTCATGCCGACTCAGTTTATGATCCTCTGCTCATCTCACTCAGGCTTCATGTTCCATGTTTTCAATGTTTGCTTTTACTGGAAGAGACCTATCCTGAAGCAACTCCACACATGGGTGGCACCTTTAGCCACCAGTCCTATCATGTCTTTCTTGTTGGTCTTTGGCTTCTCACTTGGCTCTTAGAATGTTCATACTCTGAGGGTAAAAAAACTACTCTAGCCTGAGCCACTCTTTTGTCACAAGTTGAGCTAATACCTGTCTATGTTCCCCATCCCCTTCAGACCCCACACCAGTTTTCCCTAAAACATACTCACACACACATGCTTTCTTAGGCGGGAAATAAGGATTTAGTTTTCCAGGACAATATTTTTTCTTTTTTTTTTTAAAGGATTTTATTTATTTATTCATGAGAAACACAGATAGAGAGAGAGGCAGAGACACAGGCAGAGGGAGAAGCAGGCTCCATGCAGAGAGCCTGATGTGGGACTCGATCCCAGAACTCTAGGATCACATCTTGGGCTGAAGGCAGGCCCCAAACCACTGAGCAACCCAGGGATCCCCTTATTTTCTTTCCTGTAGCTGGTAGCTCAGAGTCAGACACACAGCAGTTACACAAAACACACCTGGTGAAGACTCAGCCATTATGTATGAAGAGGCATACAAACACAACATTTAAAGGTAAGACAAACTGTTCCCTGTGTCTAGTTTCACATGAGAGATATCCTCTCTCATTTTTTTTATTTAGAAAAAATTAGTAAAATTACTCTAAGACACATATACCTCAAACAGATTTTTTTTAATTTAAAGCAAAAAACCCCCACAAAACAACCAAAAAACACCAGAAAATTCCCTTTTTATCTTAATATGATGCTTAGTTCAAAGACAGAGGACTGCATTTGGCAAGAAACAGGGAAAGAGAAAGAAAGAAAGGAAAGAAAGGAAAGAAAGAAAGAAAGAAAGAAAGAAAGAAAGAAAGAAAGAAAGGAAGGAAGAAAGAAAGGAAGAAAGAATTATTTCTATTTCTGGTTAGCCCAGACAAAATCAGAATGATGGAGGTGGCCAGGCCAGAGGCAGTCACCTCCTTCATCAGGATTACCCTATAAGAGTCTAGAAAAACTGGAGGACATTATAGTTGCATTTTTCCCCCTCATCAGAGCCTTTTCCTCTCAATTACCAGTATTACAACTGATCTTCAATTACTAATAGAATTACTGATTTTCAGGGGTGCAGTGTGATCATCCACTGTCTCACATAATGCATTAATTCTCTGGCTGTATTTGCATTTTTATTTATTTTTAAAAAAGATTTTATTTATTTATTTAATTAAGAGAGAGAGAGATTGAGAGAGAGAGAGCATGAGCAGGTGCGGGGGGAGAGGAAGAAGCAGATTTCTCACCACCCCTCAACAAGGAAGCCCCATGTAGCTGGATTCCAGGACTCTGAGATCATGACCTGAACCTAAGGCAGACGCTTAACTGACTGAACCACCCAGGCGCCCCTATATTTGCATTTTTAAAATTCACTCCAGTATAATAAACACCTAACCTCCTCTTATGATATGACCTCAGATTTACTTCACTGTTTACAAAACTCTTGTCTGTAAGTAGTATCCTTGTTGTCTTAACTGTTCTGTTCCAGACACCTCATGTGATAGTGGATGAATCCTGGCAGAGACCACCATAGATATTATGGAGAAAGAATGTTTCCAGTCCTGGAACTGTCAATACTTATCTCTGATACAAGAGAGAACAGGAAAAAAACTTTAATAGAGGAAAAGGTATTGTGAAAACAACCACATTATAATTGAATAGTATTTCCAAAAATGTGTAGAATATCCTCAAAATTCATCTTGAAATGAATTAAATAGTTCTCTGTTTTTTAACTTCATAGCAGCTGATAAATTACCATAGATTCCATAAGAAATATTTCAAGATGACTTGCAAGTTAATGAGTCACTATAAGCTAAGTTCAAAGCTCAAGAGGCCCATGAAAATGTTCTGAGAAACACTTAACTTTTAACTTTACAAACCTTAGAAGAGAATTAATTTTACGACAAGAATTACATTAAAGTATGCAATTATAAATACAAATGTTATTTTAACTTACTTTTATCCCCCCAATCCCATAACTCTTACTCCACACTTCTTTTAAAGTACTGATGTTCATAGCATCATAGCAAATTAAACATGAGAACAGTTGGCTAAAATCATTTAAACTTACCAGAACAAAATATTAACTGTACATGTAAAGTGTGACTTAGAGAATATATAAAAAAATATGACTCCCACTGGCTATAAAAATAATTACTGAAAATACTCCTGCTGTAGAACTTTTAAGAATCTATGCCTTTAAAGCTTATAGTGATATAATGAAGTTTCTCTGACATTTAGATCATTAATTAAATGTAATTAATTGTGTTTCTTTATGGGAGAATAATTTTATTTTTAGAAGACAAGTGGATAACTCAGAGGTAGAGGTGGTGTATATTTTACTTTCATGATATTTGTAGATAGCCACAATCCAGGGAAAGAACACAATGGAAAATGTCTTAGGATTATGATGGAAGACGATACAAAGATGCCTCGTGGATGCTGGGTTGCAGCAGCTGGAAGTCTAGAGGGGCAAATATTTGAGAATCCTAGAAAACCTAGCCCTCCAGGGCACAGTTTGCATAATGCTCTCATTCTGTTCCAGGAACAATGAGGAGTCAATGTGACATATAGCTAGTGAATGATGAGCTGGCGTCCCTCAACTTCTCATCTGATGCTTTTTGAGTATATTTTACTTCAGCGCATCTCTTCAGAATAGACAGGTATTGCGATGAGACATTTAACAGATGTACAGGCAGCCCTATATTGCCTTCCCTAACCTAAATTTAATTTATGGCAAGAAAAATGGATCAAGTTTGCATGCTTTTCTTATCTTTTATAGGAGAAACGCACAGCTAATATAATGTATTTATTTGAAAGGGGGACACCTGGGTGGCTCAGAGGTTGAGCATCTGCCTTTGGCTCAGGGCATGATCCTGGGGTCCTGGGATTGAGTCCCGCATTGGGCTCCGAGCATAGAGCGTGCTTCTCCCTCTTCCTGTGCCTCTGCCTCCCTCTCTGTGTCTCTCATGAATAAATATATAAAAATCTTAAAAAAAAAAAAGAATAGATTTTAAAGGATGCTCAGTAACTTGGTACAAGGTGACATGGTGATATTTTAATATACACTTTTTCCTGTGTTCTTTTCCATCATCAAGACTGTAGTTAATGTGTGTAGCACAGTTGATTAGAACATGGGGCTAATCATAGGTTTGATTTCTGTGTGGGCTGCATGGTATACATCCCTCACTGGGCCTTTAATTAAAGCAACTAATTATGTTTCAAATGCTAAGGGCAAGAAAATGTTGATGGATTGGTATCTTAAATCTTGCCAGCCTACTAAAAACAGATGTGGAGTTATAATGGCCCTTATCAACTTTATCTATAAAGTTTAAAGTATCCTATTGTTAATATCAATGTCTTAATAAACATTTAGATGTCATGATTCTGTTTCAAGTTTTATACCTGTTTTACCTTTCCACTGGTTAAAGGTTAAAGTTGAGCAGGTTAGTGCCAGGTTAATGATGAAGTTTGCTCTCAAAAGTTAGTGTACATAACTGATTACCTAAGTATAGGAGTGGTAAGGTCTTAGATGGATAATTTAAGTGGTTGGAGCATGGTGAACATCCACTGGCAAAAAATGAAACATTTAATGAAAGATCTCAACAGCAGGCATATCTTAAAATAAAACAATGGAATACTTTGTTAAAATGTGATATGTCTATATGCATTTTCACAAATCATATCATAACAGACAATGCAGGCAGTGTTAGCATACAAACCTTTTTTCAGCCTCAAAAAGAGATAGCATTAAATCTGAAAAACGATTTTAACTATTTCCAAAATGTCAATAATAATTTGCTAAAAAAAGAAGTCAGGAAATCAAAGTTATGTTACAACAGTGCAGAACTAAACCAGAACAAAACACAATTCCCTCAAGTTACATGGGATGAGTTGGTGTTTCTACAGCACAGGGAGATGCAAAGACCAGGGTGTAGCAAAAAACATGGTCCCAGCTCGCTTGTTTGAATTTATTTTAAAATTTGGAAACTGGGACATCTGGGTGGCTCAGCGCTTGAGCGCCTTCCTTCTGCCCGGGTTGTGATCCTGGAGTCCCGGGGTTGAGTCCCACATCGGGCTCCCTGCATGGAGCCTGCTTCTCCCTCTGCCTGTGTCTCTGCCTCTGTCTCTCCATGTTTCTCATGAACAAATAAATAAATTCTTTAAAAAATAAAATAAAATTTGGAAACCAACATTTAACTGTTATGTCAGTATAAAGCACAGTTAACCAGTGTCATACGCATATCTGATCCAATGACTCTCCTGACTCGAATTCTTATAATTTCCCAGCCTATTAACCATTTACACGTTGTCCAAAGAAGGACGCCTGGGTGGCTCAGTCCATTAAGCTGCTGGCTCTTGATTTTGGGTCAAGTCATGGTCTCTGGCTCCCTGCTTAGCAAGGAGCTTGCTCCTTGCTGCAGGATTCTTTCTCTCTCTCTCTCTCCCTCTGCCCCTCCCTCTGTTCACATGCTCACTCTCTCAAATTATTAAATAAATCTTTAAAAAAAATAAAAAATAAACTTTGTCCACAGATCTAATGGTGTAAGAGAATCTGAATAGTGGCTAAGGAGAAAGTTCAAAGCTTCTGTCAAAAATGATTTAATTAGTTTTAGCCAGTCCACATTATATACTGTGAAATCTCAGCTGCTCAGCAAAGAATCCATTAACTGTTCACAAAATGATGCAGAGATGTTTGAGCACACACACACAAAAAGGGTAATAGTAGGTTGGCAAACATTCAGTTTCATGAAGATTTTGGAAGGATATACTAGAGGATCATGAAAAATACCTTGAAGAGTTATGAATTTCTGAGGCATAATTCTTGAATTTTATTTTTTATCTCATTCACTAGTTAATGAAATTATTGCCTTCAAGGTGGAGTCGTAGTTTTTAATGAAACCTACTTCATTGGAGATTTGCGTAAAGAAGACAATTTCATGAAATATCTGAAAGCAAAGCAAGGAGAGGAATAATAGTGTGAGACCTCAGTTATATTCCTCTGCCTTTTTATATGCGTGACCAAGTTTCCTACAAATATCTTACTTGATTTTGATTTTCTGTGAATAATTTTCAAGGTCGTGATTTTATTTTTAAAAATCCAACAACTTAAACTCATGGCTAGTAAAGGAATACACTATCCTAATAAATCCAAAGATATGAAACTATTGTTTCCTAAGGAATAATGCGGTCCCAAACTTTTAAAGCAGCCTTACTTAATGTCATAAGTTACCTGTTACTCTGAATGCATCATTTCCAGTATTAAAATGTACTGTTATGATCCTCAAAGTCTTTGTAGCTTTCTAATCTGTATTGTTGATGAGTTTGTGGCCCATTCTTTCAGAAATCTTATGATAACTGAAATTCACTTGAATCCTCAAGACCTAGAGAAATTAACACTAGATTGCATTAGAAATGGCAAACTCCCTAAATTAATTATTGTAGGTACCCAACAATTGCTGACAAGTGAGATAATTTGTGACCTTCCTTCTGCACTTTCCAAATCTGTAATAGGTGTTCTGACTCTATGTGGGCTATAATGTAAAATAGATTTTTCCTAAAATTACAAGTTATTTAATGAATAAAACTGATTTTAAGTAAATTAACAAATATTTATTGAATTTTTAATAGTTTTACTATGTACCAGATGCTGTTTTGTTAATCAACTTTATCATGGTATAATTTCAATGAACTAATGAACACCAAAATGAACTCTTCATGAAGATCAACTTTTTTTCTACTAAAATGACCCCTTTGAGTGTATCACTCAATGAGTTTTAACAAATGTATATACCCGTGTAACAAACACCATGATCAATTTACAAACATTTCATTACTCAAAAATAAACATTCCTTATTTCCACTCCCTCCTCTAGACACCATTGATCTTTTCTAGAATTTCATGTAATTGGAATTAGTAGATACTATTTTATACTTGGATTTTCCATTTTTACTCAGCATAATAATTTTGAGACTCACCCATATTTTTGTATTTCAGAAGGTCATTCCTTTCTATTGCTGAATATTCCTGCTGTATGGATAGACCAGAATTTGTTTTCCCATTCTCCTGTTGTTAGGCTATTGTGAACAAGTGTTATGAATATTTATGAATACATCTTTGTAGAGACATATGTTCTTACTCCTTTTGAGCAAATATCTATGAGTAGAATTGCTGGGTCATATGAGAAACTTGTGCTTAACTTCCAAATGCAATATTAAACTAAAAATGCTATTGTAAGAAAAAAAGAATAGGGTTTTTTCTCTCATCAAACTGACATGCAAACCTAATTGGATTTACATAAAAAAATCATAGAGCCTTGGTTTTCAAAAACTGAACTGAAATACAAGGTATTTTCTATTGCTTTATAACAAATTACTACAAATTCAATGTGTTAAAACCACATGCATTTAACATCTGTCTCTGTGATTCATGAGTCTGGGTATAACTTAATTGGCCCTCTGTTCAGGATCCCACAACGTTGTAATCAAAATGTTGGTCAGGTAGTGGTATTTCTAGAGTTTGGGATCCTCTTCCTAGTTCACACCCAAGAAATCAGGGGTCCTTATGGTTGGAAGACTGAAGTTCTTATTTTCTTGCTAGCTATATCAAGGAGCTGAGCTCAACTGCGAGATGCAGATCAGTTCCCATGTGGTCCTCTCAGAGACCTTTCACAATAGGGACCTCACTTCCTGGAGGCTAGTATGATAATCTTTGACTTCTAGGAGGGCCACAGTCCCTCTTTTAGAGGGCTCACCTAATTAGGCCAGGCCCATGCAAGATAGTCTCCCCTTTACTTAATTCAAAGTCAACTGATTATGGACCTTAATTATATCTGAAAAACTCCTTTTGCTATAAAATGTAACATAATCATGGAAGTAATACCTCATATTCACGATCTTACTTATACTCAAGGATAGGAGGATATACAGAGCATATATATTAAGGGTCAGGTACCTGGGGGGTTATCTTAGAATTCTGTCTATACTCAAGGCAATACCTTGGATTTATTCAAGTTTATTGACTTTATCTTCATACCTCTCTTAATTTGGAAGGTTATTTTTCTGAGCAAAAGAGAGGAGTAATTTTGCCACACAGAGGAAAGACTTAAATTTCCAATGCCTTAGAAAAATCATGCCACATTTTTTTTGTTCTGTTTATAGTGTCTACTTTAATCATTTTAAAACAAGCACTTTAAGAAAAAAATCTCGTTTTTTGAATCTGAGTAATTTTCTGGCTAGAATAATAGTTTTTTGTGAGATTAATTTCTTTGATTTTGGATACCTTTGTCTCCTTTGAGTTATCATCTGAAAGCTGTTTAAATGAGTGTAAGTCTACTCTTAGATATATCTCACATTAATAGCACTGTTCTTCTTTAGAATGGGACAAATATCAAGATACCACTCACAGCAGATGGCCCATAAAGCTGCAGAAGAAATAGTAGAGGAGCTAAAAGAAAATTAGAAGGCTAAACCAATAAAGAATTCTCCCTCTCAAAATTAAATGTAAACCAGGTGAAATTCTTCTTAATTTGGAAGAGCATGAGATGGTGTAGTCCATAAATAGAATTGATAATAACATCTGGATAAACATATACAGAAAACTCAAAAGTGTGTCGAAATCCATCTCCATCAGACACAAGAGACACAATTTATTCCAATCAAATTCTGCAGATTTGTTGAGATTTGGGAATTGTCTTTTTAATCTGTCCAACTAATCCTAAGTGCTGTGCCATGTCTTAATTTTAGATTTTTGGACTACAACATTGAACTCTTCAACACTGAATTCAATGCTACTTTATAACTTTCTGTGCTAAATTTATAAGGGGGAAGGATATGTGTTTCTTTTCCTAGCATTCATTTTTAAAGAAACTTTTGTTGATTGATTTTTTTTTTTTTTTTTTTTTTTTTTTTTTTTTTATGATAGTCACAGAGAGAGAGGCAGAGACACAGGCAGAGGGAGAAGCAGGCTACATGCACCGGGAGCCCGATGTGGGATTCGATCCCGGGTCTCCAGGATCGCCCCCTGGGCCAAAGGCAGGCGCCAAACCGCTGCGCCACCCAGGGATCCCTGATTGATTAATTTATGGGGGGAGGGGCATAGGGAGAGAGAGAGAGAGAGAGAGAGAGAGAATCTCAAGCAGACTCCACACTGAACTTGAAGCCCAACACAGGGCTGGATCCCAGTACCCAGAGACCATGACCTGAGCCAAAATCAAGAGTCTGACGCTTAACTGACTGAGCTATCCAATCACCTTCTAAAAAAAACCTTTAATGTATTTTAATGAAGTTGCCATTTCTTTTTTATTTTATTGGGAAATATTTCATCTTATCCCAATGAGAAAATATAAAGTCAGAACTCCAAATTAATGCATTTCTAGAAAATTCCATTTTCTATATTAATAAAAGAAAATAATTTTACAAATTATTGAACAAAATATTTCACAAAGAAAGCATTTATGTTTGATTTTACAATATTCTAAAATTATATTATTATGATCCAATCTCCCTGGTTAAAAAAATCCAATTAAAACAACAATAGAAGACTATGAATTTGTTTAACCTTTTGGAAAGTCAACTATAAAATAAATTAGCCAAGGCTAAAAGATTCCACTATGGTGAAGTGATAAGAAAATTGGCTTCCCCATTCTGCAGACCTGTTCCATAGGACTCCCTGCATTATCCTGTCTTTTCTAATCTATGGAACGTCATCAGAAAGGCTCTTTCTGCACTTTATAAATCTGATCCAAGCTGAGGCAAAGAAAAACAAGTTTTCTAATATTTATTTTTATCCTTTCTGATGACTATGAAGTATAGTAAATGGGCAAACTGAGCCATCATAATAAAGTTAAACAAAAGAAAACAAAATGAAGGAACCAGCAACACCAAAAATCAAAGAAAGATTATCCAACTGAACTGGCAAGGTCTTAGAAGATCATCAAGGGTATGTCAATGCGTAGTTGAAATTTAATTTGATTTATCAAATTTATCAACTATCCCAATTGTCAAATATTGAGAAATTATAATATATAAATTTATATATTTGTACATATATAATTACAAACTGCATTAAAAACATTATAAAAACAGGTAATAATGGTTTTTCTATTCAACTATACATAATGCATTTTATACTCTGTATTGAGACAGGAAATACTGATAAAATGTTTTCAAATATCTTTTTTTTAAGAAAAATATTAGAATGTCAAAGATGGAAATAGTAACACTATTTGCAAATATTTTCATGTTTTCTAAATATTTAACTGAGGAGTTAAATAAGTAGTTAAACCCCTACCTTGTATAAACCCCTTTCTCTGCACTCTAAGGCCATAGAGGTAAATGAAAACACAGACGGTGTCCTCAGTTAGAGTTGTAATAATAACAGAAAACATTTATTGCATATTTATTTACTGCATGAGAAGGTGCTCTGCCAAAGAGTTTAGGTGCCTGTGTATCATCCAGTCCTCATGACAGTACTGTGAGTTATGTGATGTTAGCACTGCCTTTTTCCAAGTCAGAATATAGAGACATGGAAGACTGTGCTGGCTCAAAGCTAGCTCGTGGGAAATCGGGATTCAGTGGGGTCCAGGCCGGGAAATACTAAACCTTCATATTAAGTATTAATATTTAATATATTAAACAATGCCTTTCTGAATCCAGTTAGCCATGAGGCATCATTTTCAAGGTGAAGACACACGATCTGACATGGACCTCTTCTTTCCCCATCAACAACCTGTCCACATGTCATCAAAAGGCATGTTTTAGATAAATGTACACGATTGTGCATGAGAATTATGTTAAAGAAGTTAGAGTATTTCTAGTAGATAAATGAGAATAAAGAGAATTAATAGAAAAGCAACAAGAGGTAGGAAAGAGAAGAAGATAAATGAAACGTTTGGGGAAAGAGTCAGGTTTGGGGTTTTGGTTTATTAGAATTTGGGGCACTGTAAGCTAAGAGCCAGCAGGTGGCGCTAGAGCACGCATATTCCAACATCCAAAAATGTTGGCCTGGTCTCCTTATTCCCACTCACAAAAACAAAACAAAAGCAAGAAAAACTCCACAACTGATCAAATACTGGGAGTTGAGCACTGAGTATATGTTAGTGATAGCAGCTGTAAACTATATTTTCAACCATTTTATGAAAAAGGGGACTATTTGAAATGAGGTGCTGTTGTGAGGAAATGTTGGAATGCCAAAATGCACCGTAATATTTTATCCAGTTTTCTTCCTTTCTGGTTCCTTTTCAGTATTCACCAGAGACGTTTTCCGTGGCCACTTCCTAAGCACAAAGTCACTTGCAGCTTCCTGGATCCACTTAATAAATGCAATGCCAGGAGATTAAAAATGCTCACGTCCCCCAATTATTTCTCAGACTGAAATAAAGATTGAGAAAATAAAATCTCTGTCTAATATGATTTTAATTAAGAGCACACTGACAAGTAAAAAAAAAAAGAAAAATAACTTTGAAATTCTCAACCAATTAACACAGTCCTACTTTCCCAAGAAACTAAAGACCTGACAAAACTAATAGCCATTTCATTCCTGGTCCAGGTTTGTCTCCAACAAACATATATTCATTGACGTGTCATCTGTTTGTGACCCATGATGCTTCTGAGTAGACTTTCTGGTTTGTTGAGGAATGATCGCTTGCCATTTTCAGTACAACAGTATCTTTAATTTAATTATATATGAATATTTGACAAAGCATTTATAAAAAGGAAATTAATTGATTTCTTATCAAAAGCAACATTCATCTGCTTATTATTCCTGTAAGATCTTTCCACCATAGTCCCACATATCTGCGCATAGAGGCAAGAGATGATTTCATTTCTTTAACACACTAAAGGATATTGCTAATACAAAGGGTTTGGAACAATTGCAATAGAGTATGAAGCATCTGCATATTCAGCATGTCGTAATTTTTAAATAAATGAGTGATGACATTTGTAATCTAAGTTTCCTTCCTCTTTCTGGCTTCAGATTTCAGGAATAAAAAAAAATATGATTGTAATGATTATAGTTCAGGCCACTGATGGATGCTTATGGCACTTCCTTAACACACCCACAAATTGGACAGTGTGTTAGTGATGGATCTTGCCCTCCTTTACCAGCCATTTCAGGTTTTAAGGGGAGGATACTCTTGCAAAAGTTGTGGAAGAGTATAACTGAGAGATTAGTTTTTTCTTTGCTTTTAAAAAAGGATTTAATTTATTTATTCAGGAGAGACACACACAGAGAGGGAGACACATAGGCAGAGGGAGAAGCAGGCTCCCTGCGGAGAGCCTCATGTAGGACTCAATCCCAGGACCCTGAGATCACGCCCTGAGCCAAAGCCAGATGCTCAACTGCTGAGCCACCCAGATGTCCCCAAAGCTTTCAGTATAACCCTGTATGAGCTTAAATAAGGCATCTTAGAGGTAACCAAATGGGTGCAAATTCAAAGGGCTTCTCCCCAGACACCTTATTTTTCATAAGATGGGTGCTCACTGACACCAAAATAGATTCAGGCTGAATGGAAGTTTATTTTAAACATCAATACTCTCTCTGAGATTTGAACTAAGATTTATATTTTACTTCTAGTTTAGTTTCTCATGCTGAGTTTTTCTTCCCTTAAAATTATTAATCTAGCTAACTTTCCATCTCTGCAAAGGAAAATAAAGTTTATTTAAAAGAAAAGAAAATATGTGAGGAAAAGGGAGGAGAATTATATGAGAACAACTCTTTTTCTTTTTCAATGGTCTTGCCTGGGTAAACAGATTAATTGGTGGATCAAAAGGCAAAATAAAAATTTAAGTAAATATCATTATTATGCAACCAACCAATTCTTGGGAGTTAAGAATCAGAGAAGGATGGAATCTGGAGATTTTAATATCTTTGTTACCTGTATGTGTGCCCTGCAGGTCTTGTGCCAAACAAGGATCATGTTGGGGCTTTTGTAAGCCAGGGTGAAGCAAAAGACGCCCTTCCAGCTGATTTATGCAGTGGAATAAAGTCATGGTTTGCAACATTCCATGGCAGGGTAGCATGAAGGGAACACAAGAACCTAGGCAAGAATTTATGTTAGGTCACACCACTACTCCTCTAGATTACTATGTTCTCTCTAAACCTACCTTATTTGAGTTCCTCACACATCCATGATGCGGGCTAATTTGTGGTTAGGAATTCTCAGCAAGTAAAGCTTCTTTTATTGCCTTGACTAGGCTGGGGCCAAAATGCGCAAGGACTTTCACATCTCCATTTTTAAGGGAAAGCAAGTCTTGCCCTTGAGAATTGGCCTTTTGAAGAATCCCCAGGATTATTCAAGGGGTCCTACCTCCTACTCAGCTCTGGTTCCCACATTTGTTTCTGGTTCCAAGGGCACATCCAGTACTCATTCACCCCTCTAGATTGCTCTTATTATTCGTCTATTTTCCTAAGAAAATAGACGCTTGAAGAAGCATCTACGCTTTAAGAAGTCGATCGGTAAATTCTACTGAAAATTGTCAGTGTGCCTTACCAAAAAAGATTTTGCTGAGTATCAAACCAACTATCTGAACCCCATTTCCCCTTAAACAGCTTGAGTCAGTCTTCAGCCCACATCCCTACACCGAAACTCACATTCCAAGATAATTTTCAGAAAAAGGTAAAATTGTGACTCTCATACAAATATAAAATGAACATGTGTGAAGGGATTCCTTTGATTCCTATTCTGTGAGAGAACCAGGCAAGTGTTAAAACCAGTTCAAAGGAAAAGTCAGAATGGCACAAATTTGCATGGAGTAAAGGAATGTTGAGATGAACTGCAGTATGGAGACCAAACTCTGGTTTTCTCACCTCCAGTTAGGTTACTACCAAACTGGACAGGAAGTGTCAACTAAATACTACCAGACAGGCCAGCATTTCCCTATCACTTACTTATGCTCATGAAGAGTTGCAAAAGTGGCTCAGAGATAATGAACTGAGCTAGAACCTGATCACCTGGAAAGGTTGCCACGAAATGCCACAAAAGGTTTTCCTGTTAAAACACAATTTTTTTCAATACCGATCTTATGAAGGTCATTAATGATTCCTAAGCTGAAGAAAATGTAATGTCACTTCTCAATAATCATCCCACTGCCACTGTTAACAGCTTTTGACATAACTAATGACTTCCTCTTTTTCTTTTTTCTTTTTTTTTACTCCCTCTTTTTTGAAAAAATTTCTTTGCTTTCCCCTTTGCTTTTCATGAGCTCTTCTCCACCAATACTCACTGACTACATGGTTTCAACCAGTTCGGAGGGTTTTCACATCAACTACATGCTTAAAGTTCTTCATATTATATCTTCAGTCCCAATGACTCTGGGTACTCCTGACATGTTATTTTTTAAAAATCCCATCTACTGGGCCGTCTGGGTGGCTCAGCCGTTTAGCGCCACCTTCGGTCCAGGGCGTGATCCTGGAGTCCCGGGATCGAGTCCCACGTCGGGCTCCCTGCATGGAGCCTGCTTCTCTCTCTGCCTATCTCTCTGCCTGTCTCTCTCTCTGTGTCTTTCTCATGAGTAAATAAATAAAGACATCTTTTAAAAAAAATCACATCTACTGTCAAATTGCCAAATAAAACTATGTTATCTGAACTTGAACTTTCATTTCTTTTCATCTAACCCTTTTTCAAAGTACTCACACGCGCAGACCAACCTCATGCAGTTCTAGATATTCAAGCCAAGATGGCAATCATCCACGTGTTTTCCACATGTCCTCCAGGTTCATTCTCTACCTTCTCCACCTTGATTTGTGACAACCAAAGCTGACCTGTAGGAATTAAATCAAGCTTCTCTCTTGCTCCTTGTTTAGCTAATGGTTTCAGTCCAAAGAGGAACCTGTGGGTCAATTGGTGAGGGGGGGGGGGAGGGGGTCAAAACATTGACTCCCTTCTCTACACTTTTATGAGGCAGCTCTAGGCTGGATGTTTTCCTTAAGGCTGGTCTGTCCTGACTCCCCTTAACACAGGTTTTTTACTGGACTTTCAACTTCCAAGATTAAATAACCACATCTTCTCTTCATTTGTCAGGGCATCACACTATCCCTTGGGTTTCCTATACCCTACTGATATCTTTCTAAATAACTCCTTTATTAAACACACCTCTGATTATCTTAATTTAATGAACCATATATTTTCTGATGGAACACTAAGATACGAGCCTTGTTTCACACCCAGCAAATTCTCTGCACCTATTTTCAAAATAGATCTGGAGTTTGACCCCTTCTCACTTGGAGTTCCCTGGTCCAAGCACCCTCATCTCTCTGCTGCATTCTCAGAAGAGCCACTTCACTGGTTTTGCCCCTAGAATCAGAAAACCCAGAAAAGCAAGCTGTGGAAAATGCGTAATTCCCTGTCAAAACAAAAATTTTATTTTTTCCACACTGCTCTTGTCAAGGTCATTATTGACCTCCACGTTGCAAAATTCAGTGTCACTTCTCATTTTCCTATCTTACAAGTACTGTAGAGGCTGCTTTGAGACAACAGGCTAGAGCAATGGAAACTTGATCAAGGCAAAAAGGAGCCCACAGTGACCCCTTGGTTGAATCTGGCCAGCCCATCAAGTGACCCATCTCAGAATATCCATAGGCCTAAGTGACCACTGGGCTATTTACAACCAGGCACAGTTACCAAAAGAGGGAAAGTTTCATACATCCTCATACCTCCCCCCTTTCTATTTTTTTTAACATTTTATTTATTTATTAGAGAGAATGAGCACGAGAGAGAGACAGACAGACAGTAGGGGCAGAGGGAGAAAGAGAAGCAGATAACCCCACTGAGCAGGGAGCCCAATATGGGGCTTGATCCCAGGACCCTGGGATCATGACCTGAGCTGAAGGCAGACCCTTAACTCACTGAGCTACCCAGGTGCTTCCCCTTCCACCTTTAAATGCAGTCCCCACTCACCGCCTCCTTGCAGACAGTTTCCTTTGCTGTCCTGCTCCCTGCTCCCTTGGGGTGTATTCAATACACTTCCTCTCTTTTGTTCTGTCTCTGATGAATCCTTTCACTGTCCATGCCACCAGCTTCCACCAAATGGTCATCCCACATTTGGGGGCCCCCATCCAATCAGGAGGTCAGAGCCCTTTACCTTTGGCCTTCTATAGTCTATTCATAGGCACAAACAGAGCAGTCTTTTAAAACAAGTATGTCCCTCGTGATCAAGCCCCCGAGCACCTGTGTTCCGTCCTCCAGCTTCCTTGTCCTACTCCAGCTCTGGAGGCATACTTGCTACTCCTTGGGTACACTACAGCATATTCTCATGGATCTCTTTCCTTGTCTGCTATGTGTATCTCTTAGATGTCCATTTGGTCTCTAACTCACTACATCCCTCTGCATAAAAGTCACCTCGTGAGAGGACACCCGCCCCCCCTCTATCCTCCCCTCTACACATTATGTCACAGGGCTCAGTGTCACTTGATGCAATTTATATTTTGTTTCTGTATTCATTGTTAATTTGTTAATTTGTTCCTTCCTCTTTGAAATCTAAGTGTCAGGAGACTAAGACCTTTGTCTGGTTTTGTCCTGCAATGTTCCTGCTGTGTGTGGATCATAGTCACACCTAAATAAACATGTTGGGTGTAATGAAAGAACATATAAGTGCATTATCAAATGATACAGAAATTCTGTTCTGAAACTCTTAGGCATAAACAGTCAGCCCTAATCCTATTGGAGTCTCAGCTGGTTTCAAACAGGAAATAAAGGAGCCTCTTGAATAGAATCTCAAATATAATTAAATATTTGCAAACTGTTGATTGGTCTGGATGTGACTTTAAAGCTGAAAAACAAATTAATTCAGAGTTGTGCAATGATCTTTCAGAAAGCTAATGATAAAGAAACCAGTCTTCTGGATAAATAAGATGGATATAAAGGAGATATCAGTATGTCATTGTGGGTTCAAGCTATATTTTTTTGAGTGAAAGAACATAATTATGCTATTAATATTATAATTAGTTTTTTTAAAAAAGATTTTATTTACTTATTCATGAGAGACACACAGAGAGAGGTAGAGACATAAGCAGAGGGAGAAGCAGGCTCCGTGCAGGGAGCCCAATGCGGAACTTGATCACAGGACCCCAGGATCCCGACCTGAGCCCAAGGCAGATGCTCAACCACTGAGCCACCCAGGTGCCCCTACAGTTTGTTTCTTTAATTAATAAAATTGCCTTGAATAAAATCGTGATTGCCAAGTGAATTTCTAACCTTTCCTTTAGAAGGGAAATATTAATATATCAAATTTAGAAGGGCACTGGAAGTACCCTTCGTGATCCTCTCATACAATGGATTTACTTTAGTTTTACAGTTTTGCATTTAGAAACCTCCATATATTTTATTATGTCAGTATCTTTTGAAGTCAACTCTCTAATAAAGCAATTTTGATTTTATCCTGACATCTTGGATGACATTTCAGCAATTGTCTTTTCTTCAACTTTAGTTCATTAAATTATTCTCTCCATGATAGTAGTAGAGTGCATTTTCCTGAAGAATCCACCACTTGAATTTTCCAAAAGAGTCAATTTCAAATTTCCATATCCACCTTATTTGACAAACAAAGAAAAATAAACTCTGCTAAAATCAAACAGAAATAAGAGAAGTTTATTGGCTTGAGTAATTGAAAAGGACAAATGATAATGGCTTCAGATAGTGCTTGTTCCAGAAATTCAAATAATAACTCTAGGATCTGCTATGTCTCCATCTCTAGATTCTGTTTTCCTTCATGTTGAGTTGATTCTCAGGTTTCTTATGACAAGGTGTTTTTCAAATTTCTTGCTTAGGAGGAAAGGTGAGTTTCTCTTCCCAGTAGCTCCTGAAAAAGTCCTGAGATTAACTCTGATTGGACACTTTATGAAAATCAATTGCTTCTTTTCTGACTTAACAATGTTTGAAACTAAAGTGGGAAAATATAATCCATTTATAATACAGACAAAACCAAAAAATTCTCAGACCTAAATATAGTACGAATAGAAGGCACAAAAATTAAATTATGAAATACATAAAATAACCTGAATAAGAACTAACTATAGAAATGTTAGTACTTCCAAAATTAACATAAAATGTTATGCAACTCAAATTATAAGCTCAATGAGCTTTTCTATGGAAGCATATAAAATGACTTTAGAAGGTATGTAGAAGAAAAAATCTTGAAGAGTAGTCAAGAAAAGTATGAATACTGAACAAGAACAATTAAGAAAACAAAGTGGAAGACTTCCAGATACTAAGATGACTATAAAGTCACTGCAGTCAATAGTGTGTGATATTGGCACAGAAATACATAAATATATTAGTCACATATAATTCAGTATCCACAAAAAGATCAGTATATATGTGGTTTTAATCTAACTTAGAAAGAGTGGCTAATTTAATAAATGGATGCTAATGTGTTTATTATCCAAAAAGAGATAGGACTGGATCCCTGTAGAACTGTAGGAGGCTATTTGTATAAATCTGGAGTAGGGAATTAGGCTTTTCTAAGTATGGTAGGAATCTCAAAAATCATAAAGGAAACACTAGATGTATTTGATTATTTTTAAATTACATATTTTTGTGGTAAGAGATAACCAACCATAAACAAAATGAAGAGGCAAATTCAAAGACATATTTATAAATTAAGTGTGAAAAAGGCCCTTTTTTTTTTTTTTAGGGTCACCTTAGTGTTTTTACAACAACAGGAGAAATTTCAAACTTTCTTAATCAAATTATTAGACGAATTTCAAAGTTAAAACTTAAGCTTGTATTACCAAAAACCAAACCAAAACAAAAAGCAAACAAAAAACAACCTTTCTAATGAAATGACAGAAAATATGAAATTTAATTCAAGTCTTTACTTTAAAATAAATAAATGCTAAACAGAATGCTATTAGTTGGAAAATAATATGGAGTGAAATAGAGCAAAAGCAGCACAGAAGCAATGGAAAATAATGAGATCTCAAAATGTTCTCGCCCTGATTTTCTTTTCCTGTCGGAAAGACAAAAGTTTGGAAGCGTCAACAGACTTACATTTTGGACCAAGAAGGAATTTTAGAAATGTGAGTCAATTAAGAGAACATCTTTTTTTGCAGTCTCAACTGTTGTGGGGAAAAGTAGCATCCTGAAAAATTCAAAAGGCATATGACACAAGATCAACAGGTATAAATAACCATTTTTACCCTACCTTGAAATTGTGAACAAAACATAGACATTATGATAACTGAGATATATTTTGAAGGCAGAAACTGTTTTGATTAACAGAGAAACCCCTGTAGCATCTCTTCCCAAGGAAACTGAAAAAATATAGTGTTGGCAAAACCTACTTTCTCAGGAGGCCATGGTAACTGTGAGCTATGATCATTTGTATTTGAGGGGAGGTGGCAGAGGGTTGGGAGATCATCCACTTTTGAAGGACTTTAGTGGATGAATGCACTCGATCTGCCCTAGATTCATTTCATTAAGAGAGAATGAACCAGCTCACATTGCCAAAATCAAGTTCATTGAAGGTAACAGGCCAGGGATGTTTCTGACCATCTGCCTCTTTAATAAGGGTATGTTTGCCATCATTATGGCTAAAAGAAAAATATAGAAAACAGCAATTGTTGAAGAGGACATGGAAAAATCAGAGAACTCTTTTAACCCTGCTGGTAGGGAGTCCAGATTGATAACGACCCACCATGCTAAAAAATTAGCTGGCAGTTCTCAAGGTAAACATAGGAATGCTTTATGACTCAGCAATTTCAGTCCTATGTTTGTATGGCCAACAGAACTGTTTACCAACAAAGGTCCACAAAAAGGTTCATAGCAGCACCCAAACTAAAAACCACCCAAGTGGCTTCTATCAACAGAGAAAAATAATAAATTGTTATGTATTCACCTAATGGAATACTATAATAATGAGAATGAATGAAATTAAACTGCACAAGCATGGGTAGGACTTGCAAGCACAGTGTGTTATGAAAGGAGTCAAGTTCAAAAGAGTACATGCTCTTTGATTCCCTTATACACAATCAAAACCAGATGAACCAAACAACGGCATTAGAGGTCAGGATAGTGGTCATCATTGAGGCACAGAGATTGAAACCTGGAAAAAGGCACAAAATGATGGGGGAGGGGTTCCAGGATGCTGGTGGTGCTCAGTTTGCAAACATTCAATAAACCTTAAATGCATACTCTGTGCAGCTTTCAGTAGGTAGAGTTTAATAAGAAGTTTCCCAACAAGTTGGTAGTATAAAGCAGAAAAAGATGGGGGAGGGGAAGGGAGCAAGTTGGCTTTCTTTAATTGGAGAGAGTAGTTGAGAAACATTTTTAGCCAAAAACACAAACATCAGCTTCCCATGTATAGAGTAATTGGTTCATATTACCTCACCCAACAGCCTGGGAAAAACAACATCTTTGATTCTTAATTCAAAGCCAAAGGCAAGGGGCACCTGGGTGGCTCAGTGGTTGAGCATTTGCGTTAGGCTCAGGTCATGATTCCAGGGTCCTGGGATCCAGTCCTAGATCAGGCTCCCCACAGGGAGCCTGCTTTTTCCACTGCCTATGTCTCTGCTTCTCTCTTTGTGTCTCTCGTGAATAAATTTAAAAAATCTTAAAACAAAAACCAAAGGCAATTGTTGTTCCTGCTCTAAAGAACAGTTCTGATATACTAAGCTCCATTTCTCAATTTTCTGAAATATGCAGAGTAAGAATATTGTTAACTAAATGCAGATCATCTTATAAAATCGCTTCAACACCCACAACAATTTTAACTTTGAAAGCCTTTTCACACAATATTTTTCCATTGCTTGTCAATGCCCAATGAAGTGGATTGCCAATAAATACTTTGACAATGATTCATCTGAGTGCATGCTGAGTGACTTTATATTCCAGATACTAAGCTAAGCCCTGCTGAGACAGCAGCCAATGTTCTGCCCTCCGAAGGGGTTGAAACTCTCTTCACAATGTGGTGGATTCTAAAGTGCCCTGTACTCACCTGCTCTAAGGTGGCAAAACTCCTTGGCAATTCTAAACAGACAGATGAAGGTCAAAATGCCAGTGGAACAGTTAGAGACACCCCAAGACCCAGCGAGGACTACAAAGTATGGAATGTTTGAAAATGGCATAAAATAGGCCAAATTAGCAGAGAGACGTGAACGAATAAAATCTTAGGGGGAACCTGGGTGGCTCAGTGGTTGAGCATCTGCCTTTGGCTCAGGTCATGATTCTGGGATCCTGGGATTGAGTCTCGCATCAGGCTCCCCAGAGGGGGTCTGCTTCACCCTCTGCTTATGTCTCTACCTCTCTCCGTGTATCCCTCATGAATAAATAAAATCTTAAAAAAAAAGAAAAAAAAAGAATAAAGATTTATGAGAATGACCAGCTGTGCAAAGAAGTAAATTGCAGAACTATGCAAATATACTTCATCGAAAAAGGACATTCACCCTCTCATAGACTGTTTACAAAAAGGAAATTGCAAAGGAATTTTCAAAGGCACGCCCATTGTATTTGCATGAGAAGGGAGAAGAAGCTTGAATTTTTACAAGCAGTCTTAGAACAATTAAAAATATGTATACATAACTATATATATATATATATATATATATATATGTATATACTCACACATATACACAATTACCAGTTTTTGCCTCTCCCCTAAAGAGCTTCTGAAGTTCGGAATATATTTTAGTCATCTATTTTATGCCTGGCATCTAAAGTGTCTGGCTTAGAATAAACACCTGAAAACACTCATTAAGAGCTAAACAAAGTGGTATGTCAGTGTGGAGAGCTTCTTGATCAATGAATGATCCTTGACTTTTAAGATTTTATGTGAACAGATTTTGTTTCTTATTCTCAGTTTCCAGATTTTGTTTTAATTTAATTAATGCCAAACTTCTATAACCTGGTGTTTTAAGTCAAAGCTCATTTTGCCTAGTTGGCAAGTCTAAGAGCAACCCCCTCTCTAGACCAAATCCATGAATTTTATGACAGATATTTACCATGCTTAAACCTTTCTTCACCCTTGACGTGAGTTAAAGGTGAAGTAGAGTAGGAGACAGGAGAAGTAGAGGGAATTTGTAATCTCAAATAAGTGCAATTCCATATTCAGAGCAAAAGCCTAAACAGAAATAGAGAAAGAAAGTATTTTTAAAAATTTAAGATTTTATTTATTTATTTCAGAGAGAGAGAGAGAACACATGCACACAAGTGCAGGGGAGACAGGGAGGAAGAGGGACAAGCAGAGTCTACGCTGAGCACAGAGCTCAAGGTGAGGCTCAGATTCCAGGAGCCAAGGATCATGACCTGAGCTGAAACCAAGAGCTGGATGCTCAACCAACTGAGCCACCCAGGTACCCCCAAAATTGTGTATTTGTCAGCATTGTATCCACATCACAGCTTACTCTTACCATTTTACAACAAAAAACAAAATCAATAAAAATATACATACACAATCCACAAGATACTGAATTTTGTGCTTATTATCTCTATGCATGATTCATGGAATGCTACTATACTGGTTTATGCTGCTGTATTCTATTATATAACTACAACATAATAACATTTGTCTAGCATCTCATTTATAAGCATTAAGTTCTTTCCTATTTTTCAGTAGTTGAAGAAAGAAAGCTGGAGTGGATGATGCATGTCTTCTTGTGCATGCGTGTGACCATTTCTCTAATGGAATTGCTGACTATCAAGTAAGTGTATGTTCAAATTTATTAACAATTTTCAAGTTTCTTATTGGTTGTACCCTTTACATCCTGAACAAGAGGGAATGCAAATTCTCACTTCTCCAAATAGTCACCACCATTGAACTGTCAGGCTTGTAAATTGTGACCAGTCTACTAAGTGAGAACTTGTCATTTAGGGTGTTTTAATATGTATTTCACTGATTATTACTGAGGTGAGTGACTTTTTCATGTTTCTTGAGTTTTCCTTTTCCTTTTTGATTTTCTTTACTATAAACTTTACTCATTTGTGGGGGATAGGGAAAGGGGGTACTGATGATCTTTTTCATACAGATTCAAATAAATTCTTTTTAATTCTGGATACAGTTCCTCTTTCTGTTATATGTGTTGCCAACACTCTGTGGCTTGTTTTTGCTTTTTGTTTGTTGAGACTTTTGTTGAGCAGAAATTCTAAATTTCAATGTAATAAATGAAGTAGTCATTTTTCTTATGGATTGCATTTTCTGTACCTGATTTAGGAATATTTTCCTTCTTTTTCTAAGTATATTTTCTTCTAAACATTTCAAAGTTTGGCTTTTTAAATTTAAGCTTTAATCTACCTGAAATCGATTTTCTAGATGATGTAACTTTGGGATGTTTTTCGATTATTTTGTATACACTTAGATGATTTCCCTCAACCCATCCTATATATTACCCCTAGATTTCTCGCACTCTGGTGGTGGGATGAGAGACTAAGAAGCCAAATTCTAAGCTCTTTATCCTTATTTTGACTAGAAACATGATTTTCTATATTAAGATGCTGCGAAATTTTTATGTGAATTAAAGAATGTATGCTTCAAACCGCTACCAGCATGGAAACTATACAAGTTTTGAATTGACTTTGATAGAGCTGTTCATCCTGGATTAAATTCTTATCAGCAGAGTGATCTTATATATATTACTTCATCTTTCTGAGCCTCCTTTTCTACAAAAAGATACTATCAGTAACTATTCCATCATTTGTGTTAAATTGACAATCTAAAAATGCCTACTACATTGCCTGACACAGAAGATATTCAAAGACTACTAGAGCTTTTGTCTTTGGCAGTGCAACAGCAGTAGCCTGAGAAAAGTAGAGCGAATCAAGATGAATGCTTCTTTCTCTAATTTTAACAAAACCTGGTGACGAGAATGAGAATAAATACCCTAGATTTTGGAAAGCAACAAAGTGAATATCTGTTGAGGTTATATGACCAGCTTTCTTCTGTGGGATCTAAGGTTGGTCTTGAATAAAATAAGCATTTTTACTTTCGTCCTCCCTGGCAGGGGTTTATCCTAGGGTAGAAAATTCAGAGGTTATTCCTGGGGCAAGGGTCAGAAAGTAAACCCCCTCCCTCTCTCTAGGACTGAGAGAAGGCTAATTTGTTTCTTTGTTTTACCAGTCTCAGAGTGTGCAAAAGCTGAAGTGAACAGTTCTAACTGGGATGGGGGCTGGGGGCACTGCACCTGTCCATCCGGAGCAGAGAGAGCAGGGAATTGGTTCAGGATGAGGTCCTGGGCATAGTCTGGGCTTAAGCAGCAGGTGACAGGACTTGATTTTTTTTGCAGGCAGGGTGGGGAGTGGTGGGTGCTGTTATTTCCAATATGCCCAAACCTTCAAGTAAGCATTCTTTAGAATTACCAGTAACTCTTGGCTGTGCCATTGAAAAATAAGTAAATCCCAACACTTATCCTTGGACATGAACATTTCTGGAAGAAAATAGTGATGACTTCTCTCTATCAAAGTGGGCAGAAGAAGCAACAGATGCTACTAGAAAACCCAGTGTTTCGGTGAAGTCGACAACATGGTCAGCTACCAATAAGTATGTGCGTTGACAAGACAACGAAGTTGGAGTGGGAGAAACACAGTGACTTTCTGTTTTTTTTTTTTAATTTTTATTTTTTTTAATTTATTTATGATGGTCACACAAATTGAGAGAGAGAGAGAGGCAGAGACACAGGCAGAAGGAGAAGCAGACTCCATGCACCAGGAGCCTGACGTAGGATTCGATCCCGGGTCTCCAGGATCACGCCCTGGGCCAAAGGTAGGCACTAAACCACTGCGCCACCCAGGGATCCCACACAGTGACTTTCGGAACACATTTGAGTTGTTACCCTTGGACAGTTTCCTAGATGCCTAGGACATACTTTGACACTGGTTCTGGGGAGAGTAATAGAGGGGCTAATGTCTAGGTGGGGTCTGGGGCCATAAAAATGTAAGGGAAAAAAAGGCTTATTTGAGGAGACCTGTGTTATCTTATAGCTTAGACAAGTGTGGGAAGACTGAGCAGATTTTCAGACTGAGACGTAGGGTACAAAGTAGAGATTAAACTGTGAACAGACAAGCCAGAAATAATATCCAAACTAGAAATTCTCAGACACTTCCTTTCACTAACCCTTTTCCAACTAGATCCATGAATCAAGGAAGAAACACTTATTGTCTACTACATGCCTAAAGGACATTGTGGATACAACGGGAAGCCAAGCAGACTTGTGTTTGTGGAGCTTGCAGGGGATTTGGGGAGGTGGGCATTAAAAGGATGAATAAAACGGGTATTGGGACAGGGAAGGAAATATGACCACGAGAGCACAAAATGACCCCAGCCCGGTGCAATACCCACCTGATAGAAATAAATGTCACTATAAAGTCTGGAAAATAGGAAATTCTGTTTAGTAAGCGCACTTTAAACATTGAAAACTCAGAAAGGCTTTTATTAAGATTCATTATAATATACTTTTTGGAATTTGGTTTTCTCTCTTAGCTGGAAAATCCATTCATGCAACACGCTTCTGTCCACAGGAGTAACGGCAATGGTATGATGTTTATGTGTGTAGCTTCCTAGTGGGACGGCCTTCTAGGCATAGTGAGTTGAAGTAAACAATAATACTTGAAGGAAAGAAGACCTATAAAGTTTTATGATTTTTATTTATTTTGGCTCTCTTAGTGTTAAAAATGCATGTGATAGAGAATCAACTGCCTGCATCCTGAATTTTTACCCTTATGTTAGGAGAAAGCCAATGGTGTACTACCTATAGAACATTTGTTTTATAGCCTGTGAGGCCATAAAACAACTCCCCTAGCTATTTCTGATTTAAGATGTACCTACTCTGGTGCTTTTTTTGTTTGCTTAAAGTATGAATCTTGGATTTTGTGGGGAAAGTCCTGTGTGAATCTGAAACATCAAGGTGTATATCCACATGGTTTGAGGCCTAGAAGCATCTGTAGATTTTACAGCCCAATTAATAATTATGTAGGTAGTAAAATCCCCTTCTGCCTCTCAAAAGTGGTTCTGATTTCTGACCCTGTTTTGTGGATTGATATTATACTTTAATTATTGGTTTAAATGAGATAAAATTAGAGAATTACAATATAAGAATATATAATAAATGCCTTCCTAAATTTTGGTGCAAAATTTCTTCTTTGAAAATCACTTGAGAATGGACACATTCTGTGCCTGCTCACATCATGCAGTGGATAATGTTTCTAGGCTGATCTTCATCTTCATAATGTGACAAAGAGCCCTGAAGGGTTGTAGCTACAACAAGAAAGGCAGGAAGTTATATATATAAACTTGGGTGTAGCAGGATATCTAATTCTTATAATTCTGCCTTTTTACTTAATATATAATAACTTCTGGGTCTTCACTCATCTTGGATTATCACTGATGCATATACCCATATACTACCAACTGCTCTATATTCATAAAGAAATCTGTATTTGGTTTCCAGATGATTAAAGTGTTGATGTTAATATAAGTTATTTCAATATAAAATTTTGGTACACTGCGCTTGTCACTTCTGATTACAATGTATAAAATATATTACTTCCAGGTAAATACGTATAATTAAAAGTAACTCATTTTTACATATTAAATGACCAAGAAAACTTATTGCTATTTTGCTTTTAAACTTTCTGCTCCTTGCTTTATGTTTCTAAAAATAGATAAAATGTAAATGTATGAATTATACAAAAAAACTTAATAATACACTATTTAATTACACCTTAGGAGCACAGTAAAAGTGAAAATTAGCATTTTACAATACAATGTGTTAAAAGTATAGAATCATATTTGCTTTATTGCTTAGAAAAAAACAACACAAACAAGAGGTTAGAAAAAAACAATTCTTTAAAGAGAATACCAGATAAATAGATTCCTGTAGTGTTTTAGTCATCCCTATTATTGTTGAGTATACAGAAGATTTGACAGTTTTTTTACAGAAAAAAATGTAAGAATAGTCTCAATTTGACATGCTGTCATGGGAATAATATAAATAATTTCAAAAGCTTTTACAAGAAAGGACAAGTAATCCAATTTATTTATTTCCAAGGATAATGCTGGATTTATATATATTTGGAATGAAAGACCCAGTCTTGACACTAATTCTCAATGTCTCTGATTGTTTTAATTTCTCTGCTTCCCTTGCTATGTCCTAGTCCAGAGGTCATTATCTAGAGCCACTCTTCCTCCATAGCCCTCTGTATTTGCATTAGATCTCAGATAAGCTCCTCTCTTTCAGGTTGATTCCAATCAAGTCCATTATAATACGGCTCTCCTTAACACTTCATCTGAAATACATTGTCTTTCAAACTGTCCATTTTTTGTTCCTTATATGCCTTAGCTCACTATCAAATTCAGTTAAAAGGCCACATACTTGGTGTGAGGTCCTACTGAAAAATATTTTTTAGTTGCTTTTTTTTTTTTTTTCTTTACCCATAACATGTTATGGACTGAATTGTGCCCCTCCCCCCCCCCCATATTGAAGTTCCAACTCCTGGTATCTCAGAATGAAATTATACTTGGAGATGAGGTACTTAAAGATATAGTTACGTTAAAATGAGGCTCTTAAGGGGAGGCTGTAATCTAATATGACTGCTGTCCTATTAAGACAAAGGAGACACACCAGGATTGTGTGCATATAGAGAAAAGATCACATGAGAAAACAATGAGAAGGTAGTCATCTACAATCCAAGAAGAGCAGCCTTGAGAGAGACTTAACCTACTGGCACCTTGGTCTTGAACTTCCAGCTTCCAGAACTGTGAGAAAATAAATGTCTGTTGTTGATGCCACCCAGACTATGGTATTTTGTTATGGCAGCCCTAACAAAGCAATACACATGTGCATTTAGCAGGTGAGAAGAAATCAGTAACATTGTAAAAAAACACACACCAATTTGCCCTGAAGCTAAATTATTAATACAGAAAACATGAGGGCCAATATAAAGAAAGGATTTTGAAGAAATCTGCCCTCACGTCCTTTTCTCTACCTTTCTAGATCTAGCACAGCTCATTTCTTATCACCATTAAATGTTCTTTGCTGCTCTAAGAGACTCTAGGTCTCTTCTCTGAACCTCTCTGAGCATCATTTCCTAGACCAGTGAAAAGAAATATATTTAATACCAGAACCTTGTTCTTATTCTGAACTCTATACTTAAAACAAATATAAGTGCACCTCTCCACTGGAAGCTGTAGACAGAGCCCCATACAGGCTGTCCCAATCCACCATCCATCTTTCCCTTTTCTGCTCACAGTGACTCAGTGACATCTGGTTGACCACCACATGAGACATGTGCTTAAAACCCCTGAATTGCATCACATTTCATTATTTTTCTTAGAATGTTCTCATGAAACAAGGTCTCATATTAGTACTGAGGCTATGCTACACACTTCAAAAAAACACTTCCTATGTTAGGACAATAGACAAGGACAGGAACTAATAGAACAGTTTAGCGGGATAGGGTCTTCAAATTGCTTGTCGAATGAATTTCAACCCCATTAATTTTTCCGAGTTAAACAAGAAATCTTCCACCCAGTCTGATAATCTAAGAACACAAACAGAATAGGGTTCTGTTTGGAGTTGATACGTTTTGGCATCATGGGTAAGTTGCATGTGGGTGTTCAATCCATTTAAGATCCGGGACATGAGAAAATGCTCTGCATCACTTGCCATCAGGGAAATACAAATCAAAACCACAATGAGATACCACCTCACACCGGTGAGAATGGGGAAAATTAACAAGGCAGGAAACCACAAATGTTGGAGAGGATGCGGAGAAAAGGGAACCCTCTTACACTGTTGGTGGGAATGTGAACTGGTGCAGCCACTCTGGAAAACTGTGTGGAGGTTCCTCAAAGAGTTAAAAATAGATCTGCCCTACGACCCAGCAATTGCACTGTTGGGGATTTACCCCAAAGATACAGATGCAATGAAACGCCGGAACACCTGCACCCCGATGTTTCTAGCAGCAATGTCCACAATAGCCAAACTGTGGAAGGAGCCTCGGTGTCCATCGAAAGATGAATGGATAAAGAAGATGTGGTTTATGTATACAATGGAATATTACTCAGCCATTAGAAATGACAAATACCCACCATTTGCTTCAACATGGATGGAACTGGAGGGTATTATGCTGAGTGAGGTAAGTCAATCGGAGAAGGACAGTGTATGTTCTCATTCATTTGGGGAATAAAAATAATAGTGAAAGGGAATAGAAGGGAAGGGAGAAGAAATGGGTAGGAAATATCAGAAAGGAGAAGAACATGAAGACTCCTAACTCTGGGAAATGAACTAGGGGTGGTGGAAGGGGAGGAGGGCGGAGGGTGGGGGTGACTGGGTGACAGGCGCTGAGGGGAGCACTTGACAGGATGAGCACTGGGTGTTATTCTGTATGTTGGCAAATTGAACACCAATAAAAACTAAATTTATTATTAAAAAAAAAAAGTTAAGCTCCGGGATATTTCTTCAGCCTAAGCCACTGAACTGATGAAAATACATATCTCATTTCGTCATTATCTTCTGTGAGACACTTCCAGAGTCCCGTTCCAAATATCAACATTTTGTTCTCAAGACTTTCATTCCCTATTTTCATTTATAAATCTCTGAGATCTGAATAACTTGGGATTATCCCAAATAATTCTGTATAAAATAGACAGAAGTAAAATTTTAAAAGGAAGTTACTTTGATCACTTTTACCTTTGCTGCCAATTTCACAATAATATTGTTTTGTTCAAGTTTGGCATATCCGTTATAGATTTTATGCACACATGCACACAATATGTATGTACACATTATATATGTAATATGTATGCAATTATGGAGATATATAATTATACATATATAATTTTTATGGATATAAAGTCATTTTTTCTTTTAGTTTATTGACGAGTTTCGTTACTATAAAGATTTAGTATCTATACCTAATTTTCACTAAAATGACTTTTGAATCATTAGTGAATGAAATATTTGAATGTTTATTTCAATTTAAAAAAAATGCTATGTTAAGACTTCCACAAAATTATCATAAGCATATTCCAAAATTGTGGTATAAATGAAAAGTATCTCCTCAATCTTCTTTGTTCTAAGCAAATTGAGCCAGAATCATGAGACTGAGCCACACTGTGGTGCAAACATATATAAGAAATGATCTTTCTACATCATAACAGAGAGGAGCCAGGTTTCTAGAAAGCAGTCATATTGAGGGAGTTCCACACAGCTCTCAAAGTGTTGTGCATCTGGTTCTCTCTTTTCCCTCCACCTTTTGTTAACAGGCACCATATTTAGCTTATCTACGACAACTAATGCTAGCATGTTTCCTAATACATCCCAAGCCATACATTGGGGACCCACTGGACTTTACAAAGTTACCGGCCTCTTGGTGTACAGATATTACTCTTCTGTCTAAGAGAAAAAAAATGTTTCTCTTTGCACTGGATACCACAGATCTAGAGACCTGCAAATCATGCTCAATCCTCCAATAAATTTCATTATACTTTCATAATCTTTTAAATGTAGATCATTTTTGCTAATATTTAAAAATCAGAAGATTCAGGCAGCCCGGGTGTCTCAGCGGTTTAGTGCCGCCTTCAGCCCAAGGCCTGATCCTAGAGACCCGGGATCAAGTCCCACATCAGGCTCCCTGCATGGAGCTTGATACTGCTCCCTCTGCCTATGTCTCTCTCTCTTTTTCTCTCTCTCTCTCTGTGTCTCTCATAAATAAGTAAAATCTTTAAAAAAATAAATAAAAATCAGAAGATTCCACATGAAAATCTACATTTCCAAGTTCTGTTTTTTTTTTAAGATTTTATTTATTTATTCATGAGACACACACACACACACACACACACACACACACAGAGGCAGAGACAGAGGCAGAGGCAGAGGGAGAAGCAGGCTCCATGCAGGGAGCCTGATGTGGGACTCGATCCTGGGACTCCAGAATCATGCCCTGGTCCAAAGGCAGGTGCTAAACTGCTGAGCCACCCAGGGATCCCCCCAAGTTCTGTTTTATAATGGAAAGAGCTGATAACATAGGGATGATGGCCTGCTCATCAGCAGTTTATTAGGCTGGATTAGAGAGAACAGACGACTTCTTCCCAATGTTTCAACGAGTACAATTCTCTCATTTTGGGTATTTTCCACTGCTCAGTAAGTGCTTGAGTTTGTGACATCTGTTTTAGGTTAAATATGAATACTTTCTCCATTAATATCCAGCCTTCAGTTACATACTTATTTAGCTTAAACAAGTGACTCCATGCAAACAGCATTTCTTTATCAGCACCTGTGTTAGCTCTGTTTGTTTGAACATGACTTAATATTCAATATAGTCACAAGTGCTTGGAATCCTAGAGCCCTTGGGATACTTGAGCTTGTACTCACTGAGAATCAATGCCATTAAATTTATACTTACTGTATTTCTTCTTATATTGAGTTTAAAAATGCTTAATTTTATTTACTACAGTCACCAGGTCTAGAGAATGGAGGTATCACTCTCACTGATGGTAAGTTTTGCAGTGGGACAGTCCATGCAGTATGTTCCACCATTTTGTTGGTTAGAGAGATTGTGAAGATGTGCTTAATAACACTGAATAAAATTACCTGCCTCTCTAACAGCCTGGAGCATGAGGCATTAGTAAGATGAGATCTTGGATGAAGATGGAGTTGCTGTACAGGGAAGGAGCTGTATATAGAGCCTGCTGGGTACCTAAGAATGCAGGCTCTACTAGTTTACTAGAAACATTATGCCCAGACCACATGGAGCATCTATTTTCCATTAAACAGGATTTAAACATCTAGATGTGAGTCCTGCTTCTGTTGTCTGCTGAACATAGGATGTTAAGCAAGTTGTTTAGCTTGGTTGAAAGTTTCTTCATCTACAAAATTGGGATGATGATAGTATGGAGTTATTGTTGAAAGTCAGAGAAGGTATTTCAGGATCTGGTGCCCAGCACATAGTAGGGGTCCATGAGTATTATCTGCCAATCTCATAATCCCCAACCCACCCCACCAGCACCCCATCACCATCCTTGCTTACACTACGTGAGGTACTTTCACTCAGCCTGCCTGTTAGTAGTTGATATGAGTGAGACTCTATGACATTTTTTTCACAAATATTTATTGAGTGCCTACTATGTGCCAGGCATGGACTTAGATTTGTCTATGGGGTAGACAAAAAAGCAAACAAAAACAGAAAAAAAAAAATCTCTGCATAATGACTTACGTTCCAGTGATTTCAGGCTACATTTTCAAATACCAGTGGGCCATACTTGCAGAGAATGAGCCCATGACATCTTTGGTTCGCACTTCTGGCAGTGAGCCTTTTTTGAAATTAGATTGCCCTGAATGAATTTATATTAAGACTTTCTCTTTCCCAATATCAGTGAGGGAAGAAAACTGAATTTCTTTCCAGTTTAAGAGAAACAGAAGGAATGAAGTTTGATTAAGAAGAATGTAAATCTTTCCCAGATTAATAAAGAGTAAATAAACAACCAAAAAAGTTTTGTCTCAAGAAATAATTTTGGTGACTTATTGATCATGATTTATTTAACACATGTTAACAAAGGTACAAGACTTCCTGGGAATGAAATAGCCATTCTGAACGGTGTCTTCTGTGGTACTATAGGAAAGCAAAATACAGCATTACAACACATCCCATAAATTCAAACAACTCATCTCTAAACTGCCTCCCACAGCTCACAGACTATTTTTAATGTCTTTTTCTTACTATAATAATGATATGACATCTGTATAAATCTCCATTCTTTCATTAACTGATATATATGTATATATATCCACCTGTTGTCAAATTAGTAATTTATTATTTTTCTCATACTTATCAAACATATTGAGCATTTAATATATTCAAGGTATTGCTATGAGCTAAAATCTCAGTGGAAAATTATCTCAATGTTTCTATGACAGAATTGGCCATAGAGGATACGTCAAATCACATTAGGGCACTATTAAGAACATTATAAAGCACTTTCTGTGTACCCCATGGGTTTTTGGCTTTTATGAACAGATTAGAAAAATAACACATAACATCTTTTAGTACTTGATAGGAGGAGCAGTGGAATTGAAACTATGAAATCTGAACTCTAGACACTGAGATATTGGGAAAATGTCATATCTACTCTATGATTTCATCTTCTACCTGTGAAATGATGTAGATTATGTTGGGTGATCTCTAAGTTGCCCCTAGAACAAATATTCTATTTGTTAATCTCATACTCAGACTTCTTTATGTAGACTGTACACTTTTCCCTTTATACCTCTGCAATTATACATTAATTAGATTAGATCTGCTTGTTTCCATCTGGGACTCCATAACTTCCTGACTGGCCCTCACACTCACTTCTCAGAAGAGAAGCAGTGATATTTCCATTTGATGAATTTGAGGAAAGGCACTGGACCCATTTGGCTCAGCCACTTCTGAGTTCTTTCTTTTGATTAGCCAACTGTAGAGAAGGTACATATCATCTATAATCACTAATGGGCTGTGCTTGGAGGAGCAGATTTTATACTCCCAGGGGAGATTGAGTGGACAAGTATGTCTGATTCAGGTGAGAACTATGAACTATGAGAACTATGCTCTGGCCCTATGATAAATTGTGCAAACTAGCTCTGATTATTAAAATGCTAATATTTGAATCTTTATCTAATCTATGTTCAACCTACAGCTAGTACTGATCTTGGCCAAACAATATGGACATGATTCATTGGGTGCCCTCAAAACACAACAAAGAGGAAGGCCAAATAAATCTATTTTTTAGAAGGATTACCTCCTCCTCTGCACAGTGACTTCCCTATCTCAGTATATTCCTGTCCACATACCCTCTGTGGATTCAGCTGCTCAAATTCTATTCTACATAAAAAACCTCATGCTCCTATTTTATGGAAACCTGGCATATAAAATTTGATTTCACCAATATTAAAATATAAAAGTGACTACTTATTCTAAAGAAGGATTCAATATATAAATGCATTAAGTATAGGGTTTTTCTCTCTATTTATATAATCCTGGTTAAAGATGACATTTGTTTCAGCCAGAAAGATGATCTGAAAGAAAGGGTTGCTGTGGACAGAGAGCATTGTGTGTGAATATGGAGAGAGAGCAGCTACAAACACCAAATGAGGGGCTATGCTGCTCATTGTCCGGCCTTGACTCTGCTTAGCTTGTGGTCCAGTGGACCCCTCGGCTGAGGGCTGAGGACACTATACACCTTTGTGCTCATTAGCACATAATTACAGAAGCTTCCTGGAGTGAAAGACATTCCTACTCCTTCACTGTTTAAAGATGCAAAGGGGAAAAGCCCCAAGGATTCATTTTTTAACTTTAATCATGTGAAGTGGAAAGAAATTCAAACTACCAGAACTTTGTTTCTCTGCATTAAGATTCAATAAAGCCTCTCTCTGTGCTGTCATGCATTTGCGAGCTGGAGAGTCTGGCATGCTTTAGCCAACTTTAAGATGTCTACAAGTGGATGCTCTGTTTATTCTATTTGCGGCAACACTGTCTCCCTTAGTCTATCACCCAGCAAAATTCTAAGCTACTGAATATAAAGCTACATCAACAGGTGGCTATAACCACTCATAAGAGGAAGTAAAGTGAATTCACCTATGGTGTGAGTTCACACTTTGTAGCCAAATATATATTGTTGCTAGATTATCTATTGTTTGAAATTTCTGTATCTTTCTCTTCTCTTACTTAGTTCATTTATGATGAAAGTTAGTGGTATCATAGTTTAGTTATGAAAAATATTCACACACACAAAAAAGAAAAATATTCACAAGTTTGCCTTCATTCTATGTAAATACTTCAGTAAAGAGTTTCAAAATAAAGTAAAATTAGATTAAAATAATATTATAATGATGTTAAATAATATTAAAGTGATGTAACAGATTTTTAAAGCACTTGAAGTATTCTAATGCCTTAGATTCCTCATGCCCCTACCTCACCGTCAGTTGCTATTTCAGGGGAGACTCAAATGCTTACCAGTGTGGAATAGCCAAAGGAAGAAAAGGGGCATATCTGAATATTTAATTTATGGAAGCTTCTGTGTAGGGTATAATTTTCCTGTGTTCAAATCTGACTGACTCCCAGCCCCAAGTTTTCACCTGAAAGAAATGTATTATCTTAATTTAATAAGAAAAATCATTATAAGAATTACATTCGTAATCTGAAAACATTTTACCTATTTCTTCTTGAAATTTGGTTCGAATTTCTGGATAGTACATCAAAAAAAAGAAAACCCCAGAATAGAAATATTGCTATTGTTTCAAGCCCTGAAAAAGAAATGAGACAAAGTCTCTCTTAGCAAATTGCTATCTTCAATTTACTTTATATTCAAGCACTTAGAAGTAGGGGAAAGTGATATCAATATAACCACACACTAATATGATCACGGTAAAATAATTATTATACATTAGAGTTTCATTCTAAATACAGGCATAACTTCTCACCGATTGGGATAGCCACTATCAAGAGAACAGAAAACAAGTGATGGTTGGGATGTGGAGAAACTGAAACCTTTATGTACTCCTCCTGGGATGGTAAAATGGTGCAGTCACTATGGAAAATAGTAGGCAGATTCTTCAAACAATTAAAAAAAAAAAAAAAGAATTACTATGTGGATCCAACAATCCCACTGCTGGGTACAGATCCAAAAGAATCAAAAGTGGGGTCTGGAGAAGGTATTTGCACACCCATGTTCATTGCAACATTATTCACAATCCAGGGGGGTAGAGACAACTCAAATGTCTATTTACAGATGAATGGATAAGCAAAGTGTGGTCTATACTTACTGTGGGATATTATGCAGCCTACAAAGGATGGGAATTTTGTCACTTGCTGCTACGCAGATGAACCTTGAGGACACTCTGCTAATTGAAATAAACCAGTCACAAAATGACAAATACTGGATGTTTGCACGCATATGAATTGTCTAAAGTGGTCAAAGTTATAGAAACAGAAAATAGAAAGGTGGTGGCCAAGCGGTAGGAGTGGAGTAGGAGAATTGAGGTTTAATAGTCAAAACTGAGTTTCAGTTTTGCAAAAAGAAAAAGTTCTAGACATGAATAGACATTTCTCCAAAGAAGACCTATGCATGGCCAACAAGCACATGAAAAAATGTGCTTGCCCTCAGGGAAATGCAAATCACTTGCCATCAGGGAAATGCAGATCAAAACCACAAAGAGATACCACCTCACACCAGTGAGAATGGCTAAAATTAGCAAGACAGGAAACAACAAATGTTGGTGAGGATGTGGAGAAAGGGGAACCCTCTTGCACTGTTGGTGGGAATGCAAACTGGTGCAGTCACTCTGGAAAACAGTGTGGGGGTTCCTCAAGAAGTTAAAAGCAGAGCTACCCGATGACCCAGCAATGGCACTACTGGGTATTTACCTCAAAGATGCAGATGTAGTGAAACGCTGGGACACCTGCTACCCCCATGTTCATTGCAACAATGTCCACAGTAGCCAAACTGTAGAAGAAGCCCGATGTCCTTTGATAGATGAAAGGATAAAGAAGATGTGGTATATGTATACAATGGAATATTAGTCATCAGAAAGGACGAATACCCACCATTTGCTTCGGCATGGATGGAACTGGAAGGTATTATGCTGAGTGAAGTAAGTCAGTCGGAGAAGGACAATCATCTTATGGTTTCACTCATACGTGGAATATAATAGTGAAAGGGACTCTAAGGCAAAGGAGCAAAACTGAGTGGGGAAAAATTAGAGAGACCATGAGACTCCTAACTCCAGGAAACAAACACAGGCTTGGGGAAAGGGAGGAAGGTGGGGGATAGGGTGACTGAACGACTGGCGCTAAGGAGAGCACACGATGGGATGAGCACTGGGTGTTATACTATATGTTGGCAAATTGAACTTATTTATTTATTTAAAGATTTATTTATTTATTTATTTATTTATTTATTTATTTATTTATTCATGAGAGATACACAGAGAGAGGCACAGACACAGGCAGAGAGAAGCAGGCTCCTTGCAGGGAGCCTGATGTGGGACTTGATCCCGGGACGGATCACACCCTGAGCCAAAGGCAGATGCTCAACCGCTGAGCCACCCAGGTGTCGCCAGCAAATTTAATTTAAATGAAAAAAATTTTTAAAGAAAGAAAACGTTCTAGAGATCTATGGCACAATAATATGCATACACTTATCACTACTGAGCTGTACACTTTAAAAAGTTTAAGATTATATATTTAATATTATGTGTTTATAATTGTTAGAAATAAAATTAAAAAATAAAAATATATAGCCGTTACTTATAAGACAAGTGAAAATATTGGGAATATATTAGATTTTGTTAATACTAATTTATAATAGTCCTTTTAAAGTTTTCAAATTCATCCTTTAAACAGAGTATCTTCATTTTTGAGATGATCTATACATCAGCTAGATGTTTTTTTCTTTGTTGAAACCAAAGCAAGTAACTCTGTACATCAGACTTCATCTTTTTCTCAAGAGTAGCTTTAACATAACATCAAGGAATGGGATCAGTTCCCAGAAACTTGACATTCAGCAATGCCACATTAAAAAGCTTTTTTAGATTGCTCAAATTGTACATTCACCTCTAAGAGGAGCTAATATCAAAATTAATAATGTTATCAGTGTTCAGACACTTGAGTGGCTCAACGGTTAAATGTCTGCCTTCAGCTCAGGGCATGATCCTGGGTTTCCGGGATTGAATCCCACATTGGGCTCCCTGCATAGAGCCTGCTTCTCCCTCTGCCACTGTCTCTGCCTCTCTCTCTGTGTGTCTTTCATGAATAAATAAATAAAATCTTTTTTAAAATGTTATTAGTGTTTTCTACTATATCTTACAAAATCTAGTAGCAAAAATGAGGTTTGATATCAATATATTTTATTTCTAGGTTTTTATGATGATGATGGAGATATAGATATTGACCACTTCTTTGCCCTGGCGTCTAGGGGGCGTGGAGGGGGATGTAATTAACCTCACTTTAGAGAAGAGATGATAGTTAAATATTTTACCAGGGTCACACAAGAGACAAAACCAATGCCTGAATTCACGTTTGAGGCTCCACAGCATTGGGACTTAACCCTTTGCTCTCTACACAACTTGCATCAGGACATGCAAGAGGAATGCAGCTGGATACAGTTGGAGGGTGGAGTTCAACTCCTTCCAAGCTTCCCTTATCACACCTGTTTTCACATCTTTGAAACATAGTGATCTCTCATAGTGAGCTGGTAACTTCTAATGCTTCCAGCTTGCAAAATTTCAAGTATGACTTCATACTGCAAGGAATTATCCGAAAAGTAAGTTGCCTGTACAAATTTGCTGACTATATTGTCTATATTATAGTGTGAAAAGTTGGACTTCTATGCAGAATGAATGAAGAAATGAATTTGAAGTTTCATCTAAAATGAAACTGCTAAAGCATCTTTAGTATTTTTTTATGGTTGTAAATGATAAGAGAATTTGCTTCCTGCAGTCTAATATCTAATATAAATTCTAAGAAATTTGGTAGGCAAAGATTATTTTAAAAACTAATTGTGAAATTTGAGAATGACAGTAGTATGGTAACAGTATAAACTGGTACAGTCCTTCTAAAAAGGATTTTGGTAATCCATATGAAAAACTCAAGAGAGAAAAAAGAAAAAAAAAAAGAAAAACTCAAGAATCATTTTATTAGATGACCCAGAAATTTGCTTCTTAGCATAGGGCTATAATTCAAAAGGAAGTGAAACTGATGTATAAAGATGGCCACCTTGGCATTAGCAAGATATTCAATATCTGTATGATCTGTGCAGGCTGAAGGTGACAAATAATGCTAGTGTCCACCCCCAAGACAGAAGCTGGGTAAAATGTGTGTGTGGGGTGCACACCATGAAGTATTATGCAGTCATTTGAAGCAACAAATTAGAAACACACTTGGCAATCATACTTGGATCTAAAAAATATAGGGCTTCATGAAAAAGTTAGAAATGAATCGATATGTAAAATAACAAGGGCATTTACATAAATTGAAATTCATGATAATATAAGAATATATGGTAATGCATGGCAATAGAAAGCCAGTTTTATAAGAATGCGTAAAACAAAAACAGTACTTTAAACAGATTAAGAATAAACGTCAATGAGTTGGAGAAGGTCCTGGGAATGGGATGTGGGGATACGAGATAATAAACCAACCGGCAAACACGGCCAGGCATTGCATGAACAGTGTTAATGCACATGAATAGGAGACTATGTTCACTCAAATCTCTACTCCTGAGATGAAAATATAGTTTTCTGAATGACTTGGGTAAAAGCAGAATATTGAATTGTGTATAGAGAGTGAGATCAACGATCTGAAATGGCCAATATTGAAAGAGGACTCTAAACTGTAAACTGTGGTTAACAAAAAAAAATCACAATTAATCTTTATGTGCCTTTCATATTGACAAATACTCCTACCTACTAGCTCCAAAGAGGCCATTCATGGTGCTTATGATTTCATCATCATTTATGGTGGCTGCTTCCATGGTACCATATTTGTTGTGGCATGCATTAATCAGAGCATCAGCAATAGCTCAGATGTGATCCTGAGGAGTCAAACCTTAGCATGATTATCCATCTTCAACTATGCCTCATATCACATATGCATCTCATGCAAGAAGAGTGATAACACCATATAACTTGAATGAACCCAATTAGCTTAGGAATATAAGGAATAGGAGTATATCATTTTCAACCTGCAACCAATTTTGCTAGTCAACAGTAATGCTCAATCTTAAGAATGTAGAATAAAAAAGTTACCAAACTCAATTTTCTCCTGGAAGTTTCTCTCAATCAGTAAAAAAAGAGTGTGTACCTCTAGAAGCACACTTTTAAAAATTAGAGGTTAGCTTGTTATAGAGAAATTGCTAGATAGTGAATTATAATAAGAGGCTTCTAAATCTATTGTAAGGATTTTACTGATATCACTGCACAGAGATGGAACTGCAGCATATTAGGAAATAGGAAACAAATTTATGAACTTTAGAAATTCTTTTACTTACTGTACCTGATCTAGAACTCTGGCTGGCACCTGGAAACAGATTTTTTCTGCCCGTCCTTTTATTTATTTTTTTCTGTCCCTTCTTTTAATTGGAGGGGATTTAACTCCTCACACCTCTTCATTTGCTGAATTATCTACCTATTTTATGTGGGCTTTTTTTTTTTTTTTTTTTTTTCCCTGATGCTCTCATCTCAGCAAATTGGACCCTGGGTACTAGGATTCTTTCTAATATACAGACATTTTAAGAAAAATTTTACTCTTCTGTGGATCTTCAGATTGGGCCAAAAATATTTCACTGGTTCATAAAAAAAGGTCCACTTCAGCCACTTAGAGAACTTTTTACATATGTTATGATCTCAAAATTTGTTTCTATGTAGTCAGGGAACTCAAGTAGGGTATGAGGGTAATTTGAAGCTTCCTATAGAATAATCTTTGTAACTATTCAAATCACCTTCTGAAAAAAATATGCTGATATTTTTAAGTCTGAGACCTCATAGTTTCAGATATAAAATGGGAGAAATTAAATCACTGTTTCATTTCTCCAGGAAACTCATCTCCATGTTGGTCATCATTATATAAATGATGACCCATTATAGATTCATTATGCAAGTGTCTGCTTTATCCACCCAACTGGGGAAATTTCCAAGGTCTCAAAGAATTCAGAACTCTTTTTAAGGTCCCTATGTGAGAACTAAGTAATACTGCTCTATAATCTCACTGATCAAACATCACATTTACTCATAGTTTGGGTAAGGTTCAATATGGCAAAATTATAGTGGAAGCATACATAAAATTTTCTGGGTACTCAGTGCATCTCAGCATTATCATTTATTTCTCACCCAAACCTCTTGTCCTGGTATGAATTTAAGTCCTTACATTATCATATGTAGTTAGATGATCATGCAGTGCAATAAATCAATTTGGGGCCTGATAAAACTCCTGGTATGCATTTATAATTCATAGTGGACAGTAAAGGAAACATGGCATGAAATCAGCAGGATTAGCTTCACTGGAGGTCTCCAGTAAGTGAGCATTCATTTTATGTATTCTAAGAAACTCCTCAGCAGGGGGTCATATCTCATGCTAAAGCAAAGGATACAGATGACATTGACCACCACCACCACACATGTGATAACACTTCTGAGGCCAAAGTTGCCATTCTTGGAGATCAATTCTGCAATGACGAATTACCAGCTCAGAAACTTCATCTTGTCACTTAGCCTAAGTGCTTCTCAGTTGTTGCATCTAAGTGTCCCTGATCACAGATTTAGTCATACTTTCTTTGAACAAATATTTGTCAAACCTCTACCTCCTGTGTCAGGCACTAAAAATATAAAACTAAAAATAAGATTATAAAGAGTAAGGTGCTATAGAGAATTGCATATGGAGCAATCTGTCATTGTTTGAGAATCAAATTAAATTATTATTAAAATGTACTTGGTGAATTATAAGCCTTATAGTGGATGATATCTAATTGGCTGTTGTCTAGCCTGTCCTTGCACTTCTCAGCTTGCTTGTGAAGGTGACTTTCTGAAGCTATCTTTCTGCCTCACTACCTGTGACATAGATAAGGATGATTGAACCAAGAATGAGCTACTGACCCAAGATGAACTTTCCTTAGGAATATGGAACTGAGACTGTGAAAGCTCACTCTCTCTTTGGGCAGCTAGATCTATAAAGTCCAAATCCAAAGATATAATTTGGGGACCTTTCACCCACTGGGAGGCCCTGAGAATCTGTGAAAGCAGGTCTGAAAAACCGAATGGCTTCATGACCTTGTATATACTGCCTCCAGTACTTTCATCAGACCTTGTCCTTGTATTGAATTCATTCCTGCTTAGACTAGCTGGGGGTTGTTTCTGTTCCTTGCAACCAAGAGGGTCCTAACAAAAGAGAAGTTTCATAAACATGCAAAATATTTGTATTAGTTACTGCATTTTATGGTAACTATAGAGAGAGTACAAAATTTCCTCTCACTTGAAAGAATGTGGCTAAACTGTTGACACTCCTCATATTACTGAGACAGCATCCATGGCCAGTATACTCATTGGCCAGTGTAAATATCCATTTCTGTTTGATTTTTGAGTAGTTCAACACTTGATTTCTTCTAGACTTAAAAAATTGCCTTAATAAACTGAGAAGCATTCTTGCAAACAGCAGTGAATTTGTCATCCAGTTTAGAGGAGAGTCATAAGGTGGTAAAAACCAGTACATTTATGTTCTACTTAAAAAAAAAAAAATGTGCCAAGCATCAAAGAAATGTTTATGTTAAAGTTCCCACCCTAAATATGCAAGCAAACTTTGTGCCCTATCTTATCTGATCATTTAATCTTTCCAAGTTCACAGATAAAATGTGGCTAATGACTCCAGCCTGGTTGGTTGTTCCGTAAGGCATGAACCGGATGGCATTAAAAGCAGGAGCTCAGCTTCATTTTCATGAGGTATGGAGGTGGGGTAAAGAACCCAAAATGTGCATTTAAACGAGAAAGAAAAAACTGAGTCCCTGATCAATGCAACAGCTACAATTTGCAAAACTTCCTTTTTTTTCTCTCGTTCAGATAGGAAACAGTGACATCTTCATTGCTGTTCTGCTTTACAACGGGCTGAATTTTGGGCTGAATTTGCAAAACCTCTCCTGTTACTACAACCATTTATTGGCCTCTTCCCATGTGACAGGTCCAGAACCAAGCACTAAATCTGTACGGTCTTTTCCAATTCATACCTCTGTGAGGTAATGTATCATCCTGCTACAGAGAGGCTTGGGGAGACATTTTTCCCATCTATCTTCCATGTTTTTTGAGTTTAATAATGAATCACTGATTACCGTCAGCACTTGTTTTTTTGCAAAATTCAATTTCTCTTGGGCATTCACCAAACCACCAATTTTTACATTGCCAATTATCAGCCACATTTCTAAAGGAGAGTACTAAATGGTGAGGAGTGGGTGTGGCTGGAGGAATGTTGGACTGTCAGATGACTGTTTCCTCCTTTCCTACCCTGGCCCCCACTTAGCTGCATATCTTATGTTAAAGTAGTATATTTCTCTTGGCCTCAGTTTTCTCATCTGTGAAATGGTCCCTTTAGACTAGAAGACTTCAAAGAACAGTTCTAGCCTTCAGAAATCAAACCTAGGGAAACTTGGGTAGCTCAGTGGTTGAGTGTCTGCCTTTGGCTCAGAGAGTATTCCCAGGGTCTGGGGACTGAGTCCCACATTGGGCTCCCTGCAGGGGGCCTTCTTCTCCCTCTGCCTGTGTCTCAGCCTCTCTCTCTCTCTCTCTCTCTCTCTCTCTCTCCCTCTGTGCCTCATGAACAAAAAAATAAAATCTTAAAAAAAAAAAAATCAAACCTAGTAGGGAAGAGGAGACAGAAGCTCAGGTGTGATGCACAGGGTTACCTGCCCAGCACTGTTGTTTTGCCAGAGTTTCCAGAGCAGTACACAGTTAATCGAAAAATGTAAGTAACTGTTGTGTGATCACCCTGAATTCCTTTTCAGCCAGGGCCCTTCTAGTTTCTTTTATTAAATCCTCTTTGGCAGTTTACCAGACCCAGATGCATTGCCAACTTTCCCTGCAACTTTCTTGGAAAGCTCTGAAGGCACATTCTGTTCTTATTGTTTGGGGGTGAGTTGAGGCCGAGGAGGGGGGGGGCTTCTTAAAGGTGGGCTGCTCTGCCATCAAAAGTGCAAGGTGAACTCTCACATCCTTAGAGAAGAGCCAAGTGAGATCAGCATGTGTAGGTTGAAGTTTCTGACGGATTCTCAAACCTAGACACACATGCTAGACCTCCTTCGAGAGCTGTGACACTATAGCAGCGTCCACATCCCACACATCATGGGGTGAATGTACAATTTAAAAAGCTCCTCAACATGACTAAAGGGCATTTTAGGTTGAGAACCTCTTTTAGGGGAAAACAACCTGCTAAAGAGATCAACAAATCCATTCAGCCAAACTACAATGAAGTTTGGAAGGCTCACACCTGTGCCCAGAAATTTCACCCATGAGTGTAAGGAATCTGGCAGAGGAATCAAAGGACAGAGAAGGTTTGGGGGAAAGCCCTCTGTATCCTAGGAAACAGGAACAGTCTGGTCCCAGCAGCAGCAGCTGGCCTGAGAAAGTCTGAGGGAGAATGTTCCAGAAAGAGAGAGAGTGAGAGGTGGACCTTGGATCCATGCAGAGAGGGTCCAGAGCTGGATTAGGATGATTAAGACATTGGAGATCTGGGGGAGGGATGGGAGGCCTCTGCAGCCAGACTTGGGTCTGGGAAGCTGGGAGAATTCTGTGATGAATTCTGTGAGAGAGATCACATCTGGAACAATGGGCTCTGATGAAGAGGGTAGGGTGAAAAAGAAGGGCAGGACAGGCGGGATGGAAAGACTCATCATTTCTAAATTGCTGGTGACAAGCAGGGTTGGTTGAAAGGTCTGTAACAGAGAGGCAAGAGGCAAGGAGGAAAAAAAGAAGAGGGACAGGGGCATTACTTTTCTGTGAGCTTCCAGAAACCAGGAAAATGCACCAGCACAGAGGTGGGAAGATGGACGAAATACAAAATCCAGGACATTTAGGCTCTCTTTCTCAGGTGGGCTGGGTAGGCTCTTAGGAGTCTTCACCTACCAGACAGAGCTGTATTTCCATGACTGGAACAGTTACCTTGTGAGTATGATATTTGTAACTCTGGTTCGAGAAAATATTCCTGTGTCAAAGCACTTTTCCCCAACCTGGATAAACACCAGGTTTTCTACCTCTGCTTGTGACTAGGTAAACAACCTGTGGTTTATGGACATCCTTCTGCCAAGATGTCTGCAACTTAATACATAATAGAGATTTCTTTTTTCTTAAAGCTTTGCAATTTGGGGCTGAGTAAATATTAGAGGCCTCAAATTCACTCCCCGCTCCCAGGTCAGCTTTTAATAAGAATGTCCAAGAATGATCATTGGTAGCCAGTACTTTCTCACATAGGGAAGAAAGCAAGGCTCCAAATTGATTGGGAAACCTGACATATCCCCTCAAGAGTAATCATCAGGCTCTGAGCTCCATATTCATACTCAGAAAATACCATAGATTTCTAAATATCTAAAGTCTGAAAGTCATATGGCCAAAAAAATCTGACAAGGACTTACAAACCATAGGGTTTCTGACCAGCCAGCAGAAGTTGCATTAATTGGCATTTAGCCACGTCATACTTAGCTACTGCAAAAACAAAGCAAAATATTTTTACTCCTAATGTTTCTCCAGGAAGCATCACCTTCTCTAATATAATTAAGCCCACATTGGATTCACGTATAGGCATTATGTAGCTGTATTGAATTCCTTGTGCAAGTACCTGTATTACAGACGGTTGAAAATAATTGCTTAACAATCTGTTAATTCAAAGATTTGTTAAGAGAGGATAATGAGAATTACCTTATATTCCCATTGGTTGAGAGGAAAAATCGTAAAAGAATTGTGGCAGTTAATGTTTGTGGTGAGCGTACAAGAAATAGGCACTTTAAAGTACTTTATATTATTCCAGTTATTTCTCATAGCCAAAATCTGACAGAACTGCTATTTTTTTTCTCTATTTTGACATATGATGAATTCTGAGGCACCGCGATGCTATAAAACTTGCTCAAGCTAGCAGTGCGTAGGTGGTGGAAATAGAGATTTGAACCCAATTAGTGTAGCTCCAGTGTCTGTGCCCGGAGCCTCTGATTATTACACCGAACACTGCAGAAATCTTCGGCTGAAACCTGATGCTTCAGCCACTAAGGACAGCCGACAGCTGTCCTTGCTGATGTGACTTCATAATGCAAGAGATGATCACTGAGGATCACATGGCTACTCCCCCAAATTAGGTTGTAGGGTATGGGTCCCACCCTTGCACTAAATAGCCAGGGATTATGTATTAGGTGCCTGGGGATGCTGTCCCAAATTACCAGGAATGCTCCCCCAAACAGAAAGTCACTAACTCAAAGCCTGGAGGCCAGGAGCCTGAAATCACGGTGTTAGCAGGACCTGGCTCCTTCTAAAGGCTGTCATAGGGAGTTTTACTTTGCCTCTTCCAGCCTCTGGTGGCTCTGGGTGCTCTTAGTTCATGATTGGATCGCTCCAAACTCTGTCTCTGTCCTCGTGTGGTCTTCTCTTTCCTTGGTTTCTCTTCTTGTGTCTCTTAAAGGACACGTGTCATTGGATGTAGGGCTCAGGTGGGAAACCAGAATGATCTCAGCTTGAGATCCTCAACCTAACTACACTTCCAGAGATCAGTTTTCCAAATGAGGCCCTTGATTTGAGGGAATTCCCTGGGTCTAGGCCTCTCTCCCTTCCAGGGGGTTGCAGCTAGCTGATGTAGAGAAACAGAGGCCCTGCTGCTTTGACTCACGTCAGGACAGCTGCAAAGGCTCATTCCTGCTCGGTCACTCCCCAGAGGATCCACTGAGATGTTGGTCACAGCTGTATCTACATTGCTCCTTTTCTGTCCAAATCTGCTTTCCTCACTTCCTTGCCAGTGTATCTTCTGATAGCTCTCTTCTACAAGACTTCTATATAGAAGTTTCCATCCGGAATCTGTTTCCTGAGAATCCAACTGAAAATAGCTATATTGGAATTTATGACAAACTGCATGTAATCTTTTGGCCAACTCTGGCCACATAGGGATATTTAGCATTTTTATAAACTGTTCTCTGAAGTCAGCTCTGCTACAGAAGTCTGGACTTGTACCCTATTAGGAAGATTATTCATCTTGCATTCAAGATTTAAAATACAAAGAAGTTTTCTAGAGAAATTACTATTAAAAAGACGTGCCACTTCCTCCTTAAAAAAACTAGAACCTTTATTTAAACCTTCTCTTTTTGTTGTACCAAAATTACAATCTTAAAAGCCACAATTCTACAAGCACAAATACCTGTTATCAATACAGAAGACTTAGGTTACTTTTTAACATTGCCCCTCTGATTACACCCTTGTGCACCTGAGCCCACCCCACCACCATCACATGCATCCACACCTCCCACATACATACAGCAGTGTTCTTGACAGTGAGGAGGTGGTATATAAGAAGTCTTAATACAGGCAGCCTACATTGGCCCCTTGTCAGAAAAGTAGCTTCAATTTCTTTGCCAGGTGTGCATATAATATAGAATAAAACCAATTTTCTTTTTTTTTTTTTATGATAGTCACAGAGAGAGAGGCAGAGACATAGGCAGAGGGAGAAGCAGGCTCCATGCACCGGGAGCCTGATGTGGGATTCGATCCCGGGTCTCCAGGATCGTGCCCTGGGCCAAAGGCAGGCGCCAAACCGCTGCGCCACCCAGGGATCCCTAAAACCAATTTTCTATCCATTTTGATAAATGGAGCCGAGTTTGGTGCAAGAGCTGAAGGTAATCATCTATGGATGAAGCTTAGCAGATGTTGCCTGCCTGTGTTCCTTTGCTCCTGCCAAGATCCAACCATTTCCTTACTGGTAAGAGTCAGCACAGGGGATAATGAAAGATTAACTTAATGATAACCATTTGGGGGCTACCAGATACAGGAAAAAGAAGCAGTAAAATATGAGCTCTATTCCTTTATTTTGATGCCCTCCCCAGATTATTGGAGGCAGTGCAGATGTCTTCTGAAGGGTATTTCAAGCTAAGTCTGAGATTAGGAACTGAGGAATCCACAAATCATTCTATTAGCCTACAATCTCTGTTTGGATCTGAGATGCCCTAATTGAGCAAGTATTTACAGTATACTAGTAGATTACTGTACCCTTATCAGGGACCTCTGAGGCTAGTTGATGGTTGTGGCTCGTAAAGGCAGTTGTAATTGGTGCCTGTGTTAGACAACCAAGTGTCATCAGCAAAAAGGACCACGTAGTGTTAGAGAGCCTCATTTTACTCATAACATTCAATAACTATTCAATAATATATCATAGAAAAATAAGAGTGGGCTTATATGTTGCATTTTACAAGCATTTGCGTGTAAAGTTTGACAAAGCAGTAAAAAGTAGTTAATAACACATTTCTACACTTCTAAGAGTGGCTATGGTTGTGTACTGCAACATCACACTTCTAGTCTTGGACCCAGACAGCCAATTTCCTTGGATTTGTCATAAAGAGGTAATCAGCCAAGAACTTAAAATGTGTGCACAAAAATGCTAATCATAATATTATGACAGTGAAAATTTTGAAATCACCTAATTTTTTTTTCAGTATAACATTTCATATAAGGAATACTTTGCATCCCTAGAAAGTATAGTAGTAACTCGGTATTTATAACCATGGAAGATGTCAATGCCATATTGCTCAGTACAAAACAAGATACCACACCCGTGCATGGGAAGAAACCGTCGCTAAAATTATATGTACCAAACCAAGCACACACACATATTCATAAAGACATCATATCTGGAAGCATATTCTTATCTGTCTGTACAAGAATTGCAGAAAATATTTACTTCTTTATACTCGGCTATACTGATTAAACTTGTTTACAATGAGCATGTGTCATTTCATTAAGTTAAAAAGTCCAAACCTACTTTTGAATTTTAAAGCATGCTTTTACAAGCCCTGCTTTCTTATCAGTATGTCCATATCTATACTTACTATACTTATTTACTTGTTTTTACCTATTCTACTACAATTTGTGTTGTTCTGATTGTTAATGATACCAACCTTAACGTTACTTGAAGACACAATGTTTGTGGGTTGCAAACCTTTCAGGAAGTGGGACTGACAGAGAGCATGGGGTCTGACCTGACCAGGGAGGAAAGTAAGGTCCCCTGTCCTCCAGGGCATACAGACTAGTGGTACACATACAGTCATCAATAAGCCTGTCCAGTCATGGTGAGGTATGGGCATCTGGCACCAAAAACAAAAAACAAAAAACCAAAACAACCCCACAAAATTTTGAATGTCAAAGGCTGTAGAAGAGGAAATAGAGCACTGTCCTGAGTTCCTGAACTCATTTGCAGTTTGCTGTGGTGACTAGAAAAGTGTGAATTGGGGCCTGGGTGACTCCGTGGGTTAAGTGTCTGCCTTCAGCTCAGGTCATGATCTTGGGGTCCTGGGGATCAAGTCCCATCTTGGGCTCCCTGCTCAGTGAGAAGCCTGCTTCTCCCTCTGCCTCTGCTGCTCCGCATGCTCATGCTTTCTCTCAAATAAATAAATAAAATATTAAAAAAAAGAAAAATGTGTGTCAAATGCCTGGTTGATTATAGTTGTGATGTTAATTGATAATAGTTGTGATTGCTATTACTGTTACTATTGTGGTTACTGTGTGCTATCAAGAGATGTTGTTAATGAAGAAATATAATATTGAAAATCAGTGCTGAATTCCATCACATAGACATTCAAAACAGATAAATCATGGAGGGGAGGAGGGGGATGTTTATCCCACAACACAAGAAATTTTTTTCTTTTCTTAAAACTATCAAATATTACCAAATTTCTACACTTCTTTACTTATAATGATTCAGCCTAAAAGGGAGAACTGTTTCTTCCATATCTCACTTGGATGTGATAAAATATAAATTTTAATTTAATAGCACCTACTTCATTCCTAGAAAATCCAATTTTCTGTGCAGGAATCAGACAATTTTTCCCTCAGATAGACAACACTTAGTCAGTTCATGGCATATTCTGCACCGTGATAAACTTTTTCCTCAGTCTCAATTTCCACAAAGCACAAGTAGTTTCCTTCACATACTGCAGAATATTTTTCATTCTGATAAATTTCATATCACCAGTGTGAGAAATTACTAATAAAAATTGCTTGCATTGAAAGTGAAGGCTGCATTAATGAGTTCCCCTTTAATTCCTCATTTGTGTGTGTTCAAGCTTGACAAGTAAATCACAATCACATATATTGGACTGTGATACAGTTTATTAGCCTAATATATCCTATATCTAATACACAGTACCATGGCAAAGAAAGAAAATCGATCAGCTAGTAAGTTTTTGTCATCACAGCAATATTCAATAAGAAATCGCTCACATAAGATAAACTTTAGAATCCAATATTCAGAATTCCAGAATACTGATTTTAACACATAACAATGACTCAAGTAGTTTAGAAATATGACTTTCTGGTTAACTTAGTACTTTGATTAACTGTATGGGCAAAACCAATTAACTATATGGAATTAATTAATGGGGGAAAATATTTGCAAATCACATGTCTGACAAGGGCTTAATATCCGGAATATATATTATACAACTCAACAATGACAACCCAAGAGAAAAAGATGGGTAAAGGACTTAGATGAGCTTTTTTCCAAAGGAGACACACAAATGGCCAAGAAGCACATGCTTAATATCCCTAATCATCAGAGAAATTAAAATCAAAACAATAAGATACGACTTTACACTCGTTAGGATGGCTATTACAAAAACAAAAATCCCAGGATCTAACAGGTGTGGTTAAGGTTGTGAGGAAATTAGAACTTCTGTGCATTGTTGTGGTGATATAAAACTGTGCCAGCAGCTGTGAAGGACACTATGGCAGTTCCTAAAGAAATTAAACATATGATTGAAAAAGACTCTTCCAAACCAAACAATAATTAGTCTTCTCTGAACCTTCTCTCTTTTTTTATTAGAGTTAAAACAATAATTCTGGTGTGGTAAACATACAGTGCTATACTAGTTTCAGGTGTACAGCATAGTGATTCAACAATTCTATGCATTATCAGTGCTCATCATGAAAATTGTACTCTTCATCCCTGTCACCTATTTCACCCATCTGCCCTCAACCACCTCCCCACTGGTAACCATTAGTTTGTTCTCTATATTAAGATTCTGTTTTTCAGTTTGTCTCTGTTTTTTAGTTTGTTCATTTATTTTGTTTCTTACCAAATTCCACACGTGAGTGAAATCATATGGTATTTTTCTTTCTCTAACTCACTTACTTCACTTAACATTATACCCTCTACATCCACTCATGTTGTTGCAAATGGCAAGTTTTCATTGTTTTTGATGGCTGAGTACTATTCTATATATATACACCACAGCTTCTTTATCCAGTTATCTATCCATGGACGAATGGGTTGCTTTTGCAATTTGGATATTAAGAATAATGCTGCAATAAAGAGAGGGGTGCCTCTAGCATTCCGAAGTAATGTTTTCATATTCTTTAGGTAAATCCCCCATAATGGAATTACTGGATCATATATAGCTTTATTTTTAATTTTTTGAAGAACCTCCAGACCATTTTCCACAGTGGCTGTACCAGTTTGCATTCCCACCAATAGTGCAAGAGGGTTCCTTTTTCTCCACTTGCTCCCTGAGCCTTCTTTTTGACAAGGCCTAGTCCTCAGCCCCATCTTCATTTAGCTTAGTACAGCTGTAGCAAGAATCCTGCTAACTCAGAATCTTTCACCATTGATATCTATTAAAATTCTTCCTCCTCCTCCCTTGATAACTGATCACGCTGGTCAGCCTTCGACAAGAATCCTAAGTCAGTTTAGCATGAATCCCCCTATTCCTGATCCCTCCTCTTAGTACCTTTCCATCCATGGACCCCCTCAATCTGGTCATTGCCTATAAATCTCTATCTCTCCTTGCTGTATTTAGAGTCAAACCGATCTCTCTCGCCTGCTATGATAGTCTTGATAACTGTTACAGTAATCCTGAATAAAGTGTTTCTTACTGGCTTAAGATGTGTCAGAATAATTTTATCTTTAACATGGTCCAGAAATTCACTTCTGGGTATATACTCAAATAATCAAAAGTGGGTATTTGTACAGATACTTGTATAGCCATGTTAATAGTAGTATTATTCACTATAACCAAAACTTGGAAGCAACTTATGTGTCCCTTGATGGGTGAATGGATAAACAAAATATGATATATGCATAATGGAATATTATTCAGCCTTAATAAAAAGGGAGAAAATTCTCATGTGTGTTATAACATGAATGAACCCTGAAGACATTATACTAAGTGAAACTAGCCAGTCACAAAAGGACAAAATATTGTGCCATTTCATTTATATGAGGTGCCTGGAGTAGCCAAATTCATGATGAAAAGTAAAATGGTGGTTTCCAGGGGCTGGGGGCAGGAAGAAATGGGGGGTTATTGTTTATTGAGTATAGTTTCAGTACAGATATCTAGTTCATTTGTTCACAATGAAAAATTCTCCATTGTGATGGTTGCACAGCAATGTGTAATGTACTTAATACCACTGAACTGTACACTTTGAAATGGTTAAAATGGTAAATGTTTTGTTAAATGTATTTTGCTGCAATATAAAAAGAAACACGACTGAAATTCTCAAGAAAAAAAAACTATAGTTCTCAACACATTGAGTTTTGTTTTTCAGTTCGTAGTATCAGAATATAATTCCTACTTATTTATTATGTGATTCTCATTCAGGTGATACCAATGTATAACCAAGAACAACAACAACAACAACAACAACAACAACAAACAAAAAACCTCCAAAGAACAAACAAAAACCTTGTAAAAAAACCAACAAAACCAGGAATAGGCTCATAAATACAGAAAACAAAATGGCAGATGCCAGAGGGGATGGTGTGGAGGATGGGCAAAATAGGAGAAGGGGACTAAGAGGTCTAAATTTCCACTTACAAAATAAATTAGGCACAGGGATAAAAAGTACAGCATAGGGAATATAGTCAGTAAGACTGTGATAATTATGTGGTGACAGGTGTGGTAACTACACTCATCATGGAGAGCATTTCACAATATATATAATTGTTGAATCACCATGTTGGATACCTGAAACTAATATAACATGTCAACTGTACTTCAGTTAAAGAAAATGTTGTCAAAATTTTCTTCCAAGTATCTCCTTTTGTTGATCAAGAAAAACATTTTTTTTTAGTTTAATTCTTTTTTTGTTTGTTTGTTTCGCTGCTAAACATTTCAGAGCTGAGTAAGCTGGAATTCTTTTTTACTCTTGATTTTAAAATTGCGGTGATTGAACAGTTGAAATTTTCTTAAGTGAATATAAAAGTTGCTCTTCTTTGTAAAAATAATTTTAAAGAGTACTTGAGCCCCAAGAGTAATTACTATGATTGTATTAAAAGGTCTGAATTTGACCTGAGACCTGATTTGACTGGATTTGCTTGAGACAGTGAATCCATTTAAAGGATTGAAAACAAACTCTAAATAATATTTAGTTCATTTCTTCTAAGAAGGACTCATCCATTCTAGGAAGATAGCTCTTTATTATTTTATTCACTTTTCTAAGATTCTTATTCAAAAGAATCTATTATATTTTTTAATAATACTATTCCTGGTTCAAACTGTCCATCTTTAACAATAGGCTCTTTATAAAATCTATTCTCTATTTTTCTTCCTGCTTAGGAAATAATACAGTCTGTTCCTATGATGTATGTTTCTATAAGAAAAATGTACTCATATCTCTCAGGGTGATCGTGTTAGTTTAGAGAGGAAGTCAGTTTATTCAATTTGTTGTTCTCCCTGGTATGTTAATGTTTTTAAGTAAGGAGAACAAAATTTCTCTCAAAGAGAAAAATTATCCCTAAGGGGGAAAAACTTAAAACCTACAAGAGCCTTTCTTGGTGACTGGTTTGGTGGCCATGCTTTCTACACATTAAGCTATTTGGTGAGGCAGATATGAAAAATCCCCCCAAACATATTCACTCTTGTGGTTTAAAAACTAAAAAGTGGTTTGCTTAAGAAGCCTATGCCCTAAATCAATTTCTTCAAAAAATAGTTTGATTAAACTCATCTCTTTTAAAAATAGAGACCCTCTTCAGTCCACCTCCCTGGGGTATAATTCTGAGCTGAGAGGAATTGCCAGTGGATATGTAACCATGTTGAGATCTTATTAGGATTTTAATTATTTTCATTTGTGTTCTGGTTACAAATAAGAATACGTTTTGAGCTGTTTGCTTCTAACCCTAGTTTTTGAATGTTTCTGTTGGTGTACCCTTGCAGAAATCCAGATATTTGTAGAAGAGTTATATTGTGATATAGATGAAACAAAAAAATGCTTAGCATTTTTTGAGGATTATTCCTAATTTTATGCAAATTACCTCATTTAATCCCTAATAAGAGCTTTTGGAGTTTGGTAAAATTATGTCGCCTTTTGAGAACATTTAACTGTGTTTCATGGTGTCTTTTGCAAAAATGAATCAAAGAACTCATATTATCCTTTAGTCTCCCGAAATGATAACATTTATCATCTTGGTTTTATCATTCTCTTTCAGCTTTTGCAAGTAAGGGACACAATGTCCCATTACCTCGAAATAGTTAAGAGTTCATTTCCTAAAAACAAAGTAAAATTAAAATTAGGAAATTAACATTGATACAATATCATTATCTTACTCAATTTACCTGAAGATGTTCTTTTTAGTAGAGGAAATATCAATGAATTTAGATGTCCTGGTGCTATAAACTCCTTCAATCCAGAACTACTCCGCAATTTTCCTTTGTGTTTTGTCACTTTAACACTTCAGAATAGTACAATATTCTCTTGGAATGTTATTAAACATGAGTTTGATTGATGTTTCCTCATGATTTTGTTCAAGCTATGCATTTTTGCCTGAAAGGTCCAATGGTAGTTCATAGTTCTATCAAAGTTATATAGTTAATTAAAGTTGGGGCCACCATTTGAGCTTGAGTGAAGATCCAAAGCCCATACTTGCAACCTCCATTCCTAACATCATGAATAATTGCAGAATTTTTTGTACAGTATCTATAACAAATGTTGATGGCTTCTATGAATACCACTGAAGATTTACTGTAGCCTCTACCATGTAACAGAATTGAGAGCAGGGAAATCAAAGGGTATTGCAGTATAGATCTACTATAGGAAATACATGTTTATTATCCATTATGTGGGAGTTGCAATGAAAAAATCTGCATTAATAGAAAACTCCATCAAAGTCTACTTTGTCTGTTCTGGTCTATCAATTGCAAAGATTCCATTTTGTTTTGTTTTGTTTTTTTCTTTCAAGTTTCTATTTAAATTCTAGTTAGTTAACATTTAGCGTAATATTGGTTTCAGGGTTAGAATTTAGTGATTCATCATTTATATATAAAAGCTAGTGCTCATCATAATGAGTGCCCTCCTAATCCCCACCACCCATTTAGCCCTCAACCATCTCCCCCAGCAATTCTCAGTTTGTTCTCTATGGTTAAGATTCTCTTATGGTTTAGCTCTATTTTCTTTTCTTCCTTCCACTACGTTCATCTGTTTTGTTCCTTAAATTCCATATATGAGTGAAATCATATGGTATTTGTCTTTCTCTGACTCATTTATTTCACTTAGCATAATATGCTCTAACTATATTCATGTCCTTGCAAATGGCAGGATTTTATTCTTTTTGACGACTGGATTATATTCCATTTTCTTTATCCATTCATCAGTCAATGGACATATCTGATAAAGGGTTAGTATCCAAACTCTATAAAGAACTTACCAAATTCAACACTCAAAAAACAGATAATCTGCTAAAATTTCTTACTTTACTTGCATGTTTGACTCCTGTCTTGTTTTCTTGTCCTAAACATTTGTTTTACAATATGTTTGATTCTATAGCATTTTAATTTAGACTTGTGATTTTCTTAAGAACATAACATAAACATTATAATCAAATGCCCCTGAATTCCAGAAATTTAGCTCCTAAAAGTTTTGCAAAAACAGGTGGTGATTTGTACGTAATATCCTGCTCGTTTAATTACATCAAAAGCCAACAACTTAACAAAGTAGATTTAAAAATAGCAGCATGAATCAATATGAACAAAGAAATCTTTGTATTTTCAAAGCTCTATACATCTTGGGCTAATTCTTCCAATGTCATTATTACAAGGCAAATTGAAACTTAATAATCAATCAATACTGTGAATTATCTTTGATGTTTTAGTCACGAATATCTTTAAATGCAAGCCTAGGTTCCATGAAGAGACACTAAACTTATCCTGGATATTCTTTGTTTTAAAATTTCAGTTTCATATACTCTCAAAATCATGATTGATTTGATTTTGACTAGTGAAAGTAAAAAGTCTCTGAAAATAAGCATAACTTCTCAATATAAATTGGTGTAGCATCTAAAAGAATAAATAAATATTAAATTATTTTGTTTACTTAATAGTCTCAGAACTGTTCCATATCTCAGCAATTACCATAAACTTTCAGCACCAAAATCTTGGAAAATCTATGGGCCTTGAGAAGTAAGGACCAATACACAATGATAGGTCACTATTTTATTTAATTCAGTGTTTTCAAAGATATGAAATTAGCTCCTTGGTATGTCATGATCAGTTCTTTTTAAAGATGAAATAAAACAAGATGGAAATATTTTCAAGGGGTCATGTAGGAAATATAAATATTAATATGGGAAAGTTTAATTTTATTGTATGTGTGTCTGTGCATGTGTGTGTGAACACATATCTAAGTGTGTGTATCATGGACCATGTGAGAAGGGAAAATAGTTTATTTACTTATTTATCAAAGAAATCTTGGAAGCCACTGATTTATTCAGTTATTTAATTCAAACTTAGTCTTTGCCGTCATTTCCTACAGGTTACAAAATTGATGTATTATATTTTTCATTAATTTGTTTTTTCTCCTGCCCATACTAGATATTTCAAGGGCCTCCTTCACGGTCTAGCCATCCTCTCCCAGCAATATACATTAGATAAACTCTTCACCTAGGAATATTACCTCCCTCTTCCATTCTTAGCTTTTTCATAAATACTAAAGCAGTTTCAGGCAGCCCATGGCTCAGTGGTTTATTGCCGTCTCCAGGGTGTGATTTGGAGACCTGGGATCGAGTCCCATGTCGGGCTCCCTGCATGGAGCCTGCTTCTCCCTCTGCCTGTGTCTCTCCCCACCTCTCTCTCTCTCTCTCTGTGTCTCTCATGAATAAATAAATAAATAATCTTTAAAGCAGTTTCATCCAGAGTTATTTATCTTAGTTGCTAGAGTTCCTCTTCTTCCACTGGTAATGATTCTAATTCCTTTCCCACCTGATGAAATTTGCCTAAACAAAATGTAGATTATCTAATTTGCTCACCAATATATGCTGAGTTCCTACCCCATAGTATGAGCTCTTTAAGCATGTGATAAATAAATAAATAAATAAATAAATAAATAAATAAAGGAATGTATTAAAAAGAGTGGTCCTATCTTCCACTATAAAATGGCCTTCCTAAATCATCTGTCCCTACCAAATTATTTAATACAATCCTCACAGGATTAAAAGCATCCTTGCTTGAGATTGTGCAATTTGAGGGGTAAGGGAAATAGCAGAATCTCTTCTTGATTGGGTTTATAATAAAGGTGGATATAAATTATATCTGGATAGCAAAAAATGCTTTGTTTGGTCCACATATTTTAATCAATGTCCTATATTAGGAATTCTCACATAAAACTTGACTTAAGAGATCCTAAGATCTGGCAACACTAGGTTCAGAGAGTTGGCTGGAGCTGGAGTGGCTGATGCATCTTGATGGGTCATGTGTGTAAGTCTTTTCTTTTTGCTAGCTTTCCCTGCTAGTTTGTGAGTCCCTCAGAGCACTCATAGCTGGGGCTCAACAGCCAAGTGTGAATGGATTCATAAATTATGAATAGGTCATAGTGCTTAAGATCAGTTTCAAGGGTGGCTTATGTAACTATAAGGTTTAGTCTTTTGTTCCTTTTCTCACTGCATCTAGAGTTTGTCCCACAGAAATCTTATCTAAACCCACGGCTCAGCTATCATGTCTACCAAAAAGCTAAGTTGGCAATCCTGTCCTGCCTCCTGGACTATAATCAGAGATCTCTAACTGTCCCTCACCCACTCAGACTGTCAAGAGCTTAACCTGTTATCTAGCCAAAGTGTACTTTCCAAATGACTGCCCCATTTTCTGTAACACTACCATCTGCCTCCCACATACATAACCTTGAAGTCTTAGCAAGTTTAGATTTCTCCTTCTCTCCCTACAGCCACATTCTGTGAGTCATCAAGTCTTGTTCATTCTTCAAAATAGTGAATATCTCTTTTCTCTTTCTTTCATCTCTTCAAAGTCAAGTTTATCAACTTGATAAACACTTAATTGCTCTCCTTGACTCAAGTCTCTTGACTGCCAATATAGATTTATTTATAATATCAGTCAATATTTATCAAATATCCATCACTCTCTTAGGAGTTAAGAATACAGCAGTGAGAAAAGCAGAGTCCCTACCCTATGCAATTTGTAGCCAGTGGGAAATATAGCAAACACACTAAAACACACATAATAATATGATGTCAGTAGTAATAAATTATATGAAGAAGAGCAGAGTAAGAGAATAGGTAATGATGCAATAGAGGGGTGTAACTTTATTTTTAATAATTGTAATTCTTTTAACATTTAGATTCTCATGCAATTAATGGGAATTTATCGAGTACAGCTTCCAGATTAAACTGTACTTTTCTCTTGGTGACGTTGAGCCTATACCTGAGACAGAATCATCACCTGAAGCATCCACGTGAGTATGTCTTTTATTTTCCCCTTGAAAGCCATCTATCACTCTAATCCAAGGGAATGATATAGCGTTTTGTGTCTAGGATGAAATGCTTTTCTGTCAGGACAGTAGCTTCCCACACTTACCACAGGGGCACAGCAGTCATTTCCAGGAGCCTCAGTGACCACAATTCCATTCCAGTTGCCCAGATAGTTGGCCCTCCATGCTTGGTTCCCATGAATTTTTCTATTCTTGTTTTTTATCTCCTGCATGTCTTTCCCACAACAAAGAGAAATTCCTTCTTTGCCCTAAAAAGAAAATTGTATTGTAGTTTGCCTGATTCCTCTAGCCACTAATTGTTTAATTTCTACCAGATTCTTATTTCTCTGTTTTTAAAGATGTGGATATCTAAAAATGGCACCGGCACTTTTGGAGAATATTTATTGTCAGAAATAATAATTCAAGGAGAAATCAGAAATCATCTTTCAAACAACACCTGACATGAACAGCAGATAACATATTACTGTCCCTCAATATTAGTAAAGTATTGAATGAAGATAGGTATTGGATACTAGCCAAATAGGAAAAGATCTTCACGAAAGCTGGGGCTTCCAATACTGTACACATGTGCAATTCTAGGGCTAGCAGGAATATTCGGAATAATCTGAACTCAAATATTCCAGTTTACAAATAAGCACATTAAATCACAGAGTGGTCAAATGATGAGCTAAGCTAGTTCAGGGACTCACTTAAGTCCATGGCTCTTTCCAGGAAACCATGTGGTCTCTCCTGGATCATAACGTAAAATCTGGATGATAGTTTAAATGCGGATCTATAATAGTTTTTTCACAAGTTTCACAATATTATTCTAAGAATCATTATATAAATGCGGCTTTGGGTTCTCAATATTACAAAACATCTGACATCCACACAGTACTAGGTGTCAGCTTGCAGTTATTCAGGTAGATCTATCTGTGCCGATTTGAGGCTCAGACTGAGTGAAGTAAGCAAGGTGAATAATAATAGTAATACAAACAAGAGAAATAAGAATACTACCACGTAAGTATGACTTCTAATTAGATAAAGAAAACTCTATATGTCAATGAGTGGATAATACTCAGTAAGTGTATACAGTCAGAACTGCTAACCGTGATACCCTAGGGAAAGAGACAAAGGAACAGGTGACATGCTTTCCTAGGAGGCTTTCAATTTACACTGTGTTTATTTCCGGAATATTTCAGTTTTTGCAACAAACATGTATAACTTCTGACTTTATGAATATTTCAGAGGAAGAAATTAAAATCACAGAAGGAAACACCACATGAACATGATTATGGGAAGAAAATGTTACTTTTGTGAAAGGCCCTTGAACTTGCTGAAAAAAACACAGACATCCATTATTTTCCCACTGAAAATACAGTCAGTGAGGGACTAAGCAGTGAGCCTCAGTCCAGTTCTTTTTTTTTTAATTAATTAATTTATTTTTTTATTTATGATAGTCACAGAGAGAGAGAGAGAGGCAGAAACATAGGCAGAGGGAGAAGCAGGCTCCATGCACCAGGAGCCCGACGTGGGATTTGATCCCGGGTCTCCAGGATCACACCCTGGGCCCAAAGCAGGTGCCAAACCACTGCGCCACCCAGGGATCCCCCCCAGTCCAGTCCTAATGGTGGCTCAGTAATGAATTATGACCAGCAAAGAATGCAGGAGTTATTAAAAATTCTCATGAGCTCTGTCCCCGTACATCAACTACATCAAATCGACTATTCAGCACAGTGCATATCTTGGAGAGATAAAGATATCTAGGCTTTTTTTTTTTTACTGCTCAAAGTTCAGGCTAAGAAGTTTTTCACCCTCCAATGCTTGGTTCTTAAGAATGACCAGGCCAGACCCTGGGAAGACACTTCTAGGCAGCCCTCCACGGACTTTTTACTAGTATCTCCTTCGGTCCACAAATCTCGTTAGTTTTCTTATTAGAATGTAATCATATTAATGAGTTTCTTTGATCTAACTTGAGCTCTATAGTTTCTCTTTTCTTATAATTAGAACGTAAGAATTTCAAACTGTTTATATATTTCTTGTCCTTTATATCATTTTGGTGTGTTTCCTTACAAGGAACAAGTATCTGGGGCACCTGGGTGGCTCAGTGGTTGAGTGTCTGCTCCGGGTGTGATCCCAAGGTCCTCGGATCAAGTCCCGCATTGGGCTCCCCATAGAGAGCCTGCTTCTCTCCTCTGCTTATGTCTCTGCCTCTCTCTGTGTCTCTCATGAATAAATAAATAAAATCTTATAAATAAATAAATAAATAAATAAATAAATAAATAAATAAATACAGACAAAACTCCTGGCATAGAATATAACTGGGATCAGCAAACCTTTCCCCCTTAGGGGCTAAATAATAAATACTTTGTTTTCCAGGCTATACTTTCCTCTATGATAATTTTCAAGAGTTCTGGTAATGAGGAAACAATCGTGGACAATATCCAGAGAGCTGACTATGGTCCAAGAAGAGTTTACATATAAACACAAGCGATGGGCTGGGTTTGACTCATAGGCTACTGTTTGCCAACCCCTGTGCTATAATATTCTGCATATCGCAACCCTGTCTACCTCTCTCTTCTCTTACGCAGTATATCCCCCATGACTGCCACGCCAATGTCACTTACTTCATACTTTTATGCTTACTTCCTCCTCACCAGAAGGGCTTTGTAAGTGTCCTACCCCCTGTCTAAATTGCTCTTTGATCATCCCTTCACTTGGTTAGCTCTTACTCATTCTCCAAATCTTAGCCCAAAGCCACTTACTCAATGAAGTCATCTGTGGTCTCTGAACCCTGTGTAGTCTCTGCTAGCCTCAGACACTTTTCCTCCAGAGCACAGGTTCTAGGGGCAATTGTTATCTCTGCAATTAGCTGTTTGCTCCCTCCGCTTCCTACCACCAAGTGTGAGATGCAGGAAGATCCCAGAAGCAGGAACAGTGCCTTTCCTTTGTTTACCCTTGCATGTTTATCCTTGCCAAGACCCAGCACCTGGCATGTAGGGGATACTCAGTAAAGTCTTGTTGGCTGACTGAATGCATGAATGCATACATGCATGAGTTATCCCCACTCCACCACCAGACCACCAGCAGCTTCCAATATTGCATTGTGACCTGCGCCTATTTTCTCCAGTCCTCTCTTCATAATCTTTTTTTCTAGCAGTATTTCTCCCTCCCTCTTCTTATACCAATCTCCCTTTTTCTGCACACTTGATAGAATTGTAGCTGTTGCTCATTTACCTCTGTGTCCCTTACACATGTCTGTCTTTTCTGGTGAGTGTTCTTCTACCTCTCGATTGGCTCCCAAATACTCATGCCACAGACTTGTCAAATCTCTACATCCAAAAACCTTCTGGAACATTTTATTAGTAGAACACAGTTGCTTTTATTCATTTGTCACAACAAAAGAGAACACACCCTGTTAAAAACCATTGGAGCATCTCTGGAGAAGGGTGTTGAAAAAGGGTTTAAAGATTTGGGAATGGAGCTGCCCCGGTGGCCCAGTGGTTTAGCACCACCTTCAACCAGGGGTGTGATCCTGGAGACCGGGGATCAAGTCCCATGTCGGGCTCCCTGCACGGAGCCTGCTTCTCCCTCTGCCTGTGTCTCTGCCTCTCTCTCTCTCTCTCTCTGTGTATGTGTGTCTGTCACGAATAAACAAATAAAATCTAAAAAAAAAAAAAAAAAGATTTGGGAATGTGTTTGGCATTTGTAGGGAGGGTTCAGGGAAGCAGGGGCTTTTGATCTGGATTGGTGGCTGCCATGAGGAAATTAGGATAATTCTTTGATGGGACATCTTAACTGTTTTCTAGGAGGTAGGGAAGAAGGGAGCACAGATGAGGCTGTAAATTGTTTAAAGGGCAGGGTCCTGGCATTCACCAGGTTAGGGTAATTTTGGCCTTTTGAATCATTTGGACAATGTTTCTGTTTATCTTTCAAGACATGTTTACAAAATAGACTTGTTTTTGCTTGGATCCAATAAAGTTACAGAATAATTACAAGATTAGGTCAGTTACAGAATAACCCTACAGAATACAGAATAGTTAGAGAACATTCTGCTTTGTCATTCTCTGAACTTGTGTTCAATAGAATTCCATGGCCTACCTGGGTGGAAGGCCCAATCCCACGGCACTAAGGCCTTTCAGTGGTAGCAGGCAGCTCCGGGGCTTCAGAGCTGCTGCTCTTTCCTTAGAATGAATCCTCCTGGGGAAGAGTAGGTGCATACAGAGGGTGCCCAAACACACAAGGGTTCTCTGTGTGCTTTGTTCTGTGTCCAATAGTCTGTATCCAGGCAAACTAACCTTGGCCAAAACATAATAGAATTTTTTAAAAATATTTTTTATTTATTTATTCCTGAGAGAGAGAGAGAGAGAGGGAGAGGGAGAGAGAGAGAGGCAGAGACACAGGCAGAGGGAGAAGCAGGCTCTATGCAGTGAGCCGGACTTGGGACTCCATCTGGGGTCTCCAGGATCAGGCCCTGGGCTGAAGGCAGCACTAAACCGCTGAGCCACCAGGGCTGCCCATGTGATAGAATTTTGAGAGTGATTGCTTTTGTTTATCATTTTTCTTTTCATCCTAGTTTAAAAGGTCACATTAAGTTATAAAGATAAATAAAATTCCTCACTTATTGAAAAGTACATGGCATTCTTTGGCTTGTGCTCATTATTATAATTACAGATAAGATTAACACAATAGCCTTCAATAATCTCCCCCAGTACATAATTAAAAAAAATCTCTTGAGTAGTTTTTCCAAGATCATCTGTATATTATCAACCGAGAAGGCAAACAACTGAATTTTGGAGAAAAGCCAATCCACTAGCATCAATTAATAGCTGTAGCCATTTCTTACAGGTATGACATATCAAAAGGATTTATGAGAAGCCAAGTGTAAGTTGAGGAGCACAGTAAGGACAGATCTGTATCCTGTGTGCAGAATCTGAGGTTTCATATCACTATTAAGTGGTCCAACGATATGAGTTACATAAACTTGGACTGGGAAATAGTTGAGAAAAGCACCTTATTCAACCAAATCCTCCTGGAATCAGTGAAGCACAAGTTAGGGAGGTTTCTGGAAGTCTCTGTTCAGTACGTATTTTTGAGAAGAGAGTTGATCTTATCTTTGCTATGCAAAGTCAGTGTCTAGTCACCAGGACAATACTGAATGGAAGCAAAATTTTAGGCCATTGATTAAACTTCACCCCTGGCTAGAGGACCTGTTGTTGAATTTGAAAAAAAAACTTTGTAAATTTCAAGTACCGCAAGCATATAAAGAATGCATATTAACATCATTATTATTTATCCTTTAATTGCATAAAATAACCCACAGATATATAGATATTAGCATGTGTGTGATTATCTGGAAGACAGGAACATTGGAAGTAAGGGTCCTGAGAGAAAAATACTTAGAAATAAAAGGATTTAAAATGAGACCTTTGTTATATATGGGATCCTAGCTTTTACACTACTTTTCATTGTTATCTGTCCCTAACAAGGTCCTTATCTCATCCCCCGCAATATTCACCATCTTTCTTGAGTTATAATGTTTGCTTTCTCTCTCTCTCTCTCTCTCTCTCTCTTTTTAGTAAATATGCTGACCCTGGATTTCACATAAAAAAATACAATCATCAGGGAGGATTATGCACCTCACCTACAGCATACAGGCTTGCAGCCAGAGATGTGTGCCTTCACTTGGTGAGGAGTATCTTCCAGCCATGATTAATGCCTCGATTGTGTTATGAATTCTCCATCTCCCACCCCTGTGGGGACCTTTACTTAGTTTCTTTCTCTTATAGACACACACACGTGGATGTGAGCACACACACATGCTTCAGTATTCCCTCCTGTCTATAAGTTCTTTTATTTCAACACACAACATGAGTCTTTCTTATTAAAAAGAAATGCCTCCCATGAGCCCTATTTTTATTGGTTATTCTTTATTTAGGAAATAAGAAGTAAAGATATCTCATATCCCTAACAAAAAAAATTTTTTGCAAGAGTTACCTAAATGCATTACTTCTGCTTAAATGCCCATTTACTCCTCAATTCCCTAGAAATTTTAGTCTTTTCCAATTATTCCTGAAAAACTGTTTTCATCCAGATCCCTATTTATGTCTGTGTTACAAGTTGCATATAAAATTACTACAAGACTCAGCATTTTAAAACAAGAATAATTTATTATCTCATTTGGTTTCTGTTTGTCAGGAAGTTGGTTGGGGCACAATGGATACAGCGCATCTCTGCTCCATAAGTGTTCAGAATACTCAACCCTGGGGGTGAGAATCATCTGAAGCCTTGTTCATGCACATGTCTGGAGGTTTGTCATGCCTGTGAGCTGAGACTTTAGTTGGGACTCTTCACTGGAACTCTTACGTGTGGCCTTTCCATGTGATCTGGGCTTCTTCACAACATGGTGGCTGGGTTCCAAAGTCAAGCACACTGAGAGAGAACCAAGTGGAAGCTTTTATGACCTGGCTTTGGAAGTCACATAGCATCCCCGGTGCCATGGTCTATTGGTCAGACAGCCATAGATCTACTCTCAGACTCACCCACATCACATGTTTCCTGTATGTATCTCTGCCTTAAACAACATAACATGGCAATAAGAACTTCCATTAAATTCAGTCAAAGGGGAATTACAGATTTGCAACTTCAGTAAAAACAATGAAAATAAGCTTTTCAAATGAAAACAAGACTTAAATAAAAAAAAAAAACAATAATCAAGACATTCTATATCAGAATCTATGAGATGCATCTAAGACAGCACTTAGATGAAAATTTCACTAGCCTTTAAGAAAAGATAATACCAAAGGTATTGGAGCTGTCTTGGACCATAGGAAAGGAATGAAAATTTTCAAGTTTGTTTTATGAAACAAGAATAATAATGATTTTCAAAATTTTACCTTTAATGAATAAAAGAAGCCCACTTGTATATTATTATAATTAATACATTTAGCCTGAGTTCTACCACTCTACATTATATTGCCTGTATATCTATATGCAATCTGTATTCTTTGTCCATTTTGACAGTTCTTCAGATATTTTGGAAATTTTCTATTTTTCAAATTAGTCTTCTAGTCTCAATTCAAACGCCACCTTCTCAGAAAGGACTTGTGTAATCTGACTGAGACCTTCTATGCCACTACTCTGTTTTCTACTCCTTTTTCAGTCTTTTCATATCATGATCAGTACTTGAAGTTATGTTATTGGTTTATTACTTTAGTACTTTATTATCCTTTTTGCTAGGACCTAATCTCCTTTCTGATAAGATCTCTCTCTCTCTCTCTCTCTCTCTCTCTCATTCTTGTTCTCTCTCCTTTTCTCTTTCTCAATAATATAATCAGAGCCCATAGAAGTATACATTGAGTAATATTATGTCAGCCAGGTACTTAAAAATTTTATGCCTGAATGCTATTAGAAGCTGTGTTTTTTTTTTCATTTTCACTTATACTCTTCCTAATAATGTCTCATTCATTTTAAGCACTCAGGAAGTTTGTTATCACTAGATTGAAACTGTAAAGTCTATAACTTTATATAAAATATAAAATATAGATGATGAAGATAATGATAGCTAGTATTCATGAAACATTTACTTTAACGTCAAGCACTATTCTAAGACCTACACATTTAACTCACTTATTTCTTACAGTAATCCTATGATAGGTACCATTGATATTTTTCCACTTTACAGATGAGAAAACTGAATCAGAGTAAATAACTTTCCCAAGGTCACAAAGTTAGCATCGACTTGTTGAAGGTTAAATTAGAATTTATAAAGTCTATAACTATATTTAAGATGGGAAATATGTGCAAAATAATGTTATCCTAAAAGTAGAAGGATTATCCTAATATTATTTTTTCACTATTATGTCTTTGTGTGATTCTTATCCCTTTATTGCATTTTAAGCTGTTTTGTAAGCAGGCATTTTAAAAGTCCCCAAAGCTCATAGAAGGATGATAAATTAATAGAGCAAAAATAGTAGCTTGTATTTAGATAGCATTTACTATATGCCAAGCACTGTTCTTACTGCTCTAAATATATTATTTCATTGAATTCTTATGACAGTAGCTGATACTGTTATTTCCATTTTATACTTGAAAAATTAAAGCACAAAGAAATTTAATAACTTTCTTAAAGCCCCTGGGTTTGCAAATGGCAAAGTCAGAGTTCGAACACAGCCAATCTGATCCACAGTCAGTGCTTATGAGCATTATGTTCTACTAATCACAAAATGCTTATGAGTGATTAAAGAATCTAATGAGATATATATTTCATTATAGGATAATATAATTTGGGGCATGATTTATCCATATGCTTATCTATCCATGTTCCAGATTTATGCTCTTAAATAAACTAAATAAGAACACATTATAGGTATTAGTGAATCATACTGGGTGAATTAAGATTTACATTTGCAGAAATACAGAATCCCCTTCTCCTGGGAAAACACTGGTCATTAACTAAGGTCAAATTATCAGTGATTTTTGAGAATCACAGCCATGTTTTGCACTTACCCAAAATGTTCTTTAAATATTGTCTTCTCTGGGGCACCTGAGTGGCTCAGTGGTTGAGTGTCTGCCTTCAGATCAGGGCGTGATCCCAGGGTCCTGGGATCGAGTCCCACATCGGGCTCCCTGAATGGAGCCTACTTCTCCCTCTGCCTGTGTCTTTGCCTCTCTCTCTCTGTGTCTCTCATGAATAAATAAATAATATTTAAAAATAAATAAATAAATATTGTCCTCTGGATACATTGTATACTGCATATTAGCAAAACAAGCCCATGATATATAGAAGCATTAAGACATTTTTGAATATTCAGATATTTAAAGTATAGTTGCCAAAATAAACTTTCTAAACAAGGAATGACTATTTTATAAAAAAAAATATGATTCCTTTTCAGACATAATCTTCTTGTAACAAATATAATTTATTTTATTTTCTGCAGAATATTAATTCCACATTTCAAAAGAGAAGAAAACAAGAGATGATTAAGTGTGGATTTCAAGGCAAAACTTGGAATTATTCTCACATTCTTGGCTACAGCTTATCATGAAACAGAGTAATATTTTCCAAAAGAAAATAAACAAATGTTAACAATAACCACAATTATAAGCCACTGTTGAACTGAGCATGTGCATAAAGCCCTAGGAACTATCCTTAGATCCCTCTTTTTAGAAGAATCCATTCACAATGAGACAAAATATAATAGTCACCAGAATACATACCACATTGTTTATGATTTCCGGAATCATCAAGCAGCCTATTAATGAGGTATTGGGATAACATGAGGACCTGAATCATTACTTCTTTAAATTAAAAAAAAAAAAGACTAGTTTATTACCCAAAGAAATAAAGTTATACAGAATCTTAAATACATTTCTAGCATATAAATATGCAATAATCACACAGTATAAAAGAAAGGAGATATCAAAACTGTCACTACAGGAAAAAAAGGGCATTGTAGTATAATAGAGTTAGAAAGAGCTAAAAACTGGAAGGAAATTAACCATTGAATGATAAGGATGAAAAGATGTTTTCCTCTTAAGTGTTATGTGTCTGTATTTTCTAGAAACAACTGATACTACTTTTAAGTCTTTAAAGTGTTACAAACTTCTGCCACAAAAAAAAAATAAGGGGAATAATTATTTATTTGATAGGATTAGCAATTGAAAATAGTAAACATGTTTCCTGTATGATCTGAAAACCATAACTTTTATAATCTCGAGGTTAGAAGTTAGTTTAGCAATCAATAGCAGCTGTCAGCTCAGGACCTCAGTAACATAAATAATAAATGATGGTGCCTCCATTGAAATGTTTCTATAAAATTAAAAAATATATATCAAATTATATCTCCGATGGCACACTAAAGAATCACTAGAGGGTGATGTCATCTATAATTTGACATATCAATAACAACAAACAGTAACAGGTTATTAAAAATGCACCTAATCTATGTAAGCAGTATACACACCCCTATCTAGCATAATCCAAATAATACAACTTTTTTGCATAAATAACACGTATTGTAACAAAAGAAAAATCATTAAAATCAGAGGGACCAACCTTCTCAAAGACTAAAACCCAAAAGTAATTTTCACTTTAACTAAACTTACCTAAAATTTTTTGGTAGGTAACAGAGCTTCCCTAACTGGGTCCAAATTCAATCACAAATTTCCAGGAGGTCTGTCATCCTCACTCAAGAACAACTAGGAAATGTACATGCATTCCAGAAAAAAAAAATACTATAAATCAATGCATATATGTAAATATCATTACCCATGTCAGGCTTCTCATTCTTGCTAGAGTTTTATATCAGACAAGAGGACTTCCTTCTGGGTCATTTATCTCCATCAATCTTCCTTCTGTCAATCTCACAGGAAATCAAGGCTTACTTTTCTTTGTTTTTTTTAAGTAAACATAGGTCTTCACAGGTGAGGAAAACCCCAACTAAAAACTTTGAGTCACTTCCTTAAAATTATCAGAAGTTTCACTTGACCAGACTCATATAGCAAATGACAAATCCTTATCTTCAACAAACTCCATTTCAAGACGGTTTAAGGGAAAGGAAAAGGGGAGACAGACAAAAAAAAAAAAAACAAAAAAAAACAAAAAAAAATAAAAAAAAAAAAAAAAACCACACACACAAGTAGAACCAATGTTTGGGCAGGCAGGAGAGGAGATAATCTGAATTTAAATGGAACATTTCCAGGAACAAGAACACAGGCACGCTTTTCCATCTTCTTCTTGTTCTTCAGTCTGATATGGAGATCCAGCTGGAACTCCCATTTCCCAGCGAGTCGGCTCTAGCCATGCGCTTCTGTCCTTTGAATACAGATAGGGGTTCCTAGCCTCTGCATATGGAGGTGATCCTCTCACTCCATCGTGAGTACCTTCATAGGATGCAAGAGGACACGTGTTAGATCCTTGACTGTATGTGGTTTGGGGACCAGTGAGTTGAGGCATAAGGGTTTGCATTGCAAAAGAAGACAAAACTGCCTGAAGACAATTTCATTCTAATTGGGGACTTTTCTGGGCTCCCTACTAACTCCTCCAGAAATAGCTGAAGCTGATTCACTTGCTTTGGGGACACATTTATTGTGGCCAAATTTTTTATGGCACTTGATTGTGAGATCTTAGATTAGCGATGTTGCTTGGTGACACACCAGCCCCCCCACCTACACGTTTTCATTTTGACTTACCTAAATTCAAATTTTAAACTTTCAGAAAGAGCACAGATGGTTTTAAGATTTAGCATTTAATATTTGCTAGGAAAAAGATGTTCAATTCTAATTTATTCTCCTAGCACAAGAAATTCTAAGTTTTTGTGCTAAGCAATTCCATTTATATCCCTGTGAAATGTCCTTGCCATTTCCCTCAGTCTCCACCCCAACTGTTCTTATCACTACCCACACTCAAAAAATCTCTCTCTATATGTATTTGTGGTCTTGATTTCTTCTCTAGAGTGGAAGGTGCAGTAATCCAAGCAATGCCTCAGCCTAATATCATATCATGATTGGTAAAAGAGAGAGAGAGAGAGAAAGAGCCAAGGAAGGCAGGCAGGCAGGCAGGCAGGCAGGAAGGAAGTTTGCATCTGAACTGCCATTCACAAAATTGCTTTACTCTTTGTGACAAACACTACTTCCAAAGGGACTATACAGAGTAAATATTGTTAAGACTCCAGCAAAATGTAACAAGAATGAATGAACATTTCTCCAAAATTTAACATATGCACACATATTTGTAAAGAATTTAAAAGAAAGATACTTATCAGAGTATAGCTTATTAATACAAGTTACTTAACACATTCAAAGATGAGTGAATGATTTATAATAGTATATGCAATAGAGAGATATACTCAATATCTTTGTGGACAATAACATTGATGTGGATTATTTAATGACAAAGACGTCAAGAGCACATTAGATTATTAAGTTTCAAATTTGGTTTCAAAACTAGCATGTAGAATACAACCCTATTTTTGCTAATATAAAGATGTGTATGTGTTTGTGTGTATGTATGTATGTAATAAGTGGAGGAGAGGTGCCCCATTTTTTAAATGGTATGATTATGGGTGATTTTTCTGTTTTTTTTTTTTAAGGTTTTATTTATTATTCATGAGAGACACTGGGAGAGAGGCAGAAACATAGACAGAGGCAGAAGCAGGCTCCCTGCAGGGAGCCCCATGAGGGACTCAATCCCAGAACCCCAGGATCACACCCTGAGCCAAAGGCAGATGTTTAACCACTGAGCCACTCAGGAGTCCCTGATTTTTATTTTTCTTAATTTTTCCTCCATAAATGCATGGTTCTTTTATAAGGAAAAAAAAAATTCAAGTTGTGTATACATGTTGCGCAGTGGACAAAGTTGATTATCAGTTTCATCCTGTGTTATTACCAGTGCAGACTAGTAAGCTAGGGGACATCCTCTCCAAACATGCTCTTCTCTACACAGCTTTGTGATACTGATGTTGTGAGTCTGCAAATAATCCTTCTCTTTTCTAGCTGGTTTCCTGTTGGATTTGGCCATCAGGGACATGTGACTAAAAGGCAAGAATAGGAGGAAGGGATGTGCTTTGCATTTGCTTGTTTCTGGGGATGTCATCCCAGGACCGGCCTGTCATATGATCAGCGGCAGCGATTTATTTTACTCCTCAGTTTCTTCCAGTGCTCCCAGAACACCCCCTTGGTAGTACCAGGGTAAGGTGGGCAGTGTCTTCTCAGTTACTACTGTCATTTACCAAGTCACCTCTAAACCCGTCAAGTTGGAGGGGGGACCAGGGAAAAGAAGGCTCGGCAGCAAGTGCAGGCTGGGGGTAGGCTGCTTCTCCACTTGCAGATCCCCAGCCACAGATTCTCAGATTCTAAGTGTCTGTGGTGGACAGGGCTGCCCCAGGAGTCTCAGGCAAGCCTCAGGAGGAGGATCACAGTGCAGATCCCCTCCACATATTATTTTCTTCTTTTGAAAAACAGCTCCTGGAGTGCTTTTGATTCTTGTGGAGACTGAACTACTAAGCCTGGGACATCAAAATAACCGCATGACCTGAACTGTCCCTCATTAACTGGCTATGATAAGGCCCACCAAGTCAGAAGTTTGGGCAAGTAACTAATCATCGAGTGGATATGCTTTGAAGGGATGTGCATGAGCAGGTGTTTTGACACCTTCATTTGTTCTTCAATGTTCTTCTTTGACACCAACTCCTGCTTCATTTTTCTTGACTTACCCCTGGTCACAAGAGAAATAACTATCAGAATCTGGATGTGAGCAGACATCGGACTGACCCAAATGTCCATTAACTGGATAAAACAGAATGTGATATATCCATACCATGAAATATTAGTCACCAATGAAAACAAATGAAGTATTCATACATGCTACAACATGGAAGAACCTTGAAATCATTATGTGAAAGAAGACGGACAAAAAAGACAGCCATGGTGTATAATTCCGTTTATCTGAAATGTCCCCAGTAGACACATCTGTAGAGACAGAGAACAGATTAGTGGTTGCCAAGGGCTTGATGGGGCAGGGAATGGGAGTGACTACTAATGAGTATGAGGTTTCTTTTTGGAGTGTTGGAAATCTTCCAGTATCAGATGGTAGTGATGGTGGGCACGAGTGCAAATATATCCAAAACCCACTGAATCATACACTTTAAAAGAATGGGTTTTATAGTATGTAAATATTTTCTTAAGAGAACTGTTCTTTTTATTTATTTTTTATTTTTTATTTTTTATTTTTTTTAAGAGAACTGTTCTAAAAATTGCAATTAAAGCCAAAAAATGAAATATGGAGATGAATAGTATCATTAGTTTTTACTCCAGGAAAACGGTTATTTTATCTTTGTTAATCAGCCTGAAATAAATTCAGAAAATAGTTTTCTGTATTTGGGGAGTAAACCATTATTCTGTGTATGCATGTGTGTATTTTTATCCAAAATCTTTCACATGGAGAGCACTTTAATTTTCCCTGGTATTGCTGATTGATCTCTGAGATCTTGCAAAGTATTTGTGATTCTGCACTAAACAATAGAGCAAGAGGGCATTTCACAGAACAGGAAATATGAATATCTGATATAAAACAGATGACCAGCTTCACTAAGAACAAAGTTCATTCATAATGTAAATGTATTGAAAAATAGGCCATCACCTCTCACCCTCAGACTGACTGACCCTGGAGTGGTAACGAGTGAGGAAGAGAAGGCTCATGCATTATTGATGAGACATAAATAGTTACAGCCTTTTAGAGGAATGTTCTGGCACTATATATTAAAATTAATAATCTGCATATCCTTTCGTGCAGTAATCCCACTCTTTATATTCTAGCCCATAGAAATGAAAGTATCAGTGCATAAGCAAATAATGACAAAGATGTATCTGACCCCTTTGGAAGCAAAGTGAATGTCTACCATTTGAGGAATTTGATATATTGTGATACTTTCATATAATATTTCTCAGCCATCAAAAGGAAAGCATAGATCTCTATATGTTTCCCTGAAAATATATTCATGATACATGACCAGGGGACAAAAGCAAGATGTAGAGAAAAGTGGATAACATTTCATTTACGTAAAACAAAGTAGCAAAATGTGTTTCATATGGGTCTTTGTATGTTTGTGTATATGATTTTGTATGCATGGCAAAGGGTATATAGAAAGACATACTTCAGATAGATAATTTTTGGCTACTCAGCTAGTGAGTAGGGGATGGGGGGGGGAGAGTGGGGCAGAAGGAGATTGAATGTCAGTTCACAAAATCAAGTGACCCAGCAAGAACGATATCCCATTAATGCTGTCTTATATATAAATATACATGATTGAATAAAGATGCATAATGAATTTGGCCAAGTGCTACAAATGGACATGTAGAGGTTAGTAGGATTTCAGAGAATATTTTCACCCTTTCCCATAATTTGGTGTATTGTTTAAAGTTTTACAAAGATTATTCATCATTTATATAACCTGAAAACTTGAAAACCTATTTTCAGTGGGGAAAATAGATAATAATATAAGCAATATTTTACTATTGTTATTTTTAACTTGAAATACCTTTGTTAATTTGTGAGCTCAGAAATTATAATACTTTGGAGAATGTCTAGGATTGAAGATACCTTTGTTAGGCTGGAAATAAAAGTGACCATCTAACGAATAGTGCAAATCCCACATGAGGAAGGGCTATGTGTCACTCATATAATGGACAATGGTTTCAAAAATCTTTAAGCCCTCACCCCCTGAAAATGAAGCTGTAGAATATGAAAATGAGAAGCAGTATGTAGTCCTTGTTCTAGTATCAACGTTTTATGTTGTCTCAGTCCCTTTCTTTTTGCTGGGCCTGGAGTTTTTGATCTGTAAAGTGGCCTGGATTAGGTTAGCTATTCTCTCATGGAGATCAGTTAAAATCACCTAGGAGGAGGTCCCTACGAAACATAACAGATCAGAATTTCTGGAGCTAGAGCTTAGAAAACTATATTAAAAAAATCATTCAGGGATGCCTGGGTGGCTCAATGGCTGAGCTTCTGCCTCAGGCTCGGGTCGTGATCCCGAGGTCCTGGGATCGAATATCCCATCAGGCTCCCCTCAAGGACCCTGCTTCTCCCTCTGCCTATATCTCTGCCTCTCTCTCTCTGGCTCTCATTAATAAATAAATAAATAAATAAATAAATAAATAAATAAATATCTTTTAAAAAATCCTTCAAGTCTAGAAGGCTTAAGAATCACATGGCTCTATGTCACATCTAACCATAACTATTTTAAATGCCCTTTTCTGTTGTGGCCACCACACCCTCTTAGGCTAGGAAACGAGTTTTCTCCAAAGATCTGTTGCTGCTTTGGTGACTGATGCTCATGACGGATGTACTAGTCTTGCAGTGGTTTCTCAGGATCTGGTGGGGGGAGGAGAGACAGCTTTTTTTCAGAGTTCTGTGCAGCTAAGGGTGTTGGGGCTTAGCAGGTACTGCCTGGATAGAAGAGAAACTTTTCCATTCTGTCATTGCTTTACCCTAGTGATGAATCCTGGTCTGTCTTGGAGAAGTAATGAATTGGATTTTCTGGGTATGTATTGTTTTATTAGTTGATCTGCCCTATTAATAAGATTTTTCTATGTACAAATAAAATGGAGGTAACAAAAGGAGTGAAAATTTCTACTTTGTTATATAAATTACATTCCAAAAGTTATCATAAGTCAAATTAAATCACTTTTATTAAAGATCTTCTATCACAGTGTGTGTCTCAAAAGAGAAAAATGTGTCCTCATTGCTCCATATCTTCCAAGTACTATAAAGAGATAAAAGTTCATTATATATTTCATATAGAGTGCTTTTTACTCTCCAATTTATTGTAGGATGTTCACATAAGTACCCTGCTTTGTTACTTGATAATTCTCATAGAGCTGAAAATATAATGTGATCAATTAAATATTCATTGCCAGTGATGAACCCATTAGAAAAATCTATCTTTTCCATATATTTTATGCATCCATAAGTAGTTTAAATATGTGAAAAAGAAGAGCTGTGTTATGTGTTAAAAAAATTTAATTGCCACCATTCTGAAACCATATTGTTAAGACAAATAGTGTGGTATGTATGAAGTTTTTTTTCCTATTAATTTTTCATCCATTAAATGTTTTAAATTAAAAACTTATTTTTCCCTAAGCATTTTGCTAGCCACTGAAAATTCAAGGATGAACAAAATATCTTTCCCATTTCCCTGGATCTTGGATTCAGTTGGGGTACTGCTTATAGAAACAAAGAACTGTGGTAAAACATGATGAAGTAGCCACAATAAAAGCATATAAAAATGTTCACCTCATTTATAACTTCCCTTTTTCTACTTCTTCTTCATATGACAAAGTATAATGATCTATCAAAATGCTTTGATATGCTGATTGACTTTAGCCACCAAATAAAACATATTTTAATATTACTGTTGATCCTGTCTTTCATTTTAAGGGAGTTTATAAAAATGGTGTAAATGAAATGAATTGCCTACTAATTCCTAAATATTAGTGTTTTAAAATGGAGAATAACACATGTAGAATCACATGTATCTATTCAATTTAATAAAATGATTAAAACCAGATGTATTTCGTAATATATTTAAGAATATGATGATGATGAATGTTAAATCACATATTTTTTGGATTAGCAAAGCTGTTTTAAAACGTTCTGTGGGGTTTTTCTCTTCTTTCCCCACTTTTCCTTTATTTCTTGATTTTCCTCCATGTCAGATGCGTGCGAGGCATTCAAAGAAAAAAATTTTAAAGTAGCAATAATAACAACAATAACAAAGAGAGAAAGAAAAGAAAGTGAGGAATCCAATATTAACAAAATGCATGTTTAACCAAGTCCAGGAGATCAAGCCAGACTGTGCTTGGTAAATACTCTTTGGAGACACTAATACTCAAAGGTTGTGTTTGCTGTTGTGCTTGAAGTTTGCTTTGCGTGGGATCTAAGACACCAGATGACCAGTAATCTCACTTGCCCTTTCTTTTCTCTGCTCTCTGTGGGCCCTGCATGCACCTCGCTCCCCCCCTCACCGCCCCCTGCAGCCTTGCCTGCCCCTGGCCATCTCCCAGCCCACTTGCTCCCCTCCAGATGTCTGCGGTGGTTAGGATTCAGCAGGTCACACTTTAGCCTGTCAGGACCTGGCGCCTCCGATGCCCAGCATTTGTTCCTCGCTTCATTTCCCCTCCAAATGGCCCTGGGTGACAAGTCTGCCTTGTTAGGCACAGATCTCAGGGAGCCCAAGGCAGCCAGCAGTGTCCCGTTTGGCTACCTGTCATATTGCCTTATGTTGTGGCAGTCTGAGACACCCCCAGTTCTCAGCCTCAGGGAGGGCTGTGCCAGGGAGGGCCTACCAACTGGAGGCTGGACGAATTCATGCAAGGGCTCTTGGATGTAACCTGCAAAGCTCAGCAATGACAACTGCATGTGGGTAGGCACAACATCAGGATCGATTTCTCTTCAGTTTTTGTTTAGCTGAATTCAACTCCCCAAGCATTTATTAGAGCTATGCAGGCTAAGGGAAACCATGCAGTGCTTAAGTTCAAGAAGTTCAACGCACATGACCGGTTTTCATCTTCACAACAACCTTGAGAGTCAAATGGGTAAATGTTTGTTTCTTCCATTCCATGGCATTCCATTCATTCAACCACTTATTCATTCAACAAACTTCTTTTTAATGAATCTACTCTGTACACTACGCACTGCTCTTGGAGGAGAGCTACTCAGAGTCATAAAAATTTGTCATTTTCCATGGGCCACCTGTTTTATGGGAGAGCTGTCAAATTAGGCCGACATGACACAGAGTCAATGTGATAGACCAGCAAAGGAGAGCAAAGCCAATAAGGTGAGATAAGAGGCTAGCCACACGGCTGGGTGCTCAAAGAAGAGGATTCTCCTGTGAGACATGAAGTAAGAGTTTGCCAGGAAAACAAAACTCCCTGACATATTTTCCTCCTGTTCTAAACTCCCCTAAGGCCCTTTGAGGTTATCATTAATATTATTGCTTCTGCGGGAGTTTGTATCCAGTATTAATGCAGTTAGGAATGAGGCCATGTCGATTAGCAAATAAATGGTAAACATGGGGCAAAGCAATCTCATTCTGTCTGACTCATATTTAATGCTTTTTCTCATGAAACAATATTATTTCCTTAGGAGGAGCTAATTCTGTTTTGAAGAAAGCATTGATAGTAGAGAAGAAGTGAGTTATAAAATTGAGAAATTTAATATAATTATAAGCCAGAGAATAACAATAAGTTTGAAGATTTTGTCTGAAATGCTCAATATTCTAACTCTGACATACAAAATAAGTGGACAAAGCTGTCTATTTATATTTTCAATTAGGCTTATAATGCGGTAAATATTTTTTAATTTTTGTGAAGTATCAGTTCCATTCAAGCTTCACTAAACAAGAAGAGAGTAATTTACAGTTGAATTTCATATTGAAGAACTTTTCTTTCCTTTTCTTTGTTTTCTTTCAGGAATGATCAGGGACCTTAAAAGCATCCTCCTACCCAGCCAAAGAGGATGCTTCAAAATCATTTTATTCGATAATTAGATGACGTAAAACCAGCAAGACAATATCAATGCATTCCTCTTGTAGGCTTTCCTGGAAAAATAGCAGGAACTACATCACAAAAGATCACTAAGCAAAATTACTGAATGGAAAACCATTAGACTAGAAATGTCAGCTCTGCCAAAGTTTGCTGTGTGGCCCTGAATACATCACTTCATCAAGGTGAGGCCTTCTACTTCCTTTATATGACAGAGAAAGTAGTCACGATGGTGTTCCAATTTACAAGGTTTGGGTAGACAAATTAAATAATATATGCAAAATAATTTGAAATATAAAATATTATGCATAAGGTACTAAAAAGGAAGGGAACTTTCATTTATTATTTCAAATGGAATACTTTGTATATATTAATAAAAAATAATGTTTGTGTTGCCAAATATCCAAGAGAATGAGCTGAGACAGACAGATGTGTGGGAAGCCATGCATCTTCTCATGGGTGGGTTATAACAATTCTTGTTATGTTGCCTGTTTCTTTTAAATACTTCAATATAGATAGTATGATATATGAGTAGGATAAATTAACTATAATCTACATGCTAGAATGGATTATTAACTTTTGAACATTTGAATTGGGATAATTAGATAGTATTTCAAAGTGGCTAATCAGTGTTATGTTGCTTCCAGTAACAATAATGTCTTCTACTATCACCAGCTCTATTGGCAACAGAATGGTAGAGATGTCTGAAATAATTTTCCCATTGTAAAGATGATATGAGAACTTCATGAGCCAGCCCCCTAATGTTCTTCAAAACAGTGCCCTAGTCCTAGGACTCCTGTTATTTTCCATGCTCAAGGGCAATATAGAAAACTCATCTCATCCCAGCTAGATGACTAACTGATTCTCAAGATTTGTCAAATGGGCCTCCTTACAGAGAACCATTCATGCAAGGTATTAGTGAATGACTGTAGGATAGAGCTGGAGTTTCATTTAGTTTAAAGAATAGGTTATTGGAATATTTCTTACCTTGTTGGTAATAAATCTGTGTGTGCAGACTTGTATCTGACACTTGCTTTTGTTGGAATATCCCACTGGTATGTTGGAGGGGGTCTATAGCTCATCACTACTTCATTCCCTACCCCTGGAGAAGTGGGGGAAGGGGGTTGAAACCAACCAAAAAGGCCTAATAATTGAGAACGGACAAACTGTCTTAAGTGACTTTACCAAAATTATCTTTTTAGTATTTGGAATATCAATCCACATTTTTCTCATAAATGTACCGAATATCTACTATAAATATCAGACTTATGGAAGAGATTATTACTTTGTATGCCACGATATTCTTTGAAAAACTTCCAAGAATATATTTCTTGAAACTACTGTTTTTTTCTGAGGAATTAGTGTGAGTCCATAATTTTTACATAATGAGAGTCATGTAGCCTATTTTATCTCCTTTTTTTCTTTAGTTCACAGAAAACTCTAAGTTTTATATTTGATTTTATGTCCTCTGGGTTTCATTTTAGTTTTCTTCCTTGATGTGGTTTTGATTTTTTTTTAATTTTAGTCAAATTCTACTTCTTTTGTTATTACAGTGGGGTTTTATTTATTTATTTTTCAATTTTTAAAAAAGATTTTAGTGCAGCCCAGGTGGCTCAGCGGTTTAGCACTGCCTTCAGCCTAGGGTGTGATCCTGGAGACCCGGGATCAAGTCCCACGTCAGGCTCCCTGCCTGGAGCCTGCTTCTCTCTCTGCCTGTGTCTCTGCCTCTCTCTCTCTCTGTGTCTCCCATGAATAAATAAATAAAATCTTAAAAAAAAAGAAAAAATTTTATTTATTTATTCATGGGAGACACAGAGAGAGTGGCAGAGACACAGGCAAAAGGAGAAGCAGGCTCCCTGTGGGGAGCCTGATGCAGGACTCAGTACCAGGACCCTGGGATCACACTCTGAGCCGAAGGCAACACTCAACCACTGAGCCACCTAGGCGTCCCTATTTTTTTTTTTCAAAAATTTTAAATGATTTATTTATTAGATAGAGAGAGAAGAAGAAGAAGAAGGAGGAGGAGGAGGAGGAGGAGGAGGAGGGAGACAGAGGGAGAGGGAGCAATAATCTTCAGCAGATTCTGCCAGAGTCAGACACCAGGCTCAGTCTCACAATTCTGAGATCAGGACCCAAGCTGAAATCAAGAGCTGGTTTAGCCACCTAACCCATTCATGTACCCCTATTTTATTTTTTACCTTAAATTTGTTACATTGATTAGAATTACAAACATACTTACAAATGAACTTATCATATAACTATCTAGCTGTGTTCCAGAGATGAGACAAACTCAAGGGCCTCCTACTCCTCTGACATCTTAACTCCTCTTCTATCATGTAATAAAGATTTCAAACATGACTGATGTAGGAGAACTTTGCAACATGAAAAGATGGCCTTTCTCTGCAAGCCTACTTTCTTTCTTTTTTTTTTTTTAAATTCCAGTTAATTAAAATACAGTGTTATATTAGTTGTACAATACAGTGATTCAAAACTTCCGTATAACATCCATATAACTTCCATATAACACCCAGTGTTCATCACAGTAAGTGCACTCTTGGGGCACCTGGGTGGCTCAGTGGTTGAGCATCTGCCTTTGGCTCAGGTTGTGATTTCAGGGTCCTGGGATCAAGTCCTGCATCAGGCTCCCCCCAGAGAGCCTGCTTCTCCCCTTGCCTGTGTCTCTGCCTCTCTTTCTGTGTCTCTCATGAATAAAGAAAATCTTTAAGAAACAAAAACAAAAACAAAACAAGTGCACTCTTAATCCCCATCACCTATTTCACCCATCCGTCATTCACCTCCCCTCTGATAACCATCATTTTGTTCTCTATAGTGAAGAGTCTATTTCTTGGTTTGTCTGCCTCTCTCTCTTTTTTTCCTCTTTGCTTGTTTTTGTTTCCTAAATTCCTCATATGAGTGAAATCAGATGGTATTTGTCTTTCTCTGACTTATTTCACTTAGCATTGTACTCTTAAGCTCCACTTCATGTAATTTATAAATGGTAAGAGGTCGTTCTTTTTGATGACTCAGTAATACTTGAAACTTGATTATTATAAATGTTGCTATAGACATGGGGTGCATGTAGCCCTCTGAATTAGTGTTTTTGTATTCTTTGGGGAAATACCCAGGAGTGTGACTGCTGGATCGTAGGGTAGTTCTACTTTTTAACTTTTTGAGGAAACTCCATACTGTTTTCCACAGTGGCTGTACCAGTTTGCCTTCCCATCAATAGTACAAGAGTGTTCCTTTCCCCCCTACATCCTTCCCAACACTGTTGTTTCTTGTGATTTTAGCTGTTCTGACAGGTGTGAGGTGGTATCTTATTGATGCTTTGATTTGCATTTCCCTGATAGTGAGTGATGATGAATATCTTTTAATGTGTCTGTTGGCCAACCGAATGTCTTCTGAGCTTATTTCCAGGGTAAACAATTGAGAATTCAGGGAAATTAGTGGACATTAGAAACAACAGCATGAAAGTAACATTTTTAATAAGCTGTAAACTGTCAGAAACAGAAAGTGTGCACATTTTCAATCAGGAATTTCATTAATGAACATGTATAATTAATAAATGGTTTCCTCAAACAATATTAGAATAAAAGTGCTCATTATGTGTCTTTTACAAATGTCTGTAATGTATGTTATAATACCTAGTCTTTCTAAATTTTCTATATTTTAAAAAAACTGCTGAACAAGTTTTTAAATCAATGAATTATTTTTAAATCATTTGTTTTCTATCCCCATTACTTCCATCCTTCCCATCCTTGAGCTAATGATAAATACAGAATCAAGCTCAAGAAGTGCAAGAAAAGGCTTGATGCCATTTTGAAACTCAGGTTATTCTCCTTTAGGCACTGAAATCCTTCCTAGTAGAAAGTCAGGAACTTGCATTCAAATGGGTTAAAGCCACTGCTTAGTTAGCACTAACTTCCAACATCTTTGAAGTAGTTAGTGGCCTAATTTTCCCCCTTAGCATTTATTTCCTTTGTACCCAATGTCTTTGAGGTTTAAAGTTAGGATTAATTTCCTAATCTTCACGTTGTAGTACTTATCATCTCTCTCATCAGTCTAATATGAGTTAATTAGAATCTGTAGTTAGTTCTCAATCTGTGTTATAGTAGAACAATTGAAAAGAGAGGCACAGACACAATTATGTTGTTTTATGTCTGGAGGAGACAGAAAGCCAGTGGGGCTTCCCTTATTAGGTTAATATCTACCTGACTTCAAATGTTCCAGTGATACAAATAGCAATGGAGTCAATGCTCATTCCACCCACCATCTCTCCTTGCCTTACCCTGCTCCTTACAATCCAATTAATTCAAAGGTGATGGAAGAAGAGACATGTTTCACATGTCAAAATGACAATGTTCATTACATGATTCACAGAATGACAAATGTTGATGGCTTTGGGTAAATCCATGCTTTTACTTTTAAAATAAATTCTCTTTTTGTCATGTTTTACAAAAAATCCTCCTTCAAATCAAAAAAAGTATTTGCCCAAAGAAAGCAAGTGCCTGAATAATTTCTTTTGATGACCACAATGGCTTGATAAACATGAGAATTAAATAAATATACAACGTTGTGTATATTGTTAAATAAATATACAATGTTACCTCTAACTGATAATCCAGGAGTTGGTGGTGTGGTATTCCAAAAGGAAACTTTGCTTTTGAGTATACTTTGCAAGGCCAACTTTTGCTATAAAGGTTATACATTACACTCTTCAAAATCTATGTGGTTTAGTCCTGGTCTGAAATTTAATGAACAAATAAGCTATTCATAAAAACATCAAAAGAGAGGTACAATATTTGGTATAATTGTGTATACACAGTATTTCTTGTATTCATGTAAACTCGAAGCCTCTAATTCAATGGTTAAAAACAGTAAGAATATAATCAATCTGAATGGGTCATTAATGTTTAACAAATTGAAGTTTTTAAAACACATAGGTTCCAACAATATTCACTGTATATGTAGAAAGATCTAAAACCCACTCCTTAAGAAAATTCTAGTTGCAAATCACAAGGAGCCATTAGGACATGAATAAATGTAAAACAAATGAAAAACAGGTTTTAAGGTACCAAGATCAGGTGGTAAGGAAACAAAATAAATGTCAGCTACTTAAGAAATCTACATTGAATAAGAAACTACTAATACTCTTTCAAAAGGGATATTAAGGAATTATCTTAAAGATATTCTCCTCAGAGTCCTGTAGATTCATAAAAGTATTAGCTAAGTTGTTTTTTTCTTATCTTTATATAAAATACAGAGTATGAAAACTGTTTATGATTAGCTAAAAGTAGATTTTAATTGACTCTGATGTCAACTTGTTTCTCAAAGGTAGTTATTTTTGTCAGAATATTTTCAAGGGAGAAGTTTTTGTCATAGGCTCCTCCGTTATATAACTTGTACAAAACTGAAATTATAATAAATTAGATTGGGGGAGATACCACATTGCCATTTATTTTTGGCTTTTTAAAAACCTATAAATTAACTAACAAATATGATGAAGTATTTTTATTAGAAATCAAAGTTCTGAATGAAATTTACAACCGGGCAGCCCTGGTGGTCCAGCGGTGTAGTGTGATCCTGGGCGTGATCCTGGAGACCTGGGATCGAGTCCCAGGTCGGGCTCCCTGCATGGAGCCTGCTTCTTCCTCTACCTGTGTCTCTGCCTCTCTCTCTGTATCTCTCATGAATAAATAAATAAAATCTTTAAAAAAAAGAAATTTACAAACTAATATTATGGTTGAATTATTTCCTTTTATTACAATTTGTTCCTAGCCTATAAATGTGACATTCATTTTTAGTTCTAGTGTTTATTTCTATGGAGCTGCCTCATGAGCTACAGGAGTTTTAATTTTATTGTCAAGGGGAAAATACGGAAATTCAATTCCATTTTGTTGGCTGTGAAAAGAGAACAATACATACTTTTAATCTTTACACATCTCCTTTGAGAATACTGATAAAATATATGTGAAAGTTGGGAAAATAATAAAACCTATGGCAAATATAAGATGATGCCAGAATTCTTACTGCATCTCACCTGGAAATATCAGTGCATTCTTCCTGGATGATTTGAGCAGAAAACAGTGTTCTGAGAATGTATTTTACAATATTGTATGTTGCAATATTGCATCTTGATGCAAATCCACAGAGTTAGCTCATCTAGATACTGTCTTGGTGCCATTTAGAAGGGAAATCCATTTTCTAAACAAATGCAGGCACTTGCCGGGGCCATTGCTTGGTGGGTGAGTGTAGGCTGGATTTTTTACTTAAAAGACCTGGTGTTGTGAACAACATTTATAACTGTATGTGTGATCCAGCAAATGTGCTTTAATTTAAAAATTCACATTTTCACTAAAAAAGCTTAACCTTAGGAATACCCAGCTGGCTCAGTCGGTAGAGCATACAACACTTGATCTTGAGAGTAGTGAGTTCAAGTCCCATGTTAGCATAGAGTGTACTGAAAAAACAAAATAACCTTATATAGGCTTTGAACACTTACTAACAATGAAATGGTCTCACATGGAGAAACTTATTCCCCATGTGGTTAGATTAGTTGTGGCTATATGAAAGGGATATACTAAAAAAATAGATGTGTAATACTTAGTGACATATTTATTGGATATGCTCAAAATTACATGTAGTAATAATTGGCCACATATTTTATAAACTGCAAAGACTATTAAGTTTCAATTGTTATTTATAATGTAGGTCAGCACTATTCCATCAAAAACAGAATGCAAGGCATGTTTGTAATTTAAAAATTTCTAGCAGCTACATAAAAATATTAAAACTGATATTAAATAAAGTTCAGTAGTATGTTTTATTTAACATACTATATCCTAAATATTATTAACCCAACATGTAAGCAAAATAAAAATATTATTTTCCCCTTTTTTTTTCATACTGTAGTTGAAACCCAGTGTATTTTTGACACTTAAATCACAGGTCAAAGGATTTAATTTTCACCAGAAATACTTTATCTGTATCGAGATTTCATAAAATTTACAGTTGACAAAGCTGTCCCAAGCATATTTAACATTTTAAAAAAGATTTTATTTATTTATTTAATCATGAGAGACACACACAGAGAGGCAGAGACATCTGCCCCCACCCCGGTGGGGAGTCTGATACAGGACCGCATGCAAGGACCCCGGGATCACGACCTGAGCCAAAGGCAGATGCTCAACCAACTGAGTCACCCGGGTGCCCTGCATATTTAACATTTTTTTTAAAGTAAAATGAAAACACTGATTCTTCAGTCACACTAGCCATGATTCAAGTGCTCAGTAGCCATCTGTAGCCTGTAGCTACTGTTGTGGATAGGATGGTTGAATTACATAACTACAATAACAATTTTCAAGTGTATGTTTCCTAAGCATCAGATAGGCTTTTGGATATCTTAAAATCCTAAATATATAACAAACTTTTAAGAGTGAATATTGAAATAAAGATGTAAACCATCAAATTTTAAAAAGTCATATTTTAATAAAATATATAGATTTATATGAAAAATTTAGTAGAGTAATAGATGTATACTTTGCTGAAATAGTAGTTGCCAATACAATTTACTCCATGGCCATCATTTTTCCATAGAATGACTTCTGTCTGTAAGAGCCACATTCACATTTTTCGTATTTGAAAAATGAATAATGGAAATGTTTCCTCCATTTTAAGAAAAAAAAAAAGGGTACTTTTCCTACACATCTTCTAACTTAGGACTTCTTAACTTTCAAGGAAGAAAGGAGCTAATGCAGTTCTTTTTTTTTTTTTTTTTCTTTTTTTTTTTTTGTTAGTGAAAGTAGCCTTTCCATCTAGATGAAGGATTTGGAGAAGACAGGTTTGATTCCTTATACTACTTTTATTTTTCAGTTGCAACTTGGAAAATGAAATTTTGAACAAAATTCTGAATAGCCACCCTCAACTATTCTCTTTCCTAGTCCCTGGAACAATGTAAGGATTGCAAAGATTTACCAAGTATTTAAAGAAAAATCAACGTTTACTGCGAGTTTTGGTGCACTATTTTTCTCCACTTTTATATCTATCCCATACATCTGAAGAACTTTTTAGAGATAAGATTTATTATTTTGATGGGGAAAAATTATTGAGAACGTGTTCCATTCTGTTGTTTTATACTACCTTAGTCACCATTAAGTAACAGGATGAAAATCTTGGCTATATGTTCTCTATAAGAAAACAAAATGCAAAATAATAATCTTCTCTTCTCCAAACAACTGGATAAATATCATTCAGATTCCTGATTTTTTTTTTTTTTTGCTTAATTGGTCTTAAAAATTTGCATGAATGTCATATGTAAAAGCATGTGTTAAATGTGTACACCTCATAAATATTTCAGAAATTGAATATTTTCATTTTTCATGATTTTATTCATTGAAAATATCTATACTTCAGTTTTCTTTTTAAAAAAATCTCGAAATAGGGATGCCTGGGTGGCTCAGTGGTTGAGTGTCTGCCTTGGGCTCAAGTCTTGACCCTGGAGTCCTGGGACTGAGTCCCACATTGGGCTCCCTGCAGGGAGCCTACTTCTGCCTATGCCTATGTCTCTGCCTCTCTCCCTGTGTCTCTCATGAATAAATGAATAAAATCTTAAAATAAACATCTTGAAGTAACTTTTTTAAAACACTTCAATGAGATGAAAGAGATCAAAATGTTTAAATAAAAATCATAAAAATTATTTTCCTTATAAATTGTTAGGCTGGGCAGCCCGGGTGGCTCAGTGGTTTAGTGCCACCTTCAGCCCAGGGCCTGATCCTGGAGATCTGGGATTGAGTTACATGTCAGGTTCCTTCACGGAGCCTGCTTCTCCCTCTGCCTGTGTTTCTGCCTCTCCCTCTCTCTCTCCCTCTCCCCCCCACCCCCTCTCTCTCATGAATAAATAAATAAAATCTTAAAAAAAAAATGTTCGGCTGTTTTAAAAGTATATGCTTAAAATGAATAATACTATGAGCTTTTATCGTCTGGACAATATTCATTGTCTGAATATTTTATATGAATTTTGCAACCCCTGAACAGTCAGTGAGTGTCCAAAATACAGAGTCCATTAATCATTAAAGTTTCAAGTCTTTATTTTACTGAATCTTTTTTGTTTGCAAAATATATTTAGCTATACGGATAGCTTTGAGTCTGAACTTGACTTGGTGTGAATTTGAATGACTTTTATGGTAAATGACATGGACTGGCTCTAAGTTCACACATTGTTCTTTCTCCCATTGAAAATTAGTGTTCCTGTAACTCCTTTCAGAGAAAGCAGATGTCTCGTTATTTTCCTGTTCATGATGTCCTATGATTACAAGAGCATTGTAATACTTATTCCAGCAATGTAATTCATGCCACTATAAATATGCTGAACTGTCTTGTAACCCCATGAAGAGGCAATGAATTGCAGCAACAAAGGCATGTTCAATGCAGAGAATGATGTGCAAATAAGAAAAGCATGCAGCCTCATCTCTTTAAAAGAAAACAGCTTTTACAAGACAAATTTTATCGCAGGAAGTTTGTTAATACACCTGGCAATTTTTATACTAGCATTTTATTGTGTGTAGTGTTGCTTGTAATAAGTAATATATCAGTTACAGTGTTGAAAAACATTATTTTCACATGTTTTTATTTTATGGCCATGGTTACAATGGGATTTGAGCTCCAGAAAATACAAAGGAAGCCCTATTTCGCTATTTGTTGCAAGTTTATGTGCTAAATAAATCTTTTTTCATATGTTGGTGTTCCTACTGGAAAATGTTTTTCATCAATGTATAATGCCGCATATAGCCATATACATGTATTTATCCATATGTATCACAAAGAGTATCTACTCCTGTTTAAATTTTTTAAAAATTATAGATAATGTATAATTTTTCATACCTACTCTTTACTTAAAAAAATTACATCCAGTCTTCCTATTCTTTTCTAACAGAAAGTTTTTGAGAGTTGTCACTTTTTAGGTAGAGAAAGATCATATCCCTACCAGCAGGATAACTTCAGGCCAGCTTTGCCTTCTTGTGTTTCTGTATAATTTCACATTTTTTCCCCTCCAGGATGCATAAGCCAGGGCAAAGATGGAGAGCTAGAGAATATACTTGGAGTTTTCTGGTACTTTCTTTACTCTTCCCCTAAACTACTCTGAGTTCTTTGCTTCCAAGGGCTAGGCCCATCTTGTTAATGAAATCTTTAAAAATGTTGGGAACTTGATCCCAAGTGTGTTTCTGCTTCCATTCTTTCCTGCCTCCATGCCCATAAAAGCACACCTCTCCCACAGTGTCATCTAAAGACCATAACACATTTTGCCACACTGCCTTCCGTTGTCATCCTTCTGCTTCCCTCCTCAGGAAAGGGGAACAGATTGAGAAATATGTGCATTGTTGTGGTCCTCAAAACCTGCCTCACAGCAGAAGCATTAGAAATACCTGGGAACTTGGTAGGAGATGCAAATTCTTGGGGGCATATTCAGCCTACTAAATTAGAACCTCTGGGGGTAGGGAGCACCAATTTGTGTTTTAACAAATTCTCCTGTTGATTCTAAATTTGAAAAACATTGGTGTAGAGAAAGGCAATGCCAAACTCCCCCCAAATCACATAGTCAGAGGTCAAAACCAGTCTGAAAATCATGTGCCCTGACTCCTAGATCAGAACAACATGCCCAAGACTCTGTGTACGTGTGAATCTCCTCCTGTTCTTCTTGCACTCCTGTTTCAGGCTTATTTGGATAATTTTGGAAACAGAACTTCTCTAGGACTTCACTTAACTTGAAGAAATTAATCAATTAGCATATTTTAATAATGTGAAAAACAAATGAGAGTATAATGCATAATGAATACTTTCCATTAAATATTTCTTGACTTTGAAGACCATATTGGAAATAATGGCTCTTTGATTAGTCTCAATCATTTGTTTCTAGGATCACAGTTCTACAAATGGGAAAGTCTGAATGTTTTAAAGCACTCAACAAAATCTTTGTGAAGTCTGCTTCAATACATCTGTTCAAGAAGTGAAAAGACTCTTGTGGGATCACACCAAGTACTCAAATACCACTCTTACCTTTCTTCAGTGTGGTATCAGAAAATTCACCTAAAATACGTCAGGGAAATGGTACTCAGTTCTTCTGGCACTTGCAGACATTCCAGTGCTTTAGTACCATGTTGTTTTATTGGTCTTAAACTTATAAATGAACTATGGGCACCCTCCTATTTTATTGCTTGCAGATAAGATTTACTCTGTACCTTTCTACTCATAAAATTAGTTCTTTCTCAATTTCCTTCCGGTAGTATCTATGAATTTTCATTTTGTATATTTTAAAACGTTAATATGGTGGCCTAGCTCACCCTTCAAAGTACTTAGGGATCTAACAAAGACCATAATTTGAGAGGAAAAATGAACCATCTAAAAAAAAAAAAAAGAAAAAAAAAGAAAAATGAACCATCTTTCCTCTCAAGGTTAATATTTCAAAAATGATCACGGTAGAAAAAAAATGATCATGGTAGGATAGTTGACACAAGTCTGAGATTTCCAAAGGGGTTTGGCACTGGAACTATATTTTTTGCAATACAGGTTTAAATACCTTGCATGGTAAAACATTTCTAGAGTCCAAGAACTGGAAAGAAGACAAGTTATCAAGGGTGATTAGGTTTAGCAGGTACAATTTCCCTATACCTCAGGTATCTCCCCACCACCCCCGGCGCTGTCTCTAGGAGCACTTTGTGATAAATAAAATGAAATTATCCTCACCTGGGGGTTTGCACTGACAGGCATAAATCCAGGTAAAACGCATTTGTACGATGCAGCCAAGTATATGACTTAGTGTGCCTACAATGGGATTCCTTTGGGCCTGTAAATTGACAGGCACAGCCAGGAGGATTATGTAAATAACCAAGGGAATGAAATGTGATATAGAGGATGTCAGTCAATCCAGTCAGGCTGTAGAGCAAGAGGCAGCATGTACCTGGCAGCACACTGGACTGAAGGGAGAGGCTAAAAATGGAAGCAGTTACTTTTTATAGTCGTGTTTCTCAAGGGGGCATATGCTACGTACTTGTGGTAGACAATACACTGTGCTACTGTGCGAGATTCTAAATCATTCCATAGTTTGTTGCTTACAGCTCTCTTGAGCAAACTTTAGGCTTCTGAATTTAGTGTGCTCTGCTTTCATAACAAATTTTTTAAATCTCTGTTAAATGTGGGACACCTGGGTGGCTCAGTGGTTGAGTGTCTGCCTCCTGCTCAGGGTATGATTGCCAGTCCTGGGATCAAGGCCCACAATTGGCTCCCCGCAGGGAGCATGCTTCTCCCTCTGCCTATGTCTCTGCCTCTCTCTCTGTCTCTCATGAATAAATAAATAAAAATCTTTCAAAAGATAAAAAATAAAACTCTGTTAAATGTGTTCATGCTTAGAGGAATGCTTTCTTGCATCATTCCCTAGCACCATGATAAGTGTTCACTGGTGTAATTAATAATTATTGATTGGTTCACCCATTGAAGCCATCCATGTACTATTCTAGTTTCTGGAGACATAATGCTAGCAAAGCTCAGTCCCATAGTGCCCCAGTGGATGTGACTGATTCACAGATACTCTAGTGTGCTAAAAGCCCCAACAATCTTAAGAGGTCTTAGAAGGTTTCCTGGAATAAAGTCCTAGTAATGCTAGGACCTGAAGTAGCAATTGACCAAATAAAGGAAAGAGGGAAGGTGGGGAGGAAAAGAAAAAGAATAAAGAAAAGAAAAAAACAGAGATAGAGAGCTTTACAAATAGAGAAAAATAGTCTAATAGTATATTCTAATATGCAAAAGGAAGAGAGCAAGTTCTGTTCAGGGAAATAATGTCATGTGATGAAGATCAGCATTTATGGGCAGTGGAGTGAGCAGTGAGCAAGGAGGTAAGACCTATACCATGAAGCAAATTTAACACTCCATGATAAGAAGCTTCAATTTAAGCACCCAAGGTACAATTGGAGAGCCACTCACCAGGTTTTAGCAGCAAGTTGACAGCCAGATTTGTGTTTCAAAAGGATTTGTCTGGCTCTGTGGAATAAGGATTAGAAGGACCAAGGTATAGGGAAGATACATCAGAGGGACCAATCTTGAGTCCGTCTTGTCTGTCTGCATTTCTTGTTCCTTTCCAGTAAGGAAATATTTTAAGTGCTCATTCAACCATTGTGAACTGCAATGGGGACTTTTTTTTCCCCCAAATAATTACCATAGAAACACAACTATCATAGAAACCACAACTTGGAAAAAAATCTCATAATTATATGGAAACAAATTGCTAAGGTCATTAGGTCTAACCCCTGCCTTCCATACAAACCAATGTCTTAAAAGTCAAGAACATTTACCCAACCATTATTTCTCTGGTATGTTGCAATTGCCCTAAATGAGCTATTCTAGCATTTTCTGGCCCTTATAAATAACTCCACAGCACAGTGCCTGCAAAATTATAGAAGTTCAATAAATATCTGATGAAGTATTATTTAAAATAATCTCTTAAGGGTGCCTGGGTGTCTCAGTCAGTTAAGCATCTGCCTTCCACTCAGGTCATGATTCTAGGGTATGGATGGAGCGCTGCATTGGGCTCTCTGCTCAGCAAGGAGTCTGCTCCTCCTTTTTCCTCTGCTGCTCCCCTTGCTTGTGCTCTTCCCACCCCCACCACTCTCAAATAAATAAAATCTTTAAAACATTAAAAATTAAATAATATCTTCTGATATTGTATAGCGTAGTACAGATGGAATCCTTTTGCTAGCCAGCTTCTGCACCTATCTCTTCCTTAAGAAAAGCTTTCCTGAAAATATTCCATTGTTGTGCCCAAGATTGCGAATCCAAGAAACCACCAAGGAGCCGACACCGATGCAAACACACGAGGGTTTATTTACAAGCTCGAGCTTGGGTCCAAGTATACCCGACACAGCGGAGCAGGGACTTGGACCCCAAGGTGGGTTACAGCTGGTTTTTTATAGGCTGGTCTAGGGGATTTTCAGAAGGGGTGGAGGAATTTCTCAAGTTCTGTTTACATTCTGTTGTGGGGCTTTCAAGGGCATTGAGCTCTGTTCTCATTCTAATATGGGACTTTCTACCAGGGGCGTGGGCTCTGTTATCTTTCTGATATGGGATCCCCTGCCGAGGACATTGAGGACATTCTGCAGTTTTTCCTGTAAAGTTAATTTTTCTCAGCCTCCACACCATCAGCTTGATAATACCCTTTCTCTAAGCACTCAGTGTAGGTGGGAATGTGTGTGATGGAGGGAGTCTTTTATTTTTATTTATTTGCTTATTTAAATAAATTTATTTTTTATTGGTGTTCAATTTGCCAAAATATAAAATAACACCCACTGCTCATCCCGTCAAGTGCCCACCTCAGTGCCGGTCACGCAGTCACCCCCACCCCCTGCCCACCTCCCCTTCCACCACCCCTAGTTCGTTTCCCAGAGTTAGGAGTCTTTCATGTTCTGTCTTCCTTTCTGATATTTCCCACTTACTTTTTCTCCTTTCCCCTTTATTCCCTTTCACTATTTTTTATATTCCCCAAATGAATGAGAGCATATAATGTTTGTCCTTCTCCGATTGACTTATTTCACTCAGCATAATGCCCTCCAGTTCCATCCATGTCGAAGCAAATGGTGGGTATTTGTTGTTTCTAACAGCTGAGTAATATTCCGTTGTATACATAGACCACAGCTTCTTTATCCATTCATCTTTCGATGGACACTGAGGCTCCTTCCACAGTTTGGCTATTGTGGACATTGCTGCTAGAAACATCGGGGTGCAGGTGTTCCGGTGTTTCACTGCATCTGTATCTTTGGGGTAAATCCCCAGCAGTGTAATTGCTAAGTCATAGGGCACATCTATTTTTAACTCTTTGAGGAACCTCCACACAGTTTTCCAGAGTGGCTGCACCAGTTCACATTCCCACCAACAGTGCAGGAGGGTTCGGAGGGAGTCTTTTAAAGAGTAACTTTTAACTGTGAACTTCGGCATCAAGCTAATTTAACTCCAATCATTCTATAATGGCAAAGCACTTTGGACGTGACCTTTCCCAGCGTCATGGAGGAGAAGGCGTTTCACCCCTAAGCAATTATTCCTGTTGTCCTCTCTCACTACATTTATGGAATCAGCCCTCCATTCTACCTGCCTCAAAATGCAGTGTCATTCATGTGTTGCCTAATTGGAAAAATCTTTATCATATTTCCTGCCCACATAATAAACATGTAAATGTCAAAGGCTGCCTGAATAGTGGCTTTGAAACCAAGATTGCTTCAGGGGAAGTTTAAAGCTGCTTAAACCCAACTGCCTTCAGCAGGACAAGCTGATTGATTGGTTAAGGACTATCTGCAAGCTGGGGAGGGGTGGAGATCTATTAGTCTACTCACATTATATTTAATGCAGAGAACTTTATCAGTTGCATAAAAATAATTTCATTTTTTAAAGTAGGGAAAGCTCATGTTAATGTTTAATTTTTCCTTGTTGCATGTCATTTGAGTCAGATTATTATCATCCATGGCAAATAAGTACCTAATGAGCAGTTTGGGAATATAAAGTTCATATGGAATCATGCATGACAAAGATTGAAAGGCAGGCCCATCTAGTCCAAAGCATTTTTTTCTCAGTTGGGGACACAGAGGTCTTGAAAGCCCAGGTGGCTCCACCTGCCCAGGCTCACATTGCTGATTTTCAGAGGGATGGAACTGGGACCCTAGACTCCTAACTGGGATCAGGGCTCTCTTCACTCCATCCTGCATTTTGATTGTTATATTGGGATTTTCTAAATTGGATTGTGAACTACTAAAGAATTAAAAAAAAAAGAAAAAAAGAATAGTCAACAGTCATTTGCAAGGAATGATTTTACATTTTGACCAATTATAACCATTGACTTCTGTGAAGGTTATTTTCTTTTATTTGCCTGCTTTTGACTTCCTACTGCCAATAATTAGCTAAAATTTCACAAATGCGTGTGAACTTTTGTGTATAATTTTGTCTTCCCTAGTAGCTATGTACACCCAAATTAACCCTTCTGGCTTTGAGGCTAATTCTTAACATAATCATTGACTAACTTTCACAGATTGTTTGTCTAATAGGTAACTTCTATGATATATTAACCCACATTGTCTATTCACTTGATTCCCTAATTCAGAGAAGGCTATCTAACTAAGGAATGAATTCTTTTTGCTCTCAAAGCTCTTAATCCTCTCATCCTTTTAATAACAGAGCAAAAGACACCGCAATGGATCTTCTAAAGTCATATAGGATCCTGAGGAAGGGTGTTAACATAGATCCTCTATTATATCACTATGAAATGCCTAGAAGAGTTGCAAGGGCTTGTGATTTTAAACCTAGATCTTTCTAAGAAATTATAATTTTAGTGAGAATTCTCTTCATTAAACACTCTTCCCATCAGATTGTTGGATGTAATGAATCATTATCCAACCATGGCTGTGATAGCCAGATTTGGAGAGACAACTGAAAAGAACAGTCTGCTGATAACAGAGCCCTGCCATTTCTCTTCAAAAGTTTGTTCTTTGGGCAACCTGGGTGGCTCAGCAGTTTAGCATTGCCTTCAGCCCAGGGCTTGACCCTGGAGACCCCGGATCCAGTCCCACTTCAGGCTCCCTGTATGAAGACTGCTTCTCCCTCTGCCTGTGTCTCTGCCTTTCTCTCTCTCTCTCTGTGTCTCTTATGAATAAATAAATAAAATCTTTTTTTTAAAAAAAAGTTTGTTCTTTGAGTCATGGCTGCTTCTCTTTCACGAATCTGCTATCAGGGTACCTATCTCCACAACAGTGGCTTCTTAAGGATTATTACTTCCAGTCGTTTTATTTTTTTTTTCCAGGAATTATTTATCAAGCTAACATATGATGCAATATATTATCTTTTGTATGTCATATTTAATATTGTAAATAGTATAATCTCATATGCAAGCATAAAAAATTCTTGAAATAATACATGCAATTCATTTGAATATATTAGTTTACTGCCTTTTTAAAATGCTGATCTCAACCCACTAAATTCATATCTTTACATTTTTAGTTTGACAATGAATTTGACTGATTATTTGATTTGTCACTTAAAAATACTGTTTTGAGCCAAATTATTTTTTTTAAAGGCCTGGTAAAAATAATTTCTGGATCTTGTTAGTAATTTTTGGTTTTACTTTGTAAGTCACAAGAGGCTGTTGAAGAATTTTAAGAAAAAAAAAAAGGGATGATCTTTTGGTATTTTATTTTGTACCCAATTAACATTTTAATTGAGGATAACAAACAATCATTAAGCAGCTGACATTTTAATTAATTTTCCCAACTAAAAAGAGCCTGATGGAAATAATTGTTAAGTCTGATTTAAATATTTCTCCTTAAAAATAAATAAATAAATACATAAATAAATATTTCTCCTTGCACAGTGACCTCAAACTACCCGTGAACAGAAACATTCCCCACTTTTTTCCAGCTTTATTGTATTAGCCATACAATTTTTCTTAAGATGTACAATGTATTGGTTTTTTGCACATATATATTGCAAAACAGTTACCACCATTAGTGTCAGCTAACAACTTCATCACATCACATAATATTATTTCTCTTCTGTGGTGAGAACATTTAAGATCTACTCTCTTAGCAACTTTCAAGTATATGGTACAGTACTGTAAACTATCGTCACTATACTGTATATTAAATCCCCAAACTTATTCATCTTATGACTGGAAGTCTGTACTCTTTGACCAACATTTTCCCCATTCCCCCAACCCTCAGGCCCTGAAACCACCATTCTAGTCCTGTTTCCCTTTTGGTATTTTATTTATTTATTTATTTTTTATTTTTTATTTTTTTTCCCTTTTGGTATTTTAAAAGACAATTCTGGCTGTGCCATGGAGCATGGCTTGCAGGAGATGGAGATATCCCAGGTGTCCACCATCTGTACAAGAGTTTGGAGCCTCACTGAACATCGGGGGCAGGGGGGCGGGGGGGGGGGAGGAATCTGCTTCTTCTTATCATGACTTAGCTCCAGGTGCCCAGGAATCAATTAGAAGGCCAGGGTTTTAGGATGGTGATTTTCATGTGAGCGAAGGTCAGATCAAGGAAACAAGGAAGTATGGCAAGGAGGTTATGAATTAGTCTAGTCTTTTGGAGCTGGAGCTCCAAAATATATATACAATCTAATGTTATCTTAGCCCTGTGTATTTTATTATCCAAATTACTTTGGTATTTTACTCACTCAAGTATCTGTTCATTTAAGTGTATCAAACAATTAATATGTGTTAAGATTGTGCTAAGAGTCAGGGTTTAAGAGAAATGAGGCAAATTTCTGGTCCTGAAAAAAATCACATATCTTATATTTCAGTATTTATTTCCTTTTTTGTGCTTCTTATGTACTTAGTAAAACTAAAAAAAATCTAGCCTGGCTTTGTTTTAGTGACAGGAACCTCTACCATTAAAAAAAAGGAAAGAAAGAAGAAAGAAAAAGAAGAGAGAAAGAAAGAAAGAAAGAAAGAAAGAAAGAAAGAAAGAAAGAAAGAAAGAGAAAGAAAGAAAGAAAGAAAGAAAGAAAGAAAGAAAGAAAGAAAGAAAGAAAGAAAGAAAGAGAAAAAGAGAAAAAATACTCAGCACCATGGAAACGAGGGAACAAATCTGGAGCCACTTGGTTCCAAGTGTACCTCCCTATGGAGACAGTGCCTCTAGTAATAAAAATCTTTTGAGGTTCTGTATTTTGTTTAAGAGAGTTGGCATTCCCTTAATCCTACATCATAATCTTAACAAATATCTTTTCAAAACATGTTGGGTTAACTACTAAGAAAATCAGTTGTTTGTCATCAAGAACCAAAAGATGAATGAAAGACACTTTCCATTATTCATAAACGCATCTCTCTAAATGTATTTAAGCCACCAGCGAGTAATGCTGGCAACAGCTGAAACAGGTTTACAAAATACTAAAGGACATGTGATAAAGATCTGAGCAGTAACATAGAACAGAAATAAGGGTTATTCAAAGCACACTTTCCCCCAAACTCCAGCACACACAATAACTCCCTCTGTGGAAGGCTCCGGTGGAAGATCAAAGAACTAACACTTGAGACTCTATCAAGAAATCTGGTCGTTAAAGAGCCAAAAATGTAGATCAGAATCTTCTTTCAGATTAACTCAGCATATGAAGCAGAAGAAAAATGGGCAAGATAACTTTCCAGTGAAGTAAAGAAGAAAACAAGTTAAAATAAAAGAAAGCCATACTCTATAGTTAGTTCAAAGTGGACCTTTAAAATATGAATGCTTCAATATTTCATCTGTTAACCTGCAGACTGTCTTGTCTCCTACTAAATTGTTGATTATTTGACCCACATTCTTGAAAATTATAAAACTACTATATAAGTTTAAAGTGCTAAATGAGAAACAAGGAAGTTCTGGAAAGTCTTCAATAATCCTGGTAATATCACTGCAGGGGAACTGGATTAAATGGCAAACCATTCTTGGGTATTCAGTATTTCTATATGTGCTTTGTCATGCCTAACAAATACTTCTTTCTTCTTAAACTTGCAAAATAAAATAATAAAATGAAATTATCTCTAAGGCACCTTTCAACCTTAAGATCTTGTATATTCAAGCCTTTTGAAGGAATTGCCACTTGGTTAGAATATATATTATTTTTCTATAATATATATTATTATATTGTTATAATATAATAATACACATAATAGCATAAGAAATATATATATATATATTATATATGCATAAGAGAAAAAATTTGTCACTAAAGAATATGCCTAAACTGTAACATTTCTAATAGAGGCATCATGAGATGGGTCTCGAAGAGCTCTGAATGCTACCATCTTGATGGATAATTTGGATAATTAAAACGTTACATAAAAGCCCCAAATGGGCATTTGACTTCACACAGCATCTGTTGACAAAGACCATGTCTTTAACCTGAGGAAAATGCAGTCTTCCCTGGAATTTAATCTGTGTGTTAGGGCCTGACCTTTCATTTCTTGCACAGTGAGTCAGCATTATTTGGTAAAGCTTTACCAGCATTATTTGCTGGTAAAGAACATAAACGAATTCTCACACTAGTTGTTATGTAACCCATAAAAATAAAATCTATACCCCTCTTTTTTCCCCATGGCATTCTCGCAATGCTGCACCTCATTCCAAACCCAAAGACAATTATGTATGCTCTTTCAAAATAGTGCATACACCTTGTGTATACAAACACCTGGAGTCATGTTTCTATTTGGTTGCTGTGGTGGTACCCACAATAGCATTTTTGTGGTAGGTGTGCTGTTTGCACCAAAACTCAAATTCAAGCTTGACTTATAGATATGAGAACCTACGAAACACAAACAAACTCCATGTGACTACATTGTTTTGTATGTGAATAGTACTTCCTAGAAATCTGTGGAGATAATTAGCTCTTTGGTAGAAACCTGAGAGGTCCAGTGGGGGGCCTTGCTCTGAGAAAAAGACTACATAATAAAAAATTTTTTTTTAAATTGGACGTTCTCTATCATAACAGTTCCAGTCTTGCTAAAATGGTTGCTTTTTAACAATCATTTTGTGGCTCTTCATGAGAGGGAGCCATTGTGGAAGAGATTAGAACATTATATCAAGCATATTAGCTCCTTTTTTTTTTTTTTTTTGCATATTAGTTTCTGAACATACAATACCTTAGTTTATCTAAAATGTGTGAGTCTTGAAGCAACCATTAGGTATTAGTAGGTAGAAATAGGGCAGCTCCGGTGGCGCAGCGGTTTAGCGCCGCCTGCAGCCCAGGGCCTGATCCTGGAGACCCAGGATCGAGTCCCACCTTAGGCTCCCTGCATGGCGCCTGCTTCTCCCTCTGCCTCTTTCTTTCTCTCTCTCTCTCTTTCGCTCTCGCTCTGTATCTCTCATGAGTAAATAAAATAAAGTCTTTAAAAAATAATAATAAAAAAATAATAATAGGTAGAAATATAGATTATTGGATGGTGGCCAGTAGATCCAAGTCCCAGAAGGAGATACTTTTAATGTACTGCATTATTCAGGTCTATAATCTCTTGGATTGTTATATAACATTTCACTTCACTATTTGAAAATGCTTCCAAACCACAGAATGTCTTCTGCATCGCAAATAAGTTACTGTGCCAACATACTTCTGCCACCCTGTTGAGCCACATTAGTGGATGAGTTCTCTCAGCACAAAGTATTTTTTGAGGGACTAGATTCACTTGGTTCACAAAAATCTGGGGTTTTATTATTCATGCATTCATTCAGTCGATCGACATGTGTCTGCTCTGGCTTTTGCTAAGAGCTATAGGGCAGAGGGTAGTGAGGAAAGTAAAGACAATTAAGAAACAGTTCCCATCTTCAAGCTGCTCAGAGTCAAGGATAGAAAACAGACACATAATCATAATTATAACACAATGTGATTAAGATTATAAGCGAGACCAGTGCAAAGTGTCGTAACAATAGAGGGGTTAGAAATTAACAGGTGGAGCCTAAAAAAACTTTAAAAGGTAGAACTGAACCTAGGGACTGAAAGTTACATTTAAGCTGTTCAGAGAGGAGGGATTAAGGCTTGCATGATAGAGAGTGCAATACTGTAAGTTATAGAATCTTAAAAGATTAAAGTATATTAGGAACGTTAAGGCAATAGTGATTTCTTTGGGTGATGATGTTTTACAACCTAAAATGTGTTAGGGAGTCTATGGGAGATGACAGGGAAGATAGAATGAGTTCTCAACCTGTGTACCTATGAGCCAGGCAAGAGGACTGTGCTCATCCCATAAAAAACTGGAAGGCTTTGAAGGTTTTTTTGAGCTGGAAAATTAGAGACATGATTATCATTTTATTTGATAGTGATAACTTTGGAAGTCATATTTAGTAAATATCTATTCATTTTTAGCCTGACCTACCAGCTTTTGTTTTGAATATTGCCCCTTCTTCCCTGCTCCTTGTGATTCTGGTAGGGCTGGTAAACTCAACAAGTCTTCACCTCTTTCCACGATGAGGTCAGGCATGTGGCACAAACTTGCTATTCAAAGTGGCCCAGGAGAGAGCCTGACCCAAGAGAGCTTGATGTAGGCCTTTGGGGCAAGGAGGGTGGATGGCATTCATGCTTTGGGACATTATGCTGCTGTCTCTGGAATTTCTAGCTAAAAGACACATGTAAGCCCCTGCTCCTGGACCATCTTTATTATTCTGTGGCCGCAACTTCTTCTTAGGAGGCCAATGTTGAAGAAAATTGAGTTGAAGGATAGAGAGAGAGAATTCTGATGGCATCATTTGAACCCCTGTATTAGCTAAGTTTCAAATCAACTCTATTCTTCAATTTTTTTATTCAATACATTATTTTTGTTGTTACTGTTGATTTCACAAACATAGTTTGATTTTGATTCCTGTGTTTATAATTGAAAATGTTCTCACTAAGGCAGAGAGTAAAAGTCAGGTAAGATTGGAAGCAGAGAGATGTACTGAGCGGAATTAAAGTAATCTAGAAGAGTGAAGATAAAAGCCTGTACTGAGACAATGGAGCTAAAGAGGAGAGGATATATCCAAATGTCTGAATCCCGAATGAACAAGATTCAGTGAGTTATTAGATGTGAGAGAAAATGAAGAGTGACAGATGCTATCTATAAAACACGCTCTGCCATAACATCGAGGCAAGTGAAAGGGTGCATTCTTAACTAAAATGAATGAATGAAAAAGCAGGATATGCTTTCGTTCTCCTTGGGGCTCAGTCCAAGGAAATCCATATGGTATATTGAACCCTGGTAAATAGCCAATATGAAGAAACAGAGGCCGTGTGTTCAATGTTTTCCCTGGTACTATGGGAGTCAAGTTCCAAGCCCAGTGTAATTATTTGACATAGCACTTGATGTTCCTTCATCTGAAAGCTGGGCACTGTCAGATGTGACATGCCAGCTAAGCTGAGTGCCCACAAAAGGATGAGGATGACTCACTGCGCTCTGCTTCTATGTTTGCCACTGCTCTGAATGGGATAGAAACTTAAACCCTCATCTTTGAAGCCGATCTTTGTGGGTAACTCCAAGCAGAGCAGTAATTCAATCTCCAGTTCCCAGAGGTATAAGTGATAGTGATTTCAGAGAGATGATGCCACATCTGTGCCAAGATACAACTGGAGAAGAACTCCTTTGCCTTGATTCAAGAGCTCTAGATTAATCTTGTGTGATTAGTCCAATATGATGGAATGAAAAAAGGCAGACTAAGCAGGGGCTTAAAATAGAGGTTAGCTCTTAGAAAAAAAAAAAAAAAAAGAAGAAGTCAAGTTATACAGTATGTGTTACAAGTCTGTAAACTGTAAAGAGCCCATTCAAATTTTCATGTAAAGCACCAAACTTCAGTGCAAAGAGAATGAGCAGGAGGCCCACTTGTGAAGGGACATGCACAATAATGACTCAAAGTACTTTGTTTAGCCTCATGGGCAATCAAATAAATATTTATTAAAACTAAGACAAAAAGTACCATTTCATTAATAACTTGAAGGCAGGAAATTAAAATGTTTAAGTGAAATCATCACTTTGGAATTAAGTGTGACAATATTTAATTAATGATATTTAAAACCATGTAATAGCATTACCCTTAGTTGATATGCCTATTCCTGTGATTATGTCTTCAGGATATGATTCAGCATAAGAAAAAGGTATATGCATAAAATGTCTACTATAATACTCTCTATAATATCAAAAAATATTAGAAAAAGTTTGACAAACAAAAAATAGGGAATTAATACGTAAAAATATCCCAAAAATGTGAATAGGCACAAATATTATAATTGTAAAGCAGTTGGAAATATGGAAAGTAAGATAACCTGTGAAAAAGAGAAACAGTATACAAAGTCATGTATGTACCACACAGACAAAAAGTATACATTTAGAAAGACTAAGTTGACTCAAATAAACTAAACAGAAACAAATATACACGTATTGAAACTTAATATATGACTGAAATTAAAAGAAGGACAAAGAGGAACAACTACTCAATAAATAGTGCTGGATAACACAAAGGCAAAATCAATTCCAGATCAGTAAAAAAAAAAAAAAAAAAAAAAAAACCTTTAACATGAAATGCAAAATTCAACATTTTTCTGGCTTCAGGGCAAGGAAAAATTTCTTAAATCAGATCGTAAAAACTTTTACCATAGAAGAAAATTAACACTTAATTAACCTCATGAAAATCAAAACCTTCTGTTCATCCAAAGACACCCTGAAAGGGGTAAAAATACATGCCACAAATTGAGAGGAGATATTTGTAATGTATAGCTAACAAGGACTAGTATACAGAATACAGCAAGAATTGAAAACTGGGTAGAAGCCATGAATGCATGCTTCATAAATAAGGAAATATAAGTAGCCATTAAACAAGTGAAAAGATTCTTGAACTCATTAATAATAAAATAGTTATAAATTAAAAACACACTGAGCTATTTCATACCAAGTTTGCTATATACAGTTGCATGGATCGTGCACTGCTCAACTCTGGGGAGCATCATTCCCATGCACTCAAATGTGAATGTCACCCCTCTCAAACTGTGAAATGCATTGGCCCTGTTTCACAACCACAAAACTGGCAGATATTCAAAAGTCTGCAATATTGGCAAGGATGTGAAACAATAAGAATCTCAGTCACTGCTTACTGAAGTGTAAATTGGTTCAACCACTTTGAAGAACAGTTTGTCATTATCCAGGATGATTAATGGCAAGTTTAGAAGAGGAATGGGAAAGAATACTGAGTAATGATGAACACACAATTGAGCAGATATTCAAAATAAAAATGTGAAATAGTACCAATCAGCATAAAATTTTCCAGATGTACTTAGAAGCCTGGCAACAAAAGTGAGGAAAGCAGATCGAGATAGGAATAAACAAAACAAAACAAAACAAAAACCTGTCATATGTTACACTGTGTGTTAACTAATTGGAATTTGGATTAAAACTTAAAAAAAAAAGATTTAAAAAGAAATGGGATCCCTGAGTGGCTCAGTGGTTGAGCATCTGCCTTCAGCTCAGATCGTGATCCCAGGGTCCTGGGATCGAGTCCCACATTGGGCTCCCTGCAGGGAGTCTGCTTCTACCTCTGCCTATGCCTCTGCCTCTCTCTCTGTGTCTCTAGTGCATAAATAAATAATATCTTTAAAATAAAATAAAATGTTACTGGAATAGAGTCACATCCGTTCATTTATGTAGACTCTGTGGCCACTTTAGCTCTACAATAGTGAAGATGAGTCCTTGTAATAGCGATGGTATGGCCTGCTAAGGCCTGAAATATTTACTATCTCACACATGGCAACAGTTTGCTAACCCCTAGACAAAACATTAGGCAAACTAAAAAAGAAAAAAACAAATAGAATGCTTGATGAAATTAAAAAATATGTATTTTAGTGAAACAACGAGAAGATTCTTATTATCATGGAGAGGAATTTCAGGATTCATTTTTTTTTAATTTTTATTTATTTATGATAGTCACACAGAGAGAGAGAGAGAGAGAGAGAGAGAGAGGCAGAGACACAGGCAGAGGGAGAAGCAGGCTCCATGCACCGGGAGCCCGACGTGGGATTCGATCCCGGGTCTCCAGGATAGCACCCTGGGCCAAAGGCAGGCGCTAAACCGCTGCACCACCCAGGGATCCTCCAGGATTCAATTCATGTATGCTAAGTTGGAGTTAAACTGGAAGATAACAGGGTCCAGAGTGTATTCCTGCCAAACTTTTATCAGTTTGTGACTAAATGTAGCAGATTTTGTGATATCTAGTAAGCACAGTGGAAAATCTGGAACAGAAGGCCAAATATTTCTCAGGAATTGAAAAAGTCTTACCTCAGTGTTCTCATCTGTTAAATGGGAAAAAAATAGTTATATTTTTTATCTGGATTTATAAAAACAATTAGCAGAATTGGGTTCATAATGATACATAACTCTCAGTTGTCATCATTTTTGTCTTTGTTTTAGCTAATATAATTCTTTGAGATTTTTATTTTGAATAATGAACAAAATTCCAGTAGCTACAATTTTTGAAGTGTATAAGTTCAGGCCAATGGAATGGGATCATCAGCTACTGGATACTTCATTGGTATGAATCCAGGATGCAACAGGGTTTAGTATGGATTTACTAAGTGAGATGCCTTTCTAAGCCACATGCCTAAAAGGAGCTCCTTTTTTGTGTCCTTGGTTCTATATTTACAAAGAGTGATTTTACTTACTCAGTTTTTATGAATTCCCTGCTTTACACTTTTTAGGGAGAAGTCCACCAGCCTCTTTCTATATGTTGACTGAGGTAAAAGAATTTGTCCCTGCGCACATCAACGACAGCCCTGATAGGGAGGCATGTAAAAAAGTTCCCCTATAGGGTCAGTCCCCACTCAAATGGTAGTTGAAAGAAAAATAGTTATGCAAGGCCAATTTCAATATCCTGGAATGGTATACTTGGGTAAGGAATGAATAGCTTACAATTCTATGCAACAGAGTGGAACCTCTGTACCCAGGTGCTTCTTAAGATCCAAAGAAACAATTTTTTTTTTGGCATTAGTTGTGTATTTCTTGAAATTTTGCAGTTTGAAAAACCTAAATTAATGTTTGGGGGAAATTTTTTTCATGGAAAATCAACTAGTTAATGCACATTGAACTTCCCAGAGCTCTTCTAGGACCTCATACTGTTGAAGTTTATTTTCTTGGAGGAACAGTTTGGATTACCTACAGATACTATTAGGAGATTATATGTGTCTATGATGTTCATGATGCACTTATTTAAGAAAGTCATTCTTTATATAGGAGCATAAGGGAGAGAAATGTGCCATTGCTTTTATGTCTAGGAAAGTTGTATCCTAGAGAACCACCTCCCAGTGGTATAGAAGGAGGCTTTGAAATCTGGGTGCAGGACAAATCATGATGCTATCACCTGAAGAAAGTCATTTCCTATGTTTACACATCATTTGTTTTTAAAATGCTTAAACTCCACATTCTAAATTGCCGTTTTGTGCTTTAATGCTATACGAGTCTGACTTCAGAGAGAAAGACATTCCCGATTCTCAGGACATTGTACACTTTCCAAAACTAATCACGATGACTTACAAAGGTTTTGGATTAATACCTACCTTTGTTTCCTTCTTTGAGGGAGGGAGAAATGTGAGAGAAATCGTCCTTTATCCTCCAAAAAATGATCAGAAACAACAAGAAAAATATACAAAAGTTACCCTTTTAGAATATTCTTGAAGTGTTATCCAATATATGCTAATCATTATTTATGTTGTCACAATATCTAAGAATTGAGACTGAAACAATAGGACATGGAAGCAAAATATTTTAAGTGGCATGAAACCCAAATTTCCCCAGGGCAACCATTCCTGGATCAGTTTGAAAGTAGTTAAAACTCTGTTTCTCAGGGTTTTTATATCCATGTTGTTGTAAGGTCCAGAGCCCCATCAAAAAACTTCCATTATTTGGAGTCGTTCTTGGGTTGTCACCTATGGTCAAGAATAAGCTTCTATCTTCTTCCCCTTTATATTTTTTAAAAAGGTGAAATTTTCATAACATAAAATTAACCATTTGAAAGTGAACAGTTCAGTGGCATTTAATCCTCACAATACGGTTCACTCACAATTCTTATCTAGTTCCAAAATATTTCTATCACTCTAAAGTAAAACTCCTTACCCATTAATCAGTTTCTCCCCAGACCCTGGCAACCACCAATCATCATTATCGCTCATTTGCTTCTTCTTTTGTGATCCATTCTTTTTAGTAATGCCTCTTACAAGCTTTTTGCTGCCCAAAGAATCATCTGAGAGTACCTTGTTGCTGCCTTTTACAGCTGAAGAAAGCTGATTCTAGAGCCAAAGGCACATTCCCTCTCTTAGTGGTCACTAAGCTGCCAATTCCAAGTCTCTGCTGCCTGAACACTACCCTGTCTCCCTGGCTATTCTATCTCCTGGGCACTGCTCTGAGCTCTGTAACTTTGCTGCCACAGCTGATATAGTGGTATCTTCAAAAATGGCAGGTGATCGTTTATTTTCTGGGTTCATTAATGCCGCTAAGCTAATGTCTAAAGAATATATCTGTCTCTTTGTCATGTGGGTAACAGAAATAGATTGAGGACCTCTGGAATTTCTTCATGTATCTGGAAGCTTGACTTTGCATTAACCAGTAACTTTTTCATTAATTAATTTTAGCCTATTCTGTCCTTATCATTATGATGAGAGACCATGTTTGGGAAAAGGGTGCTGGGGTAGCCCGGGGGCGGGGCTCAAGGGTTTAGCGCCGCCTTCGGCCCAGGGTGTGATCCTGGAGACCCAGGATCGAGTCCCACATCAGGTTCCAGCATGGGGCCTGCTTCTCCCTCTGCCTGTGTCTCTGCGCCTCTGTGTGTGTGTGTGTGTGTGTGTGTGTGTGTGTGTGTGTCTCATGAATAAATAAATAATATCTTTAAAAAAAAAGAGAGAGAGAAAGGGGTGCTGGGTAAAGAGAAATCTCAATAGGAAATAGCAAGTTTCAGATTCAACACTCATCTCTAACAACCAAAGCATTGTACAGACCCAGATTTATTTGTCTGATACTACCTTCACTTAGAGAATTACTCCCAGGAAGATCTTAGTTCCTGCTTTTAAAAATCTTCTTAATGAATTAATATGATCAGTTCTCCAGACAATTCCAAAAATATTTGAATACTAGTGGACTTTGAGTTTAGACTCATTCTGGAACTCTACAAATTTAACAATGTTGGAGCAATAATAAACTGATACGACTTTGTAACTTCAGCATAAATTGACCAAGAATTGCTATAAAAGTAAAAAACCTGAAATCTGCGTTACAGCCCCAAATTAAAAAAGATGTTTCTCTACAGATAAGCCTTTATGCATATAAGTAATAATTAAGCAACAAAAACTATAAGAGAAAAAAAAACATTTTCTGTTATTGACTGACATCTATGAGAAATAGCTTCCCCAAAATATGTACAAACTAAAAGTAAATAAGACATAAACCCAGCAGTTTAATGAAATAACTAGTTTTGCTTTTTTCTTTTTTTAAATGACTGTCTTCTTTTGGAAAAAATAATTTCCATGTCACTCATTATAGCAGACTATATCATGTGGAAATTCTCCTTAAAAAACACAGTTAAGAATGCAAGATAAAAATATAACAAATAGCTATCAAAAGCATACTTGGCTCAAAAAGAAAGCAAGAAACATCCCCAGAAGCCAAAAATCAGAGGAAACTAAGAATCAAGAGGTAAACAAACTGTTCTTGCCCTTGAGAATTTGTTGTCTTGATAGCCAAAGGGTTTGATAGCCAAGTAAAGAGAGTAGTCAAGGTTGTATGAAGAGGAGCTAGAAACTGAGACTCCATTTCCTGGAATGATTTACACTCACTAAATAAAGGAATAGAAAAATATGCCCTCTGAATCACTAGATGAATAGGCAGCAACATGGCCAGAGCTCCTTAGCCTAGGCTGTGGTGTAAAAGATTCATTTTTTCTTTGAGATTTTATAAACACAGGCTTATACTCTTTGTCTGTGTTCTATCACTTAAACATGAAGCTACCCTCCCAAATGCTAATAAGAGAAATATCAGAAAGATAACAATAAAATGTCCCTTCTGGGCAGCCCAGGTGGCTCAGCGGTTTAGCGCTGCCTTCGGCTCAGGGCCTGATCCTGGAGGCCCGGGATCGAGTCCTATGTCAGGATCCTTGCATGGAGCCTGCTTCTCCCTCTACCGGTGTCTCTTCCTCTCTCTCTCTCTCTCTCTCTCTCTCTCTCTCATGAATAAATAAATAAAATCTTTTAAAAATAATAAATAAAATAAAATGTCCCTTCTTCCTCTTACAGTACAGAGGAGCAGATATAATTTCATGTCTTAAATTTAGTTCTGATTAAGTGGTGAATTAAGAACGCTCACAAAAACATCTCAGTATGATTCTCCTTTACAGTATGAAGATTTGTATAAAAATGAACAATCCTGCTCTATTTCATAACACAGTCTTGGAAGTGTCATTTATACAAATGAGCCTTTAATGACATTGAGACTTTGGAGATTGTTGCATGTTTCATGAACTATAACCTTGATGAGCTTTTATGTGTTTTGCCCAAATAAAACTATTTGAGTTGACAAAATATTCTGAGGTTTCACTATTAGTCCAGAAGTACTTTAGACTTTCATTTTTTTTTTTTTTACCATTTAGATGTGAAAATATAACACATATGTGATTCTGTTGAATTCTTTGGTTAAATGATGATTTAAGATTATTCATCTTACTTAAATCAACACAATATAACACCAAAAAGAACATGATGATTTTTAAAAGAATCAAATAAAGCTCTAGAAAGAACAAAAACATAGTCACTGAAAATAAAAGCTTAATGGATACTCTAATCAGCAGACTAAAAATAGCTAAGTAGAGATTAAACTAGAGTACAGATTCGAGGAAATTATTTAGTATGCAACATGGAGAAATTAAGATGTGGGAAATAGGAACAGAAACTCAAGAATACAGAGATAAAATCAGGAGATCCAGCATATGTTTAATAGAAATGAAGGCTGAGACATCTACAAAACTAACGAAATATATAAACGAAAGTTATAAAACTCAGATTTAGGTATCAGAATACATCCCAAAAGGATAAAAAATGAAATATACATTTAGACATATCATAGTAAAAATGAGATTACCGTGAAAAAAGCAGATAGGAGAGTACATATAAATGGCTGACAGAAAGAAAAAGAGCTGCTGATGTAGAATTATCACTTAACATAAATTTTCAGTCAAGAACTTTTCATTGAAAAATTGAGAAAGTTTTCTCAAGAACTGATTCTGATAATGGCAGAACAAATAATGTAGACTGGATCTTCTACTGAAGAACAACAAGAATATCTGGACAAATATTTATTTAAACAAATCTCTTACAGATAAAAATTGCTAACCAGATGGTGAAAGTCTCAGGCCCGATTCTCAGGCAGGATGGAAGTCCTCGGAAGGAAGCCCACTGTTTGGGCTTTACATTGGGGAGCATTTCCTGGTTGCAGATAGCTAAGTATCTGAGAGGGTGTGCTGCCCATTTGACAATCTGGTGGTTCTTAGCTCAGAGCATGTGGAGACAGGAAGGGTAGCCTTGATGAAACCCTTCTACTTTGATCCTAGAATACCAGGGCCGAGATCTGTTTGGGGAAACCTAGGGATACTAGGAATCTAGCAGTAGCAAATGCACATATTCTTTGGAAGAAGATAATGTCACTGCTGTCATTTCTACAAGCACATTTTTCAATCCAATGCCCAGCGCCAAATAGCTAGCAAAGCCAGAAGAGGGCAAGACAACATGAACAAAAGCCAGAAAGAACAAAAGAAAAAATGTATTTCTCAGTGTAGAGATTTAGGCTTTGCACATCATCAGACATAGACTTTAAAAGATCTATATTTAAAATACAAAATTGGAAAGTTCACAAGACCTGGAAACTAACAAAAGGGTAATAAAGAAATAAATCTTGAACTAAAAATGGCCATTTTCAAAAGCTAACTGGGTGAATTATCTATTAAGAATTGGACGCAGATAAAGGAAGAATTAGTAAATTCATTAGGATAGGAGTTTTCTGTAATGAAGCCCAGACAGACAAAACAATGAAAAATGGAGGAGAGGGTACTAAAGGATACAGTGACGCGATCTATAAACATGGCTGGAGTCCCAGGAGAAGAGAGAAGATTCAATGCAATCCCAATTGAAATCCCAGAAGGCTTTTTGTGGAAATTGACAAACTGATTCTAAAATTTATGTAGCAACAAACAGGATCTAGCCAAAACAACTTTGAAAAAGAACAATGTTTAAGGGACAGCACTGTCTGACTTTAAAGACTCATTATAAAACAACAGTTGGTACAACAGTGTGGTGCTGGTCTAATGACTGACAAAGAGATTAACAGACCAGAATAGAGCCCAGGAATACGCCTACATATAGGCAGGCAGTTGATTTTCTATAGAGCTACAAAGGTAATTCCATAGAAAAGAAAAGGAATAGTCTCCTCAACAATGCCTTGCACCATTGGATAAATTCATGTGTAGTTGTTGGCAATGTTTTCTTCTTTAAAAAAAAAAAATGCATTACTGCAAGCATGTCCTGTTTTAATCAAAATATCTTTGTACCTTTTTTTTCTCTTTTCTTGCTCAGTATTACAAAGGACCTCACCTTCTTATTTTGTCAAAAAAGTCAACCTTGGGCTTTGTTGACTTTCTCCATTTTTTCTCCATATAATTCATGCCTCTTTGCTTCTATTATTACCTCCTCCTTCCACTTCCTTTAGATCCATACTGCTCTGGATTTCTTAGCCACTTAAAGTGAACAACTCATTCCATTTTAAAAATTTTCTTTGACATAATTTTCAGGAACAAAAACTTCCTTTTGAAGTATGTTTTTTCTCTTTCTTTCTTTTTCTTTTTTTTTTTTTTTTTTTTTTGGATGGGCCTCACAGATTTCAATACATGGTACTTTTATTATTGTACCTTTCTAGATATACTGATATTTTCGTTCCTAATGTAAGTCATCAAATGGAAATCCAATTTAGCTTTATCTTCTGCATCTAAGGATTTTTTAATATTAGAAAAACCCATAAATGTAACTGACAATATACAGAGTTAAGAAGAAAAATTATATAAAAAGCTAACGTGATACAAAAGAAAATAATTTTACAGCATTCAATGTACTCATAATAAAATAAAAGCTCTAAGAATGAATCAGAAGAGCCTTCTTTAATAATGAGTTTCTAAATGTAAACAAACTAAACCCATTATAAAGACCAATCTAAATGAGAAAACACCAGCACATACTGGAGAATATGGATCCATAGGGTTCTTTTCCACTGAAGGTAGAAGTATAAATTGATAGAACCAATTTGGCATTGTATCCCGAGGCTTAACATTCATATTCCTTAAGAACTTGCTAATTTGATTTCAGATATATAATCAAGAGAAATATACACAGGAATGTTTATAGAAGCACTATTCACAATGACAAATACCCAAAACCCATTATCAAAAGACTGGCTGAATAAACTACGATCAGAAAGGTATAATACACAACAGTCAAAATAAAGAAACCACAGTGACATGCAGTGATATTGTTGATTCCTATCAATGTAGTATTTCAGAAAAAAAGAAGTTCATTTTTATCAAGTTAGAAATAAATTTATACACACATGTACATACATGTCACTCTTGGAATACATAGAGACACAAAGGAAGTCCATCAAGAGAATAATGAACACAGGTTGCATAATTTCCTCATTTGGGTGGAAAAAGGGGGACAGAATAATCAGATAAAGGACCACAAGTATACATGTAGGTTATTTCCCAAGTATTTTGTTTTGTGTAATGACTTGCTAATGCTTATTGTTATTTTACTGAACTAACTATGGAACTTCCTCTTCCCCCCAAAAAAGATGCACCTAAAGTTCTAAAGGAATCACTTCAGGGTCACAACAAGAAACCATAGGCACGCCTGGCTAGAGTTTTGAGGGATGATTGAAGGAAAAAATTCTTCACAGAAGTGTGAACAGTCTACAAGTCTACAAGGGGTACTGAAGACTCCAGAGCTGGACCTAACCACTCCTGAAAGCCTAAAGATGCAAAAGGTGAGAATGGTGTTATGAGAGCCCAGGGAATAATGGAGCTGTAGAAGCTGATACTCCATAGTGACAGACACTCAGCAGAGCCTGTCATTGCAGGAGGAAGACACAGCCCTGTCAGATCCTGCCCGAGTGCCACTCAGGCATAAAAGAAGCAAAGGAGGAAGGGGGGAAGCATCCTGGCTTTCTCTACACCTACACGTCAGCATTCCCTGCCCCCCCCCCCCCACACCACACACACTCCTTTCCTATTGGTTGAACTAAATCAGAAACCAGAGGACAGGAGAGCTAGGTCTTGAGGCAAAGAGATGAAATGGATCTGGGGTGGAAAACAGAATATCCAGTAACAGCAACATGCACACAAACATTTAAATAAACATCTTGCGAAGATTGCATGGATATTGGGAGGGATATAAATGAGTTTAAAGTGTCCCAAGTATTTGGATTAGCCAAGAAAAAAAGTAAAAGCACCAATTGATTATACTTTGATAAGTAACAAAAGAAAAACCTTACTATTCCTCAAATAACCATTCAAATAACAGTAAAGACAATACATAATTCCCAACCTGATTGAATAAAGAATTAATTTTTAAATGAATTAAAATGAATGTACTTTAAGTGTAAAGTTAAAATTTAGTTTGGTTTAGTTTGAATACTAACATCTTAAGTGACTTTAAAATAACTTTTTTTTTAAAAAAAAGGTCAAAAAGGAGAGAAAAAGAACACAGAGTAGGTAAGAACGAAGTATTTAGTTAGATGGTAGAATTTTTATTGGTTTTTCAGTGTTTGTTTCTAGTAAGATGGTAGGATTTTTGAACATAAATTCATCAGTACATTATGTTACATGTCAATAAAGGAAATGATCCAATTTAAAGAGAATGTTTGTAAGACTGCATAAGTACATAACTACAGGCCATTTAAAGAACTGTCTGCATGATGGGTGCCTGGGTGGCTCAGTCTGTGAAGCATCTGCCTTTGGCTCAGGTCATGATCTCAGGGTCTTAGGATCAAGCAGAGTGGGGCTCCCTGTTCAGGGGAGAATCTACTCCCCCCTCTCTCTCTGTCCTTCCTGACCCCCTGCTCATGATCATATAAATAAATAAAATCTTTAAAATAAAGAACTGTGTGCAATAAAATGCAGATTATAAGTAAGAAGATAGAGGGGGATATATTTTGCAAACCCCACCCAGAGGAAAAAAGCTACTGTAGGGCTAATTTATCAAAAGAAATTCCAAGGCAAAAAGCATCAAGGAGACCAAGGAGAGCTTATAATGATAAAAAGTCTGATTCTCTAGGAAGACATAGCAATGCTAAGTTTATAAGCAAATAAAAATATAGCTATACTAACACATGCTACAATGATTTGGGAGTTATCTATTGCCAGCCAAGAGAGGAACTAAGAAATGCACTTCAAAATAAATCATAAATCAGGAAAGAAATCACAATGGAAATCTGGAAGTATCTTTCATTGAACATAAATGAAAATACTATATCCAAACTTGTAGGTGTTGCTAAAGACATGCAGAGAGCTTTGAAGGGACAAAGGCTGGAAACCAAATGATCTAAGGATCTGGAGGTTAGCAAAGGGACAATAAAACAAACCTCAAGGAGAGAGAATGAAAGGAACAGTGTAGGTTATGAACAGAAATTAGGAAATGAATAAACAAACATACAATAGAGAAGATCAACAGAGCCAAAAGTTCTTTGAAACACTAACGACATTGACAGTCTTCTGATGAGATAAAAATGTGAGCCTCTAACAGACCCTCAAAGAAAATTATCACAGAAGAAAAGGTTGAGGTAAAAGAACAAATAGACTGGCCATGAAATTTTAATTTTTAAATGTTTTTTTTTAAGATTTTATTTATTTATTCATGAGAGACAGAGAGATAGAGAGAGAGAGAGAGAGAGAGAGAGAGAGAGGCAGAGACACAGGCAGAGGGAGAAGCAGGTTCCACTCAGGGATCCCGACGCAGGACTCGATCCAGGGTCCCCAGGATCACACCCTGGGCTGAAGGCAGGTGCCAAACTGCCGAGCCACCAGGGCTGCCCTTTAAATGTTTTTTAAAGATTTAATAATTTACGTTTAGAGAGAGAGAACGAGCACAGAGGAAAGGACAGAGGGGAGGGAGAGAGTCTCAAGCAGACTCCGTGCTGAGCATGGAGACCTGCAAGGCTCGATCTCACAACCCTGATATCATGACCTGAGGTGAACACAAGACTTTAACGCTTAACTGGCTGAGCCACCCAGGTGCCCTGGAAGCCTTGGCCAAAGAAATTTTTAGATAAATAGGTAAACTAAAATAGCAATTGATTTATTACAGTAATAATTGTGTGATTACGATTCTTTTGGGACGGCAGAACAAAAATTTATAACAGATAAAGCATGTAGAACAGGAATAGAAAATCAAGAGATAAAATGTTCAGAGTCCATAAATTCTGTGTGAGATGGGGATTAAATTTACACATACTTACAGGTATGTGAAAAGGTTAACCAATACAAAAAAAGTATTTCTTCTGAACAAGGAAAAAGGTAAAAATAGGGAAACAGAAACTGTAATCAATGAAAGAGAAGATTGGTAAGAAGAAAAAGAGTATGCAGTACGTCTACAATAGTCCCCCCCTCCTTAATAACACAATTACTTGTTTTGATCATGAGACTGGCTGCCCAGAAAAAGCTTACAATCTTTAGTTCTCCTTATATCAAATTGTGGACTCATGACTAAGCTCTGGTAACAGAACTCTAAACTTCAGGGAAACTTTCTGAAAGTGCAGTTGACCCTAGTTTTTGGTCACTTTTCTTCCCGTTTCTCCATGCTAATTACCGGAATGTGAATGCAATGGTTAGCATTCCAGCAGCCTTCTCTTATCAGGAGGTCGTCATACTTCTGGGATGCAGGAACAGTGTGAGCCAAAACGACTCTTTGTGTCTTTTGATTCTGCCACTGGGCCTGCCCTGGCTAACAATTTACAATCTCATTTATGTGTAAGAGAAATCCATTTTCATATTGAGTATTTATTTTGGGTTTTTCACGATAAAGCAACCAAACCTGATCCTAACTGATATAAGCATGAGCAGAAAGCACAAAATACATCAGTAATCAGAATAGGTAGAAATATACAGAAATGGGCCAAACATACATATTAAAGGCAGAAATTCTCAGATTGGGTTAAAAATATTCCTTCTATGTGCTCTTTAAAACCCAGACCTAAAATGTCTTGATGCTGGAAAGTCCAAAGTCGTAATTATTTCAATAAATAAAACTAACACTTTCCTAGAAGAAAAGCAAGGAATCACAGATGTGTGAAGTTTGGTGGTATTGTTTTTGCATAATTAGAGACAGGACATTCAAGAAAGAGATTACATTTTGGGAAGTGATAATGGGTTCAAGCAGGGGTCTTAAAAGGTAAACTTAAAGGACAAGGTAGTTAGCTCAAATTGAGTGTAAAGAGCCTCTTTATAATAGGGATAGTTTGGGCCCATGTCATAGTGCAGAGACTCTCAAGCTGGAGCTTGACTCAGAATAACCTGGAAAGATCATGAAAATACAGACTGCTGGGTCCTACCTCCAAAGATTCTGATTCAAGAGGTCTGAGATGAGGTCTGAGGATTTGCACTTGTAAAGGTTTTCCATGCATTGTGGATGTTGCTCCAACCTTGAGCACCAGGAGAAAATGGAGCCAGAGCTACTTCAGTGGTTCTGAGAGCTGGACCACACATTAGAACAACCTGAGGGGCTTTACCTGGCATACTAATAACTGGGCTCAAATCCTTTCTATTGAATCAGAATCTCTTTTGTTTTGTTTTGAATTCCCTAGGTGATTTCAATGGGCCAGCAGGCTAATACCTCTCTTTGGCTCTTCTGATGTTTAAGAAGTTAAAATCTGGATTTTAATGTAAATGTTTCTAGTTTTTTTTGTTATTCAGTGCGAGGGTCCACAGGAAACAAATATGTAGGCTCTTGAGTTTGGAAACCTAGTAATATAACTATATGACATATAGCGCAAGTACCCAACAGGCAGCTGACACGTCAAGCCAGGGCTTGCAAAATGAGTTTGGATTGTGGTTATAGGTCTGGGTACATATGTGCAGCTTTAAAATGTGGGAACACATCCAAGCAAGGAAATGCAAGGGAAGTTTGCCATTGCCCAAAGAAAATGATTATTTTAAAAAAAGTAATAGTTTTCACTCGTCGTTATCTATAGCGTTTTACTTTTGCAATGGAATAAATACCCACCTACACTACAACTGAAATGAAGATGTTCATCACCTGAGAAGTCTCTATTCCAAGGTACAGATGGGAGGCTTTCCTTTATTTGAACAGGAATAGTCAGACATTAACAATAAACCAGAACAATGTGCAGAGTCATGATTAATAAATGTATGTACTTTTTTGGCAGCTCTGCACTTGAGCTCTCATTGATTTGTGTATTTGATTGCCAAGGTTGCTCTAACAAGTTACCACAAATTTGGTTTAAAGCAGCACATATGCATTCTCTCTGATTGTAGAGTTCAGAAGTCTGAAATCTGTTTCACTGGCTGGTATCAAAGGGCCTGTTTCTCCCAGAAGCTCTAAAGGAAGGACCCTCTTTGCATTTTTCAGCTTCTAGAGATGTGTTTCTTGTGTTCCTTGGCTTCTGGCCCCTTCCTCCATCATCAAAGCTGGCGGTTTCAGTGATCACATTGCCTTCTGCTTGTATGGTCAAGTTTCCTTTGTCCTCTGCTTCACGGACTACATTTAGCACCTGCCCTAATAATTCAGGATAATTTCTCATCTCAAAATCCTTAACTCAATCACATCTGGAAACTTTCCTTGGTCATACAAAGTAAAATTTACAGATTCCAAGGATACTTTTCCAAGCCACTATTCAGCCTGGGAAAAGTATATAAACTATAACCAAGGGAATCATATGATCATGCATAATTTCAGGATACCAGGAATGACGCTGAAATTGAAATTCAGTTATCTAGCTTTCCAAGCCCTGAGACCAAGATCAAAGGGAAATTGCAGATTTTGGCCAAATCCTGAGGGTAAAGTACAATTTCTTAGCACCTCTACACATCACACAGGTTTATAACCTACTTTTTAAAAATTAAATTACAATATATTTCAAAAGTTCAGCAGGTCCTTCCTTAATTATTTGTTTCCTTATTTATATATGTGTTTTGCTAAACCATAGACTACCTAACCATTTGGTATTTTTCTATTTTATAAATAATATACTAAAGATACTTGCTCATAACTTATGTATATTTAATTGTTTCCTTAAAAATGGATTTCTAGAAGTAGAATAACTAGATCAAGGGTTTGAACATTTTCAGTATTTTAATATAAGTTGTAATTGCTACTGAGTTACTGAGCTCTGACAAAACTGTGTGAAAAGGGCCATTTCTCTGCACTTTTACAGGTACTGATTGGGATGAAAAAAAAAGCCCCTCTTTTCATAAAAATGCCAACCTATTGCAGTATAGATCACATATGAATTATGTTTATTGAGGTATATTTGGGCGGGAGTAACTCTCTGAGAAACTTGCTTTACCTACAACCACAGTTTAACTTACCTGCCAGATTCATTTGCACCTCCAGATTTCCTTTAAAATTATTCTGACTGTATGGTTTGCTTGCATCAAGTTCAAAATCGGGGGGAAAAAACAAGGTATGGCATTAGAAGCCAGGATACTAGTGATATCCTAATTTAGGGTGAGGAAAAAGGAGATCAAGGTGGAGAGGAGGCACAAAGTGGGCTTCGGGGTACAGATATTTTTCATTCCCTGACCTAGTAGTGGTGATTTTGTTTTGTTCCTTTTATGACTGTTTATTGAGATGTAGACTTGTGATTTTTGCAGTTTCTTTTACTTGGCACATTTGACTTGAAAATGTTTTTTAAAAATGTTTAAAAAGTAAAAGTGTGAACACAGCACTGACACTCCTGTCCTGCAATCACTCAGTTTAGGACACAGCTTCCTCTGCTTACCGATCGTCAAATCTCTGCTCCAAAACCTGATCACCCTCATGAACCTAGTATTTCAATTATATGATGGGATTAAATGTTATCTAAATTGTATATTTAACAGGAGGAGGAGTTTATTTATTTATTTATTTTGAGGAAATGTTTAGGATCTGTGAAATCTATGTATAAAACTGAGCGCTGGGCAAACTCCCTACCTTGTCAAGTGGTTAAACCCATTCCTGTATAATCTGTGCCTAAAACAATTGTGAAACAATATCGGAAGTGTTATAAAAATCTCAAAGTCATCTACATTCAGATTCCTTCAAAAGTGCCATTTGTATCCTTAATTTCTCTGTCCACTTGGAAGAAACAAGTACACTGTGAATGCTGTGGAAGGTTATTTCAAACTCTGACAGCCGACCCGGTGCTAAAAATTGTCTTTGGCCCATAAAGTTTAACAAAGGCCTATTTAAACTAAAATAATTACCTTAGAGTGGTTTAGTGTACTGTGTCTTTTAGTGACTTTGCTAACTGACCGGGTGTCCTGACTGTATCGGATCAGAGGGGCACCTGCTATAACATTAGTAAGGCAAAACAAAGAGAAAACAGTGATAGGGTATGTGAAGAGCAGGAGAACTCAGAGGTGAGGAAATATTGCTTATTGGAGAAGGATGGTAGATGAATAGAAATTAGCCCATATACACATCCATTCGTGTATTCAAATGCCACCTTTCACCTCCACTATTAACACCAGCATACCAACCAAGGACAAATCCCATCACCACAGCCAAGACCCAGTCTTTCTAAATTATTAAGGCCCAAATAGGCCTAAGAACAATGTGGTGTCTGCAAAAATTGCAGTGATCAAAAGCCAAGGGATATATCCATTTCTGGATTAACCAACCGGCAGACTCACCCAACCATGCTTAAGGCAACACTGAAGAGACAACACTGAGCATAAGAAATTTCACTCCAACAAATGGATCCTGGATTTTTGAGATCAGGAAATGTAAAAAAAAAAGCTATTTTTATTTCACTGTATGGTTACGTTTGCCTAACACATTTGACTGGTTTCTATTTCAATTACTCATGTGGGTGGGAGAAGGTTAAGTTAGGCTCCATTATCTTTTCAGTCACCAAGGCATGCAGGGAGCTCTGGAGAGATTCCTTATAAAATGAGAGTAGTTTCAGCAACGGCTGAAATCATGGTTTGTGTGTTCCTTGGTATAATGTACCTTTCACAAAGGGGTGGAAGAAGTTCAATTGGAGAGAAGAGACAAATAAACTCTGCTTCTCTACCTCTCCCACCTCTCAGCTCCAATTGTGTATGTGTGTGTGTATGTGTGTGTGTGTGTGCATGTGTAATTTAGCTTGGCCATAAGGAGGACAGGATGATTAAACATCTTTGGTCTATGATTCCCAAAATCAAGTCCCATACATATAAAAATACAATAAAAATATGGAACCCTAGGGTGTGTCTTGAAGTGAGCTTCTTTTGTTCTGTGCTTTCACCTAAGCCCCATGTGGTGTGTGAGCAAGAGAAGTGATCTGATAAAGCCTTCTTTCCATCCATGCCACCATTCCTGGGAACACCCTATTCCATAGGGAGGGGATGACGCTGACTTCAGAAATAAAGATCTCAGGCTCTGTGGTTTCTGGGCAGAAATTTAAAAAAAAAAAAAAATCTGCCCTTCAAGTAAGATTAATGCTGGAGAATTCCTGATATTCTAATCATAGTGCTTTACCCATTAAAAGATACTTGGTAAATATTTGTTGAAATGAAATGGACAGGTATGGTAACATGTTTCCAAAGCCATACCTTTTACCTACCTTCAGTAATGTCTGTGATAAAGGGAGGTCTCCTTAGGTAATTATTCAATGAAATAAAATCAAGGGCCAGCATCCAAGTAGTGAGGCAGCACACCAAGTATGTCATGGGGCTCTGTGCTTTCACTATCTGGACACCAAAAAAACCGATGTTTGGATCTCTGCACAACTGTGAGGCTGAAAGAGGCAGACAGCAGCAAAACACAGATGTCCAGGCAGGGCCAGAGCCCTGCTCTGCAAGTTATATAACAGCTGTTGTATAATTGTGCATTTAACTCAAAACACATTTTTAAAAGACAAAACAATTAGATTTTTCCAAAAAGAAAGAAATTGAGAGCAAGAGCAAGAGAGGAGGGACAGAGAAAGAGAGGAATGTTGACATAACCCAGAAGTTTCTATCTGGCCTTCAAGCAGGAGATGCAGGGGAGGCATGGTCCTTGGAGCTGGTTGTCTTGGAAATCAAGGGACCGACCCATGAGCCTGATCTGGCCAGCCTCCTGTTTTTGTAAATAACATTTTTTTTTTTTTTTTGGAAAACACCTATACCCATTCACGCATCCACTGTCTATGGTTTCTTTCATGTAGATTTGAATAAGTTATGACAGAAACCATCTGGCCTAGAAAGCGGAAAAGATTTTCTGTTTCTCTAACAGAAAAACGTTTCTGGCCCTCGTCTTAGATGAATAAAAGACCTAATAACCGTTAAGTGTCCATGAGGGTGACCCTTCACTTAAGAAACCCAATGGGAAATGAAACTCTGGTTTTGCACTTGTTAGGTCTGTGATCTTAAGCAACTGGCTTGTTCTCACTATACCCGTAAAACGGGGTAATCAAGAATGGAAAGAGAGAGGAAGGCTCCCCTGCCAGATTTGGAGCAACTAATCAATAAACCTGCATTCTCCTACCTAGATCCCACATTTGAGGGAGTTGGCAATTTTCCCTGGGGGAAAAATTTTATTCTAACTCTCCATAATCAGTATTAAGAGTATCCACAGTTTTCTATCGTGTTCCTATTGTAACTTTTGCGAGAGCTTCAATACAATAAAGTTTTGTGCTTAAAATGGGAGTTCAGTTAAAAATTCTTTTTAAATGTTCCCAGCTTGAAACACTCATTTTTGACATTGAATTACATAGGGTCCTGTTTAAATCTACTTTTTGTATAACTGCCTGTATCAATCATTGATAAATATAGCCAACTTCCAAAACCAGAGGTTAGTTTCAGTTTAGATGGTTGTAACAGAAGAGATTGCCATCTCGCTGTTGTGGTGACTGTGTGTGACAGTGTGGTCTGAGATCCGTGAAAATCCTGCTGACTCTTCTATTCCCATATGTAACATAATGATAAGTTAGAGCTTGAGAAATCACAGTAGGGCTGCTTACCCAGCACTGAAAATACACTCAATTGGTAGGATCTTGTAAAGCTGATTTGGGGTTGGGTCTATCTAGAGGGACACTCTTCCCACTCTGCTTTTCGGGGACCTGGGCTGATTCAGTGACAGCACTGTCCTGAAGACACCTGGCCAGGGACCTCTCCTCACCAGCTTCTACTAAAAACAAGTGCCCTTTGAGACTCTTTCAATCCTCAAATTCTCTGATTCCAAGGCTGTCAGAGGAGGAAAAGTTTCACAGTAGCATAAAAAGCATGAAAAGCCAAAAAATAATAACTGGCCTTAGTGGCCAGAGCAGCTGCACTGCATATCCTTATCACAGGTTTCGGCTTTGTAAATTAATTCGTCTGCAAATAGTGCTCTGTCTCCAGATGCAGTTTCAACGCTGGAGCGCTGGTTTCTTAAGGATTTAAGTTTAAAGTCAAGGGCTTCCGGCCCTAGGTGTTACAAATAAGTAGTGTCGTTTTCTTTTTGCTCCGAGTTTGTTCATCCAATCATATTCCAGTATGCAAATAAACCTTAGCCCGTGCAGATAAAAAGGAACAAATAAAGCGAAGTGCTCTATCAGAACCAAATCGCTGAGCCTGTCACCTGTGTTCCAGAAGCCGAACCAGAAATGTCGTCCTCAGCCATGCCAGACTTACCTGTCCCACTCACCAATTTGACATATAAATATACTAAGGTTAGTACAATTTATATTTGCTGCTTTGCCTCTGGTTTATAAAAACTACATGTGTGGAAAGCATAAAAGGTCAATGTAAGTAAACTTGTGCAAAGAGCCCTTTGCAAATACAAAGATAAAAAAGGCTTGCAAAATGCAGGTTTGGGTTTAGTGTCTTGATCCAATTGATGATTTCTAGATCGGAGCGGGCAACTTTTCATAAATTTAGTTCTTAAACTATTTCTAAGTGAAAAGAATTCTCTTCTGTGTGAAAGGTTCTTGCAACCAGGGTTCAGTAGACTTTACTAAGCAGTTCTATTACTTCAGCATAGCTCGACCTGTATGATAAGAGAGGCAAATACTTACTAGAGAAATTTACTGGAAAGAGCCAAACAAATAGGAAATGATTTTTTTTTTTAAGGAAAAACTGTATGCTGAAGTAACTTTTTTTTTTAATGTTTCATGAGTGTCAGACCTAGTTTTGATAATTTGATGAAAGCTCCTGTTTCAAAAACTCCAAATGGGCTTTGGATTATTTGGCATATTTGAGGGGAAAGAAGGCATTTTTCTTTCTTTCTTCAGCCAAGTTTGTTGCCATTGGAGCAGATGCGTAATTGTTAACTGATAAATATGTAGAGAAACAAGATCAGGAGCCAGATCCAGACTTAAAATCCCACAAGCTAGGGAGAACGAGGAAATGAATCCTGTCTGATGCACAAAAGTACCTCTGAACTTTGCCTGTTTCACACTATTATATGCCTGCTTTCCTGACAGAGTCTAGAACTCCCAAAACAAGCAAAAACCAAACAAAAAACCCAAATCTGAACAAAATCACTTAAAATTGGCTTTAGGGTACACTGAACAAACAAGGTAAGAAAGGAACCATTCCAATTCAGTGAGAGCCATTTTGCTTTCCAAATTAGTCAATGAAAAATCAAGGGCAATATAATTTCATGATAAAGTAAAGCCCCACTAGTATTTATTTATTCCCTTGCTTGTAACCATGGATACTTTTGAAATCCTAAGGTCTGTTATATTTTCATTCTTGTAAGTGCAACAAATGAGGAAGTTGCTCAGCTGACTGGTCTTTTTCCTTAGGAAAGTATTTGCAGAGATCAGATTGTGCCTTTAACATGGTTGATCAGCAGCTATAAAGTGTATTAAGGTATTATTTTTTTATGTGGTTTTATTAAAAGGGAAAACATTTCTTTTTCATGTAATCTTATTCCAAATGAGAATATGGAAAATGTGGTGAGTTCATACCCTCCAACCATTTGCACTTGGCAAAGGTGTGCCCAAAAGATGACAAGACTCCAGTCTTCCCAACTTTTCTTACTCCAAACTGGTCATTCACAATAAATTTCAATCCGAAGCAGGCACATTGAAGAATGCATTTCATAAACATCAAAATCCTTGGCAATGACTGAGAATTATCTCATTACTGTTACTACAGAGTCTTTTTTTTTTTTTTTCCTATGATCCTACTTGGGAAGATATTTTGGTAGTCTGAATGTCACATTTTTAAAAATTTGGCTTTGCAGAAGTTGGTGGTCTTCTTTGTATGTGTATCTTGAGGAAGCTCTCAAGTGAAATATTCTTTCTACAGAATTATGCTTCATTTGGTAGCTATTAATTGAGCATGTCAGAAATCGTAATGGACAAATGAGATGGTCCTTAAAATCTAGCATACAAATGCAGATCTGGTGATCCTTCAACATGGAAAGATGTTTTTAAGATTGGAATCTCCTGTTCACTTCAAAGCCATTAGATGAGAACACCCCTCTAAAGAAAATGACCGACCACAGTGTTCAAAATAGGCACAATTCAGAGAGTAGCCATTTGCTTTTGCGTTTAAGAACTTTTCTGGGTAGAAACACACAATGCAAGTGAATGAATTTTGATAGCTCACACATCTTCTCTATAAATCTGTTCTGCTCAGATAGCATTTTATTGTCTGATTTATTGGTTACAGCATTTTCACACTTGGGAGGACACCAGTTATGTATGTAATTAAATCTAAATGGGTGAGCTTTTTCAAATGCCTTTGCATTTGCTTTTTACTGTGCCCCACTGAAGAATTATATTGGATTTGCACTTGCAAGGGGGGTGCATAGAAAAATGACGGTTATTCACTAAGTTTCCTGGTTGCAAACCAAGTAAGCAGGGATTTTATAGTGTCTGTGGAATTACCTTCTATGGCCAGCCCCTAAACTCTGTATTATTTTTTTACTATGTTAATGCCCTTTTTTATTATCACTAGAAATATAGCAGCCGCTGGGGCCAGGTGGAGGGAAGAGACAAGCAGGGTTGAGCAACACAAAATTATTACAGCCAAGGTAGCCCTCAAATTTGAGTCTGCTTTCACCCAAACAAAAGAAGTCATTGTTGCATATCTTTTGGGAGTTATTCTCTAGTTCAGTCTGGTTATGTTTTTATTGTTGGTGGGGTGGATAAAACAGAGATCGGAGTTAAGAAATAATTCCTAAAATGATACAAACATTTTTAGGATTTAAAACCTCAAGAACATCATTATAAATCCGCATAAACTTGGATTCCATTTCTAGCCTCATTTTTCCCCTTTCTAGTTCTAAGTGAGTCGCACATCTGCCAGTCCAACCGTTTTATTGAGCCTTTAAATGAAGAGCTTCTTCAAACTTATGCGATCATTGGGCAAACTATATTACCTTTCTCTGCCTCGATTTCCTTATGTGTAAAATGGGAATAATAAAGGTCCCAATTTCCTAAGGTGGATGAAACCATTAAATGAGTTTAATTTGTATAAAGCATTTGAAATAGTGGCTGGCACATGGGAAGTGACTGATTAATGTTGACTACCTCAGTCCTATTTATTTTTCTGAATTCTTTCCAATTTTCCAGAATCTTCTTTTATTCAGCCTTCCCAAGACCTATTTCCTCTCATGAGTGCTCCTCTCATCTCATTCTTTTCTCTTAGTTTTCCTGCCACTCTTGCATAGTCACACCCCATCTGACAAGGATCTCATTGGTGCAAAGTTCTAAGTGTTTAGCCAGGACTTCAAGGATCAAAAATCTTCTCTTACAGAATTCAGTAACTTCATTTTCCATGCTGCCTTCACAACATCTTTTTTTTTTTTTTACCTTAAATTTTTTTTTAAAAGACAAATACAAAATTCAAGAAGACAAGCTTTCTCAGGATTCAAACTCCAAAATGTTTAACTTAATGCTACACTTAACTCATTGAACAATAAGGTGTTCCTACCAGAAAAGATTTTCATCTGCTAATGACATTTTTTAAAAAAAGAAAAAAAAATATTTTATTTATTTAGAGAGAGAGCCTGCACAAGCAAGAGGAAGAGGCAGAGAGAAAGGGAGAAGCAAACTCCCTCCTGAGCAGGGAGCCAGATCTGGGGCTCCACCCCAGGACCCCAGGATCATGACCTGACCCAATGGCAGGCATTTAACTGACTGAGCCACTTAGGTGTCTTGCTAATGACATTTCAAACACTGACAGACACAGGCACACACACACAGAAAATGACAATAGGTAAAATTGTGTTTACTCTTGTACCAATGACTAAGTTATTTGCAATGATTCTATTTACTTCTAGCGGTAACCCTGAGAGGAGGCTCCTCCTCCTGTTTTGTAGATGAGGAGACTGAGGACCAGAGTGGCTAAGTAACTTACCTTAAATCATACAGCTAAAAAGTGACAAAACTAGACTTCCAATGGGGGCAGTCTGGGCTCTCACACCCAGTGACTTGTCTAAGATCAATACTGTTACCTGGGGATGTGGACTTGATGGAATCTTATTTGGTCCTCCTTTATTCTCTCATTCGTCCATTCCTGATTCCTGGAGGGGACATGACCGTGTGGCTTTCCAGCAGCTCCTCAGCTGTTCCCAGGCCAACTTTAGGGGAAAAAAAAAAAAAAAGAACAATAAGGAAGACCGGAAGCAAATAGGCATTCTGCTTTGATTGAAAAGGTGGGGTTTGGGGTGGGAGAGGCTGCGACCTAGAGGATTTGGAAATAGGTGTGCCATTTCTATGGGAACTTCATTTCTTCAACTCCGCAGAGTAACTTTTGGTCGGAGTAAGAGTTGTTTTCTCTTGTAATGGTTGCTGAACCCATTGTGGTCAAAGATATCTTTTTGATAAGGAAGAGTTATGAGTCATTGCATACTATGTGCTATGCGTCACTACCACTTTTTTTTTTTTTTTAAGATTTTATTTATTAATTCGTGAGACACACACACAGGGGTGGGGGGAGCAGAGGGAGAAGCAGGCTCCATGCAGGGAGCCCCACATGGGACTCGATCTCGGGTCTCCAGAACCAGGCCCTGGGCTGAGCCACCCGGGCTGCCCTCATCAGCACGTGTTAAAATTCTCACGGCAGGGACGCCTGGGTGGCTCCGTGGTTGAGCGTCTGCCTCCATCCAGCTCAGGTCGTGATCCTGGAGTCCTGGGATCGAGTCCCGCATCCAGCCTGCTTCTCTCTCTCTCTCTCTCTCATGAATAAACAGATAAAATATTTTTAAAAATCCTTATGGCAAACAAATTCAGGCCACGTGCATTCCCCACTCACTACCCGGTTCTCTTGGCTCCCAGCTCTCGTTTCTCCTTCCACGTGGTTAACCAGTCACTACACAATAGCTCTGTGCTTGGTCTTACAGTAAGTAGAAGGAGGCTAATAGGGTTTAGGGAGCTTATGTTCCTGGAGGGTGTGGGGATGAAAACAAGCATCTATGTGAATACTTTATGATCACACATCAGGAGAAATGCTAAAGAGAGGACAGCTGGAAAGCTGAGAAACAAGGGGAGTGCTTACTTTCCATGAACTTCTAGGGAAGGTCTCTTTAAGAAAGGGGCATTTTAGGTGAAGCCTGAGGGATGCAGAGCACAAAGTGGCCTCGGAGACGGGGAAAGAACAAGGAGGCAACGGCTCTCGGCTCGGCTCGTTCAAAGACGTGCACGTGGGCAAGAGCCTGCTGTGTTCGCACAACTCTTGGAGGGGCTAACGCGGCTGCGGCTGTCGCGGCTGTGGCTGTCGCAAAGGCAGCATGGCCGCCGTAAAGCGACAGGGTGTCGTAAAGCGAGGGAGGCCGAGAACAAACCGGGTGGGATGGAGAGAGCGGCTGTGGCCACACTGTCCAGCGGATCCGGCCGGAGGGGAACCATCCACGGGGCGCTTCCAACAGGACAGGACTTGCACTCAAGACCAAGCTGATCGTGCTGAGGCGCTGCTTTCATCTGGGAAATGTTTTTAACCGTCTTCTGACTGAAGCAATATTTTGTTTGCTTTTGGCTTGGAAGCCGTTGAGCAAATAGCTGGATGGGTGCGAGGGACGGTGACTTGACAGGATAAACCCGGCTTCGAGCTCCCGCTCTTCTGCCCATTGAGTGCTGTGACCTTCGCCAAGCTTCTAATCCCCTTGAGTTTCGGTTCCCCTGTCTGTAAATTGGGAATGATAGTGACAACCTTGGGAAAGTGGCCCTGAGAATTAAGTGAAGTCATTTTTGTGGAAAATGGTCCAGGCTCCTCTTTTAACCCTCTCCTGCCCACGCTGACTCCCACAGTTCTCAAATTACTCCCCTCCCAATGTATGTGGAATGAATACTTGCAATGCTTGCCATAGTTTAAAACTGCTTTCATCTCTTGATCTCCTCTGAGGCTCATAATCAGCCACTGGAAGAGAGTTAGAACATGTCGCCCGTGTCCCATTTTCCAGCTGAGGAACCTGAGTTCAGAGATCTTCGGTGATTTTGCTCCGGGTCTCACAGCCCTTAGGATGCGCAAACAGAATGAACTGGATTTTGAATCTTCTCATTTCAGGTCTAATCCTTTTCCACATGATACCATTTCCCCCTCCACACTAAACATGGTGGTACCTGAATCCTATTGGATTGTTGGCCACAAGTGATTTCATACCTATGGCTTCATTTGTAGCATTCGTCCTTTACTCTGATTGAGAGAGTGGAAATCTGGATGATGAGGAGAGGTATGATTTGGGCACTAGATCCCCAGACAGATGGTCCAACAAGAGAGTACTCTAGAGTAGCATTTCTCCAATTAAATAGGCACATGAATCAGGGAGGGTTCTTGTTGAAATGCAATTTCCGATTCTTTCAGCCTGAGGTGAGGTAGGAGATTCTACATTTCTAACAGGCTTCCAGGCTTTGCTGTCGTTCCAAGTGTGGTCTGTTGGCCAGCGGCAATGGTCTAGTGGTTTGGGATCAACCTCATATTTTTACTTGCAATGGCCACCATCTAGTTACTTAGAGACCTGACTTCCTCTTTCTCTCAGAAACCCACTCACAGCCAGCCAGGTCAGAATCACTTACCTTCCCCTTCAGAAAGTGCCTGAGTCCAACAGGAACCCAATGGTAGCCACAAATAAATGGTGGAACCGACCATTAATTTTGTTCCAGGCTGGTAACCATTCACTACCAACTGCAATGTTTTACCTCATCTCCGAGGACTGATGTTTTGGCAAATCATTTTGTTCTTTGGCACCTGCTTCAAGAAACCTAATCAATAGCAATCCTAAAGTAAATAATACATGCTCTAAGAGACAGTATTAGTTCAATTTCGTAAGGAGTCTAACTACTGCAAGTGTTCACATGATTTCTTTAAATTGAACTTCACCTACTGAATCAGTCATTAACTGCTTGCCAGAATGAAAGGGCTGGGTGAGAAAACGCTTAAGGATTATGGGAAACCTCTCCTTTGAAGAGGAACCCAAAGTTCAGGTAATGCCTCTGAAATGGCATCGATAATCTGTGGGATGATGTAGTAGAGATCTGCATTAGAGAAATCTCATGGGAATACAGGCATTGATAAAATGGTGATATGCTTGTCTCAAAGTAGCAGTTACCTGGCTTGGGGTGGTGGTGGTGGGTCCCAGTGATTTGAGTTTCCCTGATGCTAGCATAATTGTGGCCAAATGCCTTATAACATTTACCAGGTTTAAGTAACAACATAAAGCCGTGTTCAAAAGAACAGGAGCAATAGTTCGTTAATAGTTAAAACCATTACTAAAAAACAAAGCAGAGAAGTAGAAATTTGTGTGAACCCAGATTCCAGAACACTGATATATTTTGAGTACCTGTGTGTATCAAAATCTTGCACAAACATTGTTCGCAAGGGATGTAAAGTCTTAATATTTGATCTTCTGATTATATATCATTATATCTCTACCTGATGACTTTATGGTAATGTTGAAATTGTTAATGGGAATTTGTTTCCTAGGAATCTGGACAAACATCACAGATCGCAAAACTTTACCTGAACACCTACCTCCTCTTGCCCCCCAGGTTCATCATGTGTCTATTTCCAGTGCTCTCCTGATGCTTAATAAGAAACCAAAAGAATACAAAAAATAAATAACTGAATTACGCTATTTGGCACTTTCTTTAGAAGGAAAAAGGCTTAATATGCAAGCCATTGTACTGTTGAACCTTGATATGGTGAAATTTAAAGAACATACAGAACTTTCTGGTGCTTCCACATCTTACCTCTTTGATACAGGGTATGCATGACAAAGACCACTGACAAGTATTTTTGTCATCTATGGGACATAGTAAAGATGTCACTCAAAACAGACATGCTTTAGCATCTTTTCTTTGCCCAAGTTGAAAAAGTTGAGGGGTTTTTCAAACAACAACAGAGAGTATATATTTATGTCACTAAAGCCAGACTATAATATAAAACAGAAATGAAAGGAAAATTTTATTTCTCCCACTTTTGTTTTGGTCACTCTCCTTTTGTTTTCATTCCTTTGACTGGAGTTAAACAGTTTCCTCCTGTCTATTTCCTCCTTAATTTCCTTTTAGAATTTTATTTTTTTATTTTTTTAAATTTTTATTATTATTTTTTTTTTTACTTTCGGTCTCAACATTTTATGTTGCTGCCTCGGGGTTTGGAATGAAAATAGTTGCCAGAGGTCTAGCTCTGATTCTTTTAAATGTTTAACACCTCTACCTGATTTTTGTTCAGTGTCTCTTAGTCATCCCCCATCTTGTTATTTATCTCCCCTCCCTCAAAGTCTTTGGTTTTCTTTAAGTACCCAATGCTGAGAAAAGGTTTACAGCATTTACAGCATGCACTCCTTCTTGTACATTTGCAACAACACCCATCACTCCACATGCTGTGGCCCAGGCTCTCAGATTTGAAAATTCACACAGGAGACATAATATGGGGAATTTCATCACCTTCCTAGCCTTTGGCAGATCTTAAAAGAAATCCTCTGTGCACTGAAAATGTGATCTGTTAAAAATCTCTCTTCCATCAAGAAATCACTGGCTTCCCTTATAAAGGATCTAAAGCCACTGGCCCTGTTGCAGCCCCGAATTGATGATGTGAATTTAAGGCACCCTGAAGATCTATTGGAGGGAGTCAGGGGCTCTCTCTCCCTTGTAAGCCAACAGGTTCCAAAATCCTCTATCAACAAGCATAACTAGTAAGTTTTATTTTGCTTGTTAATTAAAATCAGCTTGATCCAGGTCAGAACTATTTTGAGGAAAGGGCTTATTTATTTAGAATCATAGCTTTATATCAATCACATAAAAACATATTCATTTGTACTCTGGAAAGGCCTCCTGTCCCCAATTTATGACTTATTCTTAAACATTAAACTGCATTCCGGAAACGGCAAGTTTTTTATTATTTTTTTTTAAATCAGAGGTCATGATACATCCTTAAAGGCTGGCATATCTAAAATTTAAAGAGTAAAAATCAATTTTTAAGTGTTCTCAACATTCTCATTGATTGTTTCCCCAAATAAGCATGTGATATCTAAGAGCATGCATAGGAATCTATAATTCCCAATCAATATTATGAACTTTAAGCTGAGGTCTAGTGTACATATATTATTCAAAAGTATCCTGAGTCCAAAACTCTTAAGTAGAATATAGTTCCTGTAGTAATTAAATGGGACCCAAGATTTTTTTTTACTTTTATAGGATGATCCCTTTCCCCCTAAACTTGCTAAAGGCAAGCAGCAAATGGAAAATGAGGTTGTCACCACGAAAGATCATTTCAACAGGCCTAAAATAGATTTCATAATGATTATAACAAATATCCGTTAGCCTCCACTTCCCCACGTAACCATTTTATATAACAGGAAGGATAATTATTCACAAACATTTGGTCACACAGTTAGCTGGAAGGCAAATGTCAAATGTAAAGCCCACAAAATTAAAACAGAAGAAAAGATCATTATGGTAGTTCTTACCAAAAAACTTCTCCATAGCTAAGGGGAAGAAAAATAAGGTGCAATAGTTGGCTTTCACAGCTACCTTGGTCATCTCACTATCTATGCTGGGTTCTGTTTTTATGCTGAAAGGCTACTGTTTAGGGGAGAATGCATATATTTCGTAATTTGCATTTGCTCTCTCACAGTAATTTGTACTGCTCTCTCATTCCATCTACTCTCAAGACTTATGAACACATGCCTGGAATGTGAAAATTGTCTCCCAGCTAATCTAGGACTCTGGTTGCTCTACTTCAAATCCATTTTGGGTACATTAACATCAACATTCCTAAACCATCTGTTTGATCCTGCCATGCCCTTGTTGCATCCAGAATAAAGTCCCACTGTCTCACTATGCAGATCAAGATTCACCACAAACTGACTTCTTTTTCTTTATTGAAACTTATCTATGACTTGTTTCTACAAACTACTTGGGGCTCATCTCTTCTCTGTGTTATATGTATCCCATCTCTTCTCTGTGTTATATGTATCCCAAGAGTGTTTCCTTCCTTTGCTCGTTTGCTCTTTCCATCAATACAATCCCATCCTTCAAGGATGCAGTCTTCTGGCCCATTGGTTAGCCTTTCCTGGGTTCCATTCTGCAATTTACTAACTAAAGCACTGTGTTGGTCTTTACCCTACATACAACCTTCAGTTCTTTATTCCCTGATCTTGATGAGAATACACTCTCTTCTTCAGTTACAAGCCCCTTGAGGGCAGGGGCTCACTCTCTCACACTTCCCCACAATATCTGCCAGATATGTCAGGTATTTATCACTATTTGGCAGAACATAATAAGTAATTTAATAGCAGGATATGAAAGGCTACGTCAGAATAGAGGGGAAAAAAGAGGTAAAATTCAATTGGTCCAACAATGAAATCTTCATGAGGAGGTAACACTTTAAGCAAGACTTGAAGTATGAATAGAAAAAAATAGTGAAACTCTAGTCTGAGGAACAGCATGAATAAAAGTGTGGAGCAGAAAGGTATGATGTTGGAGACAGTAGAATGAGGCCAAAGTAGAGGGTTGGAAAATAAAACAAAAGGTTGGAAAAGCATAATGAGGTCACATATGCTTAGGAGAAACACCTAAGTGTTTTAAGGAGCTGCCACAGTATGAATTGGGTTGGTTTAGGAAGATTATGATAATGGGGGTGGAGGGGTGGAGGACCAAGTTTCAATTAAGCAGAAGCAGGAGGCAGGGAGGACCGGGAGTTTTGTTTTTTGTTTTTTTTTTTTATGATAATATAGAACAACATGATACCAAAGGATGACTAGGGATTATGTGTGTCATTAACTGGAAAGGAAAAGTGTGTGTATGTGTGTGTGTGTGTGTGTGTGATTGTGTGTGTGTGAGAGAGAAAGAAAGGAGGAGAGAATATACAAACTGTAAAGTGTAGTCTGAGGTAAAAAGTAGCATAAAGCTAGGGATGACAGTGAGCTGCATTTGGGACATGTTGATTGAGATGATTCCCAGCCAATCCTTGGGAAGAAAAGCACAAAAAAAGGAAAGGCTAGAGATGTATAAAGGAAAATATCCTTTAAAGATAATTACAATATTCTGCAAAATGTGTTCCTGAGAGCTGGGATGCTGATTCAGTCTAAGAGATAGTGGCCAAATCAGTATTTTAATCTGAATTTATCTTTCTTCAAGTTGACTCAGATGCCAACACATTTTTCTTGAAGACAATAAGAATGTATGGCTTTCATCTGCATCCCATTATCCTTGCCCACACCCCCATGTATGTGTCCTTGGACATCTAGTCTCTTCATCTGAGCTGCTATGCACTCACTCCCCTTTATTTACTCATGCTCACATCTTTTTCCTGTCAATTCCAGGGTAGCACTACATTTTTTAATTCCTTTAAATACCTGGTTGATGCTGTTTTGACACACAAATAACTGCATTGGGGTGAATAGGCAAAATAAGAAGGCTTATCCTTCCCTTTGTTTTTTTCAGCAAATCACAAATACCAGTCTGCCCATATGCAGAATATTATAGGTCTTACTCAGGTATAGTTCTTTGATTCAATTTTAAGTTATTTATGCAAGAATTCTTGACAGAGCTTAAAATCTCTTGAGGCCTGAGATTATACTGGACACTGAGGGTAAACAAGAAAATGAGACAAACAGAGTCCTTGACCTTATTTTACCAAGCTTACAGCCCAGGAGAGAGGGCAGGTGTTTAAAAATGACTTTTTAAAAAAGTGGCAAGTGTTATGATGGAGACCAGGGAAATATTTTTGAGAATAGGCTGTCTGTGTAAATAATGTTGTAAGTCACAGGATATAGAATTAATTATACTTAAGCATTTAGGGATATATGGTAATATACATTTTATTAATGTGATTGAATATTAAACTATGTTATGGATACTACTTGATGGAATAGCTAAGTTAGTATAAACTTACAGGCTAATTTAAAGACTGCTGTTGTTTCAGATATACATAATATAAGTAATTAAACTAAAAATGCATAATCGTGATAGCCGCCACTGGGGAATTTTTAATAGCTAACTGATTTGTATTTAATATACAACAAATTTAAACCTTGGTGAGGAGAGAGGGCAGTGTTTCAATACTTTCTCCCTCAAGATTGCACTATGAATAACTTATCTTTAAATATCAAGTAAGGGGGGTATCTGGATTTAGGTATATGTTAAAAATCCAGTGCATATGTCGCCCTTCATTTAAAACTGAGCGCATCAACTACATGTGATTCGCAGTTAAGTAAACTAATTCACGTTGTAATAATAAATCTAACAGAAAGTTGTAATACATAGTGTACTTAAGATGATTTTTATATTTCAAAAATAAATAAGAAAAAGGAGAACAGACAAGAAATAATGAAATGAGAGGAAGGATAATAAATTCTAGTTTTTGCCAGAAACAAAACAGTGCTTCTTAATTGGGCTTTGTAAAACATTTTTATTCTAATAAAAGGTGAATGACATATTAAAGCCCTAGTAGGCTCTGAAATGAAGCAGAAGTTCAGGGCAGCAAAAGTTGAAATTCAGACTTTTTAAGCAGCATATGAACACTTTTAAGTATTTCTATTCTTTTATTCACAGAACAAAATTCCATGTGTCTGGACTGGACCTTTCTGTCTCTTTAGATGCATGTCTCTTAGATATCACTAAGAAATCTAGTGGCTAATTTTATCTGAGGACAAATAAATGATTAGATAACCTCTTTAAAAGAATAACACACTTATACCTTGAAAAAAGTCAGTAAAAACATATCACTGGCCAATTTTTTTTCTAAGCAAACTTCTTTTAAAACCGTCCTCCAAGCTGCCTTTAATATGGTAACAAAAAGGATCAGAAAACAGTCATTTATGATACCAAATCACCAGCAGCCCAACAGGAGGACGTTCAGAATCTGAGAAAAATCAAGATTAAGAAAGATGAAAGCCACCAAAACCTCTACTCTTGCCTCAAACTCAGATAAAAGCACTTTTTCTAGATTGTTTTCTCTAGTCTGTATTTTCCAGGGTTGAAATGACCTCATACTTCAGTGTAATTTCAAAGTATTACTTTATTTTAATATGTGTGTGTCTCATGCACTCATGTGTGTATGTGTGCATAAAACGTCTTAAACAGCCAAAAAAATACCTTCTGGGGTGGGAGGAGGAGTGTGAATGAGATGAAGTTTTAACATTGGCCTCACTCAGGCATTTTGTAATGCTTTAACTTTATAAAAGAATTTCTCAAACTTGCTGCATATTTAAATGTTTGATTACCTCCTTTGTCTCCCTTTCTATAGATTTTCATAAACAATGAATGGCATAACTCAGTGAGTGGCAAGAAATTTCCTGTCTTTAATCCTGCAACGGAGGAGAAGATCTGTGAAGTAGAAGAAGGAGATAAGGTGGGTTTCCCAGGACTTACGCCAGCTTTCTTTGTTCCCACCATGCTGAGCTCCCAAACCCACCACAACTTCAATTAAACAGATCATGAAAATACCATTTCTGGGGCCATCTGGGAAAATTTCCTTGTACATAAATGGCACCCAGTAGCCATTTGATGCCGATGAGCTTATGCTTCTGGATGTTGTGGTGATTTTTTGTGTGTGTGTTTTTGTTTTTTTTTTTAATTTTTTATTTATTTATGATAGTCACAGAGAGAGAGAGAGAGAGGCAGAGACGCAGGCAGAGGGAGAAGCAGGCTCCATGCACCGGGAGCCCGACGTGGGATTCGATCCCGGGTCTCCAGGATCGCGCCCTGGGCCAAAGGCAGGCGCCAAACCACTGCACCACCCAGGGATCCCTGTGTGTGTGTGTGTTATTTCTCCTTACTTGTTCTTCAATTTAAATAATATTTGCATTTATTGTATAAACAGACTACATATGATTAGTCATAGATTTACAAAGCAGAGAAATCGTTTATTCATATAAATTTGTTCTTTGTTAGGTTGCAGAATGAAACTAAAGGAAACAATATAGGATGTTTGAAACAGTATATTGCCAGATTATTTCCTTAAAAATCATTGAACGAACATTAACTGGTACCTTGAAAAATTGAATTTTAAAATCACAAAAATTGAACCGTGAATTAAAGATAGTGTTGCTTTCTAGTTAATCATACCATCACCAACAAAAATCAACTTATATCATTACTTTTTAAAAATTCTAAATGTTAATTTAATCATCAAGCATCCTGGTGCATAAGCTACTCTGTAACTGTCTTCACAAATGATAATGAAATAGCAGAATTTACTTTAGGGGATATTGCTGATCAATAATTAATTTTAAAAAAAAATTTAAACTAATAATAATAATAATAATAGTGAAATTGGTATTCAAATGCTGCCCTTCTGACCCCAGAGTCTGACTGGCAGGGCTGTCTTACCTTGTAATTATTATGGGCACATAATATCTGAGCACATACCTTAAACCGTGAATGTGTTTCTCAGTCTTTAAATGTCCACATGTTATCAAGCTTGAAATCTCCATCCTGTAAGGTATTAAAAGGTAAATTATCTTGCTATGTAAAAAGACAATTGAAAGATGAAATCCATGGGCCCCCTGGGTGGCTTACTAGGTTGAGTGTCTGCGTTTGACTCAGGTCGTGATCCCAGGATCCTGGGATTGAGTCCCACATTGGGCTCCCTGCTTGGTGGGAACCTGTTTCTCTCTCTACATGCTTGTTCTCTTCCCTCCCTCTCTCTTTATCTGTCAAATAAATAAGTAAAATATATATATTTTAAGATTTTACTTATTTATTCATGAGAGACACATACAGAGAGGCAGAGGCATAGGCAGAGGGAGAAGCAAGCTCCCTTCAGGGAGCCTGATGTGGGACTCAACCCCTGAGCCACCCAAGTGCCCCATAAATAAAATCTTAAAAAAGAAAGAAAAAAAGATGAAGTCCGGATAGCGCCCCAAGGATAATACCATTGGTGACATGATGTTCAGTTCTCCAGGGCAGTTCCACGTTCCTATTCTTTCATTACCTTCTTCTCACTTGATGAGATCACTAATTGAATGTGTTAAGCCTTGCAGATCGATTCGAAGGTAGCCATAGATCTGAGTGGCTCATTTGCATTGGTAGAAGCCCCTGGATTCAAGGCAGTAGTATCAGTAGACATATGATCTATGCCTTGAGGGACGAGAGTGCAGAGTTTAGCCAGAGGGGTCGACAGCTTGAGAAGTAGATGCAGGATAGAATGGAGACCCATGTCACCTGCTTTCAGATTTCACTTTCTATATGGATCAGGGTTCATCCGTACATAAATTCTTCGTGGGCTTCTCTCTAGTGTCCAGGAAAAACCAAAACCCAGAAAAAATCCTCATTGTGTTTGGCCCTTTCTCAGGCTGCCCCATCAACGTAGAAGTTCCATCTTCACTATGCCAGGAATCACGGGCCAAATACTGCATGCTGCTCACTGCCATGACTGCCAGGGTCAAGTTCAAATCATTAGCTATAGAAAGAACACAGATGTTCCACATTTTATTTACCTTCTTTGAGCTTTGGTTCCTTTTTTGTGTGTAAAATGGGGAGACAGGAAAAACTTGGGGGAGGTTAAATAAAAAAAGATGTAAATTATTTCAACAGTGCCAAGCACCCAACAAAGCCTCAATCATTAGAGGATTCTATACATCTTTAAAGGCCCCCAAACTTCCCAGGTAGAATTGCTCTCTTCTGTGTCATTATAGAACATCATGTTTACCTATATTATACCCCTTGTGTTCTATAGGTATTGGTTAATTTGTTTGAGACAGCATGCTTTATAAAAGCTCAACACTACATCTCACCTTTATACTCGCAGTGCCTCACACACTACAGGTAATAGATAAATGAGATTATACAATTAGTATGTAAACCGCCTCCGTCATGTTCTGAGTTTCCATATACCTCACCTGCCTCATCTTAGGAATCTAATGCTAAATTAACAATTGACCAAGGAAGTCTTGCTCACAATTTGCATGCAACTGAATTCCCTGGAAGGCTTGTTGAAACATAGATCACTGGGCCCAGCCCACCCCTAACATTTGTTTCAATAGTTCTGGAATGGGGCCTGAGAATTTGCATTTCTGCCAAATTCTCGGGTGATGCTATGTTTCTGGTTGGAGTATAGATGGGGGAATATACTTTCAGAACCACTGAGTTAAGGTATTAAATCATAAGTTGTATCTCCTCTCTTAGCATTGTATAGGTGGTGTGGACTTTTATAAGTAAGCAAGTTGGAGTTGGAATCCACACTGTGATAATATCCTGCACCCCTGTGAAATGTTACAAGGCCATACTTGAGCAGAGAAACACTGGTGATCTCTGGCAACATGTTTTAGGAGACCCAGAAGCTTGTGTCCTTTGGGCCATTCCTAGAAATAAGAGAAAAATGTATTCTTCATGTTCAACAGAGAAATTACTTTTTATCAGAGACTTCTGGAGATCTACCCAACACTACATTACAGGACCACATTACATCAAATGTCCTTCTAGTTGCTTGAGTAGTTCTGGTATCCCTGGGGAGGTGGGGAAAACAGTAAAGGGCAAAATAAGGTATGTTTGAGCCCCTGACTCTTTCTCCCCAGAGTAAAACTGGTTGCAGTTGTCAGTTAACAAAAGAACAAGTATTCTTGATGCTTTGGCTCTGGTGCTTTGGATCTCTCTCTCTGCTACTGGCTTTCAATTTTAGCTGTATCAGTAAAACACATTTGTGCCTGGAGTTTCAGTTGAAATCTTGTCAGGCTGTCTGAGAACTTTTCTTGGCATCGTTGGTGGGATTTACCTTCTTCCTAAAGTGTAGTGAGGGGGAGGTGATGATCATACCTGAAGCTTTAGAAATATCTGTCATTTATTTGCTGTGTTTATTGGCAGTTACTCCTGCTCATAGCAGAGCAGCATTGTCTGTGCAAATGTAGATCAGAAACACACTCATTAACCTCCAGCAAAGCTTCAAATCAGGTCACAATGCTAATCGAGTTGCTGGATACTTGATCACTTGAGTTCATATGTTTAGATATAAACTCTTCAGCGTAAGCAACTGTTTGCTTCACAATTCAGTGTTCTTGTCATCCTATTCTCTTTTGGAGTAATCTACTGATGTTTGTTTTTAAATAATTATTTCTGTTCTCACAATTTGGCCAACAAATGTGCATGAACTAACACTACTCAGTGAAAGGTACAAATCTAGTAATTACATTGTCACCGTAAACCTAATATTCTGGAACTGACTCTTTAGATAATGAGCCAAGAGGTTTTAGGGATTTAATTGATGAGTAGAATGGAGCTAACAATGGCTATATACTGCCTTTCAATAGTGTTATAAAGAAAGAAGGAGGAGCGAGAATGAATGGAGGTTACAAAGCAAAGCACAAATGTGGGTGGGAACTGTTTTCTTTTCACTTCAATGGTTCTTTTAGTCTATATTGACTAATCCTGAAAGCTGCTTTTAATACTAAGCATGACCTAACAAATAATTGGTGGGGATAAAAATAAATGTCCATTAAAGTAAGTGCTTGTGACGGGTGTAAAAGTAAAACTGGTCTGATAACTATTTTCTCCAAATTGGAATGGATATCATATGGAAATGCACAGCCTGGGAGTGATAGAAAAGTTTGTCCTTCCTTAGCTATGTTTAAGAGGTCTTTGGTACTTCATCATCTGGTCTTCAAAAAAGGAATATTTAAATACTCTAAGGCAAAAGTGTTATTGATGGTAGCAACTCTGAGTTAATATAGCAAATTGTTTGCTAGTGGGTTAAAAAAATTATGTCCTTGGTGATGCTAGTCCTGGTGTAAAAATCCAAGAAATACTAGCTATAGAATTTAAACAACAACAAACTTTATGCCTAATCTGGTTAATGTAAAAACTTTGCTATATGTACAAATGGAATCAATTAAATATGACTTATGATGCAAATGTCAATATAAGCAAATTATTTATATCAGGAGTTCTCTTCTATAAAATCAATGTAACATGATGAGTTTAAAAGATAGGTAATTAAATTATTAAATATTTATTAACTGCCTATTGCAGGCCCAGAATAGTAAGGAGTATAATTGGTTTTAATATAGATAGAAATAAATATTCATTGCAAATATTCATTACAAAGGATAGTCTTGCAGAGATATAAAACCAGATTTGGGAGCCAGATGTGGGATCAAATTTTGGTTCATAGATATTATGCTGGATTTCATGTCCTGTAAGACAAGGTCCATGGTGCTTAACTGTTGTAATAACTGTGGCGTTATATAGAAGGTTTCACTTAGTGTCTGGAGCTTAGTAAACTCTTCACTAGTAGCTAAAATTAAGCTGGATTAGGCTGGCAAGAATTTGGGTAGGTTGTGCTATTTGGTCTTAAAGAATATGTAGGATTTTGAAAGTTGAGGGCTGTGCTGGTAGAAAATTCTAGGCAAGGAGAATTACAGGAGCAAAGGTGAGAAGGAATTGGCCGGACAGTCGAAAAAATGTAAACAAGTTTGGCTAGGTGAGGTGGAGCCCAAAAATGTTGGGTCTTGAAAATCAGAAAGAAGTCTGGCCTTAGGGACTGTAGGCAAGGGAGTTGCAAACATTTGAAAGGGAAAATTATCACATAAAATTGTTTGAGGAAGATTAGCCGGATAGTAATAGGCAAGACAGTTTATGGAGAGAAGAGAATGGCTTGAGAGGGCTAGCGCCAATGAGATGATAGCAGCCTAAAATAAAACAGCATGGTGAAAATGGAAAGGAAAGATTAAAATATACTAGGACTGCTTAAAGTTATTTCAAGGTGGCTTTACCTGTTTTGCAGCAACCACGATAGCTCTAGCTACCACTTCATGAACACTCAAAGTCACGTCTGTCACATAGGAAATGCGTTTCCAGTGTTACCTTATTTAATTTTCAAAAGGACAGTCTTCTGTCTTCACAATTTGATCATTAGCAGCTTGATGCCAAGACTGTTTCAGTATAGTGTTTAGCAAATTTTTGAACGGATGGATGGGTGGGTGGACGGATGGATATCTCAAAACACAGAGCTCATAAATGAGGAACCAGAATTCAAATCTGGGTAGTTTTGTTCCAAATCTATGTATTAACTACCATTACTCTATTTCTGTGCCTGGAAGATAAAATATAGGATTATAAGAAAAGGAGGACTATGGCCCAAAGAACACAACCACAAGAAGGTCTTTATCTCAAGGATATAGTTTCCATATGGCAGAGTTAGATGTCTTGAAACAATTTTTTTTTTCCATAACCTTTGAGAGGCCAGGATGCCAATGATAAACCATATTTGGCTAAGGCCAATGGCAGGACACTGAGCAGAAGGATCCAAATGAAACCTGTGTCACCCAGATCTGTTTAAACACAGAGCAGCATATATTTTATAAGCTGTGATATCCATACATCATGCTGGAAATTTCAAATTCTTGTGGGTTTTTTTTCCAAATAGTACTGTTGTAATATAACTTGGAAAAATTTGGAACCTATGGCATAAAACAATATCCAAATAGAAATAATCAATGTGATTAACTGAATATCCCAAATACGACTATATACATATTTCTCAGGAAGGGCAAGTAGAAATGCACATATATTATTGCATATATTCATCGTTCTCTCAAAAATTAGTGAGATAAACAAGTGTATGATGTATTGTAGTGAAAGAATATTTGCTTGTGCTCTGTGAATGTTATCACTTAATCAGAGCACTTAATCACTTCTAAAATATCTCGCTGGCCCCAGATCCTCTTAGTGTGGCAATATCTACTGTAAAAATAGTTTATTGGTCTGTGTTTTAATTTGCAGACTTCTAAGTTTGGGCTTTCTAATGGAATATACTATAAGGTGGGAGATATTAACTTGAGGTTCATGATTCTCACTGGGGGAGAGGTCATTCATGAATGGGGTTCAGCTAAACCATAGGCAACTTTAAGAAAATTTTATGACAATTTTCTCCTCAGATGCTCAAAAGAAATTACGTATTCTGCACGAAGTTCCAACCTACTGGCCTAGGATGTGTCCATGACTTATAGAATTTATGTAGCTCTGGATTGTGGCCAGTCCCACATACCAAAGAATGTTGGAGCAATCTATGCCTTTAAGGTGCTTGCAACTGGGGAGCTTGGGGTGCTCAGTCAGCTAAGCGTCCAGCTCTTGATGTTGACTCAGCTCATTGACAATTTCAGGGTTGTGAGATCAAGCCTCTTCTGGGGCTCTATGCTAGGCATGGGAACCCGCTGATGATTCTCTCCCTCTCCCTCAGCCAGGTGCTTCCCTGCCCCAGCTACAAATGTGTATTCATGCTCTCTCCCTCTTTCTCAAAAGAATAAATATTTGCAAAAGATTTGAAGGAGGGAAAAAACATATAAAGCGGTAATGGAAGAGGTGGTGGTTTTCGTAGTAGATACATTCTGTATTAGCTCCAAAAAGATCTGAACAGGGATCTGAGGAATGGAGTAGCCAGGCAAAAGAATGCAACTAAGGTTGGCTAGGAAAAAACAGGAGGAGTCGACTTGGCTTAGAGGAAATGGTATGAGTAAAGGTAACATGAGTTAAGGCAAGAAGGCTAGACTGAGTGTGGAGATACTTGATTATTTGGCTCTGCTTGATTATTTGAATTAATGTAATTTTAAATAGCATGTTAGTAATAGGAAATTAACTTCTTTACTTAGTTAGGAACTGAAAAGATCTCTTTCCAGTTGGAAAGGGGTAGTAATAAAGAGGTTGTAATATCCAGACAGATCCTTCTATATATCAGTTCCACTACTCTATGCCTTTTTCTCTCTGCATAAGAGCGATGAACACACACTTACCCATCAACAGCAAAACCCAGTTCTTATTCAACTGCAGGAGGTTCTAGACGAGAGTGCACAGGCTGTAGAGGCACCAGCCATCCAGAAGATATTCTGGATATGACTCAAATGTTGAATATCCAGAAGATATTCACCATTTGAGTACATACTGAGTTTTCCCTGGAACTCTTGGTCAGTCACCAAAAGCTATATGTAGTGGTGAACAGCCAAGGCTCTATGGTCAGAGGTGCTCCATTTAAAAACATTGTGTCACTTTTGGCTATTGACCTTAGGCAAAATGACCTCTGTCTCTTTGCTTCAGTTTCTTCATCTGTAAAATGGGGAACATATTTGTGTCATAAGATTATGAAGATTTAAATGAGTTAAAGTGTGTAAAGTAATTTGAACATGACTTGATATATGTATGGTAAGCACTCCAATGATAGCAGTATTCAAACATCACAGTATTTCTATTCTAGGAAATCAAGCCTGAGCTGTGTGTGTGGAATTGATCATTCTAAAGATGAGGCATCAGGTTTATAACTCCAATATCTGATAGTTGAATTTGTACAATGTGCTAGACTTTGGGCTGATGAAGATACAGCATCTGCTTATGAAGACCTTTAGTCTGTTTTATAGGGTAACTGTTATTGGATTTGCTAACATGTTTAGGCTGCTGAAATGAATTATCTTTGACTTGCAGGAGGACATTGACAAAGCAGTGAAGGCCGCAAGACAGGCTTTTCAGATTGGCTCTCCATGGCGCACTATGAATGCTTCAGAGAGGGGGCGGCTAATATACAAGTTGGCTGACTTAATTGAAAGAGATCGTCTTCTCCTGGCAGTGAGTATGAACCAAACTGGGCAGATAGCGAGATCTCTAGAAAGCATTCATTGTTTGGATTGGCAAGTTGCTTTGGTTTTAGTGATCACTTCATGCTCTCTACAAACAAAACTAAAAGATTTATACCAGTTCCCATATAGAAATTTTACCATTGATTTTATTCTCAAGTAGTAATTTGCATGCTGGTCTGGATAATGTTGATTTCTATTCCTATATTAGATTCTTCTACAGGCTAATAAACCTTGGCAAACCTCAAGTTAAACCAACTTAGATGAATTTCTTTTCTTTATTCTAGAATTCCTTAGAGTCTTTAACAAGGTCACATGCAGTGAATATCCTAGAATAATATACTGGGTTTCTCCAACTTAACTGCCCACCGAACTCTTTTTTTTTTTTTTTTTGTAGAAAATCACATAGAATTTGTCAAAGGTGCCTAAAATATTTCTAAAAAATAAACTTATTTCTCTTCAATCTAGCCCACTAAGAAACTTAATGAATGGCTGCTTTCCCCTCCTGAAATGTATGTGCTCATAGTGGTCTGGATTAATTTTTTTTTAGATTATTTATTTATTTATTCATGAGAGACACAGAGAGAGAGAGAGGCAGAGACACAGGCTGAGGGAGAAGCAGGTTCCATGCAAGGAGCCCAATATGGGACTCGATCCCAGAGTCCAGGATCACGCCCTGGGCCGAAGGCAGGTGCTGAACCCCTGAGGCACCCAGGGATCCCTAGTGGTCTGGATTAAATGAGGTTTTTTTTTTTACAGGTGAAAAAGGTGAAAAATAAAGAAAAAAATCCAATTATTTGTGTGTTCATAAAAACTGTATTTTTATGCATATTGCTTTAAAAAAAAACATTTTGGCAGTTAGATGAGTCAGCAAGTAAAGTGAGTGGGGTGTTTCCTTGTTTTCTTTTCCATTAAGTATTATAGTGAAGCCAATTGAAAACAAACCAATACCAAGATCAAGTTTCAGAGCAAATTTTTATTACCTTTAGAATCTTATACTGGCAGTAACAAAGAAGCCTATATAAATATTTTTAATTCAATATTAGCAATTATAGTTAATCAAAAAACTATTTATTATCCAAAAGTTCAGCATGATTCAAAGTATGCAAAAATATGGAGTTAGAAGTTATACACAATAAAATTACATTAACCAAAATGTCCTGTAGGAAGAAAGCAGAATTTGCTAAAACTTGGCTTCTCTTATTTAGCTACTCTGTGGATTATAGAGTGCTCACTGCCTCTGTCAGCGTAAGGTCCTAAGATGGAAAAAAGAACAGGCACACAAAAATCATGTTCGATTAAATTTTGAGATGGCATGCAGTATAATGCAGAGACAGAAAATTGTATAACAAAGGAGGAATAGTTTTAGCAGGACAGTAGGTCCCAAAGGGCTCTTAGAGTTCCTGCTGAAGGAAAGGAGGAAAATAAACAAGATCATCTGATAGATGGTTAGAACACTAGACCAGAAAATGTTGCACTTTACAACCTGATCATTCGAACAACAATTATGGGAAGAGTGGCAAAACTGTGAGTTGCACAGTGACAAGCTCTACTGAAGAAAACTCATGAACAAAAGATGCAGAGGTCACTGAAGTTTGTGTAAGTTGATGGTTGTATCCAGGTGGAATGTAAAAATTAAAAATGATCATTGAGGCACCATTAATAGCAAACACTAAATTTATACAATAAGTGAAATTTTGTTGGAGCTCTGATCTGACTAAGGAAACTGGGTGTCACTTACCCGCACCAACCATGTATCTACCAAATTGGGACCAGTTCCTAGAAAGCTGTCCAGCTGGGGGACATTCAGAATGAGATATAAGGAATGCTATGGTTTAGAAACCAGAATCTTATGGCCTTTTATGTCCGGATCTTGTTATGTGACCTTAAGCAAGCCTAAGCGAGTCATTTTAACTCCTTTTTTAATTTTTATTTTTTTACCTCCTTTGTAGAAAGAAAAGATTAGACAAGATGGCTTACAGGATTTCTTCTATTTCCAAAGTTCTCTAGCACATGATTATTCAAAATATTAAAACTCCCTATGTTTTAATCTAAAATGTTTATGAAAGTTTACATTGGAGGTTTGATTTCCTTTTCAGACAATGGAGTCAATAAATGGTGGAAAACTCTTCTCCAATTCGTATACATTGGATCTGGGAGGCTGCGTAGCAACATTACGCTACTGTGCGGGTGGGCTGACAAGATACATGGCCGCACAATACCCGTTGGTGAGCAGCTTTGAGAAACCACAAGGGGGGAGGGTAGGCATCAAGAAGATCACTGTAGAGCTGAATTATTCCAAACTCTCCCGTTTAAAGAAGTCACCCAAAAAGGCAGACTGATTCTTCTCCTTGACTTTGAGACAATGCAGCTCCGAACCTGGAAGTTCTGCTATGATTTATCAAATGGTTTCTTAAAAATTGTTTCGGCACAATTATGCTGAAGATACCTAGAAAATATAAAAGGAAGAATATTCTTCTGCCCACAGTTACTGAATCAGGGCAATCGTCTCTCTGACCGCCCACACTTTTCAAAGTGGGCCACAAACTATTTCCTTTGTATTCCAGTAGTGAAATTTATACCCTTTCTATAATGTAATTATTTAAATGTCTTTGTGTGTTCCAGTGTGAGTTAGATATGGTTGTCTGTGCCTGGTCTAACTCAGTAGAGTTACAGTAGATGAATTAAACAAACCAAATTCACACTAATTTATTTCAAATAGCTTCAAAGCAAGAGGAGACTGTGTTTACAGCCCAATTTAAGAATTTGTCTGACGAAATTGTGTGTGTGTGTGTCTTAGTAGAGGATGCATATGACGGGAGAGGAATATAAAAAATGCATCAATTTAGAAAACATTATGGGTAGAATTTAATTCATATAAACTTCCTGGCTAAGGGACTGTAACACCCTCCAGTACTGGTCTTGATGGGCATTTTCAATCTACTGAGAATATCCAGAAGGTTAGCAATAGCCAGGAATTAAAAGGGGGGAGTGAGGACATGGTAATAAGAAACGTGGCTATTTTAGAAATTCTTGCTTTACCCTTTAACAGAATGGAAGAAACTATTTTAAGTACAAATAGACCTGATAAAAAGCTTTATTGCTATCATAGCCAAGAAGCTTTTGTGGGAAATAGAACAGAATAAAAAGCACAGTGTAACCTCAGGATGACCACATCAAACTTTGAGGCGTATGAATCAATCAAACCCAGATTGCAAAGCAATGTCTTTTACTTCTGGCATTTTGTTGCTGTTGTTGTTAAGGTATTTGCTTTTATTGGTCAGTAGGCTTGTAGGGAGATATTTTTTAATTCTATTCTTTTCTAATTTTGTTATATTTTTACTTCAATAAAAATTCTACAATTACTAATAGAACTTAGAACTGTCAGAAATAGGACTCTAACAGTTATTGCCTTAGGCACACACTTTGTACCTTTTTCCTTAAGAAAGTAAACTTTGAGAATGAAGATGATTTAGAAAGTGGCTCTTATACATTATGAGAGATAGAATTAAATATCTTGTAGATACATTCTGGTGTTGCATCTTTGCCTTGATCTACATCAATTTTATGGTTCCTCTCATTTCAAATTACTATTTTAGGACTCAATTTTTCATTTTGTAAGTGGCTGGAGATATTTTTTTAATTTCTTTATTTTTTGTTTTTAGTTATTGTCTACACCTTCCTCTAACATCAACCCAAATGACCATTCCATGAACATCAAGCATATTTGTCCACAAATGATTGTGTGTTTTATTTTCCAGATGGAAACTTTTTTGGTTATACAAGACATGAGCCTATTGGAGTATGTGGCCAAATCATTCCTGTAAGTTGGTCTTCTATATCATTTTTGGTCTTAAGAAAGAAAGAAAGAATGAATTACAATTCTATTTCATTTGCTAAAGAAGTTTTCTCTGACACAATTGGATTCTTAGATATTGGCTAAATGTACAGAAAATGTAGTAACTGATGAGCTGAGGTCTTGTGACTGAACTTTTTGAATATATATATATATATATATATATATATATATATATATATATATGACTACCTCATATCTATATTGTGGCATATCACTTGAGTGTGTTTTGATATTATAGCATTGACCTATCTTAACCTTTTTTTTCTATGGTTTGTTTTTTAAAAAGCTGTGTTTTATATTCCTTTTAAGACCCATGCTTCACATGTATATAGCATAACAGTCATCACTGGCTCCTCTGCTTCAGGACACTATTTGAGTGAAGCAGTATGTCCTACTATTCCCCAACCCTTTTCATCTCCTCATTGAGAAGAAGAGTATCAACCAGAGTGTTCAAATCCTAAATGCATTTTTAAAACTAAAATGGAAGAAAATGTTGGAGCACTGTATGGAATATATCCTACATTTAGTAGTATTTTTAAGCAGAATCATGAAGGTTTTCTTTTAAACCCAACAAGTAGGAGACAAAATGATTCACCAACATATTCAAAGACACCAAATAAAAAGACAGGAAAGTGTTCTGAAGCTTTTGGATAAGAAAGTGGCAATGACTTATCTTTTGCTCCAGGGCGATTGGAATGCATCCCTATCCACATTGTGAATGAAACTCTTCATTAGTTTAAAAAAATCTCAATAAAATTAATAAAAACTACACAATCCTGAGGACTAATAGTAGTTAATATTTATTGCATGCCTATGGTAAACCCGTCACTCTGTTAAGCCTTTGGCCCACTTTCTTGAAGAATCCTCAAGATAACCTTTTGAAGTAGAGAGGATTTTTATCAGCACTTACAGATGATGAAATCATGCACAGAAAGCATGTTACTTATCTGACCTCACTGGGCCGGTCAGTGATTGAGCTGAGATTTGAACCAAGTTCTTAGCCACCAGACCCTAGACTTTTTGTGTTTTAATAAGGCTTGATTTTTTAAAGCATGTGGTGATTTTTTTTCCTCCAGTAGATGAAGAACTCAAAATAACACCTGATAAAATTCTGTGGCTCCTCCACTCCTGTCCTATATCTAATTTATTTGGAGCTTTTTAGCATTTATGAGTTGCTTTTAGCAATGAACTTAATTTGAATGTACCAGTTGATTACACAAAACTACCACAATTATTATTTCACATCTCCAGGTAGTGTAAAATGTAGAAGTTAGATTAGCAAATGTGGCTTTCAGCAACACAAAGAATCTATTGTTTTATATTGCTTTCTAGTGGAATTTCCCGTTGTTCATGTTCATTTGGAAGATAGGGCCTGCCCTTTGCTGTGGAAATACGGTGGTGGTCAAACCTGCAGAGCAAACTCCTCTCACTGCTCTTCATGTGGCATCTTTAATACAAGAGGTAAGTTTCCCAAATCAAAATATGCACAAGAACCCAGGAGTCCTCCATTACAATATGAAGACCTCACTTGGTGCTACTGTGAACGACCTGCCAATGGCTCCTGTCCAGATGAGGACACATTTAATATGGGTGCCGGCTGAGATTTCTGGCAGTCAGCCCAAATGAACCTCTGCCCAACCGGAGACAGGAAGCCAGACTCAAAGGCTTCATGGCAAACAGTCACCTTGTGATCACTTTTATTTTGTTTCTTTAGTTTAACTCATGAATGCAAATGCATGTTGAAATTGATGCATCTTTCTTTCAAATGTGGAAATGAAAGTTGGTTTATAACTGGCACTAATGAAACAATTTTTTTAAATGACTCCATCCAAAGATTGGAATCTTCTGTGCCAACATGCTTATGCGTCACATGGGGCCACATAGTTTTTAAACATATATATATCCACAAGGGGACATGTTTATATTCTGTTTTCTATTAATTTCTATTATGGTTGCCTCTGCATTTACCTTCTTACTAAAAAAAAAAAAAAAAAAAAAAGCTCATGAAATTTATTTTCATCAACTATCCAGATACTGTTAATACCTTTTTCTCACAATTTATCACCCTTTGTCCTTTATATCTTTCCAGCACTTAAAAACCAAGCTTTAGTTACTAGAAACTTAAATTAAAGAAATCTGAACCTAACTCTTAAAACTATTCTTCACTTCAAATTTTATTTTTTTATTTTATTTTATTTTATTTTATTTTATTTTATTTTATTTTAAGATTTTATTTATTTGTTCATGAGAGACCCAGAGAGAGAGAGAGAGAGAGAGGCAGAGACACAGGCCAAGGAAGAAGCAGGCTCCATGCAGGGAGCCTGACATGGGACTTGATCCCGGGTCTCCAGGATCACACCCTGGGCTGAAGGCAGCTGCTAAACTGCCGAGCCACCCGGGGTGCCCTTAACTTCAAATTTTAAAAAAAGTCCAAAGAGATGTTAAAATGGGGGCATTTTGATGCCAATAACCTGAAATGTGAATGTACCCATCTCAAGTACACACTGTTTTCTTCCTAATCATTCCTAATCATTCTTTAACCAGGAATGAAATCAATCTGTGAAGATTAATCACACAGAAGAGGACAGTTCTTATCTGATGTTTTACTGATTAAATATTGCCAGTAGGAATTTGCAACCTAGTTGGTATGCCCAAGAAGCAATAGGTAGAAACTAAAAATGCAAGATCCTTTTAGCTTCCTGGTTTTGCTGGTAGGGTACTAAATGCATTGCTTTCCTTCTATGTGAGTAATTGACCTAGCTTTTCTACCTACACTATATTTTTGAGTCACTATTATGAAATTTGAGGCAGCCATCACTGGAGCAACAATCCGTAAAAGTCAAACATGGACTTACCCCGAGGAGAGACTCTTCCCCAGTAATGTAACTCTGGAGGTTATTTTAAGTGGCCTAAGAAATGAAATAAGAATAATAATAGCACTTACATGAATCTTTCTTGGTAGAGAAACTCATAAGCTTAGCATAGAGAGGCGGCTTTGAATTTAGACTCTCCTCTTTTTATCATAGAATTAATCCTCAGTTCTGTCCTAATGATTTTACTTTTTATCCTTAGGCAGGTTTCCCTCCCGGAGTAGTGAACATCGTCCCTGGGTATGGGCCTACTGCTGGGGCTGCCATTTCTTCCCACATGGATATAGACAAAGTGGCCTTCACCGGATCTACAGAGGTAACATCAGTTATTCAGGCTTGGCGTGAAGAATGTTTGCATCTCCAGGTGTCAGAAGCATGTTCTATGTCACTGTTTTTAGGCCAACATTTCTTTAAAACAAAAATTCTTTTTAATGATTTATTCCTTAATCAAGTCTTTGTGCATGTTTACAGAACAGAAGCAGACACAGTGGAGATGAAGCGGAGTACCTGTCACAAACTTGGCCTGCACAAAACTGTTTTTAGTGTGTTCATTGCTTTACCTGACAAGAAATATAGCCGACTAGACCCTGTCGTCTGATTAGTACAGTTTATGATAGAAAATCTACATCAGGCCCCAGTGATTTGTATGAATGAATGTAATTTTAGACTGTAGATTATAGAAATTAAATAGCAGAGCATCACCTTTAGTTCCTTATTTGGGATTCTGTCTTTCCTGATTATTCTGAAAGAGAGCCAACAACTCAGCTAGCTTCCTGAGTGTTATTGCTGGCTTAACCTAACTTTTATGCCTCTCTGGCTCCAGCTTGACTTTCCAGAGGGTTAAAGAACAGGGTCTCAGCCATGAGCACTGCAAGAAGAGGCAAGAGGGGGAGATAGAGTAAGCTGCCTGGAAAGTGGAGTTTGGGAGAATGGGTTCCCATCTATTGAGATGATTTTCAACTGCAAGCAAAAGAAAGTGGTAAAATCATACTATATTAAGGAAAAAACAATTCAAGTCATTCTATTGGATTATGTGACATTGTGAGATATGCAGTGAAACCTCTTACTGGTATACAGTGTAAAGGATGAAGAATGAGAAGAGCCCCTTCTTATAAAGCTGCTGTTACAAATAAGACAAGATAGGAAGTGATAAGATACTAAGATCTGTACAAACTGCTGTAAGGGCCTTCACAGGAAGGGATGATTATGTCTACATGAGTGCTAGAACTTGCTCTGAATTTTGAAGAGTGGTTACTTTTTTAACTCCTCAGAGATTGAGAAGAAGAACATTCTAGATAATGAGAAGATGCTAATTTGATTATTCCATACTCCTGATTAGCCACTCCAATATAAAGAAACATTTATATAGAGAACTAAAATGGTAGAAAATCAAATTTTAGTTTTCTTAATCTTTTTAAAACTAGATAAATACAAAAAATGCTTTTTTATGTTTCATAAACACAGAAGAGAAAAGGTTTACATTATATAAACCCTTAATTGAAGTAGGAGAAAGTGAATCCTGCATTCAGGATCCTGTGGACAAAACAACTGGAAATGAGACATGGCAATAATTTAAAAAATGGTGAAGTCATAGATCAGAATCATAGCAGAGGAGGTAAAGACACAAATTCCACAGCCTAGCATTCTAGACCTTCTCCAGTAGGGACTCCGTGCACATTTCCTAATCTAGATCCCATACCCACTCATTCTCCAGCTCATATGGGCCAGGAGCTACCGTCCCCGATCCCGTCTCTAGTATCACTGGCTATTTGTCATGGCCCATCCCTGGGTCCCTACAGTGCTTTGGGGTACTTTACCTGCTAAAAATAGGAAAACTCTGAGATTAAAAGACTAGGAAACATCTGGGTTCAAATTTTGACTCTACCCTTTTAAGCAATGTGTCTTCTAAAAGTTAAGTATCATTGCTACATTTGCATTTCTCACTTATAAATGGGAATAATAATATCTGCCTTATTGTACAGAATAAAATTGAGTAAGCTAAAAAAAAAAAATGAGTGAGCTAATGAATAGTAAAATATTGAGCACCCAATAGGATACTCAAATGTATCTTTTCATTCCTCCAGGCTTTTGCTTACTCATGGCCACACCTACTATAATATGGCTTCCACCACATGTTACCTCTATGGCTTTCTCTGCAGTTCCAGGATCATCCTGATTTTAAAACCCTCTCTGAGTCCCCAGTTATCCATGATATAGAATTATGATAGCACATGCCCATTGCTTTGTCATGTATCTCATCTTTGCTGACTATCCTCAAAGACTATCTTATTCATTGTTATCTGCAGAAACCAGTACAGTAACTACTACAGTAACTACTTCTGAATAGGTATTAAACAATTACATCTTTCTGGACTCTCTTTTAGCTTCAGGTTTGTTGGTTGGCAGGTAGTAGGAAACTTGCCAGATGCCATGAAAGAGGCAAACAATAGATTATATCTTTTGTGGTCATAATAGAAATGACCCTCTTCCTAAAAATACTTCTGGCAAGGTAAGAACTTTTTTTAAGGTAAGAATTTTAATGTCCCATTAGATTCATTTAAAATAGAAGAAAACAAAACAAACCAAAAACCAGAATCTAGTTCACGTTGTGCACGAGGTGATTAGGTTAGACCATTTTCATGAGGACTTTCTACTTCTGCCCCACATGGCAATGCCACAACATCATGGAACATATTGCTTACCATAGTCTTGAATGTTCTTCTCTTTCTTCATTGCAGACTTCTTTAAGAAAAATTATGAACCTTTATTTTTTTCCAAGTAAGGGAACAAAATCATGGGACAAAATCGATGTTTCCTTGTTTTGACTTCAACTAGACCTTTGGGAAAACTCAGATCAACCTTTTATTTGCCATGGAAACTTGTGCTAAGCAAAAGTGTAACCTTCCTCCCTTACTCATACTTCTGGCCATTCTTCATTCAAGTTCTTTTGATATCTGTAGCATTTAGAAAAATATCTCTGATCTTATTCCCTTCCCTGAGACAAAAATTATCTACTTTAATAAAGTTTTTCCAGTAAGTATTTCTAAGTTAAGAAAAAAAATCTGCTGAAAGAACTTGGAGAATTCAAAGGGGGAAAATAAAAGAATATTATGTAGGAAATAAAAAAATTCTTAATCATCTTAAGTGAAAATTTAATAAGAAGTGGAAGGAAAATGATATGTGAGAAAAATTTCAGACAGGATATCCCCACAGCAAGTCTACTTTTAGTTTCTTTTTATTAACCTATATTACAGGATTTTATTTAGCATGTGACATCTTAAAGATAAAAAGATTGGCAGATTAATTATTACACTGCCCTATAAGGCACAGCAATAGTCAATTCAATAAACCACATACAATTCAAACAGATGCGCAGCAAGCATCTACTTTTCTTTTGTTCAGTTGGGATAGAAGGTTTTTTATTAAAATCTGATGTGTCAAGTAGGGGAAAAAAACAGAAGCAAGATAAAATGAATCCTCTTTCAAAAAGAAAAGCACAGATCATTTAATACATTAGGACTTCAATAAAAATAGTAAAGAGGAAATAGTTATAAAGCAGGCCAGATTTTAGAGATGGAAAAATAAAACAACTACAGAAAATAATCTTGATGGGACGTGAGCCACAAAGAAAAAAATGAAAACAATGTCTTTCTCTGAAGAGAGGCAAGTAGCATTAAAGGAGAAACCAGAACCGTAGGATTCCAGCTAACTGAAGTAGCAGCACAGAGCACAGATCCAATTTCTTTTTTCTAGTTCCATGGTTCAAAGTTGTGGAGGGAGAGAGGAAGGGAGGAAGGGAGGAGGGAGGTAGGGAGAAAGAGAGAGAAAGAGAGAGAGACCTGTCAGTCAATCTGTTGTTAACACACCCTACTGTGACAGGCAATGCTAACTTTGCAATGATAGGACTTTATGACCACCACCAAGGAGGTGATATCTGTTTGGGAAATTGATGTGTATACACATAATACAATCTGAGGGAGACTCTGAAACAATCTCCTTGAGTGTTCTTGGGAGATCATAAGAGGGAAAAAGGCCCATGTCTGCCTAGAGTCAACAGAGTGGGCTTTAAAGAAGAGTTCACATATGAGCTGGACCCCAAGGATGGGTGGGACCTGGTCACCCAGCCAGGTCAGGGTGAGCATATAATGAGAAAGAGAGTTGAGATTTAAGGAGTGAAAATGCCAGTTTGGATAGAGTTCTCTGGATTTCAGTAGAGGGATGAAAAGTCAAGTAGACAAGTTATGTGGTTGGATCATGATATGTCCAGTTTATCAGCAGAAGGATGAAGTTCTTTTTTTTTTTGAAAGATGAAGTTCCGATTAAAATGAAAAATACCTCCTGTCCAGTCATGTACATCAAGATCAGCTGTCATCTTCTATGTATCTGTTCTCATGAATGTTTTTCTGATTCATCATGTTTGTGCTCGGATGAAGGAGTCTTTGATATTTGAAGGCACCAAATCTTGAAAAATGCTATTTAATGTTTCTCCCTAATGAAACTTAATTATGGCACAAACCTCATATAAATTTAAAATGCTAAATAAACCCGCCTTCATGAGAACAGATTAAGCCTCTTCCTTTGTAATGCTCCATTACAGGTTGGCAAAATGATCAAAGAAGCTGCCGGGAAAAGCAATCTGAAGAGGGTGACCCTGGAGCTTGGTGGAAAGAGCCCCTTCATTGTGTTTGCTGACTCCGACTGTGAGTGAAAGCCACTCTTAACTTTTCACCCCTCATCTTAGTGTCTGGTAATGCCTGATGGACGGTAACCTTGAAGTTTATAAAAGGGTTTGCTTCTAACATCAAATCAGAACCTAGAATTACTCTTGAAAATCTCTCGAACTGTCCTAAAGTGTAACACCTAGATAAGTCTAACACTAGACACTCTTTCTTCCTGGTTTGGAATACATTACTATTTTCACAGCTGAACTTTAAGCAGCTGTTTTGTACTTAGGAGCCATGATGTATTTTTTTTAATTCCATGCCTTTACATGTTAACATTGGATTAGGCATGGTGACATACCCTCAGTTATGTTGGACCAGGACCAACTAGAGAGATGGCTAATTTCACATTTTGTCATTTCCCTTCGTTCTGGGTCATGCACACATTAAATGAAATGACCAGAAGAGAGTGACACTTAGCATTTAAGGAATTTCTCTCTCTTCTTTTTTTTTCCTAGCAAGTGTGGTCAAATTTACGTATATTCCATCTATAGTTATCATGTGACTCCACTATACGATATCCCAGGTTCATTCTGATTATATTATTGAATAGAATCCCACAATTATTTTCTAAATGGGAGTCAGTGAGCAGAAATAGATTGTCAAGCATTCATCTAGCTCTTTGACAGCTGCAGTATGAGGCAATAAACAGAAATGGCTGAATGTGATCTTAGCTGAAGCTTTTCAGAACACACTGGCTTATTATTATATAGTCTACAAATATGATAAGAGTCCTGACTTTTTACCAAATCTTTCTAGAAACTGTTTCCACTACAACTTAAGTAGATGTAGTTAATTCACAAAGTAAATATAACAATACTCGAGTGCTATGATGTTGAATTAATTCTTCAACATTTAAAAAATTAAAATGCAGAGAAACCTTTCTTTAGGTTGTTTAGGATTTAGTAATGACACAACCTGTTTCTTCCTTTCAAGCCCCATTCTACCATCTCAAATGCACAGATAAGAAGAGTTTATAGGCATCTATGAAATAATATGGTATATTTTAAATAAAGTTGGAAAATGTTTTTCCTGGAACAGGGCTGTTAAGGTGGGTGAGTGATTTTGAATATTAATTTTTTTCAGAAATATCACATTTCCTGTTAATTAGGGTGTCTGAAATTGTTTTTAAATTATTCAATGCACTAGATAGTTCATATTTTCTTTGTCGTTTTGTTAAAATCTAAGGCCTGACATATTCATAGTCATCTAATTATGAACAGAGATATTTATATCTCTCAGAGATATTTATAAAAATCATTTGCAGGGATATCTGGGTGGCTCAGTCAGTTAAGCATCTGACTCTTGGTTTCACCTGAGGGCATGATCTCAGGGTCCTGGGATCGAGCTCCACATTGGGCTCCATGCTCGGAAGGAAGCCTGCTTGAGATTCTCTCTCTCTGCCCCTCGCCCCCATGTTTGCATGTTGTCTCTCTCTCTCTCTCTCTTTTGCTCAAATAAGTAAATAAATCTAAAAAAAATCATTTGCAGTAGGCTAGGATCTTATGACACTCTCTATATTCTTGGTTGTCTATATTAATTTTTTCAGAGTCCATATTCGTGGTTATCATTTCCATATCAAAGGATAAGAATGGTTAATCACCTGACTGATAAGAAGTGGGATGTATTGAATCTATGTCTGACTATGCAGCTCATAATTTTCTTATGCCATCATATTGCCTCTGAGAGATACGTATAAAAATATATAATCTTTAGAAAATATCTCTTCCTCAATGTGAATACCTTCTTTGCAGTGGACAGTGCTGTTGAAGTTGCACACCAGGCGTTATTCTATCACCAAGGCCAGTGCTGTATAGCTGCATCCAGGCTTTTTGTGGAAGAATCAATTTACGATGAGTTTGTTCGGAGGAGTGTTGAACGGGCTAAAAAGTATGTTCTTGGAAACCCTCTGACCCCAGGAGTCAGTCAAGGCCCTCAAGTGAGTATATAATAGAAGGAATAGCATTCACAGGGCACAAGAATAAGGTTCCTCTCTAAGTTTACTTTTTTATTGAATAAGTTTATTTCCTTACCACAGATCTTCCTTGGTGACAATACTGTGTCAGTTTGGTACTTAAAAAAAAAAAAATGTATCTAACTCCCAGTGTTAAAGAAAGCATCCTGATTTTGTGTTGCCCGCTCTTTATGTCCTTAAACAGTTTCAGAGAGGTACCTGGTGGCTCAGTGGTTGAGCATCTGCCTTTGGCTCAGGTCTTGATCCCGGGGACCTGGGATTGAGCTGTCTCTGCCTCTCTTTCTGTGTCTCTCATGAATAAATAAACAAAATCTTAAATAAAGAAACAGTTTAAGAAGCATGTTGGCAATTAAAGATGTGATGAGAAACAACAAACACTGTAAATTTCTTGTTTCCTTAAGCTATATACCTCTTAATTCCTGTATGTGGTTTCTATCCACTTGGAAGTTCAGATAGAATCCTATCATTTATTTTTCCCTCAAGATCAGTCCTTTGTCTTAGCTTCCAGCCACAGATGGGAGCAGCTAGCATAGCTCTACATTCTCTCTTCAGACACTCTGATGGGCTTTCTAATGGTGGCCCGAGTGTCCTAGAAGGTCATGAGTTCCTGCCTTTGTGGCAAACTTCTCATTTTAGGTGGGAAAGGCCAGTTATTCCCTAAGGTTTTCATTTTCTTCTGTCCTCTTAGAACCAGTATCAATAAGAGTGTCCTTCTCTTGTCCAAAGTCTACCTTTGCATCTTCCTTCCTTCATTGTCTGTTATGCAAGCTCCTCAATCTTTGGTTCTGAGATTACTCCAGGCCTCCGGGATCCTGATCTAGAGCAGTGGTTCTCAACTGGAACAGTTTCGCCCCTCACCAAGGAAACATTTGACATTTTTAGTTGTCTCAACTAGGGTAGGTGAGAGGGGGTGGTTTTACTGGCATCTAATGGAGGGCAGAGGCCAGAGATGCTATTAAACATCTTACAATGCATAGCAGAGCTCCACAACTAAGAGTTATTGGCCACAAAATGCCAATAAGGCCGCTGTTGGGAAATCCTTTCCTAGAGTGTAGACGTTAAGCTTAGAGACTTTATTCTTTCACACTAAAATTTATACACTGTTCCATGCTGTTGATTTGAAGCAAACCCTATTCTTAACATAGTCACTAAGCCAAAAATACATTTTATCAACCAAAATGTATTCAACACTACTATGAGCTAAACCCTGGGATAAGAACCTGGCAATGCCAAAAGGAACAAGGAGGATATGCTACTGACCTCATGGAGTTTACTGCCTGGAAGTGTTAAAAGGCTGTCCTGGGATTTTCTGCTCATGCCAAGAGAGCCATGTAAGAAAATCTTAGGATTAAAGCCTAAAAACCGTAAAATAACTCAGCTGACAAATGAAGTAATACATTGTTTTATCTTAATCACACTATATTTTGTTTTTATCCTTGAATTAATGAGTACATAGAAGTAGTTGCTAATTTTGCTCCTATTGAGTAGCTTTTCAAATGGATGCCAAGACATATTATACATTTGATTTTGACATGGTCTCCAGTTTTAAAAAAGGATGGAACTCTAAGATTTTCAGCTGTGATTATTTCTTTCTTTAAATAACTGCCTATTTATGTAAAAGTAAAGCATTTTCCCCATTTGATGTATCTATAGATAAATTGATAGGTAAATAGATAGATAGATAGATAGATAGTTAGATAGATAGATGATAGATAAATCTGAAGAGGATCAAGGAGGAGAAGAAGAAGTGAAGGGAATAGAATATCCAAGATACTTAATATTAAACATTGTTGGGTGATACTTTCTCCACTAGAGGATCTGTACCATTCAGCTAGAGAGACTCAAGAATTGACCTAGAATACCTCATTATTCATGAGAGAAGGGAGTTAAAATAGACTTTAAGAAAATTTCTATTCATAGAATTCTTAAGTAAACAGTGATCTAACTGCTTAATTTAAGACTTTAATCTGAATAACTGAATAGATTTTCATCACACATTGTACTGAGTAAGTACAATAAGTAGATATTTGAGAAGTAAGACTGAAAGGCCCTTGGGGCCTCTTTACCCTTAAAAATATCTGTTGTTATATGATGAGCTTAATGGAAAGAGGCATTTATGCACTAAGCATATTTTATATGTATATAAATAAATGTTAATACATGTTTCATATATATTATATATAATTTATATAGAATGTATTTAAATTTCTTCATTGGTAAAGTGATTTTCCAATTGGATTCCATAGACCAAAGTATGCATTCTTAAAAACCTGGAAAAAATCAGTATTTTCATTTGAAAAAGAAATAATTAGACCCACATCAAATGTTACAACATTATCAGCAGAAGTTGCATCTTGTCTCAATGCAGAGAGATGGACTTTCAAAATAGAAGTTGGATTTAAAATCTAATCTCCCTGAGGCTCTGTGTTCTCATTTGTAAACCAGAACTAGTGACACCAATTTTGCAGGATCACTGTGCAGTGAAAGGCAATAATCTATCTGAGTGCTTGGTTCATAGTACATGCATAAATGTCTGTTAAATAAATGAAAATTACATACTGCCATTGATACCTATGGTGACAATTATTATCACAGATCAAGAACTCCATATATCTGCTCTCATTGCTTTTGTTGATCTATGGTTTCCAAATAATCTGAAGGATGTATCAGTGTCACTTCTCAAACTGTCTTCTTTCTCAACTCATCAGTCCTAAGGAATAAAGAATTAAAGAATTTGCACATTCCAACACTTCAAAATGTATACTTTGAGACTATTACAATGCCATGCCCTATTACGTTTCATGGACTAGCCCATGAATTAATGGCCCATCACATAGTAAAGAGCCCCTGCTACATCCTAGCATTATTGAGAAGTTCCTGAGGGCCAAAAGGAAAGCCAAATTCAGATATGGCCAATCTGATACCTTCTGAGGAAGACTTGTATTTATGGTGAAGCAAAATTAGCCAGACTGCACAGAGCATGTCCCTTAGTATAACTGAAAACACTAGGCCTAAACTGTAGTATAATGTCCTCAATATTTCCTGTGCATTTGAATCATCTGAGAATCTCATTAGAACACTGATTCAGAGTCCCAGGATCACTCAACCTTTTAGCCTCCCAAAATAGGAATTGAGATAGTACAGAGCCCCAATTCCACTGCATGGTGGGAAGATGTATGCTCCTGGTATCCCAGCCACAAGTCTGGACTTAAGTGGGTTCTTTTTTTCCTTATAAAAAATATTGTTCAACAAACCATGAAGGCTCTGTTATTCTTGTCATATACTTAGATGTGGCCTATGTAATGAAGCAGGATGGTAACAATCAAGACAGACTAGAAGTTGGGACTGGACCCACTGAGACTGCCCCAGGGGGACCCGGACTGAGGAGGGTGATCCGGCTGCGGTCAGCATGGATCTGGCCAGAGGAGGCTGTCAGAAATGAGAAGAACCAAACAGAGGTCTAAGGGTCTTCAAAGTCTTACAGCATCTGCTCTCCAACTGCCATATTTGATTAAACCCAGTATCAAAGTTCTCTTCTCCTTTTTGCTCCTTATTTCAGTTAGGACTAGTCTTCAGTACGTATGTTTGACTATTAATAGGTATTTTTTTCCCATGTAAATGAATGACAGTTGTGGGGAAAAGATTTACATTTGTTTGCAGTGGCGATATGCTTTCCTTACGTGACTGTAAAACAAATGCTAAATACAAATTTTTATCTCTAAATATTCTTTCTAGAAAAGTCAAGAGAATAAACAGAATGAATCTGAGCCTTTGTAAGCTGTTTTGGTGGAGTATTTCATTTCATAACAATATTCTAGCATTTTGAGGCTCTCATTAACAGGCTGCACCATGTATTACGTTTGTAAACTTAATTAATTCATTTATTTTCTTTTCCATATGATGCTTTTCCTATTAGATTGATAAGAAACAATATGAAAAAATCCTTGACCTCATTGAGAGTGGAAAGAAAGAAGGAGCCAAACTGGAGTGTGGTGGAGGCCCATGGGGGAATAAAGGCTTCTTCATCCAGCCCACCGTTTTCTCAAATGTGACAGACGAGATGCGCATCGCCAAAGAGGAGGTAAATACTTTCATTCTACACTGTTCCCTTACTTGCCATATTTTTTCTATGGCTGTATACAGAGTGTCCCTTTAAAATTCTCAGTTCTTGGGGACCCTGGGTGGCTCTGTTGGTGGAGTGTCCAACTCTTAGTTTTGGCTCAGGTCCTGATCTCAGAGTGGTGAGAGGGAACCCCAGAGAGCTGGCCCTCTCCCTCCCCCCAGCTCACACACACAGTGTCTCTCTTTCTCTTAAATAAATAGATAAATCTTTAAAAAATAAATTAAAATTCTCAGTTCTTTTAACATCTTTCTTGGTAAATGTTACCTTTCACCTCTGTTACCTGTAAACGTTTATTTGTAATCAAGACTAAAAATAGGAAGGAAGTTGTGAGGCCAGACAAGAATTTCCAGCCAAAGACAGGTCAGGATGCTTAATAATTTCTAGGTGCTTCTTCCACAGCTTTAAAGTAATGGAAAACAAAACCTCCTCTTCATTGGTGCTTTTTCTCTGGAAATAATATAGTTGAAGATCATTGGAAAACAATTACATGACACACACACAGGATATTTTTTTAAAAAATTAAGCTTCTTATTTTGTGATCATTGTAGATTCCAGTGTTGTTATGAGAAATAATGCAGGCAGATCCCAGGTGCTTTTTACCCAATTTCCTTCAAATGGCAACACCTCACAAAACTATAGCATAATATCGCAGCAAGAATGTTGGCATTGAAACAGGAAAAACATGGAACATTTCATCACCACATAATTCCCTCATGGTTCTTTAATAGCCAATCCATGTCCCTCCTCTACCACCCTATCCTTAACTCCAGGCTTTTCCTTAACCACTAATCTGTTTTCCATCTCCATGATTTTGTCATTTCAAGAATTTTACATGAGTGGATTCATACTCCAGCCTTTCAGGTTTGGCTTTTTTTTTTTTTTCCACTCAGCTTAATTTTCTATAGATTCATCTAGATTGTTGCATGTAAGGAGAGCTTGTTCCTTTTTATTGCAAAGCAGTACTACACAGATTGGATGCACCACTGTTAACCATTCACCTACCAAAGAACATATGGATTGTTTCCAGTTTGGGGTTACTAGGAATAATGCTGCTATAAACACTGGTGTAGGGCAGCCCGGATGGCTCAGCGGTTTAGTGCCGCCTTCAGCCCAGGGCGTGATCCTGGAGACCCGGATTGAGTCCCATGTCAGGCTTCCTGCATGGAGCCTGCTTCTCCCTCCGCCTGTGTCTCTGCCTCTCTCTGTGTGTCTCTCGTGAATAAATAAATAAAATCTTGAAAAAAAAATAAACACTGGTGTACAGGTTTTTATATGAACAGAATTCTTCATTTCTCTGGGATAGATATCCAGGAGTACTATTACTGGGTCATATGGTAGATGTAATTTTTTTAAAGAATATGGGAAACTGGTTTCCAGAGTGGCTGAACACTTTCACATTCCCATTAGCAATGTATGAGTGATCCAGTTTCTCTGCTACCTTACTCACATTTGGATTATTTTAAATTTTAGCTCTTCTGATAGGCATGACTGCTCATTGTGAATTAAATTTGCATTTCTCTAATAGCTAATGATATTGTTCATCTTTTCATTGGCTTATTTGCCATCTGATATCTTCTGTAATGAAATACTTCTTTATATCTTTTGCCCGTGTTCTTATTGGATAGTTTGCCTTTCACTGTTGAGTTTTGAGATTTCTTTATGTATTTTGGATACTAGTCTTTTGTTGGTTATGTGATTAGCAAATTTTTTTTTCCAGTCCATAGCTTGTCTTCTCGTCTTGTTAACAGGGTCTTTCTCAATTTTTCATTTTGGTTGGTTGTTTTTATTAATAATAACCATTTTCCCCTTGTATGGACAGTGTTTGGTATCAAACATACGAACCCTTCATTTACTCCTAAATCTAAAAGATTTTTATTATTTTAATTTTTTTCCCAGAAGTTTTATAATGGGGATGCCTGGGTGGCTCAGCGGTTAAGAGTCTGCCTTTGGCTCAGGGCATGATCCTGAAGTCCTGGAATTGAGTCCCACATCGGGCTCCCTGCATGCCTGCTTCTCCCTCTGCCTATGTCTCTGCCTCTCTCTCTCTCTCTGTGTCTCTTTCATGAATAAATAAAATCTTAAAAAAAAAAGTTTTATAATATATTTCACACTTAAGTCTATGATCCATTTTAGGTTAATTTTTATGTAAGGGGTGAGACCTAATTCCAGGTTGTTGGGTTTTGTTTTGTTTAATTGCTTCAGCATCATTTGTTGAAAGGTGGCTTCTTCCATTTCTGTCACTTTTGCAACTTTGTCAAAATTCAGTTGTCCTTATCTGTATATAAATTTCTAGTTTTCCTTATCTGTTCCACTGATAATTTCAAGTGGAACAGATATCTGTCCCACAGATCTATGTGTCTCTTGGTTATGGTAGCTATATAATACATCTTAGAATTGGGAAGACTGAATCCCCTCTATTTATTCTTTTTCAAAATTGTTTTAGCTAACCTAGTTTTTCCTTTTCCATATAAATTTTAGAATAACCTTGTCCACATATCTTTTTAAAATCTTGCTGGACTTTTGAGAGGAATTGTGTTAAACATATCTATCAATTTGGTAAGAATTAACATCTTTATTGTATGGAATCTTTCAGTCATTGAACACGGTCTGTATATACCTTTTTTGATTTCTTTCATCAGGACTTTGTAGTTTTCAATCCAATACATGTTTTATTGAATTTATGCCTAGGTATGTTTTTGAGCTATTATAAGTCTAATCTTTAACTTTGGCATGCATATGCTTATTGCTATATAAATAGATATAATTTATTTTGTATATTTTCTTGATGTCATTGAACTGGGTATTTCTAGGAGGTTTTTGGAGACTCCTTGGAAATTTGTATGTAGACAATTGTGTCATCTACAAATAGGAATAACTGTATTCTTTCCCTTCTCATCTGTATGCTTTTTATTCCTTTTTCTTGCCTTTTTCATTTGCTAGAATTCTAGCACTATGTTGAATAAGAGTAGCAAGAGTGGGCATCTTTGCTTTGTTCTCTATCATGGGGAAAAAGCATTCAGTCTTTGCACTGAATATGATAATCACTATGAGATTTTCATAAATGCCCTCAATCAGATTTTGGAAGTGCCTTTCTATTCTGAATTTTTTGAGAGGAAAAGGAGGATGTTTTTTGTCAAATGCTTTTTCTGCATCAACTAAGATTATGTGGTATTTTAAAAATCATTTTATCAATGTCATGTCTTGTATTAATTGATTTTTGAATATTGAATCATCCTTAAATCTCACTTGGTCATGGTATATAATTGGTTGTAGGCATTGCTGAATACTATTTGCTAATACTTTTTAAGAATATTTGCTGTAGCTGATACTGGTCTATAGTTTGATATTGGCTTATAGTTTTGTTTGATGGTTTTTATTAATAAGAAGGACCATATAGGGGTGCTGGGTGGTTCAGTCCATTAACCATCTGTTTTTGGCTCAGGTCATGATCTTAGGGTCCTGGGATTGACCCCCACATCAGGCTCCCTGCTCATGCTCAGTGGGGAGCTTTCTTCTCTCTCTCCCCACTGCTCGCGCTCTTTCTAGCTGTCTCTCTCCCTAATAAGTAAATAAAATCTTTAGGGAAAAAAAAAAGAACCATTTAGTGATTGTTCACTATGTGCCAGATAGAGAGCTAAGAGCCTTATAGTCAGTATAAAATATAAATATAGTCCTATGAAATATAATAAATATAAATGATTTATTTATATAATATATACAGATATATATTTCTGACATTTGTATTTATTTTTAGAAAGTTGAATGTATATTATATATAAAAATATATTTATATAAAGAAATATAAAATATTTACATAAACATGAAATATTCTCATTTAGTTCTCATTACAACCTCTTGAGAGAAGTATCATGATATTTTTTCTTTTCATTGTATCACTCCAATACTAGAAGAAAGCCTGTAGTCTTTTCTTCCCAGAGACAAATACTATCTTTCATTATTTTCACCTATTTAGACTGGCATTATTTTTCTAATAAAAATCTCAGAACATTTATAAGGTGTATAATTCCTATATTGCATTTTAACGATTGGCAACTAAATAAAATTAAATGTGGTATTATGATCCAAGAATTTTCCTAAATAATGACATGGTAGTTGTTTTCAGTTCCTATATGTTATATTTATTTTATTACCCTTGTGAACATAACATGTCAAACTCTTTTGAACTGTTTTGTATCTTTAAGCCTTTTGTATTTTGAGTTCTTCTTTGAGTCACAGAGTCAACTGATTTATGATTCTTGTTATCATCCTAAATAGTAGATGAAAAATGTAAGGTCCAGAGTAGAAAGGGGGGTAGGTCACATGGACAGATAAAGGCAACTTGGAAGTATAGCCTAATTCTCATGACCACCATTCCCCACTCTTTCTATGTGACCTACTGTTGCTCATATTAACTTTATTATCCACCCAACCCCAACTAACCTAACACTGTAGACATGGAGCTCATAGGAACCATTCTGCTTAAAGGTGATAAGACTGTTAATATTAGAAGGAAGATTATGGATAATTTAGGTCAAAAGTCAAATTTATAGATCCAAAAGATCTATAACTGAGATCCAAAGAGCTTGGGTGACTTGTTACTGTTACAAAATTATAGATAGCATCATAAAGCTAGAAGGATCTCTTAAGCCCACCTCTCCAATCCTACTATGTCCATTGGTTTGCTCCAGGCCAATGGCCAGCCAGTGTGTCTTTAAACAGCATCAACGGGTAAACTCATTATTTCTTAGGCTTTTCCATGTTTGGACAATGCTAAGCATTAGAAATTTCTACCTCTGGCCTCATGTAAGTCCCTTCTCTTATGTTCTACTCGTTAGCCCCATACATGCAGTATGCCTTTTTCCACATAAAAGCCATCCATATATTTGAAAATAACATTTATCCCCTACATGACTCCTCACCCTCCATATGTTCTTGGCCCTGTTTTCAGCTCTTGAACTTCCTAATTTTCCTAGACAAATATATTGTTATTAAATATTTGGTGAGCACAAACTGATTAACATTAAGAAGATGTTATCCAGAGATGTGATATATAACTACATAAATAGGAAAGGCTAGCTTGCATTTGGGAATTATAAATAACCTCCTTCATGGACAGAGGGGTTTTATTTTTTAAAGATTTTATTTATTTATTTATTTATTTATTTATTTACTTGCTTACTCATTTCGGAGACAGAGAGAGAGAGAGAGAGAGAGAGAGAGAATGAGCAGCGGGAGGGATGGGGAGAGGGAGAGCATCTCAGACAGGCTCCTCACTGAGTGTGGAGCTCAACAAGGGGCTCTATCTCATGACCCCGAGATCATGACCTGAACTGAAATCTCGAGTCAGATGCTTAACTGACTGAACCACCCAGGTGCCCTGGACAGAGGGGTTTTAATAAATACAGAGATAGATTCATTGACTTTGGGCTATGAAGGTGTTCCATAATACACTATAACAAGAAGTCACTGGCAACTCAAATATACTGAATCATAATCTTTCATCTAATGAACTTGTATTTCATGTTTATAATGTGATGGAGAATCTGAGAGGGTTATTTTCTTTACCTCCCAAAATGCCATCAAGCAAGGGGAAAGTGCAGAATCAGATTTGCAAACAGTAAATAAATAGGAAAAACAAAACAGACGCATTTGGATAATCAAACATAGTTTCTCCACACCAATGCAACCCTCAACTGATTTTTTGAATGTAAGTTTTGCACAAATCAACAAATATTTGTCTTATTAGAGCTGCTGTTCTCCCATACCATGGGAAAGGACAAAGGAAAACAAAGATTCAATAAAGGAAACATTTATTGTGTTCCAATAATATACATGGTGGAGTAGCTTGTTTACTACTGCAAAGAAGTCTTGAACCATGTGCTTTGTTCAACTAAAATTGTATAAGATATTAACACATTTGTTACAATATCTGCTGTATATCTGGTTCCCAGTTACAATATTATAATTCGATTTACAGTCTTAGAATTTGCACTCAGCCTCTATGGAATGGTAGCCCCCTACTCTCAATACTTAGATCAGTGTTGAACACCAGAAAACTACTTATCTTTTCTGATTTTGCCTCCCCTAACTTACATTTCCCAAAAAATTCTAGTAACCCTCAGAAAGGCCCCTCTTTGGGATCCCTGGGTGGCGCAGTGGTTTAGCGCCTGCCTTTGGCCCAGGGCGCGATCCTGGAGACCCAGGATCGAATCCCACGTTGGGCTCCCGGTGCATGGAGCCTGCTTCTCCCTCTGCCTATGTCTCTGCCTCTCTCTCTCAATCTCTGTGTGTGACTATCATAAATAAATAAAAATTAAAAAAAAAGAAACACCCCTCTTTGTTTAAATTTAATGTATGTTTTATAGAAACATAATACAGGAGCTTAGTTTTTAAGAGAAAATCCAATTGTTTTTCTCTCATCTGGGGATGAGATACAGAATAAGGCTGGCTTTGGGCTGAGCTAACTAGGAGAATCTAGCAAAAATGAAAGAGCAATTAATTTAGGCTTGAATGAGCAAATTGTGATTTTGGCTTCCAATCCTGTGATTATAGTCATTGTTAATGAACCCATGCTTTGGTTAGTGGTTGAGGATTTAAGCTCACACATTAATGGATCATTTTGCTTGGTACATGGGTATTGCTTGAGATTTGGCTAAAGGGTAGAATCTGAACAAAAATTCACATTGTTTCACTTAATTTGGCTGGTTATAAAAAGATCTATATCCAGTAAAATAGGTGATACCTCAGTTGATGATACACTAAAACAAAATAGTTAGTATCAATTATTGCTTACTCATTTATCCGGTAGAAGAAGTGTTGGTTTCTTGTGTTTGCTTTTATGTAGTGACTTGATGTGGAAAACTATAATATTCCTAAATGCAAAAGAAGCTTTAAAGTTAATGACTTTATGCACAATGGTAAGTTCTTAGAAGTCTAATTCCAACAACAAGAAATGAATATTGCCTTATTTATTTGTACCTCATTTTGTTTCAAAGGGAATTTAACACATGACCATTGCCTATCTTAACCTCCCATTCCAGCAGCTACCATTTTGATTCTTACACTTTGAAATATGAAATAAAATCTTAATTTAGGATTGTTTGTAGGGGAATAAAACTACAATACCATTTAAAATATTTAGTTTTAACCTGTTACTTTGATTTATTTCATTCATTTTTATGGTATAGATATTTGGACCAGTGCAGCAAATTATGAAGTTTAAATCTTTAGATGATGTGATCAAGAGAGCAAACAATACCCACTATGGCTTAGCAGCAGGAATCTTTACCAAAGATATTGATAAAGCCATAACAGTCTCCTCCGCTCTGCAGGCTGGGACAGTGTGGTAAGTCAAATCTACATAATATCACCTTTTCAATGTTAACCAAATTAACATGTTACTCTGAACTTTGCTATTTACTTAACTATTTATTTTTGAGGTATCGACATTATATTAGTTTTAGGTGTACAACACAATAATATGATATTTGTATACACTACAATGTGATCACTACAATAAGTCTAGTTCTCATCAGTCACTCTGCAGAATTAATTTTTTTTTTCTTGTGATGAGAACTTTTGAGATTTACTATCTTGGCAACTATCAAATATGCAGTACAAAATCATGTACTGTAATTGACATGCTGTACATTATATCCCCATTACTTATTTATCTTATACCTGAAGTTTGTACCTCTTGATCCCATTCACTTGTATCTTCCACTCCCAATCCCACCCCTCTTGGCAACCACCAGTCTGTTATTTGTATCTATAGGTTTTTGTTTTGTTTGTTTTATTTTTTAGATTCCACATGCAAGTGAAATCCTACAGTATTTGTTTTTCTATGATTTATTTTAAAGGACTGTCCATGTTGTCACCAATGGCAAGGATTTCCTTCTTTTTTATGGCTAAGTAGTATTCCATTGTATGCATACACCACATCTTTATCCATTCATCCTTTGATGGACACTTAGCTTGTTTCCGTATCTTGGCTATTGCAATAAATGTTGCAATGAATATAGGGTGCATATATCTTTTTAAACTGATATTTTTATTTACTTTGGATAAATGCCCAGAAGTAGAATTGCTGGATCATATGATAATTCTATTTTTAATCTTTTGAGGAACTTCCATACTGTTTTCCATAAGGCTGCACCAATTTCCATTCTAAAAAACAACAAACAAACAAACATGCAAAACCCACACATCTATGCATCACCTTACTTACACATTGAAATAATCTGGCTAAATATTATCAGTTCCATTGTACAGAAGAGAAAACATATGCTTAGAGAGGCCAGATACCTTTCTCAGTATTGCCTAGCTACTAAGAGGACAAAGCCAGGGCTTGTAGGCCTAGAACCCCTCCTTCTTTATAAAAAGAAAGGACTGTGGAAGAATCAGTTGGCAAGTCTGATCACTTTTCTCTAACTGAATATTTATTTCTTAACTCTCATATACTTAAAATAGTTTCATTTTCAGTATAAGGTCAAAAAAGCAAACTCATTTTCTACATCTTTCAACAAAGACAAGGTTCAAGTTTTTTACTTGGAATGTTATATACCTGCTGGATTGGGGAGCATATGACATCATTCTGCCCAGTGGCGTGGAAATTCCCAGTCAAGAATTCCTCTGTTATTAAAACAGAGGCATGTTCTTACTGCTATTTATTCTAGAACATAATTCTAATTTTGGCATTGTCCCAGACATAGTTTCCACTTGGTGTTTTCAGGATAACTATTGAATCCCAGGGTTGCTGGGGTTTCACCAATCTAATTTCAGAGTAGGGATCTGATTTTGTAGTTTGAAGAACAATTAAAGCTTAGACAAGTTGTCCTTTGAAAGCACACATTTATTTAAGAACTATGCTCCAGAAGGTGAGACTTGGATAAGAAACTGTGGTCCAATGAGAACATGGAGCTCTAGGAACTTGGATAGTAAATGCTTTAACTGAGGAAATGTCTGAATATTGTCTCAAGATCAAATTCATAATCAAACTTCCATGCCTAATGCAATGTATCTAGGAGTCACATTGTTGTTCTCCTATTATAATAACATCAAGGGAGAGGAAAATTTTAAAAGAACATTGTTTCTCCTTTAAGTAATATTTTTTTCTTCTTATGTATAATGAGAATCATATAGGTAATTAAATGTTGCTGTTCACTTTGGCCACCAGGCGATTGAAAGCTAAATAAATTGTTCATGCCCTGCAAAAATGCATTCTAACTTTTCCTCCTTGTCCTGACCTTCTCTCATAATTTTTCCTTTAATTCTAGTTATTCATGTTTTTGTAATTATACATGTTCATAGAACATCCTTAAACATTTTATAAAGTATGGCAAGGGATAAACAAATTAATAGTGAAATCCAACTCCTGCCAAGGACTGTTTAAGTAATTTATTAAACCAATTAATGGAAAAAGTGAACTGAGTAATGTGATACATATTACAATTGCAGAAGATAATTGATTCTAGCCTGTTATATACAAATCCTCAAGAGAATTATAACACTTATGAATATAGGCAGTAAAGAACACAACACAACAAATTGCAGTCTCTGGCAAACCATAGTCTTTCTCCTATGGCATGTTGGCTATACTAACTTTCATAATTCAAACTACAACTTCTCTGGGATGTACTACTGAAATGACTACCGAGCTGTACCATTCTATGTCTTTCTAGGCAGTATACATATATATCTTCACATTCTAATTTATAGTACTGCTTTTTTTAAAAAATAACAATGAGTATATTATATATGTCATATTGAAATTAACAGGTTGTTAAGGAGCTTTGAAATTCCAAATTCAGAAGTTATTTTGTAGGTTAAGTATAATCTATAATATACTTCTTTTTTTCTCAGGGTGAATTGCTATAGTGTGGTATCTCCCCAGTGTCCTTTTGGTGGATTCAAGATGTCTGGAAATGGAAGAGAACTGTAAGAATAACTTTCTATTAAGATAAATACTTACCTTGACCAAATGATTATCACTCGGAGAAATTAATCCATAGTTGCTACTTGAATTAAAACCTGCCTCTGTTCTTTCCTGGAGATTCGTACTGTCAGATAGCTTTTAAATGCTGGATTTAGCCCATAAGTGCAACAGATTGATGGCAGAAAGGAAATATAACATATTAATCTTCTACTATTCATAAGGGACCACTTTGCATTGGTTATTGAAATATTGTCTACCTTTTTTTAGAATTTCTTGCTGTGTATAAGAATGTAATCTATCTGGGAAATATTTCCAAAAAGGAGGCAGAAACTGTAAATTGGTGACTGTAAGAAATGTGAAAATATGAGAACACTCTATACTTCTTAAATAAGTAAATTAGTGTCTTTATCACAAAAGCTTCTAAGTACTTCTAAGTAATGAGTGATTCTCATTTATTGAAATATTTTGATATGGAATCTAAAAATATAAATTACCTGAATTAGTTATTTTTGCACTAAAATATAAACTGAAAGAGAAATTTGGCTAAGGAAAACATGTTTTATAATCATGACTAGCTTGAAAAAATATACATATATATATATATTCATGTACAAGCCTTCAAGTTGCTTTTGAGACCTGTGTATATAGACTCTTTAAAAATGTGCATATGCATATGTATACACAGAACATGGTGGCAATATACTTGGTTAATTTTGTTCAAACAATTTTAACCATTTTATTTCTTAAAATGTTCTTGTATTTCTCAATACCTTTAAAAAGTCCTGAGGAATAAAGATACATCATATACAAACCTTATGCACTCAAACATAGTAAAGCTGCTCGTTCTGTAAATAGCAAGTAAAAATGAGTCTCAGTTTCTAAAGGTCATGAATCCATTAAATAGCCATCTACTTTGTCATTTAAATAAATCAGCAAAATTAAAAATGAAGCAATCATCATTGGGGAGCCAGTAGAAAGGAAGAATGATAAAGTGGTCCATCCTCATTCTCAGTACACATTCGTTAGGTCTTTGCTCTGTAAAATAGGGCCGATGAGCCCCAGATATCTGATACCATATCCCACCCTTCATATAACTGCGGGGGGCAGGAGGAATGTGTAAAAAGATAAGTCATGCAAAATAACCTACACACTATGAAGTAAATAGTCATAGACTGGGAGTTTATAAGCAGAAAAGTAAATTAAAAGGCAGAGAGAGCACAATGCTGAAGGACAGGAAATGTGGGCACCACCAGAATATAAGGTTTGTGGCATTGCCCTATCTCTCACTGTTTTCATCTGTCCAAAAGATCAGCAATTGTAGAGAAGGGTAGGAGTGGGAAAATAAAGCAGAGAGTCCATGAGCTCCTTTCTGTACTTAAGATCCTATGGTTTTAATCCTAAAGGGAATTCAATAGATAAGAACTTCCTGGCAGTTGACAGAGTAAGAGATGATCTCACAGAAAATACAGGACTTGATCTAGGGCATGAAACAGATATAGGATGTCAGTAAGCAGAGAAGGGAGCATTTTTGAACAGGATGTTGTATGTGGCATGTTGAGGGGTTCGTGAATTTGGCTGGCTCATGGGGATTTATGGGAGTGGAGAGTTATGATTTCAGAGATAAATAGGATACAGATTAAGAAGTCTTGTATTCAAGAAAATTGGCTTACATTTTGTTAGTGGAGTGGTGAAAAGCCATGGATATCTTAGAAAGTTTTTGAGGAAAGAGAGTGGTAAAAGCTGGACTCATAAAAAGAACGTGGTGTAGTAGAGGAAGCATGATTGGACACTAGCCCACCAGCACTTGAATCTCCACTCCACTTCATGCAGCTTGTTTCAAGTTGTCCAATTTTTGAGCCTCTCTCTGCTCCTATTTGAAATGGAGATGTTGACAAGTCTTTTAAGATGGCTGTTTGAGAGTGAAGTGACACACTGTGTGCCCATCCTTGAGCATTCTGTTACCAGGTGGGACTCAGCAAATGGTTCCTTCCTTTTTTTCCTGGTTCCTTTTCTTTATAATATCCATTATTAGAGAGTCCCTTTGCAGAACTAACTACTGTACAAAAAGAGGTAACAAATGTTAGGTTATTCGGAAGAACAGTTTGTTGCTGGCCCAGTTATCTAACACATTTCCCTAGGAAAATGAAGATAAACAATCAAAAGAGACAAAATGACTAAAGAAGACCAAATAGGTCAATTTTATTGAATGCAGTTTGGTCCAACAATTGAGACATAGGGAAATAAAGTAAGAGAACGGAGTGGAAAATATGAATCGAACATCAGTAATTCCTCAAAGTTCTAGAATGTGAATATAGATAATTTCCTTCTATATCTATGTAAATGCAAAGGAGAGTGATGCTGTAATTTTTTTTTTTTTTTACTTCAAAAATTCTGGCTAAGAATGCTGTTACTGTCTACCTGAAACCAAATTCGGTGAACTTCATGGACAACTCATTTGCTACAAGATGCTTAAAGAAAATTACTGAAGCAATAACCTTACATGATTCCCAAGAGTTCAATTACAATTTATCTTCAAAAACAGAAAGGTATAATTGATCAGTTGGGAACAGAGTACTCAAAGAACCAAAAATAGTGGTAGTATGCAAACCTCGATGTGGTAGTAATACTAAGGGCCCGAAACTGGGATTGGATCTCAGATCATGGTGCTGGCACTGGAATGAGTCAAATAGTAGAAGTTCCTTCCTTTGTGTCATTGTGCTAATTTTCACTTCAGTTAACATAAGTCACTTGAGACTTTACCAGTATACCATTGCAAACTTAATTGGTTCTTGGCACCGCACAGGATATTTATTTTCTCCTGTCCCTTGCAGAACAGGGGAACATGAAAGTGTTACAAACTACTGGACTTATAGAAAAAGCTCAGATGAATATTTTTTGTTTGGTTATATTTGCCAAGTCAGTCCAGCAAACATTATCCCTGTGCCTACTTAAGTAGCGCCAGGCTCAGTTCTGGGTACAGAGTGAAAAACATATGTAACTTGTTTACTAGGACTCTGTTACTACAGGATAGATAGACCCAGGTGAGAAGCAAAGGTAGCATGTGGAAGTTTGTTGGAAATACAGACTCTCAGGCCTCTCCCCAGACCTACTGAAACAGAATCCGCATTCTAATAAGGTCCCACGTGATTGGTACCTTGAGGATTTTAGAAGCACAGAACCAGTAACTCACAGACCATCAAGATAAAGAGAAATACAAACAAATGTTTTTGTGTTATATCATAGACACAGGAAAGTATGATCAAAATACTTGGGAACAGGACTTACTTCAGCCTGAGAATGACAATAATCACACTTCGTACTCTCCTGAGAGTTTCAAGTGTCCATGTCAACCAAAATACAATGAAAAGCCCATTGGCAAAAATCTTGAGTTAATTTATCTAACTTTGTGAGATAAAATACTTACTAAAATATTATCCTTTAATGGGTTTCAGATAACTGAGGCTGAGCCCTTTAATTACTTTGAAGAACATGTTCATTGAAGCTTTTAGAAGGTATTTTCAGAAGCTTAATTGCCCAAGAAAATAATCAGTGTAAGAGGATTAGGTTACCCAGGAGAAAAAGATGTCTTCTACATACCTGTCTACATCACCAGAAGGGAGGGGTACAAAAGGATCAAGATCATTTTGCTCTGTAAGCCTGCATGTGCCTGAGTGTTATAATTTGAAGAGTGCTCCTATGAACATGCAATTTAATCCTCTCATCGAAACAATATAGAGAATAACAAACTCAATGCTTTTAGTCATTTCTTCAAAAGAGGGTAAATAGCAGTTTCCAAAACTGGTAGGAGCTCTTGATAAACCCATAATGGGATACCAGGATCCTAAGTGACTGACTCAGGTTAATTCTTGATTGTTTGGGTTGGATTTAAGAGTTATATAAGCAAATGGCAGTGGTTGTATGAATAGAAAAATCCCCAAACTGCAAAAAGCCCAAAGGCCTGAATTTAAACTAATGAACCATCTCGTTCCTCTCTCAAAACAAAGCAAACAAACAAAAAAGAACAAAAACAAACTCTAACAATAAAGGTCAGGGTTTTCTTTTGTTTTGTTTTATTTTCCCAAAAATCAAGAGATACTATTAAAACTACAGCTAGAAAATATTTTGTTTCAAACCGTATTAGGCAGAATAGAACAAAAATGCTCCCTCATCACTTCTGGGCCAATCACACACCAGTAAAAATGCTAAGCTAAACTCTACTTGGAATTTATAGTTTTACTCCACTATTCAAGTGATTCTATAGTATGACTTTTTGTCTTGTACTATATCTGCCTTATTTATTCAAACCTAAAGTAGAAATGGTAAAATTCTTCTTAGACTGAATTATCTCCCTGTTTGAGGTAAGTTTTTTTTGTAGCAAAATAGGACAATGTCAAAATTGGACAATTAATGTGAAAATCAGCAGAATGTACATAGTCATTTAAAATGAAAACAAAAAAGGTCAAAAGGTTCCCCACAAGGGGATTTATGTGAGACCAGATATCTTATGGTTGGCTGGCTATTATTTGAAATGCTTCTGTATGCAGAAAATATTTTCCATTGTCTCTAACTAGATAGGCAAGAACAAATTTGTACTAAGTCATGGACGATGCTACATTTGTCCTGCTGTGCTAAATTCCATGGGTTTCTCCTTCTCTTTCTAGGGGAGAATATGGTCTCCAAGAATACACAGAGGTCAAGATGGTCACAATGAAAATTTCTCAGAAGAATTCATAAAAACCACAAGAATGAAGCAAAGAATCTTCAATGACTAAGCATCTCCTACAGTTGCTAATATATTGCAGTGGGTTTTGAATACAAAATTGTGCTTTTCTTGATTTTTTTAAACATAAGCGAATCACATTAGCATTAAAACTACAGATAGAAAACTTGACATGTAGCTTATTCTGAAAGAATCCTTTATCTTCTAGTATGTGTCCCCAAGTCATATCTGTAAAAAAAGGATGGATCTAATGTAAGACTTCTCCAAACTCTGTAATAGTTATGTGCTTCTTCTTGTAACTACTTTTCCAGGATAATCATGTTATAGAAGAGGACCAGTTGTCATGTAGCTTATTTCTCTAACATCCTCTTAAAGTCCTTAACATACCTTTGAACTGGGGAGATGTGCTCTGTTCCTAATAGTTGTGAAATCAGTGGAGTTTGTTGAAATGTTACTTAGACTATCATGTCTGCTTGTCAAATGTAGTAATGCCTGTAATACCTAGCTGTAATCTATATATAAAGCTTAATAAAAACAACCTTGCATGATTTTTGTTAAGTTTAAATTTTTAAAAAGATTTTATTCATTTATTTATTTGAGAGCGATAGAGAGGAAAGCATGAGTGGGGGAAGAGCAGAGGGAGAGAGACAAGCAGACTCCACACTGAGCATGGAGCCCAACTCAGGGCTTGATCCCACGACCCTGAATTCCATGACCTGAGCCGAAATCAAGAATTGAGTGCTCAACTGGCTGAGCCACCCAGGTGCTTTGAATTTTTTAAGCAGAAGTTTTGGTTATGGTGATTTACTCTCCTGGTCATTCAAAATCAGTGTTAAATTCGGCATAAAGATGTATTTAAGAAGAAAAGTCAAATCCACTCATTCTCAAGGAGGTAAAGAAACATATTTTCTTTTCCAGAGGAAGTCTTAAAATCAATAGCAAACATTTGAGGTACGTGACTTCAGTCTTTCAGGAAACATTTATTGAGTTTCTAGAAAGTTCTGGGTCCTATGTTAGATTTTATTAAAAAACAAACAAATAGTGGATATTTCATTATCTCAAGATGCTTTGATTTAGTAGAGAACAAAGACACCATACCAAAAAAAAAATGTTTTTTTTTTAATGATGGGCATGTAAAGGGAATGAGAATTCAAAGAAACCGAAGAGTGTGATAATAAGGTACCCAAGGAGTAAGGATGAGCTTTTATGAGGGAATTGCAAAGAGCCTCATAAGGGAAATTTGACTGGATTTGAACCTTAATAATGAGCAGATTTGCAATGAATAAAGAGGAAAGAGTTTCCATAACATACTCTCAGGACATGTTCCTTTGGAAAAAAAAATTGGAAAAAATCAATATCGTATTCCTCTCTGGGAGTTTCGAATTGCACAGTAGTGGATTTTAGCTTCTGAGAAGTCCTGCAACTTATATGATTTTGTTTAATACAGATTTTCTTCTAAATTTATTTAACTATAGACTTTCCCTTTCTCCTACCCTCATATAATACTGATTAGCACTAAGGAATCCACATTGGAGGATGCTGTTCTACACCACAAATTAGCAGTGAGTATCCTGAGGAGAGGTGGGGATCAAGGAGGAAGAGCTGGAGCAGTGACCTCTGTGTAAACTACCTAACTTACATGTTTATGCCCTCATACAAAAAACTTTCCATCTGGGTGCCCATGGAGAAAGTAAAAATACGTGAACATTCTGTGTGTATACATGTTCTAAAATGTTCCTAGTTCAGCCACCTAACATATAAGTTGAATAATGTTTAGGATAACTTTTTTTTCATATTCATATATTATAAATATCATTGCTTATCATTTTACATCAGTAGATACCTCAGTAACATTATTTATTGTCAGGACATATAACAGCTGCCACAGTTAGTGCCACAACATGCAAACAAATGGAATTCTTTCAAAATAATTCAACCCCAATTGCAAAAGTTTCTCAGAATTGTGTGGGCCTAAAAGATTGGCAATCTGGATGATTTTTTAAGATTTGGGATGTAATTATCACTTTGAAAACTGGAGGATTTGAAGACGTGGGAAGAACTGAAAAATGTTTGGACATTGAGAAGAAAAAAATAGCCAAATGCAGAGAAGGGTTGTGTTTTCCAAAAACCAGACAGTGTCTACATTTTTCAAAGATGTGTTTAAAACCATGCATAAATAAATTAATAGGTAGACAAGTTAATATTGTAATAGCAATCCACCAGAACATTTTAAAATGTAAAACAAAGAGGGCTGAACCCAGAACAAGACAAAAGCCAGAAGCAAGTTTAAATATTTGAAAATTAAGTCTTAGTTATATAAATAAGACATTACAGGATTAAACAGAAAATATCTGTTTCATATTGGCTCATCCTGAGTCTCTAGACATTATTTGTCTTTCTTTTCCTCCGATTTATAAAGCCATGCTGGCCGTAATTCCTTTTTTAAAAGATTTTATTTATTCATGAGAGACCCAGAGAGAGGCAGAGACATAGGCAGAGGGAGAAGCAGGCTCCCCATGCGGAGCCTGATACGGAACTTGATCCCAGGACCCCCAGATCAAAACCTGAGCCAAAGGTGAATGCTCAACCACTGAGCCACCCAGGTGCCCCTAATAATTCTTAAAACCTTGAAAAGCTAAAGGGTATTTTATTAGCCAATGTGCTATAGAAAATATAATAAGGAATTTTATCATGAAGAATTCAGTTCTGAAATCATCAATGGAATATCATAGTCCTTAATATCCACGTGGTAAAGTTATTTTGTGCTCCAGGAATACCAGAAGTCACAGAAGTTGGAACTAACTGTTCAGGCAGAGGCAATGTCAGGGATCACATGTAGATTCTCCAGTGTCCTAGTATCTTCCCACCTCCTTTCTCCCTCATTTTCAGAATACCTGCTTCTGCATTATATTATAGTAGCCTAGGAGAAACAGGGGTGGGGGGAGATATTTTTCTTAAAATTTTTTGTGGCCAATTGAAAACAGAGTTAACTCAAAGTATGGGATTTTAGCCATTTCTTTAGATACTTGGAAGGAATGATGAACCAACCTAGAAGAACCCTTTGCCTGGGTCATGCATGATTTTTTTGAGTCTCATTTCTCTTGAACCTTTCAAAGTGCACATATACAATCTATAGAAAGTTTTTATCTTTGGGGTTTTTCGAGTATATCAAATAACCAGGTTATGTTTTCACGCGAGGCACAAGTTTCCACTTAGAATTTTACTTGCTAATTTATCTTGGGATTTTTTTTTCTTTTATATTCTCTGGAGATGCATCTGAGCCTTCCCATTTTTGATGGTAAAAAAAATACACTGGAAAGAGAATTGGAGATGATGGCTAGACTCCCTGAATACCAAAATTCAGTGACTATGAGGAGGGCACGAAAACTTATAGCATGCTGGGACTGTGGTATTCTGGAAGATACCATCCTGAGTCAGGACACAAAGGAGAGAGAAAGAGCTCAATTATCACCCTGATGTTCTGTGGAAGAGTAGGGATGCCACAAACTTTTTGGTGGAAGCTTAAAAATGCCCTACATCATGTCTCTAAATCGTGTCTCTCTAGCACATGGCCCTTGGATTCTGAATGGTGGGATTATCCTAGGGAAAAATAGTAATATTCATAAACACAGGATAATTCCAAAATCCCTAGAAAGTCAAATTTCCTGCCAAATGAAATATCTACGGGAAAGATATAGCAATGCTTCTTACATGTTTGATTTGGTGCCATGTGCTCACTAGTTTCACAAGTGTTTCGTTTTATTTAAAAAATGGACATCTCTGAGTTTTATAAAAATGTTTCTAGGTGGTTGACATGGTGCTATCCTGCAGTGGATTTAACCAGATTTTAAGATTTTATTTTGTTTACTTTTTGTCAAGTAACCTATTTAAAGATCCATCAAGCCTGGAAAAAGGTATCAAATATGAAAGCACAAAACTGCTTTTTTCTTTACTTTTTATCTTAAAATAATGCCAAGCTTTTGGAGGAGTTGCTATAGCAGTGCAAAGAACTCCCATATATCTTTTATTCACTAATTTCTAACCTTTTCTGTCATTCATTTACCATCCTATTCTCTGTATAGATTCACTTTTTTTTCTTGAGACAAACTTTTGAGAATAACTCTTGGACATCATGTCCCTCTGCCCCCAAATTCAATGTAATTCACAAAAAACACAAAGCAGCTATCTAATTCAGGAAATTTAACATTGACAAATTCTAGTATCCAATGTACAACCCACATACTATTTTTTCAAACTGTCCCAGTACTGTCCTTGATGGCATTTTCCCCCTGTGATCCGAAACTTAATCCAAGATCATGAATTACATTCGGTTTTTATGATTTTCTTTTATCATTCCTTAATAAATAGCTTGTAAGCATAGCTAATTTTCGGCCAGGTTGTTTAATAATGTTTTGATCTGGAGAGAAACCTAAAGAACACACAAAACTCACAGAGTAACTAAATTAACAAGATTCGGAAAATGGGATTCAATAGCTTTAAAGAATAAATACTTCATTTCAAGATTGATTACGAATTACCATCCTTCATCAGAAACTGACAAGGATTTTATATACATAGGCTGAAAAATATATCTTTTCCCTTGGACAATTTTGAAGAAAAGCTATGTGTTACCTTGAGGACATTAGCACCTATTTTTTGTGTGCATTGTTGCAATATTGCCCTTTTACATTTCACTCCCTAGCCTATTTATTTGAATATTTTCCCAGAATAGCAGGTTGCCTACATTTTGACGATATCTAGGGAGGCACCTTAATGGTAACTGGTTATAAATCCCTTAGTCACTTAGAAACATTTTAAATGACTTTACTTTCAAAGTATAATTATGGTAGGGAAGATCTTGACCTTTGGAGTCAAAGAGATGCTAAATTCTGATTCTACCACTCACTAGTGGTATTTTCTTAGGTCAAATACTAGACCTTTCTCATTTTACAATCATTCCACGGGTCATGGTAGCCTAGATATTTGGGAAGCAACATGTTCTACATAATCACATGGGCCCTGGGAGCCCAGCAGTCTGGTGGCAAATCCCTGGTCAGCACTCGCTGGATTTGGGATTTAGGACAAAATAACCCACCTTTCTAAATTCCAGTTTGTTTTTATCTATACGCAGGAATTAATACTGGTACTTATATACCAGGGTATTAACCACTATTCTAGTAAGTGAAATAATGTTTATAAAATGCAAAGATTTCTAGTATATAACAAGTACTCAATATATGTCACTGATCTATTGATGAAGGTTCTGGAATGATTTATAACAATATCGACAAAGATAATAATGTTTCTTTAAACACTAGAGAAAATATCTTTCTCTTGACTTTGACCTTGTATCTTCTACATATTCTTTCTCTGTCTTCCAGTGTCCCAACTACCTGAGTTAGGGCCCTGTAATTATGATATGCCCATCCCTCCTATCCATTTTTAAAAAATCATTCCTTCAAACACAGGTGAAAATCCTTTTTCAAAGTAAGAGGAGGGTGGAGAACAATGTGAGCAAAAAACTTGGCTGAGAATTGAAGCTAGAAGTTTAAATACATCTAATGCCAAAGTGGGGTTAGTTCTAATTAAATGAACTCCACTGCCTTTCACCCCTGAGTTGCCAGTCATCATGATTAATCCCTAAACTAATAGGCAGAGACAGCAGGACTAAGACAACAGCAAAGTGAAGAGGCTGGTTTCAAATGCAGCGCGGGAACCCACAATGACATTGGCCACCAAGTGATTGATTCAGAGGTTCAGCCCACATGAATTCAGTGGGGATTAGTGGATTTAAAAGCACATGGCTTAGCATTTGTATTCAGTGCTCAGTCATCTCGCATTCATGCAACCACAAAATGTCAGAGCTAATGTCTTTTCTAGAAAAGAACGTAGTGTTCTTCTAGCCCAATAACTTCATTTCACAGACGCATGGAGAAATTGAGTGACGCTTGAAATATCACTAAATTGTCAGTGGCAGGGTTTGGCTAAGACCCTCTGTATTTTAACTCCTCGTTCTGTGCTACTGCTGGGGCCCCATGCGGCATTGCAGATGTTTAAATCGATACTTGGTTAAAGATGTTAACGCCCGGTGTTGTATTTTATTTATTATAGTTTATTCCTTTTATCTAAAAGAAGTTATGTAACAGCCACTGCGATATATTGTTTGCATGTATTTTGTCTATTAGAACTTACTCCTTTTGTCTAAAAAAAGAAAAAACTCCAGTGGTAGTATTTTTTTTTTAAAGCCTTCAGGTAATGCAAATCAGCTTCAATCACATATAAAGCAGAGTGTCTTGATACAGTTACAAAAATAAAAATTAAAATCTATTATCTGTCTTTACTTGACAGGTATCAGAAATCTATTGTGTACAAAGTACTGTGCATTGCAAAATGATGAGCATTTTGTTTTTTGCTTTGTTTTGTTTTGTTTTATGATGAGCATTTTGATGATAAGCATTAACCCCCTGTCCTCTGCAAACACAATTCTAGCTGCTTTAGAGAGGCTATTTACCTCACATAAAAATGAAAGGTACTGCTCTTACAATGCTTAAGCTTAGTAGAGGAGACAAGAAATATACACAAAATTATGGAAATGAAAGATCAAATGTACAAAGTATGGTAAGATGGATGGAATTCCAAGTTAAGCCATAAATATTTAACAAAGATGAATCTTAAAGTGAACAGTGAATTCATTGAGGTTGGATTTAAACACAATTAAACTCTTAATTATTTAATAACTGTAGATTAAATTAAACTTTTAATTAATAATTATAGATTCATGTATCATTGTAAGAAATAAGAAGAGATGTGCCCTTTATCCAGTTTCCTCCCAGGGGTAACATCTTGCAAAACTGTAGTACAGTGTCAGAACCAGAACACTGATGTCATTGCAGACAAGATAGAGAACCTTTCCACCTTCACATGGATCCCTCATGTTGCTTTTATTTCCATACCTGTGTCTCTGCCACCTTCACTCCTGCCCTAATCACTGACAATCTGTCCTCCATTTCTTTAATTTTGTCATTTCATGAACCATACAGTATGTGACCTTTGGGGATTTTTTTTTCCTCAGCATAATTCCATGGAGATCCATCTAATTTATTGTGCATAGTAAATTATAATACATGTAATATATATAGCTTCATTTTACCACTAGTAATGGAGTTGTCTTGACAGGTCCTCATAGATATTTTTAGAGAAAAGTTCACTATTTTTTCTTTAATAACTTCAGAATAGGATTGAAATGTCTTATCATGCTCCAGCAAAGTATGGGTTTCAGATAGCAATGAAAGGATGCGTAAGTAGGAGAGGATCTGTTGGTAGAAACCAGGAATGCTCAATTTCCTTACTTCTGGAAGTGTAACTGAATCTCCTCTGAAGTTCTGAGTTAAATTTAAGAAAACAGAAGAAACAATTTTTTCAGCATCCATGGTAGACAGTCAACAAAGCCTTGAAGGGTATAGTGCAGGGCACCATGGGAGAAAGGGTGTCTCATATTCTTAGACAAATACAAATAGGGTGGCAGATTTCCAACACCATGTGTCTTTTTCATCCACTGCCTTTCATGAGTACTTTCTAGAAAACCCAAGATAGAAAGCATGTAGCTTCTCCATCAGGACCTTTGACATACTGGTCCTCACCCTGCCACACAGATTGGTTTCCTCCAGTTTCTCCCTCATCCAGAACTTAGGCTGTCCTCACATGAACTTGGCTTTTTCTCCACTCCTCCAGCTGCTGAATCAGACTAAGACCCATGTGGCATAATCAGTACTGCTGACCCACCCTGCAGAGTGGAAGGTGCAGCCACCACAGAATACCACGAAATATACCCACCCCCTGGTCTATGCCCTACACAGAACACCAGCAACAGAGAACATTACACGGACGGGCAGCAGTCCTCGCCCACCACTCAATCGACTCTAGGCCCTAATGTAGGCACACTCAATGAACTACCTCATTGCCTCTTCTCAACAACTACAGTAGATGGGAACTACTTTCCTCAACTTGTAGGTGAAGAAACTGAGGCTCATGAAATTTAATTTACATGGCCAGTAAGTAGCAACATCAAAATATGAAGCCAGGCAGTCTCTCCACTCTCATTATTAACTAACAAACTATAACTGGGCATCAAACTCAGTCAAGCAATCACAAACTAGGCAATATTAGTAGCAAAATTTAATCTTTTCTTGTGTGTTAATGTTACATGCAAAGTCATTGAGATGTTTCAGATTTCAAACATATTTTATTTTTCTTCCCCTTTCTAATGTTGAAATCCAGACCTGTCAGACCTCTCTGTTATATTCTTACTGACCTCTACTGGCAAAGAGATCCAGAACTGGGGGATCCTGGCAGATAGAGCTGCTAGAGAAGACCTCTCATGTCTCTTTTATGCTCATCTTTACAAAGGAGCACACAAGGAGGCTGTCATCTCTGTCATTCGTTGAAATATTATCCTGTTCAGTGTTGTTCAAAACAAGGGTGTCCCTAACTCTGGTGTCCAAGGTCTTCTCCAGCCAAGGGAATTGATAATAATACTTCCAAAATGTTTCAAAACTTTTAAGCTACTCTCAGCTGATTTTCAAAGATATAAGAATTTTTTATTAGGGCTTATTCCCTCCAAAAACAAAGAAGTACCAGTTTTTAGTCAAATCAAGTCTTAAGGAAAAAGGTGGAAGAGAATATATTTAGATTTACGAATCTTTTTTAGAGTTAAATGATGGCTAAGGGAAAAATCAGGGTAAGATTTGCAGAAATAAGGAAAGAAAGCACAAGGGAATTGTAGGCACAGATGCTGAGGCAAGAGGAAGAATTATATTTTTTCATAATGTTGACCTTGGTGATGCTTCTTCATGACTTAAGTCAATGATCGCCTTAACCCAGAACCTCCCTACCGCCCACTTGTCTACCACTCTTCTGGTTAGCTAGCTTCACTGTGTAACCCCTAGTATGCTCAGCTGACCTCTCACCTAGAAGTTATTGCTCCCAACTGTTGCCCTCTGTTTACTTGCTTGCTTCACACACCAGATGGGGAAGTCACAACCTGAGATTGGATGCTTAATTTTATTTTATTTTACATTTCTATTTCCAGTACAGTACTTAACACTTATTAGAAGTTCAAACTTCTGGGCAGCCCTGGTGGCACAGCGGTTTAGCGCCGCCTGCAGCCTGGGGTGTGATCCTGGAGACCCGGGATCAAGTCCAACATCGGGCTCCCTGCATGGAGCCTGCTTCTCCCTCTGCCTGTGTCTCTGCCTCTCTCTTCGCTCTCTCTGAATGAATAAATAAATAAATCTTAAAAAAAAAAAGAAGTTCAAACTTCTAATAGAACTTTCAGAATCTGAATTTGTACTCTGACACTCTGGTCTTTTGCAAGCTCTACTTACATTTCTAGAAAAATGTCTGCTGTGTAAATCGTATATGTTGCATTTGCCACAACTCTGGTTTTGGCCATCTGCCCTTTCCTGTCCCCTATGCCGGGGTGCCCACTGTATGGATACCAGTGATGAGGGAATAGAGCCTATGAGAGAAACAGAGCTGCTCAGCACTGCAGGGCTGCAGGTGGAGAAGAATAATCTAAGCAGATCAGAAACATGCCCTTTTTAACCCAAGCAGGCACACTGATCCTTACAAGAAATCCTACAGAGATTTTGCCCAAGAGAGGTATATTTAGCTTCCCACAGACTCGCTTCAAAGAGCCAGCTTCTGCCTCTGATGTGAATAATTAAGCTACTTTGGGTTAGAATAACCATTTTCGGTTTCACTTTCTTCATCTCCTTGGTGTAATGGGAATAAAACAGGAAAACTTTGGAGGGTTGTGAGAATCCATGTAAGCAACTCAGTCTGATTTTTGGCTCACAGTCTCTGAGTCCTAAAAGTTGGCTGGGAAAACACTAACTATGAAATTATTCATGACAGCTAACATTTCTGCTGCATTTTGTATGGCATTTTCACCACACTGTATTGTATTTGATTCTTGTAACATCTCGTGAAGTGAGCTGGGAAGGTACTGATACCCCACTGGATAGATCCGAAATCCTAACTTCTAAGAGATTTACTGACTTGTTGTTCAAGTTCACACAGGTAAGATGTAATGGCACAAAGATTATGCTGAAATCTGATTTTATTACTCCAGGCTTCTAGACAGCACCCTTAAAGCAGTAGTTGTTCTTTCTCTGCATACTTTGAAAGTCAGAGCCTGCTGGAGAAGCAACCATGCACGGGGCATGAGCTCAGTACTGCGGAAAGAGTAGAAAGGAGGAAGGAAGGTGGTACTCATGCACAGAGGCAGTGTGACATCTCTCCTTCGCATTGCCCATAAATGTCAAAGGAGAGCTGCATGGGGTTAGCTCTGCATGGGGAAGAGATGCACATAAGGGATGCCCAGCGCTCAATGTTACTGGAATGATGACCCTATAACATCACTCCCTCAGGGATGCTCTGTTGCCCTTCAAAACTCTGACCTCCTAACTCTTTATTATTATTATTATTATTATTTTTTAACCATTTCTTAATAGTAAGTAGATCCTGGAGCAGGAAGGGTGGGGACAGTGTGAGAATAAAAGGAGCAGATTGAAGAAGCTGTCTGTGCATTTATCCCACAGAGATCCCTCTCCATTTGGGGCTTGAGAAGCCTGATCTACAAATCCCTTCATATGCAAAAGATGGACAAACGCTCCAAAAGAAGGTCTGAATGGTAATGGAGGTAGAACAACTATGGAAATTTCTGGATCTGTCATCCAAATAAATATTAGAAGCAAAATGGCCATTATTAATGAGCCGAAAAAACTTCCCCCAAACAGGATTGACAACAGCAAGCATTCTGAAAGGTAAAAGCCCTGAACCCTGCCACTCCAGGACTTTTGCATAAGTGAAACTAAGAAGTCTGTCACAGACTCCCCTCCAACGGAAAGGGCTGAGGGTAGATGAAAATGTTTAGCTCCAACCTGCCCTTGGGATAATTGCATGTTCTGAACGACATCAAACAAAAAGGCAGTCTCGACTTTATTGGCATGAAGTGCTATTAGGTTGTCAAGAATCCTGTGATCTCAAACTGCAAGAATAGGCAGAAAATGACTCTGCAGAGGATATTAAGGGATTGCAGGATATTCTCTCCATTGTTGCATTAACGTGTTTTTTTTCTCCAATCATTCTGAGTCACATTCTGGAGGGGAAAAGCCAGGTAGGATTTTCCCATAAGGCAGATGGTGCAAATGAAAGAAAAAGAGTGGTTTTGCTGGGCTTATAAATGTCCCATCTGATCTTTTCCTGGTCTATAAGCTTTTTTAGAGTCAAACAAATGTAGGCAGCTATGACATGATTATACCCAGCAGGTAAAAGAGAAGCACCGAAATTACGTTTCTGTAAGTCATCCACATTGCAATTAACTTTGCAGGGCTTTTTTGGTTGTGACAGATTGTTTGCTGCAGATTTGAGGAGGTAGTCAGCATAAAATGACTGTGAAGTCAAAATCCTCCCTCTAGAAACAGACAAAATCGTTCTATACCTGCCATAGTGCTGTAAGTGGGAAGGAATCAAGTATAACTTTAGGCCAGATCTATGATTCCCTAGATGAAGATACTGAAGGTCCCAGAGGTAAAGTGAAACTATCACACAGCTAGTTAGTGGCAGCATCACAACTAGAATTGGGGTTTGCTGATTTGTACGCTGGGATTTTTCCTAGTATCATACAACCTACACCTTTTCTAAACATAAAATATTTGCACCTTGAGTGTGGAAGTGACTTGAGATTTTCTACTATAAACTTTGTTGGTGGTTGTTTGGTTGTGCCAACTTAGTATGGGTTTGGGAAACAAGCTCACTCCATTCTCATTTCATAGGGTTTGGCAAAGTTGGAATCCATGCATTTCTCTAATTTGTGGGGTGGGCATTAATCACAATCTGGCCAACTCTGATTGAATTCCTATCTTCCTGGGCTTGTGGATTGGTGTAGAGTTAGGCACCTGGTCCCTGCTAAGCCAATCAGACCACTACTGGGAGTATTGCTAGAACTGTGAAGAATGATTAGCATACAGAATAAATGAGATCTATGGCATATAATGCATATACAATTTTATTTTGATCTCCCTCTGTCCCCTGAAAATGTATTTTATGGGAGAAGTTCTGATCCTGCATGAAACGCTAATAGATATGCAACTTTTTTCACCCTTAAGGAATAAGAAGTTCTTTACATTTTTAAGATGTAATTCAACACGTAGAATGTCAAATCCTCTTCGTTAGTTAAAGGTAAGGCTACTCATCCACCCCTAACTAGAGCTTGTGACAGGCAAAAGTATATGGACTGAAAAAAGGGAAGAAAATGATCTTTTATTTATCTCTTGTCCCCAATTACACATTTATTTCCTCCTTCCCCAACTAGCTAAGCAGATTTCTTACCCTGTAGGATCCAATCTGAGTTGGAATCCAGTGAAATGAAAGGGAAGGTGGGAAGTCTGGTGGATGGAAAGTCCTCACTTGACTGGTACTGTTGAGTTCAGGCTTTGTCTTCTCTGCTTCTGACTTTCTCTCATAGGTGTTTTCATGTGTTGTTTGGAACCCTCATGCTGGGGTTCTCGTGTCATCTGTGCCCTCAACCAGATGAATACTTCATCATACCTGCAACCTTATTCTTACCACAGCCATAAAATGTCTACGATTCACTTTTTCTTTTTTGATCAGATCTAAGACCGCTCCCCTGACAGCTCTCTCATATGTATTGGCCACACATGCTCTATTAGGAGCTGATTTGTACCTCCCCAGCTCCATTTATATGTTGAGGACCTAACTCCATGTACCTCAGAATATGACTGTATTTGGAGAAACAAACACCTCTAAGAGGTGACTAAGTTAAAATGAGGTGAGTAGAGTGGGCCAATATGACCAATGTCCCTATAATAAGGTATTAGGATGTAGACACACACATAAGAAAGACCATGCAAAGACACATCACGAAGGTCTGCAAGCCAAGAAAAGAGGCCTCAGGAGAAACCAAACCATTTGTCATCTTGATCATGGATTTCGGCCTCCAGATATGTGAAAAAACGAATTTTTGTTGCTGAAGCCACCCACTGTATGGTATTTTGTTATGGCAGCCCTAGCAAAGCAATACATGGTCCAGGGGAAACACTCATGCATCATTCTTGCTGTCAGGCTTTAGAAGTACAAACCTGACATAGCAATTCTCCTTTATTGTGCTTCTAGAGAAGCAAGGCAACTTTTCTCTCACCCTCCATATTTCTTGGGAGAGGGTCAGAGAGTAATCAGTTGCAGGGAAAGCTGTATTATATATGTAATGTCAAGCTCTCTTAGTGATTTCCCCACTCACACCTTCTCAGAGTTTTCTCCAAACAATTCTTTCCCCTAACTCCTTTATATCACCCAAGCCAACCTTTTTGATAACAGTGAGAGATTTCCATCACCATATCATTTATTTTTGACGAGCTCTGCACCATCTCCCCCTATGACTTAGTACCTCCTTTGTAGTGCAATAGGTACTGAACCTCGGTGATTCAGATGAAACTTTTGTTTAACAAGATATAAAATTATATCTTCCGTGACAAAAGCCTAGGTAGAAATGAAATTGACTAATAAAGAAAAGTAAAACTGGTAGATGGAAAAAAACTAGAGTCTTGATAATGTCATTTGCAGTCTTGAATTTGGCTCTACCTGAGTAGGTTCCAGTGTTTGGAACCTCACTTAACATTTTGGTTAAGTGAGTTGGCCCTTAGAGCCCACATTCTTATTGTTTGCTTCCTCATTTTCAAAGTGTCAGTTGAAATAAAACAAATCTCACAAGGTGATTATTTTCAAGTGTTCTGTTATTGGTTGGTTCAGGTCTCTCATCCAGTTATAAAACTGGCAGTTGTGGTCACAGCAGCTGGGAGCTTGGGTGCTCTTGGGTGAGCCCAGAGTCTGCCTCTCTCAGAGGGATGAGTAGAAATACTCTTTGGAGTGCAGGAGCCTCTCTGGGTATGGAGGTTTGACTAAGGAGGGATAGAGACACAAGTAGTGTCTGAAGTGAGGCAAATGACCAGAGTCAAAAGTCTGTGAGCTTTGACTGTTGTAGATCCTCAGATTAATTTTTTTTCTGAATCCTTGAACTTCCCAATATTCTAATAACTCTTCATATCTTGCCAATACTTTCACTGCAATATCTTTCATATCCAAACTTGATTTTCCATTCTATGATCTGTTATGCCAATGGATACTCTCACTAAAACTCTCACTTGGAATTCACTATATTTAGACAAATGCATGTTTATTTATGCAGTTTTTCATATAATTTTATAGGGTTACCTACTCTCTGAAATCCATTTGAGGCCTTATAACTTAAGAACTTCTCTTTTATAGTTGGGCCGAGACTGGCTTTTACAATATTGACATCCTGAAGAAAGCAAGATAAGTTCTTGTATTCTTTTATTTTTAAAAGATCTATATTATGAGGCATTTTACTAAGTACTTATTATGTGCCAGGCAGGAACTATGCAACACACTAGGATTTTGCATGAATTGCCTCATTTATTCTTACCGCAACCTTCTTATTTTTAAGATTGTATTTATTTGTTAGAGAGAGAGACAAAAGGAAGAGGGGCAGAGGGAGAAGGAGAGAATCTTGAGCAGACTTTGTGCTGAGCATGGAGCCCAGTGTGGGGATCCACATTGGCTGAGATCATGATCTGAACTGAAGTCAAGAAACAGACAACTAAACAACTGAGCCACCCAGGCGCTCCTTACCACAACCTTCTGAAGTACATATTATTTTTATTCCCACTTTACAGAAAACATATTTAGTGGTGTTATGTAAAGTCATAGACTGTGGCTGACCCTGAACTCAAACTCAATTCAGTTTCTGAAGGATAGCTGTATACTGCCTTTCTTTTTGTACCCAGTTTTCTTCTCCTGTGGCTTTGTCCCATAGGTATTTCCTGAATCCCCCAAATTAATGAGGTGGGCCATATAATGCTTCAATAACAGAAAAACCTCCAGATCTCAGTGTCTTTGCACAGCAAGGGCTGATTACCCTTAAACAATCTTGGGTGAGTACCGCAGTCTCCAGGCCTCTTGTGCTCAGAACATGCAACCATCAAGGTCACCATTTTATGAGAGGAGGTAGATGGAAAAGGCGCACTAGCTTAACGGCCTCAGCCCAGAAGTGATATATAGCATATAAAATCTGGTTTGCAGGACCTAACGAAATTTTATTAGCTTTGTAACCCTTGCTACCATCACAGGGAAATGCACTGTATTTCAAAGCCAGCTCAAAGAAGTACATTTTCCTAAATATTAAATAAGCTCAGCCATTTTTTTCCATGAATATTTCCCTATTCTTCCATCACTGTAATGCACACACACAGCATTCAGGTATAATTATTATAAAGTATTATAAATTTATTTATAAAAATTTATTATACATTATTTAATTTATTATAAATTATTATAAAAAGGGCTAGTAGAGAAAAGGCATTTGGTGATTCTAATTTGAAATTTATCAGTGTCCATTTCTTCTTCTTGTGGGTACCTGGTTTCTTGTTATGTATGGCACCTGCGATCAACCCCAGAGACATCTGTGTGCTTTTACCACTTTGCTGCAAAATATAACACCTAATTCTGTGAAAACCACTCCCACGTCCAGCATCTACACATTAAAATAACAAGATTCTATAAATCCTCCAATGCAATTTAGGAAAAAGTGAAGTGTCCAACTGGACACTAATCAAAACAAGATACTGTACAAAGGCCAAGAGTAGAATAAATATAGAAGCTATCAAATGGCCTTACTCTTCAGTAGAAAACACAGAATGTTAGCAAACTGCTTTCCTAGAATATAAGTGGAAGAGAAAAGCAAGCTCTGAACGTCATCTGCCCGTATTAACCCTATTAATCAGGGGCCCCTAGGTGGCACAGACAGGTAAGCATCTGACTCTTGGTTTCAGCTCAGATCATGATCTCAGGGTGGTGAGATGGAGCTCCACATCAGGCTCTGTGCTCAGCGGGAGTCTACTTGAAATTCTTTCTCTTCCACTGCCCCTCCCTTGCTTTAATAAATGAATAAATAAATGAATAAATCTCTAATAAACATCCTGCTAATCACAATTCCGTTGGGACATATATCCCCTCCACCAACCATATTTTGTTTCAGCTCTATCTTTGCCTTCTCGAACACAGTGATTGACAGGTATGCTTATTGAGCTATGTGGTATGTGTTGAGCACTAGGTGGTATGTGTGTGTATGTGTGTGTATCCTATACAATTTTTCATCATCCTGGTAATGTCACGTGGAAATGGCGAATATTATATAGTGAAAGAAATGGAAGTCCAAAGAGGCTGTTATTTCTTCAAGGTCACAAGCCTAGTGAGTTGTGAAGCTGGCATTCAAACTCTGAATTGGAATCACTTCAGAGTCCCCCTCAGCAGGTTGCAAAAGGGCTCCCAGAGCTCTTGGAGTATTCCACATAGACATGCCTGACTCTGTTCCATCTACCTCAGTCAAAATGTGGTAGGAATGAGCAAAAAGAGTGGAGGAACTCACAGAACCTGATGTAGAATGGTCTGGACCTGGAGGGTGGGAGAGATGAGGAGATATTATTGGTCAAAGGGTACAATCTTCCAGTTATAAGATGTTGAGCATGGTGGAGATCTAGTGTTGAGCATGGTGACTATTGCTAATATAGCATTGTGTACCTGAAATGTGCTGAGAGAGCAGATCTTTGCTTTTCTCACTACACCAAAAAGAGGAGAGGGGAAAAGAACTATGTGAGGTGTTGGATATCTTAACTAACTTGTGGCATCACTTAAAAAAAAAAAAAATATATATATATATATCAAATCATCACATTATGCATCTTAAATATATACAATTTTTATTTTTCAATGATATCTTAATGAAGCTGAATAAAAAATAATGAGGGCACAAAAGCCTTGAGGCTTTCTCTTCTCTCATCAGGGTCCTGAATAAGAACGTGGCCGGCTTACTAAGGATGAAGCAGTGTGCTCCCTCTGCCCTTACCTGATTTCACACCACCAATGAATGAATATTCATTTCTTCATTTGTAGGTTTGTTTGTTCATTAGTTGACTCAACTTTTTTTTCCCTCTTATTGTTTGCCCTCTTTCTGAATGCTCTTCTGTTAACCTCCTTTTTTGTCATAACTCCTCACCCAGACAGACTCAAGCTCTGAAGAACCTCCCTGCCCAGCCCCCTGGACAATAAGGACTCCAGACTCACAGCACTGTACCTGGCTCCCCAGCCACTGTGACCACTGCTAGTTTTATGCAAAGACAGAGGCGCAAAGCCAACTGACAATAAAATGCTTGCTGTGAAAGAATTCTGTGTAAAGAATTTCTTCATCAAGAGAGTGATTTTAATTTGACCAAAACTTTGCAGATGACAAAATGGGACTGAAAATCTGTAGGCTTTGAAGCAGGAAGCCCAGAGTTCGAATCCTGATTTCATAACTCCCAAAATTGTGAAATCTTGACCAAGTTTAGAGTTGTTTCCTGCAACATAGGGATAAGGATAGAGCCCAACCCATTGGCTGAGAAGTCAAATTAAGAAGTAAAACACTTAGAGCACATGGCAGGACACATGCCAGTCACTGTTCTGAGTGGTGAGGACACAACAAAGAATTCGGAGGAAGTCTGTGCTCTCACTCGGCACATTCTCTAAGGAGGGAGGCAGAGATAATACAGAAGCAGACAGACAAAGATAGTATTTTACCTGGTTATAAGCATTCAGAAGACACATAAAGCCAGAGAAAGATCTCGCAGTGGCGTGGGCAATAGGGTCACTCTTGATGAGACATGGCATGAGGAACATGAGGTGATTGCTGACACACCTGCTCCCAGTGAGAGCCTCTCCAGACAGGTCTCACCAGCTGGCCCCCAAAACTGATGGTCCTATTGGGGAGGAGAGGAAAGAAATGTATAATCTCACAAAATAAAGTCAAAGTTTATATCAATTCTTCTTTGCTTTCTTTCTTCCTATAAGAAGAAGATTCACCAAAATCCCTGAATATGTCTGACGGGCAACCTCATTTAATTGATGGCTTATCAAACTCACTCCTCTAAATTTGTGAGCTTGCCAAACCAGAACATTTCCAGGAGGGAAGGGGCTGGAGGCCCGGCAAGCTTCATAGCCTCACACTTTATTTCCATTCAAGAAGTCAAGAGACTCCGTGTGGAAACAAATCTGAGTGAGCTACCACATTTGTGGGCTCATCTTTTTGGGTCAACAGAGAAGACAGTAGCTTCTAATATTCCTAAATCTGCCATCTGGGGTCAAGAAAGCCAACTTGGGCTGCTGTCCTTAAGTGACCTGCTCTCGGTGGTGAGGTAAGAAGCCCTCAAAACATGTGTCGAGGGTAGAAGGGTATCTGGCAGCAGTTCCTGTGGCTTTCTCATTCCTCACCCACCCTGACTGAGGCGTCCTCACACAGAGACAAAGCCTCTTAATCTTTTCCCTCACTTCCTTCTTCTGTCTGGGGCATCCTGTCAGGTGTGTTTAGGCTTCAAGGTCCCTTTAGCAAGTCCTGAGTCTCCAGGAACCACCAACACTTCCCCACATTGCCTGGGGTTCTTACGGGGCCACTGCCATTATGAGCCAGCCTGGACCTATACCATTACTTACTGTCTGTGCCAGCCCTCCCCCTCTTTGGCTGTGGTCCCACACCAATAACCTGTTTAATTCAATTCACATCCCATTGAAAGTGACAGCTCACCCCAGGCAGAGTTAGCATTGCCCTCTTAGTATATTTGCTCTTGCCATTCAATTATGATGTGTGGGCTCCTATGAAATTATCATTCTGAGGCTCAACAGGACAGAGGCTTGCTTTAAAGTGACAGCCCTGGGACACCTGGGTGGTTCAGTGGCTGAGCATCTGCCTTCAGCCCAGGGTGTGATCCCAGGTCCTGGGATCAAGTCCCACATCTGGCTCCCTGCATAGAGCCTGCTTCTTCCTCTGTTTCTCTGCCTCTCTCTCTCTGTGTCTCTCATGAATAAATAAATAAAATCTTAAAAAAAAAATAAAGTAACAGCCCTGTTCCTAGTGCATTGATTGGTTCTGTTTTTTGTAAACTGTCTTGTGCAGCCCTCCTGAAATGGAGCAGGGCAGGGGTGTTCGTGTGGCAAGGCAGGGGGTGAGTGGCCCACTTTGGGAAGTCCTGCCTCCTCCCTACCTCCAGCTCCAACCACAACATCTCCTGTATTATTCACATACTGTTGCTTCAATGGCAGGTTCTTAATTGACAATGGGTTACATACAGGAAAGGTTGAACACTTCTGGCCTGTACTGACTCCCCTCTCCTCCATGAAACAGGCCTGAAAGTTTCAGGTAGTGTGATTCGGAGCCCTACAGGATCCTGTGCGAAACAACCCTGTATCTCTAGATGGAGCCTGACTTTGGCTTTCCCGCATTTTCCTTCATTCAACAGATACTTAGAACATATTCTGCACAGGTGGAAGGTGAGCTGGACAAGACACTGTCTCCCAATGAGACAGACTCATAGATCTGCTCCCTTTTTTCTGTGAACATCTTAATGCTAATTTTCCAAGTACCAGATTCTAGGCATCCCCCCACCCCCCACCACCTCCCATCCGCCGGCCAAGAGCCCTTGCTAGGTATGTTCCAGGGGACTTTATGGCTGTCATGCCTGCCACGGGGATCTCTGAGGCATACTCCACACGCTGGACTCTCAAAGACTCTCAAAATCACCAAAAGCAACTTGTGGCATCATTTAGTAAGCGTAACACCAAGCGAATGTTTCTCACATCCGCCAGGGGATTATGATGTTTTAGAATTTCCCATTTCTTGCACAGAAGGATAGATCCCACAGGAGAGGCAACAAACAGTCTCAGACCACACCAAAATTAGAAGAAAGAAAAAAAGAAAGGGGAAGATTAGGAAATAAATGCTTCGGGGGAGCTCTTCCAGGGGAACCAGTAAACTCCATTCTCCTGCTGGCAGGAAAACAATATCCCATCCCTCTGCCTCAAGGTGTCCCCAGGTTAGAACTTAAAACCCAATCCAGCCCAAATGGAGTCCATCCTAAGGCCAAGAAAATTTCCTTTTACTGTAGAGTTGTAGCTCTGCCCTTGAGAACAAAGTCAAGCCTAACTAATTCTCATACTGTCTCTTATTCTCTCTGGGTCGCTTCTCCTTCCCCACCCCCCCATATTCATAATCCAATAAGAGATATTTCTATGTTACATACATACTATTTCCTCTCTCCTGCACTGCCACCATACATGTGCTAAAAACCACTTTTCAATGTCTGGGCAGCTTCGTTCCTGCCTAAACCAAGAGCCGGAGCAGAAGATGACAGCAATCATCACAATTTTCTTTTTATTGTCACATGTCCTGGAAAAGAAACGCATCCTCCTGGGATAATTCAGTACTTTGAAGAATGGCCCAGAAACACAAGTAAAAGGCCTCAGTGCCTCTCCAGTCCATGTGGCTACAAGAACTGGGGTGTCCAACTCTTCTTTGGAAGCGAGCCCTACGTGCATCTCACTATTTTGGAATACGTGCAAAATAACCTTAAAATGTGTCTCTCCGGAGTCCTTGTTCTGTTTTGTTTCCTTCCTGTTGCTCTCAGGGAGCAGAAATAAAGGAAACGGCGTAAGGGGAAAGGACAAGACAAAACTATTTCTTTTCTTGAAGAGTTTTTTTTTTTTTTTTTTTTTTTTTTGCCGCTGAAATGAAAATACAACAGTCATAATAGTTATTGTCATTAAATTCTGCTAAGCACATCCTGTTTCCATTTAAGCCTTGAGGTTCCTGCACAGAGGTTATTGGCTCTACTTTACTGACAAAGGCTGTGGCTGGGGAGGTGGGGGTGGGAATTGGCCCGAAGTCATAGGCTGTCCTAGCACTAGGAAACAAGTGTCCTGACCCCGGCGCTTCACACTATCTTGTGAGGTCTTCACAGCACCCTGAGAATACGTGCATGATTATCACCAGTCTTGTAACTTGTCAAAGTGACAGGTGAAGTGGTGAATTCAGAGCAGAATTAAAACCTCGGTCTTTAACTCCAAAGCAATTTTGCTCTGACTGCACCACGAGCATTCTCAGACTTTGTACAAACAAATGTCCTGAGTTTTAGTTCAGAGTACACAATTGCCATGCATAACCCAGAGTAACAGATTTACTTTTTCTTAATATTTTATTTATTTATTTATGAGAGACACAGAGAGAGATAGAGGCAGAGACAAGGCAAAGGGAGAAGCAGGCTCCCTGCAGGGAGCGGGATGTGGGACTCGATACCAGGACCCCAGGACCCCGGGATCACGATCCAACCCAAGGGCAGATGCTCAACCACTGAGCCACCCAGGTGCCCAACAGATTTACTTTTTATGGGCTTTTTGAAAAGTGCTTTTTGGAAATATCCTTCAATGTTTGCTGAGGTGTCTGGGGCAGGCTTTGGGCTGGAAATGCAAGCATGGCCATGATAGAGGTGCTCCAACTTGCCCCCAAGGAGTTCACAATCTACCAGGGTGGGGAGTGGGAGGAGCGGCAAGGCAGGGAGAAGAGGAAGCAGAGAGTAAATTAGAGAACAAAACACAAAGACACACCCTTATACAACACACACTCAGTAGAACAGAGGCGCACTAAACCCCAAAGCAGAGTTCCCATTCATGGCACTATTGACATTTGGGGATGGATAAGTCTTTGTGGTTGGGATTGTCCTGTGACTTGTGGAATGTTTAACAGTATTTCTGAATTCTCCCCACTAAATACCAGTATAATGCACTCCTTCCCCAGATGGGATAGTCAAAAATGTCTCCAGATATTGCTAAATGCCCCCTGGTGATAGGAGATGGGTAACACCTAGTTCAGAATCCTGGCCCTAGAGGTACACTGTGGCCAAGATAAGCCATGAGGCAAAATTAGAGGTCGTTAATAATGCTGTCTGGTTTTTAAATGAGGGCTTATTCCATGCCAAGTACTTTAGAAACCTGATATCTTTCGGTCCTCATGACATAACAATTTTCCGATGTGTACACATTGTACTGATGACCATTTTATAGGCTAGGACCAAGGCACAGTAAAATTGACCCTACCAGCTGTGCAGTAGTGGCTGGTAGACCTAGGATTCGAATCCTGGCCTGTCATCTTAATCCATGCACTGAGATATGAACGACATTTTTTAAGTCTTCTTGGCTCACTCATTTTCTTTACGCATCCATAGACTAAATATATAACTACCAACATAAGAGCATGAATATTTCTAAGTTTACATGGCAGTGTAATCCTTTTGTGGGTATTCTCTTTTATCCATCCCAGGCCTAATTAATCTAGTTTATTTTGGGTGACTCAGTTACAAGAGTCATGCCCATCTATCTAGGAAAAACACTTTTTTTAATTATGAAGAATAGAATGTTTCATATCTTGGTTTATCTTTTAGCCATCCAACCACTAACTGTGTGGAGGCCAAAAAAATCCCTAAAGATTATAAAATACTATTAGCTGACACTACATGCTTTCAGTTACTTTGATTGAAATGAGTTAACAACAGGCAAACAAACAAACAAACAAACAAACAAACAAACCCGGACATCTCTTCCTTAAATATATACCTACAAAGGATCTCCAGAATCCCTAGATAGTTTTCACTTAAATTGCCAACTTTCCCAACAATACAAATAAATTTACATTAGTTATATTTCCTCAGTATTTCTCGGAAAATCCTAAGTGAAATATATCCTTTATGGGCAGGGTGTTTAAATCGTCCGTTGGCTAGGCTTGGATACCTAGGAGAGAATAGTGATCATTTTATATTCATCCATTTACTCCAGTAGACTGCTAGGATCCGCTTCTTGTTTTTCAGTTTTTTGTGTAGGTATCTCTGGTCTATTAATACGTTATCCCGAATCCGGTAAGTCAAAGAACATTGACATAGAAATCAGAATGGTCAATGGAGCTTTATTAAATCAATGCATTTAATTGTGGATTGTTGTCTGTGAAAACAGGACCTGAGAGGAATAAAGCCACCAGGAGTCATATTCTGACGCAAGGTGGCTAACTCACTAATTCACAATTAGCCTGCTGCAGACTAGAGGCCAGGGAGAATGAGGACTGTATGTCAGACCTCTGACAGCCAAGTCTACACCCTGGACATGGTGAGACCAGATGCATGTCAGGTGGTACTTGGGAATTTTGCTTCGACATGGATGGAACTGGAGGGTATTATGCTGAGTGAAATAAGCCAATCGGAGAAGGACAAACATACGGTCTCACTCATTTGAGGAATATAAAAAATAGTGAAAGGGAATAAAGGGGGAAAGGAGATAAAATGAGTGGGAAATATCAGTGAGGGAAACAGACCATGAGAGACTCTTAACTCTGGGAAACAAACAGGGGTGGTGGAAAGGGAGGTGGACGGGGGTTGGGGTGACTGGGTGACGGGCACTGAGGGGGGCACTTGATGGGATGAGCACTGGGTGATATACTTATGTTGGCAAATTGAACTCCAATAAAAAATAAAAAATAAAACAAAAATAATAAATAAATTTTTTTAAATGACCTGATTTAAAAGACAAATCATCTGTAGGTGGGACACCGTTTCTATGTCTGGCTTAAATTTGTCTTTGTGCCATTTTGGTGGAGAGAAAGAGAACCAGATCTGCTAGTCCATGTAATAAATCTCCCCCAAGAGACAGGGAGTTTGGCCAACTTAAAATGCAAGGAAAGTTATTTTCATGCCCTTTAAAATTACATTAGGAACAAGTGTTGGAAAACACTGTGCTGATCATAAATTGATGATTTCCATCTTCACTGACTACATAAAGCAAATGTAAAATAAAGAATCAATCCGAATGAAAGAGCCTATGTGTATTTCATGGGTTTTCACTAAGGTTTTTCACTAATTCTGATAGGATTTCCTCCACACCATAAATATGTATACTCCATATTAAAATAATAAGCTATTTAATAATAAGCCTGGTGCTTATGTATATACATAGCAAATAATTAGATTCTTTCTCGTTCAAGCACTTTGTAACTGAGCAAACTTGCTTCTTCACTCTAATTGGGCTGATTTGTAGTCGTCTTTTTAGGTCTATACTTAAATGCGACTTAAAAATTAACCTCCTAACTGCAATTACGTCCCCATGTGACACTCTCTTCAAAGCTGCACATTTTATGCAGAGCATTTATAGTGATGCATAATTTTATATGTGTGTTTATTTGTCCCTTCCCTATAAATGCCTTATCTACCCCTGTATCTCAAGTCCCCAGCACCACGGCAGAGACTTGGTTCATATTCATGAATGAATAATGAATAAATGAGAAAAAGACATGAGAGTGACTACGTGTTCCCTACAAGAAGCAGAAAGCAGCCCCTGGTAAGCCTTTGCTGTATTTTTTTTTCTCTTCCAAAAATGTCTGTGATATTTCTTCTTGTATATTTATAATAAGATTCTCTTTTCTTGAGCCAGCTGGAATGAATCTCTGTTCCTCCCAGCAGAAATGTCCTAAGTTACAGCCAGAGAGTGGGGCACATTGACACAACAGTCAAAGCCAATATAATAATAATAAGGTAACATTCTAGCAGGAAACATCAGTGGAAAGAAGTAGTACCCCTGGTACTGTTTATCTTTGCTTCCTCCAGCCTGAAACTGAAACTCAACCACATGTACTTTCTAAATTTAACCCTTTAAAACTGGCCTCTGACTCCACCTGGTGGAGATACAGAAACCTGGGGAAATAAACCTATCCGATGAGGATCAATGACAAAAGAGATAGAAAAGATACATCCTCAAAAAGTCAACTAGGTGACCTTCTGGAATGTGTTGACTCACTCAGAGTCCCCGACAGCAAATAGACTTGAACAATCATTTGCCTGTTGTTCTGGGCTCAGTTCTGAGAGCCCAGAGACATGCATATTCCACTTTCCCAGTCACTTGCCCAGGCTTCTGGTTAGTTTGTGCCACTGGGAAGTACAGGCAGGAGTGGGGAGAAAGGGTTGGCACCCCGGTCCGGATTCTGTTGGCACTTCCCAGCAGCAGGAGACAGCCAGCACTCCAGCATCATCTGAGAGCCCTTCTGGCGTTGGCAACGGTGAGCGTGATCAGATGCCGACTAGCAGCCCCTTGGCAGCCGCAGCACCTGCTCAGGTTCAGCAGCGGCCCCGGCAGACCGGTTCTCCAGGATCCTGGGCTCTGGTGGCCCGTGGCCTCCGCGTATTCCTGCGGTCAGACGGATTGTTGCAGGTCCCAGCAGCTACTTAACACTGTTACCTGAGTTTAACCAGTTTCCTGTATTTGATTCTTCTGTTTGACAACCTAATGTGACTTTTGACTCACTTCTGTCTTAAGGCCTGAATGTCCTGATTCAGAGAAGTTTCAGAAAATGAATGAAAATGACCTGATATATTAAAAGTTAGTCTCTTTTAAACCACAGAAGGAGGGCACCTGGGTGGCTCAGAGGTTGAGCATCTGCCTTTGGCTCAAGTCGTGATCCCAGGGTCCTGGGATGGAGTCCTACATCGGGCTGCCCCCCACAGGGAGCCTGCTTCTCCCTCTGCCTATGTCTCTTCCTCTCTCTCTCTCTCTCTCTTTCTCTCTCTGTCTCTCATGAATAAATAAATAAAATCTTTAAAAACAAAAAACAAACGACAGAAGGAAACAGAAGAAACTCAGAGTGATATTTTTTCTAACTTCAGATGTTACAAATCAAATTACAGTAAAAGACCGGCATGTTTGAGCACATAGACATTTAACTCTTTTAAAATGTTCGATTCAGAGAAAAAAAATACATAAATGAAAAAGAAAATCTCAGATTGAAAAGATGCTTGCAGTCACTACCTTAGTTCAAGTTTTTATCAATTGCATTATGGCAGGATCCTCTAAAGTATTCTCTTTGCTTTGAGTCTCTCCTCTGTCCAAACCATTCAGCACATTATTATCAAGATCATATTTCTAAAGAACAAATTAAATGCTATCACTGCATTTAATTTGTTCTTTAGAAATATTATCACTCTTTCTTTACATACTAGTCAACAAAGCTTTAAAAAAAAAAACCAGGGATCCCTGGGTGGCGCAGCGGTTTGGCGCCTGCCTTTGGCCCAGGGCGCGATCCTGGAGACCCAGGATCGAATCCCACGTCAGGCTCCCGGTGCATGGAGCCTGCTTCTCCCTCCTCCTGTGTCTCTGCCTCTTTCTCTCTCTCTATGTCTATCATGAATAAATAAAAAAAAAAACCAGTTACTTCTGGGGTGCCTGGGTGGCTCAGTCTGTTAAGCATCTGACTCGATTTTTGGCTCAGGTCAAAATCTCAGAGAGAGTGCATGGGGGTAGGGGAAGGGGCCGAGAGAGAGAGAGAGAGAGAGAGAGAGAGAAAGATAGAGAGAGAGAGAATCCCAAACAAACTCTACACAGGCTACATGCTGGGTGCAGAGTCTGCTTGAGATTCTCTCTCTCTCTCTCTCTTGGCCCCTTCCCCTGCCCCCTCCCCCCAAGCACTCTCAAAAAAAATTTTAAAAAGTGGGTGTACACCTGAGTGGCTCAGTGGTTGAGCATCTGCCTTTGGCTCAGGTCGATATCCTGGGGTCCTGGGATGGAGTCCCGCATTGGGCTCCTTGTGGGGAGCCTGCTTCTCTCTCTGCCTGTGTTTCTGCCTCTCTCTGTGTGTGTCTCATGAATAAATAAATACAATCTTTAAAAAAAGTAGTTACTTCAGGATTAATTAAACAACTTAATATCAAAACAGTAGTAGATATCTGCTAACCTTTCCCAACAATCCCGATTATTCAATTGTAGCAATTTTTAAAACAATAGGCTAGATAAACAAAATAGAGAATAGAAAAGCAACAGAGAAAATCAACGAAACCAAGAGTCTGGTCTTTGAAATAAAAAAAAGAAGTATTGACAAACCTTTGGCTAGATTGGTAAAGAAAAAAAGAGACTCAAACAACCAAAGTCAGAAAAGAAAAAGGGGACATTACCACAAGTTTATAGAAATAAAAAGGATTATTAAGCATACTATGAACAACTGTATACAAATTGGATAACCTAAATGGAACTGGTAAATTCTGGAAACAACTATCTACTAACACTATTTCATGAAGAAATAAAAAAATATATAAATAGACCGTAACAAATAAGAACATTGGATCAGTAATCATAAACCTCCCAACAAATAAAAACCCAGAACCAGACAGTTTCACAGGTGAGTTCTACCAACATTAAAAAAAGAATTAACATTAATCTTGCTATACCACACTAACAGAATAAGGACAAAAGCCACAGATCATCTCAATTCAGAAAAAGCATTTAACAAAATTCAACACCTTTCATGATAAAAACTGCTTAAATTAGGCTTAGAAAAAAAAACCACTTTGGCATCAAGCCCATAGATGAAAAACTCGCAGCCAACATCCTATTCACTGATTGGTGGAGCTGGAAAACTTTCCTCTAGGATCAGGAAAAAGACAAAGATGCCCACTGTCACCATTTCTATTCAACACTGTGCTAGAAGACCTAGTCAGAATAATTAAGCAAGAAAAAGAAATAAAAGACCTTGGAAAGGAAGAAGTGAAATTATCTCTGTTCATAGGCAACTCGACTTCTAAAACTCATATAACTTTATATAACTTTAGTTAGCAGTAAAAAACTAATGACTCCAGAGACACACACACATCCACACAACTGTTAAAAGTAATAAATGAATTTAGTAAAAGTAGCAAGATACAAAATCAACACACAAAAATGAGTTAAATTTCTCTGCATTAACAATGAACAATCCACACAGAAAATTGAGAAAGCAATTCCATTTACATGGTAGCATCAAAAGTGAAAAATAGTTAAGGAGGTTAAGTTAACGTGCTTCTCTACCCCCATCACTGAGCTGTAAACCAGCATCTGATTTTTGATCTTTAATACCATTGCAGACTCAACGGGCACAGTGTCCCTTGGAGGAAAGCTCTTTCCCAGCCATAGAAAAAGAAGTCAAAAGTCTATGTGAATCTGGATTATACTGTTTTTGCCAAAAATCTACTCCTTACAATGAATTTGGAGTTTTAAAAAAAGTGTTTCTCACCATTTGTAAACTTAAAGTTTTGTTCCCTCCATACCGTTTCATTTGTTTCTTTCTAGAAGTTGATGATCTACCAATAATCACAAAACACTTATAAACATATATGTAAATTTCCAGTGATGCCCCCCAAAAAGTAAAAACAAAACAGAACAAAACTCACAATGAGAGGACTTTCAATTAGTATTGTTGGCCATCTTAAAGTATACATTAGGGATGCCTGGGTGGCTCAGGTGGTTGAGCATCTATCTGCCTTCGGCTCAGGTCATGATCCCAGAGTCCTGGGATTGAGCCCCATGTCTGGCTGTCTGCTCAGTGGGAAGCCTGCTTCTCCTTCTCTATCTGTTTCTCTCCCGGATTGTGCTTTCTTGCTGTAGCTCTCTCTCTCTCTCTCTCTCTCTCTCTCTCTCTCTCCCTCTCTCAAATAAATAAAATCTTTAGATAAATAAATTTACATTATTCCTGGAAAAGCATCAAGTTTCAAAAACATAAAATTTCATAAAAAATATATGCTCTTAAGGTCTCATGACCTAACAAGGGAGATTCATCAGTGGAAAGGACTCTTCCTAGAGGGTGGCTCAGTTTTGCATTACTTTGAATGACTTGAGTCCTACAACTCAATTGAGAATCAACTGCTCATGAGCAAAGTCAGAGTATTCTTTTGCTTTAGGACTTGAAAATATTATTTCCACCTTCTGGTAAAACTACTATAGCCTTAGAAGGGTAAAAACATAAGAGCAAAAATAAGAATATAAGTATGAAATGAAATCACTAATTAATTCAGGTAAATGTTCTCATCATTGCCTTTACAGCTATAGTTGATCCTTGTGCCAAGGCAAAGTTTAGGGGCTTCTTATCCTCCCCTCCACCCTTACAGCATAGTCAAAAATTCTTCTACAACATTGACTCTCCAAAAGCTTAACTGCTAATAGTCTAGCTGTTGACCAGAAGCCTTACTGTTACACACACAGCTGATTAACATATTTTGCATGTTATATGTATTATTTGCTGTATTCTTACAATTAAGTAAGCTAGAGGGGGAAAATGTTACTAAGAAAATCATAAGGAAGAGAAAATGCACTTTCACTGTGTTGTATTCTTACAGTGTATTGTAAGAAATCCACATATAAGTTTAAACCCATGTTGTTCAAGGGTCAACTGTATTTTAATTGCAGCATAATATATGTAATTGGTGTGATATTGTGCATGTGTTTTATCTGCTCCTTAAGGGCTAAAAGCATTGAAGAGAATTGTGTATCTTATGTTTTACTTTGAATTAAATATTTAGAAGAATAAAATTAAATAAGCTCATAATTGTTTAAATATTTGAGATATTCTCACTTTAATTTTATAAGTTTTGATGGATTCACTTTACAAGTAGTATAGAAATATTTAGAAAGACTGTGGTCGCTCAATGTTTGAGTGTTAATAACTGGAAGGTTTGAAGTTTTGTGAATTAAGTGTTAAACAAAGTAAGAAAGCATGCATTTTCCATTGTGGAGTTAAAGAATCCATCAACGCAGTTGACTCTGTAAATTGCCACACACTGATGGAAGCTATGCATTATTCATTGGGGTTAAGGGAGGGATCTATCAACATGTTAGTCTTTCCCTGCTCCACGCCATAGATACCAGAAACCAGGAGCCCAGTAGGCTTGTAACTTCAGCTTTATTTGGTTTTTAACATAGACATGCCATTTAAACTTAATTTCTGTCCTTTACCCATGGTTGTTGTATAACTGAAGCAGATTGCAGTCATGATGATCTAAGGCTATCTCAACCGGGAATATCCCTTAATGGACTTTTAAAATTGAACTAAAAATATGTTTCTAAGATATCTATATTTCCTACTTAGCCACAAGACTTCTTTAGGCTTTAACGTCTTTGTATCTGTAGGCTCTGACACATAGTAAAATGTTCAATAAACACATTTGAAGAAATTTCGAAGACGGTCAGATTTTGTGAATACTAGAAACGCTGGAGAGGACAAATAATATTGCTCATATATTATTGATGAGCCGGTAAATTGGCCCAGCTCCTTGGAACTGATGTCAGCCATATCTTACAAACATGTTCATAAGCTTTGACCACACTTAAAGGAATCTGGCCTTAGGTAATGATACTAATAATAAAAGGCAAAACAAAACTAAACAAAAAATAACTGGAAACCAACTGCATGTCTGCCCATGGGGAATTGGTTAAATGAATTACAGTGAACCACTGGTGGAAAATTAACTCTCCATTAAAAATATGTCTTGAGTATCATATAGAAAGATGAGAGATTATTTGTGGCATAAGCTTATTTTAAAGGCAGCATTTAAAACAATTATGACATTATGAAACGCATGGATTAAAAACTGGCAGAAAATAACATCAAAATTGTAACAGTGTTAATTCCAGCCCTCTTCCATTTCTCAAATTATATAAAACATGGTTTTGCAAATTGCCTTGCCTTCTGTCCTTAAATTTGCATCAGAATTAGATGCAGTTTTAAAATTGCGACTTCCTGCAACTACATATTTAGTTGGAGGAATCCAACAGAACACACATTTTGGAAAATGTGATGTTTAATCTAGGAACAAATTCCACTTTCGACTTTTAGCTCAAGAGTTAGCATGAATCTCAGGGACCCTATTGCTTTTGGTATATCATATTTCTCTAAGTTTTGTATACACGGTTAACATAAGTAAATACTCCAACAGCTTTTTGGAAAATGAGGAGGAAGGGAAAAGAAACATGGAGTTGGAATTGAAATGAAATGAAATAAGGCTCAGCCTGACTTAAAAATGTTAGTAAGCCTCCCAGCCCACGACCACCACCCACAGGAGGGTGAGGCTGCTTGGCTTTTCCAGCCCAGCCTAGCCTCCAATCTTTCAAACCATCACTACCTTTGAAATCATTCATGCATTGGTTTTCTGCCTGGAGGAGAGTACTTGTAGTATACCAGAGGGTTAAATGTTCTTTTTATGAACTTGATGGAGATTATTTGGTGTAGCCTCAACAGTACTGGCAACTCTTAGCACAAACTTTGCAATCCAGAAAATTTCACACCTGCTCTAACTCCATCTCTCCTTGCGTTGGGGGCAGTGGAGAACACATTTTTTCCAGAGACCTAATTTCACCCAGGATCCCTGTTAGTCTAAATAGGCAGAGGTAATTGAATGTTTCTGCACATAAATACATCTAGGGAGTTTGTTAAAAAATATGAATTTTAGGGCCTGCTCAGCAGAGATTAAGATTGAAAAGATTAAAAACATGGAGATTAGAAATTTGTATATTTAACAAGTATTTTTTAAGATTATTTATTTATTTATTTATTTGTTTATTTATTTGAGAGAGAGAGAGAGACTGCATGCGCATGGTGGGAGGGCCAGAGGGAGAGAATCTTTAAGCAGACTCCTTGCTGAATGCAGAGCTTGCACCAGGCTTGATCTCACTACCCTGAGACCGTGACCTGAGATGAAATAAAGAATTAGTTGCTCAACCGACTAATTCGGTAGCCCTAAACAGTATTTTTAAACATTTTTTTTATTTTTTTTCTTTATTCATGAGAGGCATGGAGAGAGAGGCAGAGACATAGGCAGAGGGAGAAGCAGGCTCCCTGTGGGGAACCCAATGTGGGACTTGATTTCAGGACCCCAGAGTCATGACTTGAGCCAAAGATAGATGCTCAACCAATGAGCCACCCAAGTGTTCCCTAAGAAGCATTTTTAATAACCATTCCCATCCTTGCTAGTGAATCTGTTGAAAGTGATATGTACATCCTATTTTTTGATAAATTGTGCCTTCAACATTTCTCAGAATAGTCTCATGCTATACATTGGTCATAAAAATGTTTTCAATTCAGAGGCCTTCCCTGAACTCATTCAGAAATGGTCAGACTGGATTGGATTTCCTCAGACTTCTCTGACTTTCAGTGGCATCTTATTGACTCCTTCATTAAAGCTTTGGGAATTTGTACTGGCTCTGTCATTGTCTTTGTGAAAAACTTTAGTTCCTCATTTTAAGAAGTTTGTGATAATCTATTTGCTTGCCAATACACCAGACATAGCTCCAAATCCACACTATTGTAGTGATGAGTCATGGCTCAGGATAAACTTGACCTCTCAGCTTAAGAGTGGATTCATCTTAATCTCAGGCTTCATTTCTGAGCTGATGCCTTGTTGGCTTAAAAGTAGAAAAGATGGCAGTCTAGATATGTCATCATTGTTTTTGCTTCTTTTTCTTTTTTTAAACCATGTAACCACTGAGTGCTAAATCAATGCTCATCCACCTCAAATAAATCTGACCACCTGTAATGAGGGTGGGTATCCTGTACTATTGTTTCAGACTCTCAAAAGTTCTTTTTCCTCACCACCTACTTTTCTGGCTCTTATTCACCTATGTCATTGGAGGATTCCTGAAAAAAAGCCTCACCAAATATCATCGTTGTCGTCTTCGTCATCATCATCATCAATATTAAATATTTATTTTTTTAAGATTTTATTTATTTATTCATGAAAGACAGAGATAGAGAGAGGCAGAGACACAGGCAGAGGGAGAAGCAGGCTCCACGCAGGGAGCCCGATGTGGGACTGGATCCCTGAAGGGAAAGCAGTGGCTCAACTGCTGAGCCACCCAGGCATCCCAATATTAAATATTTATTGAACACATACTAAATGACAGATATTTTTCTTAGGACTACAGATTTCACTTTATTGCACTTCATCTTCACAATCTTATGATTGTGTATATTACCCCTAATTTATAAGTAAGCAAATTCCATAGCGCCCTTTTTCCTTTTATTCCTTCCCCTTCAATCTACATTGAAAATCCCCTCATAGGAAATTCCGTGTAGGTGCAGCCTGAGGCCTTGTGGTTAATTTTTTTTTTTCTTGAAATAGAGACAATCTTCTGTCTGTGCATGTAACACATACTTGAGAAATGTGTAATACTGCTGAGTGCATATGGTGTAAGGAAAATTCTACTCTCCGAAAGACATTCTAAAACTATTCAGTCAAATTATATATATCCAGTATACTTCTCCCATGGTGGCTCTCCAATGGGTAGCTTCTATTGGTTTGTCACCCATGTGAGAGTCAAAGAAAGTTTCTGAATGACTGACCCTAAGTCAGATGCCAACCCTGTGGACCCTTTGGCTTCCACAGAGAAGAAACTACTTCCAAGCAAGAGTTAACCTCCCCTATGGCACTGTGATGATTTATTTTATGTCAGTTTGACTGGATATTCTGGCTGTACCTATGAGGATGTTTCTGGGTGAGATTATGCTTAAATTGTAGACTGGGGAAAGATTCCCCTCCTTGATGTGAGTGAGACTCATCCAATCAATTGAAGGCTTGAATAGAACAAAAGCCTGGCCCTCCTGCAAGTAATGGGATCTAATGACTGCCTGGAGCCAGAACATTGGTTGTTTTTCTGTTTTGTTTTGTTTTGTTTTGTTTTTAACTCCTTTCAGACTAGAAGTGAAATATTAGCTCTTCCTGGATCCTGAGCCTGCCAGCTTCTGGACAGGATCTATACCAACAGATCTTCTGGTTTTCATGCCTGACTCACACTGTAAATGCATCATTGGGTCTCATAGGTCCCCAGCTTGCCCACTGCAGATCTTGGGACTTATCAGCCTCCATAATCATGTGAGCCAATTCTCTCTCTCTTTCTCTCTCTCTCTTTCTCTCTCTCTCTCTCTCACACACACACACACACACACACACACACACACACACACACACAGGGTAATGGTCCTGTTCTGTTTCTCTGGAGAACCTTGATTAATACAGGCAGGGAACTTAACAGCAGTCAGCCAAAAAGTTTCAAATCTCCACTACAATAGAATTTTCCATCATTTTGAACATGTTCTTAAATCTGTTCATTTCCCTCTCAACTATACATCTCATTGAAGTGCTATAAATAGATCAGGGCCTGCCATTTAAGTCCATTTTTATTTCAATTGTATTGTTACTTGCCCCTCTTTGATTTTCCACCTTGCAACTTTTTAATAAAATAAGATTTTAAAAATCTCATAGTTTTTATCTAATTATTTGATCCTGATTGTACCAGCATGGCATGGTCTGGGTCAAATTAAAATGCTGGGTTGCAGGCAGCACTACAAATTGATGTCTTGCAGTGCTCATTTTTCAATCATATGAAATTTCACTGCAAACATGCTCAAGTCAAAGACTTTTGGTGCCCCATGTCCTATCCCATGAGGATTTAATTCATTCTTCCTTCCCTTGCTATAAACCAAGGCTGACAGAAACTGCTATGAGAAGGGGTGGGGCATGGAGGGAGACTTTTCTCTCCCTCCCTAATTCTGCGTCTTTACTGTGAAGCCTTCATTATACAAATGAAAGTGGAGTGACAAGAAATGGGCATCCTAAAAAGCATCAGGATTGAAGCCAAGTTGAATATTCTAACAATCACTTGGTCAGGAGGAAGGCAGGTATGAGCAGTTAACAAATTTGAAGCCAGATTTGCTCACTACATGAAAGTTGTCTCTGATCGTATGGCTTGTCATTTCAACAGCACAGTATAATAGAATATAGCATTTAATCAGAAAGTACTGATTAACATAGTAAAGCAATTATTGCAGTGAGAACGATTCGATTTAATAAAAATTTTAAAAAAGAGAATCAAACCATGCCAGCCAAATTACTTACCTCCCAGGTGTAGGCTAAGGGAGAGCATACAGCACCATTTGCTGCTCAAGCAGGTGGGAATCTTGCCTCGCCTTCATTTCCAACCCTATATTTATAATGAGGATCTACTTATCTCTTCACTGCAGCAGTGAAGTCTAGAAATGGAAATACTAAACTTTCACGTCAAGACATTATACTGGTTGCAGTCTGTCTCACATCAAACCCATAGAAATGACAGAAAACACATTTTAAAGGATATTCAGCCATGCTGAAAATAAAAAGAAGACATCTCCTATAATAGATAAGAAACTCTGAGAAATCCTGGAAACACAAAAGTCCAATAGGTTGAGATTATAAGAAAACTCCTAGCACAAGAAAAGTGTAAGAAAGTTCTAGCAGCAAAGGTGAATCCTACGATGCAATTTCAACGTGAACATTCTCGTCCAGGATGTCATGGGAAGTTTATTTTTTTCAGAATCTCAAGAAAAATCAGTTGAAGAATTAAGGGGAAAAAACTTTACTTCCTCTCTAAGCTAACAATCAACATGGAGGTATTACCGGGAATTTGGACAGAAACATGGAGGACAGAAGAAAGAATGATTTAAATCCAGTTTCACTATGGTACAAATGAGTGTTCATGGCCGGGTCTGCTAATAGTTATCTGTGTAAATAAAATAATCAATAGGTTTACCTCATAGCACATTTTAAACAAGTTCAATGAATGGTGTACCCAAAAAATAACAAGTTTGGAAAGCAAAACAAGTCCTTAAATTAGCAACTTCAACTAGTGATTCTGGGCAGGCCAGTGAACTTCCTAGCAGATTTTATTGTTATGTCATTCATATACAGCTCAACGATATTTTCTGGCACTTTGAGCATCTGAATATTTGCTCTAGGCGATAGTTCTTTGTAAATACCTTAAGAGAGGAAATGCAAGGAGAAGATGTAAATATTATTGAAGGATGTTCCCTTGGGAAATCAGAAAGTGATCTGAATGAGCAAAAGCAATATAGATTTTGACAAAAACCTCAAATTGCTAAAAAAAAAAATAATAAGCTTATATGAAGCCATGTGTATCCTAAGATCCAATGTAAAGATGGTTTTGGATGAGTGAACAAACATCAATGCAGAATAAAAGCAATCTTTGTCATGAAACATAGATCGAGGCTACAGAATAGGGCAACTAATGCTTTGTGTGTTTTAAAATTCAAGGATGTTAACTTTTAAACATTAAATATATGTGGTATGGAGTAATCTTTACATTTTCAAATGATTTTTATTTGACATTTGTTTTGTTTTGATGTCGTGGTCTTTCAAGGAGAGTCACCAACTTTATTCTAAAGATCATTGAGAGTAAAATATTAATAATCTATCAAGAACTATTTTTTAAGAAGCTTAACAAAATTACCTGGAAAACTGCGAGCTATGTCACAGTTTGAATTCCAAGAATGTTAATGCAACAAGACTTCTCCATATCAAATGTCTGCTGTGATTCCCAGCCCATATGGAGTTTTGTGTGCCAGACCCTGCATGGAGAGCTTCATGGACTTTTTTTCAACCACTTCTCACAAAACCTCCTGGGGGACATGCTATTATCCTCCAAGCTTTACTGGGGAGGACAATGAGGCTACAAGATAGTGTGTCTTTCCCCTTGGTCACCTGGTTAACAAGCAGCAGATGCCACCCAAATCTTGGACTCTGGAGCCCATTCTCTTCACCAAGCCTCCATCACCTCTCCCTGGAGGCATGGATGCAGACAGCCTAGAACTGGCACAGTGACAAGACTTGGCCTCTAGCCTTCAAGAGTCAAACACTAATGGGGTGAATGGATGCAGAAATGAGCAACTGTATGTTGGTGAGAAAGAAGAGGAGAAAAAGTAGACAAGGGAATAAGGAGTGAGGAGGAGGAGAAAGAAAATGGAAGAAGGCAAGGGGAAGCTAACGAGAAGTTATAAATGCTAAGATAAGGCCATGAAGCCGATACTATGCCAACCCCATCTAACCTAGTGGATGAGACCTGTCCAGTTTCACTGCCTTATCTGCATAAGACAAGGAGACCTTTGACACAACCTCCAAGTCTAGCATGAGGACCACATGAGTGAACCCCTGTGTGGTGCTCAGAGTTCGTATTAGGACCACAACCACCAGGGAAGAGTAGGCTAGTGAAGGTGGATGGAGCCTTGAAACAATAGTTATTTGAAAAACAAAAACAAAAAAACAAAAAACAACCCAACTGGCAGCCAACAAAGCACCATCCAGATGGCAGAAGCACCCAGGAAACAAGACACCAAGCAAACCACATCTCAGCTCAGGGGGTGCAGATGGATGTGTTAGAAGAGTGAGGTTCACAGAGATTCCAAGAGACACAAAGGCACTGAAGCTAGAAACCTAAGAAACATCTAGGTTCTAAGGGGACAGATGTCTTCAAGTACCTAAAGCCATGGGGACTAACTAGGGGTTTTCCTTTCCTTTCTTAAGTGAAAACTTCTTTCTTATCACAGAGAATCCTGGGTTGTTTTTGTTTTTAATTTCAAATTGGAATTACAAGCCTATAAGACCCCATAACTCTATATGTTTCTTGCTCCTTTACCTCTGTCTGGAATACATAGTGTGGTTTAACGAAAAACTCATAATGTATTAAAAACAAAATATAAAATAAAATAAAAATAGAAAGTAGGTTGATATGCTGTGATGCTGGGTGTGGGAGGAATTTGTTTGGTGTCTGTTTTTATGGTTAATTAGCAATTCTTCACTAAATTAAGCCACACAGGAGGAAGAGGTAACCTAAAATGTCATGAGGTTATAGTTGCTGTTACTGCATTAATTAGCGTTAACTTCACATAAAACTTAAAAAAAAAAAAAAGTTTGAGCTCCCTCTTGTGGTAGTACATTTTGAGAGCTGAACTCAAATATCAGATTTTTTTTTGTGAGGGAAAAGTATGGCCATGTCTTAGTGAAGCAAAAGAAAAATTGCATTTTAAAAAAAAAGAAGAAAAAGAGACAGAAGACACTGGTTTCAGAGTGCGGAAAAGATCTGTTCATGCGAAGAACTTATAACATCAGAAATAAAGTGTATGCTGGGCAGCCCGGGTGGCTCAGCGGTTTAGCTCCGCCTTCAGCCCAGGGCCTGATCCTGGAGAGCCGGGATCCAGTCCCACGTCAGGCTCCCTTCATGGAGCCTGCTTCTCCCTCTGCCTGTGTCTCTGCCTCTCTCTCTCTCTATCTCTGTGTCTCTCATGAATAAATAAATTAAAAAAAAAAAAAAAAGAAAGAGAGTGTATGCTGATGGCCCTTGGATAGCATCCTGCTGACAAATGAAGTATGCATGTATGTGTGCACACAGGTGTGTGTATGTGTGTGTATGAATTTGTGCTAATTATTAACATTTAAAATATTTTGATATGTGACATAAAAATTCATGTCTCCGGGTTCAATTTAAAAATCAGAGGGTCGGGACATCTGGGTGGCTCAATGGTTGAATGTCTGCCTTTGGTTCAAGGTATGATCCGGGGGTCCTGGGATTGAGTCTCACATTGGACTCCCCACAGGAAGCCTGCTTCTCCCTCTACTTATGTCTCTGCCTCTCTTTGTGTGTTTCTCATGAATAAATAAATAAAATCTTTTTTAAAAATTAAAAATAATCAGAGGGTCTGGAGCCCTAGTTCTGCAATAATTGCCTAGAACTGAATAGTCAAGGCTCCCTAAAGATAAGACAGTTCTTGTTCATTTTATCATATCCCATTAGACAGCTTTATTGTGTTATTTTCTTGGCCTCATTTGGAGGCTGGGTTTGTGATCCCTGTTAAAAGAAGAAGTGTGTAGCAAAAAGGCACCTATGTCCTTGGAAGAGCGGAAAACATGGAATTAAAGGCTATTCTAGTTCTCAGCTTTGTCACTTCCGGGCCAGGTCACTTTGGGGAAAACCAGTCCCTATCTTGAGGCCTTGGCATTCTTATTATTTCTTTTTCTCATCCAATCCAATTCTGGCCTTTTTTTACTAAAAAGAGTATGTATATAGAGGAGATGTGGATTATAATCTACACCACTGTTTTAAGGAATGTTCATTTCTCAAGAACAAGCAAATGATGGTCAAGCTTCCAAGTATCTAGTTCGCTGTAATTTAGACACATTTTGTGAGATCCCTCTTACTCCCCAAGAGAGAGTAAGTAATCAAAACATTCTAAGAAGTGCCCTCTGTGTGTCCCTTTCTTATTAGCTTTGTCCCCACCCTAGTATCACCCTCCCTGACAAACTTCCCCAGTCACCTTGCTAAAGCAGCCCTCCTAGCCACCCTGTCACATTTCCCTTATTTTACATTTCTCTTGGCCATTATCAGTGGTAGAAGTAGCTTTATTTTTTTCAATTTACTCATGTGTTCATTCAGCATATTTATTTGTTTTTGTAAAGGTTTATTGTCTGTATCCTCCTTATGGGAAGGAAGGATTGTGTTCAATTCTGGATTGTGGAGCCTACTACAGTGCCTGATGCTAACTGTCCCAAAGATATTTATGCACCTTATAGGGGAATTTCCCAACCTATGCTGAAGATTGGTTCATTCTGTATATTCTCAGAAGTTATCCCCAGGGAGAATAGAAAAAGGAGAAGTAATGAGAGTCATGGAAGTCCAGCTGATGTTATTAAGGAAGACCAAGAGTGACTATTCACAATCAAGGAGGTAACAATTCACTTTGCTGAGTTGTGAACTAGCAGAGGAAACACTTCTCAGCAGCCAGTCTGACCCTGAACATGAACCCAATGAACCCAACAGGCAAAAAGGATTCATTGGATTCATCTAGGAAAAGTTGGTAATACTTGTGAGTTACAGATTTGTCATTCATTTTTCATAATTTCTAACTCGAAAGGGGGTTTAAGAATTAAATAATTTGGAAAAAATAAAGAATTTGGAAAATTGGGAAGAAAATGTCTTCATTCCTAGGGCCAGTTCTCCTTTATTAATTTTTCATAGTTTATCACAGATCATATTAACAGCAAGAAGGCAATCAATAGCCCTGTGACAAACATAGTTAAGAAAAATGAACTACAAATGCTATTACAAAGTAATAATTTGATTTTTTTAAATTCATAGACTTAGGAAATAGTATGAGTTAGTATTCAATCCATCATTCCCTCAAGAATCATATCCCCATGTCCCAGAAAAGGAAACTCTGTAACCCCCATTTATATTCTACTAGTTATAAATCAACAGAAAAGGCAATACAAAAAGTGTCAAAGTATACGTCTGTCAACAATTTCTTCTTCCCTCTTCACTGGCTCCCCTACACCCTCCAGACAACCTGGGCAAGATACCACTCTGACCTGGCATGTCGTTGCTTTCAAAAAACTGATATTTTATTTTACTTTATTTTATTTTATTTTATTTTATTTATTTTATTTTATTTTATTATTTCACTTCATTTTAATAATCTCTACACCCAACATGGGATTCAAACCCACAACTCCAAGATCAAGAGTCACATGCTTCTCTGGCTGAGCCACCCAGGTGCCCCAAGAAACTTTGATTTTTAAATGGCTATTATTGTTTCTTAGCCAGAAAACTTCCCTGTATCTCACCAGTCTTAGGTCCAAAGGAGGTATTTATTAATTAAGATCCCAAATGAAGGGACACCTGGGTGGTTCAATAGTTGAGCATCTGCCTTCAGCTCAGGGCATCGGGCTCCCTGTGGAGAGCCTGCTTCTCCTTCTGCCTATGTCTCTGCCTCTCTCTCTGTGTCTCTCATGAATAAATAAATAAAATCTTTTTTAAAAAATCTCAAATGAATTGCATCCATATCTTTGTACATAAACATTAGTACTCTGTAAAGTGCCACTTGCTTCTTTGTTGATCCGTAGTTTATTAATTGATCTATCAGGCTCATTCACCATGAAGCTTGCTCTGTAGTCTTACATTGTTCCTCCAGTCCCTCAAACCAACATCTGAGAAGTGTCTGTCATAGGGACACCAGATCCCTCTCAGGTGGGTCATCTCCCATGGTCCCCATGCTGCCAACTGATGGCAGTGCCACAGCAAAGTCATCCTCAGATGAGCAGAATGTCTCTCTCCCATACGAGTCAGGCTTTATCCCCTGGCCGCCAGTAGAGCAGCGCATCACACGTACCCCACTGTCCTGGAGTTCTCCCTTCTTCGATCAGACTCTATCTGCAGTTTCTGTCTGTCTCCACTGGGCTCTAATCTAATCCATTCATATTTCATTTCCCCACCATTCCTCAAAGGCAGCATCCCCTACTCCCAATGCAAATCAACTGCTGAAATCAGTTGGGTGGGAGCCACCAGCTCTAGCAGTTTATCATAGATTTCCCAGCATATCTGAAACCCAGCTCTGTGTACAATTTAATTAAACCTTTACGGAGACTTATTTCATAAACAGTTTTTAGAGCAGCACTCACTGTCAAATAGAAAGGGAATGCAGCCACATATGTAAGCCACATGTCGTTTAAAATTTCTTAGTAGCCACATAAAGAAGGAAAAAGAAATAAGTGAAAGTAATTTTAGTAATTTAGTCCATTTGGCCAAAAGTATGCAAAATAATATCTTTCCCACACTCAATCAAAATGAAAAAGATATTAATGAGATATTTATGGTGGCTTTTTCACAGTCTTCCAATTCAGGGTGAAGTTTATGTTTATAGCACATCGCAATTTCCAGCCCTGTTGCAAGTGCTCAGTAGTCCCATATGGCTGGTGTCTGCCTGATTGGGCAGCTCTGGTTTGGAGCACAGAAAAGAATCGGAGGCATCATGCTGTGCAACCCCCTTATCTTGCCAACCAGACCAAGAGAGGCTACATCATTCCTAATAAGTCAAACAGCTAATCGGTAGCAGAGAAAAGACTAGAACCCTGGGGCCCTGATGCTCAATCACACACATTTTTATTCATTTAATGCTGCTTGTGTTATATTTGCTAAGCCACTCTGTTCCTAAAACACTCCTTTCTAAAAAAATATTAAATATGTGCCAAGATAATCTGAGCAGATTTGTTTTCATTTTTGTGGGGGTTTTTGTTTGTTTGTGTGTTACTTTTTAAGTAACACAATGTAGAGCTTGACCTAATGACACTGAGATTAAGTTGCATGTCCTTAAAGACGAGATAGATGAAACCTAGTTGAGGGTGAGTAGTTAGCCTGGGTCACAAAGCTCTTAATGATGACCAGAAAATCACACAGCCAATGAATTACGCTTTTAGTCAGGAACAGAACTTGAACTCAAACCTTAGATTCTCTGGTCAGTGCTCTTTACCCCTCCACCTCCCACCACACCCCACTCAACCCCCACAGTTAACCTAATAGTCTATTGACTTGACATATATGGAGACTTTTCTGTGATACAAAGGCTGACTATGTCCACTGGGTCTTATCTATTACTTCACGAAGGACAAACGTATCCTGTGGAACCAACTCATTCCAGGTCCTGTTGAGATCAGTTGTACCTCCAGCCAATGGCTTCTTCCTCAGTAGGCTAATTTTCTTCTGTTGATGGGCCATGCCATAGTCACTTGTGCAGCTCTGAATTCCACTACGATGTATTTGTCAATTCCAAGGTCCCTGTCCTAAGCATCATGCCCTTCAGACCTGTTTGTCTGCCTATTGTCTTGGTCAGAGGTATCTTCACATCATGTGTAACAATACCACATTCACAAAACAAGTTCCCTTAATTAATATCATCCAGTTTGACCTGCCTTAACATATAGACTCATTTATCAAAATGTGGACTCAAGCCATTTCTTTCATTTACTTCTATTATCAAATCAGTGCTATTCTCCTGCAGGAAAAAACTTTGATCTAAAAGAAAAAGAAAATCATTTTAGGATCTTAGCCTTCAAATCAGTCACAATCTCTGTTCCTGTGGACTCATGGTCCTTATTTGGCCCATTTATATAATCCTTGCAAAATGCTAACCGTACCTGTAGGGCGTTATGCTCTAATTTATAAGAACATCATATTACTAATTCCATGGCTGAATTATATGATAGAGCAAGTAAGCAAGTGTTTAGAGAAACAACAGAGCAGGATTTTTTGGGGGGTTGGGGGTGGGGAAGAAGCATCTGACCTTAATATGCATGTAAGTTTAATATTTTAAGATTAATCTTACTTTAATTTAAAATTAGATAATGAAAAAATAAATAAATAAAATAAAATTAGATATTGAGGATCACCATGATATTTTTAGTGTTCCGTTCCTATAAAAATTATGATCAAGCTTTGGAAAATTCTCATTTTAATAGTCTTCTCAATGACTTCACATAGCTTATATGTATGGTCAAGTAGAAAAATTAATTATATCATAATTACAAATATTTAGAACTCCCTAAGGATGATAACCATGGCTATTACTTAGCACTAACTGCATGTCAGACACAGAGCTATGTTTTATGTAGTTTTATCTTTTAATCCCAAATAGAAACTTTATGTAGGACTCATGTTATCCCCATTTTTAAAGATTTTTATTTTTATTTTTTTAAGATTTATTTATTTATTATTTATGATAGACAGAGAGAGAGAGAGAGAGAAGCAGAGACACAGGAGGAGGGAGAAGCAGGCTCCATGCTGGGAGCCTGTCGCGGGACTCCATCTCGGGACTCCAGGATCACGCCCTGAGCTGAAGGCAGATGCCAAACTCCTGAGCCACCCAGGGATCCCCCTGCCCATTTTTAAAGATAAGAAACATGAGGTTTTGAACAAGTTCCTTAAAGCCACATGATGTATTTTATAGCCTTAAAACATATCTTGAAGTAATTTTATGACACGGGAAAATGTTAAATAAAGAAGTAAGATAAAACTAAATGTATCTCAGGATCCAAAGTATTTTATTAAGTCTGTATGTATATGTGTGTGAATCTGAAGGGAAAAAATGTGCCAAAACACCAACAGCAGTTTTTCTGGGTAGTAGAATTATGGGTTTTTTGTTTTTTGTTTTTTTTTTACTTTTAATTTTATTCAAAAATTTTTAAATGCTGTAACAAACAAGTACCTCTTTTTTTTTTTTTTTTTTTAAGATTTTATTCATTTATTCATGAGAAACACAGAAAGAGAGAGGCAGAGACACAGGCAGAGGGAGAAGCAGGCTCCATGCAGGGAGCTCGATGTGGGACTCGATCCCGGGCCTCCAGGACCACGCCCTGGGCTGAAGGCAGACGCCAAACCTCTGAGCCACCCAGAGATCCCTACAAGTACCTCTATACCTCTATTATAAGTTCTTATTTTTATGTTTTTTAAGATTTTATTTATTTATTCATGAGAGAAAGAGAGAGAGAAAGAGAGAGGCAGAGGGAGAATCAGGTTCCATGCAGGGAGCCGAATGTGGGACTCTATTCCAGGTCTCCAGGATCATGCCCTCGGCCAAAGGCAGGTGCTAAACCGCTGCGCCACCCAGGGATCCCTATAAGTTTTTATTTTTAAAAAAATTTATTGGGATCCCTGGGTGGCGCAGCGGTTTGACACCTGCCTTTGGCCCAGGGCGCGATCCTGGAGACCCAGGATCGAATCCCACATCGGGCTCCCAGTGCATGGAGCCTGCTTCTCCCTCTGCCTGTGTCTCTGCCTCTCTCTCTCTCTTTCTGTGACTATCATAAATAAATAAAAAAATTTAAAAAATTAAAAAATTTATTTATTTGAGAGTGTTCTTATGCAAGTGGGGGGGGGGGGGGCGGAGGGACCCTGAGATCATGACCCGAGAGCCGAAATCAAGAGTCAGACACTTAACTGACTGAGCTACCTAGGTACCCTTATTATAAGGTTTTAAATAACCACAAGGATTTGTGCGAAAACTTCTTTTTCACACAAATTTATGAAAAAGTTGTATATTATATAATATCTAGGTTCTCAGAAGAGGTCAAGTATTTCTTATGTATATTTTTCTGTTATTCATAGTTACTAAGTCACCAAGACCCATTCTTGAAAAGGCAGCTGGACCATCCAAGGCCTAATATCAAGGCGATCAGTTACCAGAGAACTCTGAGAAAAATAAATCTCATAAAGGAACTTGAGAACTCCTGTCACCATCACATTATGGTATTTCCTTCTCTCAGGAAGTAAAGACAAAAAGAACCCATTACTATAGTCCATTAAAAACAAAACAAAACAAAACAAAACAAAAAAAAACCAACACATGCTTAAGTCTTGATGTCTTTCTTCCAAAAAATCAAGTGCATATCTGCATTGAGAGCTGAAAACGCTTACCAATCCCATTCTTAAGTCTTGAAGCCTGCTTACTCATTCTTTTGGGATATATTTCTTGACAAATAAATTATGGAGATGTTTTTACACTTATACACCAAACAAGGCAAAAGAAAGTTATAATTGGGCATTATATTTTTGATTCAAAGGAAGGTCATCAGATTCCCATCTCATTGGTTTCCTTCTGCTGAAACACAACCTTGGTTTTCCCCCAAAGAACTTGGTTTTCCTTGAAGGCTAAACTTCTTTGTTTGCATTCTATTCATTAAGCATGTGATGCCAGTGCTGAGGTCCATTCACTAAGCTTGTGAGGCCCATTAAAAAAAAATCCTAGCCTTGGAAGAAAGCTGGGAAAGGTGAGGGTACATCTGGATTTTGCTTGGCATTGCACTTGATGAGAATAAGAGGGAGTAAAATTCTTTTCTAATTTCTAACAATGTACTGTAATATCTATGTCATCATGAAGAAAGTCACAGTCTTGCCTTAAATGGAAAAGTATCATTGACTTTCCTCAATCTTAAAATGGCTTTGTAAATTGTAATATCATTCTAGAAGATTCTGAAAAACAAGATCAATATGTCAGGTGGTGCAAAACAATGGGAGAAAATAGAGAGAAAAGGTGATACTTGGGCTACATTTCCTTTGATAAATATGTGACATAGTGTTTGATAAATGTTTATCAAGTGGATGAAGATATACTAGCCTCATAGTGGTTCCTGGGGATCATGCACCCAGTGTTGTCCCAGCATGTATTCCAAGCCCACTTCCTCACAATCTACCCATATTCTTTGTGGAAACGGCTGGTAAAACAAAGTGAAATATTGCACGTTCCAGTAGAATCAAGTAGGTTTAAGGCAGGGCTCCAGCACTAAAGTCTAAGTCAGGGAAATTGACCCAAAACCTCTTCTTATTAACACTTCTACTGAGGAGTGAAGATAGCAAAGACTGACCCCGTGTGGCAACTAGGGGAATTATACCTCACTATATTATAATATTTGGGCCACCAAATATATTTCCAAACCTGGCCAGCATGGGCTCTGGCTCTGGTAATTTAGGGATCCATCAGGATATGAAAATATAGTTCAGGTCAAATTGTTGCTAATACTAACCCCTTGATGTAGTTTAAACCATGTGCTCCTCTCAGAAGCCAAAGGAGATAATTCAAACTAAGTGTCAAAATGCAGTTTTTCAGTTTTTAAATCAATGGTGAGCTCTTCAGAGGAGTAAATTTAGTTTTCATATATATTTGCCAGAATTTATTTTTTATTCCCCTCAGAAAAAACTTAAAAGTGCAGTCTGGCTGGTTGGTTTGTTCATTTACCTTCTAAAATTTTTCCTATGGCTCTGATCGTTATATATATACAGAAATAATGATATAGAACTATCATCGTGATCAGAACCTTCCTATTACAAGGCTATTCCTCAGACAGTCTTTCAGTTCATGTAGTCCTGTGGAAATATTATGGGCAGCTCTCTGGAGACTAAAAGGATTAAATTTTCTAAAAATGCTCAACTTAAATCAGGTGGGTGTTTAGGTGCCATAAAAATCCAACTTATTTTTCAATTTTTAGAAAGACTGAAACTTAGAATTATTATATCTGAATTCTTATACCATGAGCATTTGTTCCAAACGTACATTGATCTAAGAGGTACAAACTCAATCATAAAATACGTAAGTCATGGAGATGCAATGCACAGCAGAGGGAACATAGTCAATAATATCGTTAATGACTGTGTATGGTAACATAGGTAACTAGACTGAAAAAAAAAAATACACTGTCTTTCCCTAAATGAAGTCCTTGGGGGACGGTTTGTCATCTCTCATCATCTTTGTTATGAAGCAGATCAAGAACAAGGGGGTGTCATCCACACTGTAAATTTGGCAAAGCATATAAACCAATTCTCTAATTTTATTACTACACAGTACAAAACTGATCCACGTAGAAATAAGCAATCACTTTATTTACTCATCTGCATTATAACCAATGAGATGATAAACCCTGCACAGCAATACATAATTCGTTTCTGATATCCTAGTAACATTTCTCATGCAGATAACAGAAATTTTTGTTTCACAGTGCAACTGCTTTAAGTTAAATTGATTCAATTTAATTAACAAGCATTTACTTGGTGCCTACCTGTGCACAGCACTATACTAGGCATATAAAAGAGCTAAAAGACATGATCCCTGCTGTTAGGGAGCTTACAGTCTGGATAGGATAGATGATCCATGTGTACAGGAAACAATAAAGAACTGTTAAAAATCACGGGAAAATCTATTTAAATAATAGACTCTGAATTAAAGACATTAGGGTCCAAGGAAACCTATGGAGGAGTGATACAATTCGGAATGGAAGCCAATCTGAAAGTGAAACTAAAGAGTACATCTTGAATTTGTATCATGGCAGTGATGAGTGAATAAAATTGGCAGAGGAACAGGGAGATGGTTTTATGGCCAGATGAAGAGTAAAGAAGGAAAAACTCAAAAACATGGTAATAAAAACCAGCAAGTCAATTGCAGGGAATAGCAGGCAAATTGGCTTAGCCCTGGAAAAGGACACTGGGTTAGCAGATGTAATGGAAGTCACACAACAATTCTTACCGAGGGCATTGGTTGCTGCTATTCAAAGTCAATTCAAACTTTAAATAAAGAATAATGCTTAAATACATCTATAAACTAAATCTCCTCCATTAAAGTGTATTTTCCCAACCTTAACAAAAAGCAAAGACAAATTATGGAATATTAGAATCTATACTCAGGAGATGTGATCACTGGAGGTCATGATCAGGCTGGGATGGAACTGTAACCATGTACAATGTCTTTTTTTTTTTTTTAACTCACAAAGAGGTGGGTTGTCTAAGACCTATGTACCTCAAGACGAGAGACCTTCAACCCAGTGCTAATTAGACCCCTATTTCCCTTAGGATTTTTCATTTAAAAATGCCATTCCTTTTCATACTGAATCCAGCAGCAAATAAAAAGTCTTGAGTGTATAGTTGTGGGGGCCCAGGATGGGGAGATAGATAAAAAAGAAGGAAAACAGGATGTCACTTTCAAACTGTGAGTTAATGAATAATTACAATTAATACTTTATAAAGATATTTCCGAACTCTGCAGGAAAAAAAAGGGGGTGAAATATTTGTTTCCAGGCAAAGAAAACTAAGGCAGAAGGAACATATAAAACCAAAGTCCACATGAGCAAACTACTTTTAATTAACCCAAAAGGTAAACCAGTAACCTGTATTAATGAATCACATCCACCCTTAAACTCTATTGTTAGAAGAAATGCCAGGGAAATGAGTCAGGCAAGAAAGTGGCAGTGGGGACAAATCTCTTAATTTGGAACAAGGTGGAGATCTTCCTTGCTGGACTAGGACTGATGATGCTTTGATTGACCAGCATGCCCTTGACCATCTATGAGGGTTAGAGCAGGGGAACAGCAACTTCACAATGCTTGTGTTCTTGCCTTTTACATGAATCAGTGCTTTTAAGCAGCAAGGTGAGGAGTACTTCTGAGTCCCAGCATTGTCTGTAGTTACTGGCCACCAGCAGCTGCAGCTGTGTGAGAGAGAGAAACAGAAACAGAGAGAGAGAGAAATGAGGAAGCAAAGTGACAATTTGGTTTTCATTATGCTTAACATTCTGAAAGAGGTGAAAATCTGTATCCTCCAAATGTGCCCCATGTTGCCATATACTTAGCATTTTTATAGTCAAAATATTTCTATATTTCTTTTTTTCCAGGAGAGTGAAAGTGAAAGTTCTGATCTTTTTATAATGTTTATTCAATACTGTTAACATAATTAATATAAAAATTTATCCTTTTAAAAATTTTCCAATGAAAGAACTCCTTATTGACCAGTGGAAATTCAGGAGGTATTCCTGAATGACTGTTATATATAAAGTTCTGTAGTAACTTCTGTGGAAGCAACTATGAATAAGATAGTTTCTGCCTTCACAAAACTTGTATATGTTTTTAAGTACAAATTACAGGAAAACATCAAATAAATAGCATGCTGTAAGATTATATCATCATTTAAAACAATAAAGGTAATAATGAGCTTTAACTAGAATTCAGATCATCTTAAAAGTCAAAACTTTTTGCTCGCCATTCTAAACACTAACTTGATAATGTTAAGTTATAGTCACAATCTAGAGCAAATTTAAGAGCAGTGCAGATATCTGTGACATACATGCTTCCAACTATAAGATGCCCACAAGGGCTCATGTCAGCTTTAAGGACACACACAAACGAGAGTGAAGAGATGGAAAGAGATATTCCATGCAAATGGAAGCCAGAATCAGGTGGAGCTCTACTAATTTCAGATAAAGTTCATTTTAAGACAAAAACAGTAACAAGAGACAAAGAAGGTCATTATGTAATGATTAAAGAAGACACAAACAAATTCAAGAGATAGTTCACATTAATAGATTAGAAGAATTAATATTGTGAAAATGTCCATACCACCCAAAGCAATCTACAGATACAATGTAATCCTTATCAAAATTCCAATGGCATTTTCAAAAAAATAGAGAAAACAATACTTATATTCGATGGAACCACAAAAAGTTCCCAAATAGCCAAAGCAATCTTGAAAAAGAACAAAGCTGGAGACACCACACTTCCTGATTTCTAACTATACTACAAAGCTATAGTAATTAAACAGTATGGTGCTGGGATCAAAAACAGAGAGTAAGATCAATGGAACAGAATAGAGAAACAAGAAATAAACACAAACATGTATGGCCCATTAGATTTGACAAGGTATTGAGGATATACAATGAAAAACAGATATTCTCTTCAATAAATAGTGGTAGAAAAGCTGGATATCCACACGCAAAAGAATGAAACTTAACCTTCATCTTGCAACATACACAAAAGTCAACACAAAATGATTAAAGACTTGAATGTAAGACCTTACATCATAAAACTCCTAGAAGAAAACCTAGGGAAAAATCTTCTTGCCCTTGTTCTTGACAACAATTTTTGTTGTCAAAGGCAGCAAAAGCAAAAATAAACATTAAACAAAAAGCTTATGCACAGCAAAGGAAATCATCAATAAAACAAACAGACAACCTGTGGAATGGGAGACAATATCTGCAAACCACATGTTTGATAAGGGGTTAATATCCAAAATAGACAAGAAAATCGTACAACTCAACAACATAACAACAAAATAACCTGATTTAAAATGGGCAAAGTTCCTGAACAGACATTTATTCAAGGACATACATATGGCCAATATTTGTACATGAAAAAGTGCTCGACATCACTATCTAGAAAATGTAAATCAAATCACAATGAGATAACACCTCACACTGTTAGGATGTCTATTATCAAAAAGCAAGAGACAACCTATGCTGGCAAGAATGTGGAGAAAAGGGAACCACTGGTGGGAATGTAAACTGATATAGCCAGTATGGAAAGCAGTATGAAAGTTCCTCAAGAAATTAAAAATAGAACTATCATATGATCCAGCAATCCCACTTCTGGGTATATGTCCAAAGGAAATGAAATCATTAATTTGTATTCCCATATTCATTGTAGCATGAGAGGATGAAAACAACTTAAGAGTCCATCTATAGAGAAATGGATAAATAAAATGTGATATATAATATAATATACTAGTATTCATAATATAAAGATATTATTCGGTCTTTATAAAAGAAAGAAATCCTGCCATTACAACAATGTGGATAAACCTGGAAGGCATTAGACTAAGTGCAATAAGCTAGACAGAGGAAAATAAACATTGCATGGTATCGCTTATATGTGGTAACTGATGAAAAAGAAAAAAAAAGTCAAACTCATGAAAATAAAGAGTAGAAAGTTGGTTACCAGGAGTTTGAGGTTGGGGGAAATAAGTAGAGTTTGATGAAAAGGTACCAATTTTCAGTCATAAGATGAATAAGATCTGAGGCTGTGATGTATAACACCGTGAACTATGGTTGATATATTATGGAATTGAAATTTGCTAAGAGAGTAGAACTTGAGTATTTTCACCAAAAAGAAAAAGGTAAATATGTGAGGTGATGGATGTGTTAATGAACACAGTGGTGGGAGTTCTTTTACAATGTATAGGCAGATCAAAATGTACATCGTATACTTAAAATGTATCACAATTTTATTTGCCAAAGCTGAAAAATTTAAATGCAATTAAAGAAACAACTAGTTTAGTGATGGAAAAAAGATCTAAGACAAATGTAATACGAAGACATAGCACTGGAAATTGCTGCATCCATTCCTATTGCCATAAAGGTCAGCCAACATGGAAGAAGTAGCATTGAAAGAACCACAGAGAAATGGGGCTCAGCCCTGCTACTTCTAAACTTAAGATAAAATGTGGCCTTTAGCCATACATACAACTAACCTATTCATCTGTGTAGGTTAATGAATTTATTTATTTTTTTCTATTTAAACCAATTTGGGTTGAGTTTTATTACTTATACATGGGGAAAGCCCTAGTTATATTAAGAGTTTTAAAGTTAAGAATGAGGGAAAAGTTTAAAAAATTTTTTCCCTAAACTTCTTAGACATCATTTTTCCATGTGGAACGCAGAGAATATCAGGGATTTGGGCAAATAGGGGTGTGCCTTATTGTAATATTTTTTAAATTAAGGAGGTTACAAAAAAGAGAGTTTAATGAATTAGAAAAGACTCCAGGAAATCAACAGTGGTGAGTGCAGAAGAGCCTAATGATATCTTCCCAATGTGTCTGTTTATGTATAAAAATGATCCCATTGAGCAGGAGAGATTATACATTTGTGTCTGTTATTTAATTTTTTAGAAAAAACTTTATTTATTTATTTGAGAGAGAGAAAGAGAGTACTTGAGGAGGTATGAGTTGGGGGGCAGAGAAACAGGGAGTCTGATGTGGGCTTGATCCCAGGACCTGAGATTATGACCTGAGCCAAAGACAGATGCCTAACTGACTGAGCCACCAAGGTGCCCCTTGTGTCTGTTATTTGTATGTGATTATTTGGATGTCATCTTCATCTACTGTCAATTTGCAAAGATACCTTTCCTCTACTACTGCTGAGTTTACATTTCTAAATTTTTCTTTCTTGTACCTTTCCCCCACTGGGAAAAAAAAAAAAAAAAAAAAAAACAAGCCCCAGGATTTGATGCCTGAGAGGGTCTCAAAAGTGAACAGTAAAATTGTGGAATGACTCACTCAGGGCAATAATGCCACCCTGCATCAAATCAAATGCCCCATTTGGAGAGAAAAAAAGAGGAAAAAAGGAAGAGCATTTTATTTGTAGGGGAAAAAAAACTGCAATAGTAAACATTTCTCCAACCTGCTCGGGCAGCTGCCATTTTCTTGTTGCGCATCTTGTTCTCCAAAGCTTGCTACACAATACAAAAAGAAGAGAAGAACATGATATTTCTTGGTATTTCCTACTACTTGACATTAATAAAGATAACATATTAATGAAATAAATTATATCCTACCTGTTTCATCTTCTTTTTTAGATCCAAATTTGCTGCCTTCTGGCCCTTTGCAGTAGCATTGAGATAATAGATGGTCAAGCTACATTTTAAAAAACAATAAGATTTATGATACTTTTCAGTTCAAGATTCTTCTTAAATTTACATTTACTAAATCACAGAATGTTGGCACTGCAGTGGACTTCAAGATATTTTCTACTCTAAGTCTTTTATTGTATAGATAAAAGATAGAAGTACACAGAGGTAAAGAAGTATATTTGGGACATGGGTGGACCTGGGAAGATGGGACCGAAAGGTCCTCTTCCACTGCCCAGCATTCTGTCTACCATACCTCACTGCCTTACTGTAGCTTCTTCTTGGAAATGTATGAACATCAGTTTAAGTTATAATTAGAAGTAACATTTCAAGTTGACATGAATAGCATCCAAGAGACTGGAAAGGCTACTGAAGCTTAGGGAATGTATAGAATAAGAAATTGACCTTCTGCTTTAAATTCCCTCCTTTGGCTTTTACAACAAAGACTCTAATCCCCATAGTCATAGTTCATTAACATGGATTTTTTTCCCATAGAATGTATTGTTTGCATTTTTCCCCTTCTTCAAAAAAAATGTTTTATAAAGGAATATTCTTGGCTTTTAGTTGACATTTACATTTCTAGAAAGAGCAAATTCCAGCCAAACGTTTGTGTAAAAATAAATATGTTCATCTTCACTTAAAGCAAAACAAACAAACAAAATGCAGTAAAAAAAAAAAAGGTAACTGGCATTGCTCTTTGTTGCAAATAACTGGATACTAAACACATTTCCTCTACTCCCCAACTATGCCAGATTATATCCTTTATGAGCCATCTGGTGCTAGCAACACAATTATTGATATGGTTTAGCCGGATTTGTTTATCTCTTAACCGAGTGATGGGAGTTTGAATGAAATTACATACATGAAAGCATTTGGAATACTATTTGGCATGAAGTAAGTGCTCAATAAATGTGTGTGTGTGTGTGTGTGTGTGTGTGTGTGTGTGTGTGTATTATAAGGGTGTTCTTAGAAATGTGCCTGAATTTGGAGGATGAACTCAAAGACCTCACAAGTCACTTGCATTTCTGGAATTCTCAGGTCTCCAAAGGAATGAACCTGGCTAGAGATAACTAACCTGAATTCTACTCAGTTACCCAAAAACCATCCAAGCTGATTTAGTATTATCCATTGGGGAAATTCAAAATGCTTATAGCATGTAACAGTCTCTAATTAAAGGTAATAAAGAGCCAAGCCAACTGCATGAGCCTCATAAACTAGAAGATGAGATCTCAGGATTTGAAAAATCAAATCAGCAATAAACTGAAATAGGGTTTTAAATCAGAACCTCAGAACTATACTCAGTCTTGCAGGACATCTATTTGACCTCATATCCTGCCAGTTTTTCTCTACACAGTCTGTACCAAGGGTTGGCAAACCGTAGTTTCCAGGGTAGAACTGACTCCCAGCCTGTTTTGCATGGCCCATGAACTAAGAATGGTTTTAACATTTTTAAATGGTTATGTAAGTACTTACATAATGTCCTCAGTTTTGCCTTTGACTCATACAACCTAATATGTCTATGATTTGGCCCTTTAAGAAAAAAAAAATGTGCCGAAGCTGGGTGTAAACCATTCCTGACAAGTGGCTTCTAGTCTTTCTGTATATTCCCACTCACCGCAAACTCAGTGTTTCGTGCTTCAAATGATTAGAAGGAATAAGAGATGGGGAAAAAGACATGGGTTTGAATTAACTTATGAACCACTTGATTTGGGGCAGATCTTCCCTGCAATATCAATAATGTGATTAATGAAGCCAACCTTTTGTGGAAATTAAGTGATTAATATATGGGTAGTGCCTGGAACACAGGCAATGTTAGTTCTTCTTCCATACTCTCAAGGCAGCTTATTAAATCTTTAATTGGTGGCATTAGAACAATGTTGCTCCTTTGCTTAAAAATAAAACTGTCTTTCGGTAAGTTAAGACCATAGTCATATAATTTGACATTAAGCTTTGTTGGTTTTTATATTTTTAATATAAGATCTCATTTATATCAGTAAATGGCCTTGACTTTTAAAAACCATATAATAACTAACATGGTCCCAAGAAGCCAGTGTATCATGAAAACTTGGAAAAGAAAAATCACTTCAAGGGCCATCTGGTGAAACAGGCTGCATCCAGCAGGTCATTTTCTCACATATGTGAGCCAGAGATCCACTATCAGATTCTGAATGCCACCCCAGGATCAAGGTTCTCTAATATTTAATATAATCTGCTTTACTGTTTAATTATCCCTGTAGGCTATTAGCTCGCCCTCAAAGAAGGTGTCACATGTAAAGAGGCTGGATTTATTGTCAAAGTCCTACTACTACTCTTTTGCTATGCTATACTCTTTCTTATCTAGGGAAAATCACTTTGTCCCTCTAAGCCAGTATCTTAAGAAAACGGAACATGATACCGTCCTCTCTGATGTGGCACATGACCATGATCATCACAAAGATGATGGAAACACCCTGGCCCAGATGCCAGTTCAGTTACTTCACATCACTGGGATTTCTTTCCAGGATATTTCTTAGTTTTACCTTTTTAAAAACAAATCTAACCCTTTATATAAGCTTTGTTTCTAATGCATTTGTGAGGGTAGTTTTATATTTGCCCTCTTTGACTGAGAGAGAACAGTGGCCGTTCCGACTTTATATTTAGGAGGGCCTCAGGGGTTGAAAGGGCAGGCTAGCCACCCCCCCCCCCCAACTTTTTTCTGGCTCTTCCATAGCACACATATATTTTTTCTCAGAATGTAATTTTATCTCTGTGGTGGTCAAGAGTCAGAAGCCAATGAAAATTTCATAGGAACAAAAGCCCCTTCCCAAGTTCCCCTTTGTATATCACCTCTGACTTTTGAAGGGATAGACAAAGTGACCTTTCCAAGATCCTTCTGGTCCTCTGATGCTATTATCATGAACACACGCTTATTGATGGCCTTTCGGAACAGGGACATGGTAATTTTTAAGACCCCCTTAAACCCTTAGGCCTAAAATATAGCCGATAAGGCCCCCAGAGAGAATATTAACTTAGAGGCTCATCATTTCTATGTGTTCACAGCCATCTGCTTTATGGAACAAGGTGGGGGCCAAGAGATGGGGGGAAGCTCAATGCGCTAATTAGATTTAGCATTTAGCATTTATGTTTCCCTTGCTTGAGCTGTTTACTGATAATTATTTTGGTTACTTGGGAACAAATCTTATAATCCTAGGCAGGCAAAGACAGATGCAGATGGCTATGAATTACATCCAATAGGATCAGAGTATGGCTCATGAATTTCAGCCTCTCACCACCATGTAATCAGCCCTGAATTTGGTGAGGTTACAGCACAACCCTTAGAGAGTGTGAGAAAGCCAAAAAAGCTAAACTTAAAAGGAGCCAGGCTTTCCTTATTACAAAAGCCCTTTCTATGAGGCTGGAAGCACATACGCCATAACCAAAACAACAGCGATGACCAGTCCAGGATTAGAAAGCTGTCTCAAGATCTTGGCCATCCAGCTTGGGAAATCATGTTCCAGTGTTTCTCCAATGACTTCGAACATCCTATTTTTGCCACTGGAAAAAAAGGGGGGGGGGCAGCAGGGAAGAGAAGTTTATTTACAACATCTGTAAAAACCATGGTTACAGCAAGAAAACTAGAAATCTTTCTCTAACACCACCTAAGTACTTTTTCAGGTTGGGCACTGAATGTTTAAGCTATAACTTCTGGCACTTTGACCTCTTACTGTCAACATGTTAAAATATGAGAAATGATATCTGAACATAAACACACAGTTGAGCAGTTAGGAAATTAACCACAGCATTAGGAGAAGATTTTTTTAAAGCTGTATTTCTAAGATTTTGATTGAAATATATTTTATGAAAAGTCTATAAATCTGCCCTCGGCCAGCTGTCCATGTTGGAGAATACTCCCTTGGGGCTGAATAAATAGTGTACTCAATCGTTTAATTAGCCTTGGAAATGAGCATAAGGAATAGCTTAACGGAATAAAGTCCACACATAATCCAATATCTCCCCCCTATGCAATAGCTGCTATCTCATTTTCCACAGACTTCTTTCATCGGAGTTATTAATAGGTAACCACACTAAATGATAAGTCCTTTCTCCCTCTGCATTTCTTTCTTGTGGACAGGCTCTAATGACTGCCAGCTCAGTCCTGCTGCTAAGAACAGAAAATGCAAAAAGAAGGAAAATAAGCCTAAAAAGCAAAAATCCTTAATAGGTTAGTGCTCAACCCATTAAGGTAAGAATCAGCCTTTATAAACCAGAAAAAAAGAGAGCAGGAAGTATGTCTTATCTTAGTACCTAATAGTCAGAATTATAAAGTCATGCCCATCATGTCAAGCCATTTTTTTCACTATATGCATATTGATTCTACTGTGAAAAGCTGTAATTCTCAGAAAAGAGATCAGGTTATTTATCACCAAGTTGTATGTATTATCAGAATAAAGGGTGTTATAACACTTAACATAATATTCTGGTTCCACTTTTGTTTTTTTGATGTATACGTTCTCACCTAACCAAATAAACATAATCCACATGGGAATTTTTTTTTTCTCCTGATCTATAATATCTTTCAAAAGACTGAGTAACTCCAAGTATCTGGTCAAGAGTTGCTGGACTACCAAGGTGCAAGTTTTGCTTCACAAATTACAAATCTTTGGGGTGCCTGGATGGCTGAGTTGGTTAAGCATCTGCCTTCGGCTCAGGTCATGATCTCAGGGTCCTGGAATGGAGCACCACATTGGGCTCATGTTCCGCGGGGATTCTATTCTCTCTCTCTCTCTCTCTACTGGCCACCCCCCTGCTTGTGCTCTCTCTCTCTTTCTCTCTCTCTCTCTCTCTCTCTCTCTCTCTCAAATAAATAAAATCTTTAAAAAATTACAAATCTGCACTCATGCAGCAAGACCTGTGATATATTAAGGAGAAGGTAGCTTGCAGGCCATTCAAGATCATATCAATTTATTCCGCCAAGATTTCTTTGTCCTCATCCACTCTGACTGGCCATGTTTTCCTTCTAGACATAGGGGATAGAGTTAGAGTAAGAAGGCAGGCAAAGACAAGAGAAGGTAAGACAATCCACTCTTCCTTCCCCAGCTTCTCGGGCCAAAGCTAATGAATGTGGTTAGAATGGGGGGAATAGAATTTTACAAAATGCTCCCTACCCACAACCATCTTCTCTGCGTTCAGTCTGTCCCAAATTCAAAGTCATTAGCATCTCTGGGGATTGTCCCCTTTCCAGGTCTGGTGTCTTATTGGGAGTCCAGATCTCTTACTTCAATACAAACTAAAGAAGCATCTACTGATCCCTAGAAATCCTTTTTTTTTTTTTCTGATAGTTTAGTCAATATGCCCAAAAGTCCTTTCCAGTCTGCTGTGACTAAATAGTCAAATGAAATGATACTGCACTTAAGCTCCCGTGGGCAGAGCTCCATCAATCCTAGATTATGAGCAGATCTGTTTTGCCAGTGGACCAAGAGTTTCACAGGACCAGAATCAGTGTCCAGTTTGCTCCTATAGCTCCTCTAATGCTTACTGCATAAGCAGTCATTATTCATTCATTACTTCAAATTACTGCCCAACACTCTACTGTGTTTAGACTTACAGCAATGAAAATATTCTATCCTCAATCTCTAGAGGCCAGCTACAGTATTTAAAAAAAATAAACATAGAAAGTGTAATAGCAAAAAATTAATATAATAGCAGCGTCACAAGATAAAATAAATATAAGTATGAAAGTGTCATGATATAATACAAATATGCACTTAATTTATGATCTCGATTATTTTAAAATGCTGCATAAAAAGAAAACCAGAATACAAAATGCCGAAATGTTGAGAGGTATTATTTCAGATCTCTGGAGTTATGAGTAGTGTTTATTTTTTTAAAGATTTTATTTATTTATTCATGAGAGACACAGAGAGAGAGTCAGAGAACATAGGCAAAGGGAGAAGCAGGCTGCTTGAGGGGAGCCCAATGTGGGACTCGATACTAGGACCCTGGGATCATGCCGTGAGCCAAAGGCAGACACTCAACTGTTGAGCCTCCCAGGCATCTCAAATAGTGTTTATTTTCCTGTAGCAATGTTTCCACAATTTCCAAGTGTCCTAGGATAAACTACATAGTGCCTTTGCAATAAGATGAAAATACATAAAAATATAATTCCCATGATGCAAACAAGGAGAGTACGTGAGAATCTAGAGAATTATAAATTGTTTGGAATTATTAGTGAGGGGTTGAGGGAGAAACATGGTGTCAGCAAATGTGGTGGAGCAATTAGAAGAATTTTCTTCATCTGGACACCGAATAAGTAGTTTGCAAATTGTTGAACTGTTTAAGGTAAATCCACTTAATAGCCTATTGGAATAATTTTCTGGAAAATTCACCCTCCCTAGCCAGGTCTTACGAAACCAGAGCAAGCTAGATATGTCATCAGATTGCTTTACAGAGTGGATCTTCTAAGGTATAGTAGCCACCTTACCTGAGAACATCACCCGTACCTGGGAGTGATTAGCCATCACTGTGCCCCTGTGGGGGTGTGGCCATCCATTAACCTACCTCAACTGCATGTTTGCTGCCCACCCAGGTACCATGTAGGGTCAGACTAGGCAGACTGAGCAAACGACCCCAAAATCATGCCCAGCCATGAGGCTCCTATTAATACATGCATTCTAACCTCATTCCTAGTCCAGAGCAACCCTTTCAAACTTTTAAGTCCAAACAAATGAATGAAGCATACATTCTTTTGCTCCCAAATGAGGAAACTGACAGGAGAAATAGACTATTTAAATAAGAGAGAGGAATCTTTTCCTGACATGCTACTGAAAATACATAAATTTTCTTGATTAATGCAAAATAGTGATATATATGCAGAAATTTTGCCTAAGTTTTCCAATTAGGACACTCTTGGTCAAAATCAGGTACGATGCCTTAGATACAGACTAATTTTTTTTTCATTAAATTCATAGTAACTGTACGTGATACAAAGAGAGGCAGAAGAGTTAGGCTCAGAAAGCTAAAATTGTGTGGTTGTGGTACATGTCTAGCTCAATTATATTTTTCATAGGAATGCACCTATCCAGCTCCACGTGGACATTATGGGGTTTCCTTTCCTTTGATACATTTTTCTGAGAAGTATCGACTTCCAATTGGAAAGTTCAAAGCACATCTAAAACTCAACTTGGATATTCAGTAGTGTGAGTAATTTGCAATCAACTAAAGTCTTTGAATGGCTTATCTGGTAAACCTCGTACCCTGAGAGTCATTAGAGATTTATTAAGACCAAGCTCTCCTTCAAGGCTGCAATTTCATATTTTGTCTCCAGATGTCACTGTCTGCATTATTTATTTCAGCCCACGGTGGTGGGGGTGTTCGGCAGTGATCAGGATTTGTCAACATCAGCTTCCTGAGTATGACAAACTATTGTAGTTTTTGCCCTATCGCTGGCTTAACGTTTTCTTTCCTTTTTTTTCCCCCCCGTAGCAAACTATTTTTAGAGTAAAAGTGCCTCTTAAGTCTGTGGGCAGTGAAACTTTTGACTTTAATTTCATAACTTGGGTCTGATGGCATGACGAGGAAATTGCATGTAGCCATTATTGGCTCATGCTTGTTATTCACATGGCTTTTTACGTTCACATTTCTTTTGTTGGAAAGGAGAAATAATTCAAATGCATGCTGACCAGTGACTTGATAGGCAGAGATTCTGGGGTGGGGATGGGGCTGAGGTGACTTATGGTAGATTCATTTATTTATTTATTTTTTTAAGAGAAAGAGAGAATATTAAGCAAGCTCCACACCCAGTGTGGAGCCCAATGCAGGACTCTATCTCACAACCCCAAGATCACGACCTGAGCCAAAATCAACAGTCAGATGTTTAACCAACTGAGTCAGCCAGGTGCACATGGTAGATTCATTTCTAAGGCCCTATTTAGGGAATGAAATATCAATTCCCCAGATCCTGAGGATTTTGTTTTCTTGCTAAGTGTCACAGCTGGAACTTGGTCCTGGAGACCTGGAGAGAAGTACATTTCAGCTTAGAGCAGAGAGACTTCCTGGCTCTTTATTACTGATGTGAGTGATTTGTCCTTGTTATTTGGGAGAATGTCCATGATGAATAGCATCTTCAATTGTTTTACTAGTAAGTAGTATTGTGGATTCTAAATTGTGTGGCTCACTTGATATTCATAATTGTCTAATAATGACCACATTTCCTAGGTAGTGGAATAATCTTTTAGTTGATTAATTATTTTCTCCTTGGCATGACATAGCAAATCTTCTGATTTTTTAATGTGGTGGTTAGCATCAGGAAAACTTTCACATCTCCTCATAGCATAATCAAACCTTGCTCTTTGCTACTCACTTATGGCTCAGATTTATTGTCCATATTCTACCCAGGTAGAGCCTGGGTGCACTCAAATCATTTTTGATTCCTTTTATGATTCCCAAATAAGAAAATTGATGGAACTTGCCTAAGATTCTCCATATTACCTAATGAGCCTGCATGCCCAAAGAATCAGTATCTATAGACCAAAATGCCACTGTTTGGGGGAGGGAGGCAAGGCTCATGGGAGCGACCATTCCTGTCTCCATGCCTGGAAGAAAACCACCCAGATGGAATTTCAAAAGCAAGAACCTGAAGGGGCCACAGTCAAAAGATGGTGGGAGGGATACAATCATGTACAGGACCGGCATGGTGGACAAGAAGAGGATGAGCAGTAGCATGCCCAGGTAGAAATTATTTGATCTGGAAGCCTTGAAGACACGGGCCTCAGGAACATTGCAACACATCACGGCCCAGCACTGGAAGTACATGGATGTGTGGAGTCGAAGGATATTGATGCCCGGGAGGCTGGGGGCGAAGAAGGAGCCCATCCTAGAAGGAAAAACATGGCTCTGCTCAATTCGACTCTTCTCTTCATAACAAAGTCACACAGCACCTGTTTATTTTATACCATGTTTATTTGCTAAAGGCAGAAAACGTAGTGCCACTTTCAACACACAAATCCTTTGATAAATAAACTTAGCTGGTCAATTTCCATCTTCTATGCCCATTTTACCGTCTCCCCCACTATCCAGGAATTGCTATGTGATTCTTTCATAGTTATTATGCTGCTCACTAACTGTATCTGCTCTCATTAATAAACTTAAACACCAGAGAAAACAGTGTATCACATGTATTTACTTCTCTCTTCCTCCTACTTCTCAGATAAGCTGGATTTCCCTTAATACTCAAATCACTGATTAATAAACCTAAAAATTTAACTTCTTTTTAATAAAGGCTTCTTGGGACACCTGGGTGGCTCAGCGATTGAGTGTCTGCCTTTGGATCAGGGCGTGATCCTGGAATCCCTGGATCAAGTCCCACATCAGTCTCCCTGCGTGGAGCTTGCTTCTCCCTCTGCCTAAGTCTCTGCCTCTCTCTCTCTGTTTCTCATGAATAAGTAAATAAAGTCTTTTTAAAATTTTTAAAAATAGTAATAAGAACCTCTTAAAACCACCCATTCTACTCAAATACACTGCACAATCTGGATTAATTACTTTTCTCATTGGCTAATTAATTTTTGCTTAATGGAAGAGAAAAAAATTAAAATAAGCTTATCTTTTTTCTGATGCTATTCTTTATTAGCTATGTAGCTAGGATGGTGTTTTAGAGCTGTTGTACTTAGGCCCGATAATAGACAGTGTTTTGTTAACAGTCCATAGGACACTTTATGTGTTTGATATATGAAAATTCAACACATTCATTTAATTTAACCTAATCTGTTTACTTTCTTACTTCAGCTTGTCCTGGAAATCCACTGCTTTGTACATCTGATTTTTAAAAGCTATTTTTAAATGCCACTTTTAAACAGGAAGCACTTAGGTAAGATCGCATTTACTTGATAGCTTAGTTGGTTATTTCAACAAAATAAATTTCAATTTTCTTTGATGAGAAAATCCATTAGTATTATAAAACCATATTAATAGCAATGTGTTGGTCCAAAAACAAAAAGAGGATACATGTGCATTTATTTTAGAAGTATAAGCAGAATCGTATCTTTTAAACTGTCCCAGCTATAATAAAGCTCTCAGCACTTCTAGTTAGGGTGAGCATTTTATATTTCCTGGATATGTAGAGTAGCTGCTTTAACTAATCCAACATAAATTTGGTATAATACACAGGGAGGGTAGGGGGTGAGTTAGATGAAGAAACTAATTTCTGCTATTTCTGTAAATAAAATTATGCAGACCAGCACTAAACTATTTCATTCAAAAGTGGAATCTTGCCAAAATTTGGATTGTCCTGTTGGTAGGATTTCACACAACAGATCTGAATATTTTAGCATACTGAATGGACCAGAGACGCTGAAGGAAGTTAAATGATTTTTTTTAATGGTATGAACTTCAGGTGATGATATACCCATGCAGGTTTATCAACTGTAACATATGCACCAGACTGTGGTGTGGGATGCCTTTAGTAGGGGAGGCTGTGCATGTCAAGGAGATCAGGGGATGGGAATGCTCTGTACTTCCCACTCAGTTTTTCTGTGAACCCAAAACTGCTCTAAACTAGAAATTGTATGAACTAAAAAAAGTAAGAAGATAGGCTTTGGAACAAGACAGGGTATCTTTGCTACAGGATAGCAAAAGAGAACTTAGAATCTCAAAAATGAGAGCAAATGAGTGATTGTCCCAGGCTAGGTGCCAGAATTACATAGCACCTACACTATATTCTCAAATGGCAATATTAGTAATGTTGAGATGCCAGTGAGTCATTATACTTGCTCCCTTCTAAAAGTCAGGCTTGGCCAATGAAATAGTCATTAAAATGAGGTGTCTCACTACTGAATAGAAAAATTAAAAGCTCTGTGTGGCTTTTGTCTTTGCTTCCCTGACCAGCAATGTTCCATATGGACCCTATTTTGCTAGTCTAGGACTCGGCAGTAAGGGTAACTTACAAGAGCAGAGCCCTCTACCAACCCACATTGGGCATGTCGAGTACACAAGAAGTAAACTTTTCCCTTTGGAAGCCACTAAGATTTGGAGGTTCTGTTTAAATGCTGCACAAACTAGTTTGTCCTCAGACACAATTCCGTACAATTTAAGACCTAGACTAGCCTAAAGCCACATATATTTTTGCATATATGTATATATACATATACACATATATATCTGTGTGTGTATGCCTGCATGCACTCGTCTGTACACATATATATGTACACATGTATGTATGTGCATCTGTAATAAATAAATTTCAGATTTTCAAAATAAATAACACATGGGCATTTTGAACAAATGGCTCAAGAACTATAACCTAGAAAAACAGATCCATACACATTGATATCTGAACCCTAATGTTCATTCTGTCTTTGCTTGTGACTCACTAATCAGCTTGGCTTACTAAGTCCCTTACCCAGACTTGATTCCATCATCTGTCAGTTAAAGATCATTATAATATCCTAGCCTTATAAAGTGCTTTTCTTCCAAGAAGATCAAAGCAAATGAAAGCTTCTTTTATTGAGCTCTCCTTATTACTCCAGTGACATGGTACATGTCAGGTAAATTATTCACATTTGATCAACCAAGAAAATGAGGTAGCAGACGGTGACAACACTAGTGAAAGGTTATACAAAGGACAGCATTAGAGCAACATCCAAACCCATCTTCTCTCTCACTGTGTTCTCTGCTGCCTCTATACCCTACTAAGATAGAGAGATGATGTGTGTTCATCATTGTAAAATATGATCACAAAAACCTACGCTATCCATTTTTAAATTAAGTGTATAATATAAAGGTTTATGGTCATATCAGCCAATTTCATGACAAAATGGATTTTACTTATAAAGTTTAGCTTTACTGGCATCAGTGTAAATAACCTCCACTAATTAGAAACCTCTAAAGCAGTAACTTAATGTCTCCAGTCAGTAACCAATGGAATTGAGTGCAAACTTCCCATACTCTTCTGTTTCTGTATGGCCAAAGTCAAGTATCAGTTACTCATACCTCATAAAATAGTAGCTTACCACGTGTGAGTCCCCTTATGCAGGGGAGCTTACTGCACTTAGAATACACACTCCCACACCTTGCCCACCACAATACATTCCTACTCCTTCACTAACTTCCTGGGGGTTAGAAAAAGACCATCTGTACAAAGGGTTGATCTGAAGGTGAATAATAGTTCCTTTGCTTCTGAAACTCTCCTAAGTGTGTGATTATCTCTGCACTCAAAAGACACCATCACTTTCTAATGTCCTTTTCGGACTACCAAGAAGTAAGACTTGACCAGTATCTAAAGGATGAATACATAGAAAGCGATAGTGCAGGGCTAGTGGAGAGATTTTGATAATAGTTCTGCCCATGGGAGAAGGAGGGAGATGTGTAGATATTTAAGAATTTCACCATGAACAATAGTGGACTAAATAGTTGCAAAATGGTAAGTGAAACCAATCAGTCCAGTCATTACAACAGCTTTTCTGATAACGAAAATGAATTTCTAAGCCAATCTGTTGACTTAGCTATGAAAGGACAAGAAACAGACATGCAGCATATGTCTGCACAAATGGCACCTGCCAGGCCTGAGGGATTTGTGACACTCTGTGTAAAAGCCAGGGAGTTTTAAAACTAATATTAGGTGATGGCTTCTCATTGTTCTGGGTGCAATGTTCCGCCATTTTCTGCTATGACAGCACAATCCCCTCCAGAAAATAAAAGATCCAGAACTCACAGAAGCTGCTCCCTTTACTCTCTCTGCCGGTGGACATATGTTGGGCCACCTTGGCTTTCTTCCCTGCTTGGAGAATGAAAGGTACATTTCACTCTTTAATGATTCTCTGGGTGCATGAGCCATAACTTGCAAAATTTAAAAAGCAAGAGGACAGGAATTGAATTTTTAAACATACCTGATAATGGAGAATATAATATTTTTATAGCTTTTCCTTCATATGTATTGACCTAGTGAGGCACAGGAAATGGACAGCCCCCAAGGCAGGATGATGGGGCCTGCCATGGCTGGCATGGCTATGGTCTTTATATTACTGAAGCAAGATCATTTTAACATTTGCAGAGAGGTCCAGTATTGCAATGGTTTAATAATTCAATCCAGCTACAGTTGAAGGATTTAAGTGATAGGGAAAGCTTGTGCAAAACTTGAACGGAGTTACTGGTACCTGTTTATAGGACAATGGTGTGGTCAGTGGCACTGTGTTATGTTAAACATGTGTGGGTAGGATAAAGAAGCTCAATTGCAACTGCTTGTGTGTTGGGTGTTCTTAGTTAAGAGCGACAGATTTCCAAGACCACCTGGTCCCCAGATGAATCACATGCTGTGGTTCAATTTTTAAACTCAAAAACAGTTCTACTGTATCAGCTCGTCTTAACCTGACAAGCTTTACAGTGAAAATGCTTTCATTTAATAAAAGATATGACAATCCTTTGTACATCAAAAGACATAATTCTGATGTGCAAATGGCCTGTGAGGCAAGCTACAAAATAAAGATCATATTTTTAGCTTGACCATCCTAAAACATGTGTTTCATCTCCATGAACTACCGGATTTGGTAAGATATTATTTTTAAAAGTCGCAACAAGTTGTACTCTAAATATACTCAATAATGACAAAAGAAATTAAGTTCCTCAGAAGGGTCTTACATTAATTTATTTCACACTTTACATGTGATTATGGGATCATTAATGTTTTACTGTTAGACCCTGGAGTCAGAAGATACAAAAGTATAAAAGTCTTCAAATAATCTACTAAGTAGAAATAGTCTCCCAGTATTTGATAAAGGAATGCTCTGCAAAACAGGCAGATGTCTTTGAGGACCAAGAGTTAAGATATGAAAAAATATATATGTATATATACTATATTCATATAGTACTATAATTATATAATATTACATAACATATATAATTATATATAACATATGTTATATATACTATATTATATAAATATAGTATATGAAAAAATATAGTATATACATTCCAAGACATATATACAATATATATTATATATGTTATATACTATATATTATATATGTTATATAGCTTTTCCTAGCAATCTACTTTGCAAAGGCAATTGTTGAGTTAGACCAGACCGGGGACTTCTCTGACACCAGGCTACTGTGCTTTATGCAATAATGATCACTGACGCTTTTCTACAAGTGATATGCTGTCCACCAGCTGACCTACCAGATCATGCCTTGGTTGAAGATCAGAGCAAGGACGTTGCCGCTGATGTCAAATTCAGTGTACGAGGGCTACAGGAGACACAAACATTCACTGGATTAGCATATCAACGGTGAAAATTGAAAGACAAGGGTTTCATGTTTCTGCATGTATGGCGAGGCTCTCAACTGCTTCCTTACAGCAACAATAGCAGAGTAATTGATATGATAAATAATCAGCAACAAATAAAATAATAAAGCACCCTTTATAACACAGTAAGTCTCATTTTCTAAAGCAGCCATTCAATGTTATGAAAATGTGGACCAGCGGGCTCTCTCTCCTACATGGCTGGGGAAAGGAAAAATTGGAACAACATTTTAGAAAAACAATTTGGCCATATATATGAAAAGCTTAAAAAACCTCATTCTCTTTAACCCTGTAAGTCTACTTCTAGTAATTTGTTTTAACAAATTGATCTAAAAAAAAAAAAAAAAAAAAAAAAAAAAAAAAAAAAAAAAAAAAAAAAAAAAAAAACAAATTGATCTTAAATTCTGACAAATTTTAACAGAGATGAAACCATCTACATATCCAATATTGGTTAAGTAAATATAGTATATCTATACTGTAATATGGATTGCACCTAATTACAATCACTGTTTGAAGAATATTTATATATACAGAGAAAACTAGGAGTTAATGTTAAATGACAAAGATATAAAATTACACATTCATTATTTTTATCCACTGAATATGTAATCACACATAAGGAAAAGACCTGAAAATGACCAACAAAATTAATATGTCTTATAGGTAGGTGATAAATTATGACTTTTGTTTCCTTCCTTAAGTTTGCATATTTTAAAACTTTTCTCCAAAAATGTGAATTTCTTTTACAATAAAATAAATATAGAGAAATAGAATAGAAGTTTAAGAAGTTTTTTAATTCAATATCCAGTGTTTGTCTCCTAGGTAATACCATCCTGCTTAGGGCAGCAACACTGGGCTGTTTTTTTGTGCAGAGTGCCCACCAGTAGGAACTGAGGTGGGATCTCCCAGGGTGGCCTGTCCAAAAGCTTCCTGGTAACACATCAGACAGCCTAGAAGGAAAGCTTCTATCAATGGGAGTAATAGGAAACCAACTGGTAGGTAATAAGAGAAAAGGAAAAAAGCTAAAAAATGTGAATTGAGACCACCAAGAAGACCATGAAAGAAAGACCAAAAGAGTGGCAGGTCCCTAATCCTGTCCTAGATCTTGGCCTCTGCAGGAGTGGCTTCAGACCATATATATCCCCATAATAACTCCCTCCCAATACACACATACATACACACACAGAGCATACCACATGCACACACACTTAAACCTGCATACTCATTGTGTGATGGATCTCAACAGTTCTCAAACCCAAGAAACATCCCCTCTCAAAAAAATATCTGTAAGAAGATGGAACAGTTCCCTGACTTGGAACCCCAACAAAACCTTCACAGCTTTTGGATTCTTTGCCTCAAGAGTTCTTGAAGTCATTTTTTCTCCAAAAGGCAGCAGTACTTTTGGGAAAGATATGGATCATATGCCTTGTAACAGATTCAGGGCATAAACAGAAAGAATGGTTAAATAACAAGATAAAATGATAAGACAATATGTAATGAAATAATACACAGCCCTGTTATAATAAGCAGGACAAAGATGACCTGGATTGTATAAACAAGGTTTTGCTGGTTCTCAGATTATCTAGAAGCATAACATTCACAAGACGTGAGGAGGTTAGGTTAATAGTTTTTGTTCTAAAAATCCACAATGAAAGCAGTGTGTTAGTTCCTCATGGAGAAACATAAACTGCTTCTAATCTCTAGAAACATTAATTCTGAGTCTTTCTCCCTCCCCAGGAGGGCTTTGCTCTGGACCACCCATTTTCTCCCCGCTGATGCCTTTTAAGCTCACAGAACACATATGACAAATGCTCAGTTGGGTGGCCTGTGCCATCTGTGGCCTTGGAACAACTGTGTGTCAGTTCAAGAATCAAACCTTCATCTTTGGCCTCTTTAAAATGGTGCCATGATTTAACCCACCAAACTATGTAAAATTTTTTTTAAAAATCAACCTTTTAGAAATATATTCTCTTTGCTCTCATGAACATATAACCTTCTTCAAAACCACTGGAGATATTTTTATAACTAGGTGTCTAGAAAAACACAAAAGATACTGGGAAGCCTCATTCACATACAGTGTTTGCAGCAGGGACAACAGAAGGAATGTCATTTTTGATGCACAAATTCACCCGATGAAGAAAATGGGTATAAGGCATTCCCAGTGTACCAAATGGGTTTGTGGTCCAAACACTTGTCTGGGATTCACACCTGAGTATTAAACTTTGCCTTGCCATGTCCTAGTTGGATGAGCTGGGCCAGCTGCTTATCTTGTCAGGCCTCAGTTTCCTCACAGATAAAACTGATGAAATGAACTAGGTCAGTCAGTGGTTGTCACACTATGGCCCATGTGCCAAATCTGGACCGCCACCTGTTTTTGTAAACAAAGATTTACTAGCTAATAGCTGCATTCATTTGTTGATTTGTTATTTGTGGCTCTTTGGCACTTAAATAGGAAAGTTTAAAAGTTTGCACAGTGACCAAATGGCCACCTGAAAGCAAAACCTCGGGTTTTCTACTCTTCTCACAGGATTTCTGACACAGATGTGTGGGTTTTAACCTCCATACCAAACAATGCCTAGGTTCCCTGTGGACCTAAGCTGGATGCCCTACCGCTTATCTCTGTTCTGATACTGACTGTCCAGAGTAAGAGCAGACTCTACAGGCTAAGGACTCGGTTCCCCAAGACTGCTCTCCAAACCCCATAGGTCAGGGAGTTTTATGGAGACTTCTTCAGTAAGCATGATCAATTATTAACTCATTCTCTAGCCCCTCTTCCCTCCCCAGAGGATGGAGGAATGGGGCTGAAAGTTTCAAGCTTCTAATAACAGCCTGCTCTTTTTGGTGACCATCCCCCATCCTGATGCTACCCAGGAGTCACCAGGCATTGCCTCATTAGAGTAAGCAATGTTCCTATCACCCAGGAAAACCCAAGGAATGTAGGGGCTCTGTATCAGGAACCAGGGTCAAAGACCAAATATTGGAACAAAATATGATCCTAGAACCTATATTGCTCAGAGAATTAGAAAAAGGTTTAGAAGCGCTGGCCAGGAGCTGGAAATAAGAGACCAAAATATATATTTCTTGTTATATCATAATATCACACCTGCAGAAGTGAAACTGCTTACTACCCAGCCCTTTACAGAGAAAGTCCGGCAACTTCTGAACTAGATCATTTCTAAGATGCTTTTCTAATCTGAGATCTGTAATTGGTTGAAAAATCAGACCCAGTTATTAAAGAATTGCTTCTCTGTAAACACTTTAGAAATGGAACTGAACGCTGTATGAGTTAAACTCAGAAAATCTCACTCTAAACATCAAACGAAAGTAGAAAGGCTGGGGATCCCTGGGTGGCGCAGCGGTTTGGCACCCGCCTTTGGCCCAGGGCGTGATCCTGGAGACCCTGGATCGAATCCCACGTCGGGCTGCCGGTGCATGGAGTCTGCTTCTCCCTCTGCCTGTGTCTCTGCCTCTCTCTCTCTGTGTGTGACTATCATAAATAAATAAAAATTTAAAAAAACAAAAAAAGAAAGTAGAAAGGCAAACACAGACACACACATATACACACACAAATTCAATGCTCCTTCTTTTAGAGTTGGATTTAATAAAAACATGAGATTATATTGCATTTTAAAGTTTTAAAAGCGATGCTTTAATAATACAAGTGTAAATCATTTTGTAATATGTATGCTTAATTGCCTCTAAAACATAAAAAGCTTAAAGGTAAATGAGGCTTGGGGAGAAATAGGTTTTCTTGAAACCTGAGAAATGAAATTATTCAAATGAGATGCATATAACAAAGTCACTAAGGGTCGCTCATCCCTAATAAGCTATTTAGGCCCCAGCCAAAGAAGATCCCATTCGGATTTAGGCTGAGGTCTATAATAACTTTATAATAATCAAGGGATTGAAAATTATCTTATTTTATTTCTGGATCTTGTGGTGGGTGAGAGTCAGTCATCTATCCATAGGGAAGACAGATGTTTGGAATTGGACTGAAGTGCCTAGGAAAACCCATCCTCTCTGTAAGTTTCATCATTTGAGAAAGATCATTAACCTGTGGCTATCATGAAATATCTCAGAGAGAATTCTATCATTACAATGTCCTGTCTGATGTACGAATCTCACTTCTCACATCTAAAATCACTCTGGATCAATGGTTCTTATGCATGGTCCCCAGACCAAAAGCAGCAGCACCACCTGGGAACTAGTTAGGAAAGTAAATTCTCCAGAACCTGCCCCCAGCTTTGGTGGAATCAGAAACACTGTGTTTTCACATGCCTTTGGGGGATTCTTGTACACCCTCAAATTTGAGACCTACTGATCTAGGACAAGTCCTAGCCTCATCTACTAGGATGACCCACCCCTTGTTGCTGCAGACAGACTCCAACCAATGTTCAAGTGGAATTTCAAATCCAGACTGTGCTGTCCCCTTCCTCATGCAGTCAACCCTTCATGAGATACTCAAGATTTCCTACTGATCCTTTAGCATGACATCATCCTGGACTGCTAAATAATGTCTCATTCACAGCCAGAGAACACCTATTTATTTCTAATTCTCTATCACAATCCCTCCTGTAACTCCATTATTGCAAGTGACCTGTCTAATCTTGGGAGTGCTTTGAGTTACAAATGCCACAGACTGGCTCATGAATCATGATTTGACAGAGTCCTTGAAATTTCTAGGGTTAAGCGTTAACAGTGAAAATTCAACATGACTGAAATCTGGTTGAGAGCTTTGAAGTCGATTAGATAGGAGTGGTGAGTCCTAGCTCCACCACTGACCAGCTATCTGTCTTTAAGCAAATTATTAAACATCGCTTAAGCCTGTAAGGTAGCAAAAAATCTACCTCATAGTGTTGCTGCTATGACTAGATGGAATAATATATGCAAAGTATTTTGTAGAAGTTCTCACATATAATAAATACTACATGAAAGTATACAATATAATATAACATAGAATCTAGTCTTATGGTCTGTTAGTCATAGGGCTCTTGTTTAGGGATAATCTTTCATCAGATCTCAGGGAAATCTCTTCTATTTTCCATTTATATAAATCTTAAAAAGACCACCTTAAAAATATAACTTTAAAATAAGATGGTGAGGTTTTAATTTGTTTCAACATATTCTACTCCATGCTATGTATTCAATTCTATTTCTTCTTAGATATCTGTTACCTATTTTTAAATTTTTTTTCATGATTTTATTTGTTTGTTTGAGAGAAAGAGACAGAGAGAGAGCATGAGCAGGGAAAGGAGGAGAGAGAGAGAGAGAGAGAGAGAGAGAGAGACAGGCAAGCTCCCTGATGAACAGGAAGCCCAATGTGGGGCTCCATCTCAGGGTCCCCAGATCATGACCTGAGTCAAAGGCAGATGCTTACCCAACTGAGCCACCCAAGAGCCCCTGCTACTTATTTTATTAATAAATGGCAAAGACAGTAACAACACAATTAAGCTGAAAGTTAAGACATTCTGTGTTGAGCTAGCTACTGCAGGAAACCCAGAGTTTCCAAGAGGTTTTAGGACAGTCATGCTGAATCTGGGTGGTTAAAATCCCTCCTGGGAGCAACGATTCCACTTTCTATGAGTCAGTGAACACTTAAGAAACATTGAGAACTGTCTGCTATGCTTGGAGAAGCCTTAGGAAAGATTAACTTACATTACGTGGTCTAACAGCCTGCTCCTAGCCATCAATTTTCCCACCTTAGTCCATCTTTATAGGTTTATTGTCATAATACTTTAGCCATAAATTTATAATTGCAAAAATATACAGGGTCACTTCTAATATAATTTACTCTGATACAATCTGTATATAATTCAGCATTTTTAACATAATGGCTGTGTCCAGAAAAATACTTCATTGCCCTTGTTTAGTCCCTGGCTACACAAACAGAAGCAGCTCACTTCAATACACAAGCCTTCAATTTTTCAGATGTGAAATAAAGGGATGTATGCTTGATTATGTTAAAATTCCACTGAACGTTAATATTCCATGGATCACTGAATCTGATGCCAGAGTCAGCAAAGTTTAGTTTTTACAGAAGCTGTTGTAATAAAAGTGAATGGATTTCATTTTAAAGGTATGTTCTCTGGGACTGAGTAATTCAACTTAGAGAAATTTCTCATAAGGAAATAATCTGTGGAGGTGTCTGGGTGGCTCAGTCCGCTAAGCATCTGCCTTCAGTTCATGTCATGGTCTCAGGGTCCTGGGATGGAGCACTACATCAGACTCTGCTCAGTAGGGAGTCTGCTTCTCCCTCTCCCTCTGCTGCTCCCCCTGCTTGTGTTCTCTCTCTCAATTCACCTCAGTTTAAATATTCATTCAATGTTATTCACTTGACCAGTTGTTGTAAAGTTTAAAATTGGAATTCTGTTAATTTCATTGTATTGGAATCTTTCTTTCTTTTTTTTTTTTTTGTTTTGTTTTGTGTTTTTTGGAATCTTTCATATCTACTTTTAAGACTTAGCTACTGTGCAGTAGCAGGTAATTCTATGGGTCAGACATGATCCTTAAAGAGCCATAATATTCAAAAGCTTGCCTTTTATCATTGTGATAAAGGATTACTTGGCATTGATTTTTTTCAAAAAGTTGTTGATTAAACAAACCTTACTTAATTTAAAAAAAAATCAAATAAATAAATAAAATCTTTATTTTAAAAAAGGAAATTATCTGTGCATACCACTGTAACTTATCTGTGAAGATATTCAACCATGTGCATATAAATAAATGTAAGAGCAACATTTATTATAATAATTAAAAATTAGATGTTTTACTGATAGCCAATAAAAATTAAATAATTATAGTTTGTTCGTTTATAGAATATCGCACAGTCATTTAAAACTATCATAAATGAAGTCTGTGGCCATAGGGAAATGGTCACAGAGGAAAAAAAGTAGGTAACCAGCTATTAAATATATATACCTTTTAATAAAAAATTTATAAAAATATGTATATTATAAAAATCCATAGTACTTTATTATTTACATATAAATAAACACTAATATTCTATGACTCAAGTAATCCAAATAAGTAATGCTTACTTAATGGTGAGATTGCCTGTGATTTTTATTTCCATGTTTAGCTTACACTAGATTTTCTAGATTTTCTATAATGAACCACTATTATTTTTGGAACTCAAAAAGAATTTTTTGGGGTGTGGAAATGGACACATCTTTCTCTTCGATTCTTGAAAGACATCTCAAAAGTATCTTCTCTGTCTTCTTTACTTCATGACAGGTACTCTATGGATATATTTTCAATTAGGGTATCCAGGAGAATATTAGAGAAACATTCTCATCAGCTTCTTACCCTCTATGACAGCCCCAGCTGAGATTTCTGCATCTCTGCCTGCACTGCCCATACTTTGCACCTGCTGGGCCCCATCTTACATTGGTCCCTCCACTGAGAATCCTTGCTTCCACTGGATCTTTGAAATTCTGTTCCTTTCCCCGAGACTAGCTCAAGTGCCTCTTCCTCTAGCACGTCTTTGAGTCTTTGCATTTCTGATCTGTCTCTGTCTTTCTCTCTATCACTTTCTCCCTCTCATCTTCCCTCCCTCCCTCCACCCCCAAAGTCATGTAGTGTTGGTTCCTCCTACAGCATTTACATTTTCTGCTCTTCATTGATAAGGAGAGAGCTTACAGGATTAAATGGTTGTAAAGAGTGTGAGGAATTAGTGGATTAATATTCCATCTGTACAGGGCAGTGGATTCTCACTCCAGCCAATCACTCCCAGGTGGGGATATGGATTGAATGTTGCCAGCCCTTCCAATATGTCAAGAAAAGCAAGAAATCCATATTTTTTAAAATGTAAAACTTCCAGTTTTAAAATAGGAGCTTATTAAAAAAACCAAAACAAACAAATGAAAACACTTTGCAGACAAAGAAAATACATGCTGAATCTAGGCAGTGAGCCCAAGTTTGCAACATCTCCTTAAGCTTACATCTTTTACATCTCTGAATCCCCTTATCACCTGGCACAGAGGTTTGCTCACACTGATTCACACCTAGTAGGCACTCAACTGTGTCAGCTCTCTAACTGATGGGCCAATGATAATAGGATCAGCATCAAAGATGCACCACCCACCCTTTACTGTTCAAAATTTGTTTTGATGCTGTGTTTCTTTCTGAGGAGCCTTCCAAAAGTCACATGGAAGAAAATTCTCTGTGACCTAAAACAAGAACTTGTCTATTTTCCTGTACTTTGTACTAACCCAAGAGCACTGTCAGCACTCAATAAATAATAAATTACAGTCATTTAATTACAGCTTTTATGCATCCAGGTCATGTTTTATTGACTTCATATTTGAAGCAAAATTCTCTAGCACTTAGGAAGAAAGCAGTAAGGGATAAAAGGCAAGCATAAGCCAGGCAATGGCCTAAGAAAGATATGGCAATTTTTATGTCTGCCTCAGAAGAGCTGAATCAGACAAGGAAAATAGAAATGAAACCAAGCCAACTGCATACCTCATAGCAGGGAATGGGAAGGCACAATAACATCCTGGATCCATAGCATTACCTCACGGGCGCTCACCAAAGAGCATTACCTAACCACTTTTGGCTCATCCCACGGGCACTTTCAGTGAGGATGACAGAGATGACCTAATTAAAGGTACAATCTCAAAGTCAGATAGCCATGCTGAGGATCCAGCCCAGTGTCTTGAAAACATTTCTGAGCATAGGACCTGCCCAGAGACTTAGAGGGCATGGGGATGGGTTTACCACTGAAGCAGACAGTCAGCAGATAATGCCTACCATGTGACGAGCATAGTTGTCAGCATGGAGGTCAAGGCTTCTGTTTGCATAGCACTTTCATTCCAACAGAGGGAAGGGAGATAGATTTTAAGCACATCTTTAAAAGAAAATGTCAGATAGTTATACACCACATGAAGAAAATAAAGCAGGGCATTGAAGGGAGAGTCTGGTAGGCTACATTAGATGGGAAGGACGGAACAGAGCTCGAAGGAGGTGACATATTTAGCTGAGTCCTTACTGATGAGAAGGCATCAGCCAAGCCGAATTCTAGGAATCTGCACCCCTACACGGAATACCAGCTAGAATAGATGCAAGAATCGTCTTGTGTTTGAGCATAAGAAAGAGTTCCAACGTTTATGGACTTCACAAAGCAAGAACAAAAGCAACAGTGGTAGATGATGAGCTCAGAAAGAAAGAAAGGAAAAAACAAAAACAAAAACAAAAACAACTCCAGATCCTATAAGGCCTTAGAAGGGGATTTGGGATTCATTCTAAGTACTTATAAGCCATTGGAGGATTTTAAGCAAAAGATTACAGTCCACCCTTCAGGTCCTAGTTCCCACGATGACTGTTAGCGATGCAAAAGAAGGACAATGATCACCTGGGAATGGGGGAGACTGAAGAGTGATATGTGTTCTGTTGTCTCACTTGAACTTTGTGGGGTAGGGGAGGGAACAGAGGTTGTGCACAGAGGCTGAACTGGGAATGAAGTCAACGCCAGTGTGGTTCAGAAAAACCTGTGTCCTTGCTGTGGGAAAGGAAGTCAACTTGCTCAAGTTCAGGTCCACCTTTCAGCACCCTGGGCCTTCCTCAAAACTTCCACAGCTCCCTGCTTGTCTCTCCACTGAGCTCTTCTCAGCCTGTGAGCTCTATGAAACAAGCACCCTATTTACTGGATCCATTTATCGCCCAATGCACTGCACAGTTAACTGTGGGAGTCTGTTTAGTAGAATTCAAAGGAATTCATAGAATATGCAGTTGATACCACCCATCTTGCCCGGCTTCTAGAAGTGTCAGCAAGCTTCATGTGGAGGGGGCTGGCTGTGGGTCCCAGCTTGACAGCGTTCATCATATTCATGGACAAGTTGAGGTCCACTGCTTTAATTCACTTTACTAGAATATCATAAACTGTGATGCTCAAGTCTGACACCTGGTCTTCATTTATTAACATCTAACAGGTGGTCCCACCTCCTAATTTTTAGTTCTGGCATAGGATGTACAAATGATAAACCACAAAGGGATAATCTGACAAGAGAAAAATGAGTATTATACTTACATATCCATATTCCAAATCCCAGCACCAGCAATAATTGCAAAACCTCACAAAACATGCCCGGAGAAAGTCCCCAATGAGGATCGTGACATAAGTGGTCAGAACATCAGAAACAGTCAGCCGCACAAATTCCTGTCAAGATATTATCCAGATTAAAGTGAGCATTTCTCCCTTCAAATGACCATAGCATTGAGACCAGGTTTGTTATGCCTCTGCATAGTATTAGCTTAGAAACAGCAAGTAATAGTTAAAAAAATAGTTAGGCACATCTAGCAAGTGAAGAATGTTTCACTCTTATTTTATTAGTCTAAAAGTAATTATCTCGGGATCCCTGGGTGGCGCAGCGGTTTAGCGCCTGCCTTTGGCCCAGGGCGCGATCCTGGAGACCCGGGATCGCATCCCATATCGGGCTCCCGGTGTATGGAGCCTGCTTCTCCCTCTGCCTGTGTCTCTGCCTCTCTCTCTCTCTGTGACTATCATACATAAAAAAAAAAAAAAAAAAAAATTAAAAAAATAAATAAATAAATAAAAGTAATTATCTCTACTTCCAAAAACACTGTATCAAAAGTCTCCTTACCGAGAAGATTTTATAGGCATGACACGAGAAACACAACCAGGAATATATTGACCACACGTAAGTGTAAAGTTTTAATTTGGCAAACAGCAATATTTATAAAGTTAAAAAGATGAACTTTGAGAAACGGCATACGTGACACAGGATTAGTTTTCCTAATACTAAAGATGTTTGTAAATCAGTCCGACAATAGATGGGCAATCCAATAAGGAAAGAGAGTGGTAAATGGCACAAATATGAAATTTTCAGAAGGAAATATATACAGTCAATTAAAATGTTGAAAAATAGGAACATACACTAGAAACCATTGAGTTATGTATTTTAAATGGGTGGAATGTGTGGTATGTGAATCATACCTCAGTAAACTTTAAAAAGTCCTAAAATGCTATGCTCTGATAAGAAATGGATTTTTTGGGATCCCTGGGTGGCGCAGCGGTTTGGCGCCTGCCTTTGGCCCAGGGCACGATCCTGGAGACCCAGGATCGAATCCCACATCAGGCTCCCGGTGCATGGAGCCTGCTTCTCCCTCTGCCTGTGTCTCTGCCTCTCTCTCTCTCTCTCTGTGACTATCATAAATAAATTAAAAAAAAAAAAAAGAAATGGATTTTTTTTTAAATTTACAAAATAGGATATGTGTATGAACTCATTTATTGACAAAAACTCCTATATATATATATATAGGCATATATGTATACATATATGCATAGAAAGTTCTGGAAAACTATAAACTGGTTACCTCAGTGGTGTGGACTTAAATTTATGTGCAAAAGGGTATGTTCTGTGGATTAGAGGGACAGTTCACTATTTCCTTGTGGAACCCCTATGACAATAAGTGATAAATATAGGAATAGACACACAATTATAAATGTTCATTATGATCCTCTGATTTTCCTTTTCTTTTCCTTCTCAATAATTTATGTCCTAAGATTACAGACACTGAATATCTAATAATAATTTTTTTTTGCCAGAAATACTAGTGTTCTTCTATAATTTCTGAAGTCTTTTGGTTTCTATTTTGAACTACCTATATAATCCCCCCTCCAAAATAACTAGTAAGAAAAAATTTTCTAATGGGGCAAAGGGCCGTTTGACTAGCAGTCATTAGGTTGATTTCCAGCCTCATACTTAAGAGCAACACTTCCTGAACACCAGATCATTGTCTACCACCTCCATGATTCTTTTTTTCTTTTTTAGTACACCTCCATGATTCTTGATCTGTCCAAGTACCATATGAAATATAATTTCTCATATTTCTTTTAACTTTAACATGCCTTATTCTTAAAAGATAACTGCTACTACTATATTCTGTCATAAATAGTAGGTAACTAAAACATAAATATAACCCAAACAAAAATTATTATATTAAAACCTTAAAAATACAAATTTTAAAACTAATATTAATTTTTGCCTATAGTAATACCTGTGACAAGGGCTTATAAGCTGGCAGTATATTTTGGGAAGTGGTGTCAAAGAAAGGGAGAGGAGGTTGGGAAGAATGAAACAGAAGGAAGGAAAGCTTTTGCCCAAGAGCTTATTAAAATCTGTCAGTGCAGGGGCAAGTGAGTCTTCTTCTTCTGGGACCCACCTGGAAATCGAGAAGCTGATAGAATAAGCCTCAGAATTGTCCATGCTGGTGAGAGAAGAGGGACATATCGATGGTCCTTCATCAGGAACCATTCCCATTAGTCAAGGATGTCCCCAAGTGTATTAACACCCCTACGTGATGACAACAGAGAAACTTTGAAGGTCAGATGGGGAGTATGCATACAGCTCAGCTGAGATGCTGTCAGGTAACAGCTGCATGCAGTGGATTGCCGTAGAACAGATGGAGTAAAAGGTGGGCCAAGAGAGTGTAAGGTTCCTGCATAATCTGAAAGCTTCTATACAATCGGACTCCTGTCTAGCTCCCCCTATTCCTCTAGTATTGTTCATCCCTCTTTCTCACTCCAGGCCCATTGGATTTCATTCAGATCCTCATCTTCCATACTTCTTCTGGTCACAGGGCCTTTGCATGGGACTTCACTCCACTGAATCATTGTAACTTTACCTCTTGACTCAGTTTATGCCAACGAATACACACCACTGATTTAGGAAAGTCTCCCTCACCTCACTGACAAGGGTGAGCTTCCCTAAAAAATTCTCAGATTCCATGCATTTCATTCTTGTAGTACTTTGTTATCATTATAAATTTGCAAATTTTGCATAATTAATTAATGGCTTTGTTCCCCTCCTCTCTTCAAAAACTTGAAGTTTTCACAAAAGTGAGGGAACCAGGCAACTTTGGGCCCACTGTACCTCTAGTATCCAGCATGCCACCTGGCTCTCGACTTGCACTCGATAAATATGGAATAAATGATTGAATGATAGCAAACTCCTGCAGTTATTTCTGGCTATAATTTTTCTCTTTCTATTCTTGTTTTTTTTCATTCCCCAGGCAATTTGAGTTCAGATTCTAATAACTAGTATCAATTAGAGGTAGGCGATGAGGGATATTTTTTAGCTTCCATCACCATGTCATGAGGACTTTTACAGGTAAGAGAAAATTTCAGAGCCATTTTAAAGTCTTCCACATCTTCCTAAACTTCTTCATCCCACTGGTTGAAATCCTTTTTTTTTTTCAAGCAGTGTTCTGTCATATAAAATGCCAGAAGAGGATTCAAGCATTATACCAAAACATAAGATTTATTCACAAATCATAGAAAGAATACAATGCTTTATAGGAAAGAGAATCCCCCAAAAAGTGGCCCAGGCCACCTCAGGGGCACCAATCCAAATCCCTAGCAGGCTAGTCAGGATGAAAGCATAGTCTCCACACAGGTCTCCTGTTGAGCACCACACCCCACACCTCAGAGCTTCCTATTCATGGCAGTTAGTTAAAGTGTCTTGGCAACTTTGATCAGTAAACCTAAGAGTCATTAGCAGAAAAGAAGAACATACAGTCAAGGGGCATCACAAAGGACCACCAGACTCTAGATGTTCCATGGCAGGAATTTGGAGAGTATGTGCTAATGCTCATTATGTTTCTAAAAACAATTCAGCACTATAGACCAGGATGCAAACTCTAATCAGACTATGTAGGTTAAATTTGGACTCCTGCCACTGACTGCCTTTAAAAGCTGAGCAAATTATTTTAGCTTTTTAGGTCGCAGCCCCCTCATCCAGAAAAACAAAAATAGTAATATAACTTATCTCAAAGAGTAATTTAAAAATTCAAGGAAACAGCACAGGGCACATTATAGGCATCCAATAAATGTTAGCCATTGTTGTTCTGTTTAGTTGTTGGCTGCTTTCTCCTTCCCCATAATACACACCTCAATATATAGGTTTATATAGCAATCTCCCAAGGGTGGCTTCCCTGCCTACCTCTCAAATGCCATCAGAGATGGGCTACATCTTGAGGTTCTGTAGAGGGATAAAGGAACTGCCAAATTATCTTATATTCAGACGGAGAGGTTTGAATCTCATATCATCCTTGAAGACACAAAGCAGAGGGCATCCATGGAGGAGTAGAGGAAACTTCTGGAATGTTCTTAGGGAACAATGAATGAGTGTAATTTCTCCAACATTACATGCAAAGCAAATGCCTTTACTGTTTCTCCTAGAGTCACTTTTTTTTTTTTAAGGTTTTATTTATTTGAAAGAGATAGCATATATGAGTTGGGGGACGGGCAGAGGGTGAGAGAGAGAATCTCAAGCAGACTCTGCCTGAGCACAGAGCAAGACTCGGAGCTTGATCTGGCGACCCTGAGGTCATGACCTGAGCCGAAATCAAGAGTCGAATGCTTAACTGACTGAGCCACACATGTACTCCTGGAGTCAGTTTTTTTGTTTGTTTAAATGGTTAAATGAAATGTTTCTAGGTGATGGATATAGATATTGATTTCTTAAAGACCAGACTTTCCAGTACTCAGGATACTTCGTCCCCATGGACTCTACAACTCCCTCATCAACATTCTGTTCAAAACCACACCTCTGGGCCAGCTCCTGCAGACTTTCCCACAAGTATTGAATGCTCCTTCAGGGAAAGGAAGGTGAAACAGACAGGGGTGGGGGGCAGTGAGGAAAGATGATGAAGCAAGTAAAAGCACTGAAGATGGGATTTTCTTTAAAGGACAAGACAAACAGCAAAATCCCAAGAAGAATCAAATAAGTGACCTTCCTTTTATTTTAAATCTGTATATACCAGACCAACACAGAAGCTTCTGCGTAATTGGAGACAAGACATAACTATCCTCCTGGATTGCATTGGCATTCTTATCTAATAAATCACTTCCTTTTCCTCAGAAGTAGCAGCCTCAATATTATTCTTTATAGTCTGCTCTATCAAGATTGTTGAAGATTTCTTAGCCCACCTGCCAGTCTGCATTCTAGGATATATAGAAGAGAACATCTCAAACTTTTTTGAATTTTTGAAAAAAAAAAACTTTTTTTCCCTATTTTTCATTTCTTTCAAGTTAAGCTGAAGACTCAAGGAGCAGCCTAGATGTGATAAGTTGTGGAAAGCACCATGACCAGACATCACTTCAGGGATGCTTGAAACCCAGAAGAACACTATGTACTCTGGTGTATTCATTTCCTGTTGCTGTTATAACAAATTACCACAGGGCATCTGATGGTTCAGTCAGTTAAGCATCTGCCTTCTGCTCAGGTCATGATCTCAGGGTCCTGGAATGGAGTCCTGCATTAGGCTCCCTGATCAGCAGGGAGTCTACTTCTCCCTCTCTCTTCTGCTCCTTCCCCTGCTCATACTCATGCTCTCTCTGTCTAAAATAAATAAAATCTAAAAAAATCCCGAAAACCAAAACAACTACCACAAACTTCATGGCTTAAGACAACATGAATTTATTTTCTTATACTTTTGGAGGTCAGAAATCTAAAATTAAGGTGTACGCATCAGGGAGGAATCTGTGTCCCCACCTTTTCGAGCTTATGGAGGTTGCCTGCACTCCTGGGCTCACAGCCCCTTCTTATCCATCTAAAAAGCATATCTCTCCAAACTGATTCCACTGTCACAGCTAGTTTTTCTGACTTTGACTGTTTTGTCCCTACTTGTGATTTCATCATGTCCATCCACATAATTGAGGATAATTTTCCTTGTCCAAAACCCTTCACTTAATCACATCAGCAAAGACCATTTTACCATGTAAGGTAACATAGTCAGAGAGATTCCAAGGATTAGGACATGGACATCTTTGAAGGGCCATTACCCCATCTACTCACACCTTGTATCAGCACACCTCTCTCCTAAGTAAAGGCAGCCTTCATATCATATCATATCATATCATATCATATCATATCATATCATATCATTTCATTTCATTTCATTTATTATTTCATACATAGTATGTTCTATGAACATGTATGGAATGTGCATGTCTTAAAATTGAGTATTTAATAATATGTAACTGGAAATACAGGAGCTTATCTGACCCCTGATAGCTTAAAAATAAAGTGAAATAAAATCCTTAATCATACCACACATTTTGGACACAGTCTTCAATGATGTGTATCTAGCATCACATACATTTTTCTTATTCTTTTTCCACAATTAAAATCACAATTGATTGGCTTAAGTCTGGTGAGCATCTAATTGAGCATAAGGGCATCTAATGATATCTACAATTGTTTAAGTTACATCCATTTTACAAGACTAATACTTTCAATTTCTCCTTTTAGATTACAAAAAATAAGTACACAGCAAAAACTTATTCAAATAATTCCACAGTACCACATTTCTGCTGAAACTGAACTATATTGCCCAATAGGCAGGCAGATGCATGATGACATATTTAAAAGTATCTATTCATCATCAATGAACCAAAGTCCAAAATCAGTTTATGAAATGCACATTAGCAATGTCAGTTCTAATGAGATAAAATTAAAGGTTTTCTAAAGTAAAATTTGTATATGGATGGAAATAGGAGACATGAAATAGTTTATTGCTATTGTTTTTGCTTAATTTGGTTCCCCTTGTTGGGCAGAAAGCCATACAAAACATTGCCTCTTTTCTCTGGTAAAACACCAGTAGTCTTGGACTGGGGCCGTTTACATAATCATCATGAAAACAACTAACTTAAAATAGTATTTCCTTTAACACTTAAGGGACAGTTATTTGACAAAAATTGACATTGTTGAAATTAGTATTAGTGTGTGCTCCCAAGAGAACCTATTTTTTTTTTGAGAACCTATTTTTTTTTAATGAAAACTGGTAATAATAGGTGGAGTTCCATTTAAATATTCACTGGAGCCTGTATCTAAATCTAGGTGCTTTATTATAACACAAATAGAAGGTAAAGCTCTCCTCACACCATTTAAAAATATCCTCTCTTTAAACACAATTGTAAAAAAGGTGTAAAAGTAGTACTTACCTCAATAGATGGAATGAGGACCACATGAGATAATATATATGAAATTCACAACCAGCACCTGGTAAATCTTCAATAAATCTTAGGGTTTTTTTTTATTAAGCAATAAAAAAAAATAGGCCACATGTATGGAAGAAATCATTGATTCTACTCTTTTTGAATCCATTAATTGCCGTACACTTCTGTCTGTGATATTACCTGTCCCACCATTGTTTCCCAGCAGGGTCCTCGAGGCACATCTGCAGGATGCACAAAAAAAGGTGGTCCTGTGGTATTTCCAGTAAGTGATGCATTATAGGCCTTGATCATGTTGGCTTCCCAGAGGGTAATATTGGCCTTTACCAGTTTTTCCTCTTCAATCTAGAATGCAAAGTGATGGAAACAAAGATGGAGACATCACAGATTTCAAAGGCATTTCTAGCAACCTGGAGACTGGGAATGTAACACATGGATGCCAAGAACAATCCAGATATAATACTTACCTTGTTGTTAATCTCATCCATCAAGGCAAGAATAAATACATATAAGTTGCCCAAAAGCAGAGCAAAAATGCGTCCCAGTAACCATTTCAGAGCGATGAGGGGATGGTAGTCTTCCAATTCAGCAAATAAATCAAAAAGTGTTGGACAGAACATCCCCAGGAGGGACATGACCATGTTCATCTACAAGGAGATACAAGGTATTAACTAAGTTAATGGTATCTGAAAAATAATTGCTTTCTTCCAGAATTTTGCAAGATTGCAGCTAGGTTTCCTTGATCTTTTGTAAGACTAAAGAAGAGTATCTCACATACTTTTAAAATTTGATTTTAATAAAACAACAAAAGAAAATATTCAACTCCCATTCCCAAGGTGTGCTTGTATATGAACTTCTATATGTGTCAGTAATAACAATTTATTTCCTAGTATAATAAGGGAGGTAATTTCTATCACTTTCTATTCAAAGAACACATACTATTGTACATAGGAACTGATTCCGACATGGTGATACACTTTGCAACAAGATTTCCAAAGGAAAGGGAAAATTATCTGCTTGAAGAATGAGGTCCAAACTGGAAATACAAATTTGACAATTACCAGCATATGGGCTGGTTCAATCAGTTGGAGTAAATGAGTGCCCCGAGATGGGCTCAGGCCTAATTCTGGGGAATACACCCAATTAAGGGGGAAAAAAAAAACAAGAAACGAAAAACAAAACAATGGGTTTATCAAAGAAAACAGGACATTCAGAGAAACAAAAGTAGACAAAGGATGATTATCAAGGCCAAGGTAGGAAAGTTCCAGGAATGAAGAACTGTTTTATGTCAATGTGTTGAGGGAGAGCGGAGAGAAAAAATACAAAAAGTAGCAAATATGTGTCTTTATCTCCTGACATCTTTATATCTATAATATTAAGCTAAATTAAATCAGGGAAAAGAATCCAGCGCATGTACTATTTGTGTGATGGTGAAAAAGCCTCCTTAAAAAAGATTTTGGGTAGCCTTGGCAAGGGCCTTTCCTAAATATCTGGTTCAAACTGTCACCACTAAGCCATTCCTATTGTCATTTCTTGATTCCATGTTTTGAATGATTACAACTACTGGAATGTATTGAGAAAATAATTGTCAATATGGTCTTTCCAATTTTTACTAAGAACATTATATGAACATGACCAAAATGGCCTGAAAATCAGCCGGCATAATATAAAATCAGCATGATACAATTTCAGCCTAATGTAAAAACTTGGCAGATCCTGTGCAATCTTTTATAAGGTAAATTTAAATTTTGTTTCATCAAAAGTATAAAGTTATTCATGAATCCCCATTATTACCTTTGTTGGCCTTTAGGACTCAGAGTCTCCTAAAATGGGTATTAAACAGACTCTTACATAAAATGATTCTTCTACCTAATGAAGATCAACTACCTACCCTTTACTATGGCTCCCTCACACAAAAATATGATCGCTATGAACCACGGACCAAAGTGGCAGGATAATTTTGTCTATAATAGCAACTATCGCAACTATAGGAAGAAACTTTGAAAACAAACTTGATAAATGCTTTGAGGTTCTCCTCTGTTTTAAATAAAGGAAATCACTCTACCTAATGACTTTATATAGGTTTCCATAAAATGACTGTGCTGTTATAATCTCTTAAATGTATGGTCTCTCATCTCCAGTATTACCACTTCTGAAATACCTAGAACATTTCCGTTTGGAGCCTTTTGTTGTAAAGAGGTTATATTATAGTTTGCCCAATATACTTCTAGAAAATTCTATGCTTATAAGGATTTTCTTAATCTTTTTGGTCTACTAGGCTCTGCAGAAGTTTCAGTGTGGGAAATCTACACTTCCCACAGCCTAAATCTATACATACTTTGAAAATGCCTAGTTGAAAATGATGCCACATGTATGCCAGAACATTTTATGAAAGGGAACAGGCCCTAGCAACAACACATAATGATTTCCTTATTATAAATATCTAAATTTCCTCATTCTAAATATCTGACCTCGTTCCTCTGAGCTGCTAAATGGGCACATATCTTGAAGACAAATCACAATCAGATTTAATTCTGGGCAAAGAGCAGGCCTTCTTCATTTGAATATCCCTTGGTGGGAGAGGAAATAAGGCAAGGGGAGATGAAGGGGGAAAATGTGCAGCAAGGCTGCTAGGGAGAAGCAGAGAGAGTCCCAGAGTTGCTGAAAGTGGAGGAGGCAATCTGAATGTCTCCAGTGAGATACACATAGAAGCCAAGGACTCTATCATTGCTGCTTCAAAGAATTCAGGCATCAACTGGATCTTTCAGTGATAGATGCAGAGTCTCCAGAGAAAGAAACATAGAGTCAGGGAAGGAGTATTGGCCTCGAAATCAAGATCCCGAGGTTTCAACTCACTCTTCTCCATGATTCTGTGACCTGAACACATCAGCTTCTCTCCTAATGCTCATTAACGACAGCTGTAAAACATGCTGGTTGGAATATATGTGTTCTAATACCTCTTCCAACCCTAACTTTCCATAAAGTTAGAGTTCCACAAAATGAAAAACAGATAATAGACAGATCTGGAAATAAGGCTAGAGTAGAGTGGAAAATGTGCGACAGGACAGCGTAGGGAAGGTAGTTTTATTTCATGTTGTGCCATAGAAGCATAACCCACACAATTTCAAAAGTCAGGTTCTAAGCACATAAAAAGCATGCAGAGACGAACTTCATTCTTTTCCCACCACCCAAGGGTGTCAGGGTCTTGCTGTGCAAATTCCTGGGATCGCTTCACAGCCCAAAAGATGAGGTATCCACTCCCGCCAAGTGTTAGAAACACGAAGAAGTTAGCAAGAAACCTCAGGAATCTGATCAAGTGCACGTTCTCTTCTACTTGGGCTGCTCTTTCCTCTATGATAGCTTCCTGTACTCGAGCAAAACAGAAAAAAAAATGTATCTGAGCTACAAAAAAGTATCATCCACTCAGAATATATTTTTGCAAACATCGAATGAGGAATGAAAATGTACACTATATCTGGAACTCCACAAGCCAGGAGGGTGTCACCAGCAAGTGAGAACAAGTGAGAGAAGGAAGGAGTATTCTCACAACTTCTGATTGATCTAATACTAGGACAATCTTCTTTCTAAATTCTCTTCTGGTATGGCTTTTTTTTCTTTTCTTTTTTTTTTTTTTTTGAAGCTACAAAATAATACTTAAGAGTCATTTTAAATATTGAGCTAGGTTATTCCTGTAAATAATTAGTAAGCATTGTTCTATTATTTAGACTACCTGAGTCTGATTACTAATGGTCTCCTGTTTCAAGCCAGTGGCATTATTTTTATTACCAAATTTAGAGAAGAAATGGTGCTGTCATGGGTCATCAGATATTTTCCAATCTCAATCAGAACCCTGCCCGGATCCCGGTAGGCAGAAATGATGAGTTCATCTTTCCTTTAATTGTCAGGATATTTCGCTAGCTGAACCATATGGAATGGCTCCCATTTCACTCTTAGAAACCCAAAGGCACAGTTCCTGAAGTTGATATTTTTACCTTAAAGTTCATGGTGATGGAATTGAATTTATTGTCTGCTGTTTCTGGATTGCCAATCAGATAGTCCCAGCTGGTGAATACCTTCCAGCTGAAGTTGAACGTGTTGTCATCACCACCCCCATCGTCACCGATATTTTTGGTCATTCTGTAAAAACATGGAGTTTAAGCCAGCTCCTCCCCCCACACACAAAAAGAAAAGGAAAGGAAGTGGCAAAATATTGCAATTATAGGTAGATTGGAGAAGCAATATCCTGAAAGCATGTATTTTCAAACAGTTTATTCTTAAAGCAAAAGTTTACCTCTAAATTTTGGTTTTGTGTTAATTTTTTTAAGCTGCTCATTTTCCAGGCCTTTCAAGATTAAAAAACCATGAAGCATTGATGAGTTTAACAATTAAACAGGTCCTATAAAAATACATATTTTGAATATATATATATAAAATATATAATATGATATAATATAATATATAATATAATAAATATAATAATATAATAAATAAATATAATAATATAATAAATATATATAAATACATATTTTGTGTATATATATATATACTTTCTTTTTGCTTGGAGTACTTAACAGTTTATTTCAGTGGTTAGAGATCCATATTCCACTAACTACACTTCCTTTCTTTTCTCCTTATCACTATAAATAGCAAAATTAAAATTTCTTATGACACATATTATAAAATGATCCCATAAGATTTTGATTTTTTGAATATTATAGTGATATGGAACCAAAAAAGAAAGAAGCACAATGACATAAAACTGACATTATAGGTTGGCAGGCATCTCTGCGGTGGCCTAAGTCTCCTGCTATTAGCTCTACTCCTTACAGAGGTTTATATATTTTAAAACGGTTAATGGGTTATGAAAAATAACCCAAAATAACTCTCCCTTACATCAGTCTATCCCTTTACCCTTTGAAATGGTGTTTATGTATATCACTATATTTGCCCCTTCTCAACAACTGAGCAAAAGGTCAAGGTGGTTAATATTATTCTCTTTTTACAGATGGGGAAGCTAAGGGTTAACATTATGAAGTGATTTACTGGAAGTTACCCAGCAGTTAACCACAGAGTAGGCCAAGGGTTTAGGCTATCTGATTTCACTCTGGTGCCCATGTTAGGACTTCATGAGATATGCTGAATCACATAAAATGCCTTTTTGTGGATTAGAAGGGGTTGAAATCAAAGATTTCTAATGGTTGAACCAGGGGAGAAAATTGGTTATTTGATTGATACACCACCATCCATTTCTGCACTGTCACTGAGCAAAGGGCATGATTTCAAGCAAAAATGGATGCTTGACAGATTTAAGTTTTGAATGGAGCTTCACTGGTCAAATTGTGTAACTGTAGACAGTCTCCCAGATAAGGGAGCATGAGCTGGGCAAACAAATTGGGAACACCCAGCATGTGAGAATCAACATGAAGGAGAGTGGAATGCTAAAAGGAGTAAGGAAAGATCCCGAAGACAAACTGCCCATTCCACATTTTTGTTGAGAGGCAGCCCTGATATCTATTAAATGTTCCATGGACATTGGATTTGTTCCATGGATTATTTCAAGGAGGCTATAGTTTTGAACCACTGTGTCTATGAGAAGCAACCTCAGTATTATTTGCTTTGTTGGGAAGTTGTAGAAAGCAATTGTTGCATTCATGCCTTTGCCTCGACCTCTTGCATTGGACCCCAAGTTTGCATCTCTGTTAACAAGCCGAGGTTATTCGGTCATTTTGTGGATGCATGAGAAGGTTTTTAATAAATCAAATAAGTGCCTCCATAAATCCTCAGCCAACAGGGTCACTGGAATGTAGCCTCTGCTAAAATGAAAGTCAGGAAGAGGAGGGGGGTTGAAAGGAAGGTAGAAAGCAACTCTCTAGAAGCTCACAGAATAACCCCACTATACAAGAGCAAAAAAATTATAGTAAGGGCTATACTAAATAGTATGTATTACATCCTTGAGAAATAATAAACTGCAGCAAATATTTGGCTGCAAAAGATAACATGTAATATGTGGATTATATATCTTTATGAAAATATATATATTAATTCTATATTGGCCACAACCACTGTTTCGTACTTAGTTACAGACTGTTTCATCAACTGAGCATCACGAGGGCAAGGATTTTATTTTGTTCATTGTTAAATGCTCAGACACTAAATAGTACCCCAGTTAGCCCACAGTAATTGCTCAATAAATAAGTATTAAATAAATAAATAAGTATGTGAACTATGATTCTGGAAATCATAGTGCTTGACTGATGGACTGAGATAGAAACAACCCTCAGAAGACCTCTGCAACATAACTGGCAGCCTTGATTTTAGTTTTGCCAAATCAGAATGGTTTAAAGACCAGAAATAGCATAGATTTTGGAATGTGGTCGTACTTTTACTAGGTAGACAAGATACCTCATATTTAGGATCTCTAGCTACATTTGGACAGGTAGATGATTATTGTGGATGTGGGTCTATGTCAAGGCTTTTTTCAAGTCCTGAAAGGTGAAAAGTAAGTATGACAGTATTCTCTGGTAGAACCACTACGTTTGGCAGAGACAAGGCACAAACTGTGTCACAGATTGGTCCAAAGAGCTCCTGTTCGGGGTGACCTGGACTCTTAGTCCTTTCCTATGATGGAGCAAAGGGCAAGCTAACCTTGTTCATGGTCAAATAAAAAGATCAGGACATTGATAGATGTCTCTTAAGATTTCAACACTAGCTCAGAGAATTGGGTAATGGATGACAGAGATTTCTCATGGCCCCAGATGCAGGTTTCTGTCATCTTTAAACAGGGTGTCACACGTACACTTCAGGCAGGGAAGGCAGGGAAATCTACTGCAGCTTCATTAGTTCCCCAATGAAATTCTCCATGCTCTAGTAAATTTCTCCCAGACAGACCATAATTCTGCAGTTGATCATGGTGGTTTCATCGGTGGCCATTCATATTTGCTGTCTTACACAGCTGATTTTTTTTTTTTGGTTGAGTGATTATTCTGATTCTCTCTCTCTCTTTTTTTTTTTTTAATGGACAGAGAACAACAGACTCTGCCTATTGAGCTGATTCTACAACTTGCAAGCTTCTCTGCACACAAAGAGAGGGGCTAGCAGCTTGTTTCCCTGTCTTGTTTGCAACACTGATTCATACCTTGAAGTTCAAAAGGTGAATCTTCAAAATCTGCTTACACACGGGGTAGGTGTGCAACCCTGTGAGATGATCCAAAGGCCTGAGCTTGTGTTCAACCCTTTTGTTTGGGGAATGTCATTGTCTAACATTAGTGTCAGTATTAAAACTACTTTATCTCTTACAGACTCAGTACCCCCTAGATATAAAACAGAATAAAACAGAATAAAAATGATTGTCCAGTAAATGAATGCTTCCATTCAATTCCAGAAATCATTGCTTGGTTCCCATGAGACCAATGAGACTTACGCTTTAAGGACCACCAGAAAGCTGTATCCAATGCACATGATCCCCACCAGAAAATAGGAGAGTGGCAGCCTGAAATTCATCCATCCAATTGTTCGTTTATTGTCGTAATAGCCATAAAAGAGGACGGAATATTGCGCCAAGCCCTAAAATCCAACAACAAAACCACTTAGCAGATGCTAGGAAGAGTAACTCAAAAGATTGACTTTCAAGAGAAACAACAAAATGGCATTCATTTTCACACTTCAATGTTGAGTCCCATCATTTTTGCTTCGTAGAGCAAATGTTTCAGCTGCCACTTTAATTGGGCAACCTCTCGGTTTATCCAAAACTCGGGGACTTCTGAACTGGCCAAATTTTCAACCAAATACAGGCTTGCTCCACTGTGGAGACATTACCGTGAAGTGCCCATTGATGGAAACATCAAAACATACTTCATGGTGTCATTAGATTTATAATTTTAAAAGCTTGCTTAACATTTGGGGAAGGGCTGAAATGTGCTTCCTCAAAATATGGCAGTTTTCAACTTCCCATCCCCCGAGCCACAGTCAGATTACTTCCCCTGGAACAATAGAGGCCTGTCTCAGCTCACAGAGCGCAAAGGTGAAAAGCAGGTGAGATATTATGGGAACCAATCTGCACAACCTTGGACATGTCAAGACTATTAGAGCATCCTCCCACAGCAAGCATGTTTATGCATGTGATTACATGCTCTTTCCTTAAAATTATATGCCAGATAATTAGAATCACCAACTCCCCAAAGGCACCTGAGTAACCCTCTTTACACTCAGAACATTGGCATATTCTGATGATCTTTCTTTTATCATGGTCTTCATCTCTCTCTTCTCAAATTCACTGTTTTTCATGTTCAGTTTTGAAGTATGTTTCTGTATTACTACATATCCACTTCCCCAGCTTCCCTCTGATTTTGTCTTTCTGGCAATAACTTGAAATTACTATGTTTTATGAAATGAGACAGTAATAACTTGCCAATGTGAGGCCTCCTCTGGAGATCAAGTGAGTCACCCTTGAATCTTAGAAAGTCCAGTTGGCTACTTTTAGCATCATTTATACACAGCCGGAGACTTTAAGGCCCACAGCTAAAGAAAGCAGAAGAAGTGGGGAGGCAGGGTGGAAGAAGAAGAGGAAAAAAAATCCCCTGGATGCTAATTCCCAGAGGAAAACTTAAGGTAAGCAATTTAGAAAATTGCCTTAAACAGAGATCATGCCTAGCTCAAAACAGAGGCCAGTAAAGATCTGGAGTAATTATTGCTTTTGAAATTTGCAGCAAGTTTATGTTTTAATACTGTGTAAGAATTAGCAGGGAAAAAAGTATCCAGAAAAATCTCAGAAGAGCTCATGAGCTTTGAATAGGGTCTGGATGGAATGAGAGGGATGTAGGCAAAAACTGAAGGGCTTCCCTGCACTGCACCTGGCTTTGCATATTTTCAGCTCAAGAAGAAAGCAATCCTACCCAAATATGGGGCTAAAGAACTAGTAGAAACCTCAGACTGGGGAAAGAAAGCATGTGGACCGATCTCATGCCCCAAATAAGAAACCACATAGAGGGGCACCTGGGTGGCTCAGTGGCTGAGTGTCTGCCTTTGGCTCAGGTCATGATCCTGGGGTCCTGGGATCGAGGCCCATATCAGGATCCCCGTAGGGAGCCTGCTTCTCCAGAGCTCTGCCTGTGTCTCTGCCTCTCTCTGTGTGTCTCTCATGAATAAATAAACAAAATCTTTAAAAAGAAGAAAGAAAGCACATAGAGAGGGATTGGTCACCTGCCCAAAACCCAGAAATCATCCCAGGAGAGTGATAATAGGTACAATCTCCTGCACCCAGTTCAATGACATCTTGTTTCACATTTATCAGTTAAGGGCTTTGCTTTCTCTCGGCCATTTTAAGTCCAATCTCCTCTACTCTGTCCTGAGATTTCCGACTGGCCTTCCCATCTCAGAGCAACAACAACAGAGCGTAGTTAAGTACAAGCATTTTCCTCTTGTCTGGTTTAAAGATATCCTAAAGTGTTCATTTTTTCTCCCTAAGTACAACACATATCATTTTCTGAACACCTCCATTTTTCCCTGCAAACAATGCTCACCTCATTTCCATGCCTCTATCCCAATGCTTTGTGACAATGGTTGTAGCAACATCAATCAATAAATTTTGTTGAGCATCTAGCATTTGCTAAACATGTTCCCTCATTTCAGAATCCTTACACAGATCCTGTGAAATTGCTCCTGTTAGGAGCAATGAGTTTTCTTCCACTCTTAGTATTGTCTTCCATGAAGAGTAGATTCATAAATGTAACACCCCAGCTTCTCCCCACTTCCTTATGCTGTCCCCAGGGAGAAAAAACTAATCCTATAATAGAGCATGGAGAAAAAAATGGGGATGGTGCAAGCTACCTCTCTTCCCCATCCTGAGACAGCACACATTGTGCCCTACCCCTGGAGGAGGGAACGCTGTCCTGGTCTTGGGCTGCTGTGTAGAAAGTTCTGGCTGTGAAGCTCACTTGCCCATAGAAAGGTGCCACATTCTTTAATATTGGCTTTAACAATAATAAATAATGGTTATTATTTATAACAATAAATAATAAAGGTGATATGTTGACCTCCATCTGCCTAATGCTTTGTCTTGTTTCTGGTTAGCTCACAACCTGGTTGAACAAAGTAGGAGGTGTATCTACCATGACTCCCCCATTGAGCAAAGACTCAATGGCCCTATTCCTACTTTGCAGATGAAGAAACCAATCTTTAAAGAGGTTAAGTAACTTGTGTACACTCACATAGCTAGCAAGTGACAGTCTGAACTTGAACTGAGTCTGTCTGATTCAAATCCATATACTTCTTAACTGCTGTGCTCTACTACTTCTCCTGAAGCTTTGCCTTCCACCCTTTGTATCATGCTAATGCCATACCCTCCCAGTAAAACAAAGAAACAAGAAACCCTACCAATCCAGCGGGGCCTTCTCTGACATACTCCCCTGGATTGAACCATGGTGATGCCAGGGCCTCTTGAGAAGGACCTGAACACCCCTTCTGAAGACTTCAAAGGGCCTCATCTCCATGTACTTCAACATTACAACTTGACATCATTTTCTAGTTCATAATGGCGGTACTGGGATTAAAAGACAACTCCAAAACAACATGAAAGGAGAACGCAGATGGATAAAAAGCGTCTGGTGAGCTTGTTAGGTTAGCACAATAGCTACAGTGCCAGCTGGCTTATCTGGTGTATGTACATTCAATGGCTGGCACTTCATAAATATTAGACGGCAACCCAAAGGGGTAAGGTTCAGTTTTGTTTTGTTTTGTTTTTCTTTGTTTTGTTTTTGAATCCTGATTATTTCACAAAGATTTCTTTAGTTTGCCTATTCCTACATGTACAGTTAAGCATGTAAATGAAAGAGGCACTACTGAAGAACTCAATTTTAAAAAGCTTTATCCAATCCATCATAGCAGCATATTGAAGGGTGACTTTAAACAGTCACTCCCCCTTTTACCCTAGGGGGCCCCCACATTCCACGCATCTTTGCCTCTCCCTTAAAACTCCAACAGTAGACATCTGGAAGTGACTGCAATAGCAATGATTCCCAGCCTAGCCAAAGTTCTATTCAGTTTCTATGTCAGCGTCCATGGCTTTCCCTGTGGGAGCACTCTCCCACCCCAAAATCTGTGACAGAGAAGCCACAGTCAGAGCCAAGTTTCAAATGAGCATGAAACATTCCCATTCAGCTCTGAGTTCCATCCTTGCGCATCGTCTATTAAGATTCTAATTTCTGTTTGAGTGCTGTAGCTCATCTAGCTCATAGTCATCGACACATTTCCCCAAGAAAGAGAATGTTTTGATGATGTCGCTAGAAATCAACTCATATATTTGTTTATCTCACTAACTTTTATTGAGAATTTACTATTTGCCAAGCACTACGCATAGATGGAGTAAGATACTGGATGGCAGAGGGCCCTTAAAAGGTTCTTATGAAAAATATCATCTTCGTAAGTATTTGTCACCTGAAATTATATTAGACCTCCATCCCTTTGGTGTTTATCATAACTACAAATAAATAGTTACTGCAAAACACAACATTCCATCCCCGGGATGGTAAATGAGTTTCAGCGTCCTTAACAACACTTTTCAGTTTGTAGTAACCACCAAAGCACTATTTCGTACAAAAAAAAAAAAAAAAAAAAATCTTGAAGTCAAAACTGGTGGAAAGGAAGACATAATTTCTGACTATGCCTACTGAGCATATGTAAGGGATAGTGGTGCCACAGCATGGGGTATGTTCCTACCTTTCTCTGTACGGGTACCAGTCATTTATACTTTAGTGTTAAAGTTGCAAGTATGAGTGAAAGATAGAACATGGCATCACCTAATATCTGATAAAGTGGACAGAATCAAGGAGTGAGAAGGCTAACAACACCCATTGCAAACCTCAACTGACTTCAAAGGACACCAGCCAGGCTGGTACCTCGGTGTACCTGCTGAGATCCTGCTCTGGCCACCTTCTTTCTCTCTGCCCAGACTCATTAAGCTTCAGCCTCATGCTTTTCACTCACCTCTGAGTTTCCTTTCCTTTTGCTACAACCCAGATCTGGAGATGTAAAACTGACGCTCTACCCTCTTAGCTAGGGAGCATGGAGATTACAAAGAGGAAGCTGGGCTGAGCTTTAGCAGAACTTCTAGTTTCCAATAGATGGAATTAACTACCTGTCTCCAGGACGGAAGTCCATGAGCTCTGGCCCTCAAGAAGCTGTGAGAGGACAGTTGCTTTTCGTGCCTATCCATAGATCAGCACCCTTGTTCTTCTGCCTTCTTTCTAGAGAGCTGCCATGGTTGGTGCCCCATACCCCTTTCTGGCTTGTGGATACTGTGCTCTCTCTGTCAGGGCTCTCTCCTTTTCTTGTCCCTCCAAGAAATGAGCATTTGAGTCAGGTATCCTGAATAGGCATTTAAGGAATGAAGTGTTTATTAAACATCTACCATGTGCCAGGCATTGTGCTAGTGCTTTACACACACAACCTCGTTTATCTTTAATGCCAGCCTGCTAGTTAGGCGTTAATTCTATTATTTGACACATGACAATTAAGAGGCTCAGAATGGTTGTCTAGTATCTCACAGGGACTATGTGGCAGGACTCAGACTCAGGTCTGTCTAAATCCCATGACTGAGTTCTTTTCATTATGCAACTCTACATTTTAAACTACACTGACTTCTGTAAAGAGCATTTCCATTTGTCTTCTTTGTGCCGTGGTCCACAACTAGCACTAATGCTGGGAATTCTAGATAGAGGCCCAGTGCCTGATACACATCTTATTTGATTGGATATCCCACAGAACCCTTTTGCTCAAGAGGTTCCCCCAAACCTGCTTCTTCCTTCTATCTCCTAACCCATCTGTCACTTCAGTCAGAAACCTGGATATTCCATTATCCTTCCATTTTCACCCCTAAGTCACATGCAGTTACTAGCTTAGTCCTGTAGTTTCTGCCTCATGATCATGTGTGACACTGATCTCTTCTCTGTACACCACTGCCATTCACAGGCTTCTCTTCCTCCATCTTATTCTATGTTCAACTAAGTCCCATTCAGTACTCACAAGATTCACAAAGAATCTTCTAAAGGGTAACTGACCACATTTCCATCCTACTTCAAAACTCTGTGCTCCCCACTGCCCATAAAGTCTGACTCCTTAGCATAGTGAACGAGACTGTCCTCCTTGATTAGATACCTTTTTTGTATGACACACTGATCTGTAAGTATGCAACTTTCTCCCTAAATACCAGCTTTGCTCAATCACTCATGGGTATTGAGTGCATGAGACCATTTCCTGCCTCCATGCCTTTGTGCATGTGGGTTCCACTATTTGGGATGCTGTTCCCCTCTATCTTCCCCATTTCAGAGCCTAGTTTATTTCTACTTTTCCTTTAAAACCTGTTCAAACTACCTCTGTAAAGCCTCTACTGACCTCTAGACCAGAACCACTTGTTACAGGGAAATGGTCATTTCCTTCAGGGGTACAGAGCTCCAGTACACGAAACACTCCCCAGGACCCCACTGTCCCTCTACTGACTCTATCCCAGGGTAAGTATAGTGACTTCTCCAATTAATATTTTTGGAATGAACTAGCTGTACTTGCCTAGCCCAAATATGACTTCCTTCCTGTAGGGAAAAGCTTTCCCAGGTTAGATGGACTATTGTGGAATCCCATATTAGCAAGGCCATTTGTCAGAGTCTCAGATTAGTGCTCCAATTTGGCCTGCCGGAAGTAAAGAATGTGAAGTTCTGGTGTCCATCTGCCACTCCTTTCAAACAAATTATTCACAACTCAGATGGAAAACAGAGTTATTGCTTACTAGGTCCTCTCAGATCTCTAGGAAACTAAACTCTAGTAAAGTGTAACACTGAACCCTCCCTCCCTAATGCCTCCATGTGCCTGGGCCATGTATCTCTTAGCTTGAGATCCTCACATTGTTTGGCAATTGTTCATTTGCACAGCCAATTAAACCAAAAGGTCCCTTGGGCAGGGAAAATATATTAGTTATCTTTGTATTCCTAGCATCTCACATTCAATTTATGTTTGCAGAATGACTGGATGAACAGAAAAATTGCTTCTGGTGGTCATTAGTGATCCTCTGTGAGATTAAGCTCATTCAAATGATCATCTAAACCACCTTTTTTTTTTTTCTGTTTTTCCTCACTCTGCTACCCATTTTAATAAAAGAGAGTAAATCATTCAAGACAGTAACATGATTATAACAATCTTATGTTGGAATTTAATGAATAAAAACACCAAGAAAGTGTCTGACAGACACTAAAGCTGCCAAAACTCCCTAATTTTTTCAACTGTCTAATTGCCTAAAACTCTTATAAAATAAGAAAATCTCAGTGCTATAAAATGAGCTTCTACATATAGTTTCTTCCCAAATGGGAAAAATGGTCTTTTATTTCACGAGGTAAAGATTAAAAACATTATATTACAGGGTTTTGTTATTCAATTAACTTCTGATCTTCTAAATCTGCCTACTAATTCTTTGAAGTAATGAAAAATGAGGCATCATAAAATCATATAGAAAGAGAAATGTATGTGGTTATATGGACACAGCCTGTTCTAGGAATTACCTTCCCTTACTTCATCTATTTTAAAAAGAGTTTTTGAACAAATGAAAAAAAATATAGAGAAAATAAACTACTTGAAAAAAAATGAAGTTCAGAAAATTTCATTTCTATATAAGTAGCATATATTTTATTTCAAACATTAAAGTCAATGAATATAATTTCAAGTACAATTTATAAGCAAGTATTATTTATTGGAGATACATGATGCTGGAACATGGGGTAAAGTTTTTACTGAGTTGTTTTCAAGTATTTTCAACTTTCAGTAATCTATTGTTATAGTAGACATATCAGACTCATCATCTGGTGCTATTTGTTTATATTATGCGACAATTTAATAGATTGTGAAATTCTAATCTGACTCAATGGCTCAACCTTTAATCTATTAGGTTGACAGCTAATATTTAGATATCAGCAAATTCCTACCAGGCAAATAGAGCTCTCTCAAACAATCTTAACCTCTCACTTACTGATATTTATTGATATATGGTACTCTTACGTATTGATAGACTCTTCCTTGGTCTCCTCAAATGTAATTTTCTCCTCTCTAATCTGTTGATCTTTTAAGTTCCAATTTTGATAATGCCACTACTCATCCACCACTCTTTTGAATTACTTTCAACTACTTTGAGAAAAAATAAACTATCACCAACTAGATTCTAGAGGGTCCCAGATGTCTTGATATACCTTTCTATCTCTGTAAGGCCGTCCACTCCGATGCTCCTTCGTCTAGTTTCGCTAACCTGCAGCCAGTCCCTGGAATAAGGCAACCTTCTCCCATAACAGGTCCTTTGATTCGCTGTCCTTGTTTTCTAGAAGGCCTCTCCCATCTCTCAAATTGGGAGCTGGTATTGACTTCTCAGAGCCCAATTCAAATGTTACTTTCTCAGAAAAATTTCCACTCTCCTTTACCTTCCTCTCTTAGGCTGTAAACCAGGTCAGGATCTCTAATATATCTAAATGCCTTTACCTTTCTTCTGTAGTACTTGGCACAGTCACAATTACATTTATTTTTGTGATTATTTGATTACTCTACTATACTTTAAGTTTCTGAGGGAAGAGACCTTGTTGGGTTTTTCTTCCCTTTGCTTAGCATCTGTCACATTACCTGGCATCTGGCAAATCCTCAATAAATGTCCACTAAATTAATTAAAAGAAGACTTGGTTCTGGGATCACATCCAAAAAAGGGATGCTATTTTCATGCTGCAACCATGACATCAGGATCCTAGACATCCCAAATTTCTGCAAAAGAGAAGGTGGGCTTTGTTTGGCCAGATGCAGCTTAAGGAAGATGTTGAAAACTGAAAGTTGTTGCTGAATGAAATAAAGCACTGATAGAAATGAAGACCTTGAGGGATCAGTTTCCCAAGTCTGTAAAATAAAAGGATACCAAGAAAGCTAAAAGCAGACCCAGAGATCTCTTTTACCACGAGCTGTAGATGTATATGAAGAAGTCCAGGAGTAGCAGATTAAGAGGCCTATGAGTGAGAGCAGATTTGAGATGCCTCTTCTTTTAATCAAACTTAATGAGCCTATTAAACCAGAAGGACCTGTACTGGATTGAGGAAATGAGCAAATATGGGACCCAGAGATGGACAGCCTTTGGATGCTGCCAATCTCAGCGCCTCAATCTTGAACAGCCCCATGATGTTCAGTAAAGTTTTCTAAGGAGTCTAACTATGGATACAAAGGAGACAATCCTTACCCCTTTCAATCATGGGACTTCTATTTCAGGGAAGAGCAATATATCTGGGTGGATGTGGTAATCTACAGGCCTAGCTTTGTCCCCAAGAGGCTTAGCAGTCTGGCTCGGGGTCATATGTCTGCCCTCACCAAGAGATTGTTTATCATCTAGGAATTCAGTCTCTGTTACATGAGGCTGAGACAATGGCAGAGGCAAAGAGGTTATGTTGGTGTATTGGAAGCTTATTGAAACTAAGTAAGAGCAGCACAGCAGCAACAGTTCTGATCTAAAGTAGAAGAACCAAGTCACATTTTCAGAGCCAACAGACCCCTATAGCAGCCATATAAGTGTGCTGCTCAGATAGCCTTCAGGAGACAGCCTCCAGATACTACTACTTTGTATCAACCAGAATGGAACATAAATGTGCTCATCCTGAGACCATGTCCTCTGCGGTGGCCCCCAGGCCATGATCCAGAATGATGAGAAATACTAGAACCAGTGATATGGGATTTCTCCAATGGATATACTTCGCTTGGAGACTCACCAGTGGCCTAGCCAAAACTTTTTCCAAAACTGTACTGCAGCCTAAGACTTCCTACTCAATCTTCCCCTCTTCTCTCCTTCACAGGAGTCTGGCCAGAATTGCTAACTGGAGACCTTCCCCACCTACTCATGCTTCCTCTCCCCTTCTATATTTTCCCCTCAAATTATCCTGAATCTAATATTGTCTTGATGTCCATTTCTTAGGAAACCTTAAATGATTTGCCTTTTAAAGAGGGCTTCCTGAAGAACCCTCATGCACTGTTGGTGGCAATATAAACTGGTGCAGCCACTACGGAAAACAGTATGGAAATTGCTCAAAAAATAAAAAATAGGGGATCCCTGGGTGGTTCAGTGGTTAAGCGTCTGCCTTCAGCCCAGGGTGTGATCCTGGAGACCCGGAATCGAGTCCCACGTCAGGCTCCCTGCATGGAGCCTGCTTCTCCCTCTGCCTGTGTCTCTGCCTCTCTCTCTGAGTGTCTCTCATGAATAAATAAATAAAATCTTTTAAAAAAATTAAAAATAAAAATACCATATGGTCCAGTAATTCCACGGCTGGGTGGGTATTTTTCTTCTTTTTTTAAAAAGGAGTTTATTTATTTATTCATGAGAGACACCAAAAGACAACAGGATCACACACTGAGCCGAAGGCTCAACCACTGAACCACCCAGGTGCCCCTGGGTATTTTTCTGAAGAAAATGAAAAAGTAACTTGAAAAGATATCTGTACCCCCATATCATTGCAGCATTATTTACAGTAGCCAAGATTTAGAAGAAACCTAAAAAAAAAAAAAAAAAAAAATAGAAGAAACCTAAATGTCTGTTGATGGATGAATGCATAAAGAAAATGTGGAGTGTGTACATATACATGCATATGTATATATATGTATATATGTGCATATGTATATGTGCATATGTGGTATTATGTATATGTGTGTATATATGTACTGTTATGTATATATGTGCATATGTATATATTATATAGATATATAGATATATAAAATGCAATATTATTCAGCCATAAAAATGGAAGGAAATCTTGCCATTTGCAATAGTATGGATGGGCCCTGGGCATTACGCTAAATGAAATAAGTCAGACAGAGAAAGACAAAGAATGTATAAACTCATTTATGTATGGAATTTTAAAGAAAAAGAAAAAGGAAAAAACTAGCTCATAGATACAGAGAATAGACTAGTGGTCACCAGAGGCAGGAGGGAGAGGATGGAAACAATGAGAGGAAGAAGTAAAAATGTATAGCTTTCCAATTACAAAATAAACAAGTCATGGGGATGCAAAGTACAATAAGGAGACTATAGTTAGTAATACTATATTGCATATTTGAAAATTGCCAAGACAGTAAATCTTAAAAGTTCTCATCACAAGAGAAAGAATTCTGTAGCTGTGTATGTTGACAGATGTTAACCAATCTTATAGTGGTAATCGTTTTGCAGTATATACAAATATTGAATCATCATGTAGTACACCTGAAACTAATATAATGTTGTAGGTCAATTATATCTCAATAAAAAAGGGAATACTCTCTGAAAATAAAGATGCATTTGAACTACTGAAATATCCCTTAAAAATATGTTATTCCATATGTATATCACAAAAATACCTCTTCTAAATGTGGCCAGTACAATAAAAGATGAAGGAACTTAGGAGAACTGACATATGTCTGCGAGAAAACACTGTCGCTCTGGAAGATTATTATTTAAAAGAACTGTTGATGCTAATAAAATAAGGAATGGAATTGTTTCAAAATATTCAGAATGTCTGCAATAGTCTCCTTTGAGGACAGATTTCAAGGGTGGTATGTGGCATAAGTGGACAGGGCATAAGGAATCCACTGGGGGTATGCTAGAATTAAACCAACAATTTGACATTAAAATCAGCCACATTTTACTTTGAATTTTGGTACCTCCTCTAATTACCTGGGCTAGATTTGACAAACTGACTAACCTCTCTGAGTCCCAATTCCCTCACCTACCTATAAAAAGATTATTGGGGTGTCTGGGTGGCTTAGTTGGTTAAGTGGCTGCCTTTGGCTCAGGTCATGATCTCAGGGTCTTGGAACTGAGCCCCAGGTAGGGCCTCCCTGCTCAGTGGGGAGTCTGTCTCTCCCTCTGCCTCTGCCTTCACCCCCTTGTGCTCTAATGCTCTCGCTCTCTCTCAAATAAATAAATAAATAAATAAATAAATAAATAAAATCTTAAAAAATAAAAGAAAAATTTTTTAAATTTTATGTATTTATTTATTTGAGAGAGAGAGAGAGAGAGAGAGAGAGAGAGAGTTGGGGGGGGGGAGCATAGGGAGAGGGACAAGCAGACTATATGCTGAGTGTGGAGCCAGACCTGGGGCCCATCCTGGGACCCATTCTGGGACTCTGAGATCATGACTTGAGCAGCAATCAAGAGTCCAATGCCCAACCAACTGAACCATCCAGGTGCTCCTATAAAAAAGATGATTGATCTTCATTCTGAAGGGTTGTTATGAAGATGAAATTTAATGTATGTTCCTATTTAACACATGAGAGGTGTTAATTCTCCTCTCCTGCTCCTTTTAGGGCTTCACCCACCAAATCTATGATGACCAGCCAAAAAGGAGAGGCAAAGTCCATTCACCATTTATCCTCACACAATGTACAAGATGCTCACAAGCTGGAAAACTGAGTACATTTCCCTTTATTCACAACTCAAATCTTTACCCAAATGATCTCACCATCTGATATCAGCTCCAGCTCCTTCCAAATGTCACTTCAGCTCCTGTCTCTCTCCCTTACAAGAATATCAAAACTGCAGTCTATTTCTCTTTATCATTCATGCATCATTCTTGTGTCTCCAAGTGTTTTGCCAACAAAGACATCCTCTTCTTCCTGACCTAAACCCAATCTTCCAATTCTACTGCTTCAAATGATACCACATCTGCCAATTGAATTCATAGCACACACATGAGACAACTCACTATTTTGTACTACTTTAATAAAATATTTTTTTCCTCTGAATTAGTAAGACTCACTGCTAGGTACTCAATAAAAGGATAAAAAATGGTGCTTTGTAAACCATGACTGAGAGGCTATAAGACTGTCCAACATTGCATATATCAAACGGTGTTTTTCTACTTTTAATTAAAGAAAATTTTGATGAGTTATGATATGTGTTTACAAATAACAGAGCACTGAGCTCCAGAGAGATACTTTGCAGGTAAGGGCTGTCCCGAAGGAAGTTCCAAGTTTCCAACATGAGACTCCACCTTCCCACCTCCATCCCAAAGGTTTTCTGACCCTTCACATCATATAAGCTCCTCTGCCACAAGAGGTCATGCTTGTATCTCTTTCGCAGTATTCTATAAATCGTTTTCTGCTTCTCTTCATCTGTATTTACATGGAATTGTTTAGCTAAACTGGCACATTAACCTTCTTCGATGCAACGAGCTAACCCATAGCTTAATTAGATTGTTCAGGCACTTGTTATCTCTGCCTTAGGCCTGAGACATGTATTTTCCTCCTGGCATCTCCGTGCTCTTTGGAAGTGCAGAATTCTGTTTGTAGGGATCTCAAGGATAGTTAATGATTTCCATAGTGCCTCCCTCCATAGTGCCGTGATAGATGGATTAGGAGCCACTAGATAGCTATAAGACCCTGAATTTAAAAAAAAAAAAAAAATGCTTCTGTGACTCGGTTTCCCTAATTTTATAATGTGAAATATGGGATGGAAGAGCTCTAAAAGCATTTCTATCTCTAAAAACCTTTTATTTTATGTTAAATGGCAAATAACTGAGTGGTTACAGTATGCAGAACAATTAAGAAAAGGTGTAAATGAATAATATCACTTTAATAACTTTCTTATTTTTTCTTGACCATTTATATTCTCTTAGAGCTTTAGAGTTGGTTTTAGTCAGACCTAGAATTATAAAGGAAAACGAGTAACACAGGCTACTTTGGTTTCTGTCTTCCTCTATCCACCTACAAATAGCATTTCAATAAACTGAACATGAGAGAACTATCAAGAGCAGTCATAAAATCTTGGTGAACCCATTGATTGCCCAGATCTCCCCTAGCTTCCTCCTGTATCCTCCGGTGAGAGCTCCTGATTTGCCCCTTATAGCTACCTTCTTTATTTTCCTCAGCTGATTAATACCTTTCAAATTCCTAATCGACTTTTTCCCCCAACTTTTAAATTTCAGTTAATCGACAAATTTACAAGTGCTTAGGCTTCATTAAATATATGTTTACAAATAAAAATCTTTTCTTAATACTTTCAGTTCTTTTCTCTGGTTTGACTAAAACATCAGAAAATGCCAATGATATTATTAGTTCTTGTTTTTATTAACCAGACTGGAAATTTATTATCTTGCTAATCAGAAGAGAATAAGACATAAAAGCAGTTTCAGGGGAACATAGTAAAAAATTATTTGATATTTAGAGAAAGGGTGGGGAGAGAGAGAGAGAGATGAGTGGGTGGATGAAAGATAACAGAAAGGAGAAATAAAAGATAAGTAAAATCTAACTCAGAGGTCATATCCTTCATAAATCCTAGACCTTCCCAGGCAAAATTAACAATCACTTCCTCGCGGCTTCCCAGTGTCTTTTTCTTTTTTCTATTTTGCTAACTTAGCATATAACGTTATGATATACTAGTTGACTATCTTCTACTGTCATGAGTGCCTTAAGATCAAGAATCATGTCACCTTTATCTTTGTAAAACAAACATTTGTTTATATTCAATAAATAAATGTTGAATTGAAATGAAAAGTCCAACTGGCAAAGATGATTGGAGATTCCAAATGCCACAAAATTGGGGCTGCCACCATGCCTTATGCTTATTCGCTAGCTTGCCTTGCTTACTCAAGACTGGGAACTTTTCCTTAAGTTTACATTTTCTGGAACTACTCACATAAATTAATTTCTATGGCTCTTTTCTCAAGGCTCTATAAATCCTCCTCTTACTCAGGATTGTGAATCAATAAGATTCAATAAGCTTCTGTTGGTTAAGTATCATATCAAGGGCTTCAAAGAAGATGCAACAGATATGATCCCCTCTTTAAGAAGCTCACAATTTCGGGGATTTTAGGGCAGAATTCTGTAACATCTGTAAAATATACCTATCGATACTATTACCATGAGGAGTGTTTATTAGTTTTTCTTTCCTCCCTTTATCTTATTCTCATTTGCTACTCTCCAAAAATTCCTTGAATTAACAATTTCCCAGTCTCTACCTTGCTACTTTCTTATCTTCTACACTTTCAAATATCTCTGATCTGGTCGCTATTTTAAAAAGAATGTGTGGAAATGAGTAGTTGCCACAGAGTTGAATCAAACTCCAAAATGATTTTTCTTTTATTTTTTAATCTTTTTTTTATTTTTTTATTATTTTTTTATTATTTTTTTTTCTTTTTTTAGTTTTTATTTATTTACGATAGTCACAGAGAGAGAGAGGCAGAGACATAGGCAGAGGGAGAATCAGGCTCCATGCACCGAGAGCCCGATGTGGGATTCGATCCTGGGTCTCCAGGATCGCGCCCTGGGCCAAAGGCAGGCGCTAAACCGCTGCGCCACCCAGGGATCCCCAAAATGATTTTTCAATGGCCAAAGATGGGTCTCTGCCACAACAACAATCCCCACCCAGGGCAGCTCAAAAAGTAATACTATTTTAGTATTACGGTCGAGTAATGTCCACATGGGTATCACAGTGGAGTGATACTTATTTTAGTCCTATTTAGAAGGTAGAATTCAGTACTGTTTAGTATTTAATATTTAGCTTTATTTAGTATTGACTACTCAGTAATACTAAATAGATTTGTTTAGGAAGCAAAACGGTTAATATGAAATGTTAAAACTCTAATTCCCTAAGAATCCTATAAGATTTTTCAAAAAGCACATTTGCAAACTCTTCCTTTGTTCTTTTCCAAAGCCAGAGATAAAGATATGTGTTTCAAGTCTTTGATCTCTTAGTTTGCCTTCATTCAGTAGTCTATATTCACATTTAATCATGTTATCATATTCTGAAACCAATTTTCGTTTTTTCTTTCTCTTCCTCCCTCCTGTTCTTTTCTTTTTCTCTTTCTTTCTTTCTTTCTTTCTTTCTTTCTTTCTTTCTTTCTTCTTTCTTTTCTTTCTTTCTTTCTTTCTTTCTTCTTTCTTTCTCTCTCTCTCTCTCTTTCTCTCTCTCTCTCTGTCTGTCTCTCTCTTCTTTCTCTCTTTCTCTTCTTTCTTTCATTATTCTCTTTTTAGCTGGGGGCAGGGACTTATCTCTTAAGACCTTCAACCAGCCCCAGAAGAAGAGGCAATGGGGTTTCAGATAGTAAAGAAAAATCTGTCCTCCTACCAATACAGCTGTGTAGAGACACTTACATTGAAGTCATACAACACACCAAAGTTTGCTGCAGATGCCTCTTCAGCTCTGGGAACTGTTTTCCTAGGTAAACTGCCATATGGCAAACCCCAGAGGTACTATATAGAGAAGCAAAGAAAGCAGTTAATAATTGGAAACAAAGTCTGAGCCACACATGTGATCACAAATGGTTTCATTTAAAAGCACTTCTTACACATTTTCATGGGGACTCTGTGAGTCTCCACGTGGGGTCCCATTTTCTGGGAATTGACTACTGAATCCAGAGTTAAGAACAAAGGGACTGCTAAGCACCCTGCATTCTAAGTTCAGTGGACCACCAACAGTTGGGCCAACCACATTCCCGGAGGCTTGCTGAGAAGCCCCACTACCCACCACCAACTCCAAACTGGTGTCTTGTAGGGGAGGTCTGGGGAGGAGAAAAGAGGCCTTTGGGGGAACTATAATGTTCAAAAAAGGAACCATACTACCCACATTTTCATATGGGGTTACCTCTTAGGGGTGGGGGTGGAGGGAGATTCTCTCTTTCGTATTAAGGAAGAGAAGACTTAAGTGAATCACTCATACAGTTTGAGAGTGTCAAATAGGAAGAAAGACTGCACCCTGATTGTATTTGCCTAGCCACTAATTCAAGTTTACTACTTTGATCTTATGCTACCAGATTCAAAGAGGAGTTACTAGGGACAAAGCCAGCCAACGAGGAAGAAAGAATAAAGTTCTAGCAGGTGTCGGGGAGAACTAGAAAAAGCACCCCTGTAGCCCAGGGCAGGCACATGGCTCGCCAAGCAGATGCTGCTTCTTATGTAATATGAAAACTTTCCTTCCCTGGGGCTGCGAGTGGAGGATGAATGTGGCTGGAAGCCTGAGTGCAGAGCTTGACAGGGCAGGAGCTGGAAATCAGCCTCTAGTCCTACCTGCCACTCAAGCTGCATGGCTTTCATGGAAACTTCTTGGCTTCCTAGGACTGAACAGAGCAGAAGGTGATTCCTTTCCATGCTGTCTCAAAGGAAGGCTGAATGAGGCTGGTGGGTGGAGGCAGAGGGAAAATGGAGCCCTTTTGCCAAGAGGCGACCCACCCTGGCCACTGGTGGTTTGGTAAAGCTAGCACATCCTCTTTTGTTCTTTGGCTGGAGGTGGTAAGCATTGCCCAGAAAACAGGACGCCCCTCAGCATCTAACACAAACCTGTAAGAAAGCATCCAAAGACAATATGCTTCTTGGTTCTGGGCCTACACCCAATCAGACACAGATTAGCTCCCTCTGCTATATATCGGGCATTCTGTAACTCCATATAGCGAGAGCGAATCAGCCACAACCTTTCATTTCCATGGAGGCTGTGGTGTGGGGGAAAGAGCAAGCACAACTGATAAAACATGTCTACCTCGAGTCTGACACTAAGAAACGTCATCATAGCCCCTGAAGAAGTTTCAGGTTTCCTTAGAAAGATGAGAGAAAAAAAAAAAAAAAGCTTGGGTTAATTTGAAATAGGTGACTTGCATTCTGCTGCATTTGCCTGTAAGTTTTCACTGGAGAGATAAACTGTTTAACAGGACTTCTGATCTGTGTCCACTGTCTCCTAAGAGCCAGATAGCTGTAGAACCTTGGGAATTATCTCAGGGATTATAAAACCAGTGAATTAGGTTGCAAACTCTTGGGACAAAGGACTGAATCATGGTCTTATTCCCAGAACAGCTTTAAAAAGCCTCTCTCTGAAATATTGGTTAAACCCAATAAGAAACGCGTGACTATTTCCACATTTTTAAATGGGGAAAGAAAACTCTTCTATAATCTACCTCATAAATTCGTTGTGAGGCTCCGTAAGTAAAAGAAGTGAAGGTGTTTTTGCGCTATTAAAAGCTAAAACTTGTCATGAATGTAAGGAATTATTAGGATTATTATGCCCCTGGGGAGGCTTTATACAGTAACTGGCCCTGATTCAAAACCATGGGGATAACATGTCACTCAAAACACTTAGTTTTGGCTGTTGGCAATGCTGTTCCGAACAAATTAGCTTTGAAATAGTGGTACCTGAAAAGACCCTTTGTAGCTTAAATAAAGCCTAACCTGACTTTTGTATGATAAGTAAGCGTCCAAAGGTCAGAGTCTTTTTAACTTCTTATGGATAAAGGCTCCAACCTCAGTCTTGCTTCCTGACCCTAGCTGATTGACTCTTTCCCCCACATCAGCTCAGGGCTTTGTCTTCTTCCATCTGGAAGCACTATCTTTTTTACTCTCCTCTCTGACCTTGATCCAGAAGACCCCACCCCTCTGTGTATCTGTATGTGTGCCTGGAAGGGAAAGGGAGTATCTGGGTTATCTTACTTTACATCCGGGGAAAAAAAATTGCTCATTTTGTGTTTCTTCAGATAGAAAAGCTAAATATCCTGGGTTGCACTTAGAAGCATTTCCTTCAAAGCAAACTCGGTAAAATAAGTAAATACAATTCACAAGGTGTCAAAGCCTACCTTTTGAGCAATTAACATTTTAGCACAGGGACCACGTTGGGAATCTGAGAAAAGCCATGAATCCTTCCATATAAAAATGTACATTTAAATGTATACACGATGTTTTATATATGATTTCAGGAGGCCCATGTACCCTTTGGAGCAAGAATTAGAATTTTTGGCCAATGAGGACCATTTTGCAGATTAACCTCATTGCACGTGCTATGACTCCAAGAGTGGCTATTGCCAGTTAATGATGCTATTATTCAGAAGAGAAAAGAAATTTTCTAGAACAGTGATCACATGAGAAACTTATTTCAACTTTTTTTTTCCCCCTGTAAACTGGAAGTCAGATTCTTACCTCTGGCAGCATGATGAGGCTGAATGTCAGGATGAAGAGAACCATATTAACCCCATACATCCATCTCAAGAAGAGGAAGTAGGAGGCCACGGATGAGCCAAACTGACCTATCAAGAAGAAAATGAAGGGTTGAAAGGTCAGAAGCAAACCAACCAAAAGCCATGTCTTGGTGCTTTCCAAAATAAATGGGCTCATGACAACAGTTTGGTCCTTTCCACATTGACAGTCTCCAGCATTCTCTTTCTATCCGAGAAGAGAAAATGTTATTGGTGGTGGAAGTGCTCTCTACCATGTAGGTGCAGTTGTGTGCAATTATTGTGACCTGCGCCTTTAGAGCCCAGACAAAGGTGAGCTGCCTCCGGCTTAGCAGCCAGCATTGCTACCTGAAGAACCCATTTATTCTCAGAGTTAATAACGTTTAAGTGAGGGAATACCTGTAAAGTGGTTATTACAGTTCTTGGCCCTAGTTAGCTACCATTATCATCATAATCACTGCACTTCGGCCACCTTTCTTTTGGGCAACAATGCTCTCAAAACCCTTTACCACATCCCGGATGGACAGCTTTCTTGCAGACCATCCTGCACTATTTATCTGCATCATTGGCATTTCTGAGGTACAGCATAGAAGCTGAAGTCTATTCACCCACTCTTCACATATTTATAGTATCTTCTGGGGGCACCTGGGTGACTCCATCAGTTAAGTGTCTGCCTTCGGCTCAGGTCATGATCCTGGAGTCCTGGGATCAAGCCACGCATTGGGCTCCCTGCTTCTCCTTCTCCCTTTGCCTGCTGCTCCCAGCTGTGCTACCCTTCTCTTTCAAATAAATAAAATCTTTAAAAAATAAAATAAAATATCTTCTGTAAAGAATTACCTTAGATGTGAAACACAATGTCACAGACAGGGTTGCTGCTCTAATACAACTTACATTTTAGTGAGGTATGGAAATAACAGAGATGCAGGAATTTTAAAAATAAATAAATAAACATATGTATTTATCATAATATATATGCTATATTCTATTGTATTTCATATTATGTGTACATAGAGTATGTATCATATATATCATACATATTATATGCATATTCATATACATTGTACAATATCTGTATATTATATATGATCTATCATTTAGGCATGTAGCACATACTTGATATATATGTATTATACATGATATGCAAAATTGCATATGATTATATCATTATAACAATTATATATATGTGACAATTATTGCCAGATAGGTCCTAGAGAGAGGAAGGTAAAAAATATCAAGAGGGTTGCTTTTGGGGATCCCTGGGTGGCACAGCGGTTTGGCGCCTGCCTTTGGCCCAGGGCGCGATCCTGGAGACCCGGGATCGAATCCCACGTCGGGCTCCCAGTGCATGGAGCCTGCTTCTCCCTCTGCCTATGTCTCTGCCTCTCTCTCTCTCTCTCTCTCTCTCTGTGACTATCATAAATAAATTTAAAAAAAAAAAAAGAGGGTTGCTTTCAATAAGCTCATTGAGGAAGGTATATTAGAGAGAGTAACATTTTCTTTTAAGATTTTATTTATTTATTAGAGAGAGAGAGAGGCAGAGACACAGGCAGAGGGAGAAACAGGCTCCATGTAGGGAGCCTGATGTGGGACTCGATCCCAGGTCTCCAGGATCACACCCTGGGCTGAAGACGGCACTGAACTGCTGGGCCACCTGGGCTGCCCGAGAGAGTAACATTTGAGCAGAGGTCTGAAGTTGGAGGAAGAGATAGCAGTGCCCAGGCTGGGGAAGAACAGCTCAAGCAGAGAAAAGAGCGAGAACAAATATCTGGAGGGAAACAAGAGCTCAGGCCAACTGAGGAACAAATCGAAGGACAGCGTGGCTGGAGCCTGATGAACAAGGGGAAGAAGTGACAGATGAAGATGAAGAGACAAGCCAAACCACACTATGTAGGGCCTCCTAAGGACACATTAAAAAATGAGATTTTTATTTTAAATGTGTTGAGAAGTCACCAATAGGTGTTAAGCAGCAGGACTGGGATTGAGGGGAGTAGACTGTGACCTTTAAAGTCTCCTTGGCTTTGGGAAATGAATTGAGAAGGGACAGACAAGAATGAGCCATCAATGTGCACATGTCACAGTGAAAAGTGATCTGTCTAAATCCTATTTACTGAGAAAAAGAAAAGAAAAAAGAAACCCATTATCCTAAATCAAAGAATGAAAGAGGAAGAAAGAACAGGAATGTGAAGTCTCAGGTTGAGATTTCACCAATTAACAAAAGCCCCACTTTCTTTGATCATCACTTAAGGTTCAATATCAAGTTGCCGGTTTTCTTCCCAATTCCCAATTCCCCTTTTCAGTTGCCCAAGAAGAAATGATGAATCTGTGCAACCACCCACCAGATCAGGCCCTTTTTCCTGACTCATTCAGCAAAACACCTCCAGGGCCTGAGAGCTTTCTTGGCTCTTTGGCTTTGCAGCATTACGGGTGGGGAAACATTATTGCAGAAGGAGGCTCGCGTGAAGCAGATTCCAGTCTCTGCTTAGTAAAATGAGGCTGAGATCACACTAGAGTCATGCTTCTGTTTCTGAAGTTTCTATTCTGTAGGTGACATTCCCATAACACAGTGACAATTTTTATAGAAATGTTTTTAAAAAGTCAGTGTCTAAATGGATATTTTTTCAAAATCAATTATCTTCAAGTCTGAATTTTTGGATTCATTTCACTTTGTAGAGGAAAGCGGAATTCTACAAAATTTCTAAAAGCATGTGGTCTTGATAAACATGCCCTCAGGTACTGTAACCAGATGCATTGGGCCATCTCCAGAAGGGCTACGCAGACCTGCCCGTCCCAGGACATCTGATCATCCACCTGGCTCCCAGTGATTTCATATCATTTCATGGCTGTTATCTATGTTCTCTGGTAACAACTGCCCATGGACTCCCTCAGCCAGGTTCACTTGTCATGTTTAATTGAAGGCAGTAGACTTCCACCTTATTAGTCATTACAGTTACTCATTAACTGGAGAAGGAACTTCATTCTCTAGGTATCTGGAGCAAGCTTCTCCCTGAAACACATGGCAGATCTGGTTTAGAGGCCCAAGCACAGGATTCTGGCTCATCCTTTCCTCTCTCCTCCCCTCAATCCCTTCCTTCCTCCTTCCCTTCCTTCCTTCCTTCCCTTCCTGCCTTCTTTCTTACAGTTTCTCTCTTCTCATTAGCACCCACTGCCTGCCCTCTCTCAGCTCCCATACACAACCCCTAGCAAATGAATTTCTTAAATTGAGTACAGAGTGTAAATATACCTAAAAGCAAAAAAGAGGAGCAAATTAAAATGTTGCAGAAAGTATCCCCTCCCTCTTATATAATCCACATCCATTATGGATGAAATACACTTAGACTCCAAAGCTTTCAGGCTTCAGTTTTTCACAATTATTCTCTCTGGAAGTAGAGAAATAACAATGAAGCACCCCTCCTATCCTTTTTTTCTTTTTCTTTTTTCTATCCTTTTTTTCTTTCCTCTCTTCCTTCTTCTTCCTCTTCTTTTTTTTCTTTTTACAGAATCCTATATCTAAAGAAAATGAATTTCAGGAAAACAGATTTCATTAAAACTAGTGATTGTACAAAAGACCCAGATGCAGGTCAAAGAGATCAAGGAATCCAGAGAACATTGTTCATAGCAGAGGGCAGAGAACAGTAACAAAATAAAGACTGTAAAGGAGAGAAAACAAATCAACTGGTTGGCATCCAAGTTCTATAGGACGTTTCCCTGTCTCAAAACAAAAGCAAAAAAGGAGAAATTTCCCTCATCACATCCACTTATCCTAGTGGTTCTGACCAGAGGTTGGTGGCTAAATCTGGCATTTACTGAAAAGAGAAACCTTACTATAGTGTATCTAAGAGATCATAATTAAAGAAAACAGTCATTCCATGTGCTTAGTCTCTTTGATAAAATTGTTTTATTCTTGTAAAGAATAGGAAGTAGTAGTAGCAATAATAATAATAATAATAGGAAGTAGTAGTAGTAATAATAATAATAATAATAATAATAATAGCTGATATATTTTCCTGGTCAATTATGCAGCGTTATTAGTTCCACTGTGGGGATGGGGAACCAAAAAGTTAAACATAGTATTTGCCTGAACCAAGACTTGATTAATAATAACAATAGCTAGCATTTAATGAATTTTCCTTCAGACACCTATTTTGATGTTGTGTATTGATTGATTTAGTCATCGTGGAATTCCTACAAGAAGAGAAATCCTCTGCTCTCACTTTACAGAGACTTAGGCCCATGGGTTACACAGCTAGTAAATGATGGAACCAGGGTTACATAGGTAGTTATGTAGGTAGTAAATGATGTAGCCAGAGTTCTAAACTAGGTAGCCTTGCTCTGTAGGTGTTTAACTTCAAATCCAGATCTCTCTTAACCACAGTGCTATGTTGCTATTCAAGTGGAATCATTAATTACATTTAAAAAACTCGATAATATATGGAGTAAATAAGCCATGAATGTGTATATCTGAAAGAATATAGGCAATATCCACTAATCAGCTAAGGCCATTCACATTCATAAATTGGGATGCTGCCCAGAAATTACCAGTTCCTTTTTTTCTTTAATCTGATTAATAAATTCTGTTTCCATAATGAATTATTAATACAGTAAAACTGAGTCCTTGGTATATATTCAAGTGAGGCCGTTTAAGCTTATGCAATATTCTTGTTGCTGAATTTTCTTGCATTTCTTTTAAATTAAGGTTAAAGTTCCACCTCTCCCTCTGGTTATTTATTATTAAGGCAAAGTAATTTGTAGCCTGTCATCATGCATAATTTCCTCCTGAACAGATGGGTAATAAGACAGGCAGACAAATATGAGCATTTCTAAATGGGAAAAGACCAATTAAATCACCTGCTGTATGAGCACAGTATAAATACCATCTTGTTAGGCTAGGACATGAAGCATAGTTGCTTTCAAAGTGGTCTAGGGGAATTAAATGTGGCAAATTTGATTTGCATTTTCTGGAGCCCTTAGGCCAGTAGAGAAACATGAGGTTTAAACTCTGTTCTTAGGGTTGTCTATCTGCAGATCTTTCCTATCTGAAAAATAGTCTTTCACATTTTATTTCAGTGCCATACTTTATTATTAGGAAGAAGCAGATTTCAATTCTGAGGAAGACTTGTAATCTTCAGCTTGAAGGACATTCAATGATTTAATCCATGTTTTTGATAATAATTCTGGAGTCACAATGCATATACATTGTATTTCCTGGGAGTACAAATACATAGCTTCTTCAGTAAAATATGCAATGCAATGTTGTTAATAAGGTACATCCTTGTGAGTAATTCTAGGGTTTTTAGCATGACCTCTTCACAAGCATTCCCCTGTAATGTAGAATTTCACAGCATCCCTTTGTGGCAGAAATGATCAAATCTATTTTTGATGTGAAAAAATAAAATTGGGAGTCCTCAAATGATAACCTGATCCACAGTAGCAAAGAGATCTAGGCCTTACTGGTATCAAGATGGATTCAACATGAGTTTTAGACTTGATTTAAGTTCCCCTCTCAATTCTGCAAGTTATCAGAGAGTTTTAGGGAAACTCAGAGAAGACTAGTAATATGGGATTCCTTTAAAAATCACACTTAAAAATTACTTGCTCAGTATTATCTAGAGATTTAGCAGAGAATGAGGGCAAATGCATCAGAAAGATTTAGGAATGGGGCTTAGCTTCTCTTGTTTTAAACATGCCTCTGACTACAATCCAAAATTTCTTCAGTTTTTAATTGCTTATTATTTTCCCCAGACAAACTCATATAACACAATTGGATGTTAGATCAAGCCTTGCCAGTCTTTATCAGCATTGCATGCCCAGTGCCTGGAAACAGACTTAATAACACAGGCACTCAGTGAGTATTTGCTCAATTAATCAGTACAGTCAAGTTTATTTTGAAGATTAAATGAAGTATTACATGTTAGACTATTCTGACTTTCAAAAGGAATACAATAATATTTCTGAAACTTCTGTAAGATTAAATGGTCATTTCTATAAGAGAAAAGCATTGGTATTAGTTTTACAATATGAAATATGTATTTTATAAATACGGTACATGTTTAATCTACTTTTTTCTAAGAAGAATTGGCAGAAGGTAAATTATGCAGGCCTCACTCCCTAGAAGTCTGTTTCTCATTTAACTGTTTCAATAATTTATCACTCAAAAGTATAAAGAACTTCATATGCTTACATATAAATATTGTAGTGATTGTAAGTTATAAGTCATAGAATGGTAGGTTGTAAATTGCCTTGTATAGGAACCAGTTAAACCTCAAATTTGGGGGAAGTTCCAAATGTGGAAACAGAGGGCCCCAGATATAAAATGATATAATACCCATACTATAGAGCTAGTCAGGGGCTAAATGACTTCAACCTTTAGAAAACTGATTGCACGTTCCATTTCTTTTCCTATTTCCATTTAGTTAAGTTTCAAAGACCATCACAGAGGCACTTGGGTGGCTCAGTGGTTGAGCACCTGCCTTGGGCTCAGGTCAATATCCCAGGGTCCTGGGACTGAGTCCCACATCAGGCTCCTCTGAGGGAGCCTGCTTCTCCCTCTGCCTGTGTCTGCCTCTCTCTGTGTCTCTCATGAATAAATAAATAAAACCTTAAAAAAAAAAAAAGACCATCATTGAGGGGTGCCTGGGTAGCTCAGTTAAGTGTCTGCCTTTGGCTCAGGTCATTATTCTAGAGTCCTGGGACAGAGCCCCACATTGGGCTCCTCCCTGATCAATGGGGAGTCTGCTTTTCCCTCTCCTCCATGCTCGTGCTCTCTTTCTTTTTTCTCTCTCTCAAATAAATAAAATTAAAAAAAAAAAAAAAACATTACACATACATGCTTCCCCATCTTTGGTAGGGATCTTTCTATGAGATGGTTAGTCTGACCCAATGACTTTGTTAGTACACTTCATACTTTTCAACTAATACAATAGCCCAAAAGCATTTAGTTTACTGATGATTATCATTAACACCATAACGCATTAAGCATTTATAGATTATGTATGTATTTAAATAAATAACTTATTCAAAAATAAACACATAAAAAAAGAAGCACATGAGAAAATGGGACAGAATTCCCCAAATAAGATAATGATCAAGAAATCTATAACTACTCCTTCTGCCATTGCCCTAGTAGAATCCACTCTGGGACGTGATGCCAGAGAAAAAGTGTATAAAATCTTCCTTCAAGTATCAAATGAGCAAGCCTCATTGAGAAAACCACAAGCTTTGAGCCCAGATGAACTTCACCTTACATCTCAGCTCCTCTAGTAACTAATCCTGGGACAGTTATTTAACTGCAAGTTGAAAATAAAAAGGCTACAGTGCACATTGCAGGGACGGTAAAGATTATGTGAAGTGTTTGTAGAGTAGCTAAGTGACACTCAAAGATTGGCGATTGTGGCAATTGTTGATGGAATAGAAAATAAGGATCAATTCTCCCCAGTGAGGCAAAGCACCATTAAAGGTGGAGAAATCAGGATGACCTAAACAAATCAGAAATTGTGTATGGAAGAGAAAATAATTCACATTTGCTGGAATTATCCAGCTGACTGTGCCCAATTTTCTGGAGGAATTGGGGATGAAGGAAGATAACTAAAAGTTTAGTTGATGGCTCTTAATCCCTCTTTCCCACAGTAACACACATGCTACATGGTAGTCGTATGTGTCACTCATTCCTGTGTGAAATTTCTGGCAATAAAAATAATTCCATCTGTTTCTGTCCCACTTAAGATAGGCTACTGCAACACATATGGGGATGACATTTGTATTGAGACAAGCTAGAACCTGCTCTAGTGGACCTTCAAAATAAAGAATTTGCAAATGTACATATTTTAACAATTACTACAAATTTCTTGGAATACATCTCATGACTGATCAAGATTCAACCCTACCATCTCATAAATGAATAGACTGAGGCCCAGAGAGATTAAATGACCGCCTCAGAGTTGAATGGCTAATCTGCAGCAAGTAAGAACCAAATCCAGAGTTCTTTTCACACAAATTGTATCAAGACCTTAATGTTTCAAATGGTCTTCTGGTACCACATTTCATCTATATACTTGAAACTTAAGGATTCCATGGTGTCTCTCCTTTTCTGATGGGTCTAAATTCCTTTTCTCAGAATGGTAAGCATTTGAAGAAGATCTGCTATTTAATTTTATTCAACACATACTTATTAAGGTCAAGCATATTCTAGGTCTGGTGATCTAGGAGCAAACCAAACCTCTGCTTTCGTGTCTACTGGAAGGAATAAATACAAAATGAAATGAAGTGAAATTACATTTAAAAATTACATTGAAAACACGGTATTTTAGATAGCAAGTGTTAAGGAGGGAAAAAAAGCGATGATGGGGGGTGATACAGGAATATGTGGGAGGAAGTGCAATTAATTAGTTGATGTATTTTTAATTCATTGCCACTTGATAATGAGAGACAGAGGACTCAGGATAGGCACTCCTAAAACATGCCCAATCATGTCCATGAAATATCTATCAACTCTGTTATCTCCCTATGGAGCCTCCATTTTAATTATGCAATGCCACATTTAACCAGCAGGAAAACCTGCCTCTCAATCAGTAAAGTCAGGGAGGAAAATCATAGCCTAGCCAAACTCTCAGAAACCAAAATATGGCAAGATTGTGCTCAGAATTGTTTGAAAAATTATCCCTTTTTCTTGAAATATTCATTACTTTAAAAATTATTTATTATACTTATTGTTTTAAAAATTTTATTTGCCTTATTCTAAGCCTAGAGCACTGTTCTAAGTAGGCTTTTGATAGAGTATATTCTCCTGACTTCTCTATACCCTACAAACACTGTATAAAATGAAGGCACAATATAATATTCACATAGAAAGTTCCTGGATGATGATTACTTATTCTACTTCAGATTTGAAAATGAGGTTTTAAGATTTCTTCGTTCTTTTTAGACATTGTTCATTTTGATTATTGTCTCCCTCTCACAAGAGTATATATTTTCAATGTCATGTTCATTGCCAAAATAAAATTGCTGCCTTCCCAGTAATATATATGATTCAATGTCATTGCGCACACTATTGACTTCCCCACATAGAAGAGAAAACAAAGTTAGGACAAGAGTGTTTTGGTCTGACTTAGGGAAAGAGAGGTGGGGTCTCCAGTGCTGTGCTTGGTAAGTGCTCGCAAATTTTCACAGTAAACCAAGAGAATGTAAAAAAATGATTATTTGTGTTTGTTCATTTTCTTGTATTTAATATTTCCAATAGTATAGAAATTGAGAAAGGCATCTGATGGGCTTATGAAACAACCTCCCTGTCTAATGAGATCTCATGAGCACTTACTTTCAATTGCCTTGATTTTATTTTCCCACGGGACGCAAGCAGCTTTGAAGTTTTCAAAATCACGAAGAAATTTTGCCCATTTCTGAAAAGAAAGTCAAATACAACAGTAAAACCTAGTCTCTTGTTTGCCAAGATGTCTATCTTCCACCCCCATCCCAAAATATCACAAGATGATGAGCTTGGAAAGATCTCTCTGGTGCCACATAAGGCTTTGTGTAAAAAGAGAAAATAGTAGGTTTTACCTGCCTCCCTCCTCCTCACCCACCCCCACCCCAATTCAATTAAAAAAACTTTTATGGATCTCCTGTTTTATAGAAAATATGCTGAGAAAGATCTGTTTATTCTACCAGACAATAAGGGACTGAGTTAGCACCTAATATTAGGTGATAGGCAAATTATATGTGTTTACTTAAATAATCATTACATGAAGAAATTAATGAAATATAAACAAAACATGGCTCCTGACTTGAAGGGCTTGTGGGTCTACTAAAGTACATAAACAAGTAACTTCAATACAGGATGGTAAGTGTTATGACATAGGACACTTTTTATTCTGGTATAAGTAGAGCAGCTAATTAAATAGGAAGACAAAGTATCATAGAAAAGGGAGGAAGAAAAAATCATACATTAGTTTTCATAAAAGAACTTCCTCCCATTTTATTCCACAATGTTGGGCCATCCATGGTCAAGAGGACCACAAAAGGAAGAATGGGAATGGGGCAGATAACTTTGCATAAGAGCACATTATGACGAGATAATGTAGAACCCAAATAACAGTATGAGACAAGCCTAAAGTTCAAAAGACGATCTGAACTAGAAACAACCCAAAGGTCCATCTACAAGTGAATGGATGAATAAATTGGAGTACCTTCATACAACAGAATACAACACATCGATAACTACCACAACTACCACAACATGGTTGTATCTCATGAATATAATACTGCACCAAAGAAGCCAGAAACAAAAGTATAAATACTGTATGATTCTATTCATTTAAATTATAAAAACAGACAAAATCTCTGATATATGTCATAAATCTTTCTACCTACATTTCATATTTAAGATATATGAATTCTATTCACAAAATCCCATCTGTAGGAAAATGCATTTACCTTACAAATGGCATAGCAATTGTAAAGAACAGATAATAATGCCACCATACCTACTTTGCTTTGAGAGTTAAATATGATAACTTCATTGAAGGATTCAGTTCAGTGCTTGGCATATAGTAAAAACTAAATAAATGTTAGTTTCTCTTCTGTCTTTTCTAAGAATCTATGTTTATATTGGTATATAAACATTCTATTCAATTTATAGTTGATGTTCCTGATAGAGAAGAGCTGTATGGCCCTAAAACTTAAGAAAGAAACTTTGACCCAGTACCCCTTAAGTATCAGGGAATGAAAATGAAAAGGGCACTGTCTTTGCCATTTAGGAGTGAGAAAATCACACAAGTAAGTCTTTTGCCATAAGTCAATGTTTCTCACCTTATTTTTCATTTTAATGCCTTTAAGGAATGTTTTGGGGCTTGTTTGTTTGTTTTCTGAATCACACTCTGTCCCAAATTTCAATATAGATACTCTGTGTATATACTGTATGTCTGTACATGCTTCATACATAGAAAGTGTAAGACATTTTCCCTCTCGTGTAACAGAATCAATTTTTTTTCCCTTGGAATCAATATGGCTGCCCCTAAGAATGCATGGCATCAACAAAAGTGGATTGTGAAAATGCTTACCTTGGCCATCATCATCTTAAACGCAAACCACCGCTTTCCCTTCCCTTTCCCAAGGGCTCCTTCATTTTCACTCACAAATTTTTTTGCTTCCCTGAGAAAATAAAACAAAAGAAGGGTTAAGGGAGATATAGGTTGAGAATCATAGGACAGAGGTAGTGGACATTTCATTTTATTGGGTTTTCAGCCTTATTTCTTCTAGACCCTTAGCACATGAGTTTAAGCTCTATTTCAAGCTCAGGAACCTGTAAATGATGTTAAAGCTTATTAATTCTAGCTGGGAAGAATAAGATATTTTAGTCTCACTTATTAATCAGCAGGAGTCATCAAAAAGCAAGGAATTTATGCTAAGCATCAAAATAGAGAATGCTAATTCTTTTCCATTTCTACCACATATAAGGTTGAACTCAAAATTGACTTCAGACTTTGGCAGTCAGAATGTTTATTTTAAAATATTTTCTTTTCTTCTTTTTTAAGCATTGCTTTTTTAAAAAAAATAGGGCCAAGAAGTTAGGACAAACTGACATTGAACACACCTACTGACCTGGTATCGCATAAAACCAATTATGATTTGAAAGAGAAAAACCATATTATGTGCAGTAAATGGGGTTGAGGGAAGAAGGAAAAGGAAAGGAAATACTTTTGGCCTCATATTCTGAAAGGGCTTCAAATATAAACTTGAACATTATTCCACAATAGTTAACATTTACAATAGTCACATTAGTGTCTTTGTGTGTGTGTAGAAAAGCATCAACTCCTGAAAATGGAGGAGTTTTAATGTTAAATATATTACAATTTTTGTAACTTTGTTTGGCCAATTTAGCTTTTGCTGTATGTTTGACATAGGAAAAGAATTTTAAAAACAGAGGTGGCCCAGGCTTGTCTTGACCTTTTGGGGGCCGTAAAGGATATCACCCAGGATAACCCAAACCTGGACTGTATTTCTACAGCTACAACATTGTTGTCAGTTGGATGGTGCCTCGAATGTGTGATTTTACAGAACAAGACCCTTCCACATATGACTAAGTAAGTAAGCTCATTAACACACAAAGTAAATGTTTATAAAATGAAAGGTCAGTGAGGGATTTTTTTGGTAAGGTATTCCTCAGAACAGTGCTAAACTCATGATTTTATAATATCCAGTGATCGAAAACCCAACATGCACTTGCTGAATGAGCCAGTAACTCACCTGTGCATGTGCACCCACCCATATTATGCCATAAAAAACACAAATGCAACAGAGTATAGATTCTCTTCAGTTATCATACAGAGCCTCCAAATGAGCTCCTTGATGGCAGGGACAATATTTTGTCCTTTTGTATCCCCCACAGCACTGACCACTACTTTGAGCAGAGGAGATGCTTAATAAAACTAAACCTTCTGGAAGTGGAGCTGAATGACACAACTTAGGATGCATAGAGACAGGGGAGTAGCCAATAATTGTATTTTCCATAGTAATTAATGCTCAAAAACCAAAGTCATTCCTAAACTTTGGGACTGCATTCCTCTACATGAGTCTTCTCAGAAATGTAATAGTGCAGACCCCTGGAAATGGGAAGAGTTTCTAGACTGACCTTGTCATCAAATGCCTTGACGTTGACATGACCTCTGAGCTACAAATATTAATTTGTAAATGATTTCTAAGGCATTCTACACATTCTAAAATGTTTAATAAAGCCACATCAAAAAGTACAAACTGAGCACTCTCATGGCCGGGTTTCTACACCAATGCAGTCAAGAAAACATGTCATGTTCAAGCGTTAACTATATGTCATAGAGATGATATGGTAGGAGTGAGTACAGCACCTCACAGATGTTTATAAAATTATAAAATATCAGGGACAGCCCGGGTGCTCAGCGGTTTAGCGCTGCCTTCAGCCCAGGGCCTGATCCTGGAGACCCGGGATCAAGACCCACGTCAGGCTCCCTGCATGGAGCCTGCTTCTCCCTCTGCCTGTGTCTCTGCCTCTCTTTCTCTCTGTCTGTGTGTGTCTCTCATGAATAAATAAATAAAATCTTAAAAATAAATAAATAAATAAACTTATAAAAAATCTTACTGACCTAAGTTAACCTTGACTCTAACTTGAGTTCTAACTCAGCCTCTGTGATTTGTCTCTGTGACCTTACCCAGGCTTTTGACCCTCTCTGTATACACGTTCAGGAGGTCCTACTTCTCAGAGGAAAGCACATGTGCCCAAGACTCACACACATGTGAGAAAGATCTGCACAATTTCCCTTGGTTACTTTGTGGCTTTTAACACATCAGGATTCCCCAACAAACAAACCAGGGAGCAATAGTTTCCCTGCCTGGCCAGTGGTGGCAAGAAGAAGGAGAAATCATAAACGTGAAAGTGTTGGAGGGATTACTACACAGTGGATTCTCCTGTAATACTTGTTTCAAAACTGAAAATCTGTCGTAACAGGATTGATACAATCCAGAGCAATTTAAGCATACCACAAATTTTGTGTTTGCTTAAATTTCTACAAGAAATACTAGGGAAATGCAGAGAGTTGCATCCAGCTAAACCTAGCAGTGTATACACAAAATGTACACACCTCACCCAGCTACCTCACTGCACTCCGTGTGTTAGAAAAGCCATATCCATTCACAGCTGGTCTTATAAAACTTCCTTCCAAATGTCACAATACATCACAAATTACAGACCTGTGAAAACCACTTCCACAAGCAAACATCAGATCTTTTTCAAAGTAACTGCCATATTCATTTTGGTATTTATGTATTTCTTACCCATTTAGCATGTGTAAAATGTTGCTGCCATTTTATACCTATCTTTTTTAATGTGTCACTGATGATATTTCTGACTATTAGTCCCTTACCCCCAGTTTTCCTATAAGCCCTGTGGTTTTCACTGCCCTATTTTGCAGTTTGATGGGCTTTAGGAACCCACATATTGTGTTATAGTGAAACTGGCTATAATTCAATTATTTGGCATCAAGAATCTTGAAATTCATAAAACCAAGTATACGTAGGAATCACCACATCATTCTATTATAATAAACATATATAAATAGAGAATCACTCTATTAGGAACATCAAAATTTGTTTTTCAAATGTAAAGTGCCTACTTCACGGGCATATTTGCTACTCTAGCTACTTAGCAGATAATTTAAAAGATGCTCAGTTTGGTTTTTTAGAGTTACATCACTTTCTAGATGAGTGGCCAATTAGAAAACATGACTGCTCTAAACAGCCATAAGTATAAAGAAATAGCTATTCTACTTCATATTTCTGACAAGATTTTTAATTTTGTGAACTGATGATTATGTTATAGGATCATTAAACTAGCAAGATTTAAGAGAGAGAGAGAGTGAAGTCAGGGTTATAAACAAATTAAAATCACCACAAAATTAATCATAAATTCATCTAATAATATAGAAACCTATTCACATGGCATTCATAAGAGTTTTGTCAGTTATTATAAATATAGTTTTCCTTAGAGCAATCTAAACAAGATTTTATCATTTGTTTCTTCAAATGACTAGTTTTTCCTGATGCTAGGTATAGTTTCATATTGCTCTCTCAAGTACTACCTCACCCTACCCTCAACATACATATTCTGACATTGGTTTTCAGATAAAAACCTGGACTTCACTCAATATTATGTAATCTCGGGTGGAAATTTCTTCTCTTCCCTAATGCCTTCCCCCCTCCTCCATTCTCCAAAAGGCCTTCCACCAAGTTTCATACCATAAGGATACCTGAAGAGTCATTCTAGCTCCTTTTGTTCCCCATTGCCCACTCTTGTCAAAATTGCTAAAGGAATCAACTCAGCAGAAGTCTAGGGGGTGGGACCCCTGGGTGGCTCAGGGGTTGAGTGTCTGCCTTTGGCTCAGGTTGTGATCCCAGAGTCCTAGGATCTAGTTCCGCATGGAGCTCCCCACAGGAGCCTGCTTTTCCCTCTGCCTGTGTCTCTGCCTCTTTCTCTCTCTCTCTCACTCTTTCTCTCTCTCTGTGTGTGTCTCTCATGAATGAATAAATCAAATCTTTAAAAAAGAAGAAGATAAACAAGAAGTCTAGGGGGTGCAGTTAAAAAAAAAAAAAAAGCCAGAGTTTACGGGGTGGGATGAGAATAGTTTTTGTTTGTTTGTTTGTTTGTTTGCTTTTTTTTACCAAGAATAGATTCTTGAACCTCCTTAGAGGATGCTCTCAGGTTATAAGGAAGCACTTTTGCAGCTTGCTGGTCTAGAAGAAGGGACATGGGATAGGAAGAAGTTGGTGACTTAGTGAAAGAACGTCTCTTAACACTATTTTCTCGGCTAACCTTTGCAATGAGGGGCACCAATTCAGGATAAAAAGCAACAACAACAAGAAAAAATCTAGAACCACTCAATCCCATCCTCTCCAATAATGGATTTCTTAACCAGAAGACAGCATCTTTCATTGTGTGATTAGAAACAAGATACAAAAGGGAAATATCCAATACAGAGATGAGCACTGAAAGGTACTTAACACACTAGAGTGCCCACTACAGATATCAGAATCCAAGAACATAAAGAGCACAGCCTTTGAAAACTAAAACGCAAGAAAACTTTTCTATTTTTCCTATAGTTAATGCATCTTCCTACCCATTTGTACTTATCTGGATAATATAAAGGGATATTTTTTGCACGGATAATATGAGTAAGATTTTGTGGATAAACTTTGAATATCTATTGGCTTCAAACCATCCAAATGTCTGACAGAAAGATGTGTGTCATTCCCTTGAATTGCATTCAACAAAAGTCGCCTGCCAAGTCTGTAATCCGGTCTCCAGGTCTTGGAGCTCAAACCAGCCCTGGTACAATATGCACAGCTCCCTGCACTGTAACCCCAGACCCAGGGATAAATAATTGAGTGAGATCTATTTAATGGCAATAATACCTGGCCTCATAATTCATTTATCAACCCCTTGTGTTGGTAATTAGAATAATAAGGTTTCATGGGCTTTCAAGAATGCTTTCACAGTTAGTTGAAGGAGCACATTTGGCCTAACTTACAAAATAGATAATTTACTTGCAACACATGATACAGCCCTGATTACACGGGGGAGTTAGGACATGCTATGCTGCCTCTAACACATTCTCATCCCAGGAAACGTGTTCCCTGTTTGGGTTAGGTTGAGTTGACTCTTCTTCCCTCTTGTTTTCAGTTTGATAGTATGATTAAGCAACCAGTGCATTGCTGAAGTACATGAAAGACATTTCAAAACTGGTCTTTAAGGCAACTGTAATCAAAACTTGCACTCATGGACACTTCTTAGTAAAGGGATCAGAAGAAAGAGAAGTCTTTTCTTAGTAAACGCTGTTGTTTAAAAAAAAAAAAAAGTGACCAATTTAAATTGACTCAAAGTCAAAACTCTGACTTTTCCTAAAATAGTACTGAGTAATTGAAAGAAAGTTGCAGAGTTTGGAAGCTACTCTTATGCACAGAGGTTGGAAATGAAGACTACAGGCCTCCTAGATAATAAAACTCCATAATTAGACTGGAAGTGATGATTTAAAATACCTGCTTTTTAATAAAGGAGATGCTGGTGCCAGTGGTGGTAATGGTTGGATGCTCAGTTGCATCATTTATGAAATGGAGATACTAATAGTTCTGTCATGGGGCTGCTGTGTGTTTTATGGGAACTAATGCATGCAATATGTTTAGTCATAACACATGTAATGTGTCCATGGCAAACATAAGAACACTATGAATAGGAACTATTATTAACAACAGTAGTACTAATAGTGCTGACTTCAATTTTTATGCCTAAGCCTCCAAATTACAAAGCTGAGAAAGGACAAGATATTCCCAGGCAAAACTGCTCAGAAAGCCAGCCCGTTTCCCATCAGATGATGAGATGTGGGAAGAGTGGGAATTGTTCTTGCCACTAAATGAGCAAGAGAGGATTCAGCCCCAAATTTGAGACCTGATGTGTTCAGTTTTGGAAGCCCTAGTTGTGACTCAGCCCGAGAGGATACAGGGGTGAATTCTAGCCTGAGTCTTGCTCTAGCCGGGCTGTGTTGCTACAGAGAGCTCAGGTCAGCTGGGGTGTCTCTGTGCTAAGAGCCAAAAATGGATCTCTCTCCTTTGAATATGACTATATTCTATTCAATTCTATTATCTCTGTCTTATCATTGAGACCTGGGTTTGAATCTTGGCTCTGTCACACACTAGCTGTGTGCTTTTGGGAAAGTTATGAGACTTATGGATCCCAACTAAGCATTCCCACCTGTAAAATGTGATCGGTAACAGTAATGGTGATGTTAGCTAACATATAACTAACTTGCCATGTACCAAGCACTATTTATGTCCATCATCTCATTCAATCCCTACAAAACCAAGCAAGGTGACAACTACTACTGTTATCCCTATCTCAGAGATGAAAAACTGAGGATTAAATTAATGAAATCAGGATCCAAGCTTACCCAAAAAGTAAATGTCCCAGTTTGGCTGGGTTCTGAGCTTAGTGCCCTCAGTTTCCCCTGAATAACATCATTATCTACCTCCTGTGATTGGCACAGGGGCACAAAAAAAGTAGAGAGGACATGAGTAAAGCAGTACTTGGTACACTTAGCCATTTTTTTCCAAGCATTTATTGAGTGTGTTTGTTCTTAGCAATGTGTAAAATGCTTTGAAAGAAATAAAAGAAATGTGGATTCCTTTCTGAAGTTTAAACTCCATTAAGGAAAATGAAATATAGGTCCATAAAACTGTTATGTAACAATGCTTGACAGCCTTAAAGTGAAAAGAGAGAGGACACTGGAGGCCTGAGAGCTTTTGAAGATGTAGATGAGATAAGAATTAAACTGGGCATTGAAGCGCTGATAGAATTCAAGTAGGCAGAGAAAGGCATTCTAGGCATCAGTTGGTAGGAATTTTTCTAACAAAAGAGATATTTCCACCATGGAGCACATATACAAGCTCATATTATCAGATAGACTTACATTCAGCTCTTCACAAGGCCACTGACACGACTTGGTGGGCAGGCCATGCTGATTTTGCTTGGTTCACGTGCATCTGAATCAAACATGTGCAATAAATTCTGAATACTGTAAACAGATGGATTTACAAGGCATTGCCTCAGAGTGAGAGAAGCCATTCTGCTTTGGAAGCCTGGGTAAAATGATTCTGCACAATACCTGGGTGTTTTTTTGTTTTTTTTAAATACCTGGGTGTTCACGTTTCTACCCTATGCTTAACATTTCTAGGTGCTATGAAACAGGTTTTCAAAATGCTGTCTTATGATATTTAGGAGTGCTAAAAAAAAAAAAAAAGCCTTAATTTTTTGTTGGAACAGTGTGCTCTGCCTTTTGATCCATGAGTGGGCAAGAAATTTCAAATGATGGCAGTTTAGCGAGCTCTGCAAATAATCAAGACAACCTAGTAAACTTGACTGCTTGCTCCATGACAAACTTAGATCGGGAGGTCTGTCCTAAACACTTGGCAACACAACTAACCTATGTAAGGTCATTCACAGAGCATTCTATGCTTCTATATGAACTTGGCTTTCTACTCAGTTGACTTGAAATCTTCCTTTTCACTGTTTTCTTGCATTTCCTAAGCTTTTCTGATCCTTGTGACCAAGCACTAGTCAAGAAACACTATAACAGGATATGTATAAAATGAAAAATTAATTCATCCAGAGAGTCGTGTGTCCTTATGTAGCTATCCCAGTATGTATGTGTATGTATATGTTAAAATACATGGACATATGTATACATATACATATATGTGTAAATTCATGCATGTATCCTGTAAACACATAACTAACAACTATTTGAAAAAAGTGATTTATAGTACTTAAAAATCTCTAATTTTCAGGACTATAGAAAGAAATTTTAGATATATTACATTGAATATATAAAACTATTCCCCTTTCTTCCTCCCATCTAATTTGTCATGATATTCTAATATAATGTTCTCCAAATATTTACTGTAGCATATGCATGCATGTTAATAAGGCTTAGCCACTTTTATTCTACAGCACAAAGCTTATTTAAATCCCCAATTTAGCCACTTTTATTCTACAGCACAAAGCTTATTTAAATCCCCCAAAGTAATAATTCACTTGCTATTCCTTGGTCATTTACATAAAAATATCCTCAAATATTCCTTCATTATCCTCTTATAAACCTGATAAAGGGTTGCTTTCAGAATTTGTATCTTACTCAAGATCTGGATGACACTTCTTTTAAACAAAAAAGGCCCATTTCTCAAATTAATCGTATTCTGTGCTTATCATGTACACATTTGCTTTCCTCTTACTGTTAATGTATTATGTCAAACATATTTAAAAGCATTTCTAGATCATTGTAAGTGGTAATTAGTGAATTTCTCTTCTTAATCACCTTTCAGAGATAATATATCTGTGGATAGTCTAATAACAAGTTGTGAAAATTAGCTGTCACCAGCAGCTGACACTCTAAAGAATGCAACTTAGGTAAATTGCTATTTATCAAAAAATGGTTGGAGGGTAGGATACTCTGACAACGTGGGAAAACTAATTCAGTGTGTCTTATCATCTGTAATATATTGACTGATAATACTCTAGGAAAGTAGTGTACAATAAAATGCAGTTAAAAAGAGGATAGTAACCACATTTTATCTACCTAGAGGAAAATTTTAGAACTTTATTCTATTTACTTTTTAATATAATTATTATCTTATGGTGTACAGGGGGAAAAAATCCCTGTTTTTTTAGCTTTGAGGTTATTTGAATTCTAAATAAGCAGATATTTGTGAAAGGCAGTGAGTATTGATTGCCAAGAGTTGGTGAGCAACCTTGAATATTAGCATATTTTAGACTCATTTTCCAATGACCATTAATTACCCTTCCATCAACCATCTGGACAGAATCTCAGGCTGTTTTAATGAGGCGGGTATTTGAAATTTTGAGGTTGGTACAAGAGCCATAAATGCCTTCACAACTCTCTAAAAGAGATGGGAGCTGGAGTCCAGGGGGGCACTTAAAAAGCTTGCAAAACCAAGGTGAAGAATAGACCATCTCCAGGTAACTCTGACAAAATGATACAGTGTAGATAGGAAAGATTAAATAAATCATGTAATTAATAAAGAACTTTTGGTAGGCAAAAGTATATTGATCTCCAGTATCTCAGAGCTGACTTCCTTAGCAACTGAAAAAGTTTCAAATCTCAAGTAAAAAGAAAAAGAAAACAAACAAACAATTTTCTCATGTGAACTCTATCAGAATCCTTTAAGGGAGAATTTCAAAATATTATTTGAGAAATATTATTAAAATTACCCACAGTGATTTTCTAACCACTCACAATAGCACAGCAAGTATTAACAGGCTATCTCCAAAACGGAGTTGTCAGGAACATTGTTCTTATTTAATAGGAAAGATTAATTCTAATGCAATGAAAATAAGACAGGCAGCTGGGACAGGTGAACTCAAATGTGAATTTTAAGTCAGAAAAGATTTCTGATCCCAAACAAGACTTGATTATTTTTAAATAAGATGCACTGGAGCTGATTCAGCTACCGATTGTTGTGTTTTCAGGGATTTTGTAAACTAATTCTTAAACTGTTAGTAGCTTGAAACTGATCATAGTGGGAGTATTTACACCATGGAAATCGGCAAATGCTACAAATCAAGGCCTTTTAATAGCACATTCTTGCCTCTTATTGACAGATTCATGCAGACCCCTAAAAGGCTCTGTCAACTCTATTTGAGTTCTATTTCTATAGCAGTTGGCAGAGAAAGGACCTCAGAGGAGAGAGGATAATTCATGAAGGAGGTAGAACTGGAAGAAACATAGGAAGAAGAATAGCAGAAAAGTAGAGAGGATACCTGAAGGAAGTGAGAATGTCTAGATTTGAAAATTAGTCATTTCCCTGGAAAACATGGTTCACATGAGAAGTGGTGTGGCCCAGTAGAGAGAACCTATGAGGTTTGGGGATGGAGAAATCTGGATTTGATCTTCACCTTGACGGTTACTAGCTGTGTGAGACTACTTTACTTCTGTCAGTCTCAGCTTTCTCATCTGTAAAATAGGGATAGCTTTCTGTTTTCAAGGTGTTTATGAGAATTTAAAAAGTTAATGTGTTCAGCATCTTCTAGCATAGGATCTGATACATAATAGACACTCCGAAACAAAAACAAAAACAAAAAACAAACTGAAGATGATACTGTCCCATCTCCAAACCTCATGGTCACCATCATCAGTAACTAATTATTTGGAAAAGAAACTGGACTTCGGATTGCAAATCCAGACTGTAGAGCTCACTGATTTTTTTTCACTGATTTGTTAAGTAAAAGCTTGTACACTTTGTTAATTCCTGGAGAGGTATTGAAGGCCTTGAACATAGGGATCACATGTTCAAAATAGTATTGGAAAAGAACACCCCAACTGTAGGGCATGAACAGTCTTTGGAGTAACGTAGACTTGGTTCTGTTAAGCTGAGTTTGCTGAATTATTTGAGACTGTTCCATTATGCTACTGTAATGGATGCAACTGATTAAAAGAATTAAACATAGACAATAAGAAAGCTCTTGGCTCATAATATTCAGATGAAATTCCTAGGCAGGGTAAATTTGGTATGCCTGGGGCTATGTAGTCACACAAAGCCCCATGTGTGCTCAGTGCCCACTTCAATGCTCTGCCATTGGTATCTTGAAATTCTTAATCATTGAAATTCTGAACTATTTTTTAACAAAGGGTCTTACATTTTCATTTTGCACCAGATCCTGCAAATTCTGTAGCTGGCTCAGCACACAGGATATGTTAAGTATAGCTAATAAATAAACCTGTAGCGTGTGATACATAGGCATAATTAACAAGATGTGTTCCCATACAGATAGTAAGTTAGTGACCTGTAATACCTGACAAAGAAAGACAGAAAGTAGATGGAAAATACGATGAACAAATAAGAAGGTTAGAAGTGGTTGGAAGGACCAACTTATGATCCTATCACTCTGGGACTGATTATCTGTCACCACTAAATTGACCATGCATTGGTGTCATCCAATGTGTTTCTCTTCTCCTAGCTTGTGTTCTGCTCAAGAAAAGCAGCTACAACTGTGGCATTTCAACAGGCTAATTGACAAGGTATTACTATAGTCAAACATACTTGCTCTGTGTCATTCTGATAGAGCAGATGCCTATGGTTGGCCCATCATCTTCATTCTGTGGGGCCCTTTGGGACCTTGGTCCTCTTTTTTTTTTTCTTTCTCTTAAGAGAAAAAGAATGTGTATGGATGCTCAAGTGGCAAGGATGGGAGGGCAGAGGGAGATGGAGAGAGAGACAGAATCTTAAGTAGACTCCATGCCCAGTACAGAGCCTCATGTGGGGCTCAGTTTTACAACCCTGAGATCATGACCTGAGCCAAAATCAAGAGTCAGATGCTCAACTGACTGAACCACCCAAGTGTTCGGGGACCTCAGTCCTCTTAACTACATCATCAGTAGAATGAGAAAGACAGAACATGTGAATATTGTGATATCCAATATTCAAGAAGTGTGCTCCTGTGGCCTACTACGTCACTCTATGATCATTCTTTCCTGGCATGTTCATTTACCCCATCTCTTTGCTCTCGCTTGTCACTATACTTTAACTTGACTTAATAGACCATGTGATTTGAATATGTTAGTTTGCTCTGTGAACCTTTCAGTCCCATGACCACTGGTAGAGCTTGCCTGGCAATTAGTATACTTAGAGATCTGCATCTCATCAGAGTAATTTTCTACACAAGTTCAAATCATAGTTCTACCACTTAGTTACCTGAACATAAACAATTACTTATCCTCTCAGAGTGTTGGTTTCCTTACATACAAAACCAAAGTAATAATATCTCTGTTGAAGGATGGTTGAGAGTGATAAATGAAATTATGATAGTAAAATAATAATAGCTAACATGCATAAAATGATTACTATGGGCCAGCATCATTCTAAGTGTTGTAGATCTTAACTGATCTAATCCTCTCAATAATTCTATGAAGCAGTACTGTTATTTTCATTTATAAGTGAGAAAATGCAAGGACTGCAAAGCTAAGAAAATTGTCCAAGGTCACAGTATCATGCTTAATACCTAGCAGGCATTTATTAAATAATAGAAAAATTAGATATCAGGGCACCTGGGTGGTTCAGTAGGTTAAGCGTCAGACTTTTGGTTTCAGATCAAGTCATGATCTCAGGGTCTCAAGATCAAGTTCTGCCTTGGACTCCAGACTGGGCATGGAGACTGCTTAAGATCGTCATTCTTTCTCCCTCTTCCTCCCCACCTCCACTCACACATGTACTCTCTCTAAAAAATAAAAATAGGGGCACCACCTGGGTGGCTCAGTCAGTTGAGTGTCTGCCTTCGGTTCAGGTCATGATCCCAAATCCTGGGATTGAGCCCCTTGGTGGGCTCCATGCTCAGCAAGGAATTTGATTCTCCCTCTCCCTCTACTCCACCCCCTGATCGTGCTCACACTCTCTCTTTCTCTCCTTTTCACTCTCTCTCAAGTAAATAAATAAAATCATTAAAAATAAATAAATAAGGAAGCCTGGGTGGCTCAGTAGTTGAGCATCTGCCTCTGGCTCAGGGCATGATCCCAGGGTCCTGGGATTGAGTCCCTCATCAGGCTCCCCATAGGAAGCCTGCTTCTCCCTCTGCCTGAGTCTCTGCCTCTCTATGTCTCTCATGAATAAATAATAAAATATTTTAATAAATAAATAAATAATCAAAATTTTAAAATTAAATTAAATTTTAAAATAGAAAAGAAAAATTGGATGTCAGTGTTACACTATGATCAGCAAAATTCAGATGTACTGATTTCCAGTAGTTGTCATTCTTTAGAGGAGAAAATCAATATACATAAGGTACTTACAAAGTACAAAAACTGAACACCGCTACTTTGTTTGAGTTATTGATTAAAAAGAATCCCAATGGGTGAAGTGTGTGTTGGTAGGTGAGGACCCATGATCAAAGGTCCTCTTGTGTGGAAGTCCTCATTCCATCATAATGACAGATGAAGGAAAGTCTTTTGTGAACAAAAAGAGAAATCATGATTCTTACCTATAAAAATCTCAAGCTCCAAGGAACTTGAGAGGAATAGATGGGAGCCAAGGGACTAGCTTTCCCAGATCGGGCCAGCAAAGGACATCAATTTTGGTCTATTCTTACTGTCTTAGAAATACCTTAGCTCCCCCAATGGAAAAAAAAAAAAAAATACAGTGAAATCAAAAACAAAACAAACAAAAAGAATACTGGAGGGTGAAGGAAGATTGAGTAAGAAAGACTGTTACCTTAATGACTAGCTGACCATTAAAAGCACATGTTTAAATGTAAGTGAAATTCTAAGAATTACTTTCTTGGCTTTAACGAATGTGCCATATATAAATCACCAGGGCAAGTTAGCCAATGCACAACTCCCAGAAATATTGGGTCAGCGTGCCACAAAGCTAAGAAATTAAAGCAGCCAGTATAATAGCTAAGCAAACATGTCTGTTATCAAAATAAATAAATTTAAAATATCTTCTACCCAAGAGCCGTTTCATGTGAAAGTATATTAGAGTATTCCCATACCCTCATGAAATATAAGAACTGCTTCCTCCCCCAAATCAGCTTCTTTAAATATCCAGTTAAGTGAGGATATTTAATTATTTCTTTTTTTTAATACATTTATTTTTTTATTGGAGTTCAATTTACCAACATACAGAATAACACCCAGTGCTCATCCCGTCAAGTGCCCCCCTCAGTGCCCGTCACCCATTCACCCCCACCCTCCACCCTCCTCCCCTTCCACCACCCCTAGTTCATTTCCCAGAGTAAGGAGTCTTTATGTTCTGTCTCCCTTTCTGATATTTCCCACACATTTCTTCTCCCTTCCCTTCTATTCCCTTTCACTATTATTTATATTCCCCAAATGAATGAGAACATATAATGTTTGTCCTTCTCCGATTGACTTACTTCACTCAGCATAATACCCTCCAGTTCCATCCACGTTGAAGCAAATGGTGGGTATTTGTCGTTTCTAATGGCTGAGTAATATTCCATTGTATACATAGACCACATCTTCTTTATCCATTAATCTTTCGATGGACACCAAGGCTCCTCCCACAGTTTGGCTATTGTGGCCATTGCTGCTATAAACATCGGGGTGCAGGTGTCCCGACATTTCATTGCATCTGTATCTTTGGGGTAAATCCCCAACAGTGCAATTGCTGGGTCGTAGGGCAGGTCTATTTTTAACTCTTTGAGGAACCTCCACACAGTTTTCCAGAGTGGCTGCACCAGTTCACATTCCCACCAACAGTGTAATGAGGGTTCCCTTTTCTCTGCATCCTCTCCAACATTTGTGGTTTCCTGCCTTGTTAATTTGCCCCATTCTCACTGGTGTGAGGTGGTATCTCATTGTAGTTTTGATTTGTATTTCCCTGATGGCAAGTGATGCAGAGCATTTTCTCATGTGCATGTTGGCCATGTCTATGTCTTCCTCTGTGAGATTTCTCTTCATGTGTTTTGCCCATTTCATGAATTTTGCACAGCAAAGGATACAGTCAACAAAACTAAAAGACAACCTACAGAATGGGAGAAGATATTTGCAAATGACCTATCAGATAAAGGGCTAGTTTCCAAGATCTATAAAGAACTTATTAAACTCAACACCAAAGAAACAAACAATCCAATCATGAAGTGGGCAAAAGACATATTTAATTATTTCTTATGTCAATAGGCACAGAAGCATTTATTTTTCCTTCAAATGGGTGCTTTATATACAAGGCCATTGTGTAGATGAAACAATCCCTAAGTCTCTGCTGGGAGCTAGTGGTGTGGCCAGGCAACCCTCTCTTACCTCTGCCTGCCTTGCCCTGAAGGGATTTCACCAAACCACTTGAACTCTGAAGTAAACAGTTTGAAAACCACTGGCCACCATCCAATCCCTTCATTGTATGAATAAATACATGAGGCTCCAAGAGGTGAGGTTAGAGTAGAACTTAGCCTGGAGTCCATGTCTCTCTCTCTCTCTTTTTTTAAGATATTTATTTATTCGTGAGAGACACAGAGGGAAAGGCAGAGACTTAGGCAGAGGGAGAAACAGGCTCCTTGTGGGGAGCCCGATGCCAGACTCCATCCCAGGACCCCGGGATCACGTCCTGAGCCAAAGGCAGAAATCTAACCACTGAGCCAAACAGGTGGCCCTCACATCTCTTTATTTTCACTCCCCAACCCACCTTACTGTAACAAAACAAAGTAGTTGCTTATTCAAGTTTAGTCATACAGACTTTAAACACACCATGTCGAATGTTCCGGAGTAGTTGGTTTTGAGATTTCAAGATGAGTAATAAGTAGACCGGTTATTTTCCATCTAGGTGTTTTATATCACTTGTGATGGTTGCTATCAGGTTATGCAGTCATCTATAAATACAGTGAGGAAAGATCTAGGTAACCAACTTCCAAGGGAAACCCATTAACAACTTAAAAAAATTATGCCTACAATTCTGGCTGTTGGATATTTTTAAAATTAATTACTAATAAAAAATTAGGAATTGAGTTTCAAAGAGATGAAAATTATACCACTATTTCCCTTCCCCTGCCCCCCCCACCACATATTTTCACCCATTTGATAAACAATTTATAGAGCAGGACATTCTGCTTACTGAAGTTTTCTGTTTCTCAGAATCAAGACAGTAGACTTCAATCCTGACTGTATATCAATGACGTTTAGAGTCAAAAACAAAAATATGCATACCCTGGTCTGGGCCAGGCACACCTGCCTTTCCAAACCTGGAGATTATCATTCAACAGGTTTAAGGCCACACGAATGTGCAAAACTGCATTAGCACACAGGAAAACACACTGAAAAACATTGTCCCCGGTGACAGAGGAAAGATGTGCCTTCTCTTCAGTCCTAAAAAGCCAATACTGCTGCCTTGAAAGTGCTGAGCTCCACTCCTGAGCCACGTTCAAGAGTCCTCAGGGATTAACAACCCATTTTTAGGGCCTCTTGCCCATGTATTAACTGCTTATTTTAACTGTCATTTGGCCTCAGCTCTAAGGATGCTCATGTTGCTAGTGAGCATCCCTTCAGAAAGTGGGAACCACCTCTGAGGGGCCCCCCCACTATTATATAATAGCTGCTATTCCCTATGCCTTACTCTAAAACACATCTTGAAAGCCTGACCCTCTGATAAATCTGTTTTGGGTGTTTCCTCAGTTTTTCATAGTTCAGAGCCAGATGGAAAGCCTTGGAACCCCGACACAGATCCAAACCTATGACCTAAGTATCTACTGTAGTTATACTGAGCCTACTGCCTTGGATTCCATATACTTAGTGAGGATTGATGACTGGAGGTGAATTCTGGGATAACATAATCCTCAGAAATGTCCTCTCAGAATTAGAAGTCCCTGAAAGACATAAAGGGTAGGAGAAAAGTTCCCTCTCTACTCCCATGTTGGGGTAGAGAAACCTTTACCTCTATATACCATAAGTATTGACCACTTGCTCTAATAACATGATTGAAATCCACGGGGAAGCCGCTTAATACAACATTGAGAGACCCACAAAGGGAGACAGGCCGGGGACTATAGTGCCAACAGCTCCATTAAGGAGGGTGAAACCAAGGAAATCAGGCCAATCGCTGACACCAGCTGTGCAGAGCATTGCAAAGCTACGAAGCAGGACTCACTTCTGGCCACAGACAATCATCGCAAGATGGTGAGCATTACTGACATGTGAGAAGCCATCATCATTCCTTTTCTGGCCCTGAATCTGTGCTTCCATTCTGCAAGCTGGCTTTAAAGTTGATGTTCTGAATTGCTATCTTGGTAACGTGCCAATATTGCTCCCTTGCTGCACAGGTAGGAGGCCGAACACTGGAATGCATACAAGCTTTAACCAAGTAGTGTCAGCAGGTGATGTGGATTGTTTGAGAACTGTGCATACTGAAAAGTGAATGCCCCTTTTGCAGAGGCAACTAGTGCCAAGCCCCAGCTGCTATTTCCCTGTAGGAATGAGGGACCAGATCCTCCACTTATCCAGCAAAAGCTGGACATCTGGATTTTTTTTTTAAGATTTTATGTATTCATTCATGAGAGAGACACTCAAAGAGAGAGGCAGAGACACAGGCAGAGGGAGAAGCAGGCTCCATGTAGGAAGCTCAACGTGGGACTCGATCCCAGGACCCCAGGATCATACCCTGGGCCTATGGCAAGCACCAAACCACTGAGCCACCCAAGCGTCCCATGGATTTTTTTTTTTTTTAAATGTATGCCCAGCATGGGGCCCAATGTCAGGCTTGAACTCATGACCCTGAGATCAAGACCTGAGCTGAGATCAAGAGTCAGATGTTTAACAGACTGGACCACCCAGGCATCCCTGGATTTTATTTTTTAAGATTTTATCTATTTATTCATGAGAGACACACAGAGAGAGGCAGAGACAGAGGCAGAGAGAGAAGCAGGCTCTCTGAAGGGACTCAACCCTGTGACTCCAGGATCACGACCTGAGCCAGAGGCAGACGCTCAACCACTAAGCCACCCAGGTATCTCATTTCTGGATTTCTTAATGTAAAATCTCCTACTTTTCAATGTTTGGCAACAAGGAAAAAATGTTATAAAAAATATACCCCCCCAAATGGGTAAAATGGTAAATTTTGTTATATATGTGAATGAAAAATGAAAAAATAACAAAAGAAAAAGAAACAAAAAGCATTTGGGCTGAATAAAAACCTAACATTCAGATCTACGACCTAGACTGAGTCTCAGACTCCCCATTTTCAACCTCTGCCCTAACAACAGAGTCTGGTATTGCCTTCCTGGCACCGCAATCCCTACCTCTCCCCCATTCCAAAAATGGGTTAATTCCTGGACTCAGCTCAAGGACCCAAGTTCTGGAATCTGCTACAGGGTTACCCTGAGTACACTTGGAACACCTGAAAGGAGCTTGGCCCCAGATTCTGCCAAATTGTCAAGATGCTCTATTCTTCATTGGAATGGCAAAATCAGTTGCCCATCTAGACTACTACCAATGTGTCACCATCCCCTAGGGTTCCCGTGGTTGTCCCTGGCTGGGTCTGCTTCCACCCAGCCCTGCCATGTCTCACACCCTCTCCATCTCTCCTGTCACGCTGCAGGGGACCAGGCAAGATTGACTCTGTCCTGAGAGGAAGTGATAAGTACAACTTGTGCTTCCCCTCTGTGTGCTATGTTCCAACACCATGCTAAGCATTTTATGTAAATTATCTCATCTTATGATTCCAATAACCCTGTAAATTAGCATAATTTCATAAGGAACCTGAATGTCCGGCAGCCCCGGTAGTGCAGCGGTTTAGCGCCGCCTGCAGCCCGGGGTGTGATCCTGAGGACCCGGAGCAAGTCCCATGTCAGGCTTCCCGTGTGGAGCCTGTTTCTCCCTCTGCCTGTGTTTCTGCCTCTCTCTCTCTTTCTGTGTCTCTATGAATAAATAAATAAAATCTTTAAAAAAAAAAGGAACCTGAATGTCAGAGAGCTACACAATTCACTCAAATTTGCACAGCCATTAAGTGGAAGGTCTGAGATTCAGATTGGAATTAGAAGCCCATTCCTACTCCGCTGCCCCACATGAGAGATACAGAAAAGGGAGGAGGGTATTTCTACACCTTCTGCAGGTGGAAAGGGAAGATGCACTCTTTGGCATTCTTACTCAATTTCACACCCATGCTTGGAAGGTTCACAATACTACTGCTTTCCAATTTTATCCCTTTCTACATACGATTACCTGTGGTTTCCAGTATGGGAGATTTCACGGGCAGTAATATTTCAAAATACATTTTGGAAGCAACATAAAGCAGTTGCCAAATTTGTATTTTGCCAAGTAAGGATATTTTTAAACCTATCATTTAGCATCATTTTCACTTCATTGAATGAAAACTATTTTAACAGACACATGCACACGTGTGCACACACATGCACACATACACGTGACCAGCTTCATGGAACCAGGAACTCTGCTTGCCTTTGCTGTCATTCATGGCTGGTGCCTACAAGTAAGTGCACATGGAGTTCCCAGCCTACTACTGCGCTGTTCCAGAAGGTTGCTGGGAAGACCATTGTTTGGAACTTAGGAAACTTGAGTCCACAAAACAAAACAATGCCATTATAAATGATGGCTAGGTTCTCATTTCACAGGACAGATCTAGAATATCTTGTTTGATTTTAGATATGAGGTAGCTGATGCCCCAGAAGCTAGCAAAGCCTTTAAATAAGATTTACTCTTTTGCAAAGCTAAGATTAAAAGTGAAATATCCTCATAGATACTTCAGTTCTTTTCTCATCACCAAAGACAACGATACTATACTATAACACTAACATTATTACTTAAATAGCCTTGTGGAGAGACAGCTTTGGAAATGTACCATTAATTACAAAAATGGTTCTGAGAAAAAATGCAATCGGTAATACAACTGAAAGATATAAACATGCTTGTTATCACAGACACGTTCCCTTTTATTCATGTCTCACCTCCCCGACAACCTTGGCAAGGTAATATAGTATGAACCTCAGAAGTGATCAGAAATGAATCTGTTCCCGTCCCTCAGAAAGAGAGAATCATTTGTCTTTTCATACAGGGAGTTGGCAAATCCATGTGTCTCTGAGTCTGTTTGTACCCTCATCAACACTCAACAGAAGAGTGAAATTGGGTCATTTATATGTCACCATGGAATAGCTATTAGCATAATCCTTAATTGGAATCTTATGTACTGTTCTGTTGGCTTAATATGCTCCCTGTGCTTTAAAGAGAACTGTCACCTGATTATATCATTTGAGGTGGGGAATCTGCAGAGGAACAAGAATGTGCAAGCCACACAAACTTGTAAAATTCAAATATATTATCTCTTTTAGAGAAATAGAAATGAATGTATTCAACTAAAAAAATTCTCAGTTCAAGGAACAAATTACTAAAAGTGACCAGAGGTTATAAGACTCTGAACAACAACGAATTTGCTCATAATTTTTTTTTAAATATAATCATTAGCTCAGCCTCTCTAGTGATGGTATGTATATATGCATACATGTACATATCTGTGATATGTGATGTGTTCACATACATGACATGTGACATATATAATATGTTGGGTACATGTCTATGACCATGAACCTTATATAAAGTAACAGTATTTTAAGTAAAAGATATATATAACACTATGTATAAAGTATAGGTAATACTCAGAGGATTTAGGAGATCAGCAATCAGGGAAAGTGTGTCTAATTACAAAAGGTGGCACCATACTTGAGAACTTCAATTTTCTTCTCCATTTTCCAAGGCTTGCATTTGACAGTAGCAATCATTTGTCTTTTCTCATCTAACTCTGCCTTCAACCTTTCCAATTCTTCTTCATCAATTTCTTCTTCTTCTTCCCTTTAAAAAAAAAGTAATAAAGTTAAATTTTGCTTGACTTAAAACTTAAAAAAGAATGCTATCAGATATTCATTCCATGTGTATCAACTTGGCTGTACATAGCAGATACCAAGACTTATAAGCATGAGAGCTTGTATCTGTCTGAATACTGATACAAGATTTCTGGAATGATTATAAGTTTAAACAATAGTGTTTACATTCTGAAGTCCTGAAACTGTTTTACCTCCACAGCCTCAAACTCTCAGAACAACAAAAATCAGTGGAATATTAGTTACAGATCTATCAACATATTTTCCTCTTTTTTGTTCCCTTGTACACTTTCCTTCACTAATTCTACATTTCATTGAAAAACATTACTTTTCAATAAGTATAGTAAATTAGAGGTGAAGATGTCTTTGAAGTGCCCTTACAAATTTGTTAGCTATGTCTCAAGAGAAAGAGAAAAATTGAAATATGGAAAAATAAAAATCTATTTCTCAAAGGTAACTTAATCTGTTAATTAAATTCAAAACTTCAGTTGATAAAATTCAACTTGAAGTATATTTGGGAGAAGCGAATCCTTTGAAGAGACCTTCAAAGGAATTTAGTTTCTCACTGAACAAATGAGATGTATCTTTTCTTTTCTATGTTCCTAGGATTGCAAAAATACTACAGGATCCAGAACTAATAAAACAAAAAACATCTAAACATGAGCAACATGATTTTAAATCAAGGAATGTAATGCTCTATTGTAAAGATTAATTTTTTTAGTGGTAGGTGTTCTATTTATTGTCACTCAAGTTATTGTCACTCAACTTCAAACTCACCCTTCTATAGTTAATATTGCGATACTGGGGCTGGGACTCTGCAGGGCACACTTCTGCTTTGGCTGGCTCAATGGCAGGCACCAACAGAAGATACTAAAGAGGGATTTGGGCTTTTCTTTGGCTTTCTGGGGTGGCACTTCCTCCTTAGTAATGATTCTTCACTGCACTAACTGGAGGGTGCAGGTGAATCTATTGCCAACTTTTCCATCACTAACAGAACCAGCTTCATTACCACCCCCATAGAAACCAGCACCACTTGAGTATCACCCCCTCTTCAGTGGATTCAGCCCATTGCATTCCTCCTCAATGCTTCTAAGTATAAATTTCAACCTCTTTCCCGATAGCTGCTTCCAAAACTTGTATCATGATACTTTAGTGTTCTCTTATAACCTAGGTAACAATTATTGATACCTATCAACAGTTCTCTTAGTAAATACCTTCTGTTCAAGTAACATCTGAAGTTTCTTTCTCCTAACTAAACTCTGACTGACAAAGAAATTGTAATCTGACTCAGCATTAAACAGAAAAATACTTTGGGGCAGCCCGGGTGGCTCAGCGGTTTAGCGCCGCCTTCCGCCAAGGGTGTGATCCTGGAGACTCAGGGTCAAGTCCCGCGTGGGGCTCCCTGCGTGGAGCCTGCTTCTCCCTCTGCCTGTGTCTCTCCCTCTCTCTCTGTGTGTGTCTCTCATGAATAAATAAATAAAATCTTAAAAAAAAAAAAAAAAGAAAGAAAAATACTTTGTTGCTCACTATTCTTGGGATGACTACACACAGTAGGACTATAGTAGAGCTGCTTTAAAGTTCCAGCTTGATGGGGCAGCCCTGGTGGCTCAGCGGTTTAGCGCCGCCTTCAGCCTAGGGCGTGATCCTGGAGATACAGTATCGAGTCCCACGTCGGGCTCCCTGCATGGAGCCTGCTTCTGTCTCTGCCTCTCTCTCTCTCTCTCTGTCTCTCGTGAATAAATAAATTAAATCTTAAAAAAAATTAAGTTCCAACTGAGGAACAGGAGGACATAGCCATAGTTCTACAGCTGACCATACAAAATGACTTTGTATTCTTTCTTTCCCATCAACCCAGTTTTTAATCATGTCATGAAATAAAAACTCATATTAATTTTCTAAAATAATATTTCTTAATAACAGTTTGATTTTTTTTGACCAATTCAGATATTTTGCTTAGAATAGTAATTCATAGTAAGAGAACAATGGAAGTATACTCTAAAATACAACTCTGATTGCCATTAGGTTATTTCCATTTTAATTATTTGATGCCTATTATATAAAATCTTAGTGCTGTACAACCACAACATAAAATACTTGAAGACCTTTTTATTACATCTATATTCACATTTTTTATTTGCTTAACTTGCCAATCAGAATAATAATATGTGTGTTGGTTTGTCATAAGAGGAAAACATATGTTTTAGTAAAAATGATTGTTTTGCTTGTCAAATCACTATGTTATATATCTGAAACTAATGTAACATTGTGTGTAAATTATATTTCAATTGAAAGAAAAGATTGTTTTGTTGTTACCAAAAAAATTGTTTCCATGTAGACATAGACTAAATCTAGATTATATAGATAACTGTTTCAGTGAAATCTTTGTGGAAACTATCATAAGAAAAAGAAAATATGTCAAGTAACTATTAAGAATAGATTTAATTAGAAAACAATAGCAACAAAAATATTTAAGATTGATAATTCAATTGCTTAGTATTTTAAGTCTTTAACTTGCCCATCCTTCCAAAAAACTCACAATACAGTTGACCCTAGAATAACATGGAGCTTGGGTGCATTGACTGTTGTGCAGTTAAAAACTCACATATAACTTTAGACTGTCCCAAAACTTAACTATTAATAGCCTTCTGATGACCTGAAATCTTACCAATGATGTAAATAATCAATTAATACATATTTCGTAGGTTATATATATTACATACTGTAAACTAGAGAAAAGAAACAATAAAGTAAGCTAGAGAAAAGAAAATGTTAAGAAAATCACAAGGAAGAGAAAATACATTTATAGCACTGCACTGTATTTATTAAAAATAATCCATGTAAGGCAAGAATATGGAATGGAAAAAAGTCTCTTCAACAAATGATGTTGGGAAAACTGGATAGCTTCATGAAAAAGAATGAAACTGATGACTTTCTTATACCATACACAAAAATAAGCTCAAAATGGATTAAAGACCTAAATGTAAGGTACATAAAACCATAAAAACTCTATAAACCATAAAAATTCTAAAAGAGAACACAGGCAATAATTTCTCTGACATTAGCTGTAGCAACATTTTCTTGATGTGTCTCCTGAGGCAAGGAAAACAAAAGCAAAAATAAACTATTGAGACTACATCAAAATAAAAAGCTTCTGCACAGCAAAGGAAACAATCAACAAAACCAAAAGACAACCTACTGAATGGGAGAAGATATTTGCAAATGACACAATCTGACAAAGGACTAGTATTCAAAATATATACGGAATTTATTCAACTCAACACTAAAAAAACAAATAATCCAATTTTTAAAATGGGCAGAAGACATGAACAGACATTTCTCCAAGAAAATATGCAGATGGCAGACAGACACATGAAAAGATGCTCAACATCACTAATCATTATGGAAATGCAAATCAAAACCACAATGAGATATCCCCTCACACCAGAATGGCTTAAATGGACAACACAAGACACAACGAGTGTTTGTGAGGATGTGAAGAAAAAAGAACCCTTGTGTAATGTTAGTGGGTATGCAAACTGGTACAGCCACTGTGGAAAACAGTATGGAGGTTCCTCAAAAAACTAAAAGTAGAACTACAATATGAACCAGTAATTCCACTACTGGGTATTTGCCCAAAGAATATGAAAACACTAATTTGAAAATATATGTGTACCACCATGTTTATTGCAGCATCATATGCAATACCCAGATTATGGAAGCAGCCCAAGTATTCATGGATAGATGAATGGATAAAGAAGATGTAGTGCATGGGAATATTACTCAGCAACAAAACAGAATGAAATCTTGCCATTTGCAACAACATGGATGAATCTACAGAGTATAATGTTAAGTAAAATAAGTCAGTCAGAGAAAGAAAAATACCATATGATTTCATTCATATGTGGATTTAAGAAACAAAACTAATAAAACCGAGAAGAAAAAAGGAAACCAAGAAATAGGCTCTTAACTATAAAGAACAAACTGATGTTTACCAGAGAAGTGGGTGGAAGGATGGGTGAAATAGGTGAAAGGGATTAAGAATACACTTATCAGGGATGCCTGTGTGTGTGGCTCAGTGGTTAAGCGTCTGCCTTTGGCTCAGGCCAGGGTCCTGGGAGCCCTGCGTCTCCCTCTGCTTGTGTCTCTGCCTCTCTCTCTCTCTGTGTCTCTTATGAATAAATAAATTAAATCTTTTAAAAAAGTACACTTATCATAATGAGCACTGAGTAATGTATCAAATTGTTCAATTGCTATATTGTACACCTGAAACTAATATGACGCTGTATATTAACAATACTAGAATTATTTTTTTTAAAAAAAGGAAAAAAATCCATGTATAAGTGGATTCAAAACCATGTTGTTCAAGGGTCAACGGTATCTATATGTAAGTATCTTAAAGCTTTAAATTAATGAATTCCCATTTAGAATCATATAGAAAACAGTATCATCATTTAATCCAGAATCATCAAAAAATTTTAATAAATTATCTATTAGGTATGTGGATTTACCCTGTAACTACAGCTAATTTCTTTATATGCCAATTTTTAGAAAACATTTAATGGAAATCTTCCTAACACTAATTATAAACTTTCCTGCTATCTTAAATCCAGTACTTTATGAGTTTAATCTATTTTATTTCTATGATTCCTTAAAACATTATTTGAAATCTCTTCACTAACCCTCTTTTCTGATTATCCATATATATTATCCCATATAACAGTTTTGTCTTCTCTAAGGCTCCAAGGCTCTAAACAACTTTATCCTTTTTCTCTGGCACATTTATACTGTCTCACTTCACAATAATTTGTGTCTAAGTGGCCCCTCCCTTACTCTATAATGAGCTCCTAGAGAATACAGCCAATTGCATATTCATACCCATGTCTTCCAAAGAAATTAGCAAATCAGCTTCCACAGTAGTGGAGCTGAATAAATATTAATTACATAAATGTTTATGTACAGAATTCTTTCTGAATGACAGAGTTATCATCATAAGTCCAGCCCTCAAAGTCCACTAAGATAAAAGAGTGTCCCCCAAGATTAGTATGGTAGGGAAAGATAAGATAAATCCTTACACAAAATAACCCCAGACAGGTATATTTTTAAAGTCTTTGTTAATTGTTGATTGCTCCAAGCGGATCATGTTGTGCTACCAGGTATAGTTGTCTCCTGAGTTATCTTCAAATAGGCAGGTAATTAAAATATTACTTTCACCAGCATATAAGGAACTGCTTTTCCAGGAATCAAAGAAAGTGCTAATCATATTAAAAGAATATAACATAGAAATGCTTCATCTTCTAAAATGTATGGCTAATCTGTGCAAGAATGGCTTTCCATCTTAACTTTGATTTATTTAAACAACAGTTGTTGGGGGGGGAAAGGCATAATGTGCTGAATTTCTCACTGCTATGAACATATTTCTTATTCACTTAAAACTGGGTCAGGAAAAGCCTGTTATATTATTAGAAATCCTCCAAAATGTCTAAAAAGGCAGTGTTTTTTTAACTGTCTCCAAAGATAGTTAGCATTACAACCTTGGTTTTAGTTGGCTTCAAATTTTTGTCAGTGGGGGGTGGGAGTAGGAATTCCCTTAGGTGTTTCACTTGAAAGTTTAAAAGACTGGAAATGAGTTAGTCTTGTATATGTGCTGCTGAAGGGAGCACTGGAAATGAGTTAGTCTAAATAAATGTACCCTGATTTGCCGACAAATCTTTTCTCAAGATATGTTTGCTAATACATTTCCTTAAAAAAAAAAAAAAAAAAAAACTTATCTTCAAAATCAAAAATAGAAAATGAACTTTAAAATAGGGATCAGAACCATCAATCATTACAAATAATGTATAATACTATTTAGATTAGTTACCCAAATTATGACAGTAATTATGTAATTTGAAAAGCCTTTGGACACAAAGTTCATGTTAGCTAACTGGCTGTATGGAGAAGTAGAGAGGACTAGTGGCAGGGGTGCTTGTGGGCTTCTCAGAATCGGGATGAGAGTGGTACCAGCTAAGGATAGATACTGTCGCCAGGACAACATTCTCTCAGGCAGTAGGGGCCAAGACCCAATTGATTCACACGGTTCTCTCTCTAGGGGTTGAGCATTTCGCATGACAGCCTTCAGCAGATCAAGAGAGCACAGAAATTTCCACCCAACTCACCTTTCTAAAAGGACCTCTCTGAAGCACATGTAGAGAGTAAAAGCAAATTCTGGGTCACAGCCTATATCATGCATCTATCCTATTGATGAAATAGTACTGTCAACAAGCACAGGCTTTGCTAATAGGAAATATTACTACGTCATGATAGTGACAACAATAAGACATAGAACTTAAAAGAGTAAGATGATTTTTTTTTTGTTTTTTAAAAGTAAAAAGCATAAAAAAACTTAAAAGGAAAATAGGATAAAAAATCCCAGAGGCAACATTTAAAGAAGGTGGTGTCTTGATATTCAAAGATGAAAGAAATGAGCTTGGGGAGGAAGAGAGACAGGAAGAGAGGGTAGGAGGATTTAAAAACTGAAGTCAATAAAAATATGATGAAGAAGTGCATGGGGTTATCTCTCTATTTTAAAAAGAATCATCATCTATCAATGCTAAGCTTCTCTACTATCCAAAATTTTCATACGATTGTATTTATAATTTTTTATGAAAAGGAAAGTAAAAGCTAGCTGTTGAACACTAGTTTGTGTCATTTGGGGGGGACATCTTAGAAGTTCCTCTTCATCCCAAGTCCTAGGAGTGTTTTGGAGGAGATCTCATCATCTCCTGATGGTTCTCATGACCCTACTACCTGGAAACAACATAATAGCTGTTCTCTTAAAGCCTTTCCAAGGGGTCTGGGTTTTCCATTATTGGATGTGATACATGCACACCTTTCTTACTGGCCTGCCATCTGCAAATTTCCACAAAGCAAAGACTCAAAAATTATTTTCCTGAATTTTTCCTAAATGGTATTTAATATACTATTTTATACAAAGTCAACACTCGGTGAAATGTTTGCCTGGTGGAAATGATAGATGTCAGGTTGTGTTAAAAAGGAAATGACAACCCCAATACTCTGTAACATGGGCCAGCACTTTTTTTTTCTATAAAAGAGCAAATGGTTAATATTTTAGGCTTTGAGAGCTACATACAGCTTTATCCTATATTTCTTTGGTTTTGTTTGTTTGTTGTTGTTTAATCAACAGCTCTTTAAAGCTGAAAGAACCACTCTTCACTCTTGGTCTGGAATTAGCCATATTTTATAACCCCTGCTCTATAAGGTCAAGTGATTTGGGCTCATGTTTTAGGGATTTTCCATTTCACTTTGATAACAACGCATATCATCTATGGAAGAACTTCAAAATATGTTAATAACCAATGATAGTTTAGATCTCACATAAGAAAATTTCTCCTAGTCCATTTTTAATATGTATATTCATTTTAGAATTCTATTTAAATTTTATTTTATTTTTTTTAATTTTAAAATACATTTAACTAAGTGGAGTAAAATGGCAACATCAAATTAAACCTGTTCTTCCTAAAAATAGTTTTCAAGGCCACAGAGCACCTAAAGGGAGTGGTCTTCTTTCCAAGTTAGGCACTTGTGAACAAGTCACAATCCCAGTTACAGATCAGAGTTCACTTACGCTCCTCTCTTCAGCCTCCTCCTCCTCTCCTTCTCTCTGGCCTTCCTTGTTTCTTCATCCTCTGGTTCAGGCTCCGGGTCATCCTCACTGATCACATCTCTGGTCCGTTTCCTCTTTGGTCTCAAGCTCTCTCTTCGAGGTAGTTTATCTTCCTCCTCCTCTTCTTCTTCACCTAAACACAGCAGTGAATACTTCGATGATCGATATCAGAAAGTGCTCTCTCCCACTACCAAATGTCTGTTTAGTGTTTTAGTGACCATGGTCACATATGAGAGCACAATCCAGCAAGTCTCCACATCATGATAAGATGTATGCATGGAATATATATATATATATATTCCATGGCTTGCAATTCAAATACACTTATCTATATTCTCATTTTTTGATGTGTGGTTCATCTACTCAAATATGTGAATGTGGATCACAAAATTTTAATAATTCATAGAAACCCAGTCTTCATTTTTTTGGGTTACTAGATGACTTAGAGTTCAATATTATACCATGATCTCTAAGACCAAGTTTAGAGGTTACCGATCTAACGCATAAGGATGAAGTGATCAACCACTATATGTTTGCCACCACTTCTATCCTAGAACAAAGGACGAGAAGGACAAAATGCAATAAACTAGAGTAATTTTGAAGAAACTAATTCAGACCTTGGAATTTTTCCTAATTCAAATGATCTTTATTTTTTATTCCATGGTTTTTTCTTCTTTTTCCTGAATATTTCCCTTTCTTAAATGAAATTGATACCGAGTATATTTATATACATAAATACTTGCTTGATGATAGTATCTTTATGAATAGAAATATATAACATGTAAATTTAACATAAAACTGAGAGAAATGGCATTTTATTTTGTTCATCAACTAGCAATTAATGCCTCATGTGTCCATAACTTCACCAGAATCTTCCAGATAGAGAAAGAATCCAGTTCCTTCCTTGACAGTTTATAACATACACTCTTACTTCACTTTCATCTTTTTGCTTCTTCTGATATTTAGAATTACCTATTATTAAAAAATCTACTCCTCTCAGAAGGTACTATAGGGAAAAATTGTACTTTGGTGGGAAACTATGAATTCTCTGCAGTGTACCCTGTTGTGTTATCTGATTCTATGGGAGCTATTTTGTAATTTTGAAAGTTATAGATCGCTAGAAAGCAATGCAAAATAATTCTTGTCTGTAGATCTGCACATGAACTCAGTCCAGTGTAGAGACAATCTTCCCTCATCAGGAAAAATAACCTCCCACAAAACAGTAGTGCCTCCATTTGCACAATCATTTCAATAGCCCTGATCTATAAATGTATCTATTCTTTGGATTTTCCTTTGACCTGGTTGTAACAACTCACTAGGGTCCTCATTCATTCATTAAACATGTTCATTTTTACATGTGTGTGTCGTGATTTTATTTATTTTTAATTTTTTAAGGTTTTCTGTTTTTCAGTTTTATTTTTATTTATTTTTTAAAAAAAGATTTTTATGAGATGGGGCAAGATGGCAGAGGAGTAGGGTCCCCAAGTCACCTGTCCCCACCAACTTACCTAGATAACTTTCAAATCATCCTGAAAACATACGAATTCGGCCTGAAACTTAAAGAGAGAACAGCTGAACACTACAGTGAGAAGAGTTTGTGCTTCTATCAAGGTAGGAAGTGGAAAAAAAAAATTAAAAAACATCCAGTGGGGAAGGAGTCCCCAGGAGGAGCCGGGCTAAGAGGGGCGGCAAGAGCCCCCAGGACAGGAAAGCCCAGCCAGGGAGAAGCAGGAGTTTCACCAATCCTCCCGGATGGAAAGGCGCTACAGGGAGCTCGGGCAGGATCCCAGGAGCGGCAGGGATGCCCTCAGGCTCCCAGGGACACTAACAGAGGAGGGGCGCCCCGGGGAGAGTGTACCACACACCCCGGGCCAAGCTCCCTAAACAGCTAGGAGCGCCCCGGCAAGGCCCTGGGAGCAGTTCGGTGTTGGCTCTGGTGGCGGCTCTGTGGAGGGGCTGCCTGGCCGGGAGGGCGATTCCAGTGGCGCAGGCCCCAGAGCCTAGGGTGCCGGGGGACACAGCCCAGGATCCGGCGCTCCCCCGGGACAGGCGGAGGTGAGGAGGGCACAGGACAGCGAGGACGCTCCTGCCACCTGGCCAGCCGAGCTGTGCAGGTCAGTGCCCCCCACACCCAGAGCATCCAGGCCCCTGCAGCCTGGGAGCTGCAGGAGTTCCTGCGGGAGCTGACTCCAGGGCTGGGGAGCTGACTGCCGCCACTGTTGTTGTTCCTCCTGGTGTCACCTTGTACCTGGGACTGAGCAAGGCCACGAGGGAGCAGGGACCTCACAGGATAAACAGCTCCCACTGAACCCTACACCTGGCAGGGGGCAGGGCAGCTCCCCCAGGTGCACACACCTGAGAATCAGCACAGCAGGCCCCTCCCCCAGAAGACCAGCTGGAAGGACAGGGGAAGAGCAAGTTCTTGACCAAGCAGCGCTGGAAAGTTCCAGGGGAAGTCTAGGGACTTAGTATATAAGATCAGAGGATACTCCTCCTTGTTTTTTGTTTTCTGTTTGTCCCCACCCCCTTTTTTTTCTCTCTTTTTCTCCTTTTTCCAGTACAACTTGTTTTTAGCCACTCTGCACTGAGCAAAATGACTAGAAGGAAAAACTCACCACAAAAGAAAAAAATCAGAAACAGTACTCTCTCCCACAGAGTTACAGAATTTGGATTACAATTCAATGTCAGAAAGCCAATTCAGAAACACAATTATAAAGCTACTGGTGGCTCTAGAAAAAAAGCATAAAGGATTCAAGAGACTTCATGATTGCAGAATTTAGATCTAATCAGGCCGAAATTAAAAATCAATTAAATGAGATGCAATCCAAACTGGAGGTCCTAACGATGAGGGTTAATGAGGTAGAAGAATGAGTGAGTGACATAGAAGACAAGTTGATGGCAAGAAGGAAGCTGAGGAAAAAAGAGAAAAACAATTAAAAGATCATGAAGATAGGTTAAGGGAAATAAATGACAACCTCTGAAGGAAAAATCTACATTTAATTGGGGTTCCAGAGGGAACCGAAAGGGACAGAGGACCAGAATGTGTATTTGAACAACTCATAGCTGAGAACTTCCCTAACTTGCAGGGGCAAACAGGCATTCAGATCCAGGAGACAGAGAGATCCCCCCTAAAATCAATAAAAACCATTCAACACCTTAACATTTAATAGTGAAACTTTAATAGTGAAATAGTGAAATTTCAGAGATAAAGAGAAGATCCTTAAAGCAGCAAGAGACAATAGATCCCTAACTTATATGGGGAGAAGTATTAGGTTAACAGCAGACCTCTCCACAGAGACCTGGCAGGCCAGAAAGGGCTGGCAGGATATATTCAGGGTCCTAAACATGCAGCCAAGAATACTCTATCCAGCAAGGCTCTCATTCAGAATAGAAGGAGAGATGAAAAGCTTCCAAGATAGGCAGAAACTGAAAGAATATGTGCCCACCAAATCAGCTCTGCAAGAAATATTAAGGGGGACTCTGTAAAATAAAGAGGAAGTCCAAGGAAACAATCTACAAAAATAGGGACTGAATAGGTTATTCTGATGACACTGAATTCATATCTTTCAATAGTAGCTCTGAATATGAATGAGCTTAATGATCCCATCAAAAGGTGCAGGGTTTCAGACTGGATAAAAAAAATAAGTACCACCTATTTTCTGTCTACAAGAGACTCATTTTAGACCTAAGGACACCTACAGCCTGAAAATAAAAGGTTGGAGAACCATCTACCGTTCAAATGGTCCTCAAAAGAAAGCAGGGGTAGCCATCTTCATATCAGATAAATTAGTTTATCCCAAAGACTGTAGTAAGAGAAGAAGAGGGATCCTATATCATACTTAAAGGATCTATCCAACAAGAAGATCTAACAATCATGAATATTTATGCCCCAAATGCGGGAGCTGTCAAGTATATCAATCAATTAATAACCAAAGTTAAGACATACTTCGATAATACACTTATACTTGGAGACTTGAATATGGTGCTTTCTACAATTGATAGATATTCTAAACACAACATCTCCAAAGAAACAAGAGCATTAAATGATACACTGAACCAGATGGATTTCACAGATATTTACAGAACTTTACATCCAAATGCAACTGAATACACATTCCTCTCAAGTGCACATGGAACTTTCTCCAAAATAGACCACATAGTGGGTCACAAATCAGGTCTTAACCAATATGAAAAGATTCAGATTGTCCCCTGCATATTTTCAGACCATAATGCTTTGAAACTAGAACTAAACCCACAAGAAGAAGTTTGGAAGGATTTCAAACACGTGGAGATTAAAGACCATCCTGCTAAAAGATGAAAGGGTCAACCAGGAAATTAGAGAAGAATTAAAAAGATTCATGGAAACTAATGAGAATGAGGATACAACCGTTCAAAATCTTTGGGATACATCAAAAGCAGTCCTGAGGGGGAAATACATTGCAATACAAGCATCAATCCAAAAACCGAAAAGAACTCAAATACAAAAGCCAACCTTGCACCTAACGGAGCTGGAGAAGGAACAGCAAATGAAACCTTCACCCAGCAGAAGAAGACAGTTAATAAAGATTCGAGCAGAACTCAATGAAATAGAGACCAGAAGAACTGTGGAACAGATCAACAAAACCAGGAGTTGCCTCTTTGAAAGAACTAATAAGATAGATAAACCATCAGCCAGCCTTATTAAAAAGAAGAGAGAAAAGACTCAAATTAATAAAATCATGAATGAGAAAGGAGAGATCAACACCAATACCAAGGAAATATAAACGATTTTAAAAACATATTATGAGCAGCTATACTCCAATAAATTAGGCAATCTAGAAGAAATGGACGCATTTCTGGAAAACCACAAACTACCAAAACTGGAACAGGAAGAAATAGAAAACCTGAACAAGCCAAACATCAGGAAGATATTTGAAGCAGTCATCAAAAACCTCCCAAGACACAAAAGCCCAGGGCCAGATAGCTTCCCAGGGGAATTCTTCAAACGTTTAAAGAAGAAACCATACCTATTCTACTAAAGCTGTTTGGAAAGATAGAAAGAGATGGAGTACTTCCAAACTCGTTCTATGAGGCCAGCATCACCTTAATTCCAAAATCAGACAAAGACTCCACCAAAAAGGAAAATTATAGACCAATATCCCTGATGAACACAGATGCAAAAATTCTCAACAAGATACTAGCCAATAGGATCCAACAGCACATTAAGAAGATTACTCACCATGACCAAGTGGGATTTATCCCCAGGATGCAAGGCTGGTTCAACAATTGTAAAGCAATCAATGTGATTGATCATATCAACAGGAAAAAAAAAAAAAAAAAAAAACAAGAACCATATGATCCTCTCAATAGATGCAGAGAAAGCATTTGACAAAAATATAGCATCCATTCCTGATCAAAACTTTTCAGAGTGTAAGGATAGAGGGAACATTCCTCAGCTTGTTAAAAGCCATCTATGAAAAGCTCACAGCAAATATCATTCTCAATGGGGAAACACTGGGAGCCTTGCCCCTAAGATCAGGAACAAGATAGGGATGTCCACTCTCACCACTGCTATTCAACATAGTACTAGAAGTCCTAGCCTCAGCAATCAGGCAACAAGAAGAAATTAAAGGCATTCGAATTGGCAAAGAAGAATCCAAACTCTCCCTCTTCGCAGATGACATGATACTGTACATAAAAAACCCAAAAGACTCCACCCCAAGATTGCTAGAACTCATACAGCAATTTGGCAGTGTGGCAGGATACAAAATCAATGCCCAGAAATCAGTGTCATTTCTATACACTAACAATGAGACTGAAGAAAGAGAAATTAAGGAGTCAATCCCATTTACAATTGCACCCAAAAGCATAAGATTCCTAGGAATAAATCTAATCAAAGAGGTAAAGGATCTATACCCTAAAAACTACAGAACGCTTCTGAAAGAAATTGAGGAAGACACAAAGAGATGGAAAAATGTTCCATGCTCATGGATTGGAAGAATTAATATTGGAAAATGTCAATGCTATCCAGGGCAATGTACACATTCAATGCAATCCCTATCAAAATACCATGGACTTTCTTCAGAGAGTTGAAACAAATCATCTTAAGATTTGTGTGGAATCAGAAAAGACCCCGAATAGCCAGGGGAATATTACAAAAGAAAACCATAGCTGGGGGCATCACAATGCCAGATTTCAGGTTGTACTACAAAGCTGTAATCATCAAGACAGTGTGGTACTGGTACAAAAACAGACACATAGATCAATGGAACAGAATAAAAATCCAGAAGTGGACCCTCAACTTTATGGTCAACTAATATCTGACAAAGTAGGAAAGACTATCCACTGGGAAAACGACAGTCCCTTCAATAAATGGTGCTGGGAAAATTGGACAGCCACATGCAGAAGAATGAAACTAGACCATTCTCTTACACCATACACAAAGATAAACTCAAAATGGATGAAAGATCTAAATGTGAGACAAGAATCCATCAAAATCCTAGAGGAGAACACAGGCAACACCCTTTTTAAACTTGGCCACAGCAACTTCTTGCAAGATACATCCATGAAGGCAAGAGAAACAAAAGCAAAAATGAATTATTGGGACTTAATCAAGATAAAAAGCTTCTGCACAGCAAAAGAAACAGTCAACAAAACTAAAGACAAACTACAGAATGGGAGAAGATATTTGCAAATGACCTATCAGATAAAGGGCTAGTATCCAAGATCTATAAAGAACTTAATTAAACTCAACAGCAAAGAAACAAACAATCCAATCATGAAATGGGCAAAAGACATGAACAGAAATTTCACAGAGGAAGACATAGACATGGCCAACAAGCACATGAGAAAATGCTCCGCATCACTTGTCATCAGGAAAATACAAATCAAAACCACAGTGAAATGCCACCACACACCAGTAAGAATGGTGAAAATCAGCATGACAGGAAACAGCAAGTGTTGGAGAGGGTATGGAGAAAGGGGAACCCTCGTGCACTGTTGGTGGGAATGTGAACTGGTGCAGCCACTCTGGAAAACTGTGTGGAGGTTCCTCAAAGAGTTAAAAATAGATCTGCCCTAGGACCCAACAATTGCACTACTGGGGATTTACCCCAAAGATACAGATGCAGTGAAACGCTGGACACCTGCACCCCGATGTTTATAGCAGCAATGTCCACAATAGCCAAACTGTGGGAGGAGCCTCGGTGTCCATCGAAAGATGAATGGATAAAGAAGCTGTGGCCTATGTAAACAACGGAATATTACTCAGCCATTAGAACTGACAAATACCCACCATTTGCTTTGACATGGATGGAACTGGAGGGTATTATGCTGAGTGAAATAAGTCAATCGGAAAGGGACAAACATATGGTCTCATCTATTTGGGGAATATAAAAATTAGTGACAGGGAATAAAGGGAAAGGAGAGAAAATGAGTGAAAATATCAGTGAGGGTGACAAAACATGAGAGACACCTAACTCTGGGAAATGAACAAGGGGTAGTGGAAAGGGAGGTGAATGGGGTGACTGGGTGATGGGCACTGATGGGGGCACTTTGCAGGAGGAGCACTGGGTGTTATGCTAAAGGTTGGCAAATTGAACTCCAATAAAAAAATAAAGATTTTATTTATTTATTCATGAAAGACACAGAGAGAGAAAGGCAGAGATATAGGCAGAGCGAAAAGTGGGCTCCAGGCAGGGAGCCTGATGTAGGACTGATCCTGAGACCACGGATCATGCCCTGAGCCAGGGGCAGGTGCTCAACTGCTGAGCCACCCAGGTGCCCTCAGTTTTATTTTTTTAGCAAGAGGAGGGGCAGAGATAGAGAGAGAATCTTAAGCAGATTCCATGGCCAGTGCAGAGCCCCACCTGGGCTCAATCTCACAACCCTGAGATTCTGACCTAAGCCAAAATCAAGAGTCAGAGGTTTAATCAACTGAGCCACCCAGGTACCCCTAATTATCTTTTAAAATTACTTACTGAAACATTTTTATTGATATTTTAAATCTGAGATCTAAGTATTACCTATAGTACTAAAGTTTGACTAGCAGAGAAAAACTGAAGGATAACTTTCAAATTAGGCTTTGAGAACCATACAGTGTCATAAAAACCAAGAATAATTTTCCATTTGTTAAATATGTGGCAAATGTTGTATGTAATGTGAATCCCATTCTGACATTCTGAAAATTTGCCCAGTCTTTATTAGTCACGTTAGTCACCATTTATAGAAAGGACAAGACCTTGATAAGGATTGAAAAGCAATTTTCCCACAAATAACTCAAGAACTCAAGCAGCCACTCTTCATTTTTTTTTTAATTTATTAATATTTTATTTATTTATTTGACAGATAGCACAAACAGGGGAAACAGCATAGGGAGAGGGAGAAGCAGGAAGCCCAATGTAGGGCTCGATCCCAGGACCCCAAGATCATGACCTGAGCTGAAGGCAGACACTTAACCAACTGAGCCACCCAGGTGACAAAGTACTCTGCATTTTAGTATATTTTGTATTAAGACTAAACTATTAAACTTTCATTTTTACCAATTGGGAACAAAAAGGCTATTTTTACTGCCTTAACTAATTTTCAAAAATCCAAATTCTAAAACAAATAACCAATATTTTACAGTTGCCTACTAACTGCAGATTTACATACAATGTTACCATTTAAAATGGTCTTCATTCAATATGGAAGGGTAGCAGAATATGCCACTTCAAAGTGAGACTGCAGGAGCTCAGGACATGCCTGCCCTAAACTGTGCTACTTTGGTATATTGATTGTACTGAGCTATAGGCACAAAAAACTGCGAATGAAAAGGTTTTCCTGAACTCCCTACATCTGCCCAAACACAGATCCTCCAAAAGGTACTGAATTGTCCTAAATCCCCTTACCAAGAATTCACCCTTAGGGAATATTGACTCATCACAAAGGAAGACACTGGAAGTCAATACCATACCCAGACAAACTTTGTCACAATCAAATGTCCCATTTATTCTTTGAAGGGCCTACTCACTTTTCCTAAAAAAATTATTTATTCTCTCCTAAAAGCCTACATACACACCCTCTTTTTTCCTTATTAAGACAGTATTTAAGTCTAAATTCTAAGCCACCTCAGAGAGTTACTTTTTCCTGAGTATCTCTCATGTATACATGAGGACTACACATTAATAAGCTTCTGTTTGTTTTTTCTCTTATTAAACTATCTTATATTACAGAGGTCTCAGCTAACTACTCAGAAGGGCTAGAGGGAAAATTATTTTTCCTCCCCTACAGCACTCAAGCCGTGACATGCAGAGTCTGTCTATGTGAGACTCTGAGCTGTTTGCATGTAAAATGCCCTGAAAGCCTGAAAACAACTGGCATTGTGAACATTCCCTGGCTGCCATATTGTACTCAAGTTATTACACTGATAATGTCAATGGATCCTCGAATTGAACTCTTCTTGAGATACTGCTCTTTCTTTCCATTTTAGTAAATTTAGAGCTTTTGCTCATCTCATGAATGATCTTTCCCATGCTCCAGTCCATGAGTGCTCTGCATGCAAGGGATCACAATCCAAGCTCTTAAGCTAAACCTTCACAAAGTAAAAACAACAGAGCAATTCCAACAAAATACCATGCATTCAGTGCAAAAGATGTAATTATTCATTTTAATTGAGCCACCTGATCAAGTCAGTCAAAATGGCCAATCTGTTCTATTGTAGTAGATTAAGCCCTAGAGAAGAGCTTTCAGGACAAAGGCTTTAATAGGGAAAATACTAGAGAAATTTTAAAAAGCAAATTTTTGTGGGCTACCATCTACTTGATCATGAGTAACTTCTACATTTGATAGAGTGTAGAATTCTACATTGAATAGAATCTAGAGATTCTACAGTGGAGATCCAATTTGCTGGACTTGATCTCTTTGGTGAGACCATCAAAAGTCACCCGCATCTGGGGTAGCATGTGCTTACATGTGGGAGCATAATTGCACAAGGTAAAAGGTCAAGTCCTCTGAATTCACTACCATTTCACTGGAAACACATTCCATGTCCATCCCCGCTTACTTGAACTTTCTTCTGTGTCATCCTCTTCTTCCTCCACTTGAATTTGTACTGTTGAAGAAAAGAAAAATACAGCAGTTCTTTAAATGATGGCATAGCAACTAGTAACAGGTTTTTCCTGTTATTATTTTCATCATAAAGTTTTCTGTGCAGTTAATACAAATATTTTTCAATGAGCTTGTCAAAAAGAGCATTGTTTATTAAAGAAATATAGTCACAGCATCCTAGACAGTGTTATGCAAAAACTTCTCTGCTTCATTGCCTTCAAAGGCTTGCAAAACATATCAATTATAAGCCTGTCGGTTCAATTGAATATAACTGCTACCAAAATAAATTCTATGTTGCAATGAGTAGACTTGGGGTTTGCTGGGTCATTGCATTCCGTGATAAATTGAGTTGCTGGTAAAGCTATATCCACATGCACAAACAATGTGGTTATTAGAACCAAGTTAATTTATTAAAATAGAGAACATTTAATTCTAACCAGTTACCAGTGTCAAAGAGCCTTTCAAAAAAATGTCGAAAGGCTGATATTTCCTATTTCAAGGATTCCTGGGGTTGTCTATTGAGATAGCCTAAATTTTCCAATATATGATTTACTTTGACTATAGGGAAACACGTGATTTTGTAGTTCTTCCCCCAAAAAAGAACATTTCTTCTGTGTATTCCTCACTCCATACTCAAGACAGCATCTTCTTTTTAGTTTTGATCTATTTTTGCGAAGGCATCAAACGGTTTAAAAAAATTGTAGTTGTCCAATAATATGCGAAAATATACTAACTTTTACACTTGTCATCTACTGTCCATTCATTACAGGTCTCAGCCAGAGACAAAGCTCTACAACTTGCTCAGGTAAAAATGAGAATCGACTATTTCTTTAAAACCGTAGTCCCATAACTAGCTTATAAAATCATAAGTGTATCATATTTTTAAGTCAGATGAGCCTGAGTCTGAGAGAGTAAAGATGACAAAACAACATTGCCGCAAACAGAGGAAACAACCTCCGTTTTGTTTCTGCTCGCGTACCGTCAAAGGTTATTTTTCAGAACTTGACAAGCACATTGAAAACGGAACACATGCCAAGAGTTTAAATTCCATTCACAAAGGAGATTAATATAAAAGCACATTTTGCCTTTAAACAGCATCTGCATAAAAATTTTTAGGATATGCAAAAATGTCATCACTCAACGTCAGCCACGGAATGTGAAAATAAGTGTTCTTTTGTTCAGAGTGGACATGTGCCTTCTGTTACTGGCTGTAACTGGATCTGCACAGGACAAAGATCTTTATGTCACTACTGAGAGTCCACAGCAGTGAGGCAGACACTTCTAAGAAGATGTTTTACATTTAACAATCAGTCTTGGTCTTTTATTTGTAATTAATCATCACCACCAAGCTTCTTCAGTCAAAGAAGGAAGACACTTCGTAGGAAGGCAGCCTTGGAACAGAGTCCGTTCTGTGTGTATAATATAAGAACAGCTAGGGACAAACAGCAAAGACTGACACACAGCCTATTCTGCAACATCATAGCCAAAGCAAAATCCACACAAAATATTATGCTGATTTATAATAACAACTCACTGGATGTGACTAAATGAAACAGAGAAAAAGGAACAAAAATATAAGCAAATCTTTAGGAAGGATTATATATTAAATAAAAACAGCAGAATGAAATGTCCCAAGCCAAGGAGATGAGCAACACATCCATTTCTTCTGATAGCCAGTGGAGGAGAAAAAGCAGGGCTGCAATCATGGATCATCTCCTAGAGTACAGGAAGGGTAATAACAAATGGCTATTAAATAAAACCTAAAAATCCATCAGAGGAGATATCCCTGTGGTGGCAAGTAAAGAACTAAAAAAAAGAGCTATGGTTTCTAAGTGATGTAATGGAGAGTACTGCAGAAATAGCCCCTAGCCTCCTCTTGAGCTGACTCTCCGAGAGTGATATTCATCTGTGCGTGATCATCTGCACATTCTCATTAGGTGCCTTCTTTATTCAATGACATCCCCTTGGCAGTGGAGTCAAGGGGCGATGAAATAGTTGTTTTCATAGTTATTGTGATAATCATTGGGTTGTTCTTGACTCAAACCCTCAGCAAAGGCATCATCAGTATCAAGAACGAAACAACAGCACTGTGACCAGATGTAAGATGCCTGCAAGAGCCTCAGACGGACTCTGATTTTAATGGAACATTATTTGGCTGGAAAAGCAACTATCAGTGGTGGTCTGGATCTCCTGCAACTCAAAGTGAGGCTAAAGAACCAAGCTAAGAAGCCCCTCCAACACCAAACCTTGTGCAAAAGAGTATCTCAGAGCACTAAAATGGGAGCTACAGACTGTCTCTCCCTCCTCATACAATTTTTGGCATGGCGTGTTGCCATTCCTTTTCTCAGCAATCCCTAGTAGCTTATCCCCGATCGTATGACCCCCACATGCTTTGGCTGCTTCCCAAAGCCTATTGATTATGTACTTTAAAAATAACCTCTCTCCTGGGGAGCTATGGGAGGATGGTGAAAGGAGAGGAGGGGGAGGTCCTGTCAAAATGTTGGAGGCACAAGCAAAGCTTCACTGAAGTACGCTATTTAAGAGAGGAAAATGCAGTCAGAGCAGATGAACGCCTAGGCAACCCAGATCCTCATTTCATGCAAATAGACCCAGTAATTAAAAACAGTAAAAGGAAACAACAGCAAAATGTCACATTTTAGAGGCATTGGAATCGTTTGGAGAAGGGGATGTTGTTCCAGGCTTTCTTTTTTAATCTATGCCACTGAAAGTAAGTAGTGTTGCCTGTTCCTCTAACCCATGTTTAGCTCTTTAAGAGATGTTTGGAGCACTAGGTGATTACTCTGGAAACTGAGAGCTCGTTTATCCAATTAGCACAAGGGAGTACAGAACAAAATGCTCTGGGCAGGGAGTTTGTAGGTTCTAAAAGAAAACATAAGGAGTCTTACTATTTTATGCAAAACAATGACTTCATAAGTGAGATCAAGATTAGATAGGAGTATCTTAGCCAGCTTACCTGGGTTGTAACAGCAATGTATTAGTTACATTCATGAGGCTTTTTGTGTGTGTTTCTTTTTAGGGTTTTTTTTTTTTTTTTTTTTTATGTGCAAGGAAATGTCAGCATGGGTCCTTCCCATATACATGAGGTACATGTCTCCTCAGGCTAAACTGCACTGGAAGTGATATTCATCTTTGCTCTAACAAGGTCATTTCTGAATCTTAGCTGAAGGATCCAAGCCATCAGTATGGGGTGTGATGTGGAATGTGAGAGGAAGAGAAGAATCAAGACAATCAGAAGGTTTTCATCCTTGGCAGGCACCTAGATAGATAGAGTCAAAATAAAAAGAGTTGAAAAGTCTATAGGAAGAATAGGTGGGAGGAGCTGAAGATAGGGAGTTTAATATGAAATGTTGGAGTTGAGTTGCCTATTAGATACCCATGGTTAACTTGAATAGGCAATTGGATATTGGAGTCTGGAGTTTGGAAGAAAAGTCTGGCCTGGAAATATACATTTGGGAATTATTAGCATATTGATGCTATTTAAAGCCGTAGAACCAAGTGAGACCACCAGGTAAATGAATAAAAACAGAACAGAAAAAATGAACAAAACAGAAAACTCCACAATTGAGAAGACAGGGAGAAGAAGAAAAACCAATCAAAGACACTGAAAATGAACAATCAATGGAGTAGGAGGAAAACAAGGAATGTGTCGTAAGGCTTATAACTCAAGTATAACGAGGACTGAAAATTGACCATTGGATTTTGCAGTATGGAAGTCAATGACGACTTTGGCAAGCATAGATTTAGCAAAGTGTTATAAGGAAAAGCCTGAATTTCAATGACTTTACAAGAGAATGGTCAGTGAGGAATAGGACCACTAGTTACGCTAGCCAGCTTACATGCTGATGGCAAAAGAGAATGATAAATTGATGATGTAGGTTATAAAAAGATAATGTTACACATACAACACATATTAGATTCTGAATTCTTTTATTGCATTGATGTGGCTTTTGGTTTTGTTACTGGGGTATGTGTCTCTGACTGAGACTTTGTTAAAAGATGGAGCAACTTACTAATATACCCCTTGCTTATATATAGTGTCCACCGTATAGTAGTTCAAAGGTATGGTACTAAAGGGTGGTGAAGGAACAAGACAGAAAAAGAAAAATGGGGAAGAGTACGGAGAAGAAGGGAAGAATACAGCAAAGAAAGGGAGGTAAAGGGGCAAAAATGAGGTGAGATTACAGTAAATAAGAGGGAAAAAAAGTATAAAAGAAAAGTAAAACACTGCATTTTGTCTTTACTCTGTCTATAAATAAACATATTTGTATTTTTATTTTCATGTAAGTAAATATTATAAATATAAAATGTTATCAGTTCTAAATTCATATACTAAATGATATTTCCTCTTTTAGGAACACCTCAAGTTAACAAAATCTAGACTGTCTTTAGTTATTTCTTCAACTAATACTCTTTTCTAACAAGAATGTGAAAGTAAAAGAGCTAGAAAATATGAACAAAATAAAGGTATCTCTTTTCTTAAGAGAGTATATTCCAAAGTAAAGCTTGCCTTGTTCTGTAAGGAAGAAGAGTTTTGATCCCTTACCAAAAACAGGAAATCTCTTTTTCAAGAGAGAAAGAAGAGAGAAAACTGGCCAGTGAAACTATGAAAAGTAAGCTATGATTTTTAAAAATCTCTTTAAATATAGCTTCCTTATGATAGACACTGTAAATTTTACGCTCTGAAATTTCTAGGTCTAATGGCCACTCAGTAGCTGCTCAAATTGCTAATTTTTTTGTTATAGTAACAATGATGATGATGGTGGTGCAATTACGATATGGAGATAATTATATGTATGTATGTATGTAAATAAATATAAGCTGTGTATAAGTTAAAGCCAAGAACAACATTTAGATATTTTGCTTTTGTAAAAACCAAACAGAAGGTAAACCAGCCCAAATTTTGAAAGGAATGAGTAAAGTTAGGCATAAGGAAGAATTTCCCACCAGTGAGGCACTTGGGTGCTAGATCGTCACCAAACCACATTGAGGTTTCCTCTACCCTACAGAGAACACTTCAGTATCCTGCTCCCATTCAGCTATTGAGTACAAAGTAAGGAACAGAAGGCACCATCTGCAAAATTGAACAAAAATGTTGGAATTTGATTCTTCTTCCTCAAGAATCGGACTTACCCAAGACATGAAATCAGATTCAGTTTAAATCAGCAGCTCCCTGTATTTTTTTACTTTTAGGGAAGGACAAGAAGATGCTCTGGACGTTTGTTTATAACTATTCCAAATCCTTCAAGTGATGGTGCTAAGCACAATATTTGGAAGCCATAGAGTAAAGAGAAGACTTATTTATTTCTTATATCATTCAAATACCTTAATAAACCTATAAACTATAAGACATTTACAAAGTCCTTGGAGTGGGAAAAAACAAAATGAGATCATTACATTTGAATATCATCAAGGTATCTGGGGGAAAGGTTTAATTTGACAAACTGGTGCTGATAATCTTTCTGCAGATGCCAGCACCCTTCTTCTCTTCCTTAAGACCATTGAGAAAATGAACCACAGAACACATAGATTCAAAACCACCCTAATGAAAACTTTTAAAATAAATGCCAAAAGATTGGTCATATTTACAATCATTTTAATATCTTGAAGATACTAAATAGTTATTCTAAATTGTGTTTTGTAAAATTACAAAAAAAATAATAATTGTGACTTTTGGTGAGACTCAGCCACCTTAGAGAAGGGAATGGGCAAGAAATTCAACTGCTACAGTTACTGTCATCCTCCAGTATTTTTCCTTCTAAGAAACGGAATAAATTACATTTACTTTTTGAGACTATGAAGCCCTTAAGAAGTAGGGAATAAATAGCTACTGATGTTTGCTTTATTAAAAAATGCAATATAGAGATCTCTGGGTGGCTCAGCGGTTTAGCACCTGCCTTCGGCCCAGGGCATGATCCTGGGGTCCTGGGATCAAGTCCTACATCTGGCTCCCTACATGGAGCCTGCTTCTCCCTCTGCCTGTGTCTCTGCCTCTCTCTCCCTCTCTGTGTCTTTCATGAATAAATAAATAAAAATCTTTAAAAAAAAACCCGCAATATAAAATATTGTAGTTGCCAACTAGAACAGGATGAATTCTGTAGAGAAACACATTTTATTATGAGGTCCTGGAGCGAGAATGGCTAACCCTGAGAACAGAGAGGTGAAAAAAAAAAAAAAAAGGAGATTCACTCAAAATAAAAATCCCCCTTCTATACATTTACAATGGTAATAATCTTTTTTTATATCCATAAGAAGGAGGGGAAGGGGATGCACACCAATTTATTTTGCACTTTTTCCTTCTGTTTTTATTGTACATTAAATTAAAATTAAACACAAGCTGAGTGGAGTGGGTAGCTGGAATGTTTCCAAATTCTACCACCCTTGAGCTGGAAGAGCAAATATGAAATGCTAAAGCATAGTTCTTCAAATAGTGAATTATATACTGGAGTATTTGTGAGAAACTGTAATTAGATATTTTATGACACCACTGATCTATGGAAAAACAAAAACAGCTCTTATTCTATCTGGTGTGAGGGGTTGGCTTATTTTTTTAACAATTCATATTCAATAAATAGCTGTTTACCACGGCATTTAGAGCTCTCCATGGTTACAAAAAAATTAAATAGTGAGTCTTGCTTTTTCTTTGCATTTAGAATATTCTGGGGGAGGGGACATTTCTTATTTAACCATGCTGTCATAACATATATATTCAGAGTGTGTGTTCTCACATTTCAATTACCACCATAAAGAGCAACCACTGTAAATAAGTGTGCTGAAACGAAAATACATTCTCTTGTGTGAGTTTTTGTGGCTATAATCTTTTATAGTAATAGGATACCAAAATAACAACCAGATGAAAATAATGTGTTGTAAACCCTTGGCAGCTCTACTTACATCCTTGGATTGCTTAGAACAAAAAGGAATCTTTCCCCACCCCCACCCCAAGTATTTATGCAATATTCCAAGTCAAGAAGAAGAATGCTTGTCAAGATTCATGGATAAACAAACAACATGAAACAAACAAACAAAAAGCACTAAAGAATTGTGTAACCACTGAAAGCAGACGATTGTTTCTGGAGCCTAAAGAAGCAGGAAGCAAGGCTAGCTGAACTCCGTGTGGTCTTCATCCTTCCTTCCCAGGCTGCACAGAAGATGCTAATTACTTTTCATTAGCATACATTAATGAGTGTCTTCTAAAGAACAAAGGCAGTGTGGGGCAGCATACGGGGAGGGATGGTGGCTGAATTGTAAGTCAAAAGCTGCAGCAGAAGACAGGGGCAGAGAAAAAGAAAATTAGGAGAATGGCTTAGGAAGGAATTGGTAGTTTCCTCAAATTGGAAGAACTACCTTCCTGACAAAATAGTAACAGCACCAGGAAGGATGAAATGATTTCATTCATTTTTGTTTCTAAGGAAAAATAAACAGGAGAAGGAAATAAAAGAAAAAGCAAACATTAACTAGAATGAATCATTCTTTTTTCTGCTCTTTAGCTGTTTAGGAAAAATTGTATTCTGTAGGATTTACTACCCAACTAGAGATCTTCGTTAACATCATCATCAGTTAAGGAACAGCAATTCTGAATTCTATGTGCAGGTGTCCTCATGAGTTTATAAGAATTGTGACCACCCATCTACCCATTATGATCATTTTCCCTACAGACTCAGTTTATGATACATGATAAGATTCAAACTGTAAGTAATTTGTATGTGTTCTATAATTTTATCAAAATAGTTCACATAGAATGTGGAATGTGTGTTAATTCACATCCTAAATGCAGCTGAATCATTATACATTATATGGATGTATATTATATATGTTTTTATAATAAATAAATAAGAAAATACTTTTTAAAAGAATAAACATAAAATATATAAAATAACACAATACATCAATTAAATTCCTTTTAATAAATCTCTCAGTAGATGATAAATGAGAGAGAGAGAGAGAGATAACCTACTGGTCTGTTTCTCTGGAGAACCCTGATCCAGACAGTCTTTCTTTTCAAGATTACCATAATGGAACCAGACAAATACTGGAAACAATAACACAAGATATAAATTGACAGGTTCTACTAAAGAGATACAAGCAGAAGATATGGTTAGAGTTCAAAGGATGGAGTGGACAATCATGTTTATTAGGGAATTTTAGGATATTTGCTTTTTGTTATTCTTCAAATACTTCTGGAATCAGGATAAATAAATGTATGTTTCACCACCTGATTTCCTTCGGATTAACCCCAGTTCCTTCAAGACCATGACCATGAAGAAGAAAGTTTATTTCCATGATTAACCAACGACTACAAAGTATAAACAAGAAAGAAGGACTTTTGTTCACCTGAATCTCTAAAACTATTACATTTGTACCATAGAACCAGAGAAGACAACTCAGAGCTTTCAAGTCAGCAATTGGCTTAGTAGAAAACTCTCAAGCTTTTGAGTTAGACAGGTAAATGTTTTGTGTTTTGACTCTGCAACAATTTTATGCCATCTCATAACTTTGGATAATTATTTAAATTCTCTATGCTTGGTGAAAGGGGCAATAATCACTATACAGAGTCTCTGTGAAAACTAAACATAATAACAAATGCATGCGACATAGGGGGGTGCCTTGTTGGCTCAGTCAGTTAAATGTCAGATTCTTGATTTTGGCTCAGGTCAGGATCTCAGGGTAGTAGGATTGAACCCCATGTGGGGCTCTGCCCTCAGAGAGGGGTCTGCTTGGAAGTCTCTTTCTCCTTCTGTCTTTTCCCCTTCTCTAAAATAAATTAAATCTTTTTATAAATAAATAAATGTGATGTGTATAATATAATGTGCCTGGCATAGAGCAAAGGTTAAAATCATCTACAAGGACAGTTCAAATGCTTTACACATATCTATACACAAAATTTTGAGATTTTTCACCTAAAATTCTAGAAAGATAAGGAAGACACATCTATTCTGACCAATTTTGGACTCAGCCAGCAAGAAAATTACCTCAATATTTGGTCTGGGATTGTATTAAAGGCCATTTAGTCAAAAGATAAAGTCAAAGAATAAAATATTACCCTAAACTCTGTCTCTTGGTATCCTTAGCTTCTCGCCATGCCTGTTGATGATGCCAATCAGTGTGGAAAGTCATGCTGCTTGGGCCAATGGTCAGCTTAACCATACAATTCTTGCTTGTTAGCAATGGGAGGAGCAGTAACAACAAGTCGAAGTTGACTCATAAAAACTGATCAGCAGCCATTGTGAAAAACAGACTTTTAGAGCCACAGGAATTATAAAATTAGTTTCATACAGAGAAAAAAGTCAACAGACCCTAGAATGAGAGATTTGCATGTTCTGTCTCATCTAGCTTCCAAATTCCTTTCTTGGGAATACCCTGGTATCCAGAGGACAAATTATTATACCTGTGTGAGCAACAGAAAAAAAATGTAGGGTGAGGAGTATTTAGTAAGAGGCTGACAGTCTGCCAAGTCCACTAACAGTTGTGACCTTGCCCTTGCTTATATATCTGTATCATGATTTTAAGTGTTTTTTTTTTTTTTTCAATTAAGGGTAATCAATTCTATCTTGATTAAATACCAAAAGGTTGGGACTGTAATTGTGACTATTATATCCCACAGGAAAGGGCAATGGTTAAAAACTAAGATCTGGATCTGGAGTGTGGAGGCCGAGAAAATTATTTTTCTTCAAGTGGAAAATCATTCCACTTCAAAGTTCAGTGTTAGCACAAGTACAGCCATCCCAGGCCCCTGTGAATAAGAACTGAATTTTACCTTACTTCAGTTACAGGAAGAAAACAGTTTACAGCTTAACGTCCTAGGAAGCCCCATATTAGAATAAAAACAGAGCCCAAGCCAAGGGCAGGAAGCTCCTATTAGAATAAGAACAAAGCTCAATGCCCTTGAAGGCCCCACATCAAAATGTAAACAGAACTTGAGGAATTGCTCCACCCCTTCTGGACGTCCCCTAGACCATCCCTTAAAACTAAGCTGAAACCCACCTCAGGGTCCAAGTCCCTGCTCCGCTGTGTCGGGTATACTTGGACCCAAGCTCGAGCTTGTAAATAAACCGTGTGCTTGCATCGGTGTCGGCTCCTTGGTGGTTCCTCGGATTCGCAATCTTGGGCACAACAGGAGTAGAAGATAGAAAAGAAAGCTGATGCTGATAGAGACAGCAAGTAACTTCAGGTGCTCTTATATTTCTAATTCTACATTATCCCTTCCCTTCCTTTCCATAAAATGAAATTACTTTGATTATTGGGACAAGCTATATTCTAATTCCAGAGAGCAGGATCAGAATATCCTAAGCCAAGTTTCTTTTTTTTTTTTTTTCTAAGCCAAGTTTCTTAAATCAGTGCAGTATATTTTTTCAGATGATTGAAGGGTAGAACTCAAATTCTGATGGTAGTTCCCAAAGCTACTCAACTTCCCTAAATGTAATCAAATATTTCCCAAGAAACTAGTTCCTAGATCATACCTAGCCAGAATAGATGCTCAAGACTGGCTCTTCAGAATTCATCAAGACTCTTAGTTCCACCTCCTGTCTCCTGTGTCATGAAATCTCACCGTGGGTGTACATGTGCATATGTGTGAATTTGTATGTGTGCGTATGTGTGTGTGTGTAAGAGAGAAAGGAGAGAGAGAAAAGGAAAAAAAATTAAAAGTCTTAAGGAAGTATTCTAGATCCCTTGATTTCTCCTCACAGCCTCTGCATTCTTCTCAATCATCTACTTAGTTCCAAACAACAAAATGTGTCCATCGCCTGTGCTGGGTAAAACTCTCTGCCCTCCTTGAAGCCCAGGTATTTACCATCAATAGCATGATAACTAAAAATGAGATTAGTTTATTTTTTTATCCATCATCTCAGCCTGGCAGCATTGAGAGTCTATTTTAATGGATTCCATGGTCAAAGGCCATCAGCTTCCCTCTTCATTCCATGACACTGAATTATGCTCCTATCTCCAAATCTTTTTGCCTGTCCCCCAAATTCTGGAGGATTTCCAGCAGAAAGAGATCTAGGCAGTGCTTCTCAAACACATTGATCCACTTCATCCACAAAGATTCTGACTCAGTAGTTTGGGGATTGGGGTGCCAATAATTGGCTTTTCTAAGTGCTTCCAAGTAACATTACCAGTCCTCAAATCACACTTTGGGAACCAATTACATGAGGCGTCCAGAGGGAGTGGGGGAAAGTTAACAAGCACTTGCCACTTCCTTTTAGAAACCATAGCTATTATGACCTAGCAATTGTCTTTCTTTGATTGTCTATCTTTATGTCAATTTCACACTCTCTTGATTGCTGTGCCATTACGATGTGCCTTAAGAGTAAGGATGTGTCTTCAAACTTTGTCCATTCTTTTCAGATGCTTAGCCTCTTCTAGGTCCTTTGCATTCCCATATAAGTTTTAGGATAAGCTTGTCAACTTATGTAAAATTTTTAAAAACCTGGTTGGATATGATAGAATTGTGTTGAGTCTAAAAATTAACTTGAGGAGAATTGATTTTTGACAATATTGAATCTTTCATTCGACAAATAAGTACATTTATTTAAGTCTTCTTCAATTTCTTTCAGCAATGTCTTGTAGTTTTCAGCTTGTAGGTCTTGCACTACTTTGGTCAAATTTGTTTTGCATTTGGCCCATGGCTCATTTGGAAGTGATATTTAGTTTCCAAATATTTTGGGATTTTTCAAATATATTTTACTTTAGATTTCTAATTTAATTCCATTGTAGTTAGAGGATATACTTTGTATAACTTGAACATAAATGTTTGCATAATATGTGAACATATTTATATAAACACATAAATGTTCTATGTGAACTTGATGAGAGTGTATTCTGCTACTTTTAGGTGGAGTTATAGAAGTGTCAATTAGTTTCAGACAGTTGATAGTATTGTGGAGGTCTTTATTTATATGCTTACAGATTTTATTTTGCTTTTTCTATCTATTGTGGAAAAATTGCTGACTATAATAGTGGATTTATTTATTTTCCTTACAGCTCTATCAGTATTTATTTTATGTATTTTGAAGTTCTGCTATTAGGTATCTAAATGTTTACATTTGTTATTTCCTATTGATAAAATTACCTCTATCATTATGAAATAATGTTATTTATTCCTGATAATATTCTTTATTCTAAAATAAAACTTATCCAACATTAATATGACTACTTCAGGTTTCTTTTTATTAGTTTAATACGGTATGTTTTTTCCATCCTTTTACGTTTGACTTATTTGTATCTTTATACTGAAAGTGGATTTGTTATAGACAAGAAATAGTTTGATACTGAAATTTTTACGTAATCTGACAATTTCTAACTTTTAATTTGAGTATTCAGACCATTAATATTTAACATGCATATCTACAAGTTTTCTTTGCAAACTAAACTCTTGCTTTTTAATTTTTTTTGTCTTATCTCTAGTTTCTAGTTTCTCCTTTTTTCAGCCACCTTTTGGATGAATTGATTTTTACAGTGATTCTATTTTATTGACTTCTATGGCCTATTTTCTGTAACTAGTTAAATACCACTTTATTCTAAACTACTACTTAATATAAGTGCCAGAAAAGTTATATAAGTAGCAAATTATATAAATACCATTTCATTTATAGTGAAAAACCTTATACCAGAATATTTTCATTTTTTCTTTTCCAGACTTTGTGCTGTTGTCAGACATGTTTTCGAGCTCAATGATCCTTTCTTCTGCCGTGCCTAATTCTATGTTAACCCCATAAAGCATATGCTTCATCTTGTACATTGTATTTTTCATCTATGGAAGGTGAATTTTGTCTTTTTATTTTTATTTATTTATTTATTGTCTTTTTTATTTCATCTATGTCTCTAGTTAATTTTTTCATTAGTCTCTTGAATATGTACAGTGCAGTTTCATAACTTTTTGTGTACCAGTTATATCAACCATGTCAGTTATGGGACGATTATGTTTAATTTATTTTTTTCTTACTTTATGGGTATTTTCATGCTTCTTTGTATTAATGGTAATATTTGACTGCATGATAAACATTATTAATTTTTCCTTATTGGGTGCTAGATATTTTTATATTCCCATAAATATTCTTTAGCTTTGTTCTGGTATGCATCTAAATTACCTGGAGTCAGGTAAGTTTTAAGTTGCTGGTGAGACCAGAGCAATGTTTAATCTAGGCTTAATTTTTTTCCTACTGCTGAGCAAACAGCTTCTGAGTACTCTATATGGCATCTCATGAATTATAAGGTTTTATACTCTTACTTGTGGGAGGAGTTCACCTCATTTATTTTCCATCTCTCGGAGGTCACTATCCTTTTTAGTCTGACATATAATGTCTTGAAATTGTTGTTTCATGTATTTTTTCTATTTTTGTATTTGTTTCAGATAAACAGTAAATTCAGTAAATCTATACTCCATCCTTACATAAAAAACCTATTCATTCTAAATGTTTTAGAAGTATCTCAGTTGAGTTCCTTTTTTTTTTTTTTTTTTTTTTCAGTCCACGAGAAAAAAAGTATGAGTCAAGAACTCTGGCTGCCTCCTATTCCTTTTTGTTTCACACACAATCATCTCCAGGTAATTCTGCATGGAATTACCAGTTTTGGGGAATAGTTACATCAGTTGACTATGCCTCCACTAATAGAATTATGCTTATAAATATTTTAATAACATGCAGAAATGTTTACAATCTATAATGTACAAAAAGATTATCAAAATTCCTATATATCTGTATATCTGAAATAAATGCCTTATGCAAAAACAAGTGGGAGGGAGGGCAGTGACTGAGATGAAATACGCCAAAATGTTAGCAGCCATATCCGGATGGTGAGATTGTGACATTTTCTTCCTTTCTAGATTTGTTTCTGTCTTTCCCAAATGACTATAATGATGCATATTATGCTTAAAAAGACTAACTTCTGTTTTGTTTTTACTTTTTAGAATGAAATTTAGGGAGACAGAAAATGAGAGACAATTTTGGTGAAAAGCTACAGAAACTCAAGGATTACTGCTTAGCTATGTCTCGTAGGATCTCAGGCGCTCTTACTTGGTCTTGCAGTTATCAACATGCCCCTATGTCCCTATGATGAAGGCCTGGATTATAAAACATCATGAAAAAATAGGAATCGAGCAGCCAGAATTTTGCAAACAATGTTTTATTACGACAGTGTTAAGAAGAAAGGAGCCAACTCATAAAATGGTAATACTGCCTTCTTCAGTAATGGTTGAAATGTTCCACCTTGTAATGCAGCTCTGGAAAATGCTTCTGAAACATTCTGGAAGTTTAAAGAAAACTGATGAGAGAGAGCTTTAGTTAATGAACTCTGCTTTCTCTTGGTTGCCAAATTAAGAGACCTCGGTGGACTATTTGATTCTTAGATCAGGTTCCTTCCATGAACCTTTTACAGAGAAGAGAACAGTAAGTAGAAAGGAGGTGTGAAGAATTCATCCACTAATTCACTCAGTCAACTAGGATATACTTGAGTCTATAGAGAGAAAGCAGTGAGTAGGGCTGTGTAGCTCTTTATAGTTGAAGGAGCACTGTCTTATTCTTAGAATCAGACAGACCTCAACTCAAAACCTAGCTCTGCCCTTCAAAAAGAGCAATGACAGGCAAATTTGTAAACTTTCTGAGCATCAGATTTCATGTCAACGAATTGTGAAAACAAAGTATCTCCTAGAAGTGATGTGATCATGGAGTAAAATATATATAGCAGTGTCTAGCATATGGAAGGCACTCAAATCTGTATTGATCTAATAAAATCTGGGCAGCCATAGCGAGTAAGATATTCTCTTTTCATTCTAAGAAGTACCCACCTATATAGAAGACATGATATGCAAAAATAAAACAATTGTAGGTGAAATATAATTGAACCTCCTTATATTTACTATTAAGAATAGAAGCCAAGAAAGGGAAGACATCCTAGGGAGCTAAAATGGTCAGACCATGAATACTTATATTGAGTCTCTAGATGTAAGAAGATTTTTTAAAAAGTATATGTACATAGTTTTATATATAATGCAGTATCACATCACATAGGACATATACTCTTGTTTCATATATTCAGATACGCTCAAAATACTGTTTTTAAGGCTACAAAACAAAATATAGAAACATAAACAGGAACATATTCAATACTTACAAAAAGTGATACAATAAAGATTATAAAGTACTACTTTCAATACTTCAAAAGATATGTATACTTTTTTTACAAGTAACATCATGAATGATCATATCTTCACATGCATTTAAGGATTATTTGTACTCAGTGGAAGGCTATTGCCATTTTCATACATAAAAATTTCTCTAGCGGGCAGCCTGTGTGGCTCAGCAGTTTAGTGCCGCCTTCAGCCCAAGGCGTAATCCTGGAGACCCCGGGATGGAGTCCCATGTTGGGCTCCCTGCATGGAGCCTGGTTCTCCCTCTGCCTGTGTCTCTGCCTCCCTCTCTCTCTCTCTCTCTCTCTCTCTGTCTCTCTCTGTCTCTCATGAATAAATAAATAAAGTCTTTAAAAAAAATTCTCTAGCTCTGTAACAATGCAGATTTTAGTCCATTCAGGACATCACTCCAGTCCTATAAGAGAAAAGCTGAACAAACTGGAGACCAATTCTTTTTAGATCTATCAGAGAGTTGAGCTTCACAGGGAAAACCATTGCCCCCCAAACTGGAGAAACAAAGCCAGTGTAACAGGGCAGAAATGCACAAGCAGAAACCACTGTGGGAACTGTTCCCAGGTAGGAAAACCTTAACCTGTAACTGACAGAATACTGGAGGCTCCATGCAGACACTCTGGGAGTTAAAATGCTTCCTAAAAAAGAAGTCGAATCAGCAAAGAGGAAGGGCAGATCCTTGAGTGATGGCTGTGTTGTGTTTCCATTTTAAACAGATGAAGTGGTTGAATCCATTTAGATGTGGTGGACTGTATATATGTGCTCATCTTTACTACTTCCCAAGATCTGACTACACATGGTGGTGAAGGGATCTTGAAAGTAATAGAAGCACAAGACAAAAGGGAAGCAGGAACATCAACAGATCGGAGATGTTTACAACACTGTGACCATGAGAAAAAAAGAAGAGGTTTCTGGTTCAGCTGGGCCAAGCAATGTAGCAAGATGGCAAAAAGGAGAAAGGGAGCTGCCTCATGCCTCAGATATTAGAGACTGGAGGGGGAGGGGAGGGGTGAGATGCCAGGAGTGGGTAAGTGGGAGCGGGGCACGTGGAAATAGCCCTAACCTCAAAGTCAATATTGCAAGTTTCTCTTGCCAGTCCACCTCACTGAGGGGACAAGAGCAGCCAGACAGGCAGAGAATCCAAAAACTATGTCATCACTAGTTCCCCAATCTTCTTTGATTTTCTTCATAACAATGTCACCACCTGGCATTCTATTATCTGGTTGTTTGTTCATGGATCCATTATTTTCCCCACAAGAAAGTAAGCTCCAGGAAGACAGGACCTTGGTTGATCTTCAACTCTTTGTCCTTTAGTGCCTGGCAAAGAGTAAGCACACAGCCAAATTTGGTGATGTGAATGAGTGTATGGATGAACCAAGCCATCCATGAACAAAAGGGACATTACACAGTAACTTCCTTCTAGTTTCAGACTTGCCATATTTTCCCCCTGAGTCCTGGGGCCTTTGAATTAGTACAGGAAAATTTTCCAAGAGGAAGGAAGATGGAAAAAGTAGGCACAGGACACGGAAGGAGTAGAGATTTGCCAGACTAGGTGAGGATTGCTTCTGCAGGGCTCTTTCATAATTTTCTTAGAGAAGAGCTTCTATTTTCCTTCACTTACTTCCCATAGCTCTCAATATCAAAGTACTTTTTAGTACTTTCCCCTTGAAATTTCTGATTTTTTAACACTTGTCATCTTTGCACTATAGCTTTCATGCAGTCTGGTAGCTCTGTCTCTCATACAACCCTTACCTCTATTTGGAGGAGACACAACTTCAGGGGATCAAGGTCATGGCAGGGAACTGCGGGCTGTGTTCCGTACTTCTAAATATCATTATGTAGATCGTTTTTCTTCACAGAAAGCAAATCTCACTCACTCATGACTGGGATAATTTTCCCTCCTAGGAATCAGGGCTGATAACTCACAAGGATCAAGCACCCTCACCCACATTTGGACATAAACCGAGAGAAATTTACCAGGGGAAAAAACTAGACAGATTTCTTTTTAAATGAAGCAAACTATTCAAGGTTTGTTAGATTAATCTCCAAGTCTGTAAACTAAAGTGGCATCATCGTGCTAGACATAACACCCAGGTCTCCTGACCCCCACAGCCTGAGTCACCAGTTGCCAGACTTGTGGGTTCCAAAGAGGAGCTCGTGGTGACTTATTTCAGTTTATAGATGCTTCCACCCACTTGAATGCAGTGTTAAAGCACCCTGAATGTGATATTCGACCTGTGAAATATCTTTGCACCACTTTCTATTGCAACCTATTTAAATATGTCACTGAGTCTAAAAATAGATCTACTTCCTTAAGTCCTGCCTTTGATTCCATATAACCCACAGAGGAAAATAGTACCAGAAACCAATCTCCTTTTCTAACATCTCCTGCAAGCATGAGCTAAGAACAGGGAGTGAGGCCCCAGACTACAATTACCCCCTCTTATACCCACTTGAAAGCAGGTCTCAGGGGGTGTCTTATAAAACCTAGTTTCACTTAATCATTATGCCTGTACCTATTTTTACAGTTGGACATCCACTTAATAAATATTTACTAGGTCTTAACTATTCTTATTGTAGTAGAGGATATATGGTATTAAAATTTTGCTATGTCCCTGCTTTCTCAGAGCTTCCAGGGTAATTAGTGATAAGTTGATACATTCTGAGTTTCTAGAAGCATCCTGACTACAAATGTTTTGCAAACTATATTATCACGGAGTTTTCTATTTTTCTTTATTAAAAATAATAAAGTGTTGATTATATAGCTTATTAAGTGAGCACACTTTCTCTAATATTAAAAAAAAAAAAACAAAAAATCCAAAACCTTTGAGTGCTATTAAAAATCATGAAAGATGAGATCTGACCCATCCAAAATCCTCCTAAAGAGACAGAAAGGCTTTATAGTATCACTACACTTAACAAACAAAGGGATCAAAAGAGAGAAAGTGATCAGAAAAAGAGGCACAGAAAATGGGGAGCCAAAGAAGAAATAATGTTAGCGCTTATTAAACATTATCCAGTTAAAGAGATCCAAATGGATCCTGGATCCTGGAGAAGACAAGCCATTCCTCTGTGTGTGTGTGTGTTTGTGTGTGTGTGTTGTTTGTTTGCTTTTCTCCTGGCAACATTGGAAAGTTCCATGAGATCTGGCTGAAATATCCCTCAAGTCTTTTCCTGTGCTCCCCAACAACATGTGCATTACAATCTGCTTCCCCATGTAAATTTTCTCTAAGGCAATAACGCATTGGCCAGCAAACCCAAACCATCAGTTTAGCAGCTAGCCAATTGGCCATAATAAGCTCACCTCAATGTTGAAGTTGTTCAAACTCATAACCTAACAAAATACAATTTAATTTTACAAGTGTATTTTTAAAAATTATGTAAAGAAACTCACAAGTTGGAAAAAAAATCTGGCCAAGTATGTCAATATTTGGTTTGGAAAAAGTGGTCACTAGCCATATAAAGGACATAATCACCCCAAAGTACTTGGAGAAGAGAGATATATGAGTGATGAATATTTAATGCCACAGGTCATACGAAGAGAAAGAAATTATGCCTTATTGAGGAAATCCAGGAAAGCATCACAGAGGTCAAATGAGCCTTGAAGGATGGATAGGATAATAATGAGCAAAAATTGAGAGAGGCTAAGGTGAATTATTCCAATAAAATAAAACACAGAGATTGGAAAAATGTGTTCAATCTGCAGGAAATGGAAAGTAGATCAAACAGGTTGGATACTAACTTAAAAGAAGACTAAGTTCAAATGGCAAAAGACCATGAGTCTAAACATTGCATGACAACAATGTAAAACTGACTAAGACTTCTGATGAAGGAGAGGATATCACAGGATGATACTGTAAGAATCAGGCAAGGCTAAAAAATGGGCCAGAGATGAAAACTCGGAAGCACCTTGTTAGCTACCTAGAGTTGACACTGTAGCGTGACAATATTGTACTGCTTTTTTTCTGCTCTGTTGCCTGCATACAAGCAAGCTAAAATAAAAAGTGCAAGTCAGAGAGCTTTGGAGTCCTGGATCCTAGATCACGACAGTGTTATTGAAACACGGGGAAGGATAGGGATCTGGGTTATTTCATAATTTTGACTGAGATTTACGAGTCCTCCCCTGTAGGGTCCAAGTGATGGTTTTGCAAGAAGATCGTTACACTGAAGATGTTAAAAATTAGAATACATTTATTTCATCAGTATTCAGCAGAAGGTGAGTATTATAGCTAGATGCCAAATCTTTTGTGTAGCGTCAGAGAAACTCTGGAGCTCTGAAAAACTGTGTATTTGGGGACAGAGCATAGGGGCAGAAAAGAAAACTTTTCTCCTTTGAGTCAAAACAAATTTTTAAGGGGGATAGAACAGAGGGAAGGGATTTCATTGGATAGAACAGAGGGAAGGGATTTCATTGTATTGGTCACTGCTTCTAAAAAACCAGATGTTTAAGGACTGAAGAACTGACCTGAATGCAACTTGGTAAGTTCAGTGAAAAGGAAGTCTATTTGAAGTGGAGAATCCCATTTCACAAAATCACCAAATGTGAAGGCTTGGGCTTTATAATGTTAACTTGCACACAATATTGGCTATGGAATGGAAAACAAACAAACAATGACTGTTGCTGTTTAATTCTTTATTACTTGAAAGTGTCACAGGGTGGCATAAACGAGGGACTCATTTCCAGTTTAGACTTTAAGCAGAAAAAAGCATTAACATCAAAGAGGGAGAAAGGCTTCTTCAACATACACAGTGTGTAGACAACCCTCTCATCCCCTTCAAGGAGACAGGACTGACATGAGGAAGAAGACAGAGCATCAGTCCTTAGGAATAGAAAAAACTGGGGCACCTGGGTGTCTCAGTCGGTTAAGCATCTGCCTTCAGCTCAGGTCATGATCCTGGGATTGAGCCCCACATTGGGCTCCCTGCTCAATGAGGAGTCTGCTTCTCCGTCTCCCTCTGCCGCTTACCCTTGCTTATGCTCATTCTGTCTCTCTTTCTCTTTCTCAAATAAATAAATAATTTTTAAAAAAGGAGTAGAAAAGGACTTGTAGCATCATGGAGTTGTTCTCATAGTTATAAAGCAAAGATTGTTAACTCTTGGTCACAGGTTATTATTAATAAGCACAAATCACGACTAGAGCTCTCCACTAAGATCAGACCCAGAGTAGAATGGAGCACAGAGTGGTGAATGAGCCATTCCACCCCCTAAGCAGTTCCTTGGCTATCTTGCTTAAGGTTTAACTAGTTCCCTTAAGAGAAAAAACAGAGTATTTTGTATAAAATCTACTGTGTGCCCTATGAACCATAACTATATTCACTTCAACAAGTGTAGATCATTTAACTAAAGGATCAAAAAAATGCTACCTTAAATCAGGCTCTTTTGGATTTCATTTTCTCAGACCTGGATAATATTTTAGGCAGATTCTGTAGCTTTTACAGTTATAAGAACCACTTCACTTTGATAATTCACATCCATTTTCTGGTAGTAAGGTATTAAAATACCCAGTCCAGTCTAAGTTAAAACTGCAATCTCACAGCCTATTCAACACTTCTCTTTCTCCTTACTCATGCTAACAATTGAGAATGAGAAACCTAACTAGAAAGGAATGGAAACATATCTTTGACCATTTCTCCTGACCTATGCCTCCTTTTCTACTCACTACATAGCCTCTGATTCTTGCCTGGGAGAGTAGGATGAAGATTAGATGGGCAAAAGTTAGGGTCTTTGCTCACACTGGGTGGCCACCCACTATGCCTTGTTGTCACCATCAATGGCCATTACATGGGAAAGTTTGTGAACATTTCAAAAACCATCCCTTTTGCCCTGAAGGAAGCCTCACACTATGGTTTCTTGACTTGGTTAATGCATTTTCCTGAGAGCCTTTTGCAATACTCCCAAAGTACACCCCAGGTGTTTACTCCACAGGCTGGCTCCATATCTATACAATCCTCACCCCAGCTGGCAACTTCTTGAGTAAAGAATCTTCAGAATCACTCAATCCCTGTTATTTTTCACAGCATCAACTTGGCCCAGGAGGAATATATGAATCCTTACCTTGATAAATTATGGGAATGTAAGTTGTTTTCTCAAGATATATTCCTATTTGTAGGTAGTGCATATTGTATACTCTTAGCAGAAAATTATCTAGAACAGAGAATGAAAATGACTGGAAAGGAAGTAAGGGCGAAGAATTAATATTTATGGAGGACCTCCCACATGTAAGTAAGCTGAACTAAAAAAGGTGAAATGATTCATTATAGTGAATGATCATCATTTTATGATCCCAGTTACTCTGCTTTTATGGGAATTTTTCTACCACCTTCCCAACATTTGCTGTGAACTGTACCCAGACATAAACATACACAATGTAGTCACCCACATGGCTGAGAAAATGAGGACTTTGGTCACTCTTAACTTTGGCTTTACCTGTCATATCTACTATAAAAGAGAGAAGACCACATGCAGCCAGAAAGAAAAATGAAGCATATTTGCTGTAGAGTTTTAGCCTCAGCGTTTATCTGAGCTCAACACTCAACTTCACTCTTGCCTTTGGGTTCCATGAGTCATCCCCTGCTATCTTGTAGCTTGACCTAGCTAAGCCAGAATATGTTTTCTTCAACCGAATCACCCTTAACTAATACCCTCTCTCAAGATCGAAAGGCTGCAAAGGTAGCAAAGATTCAAACCCGAACCTGCATGATTCCAACATTTGTTCCTCTACACACACTGCCAGGAGATAATACTCTGATGTGCTGATAAGAACAAGTGCAGGTCTGGGATGCATAAACAGAACCTAGCAGTCAGAACACTGAAGTAATCATCCAGACATCCTCAGAACTCATCAAATTCGTATCTTCTGAATGTTTTAGCTCAGCAGCTAAGGAATGGCCTGAATAAATTGAAGAATGTTCACTAGAGAGCCATAAAAGAAGATTAAAGAGTTGTAAATGAGAAAAAAAAGCACAGAGTATGCATTGCCTCTACAATTCAATTGACACTTCATATCCTGCATCCAAACATCTTTCTTGTTATAGTCTTACATTGTTTTTGTTTTTGTTTTTTTTAACATTTTCTGTTTTCTGTCTCCTCATCCCAAAAAGCTTCTGGGCTTCTTGATGTCATATTCTTTGTTGTATTCAATAAACAATGAATATTGTGTTAAATGAGCTAAAATGGAAGGTACACAGCTTGTTCAAACAGAGAGGACGAAGGCAACAGTTTAATAATTTGTTATGAAGGTCTGCATTGATGGGAACTGGCTTCTCTCCAGACCACAACCAGAAGAAAAGGAAGGATTCTCACATACTAACATAGGTGTTTAGTTAGTACTAGAAATAAATGTTCCAATTGGAGCAATCAATGTGGGATATGTCACAGGAGGAAAAGCCTTAGAGATTCTGGTTCTTCATAGGGATATTTGTCACTGTCAAGGGCAATTTTGGTTTGGATCCTTTTAACTTCTCACTGAATAAAGAGTTATAGACTTCATGACTCCGATTTAAGTGTCTCCAAGTCCTAAAAAGACATCAGATAAGAGTAGAACTTCATCTTTCTTCTCCATTAGAACATACCATATGGATAAACCTAATATTTATGAATATTGGCATATGGAACTCAGATACTAAAAGTTTATATGCTTAGTAAAGACCTGGCCTATGAGAACTACTCCAAAGGAGAAAGATGTTTTGAAGATGTTCTCAATTATCTGCTCACAGCATCAAAAGTTTTGATAATGAGAAGGAATGCTCAAATAATTAAGGCAAAGCATACTATAAACACAGGACTGAGATTTTGCTTCCAGCTACAAAGAAATAAGTAGGAATGAATTAGCCCCCTTACCTTAAGCAACTAGAAAGCCAGACAAAATATATGAAACATCTCTTTTCAGACATTGCTGAACAGACAGCCCAAGACAGCAATCCCTGAAAGAAGGAGAGCAAATGAGATGAGCCCTGATATTGTCTGATCACTTTACCTGAGGAGTTTTTAGGCAGCAACACAGGGAAGGGGGGACCCAAAAAGCGACCTTGTGGTCTTACTGAGCTGAGGGAATGTAGTTCTGTTTTCAGGGAGCACAAAGCGGCTAGAATGTGTGAAGTGAAATACCAGAAAGACAAGAGTAGGAAGAAAATTTTCTGGAGCTCACAAAAGACAGGAATAGTTCAGGTCTTCCGCTAGTCGGGAGTAGAAACCTCCTAGTTCATGGAATATTGGTTAGAGCCCTGAGAAAGTTATTTCCTAGACCAAGTTAAATCTGCTCTGAGCTCACCCTAACAGAGCTTAAGGTCACGTCTCAAAAGTATCTAGCTAATTCAAAGTAACTTAACTGCATCCCAGACCATAATCCAACAATCCCTTAAAGGGATACCAATAAATCCAGGACCCAAAAATGTAAAATTCAACATCTCCAACAGCAAATAAAATAATTAGCAGGCAGACAAAGAAGTCGGGAAAGTAATACCTCCCAACCAGGAAGCAACCAAAAGAATCAATAGACACAGAAATGCCAGGAATGTCGGAGATGATAGAATTAGCAGACATTAACAGTAAACCAGCTGTTATAAATATACTCCATGTGTTTAAGAACACGATGTGAAAAATAAAAAAAATATTTTAAAAATACAAACTCTAGAGGTGAAAAATAGGATATCTGAAATGAGAAATACACTGGATGCAATAAACAGTGGATTTGACATTAATGAAGGCAAAAGCATCAAACATGAAGAAGAGATTCTACCCAAAATGAAAGAAGTAAAATAGAGGGTTTTTAACAAAAAACAGAAGAGCATCTCTGACCTGTGGGATGAAATGAAATTATCTAAAATATGTGTACTTGAAGTTCCAGGAGGGGAGTCAGAAAAAAGTGAGGAAATATTGGTATATCTAATAATGTGGATAAATCTCAAAAGCGTTATGTTAAATGTGAGAAGCCAGGCACAAAAGGGTACCTACTGAATGTTTCCATTTACATAAAATTCTAGAAAAGGCATAGTAATCCACGACAAAAAAAGCTGCATAAGGATTGCTTGGTTGCAGTGTGCAGTGGGGAATATATAGGAGGTGGGAGGTGAAATGTGTGAATTTATGCCAAAGAGATCTAAGGAATATTTGGGAGGGGCAGAAGTCTTGATTGTGTTCGTCATTATAGTACTATGTACATATTTGTCAAACCTTCTTAAATTGTACATTTTAAATGTGTACAGTTTATTGTGCATAATATCTCAACAAGGCTGTTGTTTAAAGTGGAATTAAAGAAATGGAAATAGAATATTGTCAATAATTTATCATTCATATCATCCCTTGGTCATCACTGAAGGGCATTTCAAACCCAAGAAGTGCTGTCCATTGCTGAGAAACCCTAAACGCACAGGCCAAGTGAGAAACAAATGCATCAATGTTCCTAATTTTTAAAGGCCCTCTGTACTTTGTAAAGCAATGTTTTGATTCTAGTTTATTATATTATATTAATATATTGCCCCAAATATATTAATATATTAATCTCTAAAGTCTTGAGAAGGATGACTCTGACTTTGAGAAGGATAAACACATTCTTCTCAGAGAACATAAAAAGAAACAAATGCATTGTCAAAGTGACCAAATAAATGAATGACTAGAATTAATTTTTATGAAAATTTATAATTCTAACACAGCTATATATATAATATACATATATATTATATATAATTTATCTCTTTAGGAAATGCTATCTATTCATCGTTAAATACAGTAAAACATCATCCATATGAGCATCACGAATTTAGAATTTTGAAGGATTTGTACAAGCAGAGCTGGGGTTTATCTTTGCATTGTTGGGGGGAAGAATGCATATGGCCGAACAATAGTATGACAACGTGACAATGATCACCACCCTCATTTTGCATGTTGTTTCAGGGTTTACAAGTGGCCTTACAAGCATTAATTCATTTAAGGCATTTAGGAGCACTATTTTAGCAATAGGCAGTTTCTATCTATAAATAACAGAATCTATTCATTCACTGAAGAAGAATCTCTAAAGGCTTTTCTAGTTAACACTTTGTTAATCTGTTCTAAACAAAGAGAGAGAGAGAGAAATCAACATGACTACATCTTAAATTACAATCCAGAACTATCATCATTTTTACAAATGGTTAGTCTGCACAGCAAGGTATTTCTTCCTCTCTCACCCTCTGACCCAACCTTTGTTTCTTCCATGGGCTTACCCTCCTCCACTCACCACCAAATAGGAAGTTGTCCCAGGTTCCATTGTTTGCTGTCTTTCCTTGCTATAGTTCCTTGCTCCTTGCTCTTCCTGGAAAGTCATGTAATTCTAGCAACTTCAACTCCTGGCTATTGCCAAAATCTCTACCATGAGAAAATACTTTGCAGATAACCAAGACATACCTCCCAACCAAACCTTTTTTTGTCCCCTAGAGTCTTTTATTTATCGGAATGTCCATCTACTCAGTTACCGAACCCAGGATCACGAAATCATTTTTAACATGACCCTTTCCCTCATCTTCCCACATTCAGTATCAGTGAATATTTCCATATTCCTAAATGTTTTTGGAATCCTTCCTTTCTGTGCCAGACACAAACCTCATGTACCTCATCAAATCCCTTCCAGTGCTTCCTTCCATCCAAACACTCCAACAGCATCCCAGTCCCAACCCATCACTTGCCCTTGTAGTGCCAAGCACACAGCAGAGTCGATTGCCTACAAGCCCAGAGTGTTAGGATATCTGCCCCTTCCAGACTTGAAAGGAGCATCACATCATGGAATCTGGGATCTGGCATCTTACGGTGATGTCATGTTTCAGGGGCTAGGTGACACAACTTAGTAATGTCCTATGTTAACTCCATGAGGTAAAAACAGGAGACAGGAGGGATGTAGGCAAATAAACTTGCTTTCCTCTATCCCTACAAGGGCTACCAATAAGCATGATTTTTCCTTGTGCCCTGTCTGGAGAAGTTCAATATGCTGAGCAACGCACCTGCCAGTTGACCTGCCATGTCCCTTCACAGCCTGTTGAAAGTGGTAGCCACCACAGTAAGATATCACTTGTCATCCCTTCACATCTAACCTTCATGGTAATTCATCACTACATGTTGCACAGAGCCTGGCATGTAATAGGCACTCAATAATGGAAGCAATTATTATGATACTATGATATTATGTAACAGAAACAGGCAATGCCATTGTTCTTTTCATTTCTTATAAAGCCAGAACATTGTCTTTGAAACAACATTCATTGGGTATCAATTAATTTGTATCCATTTTGTTAAATATAAACCAAACATAACTTTCATAGACAAAGTCTGGAAGAAGAAAACCAAATGTCTACAGTAGTCTATTTGTGGTGAGATTATTTTTGTTGTTTTTTAAAATACACTTTTCTAAAATTTATGCATTTTCTGCAACAACATATATTCCATCCACAATCAAAATAAAATGATTAAACTTTAAACCATCTGTTGTTATGAAAGCAGTAAGATTAATAAATGATAAATAATAGCATGAACAAACAGCAAGAATAATTGATTCCAATTTTACTTGTCTAACAAAATGGTCAGCATTTAGGAGAGCTTGAGCGGCCTTATTGCAAGTTTCTGTAAGAATTGTTAGATCTTAAATGAGCCTGAAAACATAACTACCAAAACCACTTGGGGAGCTTGAGGACCCCAGGTTGAAAAATCCTAAAGGGGCTAAAATGAACATCTTAATAAGATTTAAACCCTATCCTTATTAATGGAAAACCAACCCCACCCTATTAAAAGCTATTGTACATCTATGGGCTATTTCTAACAGTTTCTTTGGAAATGCATGTAGAGCCTCAAATAAAAGGGTTGTTTTTGTTTTTGTTTTTGTTTTCTGAAAACTTTGACCTACTTTGGTAATGATATTCCTAAACCTGTCCAGATGTTTGAAGTCAACAAAACAACTATGCCTATTAAATAGAATCCTGCTCACAATCTCAAGACATGAGCCTATAGTTTGGTGACTTTGATAGATTATCTCTAAGCAAGGTCTCTGTCTCCACTTTCCATTCTAAGACTTAACAAGTCAGTTAAGAAATGACCAGGACCAAGGCCGTCTGAATTAGAAGTTCTAAGCTCAAAAGCAAACATGTCTTTTCAGGTTATTCCCTATTTGAAAATTCTACCAGTTTGTCTTTTGGGGACTGAAATTGAGGCTGCACACAGAGCCAGTGTAAGCTCCGTAAACATCACAGAATGACACCCAACACATCACACATTGTCTCCAGGGTACTGAAAATGTGCCCCGGTGACAAGTCACAGCAACCAAAAATTGTGTGTCATCACATCACTCATCCTTTCACATGCATCTCCCCCAGGAAGGTTTTATGCTTCTTTTCTTCATTTTCTCTGCCTTAATTCACCCTCCTCTCCTTTTCAGCTTTACTTAATTCAGAGCTGTATTTAATTCACAAACTACAGCGAACTTGTCCCCTTCACGAAGCTGCCTCCCACACCAATCTGATCAGAGGTCCCTGCTGGGAAATAGAACCCCCAACTTCAGATGTGGTGCTGAACCTCAGTGTAATTTGCTCTATCACTGTTTTCCCCAACTAGTTGGTAAAAGCATATGTTCGTTACAGAAAAGAGATGAAAGAATGAACCTTTTCCATTTTCTCAAGACACAAATGGTCTCTAATCACAGAAATATAAAAAAGGGAAAGTCCCAAGGAGGAAACAAAAATTATGAAAAAGAAAACCCACAAAACTATTCAAAGTTCCCAATCTCTAAGAAAGGTAGAATATTCTAGAACCAGGTCTTTATTTTGAAATACCTTTCTTGGGTGGCATCCTGGCGGCGTCCTTTCAGATGCCTTAGCTGCCGGCTGACTTAATGAAGGATGACAGGTTGAAAGGAACAAATGTTTCAGGTTTGGTCCAACACATCCACACACTTCTGCCTGTCGCTGAAAGTGCTCCCTGGTGCCATTTCACAGTCTGAAACATAAGAAGGTACTAATTTCCTCACCATTAAATTTTCATGAATGTTTAGTTTGCCATTTAGGGATGGAGTACTCAGGTCAAAAGGGTTGTATTTGGGGCTCTTGTTTGAAATAAAACTAAACAGGTTGCATAAGCTGTCTTCAAAGCAAATCTGGCTTCATCCCAGTAGGTCCTCTAGCCTGCCTTGTTTTGAATGCCTTCCATTCTAGGGCTTTATCAGAATTACAAATACTGAAGGCAGTGTGAGTGGATTCTTATTGACTCTTACTGAGAAATACTGACCCACCAAGTGTACTCGGTAAATTAAATGAGTAAATAAACAAGATACTCCTACATCTGGAGTTCAGGTGTAAGTGCAAAGCTATAGAGCATTCAATTTAGCAATCCGTCTCTAATGTGGGGATACCTGGAGACATCGTATTTATTTTCTCAACCTGTTCAAAATAAAACTGGCTCTAGGAGGAAGTTGGTACTTTCTGGACACAATTTTAAGACTTTTTTCTTTATCAAAACTTCTCGTAGAAAGGTGATACTCTTTGCTCTAAAATGATAAACAAAAACAATTTCAAACATTGAAAAGAAAGAAAGGGACAAAAAGTCTTGTTATTTAATGTTGCAAAAGAGGCTGCCTTTTTAAGAGTGAAGACACAGGCATTCTCTGGTTACTCTCGGTGATAGCCACTGACCTTGGCAAGACGAAGCAGTGTTTTGAAATGGATCCCTGTGGCACATTTACACCAGGGTAGCTTTTGGCTTCGCAAATGGATTTGTGCACAGATCTACCCCTTTGAGCTTATATACAAAGACTAGTACATAGATTCTAGCCAAAGTAGTGTGTAGCACATTCAAAATTATAGGTTAAAACAAAGCTCCATAAGGATGTTACTTGCCTAGTTTTTCCCTATTCAGACACTAGGTCTTAACTGTAACAGTAAGATAAGGATGTAGCTGATACAAGTACTTATATTTAAAGATGCCAGAGTGGTTCTTCAACTTGAGAATTTATAAAGACATTAAGAAATTTTATTGTAAATCATTGGACAGATAACCTAGAGTGAGAACAAGATGTAATTTAATTTATATTAAATATGAATATATAAAATAACTCTAAACACTATTCTAATAAAAACCATCATAAATTTATGGGTAAAATAACAAAAGATGTTCTGCAAGCCTTATATCCAGAAAAATTATACCAAAAAATAAACAAAATATTAAAGACAGAAATTATAACATTAAAAATAGATGGATTCAACTACTTTAAAATTAAAAAATTTATTGACCAAAAGATGTTTCAAAGAAACTAAAGTAGATTTACATCTCACACAGTACTTCATAAGGGTATAAAAAAATAAAGAACCTCTATCTTTCAACAAGAAGACACGTACTCTAAAATAATGACAAAAGAAAAAAATAACAAAATATTTGAACAAACATTTCACACATAAAGATATAAAATGGCCTGTAACCTAGGGAAAAAATGAATAAAAACATGAACAGTTATTTCACAAAAGAGGGGAACATATACTCAATAGATACATGAAGAAAGGCCCGATCTTATCTAGAGAAACACAAATCAAGACCACTAACCGTGTGGGTATGTTGGTTGGAAACCTCGGAGTTCCCCGGGGTGAACTTGAAACCGCCCTGAGTGGGAGATGAACTTGAAACCTCTGTAGGTGGGAAGGATAGAAGAAAGACACAGGGCACTGAAGATTGGTAAGGGGCAGGTTTTTTGGGTTTTGTTTTGTTTTTTTTTTTTTAAGATTTTATTTATTTATTTGAGACAGAGCATGAGCTAAGGGAGAGGGAGAAGAGTAGAGGAATAGGGAGAAATGGGGCTTGATCCCAGGTCCCTAAGATCATGACCTGAGCCAAAGGCAGATGCTTAACCTACTGAGCCACCCAGGTGCACCGCCTGGTAGGTGGCAGTTTTAACAAACATGGGAACTACTTGTGAGACTTGTCTTGGGTGACTGAGACAAGTAGATTTCTGCACCTGCGGGCCAGGATCTTCAGAGTTCATATAGCAGCCTTAAAGGTGTTCAAATGGTCTCAACACCACATTGTTCCCTCCAGGCTGTGTCCTTGAAAATGGCTCCAGCCATGGGAATGGTGGGCAGAGTGTACTTGGCAAAGATAAGGGAGGGAGAGAGGAACTTCCATTGCCAGGGGCCAACCTGAGGGTTAACGGGCAGTTGTGTCCTCTGGATGACCTCCTCTAACATTCCAACTCTCATGAGTGGCTTTTGGGATCTCACATAGTTTCCCTCTTTCACAATGTGCCCTGAATGATCATCGTGGGTTCATTAGCAAGGAGTTGACTCATTTGTCTGCTGACTATACCAGAGCAGATGCCACCAATGAAGATATGCAGATTAAGACAATGATTCCCAAAGTAAGTAACAATTTTTTTTTTTTTTCTGCCAAGAGCCCCATGAGCTGAAGCACTGATTTATTAAGTCGGCTAGGCTGGGGGTGGGTCAGATCCTTCAGGGGTGGTTGCTTTATATGCTAGTGTGTTTTGATAAAGATGATACATGAACAGACTCCTCAGCTACGAACACAGAACATTTTGCTGGGATAATGGCACAGGTGCTTCCTTGAGCAGCAGCAATAATGGCCAAGGCCATCTTATTTTGGAGGAAAACTATTCTCATTAGGGATATTTCAGAGTTCAGTAAGGATAGGCTTTGTCAGCTATCATTTAAGGCTTGTGGGGTGAATTTAGTAAGGGCTGCTGTGTGTGCTATCATGTCCTCGAGGTCAATATAGGAAATAAATATGGTGGCCAGACGATTGCACCAGTGGAAAACAGAACATGTCCATCAGGCCTCGAGGAGAGGGAAGTTAGCAACTCTTATTGTTGGGTGGATTCTTCTTGTGTCCAGGGAAAACCTAGGGTGCAGCAGCCCATGGATAAAAGCCATAGCCAAAGATTTGTGCCACACAACCACTGACACCCATTTGGGGCTACCCAATAAATACCTGAGCAGCGTGACCAGCCACTACCAAACCCATCATATGACAGACTGACTGCATGGTTGTAGTGACATCCATCCTATATCCCTTGTACAGCTGGGTTGGTTCTGTTTAGAGTGGTCTTTCCATTCTCAATATAGCAGTGCATGAGTGCTCAAATGTTCAATACCCAGGGTAAGCCAGATGAACCCATCCCAAATTTGAGTGTAGCCACCCATGGCTCTGATGGTGGTATTTTTAGGACCCTTCTGGTGAGCAGTTTGATGGGCTGCCTGTGTAGTCTGATTGACAGGAAAAGAATACCCATTCCCAGTGTTATTAATAGCACGTGCCACAAGCCAGGTTTTTGGCTCAGTATCCATAATATCATGAATTAAGAGTGTCAATCTTAGCTTGTTCTCCCTTAATGTATTGCTTTAATGCCTTCTAACCCCCAGCCTGGAGGGGTGATACCCTCCATAGCAGTCCTGCAGAGCTAGAGAATGTCAGCTAGCCACATATCCAACAGTTAGACTGATTGCTTTGTCGGGCATACAAAGAAGCCCACTGGAGAAAGATATTTCTGTCAGGTGCCTTACTGGATACCACAAGAGCAGCAGAAGTTTAAGGTCAATAAGACAGATACTTAGTATGGGAAGAACTTGTATGGGAGGGTCTTTCTCTTTATAAGAATTACACTTATGGCCTGGTTCTTAGAAGTGAAGGTGGCTTGCAGCTTTAGGGACCTGGAGGTGCGCAGTATCCAGGTTGGTCACAGAAGGCAGCTCTGTCAAGCATAAGGAGATGGACTGCGGGTGAGATATGCCAGACTCACGTCACTCTGAGGTACAAAGTAACTCACCCATCCAGGTAGGATGTCCTATTGTGGATTCCAGTAGATAACACCTCTCCCTGGCATGAGGGGGCTTGGTGTTTTGAGAAGCATAGTGTATTGATCCACAAGTGATTGCAGGGCAATGTTGGGTGTTTGAGCAGGTGTCCCCGGTCTGGCATACAGGACAACATACAGGACAACAACAAGACCTATTAGTTGACTATTCAAATGGACCAAACCCTCGGGTTATACTTTAGTTTGCCCACGCAAGGTGGTTTTATCTATTGGTAATTTAATCTGCTGCTTCACCATTTCTTTTTCTTTCTACCAAACCTGCCGCCTGTGGTTATAGGAGCGATGGAATCTTTGTTCAATGTCATGTTCTATGCCCAGTCCTACACATCATGACCCTTAAAATGTGACCTCAGATCACGGTCTGTTGAGCAAGGGTATCTATACATGGTACCCAGTTTCACTAACCCTGTAATGGAGGCAGCCTGGTTTGCCTGGCAACAGGGAAAAGCTTGAGTTAGGCCAAACAAGGCATCCTCACAGACCAAGGCATAACCTTTACTGGGAGGCAGGGGGCCAATGTAATCAGTTTGCAAATCCCTCACTGGTTGAGAACTCCAGTGGCTGACCACCAGACTCCTTTGGTAGTTGCCTTGGCATTGTTCAGATCACACAGGATATGCTGCTACTTCATTGACTAAGTCATTGTACTTCAAGAGCAATGAAGCATCCCCGGCAATTTGCCATCCCACCCGGGCCCTGCAGTGGCTACTCTTCCCATGTACCCACTCTGCTCTACCTACTGCAAAGTAAATTACTAGGGCTTATGCCTAAACTAAGGCATCAGCTGTCAGATTGCCTCAGTGCCTCAATGCCTTCTGAGCCAGAATATGGAAAAGTAAGGACTGCCTCAGGCACTCGCAGGAAAATCCAAAGGTTTTTCCTTGTATCCTTCTCCTGCAAGGACTTATTCCATCATCACACCCCTTGGCTTCCCATTGTCCAAGCCATAAGGTTAATCTTTTTTAAATAGGCCAATTATGAGTGAAAAGGTATAATGGCCAGTTTGCATTAGTAATCAATCACCAGCCAAACTGCTCTGAGTCCAGCCCATTAGCTGCTGTGATTCATTCCTGTTTCCATCCAGATGATGTCAGTGTTGGACTGAATAGTAACTGCAATGCCTGTGGGTGGTTTGCCTTTGCTGGACCCATCTGCATACCTAGCATCAGAGGGAATTTCCACCTGTGGGGGCCACCAAAGGAATAGAAGCAGGAACATTTGGAGGCTCTACATGCTCAACAGGGCTCAGTGGAGACTGACTTTCTAGAGACAATGGGCTGGTGGACAGTGTGCCCCTTTGCAGCAAATAGGCATGCACTTAATCAAAGACAAGAGCCATAGCTGAGGATCAATGGAACATATTCTCAACTCATTCCTTGATAGGAAGAAAGTTCTTACCATGAGAGGCTGTTGCTCCGTGAAATGCTTTACCTGGAGAAGCTCTGTGTACACTGCTAGGAACTGTGCTCTGTGAGAGCATATGGGGTTTGAGCCCCTTCAAAAGCTGGGACCAGAATCCTAGGGGCACTCTCTACTTCTGTTGTCTCTGCCACAGTGCCTTCTGGAATCCCAAATATAATGTAGGGCACAGCTCTATTGATGAGGTCATCACCTCGTCCAGTTCCTGGTAATCTACAATCAACTGCCATGAGCCATCTGGCTTTTTGTACTGGTCATACTGAGCTATTGAAAACACCACATACAGGGCTTACAATACCTATTCAGTGTGGTCCTCAGATATTTTCTCTATTCCTTTATGCCCCCAGGCAATTTATATTGCTTGACAGCTACCACTCTTTGCTGGGGTTCCCAGTTGGTGTTTCCCCCTTTGTACTGGTTTGATTACTCTTACCTAAAAGCAGAATTCATTGATAGAAGTTTTCAGAGTTTGACTATAGGATGTCAATGCCCAATATGTTCTCTGGTATGGGAGAGATAAAAACCTTGTATTCTCACAGGGGAGAACACCCAGTTTGCAGTGCCAAAGGAACCTTCCTGACTATATCTGTTTGCTCTGTCTTTGAAGGTCCTGGTCAGGCCACATTCACTGCAGGAATGAAAGCCGAGATACCCTGGTCCACCCCTAGGACTGGTATACCCATGCTGAAACCAGTTATAAGTTATTACATTTATGATGTTGGGAGCCATTGCTTGTCTGGGGAAAACTGACAAATACCGGGAATGATTAGAGACTGTGGGAAAGACCCAAGACAGAGAGGGAACTCAAGGAGCCAACAGGCTATCCCAAGCATCTAGAACAGAAGAGAGAAATCGGAAAAAGACTCACCTATACATGGTCAAAAGATTTTCAACAGAGAGGCAAAGACAATTTAGTGGAGAAACAATAGTATTTTTAATAAATAATGTTGAACAATTGGATATACACACTCATAAAAAAAGTATTTTAATCTGCATCTTATATCACTTACAATAATTAACTCAAAATGGACCATAGACCCAGTGTAAAACCTAAAAATATAAAAAGTCTAGAGGAAAACACAGAAGACCATGGATTAGTGAGATTTTTTTGAGGTAATACGAAATGTTCAGTGCATACAAGAACAGATTTATAAATTGGACTTTATTAAAATTATAAGCGTCATTTTCACTTCAAAAGACCCCATTAAGACAATGAAAAGATAATCACAGGCTGGGAGAAAAATTTGCAAATCATATATCTGAAAAAAGGACTTATAATCAAAACAAATAATAGAATATATATAACAACGCTCAAAAGCTAAACAGGATATCAATCCAATAAAAAATGTGCAAAAGACTTAGATGGATATTCACCAAAGAAGTTAATGATGACACAAAGTTAAAAAGCACATGAAGAGACTTTTGACATCATTAGTCATTAGGGTAATGCAATTAAAGCCACAGTGAGATAACATTATACATTTATTAAAATGGTTAAAATTTTAAAACCTGGCTATCCAAGGGTTAAGTGAAGAAGATACAGCACTCTCATACACAGCTGGTGGGAGCGTGAAATGGTATATACTTTGGAAAAGAGTCTGGCAACTTCTTAAAAAGTTAAAGACATTTACCATATGACCTAGCTATTCCACTATAAGATATTTACCTGAGGGAAATGAGGGTATATGTCCCTATAAAGACTTTATATGAATGATTACAGCAACCAAAACTGGAAATGACCCAAATGTCCGTCAACCAGTGAATAGAGAAATTGCAATGGATCCTAATGATGGAATGCTACTTGACAATGATAAAGAATAAACTCCTGATACACATAACAACATGTAAGCATCCTGAACTGATTATGCTGAGCAAAAGAAACTAGACAGAAAAAGAGCACCTCTGTATTATTTCATTTACAAGAAATTCTAGAAAATGCAATGACAGTGGTACTGCTAAATTTCATCCATCTAAGTTTCCAAGCTGTACGAGTATGTGTAGTTTATTGTATCTCAAGTTCATCTCAAGAAAGCTGTTAAAATAAAAGCCATGCATAGGCCAATAACATTGGTGTGTTAGGAAACAAATATCTAGATTAACACACTTTCATGCAATTGATATTCGAAAGGAAAGAAAGGAAGAAGGAAAGAGAATAGGGAGAATAAAGGAGGGAAGAGGAGAGGGAGAGAAGGAAGGAAGGAAGGAAGGAAGGAAGGAAGGAAGGAAGGAAGGAAGGAAGGAAGGAAGGAAGGAAAATGCCTTTGAAAATTAGATAAAAACCACCCAAATACACACAAAAACATGGATAAACCATAAATGCTTTATGCTAAGTGAACGAAGCCTATCTCCAAAGGCTACATACTGTATGATTCCATTTCTATGACATTCTAGAAAAAGCAAAACTATAAAGACAGAAAACATACCAGTGGTCATCAGCAGTTGGAGAAACTGGCCACAAAGAGGCACAGGGAACTTTTGGGGACAATGGAATTGTCCTACATCTTGCTCGTGTTGGTTGTTACACAAATGTAGGTATTTGTCAAAACTCAGAACTATACACATAAAGGAGTGAATGTAAGTGCATGTGAATCATATCTCAATAAAGCTGACCAAAAAGAAAAATTAGAGACTGACATCTCCTGGGTCAGCTTTGGGCTACTGTTATTTTTCTTTGCCCATATGGATTCTTTTTAAAAATGAAATTAATTAACAGAAAAAGAACATTTTATATAACGTTTTAGATTTCTAACTTTTCTCTAAAAAGACTTGACAATACTGTGACCCCATGTTACATGGCAATAATCCTCTGTGGCTGAGTAGGCATCTCTTTTCTCTGCAGTCACGAGTCAATCCGTATGTGGTGGTTTTACTTTTTATGGCATATTATGTGCCCAATCCCTGGAGACATTTGAATTTAAACTCATTTCAACAAACACTTTTACTGGCATGATCTGTTGTTACCCAGCCATGAACAAACTTGTCTGTAGGAATAGAACGGGCAAAGTGTGGGATGGTGGAAGATCCAGGGACATAGAGACTGCCAGGTTCCTACAGTTAATACATAGATCATGAGAACATGGAGGAGAGGATTTTCAATTTAAGGCTGATATATAGAAATTATGGCTGCACAACTAACCTGAAGGAAACAAAACTATAGTCAAAATGTGTGTACTATTTCATGTACCTTGTGGGGAGATTAACTACCAAAATCTAAAAGTAGGTGTATTAGGATCCAAAAGTAACCATATTTTTAAAAATTTTCAATAGCAAGCATAGTGCTTTATATATAATAAGTGACCCATAACCATTATTTGGAAGGAAAATGAAGGAGACTAATAGATGAAAGATCCAAGCAGGACCAACTGCACAGGTAATGTCTATGGACACAGGACTCCAGAAATAGAAGGGCTCCGTGCTTGATTTAATGTTCCTCTCCTGCCCTCTTGAAATTCTAAATAATGTTTTTAACAAAAAGAGGCCCTACACTTTACATTTTCACTAAGACACACAAATTTTATAGCCAGTACTAAGTCCAGGAGCTTTTAGAGCCTCACTGAGCTTTCTCTGAGAGAGGATTGTGAAGAGGACTGTCTGACATGGTGCAACCATTTGACATGGTTGTAAAGCTCTAAGAGCCAGAGTGAAAGACAATTTCAAGTTATAAGACTTCATTGATGTGTGCTGACAAACCCTAGCAGCAACAGATAGGCCAGACTGGAGGGTGGCAATCAGACTACATGGACAATTTTGAGTTGACAGATTAGACAGATCCTGAAGCAAAAGAAAAAACAGAACAGAACAGAACAGAACAGAACAGAAAGAAGAGAAAAGAAAAGAAAAGAAAGAAAAGAAAAAAAGAAAGAAAAGAAAGGAAAAGAAAAAGAAAAGAAAAGAAAGAAAAAAGAAAAGAAAGAAAGAAAAGAAAAGAAGAAAAGAAAAGAAAGAAAAGAAAAGAAAAGAAAAGAAAAGAAAAGAAAAGAAAAGAAAAGAAAAGAAAAGAAAAGGCAAGAATGGAAGTAGTGACTACAACCTTGAAATAAATCACAAAGAGCTGGTATGGAAAAGATTGCCACTCAAGTGTCACTAATTCAGGCCATAACAACAAACATAATTGTGATCACAATTCTTGTGATGCATCTTGTCTGTAAATGAGAAGGTGGACATGTCTAAGAAATGTCTTTAAATTTTTATCCAAAACCAAATCCCAACTAAAAAATAATGCTGATCAGAAGGGTAAAGAGAGAGAGAGCCTTGTGGTCTTGTGGTTCCTGTTTCTCAATTGTTGTTGGATTCTTCATCGACAAAGTATAAGAGGCACTGGAGAAAGTATATGAATTTGAAATGTCCTTTCCCACATTTGGGAAGTTTACCACCATTCAGGCTGCTCACCGTCTCACTAGGCCTGGGTAGAGTGGAAGCCAAATCATGAGATGGGTGATGATGTCACAGGCCTTCTCATCACGGTTCCTTTTGCACTTTAGTCAATGACCAGACAAATGACCACCCAAATCAGGACACTTTTGAGAGTGCTAAAGTATAAATTTGGAGAGGACACAGGGACAATGGACATAAACCAAGATTCCCCTGGGTTAGCTATGACATACAGTCACCCTAGTGATGATATTATAGCACATGGCACATAACACAGACATTCCAATGACCTTTAGTAATACCAATATACATCATCAATAAAAATGGCAATCACAAAGACATTGTCAGACATGTTATCAGTGCTTTCTCTGTGCCAAACACTATGCTAAACACTAATTGTTAAAAAAAAAATTTTAATTGAAAACATCAGAAATATATTTTTTTCATACAACCTGCATATTGCTTTTGAAAATTGGGCTATGAAATTCGTTCTTTGCTCTATTTCAAATTATTCTAATGCAAATTGGGGTTCATTTGGGTTGTTGGAGTGAGGGATGGATAGCACTTAAAGAACTGAGATGAGCAATGAGAAAACAGTAGCCATTTTAAAATGTAGTGGAGGGGATCCCTGGGTGGCTCAGTGGTTTAGTGCCTGCCTTCTGCCCGGGGTGTGATCCTGGAGTCCTGGGATCGAGTCCCACATCGGGCTCCCTGCATGGAGCCTGCTTCTCCCTCTGCCTGTGTCTCTGCCTCTCTCTCTGTGTCTCTCATGAATAAATAAATAAAATCTTTAAAAATAAAATAATATGTAGTCAGTGGAAAACAAAATTACCTTTAAAAGCAGCTTAAGTAGGATATATAATTTTAAAATAAATAGTGTCCTTGTTTAATTAAGAAAGCATAACTTTGATATTAAAATTTCTTTAATTTATTCCACTACGTACGAGGTAAGAATACTTATTTTAGTAACAAATGTTAAATAAATTATACAAGTTTTTTAAAAGATTTTATTTATTTATTTATTTCAGAGAGAATGTGAGGGAGAGAGAGAGGGAGAAGCAGGCTCTCCAGTGAATAGAGAGCCTGATGCATCATGGCTCAATCCCAGGGAGATCATGACTTGAGCTAAAGGCAGATGCCTAACTGACTGAGCCACCCAGGGACCACCAATTATACAAGTTTTAAGCATGTATTTCACATGAGTGACTCTGCCAATGTGTGGAAACCAGTAATCAAGTTTATAAATTACATCATGGGACACCTGGGTGGCTCAATCAGTTAGGCCTCCAACTCTTAATTTCTGCTGTGGTCGTGATCTCAGGGTCCTGAGATAGAGCCCCTGGTCAGGCTCCATGCTCAGTGGGGAGTCTGCTGGAGATTCTCTCCCTCTGCCCTGCCCCTGGCTCACACACTCCCTCTCTCTCTCTCTAAAATAATAAATAAATAAATAAAAATCTTTTAAAAAAATTTATAAATTACTTCAGTGCTTTATACATATATCCAAAAACAACCTGCAGAGAAAATCTCTGGGAAACTCTCAAATAATTTACATATATTAAAGTGGCTTATAAGATAGATATAGGTATATAGGTAGAGTTATGGCATTGCTATACTACCTAATAAAAAACTGTAAAGTTTATTTTGCCTTTCTCAAAGGATTTTTCTAAGAAATAATTAGGTTTCTATAGCTGTGAATATTTTGCAGTTCTTACAACTAGTTGTTATAAAAATTCAGGGGATTAGGAGTAGTATGCAAATCTCTTATATTTATTAATTATGTGGGCCATTATTAAAACTAAGAAGTCTACTTTCTTAAATTTGCAGTTAGCATCCTCTGAAAAGTCTTTCCATACATTACAGAAATTCATAGCATACAAATTGCAAGCAAACCCATCAAACATTAGAATACATTTCATTAAAATATCACCAGCCATTATTTCCCAGGAATGAAATTCTTTACACAGAGATGTAACTCTCTATATTTCCTGATTATAAAAATAAATGCATACTTATGGTAAAAAATAATAACGAGGAAGAAAGGTATACAGATGAAAGCAAATGTTACATGCGTAAGGAGATTATGAATTGCTCCTTAATTTTTTATGCTCTTCAATAATTTAACAAATTTTGTAATAAATAGGTATCAATTTTCCAATCAAGATGAACTATGATTGTGCATTAAAGTAAAATAAAATGCTATTTATTTGTTGAGAGTAAGAAAGAATGGGTAGATATGACAATGTGTTTTCTATAAATAAACCCTTAACCATTCTTAGAAAAATTGGGTTTTAGTCCTAAATCAGACATCTGGTAGTTCTGTAACCTTAACAGGGCATCCCTAGACCTCTCTGTAAGGTAAGACAGGGGAGATTTTTTACCAATTCATTCTCTTTGCTCATTCATTCCTGTCTATTCATTCATTCAGCCAATACCATTGAGAACCCATATATGCCAAGCTCTGTTCCAGCAGAAGAGCGAACACTCAATCTGTATTTTTATTAAGACTTCTCAACTCCTCTGTGCAGGTGGGTTACAAAGGGGTATGATGAAATGGGATGATGATGCACTGAGTGCTGATGGTGGCCTTGGACTGGTGTCCTATACTGACGCTAAAAGGATGATTCAGAGCTGAATAGTTACAACTTACTACAGAGAGATTAATTTTAAGTGAAGAGCTCAGAGGAATAGAGTATTCTAACTATGAAACTGTTAGGAGCTACTACATCCCAAGTATACTGAGGAACCTGTAGAAAACCTGCCAGCAGGGGATAAAAGCAGACAGAACCATGGGGAGGTTTCATATTTTTTGGATTATCAGCTTGAAGGATGGACTGACTAGGAAAGTAAAAAGGGTCACTTTCACTTACTCAAGTGAGTAAGTGAAAAGGGTCCAGCGGGATCCCTGGGTGGCGCAGCGGTTTGGCGCCTGCCTTTGGCCCAGGGCACGATCCTGGAGACCCGGGATTGAATCCCACATCAGGCTCCCGGTGCATGGAGCCTGCTTCTCCCTCTGCCTGTGTCTCTGCCTCTCTCTCTCTCTCTCTCTCTCTGTGACTATCATAAATAAATAAAAAAAAAAAATTTAAAAAAAAAAAAAAAGAAAGAAAAGGGTCCAGCGCTCAGAAAAAAGGGGTTCTCTATCTTAGATATCTCCATACCAGGCAATTAAAATATGCTTTCAAAAAGAGAAAATAGGAGGAGCTTATATAATATATCTCAGTGAAATCTTTAAACTTCAGAAAGTAGACAAACTGGCTGATGCTGCTAAGTAGCAAATGTCTGAAGTGATCCAGACTTAAGGAATCTGAACACCAGGGAGGACTGCTGTTATTTTTGTCTAATTTCCCCATAATTTTTTCTCATTCATTGATTAAACAAAAAACTCAATGGAAGTTCTAGGCTTCTTCTCTAAGGGCAGGTCTCTGAATCTTGGCACTATTGATATATTGCACCAAATAATCCTTTTTGTGGGTGGCTGGGCCTCTGAACTGTAGGTTATTTAGCAACATCCCTGGTCTTTGCACACGAGATGCCAATTGCATTAGCCACCTAGTTGTGACAACCAAAATTGTCTCCAGACATTGCTGAATATCCCGTAAGAGACAAAAATCATCCCTGGCTGAGAAACATTGCTCCAGGGGAATGCATTTCTATATGGCATAGAATCAAAGAACCCCACATTGCTAGATTCTGGATTAATGACAAAATTAAAAGCACAGGAAAGATCTGGAGCAGAAAGATACCAGGGCACCAACCCACAAACCTCATGTCTTCTCATCTTGGCTCATTCTCTCTTAGTGGTTTGTGTTCCTGTTTCACAATGCTCGCGTTTTCTTGCATCTTGTTCTTATTTGGTTGGGCTTCATTGATGTCTTTTGTAATTATCCATTCCTCACAAAGAGATGCGTGTTCAGATTTGATGTTTTGAAATAGTCAGGGTATGTGGAAAGCTGAGGCTTTCCAAGTCACTAGATGGCTGTCTCTGCTTCCTTGAACACCTTGCTTTCTAAAGACATGGCATCTTTGACGAAACAACAATTGAAGAAGGTTGTATTCGATGTGAGACTAGCTGTGAGGCATTATATCCTGGGAGGTAAAATTCACAAAATAGTCATACTGTAATAGATCCTGCACCATATGGTAATTTGTAGATGGTAGATTGTCGTTTTTTCATGAATTCTCTTTCTAGAAAGTCTAAAAGGCAAGTGGCTTGGGGGAGAAGATCTCACTCAAGTCCAGCAGAGATATGCCAAGTGAGAGTCGGCCAATACTGGGAATTTTTAAAAATAATCATTCACTTGCTGCCCAGCTATAGATATGAGAGGTTTACCAGGCATCAGGAAACATAAAATAAAACTGGATTCTACAATATATTTTTTCTTGTTCATCAATAAAAAATACATAGTAATACTTCTTTCATAAAAGTTATAAAAAGTCATTAACGGAAATGTAAAAAATGCATGGAGTACAAAGAAAAAAATTATCCATAGTACTACTATTCAAACCCATCACTACCGTTCTTTGGATTTCTTTCCAGTTTCCTTTTTTAATGTATACTTTTAGAGTGTAGAAGAGTGCTGGAGCTTAAAAAGTAGGGTGCTGAAATACATATATATATATATATACTTTAAGCTAGAATTGTACCCTACTTTTTAAACTGGAATTGTACTAAATGCATTTTAAATGTTATTCATAAACATAATTTTTAATGGTACATTAAGTTGCATCAAAACGATGTACCATGGCTACTTAGACTGATTCTAATGATGCGCCATTAAAGAGACTTGCAATAAATATTTATAATAACTTTGTTATTATAGAGATCCAAAACTAATGCTATTGAATCAAAGGGCATAAACATTTAAAACATCTTAATGTGTATTGTGTATAGCTTTACAAAAATTTGAATCAATTTATAGACCAATCAGCAAATCACAACTATGACTATCTCATTTTGTCATTACCAAAGTCGGATCTTTTCATTAGCTTTATTCTTTGAGTTAATTTTTTTCCTTTACTTTCATAAGCAATAATATTATTTTCCTCGTATATTCATGTACTAACTGCATTTCCTTTTTGGGAAAATACTATGACTATTACAGTGTCTCTTCAAAAGAGAAAAATTAAAAGCAGAAGGAAAATATCTATCTTACAAGACAATTTTGAAAGCTTATGGTCATTATAAAAGTAGAACTCCTGATTTCGCCATTCTCAAGAACTTTTATTCTCATTTCTCATGACCCTGCCCCCATAACTATTTTCCAGTTAAAGCAAACAATTTGCAGCTTCTCATATAAGCCACATGCTCTCAACCCTTTGGCTTTGTACATGCTGTTCTCTTATCTGGAATGTCCTTTAACATACCTCAACCACACACACCACATGTGTACAGATAGCTCTTTCCAGACCCCAGCGGTAGCTTATCGTTACCTTTCTTGTAGCCCTGAGCATCCTGCATCATAATATTCTTTTCAGACTAATATTCTTTTCAGACTAATATTCTTTTCAGACTTTCCCTCTTTCCCATGTTCCACAAGAGCAGGGACAGTTCATCTTTGATCACTAGATTCCACATCATTTATCGTCGTGCCTGGAAGAAAGAAGAAGCTCAGCAAATGGTTCTTTCAATATAGACATTACTGAATAATAAACAGTTGTCATCTTAGTTATACAATTCTATCATCTCCAGTAATTGTCAGGATTTTGAGGTATAGATTGTTTGGGTGGAAAGAATACAAGCTTCAGAGTCAACCAAATCTGCATTCAAACTTCCAGTTCTAGCACTAACCAGTTCAGCATCTTTGGAACAATTACTTAATATCTCTGACATGTCATTGGAACAAATAGTGATCGTAATATGTATCTTATAGGATTATTTGATTACAAAAGATGTATTGAATACAGGTAAAGAATCTGGCATATGGGGCACCTGGGCAGCTCAGCAGTTAAGCATCTGCTTTTGGCTCAGGTCATGATCCTGGAGTCCTGGGATCGAGTCCCACATCAGGCTCCCCACAAGGAGCCTGCTTCTCCCTCTGCCTATGTCTCTGCCTCTCTCTGTGTGTCTCTCATGAATAAATAAATAAAACCTTAAAAAAAAAAAAAGAAAGAATCTGCCGTATAGTAGTGGCTCAATAGTAGACATTTTTCTAGTTATTGTTGTATATTTCCATTACATGCATATTTCCATTCCATATGTTTCCTTTATACTAAATATTACCGAATTCAAAGGATCTGATAGCCATGGTCTGTATTTTTCTTTGAATGATGAAGGCCAGGACACAAGGTCAGTGGGACTGATCATATTTTTGCTGCCTGAGCAAGAATATTCATTTTAAGCAAATCTCAGGAAAGAATTAGTTCTAATTACAGGTGAGAAAAGTAGGCCTGTATTTTCTAAAGGCAAGAGAAATCAAGTTCTCTGTAAAATAACACATGATCTAATCATCTACTGCTTAATTTTTTTTTTCTCTTTGCCCCATTAATATTGCTGAAGGTATTTGGGGACCTCAAATTACTATAAATAAAGGCTTGCTGTCCCTGATGGCAGAAGAAAAGAACTTTTGGAACATGCTCTACTTTTCATTTCTAAAAATATATTCACTTGGGCCATACCAAAGAAGCACGTGAAATCTTCCCAGTTAAAAATCTGATATACACTGGTGGTACATTCAGCATGAATGCACGCATGCACACACACGCGCACACACACACACACACACACACACACACACCAGATACCCTCTGAAGCTCAGTTTCTTTTATTTATCAAACAGCCATGATTCATATGTGCCTTCTGTATGCCTTCCTTAGGGCTAAAAGACATTTGCCTCCATCTGCCAACCAGATGAACCCAGAGAAAAAGTCACAAATATCACTTAAAGGAAGATAACACGAGTATTTGTGCATAATAAATTTGCCAAGATCTTTTCCCTCTACCCTTATCCAAACCTCATCATAAGCTGGTTTTATGTCCCAAATGCTACAGTTTCCCTTCTGATGACAGCTCAGACCCTCTCTCCCAGAGCTTCGTGCTCTCCAGCTTCATACCATACATGATTAAATGTAGAATGGGAAGCCCCCAGTCCAGTGCTAAGCATAAAAACGTGCTCACTACACAATATGTAGTATTTTCTTTCTACCTTTTCAAAACCTTCTGAGCATTCACGTGATCATCCTCCACACCCCAGAATTCCTTCCACAGAGAGTCAAAGTTATTGCCCCAGGCAGGCCTTATCCCATGCTGAGAAATGTCCAGGAATTTCCCATTTTCAGAGGCTTCTGGCATTCCGAAAGATGAAGAAATGCCAAAAAAGACTTTCAAAAATAATAGTATATTTTCGACTTTTACATCTAACAAAAGAATGTTTTTAAAGACCACAATATCCTCTATGATGATATTTCCAAGGTTACCGTAAGATTCATAAAAAGACAATACAGCAAGTGTAGCTCGGAATGCAACAGGCATTTAAAATGCATGCTACAGGGATGCCTAGGTGGCTCAGTGGTTAAGCGTCTGCCTTTGGCTCAGGTCATGATCCCGAGGTCCTGGGATCGAGTCCCACATCAGGCTCCCCTCAGGGAGCCTATTTCTCCCTTTGTCTGTGTCTCTGCCTTGCTCTCCGTGTCTCTCATGAATAAATAAATAAAATCTAATAAAATAAAGTAAAAAAAAATGCATGCTACATGTCATTTTCCAAATCTGTGTATTGTGTTCTGTCCATGTGTACAGCCTCATTTGGAAGTGACATTTGAAATATAAATTTCAAGTCCTTTGAACTGTAAACTCTTCATTTAAAGTCCTTATTCCCATCTTCATTATATTGCTTGTCTCCATACATCTATGAAAAGAAAAACATGAGCATAAAAAAGATGGGCTGCGATCCCCCTGAAAAGAGGTAGAAAAGTGGCTTATGGGAGCCAAATGAGGCCATGAGAGCAACTTACAGGTTGAATTGAGAAGAATTTCTCTCCCCAACCCCCTGGCAAACTCACTCACTGTCACCAAGGGGGTCTTGACCCCCCATTCGAATTAGCGGAGTCCCACACCAGTTCCCAGGATGGTGAACTGGAATGAGAGCTCAGACGATCAGGCCATGAATTAACGGGCTATGACTAGAGAAATTTTCCAGACTTCTCTAGCAAAAGTAAGCTATTCCTCCTGCAGACCCACCTCAAGACTTTATAACTCTTATTTATTTTTTTTAAATTTTATTTGTTTATTTGAGATAGAACGAGAGAGAGAGAGAGAGAGAGAGAAAGCACATGAGCAGAGGAAGAAGGGAGGGAGAAGTCAGCTCTCCACTGAGCAGAGCCTGACTCGGGGCTCGATCCCAGAAACCCGGGATCATGACTGGACCCCAAGGTAGACACCCAGCTGACCGAGCCACCCAGGTGCCCCAAGTTTATAACTTTTAAGCTGAAATTGTTTTTCTGAAGTAATTACAAGGCACCAGTGAACACTGAGTGGAGGTTACTATTTTAAGTGATGAACTCTTTTCCTTGGAAGAGAAATAACAGGATTTTTGAATTGCTTATAATGACAGATGCACACAGACCCACAGAATAATATTTATAACTGGAAACTACAGGTTAAAGTATCACACTAACTATGCATGAAGATACAATCTATCCATGCTCTTGTGAAATTGTAGGGTTCAAGACATGTGATTATTCTATGGATTACTGAATTATAGAAAAAACAATTATATACAAAGAGTCTGAGGAGAGGCAGCACGATGTAGTAAAACCCCATGGACTTGTTTCCCCTCCTTCTCCTCTTCTCTTCCTTCCTTAACTCTACAATCTGGATTCTGCCCCCACCACCGCCTCACCTCCCCCCCAACTCCCCGGCCCTGACTTGCCTGAAACTACTTTTGTCAACGATGTAAACTCATTGCTGCTAAACTCAAAGACACTTTTTATCCTTGTCTTATTTGATCACCCTCCACAGCATTTGACTCTTTGGCAAATGCCTTTCTTTCTGGATACACTCAATCTTGACTTCCTTGACATCATTCCTCTTGGATGTCATCTATTACCTGATCCCCTCCTCCTTCTCCTTCCAAATACTTTTTTCTTTTTGATCCCCTCACTGTTGCCACTGAAGGTGCCATCATAGGTCCTCCCCGCCCCCCCCCACTCCTTTCTCTACATACATTATTTCCCTGGTGATTTCATCCATTTCAATGACTTCAAATGTTTTCTCCTCGCTAAAGGACTTCCTCATCTATAACCCCAGGCCAAGTCTCTCTCCTGAACTTCAGGCGTATAGAGCTAAATATTTACAGGAGCACAACAAATCCCCTCAAAACAGTGGCTCAAATCTATCACAGTTGTTTTACTCATGATTCTGGAGATACTGGGCTCAGGTAGGCAGTTCTCACTACATCCAGGTCTCTCAGGTGGCTGTGGCCAGACAATGGCTGGGGTTGAGATCATCTCAAAGTCTTCTTCATTCACATGTCTGTCATCCAGGTATGTGATTACCCCTCTGGATGGCCAAACTTCTTACATGACAGTTGAAAGTTCTGAAAAAGAGCTCATGTTTAGACGTGATGTTCTCATGTTCAGAACTGACCTGACATTCACAGCCAGGCCATGTTATGCTCCTGTTGGACATAAATAATCTCATAGAATACTGACCTCAGACAAGGTTACTCTGAGACCGTGACAAGATAAAATAAAACAAGGCCACTTCACAATTTTGTGTAAGTGCAGGCAAAATGCCACTATGACACCTATAAAATATCCAACCATAGAATTAACTCCTTTCTGACAGCATCCAATCTGGACCAAATCTATGCTTTCTTAAACCTTCCCCCAATCACCCAACCAAACCCCAAATCCTATAATAGGTTCTCTCTAACACCTTCTAACTGAAACACCCCACAGTTCCCATGATGTTCATTCTTCTTTGCTACAAGTAATAAATGAAACCTGTTTAACTATAAAGGTGTTCCTGATGAGCTTGGATTGAAGAGCACTGACAGGTCCCAGAACAAGCATCTCTGGAGAAATCAGCATGGCCTTTTCTAAACTAGCCATGTATATCACATAGCATTGTTTCTGCACATTCTGAGAAAAAGAGATGTGATGCCCAGAGAAACGGTATGTGGATGAACCTATGGCAATGAATACAAAGCAAATCTCCCATTAATGCCTGCAAAAGAACGTACACTATGGAGAAGACTCTCAGTGCCCACATACACATGATGATCCATCTTATGACTCTTAGCTAGCCTGCCTCTTCAGACTTCCCAGTGCCTAAGCAAGAAGCCCATAAATGGTGTTCATAGTGCTGTAACTGAAGCTACCCACCACTGAATGTGCTTCCACTGCTAAATTCCTAAACTGTCAGCAGCACAGTTTGATGGCAAGACCTTGATAGAGCACCATTCTTCGAGAAAACTAGCCAAGCCACCCAATAGTATTATTAATTATATCAGAACCAACTATCTGAGATCAGATAGCAATACTTTGCATATGCATTTGCCTTATCTTCCTGCAGTGCTTCTATGAGCACCACCATCCAAAGGTGCCAAATACTACAGAACATTTGATTCATCAGCATGGTATCTCTTAAAAATATAAATAAACTTCTCAAATCACTATGTTGTACATCTGAAATAATGTAACACTGTGTCAACTCAAATAAAAAAGAAAAAAATTAAAAATATGGTGTCCCTTACAATATTGCCTAAGTCCAACTTGCCATTTTATAGCAAAGGGAATGTAGCAATGTGCTCATTATCATGAGAGTCACTAATTCTACCATTTACTTTATAGCCCAGAAGCTTCCAGAATGATGGAATAGTCTGTGAAAGGCTCAGTTAAGGCATTGGCTCAGGGACAATACCTTGTGGGGCTGGGCATTGTCTTCCAGGATGACACATGGCTTTCTCTCCAATAGCTAGAATGCATGGGTCCAGGATGCATATCTCCTCTGGCCAGTGATGGTAGGAAACAGGCGATAATAGCAAGTGTGCGCCAAAAAAGACGGAAAGACCTTTCAAATCAGGATCTAAGTCACCTTACCAAGCAACCAACTGATAACGAAAACAGTATTAATCCATTAGTGAATACGTGCTCATTTATTTAATTAGTCCTATATTGTCAAGCCTTTGCTTCTATATGAGTCAAGGTCCAGTTGGGAGACAGAAATTATGAGAGTTATTCAAACAGGGCAAATTTAGTACCCCCCAAAATTAAATACTAAAAGAAACCAAAGAGGACTCAAAGGGGTTCAGAATCACAAATTAAAATAGCAGCTACCTGTAGGCTGAGGAAGGGGGGCAATAAAGAACCAAGAGTAAGGGGCACCTGCATGGCTCAGTGGTTGAGTGTCTGCCTTTGGCTCAGATGGTGATCCCCGGGTCCTGGGATAGAGTCCTTCATTGGGATCCCCACAGGGAGCCTGCTTCTCCCTCTGCCTCTCTCTGTGTGTCTCTCATGAATAAATAAATAAAATCTTAAAAAAAAAAAAAAAAAAAGAACAGAGGTTAGGAGAAGCCCTCCTGGCCCCACCTCACGGCTGAGAATCAGATCTTCTCAGAGAGGCAGTAGCAGAAGGCACAGACTGGCCCTGGTCTGGAAAAGCAGTTCATACTGGCTCATGAGCATGGTTGAGTGGAAGCTGGTCTGCCTTCTGCTCTGTGCGGGTGGGCCAGAGGTCCTCTGTAGAAGTGGCCCACAATTGTTGGTGGATACAGAGGTATGAAAATGCTTCAAAGAGGCTGCTGATAGGGACAGATACCCTGAGGGTGCCCCTCAAGTGCCTCCTTAAGGCTGCTGGGCTCTCAAAGCCTCTGCAGAGACATTGGAAGCCTCCAAGTGTCTTCTTGCTACTTCCCTGCAGCGCCCACTATTGATGAAACAATATCCAGCCGAGGGCAAAAGATCAGCTTACAGGGCTTAGTGACCCAGGGACAAAGCAAGGTGAAGGGTGAATTTGGAGCTCAGAGACAATAGCTTCTTTATAACTCTGTACACATTTATGTTCACATGTTCATATTCATGTAGGATATGAATATATAAAGACTAAGCACAGTCTGGGCAGGGCTGGGAAGCTGATATACTAGAACAAATGCTCAGAGAGTGAGTGAGTTTGCTTAGCTCCCTGCCCCACTTGGTCGGCTCCTGTTCTCTTTGGAGCCGGCTCATTTCCTTTGGAGTCTTTTCACTAAGGTAATTTTGGTTAGTTGGTTGGTTTATTAAAACGACTATCAAAGCAGAGATAAAACTAAAATTCTAATAGGGGAAAACAAATGCTTTTTAAATGAAACATGAGAATATCCACAAGTCATCTCTGATTCTTGGAAGAAATGTGACTAAAGAAAGCCAGAAAGTCATGTTTGCAATTTGGAATTGAAAACGAGAAATGTTCAAGGTGCCTCCCTCACTGATGTCAAGGTTCTCCCCTGATCCACAAACCTGCAGGGTTGCTGTGAGGATCAGTGATAACACATGTAAAGCACACAGGAGCAGTCAGTACACAGTAGCTTTATTTCCTGAGAGCATTGCTGTTCAAGTGCGAAAAATCCTATCGTACCTATTTTTCATCTTGCCAAAGTTGTTTTTTTTAAGGATGGAAAATGCTTCTCAGGCCTAAACTAAAAATGTGTTACAATAAAATGTTAAGCCTCAATGACTATTAGTTACAGATTTGACTGGCATTTCTTCCCAGCTTCTTAACAAATATCATTTGTCTTCTTTAACTGTTTACACCGAAATAAAATCTCAATGCAGGAGCAGAAGTGGAGGGCAATCGGATATTACATGATCTTTGCATTTGTCTTTGTTTCCAATATACTTAATTTGCATTAGCATTTGAGCACTTATCCTGCCTGTGTTGTAATAAGCCATTTGCTTTGTGTCTTCATCCTAGGACTCCTTGAAGCAAGAGCTCATTTTAATAAACTATCTCTAGCACTGTGCTTTGCATGTATTAAGTTCCTAAAAAAAAAAAAAATCAGGAGCTGCACGGGTACCTGGGTGGCTCAGTCAGTTAAGTGTCTGCCTTCAGCTCAGGTCATGATCTCTGGGTCCTGGGACTGTGCACATGTCCCACATAGGGCTCCCTACTCAGCCGGGACTCTGCTTCTCCCTCTGCCTCCCCACCCCACCCTGCTTGTGCTCTCTTTCTCAAATAAAAAATAAAATCTTTTTTTTAAATAAAAAAGTAAGTAAATAAAAGATCAGGTGTTGCAAACACAAATGTTTTCATGTGCCAGGCCTGTATCATAAATTAATGAAGCAGGAATAATATAAAATAGCAGAGATCCATGGGGGACATATGAAATTGGGAAAGAGCATATCCACCTAAAGGCATTTATATAAAATGGAATAAAATAAAACATACTCTTGCGGGGGGGGGGGGAGCAAACTACAAGCTACATTAGACTATAAGACAGCCTGCTTATGACATCTATATAAATCTTGGGTGAACTGAATTAGAAACTGAAGTAGTGCTTAGAAAGAACCCAAAATGGATTACCAATGAAAATCAGGATTCAGGTCTGAGCCAGAAGTCTCACTGCTTCCAGCCCGGTCTCTACAACCCCTCCTTCTCCCTCCATCTCCCTCCCGTAGCCCTGACACGGGCACGTTCCCATCTCTCCTCATATCATTCTCCCCAGGGCCATTGCATTTGATTTTCTTTTCTTATGGTAAAACTCACATAACATAAAACAAACCATTTTCACATTTTAAAGTGTAAAATCCAGTGGAAATTTGTGCGTTCACAGTGGTTTGCAGCCATAACCACTATCTAGTTCCAGAACATTTTCATCTCCCCAAAAAGAGACCCTACCCGTTACTCAGTCCTGCCTCACACTCCTTGTCTTAGCCGCTGGCAATCACTAGTTGGCTTTTCATGAGACCTTTATTTTTGTTTTCCCTTGCATCATCAGTTCAGCCAACAGGGAAAGAAAATCACACCAGACCTCAGATCTGATAAGGTGAGAAAACAGACACAGCATTAGGTCAGAATAAAGCTTTCTGAATGCAGAGTTAGGGAAGCTTAACTAGATAAGTTCCCTATCGAGGCTTCTTTCCTGTTCTCCATTGGGTATTTCTCTTCTTTGCACCCTCAGTTATGGCCAATTATATTCTATTGCCCCACAAATATTTTTGGTTGATGTTTTGAGTCAGCTGAAAATGAGTTTAAAATGCCTGGTGTAAATACTCACACATTCTATCATGTGCCAAAGCACTTTTTCCTTGGCTGACTCAGGATTGTTGATTGATGTTGTCAGTTTCCTTGGAAATTACTTGGGGACTTAAGAGAAAGATCCCCCTGCAAGGCTGAATTTCTCTAAAATGGTGAATTGCCAGCTAGTTACACCAGTGCATTGAGGTGCAACGCAATCACTATAAATCTACACAGACCAGACCTTGAGATTCTTGGAGGTCGGTGTTTACTCACCTATTCATCAGGCCATGGAAAATTCACTTGTATAAATCTGGCCATTTTTCTCTAGCTTTAGAAGATAAGCAAAAAGCTCTGTGCACACAAATGTGAATACAGGTTGACTTCAAAGGAAAGCAAATGTAATTTTGAAACTATAACCACATGTTCTACGTTGCATTTTTTTCTTTTCTTTCCTTGGTAAAGATGGTCTTGGGTAAGTCACCTCAATTTTGGGGAGTCTTTTTTATTTATCTTTAAAAAATTAAAAAAAACTTTACCTAGATCAGTAGTTTCTTATTCAAGGTATCCTAATCTGAACACATGTGTTATCTGTACTCCAAAAAATAATACATCTTTCCATCTATAGGCTATCATCTTTTAATATTTGGATTTTCTTAGTTTAATAAATATTTGTTACATTATATTTAGGAAATATAAAATTATTCATGCTAACTATAGAAAATTGGAAAATAAAGAGAAAAGAAAATCACTTATAATCCTGCCACACAGGCATAGTGATTATTCACATTTCAGCATATATTCATCCAATTTTCTATGCATATTCATATGCATATTCATATGTATATTATTTTGGCCAAACTGAAATATACTATAGGCATATTTTATAACTTGTATTTTTACTTAATAATGTATCTTAAATATTTTCCTAAATCATGAATTATTTTTCTACAACAAGGTTTAAATGACACTCTTATATGTGAGTACATGTCGCTACTTTTGAATACTTAGATTGTTTCCAATATTTTATCATTTTTTCCAATATTTTATCATTTTTAACAACACTGCTATGAACATCTATGACATGATTACATTAATATTGTGAATTAAGAATTGTCATTTTTGGAACACCTGGCTTAGTTGATGGAGCCTCTGACTCTCGGTTTCAGTTCAAGTTGTGATCTCGTGGATCATGAGACTGAGCCCTAAGAAGGGCTCCACAGTCAGTGGGGAGTCTGCTTGGAAGATTCTCTCCTTCTCCACCATCCCCCACTTGTTCTCTCTCTCTCTCTAAAATAAATAAATAAATCTTAAAAAAAAAGAATTGTTATTTTTACTAATGTTCAAATTATTGCATCTCTGGATGATAGGTGCCCCCTTTTGATGGCTCCTAAATTCTTCTGATACAACCGTTAGAGTCTTTGATAGCTTCCCTGCTTGCTAGTATGATCAATGTCCCAGGCACCTTTTATATGTAGTCTTCCATGTACTGAGATTAGTCACCTTTCCAAAGATCCCTCACTCCTTTTACTGGAAATTGTATGTAGAGAGCCCATGGTGGGCACTAGAGGGGAAGCTCATTGTTACTGCTACTGGTGTGGCAAGTATTGTGAGGTCTTTTTAGGAAATTGAACTAGAAAAATAAAAATTTTTTTTAAAGATTTTATTTATTGGGGTGCCTGTGTGGCTCAGTCAGTTGAGTGTCTGTCTGCCTTCAGCTCAGGTCATGATCTCAGGGCCCTGGGATCAAGCCCCACACCAGACCCCCTGCTCCATGAGAAGCCTGCTTCTCCCTCTCCCTCTGCCTGCTGCTCCCCCTGCTTGTGCTCTTGCTTTCATAAATAAATAAATAAATAAATAAATAAATAAATAAATAAATAAATTTTATTTGAGAGAGTGAGCAAGAAAGAGCAGAGCACAACCTGGTGGAGGGCCCGAGGGAAAGGGAGGAGCAGACTTCTGGCTGAGCAGGGAGCCTCATGCCAGACTCAATCCCAGGACCCTGGGATCATGATCTGAGCAGAAGGCAGCTGCTTAACTCACTGAACCATCCAGGTGCCCCTCTTGTTCACATTTTAAATAAGAAAATGTATGACTAGTTCTTGAAAAAGAAAACACCTTCTATCTCTCTAATATTTTACTTAATCTCACATATAATAATAATGTTACTTAAATCCATTATACAAAATGAGATACAAGCTACTTATGACTGTAGTTAGTATTTAATAAAATCAAACAACCTGACAAATTCAAAGCAAACAGGCCTACAATGCTAATGACGTTGAATCCAACAACACTAATTTAACTTGACAGATAATAATGGCTTCCATAAAGTGCAACCATTCCCTTCATCATGACCATTGTACTGATTTGGGAGGAAGGGGGGCAGGTTCTTTGGAATTTAGTTCACTCATCCTCCTTCACCCTTCTTATGGTTTGAATTCTCACCACTTAACTCTATTCAACTGACTGAAAACCACAGCAGACCAGCTTCATTCCCCCAGCATTTGGTGTCAATTACAAATTAGGTTGACCTTTGTTCCCATATGTTCTTATTCAACAATTGCAGATCTATTGCTTAGTACTAATATAGCCCCATTGTAGGTCAGTACTCAGTACTGACATAGGGTACTAAGTCAGCTCTAAGGTTCAGTCTGATGCTCCCAAACATCACATATAAACCCTGGACAGTATATATAAATATATATGTGAGGTTGCGGAAGGGGAGGTGGGCAGGGGATTGGGGTAACTGGGTGACGGGCACTGGGGAGGACACTTGATAGGATGAACAATGGGTGTTATACTACATATTGGCAAATCAAACCTCAATAAAAACAAAAAATAATAATAAATATATATATGTGAATACACACATATATTATCATTTTAACTTTCTCCCATGTTTCACATCTGGTAAACGGTAGAGCTGAGAGTCTTACTCAGATCTTTCTATTCCACTAAACTGCCCAGATTAAAAAAGGCCAGTGGTTTTTCATGACTTGAGGAAATGAAGGCAAAAGTGGTTGCGATGTGCTAGAAGAGGCCTGGGATCTGGATCTAGATAATTGTTGCGAAGTCTACTACGAGATAGCCTTATGAATTTGAACATGTCCCTGAACCTCTCTGGATTTCAGCTTCCTCATCTGTAATGGGAATGGGTTAGATCATGGCCCTTTACAGTTCCAAAATTCTGTGTATTTTCTATACTGGCCAAACATCCCCTTTAGTGAAGCGGTATGACTTACACGATATTCTCCTTTTTCTCTATGGAGTTTCTAATTCCCTCTAAGCATCAACCCATGAGGTCAAAGAAGAAATGGGAAATTATTCCAAATTTGGGAAGTATCTATTCTAAATAATTTAATACTAAAAGGATGATCATTTGACTGAAGGATATGGTTAAAGAACATCTATCCCACCATCTTGGAATCACCATGCTAAAAGTAGAAAAGATACTTTAAACATGACTCAATACAATCCCTCATTCTACTGATGCAAATTTCTGTGACTTCCCCAAGACCAAACAGCTTACTTGTATTACAGACAGATGATTTATTACCTGGGTTATTAATATCTAACTTACCATAATGCCCTCAAAATTATTTTTTTACATCCACCACCAAAAATATAGAAGAGGAAAGCAATATAAAAAAGTGGTTAAGTATAGGCTGTGAAACTAAATTGCCAGTGTACAAATTCCAACAGCAACACTTCCTGTGTGATGTTGAGACAATTATGTAACGCCTTCATACTTCAGTTTTCTCCATCTGTAAAATGAGGGTGACAATAACTGTACTTACCCACCCCCCAGTTAATCAGGAGAATTAAAATAATAATCCATGTAAACCGTTTAGTATATTGCCTGGCACATAGGAAATCACCAATTTTGAGATTAAATTGTGTATTTAATATATTGGCTCAATTTGATTGAATGTCTTTATTGCATTTCTTTCACTGGTATTCAGGGTCAGAATTAGTCTAAAATGATCTTACAAGGATTGTCAATCTACAAATTAGACTATAGTAGAAGTATGCACTAAAACAAGAGCTCTAAAGTTAATTTTAAGAATAAAAAAGATATAGAGCTGCTTTCCACAGCAGTTCACCAAGGGCAGGATATTCCAAAACTTGCAAAAAATGACTCTGCAATCACCTATAAGTAACATCGCATCCACTGGCCTCCAAATTTTTTGTACCCTGCTAAGCAGTTGATGATTGGATTTTTGCCAGTGTATGGATGTCACTTTAACATCACCATATTTAAGTGACAGTGATTAAATCCTGTAAAACACTGTGTATGAATTTCAAAGCCCTTTATGACTGCTTATCTCATCTTCATGGACCTTAAAACCTAATAGCTTTGGTTGCAATAAAAAAGGGATTTCCAAAAGTTAAACATCTCTTCAAGGCCACTACCAGGCTGTTCAGCTGATCAAAATTATGATGTCACCCAGACACCAAACCACATGTGTCCTTGTCTTCAACCTGTCCACTAATTGACAATGTAGGGGTGGGGGATGGGGGTGAAAGACGTGTTCTCCTTCCATTAAAAAAGGACATTAATAAAAAGAACTACAGTTCAGGGAATACAAATGTTGCAACTTTGCTCTGGTTTAGTAGTTTTAGGGTAATATATAGGTTCATTGAAAACCCACAGTACAAAAAGAATAGATATTCACAGTAGAATTATCCATTCCTCTCCTTCCCCTTCTGAAATGTTAAGGTGGCCAGTCTGAAACACAAGAGCCTCGAAAGATTATAATCAAAAGAACCGGCTCAGAGCCACATGCCCCTGACATACCTTCCCTAAATCATTCATTTGTCCAGCTGTCATTCTTCTTCCCTTTCCCGGTGAATACAGTGTCTCACCTCTCCCAACTCCTGAGACCTTCATCAACGCCACCTCTCTACACTAGCCCACCTGCTGACATGCCCACAAAGACAACACACCCTCTTTCTCAGGCCCAGCTACTCACCGCCACCCGCACCACACACACACACACACACACACACACACACACACACACCTACCACCCACACTTACACCATGTTCATAATTGTTCCCTTGCACCAAATGTAACCCTTTCACCAGGCAGTCTTTAATCTTAACTAGGAAGCCAAGGAAATCCAAGACACAGCTTCGGGATGCTAGATGGATACAATTTTGCTAAAAGAGGCATGAATACTTTCACTATCTATCCAAAAGATATTTAGGGGCCAAAAAAAATAAAGTCAGTTAACGTAGATTGGCATGTGTACTGATTTGAGGGATGAAAACATTAGTGAGGACACCATCACATTTCCTATAAATGCATTGTATCCTAGTTTTCTAAGTACTGTAAAATAATGTCAAAATTGGAGCCAGAAAAAAAAAAAACAATTAATTCTGTGATTGTTTTCACTAAGTCACATTGACACGGTGAGCAAATTGACAATCTACTTAACCTCGTGAAGACCAAATTTCTCAACCTCAGCAGCACTGGTATTTTAGGCAGGATGATTATTGTGGGGAGCTGCCAGGTGCATTGCAGAGTAGTTAGTGGTATCCCTGGCTTCTGCCCACTAGATGCCAGTATCCCCCTTCCTCCAGGGGTGATAACCAAAAATGTCCCCAGACACTGCTAAACATCCCCTAGGGGGCAAAGTCTTCCCAGATTGGGAACCACTCTCATAGCTTAAACAGAAGACAAGATCTGCTTGTCCCAGATCAGGGATCAATCAGTAAAACTATAGCCTATATAGGCCAAAAGAAAAACTCACTGCCAGGTCTTTGTAAATAAAGTTTTATCGAAACCCAGTCACACTCATTTATTTACTTAACACCTATGGCTACTTTCTCACTAAAACAGCCGAGTCTAGGAGTGGTGACATTGTGTGATACTGTATGACCTGTACAACCAAAAATATTTACTATCTGATTCTTTAGAAAAAAAAAAAATGTTTGCCAACCTCTGTCCTAGTCTACTGGTTCCAAATATCTTTTTAGTGATGACAACTTTGTATAATGAAATCTTATATAAAACTTGTGTCAGACAGGCTCCAGATGGAACATTCAACTTGGGTAATTTGAGGAAGTAAAGCATATGCAGGGTAACTTCTCCAGGCAATTTCAAAGGTGTGGCAGAGCATAGAGAAATCACAAAGGGCTAAGAAAGTGGGGTGCTATTACCACCTCTAGGCCTGAAGGGGAGAGAACAAGATGACTCTGTAGGAAGGGAACCAGAGGAATGAATGTCTCCACCACATTTTCCCTCCTTCTCTCCAATCTCACACATGTGCTCCCTAATGGCCAAATCCAAACAGAAGCCAGAGGACGAGATAACTCATCGATGTGATCTTTATAGGACAGTCTCCCAGGTCATAGATGGAGATGGACCCAGGGGGACAAACAGAAGATACCCAGCATAGAGCCCTAATATCTGAAACTGATCACAGCCAAGCATCTGTGAGGTTTAGTGGAGGAAGGTATTAAGAGCAACACAGATTGGCCTTATCTCTGACTCACTGATCAAGTTGAAACAGGGATCACAGTTTGAAAATCCTGTTCTGATCCTCTGCTGACCTTCTGACTTCATTTGCTTCCTTTTTGAAACAAAATCCCATCCTCAGATATTTCAATGCTGTTTTTTCTAACAAACTGCAATCCTTAAACCCGTTGGCACCATTTAAAACTTTGAGCACAAGTACCAGACACACACACACCCCATCCCATACTGGTCTCTACTTTTCCACTCATGTCCTCAAATTGCTAAACATTGGTAGAAAAGATTTAAATACCCTGATTTCTGAATCCATCTCAATGTCATCATATTAGGCAACACCAAGACTGTTTGCTCAGCTTCCTATGACTTTCAGTCCTCAACTAAAACTGAGCTGAATATCCTAATCACCAAATCTGATAGCCTTTTCTCAAAACTTCATCTGCCTTAATATCTCTGGAGCAAACAATCTTGCCCTCATCTCTTCCTTCTTGATTTACTTTTTTGGCTTCCATAGCACCTTATAGTCTAGGATTTTTCCCTTACTTTGACCACCTCTTCTTTGCATCCTTTGCAGGTGCTTATTTAATTTTATTTTATTTTATTTTAATTCATTAATTAGCACACAGCTTATTACTAGTTTCAGAGGTAGATAGAGTTCAGCAACTCATCCATTTCGTATAACACCCAGCTCTCATTACATCAGGTGCCCTCCTTAATGTCCATCACTCAGTTACCCCATGCCCCCACCTCCCACTCCTCCAGCAACACTAGGTTTGTTTCCTAGAGTTAAGAGTCTTATGGTTTGTCACCCTTTCTGATTTCATTTTATTTTATTTTTCCCTCCTGCCTCTATGACTCTCTGTTTTGTTTCTTAAATTCCACATATAAGTGAAATCATATGATAATTGTCTTTCTCAATTGATTTACTTCACTTAGCATAATACCACCTAGTTCCATCCACATTGCTGCAAATGGTAAGATTTCATTTTTTGGATGGCTGAGCAGTATCCAATTGTATACATACACCACATCTTCTTTATCCATTCATCTGTCAATGAACATCTGGGATCTTTCCATAGTTTAGCTATTGTGGACATTGCTGCTATAAACATTGGGGTGCAGGTGCCCCTTCAAATCACTATATCTGTATCCTTTGGGAAGTGCAATTGCTGGTTGGTAAGGTAGCTCTATTGTTAACTTTTTCAGGAAATTCCATACTGTTTTCCAGAGTGGCTACACCAGCTCCTGTACAGGTACTTCTGATTGAAGGAAATAATTTTATCCAAAGAATCTAATAATTAATCACGACTCCAACAATAAAATGAAAACAAATAAAATGAGTAGTTTCAGAAGGCTATGTCTTGTAAAACACCAGCAATGTTTCCTGGAGCATTAAAAATCTTGTAATCTGTAAGTAGTTTTCCCTGTAACTAGTAAATAACGAGATACCATTTCTTTCCAAAACCTTCTTACAATACTCATTTCTCTTAATGGAACATTAAGAGATTTACTCAGATTTAAAATCTTAGATTAAGGAGAGAATGGAACTTTGAGACCTGGAAAAGTCTGCAAAGTCATCTACTTAGATTTCATCATTCTACAGATGAGAATTAACTTCTCATCACCTTTGCCTCTGTAAGGATTGTAAGGAAATATTCCAGCCACCTCCTTTTATTAGCCATTCCTACTTGGCCTACAAATCTTACTAGAGTTTTAGCTCTCTCCTCTGTAAAGTGCTACTGGTTCTGCAGGCTTTAGCCTTCATTTATTTATTTATTTTTAAAGATCTTATTTATTTATTCACGAGAGACACAAAGAGAGAGGCAGAGACACAGGCAGAGGGAGAAGCAGGCTCTATGCAGGGAGCGTGTTGTGGGACTCGATCCCCGGACCCCAGGATCATGACCTGAGCAAGGCAGAGGCTCAATCACTGAGCCACCCAGGTGTTCCATGGCTTTAGCCTTTGTGTTAGTTAACTTTGTATCAACTTGACTGGGACATGGGCACCCAGACATCTGGTCAAACATGAACAGGAGTGTGTTTGATGGTGTTTCTGGTCTCTAAAGTTTTAAATTGATTGAGTAAAGCAGTTGCCTTCCCTAATATGGGTGGGCCTCATCCAATCAGTTAAAAGGCTAAAGAACAAAAATGCTGAATAAGAGAGAATTTCTTCCGTCTGGCTACCTCGAAGCTGGGACATGGGTTTTTAGCCACTTTCAGACTCAAATGGAAACATTGGCCCTTTCTAAGCCTTGAGCCTGCCAACCTTCAGACTGGAATTACACCATCAGCTCCCTGGGGTCCACAGCTTGCCAACTGCAGAGCTTGGGACTTATCAGCCTCCATAATCATGTGAGCCAATTCTTTATAATAAATCATATCATCATCTATACATATGTATGTATATATGTATATATAATTTATATATATGATTTATATGTAGGCAATATGAAGTGCCTGAATTTGAATATTGACTCTGGCGTTTACAAGTGTGAGAACTTGGGCAGTGTATTCAATCTTTATTCTTCAGCTTTTTCATATGTAAAATGGGGGAAACATCTGCTTCACATGGTTGTAAAGATTACATGAGTTAGTACATATAAAATGCTTAGACTAGGATCTGGCACAAAGGACAGGCTGAAAAAATACTGGGTGTTTCTCCTCCTCCTCCTCATTATTATTACTATTCCTTCCTTCTTCCCTCTTATCCCACAAACTTCAGTAACAGAGCAAGACCTCCTTCCAGGACAGAAGGAAAAGGACAAATGAGTTATACCAAAACCCCTTCTAATTGGCACACAGGCAGAAAACACCAGGAATGCTTACACCTCAATAATTTCAGTTTCATCGTATTTGGAATTCATGATTAACCTTTGCTGTTCTTGAACACCTAGCTACTTTAATCACCACAGCTATTCCATGCACTTCCTCTGTATGTGTTTTTTGCTTTGCCGAAAATGTTTCCCCCACCAGCCCATCTTACCTGCCCACCTGGTGAACCCGTCCCTATCAAGCCTGCTGCTCAGAAAGTCTTCCCTACTAGCAGCCTCAACTCTCACCCTGCAGAATGTACCTCCAAGCCCTCGAAACTACCATTCTGACCTTCACATTTCTATTAGGGAGCTGTCACAGGGAACTGTGACATTTAACTTTTGTACCATATCTGTTGACTCTACTATTCAGTGAACTGTGGCCAGAACCCCACTTTGCATACCTACTTAGCACATAGTAGACATTCCATAAGTTCATGTTGACTGAAAAAGCCAATGGATGAATAAAATGGGAATAAATTCCACTTTGCACTTACTGAATTGGACCTCCCACTAGAACACCTTGTTGGATATTTTAAACTTGGTTTTGAAAATATTGAACTAAGAGTCAAGACTATTAGTCAGAATTCTCCAGAGAAACAGAACTAACAAGATATTCTAGAAAATACAAACTAAACTATCCTGAACGGAAAGCAGATCAGTGGTGGCCTGGAATCGAAGACATTTAGGGATAGAGAGAATTTTGGGGGTGATAGTAATGTTCTATATATTGATCATCGCGGTGGTTTCATAGAATATACATTTGTCAAAACTCACTGAGTTGTATCTTTTTTTTTTTTTTTAATTTATTATATTTTAAAATTCCCTATGCTGTACTTTTTCTCTCTGTGACTTACTTATTTTGTAACTGGAAGTTTGTACCTTTTAAATAGAATTTATTATATGTAAATAATATTCCAAAAAGTTCATTTAAATTTATTGAAACCTAAAAAACAAAACAAAACAAAAAACCTATGCATTTTGGCACCAGAGGCTGGAGTCAACTACTATGTTAACTCCTGGAGCTTTTTATTTAGACTACACCCTTTTTATTTAGACTAATGTTGCACTAATATTTGCAACATTTCCAAATTTGTTTAACAAAAAACTTCAAAGGTCTCTTTTGTAAAAATAACTCAACCCCAGAAAGCATAATCTCTCACAGGCACTAAAAATATTTTAATGTCATATTTCATTAATTGGTCAGAATATTTTAAGTAACAAATATATAAATTTTTACAGAATACATGAATTTTTATTTTTAATCCAGCTGTGGTAGCCTGCCTCAAGGAAGGATGACCACCAGTGATTCCGTTTCCTGGTATTCATACCCTTTGTGGTCCTGTCTCATATTTTACCAGGGCTGGCCATTTTGACTAATAGAAGTAATGATCCTAAAATTTGATTGCAAAAAGACTGAATTTCCCATCTCGGGTGCTCTTTCTCCCTCTCCCTCCCTCCCTTTAAGATCACTAGCTCTGGGAGAATCCAGTAGCCATGTCATGACATCATTTGGCTTGCCTTTGGAAAAGCCTCCATGACAGGAACTGAAATCTCTAGCTATCAGCCAGTAAGGAACTGTGAGGCCTTCCAATAACCACACGAGTGAGCTTGGAAGGTAAGGTCATCCAACCCTAGTCAATCTGTCAGATGCAACAGCAGCTTCAATCAAAGCTGACTACAATCTTGTGAAAGATTGTTATGGACTTAATTGTGTCTCCTCAAAATTCATATGTTGAAGTCCTAATTCCCATTATGTCAGGATGACTGTATTTGGATAGGGCCTTCAAAAAGTTGCTTAAATTAAAATGAGGCCATCAGGGTGGGACCTAATCTAATGTCAGTAGTATTCTCATAAGAGGAAGTGTTTTGCACTCAAAAAGATACAGCAAGGTCTGTATGCACAGAGAGACAACCATGTGAAGTACTATGGAGATGGTGGCCATCTGCAAGCCAAGGAGAAAGGCCTCAGAGAAAACCAACCTTCTAGCACCTTGATCTTAGACTTTTAGCCCCCAGAACTGTGAGAAAATAAACTTGTATTGTTTGAGCTACTCAGTCTGTGGTATTTCGTTATGGCAGCTTCCACAAATGAGTACAGAGGCTGGGAGCCAGGATCACCCAGTTAAGCTGCTCCTGGATTCCTGACCCACAAAAACTGTGAGATAATAGATGACTGCTTTAAGCTGCCAAATTTGGGGGTAATTTGCTATTCAGCAATAGATCAGTAATATACCACCTCATTACTCAGATTTCTTGTGAAATAGTGAGAAGTGATCTGCCTTTCTAAATCTGTGCTGTGATTAAATGCCATATTGGTTTTGGCACATGTTACAAATAATTATTTTGTTGTCTGTTATTGTCCAGAAACTATTCATTTGTAGAGTTTGTTGTTTCTATCCACATTATTTAATTTTAAAGGGAAGAAAAATTATACAAGCAATGGAGTAAACTATATGTACTTTAAAAATAGTCTATAATTCTACAAAATATTCCCTCAGTACTTGTTGCCTATTTTCTTTTTTTAATTGAGATATGATGGACATGTAACATCGCACATGGTGAAGGTGTGCGTGTATTGATTTGAGATACTCATGTATTGCCATATGACTGCCACCACAGCTACCCATAGCTAACAAGCCTATCATGTCACATAATTATTAATTTTTTTTGTGATGAGAACATTGAAGACCTGGCCTCTTAACAACTTGCAACTACATAATACAATTTCATTCACTGTAATTATAATGCTGTGGTTTAGATCCCCCACAATTTATTTGTCTTCTAAGTGCAAGTTTGCACTCTTCGACCAACATGACCCTGATCTCCCTGTCCTCAGTTCCTGGCAACCACCGCTCTACTCTCTGATCTGTGAGTCTTACTTTTTTGGATTCCACACAATAAGTGGGATCATATTCGTCTTTCACTGTCTGACTTATCTTTTTAGACATTTAACACAGCCCCTGTAAACTCATTCTATTTTCCTCTTGAAAGGAAGTTAGTTCTCAGAGATAAAGGAAATATCTCTGCCATTGTGTATCACTATTCATCCTACACAACCTGCTAGAGGTTCTTTAAACTGTTTTTCTGTTCGGATGATGAATATTAAGGTAATCCATTTCATCTACTCCCTGATTCATTTACTATCTATTCACTAGAGAGAGAGAGAGAGTGTGTGTGTGTGTGTGTGTGTGTTTAAGTAGGCTCCTGGCAGGGCTCAAACTTATGACCTGGAAACCAAAACCTGAGCTGAGAGAGATAGTTGGGTAACCAACTGACTAAGCTACCCAGGCACCTCACTCAAGTGTTTAGTTAGTGCCTAGTGTGTGTCAGGCATTATTTAGGCATTGAGAATACAGCAGCAAGCAAAACAGATGGAAACACCTGCTCACAGAGCTTGTGGAAGGAGACAGAATAAACAAGAAAGATGAGGAAGATATCTAATACTTTTCTGAATATATGATGAATAGAAAAATTACAGTGCTTAGAAAAATTTTAGGCCACGATCAGCTCCCCTTAATTAGTGGGTAAAAATGTGAGAGTATTGGGCTAGTGAGTAAAGGAGTCTCTTGCAAACAATTCCTTATTGATAATTTTTAGTAAATCTTATAAACTTTCAGAGGTGTAGTGATATATTCTTGTTTGAGTGTGGCTCATTTTTAAGCTAATTTTCATGGTTTGTCTCAATATGCTGTTCCTTTTTCTGTTATGTTCAGGATTACAATGAGAGTTTATCAGCAAAAGAATTGTATATGCTTGCAATGTCTTCCTTCAAGTGTGAAAATTAGCATTAAATTAAAAGCATATTGGGCATTAATGTTTTCTCCTTGATAATGAGATTATAATTATAGGAAACTTTATTGCAAGTGATGATGGCCCTTCCTCCCATTATATTCTGGGAAGATGGCTTTAAAATGAAGCATGACATTGCCATGGTCAGAGGAGATGTTTTATACTTAGCTTCAGAACATAGAAATAGTTCTGACCTAGGGGTGTCTGGGTGGCTCAGTCAGTTAAAGTACTGACTCTTGATTTTGGCTCACATCATAATCTCAGGGTCTTTAGATCAAGGCCTGCATCAGGCTCCACACTCAGCATGAAGTCTGCTTGAAGATTCTCTGTCTCCCTCTGCCCTTCCCCCGGCTCCCATGCTCTCTCTCTCTCTCTCTCTCTCTCTCTCTCGAATAATTAAATAAACCTTAAAAAAAAAATATATATATATATATATATATATATATATATTTCCGACATAATTTATCTGTGAAAAATGCTTGGCATGTCTGTATGTGAGTGTGAGAGAGAGACAGAAAAAGAGACAGAAGGGATGCCTGGGTGACTCAGTGGTTGAGCGTCTGCCTTTGGCTCAGGTTGTGACTCCAGGGTCCTGGGATTGAGTCCTGCATCAAGCTTCTTGCAGGGAGCCTGCTTCTCCCTCTGCCTCTCTCTGTGTGTCTCTCGTGAATAAATAAATAAAATCTTTTAAAAAAAGAAAAAGAGACAGAATATTCTGGACATTATACATACATGGTTATGGATAGAAAGAACAGGAAAAAAGCCAGGAACACAAGCAATAAAAAATCCTTGGTGTGTGGTCAGGCATAAAGTTGTAGCTTGGGCCTTCAGTGGCCACAGACATAAGATAATAGGGCAGCCCCGGTGGCTCGGCAGTTTGGCGCTACCTTTGGCCCAGGGTCTGATCCTGGAGACCGGGGATCGGGTCCCGTGTTGGGCTCCCTGCATGGAGCCTGCTTCTCCTTCTGCCTGTGTTTCTGCCTCTTTTTCTCTGTGTGTCTCTCATGAACGGGTGGGTAAGATCTTAAAATAAATAAATAAATAAATAAATAAATAAATAAATAAATAAAGCCTCTAAAGAAAAAATAAAAAAGAAATGAGATAATAAGCCAAAAAAGTATGTGTCCATTTTAGATGTTCAGAGGCCAAAGCACTTAAAGCAAAGTGATTTACATGACCAAGTTCCCCTGAGTCAGGATCAAACCATTGTCCTCCAAGATGCCTTAAACATTTAGCAGAACCATCTGTACTATTGAAAAAATGATCTCCACAAAGTTATCAAGACCACCTCCATGCACTACTATAAATACCATTGAATAAAATGAAGTGAAAATGATCAATAGTGGGTGGTAATAACTTTTTCCTCCTACCACCTCCCAAAACTACAAGCCTTAGACTAAATAGTAGATGCTCTTTATTTTTGTTATGAGTCAGCAGGTTTGGCAATTTCTCTATCGTCAGAAATGTTCATTGGGGATAAAGTAAATTTCTATCTAAAAATATGAATGTTTTCACAAAGAAAAATGTTCACATCAGAACAAGGCAACACTAGTCACAAAACATACCAAGAGAGTGCTGTCAGGGTTCCCCAGTTTCTGGGGCGGTGGCATGCTTAGACGTAGGAATTCACCAACAGGAAAAATCACAGCAAATAAGTATTGTATTTAATCCTGGGTTCAATCTAAGTCCATCACTTATTGACTGAGTGATCTTGATTTGAGTTACTTGACTCTCAAACCTGTTTCTTCATTTGTAATAATGTCAAAGAGGAGGAGAAATAATGTTCCCTCTGTCTTCTGAGGTCTAGCTCAGACCCCTGTAAGGAAAGACAGATGAATAGGGGAAAAACAAAAAGAAGTTTATTAACATGTGTGCCTCGTTAAACATGAGCGATCCCCAGAGGAAAGTGAGTCACTCTCTGGAGGCGCTCAGAACTCTAGCTTAAATACCATCTTCAGCTCAAGACAAAAGAAAGAAAGGTGTGGAGAGGCCAGTTACAGGTAAATTACTAGGAAATGCATGATAAACAAGGAAAGAGTTGTTACACAGATTTAAGCCTGGTGCCTTCCCCGTTGATAAGATTCTCTCGGGACTGAGTCATCCTTCTTTTCCAGATACCCAGACGGAAACATTCTTATAAATGGAGAGTTTCTTTAGAAACGTGAATTTCTTTTACAAAAGGATAGCTTCTACTTTGCCTTCAAAGCTTCTCCTGTGTCTGCTGCTTCTCAAAATAATACTTATGCCCAGGAGGCATATTTTGGGGTGGCATAGTCAGCTACCCCTCAAAAGTGCCTGCATCTTTGGATTGCCAAGAGGATTAAAGAGGGTAATACAAGTAGGGAATTCACAGAGCACAGTTGGAACATAGAAAGTGCCCAATAAAAGTCAGCCATTACTATTTCAGAGCAATAGTTTTCAATGTGTAGTCAAGGGACCATGTTGCGGCAGCAACATCACCTGGGAATTGGTCAGAAACAGAAAATTTTCAGGCCTCCTCCCAGACCAGCTAAATCAGAAACTCTGGGGCAGGATCCAATACACTGTTTTAGGAAGACCTGCAGGTGATTCTGGTACACACTGAAGTTTGAGAACTTATAGAATAGAGGGTGAGACAAAAAAAAAAAGTTCTGATAGAATTTTTTTCGAAGAACTTCTGGCTTTTTGTGAATATTTAAATGCAGGAGACTGCTTGATTTCATCTTTTTCTAAATAACAGGAAAAAAGAATTCTGGCAATGGCTTGAGAAGAGGAGGATTTCTGTAGGATAACTCTTACCATCTTATTTTTGATTTTGCTAGATAGAATACTTCACATCACATACTTGTGTTTTAGCCACTCTATTATTAAGGTGTCTGCCTTATAAAACCCAAGATACAATGGAAAAGCTCATTGAAAAGTGGGAGAGCCTATGGTGTTGGGGGTCATCATGAGACTGTGCATTGGAACACAACCTACTGTCATTAGTCTTAATTGTTTCCACAAATGATATTGTACGACTGTAAGACTGGAGCACAGGCATGTGCTGAGTCAGTGACCGAGCCAGGTATGGGGGTGTAAAACAAAGTTTCTAAGTCTCTATGTTCTGTCACTTGAATAGAGCAAGGAAGATGTGGACATGGTTAAAAGTAAAATTGCTATTTGTAACTAAGTATACGAAAACATAGATTTCTTTTTTTTTTAATATTTTGTATTTATTCATTTGACAGATAGACAGAGACCGAGACAGAGAGCACAAGTAGGAGCAGAGGCAGAGGGAGAAGCAGATCCCCAACTGAGCTGGGAGCCCAACATGGGACTTGATCCCAGGACCCTAGAGATCATGATCTTAGCTGAAGGCAGATGCTTAACCATCTGAGCCACCCAGGAGCCCCTAAAACATTGATTCCTGTCACTTCACCCTGCACACTGCTGCCACAGAGATTTCCTTAGAGTGTACATTTAACCATGTCATCGTGAGGCTTTACAGACTTAAATGGCTCCTTTAAACCCAGCACGTGAGAGCCTCTGTGATCTTGATGTCTGCTGACATGAGGCATGAACTCCAATCCTGTAGTTAACACCTCCTCCATGAAGCCTTCCATGGCAGCCTGCCTTCCATCAATAGGAATTCAGTCCTCCTAACTCTGAGCTTCCCAATCCTGGTGTGGAAACCTCTGGAAATCATTTTTGCATCATGTCAAAATTTTTTGTTTAAATGTCTGGATCTCAACAAGACTTTTACTTCACTTTTACCGACAGCAAGAAGTACATTTTCATTTTTGTTTTTCCAGCAGTTGGCATAAAGCCCAGCACCAAAGAGACAGTAAATTAAGACTTGCCATGGGTCTAAAAAGTGAGATCTGTGCGTGAGCCAGAGATCAGCCAGGAAACAGAGTGATTAGCCAGGAAAACAGAGCCATCACTCAGAGCTTCTTCCCCACCATGGAAGGACCTAAATCTCTGAATATTGAGAAAAACCTCTGTCACTTCCAAGATTCCAGCGTCATCCTCAGCTAGCAGATGAGAACTCCAAGACACAACATCCTATTTGTCACCACAGTCTTCTGACAGACACAAAAATGCATTTCATTAGGATATTCTGACCCCAGGAGTACCCAGGTAGCTCAGTCAGTTAAGCATCTGACTGAGGTTATGATCTGAGGGTCGTGGGATCGTGCGCTGCCTCAGTCTCCACGCTGGGCACGGAGCCTGCTTATGATTCTCTCTCTCCTTCTCCCTCTGCCCCTAATCCTTAAAAAGAAAAGATATTCTGACCCCAAAATTACTAAATTATTTAGTTGATATTGGATTGAGATTCCAATTTTTATCCCAGGCTCCAAGTCATGAACTGTATAACTTCAAGATTTAAGTCAGAGCCGGGCATATCAGTTTAAAAGCAGCTGACCCCACATCTGTTGCCCAATGGAGTGATTCTCCTGGCTCCAGCATCATGGTAATTATTTTCTTTTCCCCAACCCACCACTCTCCATCTCACAGCTCTACTACTGTTTCACAAGTTCTCAGATGGGCATTTTAGAAGACTTTCCCTTCTCAGCTTGGCATTGCTCTCTGCCCCTGGTATTTTATTCTTGCTAAATCATTCAGCTGGAAGCATTTGGCCTGGGGTGGCTGGAACACCCAGCCAGTGATCAAAGCCAGTTTCTTCCCTGGAGCACTCAATACTTAGAGGAGTTACAATGCCTTGAATTAATTGCGAATTGCTCAAGAATATCCTATTTGTTTGGTGGCTCGCGATCATTTTGTGTCTACTGTCATGGCCCTTAGGCCAAAGGATACATTTCCAATTTTTGAGATAGGAATAATGGAAAGATCTGTATGGAATGACAATAAGGCCCCCCACTCTCCCCTACCCCCATTAAACACCCAGCTCCTCACTGCTTCAAAAAAAAAATCTATCAATAGTTCCCTGTTGCCAATTCTGAGATGTTTGAGGCTCTTTCTTTCTTGGAAATGTCTGTGATGCTCTTTAGCAATGACCAATGGAAGCTGCAGTTCCTCATCCTTGCAGGGCTCTGGGCTCTATAAGGACTAACTCAGGTAAAATGAGTAAAGCAAAGGGTTGGCACACAACACACACATTGGAAATGACCAATAAATGGTAGTTATTATTGATTTGGATTTTGGAGGTTTTATTAATTTTGTGGGCTGTCATAACAAGTATCAAAAATTGACTTAAAATAACAGATATTTGAGGCACCTGGTGGCTCGGATGGTTAAGTGTCTGCCTTGGGCTCAGGTCATGATCCCAGGGTCCTGGGATTGAGCCCCACCTTGGGCTCCCTGCTTAGTGGGGAGTCTGCTTCTCCCTCTCCTCTGCCCCCCTCACCACTAGTACTCTCTCTCTCTCAAATGAATAAATAAAAATATGGCAGGGTCATGGTTTCTTTGATGACTCTGGGAGAGGATCTTTCCTTGTTTCTTCTAGCTCCTAGTGGTTGCTGGCAATCTTTGGTTTTTTGGCTTGTAGATGAACCATTCCAGTCATATCATTGCCTTCCAGTGTGTCTTCACATAACCCACCCTCCATGTATGTCTGCCTCTGTGTCCAAATGTCCCCTTTTCATAAGGACTCCAATCATATTGGATTAGGGCCAATGACCTTATTTTAACTTTATTCCCTCTATAAAGACTGTATTTCCAAATAAGGTCACATTCTGAGAGTTAAAACTTCAGCACCTCTTTGGGAAGGACACAATCCAATTGAGAACCGAAGAGAAGGGTAGCAGAATATGTCAACACAAAATATAACTACAGGAGCTCAAGACATGCCACTCCATGCTATGCCACTTTGATATACTGATTTTTTTGAGCTGTCAGCACTTGAAAAGCAGCAAGTACAGGAAGAGGTTTTCTCCGAACTCCCCTCATCTGCCTAAACACAGATCCTCCAAAAGGAATTTTATTGTCATAAATTGCCTTCCTGAGAGTTTTATTAACTAGGGAAGAAAAAGTCTTGTCACAAGAGAGAAGACTAGAAGTTGACACTACATCCAGACAAGCTTTGTCTCAAACTGCCGTACTTCCCATCTATCCTTCCTAGGGGCCCATTCATCTTTCCTAAAATTATTTACTCTCTTCAAAGAGGCCTTATCCTATCTCCCTTTTCCCCACTAAGATACTATTTAAGTTTGAATTCTAAGCCACCCCAGGAGTTACTCATTTTTCCTGTGTCTCTCTTATGTACACCTGAGGTATATGTGTTAATAAATTTCTGTTTGCTTTCCTTTTGCTAATCTGTCTTTTATCACAGAGGTCTTAGCTAGAACTGAATGTGTCTGGATGCACAGGGTAAAGGGAAAATGATTTTTTCTCCCCTACAAAGGCATAGTAACTCCACCCATTGAAGTAAAAATATAGAAAGGTATTTTGCTTTTCTAATAACTGACACAATTTTGTTTCATTGGCCTCCCTTCTCTTGCTGGAGAGCAGGAGTCCCTAATTACACCAGTGAGAATGGGGAAAATTAACAAGGCAGGAAACAACAAATGTTGGAGAGGATGCCGAGAAAAGGGAACCCTCTTGCACTGTTGGTGGGAATGTGAACTGGTGCAGCCACTCTGGAAAACTGTGTGGAGGTTCCTCAAAGAGTTAAAAATAGACCTTGCACTGTTGGGGATTTACCCCAAAGATTCAGATGCAATGAAACGCCGGGACACCTGCACCCCGATGTTTCTAGCAGCAATGTCCACAATAGCCAAACTGTGGAAGGAGCCTTGGTGTCCATCGAAAGATGAATGGATAAAGAAGCTGTGGTCTATGTATACAATGGAATATTTCTCAGCCATTAGAAACGACAAATACAAAAAAAAATAAAAAAAAAAAGAAACGACAAATACCCACCATTTGCTTCGAGGTGGATGGAACTGGAGGGTATTATGCTGAGTGAAGTAAGTCCATTGGAGAAGGACAAACATTATATGTTCTCATTCATTTGGGGAATATAAATAATAGTAAAAGGGAATATAGGGGAAGGGAGAAGAAATGTGTGGGAAATATCAGAAAGGGAGACAGAACATAAAGACTTTGGGAAATGAACTGGGGGTGGTGGAAGGGGAGGAGGGCGGGGGGTGGGGGTGAGTTGGTGATGGGCACTGAGGGGGACACTTGACGGGATGAGCACTGGGTGTTATTCTGTATGTTGGTAAATTGAACACCAATAAAAATTATTTTATTAAAAAAAAAGGAGTCCCTAATTATATTTCGTTCTAGCATTAACATTTTTTTCAATTCCCCTTTGGTGATTAAAACAGTCAGGGACACCTGGGTTGCTCAGCGGTTGAGCATCTGCCTTTGACTCAGGGCGTGATCCCGGGGTCCTGGGATCAAGTCCCACATTGGGCTCCTCACAAGGAGCCTGCTTCTCCCTCTGCCTGTGTCTCTGCTTTTCTCTGTGTGTCTCTCATGAATAAATGCTACAAGTTTCTTTAAAAACAAATAGACAGGTTACCACCTCACACTCTGTCCCCCATGGCCATCTGTTCGGGGTGGGGTGAAGGGGGTAAACCACTTCTCCCAGGGAGAGAAGATCAGAAGGCCCCAACTTGTAGCATTTGCTGATGTGCACCTTGTACTGAGTGCTATCTTGAATACTCCCACTATGGCTGATTCCGGCTACCGATGAGCAACTGGCAAAATTCCTGAAAATTTAAAAACTTAGTCTCATAGGAGATATGAACTGTTTCCAATATTCACTGAAGCGTGGTCTATTTTCTCACGATTGCTTTAACTCTTTCTCTTCTCCCCAAGCTCCAGACAATGGATGAGGGAGGGGGCAACATTGACATTTGAGAAACTTGCAAACTGCCGACATTCCTTTCTGTAAGTTGTCGCTTCTCTGCTTCTCTACCTGCATGGCAAGGCCATCAGTCTCCCCTGCACAGCAGGTGTGCAAAACTGGATGCACACTGGCTGGAGCATTGGAGAATCCTGAGGGGCCTTTTACTGCACTGTCTTGGATTTGGAAAATCCAGCTTCAACTTGACCCCCTTCTCCCCCTCTCCCCAGATCTTTCCTTGGGAAATTCAATTTACAGACTTTTTAAAAAAGATTTATTTATTTATTTGAGAGAGAGAGAAAAGGAAAGAGAGAGAGAGGGAGAGCATGAGTGGGGAAGGGGCTGAGGGAGAGGGACACAAGCAGACTCCCCACTGAGCAGGACTTGATCCCAGGACCCTGAGATCATGAGCTGAGCCAAACTCAAGATTCAGACACTCAGAAAATTGAACCACTCAGGCTTCCCTAATCTACAGACTTTCTTAAACTGAGATCCATGCACACACTTAGCTTCTCTGGGAGATATCTGCAAGAAAGCTTCCACCCCATCTACCTTCTTTAGCATTCACCTAATGGAGGAAAATCCAATTATCTTTGCAAATAAAATGGTGGGAAGCACAGAAGCCCTTGAGTATTCCTTCTCCTACTTAGGCCATGCCTCTTCTTGCCCAAATGATGTCCCTCACTCTGCTGGTCCATTCATAAGCAACTTTATACAGGAGATGGCTGTCAGCACCTGGCCAAGCAGACAGGAGGAAACAAATGCCCCTGGAATGGCCGCATGTCCAGGAAAAGGAGAGGAACAAGTCCAAAGTCTTCCCTCCCATGGGAAGAGAGTAGGAAGGAATAGTTTACATACTAAGAGTTCTGCTCTCTCTCAATCTCCCTTTCTCCCAGAACCCCTTCAAAATGGTTCACTGATAACATGAAGCCAGTTTGGCCTTCCCAACAGTAGGGAGGCCAGGGTTACATGGTCTAAAATCGAGCCCTTGGCCTTGGAGAGTTCAGTAGTTTTATTATCAGAGCTCTGTGTCCACTGTATTTGCTACATTTTTCAATGTAAAATGGAAGCAGGAAAAGATATCAGTAATAATAGATAGCATTATGGGAAGCAGGAAAAGATATCAGTAATAATAGATAGCATTATTTGGGAAGCAAATAATAGCACCTTTGGGAAGCAGGAAAAGATATCAGTAATAATAGATAGCATTATGAAGTAAAGAACAATCCGCACTTCACCATATTCCATTACATTATTCTTCTAGTAATGGGGCCGGGGGCGGGGTGGGAACCAGAGGGATGAAAAATAATAAATAAAAAACAGTTCTGTTTTTCATCAAAACCACCATTGAATCTGTCTTCCGATTTGGAAGAACAGAGAGAGGAAATAATTCATGTCACTGGAAAATAAATCTCTCTGTGGCCCCCTTTCGATCACAGAGACTGGTGGATGAGGAGACAGGGCCAATGGTAGGTGGTTTTGGAGAACAAGAGCCTACTCACCTGTTTTTGGAAAAGAGGACGATGCCCAGAGCAGAGGCTAAAGATAGAGTCTACTCCCATTTCTGAGGGGGTGCCTGGAGAAGTCAAAGAGCACACAGAAAGACATTAAGAAGGCAACACTGCTGGGGCTCAGGATTATTTTGTTTTGTTTTGTTTCCATTTTCCATTTAAGATGTTTGCTCTGCTAGGAAATAAAGCCCATCTGTGCTCTCCAACCGGCTGTAAAGACTGTTACCCATAAATGCCCCATGAGGGTGTTTGTTTTGTGTAATTCCAAGAAAGAGGGAGAAGCATGGCATTTGGTTCAGCAAGGGGTAGAGATGAGGGAACTTGTGTGGGAAATGAGAGGCTGGGAATAGGGAGTGGGTTCTCACCGTAGCACGAAGGAGGGGCCAGCTCTGCACTGACATCCATCCCTGGGAAAGCCTAGAAATCCCGGAGAAGACAGAAAACAGCACGTCTGCACTGACATCCAGGTTTCACTATTCATACTGTTGTTATTAGGATTGCTCTCCATGAAGGGAGCCAAGCAGAACCCATCCAACCCAGATCCCAGTAATATCAAAGGCACGGTGGTGTGTCTACCTGGGTATCATCACCAGCACACTCTCTGCCCCCAGCAAGTGCTAACTCCTATTTATACTCAGGGCCTCCTGGAGGGAAGCTTGGAAAGAGTGGGGTAGACAGGATCGCCCCAGGCCAGTTGCTGCAGTGACCACGACCCGTCTTCAACATTCATCTGCTGTACGCTGAACAGCAGGTGCCCTCAAGGTGACACCTTCCTTTTCCAGAAACCGAAATCTGTCAGAGAGCAGCACTGTGACTCCAGAGTTGAGCCTGTCTGAGCCAAGGTGCACCCCTGGGAGGCAGGTGGGCCCCGAGTCCCCCTGACCTGCTCGCAAGGACACTTTGCCTGCCCCACGGGTGCCCCCTGGGGGGCCCTTGCTTCACTGCCAGGGAAGAAAGCTCAGTGGCTGGAACTCTGGTCCGCGACAGATGTAAAATGTGCCTCTCCAAAGAGGCAGGGTTGGAAGGTCCTTCTTAATACACTTGTCTGATTAGGAATTCCACATCGTGTCATCTGAGAAGGCTCCCGCATGGAAGTTTTGCGATCGTTGTCACCAGGGCTCTGCAACCAGAGCAGCTGAGCCCTCAGCCCTCTGCCTTGCAGTTTGTGAAATTCGAAACCACAAATATTTACCAGGGCTGCTGGTGGTTGGTGTGTGTCCTGCACACTCACAAGATGAAATAGGAATGTGATCTTTTCATGGTGCAAGCTTAACAAGCCACGGACGGTCGACTGTCTCACACACTGCGCTCCAGAGACTCTAGTGGCTTTTCCTTTGTTCTCTTTTTCCTAATTTTTCACCTGCCATTTCTCTCTAGTTAGTAATATAATATTCTTCAAGGTGGAATGCAAGCCCTTAACATTTGAATTCCACAAAGGAGGCCTACTGACATGCAACTCTTAGCTACTTTAAGCTGCCTCCAAAAAACTTTGTTAAATGTGTATTATCCTGAGTTTTCCCTGAGGAGACAGTGTAAACAGTTCTTTACACTGTGTGCTTTGGTGTAGATTTCTGCTAAATGCCTCTGACTTTCTTCCTAGAAGAGTCTCTGCTGCTTGTCAGAAGTTGCGACACTCAGTATTTTCAGTAAAGTAGTCATTTCTTATTAGGGCCAGTCCCTGTGTGAACTTGGATGAGTTACACGGTTTTTGTCACTCCGTTTTCTCTTTCACAAAATTAGTTGTACAATCTGCTCTGGAGCCAGCTCCACCATGAATCACCATGGTATACAAACAAGGATAATTGAGTGCCACACCTCCAACACTGGTCCTCAGTATATTGGCACATTATGAGGGCAAAGTCATCAGAAAATGAAGGAAAAGGAATGGAATGAGACATAGGGGCCAAAGGAAAGGTAATAGGATTAATTAGACATGAGGGAAGCACTGGGCTCCCATTGCATTTGTCATTCCCATTTTCCCCTGGTGAGGCAATCTGCTCCAGAAATAGGAACCCTCAATTTTGGGGGGTACACTGATAGGCTGAGGATACATGAACAGCTTTACACTTGTCAACAACAGGTTTCCTCTGCCTACCTTTTTAACCCCAATATCTCATACATAAAAGGTACTCAGTAGAGGCCCTGATAAATACTTGTAGAGCTAATCATTAGATGAAACGCTGATAAAGAAATGAAGATCAGGTGATAAATACTTGCATTCAACAATCAGTATCGTTAAAGTGGAACAGCCAGATATGATGTCCCTCCTAGAGTGATGCAATGTGACATACAGGACATCATGTTCTTTTTTTTTTTTTTTAAGATTTTATTTATTTATTCATGAGAGACACAGAGAGAGAGAGAGAGAAAGGCAGAGACATAGGCAGAGGGAGAAGCAGGCTCCCTGCAGGGAGCCCGACACAGAACTCAATCCCAGGACTCCAGGATCATGTTTTGGGCCGAAGGCAGGACCAAACTGCTGAGCCACCCAGGGATCCCCACAACATCATATTCTTGCAAAAATCTAGACCTGGGGATCCCTGGGTGGCGCAGCGGTTTAGCGCCTGCCTTTGGCCCAGGGCGTGATCCTGGAGACCCAGGATCGAATCCCACGTCGGGCTCCTGGTGAATGGAGCCTGCTTCTCCCTCTGCCTATGTCTCTGCCTCTCTCTCTGTGTGACTATCATAAATAAATAAAAATTAAAAAAAAAAATCTAGACCTGGACTGGATTAAGCCTGTAGAGTTTACTTTTACAGGCTTAATCTATTTTTTTTTTTTTTTTTTTGCGAGCGTAAAAATACTTTATTTACCAATTTGCAGTGTAACAATTTGCACTTAGGAAAATAACAGCTCCCGCTGGGCCCGGAAGGGAGCTTCTTGAATCAAAAGTCGGTGGAAGTCGGCGGAAGTCAGCACAGACTTCCTTCTGGTTGGGAAAGCAAATAGTAGCTAGAGGAACATGCTAAACATCTGCTCCAGGGAACAGACAAATTCAGAACATAGGACATTCTACAGGTCAACTCACTAGTATCTTCACCAAGTCAGTGACAGGGAGAAAAGGAGAGAGATAGAGGAAGATAGAGATTGAGACTACTACTTTAGATCTTGATTAAATCTCAATTCGAACCAATAAATTATACAAAGACAATTAGACAGATGGGCGTGTGTACTGTGTGTTAAATGACTCCAAATACTTAACGTTTAGTCACCGATAATAGTAGTGCTATGGTTATGTAAGAAAATCTTCATGCTTTTAGAGATGCATATCAAAATAGAATGATGTGATATTTGGGATTTGCTTAAAATATATAACCACACAAAAAGGTTCAATGAATATTGTGTGGCAAAATCCTTATAATCACAGGGTCTTGGTGATAAATATAAAGGAGATATATACATTGAGGTACACTTTGTTGTTCTCTGTGCTTTAGGTTTGAACCAGTTATAATATTCTTCAAAAGTAAATACCTTAAGAGATGTTCCTAACCAGGAAGGGGCATAGGGAGCTTTTTGAGGGCTAGAAATGCTCTCTCTCTGATGTGGGTGGTAGTTACATTGAGGTACGCATTGGCAAAACTCATCAAACTATACACTTAAGATGTGTGCTTTGTGTTGCCTTTGTTATATTGCATTAAAATAAACTAGCTTCCATCTTTAGCAGGCAAAATTAAATTAAAAAACACTTGCATGAGTAATTACATGCAACACACATTCTGCTCCCCTGGCCTTAAAAATGCCTCCACTTCAGAGCTTCCTGAGAATTCTAGCATCTACTCTAGCTGGTCTTCTATGTGCAAAAAAAGCAATGACAATCACCAGGAAAATGATCTCCATGCTTTAGAGACTAGAAGCACTATTAATCAGTTTCTGGGGTGATGGGACTTAAAAACCAGGCAATTACAAGCATTCGCCTTGAGTCATCAGCATCTCAACACCCTTGAAAGAAGAAATGGGGGAAAAACTGATGTGTTTTTAGGCAAAGGGATAGAAGGAGGTCTGAAGGAGGGCCTAAAGGGAGAGCAACCTTAAGAGAAAGCCAACACAGCATGGGTGGCACAGTTGGTTGAACATCCAACTCTTGCCTTGGGCTCAGATCACTATCTCAGGGTCCTGGGATCCAGCCCTGCATCAGGCTCTGTGCTCAGTGGGGAGTCTGCTTCTCCTCCTTCCTGCTGGTGGTCTCTCTCTCTCTTTCAAATAAATAAATACATCTTTAAAAAAGAAGATGACACTGGTACTGTAGATACTGAAGTAGGAAAAAAATAAACAGGGTTTTTGACAGCATTGAACCACTGGATCAACCCTTACCTGAAGGCCATTCTAATGCTGGACTTTTCCATTTATAAGAAATAAATTCCCTTACGATTCAAGCCAATTTAAATTAAAGCCACTTTAACTGATTCAGTAATTATGTTCTGTACTATGTGACCCCCAACAATGGCCGAATATGAGTGGAAGAGAGAGAGCACCAGACTCTTGAGCAAACAATATGCGGTCTGGGCAGGAGTCTATGAGGCAGCCAGATACAAAGGCTCTAATAGGGACATCATATCTAGGGAAGTGACTGACCAGAATCAATCCATTTGGTTTCATGTCCTTCGGTAAGTCTACTAGTAGCCCCAAGAATATTTGAATTTGGGGAGCCCGGGTGGCTCAGTCGGTTAGGAACCCGGCTCTCAATCTCAATTCAGGTCTTGATCTACAGGGTCATGGGATCAAGCCAGGAATCAAGCCTGGAGTCAAGCTTGGCACTCAGCAGGGAGTCTGCTTGAGGTTCTCTCTCTCCCTCTCCCTCTGCCCCTCCTCCCTCCTCTTCCTCATTATAAGAGAACTTAGAAGCAAAGAAAAATAATGATTACACTCTCAGACCCCCACACATCACATTGCACAGCCCTAGTCATTCCCATAACCAGTCAGCGACACCTTGCCCCTTGCAGGAGGGAGAGAAAGTAACCGGTACTCCCACCGGACACGGCAAGGGCTTATGAGACACATGGCTAGAGACGAGCAACATCCCCACTGACTGGCCAGTTCCAAAATGCAAATCAGCCTGAGAAGCTCAGCTATATGCCTGTTCCTGTTTTTCTGATTCTGGCTTTGGGTGGAGATCTCTAACTTCCTTATTTCCCCCTGAGTCCTTTTAAGAAGCCCTTCTCAATTGTCACGCTTCTCTGCTTTGAAAACTCAACACTATTTTCAATACATATCCAATTTTCTCCAACGAGGTCTCTCAAAGAGAGTCTATGTTCCCTCTAATAAAATGTACTCTTATTTTTTTTATGTGTAAGAAAAGAGTCTTTTCTGAACCCAGGGCAACATTGTTTCAGCAACCTTGACAAGCCTAGGCTGAGACCACAGGTTTTGCGGCCCTGGCTTCCACCAGATGGCGCAGTCGCTGGTTCGCACACCCAGAGGCCTGCAAAACTTGCCTCAGCACTGAGTAAACACCAACAACAGCTTCACAAAACTCACCACTTCCCCCCCTTCCCGAGAGAGAAATCGTCACTGTGACTGGCATGCTGGACACTTACCAAGTGTTTCAGAGGGTTTTCCTTAGAGGTAAGATATTGATCCAAGCCCCCAGGTAGCAATGGTGACCTCTGAGAGCGTAGTGGGAGAGATGACACTTCAGCAAATATCACACACCTAAACACACGGCCACAAACTCTGATTTGTGCTACAGAAAGAAGCAAAGGTACCTGGTTGTTAATGCCACACAGGACCCACCAGGGGACGAGGCAGGGGTGGAATCCAAAGAGGAAAAGGAGCTAAATTATGGAAGAGGGAACAGGAAGCATTTCCCCAAACAGAAGGAACAGCAGATAAGAAGACACGGAGGCTGAAAGGATTGTGGCACGTTGGAAAGGCCAAGAAAAAGAGAAGCCAGAGCTTTCAAACTGAGGATAAATGCAAAAGAAAGGAAGAGAACTGAATTGATCTCATTGGAAGTCCTCAGTTTCATTAAGCATTTATAGAGTGACCTCTAAGTTTATATCTCTGATCACCTCCCTTGGAGTTCCATATATGTATGTCCCTGCTTGCTATATGCACTGAGTTGGGTTTTTTCTTTTTTCAAGATTTTATTTATTTATTCATGAGAGACACAGAGAGGCAGAGACACAGGCAGAGGGAGAAGCAGGCGCTCTGCAGGGACCCCGATGTGGGACTCTATCCCAGGACCCCAGGATCATGACCTGAGCCGAAGGCAGATGCTTAAGCACTGAACCACCCCGGTGCCTCCACTGAGTTGTTTCAAAGGCACACTCAAACACACGTGCATCACCAAATCCCTGATCTTCCTTGGTCTGATCCCCTGTTCTCTGAATACCAGTGAATAGGACTTACCCATTCATTCCATTGCAAGATTCAGAAAACAGAGAAGAGTTCCTGAATCTTCCTTTTACATGGTGCTGCATAAACCATCTACCACCAAGTCCTATTCATTTTATCTGCCACATCTGGCAGTTTTTCTCCAGACCAGTGATTCTCCAAGTGTGGTCTCCAAAGTAGCAATATTAGCATATCCGAGGGACTTGTTGGAGAGAGATAAATGCAAATGCTCAGACCCCACCCCAGACTTTCTGCATCAAAGGGCCCAGAAATCTGCATTTTAACAAGCCCTTTGGGGGTGATTGGAAGTCCAGGATGCTTTCACAGCCTGTGCCCTAGGCCGGGAGACCCCTGCCTCTGCCGAGAACCCGTTCCATCATTTCCACTCTGGGCTGCTGTCGCAGTTCTGCAATTTTTCTTCCCCATGTAGACAAAAGACTCCTTTCAGGGTAAATCGCAACCCTGGCATCTACTGTGATCTACTAGGATCCACTAGAAACTGACTACAGCAGAATCTCTAGGGGTGAGGCCAGGTATTGTCTGAAAGTTTCCTGTAAAGGCCAGGACTAAGAACCACCACTCCACTCCATTTCACTCTACCCTGCATCCTGACTCATCTTATAAAATGCAAATCTGGGTGGCTCAGTGGTTGAGGGTCTGCCTTTGGCTCAGGGTGGGATCCCAGAGTCCCGGGATCAAGTCCCACATCCAGTTTCCTTCAGGGAGCCTGCTTCTCCCTCTGCCTGTGTCTCTGCCTCTCTCTGTGTGTGTCTCTCATGAATAAATAAATATAATCTTTAAAAAAATACAATAAAATAAAATGCAAATCTGGTCTTGCAATTACCTAAAATGGGCCAGGGTCAAGCCCACATTCCTACCACCATGGAGGCAGGCAGGCAAGTGATCTGGCCCCAGCACTTAAAGCCCCTCTGCGCTGGCCCGCTGGGCTTCTACCACACTGGCCGTTGTCTCCAGCCCCCCGCAGGCCCCATGCTTTTTCTTGCTTTTCTTTGGTAAGTACGGCTTGCTCTCCTGCTTTAAATTGCTCTGTGTTACCCCTGTGCCCGATAACCTTCCTAGTAATCATTCTGTAATCTGAGCTTCATCTTCTTTTCCCCAGGGAAGCCTTTCCCAAGCTTCTTTGTGGTGGAAAGAGTGAGGTGGACAGGATACAGATGCCTCTTTGTCCAGAAAGTTCCTGATCTATGAGCTTACAGATTATGGATGTATTTATTTTTCATTTTATGTTTATTGGTGATTATGTGATTCATGTTTCTCCTACTCACTAGGTTGTAAACTGCAGATGTAGGGCACACAGGATACACAAACAAATATTTACTGAATGATGCAACAACTTTTTGAGGTGGGCGTGATGAGTATTCTCGTTAATACAAGGGGAAATTGAGTCTACCCAGTTTAAGCATCTTGCTCGGATCACACAGCTAGTAAAAGATGGGGCTGGGTCTTGAACCCAGGTCAGGGGTTTTCCAACATCATGAGCTCTGGAGCTGTGCAGGAGGAGAGATTTCCAGAGCCTGATCCGGTGCCTGAGTTTTCTCAATCAGGATTAAGCTTTGTTTGGTCCCTGTTCTGAACTGGGCTCAGCTTGAAGGCCACACAGTTATTTCCTTTCCATTGAAATTGCAATCTGCTCCAAGGAAATGAAGCTTATGACTCTCAGGGTATAAAGGGCAAATGTGTGGGAGAAGCCAGAGATCAAACTGTCAAGTACACTTGTAACAGAATTTTTCATGAGCTGAATTCAAATGCTATCCATGGAGCAACCTCCCCCTTGGATTCAAAGAGTGAGAACAAAGGATGACGAGAAAGGCAGCTGTCAGTGCAGAATCAGAGGCCAGATGGAATGGTCCAGGCCTGGGGACAGGGAAGAGATGCAGCCAAGGGCCAGGACAGAGGTCACAAGAGAAGGCAGTGCAGCAGAAGCTAAGAAGCTGTTTCCCCTCAGCACTAACCCGGGTGGGGGTGGGGGGGTAGGGAATCATCTGATTCCCAGTAGCTGATTGGTGGGTCTCTTCCAGTTGTACCAGCTGCTGCCCTTCCTCTGACTGTGCCAGAGTGAGTCAAAACCCCAGGAGGTCACTTTGTCACTCTCTTTCTCATCTTCCTCATAGGCAAAATTAGGAAGTTCATCTGAGATGACCTTGAAAGTTGCTTTCAACTCTAAAATGCTATGGCTCTCTGAGCAATGCTGTTAGGATTGACTCTGGAAAGACAGGAATACACGTGCCTATTGGTAGTCATTCTCAACACCAGAAAAATGATGACCCTTTCATGCTACTCCTCCCTGCTGACCACATATATTTTTTTTAAGATTTTATTTATTTATTCATGAGAATACACAGAGAGGAGAGAGAGGCAGAGAGAAAAACAGGCTCCATGCAGGGAGCCAGACACAGGACTCAATCCAGGGTCTCCAGGATTACACCCTGGGCTACAGGCAGCGCTAAACCACTGAGCCACCAGGGCTGCCCCCCACTGACCACATCTTAATCCTGAAGAAAGCACTTCAGGTCAAGTGCCTCCAGTGACAAATTCCAAATTGAACCATGAAGTTCAAAGCAAAAGGCATCCAAAGCATAGTAAATGCCACTACTATACTGAATCCCCAAATTGAGGTACACTAAACTATTATTACAGGAGCAAATATGCAACAGAAAATTATGGTAGCCTTATTTTCTTTTAAATAATTTAATTTTTTTGGATGAAAATGAATGATGACTAATTTTAGACAGTTAAATCAGAATAAACCCAGATTGCAGTTCACTTTCATGTATTTAATATATATGGTATAGTTGGATTAAGATAATTTTCTAAGGTGGATGTCAGCACCAGGAGTGAGTAGCTATGAAGCAAGACCAGCTGAAAAACTGGAATAAATTCAGCTCTGATGTGCCTGGGCTCATGCTATTTGCTTAGTTCGGAATGCTTATTCCCCACATTGCACTTAAGAAATCCTGCTATGAAGGATTCTTCAGAGCTGCACTGACCTGGGAAGTGGTTTTACAATACAACCCCCAGATTCTGTGACCTTCCTTCTATTGGAACACAATCTGTGTTCCTTCCCCCTTAAATTTGGGCTCTAGAGCTCCTCGATGAACAGATTATGAAGCAACACCGTGCCAGTTTCCAGACTCAGGCTTTAAGAAACTGGCAGCATTGACTCTGCCTTGGAACCCAGCCACCATGTTGTGAGGAAGCCAAACAGCCACATGTAGAGGCCATGTGTAGGTGGGCCAGCTGACAGTCACAGCTGAGGTCACAGTCTATAGGCAACACCAACTGCCAGACATGTGAGTGATCAAGCTTTCAGATGATTCTGGCCCCCACTTTTCATGCTCCCCCAGATGACGCCGCATGATGTAGATTTGAACTGTTCCCATCCAGCCCTATCTGCCGATTTCAGCTTCATGAGCAAACTCAATGGCTGTTGTCCTCAGCCCCTGATTTTGGGGTAGTATATTAGGCAGTGATAGGTGACAAGAACAGAAGCCATGGGGCATCTGGGGTGCTCAGTGGTTAAGCCTCTGCCTTTGGCTCAGGTTGTGATCCTGGGGGTCCTGGGATTGAGTCCTGTATCAGGCTCTCTACAGGGAGTCTGCTTCTCCCTCTGTCTATGTCTCTGCCTCTCTTTCTGTGTCTCTCATGAATAAATGGATTTAAACTAAAAAAAAAAAAAAAAAAAAAAAAAAAAAAAGAACGGAAGCCTTCCTTGATTTCTCACACCAGCACCACACCACCACTACCAACAGTGTGATAGTCATGAGGGTATTCACAATTATTCCCCTTCCCTCCTCCTCCTGGGTGCAAGATGGAAATGTGCTTCCCTCCTGCTTTGAATTTAGGCATGGCCTGTGGGCTAGATTATGGCCAATGGAATGTGATTGGGAAAGATATGTGTTGCTTCTGGGCAGAAGCTTTAAAATCTACTGTGCCACCCACCACGTTTACCTCTCTGTCACAGGAATGGTGGAAACCCACTTGGAAATGAATCTCCCCTCGGCCAGACTCCTTGATGGGACCAGGATGAGCATGGCTGCATTGCCAATCCATGCTGGACATACCGCATGAAGGACAAATAATTTGTTTTTGGGTGAAGCCACTGGGATTTTTTTAAGTTATTTGTCACCATAGCATACAATCAGGTTTCTCAATGGCAGCCCTACTGACATTGGGAGCTAGAGAATTCTTTGTTGGGGCCTGATGTCCAGAGCATTGTAGGGTGTTCAGCAACATCCCTGGCCTCCATCCACTACTCCCAGTTGAAGCAACCAAAAATGTCTCCAGAGTTTGTCAAAGTTTCCTTAGGGGCCCCAGTTGAGAACCACTGACCAAGACTACTCGGCTTGTTGCCACCACCACGATGCAGACTGAATGGCCTCCTCCTCATTCTTTGGAAGTCTTTCATAGGTACTTCTCTATGATACTCTTATCCTTCACCACACTGATTTACAGTAGTTCCTTACACTTGGTCACCCTGAAGACTATAAGGGCAAGTGGAAAAGTAGGGCAGATCTACCTAGAGCGTGAGTTTTCTGTTAGTGATGTGCCAACTCAAGGGGTTGGAATTCACAATCTCACCAGCAAGTTAAGCCAGTTCAGGACCACCACAAATAGTTACACAATACACAAGCTGCACAACAGTACCTAACCACAGGGATAAGTGGTAAATGAGATCCACCCCAGTGTGCACACTATGCTACCTCTGCACAGAAGGAGGGAACTCCTCACTCATCTGTCTGGAAAAAAAGACAATAAATAAATACATACACACATACATACAAACAAACCTTCATGCCACGGTTAGTACCTGCCCTGACACAGGCTGTGGGGGAATCTGGGATAAATCCACATAGAACAGGACTGGAAAATCAAAGATTTCCCACCTGATGTTGACTCAGGGGTTCCTTTTTCCTGAATCATGGAAAAAGATGGAAAACTAATTCAAGCCACTGGACAAGAGTTAAAGAAACTCAAGTTAAAAGTGTCTAGTATGAAAAAAATGCAGTGAAAAGTTAAGCCTCCTTCCTACTCCTGATCCCTGATATTCTTTCCCTGGTGCCAGCACTGTCACTAGTTTTTCTGTGGCCTTCCAGAGAAATACTAGGCATATTCAGTGATATGTATATATAAATGACTCCCTTTCTTTTTATTTACTTAATTTAATTTAACTTAATTTAGTTTATTTTTTTAGAAAGAAGGGAGGGGCAGAGCAAGAGAATCCTAAGCAGGTTCCATACACAGGGTAGAGCCTAACGTGGGGCTTGATCTTATGACCCTGAGATCACGACCTGGGCTGAAATCAAGAGTCAGATGGTTAATCAGCTGAACCACTCAGGCACCCCTAGACTCTCTCTCTTTTTAAAACACAAATGTTAGTATGCAAATGTTTGTACATTGTTATACATCTTCTTCCTGAACTTAGACATACAACTTAGCTAATGTGCCTTAGCATTACATGCCTCATTATCTTAAAGGTACATATTTAATTTTATGGATAGACATACTTTATATAATCTGTTCATTATTGATGGGCATTTACATTGTCTCCAAGCCTTTGCTATTACGTCACTGCTTAAAGAAAGACTTTTAAAATAGAGGGAAAAAAATTTAAAAACTGCCTAGTTTGTATCAGGCTAACTTTGCCAGGATTCCCTAAAATTGGTTATTTATCTGAAACAAACTAGCATCTCCATTAAATGACCCCAAATCCCTAAGCCCTAATATGTGGGCCTGTGGAACTCTAATCTATGTAAATTAAGCACCAATAAGAACCGTTTATTAAAGTTTCCATATAAAACGCCAGCTAGATTGTATATATTAGTGCATGTCGAAATCAGCCCTTGTGTAAATTGTTTCCAAAAGCACACAGCCAGTAGGAATCACTGCCTTCGCTGTTTATGAAATTTCCCTCTGGTTCTGCTCAAGCGGCTCTCTTCTTGATGTCGTAAATTAGCTCCCAAAGTCAAACAGTTCAGGGTGGTGCACTGGCAGCCCAACATCAATATGGGCAAGTCCCAGAGTACACAAGGACTCCTGCCACCTGTCCACCTGTGCCCCAACCGCCCCCAACCCACCACCCCATCCCTACACAACACTCATCGCAATGCTTGATGGCTTCATTATACCCAGTTGTGTTCCCCATCAAATCACCACTGCGTTCCCGCCTGACCTCACAAAAATCTGACCTGGTAACTCCCCAGCTGACATCTTTCCATGCCATATTCACTCCACCCTTCTCAATTTCAGTCAGACCTAATCCAGAGCAAGTCTTTGTTGTGAAGACTTCCACACGGTCTTTATCCTTATGCACGCTCTCTGCCTTAGGAAAATACAGCTAATCCCCATCATCACTTTTTCCTTCCATTTTCTTCTTATATTGTCTTCTCGTTTTTTCTTCCATTCCCCCTCTTCATTGACTGTTAATTCAGAAATAGCTCTAATCATGAGTGAGAGGCGTTAGGGAAGTCCCCGTGACACCTTCCTATCAAGGAAAAGGAAAAGCACTTTTTTTTTTTCCAAGAAGACATACAAATGGCCAACAGACAAGTGAAAAGATGATCAGCCTAACTCATCATCAGGGAAATGTAAATCAAAACCACAATGAGATATCACCTCACACCTGTCAGAATGGCCAGCATCAAAAAAATAAGAAATGGCAAGTACATGGAGAAAGAAGAACCCTCATGCATCATTGGTGGGAATGGAAACTGGCACAGCCACTGGGGAAAAACAGTACGGAGGTCCCCCTAAAACTTAAAAGTTGAAATATCCTACAATCCAGCCATTTCACTTTTGGTTACTTACCCCAAAGAAAATGAAAACACTGATTCAAAAAGATAAAGGCACTCCTATGCTCATTACAGCATTATTTAAAATAGCTGCACTATCAAAGCAACCTAAATGCTGATGAATTAATAAAGAAGATATGATATATATATCATATATATATATGATATATGATATCATAATATATGATATATGATATATATATCACATCTATATAATATATGATATATATTATATGATATATATATAATGAAATATTATTCGGCCATAAAAGAGAGGGAGATCTTGTCATTGTGATAACATAGTTGGACCTAGGGGGTATTATGCTGAGTGAAATAAGACAGGGAAAGACAAATACTATATGATTTTACTTATATGTGGAAAAAGAAAGAAAGAAAGGAAAGAAGAAAGGAAGGAAGAAAGAAAGAAACCAGCCAACAGAACAGAAACATTCATAAATACCATCAGTTTGCCAGAGGGGAGGGGATTGGAGAGATGGGCAAAATAGGTGAAGAGGACTAAGCAATATAAAATTTCAGTTATAAAATAAATAAGTCACAAGGATGAAAAATACAACACATGGAATATAGTCTGTGACACTGTAATAACCCTAAAGTACATTATTGTAAAATCAGGAGATGATACACCTGAAACTAATGTAATGTTGTGTGTCAATTATGCTTCAGTTATTTTTTTAAACCTGTGTAAAAAAAAAAAAAAGGAGAACTATAATTTCTAAATTGAAATGCATGTAATAAGGATTAGGGTGTAGCAAAGTTCCCAAAAAGTCCCTTTGAAAAAATATCACTCCCCTCTAGATAAACCTGTCTTCCTTGGGGAGCAATATTAATTATAATCTATCACTGATTAACAATGCTCAGCAACAGCATCGTTTTGTCATTTCTCACCATAATTTAGCGACAAGACGCTTTCTTCATGCAGCCTCCTTGGCTTGAAATGACCTGCCCTTGATTGTAGCCTTTGAAAAGCCGCTTTATCTTTCAAGCCCTCCCAAAATGAATTGTTCTTTCACCAGTGCCCCTCCATCAAGTTTTTTTTTTATTGCTATTTCGCATCTATTTCATTTTGTCTTGCATTATTTGAATTTGTGTCTTCTCCTGGGGCCTCCCTTGAGAGCCTGAGCCTCATTAACACTTGTAAACCTCCCTGCCAGGAGCACATCTGTCTGGCACGTGGGAAATGCACATGAAAGGTGCCCTGAAATGAAAGAGGCTTCTGTGGTCTGGGTTAGGAGCCCAAAGACCATTCACAAAGTGATCTCCCTGACAAAATGCATTGTTTTTTGAACAATTGACTTATTGGTTTATTTACAATCTTCTTTATTCCATAATAATCTCAGGCAGCCTATTCAGACTTCTACAATTTTCTAATAATGGTGTATTTGGTAAACGAAAGGCAGTATGGAAGATCTATATCAAGGAGAAGGGAAAAATCCAGATATGCGGGCCATAAAAAATTGGGCTCCAAGTCTGGCTCTAAGATTCCTGGCAGCCACATACAAAGAGAAATATGTTCAATTACATGGTTCTTACTGCCCAGGAGGAGAAAACATGTCATTGCTTGGGGCAAGCAAAATTTTCCCGGTATTTAGTTCTGTGAAACAAAAGCTCTTGTATAAGACTTCTCATGGGGGATGTTGAGTAGTCCAATAATTGACACAGTTGGAATTTGGTGTGGATCTTTTGTTCTTGGGACTGCTAATGGTCATATGGCAAGAGGTAGAGGCAAAGAGGTTTAAGTGGTGAAGTTATTTTATCTGTTCTTAAAAAAAAAGTTAAGTAGAACATGTCTAATAAGTAAAACTCATGTAAAGGCTAACATAGCATCCTGCGAATAAGTGTAAAAATTATTTTGTTGTCATTGGTTCTGTCTGTTTGCAATAACAATGAAGACATTTATATTTCCGCTTTAGGGAGGTTTTAAGTAGGGAATAGTAGGCCACTGACTCAGTATTTTTGAGGTTTAGCATGGGTTTAATGAGTAGGATATTGGAAAGGGGCATTCAATAGCTTACATTTAATTATTGAGCCATGGAGATTATTAAAATAGAAATGAATTAAGAAGATGTTTCTCCTCCAAAAATCTAATATGAAAAACTCAAGATTTTCAAAATCAAGATTTTATTAAATTTTGTTTTCCCCCTATACATTGAGGTAGCAATTTCATAAAATCAGAATTCTATGTGGCAAATTAGCATACAACTAATGCAGGTAGAGACTAATACCAAGGCAGGAAGAGGGATTTGAAAGACTAGTTAATATCCTGAGAAACTTCCAAGGGTGCTATTTGGCTCCCACCATCAGAAGTAGATCAGCTCTTGGATAGTCACTAAATCCCCAGTTAATATCCAGGCCGCCTACAAGCCAAGATCAACTGTGCTTTAAATTTCATTTTAAACATTTAGGGGAAAACAGAAACAAAAAATTAAAAAAAAAAAAAAAAAACAGAAGTGAATCAGCTGTATAGGCAGAACATTAAATCATAGTACAATTTTCTAAATGTGTTTTTCTTACAGTTTGCCAACTTTTAGAAATTCTTGAATGTTCATTGTTAAGTGTAAGATGCCATCATTCGCTCTAAATCTTTTCAACATGAGAATTGATAGCACTGTTTTCTAATTCTATTTTCTGTCCATCATCTCCAAAATATTCTCTTGAACCAAAGGGAAAAAAGAATTCAGACTTATGTACAGCAGTGCCGTGAGCATGAGAATGTAAAATGTGGACTGTTCACCCCAAAATAGTTTGCTAATGAAAATAGCCAGACTTTTGAGTCACTCCCCATTATTGGCTTTTATTTATAGAGTTCTGTGCTGTTACTCAGGGAAAACAGGGGTGATGAGAAGGCAAATAAACTGCTAAGCAAAATATATTAAGAATATATGTGAAATTCGAGCAGAATTTGAAATTGAGCTGTGCTGATACTTCTTGCAAGGTCACTGTATGGTGAAACCATAATTCTTTTTCTGGTAATTAAGCTGACCCAAGAGGACTCACAGCCAGGAGCTCTAATCCAGGGAGAATACATTTAGAAAAGGAGAATGAAATGTATAAATGGATCTAATGCATCTCAATCTACCAACTGCAATTCCAGTGAGGATACAATCCCATGAGCACACCACAGAACAGAATAACATGACCATTACAGATGGCCCAGGGATATAGCCTAATATTTATTCATGGAATATTCTGGTGGGCAATGGCATTGAAGAAACAATTTGGAAAGCTAAATGTAACCGGAAAAAATAATAAATAAATAAATACCCCCAAGCTAAGTTTTCCTTATTAACCTCCTAGTTCCCCTTATTCTATTTAACAGTCATACCTCAACCATCCAAGGAAACTTCAGGTATTTTGAACTCCAAAATGCTAATTCTTTACCGATCATTATGAATTATTTATGAGGCCAAAGATTTTGGAATAACTTCACTTTTCCAGTGTAGTCCAACTAGCCTAAAAATTCTTTTGAAGGATCACACTGCTTTTGCTGAGCAACCTGGACCTTCTGCATGTCCAGAAAGAGGCAGAGTCAGCAAGAGAAGTTTGTCACCCTGGATCTTTTGGCAGAGTAGGATGGGAGTGTTTCTGGTTTGACCGGGACATCATCCAACCCTGAATAAGACTATAGTTTTGAGGAGGTGCCATGTTATCAGTGGATCCATGTTCAAGAGTCTCCCCACAGCTGCTTCACGTTAAAGAGATACATCTCAATGCTAAGGCCCCTGGATGTTTGCACTCCTTGATCTGAGAATCCAAGCTTGGAGTGGACCAGCAGTAGGGATTCGCCAGAGGTGGTGGATATCATTTAATGAAGAAGTTAGTAGGTGCAGTCGAACTTCATTCTGTGTGTGTGGTGTGTGCTGAAGTTTAAGAAGAGGCTGGAAAAACCTAAAGCTAGATTGGATACTCATGCTTGCTCGATACCATGAATGTTGCTAAGGAAATGAGAAGGGTGTGCATAATAAAACTGCTGGTTGAGAAAGATATGAGTGGAACTGCACAGTGAGCTGATAGTGGGATTTCTGGGAAAGAAATATGGCAATTTCTTCTGAGCAAAAAAAAAAAAAGACAATATAGCAGGGAAATACATAGTTTTCAACTTAAGAATGCCTCAGAATCATTTTGGGGGGCTTAATAAAATACAAGTTTCTGGACCCTATCCCCAAAGAAATTGAATAGGTCTGAGATGGCACCCAAGTATTTGTATTTCTTACAGGTCCCAGATCAGGCTGATTCTGTTCTCCCAGGCACCCCACTTTTTCAAGTCACGAGGCTGTTGATGCTGGCAGATTGAAGGTTGAACCCCCAAGCTGCCATTGCCTGCTTGGGAGCTTTTAGAGATATGACCCAGACTCTCTAAATATTGGTTTTCTCATCCTTAGATGAAGACAGTGATGTGTACTTCATGAGTGTGTTGTGGAGATTAAATGAAAGAACATATTTAAAGCACCTGAGACACAGCAGGAACTTTATAAATACTTCCATTTTCTCCCTTTCTGGAGGCAGAGGTAGAGGAAACAGAATCATGACCCAGGCGGGGATCCAGGAGACAGGGCAGGGCGCTGCATGCCTAGAACCTAGAGCAGGGTTGCCCAAACCCGGGCAGGCAGCAGAATCAACTGGGGTGCCATTTAGAGGTGGAGATCTTGGGGTGCCAGGGTGGCTCATTTGGATAAGCATCTGTCTGCCTTCAGCTCAGGTCCTGATCCCAGGGTCTAGGGATCCGTACCTGAGTTGGGCTTCCTGCTCAGCATGGAGCCTACCTCGCCCTCTGCCGCTCCCCCTGCTCATGCTCTCTCTCTCTCTCTCAAATAAATACATAAATACATACATACATACATAAATAAATAAATAAATAAATAAATAAATAAATAAATAGAAAAGGACATGTCTGAGCCTATCCTCCAGTCAAAGGACTGAGCAGAGTCCATGGGCTGGCCTGGTGCCTGGGGGAATCTGAGGGTGGCCAGGATGGAGCCCTGTGACATACAGAAATGAGAGTCAGATATTTCCAAGGCAGAGTCGTAGACAGCAGACACCAAGCTGGTGGCTTCAGAAAACTAGAAAGACAGCACTGCAAACTCAAGGCCAGTAAGAGGGTGAGGAGAAGCCAGAGAATGCACCTTACAGAGAAAACAGGGCAGCTGTGAAAGGACCCCTCTGAGCATGTGCTTAGGTGATCAAAGGGACCTAAGCAGAGGACGGGTGCCCAGGTGGCTCAGTTGGTTGAACATCTGCCTTGGGCTTAGGTCCTGATCCCAGAGTCCTGGAATGGAGCCCTGCATGGGGCTCTCTGCTCAGCGGGGAGTCTGCATCTCCCTCTCCCTCTGCCCCTCCCTCCAGCTTGTGCGCTCTCTCTTTCTTGGTCTCTCTCGCTTGCTATCTCTCTCTCTCTCTCTCAAATAATTAAGTAAAATCTTAAAAAATAAAATAAAATGCAGATGAACAGACTGTAAATAATGCCTAAATATACATGTGAAGACAACTCCTTGCCCTAGAGAAAGGCTCCGCTCTGTGACCAAATGGATTGTTGATTTCTCAGTGAGGACAACGTAGGACAAAGAGGTGAAAAGGAAGGGAAAAAAATGCCAGAAACCCTAGATCCATGCACTGCAGTCCCCAAGTTGGGCCTGCCCTCCCCAGATCAATTCCAATCGTGGAAAGTGGAAAATTGCCCACCAAACCACATCAACAGGAACTATGATCAGAAGAGTTTTCTATTCTGGGCTACCTTCCTCATTCTATTATTTTCCTAGGTCCCCAGGCACCACACAAGTGTGCTTCTCGGAATGCGGAATGCCGGGCTCCAGAAGGCTGCAGGTGACATGGTTTCAGTGATAAATATGAAAAATGACACTCACTATAACTCATCCTTGACTATGCCCAAGGCACATTAGCATACTTAATACTTTAAGAAAACTCCCTTATTGGAAATCCTTATTTCAACAAACACTTTTGCAGCATCCCTGCTGTTGCTGATTCCTAGGAACACGCAGTAGGAAACACCGTCCGACGGCAAAGTCTTTGGTGGCCACTCCACCCTCCTCCCTGCCCCTGTGCCAACATCTGGAACTAGAGGCTGCACTGTCTGGATGCAGAGCTGTTCAGACTCCGAAACACTTGGCGTCTGAAAGAAAACTTCTCTGGGCTTTCAGATTCACTGCCTGCAAATGGGGGAGAAGAGCATGGCCTGTTTGTCAGTTGGCTTTCATCACTGAAGTGGTTAATAAGTAGACATACTTTTAATAACAGGGGCATGCCTGCAAGGCATTGGGAAGATCAGAACAGACACACACACATACACAGGCATAAGGTAGAGAGAAATTATCAGTGTTAAAGAGAAAATGACACAGTCAACGTCCTTGAAAAGGAAAATAAAATTGCAAGTGACGAAGATGAAAACACAGTATGCTGGCTGGGTGAAGGCCCGTAACTCGGCTGGCATGTTTTCCAGCAAGCTAATACTCCCCCCACCACCTCCCCCCCAGCTCCTTGGAATTCCAGCTTGTAAATATATTTATAGCTGCTCAGATACAATATGCCGGATGCTAAAAAAAAAAAAAAAATCCACTTAGTCATTGTTCCTGGTGAACCAGTTTTGCAAGAGTTAACCTAATCCTTTGCACGAAGCTGAGTTTTCCAAAAGCTTGAGCAAGGAGGAGCCAGCCCTGTGCTTTGCCTAGAGGTTAGCTGATTTCCATCAGGCCGGTACAGAGACTAAGATATGATTTACTTACAGGGCGAACTGTTTTTGATCTAACTAGGATTGGAGGCAATACACGGTGTCCTGGCCCAAACCTGTGCTAATTGACACCTCTCCCATTTATGCAATCACACTGAGAGCCCTGAGAGCTTCTGGTTTCTTGTCCCTTTGCTCCCCCCATCCCGTTGGGCCCAAGCCCAGCAACCTGCTAAAGTGCCAGTTTCCAAAGCAGTTGTGCAACTTTTCATATCGACTGCCTGAGTGATTAAAGAATTTGAAAGCAATTCATCTAAAAGGGACTCCCCTTGAAAGTAAGCCGCCTGAGGTTGGGAATGAAGGCAGCTCTGCAATTTCTAAGAGGAGGCCCAGGGGGCAGAGATGTTACTGGAAAAGGGGCAATCAGAGGCCATACCAGGGGCCTGGGGTGGAAATGTTAGTGGCATAATAAACACAATATTTATCCTTAGATGATGTCCTAGGGGAAAATTACAAAGATTTTTTTTTTTTTTCTGAGAATAATTTTGATAAGACTGAGAAAAATCCCAACCACCCATATTACAGATTCAGACGGCAAGGCTGCTGAGCAGAGCATGTTCCAGGAGGTAGCAACTGGAGGAGCAAGAGCCTGGCTGAGCCTATCAAACTATCTTTGATGCTGGAGAGGAAAACAGAGACTGATTCATCTTGACACCCTGGCTCTTAGCAGAGTCATCGGCGCAGCCCAGAGATCTACGTGTCTGTGGGTGCAAAGGGGCACCGAGCATTGCAAGGAGGGAGGGGAACCCTAGAGGCTTCTAGAACCAGGAAGGACGGGAAAGAAGCAAGAACCCAAGGAAGAGGGGCCAGAGACAGAGGTGGGAGAGGACAGAGGGGAAGGAGAGAGAAGAGAGAGGAAGGATGACACATTTGGCACGCGAGCTGAGATTATTCAAGATATTTACGGGGCTTCTCAGAGTTTAAGTGTATTTTTACCCTCTTGGCCAAACACTGTAGTTGTCAGAGCGTAATACGATCACAGTTCTTGCCCTGGGAAACTCGACTTCTTTTTTCCTGGTTTTAAGATGCTTTCTAGAAGCGATTTAATGCAGCCTGCTTTGACGTCTTAATGCAGATTCTGCCGCAGGGCTCAAGTGGTGCCCTCCCTTTGGGCGCAAAGGAAATCTGCCTTCCTTTCGCAGGCTTCACCATCGAAAACGTTTCCCCGGGTACCTTCCCCTCACGAGTTATTTCCGTGCTGCCAAACTCCGGTTTGGTTGATGGGAAGATAGTGTGAGTCCAGTTTTAATCGCCCCCGCCCCCTTGCCTGACTCAGAGATACCAATCAGAAACGAATGTTTTACAGCTCTGTCATTTCCACTCTGGGGAAGAAAAATGTCACAAGTCCCGGGTTGTGAAGTCACAGGACAGGCCAGAGAGAGACCAGAGCAAGGACAAGGGCCACCCTGAAGGCTGCTGTGACCCCCCACACCCTTCTAATATAAGGCTCCTTTGTTTCGGCGAGTGCTGCCTTCTGGGCAGGAATGGGCCAATAAAAGGCAAACCATCTGTGCATGTGCTGCTCTCAGATGTCCACAAAAATCCCCATAGTTGTTACCTTCTGGGAAGCTCAGAATATTGTCATTGTTCCCAATCCTTGTTCCAAAAATTTGCAAATCTAAGAGCCTGGTATTGAGTTTTTAAACCTCATCTACTATGGTGGAATAATAATGTAAGCAAGACGATACGCGTGAAGCCATCGTGTGAGTGTGTTATTATTTATCTCCTTCTGAGTAGAGAGGTGGAGGTGAAAGGGAGGTCAGGGTGGGGCCTGGGAGGGAGAGCCTGGTCAGAGGAAGGACATGAGCCTCAAGGCAGTTGGCGGTGGCTCTTTTCACCACATCCAACTCCAGCCACTAAAATCACTCCACAAGGCCACAGGGGCACTGTGCTAAGTTGGAGGGACCAAGTAGCACCGGTCCTGTCTTTCTAGGAGTCTGAGCTGTAGAGTGGAGACAGGTAAGTGAGCAGTTTCAATGAGTGAGTAATCCCAGCAATGGAAGGTGAACAATCATGGAAGAGTTCATCTTCCCTATGAATGTGACTGGGCTAAGTAATTCCCAGGCAGATGGTAAAACGTTATTTCTGGGTGTTCTGTGAAGATGTTTCTGGAAAAGATAAGCATTTGCACTGGTAGATTGAGTAAAGAAGACTGGTCTTTCTAGTGCACCCCTGTGGAGGGGCCTCCGTAGAGCAAAAATTTGCAGGGAGCAGGGTAAATTTGCTCTCTCTGAGCTGAAATATCCAACTTCTGCCCTCCAACCTCAGCTTCCTTGGTTCTTGGCCCTTCAGACTCTGACTGAATTACACCACTGGCTTTCTTGGTTCACTTCTTGGCCTCCATCATTGCATGAGCCAATTCCTACAATAAATCTTTTATTTATCAACTTTATCCACTGGTTCTGTTTCTTCAAGAAAATCCTGACCAGCACATAGGGAGATATGGGAGTATATGTATGAACTCTAGAAGTGGTGAGTGGTCAGAGGAAGTGACTTCTGAAGGAAGGTTTACCTTTGGTGTTCCTCACACTTCTCATCACCTCTCCAGAGCAAGAATGGTAGGGAAAGTGACAAGGAAATAAACATTATCCACTTTGAATTCACTTGGCATGGTGTCCAGTACAGGCTACCTATGGTTGGCAGATGACCTTTTACAATCCACCTATGAGTGGGTAAGTTTTCCAGTCGAGTTTCCCAAGTGATTCTTTTTTATTGGAGGAAAGAGTGATACTAAAGTTTCTTGTTAAAGGAAACATTGCTTGAAAATGGGTTATCAACTCTATCTGGGTTGATTGTGGCTAAGGAAAATTTTCAGCTGGAAAGCAGTCCAAAGGACCACAGCCTCTGCAGCGGGAGCCATCTCTGTAACAAGGCTCAGATAATTGCTCCGCATCTCTGTTACCACCATAGCACTTTTGAGCCAAAGGTCAGTCGGGATGGCTGCTCATACTGAAGCACTCAGCAGCTTGGGCACCCATTGAATGAACATCTCTCAACACACTTTCCTATCTATTTTCCTTAACCATCTGTACTGGAGGAGACCCTGCTCACAGCTCTCCCTGTTCTCTAACTGGTCCCCAATATGTCATCTCGAAATTGCTTTGTTTCCAAGGAACACCCATATGAGGCACAGAGCATGACTATGGCTTAATCAAAACAGAAAAAAAAAAAAAAAAGAGAGAGAGAGAGAGAGAAAGATAAAAAGATAAAAAGAGAGAAGGTCTGAAAAGTAAGCATTGGACATAAATACCACTAAAATGTTGCAGAGACAGAAATTCTAATTAAAGGGAGTTGAAAGAGTGATTTCTTTTTTTCTGAGAAATATTTAGGATCATTGTAAACCATACAAAGGAGTAAAAGACCAGCCACTTTGGGAAACTATTACCTGCTTCCTTAATGGCTTAAAGTGAGTGAGGTATGTTCTCTTCCAAGGTCTACACACAGGCTTTAGCAATAGTGTCCCCTTGGTCCTTTGATCTGTGTCCCTGTGGTGGGTAGAAATGCTGGTATAGCATGCCAATGTCATCATGTACTATGAGGCCATTCGTGGGTGGTAGATTTTGAGGTTGTGCATTCATTCTACCTCCTCTTATTCTAAAATCCCTATTTACAGAAGGACACACTGCCCATCTACCTACATCACCCTTCTTTATCCTGAATAGGCTTCATTCTCTGCAATTTATATTTAAACAGATGTGACATTTAAAATTCTGTGTATAAGGGTTTAAAGGTGGAACAGGTGTCCTAAAAGTGAAGTATCTGAGAGAAAGAACAGTTCGATGGGCTATGACTAGACACAAATAAAGTGGGTAAAAATTATGAACAGAAAATTCGTGAGAGGAAATCCAAAATGCTAATAAACCTGTGGAAAAAATGTTCAATGTTGCTAGTTATCAAGGGAAATATCTACTTAAGCAATAATGAGACACAACAATAGTCTGGGTTCTCCAGAGAAACAGAACCAACAGAAATATGTAGATAGATATAGGTATAAAATAATTGGCTTATGCAGCTGTGGAAGCCAAGAAGTCCCAAGTGTGATAGTCATCAGGTTAGAGACCCAAAAAAGCTACTGGTCAGTTCTAGTCTGAGTCACAAAGCCTGAGAACCAGGAAAGCCAATTATGTAACTTCTAGCCCAAGTCCTATTGGGAAGGCGAGAGAAGACCTATGTCCCCATTGGAAGATAATCAAGCATGGAGAGAGGATTCTCCTTCATTCTTCCTTTAACCTGGATGAGGTCCACCCCCACTGGAAGAAGCATTTTATTATCAATTCAAATACTAATATCACCCAGAAACACTTTCACAGACACATTCAATATAACATTTAACCAAATATCTGGGCACCCTGTGGCCTAGTCCAGTTGACACATAAAAATAACCATCACAGATACTATTTCATAACCCCTAATTTTTCAGCTAAAAACAAAAACAAAAACAAAAACAAAAACAAGCTTTGGCCAAAAATGAAAGGAATTAGAAGAATATACACATTTCTTGTGGGAATCTGAGATAGTATTACCTGTTTGGAAAGCCATTTGCCAATCTCTAGTATAGCTGAATGTGGGCATATCCCATAGTCCCACTTTTATGAAAGACTTTCATATTTCTACAAGGCCAGATGTTCAAGGATACATTTTATAGCATTATTGATAATACTAAGAAATGTGGGGTTGTGTATCATAGAGCAGATTTAAAAAAAAAAAAGTAAACTTAATTTACACAAAGCAACGTGATAAATCTCAAAAATATGTTACATTTAAAGAAAACTGAAAAATGATGCATATAGTATGATACCATGAATGTAAACATTTAATGAAAGTAATAGACTAATAGAAAATATCACTAAATATATTTTTCTGGATAGATACATATGTAGAGAGTTATTTCAAAAACAAGCATGCATAAGGCTGATTGACACCAACTTCAGGATAGTGCAAACCTCTGGAATATAGAAAAGAAGACAGAAAGAACGTGGGTGGGGGTGGGAGGGAGAGAGAAGTGATAGCAATTGGGTGATTTGGCTGGAACTGAAATTTTACTTACAAAAAAAAAGGAGATTTGGCAGCTTGCTGATTTCTCTTAAATCTAAGAGCTGAGTATATAGGTGTTATGTTATTTTTCTCTACTTGTATGAATATTTGAAATTTTCCAAATTAAAAATAGAGTAAATGAATTAAAAAGCAGTATTGTAGTAAGGTCCCATAAAATATAATGAGTGATTAAATAAGAGGATAAAGGAGTGCTTGGGTGGCTCAGTCGGTTAAGCATCTGCCTTCAGCTCAGGTCATGATCCCAGGGTCCTGGGATCGAGTCCCCCATTGGGCTTCCTACTCAGCAGGCAGCTTGCTTCTCCCTCTCCCTCTGCCTTCTGCTCCTCCTGCTTGTGCTCTCTCTCTCTCTCTGTTAAGTAAAAACAAACAAACAAACAAATAAATAAATAAAAACATAAAAAGATATACACTAAAACAATCTGGAAGACTGTAGATCAAACTATTAGTACTAGTTATCTCTGGAAGACTGGAAGACGCATTTAGGAGTTTTATACTCTACTTTCTAAATTTTCGTTTTGTTTGAACTTTTGCCATGATTTTGGATTACCTACACAATGAGAACAACCAGCCAACATGTTGAAAAGGGTTAGAGAAGATAAAGATGTACAGAGATTTACATTTAGGCCCTTACTCAAAAAAAAAAAAAATCACCCTTTGGACCCCCACCCCTTGGTGTCATTTTTCCAAGAGTAGGCCAGAGGAAAGAAGGAATGCGTTTATATTCTTAGAAGCCAATAACTAGCTAAACCCCAATTTTGCAATTATGCAACACCAGCTGCCATTTCTGAACATTCACAAAGAGCTAAAAAAAGGGCTCATTATGTTCCTCTGAAATCTGCTCCTCATCCTGTATTCTCTGTATGGATGAATGTTGCCACTAGGCTCACCCAGTCCAATCAATTCTACCACCTTCGTAACTTCTGTGCCCCATCCCCCACTCTTGTCTCAATGCCCCCACTTTAGTCCAAATCATCTCACTGATAGTCTTTCTCTCCTGCCTTAGGGCTTAACTCTTGGAATCATGCAGCAAACAGGACTCAGGTCAATCAACCTTTTATTTGATCCTATAAATCCCTTCCTCAATTAGTTACTTCCACAAAATGTGCCCATGTTTCTCATTACTGACAAGGTAAGATGCCAACTCTTCAGCGCTCCTTCAAAGTTCTCACGCCCTTTACGGGCTTGCTCCCACTTACCTCCGGGCTGACCGCTTTCCAGGCACACCTCAGCCTCTAATATCTCTGCTGTTACCTGTGGCCTCCTGGACCTCACTTCGCGGTTTCTTCAAAGGCTCTATGGTTTTGCTTCCTCTGCCTGTCATGCCCCGCCCTCTCCACCTGAGGAGCAGGACATCTATACCTGTAAGCTCAGCGCAGCCCACACGCATGCGTGCACTCACCTGGCAACTTGGTTCCAGCGCTTAGCTCTTTTCACTGCCCCCTCCCACTCTTGTTTTATGGATTGAATAATTCTCCAATTATCTCTGGGTATATTGAATAGAAGCTGTTGGTTTTAATTATTTATTTATTTCTAGTTCATGTCTGTGTTTCTCAAATTACTTCCATCTTCACAAGGATCCATCCGTTTTTCTAGAATCACCTTATCATATTGCTGGTTTCCCAAACATGTCCAATGATTCTACATCCCACTGTTCAGTTTACCTTTCATTTAAAAAAATTGTTTTAGAATCTTATTTGCTGATAATGTCCCTTCCTTTATCTTTGCTGTAGAGGTTTACTTCATTTTGTACATCTACACCTTTATTTCAGGTGTAGGGAAACACAATTCGTATCTATAAATGTCTGGTCCACCAGCTTGGGTCAGAAAACCAGCCAACCATTCTAGAATCCACTCAGTCAACAGACCTTTCCTAATAATGAAAAATAAGCAAACATAAATTCCTCAAGACCCAAAATATTTAAGAATATAAGTCAACTGTATTGTAGTTAAGCAATAATTATTTATAATAAAAAATAAATAATTATTTATAATAACTCTGAAGCTGCAGTGTAAGCTTTTTTGAGGAAAAGGCTACACTCACATCTTTGAAGCACAGTGCCTAACACAGTGCTTGACCAATAGCAGGGTTCCATAAATAGTTGTTGAATGAAAACAGCATTAATAGACGTTCTAGAAACTATCCTCTTCTTTCTTTTGTTGTGGACATATCTATATTAGAATATTGTTCTAATCTAGCTTCCGTTTTAGCTGGGAGGTGGAGAAATTAAATCAAAACAACAATACAAGAAGCATGTTTGGAGTAGAAATTCCTACTTCTCTTGTATTAAGGAATTTATTTTCTCAATAGGTGAAGCTTTGTGACTGAGCATAGGGCAGAAGGGAGAACATTGAAGAGGGAAATTCAGTTTGTGGGTTTAAGAAGAAGTGGAGGAATAAGCAGTAAATTTGAGAAAAAGAGCTGCCACAAAAATCCAACCCATTTTTACCTGGGACATCCTGAGCATTTCTCCTTTTCCAACAAAAATTCCCAAAGAAATAATAATTAATGGGAACCCCATACCCTCTGCTTCCCCTCCCATACTTCCACCTTCTTGTAGGTTTTTAACCCCAAACTCAATAGTTACAGTCCACAAATATGGAAATTTGGCCAAAGTGTACATTTAATGTATGTAATAACACTAAATCTAGGACAAGGATGTCCAGGAGATTACAATCACATTCCAGACCCCCAGAATAAAGCCTTGACTAATGAGTAAAGTTTCAAGAGGCATAACTATTTATTTGAAACAAACTGTGAGTATATAGTATCTTCACTATCTTTAGCTAGAGAGCTCTTTTCTGGGTGGTGTGAAATAGCCATGTATTCCTTCCACAGAGGGAAGAAAACTAGACTAAAATACTAGCAGCAGGTCAGAGAGAAGTGGATGGAATCCATTTGAAAGATATGTCTGTGGCAGAATCAACAAAATCAGGGAAAGGAACCTAAAGCCAGGGATACCTGGGTGGCTCAGTGGTTGAGCATCTGCCTTCATCTCAGGTGGTGATGCTGGGGTCCTGGGATTGAGTCCCGCATCCGGCTCCCCACAGGGAGCGTGCTTCTGCCTCTGTCTGTGTCTCTGCCTCTCTCTGTGTGTCTATCAGGAATTAAAAAACAAACAAACAAAAAAACAAACAAAAAAACTAAAGCTGCATGCTAAATAAGCTTCTTTTTCAGAGTTCAAGGGCTGCCAAATGGTCAGCTATTCACAGTGGGGTCTCCTTGTAGGCTCTTCCTGTTTATAACCTGTTTCTCCTTCACTCCTCTCATGGTTGAGTCTCCCCTCTCCACCCCAAAGATTGGTTTCTCATCTTCCCTTCTCGCCTCCCCAATTCTTCTCATAGCTCAAAGCAAAGTGGCTCCTTATGGAGCTTGAGACCTTCCATAGATAAGACTTCTCAGGGACTTTGGAAGAATTAAGTGCAGATGAGGGAGTAGACAAGGGATTTTCCAGGCAACTGGTCTCTTTTAAGACCTTACCTCCAGTGGAAGTCAGTCTGGTCTCTTGATTTATCCTACAGATGATCCATCAGTCACTATCAAAATAATTGCATAGTGGTACATGGACACACAAAGGGTTCAAATGCCCACACACAACTCCAAAGGGCAATATTAGTTCTCAACGAGAGACACTCTAAAATGACAAAGTAAGAGTGCAGCATTCTCCTAACTACCTCACAGTTTGTGAGTCACCTCTCTTCTACAGGAGTCAGTGTTTTATTCCCTCCCAGCTTTTGAGTAGAACTTCTTTTGCTTAGGCAGCAATAAGAGGACCTATTGCCAAACTTAGATAGTGCACCTCTCCATGGTCACTATTCAAAGCTTTGAGATTTCTTGTCCTAAAGACTTTATGAAACTCTTCCTCAAAGTTTCCTCATCCATCAGTAACAGGTAGGGTGCCTGGGCGGCTCAGTAGGTTGAGCCTCCAACTCCTTTTTTTTTTTTTTTTCTTAAGTTTTTATTTATTTATTCACGAGAGACACAGAGAGAGGCAGAGACACAGGCAGAGGGAGAAACAGGCTTCATGCAGGGAGCCTGACGTGGGACTCCATCCCCGGTCTCCAGGATCACGCCCGGGGCTGAAGCCCTAAACCGCTGAGCCCCCCGGGGCTGCCTGAGCCTCCAACTCTTAATTTCAGCTCAGGTCATGATCTCAGGGTCATGAGATCCAGCCCCACATCAGGCACAGCGCTCATCCGGGAATCTGCTTGAGGTTTTCCTTCTCCCTCTGCCCCTCCCCCAACTCTCTCTCTCTCTCTCTGAAAACAAGTAAATAAATATTTTTTAAAAAATAAAACAGGGCAGCCTGAGTGGCTCAGCGGTTTAGCACCGCCTTCAGCCCAGGGCATGATCCTGGAGACCCAGAATCGAATCCCGCATCCGGCTCCCTGCATGGAGCCTGCTTCTCCCTCTGCCTGTGTCTCTGCCTCTCTCTCTGTGTGTCTCATGAATAAATAAATAAAATCTTAAAAATAATAATAATAAAATAAAAAATAAAACAAATGACAGGTAATGTGGGTTAGTTTGTTTTTCATAATCAAATTATATCGAGCACAAATATATATGTAAAAGTAGCTGACATGCAGTGAGGGTTCAAAAAAAACCTTGTATTTCTTTTTTTATTAAAGTCAGAAATCATCTAATGCAACCATTAATTTTTACAAATGAAGATGCTAAAGCACAGAGAGGGGTAAGATTTTTCCAGTCTCACAAAGTGGCAGAGTCAGAAGTAGGTGCCAAGCCTCCTGATTCTTGCTCACCATTCTTTCCATTACACCTTCTGTAGTGAAACTAAAGTATGTGTTCAAGGAGTTGGAAGCCTTTTACTGTAGAATCTGTGCCCCAAGGACACGTCTCCACTCCCCGCAATGTCGAGGCTAATGCCAGTTATGCGCAGTGTCCATGTGGTTTTTGCCTTGGATGGAAAAGTTTTTTTCCAGCACCACCTATCCTATTATTGTGTTTTGAAAGGGTAATCTGTCAGGTACATCAAACATTAAAAGCAGCGGGAACGTTCTGAGGTTGTAGTGTGTGTGTATTTTTCTCACCGATTAAATCTTCACTCCTCAGCTATCAGGCAGACGGGAGGAAAAACTGTTCCCCTCCTCCCCTAAAAGGAGAAAAGCTTTTAAAACATTTGGCAGAATCCACTATTCAGAGTGGAAAAATAAAATTTTCAGGCAACATCAGATGAGAAAGGCAAAAGAACACATGTGCTCAGGATAAAGTTTGTTTTCTCTTGGGTTAAAATATTGCTGCTTCATGATTCTAAGCTATTATCATTAGAGCCAGATTGTAGCCAACAATTTTATCAACATAATTTAATGCTTTCCCTAGGTTACCATAATCAGGAAAATATAGTGGAAGTTTTCAGCCGATCTCATCAAATCACAAAATAACTGACATTGGTGAAAATGCAATTTTTCTAAATGGCAGAGAAAAGGATTGATAGGCAAGACTCAAATTTTCTTCTTCACCCGCTGCTGATATGTGCGACTGGAGTTATCACCAGCACTTTTGATATGACCACCTAAGCAGCTGTCATCAAGGAGGGCCTGGGCTCATGGATGCCCTGCTAGCATCTCAAACTTAATACATTCAAATTAAAATCCAGTACTTTCTCCCCTCCCTCAATTTATGCTCCTTCTAGTATTCCCAATCTTAGCAAGAGCATCAGCAATCCCTGAAGACATCAACTTCTTCTTTCCCATCTCTTATCTTTCTCCCATCCCAAAGAGTCTCATAAGTCCATTTTTTTTAAAGCCCTGAAATGCCACCGTGGAATCCACTGCCACCATGTTAATGCTGATTTTCCTTGTCTCTTGATCTATTGGCACTCAGGTTTGATGAATCGGTCCCTTGGAGCCTGTTCTTATCAAAGTCTAATCTATATTTCTTATGACACCCAAATTGCTACTGTAGAATGTAAAACTAATGATGGTCTAAAACTTTCTGTGGCTCCTTGTTGTCTAATAAGGACAATTTTGCATCTAGTCTAAAAGAATGTTTTCAATCCACCCAATCCATTTCCCAACCTCCTCTCCTCAGCAACCACCACCATGACATGCAGTGGAAGCTTTGACCATGCCCAAAGTATTCACTGTTCTTTTTTTTTTCAGTTGAAGCTTTGACCATCCCCAAAGGATTCATTGTTCTCTCTTTTTTTTATGCTCTACTGTCTGCTCGTAAGTGCTACATTTGAACCTCCATTGTTGACCTGGTAACTTTCTTCTTAACCTAAAGGACTCAAATTCCACATCTCTGTCAAGTTTTGATAATCCCCAAAGACCTAGTTGAGTCTTTCTTTATATTTCCATACCACGGTTAATAAACTGTGGTAAATAATAAACAATAATAAACAAAATTATTTTGTCAATTATCCTGTTATATTATAATTATTTTTTTAGTAGGGAATTCTCTGATGGGTTAGTTTTTATCCTCCTTGTATCCCCATGTCCTAATACAATGTCTGACGCAGTAAAAGTTTGTGAATCAAACTCATTATCTAGCCCTTCTCAGGTGATGATAAATGGGACTGATTTTCATGTATAATCTTATGTAAATTTCCAGTTTTGAGAAAAATAGGCTCTTTCTCAAGGGATATACTGTGGCGCAAAGGTGTATTGCTAAATATATAAAATGTAAATTACATAAAATTATGTAAATTATGTAAGAGCACGGTTTCTGTGTATCCATCAGGTAGCAAGTTGAGTGGATCATACATCTGAACATGAGATAGAATAAACTTGGTGTATACAAGAGCTTTAAAAGTATACTATAATGTAAAGCTAGTGACCACCAAAATGCTCTTTTTTAAATTAGAACCTGCAAGATCTTTGCCTTGCTGTGTAAAAGAGGGGTATCGTCAAAGCAGGCAGTTCATCTTAGCCAAAAAGTTCATGTTCAAGGGCAATCAAGCATATAAAATGGCAGCTATAGGTGTCCTGTAGCAGTCTGAGATATAATTATTGATTAGCTTGTTTGGGACCTTTCAACATCTCCAATCTTGTGGCCAAAACATCCTGTATTTGAAAGCATGCCTAAAAGGTAGAGAAATTATTGATGCAGAATTGTGGAATATCAGTTTGAAATTGGCAGCCTGGATTTCAGTCCCAGCTCTGAACTCACTACCTCTGTTAAGTCGCATTAGGCTTCCTGACCCTCAGATTAGCCAACTCTATGAAGTAGGGCCTACTTCATAAGACTGTGGGAATTAATCAAGCTGAAAACAAGAATCTGGCTTGGAGTAAGGCCCTAGACATGTTACCTGCTGTTACTTGTTGACATCGTTGGTGTATTTATTTCTATGTTCTGTAGTGAGACTAATGTGCTAACTTCGTTTCATCAGCCTTCTCTGCCATTGCTGAGATTTCCTAAATTTATTATTTTTAAGGATTTTTAAATCTCTTTACTTGAAGGGGATAGAGAAAGAGAGCGAGAGCTCATGAGCAGAGAGGAAGGGCAAAGAGAAAGAAATAGACTCTCTGCTGAGCAGGGAGCCCAACCCAGGGCCGAAGGCAGATGCTTAACCACTTAACTGACTGAGCCATCCAGGTGTCCCCATGATCTCCTAAATTTAATAGTGTAACTTGCTTAGTTCTGGTTCCTCCACTTCCCTGAAAATCTACCACAATTCAGAGAAAAAGAGCAGAAGGATAAACACAGCTGAGTGAATGTTTCCTCTCTCTCCATGAGTTCAAAAACAAAGTCCTGTTTGTGACTATCCTGTATCGATTAGAAATACCTATTTTCTGGGAAAATCAAATCTAAGCATCTCTGGCTAATGGGTATCCCTTCAGAGGACTGATGTGATCAGAAAGATAGAACAAGAGATGCCTGAGTGGCTCAGTGGTTGAGCATCTGCCTTTGGCTCAGAGTGTGATCCCAGTCCTGGAATCGAGCCCCACATCAGGCTCCCTGCATGGAGCTTGCTTCTCCCTCTGCCGATATCTCTGCCTTTCTCTCTGTGTCTCTCATAAATAAATAAATAAAATCTTTATTAAAAAAAAAAGATATAGAAAAATAATTAACCAGTTTGCTTGGATAGTAAAGTGAAGTTTAGTTGAGGAGATGTGGTGAAACTGCAAAACACCATCTGGGGAAGCAGACAGGAGATAAACACCCAGAGGGGAGAAAATGAAAACAAGTCAATCAAAGATACTCACAAATTGAAATACCTTAGGGCAAAGGTCAGGCTGACTCAGGAGAATATTAGCTTTTATCTGACCAATGTTAAATTAACATCAATACCTAGAAATATTTATATACGCATGTGGAATTCCACAATACATCCACGCATTGCTTCCACAATCACCCATATGTACAATTTGACTCTCGAAAGTAAAGAGTAGTAACCTATGACTCATGACACAATTGTTTTCATCTAATCATCAGAGTTGGACAGTCACATATGGCAGGTATCAACACCTACCTCTTGGGGATATTGTGATAATGAGTTTCAAAAATTTTTTTCAGTTGAGGAAAGGGGGAAGCAAATCAGGGGTGGGGTTTCGTGGTTATCAGACACAACTATGATTCCTTTTCCTGTTATCCAAGATACATCAGGCCCACAGCCTCCTAACATACCTAATTATGAATGAATTGATATTCTTCAACCAATAAAAGCTTTCAGACAGTGGGACTCTTCCCTAAATTCAGCCTGAAATCAGCATGTTCCAAAATAAAAAACCTCCTAAACACATCAAGATCTCGTTTTTGCAACCATTATGAGTGACCTCCTTGTCACATCTGGATACTTCTTACTCCTCACAGCATTTGACATGGTTGGCCACTACCCTCTCTCTTTAGCATTATTTAATTTAATTTAATTTAATTTAATTTAATTTAATTTAATTATTATTTTTAAGATTTTATTTATTTATTTATTTGAGAGAGAGCACAAGAGCACAAATGGGGTAGAGGGGCAGAGGGAGAAACTGACTTCCCACTGAGCAGGGAGCCCAATGCAGGGCTTGATCCCAGGACGCCGAGATCATGATCTGAGCCAAAGGCAGATGCTTAACTGACTGACCCACCCAGGTGCCACCTCCCCACCTTTTTTTAATGTGTTTTTATTTAGATGGCAGGTCTTTGGATGAATGATATTCCTTCATCTCAATTTTCCAAAATTTAACCATTCTTCTTTTTGTGGCTACTCTGATATCATATTTTTTTCTTTTAAGTTTTAATTTAAATTCCAGTTAGTTAACATATAGTATACATTAGTTTTAGGTGTAGGATTTACTGATTGATCTCTTCCATACAGTACCCAGTGCTCACAACAAGTGTACTCCTTAACCCCCATCACCTCTTCAACCCATCCCCTACCCCTACCCCCTCCGCATATATTTTTCTGGGTTTGGTATCTGCTTTGTAGGTTCTTCCTTATCTGTCCATTTTAGTTTGTTTTCTTAGTCCTGTTCTTTGCTTTCTGGATTCTCTACTTCTGCACAGTATCACGCATTATTATTACAGTTTCTCATATGAGAAGCACTGGGGGAAGAAAGAGCTCAGAGTAAGACCCGGTCATCACAGAAGGTGTTGTGGAATACATGGTATTTGACTTAGTTGCTTAAGAACGTGGTAAAAGGGGATCATAAAGTTTCTGGTGTGAAATTGAAGTAATGCTTGTGTAAAATTCTCTTGTTCTATTGTCTGTTCCAGCTTGCTCTTCATAAAGGAAATATTTTCCTCTAAAGAAAACTAGTTAGTTTTCATGTTAGTGCCTCAAGTCTAAATGAAGTCCATTTTAAAGAGCTATAGAAGAAAAGATGCTTGGCTCATTCCTTACATTAAAATGTGCTCATTTGAATTCAATAAAGTATCACACTGAACAATTCTGTGACTCTTTAGTCCTCTGGCTTTTCAAACAAGAATTCTTGTGATGGGCGAGTAGCTGCTTCCATTTGGAGAGAAAAGTGCACTTTATTCTCCAGTCTTATATTCAAATGAGGGGCTGAAAAAGGAAATGACACAACTTTTCAAAATAAAAGGTTTAACTTTAAACACAATTTCCGAAGTATTAATATTTTAACAGAATTCTTTTGCATCACACACACACACACACACACACACACACACGGGGTAAACATTTTAAAAGGAGATTTAGGGGCACCTGGGTGGCTCAATCATTTAAGCATCTGACTCCTGGTCTCAGTTCAGGTCCTGATCTCAGGGTCATGAGATGGAGTCCTGCTTAAGATTCTCTCTGCCTCTGCCCTTCCGGCCCCCACTAGTACACACGCTCTTTCTCTCTCTAAAAAAATTGTTTTAAAATAAAATAAAATAAAATAAAATGAGATCTAAATATGTTTCAACAAAAGTGAGAACAGAAGATAAAAGTCATCTCGGGAGGGTGTGGATTTGGATGGATTCCCCAAAGGAGACAGGTGGTGAAGCATTTGGATGACTCTGCAATTTTGTGGAACATTTTTATATTTGCAAAGTGCTTTAAAATAACTCCTCTTGACAAGCATGTAAGCCAGATAACCATTATCATCTCAATTTTTTCAAAATATGAAACAGAGATCGGTGAAGCAATCTGCCCTCTTCCAAGAGAAAATGGCGTGTGGTAGCAGATTAGAAATCACTGAGCCTGAAATTCTATTTTGCAGTGTGAGCCAGTGCCCAGGACGACCCGTTGGATGAGTGTGGCTGGGCGGTTGCCAAATCTCAACAGACAAAGCAGCACACAATGTGATAGCTCATCCAGATGATTTAGGTCAGAATCTCCCCGTGACCCTGGAATCTCAAAAAAAAAAAAAAAAAAAAAATGTAACCTGAATGATCGCTCCAGCTCAGGACTTTACAGTTAGCTTTCCTGAGGTTGGACCACCAAGACACAAGTGCTCGGCAAGGCAAGGAAGAAGTTTCTCTCGAATTCGATTGGGCTGAGATAAGTCACAAGAGGGATGGGGATGGTGCCGAGAGGGAGGCACTGACTACACAAACAGGTGAGTCAGAAATGTTTCCTGTGTCTTCAGTTAGGACACTTCCCCTCACAGTACAACCATCTTTATTTTACTCTTGGCTGCCTCTAGGGCATGCTGGGGAACATCTGTCCTCTCTCTGAATATAACCGGAAATGTTATTTAATGTTTGTATTTTAAATAATTTAATACTAACGTCTACTATTCCACGCCATATTAAAATCATTGCTCCCAGGGACCCTTCGGGGTTCTGACATGCTCCACGGGGGCCCAGCTGTGGAGGCCCTCACAGAGGCAGAGGCACGAGCCCAAGTGCTAGGTATTGCTCAACGTCAGTGCAAATTAAAGAGAAACAAAGCAGCTTGTTTTGCCTCTTCAGCCTCTCTCGAACCAAAACACAGGAGGACCTGAGCCAGCAGAGCAAAGCCACCGGCAAATGACTCACTGGAAATCTTGAATGTTTGCTAAGTAAGGTCTTCTGCTGCATTCCCAGATCAAAGAGCCTGGGCCCTCCTTCCGCTGCCGGGCCTGACTCACACAGGAGAGGGCTGAAGGCCTGTTGCCCCTGCTGTCTGCCTCAGGAGACTCACCCCCCAGCTCTGGGGAGACACTTGCTTGGTGGTGGGATCCTTTGCTTTTGGGTTCTCAAAATTATTTTTGCACTTTTGTTTGTTTTTCTGTTTGTTTGCTTAATGGTTATATAATAGGGGCTCCATCTCAAACTTTTGGAAGGAACTGAAGATTTTTTTTTTTTACAGCAGCTGGAAAGTCTTCACCCGTGATCGTGTTATTGCAACCTGTTAGCACCTCTGTCATTTCTCACACCAAGGTTTCTCATCCTCGGTACTATTGACATTTTGGGTGGTTTCACTCACTGTCGTGTGTTTGCAGGGGCCACCCAGAGCATTGTAGGATATTCAGCAGCACCGCTGGCCTCTCGTGCTAGGTGCCAGTAGCATTCCACTCCCACCTCCAGACACTATCAAGTGTTATTGGAGGTGGGGGGGTCAAAATTGCCCCCATTAAAAACAACTGTTTCAGATGGCATATTTTTGCAAAGCAAGAAGTCGATTTGAGATTTATACAGGGAAACACTTTAGGAAATTCCTTACAGAGAACTCAGTCCATGCTTTTCATTTCACTAGGAGGAAGGCTCAGAGAAGTGACTTGTGCAAAGTCACCTCATCGGATGGGTTAGTGGGTCAGATCCCCTTAGCTTCTGATCTACTTATTTTTCTACTCTTCTGTTTGTGTGACTTTTGTATTCTTCCTTGAGTATGGTACACAGTCAACACTGGCTTTGTGGCTCTCGAATTCCCACCCAGGGATCATTCCCAGCATGAGGCTTGATTCTTCATGGCTCTTCATACTTGTCCCCGGCAGACAATGACAGGCTGCATGGGTGATGACAGATTCTGTTCTACTTAGGAAACCTAGCTTTCTTAACTTTGTGTCCTTCTGCTAAAGAACATGCAAGAAATGCCCAAATGTTCTTGTGTTTCAAAACTTGGTATCCCCCCCTCCCTTTTTTTTCTGTTCCTTGTTAGTTTTCTATCTTCCTAGGGCAATAATCCAGTGATTTAGGGTACATATTCTTCCCTTTGTTCTGGCCCATTAATCTAAATATGAGCCCTAAATTTCTCTCCTGGAAAGCCCCTGCTTCCATTCAAATTCAAACCCCCATCATCTCCCATCTGGACTAAGGGAAAAGTCTCCTTGCTTCTACTCTTGTTCTGCTACAATCCATAATCCATTCTTCACAGATCTTTTTTTTTTTTTTTTTTTATGTAAATCAGACTATGTCACTGCTCTGCTTAAAATCCTCCCATGGCTTTCTCTTACATTTAGAACACAAATTCCATGCCCTGGCCCACAAGGCCTCATGTCTTGCCAGCTCCCCACCCCCTCTGCTCTAACTACACTGGCCTTGTGGTTGTTCTCAGACATTCCAAACGCTGCCCACCTCGGGGGCTCTGTGCTTGCCCTTTCCTCTGCCTGGAATGCTCCTCGCCCATGCTCCTGTGACTGCCTCCTTATCATTCATGCTTCATCTCCAAAAGTCAATTCTTCAGAGAGGTTTCCACCTAATTAATATCCTCACCCCTGCTTGTACCGTGGTCACTCTGGGCCATATTATCTAGTTTCGTGGCCTTCCTGGAATTTATTGTTATATCTTAATTTGAATAATCCTATTTATTACTACCTCTCTTTTCCCTATTCCCCACCACAATGTGTCAGTCTTCTTCACTACTGGATCCTTATTCCCAAGACCCAACAGAGAGTAGCTAGGTGCTCAATAAATATTTTTGAATAAATGAATGAGTGATAAACCTATAGCACACTTACTTATGCAAATAGAATTGGAGATCCTTGGTATCCTTTTCTAATAACCATTACCCTTCCATTCAAATTCATCCTTCACTTCCTGCCCCATTTTCCTTGTGCTACATAATACAGCAGTCATAGCCAAAGCCCTAAAGTGCTCACTTGGTGACTTCAATTTAATAACCCATGACCTATCTGACTCGAAGTTAGTCACTTAGACTTCATAAAATTTCCCAATGATACGAGATGTCACCAAGAGTCTTGCCTTTTTTTTTTTTTTTTTAACCTTAGTCATGCATTCATTTACCTGAATAACATCATCTAGCAGTTAGGCCCAAAGCCAAAAGAACCCAGGAAAACAGAGTTACTTAGCAAACTTCCCTTATTCACTTGGGATTACTGCTACCATTTCCCGCCTCCGGATGTTGTACAAACAAATAAGATGTTATCTGTGGAGCATTTTCATCTTAATAAGAAAGATTTGTACACATGAAAAGGAAGCTATTGATTTTCTGACTTTCCAATGTGTCATTTATATGCCTTTTACTAATAATTGTATTTAAAAAGGTCAACTTTTGTGCATTCCTCATAAGTCAAGGGAAATCTAGCTGCTTAAGGCATTTACCCAAGACATTCCAATTTAGAATTCAAGAATGTTTAGGAATAAGAAGCAAATTTCAGGCATTTCTGCATCTTCTACTCTGTAGACTCCAACCGTTGTCATAGACCATAGAATATCCAAGAGTAAGGAAGCCTCTTATAAATCACCTGATCTAACCTCTTGACTTAATTTATTTACTTTTTTTAGATTTTATTTATATATTTGACAAAGAGAGAGAGAGCACAAGAGTCGGGGGAGCAGCAGGCAGAGGAAGAGGGAAAAGCAGGCTCTGGGCTGAGCAGGGAGCCTGATGATGTGGGACTCCATCCCAAGACCCTGGGATCAACACCTGAGCCTAAGGCAGACACTTTACAGACTGAGCCACGTAGGTGCCCTAACCTCTTTATTTTATAGATGAGAAAGCAAAACCCATAATATTATGTACCAGATTCCTTCAGTCTTTTAAGTAGTCAATGCCAGCCTAATGCCATCTTCCCCTCCTTTCACTCCAGAGATAGTTCTGGGATAGAACCCATTGCTTCTCATGTGTCATTATTTTATTATTGTCCTTTCACTTCCAAAGGTCAGGCTGCAAACCAGGAAGGGGAAGTAAAATGCTAACATTGATATCTCACCAAGAAGAAGCACATAATTTTGTCCTACTATTTCCAGGTTTTGGTCTTTTAGTGAGAAATAACCACTCTAGTTAAAGGTATGCAAGTATGCATCTGGAAAGAATTCAGGTCAGCATGGTCAATATTTCCAACCCTTGGCTAACCTGAAACGCTCTCTGGAATGCTCAGCAAGCTGGAACAACACTGGATGCAGAAGTAAGTAGTGGGGGACAAAAATTTAAGGAAAAAAATATGTTAACTTGAAAAGTATTTTTGGCTGGAAAGAGCTGCTTTTAATTATTCAGCAATTGAATGAGCAGTAAGGGAGCATAGCCGAGAAATAAAAGACAACACCCGGTACAATGAAACCAGTCACTTCCTTGCACGGAAAAAAAAAAAAAGACAAGAAAAAAGAAAAAGAAAAAGAAAAGAGAAAGAAAGAAGAAAGAAAGAAAGAAAGAAAGAAAGAAAGAAGAAGAAAGAAGGAAGAAAGAAAGAAGAAAGAGAAGAAAGAAAGAAAGAAAGAAAGAAAGAAAGAAAGAAAGAAAGAAAGAAAGAAAGAAAGAATAGGAACTAGTGTTTATAAAATACCAAGACTTTAAGGAATTAAAAGTCAAGAGTGTGTGTGCTGTGGATCATGAAAAACTATCAAGTTAGGTTATTTCCTACCCTTTTTGAGAATGCAGAGCAGTTGCAAATAAAAATTTTTAAAGCACTTCCATTTGTAGAAGTTAAATTCAGTTAACTCCAAAATGGAATTCGTTTCTAGATAGCTGTAGGAATAGACCAGTACTTCAACACACACACACACAGAGGAAGGATAAATTGAGATGGCTCCATATAGAATTGCTACCATGATTTCCAATCATTATGTGTCTAGGGCCGCAGAAACCCAATTACCCTGTAAGAGAAAATCTAGATGAAAGTAACCAGAGTAGTTGCTATATGTTGAATCAGCTACTTCTCACCTGTTAATACAGAAGAGATAAATTTAAAATAAGCCTTTAAAATGTCAAGCTGGGGGGAAAATGTATCAGCGAAAGGATGGGCAGGCTCTGATAAAATATGAGCACACTATCGTGGTGTAAATTCTACTTTCTCTTCTATTTCATGCTTCATTTTATTCCTTTTCTTGTCTTTTTCTTTTTCTTTTCCTTTTTTTTTTTTTTTTTGCCCTTCTAAAATCTAGCAATAGAGAAGACTAGAGAATCCATAGCTGGGCTATTTCATAAATAAATGGTTTTCTTTTGTAATAGTCGATGTTACATGAAATGTTTAACTCTACATTCAGTTTTCTTCATCCTGGGGTAGTCAAAATAGCCAAACAAAACAAAAAAACAATAGCATGGCAACTAATATGTGAATATGCTTTATATCTTGGAACACTATACTTCTATTTTAAAACATGAAGAATTGAATCCTAAAAAACACATTCTATGCAATGCTAAGAATTATGTGTATATGTATATATATTTAATACTTAAGTTTTTAATTTTTTAAAAAAGATTTTATTTATTTACTTCACAGAGCAAGAGAGAAGGAGGAGTGGCAGGCAGAGGGACAGGGAGTGGCAGGCTCCTGGCTGAACCGGGAACCCATGGGGAGCTCCATCCCAGAACCTGAGCTAAAAGCAGTCGCTTAACTGACTGGGCCACCCAGGCACCCCCTTAATACTTAAATTTTAAAATGAATCTTCATCACATATAAAAAGTAAAGAATTGAGTTTTGCTGACACGAATCTTTTTCTAATATGATACAGAGAACAACTATATATGTCAGAACAGAAATAATCACAATATGCTAGAATCTGGTTGTTATACCTTGGTACAAGCAACATAGCTGGTTATTGGTTGGTTTCACCAACATTAAGGGATTTAGTGTAACCATCACTGTGCCCTTACCAGGCCCAAGCTCAAAGTATTTCCCCTCATCCCCTCTTCAGCTCTTTTGTTGCAGATAACAGCCACATCTTAAGGCACTCAGCACCCACAAGAGAACTTGAGCAGATTGGCTCCAGGACCCGTTGTACTATTATTGTAGCAAACTACTACCAATTAAATGGCTTGATTTAACACAAATATGTTATCTTACAGTTCTAGAAGTCACAAGTCGGAAGTCAATCTCACTGGGCTAAAATAAATTGTCAACAGGACTGCATTTCTTCTGTAGCCTCCAATTTTTAGAGATCACTTACTGCATTCTTTAGCTCATGGCCCCTTCCTCTATATCAATCCAGAAGCAATGTAGCATCTTTGAGCCTCTCTGAGTCTTTAAATTTGACTCTGACCTCTGTTTTGTTTTGCTTTTGTTTTTTTGTTTTGTTTTGTTTTTCTTTTAAGATTTTATTTATTTATTTGAGAGAGAAATAGCGAGAGAGAGCACAGGCTGGGTGGGGGTGCAGAGGGAGAGGAAGAAGCAGACTCCCTGCCGAGCAGGGAGCCCAATGCAGGGTTGATCCCAGGACTCCGGGATCATGACCCAAGCCAAAGGCAGACACTCAACCAACTGAGCCACCCTGGTGCCCCGTGACCTCTGTATCACTTCTCCTTCTCTGACTTCCCTGTCTCCCTCTTTCCTCTATCAGGATCCCAGATATTCCAGGGTAATCTCTGTATCTCATCTCAAAATCCTTAATCTAGTCCCATCTACAAAGTTCCTTTTGCCACTCAACATATTCATGGTTTCCAGGGATTCGTAAGTGGATATTTTAGGGAGGCCATTATTCTGATACCATGCCCTCCCATTTTTTTTTTCACTCTCTCCATCCACTTCCTAAAACTGGAACTGCTTTCATTTCAAATCCCCAAATTACAAAAGATCTTGCTTCATCTCTGTGTCTGGATATAGGGGGGGGGGGGGGGGGCTAACTGCCCTGCATTCCCTGGTGGAATTCAAGTTAATACTCTGCCTTCATTTAAAATGGAACATGTCTGAACTTACTAAAGAGGAGGCAGCACAATTAAATTCTTTAATGAAATATGCTTTCTGATGATCACTTTTGATGGGATCATATGAGTGTACAACAGAACTCTCAATATACTTCTGAGGAGTAACAGAACCCAAAGGAGGTATTTGTAAATAATGTTACTTCTTTGAAACACTAGCCTCTGGGGATCTTTTGCTCTTTATGAACCACTGTGAAATCTCCCTTCATTCATCGATTCCACAAATATTATTGCCAGCCCACTATCTGCCAGGCACTATGGAAGAACCTAAATATAAAGGTGAACAGAAGAGATATAGTTTCTTCCCTCACAGGGAATATGAACTACAATCTAGTGGAAGAGACACACACCTTACATAAACAAACAAATTAATATATAATTGCAAAGTGTTACAAATGCTCTCCAGGAGATAAAGAGAATTTGGAGCTGAAGATGAAATGCAGGGGGCATGCATAGTCAAACCAGGGAAGATTGCTCTTAGGGGCGTGTGTGGACCCACAGCTGGGAAACAGAGTTTTTAGCATTTAGTTTTTAGTATTTAGAAACTTTAGGAGTAGTAATAAAACTGGCTAAAATTAGCCTGCTTTTTGTCATCATCATACGCTGACAAGTCTAAACAATGTCAGTAATAAATTACTTTTCCCAGAAAAAAAAATTTTCTTGATCTAAGTTCTAAACAGTTGCTACAGTTACTGTTGAGTTTTGATAATATACATGTAAAATGTAAATCAGCACATTTTTATTACCTACCCTTTAACAACACACTGTTTTCAACATGGAAGTTAATTTGAAGAACCACTATACAATCAGCCCCTAATGTACACGGACTCAGTACTATGATCTGAATGTCTGTGTCCCCCCAAAGTCAGTTGATCCCTTCATCCCCAATGTGGTGTCTCTTGGTGTCTCTTGTGGTGTTGCTTGAGGGTGGGTCCCTCACAATGGGCTTCCTGTCTTACTGAGGAAAGACACGAGAGATGACCTGCCCTGCACTGTCTACTCTCTACCATGTGAAGCTACCACAAGAAGATGACCATGTACAAAGTATCAAGTGTGCTCTCCCCAGATATCAGGTCTGCCCGCACCCTGATCTTGGATTTCCCAGCCTCCAGACTGTGGGAATTAAGGTTTATTGCTTAAACCACCCGGTCTATAGTATCCAGTTATACTAACCTGAATTGATTGAGAACTCTCAGTGACCTGTATCTGTTTCTACCTGAGGTTCAAGGAGATGTGGAATAATCTGAGTTAACTTTGGTCTCTATTCAGGGATCTTAACCTTTGGTTCCTTTTGATACCATTCACTCTACGCCATGTGTCACACGGTGATCAAATGCGAAGTGCTCACTTACGTCCATATTGAGGATGGCAAATTGGAGAGAAAAGACTGGTTCTTGAGTTTCTTTCCCATTTCTGGGATAACTGCTGCTAAACTCACATGAAAGTCACAACGCAACTGCGTGGGGAAGGACTGGACATAAACCTCTATCGTGGTCAAGGACATAGAAATGCTGTAATGACAGCTATCTCCCTCTGCGGTGTTTGGCTAAAAAATCAAAGAAGTTAATCCAAATCCTTGTCTGTACCTTGTGCAAATCATCCTCCCAAACCTTTGAAGAGTTGGCTATTTTGGAAGTTTTCTTCATGTGTGATATTTTGGGGAAAGAAAAAAAAAAATGTATTCCTTCTTTTCATCATTTTGAAAAGATTCATTGATGGGAAATGCAGCACAGTGTCAGTATAAGAGTGAAAAGGCTTTTCTGGACACAGTGGAGTGTTCATTTGAAGCTGTACACAGAGGAAAGGCAAATTTTAAAAAGTTAATCCCAACCTTTGAAGTACTCTAAGATCCAAAAGAAAATGTGGACACAAGAAGATCAGTCAAGATTTTGCTTTCAGCTGAGGCTATTTTTCTTTTCTGAATTAGCTTTTTTTCTGGAGTGAGCTTTCGATGAGGTTAATCAGACAAATAGATTTGCAAAGAGACAGAAGTGGCTTTGAACAATGTGTGTGAAACTCCAGGCATTTAAATTTTTTCCTTGAATATCAGCCTACACAAAATGTAAAGATGACTGATATTTATATGACAATGAATATAAGAAAATGGGCATTTACATGGAAAAAAAATCAAATTTTGAAAAAGACCAGCAGCAACAGCAAAATCAAAAGGACAATGTTTGAATGCCGCAATCACTTTTACCAAGAATTGGACACTTGGTCTAAAGCAATGTATCAAATATTGCCCATGTTTGCTACCATTTCATGATTTTGTCTGGCCTTTTGCAGCCGAGATCTTTAGAAGTTTCTACCCAATGACAACAAATTTATGATAAATTTTCTAGTGAAGATACTTTAGTGCAGTGTATTTTTTTTTGAGTGAAGAAAAAATGAGAATTTGAAAGCCACTAGAATCTATTTCCAAAAAGCAATGATATGGCCGATTTTATAATATCTGAATATTACTGTGTGGTAAGATTTTTATTTAATTCTATTAGATCTGAATATTGAAAGATCAATTTTAATGAAGTCATTGACAAATTTGCCAGATTAAGTTTTGAAAACAGAAACTGTGTGATATTATTACACATTATTGTGACAGACAAATATATAGGTGTAAGGTTTTTTTTTTTTCCTTTTAAAAAAATACACATTGATGTAATCCCAAAGTACGAATTTTGATCAATGAGGAAGAGCTCAGCTTTCAAAAGTCAAGACCAAGACATTCTACAAAAAACGAACAGCAAGGGCAAAGACCGTGAATTATGAAATAACAAGGATTGTTTCAGAAATTCAAAAGAGGAAAATGTAGCCAAAGGAAGTGTGTAAAATAGAGTGTCCTGGACTGTGCTTAGAGAAGCAAGCAGAGGCCAGATGCTATCACCCTGCAGGCTACTGCGATGAATTTAAATTTTATTGTAAGCACAAAAGGAAAATACTGAAGTTTCTTAAGCAGAAAAGAGGTATGATCAAATTTATGGTTTTCCAAGATAACTCTGGCTGCCGTGCTAAAAATAGATTGAAGGAGAGCAGAGTGAAAGGTTACTTGAGAAATCTAAATGAAAAGTTGCTGTGGCTTGCATTAAGATGAAAGTAAAAGAGATGACATGGGAAGAATAGATAGGCCTGAGATTTGGCAGATAAGTTGGGGATCTATATTTGGGGCAGAACTGATAGGATTTGCTCACCAAGAGGATGAGAAGAGTGAGTTGGAGAAAGAATCAGGAACTCCCAGATTTCTGGCTTAAACAATGAGTGTATGGTGGTCTCACTGGGGAGATAAGGGGACACTGGTTTAGTGAGGATATTCTTTGTCTTGGGGTTCAAAAGCAACGTTGCAAGAACAAGTATCAGTAAAAATAAAATACAGGGTTACCTGGGTAGCTCAATCATTTATGCAACTACCTTCAGTTTGGTTCATGATCCCAAGGTCCTGGGATCGAGCCCCACATTGGGCTCTCTGCTTGGCAGGAGAGTCTACTTCTCCCTGTCCTCCCAACCCCTGTTGTCTTTTGCTATCTCTCTGTCTCTCTCTCAAATATATAAATAGGATATTTAAAAAATAATAAAAAATAAAATACAAAGTGATACCATCATTAAGATCTATTAAAAACTATATGCCCACACATATATATTTATTGTCATAGAGAAAATGAAGACAAGATCCAGCCCATACTTTCATTTTACATGGTAGCAGGCTGAGGCTGGAAGGGGAAAGACAACTCGCTCACTGAGTCAGAGCCTGTAAAGTCATCTTCAGGTCAGATTCCTTGGCTCTCATACTCCAAATACTTCAACCAGTTTTTTGTTTGGGGGCTTTTTTTTTCATAATCCTTTTTTCTTTATACTCTCATTCAGTTATTAGGTCACGTCTGCTGACAGAGCTTGTGAACTCACTTCTTCCTAAGGGCAGTGTGATGCCACTTCCCCAGTGGACAGTGATGGTTCTTCCTGCCTTCAGATCTTTCAGGCTAGCCAGAGCATGATCCAGAGAAGCACAAGGAATGCCAGCAATCAAGACATTTTCACCCATCAGATCTCCTCTTCTCAAGTCAATACCTCCAAAACCATTCTGAAAGGCTCCTAGGCTCTTTAAGAAGAGTGTCATTATTCAAACAATTCATTCAGACAAATAAATACTGATTCAATGTCTACTGTTCTGAAGACTATGAATGATTCAAAGTGATGATTATTGGTCCTTCCATCGTTTCAATGTGGTTGGAAAGAATAAATAGAGAGGTAAGAATTGGTCAAGGAACAATACTGGTCAGTACAAGATTCAGCATCAAAATAGGTAGCTAATACAGGAAAGGCCATGATATTTCAGAAAAAGCCATTCAAGTGGTTGAGACACATGAAAGATTATGGGGCCATCATAATCCATAGAAATCAAAGAAGAGATTTGTTTTAAGGGAAGAAAAGGAAGGAGGTGCCTGGATGGTGCAGTCAGCTGAGCAACCATCCAACTCTTGGTTTCAGCTCAAGTCATGATCTCAGGGTCATGAGATGGAGCCCTGCAGTGGGCTCCCCATTCAGTATGAAGTCTGCTTGAGATTCTCTCTCCCTCTGCCCCTTCCCTTGCTCTCTCTCTCTCTCTCAAATAAATAAATAAATCTTAAAAAAAGAAAAGAAAAAGGAAAAGAAGAAGAAGTAAAGGAAGGCAGATGCAAATTTTAACTGAGAGAAACCAATCCAGCTCAGGGCCTGGCCACGCCCCAAAAAGAGTCAGAAGTTTCCATGAAGAACTGTGGTATTAGAGACTGGACTTCCTGGAGGTAGAACAGCTCAGCTGAGATTAACTGATCACTATACTCATAGTGATTCAAGTAAGCCCCACCACAAGCCCATGAGGAGGTGGTATCCTAGCTCCATTTTACAGATTAAGAAATGGAGGCCCAGAGTGGGTATGTGACCTGCCTCAGCCACACAACCAGTGCAGCAGAGTGCTGGGTTGCAAACCCAGATGGTTGGGTTAAGAGAGCCTGTGCTCTTAACCACTGCAGCATGTGGCTTCTCACGTGCGTGCTGGTGGTTTGGAGCACTCAAAGGGAGGAGGGGCACCAAAACGACCAAGATGAAGCCTGGAAATAGTGAGCAAGCATAAGAATAAATGAGTAGCCACGAGTCACAGCAGAGACAGCGTCAGATCGCAAGGACAGAAAAGGGCTCCAAGGGCCAGCCTCCACACAGTCGGCAAGGGGATGACCATTGAGAACAGGCTCTGGAAAGAACTAGCTCCTGGCTTGGAGAGGGAGTGGGATTAAAAGAAAACAAAAGTTACAGGGTGAGCCCAGCCAATGATCAGCCTCCCTAGAGGTAAATTCCTGGCAGAAAGCTGGTCTGGCTGTCCATGCCTTCGCTACTGGCCAGCTGCTTTTGTCCTTGCCTCTTAAGAAGAATCATGGCAGCCTCTGAATAGAAGATAAATGCGATAAAACTTTATCGTGGAGATCGAGCCTGAAATGCTTCATGCACACTCTGAACCTCATCTTCTTTTCTCCTTCCCGAGGTAAAGAAATTGTTTTAAAAGTATAAAGAAGCATGGCCAACGACATATGTCATATGCTAGGATGCTGAAATTCAGGATGAGGGTCTGGAATTTAATCTTGGAGGTCAGAGGGAGCCACCGAAGCTTCTTGAGGCAGGAAGAGGACACAAGTGGCATAGAAGGATCCTCACGTGACTGTGGTTTATAGTTTGGATTAGAGGAAAAAAAGAAAGGTGACAAGTGGAAAAGTTTAAATGCAGCCGAAGACATGTAACCAGGTAGCAAGAGGATTCGAGAAGGCAGTTAAGTTAAAACAAAGACAAGAAATGTGAGCTTCCAGGAGAAATCCCGGCTTCTAAGGGTGACTTCTAGCAACCCTTGCAGAGCTTCTTACTGCAGTGCTAACAGTTTAGAAAGTATTTTTGCAGCACACTCAACAACATCCTGAAAAAAATGAGTCCCTGTGAATAGAGGTGAACCGTGTAATTTTAGGTAGACTCATAGTTTCCCTTAAAAACATTCTTTCATCCATGATAAATATAGCTTTAAGCAGTATCCCACATGATTCATGTGGCTGTAACACACCCAACTAGTTTTTCTTTCTAAGAGACCCATGAATCAATTGCCTTTGTCTAAGAATTGGGACAATTTGCGAGGATCAGCTTAACAGATAATAGATACACACCTGAAGCAAGAGTAATGTTGCTGAAAATAAACCGTTTCTACTCTGGTATATATACATATAAAAAATTAAATAATCTTCTTTCATCAAATCGTTTAATACTCCCAATTCTTTGTAACAGGCTATCTGCTCCATTATTTGTCCTTAGTCTTTTTTCTTAACCACTATTTTCAAAGATATTTTTTAAGCACTTAGGATGAAAATCTAAGAGTAGCTTTGTTTGTTTGTTTATTTATCTGATGGAGTCCAATGTGGGGTTTGAACCCATGACCCTAAAATCAAGAATCAGATGATTAACTGACAGAGCCACCCAGGGACCTCCTCTAAAAGTAGCTTTAAAAATATCTTTACTAGGGACACCTGGGTGGCTCAGTGGTTGAGCATCTGCCTTTGGCTCAGGTCGTGATCCCAGGGTCCTGGGATCGAGTCCTGCATCAGGCTTACTGGGCTTACTGCAGGGAGCCTGCTCCTTCCTCTGCCAGTGTCTCTCCCTCTCTGTCTGTGTCTCTCATGAATAAATAAATAAAATTTAAAAAATATATATCTTTACAATCCTGTCACTCGGCTTCTCGGTTCCTTCATCAGTAAAGTAGGAAATTGGACTGGACATCCTCCCAGCAACTAAATCAATATGATTCTGTTAATATTTTCATGCATATTTTTCTGGTGATGCTCTTTAAAACATCTGGGATTTTTTTCTATATACGCCAAAATAATATACAGACTCAGATATTAAACACAAATTTAAGAAATTCCATAACCGACATCCGTTAGCTATTATCCAATCGATCATAATTATTTTGTGGCTATAATCTATTAGTGACTTGCTTATCAGTTCTTGATTGAATGGAGAGTTTTTCCAGAATGTTCATAAATATAACAATTTGGATCCTATCAAAGAGCTTTCCTTGGTGGAGCCCTTTTAATAATGTCGTTTGGCACCACCCTCCATATCCCCACACCTTTCCTGTGAACTGCTGTCCAGCCAGATGATTAAAGGGATGGACCCTGATGTCATCCTTCTGTTTCATGGCCCTGCCCCATGACCACGGTCTATTGGGACAGGGGAAGGCAAATGACTCCAGAATTTGGAATTGGAAGAGAGAGAAAGAGAGAAAGCTTTGTCTTTCTAGTAGCTGGAGTGGAAATCTAACATTGGTAATTCTCGGCAATTGTATTTTTCCATTTGTTCATAGAAAAATAGAAAAAGCTAGTCCACAGAGAGGGGGGTGGTGGGAAACCTGAAATAAGACAAATGGAGGAACAGAGGTGTTCAAGTCTCAAGTCCAATTTGTTCCTGAGACTGAGTGGTTTCTATTTCAGATTTGTCGAGTGTCCGGGACCCTTGTTATAAATGCTCCTGGTCTGCATCACCTACCTCACATGTTCGCCTCTGCAGCGCAAAAGCTGTTGTACAACAAGCAGTGCAAGGCTGCCTGGCCGGGCTCTCCCCAGCCTCAGTGCAGGGAGTCCCAGCTCTGGTGGTCACTGAGAGACCGTCTCTGATAGAGCATGTTCAGGACAAAAATAAGGGAAGCAGTCATCTTGGCTTGAAGTAATAGCTCACACCAGCAGACTGCCAGGTCATCCCCTCTTCGTCTTCGAGTTTACCTCCCAGTCTCTGGAGTAGGGTTGTCTGGAGCAAAGTAAATGGTGCAACTGCCCAAAGGTTCTTGTAGAATGAAGGCTCTCTCGGGTCCCTCGATGTCTCAAGCCTATTTCAAGTCACACATCATGAACCGTGAGGGTTCTCTTCATGGTGCACTTCATGGTGAGGTGCTCAGCTTCCTACAGGCAAGGAGAGGGGGGGTGGCAACTGGGCTGGTACTAGAAGTTATCCCACAAGCATCCCCCTCCAGGTGAGGGACAAAGTAGGCCTTTCTATAGAATGTGGCTTCCTCCTACAGAGCATAGTGTACCCCTCCCTCCTCACCCCTACTCCCACGTGAATGCAGGTTTAAGGCATGAGCCAGTTTGTCACAATAACAGGGTCCTCTCTGCCAAGTAACCCAAGCCCAGACCGGTAGGCTGACTCCCATTAGAAATTCAAAGTCATAAGGTCATTAAAAATAGCTTGCTTTCCTTTTTCCTTCTTAGGTATTCCTCAGACTCTCAAAAAACTCAGGCTCATCAGCAAGCTCTAACAAGACCACATTTGCATTTTGTCTTTCTGAAGATTCATTTGAATCTGTCCAAGGATATTAAAATACAGTACAGTCCTCTTTTTAAAGTCTCATCATAGTCTATGGCCCCAGATCACCACGGCTCCTGAGAGTCTGTCTCATCCAACCTCGTCTTTTTTTTTTTTTTTTTTTTTCCACAGAGTCATGGCCAGAGCCTCAAGATGACTCGGCTTTAAGTCTGGTAAGGCATTTTTAATAAAAACTTCTGCTTCTGTTGGAAGACTAGGGAATGCAGACCAATCCTCTCATAAATGATGACTAGGAAAGCCGGATGAAATCTTCAGAGACAAAAAAGTCTTGAAAGCATCGCAGGACCAACAGGATAACAACGATTAACCAGTCCCAGATATAGAAGGGATGGGAATCCAGATAGATAAGCTTGGTACTATAGCCATTTTTGGATTGGAGTTATTTGCCAGTTGGAAAAAAGATGGCCAAGAAACTGAGCCATACTTTTGATGCCTTTACAGAGCTGGGAGGAAAAACATCATCAGTGTCCAGTGTCTTGCTTGCAAGATAGGAATTCCATAAACTGTCCCTCACTTTGGACTGGTAGCTCCAAGAACTGCACCCTAGAAGTTAGAATAAGCCAGAGATAAACTCTTCCCTTTAGGAACTACAGATATACTGAGTGGCCTGGAACATATCAAATCTGGAACTTGGATAAATTTTGCTCTGAAGTATTAATGTCCCAAGCACTTGGCTAAAGAAATTAAATATTATCTTTGGTGGACCAAACATCATTCTGGGCTTCAAATTATTTGTGCACTTTGTGTTTGAAAAAATATTTGCTGGGATGCCTGGGTGGCTCAGCAGTTGAGCATCTGCCTTTGGCTCAGGTCATGATCCTGGGTTCCTGGGATTGAGTCCCACATCAGGCTCCTTGTGGGGAGCTCCTCTGCCTACGTCTCTGCCTCTCTCTGTGTGTCTCTCATGAATAAATAAATAAAATCTTTAAAAAAAAAAAAAGAAAAAACATTTGCCAAAAACTATGTGTTGCACACAACGAAAGGTTGGGCACTTATGGAAACTAGATGCCATGAATGTAATCCACAGGCAACAAAAATAGGCTGCAGAGGATCCAGATATTGGGATTTTAAAATACAGGTAGGAACTGTGTTTGCCAGGTTTCATGAGATAAAAGTCAAACTTTAAAATTTTGGCAGAAAATAGGAAACAAGTGGCAAATTCAATATCTTAGAAATGAAAATTTTGATACTTGGAATCAAGAAGTCAATCAACAGGAGTGCCTGGGTGGCTCAGTCAATTAAGCTTCCGACCCTTGGGCACAGGTGATGGTCTCAGGGTCATGGATCAAGTCCTGCAACAGGCTCCAGGTTGGGCATGGAGACTGCTGAAGAGATTCTTTCTCCCCCTCTCCCTTTGCCCCGCCCTGGCTTGTGCACTCACTTCACTCACTTGCACATTCTGTCTCTTTTAAAAAAAATAAAAAAATAAAAAAGGAAGTTAATCAACAGACTTAAGCGATACTAGACATAGCTGAAAAAAGAATTAGTGATTTAATCCAGAATGAAACACAAAGATATAAGGATGAAAAAGACAAAAGAGGAAGTGAGAAGCATAGAGAATGCATCAAGAAGATCTCATGCATTTCACTGGGATCTCAGAAGGACAGATGACAGAGCAGAGACGTAATTTGAAGATGAAATACAGCACTTCTCACACTGTACTCTTGAAATACTTACAGCAAGATGATTCTTAAAAATGAAGGAAGACACATCAGGTGTGGTCAGTCGCATATCCTGGCGGCCTCCACTTACACAGCTTCATTCCCATCTGGTGTTGCATCCTTGCTCTGCGCAGGACCAACTGTCCCTGCTGTGCCCTTTACCATCTACTACAGGATCACTCAGCCCAGCAGATTTCTTCCATGACTGTGCAGTGCTTGGCCACATAAAATATTCCGCTGCTCTTATGCTTCTCTGGCCTTTGAAGAAACTCTTTATCCCCACTACATGGGGATCCTGTAGAAATTCTGACTTCTGCCTGGCTCCCCACACCGATATTGTTGACCTCTCTGACCTTCTTTCCCCAAAACCTGTGATGGGGAGAAATGGGGAAGTGATTCTCGTCTCCCTACCCTCAGAACCTTGGCCAGACCCCTTATCAAAGGCTCCAAGTCTTGACGCTCTCCCACTTCCCTCCTCTCTCCTGGAAATTCTTCTCTACTTGCCAAGCGGAAAACTGGTTTAATCTGGTACGTTTATTCTAAATTTTCTCTCTTTTGCCCAGACTAGTGGATTTGCCATTCAAAGGGCAAACATTTGATTCTCTGTCTAGTGTTCTTCACTTTTCCCCAGAAATAATGAAAGGCATAGAAAAAAAAAAAAATATATATATATATATAAATCAATTGATCAGAATAAAGGCAAAGAAATAAGAAAATCAACCCAGGAACAAACTTGAATAAATATCTCAAATATTATTCTATAACATATGAAGCCAGCAGTCTCATCAATGCAGATAGATAGATAGATAAATATAGACGTAGGTATAGATATAAATATAGATGATATACACAGACAAAAATATGTTAAAACTGCTCTGGTAAACCTGTGCAAATTTTTTTTATCAGGATTTAATTTATTTATTCATGAGAGATACAGAGAGAGAGGCAGAGACACAGGCAGAGGGAGAAGCAAGCTCCATGCAGGGAGCCCCATGTGGGACTTGATCCCAGGATCCTGGGATCACAACCTGAGCTGAAGGCAGATGCTCAAACGCTGAGCCACCAGGTGCCCCAAACCTGTGCAAATTCTATAATTTTTGGCCTTGTCCAGTGTTCAAACTTCTCAACGGTCTTTTATAAGTTCACCAAAATAGTAGGGAGTGATTCCTCAATGATTTATGTAAGCCTGTGAGAAATCTACCATGTAAAAGTGCCAGAGTTCATTGGAAGCCCAGTTTACAGGCCTACCTATTTCAGGAATCCAGGAAGTGTAGGAGGTAATGTGGACTCCCTGAAAAAAGGAGGGGGGGGGGAGTGGAGAGAAGGGCCTTAGGGCTTAGAGCCAAGTCTTGGACACTGAGATTCAGAAACTTTGGAAGGCTAAATGGACTGCTCTAAATTCTAGGAGGGGTGAGGGGAGATGCATCCTAATAAATAGGGAATTTGAAAAGCAAGGGGCCCTTCTCAGGTCTCAGAGCACACGTTCAAGAACTATTCGGAGGGGTGGGCACCACGAGGCCATATCTGGGGGCGCCCAGTGCCACCGTCACTTAGTGCCAAGCTTAGAGAGGAAAAGTAGGGAACCTGGAGCTCAGAGGGCCCTCCTTTATGCAGCAGAAACAGCACAGGGAGGGCAGCCCGATAGCAGTGCCCACGGGAATGACAACAAGGTCCCCCACACCAAGGGAGGGACAGATCAGCAAGAGCAGCGGTGGTCGTGGGGTCGGGCAGCAGGCAGAGTCTGCAGGAGCACCGCGGGGGCACTGGCGACCACCACAGAAAGGGGCCAGCAAAGGCAGGAGGAGGGTGAGTCACTCAGGGCCCGCAGGAGGCCAATGCGGGAGGAGGACACACCAAAGAGGCCCCGCTTTTGGTGGTAAACATCCCTTAGATGAGCAGCCAAGCCAGGAAGGAGCAGACGATCCCCCTCTGATTGCACAGAGGATTCCTGGGCCTCACCACAAAGCTGCTGCACCAGAATATCTGAGAAGAGAGTCGAGGAATCTGAATTTTAAACAAATTCTTTGGGTGCTCTTTGAACAGGACTTGCCTGTTGATCTGAGCAACTGGGACTCCTGCCCCGGACCGTAACTTTTAGGGAAACTTTTTCCAGCCATGCCTCCTCACAGGGCAAGGTGTCCTAGGGATCAAGGGAACCTGCCTAGCAGCATCCGTGCCCACCCATACACAGCACCCCTCCCACCCCACCCAGACTGTGCTCCTGGCACCCAAGACCCTACATCCCATGCCCAAATAACACTGGACCAATTCCAGGGCCTGATGGACCTCTCCCCCCCGCCCCCCCATCTGTTCTCCCGTAGTGGCTAAACCTGTGTGGTGTACACAACTCTAGAAGCAAGTGTTTGCCAAGGAGCTTGGTGGGCCATGGGGCTTGGACCTGCCTGCTGGGCTGACCACCTGTGCCCTCCAAGTCTCTCTCACTGGGGCCAGAGCAGGTGTGGGGGAAAAGGGGCCCCCCCTCTTTCTTTCCCTCCATCCACACTTCAGCCCTGTGTCCCCAGACATTAGGGACATCTACTGGCCTAGACCAGACACTTACTCATTATTTTTGGCTCTTTTTGGGAGTCATAGGAGTTTTGTTTAGTTTATTTTTTGTTTTTGTTTTGTCTTGCTTTACTTTGTTTTCAAGAAACTGAGAGGGAATGAAAGCCCTTTGAGTCCAAATGCCAATTAGAAAATGAATGGATGCTAGAATTTAATCCTGCTGTGACTTAACCAGCTCTTGATTTTTTTTTTTCCCTTGGCAGGTGAAGCCTTGAAGAACAAGCGTTCCTATTCAGCGGCATCTGAAAACTTGGAATTCATTCAGTTAAAGTAGTATCTGCTGAACATTTATTTGTTCTGTGTTGCCCATTGTCCTAGACAGTGAGTCTCAATAGGGCGTGAGCCAGGCCATTGGATAATTCAAGTTGTATACATGGGATGCAAATGGGACAGCTGTGTATGGGAGTATGTTCTTTTAAGGGCTAAAGGGAGTGCCCCAGACATGCTAGAGCAAGTCAGTGCGTCTTCAAAGAGACCCCTTCCTTGGATCCTCAGGGTTGCCACCACACACTCACACAGCCCTCCTAAATGAGATCCCTGTGCTTTCAAGTTTCAGGAACAAGCAAGATCAGCGAACGAGACTTTGTGTCTCAACACATATCTGGTCTCTGCTTTTAAGGATTGTTTTTGCTTGGGATTTTTTGTTTTTTTGTTTTTGTTTTTGTTTTGCTTTGCTTTGCTTTGCTTTGCTTTTCAGGCACATTTTCAGGTGTTTTTTTCTTTCCTTCAGTGATGACCCATCCATTTAGCCTCTTCACACAGGACAAGCTCTGCATCTGACACTCACCAATGGACTTTGATAGACTGAGTGTGCTTGGTTGTTCCTTTCTGGGTGGAATATTGAGCAATAAAACTTGGGAAGAGATTCAATTATTCACACTGTTGGTAAAGACAGACATACATCTTGCCCTAAATTTACCGTAACATGAGCCTAAGACATGGGACTCCATACGGGCACCTACCCTGGGAGTTGTATCTGTTTCACTTTTTTGCCAATGAAGCTGTGCCATAGAGGATAAAAGCAGCAGAAACAGGAAGCAGTGACCAAGGAGTGGGCTGGGAAGTTCCAGCTGCCCTCCTGCCCTAGTTATAGGGAATAGACGTGACTCATTGTTAAGAAGCAAACAGATGTTGACTTGGCTAACAAAATCCCATGCAGTATTTAAGCTCTCAGGGCCCCTGCTTCCTCTTCTGGGAAAAAATAAAACAAGGACAGGTTATTATATTTGGACACCTGGATAGCATTGTTCAATAATGGTATGAAAAAAATAGGCAGATATATATTTTTTTGAATGTGCTATTTTTTATTGACCTTGAAGATCACCTTCCCCTGGAACATAACTATTTAGGGAAGATGAGCTGGACAAGAGAAGCCCCCACAATCCAACAACTTTAGCTGTGCGGATATGTGAGGTCTACCATTTAGAATGAGATGGAATTTTCAGGTATGCACACCAATGAGCAAATTCCAGGCCCCTACCCAAACATAGAAGTCCAGAGGCCCAGCAGTCCAGAGGTTATAATCCTGGCCCTATATTAAATAGCTCCGTGGCCTCAGTTTCCTTATCTGTGAAATGGAGAAGCTTGACTTTCAAGGCTCCTCCCCCTCTATTCTTTTATGGAATTTTAAAGAGTTGAAAATACATACTTATATTGCCCACTGTCTCCATCATCCATCTACCAAAAGAATACATACTTTTATGAGATAGAAAATGTATCTGTTAACAGTTTTCTTTCACTGTAAAAATAAGAAAGTATGTCATGGCTAATACTGGGTCAAAGGCAAGATGTAACATGTAATGGAGTTAAAAACATTTCCTTACTTACCACCTCCCTGGGTGGCTGTAGTCATCCAGTGAGATCACATCCTTGAGAAGTTGATCATGTATTGCACTCTATGGAAATGTTCCCTTCAGAATTCGTATGTTGAAACCAAATCCTGAATGTGATGGTATTGGGAGGTTGGCCTTTGGAAGGAGCTTCGGTCATGAGGGCAGAGCCTTCATGAATGGGATGAGCACCCTCATAAATGAGACCCCTGAGATCCCTTGCCCCATGTGCCATGTGAAGTCATAGTGAAAAGTAGGCTGTCTGTGAACTCTCATCTTGATCTTGGACTTGCCAGTCTCCAGAACTGTGAAAAATTAATTTCTATTGTTTTATAAGCCACTCAGTCCATGCTATTTTGTTACAGCAGCCTTGAGGGAATAAGGCAAAATGTTGATACTATTACTAATAGCAAATATAAATATGCTTACCCAAGAAACATTGGTCAGGCACTTTCTATACATCAGACGTCATGCTGAATATTAAGAAGACATCGACCCTGTTTTCCCAGACTCACAGGAAACTAAAAGAGCACAATAAAATGATGACAATTTTTTTGAAAGATCTTATTTATTTATTTGTGAGACAGACAGCACAAGTGGGGAGGCGAGGGAGAAGCAGGATGGATGAGGATATAGGGATCGAGGTGGGCCTGAGCCGAAGGCAGACGCTTAACCGACTGAGCCACCCAGCTGCCCCAAAATGCTGATAGTTTTTATCCTTAAAACTGTTTTCTACCTTTATGAAAAGTTTGAACCTGAATAAAGGAACAAATTGCCAAAGCTATTTCCTCCCTATTTTCATGCATTACGTATCTTTTTTAAATGTCCCTGCCCCCAACCTGAGGAAAAACATACCTGAGATTCTGCAGAAGCTTAGCTAATTTCAGTGCCAGGTGAAGAAATACGAGAGGCTACAGTCTATTAACTGTTGGCACCAAGTACGGTGGCAAGTACTTAATGGGCTCCCCAGCAGTGACGAGAGACAAATGGATGATAACCTCACCGTAAAGGATAATAGAAGCCTGACCTTGGGCTATGAACAATGTGCTCTGTGGCCTTGTGACTGCAAAGCCCACTGCCCCCCTTTGCACTTTACACTTGGGTGACACGGCTCTTACCCGCTTCTGGGTCCTTGAATGTAACCTGCTGTCTCAGGCCGCTGCATTTTCTCATTCCTGTCCTCTGCCTGGAACAAGTAATCCCCCATCACTCCTTCCTCCTCCCTCCTCCTTCCTCCCTCCTCCCCCTTCCTTCTCTCTCCTGTCTCCCACAGGCGGCTGCTCAGTATTCAAGATGCCACTCCACTCCTCTTCCTGCCCAGGGCCTCCTAATTTCCCTCCCTACTGCCCTCATGCCACCCCCAGCATCCATCCCCCTGTCTCCATGAAGTGCCCTTGCTTACACACCAACCTGTCAGCCCCGTGGTGTCATAGCACTTATCACCATGTACCAGAGAAACTTCTGTATTTTGTTGATTTCTTCCACAAGCACACTGGTTCTAAATGGAGTAGGTTTTGTCCCTCAGGGGCGTTTGACAATATCTGGAGACATTTTTCCTTGTCACAACCTGCCAGGGGGTGGGGGTGGAGAAGAAGGTAGAGCTATTGGCATCTAGTAGGTAGAGCCCAGGGATGCTGCTAATCAGCCTACAATGCACAGGACAGTGCCCACAACAAAGGATTATCCAGCCCCAAATGTCTGTTGTGCAAAGTTTGAGAAACTGTCCTGGACTCTTTAATTCCTTTAAAGCAGGACTTTTTTAGAGGCCTCTTCCCATCAGCTCTAAGCGCAGTGTCCAATGCTCAGCAGGAATCGGTACCAATTGTACAATTAAATGAAATACATCTTGGGGCACCTGGGTGGCTCAGTGGTAGAGCATCTGCCTTTGGCCCAGGGTGTGATCTCGGGGTCCTGGGATCAAGTCCCACATCGGTCTCCCAGCAAGGAGCCTGCTTCTCCCTCTGCCTATGTCTTTGCCTCTCTCTGTGTCTCTCATGAATAAATAAATAAAAATATTTTAAAGAATAAAATTAAATAAAATCCATCTTGAAAATATCATTGAAAAAAGTCTTAACTACAGCTCTCTGAGATAACTAATGATTAATTTGAGTATGTACCACAAGTTAAAGGAATGTCAATACTCAGGATGAAGATAGATGACACCCCTCAGTATTGCCCTGACACTTCCTCCCACCCAGCTCTCTCCACTCTGTCTCCTTTTATACATGTGCACCCTCTCCCCTCTCTACTGTCATGTTTGAATTCCACTGTGAAGTAGGAATTTGCACATAGTGCAATACATTGTTCCACACTTATTATCATAGGCATTTGTTCAGCTTAATTTTAACATTTAAATGGACAGTTGCTGGGTGGGATGCTGGACACTGTAGAAAACAACAACAACAAAAAAACAAGACATGTAAGAAACTAAACCTATCCCAACCCAACCTGGGAAATTTCAGGAGAAGTAGAATAGAGGAAATGCAGTTTTGTTTTCATGAATGCATCAGGGAATGCTTCATGGAGGAGGAGGCCTTTGATTTAGGTGTTCACACATGTTTCATCAAGTGCTTTAAATATGCCACACATTTGTAATCATGTTGTCTCTCCTTATCTGACATCTGACCAGCAGAGTTATAAGTGCTGCCCACAGACAGTGATTCAGAAGTTTTGGCTGGGTGCCACCCTCAGAGCTTGTGATTCAGTAGGTTTGGGGGGAAGTCTGAGACTTTGTATTTCTAGCAGGTTCTCAGATAATGCTGCTGTTGCCACTACCGGCCTTCTGACCATACTTTGAGGACCGCTGCTTTGGGATAATCAGCCAGGTATTTCCTGCCTGAAATTCCCTGAAATTCATTCCCTTGCCTGAAAAGGTACATTCTTCACTTGGCTAAAACAATAAATTCCTAGTGTTTGCAAAGAAAGCAACTTGTAGCTTTCTGCAAGCAGGAGCAGAGAAACACATTCCAAACTATTCCTATAACTAAGGAAGGGCTCAGTTTTCAAAGACAAGTTAATCATTAGAAGCACATCCGTTATACCTGGTGCCCTGAGGGAACATAATTATCTATTGGAAATATATCAGAACTAACACGATATTCTTGAAGATCTTTATAATTAGGATAAAATAGTGTATTTACTTATGTGTTAAATACAGGGCCCTAATATCTAGACTTACACTCATCACAGGCATAATAACATATTTGAAGTGCTGTCACCTTGTACTTGGATCATAGCTTTTGGTTACTTGAATCCGATGCTTCTGAAGTTTAATAATTCCTGGAATGTCCCCCCACCCCCACCCCTTTTCAATCAATCTTCTCTTTCTTTTATGTCCTTTGTCTATGTCATCCTATAATTCTGGTTGGTCTCCTAGGCTGTTTGCTCTCTCTTCTAGTCTCTCATTGGCATGTCTTCAATCATTTCTTTTTTTTTTTTAAGATTTTATTTATTTAGTCATGAGAGACAGAGAGAGAGAGAGAGAGAGAGAGAGAGGCAGAGACACAGGCAGAGGGAGAAGCAGGCTCCATGCAGGGAGCCCGATGTGGGACTCAATCCTGGAACTCCAGGATCACACCCTTGTCCTAAGGCTGGCGCTAAACCATTGAGCCACCCAAGGATCCCCTTCAATCCTTTCTAAGACTTCCTATACCAAGTGAACCATTTTTGTGCATCTTAAAACATTTAGCCTTTGATCTGAAAAAGGATCCCCTTCAATCCTTTCTAAGACTTCCTATACCAAGTGAACCATTTTTGTGCATCTTAAAACATTTAGCCTTTGATCTGAAAATAAATGTTCAAAAAATTGTAATGCTTGTGAATATACGATGCACAACATTAATCTCAGAATAGTTGATGTCTTCATGCTGTATGTCATAGATATGCTAAGTTTAATTTCAAGCAGATTAAATAAACATGGGGGGGATCCCTGGGTGGCTCAGCAGTTTAGCGTCTGCCTTTGGCCCAGGGTGTGATCCTGGAGTCCCGGGATGGAGTCCCACGTCAGGCTCCCGGCATGGGCCTGCTTCTCCCTCCTCCTGTGTCTCTGTCTCTCTCTCTCTCTATGTCTATCATAAATAGGTAAATCTTAAATAAATAAATAAATAAATAAATAAATAAATAAATAAGGAAGTGAATGCTTTGTTTTGTTTTGTACACAGCTTCTTTGTACCTGCTGTTTATTTACTTAGCCATCAGGAATTTATAGGTATGGTTTTCAAGTGATCACAGGGCATTCATATCCGTTCATGATGAGGCCACTCACGCCTACTGAATATTTGGGAAATGTACTCAAATATACATGATAGGACCTCCTACAGAAAGCACAGTGCCCACATCCACACCAGACAAGAATTAATTTCTTTAAGCTTCCTTCACAAAAGGAATCTAGTAGGGGTGCCTGGGTGGCTCAATGGTTCAGTGTCTGCCCACAGGAAGTCTGTTTCTCCCCCTGTCTGTGTCTCTCTGCCTCTCTCTTTGTGTCTCTCATTAATAAATAAAATCATTTTAAAAAAATCTAGTAAAAGGAGGAAATTAAGGTCTTATTGAAGAAACATATCTATAAGGAACATGAGCTAATGAGCAACTCTAAGCTTTCAGAGATTATTTAAACCATATCTAAAATAAAAATGGCACATGAAATAAATTATTGATGTCATTTGGAATCTTAGATAATATGACTGAATATAAATAATTTCCCTTTTTCATTTTTCGCTCACTCTGAACTTTCCAGAAGACCATTTTCTCTAAGTATCAATAAGAAAAATATAAACTACAATTTTAAATTTAGATCATATAAACTGTAAGATTATAATTATAAGATTGCTATAACATTATTGGCTTTATTGCAAATAGCTTTCATGCTGATAAATGACATTGTTTGAATGTGTTTGGTCTTTTCTGATTTTTACTACTTAGAGTTTTAACTCCCATCATCTCAGTTTATACTGTGATTTGGGGGATTTTTAAGATTTTTTTTAAGATTTTATTTGTTTATTTAAGAGAGACAAGAATTAATTTATTTCATTAATTAATTTAAGAGAGAGAGAGAGAGCACAGTGGGGAAAGGAGCAGAGGAAGAATCAGGCTCCTCGCTGAGCAAGTTGTCCAACATGAGGCTCGATCCCAGGACTCTGAGATCATGACCTAAAAGGAAGGCAGACACTTAAATGACTGACCCACCCGGGCACCCTAGGGATTTTAAGATTCAAGGGTAGATGCTCAAAAGGCTCTCCATTCACTAGCCCATTCTTGCACAATAAAGAGTCATTTTGTAAACCTTCTGTTAATATGTCATGGGCTCTTTCCAGAAATTATTCTGGCCCAAGGACCTTCTGAAACACAACTGAGTTCTCATCATCCTAAAAAGGAAAGAATGTGGTGTGAAGGCAGAGGTTGCTTCATCAACTTTCTTTACCTCTTCCCAAGTTTTACTAAAAAGATCTTTATTCATTTCTATATAGCAATCCCCAACATTGATAGGATGATAACAATATGCTGAGTTTTATATGCATTAAAACCACTTTATGAGATGGATATTAGTAATATCCTTATCTTACGGCTAAGGAAATGGAGGTTTCTTGACGTTTTAACTTCCTCCAAAGTCACACAACTAGTGACTGATAAGGGAAGGATTTGTGTATGTGCTGATGAAGCAATCATGTAAGGGAAGGATTTGAACCCAAGTCTGAGCCAGAGTGAACCTGAACCAGAGTTCTTAGCCACTAAACTAGACTACCATTCATCTTTCCTTATATCCCTGTTCCTGTCCTCTAGTTACTTCTGGCTTCCAGCTGTTCTCAATGAAAGTGATTTGCAATTTTCTGCTATGGGATTAGAATTCTAGAATTTGTTAGAAGATGGTGCAGGGAGTTGAAAAGGAAGGAAGAGGATGAGAAAAAAATAATAAGCTTTTCTCTCAGAAGAGAAGTCTCTGGACTTACACATTAAGCAACTAAAACCTATACAGTCAGAATAATAAAACCAGGGCTGACAAGCATACTCTTTACATATGCCTCGGTGCCTTGCACAGGGTAGGTGCAGAATGAGTGTTTGTTGAATTAAATGTGGAACCAAACGAGTTCTAAAGGCCCCAAGGGGATCTGATTAAGGGTATGAGCATCATTAGATGTGAGGAGTGTTCAGAAAATATGGATATATTATTTACAATAGTGAATACAAACTGCCCACGACAGGTATTTTGAAGTCTTGAGTTGTTCACAATGCTAGCAAAAATTCCTACATAACTATTCAAACTGTGGTCAGGATAAAAAAATGTTAGTGAATGTAACATGCTTTATAAGCTTACTTTTCTCTAAATCAGAAACATTCTAAATTAGCTTAGGAATTTGTGATTCTAGGCTAATTTACAACAAGTACCCACTTATTTCTGCTATTCAGTGTCTTAAATATAAAGCAAGCTATGTCTTCTTCAAAAACATAGTCTTTAACATTGTTTCCTGAATTTAGAGTGTTTAAAAATATACTAAAACCAAAATGGGCTATGGATTCCCACATGTCACAGTAAACTCACTCAGATCTAGAATCTTCCTCCTATAATGGAAAGCTCTAAAACTCTCCCCCATTCAAGTAGTCCTCACCGTATATGACAAAACAGGAGATCACATTTACCAACACAAATAATGAACCACTTAATTTTCCTGGCAAGACACATTCCCACTGTCACACACACACACACACACACAAATGGTCTTAGAAATGAGAATCTACGCATAAGTTCTCAACTTCAAAACATTTTTATCTTGGCACAAATCATTATAGCAATATGATAAAAGAATAGACTCGTGAAATGAAATCTATTTTTCAGCAATCAACACCTATGATGGCAAAGGGCTAAGATGATGACAAATCTTAGAACAGATGGTCATGTACCATCCAAATGAGCATATGAGAAAGGGCTCCTCAAGGAAGTGGGGCTGACATGGGAAAGAGGAGTCACTTATAAGGGTGCCTAGTAGCTCTATTTTTAATTTTTAATTCATGAATCTGAATGTTTAACAGATTCTTTACTTCTTTGCTTAAACACCCAACAGTCCCCATCATCCACAATATAAAATTTAGCTGCCTTACCATAGCTCTCTGTGATGTGACTGAAGTTCATGTCTCTAAGCTTAACCCTTAGCATTCCCCAAAATTCTTGTCATACTAGCTTCAGGGCTTTCTGAATAGCCCATGGGAAAACTGCAAGATTTCCATTTGGGAACTAAAGAAATCTGTCTATGCATCTTTGCTTTTATACGCAGTTTCCCCTAACTGAAATATTCCTTCCTTACCCGACTCACCTTCCAAATCCAGACCAAGAGAGTCCTTCTTGAGAAGCTGTCTCAAACCACTTTACTAAATGCAATCACTCCCTCTTTCCTCAGTATCACACAGTATTGCCATCACATTATTATTTTAGATTTTATTATTTTTCATCTCTCTTTCCTCAATGTGGAGCTCAAACTCACGACCCCAAGATTAAGAGTCACACGCTCTACCACTGAGTCAGCCAGGTGCCCACTATTATGTTATTTACTGTAGCTATTTGTTCCCTTTTAAGTTGGGGAATCCTTTATGGCAGAGTCTATGTCTTAATTATCTTAGTATCTTAGGCCCTAGCACAGTTTCAGGCATGTGGTAGATGTCTGATCAATGTTAACTGTTGCATTGCTATGGAATACTAAGTAGACATATGCTATATAGCTAAGTAGACAATAGCTATAATTTTTATTTAAAATTATCTTCTTACAATGCCTATGTATAATTTCCTTGCACTGTATTTTTGCCTCACATCAAATGTCCTAGCTTTTTCTACTGGGTATAGTCTCTCTTATAAGTATTCACCTGGCTTTATTGTACACTGCCATGATGGCTAGCAAAAGAACACAATCCATGGAAAAATCTTATTTCACTAAAGAAGAGAGCTGTCCAAAAGTTATAGAATCAGTGTGTTGCGTGTGTTACACTCATGCTACTGCATAATTTGGAATGGAGGCCATGAGCTAAAATTAAATTTGAGTCAGATCTTGGTTATCCAGACCTGTCCTTCCAAGATTTTATAAAACTACTGATAAAATGATCATGAATAGCATTCATCCAAATGTCTCATGGCTTTTTTAGCTTATAGATACAAAGAATTTCACATGGTCAGTTACACTTGGACATGCTGGGGAAGGAATTTCAGACCCGTTCAGAGTATTCCTTTCTCCCCACATTGCCTGGTGGGCCAGAATCTCTCAGGAGGGTCTTAGAAGTCACTCCTGGTCATTGCACAGTGATCCCCCACGTTGGCCACACTGTTGGCCACTCACCTGGAATTCTGCAGACTGTGCTCATCTCATGTGTTTTTGTCACCTTGAGATTGTCCACAGCCAGTAAGAGAGTGGCAGGTGAAATAATATGTCCTGTTTGTTATGCCCTTGTTGGGGACTCAGAAATATTGGGTGGTAATGGGCAGAAGTGAAGAACAGCAGGGACCTCAGGCTTAGGGTCACAAGGATGGTAGGGCAGGTGTTTTTTTCTTTTCTTTCTCCTTCAACTGACGCACAGGGTGGTTTTCTCTAGAACTGATTTATAGTATCAGCTGCTACACTTTAACACCTCTTTCACTCCCGTGGACCTTCCAACCTTTGGCCTGCGCCTGAGTTTGACTTGTTCAGCAGAACATTTTCCTTATAGTGAATTCCTTATCAGGGACTCCGCCTGCTTTCATAAAACTTGCCACCTTGTGGTCGCATCTCCAACACAGGCACACTCCAAACTCTGACCTCAAATCCACCAGACCCATGAAATCTGACCAGCAATTGAGAACTACACTTACGTTGTTTATTTTTTTCTTTCAGGAAGTTTCTCAATACCCTTTTGGGATCTGTAATTACAAAGATATACTACTAGGGAAGAGGAAGAAGAGTGTCATCTAAGTTCATGGCACCAAAGAACCCAAAACTCAGACTTGAATCAGAGATGACTCCCTCATGACAGCAACTATCATTATAAGAAATACTTTAGTTATTGGCATTTGAAGCTTTGGGGAAATCCAAGATCACTCAATTCAAACTGATAGAGTGAGTATTGATAAAAATGCTGCCCATAAAACATGGCTGGAATTTGAACTAGATAGTCATTGAAAAATTAAATGATAGGAAACACATTTGTTTTTCTTTATGTAGTGAAACCCAATTCTCTTTTACTTGGCACATCTGATTGACATAATATAGTTATTACAGGAACCTCCCTTTTTCTGATGGTCGGCTTTGGTTGAGCAATTTCCTTCTGCAGCTGTGCTACAAGTCAGGTTTGACAATGATGCAACATACTGCCTACACCAAGGTTTTAAATTCAAGCACTCATTTTAATGCCGGTTACACCAATAAGATTTCATTGAAGATAAAAATAGTTTGCGGAATTTTTATAACTCCATAGGTCAGAAAGAGTAGAGTGTGTACAGTTTCCAAATTAGGGAGAGGCTATTGACCGCTCTGCTTTGAATTCTCTGGTCTCCCAATGTCACGGTGGCTCGGCTCGGCTCTGAACAAAGCATTGGACAAAGGTCAGATATTTCAGATGACTGAATGTGGAAAAAGTAGTAAGGTAATTTCCTAGAAAATGTATCTAAAATATTATTCATTATACAGTTTGTGAATCTCCAGTGATTGAATTATTTATTTTGTATGGTTACACTTTGATATTACAGGTCAGATCAAAATGGCATTTGAGAACTATAGAAGGCCAGTTGCCCTAAATGTATATGTATTTATCTTCTACTCTAAATGCTTCCAGATACTGCATCGCAGTTATGTGAGGTAAAGCTGGTTGCAGTTTTTTATTTGTTTGATCCTCTTTGACCTTCAAGGTCACACCCTTTTACCCTGACGTTAGCTACCCTCCCAGATCAAAAACCCTGCAAAGCACGTACCAACTTTTGTCTTAGGGGAAGAGTATATGGCATTTGATTTTGTCCTAGTAGCTGAGTAAATCTACCCAAATCCTGGCAAACAGAAGTTTTCCTTGGGATGGAGGTGGCCTTATCCTCGCAAGGATTCCAGCCCAACCTAGGCTCCTGAATACGGCAGTTATACTTTGGAGAACAGTCACTGAGCATGAAATTGTGAACTAAAATGTGCCATTCCTCTATATGATATTGTGATTTAGAATGGAATATATATATTTTTAATAATAAATTTATTTTTTATTGGTGTTCAATTTGCCAACATACAGAATAACACCCAATGCTCATCCTGTCAAGTGCCCACCTCAGTGCCCATCACCCATTCACCCCCACACCCCCGCCCTCCTCCCCTTCCACCACCCCTAGTTCGTTTCCCAGAGTTAGGAGTCTTCATGTTCCGTCTCCCTTTCTGATATTTCCTACCCATTTCTTCTCCCTTCCCTTCTATTCTCTTTCACTATTATTTATATTCCCCAAATGAATGAGACCATATAATGTTTTGATATTTCCCATTTCTAGTACAGAAATTCTAAAGCCCTTGGAATTTCCTAAATGGTGAGGGACACCAGGTATCTTTTGTTATGTTAATGAGGCAACTCTGAGAATGCCCCAAGGTCGCCAAAAAATGAAGTTTGGTCCCCAGGGCAACAAACCCCATAATTGGAGGGTGGGATATTTCAGGCCCACCTCACTGACCTCCAAGGGCTTGAAGGAATTAGAAACTGAATCAGTCGCTGAAGGCCAATGATTTAACCTAGCAATTCTATGGAATGAAGCCTCCATTAAAACCCAAAGGGCTACCTGGGAGATCTATCTGGGTGGTGAACATTTGGATTTTTGAGGAGAGTGGTGCCTTCAGAGAGAACATGGAAGATTTGCACCCTTTCCCCATACCTTGCCCTATGCATTTCTTCCAGCTGGATGTTCCTGAGTTATAACCTTTTACAATAAACCAATAATCTAGTAAGTAAAATGTTTCTCTGAGTTCTGTGAGCTGCTCAAGCAAATCAGTGGAACCCAAGGAGGGGGATGTGGATACATCCAATCTATAGCCAGTCAGAAGTACAAGTGACAACCTGGACTTGCATCTGGTGTCTGCAGTGGAGGAGGAGTGCGGTGGAGGAGGAGCAGTCTTGTGGGGCTGAGCTTTTCCCACAAGTAATCTGATGTATTATCTGGGTAGATAGTGTTAAAATTGAGTTAAACTGTAAAACACCCAGCTGACTTCAGAGAATTATTTAGTAGCGTGGGGAAACCCCTCACACACATATTGGAATTAGGAATAGAACCCTTTTATCCAACTCCCCAGAATAAGGCCAAAGTTATAGAGAATCCAGACCATCCCAGCAGCGATGTAGCATTTATAAACTGTACAGGATCAATTTTCATCCCTGATGTTAAATAGCAAGAGGCAATAGCAGTCAGATCTCACATCATGATGGTCACCACCATCACCATCTTTAAGTGAGATTCTTAGACTATTGAGGGGAAGAAGAGCCCCAAGAAGAAATAAGATTCTTAGAGGGGGTCAGAATAGGAAAGCTTAAGAGTCTCACACATAAAATCAAGTACATCAGAGGACCATGGTTAGCCAAAGAGCTAAGAGAGCTGCATTTACATTACAATTCAGAATATAAATATCTTCTCCGATAACTTTTAATTAAACTTTTGTAATGCTTGACTTTTTTTGTCCATGTAAATAAAATCCAGCCACTAACCAACAAAGTAGAAGACTCTGGGGGTAGGACAGGACACAGAAACAAAAATAACTTGTTTTTCGAGCTTTACCTCTCTTAACAAGACCAGAAAATAGTAGAGTGGTGACCTTGGTTAAGACTGAAATGTTTTAAAAGTGAAAATCACCAAAAACACAGCCACAGCCCATGTAAGAATACAGACACACACACACACACACACACACACACACACACAAATATAAATCCTCTCTCTCTTCAAAAACATCAGGCATTAAATGTCTGGAGGGTTTTGCTGTTGTTGTTTTTTCATTTTTTTTAATACACTGTGTTTAAGAATTGCCTCCACAGAAATGCCAAGTCTTAAATTCTAACTAGTGGCTAAGGCCTCTATTTTATGACTCAGACTTTCAGTTCTTGTTAGGAGAGAGGAAGGAGCACAGTACATCTTAGTTTATTTAGTTTTTCTCCAAAGCTACTCATCAGCTAAGGTTACTATAAAGGGTGAAGTTATGGGATGATTGCTTTCTCTCTGTTTTAAGGGATAGAAGATAAACTGTGATTGTCTGTTTTATATTAAAGTTCCTTTCTAAAGAAGAGCTGTGTGTGCATTTAAAAAATTTTTAGGGGTGCCTGGATGGTTCAGTGGTTGATCACCTGCCTTCAGCTCAGGTTGTGATCCCTGAGTCCTAGGATCGAGTCCTGAAGCAGGCTCCTCAGGAAGCCTGCTTCTCCCCCTGCCTGTGTTTCTGCCTCTCTCTGTGTGTCTCTCATGAATAAATAGATAAAATCTTTTTTTAAAAAAATTGTTTAGAGTTGATTTTTCAAATCCACCTGGATCATTCAGTGTCTTCACTTGCTTTGGGGATAATTCAGGGGAAATCCATTGTAAGCATGTCACGAACCATGGTATAAAAAAATGTAGTCAATCCCTACAAAGCCCTTCAGTTGACTGCATTTTCTCCTGTGCTATAAATATTACATGAGAGTCAATTGGACTCTCCAGCTCCTCCTCCAGCTCCTGTCCCACCTCACTCCCACACCCATCTGAAAGATAAAAGCAGGTGAATGATATCTCTGTCTACTCAGACTTTTTGAGAATAATAGCAACAACTTTGATAATTTCCTAGAGTAGTTAATCTAACCATGTGACGTCATTTCACGGTGAGTCACTCGTGGGGTTCTGTTGGACTTAGGAGATTTCCTGTTTGAGCCTTACACAACCCAATGAGATAGGTAGAAAAGGAACTGCTCTACTCCTGTTACACAACAGGGGAAAATTGAGCCTCTTCAAGGCCAGGTCATGACTAAAGCTGGCCAGCTAGTAGGTGGAATGGCTGGCTAAGCCGCCTGCCTTCTGAGCCTGTGTTGTTTTTACTGCATTATTTTACCTCTTTTCAGCTCTCCTATGACTTTTCACCTACCATGTTTCTAGCACTTGTAGCATTCATATTTTTCTCATGGGGCATAAATCATTGGGCAACAAGCAAAACAGAAGAGCAAATTGAGACAATTCTCTCTGTAGGATGCTCTGAATATAAGTATGCATTTAAATCTCGGTGAAGATGGCACATGGCCTGTACATGAAATACCATATATATCTCGCAGTCAAAACTGAAGTGGTGATTAATGTCTAGAGCAGGAAAAATTAGTAGCCCAAGAAATTTTTCTGAGATTCCATGATGAAGATCAATTTGAAAAACTCTTAGCTTTCTTGATATTAGTGACCGAATGATGGAAATATGCGTTTAAGTCCACAAATATGTTTAGATTTCAGGTTTTTGCCTCTCATGAGCTCCTGAAAATGTGAATCCAGGTTTATTTGCCTTTATATTATTGCAGAGTAGCACAATGCCTTGAGTTTAGTAAGCATTTGATAAATATTTTGTTTTGTTGTTAAGCATTTTGACAGATACCTATAAACCACCACATACATTCTGATCTAAGGTGACTGACTAGTCCTCATGTGTCTCAGTGGAACTTTTAACAAAGCTTCCTTGTTCTCTTGACATGTACATAGACACAGTTCATTCTTTAGGAGGTTCACTGATAGAGATTATGTTTGTGATCTTATTTCAATTTCTTTTTTTAAGATTTTATTTTTAAGCAACCTCTACACGCAATGTGGAACTCAAACTCACAACCCCAACATCAAGACTCACGTGCTCCACTGACTGGGCCAGCCAGGCCTCTGTGATCCCATTTCCAACCATAGCATTTGTTGATTAAACTGAATCTATAGCTTATCAATCATTGTAACTTGGTAATAAACGTGTGTGTGTGTGTGTGTGTGTTTGTGTGTGTGGTATGCTAAGGGGTGAAAAAGACCAGCAATATATTTTGGATTTTACAAGCATTGAGGTATTTCTGTATTATTTCCTAGCATGGCATCCCCTTCCTTCATTTTACTATAAAACAATTCTTGGGCAAATATTTTTAAGATTAAAAAAATAAGGGGCATCTGGGTGGCTCAGTCAGTTGAGCGTCCGACTCTTGGTTTCAGCTCAGGTCATGATCTCAGGGTCCTGGGATCAAGCCCCATGTAGGGTTCTGTGCTCAGTGCAGAGTCTGCTTCTCCCTCTGTCTCTCCCTCTGTTGCTCCCTCTTCTCTCTCTCTCTCTCTCTCAAATAAATAAATAAAATCTTTTTTAAAATGATAAAAAATAAAAAGAAATGCATGCTACATATTATCATATATGTTTATAATACAATATAATATATTATAAAATATATACTTAATATATTTTTTATCTTATATGATATAATTTTACATAATATATACTTATATCCATACATACATTCATATGTATATGTGTGCAATTTTTTCTCTTTTCCAGAAGTAATATAAAAATGGTCTATTTAGTGAATCTACTTACTGTCACTTCCTTTTGTCTTAAGGTCAATAAATATGTACAGACATTAGTGCAATGCATACAAATCCTGAAAGACCAAGTATTATCCCTCAAAAAAGATTATATCAAATTAGAATTTTTTAATGTATGGTGATGAATGTTAACTAGACTTATATTGGTGATCATTTTGCAATACATATAAATATCAAATCATTATATTGTACACCTGAAACTAATGTAATGATATTTATATGTCAATTATACGTCAATTTTAAAACTTGGGTTTTTTCAGTCAAAAGCATCAAAAGTTAACTCTGGGGTGCGTGAGCAGTTCAGTTGGTTAAGCATCCAACTCTTGGTTTTGGCTCAGGTCACAATCTGGGGGATGTAGTGGGATTGAGCCCTGCAATGTGCTCTGCAATCAGCATGGAGTCGGCTTGAGAGTCACTCCCTCTCCCTCTGCTCCCCCTCCTGCTCTCTCTCTCTCTCTCTCTAAAATGAATAAATAAAATCTTTGTGGTTTTTTGGCTTTTTTTTTTAAGATTTTATTTATTTGTTCATGAGATACACACAGAGAGAGGCAGACACACAGGCAGAGGGAGAAGCAGGCTCCCTGCAGGGAGCCCAATGCAGGTCTCGATCCCAGGATCCCAGGATAACTCCCTGAACCAAAGGCAGATGCTCAACCACTGAGCCACTTAGGCATCCCTAAATAAAATCTTTGAAAGAAAGGAAAAAAAAAATCAACTCTGGCTAAGCAAAAAGGGTTTATTACATCAGATGAAACATAAAATCTAAGGAAGGCTGGGGGCTCAAATTCAGAACTAGGACAGGATGAGAACTAAGACCACTGGAATCACTTTCCCTCTTTTCAGGCTGTCTCTGCCGCTGCTGGGATGAACAAATGAATGTCAATCATTATTGCCATTCTATACTCAAGTCGCTTGGTTCGATGTTCAGAGTCCTGAGAAAGAGAACTCATTTGGCTTAGCTTTAGCCATATGTTACACTTAAGTTCATGGTTGGGGAAATGTGGCAGCATCAGCCACAGGACCTGAGGTTGAAGTACTAACCCCCCAAGGATTTCAGAGTATGGTCTCACTTGGAGACAGGATCTTTTCAGAGGTGATCAAGTTAAAATGAGGCCATTAGGTTTGGGCCCTAATCCAATAGGAACGGTGTCCTTATAAAAAGGGGAAATTTGGACTCAGATATAAATATATAGATATATATCCTAAATTTATCTAAATACATATATATGTATACATGTATATATATAAATATCTATATATATACAAATATATATACATATATAAATTTGTATACATATATAAATTTAAAAGATTATGGAGGTTTAGCAAATCTAAAATCTGATGGGGAAGGCCAGCAGGCTGGAGACTCAGGAAAGGAGTTACAGTTTTGAGTCCAAAAGCAGTCTGCTGGTGAACTGGAAAGAGTCAACATTGCAGATGAAGTCCAAAGGCGGTCTCCTAGCAACATTCCCTCTGGTTTGAGGGACATCAGCCTTTGTTCTATTCAGGCTCTCAACTGATTAGATGAGTCCCACTCACACAATGGAGAGCAATCTGATCTACTCAAAGATTTAAATGTAAATATCATTCAAAAAGACCCTTACAGAAAGCTACAGAAATATTTTGACCAGTATCTGGGCACCTCATGGTCTAGCCAGATAGACACATAAAATTGACCATTATACATGGTTGTTCCTCTGTGCTTACATCCCTAGTATCCCTCTGTGTGTCCAAATTTCTTCTTATTAAAAGGTGACTGGTCAGACTGAATTAGGGCTCACTTTAACAGCCTCATTTTAATGTAATCACCTCTTTAAAGGCCTTAACTCCAAATCCAGTCACATTTTGAGGTAGTGGGGGTTAGAACTTCAACATATACATTTGTGGGGAGACACCATTCACCTCATAATCCTGTGATTACTGCTATACTATACTAGTTCTACAATCCCACTACTACTACTACCACTGTCCTTGGATCCTCATCATTTCCTTCTGATTACTAGCTATTCCATAAAGTACCTCCCAGTTTTAATTTTTTGTATTTCTACAAATTAGATTGTGTACAGATGGCACCAGGAAGCTCAAAGTCTCTACTAAGATTGCATACAAATTCAACCAGAGTCAGTTCACAAAACGCAGTTTAGAGCTATTGGAGAGTAGTTCAGGATATAGGAATTTGATCAAAAGTAAATGCCAAAGTATAAAGAAGTAAGGCCAGGAATATTGGAAAAAAAAACAAGATAGTCCAGCCAAGGGGAGCTTGAAATTATCAGTGGTTACTAACAGGAGGGCTATCCTGTTTAGGGACACAAAATATTATGAGACTAAAGACTCAGCAACAGTTGTTTGTTAGATGTCACTTGAATGGCTGGTCTCGTTTCCTCAATAATAATTGCCTAGGGAATGTTTACCCTATATTCCTCTTCCAAGCATTAATTTATCATTGTACTTAACCAATTTCATGGTAACCTCTAGAAAATAATTGAGAAATATTCCCAGGGAAGGGCTAAGTAGTAAACGTGGGTAGAAAATACTCCAAATGAACATTATGCACTCACACCTCAGAGATGTTTTAACAGGCCAACAAATAATGGATTTTCCCTGCTTTGCCTTTTTTTTTTTTTTAAAGATTTCATTTATTTATTCATAAGAGACACAGAGAGAGAGAGGCAGAGACATAGGCAGAGAGAGAAGCAGGCTCCCTACAGGGAGCCCCGATGTGGAACTCCATCCCGGGTCTCCAGGATCACGCCCTGAGCCGAAGGCAGACGCTCAACCCCTGAGCCACCCAGGTGCCCCTGTTTCACCTTAGATTAGATATGAATTATATCACACGTGCAAAGACAACAAGATTTCCAAAGACAAACACTGAATCATTTTAAAGTTTGTGTCTCTCACTGTGCATTATTTGGTGTCTTTCACATCATCTTTGTTCAGAAGATATTTGCTGAGTTTAGCAGAAAGAGGATGTCCAGATTCTGATGGTGTTAGCCCCACTGTGGCCCCATTTCTCTCTTAGAAATATGTACCATATCCAACTACTCTGCTAGCCATTGAACAAAACAAGGTCACAGTGCAAACCAGCCCTGGAGTTTGAGAGTCTATGGAACAGTCCATAGTTCAAGTCAGCCCAACAATCCCTTATTCGGTCCCTGCGGCATGTAAGACGCTGCAGAGCTGATCATCATCCATTAAAGCAGACTGTGTGTACACAAAGATCCATAATTCAAGACAGTTTGCTCTATTAATAGAGATATAAATAATGTACTGCGCATGGGAACGTGGCTAGGACAAGGCAGGAAACCGAAACTGGTGCCAGACTGTGGAGCAGTTTGAAGGCTGAGCACTACTTTAATCACCTCTGATAAATTCTTCTCTTGCCATTCTTAAAGGTTGAAAACATATGGAGACACCAAGCCCAGACAGCCTTGGTACCCTAATAGGTACAGAATGGAATAGTCTGATGGTGCTGAGACCACTGCAGGGAATAACACCATTTTAGTGATTAAAGAGCCCAATCTCATTCTCTCCAGATCATTCGGTTAGGAACAATTATATACTGATTTCTTTGTATTTTGACCAGTATTATCGAAACAAACCAGATTTCCAACTCTTTAATGCCATGTGGAAAAGGTAAAAATAATTAAAGGCGGGATATTTACATAATCCCCACAAGGCCACCTTTAGGTGCGCCCTTCCCGGTTCCCATCCATCTCCTGGACTGACAGATTAAGGAGGGAAAGAATCCATGGAAGAGGAGTAGGTGGCTCACAATTATAGTGCTGGGAGGGAGGGGAAGGGGGTTGGGGGGAGACAGAGTACCAGCCATGTAGCTGGGGAGAGAGCCTAGGTGGGGGATGGATGAGAAAGGGGAAGAGAGCAGTCAGTGATAAGTAATAAAACATGGAAGAATTAAAGAAAGGAGAGAAAAACTCGTATGATGTCTGTGACTTCCTGGAATGTCCTTTGAGAGATACAAGCAAAGAACAGATTTCCTTTTTGATTTGGGAGAAGAGATGAGATTGGCTACTGAACTGCACTTCTCGAATGCCACATTCTTCAGAGACCAAAACCTTGGGATTTCCAATTTATTCAGATTGCAGTAAAACCTAAAACACTTTGGCTGAGGTGAAACTCAACACATGTACACCTGACACTTCCTAACTAGCTATTAAATTCTGATTTAACCCAGAAAACCATTTTTCTTAACCTAGTGATACAATTTCAAGACAATGGATAAGGAAATGAGACATTTTAGGGCTTTTAATTAGGACACAGGTTTTTGTTATTGTTGTTGCTTAACTACCTATTATTTTTCCCAGAAGCAAGCTACTTGAAGTATCTAGGTCAGAAATGAAAACCTCTCTGCGCCAGCTGAATCATAAATGCAAGCAGTTAATGAACGCTTCATTTCTTTACAATCTATGGAATACATTAGCCAGTTAGCGTTGATCCTTTCAAATGCCATGTCTTTTATTTATAATAAAAGGGTACATATGTGTGCATATATATTCATGCCACATAAGCAACATACACTGACATATTTATCAAATGAAGCATGTAGTAATAACCACAATGCCACACACACAAAAAAAAAAAAGCCTTGAAATTTGTTTATTGTTAATATCTGATATCAAAGGTTCCTGGAGTCTCAAAGCTATAGCCCAAATAATTAAAAAACAGACAAACGATTTATTGCTCAGTGCTCCAGAAAATCTATACCTTTCCTCAAGCAGGCTAAAAGATTATGCATATGTTGTAATACTAAAGGGACTGTATATTCGCATCCAGACCCAAGATAGTTGTACAATAAGCAACTGGGTGAGTAGAAGAATCACACAGCCTGTAGCAGAAAATACTCGGTCAGGGCCCCTGACATCCCTAAAGTCCGTGTGGGAATAGGAATCTAAAGCAGAGGGAGGGGACACCTGGGTGGCTCAGTGGTTGAGCATCTGCCCTTGGTTCAGGTTGTGATCTCGAGGTCCTGGGATCGAGTCCCACATCAGGCTCCCCACAGGGAGCCTGCTTCTCCCTCTGCCTGTGTCTCTGCCTCTCTCCATGTTTCTCATGAATAAATAAATAAAATATTTAAAAATAAAAATAAAAAATAAAATGATAAAGCAGAGGGAGAATGGCCCTTACAGAAATAATCTGTTATCAACTGCTTCTCAGCATGGCTTGTAACATGCCATCATTTAATGGCCATTAACATGACAACCAGCTGGAATTTGCTCACTCAGAACGTGAGTAAATTTCAGATTTGTGTGAACAATAGTGACATATGAATATGTATATACGATACATGTAAGACATTGGGGAAACCCTTTGTAGTTTCACACAAAGGAAGAATTTCATCCTCCAATTGAACAAAAGTGAAACATAGTTCTAAACACAGGTTCTCCTGTTCCCTGACGATTGTGAAATGAGATCTCTCTCTTTTTGATGAAACTAGTGGAAAGGGGTAGACAGCCACACTCCTTACCAGAGTTCCCTATCTCCAGAATTCCTTCCAGTCCCAAACCATGTCCCAAGAAAAGAGGAGGTTGGTGCAAAATAAGGAAAAAGAAAATAGCTCCAGAATCAATCTAGGGCAAAGGTGCCTTCTGGCAACACACAGGTATGTTGTTTGGCCAACATGATGCTTTCATATGGAGCAAACTTACATTTATTTTTTTTTTAAATTTATTTATGATAGTCACACACAGAGAGAGAGAGAGAGAGAGAGGGAGGGAGAGACACAGGCAGAGGGAGAAGCAGGCTCCATGCACCAGAAGCCTGATGTGGGACTCGATCCTGGGTCTCCAGGATCGCACCCTGGGCTAAAGGCAGGCGCTAAACTACTGTGCCACTCAGGGATCCCCGCAAACTTACATTTAATATAAATCCAGGGGCACCTGAGTGGCAGAGTCAGTTAAGCATCCAATTCTCGGTTTTGGCTCAAGTCCTAATCTTAGGGTCATGGGGTCGAGCCCTATGTCAAGCCCCACATTGGACTCTGTGTTCAGTTGGATGTCTACTTGAGATTCTCTCTCCCTCTCCTTCTGTCCCTCCTTCTCATGCTCTCTCTCTGGCAGATAAATAAATCTTTGAAAATAAATAAAACAAGTAAATCCACATTTCCAACATTTATGTTTATAAAATAAAATACATAATTACATAATTTTGTATGAATTTTTAAAATAAAATACATAATAAATAGTTATAAGGGTAGAATGGACTATAACTCTCACTGAGCTTTGAACATCTTTGTTTTACCAAATCTAAACCCATGTATCCTGGGTTGGCCTTAAATTGAACTGGATTGAACTGGATTGTTAGGCAATCTGACAGGCTGAGTTAACTCGGAGGTCAGAAATCAGATGACCTGCATGAGGGTAAGTTGGTGTACAGAGGGAAAGGACTTGCCTAGTGCAGAGGAGGAAAAATTTCCTTCTAGCCTTCTAGGTTCCATGGCTAGGCCTAAGAGTTAAACTGATATAAGATGGATTAACGGGAGAAAAACATGCAAATTCTGTTCAATATTTTCATTGGTATGCAGGAGTCCTCAAAAAGAACAGGAAGACTTGCAGATGCCTGGGTAGCTCAGCAGTTGGGCATCTGCCTTCAGCTCAGGTCATGATCCAGGGTCTGGGGATCAAATCCCACATCGGGCTCCCTGTGAGGAGCCTGTTTCTCCCTCTGCCTATGTCTTTGCCTCTCTTTCCATGTCTCTCAGGAATAAATAAATAAAATCTTAAAAAAAGAAGAAGAAGAAGAAGAAGAAGAAGAAGAAGAAGAAGAAGAAGAAGAAGAAGAAGAAGAAGAAAAAGAACAGGAAGACTCAAAGAAGCCATAGGCCCAAAAGTGTATATATCTCTTGAAACAAAGAACAATAAAGTGTGAGGATGTGGTAAGATAAAGGCCCTTGGGCTGAGGCAGTTAAATTGTGGGACGGCAGCTAGGAAATAGGTGGAAGGACCAATGGAAGATCAGGGTTATTTTAGCAGGTGTCTTTGTACAGATTCACTTTAGTGGTGACTCTCTGTCTCGGGTGTTAAGAATGTTCTTTTCTTCATATAAGGAGGGTATCTTCTTCATAGAACATTTTATGACAAGCTTTGAGGTAGAAAGGGGGAGTTCAGCAAGCTCTTTCTGCATCTGCTATTTCTCAAGCACCTTTAGGTCAAAATGATCAATATGCCACAGTGGTGTATTTTGGGGTGGCCTATTCTGAACCCCTTCACTAGGCATTAGCAGTCCTGGATGTATTCACTCCATAGACAACTATTTATTTATTGCTTACTAAGCCCTTAGTGCCAGTGATACAAACATGAATTCCCTTGAGGAATTTAGCCCAGGGGCATTCAAACAAATAAATAGTGTCAGTGAAAGCCCTGTGAACTTGGACATGTCATTTAATATTTCCAATCTCTGTTTTTCACCAGCAGAAAGGGTTGATATGTCTCTTTCTTGGGGCTTATTGTTGCTAAATGAGAAACAACTGAAACAACACAATTCCGCACTTTGCAAACTAAACACAAGTAACAAGATGGTAGAATTGGGTTCTTAGGACTCTAATAAAACCTATCCTGGTCAAAAATGAGACACACCTCAATCCAGTTAGAGTTTTAGGAAGAATGGCCCTGAAGAAACTATTGCATGCCAATTGGACATCTCAAGCAGATGGACGATACAGAAAGGAATCTTGGCTTCTCACCTGTCTCCTCCACTCCCTTCATGCCTCAAGCCCGAGGGAGAGAAGAAGCATGGTTCAAAATACATTTCTAATAGTTAGCAGAAGACTCCTGCCTGACCCACATGAGAGGGAACTAATAAAGCAGAGTGTAGATGGACCTTGGGACATAGAGAGGTAGGAGAGGGCCTAATGGATTGCTTTGGTGGTGGATCCGACAGGGAGTTGCTGTGTTGGGATGCATTATCCACTCTGAGTTTGCCTAAGCAAGAGATAAGAATGTTTCCTGTTGGCCAGAATAAACTACTCAGGAGAGAACGGGCTCTGTTACTCCTGAGTCTGGCTGAATTGGGCCATGTGGAGGTATGAGGTGACCTTAGTGGAAGAAGGCTCAATGCATACTCTAGATATCCAAGGACTGAGCGAGGGGTCTCTGGTGAACACCTTAGGTACAGATGCCTCCATGGAGGTAAATCCAACTACAGGAGAGAGGAGCCCCAGCAAGGGAAAAATCCGTGAGACTGCCACATAGGAGAAAGAATCCATTTTTATCCTAAGTCCCTGTGAGCCAAGATTTCCAAAAAAGGCTGCTTTTACCATCTGCCAAGTCAGAGAGCCAAAGCCACCTAGCCAAGTAGACCATGGTCTTATGCATCTCTCTCTCCCTTCTCCCACGCTACATTTGACCCTAAGGAGGAGGTGAGCAGAGAACATGAAGGAAGAAGAGGAGACAAACTTGCTCCCACTCCTACTAGAGGCTTCAGGCTGAAAGAGGAGAGATTTTAGGATTTCAGATTTCAGGCAAAAGGGATCTGATGTTAAATTATATTTGGAGTTTTGACTTCCCATGGCCCTGGACATTGTCAAGAGTGAATTAAAGCTATGTTTATCATTTAAAATGACCATAGGGCCATTGTCTATCTTACTCAACAGAAAAGACATGAAAGTAGCCCAGGTCTTTGCCTGGGATCAGTTGAAGATTACCCCCAACTAACAGAATAGAGGGAAAGTAAGAACCATAAATAAAGATGTATTTGCTCAAAATCCATATGTCATGAACCATATGTATACATCATATAAATTGGAATAATTCTAATAGGTAGCAGTGTTATTTCATTTTCTTGAAAAGCAACTTTTAATAGTGAATTATTGCCAAAGTTACCATAATAGACTTTTTCCCTAATTCCTTATTCTTAAGTCAAAATATGGGTAAAGCCTATTGATGGCATGGTAATGACTATAGGTCATGCCACAGATCTGAAATCAAAGGTCAACTGAAGAGCCTGGGCAACAATTTTATTAGAGGGTGATGCATTTCCCTGGTAATGTTGATTCAATCACTCCCCCTCCCTTGAAATTTAGAGCTTTCTTCAAATTTTGGAAATATGAACAGTTGCTGTATCATGCCTCATGCCTCAATGCTCAAGTTTCTGTGATCTGTCAGTCAAGTGGAATCCTTAGAAGCACCAACTGGCCCCACTTGGCAACGAAATTGAGTGTAGATAGAATAATTATGCTATGCACCTGTGCCTCTATGTCACCCTAATAAAATCTCCAAAAGTGTGTTCTCGTGCTCCCCACCATTCTACTCAGGAAATTGAAGTTTCTTATAAAGGATATTTTAAAGAAAAGCCCTGCGATTCAAATAAGGATAACACTCTAAATTCTGCCATTTAGAGTATTCCTAAAATATGCCTAATGTGCCGATTAAGTCATCTCATAGTCAACATAGTGGTTTAAATTGATATCTGCCCAAGAAAATAGGTTGACTCCTTGACTTTAGCCTTGAAAAAATTATAGTTGTGTATAGAAAGCAGGCACTTATAATTGAGGATTAAAAGGGTGGAAAAAGAAAAAATGTCCTCCTTCTCCCTAAAGGTCCTCTTCTAGACCTGCAACTCTGATTTCTTCTCTCACTTTCCCCCTTTCTACCCCAACATCTCCAAGTTTTATTTGGAACGGTTTCAAGATTGATGAAGCACCTTCCTTAGTTTCTGTTGTGTTGCCTTGAAGTCACAATGCTTATCTTTCAGACAGTCACTGCCTCCTCCTTCACCTCCCACCAATTGTCAGTGACAGCTAGGTTTAAAAAAACAATCCCCTCAGTGTCAGGAAGATCACTGCTAATTAAAGTCAACCAGAGTATTTGCTGAGTGTTTGGTGGCTGTCCTTCATTGTGCATTTTTCCTAACATCTTCTTATCCCAGAGTTAATTATACCAAAAGACAGCAGATTGTCTGAACCTCAGGGGAGAATTTTTCCCCAGTTTGCATTTTTGCTGTTATTCTTAGAGCATTACTCTCCATCATTTGTTGAGGAAAGTATCTTGAAAAGAAGACAGAATCTACAATAGAAGTTTTAAATGATAAGAAGGCTGATACTTAGTTAACATTTACTACATGGTATTAGGCAAAAAATATATACAGAAATATACGGTATTGTATTTCACCACAGAGGCATACCAACAGGCTTAGGATAATTTGGGACTATAAACAGAAACACATTCTTCATCAATACATCAGAGTAGCTATTCACATATCATTATATGCTTAAAAGAAATGTAAGGTGTGGGCCACGCTCCTGGAGATCATCTAACCTAGTTGAATTGATCTGAATCTTTCAAATTTCATGGACTAATAACTTTTCTAGAGAAAAAAAAAATGGGAGGGACATACAAAAGAAAGACGTCAACTTTTTCTTGTGTCCAGCTAACCAATAAAAATTACTTACTTACAAAGTGAACTCTATAGGCCAGACATGGGTCTAAGAGCTTTATTTATTTCATTTAGGACTTTTAGCAACCCTTCTGCCATTTTATAAATATCTATAAAACATGACTAATTATTAATATCAACATATTATATGTTATGCTATTGATATATAACTATATATAACATAATGTATGCACATATATAGTTATTGTCCCCACTTGTCAGGGAACTGAGGTCCACAGACATCAATTTCAGCAACATGAGATTTGAATACAACCATTCTGACCTCCAAAACCCTTAACCACTATACTTAACATCACTTGATCCCATCATTTTGTGAAAAAGCTTTATCTTAATCCTAAAAGAATAAAGAAACCAACTAACTGCAAAATAAAGATCTGTGATACAATGCATTTAGCTTTATGATAAAAAGCTACATTGTCTTCATTTTGGTAATTTCATATGAATCTAAAGAGACTGGCATGTGGGGCCCAGAGAACAACTTTGAAGAGACAAGCCCTATACTTATAAAATATAATGCAAATATGAGCCAATTTGTGATTCAAGTAAGTAATATAGATCATAAGTGCTAAGGAAGCAGAGCTCACCCTGAGCTCTGAAAAACCAAATGGTAGAAAGGAGTAGAATTTCAAATAGACAGAGGACATAGGCAAAACTCTAAGGAAGGAAATAACAGGAGATATGAAGGGTGACTATACTAGCTTGGCTCAATCAGAAATTTGACCCAAGATAAATAGTACAAACTATAGGCCCATGAACTCTATAAGACTTATAGGTATCTTTGTTTGACCTGCACAGTATTTTTTTTTAAAGCATTCTAGCTTTAAAAAATATAACCTACTTTCAGAAAAATGCACCAATTACATATGTACTGCTTGATAAATTGTTACAAATTTTGAATGTACCCATGTAACTTTTCACAGATCAAGAAACAGTACACCTACGAGCATCGGATAAGTCTCCCTCATGCTCCCTGCCAGTCACTACCCCCACTCCAAAAGTAATCACTATCCTGGTTTTTGTCACCATGCATTGGTTTGTCTGATTTTGAACTTTATATAAATGGAATCACATAGTGCATATAATTTTGTGTCTGGCTTTTTTTGTGTGAGTGAGATTCATTCATGTTATTTCAGGTAACAATCATGCATTCCCTCTTACTGCTGTGTAGTATTTGATTTATTAATATACCACATTTTATGTAGATAGTCTAATTGTTGGACTTTTGTGTTTGCTGTCAGTTTAGAGGTTTTATAAATGAAACTCCTCTGAATATTTGGGTATGTGTCTTTTTTAAAATGTGTTTTTTTAAGTTTCTTTTATATTTATTTATTTATTTTTACATTTTATTTTTCTTAATTTTATTTAAATTCAATTTGTGTACATTTCTGACAGAAATGGAATTGCTAGATCATAGCACAGGTGTGTATGCTCAGCTTTAGGGGATACTACCAAGCAGTTTTCCAAGGTGGTTGTGCTTGATTATAGTCCCATCAACAGTGTCTCGTTGTAGTTTTAATATGCATTACCTTAATCATTATTGAGATGACTACTTTTTTCAGTTGTTTATTGGTCATTTAGACATCCTCTCTTATGAAGTTCAAGGCTATTTTTCTATTGGGTTGTATACTTCTTTCTGATTAATATACTGACTTTTGAAATATATTCTAGGGGATCCCTGGGTGGCTCGGTAGTTTAGCGCCTGCCTTCTGCTCAAGGCACGATCCTGGGGTCCCAGGATCAGGTCCCACATCAGGTTGCCTGCATGGAACCTGCTTCTCCCTCTGCCTCTGTCTCTGACTCTCTCTCTCTCTCTCTCTCTCTGTGTGTGTGTGTGTCTCATGAATAAAATAAAATCTTTGAAAAAATAAGTAAAATATATTCTACATGTGATTAATTTGTAAAATATGTATTTTATAAAACAACCTTTTTCACTCTTTTATTGGTATCTTTTAACAAACAGAAATTCTTACTTTTAACTTATGGCTAGTATTTGTTACATCCTGTTTAAAAATATCTTGGCTTCTCCTAATGCATCTATGATCTCTTCCTTATAGTTACTGTTTTATGTTTCACATTACATATACAGTCCATTTGGAAGTGTAGAGATCAAGATTTATCTTTTTCCATATGGATATCCAATTTTCCCAGAATCATTTTCTTAAGAGATTATCTTTACTCATTGCACTACAATGTCGCCTTTGTCATAAATGAAGTGAAAAAATCTATGTGTTTTTTGCTTTCACACTCTGTTCTATTTGTCTATCTTTACATATAATACTTTACATCTGGTAGTGTGTACGTCCTTCAGCTTTGTTCTTTTCATAATTGCTTTGGCTAGTCTTAGCCCTTTGTATTTTACAATTGACTCATTCTCACATATACAAAATAAAATGTGAAATTGTATTGAATCCATAGGTTAATTTGGGGGAGAGTTTGCACCTTTATAATATTGAGTCTTCTAATTCATGAACATGGTATATCTCTTTGTTTCTTTAGAATTGCTGTCATTTACTTAATGCTACGCAGAAGTTTATTTGAAAATCTGAAGATTTTATGTACAAATAAGGATTTTCAGCTTCTCTTGAAAATAAGAGTATCTGGCAGAACCAGTCCAAAACTCCTATGTGGCAACAATAAGCAAGAGCTGCCCACCGTAACTGGGTCATGTGTTTTTCAGTTCAACACAGTTCTTACCACAAACAAAATACTTTAATCTGGACTCACCGACTTTACACATTTACTTTACCTGCAGGGCCCACAATCTGTGGGAGTAAACAATGGAAATTGTGAGAAACATGAGAACTAATGTTCATTTATTCATTCCTTAAATATTTATTAAATACTAATTATGTGTCAAGCACTATGCTACTTGTTGGGATATACCAATAAACAAAAAAGAACACCGTTATTGTTATATTTTAATCCTGAAGACTTTTTAAAGATTTTATTTATTTATTCATGAGAAACACACAGAGAGGCAAAGACTTGGGTAGAGGGAGAAGCAGGCTTCCTGTAGAGAACCTGATGCAGGACTTGATCCCAGGACCCTGGGACCACAGCCTGAACCAAAGGCAGATGCTCAACCACTGAGTCACCTGGGCATCCCTCCTGAAGACTTTAATACAATCATTTTAGTCCAAATTATAGCAGTGTTGAAAAGTTTTAACAAGAAAATATTTTATATGGCAGTCTTCATTTGGCCAATTTAAGGAATAGGGGTGAGAGAAGAGTAAGCACACAGAGTGAGAACATGGAATACACCTCCACAGACATGGAGAAAGAAGCTGTCACTGTTATGTCATATTAACAGGTAACTTTTCAAGTACATCAGACCACTCTTGGTTCACTACTTTCTGAGGCTCACAATGAGGAACACAAAATGTCGTGCTCTAATGAGTAATGTGGACAAAGGAAGCTGCCTAGGAAGCTTCCATTCTACTGGTAGCAAACTTAGTTTGGGACCCAACCAAGAAGGTCTTTGAATTTCAACCTCAGGAATTTTAATGTTATCCTCCTACTGATGGGCAACTGGTGGAGTTTTACTACCTGCTACTCTGAGTTTCTTAGTATTCCCACAGTAGCCTGTTTCTTCACCAGATCCTAAGTTTGAGATAAATCTACCATGACCATCAGGTGAGCAATTGGGCTTCTGTAAATATGGGGAGAAAAGAAGAGAAAAAAAATGCCCCTATCCAATGAACTTTTAAAATAAAAAGGGTCAGTCAAGGGTGAGATATATTTCTTTCTTTCATGAAGAACTCACAGAACCTTCCCCACTCAGCTCAGTTTGATTTTGCTATTACAGGAAGTGCTAAAATATCAAGAGGTGTGTGTGTGTGTGTGAGAGAGAGAGAGACAGAGAGACAGAGACAGAGACAGAGAGATTGAGATCAGGCAGGGGAAGAGGGAGTGAAAGGGAAGTGCCATCCAAGTGTTACTAATGGATTTCTAAATGTTCCCCTATGTAAAGATTTTTAGCCTTCTCTTTCTCTTGTGCCTTATGTCATATCTTGGCATCCAATCAGCCCAACCAGAGGCAGGCCCATTAACTCTTGCAAGCCCCTAGGGTACCATTGAAGCCATTCAGGGCACTTCTGCTGCTCTATTCTCTGAGTGGACTGTACAAGGATGCTCTTGAGTTCAATGCACTTGTGATACATAAAGCAATCCCTTGACAGCTTGAAAGAGTTAACCTGCATCCCTCCCTAAACATTTGGACTGGTGCATGGGATTGACTGAGAAACCGGGGAGAATAGAACCTAATATCTCATTAACTGGCACAAAATTCTAGTGACATAAGCAAAAATAGACAGTATCATCTTTAGTATACAAATGGAAATACTGACAACCTCTAGAAGGTTTTGCCTACAGCCACAGGATAAGCTGATCTCAGAGCCAAAACTGTTTCCAGGTCTCCAAATGTTCCATCTGGAGCTCTGCCTATGGTTTCCTCCAAATCCAAACTCATGTAGGGAAGGGGCGGATGGAAGTATGTGAAGGGGCAGAGGTTAACACAGGAGTCCTTATGGGCCCTTCCAGGTCCAAATTTCTATGTCTTTTTTTTTTTTTTCATTTCTCTGAAATGCAAATATTGGCCTGTTTCTCTGTAAATCCTGCTTGAGATGAAACTGAATTTTAAGTTTAAGATGAAACAGAATCTATAAAACCATCCCTTCCCAATTTCCTTCCTGGGCAGTAGTTACAGCCACCTCTGACCACACCAAACCCAGCAGCTTTTCCATATTTTACCTCAGTTCCCAACAGCATGTTTGCAATTTCCCATGATTCATTTTCATCTCTCTCCAGCAAACAAGGCCTCTTGTGAAATGAGAAAAGGAGAGGTCAGCACACATACTGGTCTTCTGGCTTCACAGAAAACATCACACAAACCCAGGGAAGCCTGTGTGGGGGCTGCCAGGACACTGCACGGCTACTTTGCATGCTGGCACTGCATTTGGATCCCTTATGAGACAGAAATCTCAACTTCAAATCACTCTGGTTGGAGAAGGAGCTGAGAATAAAGAGGGCAGGGGTTGCCATGACTTTGCAATCAGACTGCGACCAACCCCTTCATGCCAAAGTTTAGAATAATAAACTTTGGAGCTAGAAATGAATTTAGACATCATCTGGTCCAACTGACATCTTATAAACAAGAAAACTGGGCAAATAAGGAAGTGACCTATCTCAAGCCACATGACTCATAAGTGGCACAGCCAGTGGGTGAGAGCATCTGGAGTATAAGGAACAGAAAGATAGAGGCTCATGTTACCTCAGATCATGCGGATTTGTTTTAAAGGTGCACCAGGTAGGGATTGTCAGAGGTAGACAGCCAAATTTCACCAAGTGCTAAACACAGCAGGTACTGAGGGTACAAAAGGGTAGCTCTAGTAAATATATACCCAGTCCGCTGCTTTCACTCTGGCAAGCACTCCTTAGATGTGGGCATCTGCTTGCTCTAATCCTTTGCTATTATTGGCACTAACTATTCTCTGCCTCTGTTTTTCCTGCTCTCGTTCAAATGAACACGTATATATCTGTTCTCCTCTCTGCTTCTTAATTCCTGCTTCCCAAGGCTTCTGCTTCATCTGGAGGCTTTCTGACTTACTTCCCATGTGTCTCCTGCCTTTTGCCCATCTAGGCACGGTCAACTACTCTTGGAGAGACTTACACTCAAGTTCCACCAAAGGTAGGATCTGATGGGTTCACTTAGTAAGTCTGCAGTAATTCTACAGAGCTCTGCCACCAGATTTCAGGGGTACTACCGATGATGGCCATTAGGATATACCCTTGCCTGGTCAACTGAGATTGGCCAGAGAGATAATGTCAAGTGGTCATTTTCCTCAGAATGGGACTCTAGGTATAGAAAACACCTGAGCGTAATAGATTCCTCTCCAAAGTAGTACTTTGGGCTAGGTCCTATGTTTCCTCAGTTGTAGTGTAGTCTACAGTCTTGAATATGAAGATATTTCTGGAGCCAGGCTGTCTGGAGTTTAATCCCATGATCATTTGTTTCTAGCAAGTTATGCTTCAGGCAAGTTATGCAATCTCATATTTCTTATATTTAATATAGAGATTATAATATTACCTGTCTTACAGGGTTGTGGGAGGACTGGAGTAATTTACATAGAATATTTAGCAGAAGATCTGACATATGTGCTCAATAATATTAGATATTATTATTATTATTACATTGGGGCTTTTTTCCCATAGTACCTGTAATAGTTTTAAAATATATCTGCAAACTCTTTAACACTTTTCTCACAAAGGATGAAGTCTAATTTATCTCCTCTGAATATGATCCAATTTAGTGACTTGCTTCTGATAAGTAGAAGGTAACAAAAATGATGTGGCATGATTTCTAAGGCTAGGTCAGAGAAGGCACTATAGTTTCTGCTTCGTTGGAATTCTTTCTTGCCCTTGGAACTCAACCATCTTGTTGTGAGTAATCCCAGGATCCATGGAGAAGCCACTTAGAGGCATTCCAGCTGACAGCCCAGCTAAGGTCTCAGTTGGCAACATTATCAACTGCCAGATTTGTTAGTGAATCAATCTTAGCTATTCTCAGCCCCCAGGTTTCAAGTTGTCCACCCAAGGTCTCAGACATCATAGTGCAGAGTATGTGATTCCAAGTCTGATGAACAAAATTCTGTGAGCATCATTAGTGCAAGTTGATTTATACCATTTACTTTGGAGGTAATTTAAGCAGCCATAGTAAGTAAAATAGCTCCTTTATTTCTTGACCTCTATGAGAGCACTGTTCATGGGGACTCTCACAGGAATCAGTGACATTGGATTATCTCTAAAACTTGGCTTCTACATTGCAGCTCTTCTTAACCAGCGGATAGTTTACAATGGCCTTGGAGCTTTATAAAAATGCACAGTTCAAGTTCCACCTCCCCAGACAATGCTGGCCAGTGGATATGGGACCAAAAAAAAGTGTGCTGGGAAATGTTTCTCATTTAACTTCAGAAGAAAGAAAGAAAGAAAGAAAGAAAGAAAGAAAGAAAGAAAGAAAGAAAGAAAGAAAGAAAGAAAGAAGAAAGAAGGAAGGAAGGAAGGAAGGAAGGAAGGAAGGAAGGAAGGAAGGAAGGAAGGAAGAAAGAAAGAAAGAAAGAAAGAAAGAAAGAAAGAAAGAAAGAAAGAAAGGAAAGAAAAGAAAGAAAAAGAAAGGAGATCACTGACATATCTACTGAATTTGGAGGGTAATCGTTGAAGATCTTCATCCATATTCATTAGGGGTTTACTAAGAATCTCTATGTGCTTGGCTCTACCACCTGGAACTTGATGGGAAGACCACACTCCCATTCTGGGAATGAATTATAAGTACTTTTGATATTTCTGGCATGTAAGCTTCTTTCAATAGAATCCAGTCAGAACAGGATGATACCAAACTACAACCTCCAGTAGTGAATTTCAAATACATTGGCCTTAAATCATCAATTTTCCCTTCAAAATCCAGAGAGCTGGGAACAAGACAAGGATGCGAGGTCTACTCTTGCCACTTCTACTGTTCATTGTACTAGAAGTTCTAGCCAGCACAATTAGGCAAGAAAAAGATCTACAATGAATCCAGATTGGAAAATAGGTAAAACTTTCTATTTACAAATGACATGATCTTACATACAATATGGAGAGTTTAATAGTGTGTCCTTCTGAGTTTGAAGGCCAAAAGGAGTTTCTCTCCATCTATCTCCCCCACTCCCTAGATCTCTGTGATCTTCAAAACTTAGTGTGCAAAAGACAGTTGTTAAATACAAATCCTTAGGCTCAACTCTCAGGGATGCCAATGTACTAGCCTAGAAAACATCTAAGAAGCAACCCAGGAAAGTCAGATGCAGATGAATTTCAGAATAAACTTTGTAAAACACAGAACATTTAGCAAAATGACTCAAAGTGCCATGTCAAGAACTCCATTGCCCACTTCTGTTCTTGACTCTTCTATGTGCTAGCTCAGTGATCTTGCACAGGGCACTTAACTTCACTGAGTCTCAGTTCCTTTAGCTGTGGAATAGGATTAGTGAAGGTACCTACCTCATAGCTCTGCTGTAAGCATTAAGTGCATTAACATATATGGAGCAGTTAGAGTAGCTGTGCTTCTTGCCAATTATTTGCAGTAGGGGAACTATCTGGCTATGTCTGGAAGCTAGACCTTGCCTACAGACAACTACAAGATTCAGTGATACCAATAAGTATAGGAAAAAGCACAGTGAGTGCTGGCTCTCTGTCCACCTTCTTTTCTTTTCTCCCTTTCTCCTGTCCATCAGAGAAGCTATGACAAACAGACACATTTTCTTAGAAATCAAATTAAGTCATGGGCTAGCCAATCTTAGAGTTTGTCTTTCTCTGCCTTAAGGATCATTTCTAATCTCCTATTTGATCATGATATTTGGCATTGTACCAAGGTTTGGAGTTTTCCCTCCCATTATTTTGACTTATGCCATTAGTGAATTTAAGTCTTCATGTTATTATTTTGGTTTTGTTTGTTTGTTTGTTACAGTGCATTTCATCAAGAGTTCATTTCCTAATGCGAACATGAGGACTAATGTTCCTAAAACTTTATGACTCATAAAATGTACTTCTCCCCACCCTACCCCCATTCACTGGCTCGATAGCAAATCTTTAACAGATTGCCTTGCACCTAGGGAGGTGGCACCCAGTGCTCACATAAATAATTTATACTGATCAACACTTGCTCAAATTAATGGAAATGATAATGTTGTAAAGAAGGCATTTTACCCGTTCCAAGGCTATTCACCAGAGGAACGTTATTGCTACCCCTGAATATGCTGGAAACCTGATAGTAGAAAGTTCAAAAATTACAGGTATAGGTCTTGTTTTTAAAACATCTTGATAGTCCACTAAGAACAGCATTTTCTTTCAGTGCAAGGTCTATTAATACATACCGTACTGTTAACACTTCACTGCCGGGGGCCAGAAATAGTTCTCTCTTTGTGTGGCACTGCCATAGTTTTTCTATCAGCCAACAGTTGTGGTTTCCTGAAGTAGAAAAAAACTGAAAAAAAAATAAATAACACAGTTCAGAGAGAAGGAATCAGAGTAGGCTAGTGATTCATGCATCCTCAGGAAGAGGTTGGACATGACCTCTGAGACACCTTTCAACTCTGTTTTTTGTTTTTCTACCATTCTACTCAGACACTATAGTTAAATTTTAGTTGCCTCTCAAACACAGAGCTGTTTACTCGCCTCCTTCCCCACTCCCCCAGTGTCTTGGCTTTATACTTTTCCCCAAAAAACTGATCAGATGTGTATGCAAATTAATTTGAAGTCACTTTCTATTCATGCAGTTTTTTGAGGCCCATAATAGTTACAGAATGAGTTTGGGTGGCATTAAAAGAAAAACTTCAAACCAAATATAGTTCTGGCATTAAAGTCTGCATTTCACCTAGAGCGTAAGACAACACTATTTGCTCCTTTGGAGGAAGAAGAAAGGATATATTCTTGACCTTAAGTGTCCTATTCTTGATCCCTTGTAAACACGAAAAGCTGGCAGCTGGGTGTTTATGTGCTAAACTCCGCCCCTCATCCACATACCATGTTTGGAGGAAATCAGAGGCACTTCCTGTTTAGGGTCATGACCTAAGGCCAGAAATTGCAACTTAGGCAGAATTAGAGCGACAATATTTGCTAGTGGAGCTGGCACCTAAAAGCCATCCTGGCCTGCCAAGAAATTCAGAACCCGAACCTAGGCAGAGGGCAGTAGGGGAGCCAAAGAGTTTCATTAAAGAGACATGGCCCAGCTTGTCGCATTTTGTGCAGTGTGAGCTCACCTTCACAATCACACATAACTGCGTGCCTGGATCCCCTTCTCTACCATGCATACACTCTCCTGGGGGTCAGAGGAGTGCTTCAAGCACAGGATCCCAGTTCTCTGAAGAGGTGGCTTTGATTACAAATCTAAAGCACCTCCAGTAAGGAACCTCGTGAACTGACCTTTCCAAAATGAACCCACCTACAAGCTACCTAGCAATACAGGCATAAGCAGGCAATACCTGCTTCATCCTGAAGGAGACTTTTGCCCATTTGCAAATCACCTTAGTTAATTAATTCAGGCCTTGTAGTAATGGAACTAATTTAAAACCAAAATAACCATCACATAACAGAAATAGATCTGCTGTTTTTATCAAGGTAATTACCAGGATAATTGTCAAACCTCTCCTTACTCTTGCTCCATCTCATGTAAGCCACACTAGCTAGTTACACACACTATACACATATATATCCTTAGACTAATAAACAAGTGTGTTCTGAGGACAAATTTATAGTCAGAAACTTCCCTCCCAGAGGTAAGGGTAAGAAAGAAAACAAAGGCTATGTTTCTAATCCAGACTGTCAGCTTTATGTAAATAAATGAAAACTTTACCTAAAAGTCTATGTCCTGTTGTATCCATATTCAGGTTTCTATATATTATAGTAACATCTTTTTACTGACAAATATCAACAAAATAAACCAATAGATAAATTTAGGACCATTACACAATTTCAAGCCACTTCCAATAACAATTGAAGTTTGGCAAATTTCCTCCTTTCCATCTTTGGAAGGATTTGTGAAAGTGTTCTCACTTCCTCCAATGGCTCTTTATCCTCAGGAGGATAAAGAGAGCCTCTTTCCAAAGAGCTGGGAAATTGGACCTCCGAAACAGGTGTCCTTCAGTTTCACCTGGCCGTTGATGGCCCGAGACTGCTCCAATACTTCTTTACTCTGAGTCATCATCCACAAAGTCAGTGACTAATCCAACCATGTTAAAGGAAGTACTAGAGAATTTTCTTCAGAGCAAGAGCCTCAGACCCAAACACCCACAGAGACAGGGTAGGTAATGTATAACAAGGCAGGGGAGGGGACAGCTGGAAAGGATGCCCCAATGACTTCCGCAGTCTCTCCCCGACTCCAGCCAATGCTTGCTATCAGAAATTATAGGCCCAATTTTGCCACATTTTCTCATTTTTTAAAAGATTTATTTATTAAAAAAAAAAAAGATTTTATTTATTTATTTGACAGAGTGAGCAAGAGAACACAAGCAAGGGGAGACAAGCAGAGAGAGAGGGAGAAGCAGGCTCCCTGCTCAGATTTGGCAGGGGGCAGGGGGCTGGGAAGAGGACAGTTCTATCCCAGGATCCTGGGATCATGACCTGAGCCTAAGGCAGACACTGAACCAACTGAACCACCAAGGCGCTCCGCATTTTCTCATTTTTAAGAAACCTACTTTCAGATATTTGCCAATTTGTAAATGTTTGCAATAAGTTCAAGTTTGCAAAACATCACGCCAAGAAATCAAAACACATCTGTGATAATAACCAGCCGTTTATGACCTGTGGCTTCTAGTGTCGTACTTTGCACACATAGACATATGAGGGCACACACATGCACACTCACCCAACCCACAAACAGGTCTGAGCCTCAGAAGTGATGGATCTTGAGAGTCGAATTGGTCAGACTTCAATCCTTGGAAATAGCTTGTGTTTCCAAACAATTTGTTTGGAAACAAATTGTGCAATAGTCCTATCCTTCTTTCATTTATTATTGGGTAGATACTTTCCCGTAAAAAGATTTTATTATAATTTATTGAAACCCACTGAATAATATATACAATAAGTACATAGATTTTTTTAAATGAGATTCTCATTCATTTACTTATGAAGTCCCATAAGAAAATTCTACATAAAGACTAAAAAATTATTTGTATAAGTATAAATGTACATGAATCATACATTTTATTTATATGTAAATAAAACCATGTATGTATAGGCCAAAAAAAAAGGATAATGTTCTGTCACTCAAAATTTTTTTTATTCTTCATAATTACTAGTCAGTGAGTTTGAGTCAGAGAATCTGAAATAACACAGAGAGGTTAGTGTTGTCACCTGTGTGAGGTAAGTAGTTAGTCAGTAACAATTACGAGGGTGTGTCCGTGATGACAAACTTCTAGATGTGTTCTTCCACAATGAATTTTTGTCAAGGTATAAATGGAAGAGGAGTGGATGGGCTGACTTCTGTGTTATATCTCATATTAAAATTTCCATGTTATATATCATATAAAAACTGTCAAGCTAACAGGAGGCCTCAGTAGTCAAGAAAGCCCTTACTGAGCCACAAGATAAAGAAGGGATTCTTAAGGCAAAATGACTTTCAAGCACAGACAAGTAAGTTCTGTCTTGATTTTTAATTAGACACAAATATCTATAGAAAGTTGTTCTTTGAGGAAAAAAGATGAACCTCGTGTTCAAATATGTGCTCAATTGTGGATTGAGCATGAAAAATACATGCAAGAGACATTCCATGGAGTGTTTGTTAGAGACTTGAACAGTCCGTGTGCAATGCTGGTATCTTTTTCCTCCCCTCACAAATAGTAGCCTTCATTTTCCTGTGGAGATTGTTGAAAGGGTCTTCAGTGTTCTGAGAATTGGGAGTCATTATGGGATGCACGTTGAAAATAGTTGCTTACTCAGAATAAGCTGAAAGCAAAAGGCTATTATTTCCAGTCTAAATCATTCTAATGGGATTGGGTCAATCCATTTCATTCCTAGATCTCTGTATTGAAAATGTTTTCCTTTTTCTCTCACTGAAATCTTCTGTTGCTTAAGAGCAGAGTAATGGCGTTTGCAAACTCCTGGCAAACCTGTGTGAACACCATGATTACAGATTTAAGACTTAGACTCCAGTGCTCTATATCACAAAAATACTGCTTAAAATCAGAGGCCTCCTGTTTGGACTGAATTGCAAGGAGAAAGTTTTCTTTCCAAAGTTACCATTCTTCTTCATAGTGAACACCGATAAACCTCTTCCATTGTGAGGCAATTACTACTAGCTCTGTTTAAAGAATTTAGAAAGTATCTCCACTACATGGAGGTGAGTTTTGGAATCTGAAAGTTGAGGAATCCTGTTCTGCTTCTGCCACACAGTAGCTAAGTGCTCTGGGGCAAACCCCTTACCCTCTCTGAGCCTTTGTTTCTCTATCTGGAAAGTGGTATGAATATCTACTTTTCAGACTTGTTGTGAGAAAAAATGCCTATAAAGAGTTAAGCACAAGAACAAAAATTTTACAATAAATATTTTAGGGCAAATCAGGTTCAGTTTGTTAGACTGTGGGCAACAGAAACAACTTTCCAGGAGAGGTCAATAAATAACCTTCAGAGGACATTCTTGAGTTCCTAGAATCGGTTATTTCCATTCCCTTGTGAATATTTCCTGTTAGTGCTTACAATGATGAAGGAGAATCTGTCTGAGGGGGAAGGGAAGAGTGAAGGCAGACGAAGGGAGATGTCTGGAGAGCTGAATCCATTCTCTAAAGGATTTAAACTCTAGTTGTAAACGAGGAGTAAGACTTGCCAGCAAATGACTATAAATCAGAATAGAAACTCATCCGGGCAATAATACAGAGGGAGCTCAAGAGCAAGGACAGTTGCTGGGAGGAGAAGGTTACTTTGCCTCTGAATTGCCTCTCTTTGATAGCTGTGACTGTGGCAAAGCCCACCCTCCAAAATCATTTTTTTCTCAGTCAGATGATCTCGAGAATTTTAGAATTCAACTATATAGGTATGTTTTAGATTTTATTTATTTATGTATTTGAGAGAGAACAGAGAGAGGGGCAGAAGGAGAGGGAAAAAGGGAATCCTCAAGCAGACTACATCTGAGCGCGGAGCCCCATGTGAGGCTGTGTCCCAGGACACTGAGATCATGCCCTGAGCCAAAATCAAGACAGACAGTTAACTGACTAAGCCAGCCAGGTGCCCCTTAACTATGTTTTTCACAGTTTGCAGTTAGAACACCTTCATTTTACAGAAGAAACTTGGGCCCTCAAAAATGGAGTTAAGTAACCAAGTTAAGGTAAGGTCAAAACAAGAAGTCATCTATGGTGTTCCTCCTGCTTCATACAAACAGTGCGTTCTCTTTGTCTGAGTCAACTGGAAATACCCTTCAAACACTACATATTTCTTCTATCAAAGGAAGAGAAAATTCAAGTTGCAAATAAAAAAGAAATTCTCTGCAATACTTAGGACTTTGGGCTTTTCCATGGCTTTAGTTCTTCAGGCCTTCTCCACTCTGCTTTATTCTAGATAGTTTCATTTCTGCCCAGAATGCATACAAGACTTTCCTTTGATAATTATTGTTTAACAAGCAAACCCAAAGTATTAATGGCTTCTTTCTTTCATCTTTTCTTCCTTCCTTTCTTCTTTCCTTCCTTCCCTCCTTTCTTCTTTCCTTCCTTCTCTTTTTCCTTCCTTCCTTTCTATAATACTGGACTTTGATCTAGTATTCTCAAGTTGACCAACGATCTCTGGAGCCCAAATGTGGCAAGAGATCTGAAGGACTCCTGGGCATGGTGAATATCTCAGCAGGACTCAGGATAGACAGAGGCCAATGAGTAGAGGGCTGTCCTAAAGACTCTGGACTCTTGGCCCAAAACTGAAAGAGAAGAGGGGAATCCCAAGAGTTGCTGAGATTGAATTTTCCACCAGTCCATATCAGAGTTAAAATTAAGTAGAAAGGAAAAAGAAAAAAAGAAGAAAGAAAGAAAGAAAGAAAGAAAGAAAGAAAGAAAGAAAGAAGAAAGAAAGAAAGAAAGAAAGAAAGAAAGAAAGAAAGAAGAAAGAAAGAAAGAAAGAAAGAAAGAAAGAAAGAAAGAAAGAAAGAAAGAAAGAAGAAAGAAAGAAAAGGAGGTAAAAGGAAAAAAGGGAGGTAACATTTCTTACATAATTAAGATGTGCGCTGACATTCATTGACATTGTGCTTTATTTACATAGTGATATAGTGATGATATTGTCTTTATACCTCACCAAGAAGGTAGTTTTTTATTCAACATACAGAGCAATCGACCTCAATAATAATAAAGATTTGGTGCCATGACAGAGCATCTACCAGGAACTTTGTCTACATTATTTAATTTTAGCTAATCATCACAACAGCCCTATAATTTTTGTGTTATTATCCCCGTTTTAGAAATGAACATGGCAAGGCTTAGAAAGTTCAAGTAATTTGTCCAAGATCACACATAGAGTAAGTGGGGGAACTGGGATTAGGATCCATGTCCTTCAGGAGCACAGCCTATACCATTTCCCCTAAATCACTCTGTTGCCTGGGATTGTTCACTAGTCAAGACAACACTGCGTCTAGAGATCTTATTGAAAGTTAGGATATTTGGGATTTATTCTGATTCATATTCCTGTTGGGTTCTCAGACATTTCCATAGACTTAGATTCTCATCTTTCTTTTATTTACATTTGTGTCTTCTATTGTGCTAATTCTCTATTTGACCCTGACCACAAACCCATCTCAACTCATGATCTCCTGTCAACACTCTTGGCATCTGACCCCAGGCCCATCCAGGGTTTGCTTTTGTTGTTCTTGCCTGGTGATGAGAATTTACAGAACCCACATTCCACTGTGTGGCCCAGAGGAGACAGTCAGTGCCAAGGCAGCTATTCAGAGAAGGTTGGGATGACCATAGGATGCAGTAATCAGGAAAGTTTCCTGGTTGAGGGAAGTGGAATTGGAAGAGATCATTGAGTAGAAAAGAGAGGGAAGATGTTGTATCTAGGATGGAAAAGGATAAAAACATGAAAATGGGAATGGAGATTTTTAAGTGGACCGTACTGGGAGAAATAGGATTGATCATGATAATATTCAGAGATTACTTTGGGTAGCTGTGTTAGGATTAACTGTGGATAATCTCAATGTTTCAAGATTTAAACTTACCTGGCAATGTTGTACCAGACCTTCCCCACATTCCCCTCACCCCTCTAGTCCCTATCAACCATCATTCCATTCTCTGTCTCCTTAAATTTGATTATTCTAGGAACATCATATAAATGGAATCATATAGTACTCCTTTTTGTGACTGGCTTATTTCTCTTAGCATAATGTCCTTGAGGTTCACATGTGTTGCAGTATGTGCCAGGATTTCCTTCCTTTTAAAGGCTGAATAATATTCCAATGTATGTATAGAACATGTTTTGTTTATTCATTCATCTGATGGTATTCACTTGGTTGCTTGTGAATAATGCTGCTATGAACATGAGTATACAAATATCTCTTCAAGTCCTTGTTTTCAGTTCCTTTGGGTATACACTCGGAAGTGGAATTACTGTGTCATGTGGTGATTTTATTTTTAATTTTTCGAAGAACCTCCATACTGATTTCCAAAGCAGGTGCACCATTTTCAATTCCCACCAACAATGCACACGAATTTCAGTTTTTTTTCACAGTTACGCCAGCACTTGTTATTTCCTGGTTTTTGAAAGTAGCTACTCTAATGGGTAGGAGGAGGTATCTCTGTGGTTTTGATTTGCATTTCCCTGATGATTAGAGATGCTGAGCATCTTTTCATATGCTTATTGGCCATTCGTATATCTTCTTTGGAGAATTCCTTTTCAAGACCTTTGCCCATTTTTTAATCAAGTTGTTTTATTGTTGAGTTTTAAGAGTTCTTTATATATTCTGGATATTAACCCCTTATTAGATATAAAATTTAAAAATGTTTACTCCCATACTGTAGGCTTATCTTTCACTCTGCTGGTTGTGTCATTCGATCCACAGAAGTTTTACATTTTCTTTTAAGATTTTATTTATTAGTGAGAGACATGGAGAGAGAGGCAGAGACATAGACAGAGGGAGAAGCAGGCTCCCTGCAGAGAGCCCAATGTGGGACTTGATCCCAGGACCCCAAGATCAAGTCCTGAGCTGAAGGCAGATGCTCAACCATGGAGCCACCCAGGTGTCCCAAGTTTTACACTTAATGTAGTGTACACAGTACACTTAATGTAGTCCAGTGTATCTATTTTTTCTTTTGTTGCCTATGCATATCCAACAAATCTTTGCCAAATCTAATGTCATGAAGTTGCACCTTGTTAATTTAAAAAGAAATAAATAATCTTTCTGAGGTTTAACTTATATATCATAAAATTCATCCATCACAAGTTCAGTGATCTCTTTTAAACTTATATGCTTGTTCAACCATCATCACCACAATTCAGTTATAGAACCTTTTCACCACTTTGAAATCAACCCTCATGCCAGTTTATACTCAATCCCTGGTCCCATCCCCTGCCCCAGGCAACCACTGATCTACTTTCCGCCTTTATAGATTTTCTAGCACCTTACTAAATTATAAAAGCTAGTTTCAAATGGTCTTTGAAAATAAACTAGCATTTCATAGAATTTAGGGGGAGAGGGAGAGGAGTATCTCACATCATCCTCCATCACACTCCGTATGCTTTTTACACATTCCTTTTCACTGATTTGCCATTTTACTCTCTGCCTTTATTTTTACTTTAATCTCTGTCAAAAGCAAATTTGAAAATTGGTCTTGTTAGTAAGTGGCACACTTAAAATATGTTATTAGAATGTTATTTAGTCCCTAGAGTGTATCTCCTGTCACTGAATCTAATTTCGTTCTAAAATAAGGCATGACATTTCCACTAAGGCACCCAGGTGAGTTATATGCCTGTCCTAATCAACAGCCACCTGTCATGATCCAAACAGGTTTCTAGGTTGTTTATATTCTCTCTTCCTCCCTCCCCAACCCAAGACTGAATCTCTTATCTTCAGTTCTGATCACATGTACTCTGCTCATGCTACCACCTGTACCAGGTGGAATTCAGAAGCCTCAGTTGTTATTTAAACATGCTGTCCTGGAATTCCTCGAGGCTCTGGTATGTGGAGGCCCACACCAGTGTTATTTTCACGTTGAGTTCCTTCTAAAACAAGTTATTCACACACATGGACATGCACATGCACACACTCTTACAGTGTGAAGAAGAAAAAGCAAAAGTTAAAAAAAAATAGGAAGTTGTTCTGGTTTAGTTTTGATGAGCAAATAACCTCTCTGATACCAAGTCAAATTCAGAAAAGCCTGGTTAAAAGGAAAAGGACGTAGAACATTAGAGACAGATTTTAAGTCCAACTTCCTGATTCAATGAGGTCAAATTCTGAGCTATGGGTTCTTTTTTTTTTTTTTTTTTTTTTTTTTTTTTTTAAGCTCAATTTCAGATTAGGAGCTTTGTGTTAGGCTAGTCCATGCGACATGTAGATACTCTCATGAGTTTCAATGGAGGATGATGCCTTTAATAGAGTGAAACCACTTAATTTTAGTGTTGGGGGAATAGGATTAGGACTTGAATCATACCATGTCACAGCAAGATAACAGTGTGGGAGGGTATTATTACAGGTAGAGTTATGTTTGTGGCTTCAGGAGGTACCCATATCGTCTGTGTATATTCAATTCAAAGAAAGCTAAGTAGGGAATAAATGCCTATGTCTAGAGACCAAGGGGTCTCCAGAAAAAGAAAATCTTCAAACCCCAAACCCTAATGATTTGTACCACTATTTAATAGTCCTGAGATCAGTGAACAGGGAAGGCTCCCAAGGACGTTCTCCCAAAGGGGGGATTTATGCTAAGAGAGAAGAACATTGGGCTAGTGGTCTGGTCTGACATTATTACCTACATAATCCCCAGAAGAGTTCTGGACACAGTATATAACTGAAATAAACAATCTCTCCTGGCCTAAGTCTCCAGCACTATGCATAGGCTTTTATGAGCAGCTATGCTTGTTAATATAATAGCAAGCAGTCTCATTGAGTTACCAGGCATAAAATGATATGGAGCAATCATAGCCAAGTATAACACTACAGGGAGACTTCTCTACCTCCCTCCCCTGTACGCTGGTCCTGAGAAGTTACTGCCAAACGATCAGAATGAGGATATCGGGGACCATAAAAGGCTGCTTGTTTTCAACAGAACCCTATGAGATTGGCTTCTTCAGTTGGCTCTCTGGGAAGCCGTTGGCAGTGAGTTTGGCAATGTTTTCTCTCTGGACTGTCTACCCGGACATTTTCTTTGCAATAGCTGAAAAATAAATTATAAAGGTTAAAACATTATGACATAGATTTTTATCTTTAGGTCATATCTAAAGATGAAATCCTCTTGCTATGCAAGAAGAGAATTAACAAAAATATGCTCTATGTGTCCTTGATATAGCAGAGCAACCTGCAGGTGATAATTTAACTTGCATTAGAATTTTTATTCTATATGAAAAAGTCTCCCATCCTTGAAGCAGATGGAATAAAAAGTATTTTACCCCTGTTTCCAAGAAAGGGCAGTGGACAGATTCCTGTGTTTCTAAGACCCAAGTCCTTAATGGTCCTTTAAACTACTGTAGGAAGGAAAAGAAGGTACCATTTAGAAAGGAGGAGAAGGCACATTTTAGGAAGATAAAGCAGGAAAGAAGCCTATATCCTGAGAGGATTCTAAGATTCAAAAAAACAATAGTGATTGTTATTTCAAAGACAGGAAGATGCCTACCTGTGCTTTGGTCAGGTAAAGGACTGTGTGGGAGAATGGCTCTGCAGGCTCTTAAAAATAATGTCAGCATCATTTGGCAATCTTGGGGTCTTTGCAAAGGGTTTTGAATGATCTGAGAGCAAGCATCTTATCCTTTGGTGCCACCCTTACTCAAGCCCCCTACTGCTCACCAGGAAACTGCATAAACATATTTTGCAAATGTCTGAAGCAGCAGAAGCAGACGTACAGTGGAAAACTGGTGGTCCTAGCAGAGCCTAGACAGGAAGGATAGCGGTGGACAGGTATTCATCAAGGCCTCTGGTCACTGAAGTGTGGGATTCTAGCAGACAATGTGTTGTTGCTTAAGCCCCTGGGGATGATCCAGGAAAAAGGATTGGGAAATGTCTTAGTCTGTTTGGGCTGGTGTAACAAAAATATCAACTGGCTGGCTGATAAATAACAGAAATTTATTTCTCACAATTCTGAAGTCTGGGAAGTCCAAGATCAAGGTGCCAGCATATTCAGTCTCTAATGAGGATGCTTTTCCAGATTTAGTGTTTTCACTGTGTCTTCACATGGTGGAAGGGGTAAGCGAGCTCTTGAGAGGATCTCTTTTATAAGGGCATTAGTCCCATTCATGAGGGCTCCACCCTTATGATCTAAGCACCTTTCAAAGGCTCCACCTCCTAAGGTCAATACATTGGTCATTAGATTTCAACATATGAATAGGGGAAGTGGGTATTCACAAACATTCAATCTATAGCAGGAATGCAGAAGTGTGATACTGGATCTCCCTCAATTCTGGCAGGTGGGGCCTACAGCCAGTTGTGTTTCAATCTGAAAAGCATAATGCCCATCATAGGCCATGAAGTACTTCATACCTGTTACATAAACCAAAATGGTCAGATTTGAGGTTTCACAAATATATTAGAATTTATTTAATCGATTCTTGGTTCAGTCAGCATCTAATTAGGAGAAACACAAATAAATGCAAAGGCTCTCCGTGCTCTCAACAAGCTACTATAGCTGACTACCCTGGGGCTGGTACTTACTACAATAAAATGAGGTAAAATCTACCATGAGATATTAAAAGTGAGCTATAGGAGCAGAGCATAGTGGAGCTCTTACTCAGCCCTGGGAAGTCTGGAGGGTTTCCAAAAGGAGGCAACATTTGATTTGAGACTTGATGCATGGGAAGGAGTTGCTGTCTTCTCCCAACGCCAATCCTTTAATGGAGACACCACCAGCCAACACAACTTCCCATCAGGAACATGTCTGTGGAATTCTGTTCTACTGAACCAGAAAATCAACAGCTCGGTTTCCTCTTTCCCAGGTCTCTAACCTCCACTTGACTCCATTTACTGGAACTTCACCCCCAAGCAGCTGCTCAGCAGTCACCTTGACCCCTATACCTTCCTGTCTCCATTCCCCCCCCCCCCCCCCCCCCCCGTGGAACCATGCTGGTTCACTCTCTTGGGCCTCTTGACCAAATCAGAGTGGAAGGGTGCTACCAAAAGTTGTTAGGTAGATAAAGAAAACTGGTAGGAAATATTCATGTGTCTATGACATTCCTAGACTTCATTCATTTAACTCTTTCTTATTATGGCCTCTCAACAGGCTATAATTTAGCTTAACTCATATTCACTCAATAGCCTTGCTAAATACTTCACATAGTGTCTTAGTCCATTTGAGCTGCTATAACAAAAATACCATAGACTAAGTGTTTCAAACAATGAGCATTTCTTTCTCACAGTTCTGGAAGCCCTAGCAGATTCAGCCTCTGGTGAGGGTACACCTCCACATTGCAGATTGCTGACTTTTCACTGTGTCTTCACATAGCAAGAACTTAGTGGGGGGTCTTTTTTCTAAGGGCATGAATCCCATTCATGAGGATTTCACCTTCATGACCCAATCACCTCCCAAAGGCCCCACTTCCTAATATCATCACCTTGTGAACTATGAGTTTGACATCTGAATCTGGGGAAGGAGACATTGAGTCCACAATAGGCAGTGAAAGAGCGAAAAGATGGGGCTATCAGGTGATAGTGGCTTAGAACATGAGCTCTGAAGCTAGGTTTAGGCTTACATTCTAGTTTCTCCAACAAATTCTCAGGTTTTCCCCAACCTGCTGCCTCCAGATGAGGAGAATGGGTCATTATGCCACTGTTTAGGAGCTACTATTTCTAATGACAATGTGGTAAATCCCTCACATGTATAAGGGTGAAAGATATATTCAGAAATGCTAAAATTATTTATGTAAAGGGCCTAGTACATTCTTGGCACATTGTAAGCATAAATAAATGGCTGACTTAGAGACATGAAATATAAATAGAAAATGTGTCATTGTGGTAGCTATTCTCTCCTGCCTGGGATTTACAGGCATGGGTACTCACATGAGTACTGTACATGTGCTAAAGTTGGTGACAGCTCTATCCCCACAAAACTCTTGGCTAAAATATCAATTAGTGATTTCTCATTCCCTAAACCATTCCAAATCGAATACACTTGCAAAAGAAATTATTTTTTCTCTACTTTCCATTCTAAATTCCCAGGTAATTAATTTTCACTATGGACCTGCCACAAGTAGCCATCTGTTTAAAGAAAAGATAGAGTTCTTTAGTCATGAGCCTAGAGCTCAGTCCACATCAGAGGTGGTTATTGTGAATTTCTCTCTAAAATATTCAAACTGAGCATACATGGAATTAAAATTGGTTTCACTCAAAAACAAAACCTTTATAGGATCGTAGACTATAAACACAAGAAGTGTATGCCTGCTATTTTATGCCTTCCCCACAAATTGCTTCCATCCATGCCTCAAGTGCCAGTGTGTTTTCATGAATTTAAGTTCTAACTGGCAACACAGAGCAGCTGGGGATAAAAGTTGGGTTGTGAGGGGAGGGGGCATTTTGACATCTGCGGCACCTCATAGAAGCTGTGAGACTTGCATTCGAGACCAGCTTCCTGACATATAAGAAGCTAATGAGTGACCAGACTTTCTGCCCAGTGAAGGAGTAGACATCAAGTTCTAAGGTTTTCTCCTTCAACTGAATACAAAAAGCAGAACTTCCATAGTTGGGCTAAGGTTGACAGAGGAAAAAAAGAACTACTACAGGCAAATATAACTTGATTAATAGAAGAAAAACTGCAATTTAATGAAGAAGAATTAGGGAGAACTTTGGCAATGTCACTGGTACTATTTCAGAAACCAGGGTTGCTCCCAGATGACAAACATTTTGAATGGATGTAACTATTGAGGTGTAAAATTGTAGATTTGTTTTGGCCAGAAAAGGCAGAGGAGGTATCTCATTTAACACAATTTGTGGTATGAAGGTGGGTTCTTTGTATCTCAAGAAATAAAAAAGGAAAAAAATAAAAATAAAGAAATAGAAAAGAACTTTAAGTAATTGAGGCAGAATTTTTTCCTAAGGAGAGTGATTTATTGTTTTGACATGAAGTGAACAAAGTCGGTATCAAACCCTCTTGACCCCAGGAAAACTGCCATTTCCAAACATACCAACACTGCAAAGGGCACCCACTATTTACATAACAGTCAATAAAATTCAATGCAATCTGTAATGATAAAATAATTTCTCCAGGAACAGAAGCAAATAGCATCAAGGGTGTCAGCTAACTTCCTATGAAAGGTACTATAAAAAGCAAGTTTAATCAGTAATATCTTTAGTATTTAAATAGCCAGAACTAAAGAAAGACAACACTGATGTTGACAAATGTAAAATATATAAACAAGTATGTAACAATATGGGATAAATATTCATACAAAAGTGCATGGAGAGGAGTTATTATAATTCAAGGCCTTCTACCAAGCCTTCAGCAGATGAGGGAAGTTCAGTCAAAGGGAAGTTCAGGCAGCTGATAAAACCTAATACACTCTCATAGGAAGGTTGAACCCATATATCATTGTCTAAATCAAGGGCTTCTAAACTTTTTAATCACATGAACCTATGAATAATACAAAATTTAAACACATGTATATTACATATACATGTATATATTTTATATATTATATATACATAAGGCATATACTTAAATATATAAATATGTGAACATCATGTGCATATGCTATTGTACTAACATATTGTATATATACATAATAAAACATACACAAAATAGAAATTATAAAACAATGAGATAAAGATAACATAAATAATAGTTTATTTTACTTTATTTATTAATTTAGAAGAAAGTCTTTTTGTTCTCACTCTTAAAAGTCATTAATATCACTAAAGTAGGCAATGTGATTTGATAAATTTGGTTATTTTTTTAAATCTTGGTTATTTGTGATTCAAACCAATTTTATATACATTATTTCTGTAGTTGATTTTAATGACTATCATAGCTAAAAAGTTAATTTCCAATTATAGAAGGATTTGAAAAGAAAATGGACCTAATTATCTTGCCTACTAAGTCATGGCACTCATTTTTTAACCCAAGCCACCAATTATGCAAAAATTTTGTTTAAATTTGACACAGTATTCAACTAGAATGAGGTCTATAGTGATAGGGGAAGTAAATCCATATTCAGTATAATCTTCTGATCATTTCAAAGTTCATCAGAATTTATGAATTAACCTTTTATTTCTTTGGCTGTTGAAGAACTGGTTCTATAGTTTTAAGAGAAATATTGACTCTACCATTTTTCCCCCACTATTAAGCAGTGCATGAATTATTATCTTCGATCTCAGATGTTTTTGCAGGAATCTTTCTATCCATTCGTCCATTTTATGAAGTAGATAATGAAATGTCTAAATCCACTTAATCAAGTACATGCACACTTCAGTGTGTATGATTACACTGAAATCAAGCAAGAGAGATAGTGACAGCCAGTCCTTTGGGACTGATTAACTACTGCTACTCTTCCCTTAAGAAATCTCAAATACCTGTCTGTACATTTGTGCAGGGACTGGTGCCAATCTGTATATTAAATATCAGTGAAGCTTAATTTCTTTTCTCTATATATTAATTTGAAGTCATAAATTACAATCTTTTTTTCCACACACCAATGAATGGTCTTGTTCACACCCTAATGAGCATGTCCTCCACTTTGAAATGAATGTCTTTTTGTAAAGAACTTGTCTCTTCTCTCCCTAAAAGGGTAGGTAAATGTGTGCTTTATGATCCATGAGCTAATTCTGGGTGTGGGGTTATAGGTTAACAATTGCTAACACTTCTGGAGACTTCAGGTCCCTGTGTTAATTTCTTTTTTGTGGAAAGTGCAGCTGAAAATGTCATCATTCATTCATTCGATAGATACTTATTGAGATTCTATTATCTTCCCACTTTCAAATTTTATATAAAACAATCTGAATATTTTAGAACCAAAATTAATAATCTCTAAATAATCAGACCAGAGATCAGAAGCTTTTTCTGGAAAGGACAAGATGGTAAGTATTTATGGCTTTGTTTTCCATATTTGTGGTTGTCGCTGCAAATATTCAATTCTGCCATTTCATTGTAGCATGAAAGCAGCCATAAACAATATGTAAAAGAATGTGCATGGCTGTTATCCAATAAAACTTTATTTATAAAAAAAAAGGGTAGCAGGAAAGATTTGGTTTGTGGACCAGTCTGTCAACCCCACATCTCAACAATTGCTTCATTCATCCTCTGATTTGACTATGGTGATATGATTCTATGTAATTTTACATATCTGACTTTTGAGACATGCAATATTCTTTTACTTGAATAAATGAGAAATTTTAGGAAAGCTAGTCATTTTCTTGATGCATATTGAGATGCTTACTTTACTTTACTTTTTTCTGATACCCTTTGTAATTTTTTGTTTGTTTGTTTGTTTCCAGATGTACTAACCAAATGATTTGGTCCCTTATTCTTTACCAAATAGAATTAAATTGACTTAGATCTAGACTGCACCATCTGGCCCAAAAGAACAAAGGTCTCCTTAAATAGTAGCTGCTGGCTAGAATCTCTAAGATGGAGTTTGGTTTTATTTGTAGATAGATATCTTTAGTATAGATGTCAAATGCTAGAGGCAGGAAAAGAAGAATGTGACTTGCCAAGAAGGTTAACTTTCATTGTAATAAGTAAAAAGCTGCCTAGTGATAACTGCCATGTGCTACAATAGCAGTCATCACTTCAAATTCAGTGTGTCCTGTCCTTTATGACATGTTCAGCCTCAATACCTACCCAGGCTCCCAAACTTGAGTGTCCAGAATTTTCCCTTGGATGTTGGTTAAAATACAATTGTCCATAGGACTTCAGGAGTTGGGTCCATCTGTCACCAAGTGCTTCCAGTGATTGTGACATGGCCAGTTAGAAGAAAACATACATGGTAAAGAACACAAGGTGAATTCACTAAGGTCTAAATACTCCCTTACAAGGCTGGTGTGAAGATCAGTGAAAATATATCTGTAGCTCCTGAATCAGACCTTAGTACAGGCTCAGTAGATCTAAATAATTTCATAATTATTATTACAATATAATTTATATTGTGATATGACTATTATTGTGTGCATAGAGTTATGAAAACTGGAAGCATGGGTTTTGTTTTAAGGGTTTTTTTTTTATGGTGAAAAAATTTATATTTAGATTTAGCCGCTGGACTCGGCTTAGATGATCCCAATTTTGTGGGCAATATCCAAAGCATCAGAGTCAGAAGCCAGTCAAACATTTGTCGTCCTCTCTCCATCAGGCCTGATCGGGTTGTTGATCTTGGCTACATCAATGTCCTAGGGCTTCTTCACAGCCTCTTTGATCTGGTGCTTGTTGGTCTTGACATCTACAAGGAGTACAAGTGTGTTGTTGTCTCTTATTTTCTTCATGGCTGACTTGACAGTCAGGGGGAAACTGATGATGGCATAGTGGTCAGGCTTATTTCTCCTGGGGGTGCTCTTTAGATGATATTTGGGCTGCCTTGAAAGACGCAGTGTGTCTTGCGTCTTTGGAATGCAGGTGATGTGTGGATCTTCTTCTTTTTTTTTTTTTTACTTTTTGTGACTGTGGATGCCTTTCAGCACACCGTTCTCTTGGCTTTCAAAACCTCTGCTTTGGCTTCAGCTTTGGGAGGGGCAGGGGCTTCCTTCTTCCCCCTTAGTGCCATCTTCATGAAAGGCATTGGAAAGTGGAAGCATTTAAACAACAATTAAGTGAGAAGGGAAGAAAGGGACTTTTAAGTCTTCAATACCAAATATGGATGTAGTATGAGAGGGTCAGAAACTGTAAAGAGTTAACAACAACAACAAAAAGTCATAACTGCTGAATCATCAGGTAATCATTAAACCAAACTAGAGACAAGTAATGAAGGAAAGAGGAAAAAAAGGCCTTAATGGCTATTTGCTCTCATGTCACAAAACTGAAGCAAAGACCTGTTTATTATCTGGTTCATCTGGGTCTTGGCCATAGTTCTCTGACTCTTTTTGCCTGAATAAACCTGAATTCAAGGCAATAAAATCAAGAAAGCAGTGGGACTCGGGGAAAAAGGAGATTAGCAAACTGTAGCTGAAGACAGAGAGCCTTTCCAGTCTAAAGAGATTATTGCTCACCTCAATAAATCCCCAGATATTGGTTGTTTGGCCATTTGCTTTGCCCTCGGGCAGAGAATACTGTGGCTTACTTTCTGGCCAGTCCTGGTTCTTCCATTCATTCCTTCATTCATTCAATCAATATTTAATGAGCCTCAACAGTATGCCAGGCACTGTTCTAGGCACTGGGTACAGAAAGGAACAAAGCTATAGATAAAGAACCTCCCTGGTAGAACTTGTATTCTAGCACAGAAAAGCAAGAAAAACCAGATGTGATGACTGAGTAAAAGTAGGATATAAAAGGGGATGTAAGCAGGGTAAAGGAGAGGGTGGGATGTGAGGGGTGGTCAAGGTCAGCTTCCCTGGGAAAGAAAAACCTCAACAAAGACATGAAGGCAATGAGGGCCAGCAGCCATAGTGATAGAGCAGTCTTCGAAGAGAGAACGAGATCTTAGGACAGGAGACTGCCCAACTTCTAAAAAAAAAAAATGGCAAAGAAGCCATGGAGCTGGAGGACAGCGAAAGCAAAGAGATAATTGATAGGGACCCCAATCACTGTAGAGCCTTGCAGCCCATTTATTATAAGAACTTTGGCCTTTGCTCTTAGAGAAATGAGCAGCTTTGCATGGTTTTGAGCACAGGAATGACGTGATCTCATTTAGGCTTTAACAGGCTCACCCTAGCTGCTGTGTTAAGAGTAAACTATAGGAGAGGAAGCGTAGCTCATACCTGCAGTGATCATGGGGCATAGTTCATTACCTCTGGCAACCGCGCTTTACACAGAGGGAACATTTCACTCGGGAGCAGCTGCTGCCCATGCTAATCCCCTCTTGAGCTTGATCACTGACCCTTAACTGAAGGTTCTGACTTGCTACTCAGTTTTGACCTCTGGCCACCATGCAATCTAATTACATGGTCCCAGCCATCCTACTGTTCTCTCAAATTTGCTTCAGCATCCCCCTGAAAAGTTGCACAAGGTTCAATCTTTTTCATCCAACAACTTCTAGAGCTCATTACTACATTAAAAATCAATTGGTAATTAGAAGCACTTGAAACCTACTTTAAGGATAATAAATGTCATATCTTTAGTTTTCTACTATATGCCGGGTGCTGTGCTGTATGGATATGATTAGTTCATCGTCTCAACCCAGTGAGCTAGTGTGTTATTGTAATGTCTCAGTGGTAGAAAATATGCCTTGAAGACATTAAATACTTAGTAAGAACAGGAGGCAGACTTCAATCCCAGAAAATGGTTCGACTACCCTATAATACATAATTAGCTTTGAGATAAATATATCTCAAAAGCCTGGAAAAGAAAAGTGCTCTGCTGGCTCTTATTCACATTATTCATTAATTTAATATATTCTGTTAATATTGAGAGAACAAAGGAAACTTGGAAATTTGAACCTGGTCCTGACCTCAACATGACAGGAGTAAATGTTGTCTAATTGGACACAGTCCAGACTGGTAGTCACTGGGTTAATAAAAAATTTTTTAAAAAATGAAATGAAATGAAATGAAAGCTAAAGTGAGGAAAGATAAGAAATTATACATGCATACCTAAATAATTTTGCTTCAATCATTTCCTTGTCCATTCATCAGTCTTCTGTTGTGTAACATTGTCTTACAGTCTGATTGGAGTGCTGTTACTTTCTTGCATAAAGCATCAACTTTAATCTCCAGTTTCAGCTTCTTTCAGATGAAATTTAAAAATAAATCCAGCTGCAAAGAAACATGAAAATCGACTTCTCTAGATATTTATGAGCATTTTCTAATATTTTATAACGTCTTATTATACTACACAACTCCCCCCCTGCCCTCCCCGCCCTCACCCCATAGATTCTATCCAGAGCACTTGTTTTAGGTCTCATGGAAAGAGCTCTCTTTCTTTTCTCACTCATATTTCTTTGTTTTTCATACTATGTGATAAATTATGTAATTTCAAGAACAAACACAAGTGGCATAAACAGATTTGGAAACAAATTTAGCTGACTCTTGGTGCACATAAAACTCTGATGGGGGCAGATATGCATGGATGCGCTAGAACAGTCCTTTTGGCTCCCAGTACTCTGCGATGGGCATCTTCCAGCATTTTGTACCGAGGGAATGGAGAGCATGGTTACTAAACGGACATTGATAAACTGAGCATCTACGGTGTAGCTTATCGATGTCTGGTAATAAAATCTTATTGGGAATTGGAGAACATAGAAACTGTAAAAAGCATTGAGAAAAAGTAGTTAGCATAATCCAATCATTTAACAGCTGAGAAAATCCAGACCTTGGGAATATCTTCCCAAAACCACTTTGTTAGCAGGAAGCAGAATAGATTTGATATTTCTGTTCATCCCTCCCCACATTGAATGTTTCATTTTGTCACTACTTGAGAAAGTTGCTGAAATGGCTGAATTTCTTCTTTGCTCTAGTCCTCTGTTTTTCAAATAATATGCAAAGAAAAAATTCTCTCACCTGAGACTAATATTTTTATTATCACAAATATTAGAAATATTCTACCTTGAGGTTTGCAATTAAAAATAGACTAGTCTTTTTTTGTGTGTGAATTTTCATTGCCAATGGCATACATTTTTTTTTTTTTTGAGATTTCAATGTCAAACACAGTATTAGTTTTTGTCTCTTCCAAACATGGAAATTGAGAACCGACTTTTTCATCCCAATGAATTCACAGCAACTCACATTTGAACATTGGTCAGCAACTAGAAAATAACTTGAAATGGGAGAAAAGGGGGGCTGAAATACTAGAAAGACTGAATAAATAAACAAGAAACCAACCGTGCAGCTGACTTTTCCAGATATTTTGCCAAGATGCCTAGGGTCATTGGTAAATGGTTCTCATATAATACCATAAAAAATATCTAACCATAGAAATGTATCAGAAATTGTAGTTATTTACTTTGCAGAAAGTTACAAGGCTTGTACGATGCATGCTCATGTATATTTACAAAAATGGGTCAAATATAATATAATAAAAGTCTAAAAAAAGGAACTCGGTAATTAGAACCAGATTCCATATTCCCATATTTTTAAAATGTATTTTCTTTCTGTTAGAAAAACATCTATAAGGAATCGATTTGGCATAAATAAGTGTGTATCCTTATGAACTCCACCTTCAGACTCGGCCCCAACCTTCCAGTAATAACCAGCTGTTTAGTGCTAAGCCTCATGGTTACTTCCCCCAAAGAGAAATGGTGGGTGCTTACAGTCACCTGTGGGGGAGTACTGGTCCTCCCTTCTTGCTGGGAATCCTCACCTGCCTAGGTAGGATCAGACCGTCACTGACTTGGGAGTCACCTGGGTAGTTGTTCTAATTTACTCCAAAGTTTCCGTGATACTAGACTCCACTGGTTCTTTTTTTTTTTTTTTTTAAGATTTATTTATGATAGACAGTGAGAGAGAGAGAAGAGAGAGAGAGAGAGAGAGAGAGAGAGAGGCAGAGACACAGGAGGAGGGAGAAGCAGGCTCCATGCCAGGAGCCCGACGTGGGACTTGATCTCGGGACTCCAGGATCAGGCCCTGGGCCAAAGGCAGGAGCTAAACTGCTGAGCCACCCAGGGATCCCCTCCACTGGTTCTTTTCAGACCTCTCTGACTTTCTCTGTTCCCTTACAGATATATTTCTTTCATTTTGTCATTAAATCTTGGCATTCCCCACAGTTTCAGACTTGGCCCAGGGTTCTTCCTTGTCACCCACTCTCTTAAATGATTTCATTCCTGAGAGTGTCTTGACTATTATGCCCTAGGGACTCCCAGATCCGTGCATCCAGCACACTTCTCCCTGGCAAATGAGAACCATGTCAAGCCTCCTTGAACAGCCTCCTTGAATGGGCTCTATCCCAAAAGCCTTTGGACATTTCAAATTCCACTTAAGGAAAACTGAACATGGGATTTTTTTTCCTCCTGCAACTCTTCTGTATCCTGTGTTCTTTCTCACTCCTAGAAAAATCAATTACTCAATTCAGAAACTTCTGAGAAATTTCTAGAAATAGAAAATTTCTTTAATTGGACTTTTACCATTGAATTTGGATTTTTACTAGGAGTGTAATTGCAGACTCTTAAGATGACACTAGTTTTATTTAAATTAATAAATTATTGTACTGAACAGGATGACTAAAAGTACACTAATGAATTTAATCCATGAATAGCTTTCCCTAAGCACTACATTACCACTATCACCACCACCACCACCACCACCACCATGAGCTCTCCATCATCCCTAGTTTTTTTCTTCCAACTAAAGCTTGCAGCAGTGGTCATAATTATGTGTTGAAAATTCCTAATTTGGGTAATCTTGTTAATGCACAGCTACACAAATGCAGCCAGTACCACAGAGTACGTGTGCCTATCTAAGAATACAAAAACAAAACAACTGAGTATATAGGTACATATTTATATTTTCATTCTCCAGAACTGAAAAATAAGAAAAGAGGGAAAGGCCAAGGAGAGTTCCAAAAATAAAAAAGGGATCAGGAAGGGGAAAAGGTGAAAAAGTACTGATACATTTTCCACTTACTCTAATTAAATCTAATCACAGCTGACAACTAACTATTGTGTTGTGGGTTTGTAAAGTCAGCTCAAAGACTCCTTTCCTGATTAAATCAAGTACAAGCAGTACAAAAGTCACTAATGATAAAGCAAGCCCCATTAGACTGTTAAAATATAACAAGGATCTTCTTTCACAAATCAGTGTATTTCTATTTAGTCAGAGCCTACCACTCTGAAAATACGTCAGTAATCATTCTTCTGTCTTTCTTGATCTTTTGCTACTTTCTCCAGGGCCTGCAGTCAACTGTGGAGGTGGAACAATGAGGTCTTTCATGTGAAAGAAAAAAAGAAAGCTCCCTGTGTGCAATGCTCTCTCTCCTTTTCTGTGTCCTGTGAACATACTAAAAGAAACAAAAGGGAAGGATCAACACTCTTTCCAGTGGTCAAAAGATATTTTGGAAATAAAGGAAGAAATCCTTGAGAATGGCTTTGTGTCTGTCTGTCTTCCAGTTGACTGTCACTGATGGTATGTGTGAAAGCTTTTCAGTGTCAGAAATCCAAGTCCAGAGAAGAAAAGTGAAACACAGACTTGGGTTTTCTCCTGAAAAGCAGTGAATGACATTTGCTAAGACGACCGAGAGCCCTCGACATTATAGAGGGGAAAAATGCTGGCATCAATGAGATTTTGAATGCTTAGGCAGACAAACATAGACAACCTCCCAAACTTGATCTTACTTATTGCTTTTACAAAATAATTTTATAAGAGGAGCAGTGAGATCCTGGAACTTACATTTAACTTCAGGGTCAGGAGAGAAGCCAAGTAAAATAGAGGGACCTTTGAAAGATTAGAGCTTACAATGAGTTAAGATCTCAGCTGTTCCATGTTCTTCAGAGGAAAGTAAAACCAAAGCCAGACTATGTAGAAGGAGAGCTAGTGTGACCCAAATATCTAATCTCTATGTTGCCTCTAGTGCATAAACTACTCAACAGGCAAAGGACTCAGGAGTCCTTATCTCTGTCACTTTTTAAAAGTACATTACCCTCACTAAATATTTTAGTTTGTTGGGTCTTGCTTTAACATAGTGTTCAAAATTTTAAAATAGTATTCCTTTGTACAACTAAAGAGGTCTAGTGGAATTTTTTCATCATTAACTCATTTTATCCTCACTTCAGCAAGGGTTGGTATTGTGCCCATTATTGATCAGCCAGGAGAAGTGGTATCAATTTGGTTTTGTAAATGGAAAGTCAGAGCAATGGGGAAGCTGAGAGGACTAAGCAAGACTCTGATAGTTTGGAGGTGGTAGTACAGCTAGGACTAAAACCCAGTTCTCAGAGTGTCCAGCATCATGTTAACACATGAATAAATTATATTGAAATAATGTAGAAAGCTACGTTTTATAAGAGGTGGTTTTAAATCAATGTAAGTCATCATAACCCAAAGCAAAAGCAGTTGTCTAAGGTTGTTCAACCACATAATCAATATTCAGCCAAGTGTGTTTGGAATGGAAGACAAATGCTGCATGAACGAGTATTCATTGATAAAGAATTATTTACATCTTCATCAATTTTAACTGAGGACTATATTGAGAAAGCAGGGACCTCTGATGAATTCCATTCCCCCAACACTTTAAGTGTTAAAAGCTAATACCAGTTTTAATATTGTTGATTTACAAGCCATAATAAATTTGTTGGACTGCTCTTCCCTGGAGGCTTGTTTAGATGTGACACCAAAGGAACTAATCATAAAGATTCTCTTTGTTCTGAAACTAGTTGGGAAAGCAGAAAGTCACTACAAAGATAAATACATTTGAAGCATGGTGTATATTTTTAGTATTAGAGTTCAATCAACTAAAGAGCACAAGGCAATGGAGATTTTCCAGGTTGTGTATATTTTCATTTTGCTAATATCTATCAAGTAGTTAGTATCCAGAATGCACCATATCAAGGGGAGAGAAAGTTATCAACTGGATTTGGGAAAAGATGTACAGTGAATTGAACACAAGAATCTAACTTTTCTCTCACTAGAAACCCCTGTAAAATCAAGTAAAGAAAGGGATAGATAGATAGATGATAGATAGATAGATAGATAGATAGATAGATAGATAGATAGTTTTTAAAGGTATATATCCAAGGATAAATGGAGATGATACAACAGCACAATTTTAGAAAGTCAGGAAAGCAGACAGATGAGTGTTAACCATAGGGCCATGTAGGCCCAAGAAGGCCAAAACTAACCAGCAATGAGAAAAGCTAAAAACTGACCCAATCTCCATTTCAAAAAACATAAGTCTCAGAGATTAGCAGCATCAGATACCTCTGGACGTGGGCATTAAGGGGAAGTAAATAAAGAGCCAAAAGAAGAAAGATTGGTTGGAGGCTGTAATGAATCAATATATATCTCTCTCTAGATTCTTTTGGCTATTCCATGGATCTGAGCTATTCTCCTTGCCCACCAACAAGAAGATCAGAAAGGTTAAAACAGAGTCTCTGCTCTGAAGAAAGCCAAGCATAATTGAGGATGTGAGTGGTATTGTGAAAATGCACAGATTAAATGAATAACTACCTGGCTACCAGCTTGCTAGATGATAGGCCTTACACTTCAGGGAGAATATTGGATGATACTTCTCTACATATCAACCAAGTGGAAAGATTTAACATGAGTTTCATGGGTTCCTCCAACAAGAGTCCAGACAAATTACAGGGAAACTAAGTATTCACAGGACCCACTCATGCCCTCAGAGATTCCAGAGATTCCAATCAGGAAATCAGATTCCCCCACTCTGAATCAGGAGCAGTCAAGCAAAGATTACCAGAAATCAGAGGAAAAAAAAATAGTATGGAACACAGAAATGAAAATGAACAGAATGAAAGCCTTGCAGAAAACATGCCAAGTGAAGAGAATTTCAAAAAAGTCTCATTTATGTCCCCAGAGAGGATTTTCATAGATGCAGACTGCTACCAGCTAACTAGCAACAATGAAAAAAGAATAAGATGATATAAAAAAGAATTCTGGGGCACCTAGGTGGCTCAGTCAGTTGAATGACTCCTGATTTCAGCTCAGGTCATGATCTTGTAAGTCATGAGATTGAGAGTGAGCTTAGCATTGGGTTCTGCACTCAGCGGGGAGTCTGCTTGAAATTCTCTCCCTCTTCCCCTCCCCCAATTCATGTGAACTGTGGATGCATCTCTATGCACATGCTGTCTCTTAAATAAATAAATAGTAAATAACAATTCTGAGGGCAAAAAGAACTTCTGGAAAATAAAATTTGATAGCAGTGGGGAAAAAGTCAATAGAAGTTTTGAAAAGAACTGATAAGGAAATCTTCAAGAACATTTTGAGGCCAAGAGGTCCCAGAATGAATGCAGAATGTGACAGAACAATCTAACTGTATTCTAAATATATAGAAATAATCTCATCCAAGGGAAATGAGGAGCAAAGATGCTGACCTTAGTAGCACTGCAAACAAATGGAGTCTGTAAGACTAAAGGCAAAAGGAACTACACATAGCACTGAACACTAGTTGATAAAATTGTTTCCCTTAGGGTGCCCGCTAACAATCATGATACTGTGATACATATATACTGGAACTGAACAACCCGGTAGGTGGATGGGGGATTTGAGGAGCCAGTTTTCTCACTGTTGGAGTGGGAATTTACAGAAAAATGAAGGAAAGAGGCTAGAATGATCCACCTGGTAATGGATTAGAGTTGGAGACATCAGCATGAACTCATGTTTGGGTTAATATACATGCAGATGTTACTTATAGAAATATTTATAGATGCATGTATATATAGGAGTTGGTATACACACATTTTCTTGCTATGCCAGCTAAGAGAGCCAAAAGCAATAATATTCCAGTAGCAACACACAGATTTTGGTTCCCAATACCATTCTCCAGTAAAAGGAACCGGGTATCCTCAGAGAAATGTCTAATTCTAGGGTTGGGATGAGAAATATACAAAGTAAACCAGAAACATCTTACAGTGATGGAAAGTAAGGAAATGCTCAAAAATAATAAACACATATATATACACATATGTACAATATTGGAGGTAAACAAAGGAGTCAACCAAAACCTCTGAATAGCCAAAGCCAGAACAATCTGAGCAATAAAATAAAAAAGTATTTGATTCTAGCCCAAAGTATAAAATAAGTATTCGAGTTCATACTGTTATAAATAAATAACTGAATAAATAAATAAGAGAGAAGAGAATCTCCGATGCAGAAAAATTCCAAATAATTTATGTAGCTACTCTACCCTCAATGAGATGGAGCATAACTCCAATTAAGTGTGAGCTGTGCATACTGACACCTTTTGAAAGAGTACAGTATGGAGAAGGAATAAAATAGTAACTTTACAGTACATAAACATAAGAAATACTATCTCAGATGAACAAAGTTAACACTAAAAGTGATGTCATGTTAATAGTATATACCCTTGATATGATGTCATGAAAGTGGCACTTTAGTTCTGTGCCTCTTCCCAGAAACCCATAACCCCAATCTAATCATGAGAAAAACATCAGACAAATCCCAGCTGAGGGACATTCTACAAAATACTTGATAAGTACTCTTCAACACTGTTGAGAACATCAAAAACAAGAAAAGTTTAAGAAGCTTTCCCAGCCAAGAGGACCCTAAGGAGACATGACTGCTAAATAGAATGTGATATCCAGATGGGATCCTAAAACAGAAAAATGACATCAGATAAAGAAAGACCAAGGAGATCTGAAAAAAAAATATGGACTTAACTTATTATGAATATACCAATATAACTTCATTAATTATAATAAAGGTGCCATATTAACATACAATGTTTAATAGGGGAAACGACGTGCAGAGCCCATGTACTTTTTATATAATATTTTTAATTTTTCCATTAATCTAAAATTATTTTAAAATTAAAAGTCTATTAAAGTATTTTTCAAATTGCAAGATTAAGTAATAAAGTATTTCAAAAAATAGAAAAAAATACAGAGATAGAAAACATGAGAGAAAAATAATAAGAGCCCTGAGAAGTTCTAGACATAATGTCCAGTGTTCAACAAATGGTGTTTCAGAAAGAGGGAAGAGAAAATAGAGTTAATAATTATCAAACTGAAAATAGAAGAAAATTTTCCAGTACCAGTGAGACTTCAGATTGAAAAGGCCCATTATGTATGTAGTATACTATATGGAGGGAAATAAAACTTAGATTCATTTACATAATTTTAAAATATCAGAACATGAAAGTTAAAAGGTAAGATTCTACAAGCTTCCATGAAGAGATAGATAAATAAAATAGGTTACTTATAATGAAAAGATAATTTGATTGATAACAATTTCACTGAACACTAGAAAAAAAAATCCTCAAGTAAAATTTTTAATCCTAGAATTTTTAACCTAACCAAACTACTAATAAATGTAAGAGCAACTTAGAAAGTTTATCTCACATGTACCCTTTCTTAGATATTAACTTCTGGGTATGTTCTATAAAATGAATTAATCAACCAAAAAGGACGAAGTCAGTAGATCTTGGACAGGGTAGATTCAACATTGGGAAGTAATGAATGAAAATCTTGGGACAACAGGTTTGCAGCCATTCTAAATAGCAACTAGCCCATGTTGGAACAGGAGGATTCCAGGAGGAAATATTCAAGAAAAGAGAAATCCATGTATTGGTAAAAAGCAGACAGTGAAAGTAAAAGAAAGGCAGTTAGAAACCCTAGGAAAAGCAAAAAAATCTAAACAAGAAAGCAAATATATTTAAATAGACCATGAACAATATTCACATAATTGTCACAATGCGAGCACTATTTACTGGCATTTATCCTTTAAAATCGATCAACAAAGCACAGAGACTTAATTACAATCCCAAAAGAGAAAGCAAATGTTATCAACCTTAATCATATAAAAGATATGGGTGACAACAGTTAGAAAGTTAAAGGAGTGAGGAGAGCTAAAGAGAAGAGCATGTATGATAATGGCCCAATCTTTCAGAGCAGAAAATTAAGAGATGGTACATACAATGGATAGAAAAAAAGTAAAATATTTATTTACTCATTAAACTTACGAAGTTAACCAATAGAGGAATTAAAAAGAGGCACAATTGTTTGGGAAGCAGAGATGGGATGGTAATGTAAGTACACTAAATCTTTTCCCTTTATATAGGAACACAAATAATCTTTAAAACTTACAAATCAGGAAATAACAGTATAAACATACTTTCAGACAAATTGAGATGATACCAAAATAATTAAAATCCAAAACTGTTAAGAATCAGATACACTTTTCTCTAGGGGATGAGACTCAGGGTAGGGAGGCATAAGGCTGTTGTTCTTTGGTATTATTTGAGATTTTTAGCCAGCAAGTGCAAACATTACTCTAATAAAGATAAGAGTTCTTATTAATGACTAAGATGTCATTCCTGCTGTGAGGATTCCGGTACAGAAAACTGGTAACTAAAATGTAAGGGAAAGAGGGAATAACAAAAGGAGAGGATGGAGAGAGGTGACAAAATATTTATTGAGGGTCTACCTTGTGCCTGTCCATTCTGCTGGATTATTTACATTATCTTATTTCAACCTTCTGCCTTTCCAGTGACTTCCCCTTTTTTCCTCTGAACGATGGAGGCTTGAAAAGGTAGGCAATTTATTCAAGATCACAGAGCTTCATGCGTGAGAGCCCGGAATCAAACCCAGGTCTATCAAAGTCTAAACAGATGTACTTTCTCTTTTAGGAGGCGGTCACCTAAAGGCAAGGGATGTTTGGATATCAGTAAGATTTCTAAGATAAAAGCTGCCTTCCTGCCAGAGGAAGTTATAGCCAAGGGCAGGCAAGTTAACCCACAGATCTAGGATACAGCAGGACAAGGCAGGCTCCAGCCCCTGGGTGAGGCCTTCTCCAGAGAAGCAGACTGCTGAGAGCCTCTTTCTGATGTCCGTGTCCTATCTCACACATTCAAAACTTTTAATATCTGGAGAGATGAATGATTCATCTGAACCCATCCCAGGAGTCATGAAATGTTTCCCTTTGTTGGAGCTAGACACAAGATCAACTAGGAAGAGAGATGGCATCCTGCAGATCCCTACCACAGCCAACCCTTCCGTCTCCCCATTCTACTGCCCTGCCTCCCACGTAGGAGACTTGGGGCAAGGCTAATTTGGTCACATTATTTCTCAGTGGGACCCTCCCTCAGAAATCTTTTTAGGCATTTTTGGCCATTGCATTATTCTTTTCGTTGAAACATTCTGTTAAAACTTCTCATCACCTCCTGAAACTCTCAATCCCCTTTCCTCTTTCTCCTCCTCTCCTCTTTTTGCCCTCTCTTTTCTCTTCCTCCTCCTCCTTCTTTCTCTTCCTCTTCTTCTTCCTCTTTTCTCTCTCTCTCTTTCTCTCTCTCTCACACACAGCTGGTAATCATGCCTACTATTTCTCCAGGAAACACAGACCACTGCTCTCATAAATCCAACCAACACTCACCCATTCTTCCTTTCCTCCCATGTCAGAAGCCTACCCCTCCTCTCAGGCAAAGCTAACGCCTCTACTTTCACTTCTTGTCCTGTTTTTCTGGAATCTGTGTCATCTCTCTCAATCTCTGTTTTCTACTCCTCCTTCTCCAAGAGCACCTTTCCCTTACCTGAAAACATAGCTAAGCTTCCCCCACCAACCTTCCTTTCTTCCCAGTGGCATTCCTTCCTCCACAGACATTTGTGGAGCACCTACCAGGAACCCAACACTGCACCAGTGAAGAATACTTTGGGGCATGAGGCAGGCCTGGCTCCACAGAGCTTACAATCTAGTGGAGGAGGAGATGATAAGTGAACGGTAAATATAACATTACAAATTTCCTAGGAAGGAAACAAATAGGGTGCAGTGAGAGAAAATAAATGGGGGGTGGAGTGCCTATCAAGTCAGGGTACCCAGGAAAGGGCTCTTCTATCACTTCCATGACTGGACTTCAGGCTATCACCTTTAGCCTGGCTTCTAAGGAACCCTTAAACAAGTTCCCTGCTTACAAATTCCACCTTTTGGTTCTTTTCAGATGTTGCTACTGTAGTTGAGTTTCTAAAGCAGATCAAATCTTGTCGGTCCTCTACTGAAGCCTGCAGTGGTTTCTCAATACCTGTAAGCCCTGATGCTTGACCCCAACGTTTAAAAATGCCTGAGTGGTTAAGAAGAGTCTGTGAGATCATGATATAAACAGACCAGTGCTGTGAGGAACGCTTTGTACTGACTTCCCTCTCCAGAGCTCCCGTGGCCTCATTCGTTTTGCCAATCTCTGTTTTAGTTGTTCTGTTGGAGCAGCCATCCAATGGAAAGCTAGAGCAGTGGCATTCTCCTTCATAATCCCTGAGAGCTCCTAAGAAGAGGTTGAGCTATGGAATCTGCAAAGGGGAGAAGGAAGTGACTAAGACTTTGGAAAAAGGAAGGGTGACCCAGAGCAAAGAAAGAGGGCCTAGGAGATGAGCAGCAGGAAAGAGTTGTTAGGGTGGGCTCCGGGACAGACACAGTACAGCCGCCTCTCTTAGCCTCCTACTTCAGGCTATGGCAGGAGACCAGGTTTTAGCGTTCTTCCTTAAACTTCTATTTGGAAAACTAGTCCATTAAAACAAAATAAAACTAAATTTGTTGAATTTCTCATTTGGTCAAGTGAGTTTCTGGGAATTGGCCATTGCGTGGATTTGCTTCAAGAGTCTAGGGGAATTTGACAGTCGGCTTGTCTGACTGATTCTGCCACAGGGAAGTGAGTTATGTGGGTCAAGTTTAATGCCATGGGCAGAGGAGCTTCTACCCTGCTTCCTTTTTAGTGTTCGGGAAGATATTGTGTCATCGGTTGCTTCGGCATCAGCGTGTGGATAGCAGAGGGTGGGCCTAAATTTAGCTCTCCCAAGCTGCCCCAGAAAGGGAGTATGGAACTCAGTTGAAGGCTTGACTGGGAGCTTGTTGGCAGCTCTCTTGATGAAGCAGATGAGGTAACCCGCCAGTGGTGGACCAGAGCTGGCTCACTGGGCAGAGAGCTCACTGTTGCATTGTCAGAAATTTCAAATCAGTTGCTGAACACAGAAGTTATTAAAAATTAAATTGTTCGACCTTACAATTAAATAGGTCCTATTAAACATAAAGGTAATGCAATATTCAAAACGATCACTCCATAGTTATTTTGCTGCATCTTACTATTATCTTGCTCTTGAGATTATTTACTATTTACTATTACTATTGTATCTGTATGGCAGGTCTCTCCCCAACTCCGCATTCGTCGACATCATCTTAGTAGCTTGATATGCCAAGGTATTTAAACTATAGAAGTCTGCAAATACTACCACTCAGGGCCCCTCCCACCCAAGACTAACTGCTAATTGTTTTTGCAACACACCATTGCCTGTGGTCCACACCGCAGGGTAGACTGCCTGCAAGAGAAACTAGAGCAGTCCCGCCGGACCTGTGCATTGCCAAGAAGGCAGGACCAAGTCAACAAGAACGGAGATGGTCCATGAGTTACACCAGCTACAGGCTTTAGACTCAGACACCAGCAGAACACCCTGGAGTAGCACCAGTCCGCCTCAGTGATCCCCATGCAGGAAGCAGCCCAGACCAGCCATGACGTGGCAGAGATCAGCAAGCATCCAGAGGACACCAAAGACCCCCAACCGCCCTCTGCCACCATGGGATCACCTAAGTTTCACCTTCAGATGCCATCTTGGAAAGAAAGAGGGGAAAAAGCAGAAATCTGAAAAACTGAGCACTTTATCCAACAGAGACAAAGAATTTACCTAAAGGAATGCTTTTCTTTATAGAATTGAAGGAAATTCATCTGGTGGGACTGAAATTGTCCTTAGCCCCTAGGCTGGCCAACTTGGGCAGAGGTGATGGAGGGAGGGTGCTCTTTGGTGAAGACAGACCAGTTAGAGAGGAAAGGAGCTATGCTTTGTTGTTTTTGTACGTGTAAGAACAATGTATGTGAATTCATCCTTGCTGCCATGGTGATATTGAGCTTTTATTAAGCAGTAAGTACACTTGGTATCATCCATATGCAGATGAAGAAATGAAGGCTCAGAAATGAAGGCTCATGTAACTTACACAGCATCACACAGCTAGGACACAGAAGGAGACAGGCCTTGAAAGCAAGGTTGGTATGGCTACAGAGATTGAGTCCTTCTGTCCTACTGTCTGTCATCAGCCCTTGCTCTGGCCCTTCTGTCTGTGTACATACTGCCTCATGACTGGGGCAGACCAGGGAGGGGAGCTTCCTCATGGGAAAGCATCTGGAATAGACAGCCTGGAAACCAAGGCAAGTCAGGAAAGTTATTACTTGAGCAGCGGACCATCAAGACTTTGGGGCCTAGGATAAGAAATGAAACATTATTGGAAAGGAAATTGAGGTCTGGAGGTGAGTGCACCCATCATGAGGAAGGTAAGTGGGCTACAGAGCTGGCAGCTACCAGAGCTGGGGGGCAAGTAATGATGAAGGTATGGAGCAGAGAGCCCGGGTGGAGCCAAATCCAGAAACACTGACCAATCAGTCCGTTCATGCAGGCCCAGCTCATCTGGCTGCCAGAGCAGTGGCCGCCTCATGCAAGAGCCAAACCCAGCATGCAACCAGCTTTTCTCCAAAGTGTGATGATTACTCATGCACTCCCTCCCACTGCCCTGCATGCCCCAGGAGTGCTTTCTCCAGCCGCCTCTTATTTGTTTGAAAAGTGAGTATTTTTATTAGTCTATCAAAGTAATTCATGCAGATAATTTTAGAAATGGACATAATACAGAAGGGCTTATAAGAACAAGCAGCCGTCACCTGGCCCGCCCCCTCCCCCTTCCAAGTTCCAATTCTCCACACTTTGCACTCGACCTCTGTAAACTTCCAGATGCCTCATGCCCTCCCCTAGCTCTCATGGAACAGCACAAGCTGGAACCTGTCCCAAGATTCCTCCCCTGGTTTTATTATCTCAGCAAGAGTGGGAGGAGCCAAACATAAAGGCCCCGAGATATAGAGCTTTGGGGAAAACAAATAGACGGAGGTCCAGAGCAGGCGCAGAAGGGAAGGGAGGGGACCTCCCAGGCCTCTTTTGTCTCACTGATTTCCATGGGCGGATGGATGGTTTCTCCCCATTGTCTGGTGCATATTGTGTATTTTTTTCAGCTCCAGGGAATGAGTCAGCATCTCCCTCCTCCTTTACTTCCCATCCACTTCTACAGCAGCTCTCTAGAACAACCTCACTGACTCCCTTTAACATGAAGAACTTCAAACACCAGTTGAATCCAAAGGCACATTTTTGCATCCTGGGCGAAGTTTGTTCTGGGGCCTGGTGCTGTAAAAACTTAAGAATTCCTTTGTCTGCTGTCCTTAAGGACATCATCCGCGCATTCACTCATTCACCAGACATTTGCTAAGCATCCGCTCTGGGTCAGGAACGCGTGCAGCACGATGGACACAGTTTCGTGTGAACTCTGTACCCTCATCTTGCTGTGAACCTAGAGGGAAAGACAGATGAGGAGTGGTGAGAGGGCTCATGAAAACAAGGTGTATGGAAGCATCTGGAAAGACACTGCCCTGCTGACTGAGAAGTTGGGGACAGCTTTCCAGATAGGGGAATCTGAAGTGAGATTTAAAGGCCAAATCTGAGTTACAGGATCTGCAGAAGGCATTGAGAGCCTATAGGGATGCTGAGTGTGGTTGGAGCAATCTTCCTGTGATCAGGACCCAAAATAGCTTATGGATATTCAGAATATCTGAACAAGGTCTGGTTCCTGGATCAAGAGCCTAAATCCTGATTTTTAGACAATGGCACCTGCTCCCAAATTTGGGAATGTTTAGATTTTGCCTGTTACAAACCAGTTCCCCAGTTCACACCCACGTCTCCCCTCAGCTGCATAAGCAACCCTGTAACAGCAGCCAGCCCTCTCTTGGTTCTTCGGGTCTCCTTGGACTTCTGGTTCAGTTTCCTGCTTCTGGAGGCTCATATCCAATATTTGTCGTTCAGATGCTTCCTTTCTTAGCACTCTAAGGCCCTGGGAGAGGAAGTAAAGGGCTTCTAAGCTGCATTCCCACTATTGCAAGAAAAATATATGAAGGACGAAGCATGTAGGACTCTAGGACACATGGAAGTCCCCCAGAATTCCAGCCAGTCTCCCCCTGAAATTCCACTTTGGTATTTCATCCCTTTGTCTAAATACTTTGGTAGCTATTAAGCTGAGACTCATCCCAGAAGAATAATATTTGAAGTATATCAGTTCCAAACTTTTTTATTTTGATGGAAAAGGGACATCATAACACAGGACAATAGAAAAGTGTACATCATTGAAGAGAGGAAACCATTCCAGTCTGAAAGGCTGAAAGATTGAAATGTCACAACTTTACCCAGGATTAGACCTGCCTTTCAAGAGAGAGAAGAGAAAAGAGATGGGAATAGAAGCAGGGGAAAGAGGAGATCACAAAGGCAATGGAAGGAAGGAGCTAAAGGGAAGAGCAGGAATCTGAGCAGGAAGAGATAAATAAATAACATGACACAACCAGGACCACATAAACCAGGACAATTTTTATGGGAAATGTATATTAAAATAAGTACTGAAAGGGGAGAAAGAAGACAAGAGAACAAAGTATGGGTCATACCACACTTGGTCCATAGAGAATCATTTTGGCTTTGGCTGGTTTAAAATAAAGCCAAAGACCAATCAAATGCACCATTTTCTGCTGTCTCCCACACACACCTCTCAGCCAACCCACAGCCTAAGCACGGCCGCTCCAGGAGAGGACAGACTTGTAACTTCCTGAACTTGTTACATGGAGGACAGTTGAGTCCTATTCCTTGTCACAGATAAAATTAAGTCCCCTTTTCAATTTTTGCAAATTCCTTCCGAATCCTTTTGCAATTACTCCTCCACCCCCCACCCCGCCTCATTTTCTCAAGGGAAACAGTCAACTGAACAGGAAGTCTAACTGTTCTTCATGTGGAACAGAAAAGGATATGGTAACTCTGAGAAAAGAAATCATTGCAGAATTAACTCACAGTGTGAAAAATTCTATATGCAAACACATGCGTTCACGTGCACAAACACACACACACACACACACACATTCACACACACATCACCTCTGGGAACCTTGATCTTGAAAACAGTATTTCATTATCTATCCACTAAAAAGACAAATCCCGGGTGCCTGCATGGTTCAGTCAGTTAAGTCGTTGGCTCTTGATTTGAGTTTAGGTCATGATCTCAGGGTCCTAAGACTGAGCCCTGAGTCAGGCTCCACACTCAGAGGTGAGTCTGCTTGAAGTTCTCTCTCTCCCCCTCTCCCCCCTCCCCACTACTCATGCTTGCAGCCATGCTCTCTCGCTCTCTCTCAAAATAAACAAACAAATCTTTAAAGAAAAATGACAAATCCAGTTTTAGGCTAGATGAGGATACAAATTTTCAAAATATCTGTTGGGTACACATTGATGGCCCTTCTCTGCAGATCTCATCAATATAGTGCCCAACAGGGAATTGTAGCTTAGTATTATAGAGATCAACCCACTGGTGAGGAAAAGGTCTGTTCAGATTGTTCACCCAGCATTCAGAAGTTAATCTTTCCAATTCACAAAAAGTGTCAGGGGGGAATGTTCTAGCCATGTGTTTCTCCTGACAAAAATAGAGAAGAAAATAATGCTGTGCCCCAGGAGTTTAGAATAAAGCTGATAAGAACACATTCAGGAATTTTTGAAACACCACTAGGGAGTACTTACAGATTTAATTGTAGGTAGTAAATTTGGAAAGCCATGTTGCCCTGAAACCATTATTTATTTTTCTCTGTAAGCTTTGGAAAGCATTGATTTGGAAATATGGATTTATTTGCCCATAGAGTCTTTTGGAAAACATGTTCTGGTTCTTTTCATGGTCCCAGCCTATCTTTCTGGCTTTATATGGGAGTTAATTTCTTTTTAGCATTATATTCATTTCCTCATCTATAGTATATACAAGGTTCAACTACATCTCTCCAGAGTTTTGTAAATATTCCTACCGAGGCTTTCTGGAGAAGGAAGAACTTTAACTCCTTCCAGAGAAGGCTGATTAGTAAGAAGGACTATGGATCAGTTTAGCAAGAAATAGGTGTTTTCCTTAGACCAAAAGGGAACTAGTTTAACAACAACATGTTAAGGTGTGCATTGAAGAGAACTCTTTTGAGAGATACAATCCCTAACAAATTCTGACACTGACTACTAAGGAATACTTATTGCAGGAGATGTTAAAAAAATTATGTTATATTACCATTTTTAAAAATTATTTAAATAGTAAAAAGCTTATAATGATAAAAGTCATAAACTGCACTAGGAAAAAAAGCCACACTGAAGCCATTTCTATCAGAGAAATTTATTGCAAAAATACATAAGAATGGAGGCTCCAATGAGAAATCACTCATTAGCTACATGGCCAGTCCAGGTCCTAGCTCTTCTGATTCTGGTATATGACTGGCTTCCAGGAGCTTAGGAGGAGTAACTCAATGTGCCAGACTACAAACCAAATGTAAATGCTTCAGTCTTCTTTTGTTCAATTAACAAAACATTTTTAATTTCCCCAGAAGGAATATGGGTGAATTTTCTAGCACTTGATATGAAGTGACCTTGTTAGTTAGAGAACAGGCAAATATGTCTCCATGTAACAAACCACTTTCCTCCTTGTACAGACTCCTTAGTTAAATTCACTGTCACCTGGAACTGTGGCCTTGATTAAGACACAATGCTTTATCAGTTATATCGGATTCTACAGGAGAGAAATGATTAGAGTCATCTTTCTTTAAAGGTTACTTTGCCATCATAATTGAAAAAGAAAAAAGTAGCAAAAAGGAAAGATATATGCAACACAAGTATAAAGTATTAATGTCCTTAATGTAAAAAGTGCTCTAATAAAAATGCAACTGGAAAAATGGTTTTGGGGGGAGGAGGGGCTCTACCCAGCATCTGAATGCCTGTCTAATGCAGACAAGTATTAATGGTATATAAGCTACCACTTTTTACTAAGAAGCCAGAGCGACCAAAGAATACTCCCTTATCCTACTGGTCACTATAGTTCAGGCATGTGGACCTAAGCTCAATCGATCAGGTGCTTGCTTGTACCAGGGACTCTGAATCTTGAGAATGATGCAAAGACAAGGAGGCAAATGGAGAATTTATTCACAGTAGTATCAAGAGTCCCAAGGTAGTGACATTGAGTTGTACAGATTTCAATAACAGCATATTAACTATCCTGTCCTACGGCATTAGATTTATTGCATTCTACTGCCTGGCTCTCCTTTACCAAGCCTGGTTCTCCAACTTTCTTACTGATCCTCCAAGGTCCTCCATATCCTTCCAGCAAAATCCATTCCTATCTAGGCTAACCAGAGTTAACTATTTTTTTTTAAGTTTTATTTATTTAAGTAATCTTTATACCAAATGTGGGGCTCAGACTCACGACCCCAAAATCAAGAGTTGCACACTCCTTGGACTGAGCTGGCCAGGCACCCCAAACCAGAATTGACTTTTGCAGCTTGCAGCTAAAGATCCCTGACAGAAGAAATGAATAGACAGTTCCCAAGTGAAGCAACATATTGGGAAATTAACATAGAGAAAGATATTCAACTTCACTAATGATCAAGGAATAGTAAATAAAGAACAAAATACACCTTTTCACTGGATTAGCAGTGATTAAAAGAATTGTTGGCAAAGGTGTAGAGAAACAAGCCATTTAATAAACCATTAATATGAACGAGCTTATATGTTGATGCAACTTTTCCAGAAGGCATACTGGAAATGTGCACCAATATTTAAGTATGTATACTCTTTGATCAGCAATTTCACAAATAGTAATTTACCTTAAAGAGATAATTAATTGGCCCATGGCACAGCATTAAATGTTTTCATGACTGCAATGTTTACAATTGGAAAATGGAAACAATCTAACCATTCATCCACAGACAAATTGTTAAATTATGATCAATCTTTTTAAAAGAATATTATTTAGCAGTTAAAAAGTCCAGGTTATATCTATATTTACTGAGAAATATCTTCAAAGCTTTTATGGAAGTGAAGAAAAGTTTTCGGAGGCATAAATATTGTGTAATTTCATTTTTTAAAAGTATTTTTCGGCCTAATATGATAGGTAGAATTAGAATTCTAAGAAGTGCCCCAGGACTTCTGCCCTGGCTCTTATACCTGTGATCATGTTACATTACGTGGAAAAAGGGATTTCACTGATGTAATTAAGATTACTTATCAGTTGACTTTGAACTATTCGAAAGGAGATTATCCAGTTGGGCCTGACCTAATCACATGAATTCTTGAATAATACAGCTAATGGCAGAAGGAGAACTCCAAAAATCAAAACTCAGGATGGACTTACTGGCTTAAAGATAGAGGAGACCACATGGAAAGGACCTGATGTCACCTCTAAAAGCTGAGAATGACCCCCAGCCAATGGCCAACAAGAAACTAGGACCTCAGTCTTACAGTCTTATAACTTCAAGGAAATAAATCATGCCAACAATCCAAAAGAGCTTGGAAGTGGATTTTTCCCTAAAACCTCCAGATAAGATATATATATATATCCCCAAGGCTCATGCATCATAGCAGAGTGAGACCCTGAACAATTGGCTCTAATAACATAATCTACACATTATTGAAGTTATTGTTGCCTCTGGACAATGAGATTTTTGAGGGGTGACATTTAGTTTACTTTTTAAACCAATCATTCGTGCTTGTTTTTTCTTCACAAGTATAATCAGAGGAAAATATTTTAATATATGGACAACATAGAACCATGTGATGACCTGGAAGCCACTTGCCTCTCTCTATAGACTTCTCCTGCAGCCTACACAAGAGGAGTTCCTTCCCACTCCAACATGAGAGAAAGTAAGGTTTTCGGTCACTGTCGTTTTGTCTTTTGTTTGTTTTTCTCTAACCCACAACCAGAAAGAATTTCAAGTGTAGAAGAGGACAGGTCTTAGAAGCAAGAAAACTGGGTTCAAATGCAATATTGGCAATCACTATGTCTTTCTAGATGTGTTTCCTCATTTGGGAAAGAAGATACAATAATACCTTATGGAAGGCTGTTGCAAAGATAACCATAACAATGCCTGTGAAAAATATAGCATCATACCAGATGGATAATAAGAGCCAACATATATGGAGTGTTTAGAATTACTCAGCACCTGCCTGGGTGGCTCAGTCAGTTAACTGTCCAACTCTTGGTTTCAGCTCAGGTCATGATCCCATGCCATGGGTCATAGGATCCAGCCCCACATAGGGCCCCATACTCAGTGGGGAGTCTGCTTGAGATTCTTTCTCTCTCTCTCCCTCTCCCTCCACCCCTCCTTCTATTCACGTGTTCTTTCTCTCTCTCTAAAAGAAAGAAGAAAAAGAAGAAAGGAAGAAAGGAAGAAAGGAAGGAATGAAGGAAGGAAGGAAGGAAGGAAGGAAGGAAGGAAGGAAGGAAGGAAGAAGGAAAAGAAAGAAAGAAAGAAAGAAAGAAAGAAAGAAAGAAAGAAAGAAAGAAAGAAAGAGAAAGAAAGAAGAAAGAAAGAAAGAAAGAAAGAAAGAAAGAAAGAAAGAAAGAAAGAAAGAAAGAAAGAAAGAAAGAATTTGCCAACACCATTCTGTGTGCTTTACATGCCTGCTACTGAATCAGAAGCCAAGTTTTAACAGGATCCCCAGGTGACTTGTGTGCATATTCAAGTTTGAAAACTACAGCTCTGTTATTTAATGTTCACATTCATCCTAGGAAGAAGATGCCACATCATTCCCGCTTTACAGACAGGATAAAGTGCCCAAGGTTAGTGAGACACAACCTGATTCCAGACCATCCAGATCCAGAGCTCACAAGCTTAACCATTCTACTGTACTGCCTCTCACACCAAGGGTCTCACCAAAGAAGCTGAATTTCATTGTTAATAACAGAGCCCTTCCTGTTGCTCTCAGCACTGCAGTCTCTGTGTAGAGAGGGCCTGGACCTCATCTCCCAGTTGCAAAGAAGAAAATGAAAGAAAATAACATTTTTAAACCCTTGCAGTGCTGAGCCAAAATAGATTTAGAACAAGTCCTTGTAATTTCTTCGTCTTTCTGTTTTTCTCTTACCATTTATTATTACCAAATGTAGTCTCCCATGTTAGCATTGGGCTAAATATCTACATCCACAGTGCTTTTCTTCTTACCAAAAGGTCCCACCCAGAGGGAGACAGTTACTGTTGATGGGAACTCCATGCTCAGTGAAATGCACCTCATATTTGGTACATATTCAGTTTGTAAGTAAAGTCAAAGGTGGATAAGATGTATTTGATTTTAACTGCGGACCCAAGGTAGTGATATTTTAAATCTTTGGTTGTTAATGATACCTAACACTTGAATGTCATCTCACATATTGGTTTTTGTATGGACTAAATACCACAATCCTGACAACCCTAACTACAGATATATTCTGGTCTTACAGATAGGAAAGTGAGGCATCGTTAGTAGGTGAGAGAATTGAGGCCTGAACTTGTGCTTGGGGCACATCCAAATCCAACATGTGTATTGCCATAAAACAGTTACCTTTAATCATTGTCTGTTAAAGTCCAGTCCCAATAATATAAACAATTGGCAGAAGACCGGCATGAATCGCCGAATTCTGAACTTCAATTCTGTTTAAAGAAGCATGGGTTTATTTTAAGTAATATGAGAGTAATATGCCCTATGGTCGAGGCTTAACTATTTTCCCTACTGTTATTTTTATATTATTAATTTGCATGCCTCTTTTGTAGATTATGCAGCAAAATGGCATTCATAAAAGCAGCTGGCACACGGGAGAAATGGGATAGGAACTATTTTAAAAGAAACACAAACACTTTAGCCCCAGCGCTTGTCCAATCCATCAAAAATTCTATTTCTCAAATTAAATACAATGAAATCCTTTTAGACATTGTTTCAGAGGTCAAAACAAAACAAAACAAACAAAACAAAACCTTGTGTGTGCTAAATGGGCTAATAGGGCTCTGCTGCATTTGGCTGCCTGTGACTATGTCCCCTTTTTGTCATTGCATGATAGCAGCAGAGATACAAATTAGTGACATTAACGATGAGGATCTACCATATTCTTTATTCCTTTTGTTAATACCAATATCTTTTCAGATCTATAGGAAAAAAAAATTATTTGCCCCCAAATGGTAACGTCTCTTATCATCATATGCTGTCTCAGTGCTTTCTTGAGCACACAGGGACTTGAGTCTCAGGTGTGCACTTTAGCACTCAATATAGCTTTACTTTGTTTTGTTTTTTAAGATTTCACTTATTTATTTGAAAGAGAAAGAGCAGGAGCAGGGGAGGGGCAGAGGAAGAAGCAGACTCCCCGCTGAGCATGGAGCCTATGTTGTGGGGCTCTGATGTGGGGCTTGATCCTAGGACCCTGGGATCATGACCTGAGCAGAAGTGAGATGCTTAACCAACTGAGCCTACCTAGGCACCCCTCAATATAGTTTTTTAAGCAAGTTTCATCCCTATGATGGAGACTCGAGCAGAAAATATTTTCTTTCCACACAAAAATTTCTCAAATTGGAATTTCTAAAGATTCCAAACTCTCTTTCTCAGAAGTAAAAAGAAGTCTAGCATTGAAGGTTGAATACTGCATAATATGTACATAGAAATAATGAGGTTAAGGATCTTTCTGTGTCTTGTTGTGCAGGCTGTCATCCTGCTGGGAGGCATGGGTGTGCCTCACCTTAGGGAGGAGCAAAGCCTAATGAATGTCCCCTTCTCTGTTGTGAAAGGCATGCCATACTTCTTCAACATTGCCAGGGTGGTGCCCCTCCTTTTGCCAACTGGGCATACATGAGAATAGCTATTTCTGAAAGGCCTCTCCAGGATAATGGCTCTCTGTTGCTATGTGGACATGGGAGGAGCACATCCTTCTTTTTCTAGTGGATGGAGAGTAGGTTGCAAAAAGAGAAAATCCCACATATGAGCACACCCTTCTTTTTCTCGTGGATGGAGAGTAGGTTGCAAAAAGAGAAAATCCATGTGCTCTAGTAAGTGCTGTCCATGACAGCTGTTCTTCTCTGCATGCTAATTTCAAAGGTTGCTGATCATCACATAAGGCATGTTCTTATTTACCCATCTCAGTAAGTTCAGCATAGAAAAATTGGGGAGGAAGAACACCGACCAGTATAGAGAAGAATCATAAGAACAAACAAACTACCAAGGGCTCACTCTGGACCAGGCTTTATAAATGCTAATAATAATAATAATAATAATAATAATAATAATAGTAACTAGCATCTGTTATGCACATATCATGCACTAGTCACTGTGATGAGTGCTTTCTGAGTATGAACTTTTTTAACTATCACAAGAGAGAGGCTAAGAAGCATGCTCCACATCATACCACCCATCAGTAGCAAGGGGTGGGACTTGAATCCAGACAGGTGGTTCCAGAGCCTGTGCTCATAACCCCTCTAACATTGTCTCATGGAATCCTTACGACATGCCCCAAATCCTTACGACATGCCCCACGATTGTTATAACCCCATTATAATCCTCATTAAAAAAAAAAAAAAGACAGACTATATCTTAGAAAGGTAAAGTGTCTTCTTTAGGATTACTGAACTGGTAAATGTGATGACCTGGGACTTAATGACAGGCCCAAATGACACCAAGTTTCAGTTCATTAACCACTTGACAGTTTCATCAGAGAGCTTAAAAATTAAAATGTTAGACTCTATGGCCACATTTGGTGATCTGTGCATCGTGGTTAGAGGCAGAATGTCACAGGGAGGAAAGCTCTCTGGACGTCATTGCCAGTAGTCAGAAAAGTCTAGTGATGACAACTCGTTGTCTTCTATGCAAAAGCTTCACCACTAGGCTTCTTAGAGAGCTAGCAAACAGGTGATCAGAAGAAGAGCTTGCCATTTAGAACCAATGTCTGGCATCTAGTAAACACTGTCATTTATTCCAGATATCTAGTGTTCTCAGCCTTTATCAGAAATCTTTGCAGAGTGTGGGCAGGGAGACAGGGCATACAAACAGCAACACACCTGAATCAAAGCCAACTGTTACAAATACAAAGAAAACATCTATGCTACAATGGGTCTTTGTAGAAAGGCCAAGAGATTCAACAGTAACTCCTCCAAAAACCTTGTTCTAGATGAAGGAAAATTAGAAGAGGAAAAAAAAAATGGTGGGAAGAAAATTTACTATGAATAGTTAAATTATGGGTGGTTTTATCCTTCTACTGTCTAATATTATCTTTGACTTTCTGTTTTTTTAATAATAATCATATACTACTTTTAAAATAAAAAGTAAATGCTTAAACTTTAAAGAAAGTAGCTGGTTGTAACTTTAAGATGGGAAAAAAAGTCCAGTGATGTAATGGAATTTTTTACTTATCAACGTGGTGCCCTAAAGGGAGTTGCTCAGAGATGCCTAAATTATTCCTAAAGTACATAAATGCTCACTTGGTTATTCGTTTCTAAATAGGCCATGCTTAGATCCACAATGGAGGTCTTCACATGGTTGCCTACCATAGTTTTGCTGGGAAAAGAGAGATGGCGATCCTACTAAAGAGTAGGATTAGAAAACAGAGAGGCTATTTCTTATCCTTAAAATGAAAGCAATAGGGTGAGTCTCTATTATTAGGTCACCTCACCTGGCCTCTTCCATTTAAAAAGCTCCTCCTAGGAGCCACTCAAGCGAACATCATCCGGTGATTTTGGTTTAATTCTTATCCTTAGAGAAAAAATGTGATGAATAACTAGTGATAGTTCTCTGAATTATGCTCCATTCCAAATCATTTTCTTCATTTAATTATCTAATAAATTCACCTAATCATCGGATATTTCACAAAAAGTATTCATCTCTTGGGGCACCTGGGTTGTTTAGTGGGTTAAGCATCACTCTTGGTTTCCACTCAGATCATGATCTCACGATTGGCTCAGGTCATGATCTCATACTCGCATGGGGCTCTGTGCTCAGCATGGAGTCTGCTTGTTTGCCTCTCATCCCTCTGCTCCTCCAACTTGCTCTAGCGCTTTCTCTCTCTCTTTCTCTCTCTCTCAAATAAATAAATCTTTTTTAAAAAGTATTCATTTCTCCAAATTTTTATATACATTCCATTTCAGATGAAAATTTGTGGCATACTATTCACGTTACATATTTCCAAATATCAATCTGAACTCTAAAATCTATTGGTTTAAGTATTTCAGGTCAAACTAAGTATAAACAGAATGTTAAAAAAATATGTTTAAAAAATGAAACTTCCCAAGTTTTCTTATTTGTTATGCATTATATGTCTCACTTAAGGTGAATAATAATAATACACTGGAAATGATGAAACTGGAAAGCAGGCCAAATCTTAACCTGAATAAATCTTCCTTATCAATACACACACACACACACACACACACACACACACACACATACACCCAGATGGACAACTAAAATATTAGTTTGCTAGAGCAATCATAACAAAATATCACAAACTGGGTGGCTTAAACAACAGAAATTTAGTTTTCTTTCTTTTTTTTTAAAAGATTTTACTTATTTATTCATGAGAGATAGAGAAAGAAGCAGAGACACAGGCAGAGGGAAGAGCAGACTCCCTGCAGGGAGCCTGATGCAGGACTCAATCCCAGGACCCTGGGATCACGCCCTGAGCCACAGGCAGACACTCAACCACTGAGCCACCCAGGTGCCCCAGAAATTTGTTTTTCCACAGTCCTGAAGGCTAGAAGTTCAAGATTAAGGTGTCATCAAGTTTTGTTTCTTCTTAGGCCTCTATCCTTAGTTTATATGTGACTACTTTCTGTGTTTGTCCTCACATGATCTTTCCTCTACATTTGCACATTTGTGATCTTTCCACATGTCCTAATATCGTCCTCTCTTAAGGACACAGTCAGATTAGGGCCCACCCTTGGGACCTCACCGTAATTTAATTACCTCTTTAAGGGCTGTGTCTCCAAGTATAGTCACATTCTGACGTACCAGAAGTTAGAGTTTCAACATATGATGAGGGAACAGGGGGAGCCACAATTTAGCCCATGTCATCTGGGAAAGAGAAAACCCACAGTCTTATCCCCATTGTTGAGCCAGTGAGAATTATGACCTATTCACATTCTCCATAATAAAGTAATACTGTGATTACTTAAAAGAATGGTTTTTTAACCTTTTCACTATTGATATTTTGGTCTAAATAATTATTTCTTATGGGCAGTTGTCCCCAGCCTGTAGAACATTGTAGAACATATAGCAGCATGAATGAAATGAATGTGAGAGGATAAATGACTTGCTGAATGGATGATGTAGCTGGTAATTTATAAATCTAAGAGGGCATCCCAAGTCTGTGTTCTACTAATAGGATCAGAATAACACTGTCATACACATACACATACACAAAAATCTTACACACTGACACAATACTTACAAAAAGACCAAGATCTCTCTCCCTGTGAGGACCACACATCTACAATGTAGTTGTCATTTTACAGTTATGAAAAGCTGGATGGCTTAGGGTTGATAGTTGAATAAACAGGGCTGAAATCCCAACTCTGCTATCAATTAGCTGTGTTTTGGGCAAGAAACATGCAAGCCTTTGCTTCCTCACCTGTATAATGTGTACCTCATGGAGGCAAATGTAAGGATTTAATGAGACAGTATATGTTAACTTCTTAGCAAAATGCCTGGCGCATAGGAAAAGCTCAATATAGATGTGCTATTATTTATGTGTCAAGGCAAATAATCCAACCAAACACAATTGCTATGATGTTTCTATACAACCAAGTAACTGCTGTATTAATTTCCTAGGGCTCCCATAGCAAAATACCATAAACTGGATACCTTAAAACAACGTAAAGTTATTGTCTCACAGTTCTGGAGGCCAGAAGTCCAAAAATAAGCTGTCAGCAGGGCCATGCTCCCTTTGAGACACTAAACAGAATCCTTCCTAGCCTCCTCCTAGTTTCTGATGACAGCTATCAATCCATGGTGTTCCTTGGCTTACAGCCGCATCACTCTGATCTCTGCCCGTGTCTTAAAACAACATTCTCTTCTGTGTGCCCCTGTGTCCACATTTTCCTCATCTTATAAGGACACCCTGACCCAGGATGGTATCATCTTAACTGACTAAACCTGCAATAACCCTGTTTTCAAATAAAATCACATTCTAAAAGTACTGGGTGTTAGGATCTCACAACTGAACCCATAACACTGGGCCATATTTCTTAGGTCATATTACTTAGAGTCCTGTTCTTCTAATGTCTTTCAGACAGATTTAACGAACACATATTAGTGTTCACTGTGTGCCATTCACAGTTATAAACACTGAGTATATTTCAGTAAACAAATAGGCAGAGACCTCTGGTCTTTTGAGGATCAAATATTTCCTTTTTAGTTTAATTATCTATAAATACATATAATATTTGGGATTATGGGGCTAATAGTCTATGTTAGGCACTGTTGTACATGCGTTACGTTTTTAGATCATCAGAAAAATCCTATGGGGTAGATATTAATGAGATCCCTATTTTACTGAGGCAAGGGTACTTAAACGAGTTGACCAAAGTTCACACAGCTAGTAAGAGGAGCAAAAGTACAATACAAACCAACCAGACTGGCTCAGAGCCCAGGCTCATAAACACTGTACCATACTACAGCCTTTACAGATAAGACACTGACAGACTGGGAAGCACATGCTGAGATTTCTCCATTCTTATTCCCATGATATTAAATATTCTTTAAATACCATGATTTTGCATAGTATCTTCTAACCCACAAAAATCTAACCCTTTATCATCAGGTTTGTATATAAGTAAGCATTCTTGAAATGTTAGGTATAAATCAAATGCTGATAAGTTAAATCATATATCATGCTGGACAAACACATTTTTATAGATAATTTCACTTCATTTTCACATAACCTTTTGTTGCCAATTCGTTCTAATTCTTAAATTCATTTGTTGACAGATACATGACAGATAAATGACAAAATTATGGATAATCCCTCCATAACATTTCTCTCGCCCCCCTCCCCCAACGGCTGAAATACACTAAGAACAATTGCTATTTAAAAGAACTACTAAGAGAATGTTTTTGAAATAAGAGTAAACAGACTTTAAATTAGATATTCTTCTCTGGTATCAGGATCTCAAATGCAGTATTAGCTGAGATTAACAGCATTTATAGCTGCATTAGTTATAGAGAAAAATCTGTCCTAGTAAAGTCAATTACCTCAGGTCCCATACCAAGGCCATGCTGAGGAGTGAGAACAAAAATAGCCCATGGGTACTTTTTAAACATATTTGTGGAAAAATATGACTGTGGAGGGCAAAAACCACCCCACGCCCTGATCCCTGAGACTCCACAAGCTTGGCAACACTCTTCTAACTGTAATTAATTTTATACACTACTTAGAATGATTCAGTTCCCCATTTATGAGAGGAGTGGGAGCCAGAAGATTAGGAAATCTCTATTGTTTTTTTTTTCTTCTTCTTCTTTGCAAAATTTAGGGAAAGAACCTCATTGGCAAAACTGTTCACATTGGAAGGGCTCCTTCACTCAGCCTCCCACAACACAATGGCTGGCAGCTTGGAACAACATGAAGAAACCCTGGTGGGGAAACCCTGGAAACCCTGCTTTAGGGGAACTTGGAAGGAGCAGACAAGGGACTCTCGTTTTGGTCCTAGTGGCATAATGATACTGAGAATTCTCATAACAGGCTAAAGGATCACACACATGGGGATCAATAAGAAACCTTCTCTACTCTTTATCTCTAAACCCCACTTCCCCATTCTGATAGGAAGATCCTAAGGGTTCAAAACCTTGCTTTCTTTCCTTTATATGCCCAGGGAGTGCCTACATGGGGTGGCGAATGGAACATTACTAAAATCTTCAGGCCAAATTACTAAGATAGCTACAGGCTACATACATGAATATAATAGAATTCATATAGTATAATAGGACATCCAAAAAATATAAAATGCTAGGCAAAACGCAAAAAGCTCATAGGGGTTTGTAAGTAACATAGGAAAATAGTTGTCATGAAGTGGAAAGAATATCAGCCTGGGCAATTAACAAGTATTTGAATCTTGGAGTCAGCAATTCACCAGGTTGTGGGATCTTGGCAAATCCCTTAACCTTTGAGCTAGACTGTCTTCATCATCATATTGTGAAAGGCCCTGAAGAGGGATATATAAAAAAATTAAAACATAAAGCTTTGTCCTCTAAGTAGTTTCTGATTTGAAAGCAGAAATGGCATATAGATGTAAAGTGATAAAGATACAAATAAACAGGAATATGGTGATTGATATGCAGGTATAATAACTATACTTATTGGATTATTTTGAGAAATAAATGCAACAATGTGTGTGGGAGTGCCTAATAAGTCATAAAACAGGTTTTATAGTTTATAGATTTCATGCTATAGCCCCATTTCCAGTAGGCCTGTTTTCTATTTTTGTTGCATGATTTGACTAAAACATTTGTGGTGTCATTCCAATAACAGGTAGTGTTGGAGGAGCCACACTCAATATACATGATTCCCAAGGTGAACTGGGTAAGTACTCCTGTGCTCCTGAGGAGGACTAAGTGCCTCTCTCTCTTCTCCTGCCTTCCACCTGGAACTGTTACCTCCATACACAAGAACATAGTATATTATCTGGTAAATATACACCACCACCACCTATGGAGTAAAAATCTCTTCCTTCTTGTCAAAGAAAACAAGTTCAAAATCTATGTTTGAAATACTTTTTCCTTGATCAGTTTCACCATAAAGTCTCTTCCATCCCCATTTTTAGTTTTTGGTTTTTTTGTCACCTAGACCACAAAGAGTTTATAGACTAAATGCTCTGAGTTTGAGCTTATAAAACTTGTGGAATATTAACAAGGGAAGGTTCTCACATAACAAACATCACAGATGTGATGAAATGGAGTTCTTCTAAAAGAACTATATATGACCACAGCATGAGTTTTCTTTCTTCAAGTTATATGAGACTGTTTTAAATTTAATTCACTTTTCCTAAGCAAGCATAATGATGTGTTGGATACACAGTGTGAATCCATGAAATTTCAAAAGACCCAGTAGCAGTTGGGCAGAAAAGTGAGTATGAGAGGGTTAATGGGCATTTCAGCCCACAGCTTTTGAGGATATAAACAGGGGATCACTTTGTTTGATCTTATAATGGAAGAGCAGGGGAAAGCCTAATTGTGGAGGGTAAATTCTGTGCCTTAAATAACCATATAACAACAATCTGTGTCAGTTCGTGGCATGCAGAAACCAGATTAATTTTGGAACACAGCATGGTAGAAAAGAATCCATTAATTCTCAAGACTCTTAAGCCACCAAAGACTGCTGACACCACTTTTTCTGTGCTGTGATCCTGCCCCCCTGTTGAGTAGCAGTAAATAAATGCCAGCTAGTTAAGCATTGCAGATGAAGTTTGTGGATGAGAACGAGGAGCTAGTATTAAGAGCAAAGAGTCCACAGTTCAATGGCTCTGACTCCTGGTGGGTATTTCAACCATAATTCTGCATTCAGGTAGCTGACAAGAATAATAAGAGTCATTTCAGCTCTGAGGCTTGGTATTCCACTCATAAGTATAATAAATAAGTTGAATGACAGAACCATCTGTAAGACTGACATCTCTATGAAACAAAAATCCAAACCAACCTAAAAAGTTGGCCACTAAAGGGCATTAAGGTCTTGCCTAAAATTTATATAAATAAGGCACAGACTTCACACATAAAAGAAAGGACATCAATATTCAACAAGATTTGGAATGAGTGAGTACATGATGTCCATTGAGGACAAATATTTAGGTCAGGTCACACACACTGAGTATATCTTCCTTTCATGATTAATTAACCCTACAAAACAAGCAACTATAAAATTTCAATAGCAAACAAACTGTAAAGCACTTATTTTTTACTCAGGCACCTGTTGGGATCCAACTGATATAAGCTGGGCTCTAAGCTTTGGATCTGTCTAGGGCTGGTCTGTCCAGGATCAGTTTCTCATTTCTCTCTTGGACTAGCACAGGCACATTTCAAGCCTTTGCTTACGTCATATCTGCTAACAACTCACTAGTCCAAGTAAGTCATATGACCAAATCTAAAGCCAAGAGTCAGGGAAATAGACTTTGCCCACCATAAGGCCCCAGCAAGGGTATGAATGTATAATTCCTCTGGCAAAGGAAATGAAGAATTGCAACCAATCATTTTGTCTATAACACCATGGATGTCACAAGGAGAAATGGGTGATTTATATCAGGAAACCACTACACTAAAATAAGAAGAACTTTTGATCCTCAGAGCTGGAAAGAACCTCAGTCTAACACCCTCACTTCACAGATGAGGAAATAGAGGTCTCAAAAGAGGAAGTTCTCCCCACACTCATGTAACTGGTTAGTGGTCTACGCAGGTTGGGCCAATTCACGTTCCAATGCACAGCAGCAGATCACACCAGCGGAAGGGGAGGAGCCTTTGTTCTCAAGCCAAAGGGCATCAGTTCCAGTAACAGAGCTTTCCTAAACGTGGTGTATTCTTTATAAAAGTGAAATGTTTCACTGGAACACAAAAGCCCTCGGGCCTCCCGGAAATTTCTATCAAGAATGTGATATTGTATTCATTCAAACAACTGCCAAACTCACATTTTGTATAGCCAGCTATAATGCCTAATTTAAAAAAAATAATCATGTCATCCTGTATGTACTCTGTAATCTTTTTACCCTTCCCCAAAATGGAGCCAGAAGTACCATAAGTCATTGCCAAATTTATTCTAGTTTGTTATTCCACTACCAGCCAAAGTGTCCTTACAAGTGTCTAGCGCTTCACCCTTCACCTCACGGAACCCACACCAGGAGCCTGACCATCTCTTTCAAGGTCCTCCCACATGACACCCCAAATCAACCCATGTCCCCTTTTTTCTCTACATAGTTTTTTACCACCACCTCTTCCTCTCCTACTGTTTTGAGATCAGTGATTTGTCCTAATGGTTTAACACCAGGGCCTCACCAGGGCCATGCCAAAGTCAGTGTGCTGAGTGAATGTAGATCTAGTCTTTCCTGTGTAGAACCAAATCCTCTGAACTAAGAGGACAAATAATAAGCAACTCACATAAACGGACACAAAGGGCTGTCACATTTAGAAAATAAAATCCTGCATTTCTCCTACAAGTAGGAAGAGGAGGTTGGGATGTAGCAGGAGACTGTTCCAAAAATCCCTCAGATATTCAAATATTTACAGGTTTGTCTATCAGGAGAAAGAAAAGTCTTAACTGATGGAGCTCCAGAAAACAGAACTAGGACAGGTAGGTGAAGCTAGGAAGAGAAATTACAGTATGCTCAAAATATGGAATAACTGGGTAACAATTAGAGCTATCTAAAAATGGACTAGGCTGCCTCATGTGGCACCAAGTTCCAGGTCACCAATAGCGTCTGAGGAGAAGCAAAGTGACAACTTGTCAAGGAGGGCATTCAGGGGATTCTTTCTGGAGATGGGGGCTGAGAGGCAGTGATGTTAGGAGCTGCTTTCAAGTCCAGGATCCTGATTCCCACCCTCTCACTTCTCTCAGCCTCAGTGAGGCCTCCTGGGAAGTGGTAGTGGTGAAGTTGTTAAGAGGGGCTGGGGCAAGAAAACTTGAGTTCGAATCTCACCTCCAGCACTTACTAGCTAAGTGGCCTGGAGTGAACCACTTAACCTTTCTGAGTCGCCACTTCCTCACCTGTAAAGTGGAGTTTTCTGCTTCTGCTGGTTAGGAGGGATCAAGGAGATATTACATGGGAAGTGCTTCAAATAGTGCCTGGCAAAGACTAAGTGCTCATCAAATATTAACTTATATGATGATTATGATGACTTAAAGTAGGAGAAAATTAGAGGAGCCAGAGGCTTACCAGAAAGGACACCATGATGATTTGACTACCATCTCCAGCCACAACAGGGTGAACACAGAGGTAAAGGTGGTGTAGACAGGCAAAGGGTAAAGGATCCACCGTGGCAGACCCATTAGCATGCAGGGCTGCATGGTCAATGTCATGAAACAACCATGAGGTTTAGATGCCTTTCCCTTTTTGATAGCACTTGTTGATTTATTGCCAAGACTGGAATTCCCCCCATCCTCTGGCACCACCATTATGTTCTCTACTGTCAGTTTGACCAAACCTCCCTGGAAGTATATCCAGCTGCCCATCTCATCCTTCATCTGTACCCCAGACATAGAAACAGTGTATTCACTGGGGCAGAGCAGGAAGAGAAATTTCCAAGAGCTACTGGCAAATGACAAGGAATAAAGGAAACTATATCCAGTGGATTATTTTTGAGACACTTCTTGGTGGTGAGCACACTGGACACCTCTCTGTGAGCCCTCTTGCCCCACATTTACTATTTCATCCCACTGAGCTTTCTGGAGCAACATGTCCTCCTGTTGTCCCAGCCCCAAACCCCTCAGCTTTGAACGGCTCATTTCCCACATGTTCAGCCCACAGCCCCAGCCTGACCTCTCCAATCATATCAATTATGCACTCCACTGCTATGCTGGGCCGACTTGTTCAACAATGTTTAGGTCTGAGCTCCTCGGAGAAAGGACCTTGTCATTTCTACTTTCACTTTGCAAGGTGTCACGTGTATGCCCAGCACTGCATAAACAGTAAGAGCAGGTTAAAGGTGGATTTTCTATGTGTTCAAGTTATTAAATGAAAAATGGTAACTTCTGTTTTTGATTTTAATGCTCTCACCTGCTAACACTCACTTTTATTTTCATATTTGTGGAGACAGGAAATATCTTAGTTTAGTTTAGATCTACTCTACTGTTCTTTTGAGAGAATGGGCTGCCCTTAAGAGTTTAAATTTCAACACCAGATCAGCATGCAAAAACTTCAAAAGCCTATTTTTCCCTCCAGTAATAATTGACTTTAACTATACAGTGTTTTTTCTTTACCTCCACATAGTACAAATCTGATCAATGTTTGTTGAATGAGTAAACAAGCAAGAGTCAACGAGGACTCATGGCAAGACTAGGAGAAAAGCTGATTTGGTGATGGTTTTCCCATTTTACCACCAAGGTAAACATTTACCACTGGTAAGTGTCACGGTCATGATCTTAAATCCAGATCTCTTGACTCCAAGTCCTAGCCCAATTTCTTTGATAATTACTTCCCCACATCAGTATTTCCCAAACATCAGTGATTTGCATACCAGATTCAAGATTTTGCCAGGCCTACACATTGTCTGTACAATAGTTTGCTTTGCATTTATTTATCATCTGTACAGTTTATTTTACATTTTCCTTTAACTTAATTCATTTTGATGTATATAACACTAGACAACTGTATTTTTTTTTTAATGTTTGTCCATGTGTACCTCGTATCGGCATACAAATGCTGACATAGAGTCCCTGCCTACTTCAGAACTTGGACCATCTCCCCCTATGGCACCAACCTTACCTTTATAAACCCACACATAACTCTCAGACTTGAAAGCAACTGTCTGTAGCCATTCCACCCTAAATGTTCTCAATCTCGTCTGAAAACAGCTCAGATAAGAAAGAAGAAGTTTCTTTCATGCTTCTGTCACTTTCAAGGCCTTCTGTGAGGCATCTTCCCCTTTGTTGGGCCTTGGAAAGACCAAACAAGCCCTGACATAAGGCTCCCTTTATTAACTGAGAAAAGGAAAAGTATAGTATTTGTGGTTGTGGCTGCTGGGGCTACCTAAGAGCCAGGAGCCAGGCAGTGGGAAGCTCTTCCATCTATCAGGAGAGCTAGCAGTGGGCATTTGAACCATTTACACTTCTCAAAGACTGTCCACATTCTCCCTCTCTCCAACCCTTGTTCCTTGTCATTCTCACTGCACCTTCTCTAGATAAGGTCTTTATCCACTCATGCTTTGGTCCTTGTAAGAGCGTCTTAACTGGTGAACTGCTATTCCAATCTCTTGCTTCTGTCACTTTGTCCACACACCCCAGTTTTCTGCAAGCTACTTTGAGATCACTCCCCTACTCACAAGCCTCTCAGTGACCACTTCTCCCAGCCTTATCCCATCTACCCCTTGCTGCTGTTCAAAAGAACATAATTAAAACCCTGGTAAATCAGGGAAAGAGAAGCTCCACAATTTTCCTGCTCATAGTTGGAGTGTAACACACATCTGGGATCTCTTACCCATTCTGCTTAATGGGTAAGCTCAATCTTAGTGATGATTCCAAGAAAGTAAGATTGTATTTATTTTTTTAAAGATTTTCTTTATTTATTCATGAGAGACACAGAGAGAGAGAGAGAGAGAGAGAGAGAGGCAGAGGGAGCAGCAGGTTCCATGCAGGGAGCCCAACATGGGACTAGATCCCAGGTCTCCAAGATCAGGCCCTGGGCTGAAGGCGGTGCTAAACCCCTGAACCACCTGGGCTGCCTGCCCATAAGACTGTATTTAATAGATAGTTAAATGCCTCAAGTGTGTCCAAGATAGACATTCAGCTGGTTTGTCCCAAAATGCCATTGCTTGTTGTTAGAACATTGAAATATGTCTCCAATAGTTGTTAAATAGCCACTACTCCTAGCCTCCAGGTCTCTTCCCACTGTTCCAGTGGACCTGTCCCATTGTGTACTTACATTCCATTGTGTCCCATTGTGGATCTGTCCCCTGTGCAGTGAAAGCACGGAACAGGGTCCTCACTACTTTTCCCAAACTGTGTCCAGCATCTATTCCAGTAGGTCTGAACCTGAGCCCAACGGGTTAAATATTTTGAATATCACTATTATGGGCTGGATTATCTCCCCAAAACTCACATATTGAAGTCCTAACTCCCAGTACCTCAGAATGTGACTGTTGAGGGAGATATTAAATTACTTAATTATTATTAAATTATAATTTAAAAGGTAATTAAATAAAATTAGGTCTTGTGAATGGGCCCTACTCCAGTATGACTGGTGTCATTATAAGAAAAGGAGACTAAGTCACACACACACACACACACACACACACACACACAGAGAGAGAGAGGAAAGACCATGTGAGGATACAGATAGCTATCTACATGACAAGGGCAGAGGTCTCAGAAGAGAGCAAACCTGCTAACACCTTGATCTCAGACTTCTGGTCTCTAGGACGATAAGAAAATAAATTTATTTTATTTAAGTCACCCAGTCTGTGACACTTAGTGATGGCAGCCCTATTAGCAAATGAACATAATCACCTTTGATCATAATTACAATTGATGAGGTAAGAACTAAAATTTGGAAGCTGGAATCAGAGGTGGAGAGGCCACCACTGATTTCCCAGGATGATTTATTATGCACACTTCAATGCAACATTCTCAATATGGAATTCTTAGTACAGAATTTTTAGGAAAAAAGAAGGCCTTGAAGCCATAGCTGACTATGATATTGATCTTATAATCTAGGAATTATTTGACATTTACATTTATCTACCTCCCATAATAGAAATAACAACGGTGGATCTCCTCAATTTTATTAGACAGGATTTTTCTGTCTTCCTTTTCCATATTCCTCTGATAACAGTTTATGAACTATTGTTATACTGCTAACATTCCAAAAAAAATATTTTATGTTCCCCTTGTTGGGGCAATTTCAGATAAGGATGAAGTCAGAAGTCACTTTTTGATAATTCTTAATGATATTACTTGTCTCAATTATAGTCTTAATAATAGTTTTATTAGACTTTTCAAACAAATCAATTATTCTCACAAACAGGAATATATTGAAGCAGGAGCTTTGGCATCAAGATGAACTTACATTCAAGGGCTACCTTCGCCCTTGGTCATCTGGGCCTGGATGTATTACCTAACCTCTTCAGGTCTTTCCTTTTTTTTTTTTTTTTTTTTTTTAATTTTATTTATTTATGATAGTCACAGAGAGAGAAAGAGAGGCAGAGACACAGGCAGAGAGAAGCAGGCTCCATGCACCGGGAGCCCGACGTGGGAATCGATCCTGGGTCTCCAGGATCGCGCCCTAGGCCAAAGGCAGGCGCCAAACCGCTGCGCCACCCAGGGATCCCCACCTCTTCAGGTCTTATCTTTATCATCCATAAAAACATCCTTTGGTATTCATTCAATACCTATGTACTGAGCAATTCATATGTCCCAAGCCTGTATTTGGGGGTAGGGGGTAGGTATACAATGGTGAACAAGACATACAATCTTCCGGGGAAACAAACATCAAGCAAATAATTATACAAGTGATAATTTAATTGAAATTGACACAAATGCTACGAAGGACAATGTAATGAACAAGTATTGAATGAGGATGACATGGCAACTGATCTAGTTGGATGGAGGATGGTAGGGAGGACAGAGAATTCTTTCTAATGAAAGTGACTTTTAGGATGAAATTTGAAGACTAGAGAAATTGGTCAGACAAGAAAGGTGGGAAAGGAAAGAAAGATTGATAACACAAGCAAAGACCTTTTCATCAGAAAGGAACATATATACGTATATGGAATACCGAAAGAACATCAACATGGTAGAGAAAGAGGGGTTTCAGAGGACACTGAAGACATAGGTGGGACATATGTGACGGCTTTGTTAAGGAATTAAGAGTTCATTCTAAGGTCAATGAAAAGCCATTGGTGAATTTTAATCAGGAGCAAGACAAGAAGAAGCTTAAATCTAGGAATCTCATATACCTCAAGACAATGTATGTACAGTGCTTTGCTATTAATTTTATAACAATTTCCAAGTTGTTTATTAGCATTCTCATTTATAGCTGAAGAGTGACTTAGTCAAGGAGTCCATACATGTTTCTTCTGATCTGAAAAAAGAAAAGAGAAAAAGAAAGAAAGAAAGAAAGAAAGAAAGAAAGAAAGAAAGAAAGAAAGAAAGAAAGAAAGAAAGAAAAAGGAAGGAAGAGAGAGAGGGAGGGAGGGAGGAAGGAAGAAGGGTGGGGAGTAAAGTGGCTCTAGGCAACCAGAGCCAATATTTTTGTTCCTCATTTTATAGACAAAAGAAATTAACAGGTCACAGAAATTAACAAACTTGCCCTAAGCCACAAAACTAAGAAGTGGCAGCTCTAGGTCTCCAACACAGGGAAAAAGTTAAAAGGCTCTAAGAGGTAAGGAAGAGGAGGGGCAAAAAACCATTTTCCTGACTTTATTGAGTATCTACTCTGTGCTAAATGCTTTAACTATGCTATTTAATCCTCAAAACAATCCAGAAAAGAGAGTATAGGTATGTTCTCTATCGAGGTGAGAAAACTGAGTGAGAGATTATATGTCCATGCCAGGATTTGAACACAAGTCTTCTGGATCCTGTTTTGGTGAATTTGTCATTACATTGCATACTCCTTTTGGGATGAGGCAAAGGGTCTATGGTCAATAACCAAATTCCAAAAACTGTTATCTTCATCACAGATGGCAGGAGGAGGGGTGATAAATAATAAATGCATTACCTTAAACCACTGAATAAATCTCCTTTTCTTAAGGTTCCTCTGGGGAAAGGCAAGATATATTATAGAAGGAAAGTCTACTTCCTTTATGATTTATAATCCCAGCTTGATTGGGGAATCTTCTCTAACTCAGACTGAAAAAGATTAATCAATAGCGAGAGAGAGAGAGAGAGAGAGAGAAATTTCAGAATCCTGCTGAGAACCCCATCCTACTTCTTTTAAAATCCTATTTACTTTTTACTTTACTGGATGCTAAGCTTACAATTAAGAGCAGGGTTTAGTTACAGTATGTGCAGTAATATGTAAAATGGTTTAAATTACAGCCTGAGGACTCTGACTGCCTGGGTTCAGACTGCCACCCATACCACTTTGGACACTGTGTCCCCTTTCAGAACAGCTATTTCACAGAGTTATTGGAAGAATTAAGTGAAATAATGTATCCTTAGTATAAAGTAAGCATGGTTATTACAATGTTACCAAATATGGAATTTTTGTAGGATTATTTTCTTTCTGTTTTTAGAAGCTATAGCTAAAGTAGGACTCTTCAAAAATTAATTATATCAAGATCACAGCAGTCAGTGTATTGCTCTGAAATCTGCAGGTGGAAATTAGTTGCAAATAAACTCTTGATCTTATCTTTGTAAGTTATTTGATAATACTAAAATAAAAGTCCCAATGAGATTCCCTTAATGATATTGGAAATACATACCCTGAACAACAGAACAAAATCACTAGAGTCTTTAGTGCTTTTGACAAGACATCTGCTTGCAAAATTTCTAAACTATCTTTACCTCTAGTTCTAATAACATGGCCTGATTTTTTTTTTTTAGTTTTTATTTATTTACTTGACAGAGAGAGAACATAAGCAGGGGGAGCAGCAGAGGGAGAAGCGTGTTTCCCACTGAGCAGGGAGCCCAATATGGGGCTCGATCCCAGGACCCTGAGTTCATGACCTGAGCCAAAGGCAGATGCTTAACCAACTGAGCCACCCAGAGGCCTCAATTATGGACTGAATTTTGACATACTTGAATTTGTTGAAATATTAAGTGCTCAACCCTACCTGTCTGATCCTTCGTATCTGTATTAGTTTTCTGTGGCTGCTGTATCAGATTACTACAAATTTAATGGCTTGAAACAACATAAATTTAATATCTTACAGATCTCTAGGTCAGAAGTCTGAAATGGGTCTTTCTGGGTGAAAATGGCCATCTGAGTTCCTTTCTAGAGGATCTGGGGAGAATCTACTTCCTTGACTTTTCCAGATTCTACAGCTGCCCACCCTTTTTTTTTTTTTTTTTTTTTTTTTAGATCATGGTCCCCTTCCTTTGTCTTCAAGGGCAGCAATAATGGGTCAAGTTCTTTTTACAACCTGTCTTGGTCAGTACAGGTGCTACAGTGAAATACTACAGGTTGAATGGCTTAACAGTATATGTTTATTTGCTCCCCAGTTCTGGAGACTGGAAATTCCAGATCAGAGTACCAGTATGGACGGGTGAGAGCTCTTTTTCTGACTTGTAGACAACCATCTTCTCACTGTGTCCTTCCATGGTAGAGGAAGAGAGATCAAGCTCCCTGATGTCTTTTCTTTTTTAAAGATTTTATTATTTATTTATTTATTTATTTATTTATTCATGAGAGACAGAGAGAGAGAGGCAGAGACATAGGAAGAGGGAGAAGCAGGTTTCATGCAGGGAGCCTGATGTGGGACTTGATCCTGGGACTCCAGGATCACACCCTGGGCCAAAGGCAGGTGCTAAACTGCTGAGCCACCCAGGGATCCCCTTGGTGTCTTTTCTTATAAGGACACTAATTCCATCACAAGGGCCCTACTCTTCTGACCTCATCTAAATCTACTTCCCTCCCAAAGGCCACTGCATTGGGGGGTAGTGTTCCCATAAGAATTTGGGGGAACCCCCTTCAGTCCATGGTACCTTCTATCACTCTGACATCCTCTTCTGCCTCTCTCTTCCACATTTAAGGATGCTTGTGATGACAATGTACTCCCTTGAACAATCCAGGATAATCTCCTTGTTTTATGGTCAGCTAACAACTTTAACTTCAAGTGCAACCTTAATTTTCTCTTGCCATGTAAGGAAACATATTCACAGGCTTCAGGATTAGAATGTGGACATTTTTGGGGGCCATTGTTCTGCCTACCACACTATCATATCAACCATAAATTCATAGAATCTGGACAAGCCAAATAAACTCAAATTGCAAAAGAGCCTAAGGAGTCAGATTCAGTATCCCAAGAGTGTGCCTTAAATTCTTTATGATTTTAAAGTCATATTGCCTTTAAATTTAGAAATGAAGTTGGTGTAATTAATCAAAGAGAAAGGTATTACATATATCATGTGTACATTTATATTTATATAAATATAAATTTATATATGTATGCAATTTATCTATTTGTGTTTATTCATTTATATAGTTGTGATGGATAATTTTATGTTTCAGTTTGGCTAAGTTACAGTACCTAGTTATTTGGTCAAACACCAGTCTAGATGTTGAGGTGAGGGTATTTTTTAGATGCTATTAATTTAAATCAGTAGACTTTGAGTAAAGCAAATTATCTCCCTAATGTGGGTAAGACTCATCCAAACAATTGAAGCAAGGACTGAGATTCCCCCAAGAAAGAGAGAATTCTGCTTCCAGACTGCCTTCAGCTCCAAGACTATAACACCAACTCCTACTGGGATTTCTAGCCTGCTGGCAGGCCCTACAAACTTCACACTTGCCAGTCCCAACAAACTCTTAAGTCAATTCCTTAAAATAAATAGACAGGTGACAGATAGATGATTGATAGACAGATGATAGATAGATAGATAGATAGATAGATAGATAGATAGATAATAAAATTGTTTCTCAAAAAAAATGATCCATGTTAATTTAAAGTTGAGAGGAACCTGATATTATCATATTAAAAATGAATGAGGGAAATTCAAGGATAGAGATATATGCCTTTAAGATCATTTCTCTTTCTTTTATAATCAGAGTTACAGCAGTCTTCTTCTTCTTCTTTTTTTTTTTTGTAATATTTTATTTATTTATTCATGAGAGCCACAAAGAGAGAGGCAGAGACACAGGCAGAGGGAGAAGCAGGCTGACTACAGGGAGCCCCACGCGGGACTAGATCCCAGGACCCCAGGATCATGACCTGAGCCAAAGGCAGGCACTCAACCACTGAGCCACCCAGGTGCCCCTACAGCAGTCTTCTTTAAGAGTAACAATAATTGAACTGTTCACTTCCTAGTGAAATCCTTGGTTTCACTCAGGAACCTGGTACAAATGAGTGTCTTGGCTATTGAAGAACAAGAAAGTAATAAAAATAAAATCTCAAACCTAAAATGTGTAAGAAGAATTCAATGATTTCCTAATTGAGTACAGATTGACCCCCTTCAATATTCCACAGAAGTTCCAGAAAGTGCAGTTGTTAAAATTTTGCCTCTTGGAAGAACCATTAGTGTCCCTGGCCTATAAGACCAGAGGGCAGGCGATGCCCTGGAGGAAGCCTGGAAAGGCCAGAAGAGCCACAAGTGAACCATTAGGTCCTATATAAGGAGGTTCTAAACAATCTTGCCACTAGAAACCCCATTATGTTGATGTGTTCTCAAATAACATTTTACGTTGCACAAGACTGGCCTACTCAATTAGAGATGGAGAAAGAGAAAAGAAAACACACTACCACTATTATTTTCAAGTTGTTGACAAAACAGGCATACTGCTTAGTGACTTTCTTTGCCACCTACCTGTCATTTTAGTACATTGCCCTAACATTCATTAAGGCTGCAAACCCAAAAGCATTTTTACTGCTAGGTGAACAATGTCCACCTCCAAATCCAAGAAATAGTCTTGGACCTTGCTATAGACTGAATGCTTGTGAATTCACCTGCTGAAATCCCAACCTCCAGTGTGAAGGTGTTAGAAGATGGGGCTTTTGGGAGCTGAGCAGGTCCTGAGAGTGGAACCCTCATGAATGGGATTATTGCCCTTATAAGAAATTTTTTTTTTTTTAATTTATGATAGTCACAGAGAGAGAGGCAGAGACACAGGCAGAGGGAGAAGCAGGCTCCATGCACCGGGAGCCCGACGTGAGATTCGATCCCGGGTCTCCAGGATCGCGCCCTGGGCCAAAGGCAGGCGCTAAACCGCTGCCCCACCCAGGGATCCCGATTATTGCCCTTATAAAAGAGCTTCCAGAGTGTTCCTTCCACCCTCTGTCTTGTGAGGACACAGAGACAACACAGCCATCTACGAACTAGAAAGTACGTCCTCACCAGACACTGAAACTTCCCAGCCTCTGGAACCATGCAAAATCAATGTTTGTTGTTATCAGTTTATGATAATCTCTTACAGCAGCCAAACCAAGTCAGATCCAAACCAGGAGTTGGCAAACTTTTTGGTAAAGGGCCAGATAGGAAATATTTTGGGCTTTGGGGACCACTACTCACCTCTATGCTTAGCACAAAAGTAACTGTGATATGTGACAAAATAAGCATGCCAATATTCCAGTGAAATTTTATTTATAAACAATTAAATTTAGATCCTATATAAGTTTTATCTGTCATAAGACATCATTCTTCTTTTTGATTTTCTTAGAGCATTTTAAAATGTTTTTAAAATCATTCTCATCTCATGGGCTGTACTAAAGCAGGCAGCAGGCTAGGTTTGGCCCAGAGAACACAGCATGCTCATGCTTTCCATAAACTACAGATCTTGAAAATGATAAAACCAGTGAGTTATGTTTAGTGGAAAACATTCACCCTATGTGTAAGTACAGAAAACACAATTGTATGGTAATGCATATGGATTATTCTAATTATAGAAATAACTGGTTCTACCAGTTCAGACATTTGCCAGTATTTAAGTTACAAAACCAAAAGTGGCTTTATTCATTCATTCATTCATTCATTTCTTCAGCAATTCCTGAGTGCACATTATGTCCCAGACACTTATGAGGTACAGGGTTCAAGAGCAAACATTTTAAAAAAACTGAAAATTGCTTCATGACACTGCTTTAATCTGCTTAAGATGTTGGATTTTTTTTTAAGTTAAAAATTTTTAGTTTGTAGAAATGGTTGGCTTTTGTTTTTATCATCCAATCCATGCCTTTCAATGATTAACAAAAAGAGATCGCATCAGCCTGAGTCAAAGGTATTGTTGACTTAAGTTAAACAAAGAAGAGCTTTTTATGTGAATGACAGTGAACCTCATATGGAATGAGATGAGAAGCTAGTACATATCTTATCATGGGCATCAGGGATGGTTTAATTAGAAATAACTATAATCAAAAATAAATAAATAAATAAATAAAAGAAATAACTATAATCTTTTCAGCTGGGGAAAGGATACTTTTTTTTTTTTTTTTTTTTTTTAATGATAGTCACAGAGAGATAGAGAGAGAGAGGCAGAGACACCGGCAGAGGGAGAAGCAGGCTCCACGCACCGGGAGCCCGATGTGGGATTCGATCCCAGGTCTCCAGGATCGCGCCCTGGGCCAAAGGCAGGCGCTAAACCACTGCGCCACCCAGGGATCCCCAGGAAAGGATACTTTATATTACCTTCCCATCTCTAATAGCATGACATTAATTTTTAGATCCAGTGATTAAAGGTAAGTTTCCACCCTTCAGGAAAATAATGGTCACAATGCATTAATCTTCTGCAAATCAGGAATTGTGGCATTACAGTGACAAGCTGATTATCAAATTATATTTACTGGCTGCCTCCTAATTACCTGTTTAAGAAAATGAGTCTGCTCTTTGTATCTGAGTGTGTTTGAATATGTTTGTAAGATTAGGTATGGTTCAACATTCATCACGGTCCTGTCTATTATAGCAAGAAATTAAAAATAGCTTAAATGTCCATCAGGAAAGGAATAAATAATGTATTATAATATGGCAGTACAATGGAATATGGCCATTACAAAAGATTATTCTAGATCCACAGTCATTATTGAAAAAAGATATCTACAGTACGATAAAGATATTCTTTTTAAAACAGATTACAAAAGAGCATTTATAGTTTAGTCTCATTTAAGGAAGGTCAAACACAGTAGGATACTAAAAAAAATTCTTAAGATGATTTCTGGATGACCATGATTTGGATCATTTGGTTTTTTTTACTAGATTCTTTTCATTTCCTCTGTTGTTTGAATTTTTTTATGATGGGCATGTATTGGTATTTGTTTAACCCTTAACAAGTAAATAAACCTTTGCTAATTGATAAAATTAAAAATCAGCAAGATTTTTATGATTAATAAGATAATATAATTTATGATAAATAAATTATAAATAAAGTCAGTAGCAAAAATAGTAACTAAAAATAGTACACGGACATGCCAGGGATGACAAGTTTTTGCTCACACAACATAGAATTGTAACAGCAAATGAAATTTACGCTTAATGTGAATTTTTTGAGAAACCTAATCCATTCCTACTGTCCTGCTTTAAGCAACACTATTTCCTTTGAGAAGTTTGAAGAATATTATAAGCCCTTTTCCTCTACATGGCAATTGCTTTTTGGAAGCTCAACATCCTAGTGCTGGGAAGTTTAGAGATCAAGTCCAGATCACTCATCCTACAAATGAAAGAACTGAATCACAGAGGTGACATGACCCATATGATGCCCCACAGCTAAGGATTGTCAACATAACCTCTCTCCCTTTCTCGTAATTTACAGAAAGATGTATATGATAAATATGTACAGCTTTGGGTGTCAATCATGCCTCAGTAGTATTTATTTCTTTATTTTTTAAATTTATTTATTTTAAAGAGAGAGTGGTTGGAGGGGAGGAACAGAGGGACAGGGAGAGAGTCGTAAGCAGACTCCATGTTGAGCATGGAGCAGACACCAGGCTCGATTTCATAACCCTGAGATCATGACCCTGAGCTGAAATCAAGAGTCTGATACTTAAGCGCCTGCACCACCCAGGCACCACAGCAAAGTGGTCTCTTAAAAACAAAACAAAGCAAAACAAAACAAAACAAACCAAAAACAACCAAAGTGCTGTCAATCTGATCATCAACTTTCCTGGTCTCCCAGAAGCCCACATGAACCCAACTAAGCTGGAGTTGGGAGTCGTTAACATCATGGCCTCATTGTGTTCCCAAAGCACCGGAGTGGACAAGGCTGTAAGGACAGTTGGTGATGAGACCCAGGCATACATCTGTGAAGCTGACCTGGCAAAAATAAAGAGGTGACATGAGGTCTCAGAGGAGGATTTGGGACAAAGAAACATCCATGTGTTAGCCAGAATCCCAGGCCCAGAGCACATCAGCAATGCTTATAGGATACTTCCAAAGAGGAGTCCTGGTGTGGCATCCGTGGCTTTCATCACTACAGGGGTAGATACAATCCTACAGTGTGTGGAGAGGAGAGAACTTTAATTTAGGGTTTAGGTGGAGGAAAATATTCAGAAAAACAAATAAATCATAATAGCTATCACTTATCGAGAACCTTCTATGCACTTTAACCTTGGCTCTTCAATGGATGCTGTGTTGCCTCCCAGACAAGTTGGATCAGAGCAGTGAGGGGAGGGCTTTGACATCACCCAAGGGAGGGGGTGGAGAAGAAAATATCAAAGGGAAGGTTAACCCTGTTAGGTGGCGCTCCACAGTTTACAAAGACTAAGACACGACAAACCACTGGACATGGACATGCATTGAAGACATTTTCGCAGTCCTTCTAGAGTGTCATGTTACCGTGAAATCTGACCCTCCTTGGCTAACTGAATTAATTAATAGAACTGAACTGAGTGTATATACAGTAAGTGTATGATTTTCTGGAAGCAAATGATTCATCTGTATGAGGTAAAGAACATTTTCCAGGAAGAGGAGTTGCTATTTAACAAATGCCTTCAGCTTGTCGGAGCAGTTGTAATCATTTATTGACACGTACTAACTCCTTTCTGTGGGGTAAGCCGAGCCTATGGAGTCTATAAACCTGCTTTGTAAGCCATTCCCCTCTTCCACCCCATCCTCTTTCCTAAAGGTATTTCAGAGAGTCTGCAGAAAGGCACAGATAAAATAATCATTGCAAAAGGGATGTGGCTCCAGCAAGTTTCCTTGCAGATTATCTCTGAATGCTTTTTTGTCATGCAGAACTTTACATTCATATAGAGTTGTAAACCTAGTTATCATTATTCCCCCTCGAGTGTTTTACTCATTCCCATTTCCTGCTTTTCTCTTATATGCCAAATATACAGATTTCTAAGGGCACTCAAGTGTCTAGTACTAGACCATTCTTACAATTGTAACATCTATATCCATGTACAGGTTAGCAATTGTACATTTTCCAAAAGTGCGTTCCACTAACTTAATATCTTTGATGAGCACCGTCCAATAGAAATAGATACAAGCCACATACATAATTCAAAATTTCCTAGTGAGGGATGCCTGGGTGGTTCAGCGGTGGAGTGTCTGCCTTCAGCTCAGGGCCTTACCCCAAGGTCCTGGGATCGAGTCCCACATCAGGTTCCCTGCAGGGAGCCTGCTTCTCCCTCTGCCTATGTCTCTGTCTCTCTTTCTGTGTCTTGGATGAAAACATAAATAAAACCTTAATAAAATAAAATAAAATAAAATTTCCCAGTTGCCACATTAAAAAAATTTCAAAAGAAACAGGTAAAATAATTTTTCTTAGTATATTTTATTTAACACAATATATTTAAAATACTATCATTTCAACATTGAATCAATGGTTTTAAATTGTTAAGGGTATATTTTACATTTTTGGTACTAAATTTTCAAAATCCAGTGTGTATTTAACACTTACAGCACATCTCAATTCAGACTAGTCACATTTTGTGAGCTCAATAGCCACACATGGCTAGAGGCTGCCATTTCAGACAACACAGATCTAGATCTTGAATGAAAAAATTAAGTGAGATCCAAATTTTAGCTGAGCCTTCTATTAAGATCCTCTCCTTCCTCATCTCCTCCCACTCACCCACCACCACCACCACTACCACATCAAATTAGAAATATAGTTCTTTCTCAGACCAATCTTTCCAATTAACTAGGAATTATGCCTTAAATTTCTTTAAAAAAAGAGTTTATTTATTTATTCATGAGAGACACAGAAAGAGAGGCAGAGACACAGACAGAGGGAGAAGCAGGCTCTCTGTGGGGAGGCTGATGCAGAACCTGATCCCGGGACCCCGGGATCACATCCTGAGCCACCTAGGCATGCTTCTTTAAATTTTTTTTTAAAGATTTATCTATCAATTTGAGAGAGAGAGAGAGAGAGCAGGGGAGGGATAGAGGAAGAGGGAGAGAATCTTCAAGAAAACTCCCCACTGAGCACAGAGCCAGAGGCTGGGCTGGATTACAGGGCCTGGAAATCATGACCTGAGCCCAAGTCAGGACTCAGGAGTCGCTTTACCCACTGAGCCACCCAGGCTCCCCTGCTTTGGATATTTCTGTGTCTCTCTCCCACATTCCACTCTCCCTTATCTCTAATCCCTTCATGTTATGAATGGGAAAAATGGTGTCCAGAGAGGTTGGCAATTGAACCAGGGTCACACAGTGCTTAAGATCTAAATTCAGTTTTAGTGATGACCAGACCAGAGCTCTTCTGATTTCCTCGAGCACATGCCATTTCCCTGCCTCCTCTTTCTGCCTTAGGGTTCAGTCACTCTTCCTTTTAACTCTCTCCAAGAAGGAAGAACTGATCTTACCTTCAGGGACATAAAATTTAGAGGCCCAAACTAAACTAATCTTCTTAGCACAATAGATGGATTTAGGCATTGCCCACGGGTAGCTCAGACCTGGCAACTTCTCTTTTCAGTTCTCAAAGATAAAGGCAATAAACCCTCCCTCTAGGAGAGGAGGTTATTCACCAGCTGACTTCCCAACTAAGCCTTCTGCTGCATACATTCATTTACACTCAGAAGACTGGAAGGCTAGATTCTAAAATGTTATTATGGTAATCTCTTCCAGTGCCACTAGCAGTTGGTTATGGGTTATTTTGTGGTTGGGGAATTTTCTACAATGAATAACATGCATTATTTTTGCAAAGAAATGATACATGTTAATAATAAAGGAATGTGCCTAGTACTTTTTATAAAGAAATAGCCTGATCATCCAGTCTTGGTTTAATTTTCCCAGATCTACAAATAAAAGACTTTAAAAAAAAAAAAAAAACATTTCAGGCAATCATCTAAATATTTTCCAGAGGTAGAAATGCAGACATAATCTGAGGCCCTACTATATAAAAATCACTCATCGGTATAAGATGACTTAAGAGTAATTCAAGCTGAGCACCTAGAGTATTATCTGCAAAACATGACAACACTTGACCACTTTAGGATTTCTTAACTTCACCTTCTCTCAGCCTCCAAAATAAAGAAAAAGAGAGAGAGAGAGAGAAAAATACGATAGGCTATAGCCAGCTTCTAATATTATACTGCCAAAGAAATTAAGCATTTGAAAAAAAATCATTTTGTCCTAGGTAACTTTAAAGCTTTTTCATTGATCATTCTCAATAGATAAAAAAGTAAGATTTCCACACATATCGATCTGTCCTGAATGATTTATACTTCAGCTTTTAACATACAATGTGGAGGTGGAGAAAGAACAAAACCTTGTATTTTCCTAAGACTTTCATGTTCACATTCCAAGTCACATGAAAATGAAACTGCCTTTCTATAGACAGATAGTATTCATAATTTGTAATTTTTTGGTACAGATGCCCTATTGGTGCAAATTTGGTACAAAATACACAGCTATTTAGCCGTGCTATGTTTCACTCAAATCAAATTCCATAACATTTTAGGTTCACTAGTAGGGTTTGCAATATAAAAGAAATGAAAGAGTAAACGTTTCTGTAGTTCAAGTTGAAAAGACCAGGTGCATACTATTTTTCCTTATGTAGGAACATATCTGCAGTTTGGAAGATGCAAAAAAAGTACCAAAAAAAAAAAAAACCCCAAAACAAACAAAAAAACCTTACCAACAATGGGATCAATACTTGGATTTCTTAGTAATCTGGGATTTGTAGATGTAGATTTTGCTCTTTCTGTCTCTTGGGTATGGAGTACTGATAGCTTTGCAAATAAACTCGAGAACTAAATGTTCCTGTTCTTGAAAAGAACCCTTCAGGATCACCCAGTCCAGTATCTTTCTTCACTTCAGAGGAAACAGCAAGCCTTTTGATTGTGACACAGAACCCTTGGGACCATGACAGTATTATCCAGTTGGTCAGCTGGTGGAACCCCTGTAAGTCAGTGTTTTTTTTGGTGGAAACCCATTAAAATGCTGACATATTTATGTTTGCCCCAGGAATGAGAACTTTTACTAGCAGAAAATATGATTCTATTCCATACATGTTATATTCAACTACAACTATGTCCAGGGAGGGAAAGATTGGTTAAATTAAGCATAATGCATTATTTTGGAGATATTCCTTAACATTTGTACACTACCTACTCATTCGGTCTCCTGAGCTCATCAGCAAATAAGTGGTGTAAGATGGAGGAGGTTTAAGAAAAATTTGGAGATGGTGAACTTAAATGTAGACATTCAAAATTCGTTATCTTTTCTAAAATTAAGATGAGACCATACAAATGCCAAATCATTATGTTGTATACCAGCAATTAATATAATGTTATATACCAGTCATATCTCAATTAAAAAAAAAAGATGACACCAACATCATTTTATGTCTGCCATGGCACATCTGTCTCCCTCCTCCCAGGGAGCCTAGTTTAGTTCTAATTTTGGCTTTTGGACGGCATTGTGGGGTTTTTTTTGTTTTGTTTTGTTTTGTTTTTTTCTTTTTCTTTCTTTTTCTTTTTTTCTTTTTTCTTTTTTCTTTTTAGGATTCTAAGTTGGTTCTTATTTGGTGTAGCAGAGATAAGACATTTGAATGACTATTTTTGTATTGTTTTCAACCCACTATGCTAAAATCATGTGGCTGCTGCATGTACCTTATGTTCCTTAAAAGATGGCTCTAAATGAAAGTGTTTTGAGTGTTTTGAGACTATAAACCTTCTCTTAGTGTTTTTGGGCAATTGCCACAATCAAAACTAATTTTGAAAAGTACTCAATTAAAAGCCAATTAAATGTGGGAAATTACTATTTAAAAAGATTATTGAAGAGTGGACATAATGACTTGTCTTGATTTCAGAAGTGAAGTGCTTTGTATGTAAGAGAACTATCATGACATAATTCTGAGTGGGGGGACAAAAGCTACAGATTTCATTTCATATGTAAAATAAAGGGAAAAAAATAGAAGTCTGGAATAAAATTTAAGTTATTAACACAGTTTAATCCAGGTGGTAAGGCAAAATCTTTAAATTTTTATTTTATAGATTTCCATATTATTTAATGACTTTTTAAAAATAAATAGGTACAACATTTTTACTTTATAACCAGCAAACTTTAAGAATAATTTTGTTCAATTCTGTTGATCAGGCAAATTAACCACCTGATTGGCAAACCAGCAACTTCTCAAAAAAATTAAGTGCCACCTACAACATTGTTTGCAAATAGAAAATTGTATCAAATCAGTAGAGTGAATCTTTGAAAAGCTGTTGTTTGGTATTCTACTGGCGTCTCTTGGATTAGTCTCCCTACCCAACTGAACCTTAATTGTTTTTCACATGTAGGTCCTCAATAAATATGTATAAGATTGAACATTGAGTTGTCTTTTATTTAAAATCTACAAAAATAGTAATTTTATATGTTCAACCTAATTATAGCTGCTCAGTGAATCAATGACAATGGTGAAATAAACATGTGAACATGGTTGCCCAGGATAGTGATGACTATGAATCCAAAAGGCAGCAACTAAAATATCAAAGATCTAAACTAAAAAAAGGTACAAGTTTGAGAAGAAGCCAGGGGGTCTCTTAAAACTCAATTTAGTGGGTCAATTCCCTTACCAAACTCCTTAGTTTTCAAATCTGTAAAGGAATAGGTTTTCAAAGTTTCTATTAGCTGAAGGATTTTAAATCTAGGCCAAATAACTGGTAACAAAAAAAAAGAAAAAAACAAACAAAAAAAAAACGTGTTGGTTAGGTATATTTTTCTTTCCTTTTCTCCTGAGGAACAGATAAGAGGATCTAAGCTAAATTTGTCATGATAGAAATTTTTATTTAAAATGTGAACCAGAAGGGTGCCTGGGTGGCTCAGTTGGTTAAGCGTCTGCCTTCCACTTACGTGCTCAGGTCACAATCCCAAGGTCCTGGAATTGAGCCCATGTTGGGCTCCCTGCTCAGCTGGGAGCCTGCTTCTCCCTCTCCCTCTGCCTCTCCCCTCTCGCCCCCGTATCCCGTTTGCTCATGCTCTCTCTCAAATAAATAAATAAAACCTTTAAAAGAAAATGTGGACTGGAAAATAAGTTCTTAAAGAACTGATACATTTTTTTAAGGCAAACTGTGATTTCTCTTCTTGCAGCCCTTTAAAAGTGAGACAGCAATGAACTTGTGTGGCATGACTTGAGTCCAGTTCTGCTTGGAAGCCAGTGGAGAGAGCACTGGTACTCTGAGGTTCTGGCTGCATTATGTGATAAGGAGATTCAAGTGCATCCAAGTTGATTTTTCCCTCTGAAATTCAGCATTTTTTCAATCAGAGAGCGAGTGCAATTTTCACAAGCTTGAACCAGCCTGCATGTAACTATTTTCCTTATTATTAGTATTACTCATAATTAAAACTAGAAAAAAAAACAGTGGCAACATGACCTCCCAGAGGCATTATGCAATTGGGTGGGCGTCAAAGGTAAGGAGGCTTCTTTGGGAAACTAAAAAATGCTGGAGTTTCTCCCATTTCCTGTATTTAAATATAGTTTCAGGAAGAAAAAGTATGACATGAACACATAAGATATTCTAGTCCTGGCTTATTGATATAACATTAGGTTGACCTCTACAATAATACTTATTAGAAATGTCATAATAATAATCATAGACATAATAACTATTTGCAATTATAATGACTGGTTGGACTAGTGCATCCTCCAGGCAAACAAAGCTTTTGGAACAGCACGATCCTCCCCACAAGCTGATACCACATGAATTTGTGCATGTTCAGTTGTTCAAATGGTTTGGGAACTTAGTTTTTTAAAAGTAATTTCAGGATCTAAAGGTTGTTTCCCTCCATTTAAAAGAAAATTGTGTTTGACAAAACCAGTTACAGAGTTACCCATTAATTCATGTAGCAAGTATTTCTTTAAACATCTACCAGGTGCCTGGTACGGTGCTTGGCACAGGACACAGCAATGGAAAAACAAACATGGTTGGATGACTATTTATACCAACTTGCACCGAAACACATTCATTAATGTGACACATCACCCTTGGGGGGAAATATGGATACTTTCAAATGTGATTTTCTGGTTTAGCCTCTGCATTGGCAAAAGGTACAGTTCTGTACACACACAAATTCATAATTTCTTCAGAGTATAAAGAGAATAGACATGTAATTTGGTCTTTGAGAGAGAAGTGTCATTAAAATTGTAATGATGATCTCTACCGTTTATCAAGGGCCCTAATTGGGCCTGTGTTTAACATTAACTCCAATCTTCAAAACAACCCTGAAAGGAGGTGCTTTTCCATTTTGCAGATGGCTGATGTTGAGAAGCCCTTTCCAGGATCAGATCATGATAATTCTGAATGATTTGCAGTTGCAAAGCAGCAGGGGCAGCCTAATTGAAGAAGACAGAATAACACTGACCATTTACTGCATATTTACTTTGTCCACACACTGTTCCAGCCCCTTTCTTTTGATGGTTCTAATTCTCACAACAACCCTGCCGGAGGAATAATCATGCCCCCATATTACAGATGCAGAAACAGACTCACAGAGGCTAAGTAATGTACCCTAAATCACACATCCAGTTAACGGCCACCTAGCAGGGTTAGCAACCTGGAGTTGTCCTCTGACTCTCAAACACTTACTCTCTCCTCTCTAAAATAGCCCCATCCTCCACCAACAGCCACCCTTTCAAGGCCTTGGTCCGGGCTCTCCTCTCTGCCTAGAATGGCCTCCCCTGCCTCAGTCCCACACAGTCTTCAAGGTCAAGTGCAGAAATTATTTCTCCAGTCCCAAACACCTTAGGCAGAATGTGTAATCATAGTACATGTATTTGGGAGTTTTGTTTTGTTTTGTTTTGTTTTTTTTGCTGCTATTCTAGCCCTTATCACATAGTATTGTAATTATTTGTAAGTATTTCTCTCCCGGGGAGCTTAAGAAACCCTTAAGAGCAAAAATTGTTTCTTACACACTTTTGAGTTCCCAGCACATACTACACAGCTTGGCACATAGATTGACACTCCAAGTTAATTGGTGGCAGACCTAATACCTCACGCCAGCGCGCTGTAAATTAAAAGGCCCTCTATGAAAGCGACAAAACTAATCCTCCAGCCTCTACTTGGGAAGCACATTTTTTGCTTGCTTTATTTGCTTGTCTGTTTTAAGGACCCACGGAAGAGTGCGTGCTGACACCTCTCTGCCTCCTGTACTTATTCTTCTAATCGGTCATCCTAGCCTCCCTCCTGCATCTCTCTGCCCTCACAGAAAACTCTGCTTTCTTATATTGCAGGAAACACAAAACAAAACTTTCACAAAATCTGCCTTCATTTTTGCCTGTTTCCTGGTTGACTAAGTTGGACATGCCACACGGGTTTTCCCTGGATTCTCACCACAGAATCTTCTCACTGTTCTTGCCAGAGAGACTACGGTGACCACAGGGCAGTAAGGCTCCTGGTGCCGAAGGAAGGAGCCCACTGAAAAGTTTAGCCCTGCGAACGCAACAAATGGAGGTGCCCTCATCCTCATCTCCAGATCAATTATTTGATCTGTATTTTCCTGTAAGGAGGTAAGTAAATGCCTAAATTCTTGGGCCCAACCCTTATTATCCCGGGGTTTAATCCAAAAGTTCTCACCTTCTGGCCTGCTCTTGAACCCAAGGGTCTATTTTCAGAAGATGGATGGTAGCTATATGCTCTTCACCAAGATAATCAGGTCACCCCTTTAGATAACTCCATTCTGCTTCAGAAGTGATATCAATATACAATCACCCTGAATGTTTATATGCCAAACAGGCAAAAAGATCTGGCTTTTTTGTGTTTGGGGTTTTTTAAGTCTTTACTGAATAAGGATATTCACAGATAATTGGCAGCACTGTCTGGACAAAGCGTTACAGCTTTGTGGTGTAAAAACGTAGCCTGCATGTCCAAATTAGCTCAAGAAATTTCCCATTTCTGAGAGGGCGGGCTGGCTGCCAGCTCTTTAAGAGAGAAAAACACACCCTCAGAACATGAATCATTACCTAGCACATAAAGTGAGCTCACGCGCACACACACACACTCACACACACACACACACACACACAGACATTTTAAATAATTGCTCAAGACTTTACAAAACATGCCTTCACCATGGTACACATTTTATCAACCGAGATCAGGCTGTCCTCTTTTTCATCCACCCTGTCAGCAAGGGTAAGCTATTTACCAAAAGCATTGCTACAGGAGAAGGCTCAAGGCGTCCTGTAAACAGGGGTGCCAAGCAGACAGAGCAGATGAGTCAGAACTGATTTTAGAGTACACACGTGTAGGTTGAACCCAGTGCCTGCAGCTGGTTGTCAGCCCTGTTTTAAAAACAGATTTGTTGACCTTTATGCTTATAACTACTTATCTTCTAACTCCCATACCTGAAATGGAAGCTTTTTCAAGAAAGATCTAATCAATGCTTAGAGCATAGATGGACCAAGATGACTATTCTTTGGAAATGTGCATTGAAAGTTTGAAAAAAATACAGTAGTGAGCTTGCCTAGCTGCAACACAGCTCAGAAGCAGAGACAAGGTGACCTGCCAGAAATGAGAGGGGGCAGCTGGGGGGCTCCCATCCATGTCATAAATCAGTGCAATGGGTGTCAATTATTTTTATTGTAAACACTGAAAAGTACTGAGACATTATGATCCGATGAATAGTTTACAATTGAAAAGAGACCAAAATAGTTCCAAAAATCTGATAGTTCCAAAAATCTAAAGGCAAAGGAATCCAGATGTCTCAATATGCTTCCTTAAAAAGCGAGTTTAAAGCACACAATATTTTTTAAAACATACAAGAATAATTGATTGATGGTGCTTCTTAACTGCCTTGAGACAACAGATTCCTCAGAGCAAGCAGTCATATTTATTTCTCTACATAAGCTAGAAAGTCAAAGAGAGCTACCGAGTTGGAACAAGGACTATTTTTCCCTTTATAAAAATTTCTGATTTCATCATAGATGTTATGGTAACCCTGTCCAAGGGTGTGGGAGTTTAATTCATCATATTTTTAGAAGTTAATTTAATAGAGGAGAACCTCAACTTTCAAATCTCCTTTCTTTTAATATTGGAAGAATGTTTGTCTACACTAATTTTTAAAACCTTTTTTTTTTAAGAGAGCCTTTTTGGAAAGAAAATTTTACATACCTTTTTCCTGCTAACTATCTTTCTTTTTTCTTTTTTCTCTTTAATTGAAGCATAGCTGACATATAATATTAGTTTCAGGTGTACAACGTAAGTGATTCAACAATTATATACATTATGAAATGCTCACCACAATAACTGTGATTCTTTTCAATAGAAACTAATCCAAAAGGAGTAAATGCAAACAAGGAATCAAGAAGTAGGCAGCTTCAGTATTTGAGAAGCAACTTTTTCCTTGTATGGTTTATCAGTGAACTCAGAATGTGTTTAAATTGGCAATTAAAATGATTTATAAGTGTCTTGTCTCTCTGGTGAAAAGTCCTGGGGTAAAATACTAATGAGAATGTCTGATATTAAAGCTATGCTTCACCTTAAATATACTGCAACATCCCTGAAGTGGTGGGTGATGAGGGCATTGTTTCCTTAGGTTAGCTCTTAGAAGCTTCAGGGGCACCTGGGTGGTTCAGTTGGTTAAGCATTTGCCTTCGGTTCAGGTCATGATCCCAGGGTCATGATGTTGAGCCGCATGTCAGGCTCTCTGCTGAGCGGGAAATCTGCTCCTTCTTCTCCCTCTGCCCCTCCTCGCTCCCCCACACTCCTGCTCACTCTCTCTCTTTCTCAAATCAATAAATAAAATATTTTTTAGAAAGAAAGAAGGGAGGGAAGGAAGGAAGGAAGGAAAGAAGGAAGGAAGGAAGGAAGGAAGGAAGGAAGGAAGGAAGGAAGGAAGGAAGGAAGGAAGGAAGGAAGGAAGGAGCTTCATAACCCTGGGTTTTTGTACAGTGGTAGATATTTTCTTTTGTTTGTTTGGTTTTTTGACTGGTGATGGTGGTTGTTTGTGATTGTTGCTACTTATATTAATAACAAATACCTTTAAAATGCAATGAAGTCAGGAAAGATAAAAGCCCAACTTGTGACTATGAACTCTCCTCATGGCCACAGTCCTCAATAACTGTATGAAAAGATGTTGTTCCTGAAACAAAAAGACCTTCGCTCATTATTTCTAGCCTTTTCAAAGTTCTCAAAGGTTGTGTGAAAAGTCACACAGAAAAAAGAAAGGATTTTGGCAACGTTTTATTGAATGCATAAGATAATTTCCATAAATATATAGGGCAAGGCAAAATAATTCATTCCAAAATTAAAATTCTTCAAACTAAGTCAACTCAGCCAGCAAATTTATTTGCTTATAATCTGGGTACCTGGTAATATAGATGTTTTCAAATACAAAAATGTAAATACAATGTGATAGATTTTCTTGATGATGAAATTAGTAAGTATACGTTATTTAAAAAGGAAAAATGTGGAACAGAAAACAATACTTTTACTGTTTATTTTGGTTCTTATTTCCAAATAATATGTTTGTCATTTGGAGATTTTCCTATTAACTTCCTGTGACTGCAGAAGAGAATTTAGCTGGAGTTGGTGCATAAAATACGTCACCCATCAAAAAGGGCATAAAGCATAGATGCATCTGAAGCAAACTGGACTGGCTACTCAGATTAAGTAGAGCCGTTCCAGCCCCCAGAAGCTCCCTACATGCCTTTCTGAGTCATAATTCACTCACTTTCCTTAAATGTAACTCCGGACTTTTGTGGTCTTCATTTCCTTGCTTTTTTTAATACTTTTTGCCATCTGAGAATGCATCACTCCACATGGTAGTTTTGCCTGTTTTTTAACTTTATGTATATGGGATCATGCAGTATATATTCTTCTATATCAGTTTTTTTCTAGCTCAATATTACTTTTATAGGATTCATTCATGTTACAGCGTTTGGTTGTAACTCATATCCATAACTATGTAGTATTCCACTATATAACCATACTTCAATTTATTAATCCATTTAGGTTGTTGCAATGTTTACACTTATAAATAGAATTATAATAATTAAATAGCTTCTAAGTTTTCTTATATGTGTCTCCTGTTACACATTAGCACATATTTCTGTTGGATATATGCCTGAGAGAGAAACTGCTAGGTCATGAGGTACAGTATCTTTAATTCTAGTAAATAAGGTCAAACTGCTTTCCAAATTGGTTGGACTAGTTTCCATGCCCACCAGCAGTTGGATGAGAGTTCCAGGTGCTCAATATACCTGGAAATCCTTGCTATTTTGTCAAACTTTTTAATTTCAGCCATTCTTATGGATGTGTAGCAGCATCTCCTTGCAGTTTTAATTTGCATTTCTCTGAGGACCAATGAGATTGAACACCTTTTGTTATGTTTATTGACCAATTACACATATACTGTTTTAAAGAGGCTGTTTAAAAATGTGCCCATTTTTCTATCAAACTGTGTTTTCTTATTGAGTCATCGGAGTTCTTCACATATTCTGGATATAGACACTTTGTTAATTATGAGTTCTCCAAATAGCTCCATATCTGTGACCTGCCTTTTTGCCATTTCAGATATTTTTAATATTCTTAATTTAGCTATAGTCAAATTCATCAATCCTTACCTTTAAGATTGGGGCACCTTCACGTTCAATATGTTTAAAAATGATTCCTTCCTATTGGGATCATGAATTTATTCTCCCCTATTATCTTCCAAAGCCTCATTGTTTTGCCTTTCATAGTTAAAGCATCTACAGTTTACCTAGAATTGATGTTTTTGTTGATGATGTGATTGGGTTGAGTTTTGCATTTTTCCAGGTAGAGCATTCTCTAACCCAATGCTCTGCTGTGTCACTTCTGTCATCACTGTGTCATTTTTCATCCATTTTCAACAGATTCTCTTGACTTCTCATTTTGTAAAATGAGGGTGTTTGTATCCTTAGCACTGCATCCTCCTCTCCTGCCTAACTTTCATCTCCCAACACCTGTCACCTAGAGCTCTATCTGAACATCATCAAAGCGAGAGTATTAGTGTTTGTTTTTAATCATGATTAACTCTTCCATGCTTTGTGCACAGGTTTATTTTAAAAGCTGAAACCAGTAAACAAATTTTACATTATCATGACTATTCATCACAATATTCATCACAAAGTCAGAAAATGCTCATAATTACATTTCTTGCCTACATTTCTCATGTCACAACCCTTGTGCCACTCAGAGGAAAATGCACAAGCACCAAGGTTAAATACAGCCTCCTGTCTTACACTTTACTAACCACTGAAAAATAGCCAGGTGTTAAATTGTTTAGTATTTGAAACATGACATCCTGGGAAAGTGTTTCAATCTACCTAGAATTTCAGGTTATTCTTTTTTATTTTGTGAATATAAGAGTTACAGGCTTTCCCACCGTGCAATACCTTGCAACTTCTTATTAACAGCAGCTATTATCTGAAACAAATTTCATCTTTCCCTTGAAAATATTTTTTCTACAGGCCTGCCTATATCTGTTGTAAATTAAACCAATTTCCTCCCTTGGTCTACTACATAATTGTCATCCCTGGATGCTGTTTCATTATTCCCCTAAACAAGTTCTGTGTATCCCTGAGAAGAAGCATAATAACTGCAAGATTAGAGGGAACACAGCCGACATAAGACCACCCTCACTTTTGACATCAACTGAAAGTTCTAGGGGTTCTAACAAACCAGGCTCCGGTTTGATAATTCACTAGAAGAACTCACAGAACTCAAGTGAAAGCTATTGCACTCATGGTTAAGAGTTATTGCAGAGAAAGAATAGAGATTACGGTCAGCAGAGGGAAGAATACAGAGCAGAGTCTAGGGAAGTACCCAACTCAGAATTTTTTTTGGCCTCTTCCCGTAGAATCAGGACACATTGCTTTTCGAATCTTTTTTTTTTCTTTTTTTTCAAAGATTTTTATTTACTTATTCATTAGAGACAGAGAGAGAGAGGCAGAGACATAGACAGAGGGAGAAGCAGGCTCTGTGCAGGAAGCCTGATGTGGGACTCGATCCCAGGACCCTGGGATCATGACCTGAGCCGAAGGCAGATGCTCAACCACTGAGCCACCCAGGTGCCCCTGGAGACACTATTTCTTTAACAACATCTTTCCCTCTACGATGACTGCTTTGTCTTTCTGGAACACCTACTCCCTGGCTGTTGGACATCTTGGACTAAAGCTCCAGTTCTGAGTCCAAAGCTTCTCAAGGCAACTTGGTGACGTCTATCCTTGCACTTCCTTTCTCTGATATTCTAGAGTGCTGTTTCCTCCTCTTTGCTCCACTTATAAGCCTCTTAAAGCATCTGTTTTCCCTCTTCTCATCTGCTCACAACTACCTACAATTCTTTCCATTGTGGGTGCTGCATATTTTTTGTTTTTCTAATATTATTCTAAATGAGTGAAGGAGAAAGAAATAAGTGTGCTCATCTTGATGTCTTGAACTTGAAGCAACCCTTATGATTTTGAAAGGTATTTTAAAGACAGGTGGCTTTTATAGTCACTATGTTTCCTGTCACTGTATCAGTGGCAGGAGATCCAACAGCAAATGCATTTCCTGTGCCTTGATAACATAATTCAGGGCAAGAGCATCTTAGGAGAATTTCAGACATAGAGCCTTCTATGACACTCCTTTCTTTGCCAAATTACATATACGAGCTACCAAGTTATGACATATCAAAAAAGAAAAAAAATTACTTAAAGGACTTTATTTTTAAAATATATTTTCAAAGCTGCTCTTTTCTGAAGAGAAACAATAGAAATAAAGTATAAACTCTTGCCAGGTTCCAGATGGCAGTGGTGGTATAGAAGAAAGAACACTGGCTTTGGCATCAGAAGACCTGGGTTTGATGCCTGGCTCTACTTTTGTTGTCCTCATAATTTGATTGAGTTACTAAACTTGTCTGAGTCATAAGTTTCTCATCTATAAGCAGAAAGAAAAACACGTGTCTTACCACTGTCATGAGACTGAAAAGAAATAACAGTCATGAAAGAACATTCTAGATTGCAAAGTAAATAGAAAATGAAATACATTCTCCAAATGATTACATTCTCCAGGAGAGGTTTGTGAATTCTTCCAGGGGGGAAAAATTCACATCTCTGTGACCATATTTCTCCAGACAAAGAAAAGGAAAACACACACACACACACACACACACACACACACACACACTCAAAATCACCTGAATTTCCCTAGGCTTCCACTAGATAGATAAACATAATCATAGAGCCTCAAAAAAGGTATATAACACAAGTTCTTAATTCTGAGTTTATTCACTTCTCCTTGCCTTCAGCAGAGATACTTTCAACATAGATGATATTCAAAGCACTTTAAAGAATTAAAAAAATATCAATTAGAACTGGTCCTTTCACTCACCAAGCTCCTATTTGGAGATCATACAGCTGCCCTTATATGCACAGTACCACATTGGCTATCACCAGTGACACAAGCCTCATGCAAACTAATGAGAAACAATACTCAGTTGAGTCTTTAAAACTGAATCAGGTTTCAATCACCTAAGATAATTGGAAGGGTATTCCTAGAAAAGGCAACTGCCTTCACCGAGGTTACAGAAAGCAAAGTAAGGCTTTGTTCAATGGTAAGAAGGCTAGGCTGCTTGAAAATAGGTTCTTCATGGAAGACAGGGAGAAGGCCACAATGGAGAGGGCCTCTCACAACAGACTGCTATATGTGGGCTTTATTCTGCAGGCAAGAGGTAGTCTTTGAAGGTTTTCATTATTGAGAGGGGTACATAATAAGAGAGATTAAAATAGCAATAAATAGCAAAAACTAGCAAAAAAAAAGAAAATCCCTACCCCAATGCTATGCCAGAGGTGTTAGTACTATTTGTCAATAGAATAAGCTCTAAACCAGACCTAGAGTCAGCTTAAAATCTATTTCTGCTGTAGAAAAACTGGTATGTTGAAGGTGTGCACAAAATACAGGAAAAAGAAGAGTGCCTGGGTGGCTCAGTTGATTAGGCATCTTGATTTCAGTTCAGGTCATGATCTTGGGGTTGTGAGATCAATCCAGGCATTGGGCTCTGCACTCAGCGGGGAATCTGCTTGAGATTTTCTCTCTCCCTCTTCCCCTCTTTCCATGCTCTCTCTCTCTCTCTCTCTTTCAAATAAATAAATAAAAATAAAAATTTAAAAATACATATATGTTAAAGAGGCACCTGGCTGGCTCAGTCAGTGAAGCATCTGCCTGCGGCTTAGGCCATGATACCATGATCCTGGGATTGAGCCCCATGTGGGGCTCCCTGCTCAGTAGGGAGTCTGCTTCTCCTTCTCCCTTTGCCCCTACCCCCTGCTCATGCACAGGTGCAGGATCTCTCTCTCTCTCTCTCTCTTTCTCTCTAAGTAAATAAAATCTTTAAAAAAAAAAAAAAAAACTCCAAAGAGACATTCGGAAGGCAGTAAAGCAGCTCCTGGAGAAAATAGATCTGCTGGGACAGAGTTGGGAGTTCAGGAGCCAGTGTTTAGCAAAGTAATTAAAAACAAATGAACAGGGTTCTCTTCTAGGCGGTTTGATAGGTGGCCTTCATTCAATCCCCTTCAGCCAGTTATTGACAAGAACTTGCCAAAGACGGTGAGAATCTTCATTCCTAAGGCGTTCTGAATTGTACTGAATATTCCCAATTGCCTAGCACCAACCCTAGATCACATCACTCCAACAGAATGAAATTAGATGCCTCTCTCAACACGACAAAGATATGTTTGTTTAAATGACAACTGTAGGATCCCCCCAAGGACATGTAAGCCATGTGAAAACTCTGAGCACAGAGCTCACAGCTGTCCGCTTCAACAGTCAACAGTGGACAACTGGTAAGAATCCAAACAATTTTTTATTGTTTAAGTCTTAGGTGCTGCTGTTTTTCTAATAGCCTCCCTGTGAATGATGCAAATTTTATCTCTCAAAATAAGGACTCTTCAGGAAAGACCTTGCATATATTTACAAAGACTTGCATTTGATTTAACTTCTCTCACACTGAAATATAAGGTGATTAAGAGAAAAAAAAAATTTCCTAACATTGTACTACCTTTAAAGGTTATTTTCTAAAACAGTTAAAACATGAAACTCTAACTTTCGTTTATGGCCTTGGCCAGGCTCTGTCCTGGGGTAAGTTGAGTCACCTCTAGAATCCAGCCAACTCACTCACCAAGATCATACACCCTTCTTGCAGGTTCCTAAGGGATAGAGATAGAAGTGAAGAGGCAAAGAATGAACATCCCTCACCCCGATTCCTTCAAATGGTGGCTCTCTTTTTTGGTTGTTGTTTTCTGGTGTGTGTGTTTGCTATTTTTTAACTTAGGAAATCCTACCTTTACAAGAAATCTTTGTGGGGGCAGCTAGGTGGTTCAATGGCTGAGCATCTGCCTATGGTCCAGGTCATGATCCCAGAGTCCTGGGATCGAGTCCTACATCAGGCTCCACGCAGGGAGCCCACTTCTCCCCCTGCCTGTGTCTCTGCCTCTCCCTCTGTGTCTCTCATGAATAAATAAAATCTTTTTTAAAAAATCTTTTGAGGAAGCCCACTGTCTAAAGCTGCTAAAGGCAGAGATGTAATTGAAGGATACAGGAGAAGATGTTGGGGAGAAACAGAGGCCTCATCGTGTGCCCTCTCTCATGCTCTCCATCCTCTCCTGGACACAGAATAAAACTATTGACCTTGAAGGTTTCTTAAGTAACTTGGAATTTGATTCATGATCTTCAGGATATCAAAGCATAAAAGCACTGAGTTAGACCAAGCTCCTGGGTGTGAATAATAGAGCAGCCAATTTGACTGCTTCACTCAATCATCAGTCCACAATTACTCACTGTGTATCTATGGAGATGCCAGATGCTGTTGGAAGTGCCAGGGGTATAGCAATCAACAAAAGAGACTAATTTTCTGCTTTCATGGAACTTCCATGATAACAAGGGAAGACACTTCATGAAGACATAAACAAGTACAAATATGTATAATTTTGATAGGATAAGAAAATGGATATGAAGAAAAGTAAGATAGGATAAGTGAACAGTATAAGGGTATAGAGGTGTATGTGCATGCACGCACATACCATGCTCTCTTATGTGCTGGCCCACAGGAGACTTCCCTCCTAAGGGTGACTTTTAACCAGGGAGTAAATAAAATGAGATGTCTTGGACAAGAGCTGTTCAGATGGAAGAAACAGTAGGTAGAAAGGCGCTGAGGTAAGCGAGTGTTCTAGCATGTTCGAGGAAGAGCAAGGAAGCCAGAGTGGCAGGAACAGTAATGAGAGTGAGAGCAGGAGAAGATGAGATCAGGAGACACCCGCTCCTCTGGGGACGAGGCCAGCTCACCCTTCACTTTGTTCTGCAGGAGGCCCGCTGCCAGTTGGGGATGAGATATATGTCCAATAAATATATTCTGGAGAGAATCAGAAAGTCCATTGTTTTAGTAAAAAGGACCCGTATCTTTAGTTCTTCCATCAAAAAGTCTGAGGTGGCAAATTTTGTAATGTTTTTGTTTGATAAGAGCTCAGAACATTCTGTCTTTATTCAGAGCATCGTTTACCTCCCTACTGACCCAACCTTGGGGACAAAGTGTCCCCAGTGTTTTCAGGGCCACGTCTCTCACCACATCCCCCAAAGTTTGACTCTAAATGTTCTCATTACTCAGATTACATAGTTTGGCATGTACCAAGGAAAGTGGTGACTGGCAAAGGATAAATGCTGTTAAAGGATTAGATGCCTTGGTGCATAAAAATCACTTTTTGTTTTAAATCAGAAAAGAAACAAACTGTTGCAAAACTGATGGCCTCCCACTGTACCCCTGAGCTTCATGGCACTTTTATCAAATACAGTTTTGGTCAAAGATGTCCCTCACTCGGTCACTTGGTGTTGTGTTAAGCACAATTCCAGAGCTAAACTGGTATTGAGAGGTGAAAGTTGGTCGACTCTTTTATTTGTATTTCTGGGAGCTGGCCATTTTTAGCATAATTCCTTAGGGAAGGCAATTTTCAAATGAGGTAGTTTTTATGTCAGGCTTTATAAATCTTACCAAACAGGCCTATGTCTTGTGTTTCTTTTTGTAAGGATGGCCATAGTCCCATCGTTCCCTCTCTTGGCACCCACCATCTGCCAAGAAACATGACTGACTCCTGGTTTGCTGATCCCCTTTGCAATTTGTGACTGAGTTAACAACAACAAAAAAAAGTCATTCTGTTTGCAACTCTAAATATATCAAGATTGTCAGACTGTTCAAGAAAAAAAAAATGCAATCTTTGCTTTGAAAATTTTTTCTTAAAGGGACATTTCATCTTTGTTATAATGAGGTTAATTCCAGATCTCTCCCTCTCACACACACACACACACACACACACACATACACACACACACACAGGCCCTAAATCTCTGCAATATACATAATGCAGTAGCTAAGACTGTTGACTGCAATCAAAACAAGGAAGAATTAGATATTCTGCAGGCCCTATTATGGGTAGAGACAGGATATTGCATTTAATTCGCCTGTTATTAAAAGTCAAAAAAGAATAATAACTTTTGCTGTTGGGAGTTTGTGTGGTTTGGTCCCTCTTCAGCATCCTCTGTGTTCTGATATATTAGAATACAACCCAGATGGTAGGGCTTTTCTTTTTTTTCATCCTTTTGTATGTCACAGAGGGTACCCCTATGGAGAGAGAAAGTTAGCAACCTTGACTTTACCATTTACACACAATAAATTTTTTTTTAAATCTAATTTTATTCCTAAAGTTAAATTAGCTAGCGGTAGCACTGAAAATACACTTTCACTATACAAAACGGTTTATGTAGATATTTGCTGCCAGTCATTCACAGTAAGGGTCCTGTCAAACTCCTTGATGACTAGGAGGCTATTCTCCACAACTTTTCCTCAAAACAAACACTACTCAGGCTAGGGTGACTACACCATCTAGGTTTGCCCAGAACTGTGAAGTTGACTGGGACACAGAACTAAAACTGGGAAAGTCTCGGGCAAACCGAGGAATGGATCATCCTGACCTTGGGTCCCCAGGAAGTATGGAACAGATCTTGATTGGGAGCTGTTGACACTGGGCAGAGATGGGACTGCCCTTCTGCCATTTACCACCAGGGTTAAGGCCTCCCTGTCCAGGCCTTTAGGGTGTACCATGTGGACATCCTCGCATTTGTCTGGTACCAACCTTGGACAATTTCCAGTTAGCAAAATGGACATAATAATTGTGCCTACTTCTTAATTCTTCTATGAGAACAAATTAAGTTAATATTAATTGTGTACAGTGAGTACAACAAAACCTGGTACTTAGTCAGTGCCTAACAAATGTTACCTGTTATCATTTTGATCCTTAGCTATGGATGAGGGAAAATGGTGCAGAACTTCACATCACAGCTGCTCTCCGAGGGAATCTTGCACATATTATCTTCCCCAAAGTTAGAAAGAAAGAGGAAGGAAGGAAGGAAGGAAGGAAGGAAGGAAGGAAGGAAGGAAGGAAGGAAGGAAGGAAGGAAGAGAGGGAGGGAGGGAGGGAGGGAGGAGGAGGAGGGAGGGAGGGATGAAGGAAGGAAGGAATAGAGGGAGGAAGGGAGAGAGAAAAAGATAAAGGACACATGATCATCACTTAATAAGATTTATCTGCTTTCTTAAAAATTAATTCTACCCATAAGGACTGACATTTGAGCATAGTCAAAGTTTACACAAAAAATGTTTTCAAAATGCAAGTAATTGGTATTAATACACTGTATTTTCAGAATAAGTTACTGCTCTTATCGGCATTGTTTATCATAGTTGTGAAATGCAAACAACCTGAATATCCATCAGTAGGACAATGATTAACATACTGGTGTTACACTCGCACTCAGCAATTTGTTAAAATGAATAAGGTAGACTTTTATGCATTGACATGAAAAGATCCCCTAGGCATACTATTGCAGAGCTATATAGTATGTAAACAAATCACAAATATGTCTCTAGATATGTGTAAGTACGTGAATGCATAAAAACAAGTTTTTTAGGGGTAGACAAATAAGTACCTAAGGATTATCTGTGGAAAGAGGAGAATGGTTTGGGGGTGGCTTGGATAGGAGACTCACTTTTAGGTTAAAATCATATGTTGCTTAAACTTTATACAAAGAATATATCCATATATTATTAATACTAGCAAATTTTTAAAATAGCATAATAAAACAGCTGCAGGAAAGAACTCCACTCTGAAATTCTTTTGTTATTGTTTTGTTCCTCCTCCTTCTCCTTCTTCCCCAACATCCTTCCAAAACAGGAAAACAAATTTGCTCTAAGTGGCAAAATATCCAGGTTACTGTAGATGAGGTGTTCGGCATATAACTCACTAGCTGATAATGAGGGTTGACTGTAGTTAAGAGTCCACAGGGTTGCACCTGAGTACAAATGAAAGAAATAGCCACATTGTTGAACATGATTTGTCAATAAGCTCTTTAAAAATAAAAGTTGTTAGCTGTTTTTAGCCAATTGACCTTTAAGCATGTCATCTTAATAGTCAGGGAATATGTTTTTTTTTTTTAGAGAGATTTTATTTATTTATTCATGAGAATAAGAGAGAGAGAGAGAGAGAGAGAGGGAGAAGCAGGCTCCATGCAGGGAGCCCAACATGGGACTCAATCCAGGGTCTCCAGGATCGCGCTCTGGGCTGAAGGCAGCGCTAAACCGCTAAGCCACCCAGGCTGCCCAGTCAGGGAATATGTTTAAATAGAACACTAAAGCTACATTTTTTTCTGAGGTCTTTGCAAGCTAGATAATGGTAATAATCTGGATTAAGTCTTGTATCACAATTCTGGGGAGATTGGAGTGGGTTATCTTGTAAGCACATATGTAGAGACTTTTCTATTAGCAGTATTAGCACAGAACCTGAAGGCTGAGTATGTTGTCTAGGACATGCTGGGGGTGGAGAGCTCAAAAGGACCCTTCAGGTTTCATTCCAAGTATCTAGGCCTAGTTTAAGAAAGGTATTTCCGACACTGGAAAGAACTCGAATTTTGGAATCAACCTGAGCCAGGCTTGACTTCACTCTTCAATAAAACATGTGATTTTTACATCTATTACTTCCTTCCTTCTCCCTCAGCTCTGCCTCTGTCCGAGAACATAATCATCAGTACTTCAAAGGATTATCCCAAGGATTAAATATAAGGTATAGAAAAACACAAAGTAAGCACAAAATAAATACACAAAATATTATTTGCTTACAACTTTTATAGTTCCTTTAATCCTTATGCAGTTACATTGCTGTATTGGTTTTCTTTTTTTTTTTTTTTAATTAATTTACTTTGAATTTCTAGCTTTTTACTCTCTTTCAAAATTCTACTTTAGCCATAAGGTCAAGTGGTTACAAAAGAATAGAACACTTTAAAACATTTAATGAACAGAAATCTATTCATTCAAATATGCACTCAGAAAAATCATGGGGTCTTATAATTGCCAGGGGCTGTAGAAGTCATCTGGTTGAATCTAACCCCTACTGCAGGAATTCATTTCATCTTCCCCTTTCTGAAGGCGACTCAAAAAAGGGCATGCTACTTAACCTCTAGCTAGAAAGGGATGAGGGAAGAGAAGTCTTTTTTCTTTTAATATTTATTATTTATTGCAGGGGTAGGGGCAAAAAGAGAGGAAGAGAGAGAATCTCAAGCAGATTCCATGCTTAGCAGGGTGCCTAATGAGGGGCTTTATCCCAGGGCCCTCAGATCATGACCTGAGCCAAAACCAAGAATAGGATTCTTAGCCAACTGTGCCACCCAGGTGCCCCCAGGGAAGTCTTTTTGAAAGGAAGGAACTGGACTAGAAGAGAAGCCACAAGTGCACCTCTTCCCACCAGAACCATTGCACCAGGTGATCTTCAGTTCTCTGCAGGCAGCAGCTTACAAAGCAATCTATTCTTTGATCTTTGGAAAGCTGAGGGAGATTGATTTAGACCATGTTTCTATAGCCAATGACACGTACAAGAGAGCATTGGATTTTAGAGACGTTGTTTCCCCAAGAGCTCAGTCCCCTTCAAAGACAATAATGATGGGTGCCAAATTTCTTCTGAAGTTCCTTTGTTCCATTGCTAACCAATTTGTAGTCCACAGTTTCAGTCCAGATCTTACTCTAAAATTACATTCTTCTCAAATCTCTGAAACCTTCTGTGATATCCACTGAATTCTATTCCTATTTTGTCCCCCAAGCTCCCTCTTCAATAGCCTTCTTGAGGTTGAGCAAAGACATTTTGTCTTTGCTAATGAGCAAAGACATTACCTTCTGCTATATAATTAGGAAGCTCAAAGCAGTGTTCCATCTAGCATCAGAAGCTTCAAGAAGTCCTCAAACCTGGGTGTAGGCTTAGATACATTTCAGTGATAGTGTGTTGTTAAGAATTACAGTTTTATATTTTTCAATCAGTTAATGGACAAACCTAACAGGTTTTTTTTTTATTTCTCTTTCTTGCTTCCACTTGTTCCATCACTTTTAATTTCTCAATAAAAAGTAAGATTTTTCTCTCTATATTTGTATGTTTCACACTTAAAGCTGGTCACGATGTTGTAAATTACAGTACAGAAGACCTTAGATCAGACATATACCATTAACAAAAGCACCTGTTCTGGGATTCCAAGGTTCTAACTTTATCTTGGCCACTTTGGAGTCCACAGGAATAAATATAAACCCCTCTCTATCCCTAGATCCTCCCATTTATTCACAACTCAACAATAGTAGTGACTAGCTATGAATTTCTCTTCTGATGACATAGCATACCTTTATTTTGGAAAAAGAAACATCCTGAGTTAGATTGAGAAGTGTTTATATATAAAATTTTAAAATAGATATTAATATCTTTGTAAATAAAAAATTCATAAATCAAGCATTTGTAAGCCAAGGAGTGAGTACAGATAACATTTAAATCTATGGAAGTGAGTGAAACCACTCTGAGTATGTCCAATAGAGGGACAAAGAGTGCTCAAGTAGACTTAAGGCATGTCACATTTAGAAATCAGTTAGAGAAGACAGAACCAAACAGATTTGGAAGGAGTTGCCTATTAGGTAGGAAGACACTATCTAATCAAAGTTTCTATTATGGTCACAATTCTGAGATGAGTGATGTACAAGATGTAAAAGGGTGCTTTACATTTTAGTGGGAAATATGATTATGACACAAATTTAAAAAGGAAATACTCCTAGAGAGGCCACAGAATACTGAACCAGAAGACAGAGGCTAGGATTGAAATCCCAGCTTTGACTGTTATTAGGTACATGACATTAGACAGGACATATGACTTTGCCCTGAGCCTCAGTGAATTTCTTTGCAAAAGGAGACTCGAGAATATCGAGATCAATGGGCTGTTGTGAGAATTTATCAAATTAATGCATTTGAACACACATTGTAAATGGAAAAACATTACGTAAACATAAGACACTTGCCTTGGCTCTCTTCCTTGAACTTGCATTCCTCCAGGACAAGGGCCTACCCTACCCACTTCTCTTGTTGATCTTCTGACTGAATCCTGACCTCCCTGATGGTATCTGACTGTTTTCTGAGATCTTCTTCTGTTGTGTGATATCTAAGACCTTAGTTCCAACTGCCCAATGCCAGAACTTTATACATCCTAGTTGCTGGGCTCTCACTGAATTACTCACCTGGTTCCTGACTTTCTGGTCCACCTACCACCCATGAGCCCAAGTTACAATATACTTCAAAGCGTTGTCTCAGAGCCAATCCTGGAGCTAACTACTGAGATTCATACTTAACATTCATCCCTAGTTTGTTCAGTCACAAAGATTTCTTGAAGTTTTTGAGTCCAAAGTACCTTACATGTGTCTTAAAAGGTGATATCTACAGTAAAATATATATGTATATTTTATATATATCTATTAATTCATCAATTACAGTAAAATATATATGTATATTTTATATATATCTATTAATTCATCAATTTCTTTCACCTTCAGTTCTTGATTTACATAAATGATAAAAGCTTTTGTTTATTTAAATTGTCTTAAAAATTGTTTATGGCTATGCTGATAGTATCTGAATTGCGTCTGAAAGTCTCCTCTAATCAGGTAAGATATCCATGCTATTTACTTGAAGATTCTTTGATCAAGTTGTTTTCATTGAAAATAAGTAGGATTTTAAAATTACCAAAAGTCCTTCACAATAATTAAATTGCTACTTGCTTTATCTATTCCTTAAGGGAAAAAATTATCAACCATTAGTTGAGCTGGGTTGAAACCCCATCTATTATTGAATTCACTGATATTTTAATTATGACTTCATTATCAATGATTAAAGAAGAAAAAAATCATAATTAAATAATCTGTTATACTCTGAAATTTTTAATTAGTTGATTTGCTCTAAATATTGCAATCCTTTCAACTAATCATTTTGAAAATAATAAAAATACAATTGAGTCTCTCTACCTTGATCTTTGAGATTTTGGAAAGGGCTTAGGAAACAAAGGAAGGAAGTCCACTATGTGAACATCAAATAATACGCACCAGTTTTTAAAACCGTAGCAAAGACTTTGTGTTTCACCAAGCTCTACTCAAGCACAGAGAGAAAATGTAGTTACCCGTGACAGGGTATTATAATAATGCCAAAGAACCAATTCCTGTCTCCATAATGGGAAGTTACATGTCAAGGTAAAATAACTCCAAGTCTTCTATATTTTAGGACTAATAACTTTGATCGCTATTTTTAAGAGATATCATTTTCTACTTTTTAAGAAACTGAAAATTACATTTGCTCTTCTCCAATCAATTCTCTTTTTTAGCCCATGCCTAGATTACAAAAAAAAAAAAAAAAAAGTAAGCAAAACTGCAATAACTTTACCTGGATTCTTAAGCAGAATACAAAGTGTTTCAACGTTCTCATAGGGCATACCAGTTTACTATGGTTTACTACTTTAAGGAAATAAGCCTGGCTTCACCGGCAATGGGGATGAGTAGTGATGAAATTCAGCTTGGGCGAATTTTCAGTGTCCATTGTCATTGTTACATGCTCCCACAACATACTATATCTGTCTTTCAAAATATTTACCTGTTCATAATTATGTACTTATATGATAATATTGTTAATGTCCTTCTCCCCAACATGACGGTAAGGTCCAAGAGAACAAGGCTAAGATCTTTTTTTTTTTCCTACCTGTTATATTTCGGCACCCACTGACTGGGTGCCTAGAATGTAGTAAGTGTGCAAAAACACTTTCATGGAAATAAATAAATAAATAATTTCAGCAAGTCCTTAGGAATGGACAGGTATCAGTCACCTTGGTATGTCCTATGTAATGAAATTCTACAAAAAAAGGTATTGTTGAACAGTTAACTGATTACACCACATTTTCAGAATGCCCATTTTCCCTGATATCTTGTTGCCAGAGGCTGGTTTCAAGCTTTCTCTGATAACCACAGAATGACAGCCCTTTTGCATACTTATATTAAGAGCATTCTATTAAATATTTTGAGTTTTATAGTTTATCTTTAGAAGTCCATCTGAAAATTTAGAATGGCAGCAACAAAACTCCTTAGAAGCATATTCCCTAATCTGTTACACCAGTAAGATGAGAAAAAGTGGGTTTTTTTTTCAGCCCTTTCCCTTCACACAGTATGAACATCAAAAAGATAAATCAACTGGCAGTATAGTAGGAGTAAGTGGTTCTCAAACTTGAGTGTGCATCAGAATCCCATGGAGGACTTAAAACACAGATCACTAGACAACCCCACAGAGTGTGATTCTATAGGTCTGGTGTGCGAGCCTGAGAATTTGTATTTCTCACAGGTGCCCAGATGTTGCTGATGCTGCTGGTCCGGGGATCACACTTTGAGAACAAGTATGGCAGTTGCTGGAGGGGAATCTTGCTAAAATTAGGTTCAATACCAGCCACATTCTTGGTTGAAATAGTCTCTTTAGAGAAAATTATAAATGGTTGGTGGAGAGGATGAATTAGCAGAAAGGGCTACATAACATAGATTATGCAATACATTATTAAAAAATTAATCAGCTTGCCTTTATTACTCTTTGGTTGGTAGGGGTTTTTCCCCACCAAATATGCTTCTTCAGGAATTTTCTTGTTTCATTTTTTTATAACTAAAATTTGAGGGATCCCTGGGTGGCGCAGCGGTTTGGCGCCTGCCTTTGGCCCAGGGCGCGATCCTGGAGACCCGGGATCAAATCCCACATCAGGCTCCCGGTGCATGGAGCCTGCTTCTCCCTCTGCCTATGTCTCTGCCTCTCTCTCTCTCTGTGACTATCATGAATAAATAAATAAAATCTTAAAAAAAAATAAAATAAAATAAAATTTGAGGTGGGGGGTGCGGTGTACGAGACAGAAATCTCGGAGTTATTTTTGTTCTCAGTAAAAATCACCTCCCTGTCCCTCAGCTCCTCAAGCAGGTCACTCATTCCTTTTAGTCATCATCTGTAAAAATGGATACAACAGTACCTATCTCAGTGACTTCCTGTGAAGATTAAATGAGACCCTAAACAGAGAAAACTCAGCACTGAAAAACAGTTTTTAAATGGTAGCTGCTATGTTTTTACTAATTTCTTCACTCACTCGAGGAAATAAAGTCCAATGATTAGGGGACCTGTGACTGAAACCACCTCCATCTCTAACACGTTAATTGGCCACAGCAATAACCCTAAATCATAAAGGGAAGGCTCAGTTATGTTCTCCGTATTCTCCTTACTGTGGCACAGATTTGGAAATTTTGGCACCGGGCACCAGGACAGCATTCTCCCCAAATCTCACACACACACACACAAAAGAACTACCTGGAGAACTACTTAAAAATACAGGTTCCTGGGGCACCTCGGTGGTTCTGCGGCTGAGTGTCTGCCTTTGGCTCGGGGCGTGATCGGGGGTCCCGGGATCGAGTCCCACGTCAGGCTCCCTGCATGGAGCCTGCTTCTCCCTCTGCTTGTGTCTCTGCCTCCCTGGGCCTCTCATGAATAAATAAAATCTTAAAAAAAATAAAAATAAATAAAACAGGTTCCTGAGCTCCACCCCAGACCGACCAAAAGCACCTGCAGCGGAGCAGGGGAGCCGCCTGGGAATCTTTCAAAATAATCACTCCAGGTGATTTCTCTGGTCAGCAAGTCTGGGGAAACACAGAAGGGACCTGTGTCGCTCCGTTCTAACGGCGGCTCCTGTAAGCCCTTAAACATCACTTGTACTTTTCAGTAGGGCCACTGCTGACGACCAAAGTTCAGAAGCACTTTCTGTCTTAGTAACTCTGTTCTTTTGAGCTGAAGTCCCCGGGAGGGATCAGCTGTGAGGAGGGTGTTTTGCTGCTGCTGCTGCTGCTGCTGCTGCTGCGGAAGGAGCCCCGGGCCGGCCTGCGCCTCACTCCTCCACGGCCTGATCCCTCCCGGCCGTTGAACTTCCTCCTGCAACTGTGCCCCGGTCCTGGGCTCTGCCTCAGGTCTAGCTTGTTTGTCCCGCAGCTCCAAATGTCTTGAGCAGAACATTGGGTGCTTTCCTAGTTCACGACGCTTTGCTGGAATAGTCGATTTCCAGGGATTTTACAGGCTGGCCAAAACAGTTTGTTCCGAACAACCACGCCGGGGCCGCCCGGGCCAGCCGCCTGGCAGCCAGTCGGCCGAGCGCTTCCTGACTCGGCACCACCACCCGTGACCTTGGGCGGGCCACGAGCGCCGCCTGCCCCGCGGCTGCCCGGCGGCGACCGGGCCTCCGGCGCGCGGGGCGGGGGGGACCCTCGAGCGCCCGAAGGGGCTTCAGGGCAACGGGGCCGGGGAGGCCTCGAAAGCTGGCGAGAGGAGAGGAGCTCTTTTCCTTTTCTCCAGGCAAACCTCTCCCACTCACTCCGGGGCGGGGGCGGGGGCGGGGGCGGGGAGGGCGGCGGTTAGGGGAGTGAGGAGGAAAAGGAAATGTCGGCCAAGGGCTCGAGACAAAGCGTGAGAACTCAGATGGCGAGAAGCGGGCTTGAGCGAGAAAATCGGAAGGAGGAAGGCTGAGGGCGGACAATCGGGTTAAAAATAGAAACGCGTTCTCCACAGGACTCGCTCCTCGCAGCTCCACCCTGGGGCCGGCGGCCCCGCCAGTGACTCGGCTCCGCGCGACGGGCGGCGGGGGCCGGGCTGGACTGGGCCCGGGGCCCGGGGGGCGGGGCGTCGGGCCCGCGACGTCACCGCGCTCCCCGTCGCCGCCGTCGGGGGTTTCGCTGACGCACAGGCCCCGCCCCCCTCCCTCTTCCCCTCACTGCCCGAGAGCCCGGCGGGGAGAGCGCGTCAGTCGGCCGGAGCGCGGGACCCGGGTGCACCTGGACTTGAGGCTCGCCCGCTCCCGGGAGCCACGCAACTTCCGCGGCCGTAGCCGAGGCGACGGAGAGCACCACCAGCGGGCCCTCGCGGCGCCCAGGCCTGCCCCCGCGCGTCCCGCTCGCCCTCGGAGTCGGCCCAACCCGCCGCCGGCGGAGGCGTGAGGCGACGACGGGCGAGTGCCGCGAGCAGCGATAGCCGCCGCGGCCTCCGGTCCCCCCTCCGCCGCCTCCGCTGCCCCCCCTCGCTTCCCTCCTCCCACTTCCCGAGCTCCGGCGTGTCCCGGCCACGCTCGGTGCTACTGCAGGAACAAAGGAGGACCCCGCGGCGGCGGCGGCAGCGGCAGCGGCAGCGGCAGCGCCACCTCCGCCTCCGCCCCGCTCCCGGCCCGCGGCGGCCGCTCCGGGGCGCCCGGCTCGTCCCTCCCGGAGGCCTGGGCCCGGCCCCACCGCGCCGGCGTCGCGCGAGCCCGGCTCCTGCGCTCCTGCCCCCGCAGGGTGAGTGGTGCGGGGCGGGGGGAGGGCGCCCGGCGGCTCGTGCCGGGCCGGGGGGTGGGAGTGGGGGGCACCGGGCGGCCGCGGGCCCCTGGCGGAGCCTCCGGGGGCGGGGGGCCAGCCGGCCGGCTCAGGGAGCACAAAGACGGAGGCGTCATCCTGCCGTCGTGGCCCGAGGTCCGGCGCCCCCGGCCCGCCCGCACCGGCTCCCGCTCCGGCCGGAGAACAATGCCCGGCGTGTGGGCTCCGGGCCTCCTCCGCGGCCGCCCCGGCCGCCTTCGGCGCGGCGCCCGGCGTGGGCAGCCGGACCCGGAGAGACAAAGGGGCCGCGGCGGCGGCCGCGCCCCCGGCCCCCTGCTCGCCGCACCCCCTCCCCCCCGCCCCCCAGGTCGCCGCCGCCGCCTCCGAGGAGCCGGTCCGAGCCGGTCGGAGCCGGGGGTCGGCGCGGGCCCGACCCGGCCTGCGGAGCTGCTGTTCTGCATGACTCAGTGGTTTTTGGAGGAGGCCCTGCTGCTGCTGGGCTCTCCCGAGCCAGGCCTCGGCTTAGAGAGGGGCATGGGGGGACCGATGGGGTCCGGGGCTTGTTCGGAAATCCGCTGGAACGTGGCTGGGGGGATCTTCTGTCGTCGTGGTTTTAGTTTTGCCAGCGTCGCTGCGTTTTTCGCCCGAGATCCCTTCCATGAAGGAAATGGAGCACCTTCCCCTTTGTTTCGTGCATTTAGGCTGGTGAACGTGAAATTCTTGCTCGCTTTCCACGCACTCCGTGGAGCTGTGTTTTGAGGAAAGGCCCATGTTATTTTTATTGAATGCCTTCTCAGAATCTGGTCTAAGGACATTAGGATAAAGAAGTGTGTATATAGGTCACACAGCCCCTGGTTTTAAACCTGGCTTTGGGGTAATTTACAGACTTGGAAACAAACTTAAAACTTGATTTTATGTTCCTTATTTTTTTAAAAGTAGGATTTTAGAATTTAATGGGTGAAAACGTTGCAATTTTTATCTTACAAGTTTTTTTTTTTTTTAATGTTTTCCCCCCCAAAAAATTTTTATTGTAGTTATTCTCTATTTTTTTATCTCAGGCCCGGTATTAAGCCTGGAAAGGAGACTTTAAAATTAATAAGAGTAAATCTTCCTTTTGGCAAAGAGAGAACAGATGCGGAGAGTAAGGACTTGCCCAAGGTCACTGGCTTTTAGTTAGAAGTGAAATAGAGACTGGAACTCCCGTCTCAAGTCCAAGTGAGTAGGCATTCTTACCATCTTCTAACCTATGCACCTGAAAACTAAATTCTATAGGTGCAAAAAGCCTTTGTTTTCTTCATATTTGAGGCTGGAGAGTTTTTCTATTACATGCCTAGGTTTTGGCTTTCTTTAAACTATGAGTTAGAGGAAGCCACAAACTGTAAAAATACACATTTCAGCTATACAAAGTATAAAAATAAACATTTCCTCTGTACCTGATAGAGCTGACCCAGGAATGCACAAGTTTCTAACAACAAAACTTTAAGGTACTAAATAGTAATGATGATTGTTTTTTTTCTAAAATGTTACCAAGCAGGAGGGAAACAGCACCTAATGGCAAACTATCCTCTCCCCCAAATTGCTGCTAAGCCAAAGGATTTAAACATCAGGATTTTTTTCTGCCTGGGTGCTAGTTTTACTGTGCTTGGTTTTTATAAACAACCCTGACCGTTTTGGCTTCGTGAGCGATTAATGATGCATCTTCTTAGTTGAATTTGAGAGATTGTTCGCTGGCCCTCCCTACGTTAAGAAGAAAAAGAAAATTGTAGCAGCCTTAATGGTATATCTTTTTGTTTTGTTTCCCACAATATTAGATCTATGAACGCAGCATCCTTAGTTCTTGAGGTTGTGTAGGAGTTGGCAAGCTCTAAGATATAAATAGAAGCTGATTTCAGAGGCCCCTGTTGACTAGGCTTTATGTGAGAGCCTCCATCCAGCTCAGCCTGTCACATTGCAGCCTTGTGACAGGCTGAAGCGCTTGCCCATGTGATCTAAGCTTCTGAGAAATATTAAGGCAAGCTTTGCACATGTGATGGTGTTCAAAAGCTGGCTTTCTAAGGGGGGAAAAGTCTACAAGATGGGAAGCTGTGGAAAATGATGTCTTGGGGTCTCTTGTGTCTCCCTTGCAGGCTGTTTATAGTGAATTGAAAGTAGTTGTGTTTTCTGAAGAAGGAAAGGTGGGATACTTGACAAGTCCAAGTGGGTAAAATCATTGATGAGATTCCCTCCCTCTTTTTTTGTAAAAAAGATTGTAAGACTTGGATTCACTAATGTTAACATGGGATGACTCTAAAACTTAGACCGATTTGCTCTTATAAAGCCACTGTCAGATGACTCTGGAGGTTAGTATAGAAACTGAACTAGCAGAATTCTTAAACTGGCTTCAAGGAATGAACTTTGTGCATAGGGCTGATTCCCACACATTTGGGTGGGGGGCATGCAAATAAATGCATACGTAATTTTATTATTTGAAGCATTTTTGCCCGTATTAAAAAATTTTAAAACCCAGCTGAAAATGTTTATTAATAAACTTCATAAGTGATGTTGAAATGTTTACACTACCCTGCTCCAAAATGAGTCAGCTAAATTCCACTTACTATTTAAAGAGACCGTGTCTACTAAATTAGTACTGTGTTTGAAGTAAGTTGTGGTTCTCCATCATCCTCCATATAAACTTGATTGGCTGAAATACTTCTTTTTGCTAACAAAAGGAAAGATTACTATCATTTAACTGAGAAATATTGACAGGATTCTGGCCAGGTGAAAATTGATTAGTCCTCTAACCCCTTTTTATGATTTTGGTAAGAAGTGTTAAAAACTTGTTAAAACCTTGTTTTTAGTATTCTAATGCATGGTAGTTGGGAAAAGCCATATGAATTCTAGAAGATGGCAATCTCGAACTTGAAGTACTTACCTGCACTTACTTGAAATGTTCGGAACTCAGCAGATCATAAGTAATCTCCCTTGTCAACATTAAGGCACATTTAAATGACAGTGACCACAAGGTATAGCACACAATCTCCCTTTGATAAAGTGCTCTCAAATACGCTTTTTTTGGTACATATATATTTTAAGGTGATACGAAAACTTTCCACAGTTTAAATTTTTCTTTATGTGTATTTTCACTTAGGAAAATTTACTGAATTTAGGATAGCGTTACTATATTTGTGCCAATTTTAAAAGTCTTCCAGAAAAACAAGGTATGCTTGCTGTATGAAATTCTTTCTGATAACCTAGCATTGGATATTAATCGTTATTAAAGGTGTGTTCACATTTGCTTTATTTTGCCATATTGAAATAGAGCTTTCAAAGGTTTCATTTTCTGATGTGAGGAAGACAAGCACTTGTGAAAAGTTCTAATAGAGCCTTTGGCTGGAGAAATATATAGCTGATAATTTGTGCATTTGCAGGTTTCTGGGCACTGGCTTTAAAGTATTCAGACCCAGATTTCACACCTCTAATGCAGAACTTAAAAGGAATTTCATGAGTAGCTGGACCCCTAAATTCTTAAAGAGCTTCATTTGTTGGTGTTGGTGCTAAGGTAACTGGAAACGCTAGATAATCTACCAGCTCTCTTTTCAGTGTTCTGTAACAGTGTTGGCAACATTTTTAAAAGTACAGTTCTACCTCATAGCAGAATTGTTGAATTACTGGTGAGGCCAAGTATGTTATAAGGTATTTTTTAAGAACGCTTTAGAGCTACATCCAACATACAGCCAGTTTAAAGAATCACCAGTAGCCATCAGGAGTTGGTACTTAATTGTGATCATTGTAGGTCTTTTTTCATTTGTAAGTTCCGTTTTATATATTTTTAGCCAGTTGAAGTATCATTTGATATGGTCTTGTCTGTAGTGCAGGAAAGCAGAAAAGTGACTTTAAGAAGCCAATTGCCCAAATTGATTTAAATGTAATTCTGATATCTGGCTGAGTGACCTTTTCAGAAATTGAAACAAAGATCATAGTGATAGAAGAAGTAAAAGACCATTTCTTTAATGCCCATTGTTTCATAAAAGCAACAAATGTCCATAATTTTCTTGGCCTGCTCTTTTTAATGATTACCATAATTTAGGCTTTTGTTAGAGACAAACTTGTTATTTAGAAATATCAAAGGTATACTGGTGGCTATCATACTAATTTAGTGATTTTTACTTTGGTAACATGCTAATTTCTAAAATTTTATTTTTGTTTTGTTTATAGCAGAAAAATATGGCTCAGGAGACTAACCAGACCCCAGGGCCCATGCTGTGTAGTACAGGATGTGGCTTTTATGGGAATCCTAGGACAAATGGAATGTGTTCCGTTTGCTACAAAGAACATCTTCAGAGGCAGCAGAATAGTGGCAGAATGAGCCCAATGGGTAAGTTTCCAAGGAAAAATCCATTTGAAGACTGGTGGACAGAAAATATAGAACCAAGAATTGGGGCCTAAGACTGGGAATCTATGCTGGGAGCCCAAGGAGAGAAGACCTGAGAAAAGCTTGAAACTAAAGCAGCAGCCCAAGTACTTGGCACAGCTACATCAGGAATGAATGACTATCTACAAGCATTTTCTAGTTTTTTTCATTTTCCTTTTTGAGGTTTTGTTTCATACTTATGGTGACTGGATGTGACTCTTTCATAGATGTTTTTGTTTGGATACTCATTTAATTATAGGATTCTGCAACACAGTTGAAGTGCTTAAATCACTAACCTAATTAAATGCAAGTATTTGTAACTTATTAATAGTCTTGATACTGAGTGTTTGTAGTGTTGGTCTTTCTTACAAATCCTTTTTTTAAATAGGAACAGCTAGTGGTTCCAACAGTCCTACCTCAGATTCTGCATCTGTACAGAGAGCAGACACGAGTTTAAACAACTGTGAAGGTGCTGCTGGCAGCACATCTGAAAAGTCAAGGTAAGATTGATCATTTCAGGGTTTTTACAACATTCAAGGAGGAAATAAAGATATCCATGCTATCCATACCATTCTAATTATGAATGTTCGTATATAATGAGGACGTTAATACATCAGATGCCCTTGGCTTTGCTGGTGTTCCACAATCTGGGATTCCAGGATTCTTTTAATACCTGATCTTACAGGTCATTGAATAGAAATGTATATTACAACACACTCCATGATACTCTCAAAGATGCTGTGTTGAGAAAGCTGTGCTTTTATTTTCTCATAATTGAGATTTAGGGATTGTAGAGAGTATGGCTCTGCAGACTATATTAGAATGCTACACATGGCATTTTGGCAAAGCTGCCCCTTTTGCCCTGAAATTACAGGCACAGCTAAAAGTTCCCAGTTGGCTATAATAGAATATGGTAACCTATACAAATATGCAGCCTTGAACTGATGAGCCATTTATCAAACTTCTTTATTCTCAACCATGTATGCTGGGCATCCCATACTCTTAAATTTTTAGATTATTTAGCTCCATTTGACCATGTTGGAAATAATACATAATTTAAAGTTGAACTGACAACTTACTATCTCGCAAAGAAGTACCCTTAACATCTTTAAAAATGTTTGCTTGAACTCAAATAGAAATGTGCCTGTGGCTGCCTTGCCTGTAACTCAGCAAATGACAGAAATGAGCATTTCAAGAGAGGACAAAATAACTACCCCGAAAACAGAGGTGTCAGAGCCAGGTATGCTTTTTGTTTAATACTAGTTCCATTCTGGATTTGGTAGTACAAAGAAGTGTTGGTGAGGGGATTATTTCCTTCCCATCGAAGGATTAAATTGGAGAGAGAGCTATAAAATATAGGCCAAGCAAGAACCACTATCTTTAAAGTCTCTCAAGTATAAAATAGTCTTTCTTCACTCTTCTTTCTTCTCTACCCATACCCCTCTCCTTAGACCCGTCCCACAAATCAGCAAAATTTATAATCTGGAGACTGGAAATGTTAAGAATTTAATGAACTTAAAAGGTAGTTTGTCAATATATTTTAAAGGTCTCTAAATCACTTGAGAAAGTATTACTCGTAAACAGGAAATTATATAGATTTAATTTCAAAACTGTAAAGAAAGCAGTATCAGTCTTGATGTTGTCAGTATTGTAGAAAATATTCAGAACAAAGAACATGTTGAACACTAATAAAAAACTTCCAAATTGAAGAAGTGTAGGATCCCTATCAGATTTTGTGAGAGTTTAAAACTCAGTGTAGAAAGGCTCCCCCCCCCCCCCCCCCATTTAGTGCCTTTGAATCTCTGCTATGTAGCTCTCATGTTGCCAGAGATTGACTTGTTTTGAATTACCTATGCTGGACCCTAGAACAAGTATCTCCATACTCTTTAGGGCATGTAATTCATTTAATCAGTTTATTATTTCCTGCTGCAATGTTGACTGAACACATTAAAACTTTATTGTGAGGAAACAATATTTGTGGATATGTAATCTGCTTTGGAGGTTGGCTTCTGCTAACATCATATAGCAAAGCTTATGTGAACTATAGCAATGTTAATCTGTGAAGTTAAGGTAAAAATTCTTGAGTTCAGCAGGTGAATCTATATTTAACATTTTGAAATGAGTTCAGTCCTTCTGAGAAAGCTGTGACCAAATTAGTGCATTTGTGAGGCTTTTGTTCTGTTTGGGTTGTTTTTTTTTTTTTTTTTAACACAAAATTACTCTGACCTTGGAATAGTATTCTTGGTTTAAATCTGTAGCTAGCCTCTGTAATTATTCTTTCTTAGGCATTCTATAGTTTGTCCCTCTTTGCCTCTACTGAATCTTTTTCCCTTCTTAACTCCCCTTCCCTGTATGTCCCAGGAATCATTCTTCAGTTTACTTATATAGCCAAGGAAGTGGCTATCTCACATACCCCTCCCCCAAATATTCCCATAGGTTATTCCTCACTATCTTACAATCAGGAAAAATTGTATTGAGGTTGTCATAATAGCTACTAGGATAAGTAGAAGGTAGAATAGTATTCTTTTAGTCTAATATTAAGCTATTACACTCATCCAGTATGTTACTAATATAAATGAATTATATATTGGGAGAGTTTGAGTAAGCTGTCCTGAAACCTATTCAGCTTGCTCTAGATTTTGGATTTATGCTTATAACGTTAGTGCTGGCCTATTGTTTAAGCAATAATTTTAGCACTGCATATTTAAATTTGCTATTCTTTGGGTTTGGATTAATATTAAAACTCCGTGTTTCTGGTATAGTTGAATTTTATAGTATAGAAGTAGAATTAAATTTGGTATTTTTTAAATAACTGGTAATGTGGGCTTTAATGTGAACTGTAATTTTTTAATCTTCATATTGACAAGTTTATATGAATTAAAATTTAAAGCCCTTTTAGGTGGAGAAACAGGGACTTGTTTCTAAAGATCATATCTTTCATTGTCTAAATCTCATACCCATTTTAGATCACTACTGCAATGTAAATAAAAGCTGTGCTTTAAAAATTATGGTTTTGCCTCTGGACTCCTTAATAGTCAAAATTTCACAAGTACTTACATAGTCCTAAAGACTGCCTGATCTTTCAAAAAGTTTTCTAAGAACTGTTCAGATTTTCTACATTGACCATATAAAGCACTTGTTAAAATGGCAAAATGAATATTGTAAAATATTGGGATCTGAAGTTAATTAGGGTTTAATGATTTGAGCTTGTTGAAATTTGCTGGATTTATCTTACAGTCTTTTGTATCACTATAAAACCAAAATGACTTTTTATAACCAAGTACCTTAGGAGTTGGCGACTTGATATACTCAGTAATACTGAAGGTGAACTGCCCTAATTAGGAAATTCACGATTAGTCCGTTGCAATATGGGAAAACTGGGCATATGACCAACATCTCCCAAGTCTTTAAAACAGGATTTTGTTCCCTAGTACTAGCTGTTAAGAGTGAGTTTAAAGGAATTTGAATGGAGTAATCATTTTACAGCATTTAGAGAAACAAGTATATGTTGACTGGCAAATTCTCAGATTTGAAGGAAGTTTTGATATTAAAGTAGAAGATTCTATTTAGAACACATGTTTTTAAGAAAGGCTTCATAAATATTTTCACTAAAAATCATACTGTTTCTTTTAAATTTATTTTTTTACTAAAATAACTGTTAGCCCGTGAACTCTTAACAAATAGCTCATTTTCACCCTTGTTTTTCAGTTGTCACTCAGCCCAGTCCATCAGTTTCTCAGCCTAGTACTTCTCAAAGTGAAGAAAAAGCTCCTGAGTTGCCCAAACCAAAGAAGAACAGATGTTTTATGTGCAGAAAGAAAGTTGGCCTTACAGGTATTATGGAACATTTTTTTTTTCTAATTTATTTATTCATGAGAAACACACAGAGACAGAAAGAGAGAGAGAGGCAGAGGGAGAAGCAGGCTCCACGCAGGGAGCCCGATGTGGGACTTGAACCCGGATCTCCAGGGTCAGGCCCTGGGCCGAAGGCGGCGCTAAACTGCTGGGCCACCGGGGCTGCCCCTATTACGGAACATATAAAACAATGCATATTTTATTGGTAGAGTATAATCAGGAGCTCCGTAAGAGACTGGTCAGTCTTAACACCTGTAGCAAAATGCCTGACTTTGAGGAACAAAGTTTCCAGAGTGGACTAGAAAGCAGGCAGGATGTGGGGAGAAATTGGGTTTGATTTCCATTGTTTCTCTAATCCTCTAAAACTCTTTATTAGCTTCAGGCCTTCTGAATTACTTTGCTTTATTGGATTGATAAAAATTCATCCCTTTTGATTCTTTCTTTTCTTTGTTCTGAGGGAAAGGTAGCTGAACTAAACAGTAAGCACAATCTTTGAGCCAGGCAAAAAATGTTAAAATACTTTTTAACTGTACCCTTTAAATCTCAGAACCCTATGGTTCTCTTTCCCTAGTTTTCACTTGAGGAAACATTACCCAGTTTATGTGTGGTAGGAGTTGCATCCAGCTCAGTCTGGCTCCAGACCTAGGTAGTTTCTGCTCTATGGTATCTACAGGACTTACTGGAAGGATAGTTACTTGAATTTCTCACTGTGTCAAGAGACTGAAAGTTCTTTCACAATTGAAAGTGGCAGACTCTTCTTTCATGTTACAGAGAACCATGAAAATCTGGTTCCTTTTCTATAGTGACTGAGGCCTTGCCCCCCCCCCCCCCTTAATTACTGCAGATTCCCAAGTGACTCTACTTCCTCTTGTGTATACAGGGTTTGACTGCCGATGTGGAAATTTGTTTTGTGGACTTCACCGTTATTCTGACAAGCACAACTGTCCATATGATTACAAAGCAGAAGCTGCAGCAAAAATCAGAAAAGAGAATCCAGTTGTTGTGGCTGAAAAAATCCAGAGAATATAAATTACTACTTGTGAAGAGACTGAAACTTTGTTTTTATTTTAATATATCGTAGGAAAACATTAAAGAGCAGATGCATGGCCATTTTCCTTTGATGTTCTCCAGAGTTTTACTTTACACTTGTCTGTCTTATAATTGAAATTTTAGGATGTTTGGGTGTTTGTTACAGGCAGAAATGGATAGATACAGCCCTACAAAATGTATATGCCCTCCCCTGAATAAAATTGGATGAAAATCTGCACAGCAAATTGAAATACACAGACGATAGGGACAAAATTTCGTTCCCACGTGCCAAACATAATACATGAAATCTCTGCATGTTTGCAGCATATCTGCCTTTTGGGAATGTAATCAAGGTATAATCTTTGGCTAGTGTTATGTGCCTGTATTTTTTAAAAAATGGTACACCAGAAAAGGACTGGCAGTCTACTTCTACCATAGTTAAACTTCACCCTGTTAATTTCCACAACGTGTTCTTTGGAAGCAGGAGGAAAGCTATAAAGAGGATCAGACCTTTCCATGAAACCAGTATATGGTGCCATATGTAAGCCTGGTTAATTTGTCTTCTAAAAGCTGTCAAATAAGACCTTCTACAAAAGGTAAACATCGCAACTGGTTATCATGAGTAAAGCCATCAGGCCAACAGGGTCTTGAGCTATCTTTGGAGCTTATCATGCTGGCCTGCACCAGAAGATGTCTGCATTACTCTCATTGCTAAAAATGTTGCGTAGCACAGAACTGCACTAGGATTAATTTGTTTACAAGAAGAAATTAAAACTACATTTGGTTTTTTTACATACAGCAGCTCTATCGAATAACATGCATCTGAATTTTAAGTTGCAAAGGTATCTGAAAAGTTAATTTTTCATGTGCATCTTTTGTTGAATGTTTTGGTTCAAGAAAGAATGTTCAAAGCTTTTTTCAAGACTTCAGTTCTTAATGTAACTGTACCCTTCTGCATGGAGAATCATAACCAACATGGCTGCAGTAGACTTCTTAGCGGTATCCAGCACCACTTGCAGAGGGCTGCTTTATCATATTAATTGTACTTGGGTGTAGGACTCTAGTGTTCTTGGGTGTATTGCATGGGCTGCATTATCTACAGCATTGTACAATAACAACTAGAAGAGGCAGTATACTTCACCGATGCTTGTCTGGTAATATCACTTCTGTGTTATAATGGAAGGTTTTTGTGATGTATGAAACTTGTGTTTTTTTATATATAAATGAGTATAGTTAGATTAGTATTGTGGTAATGCCTGTTTTCATCTGTAAATAGTTACGTATGTACACGAGGCACTACTTCTGATTTATTGCAGTGTTCAGTCCTAGTTTTTACTTTAATTAAAGCATTCAGTTTTGCTTTCAATTATTATGTACCTTAGTTCTGAGTTAGATCTGCAGATGTGTACAGATAGTTCATATTTATGTATTGCACATAATCATGCTATTCAGCATTGATGCTATATTGTATTATGTAAATAATAAAAGCCATGTACAGAGGGAAGCTTCCACTTGTCCATTGGGTTTTTAAGCCATAGTTAGCAATCATAAAGGGGAATAGTTAGAAAACGTTTCATATTCAACCTTGTAGTTGTGTATGTAGACTTTGCATGGCTATATTGTAATTTTTTTTAATTGCCATCCCTGAACATGATGTGTTCAAGTGAGAACCATAAGTTGAATTTTGTGAAACTTCAAGTGTGGTACACCATAAGCAGTTTGTTTTTGCAGAAACGAATAGGTACTCTTTAGGATCCCAACCATCTTAGAACTTGAGAAAGGAATGGAATTTTAACAACTATGGCCTACTTTTTCCATTTTATTTTGCTTTACTGGTGACATTTTAGACATGACCATTTGTTTACAAAAACAGGCATAGTTTTATTTCTGTTTTGGGTTTGGTTCTAATGTAGAGATGGGCCCATGGGGTAGCTGAAGCCAAAAGCAGAACCAGAACTTTTCAGTGCTAGAGTTTGAAATTGAAATACCCTGGTTCACTATTATCTGTTACAGTTCTTTGGGTGCTGTTACCTTTGCTCCAACTGGGGGAAATCTATGAGATAACAAATCTCCTGAAATATAAAGGTATTGAAGAAACACAGTTGAGGTGAAAATTATGGTATTAAGGCCAACAATTCTTTTTTTTTCCAAAATTTAACAGTCATTTCCCTCTCAGTGCTACGTCTTGTCAACATTTGCTTGATGGATTAATTTTAAGTCTTACAGTTTTGAATCAAAGTGGTATCTGGGGGATAAAGAAGACTTCGATGGCAAGATGATGGGCCCTTTGTTGGTCTGTAACTTTGTGCAGCATGATACAGTAGTAATAAGGGCTTCCATAATTTTTTAAGCAATATTTGGAACAGATTTGGAGTTGAGGATTTAAATCTGTCAGGAGCATCAGCTGATTGAGGAGAAAGTATAAGGCAGCTAGGAAGATACAGTTCTAGACTTGATTCAAACCTGAATATTCTTCAGGCAAGACTAAGTGGGCTTTACCTTTGGAGTGTACGCTGAGATTTTGAACATTTGAAGTATATACCAATATACCACGTTTCTCTTTATATAGTCCCACCTCTGCACACACCCCAGTCCAAAAATGTTTTTACTAAGGCAGACCATCATAAGATTTAACTGTATGACCTTGGGCTGGTCCTTTGATCTGATCTAGTCTGTGGGCCTTACCTGTAAAAGTAGAGCCTTGGGTTTGATCTGCAGTGGACTTCCACAGCATGAATTTTTGAAGGAAAGAACTTATTTTATGAGTAGTATGGCGTAATGGTTAGGAAGATAGTGAATCCCAGAATCAGGATTTGTGAGGAGGATGGGGACAGTGGCTGGCACATACTAAGTATGCCCTATTAACTTTTTAAAGACTAACCTTTTAGAGCAGCTTCAGGTTCACAGCAAAATTGAAAGTACAGAGGCTTCCCCTGTCCCCAACCTGTGCATAGCCTCCTCTGTTAACATCTGCCACCTGAGTGGTATATTTGTTAAAACAGTTGAACCTACGTTGACACATGATAAGCACTAGGTCCTAGTTTACAGCTCATCCCTGGTATACACTTTATGAGCTTGGACAAATGTATGGTGATCCGTATCCATCACTGTAGCATACAGAGTGTTTCCACTGCTCTAAAAATCTGTCTGTTCCTCAGCCTCACCCTAACCCCTTCAACTACTGATCTTTTTACTGTCTGTAATTTTGCCTTTTCCAGAATGTCATATGGTTGGAATCATGCAGTATGTAACCTTTCAGAATGGCTTCTTTCACTTAGGAATACACGCGTGAGTTCCCTCCCTGCCGTTCATGGTTTGATAACTCATTTCTTTTTAGTGCTGAATAATAATCTGTTGCCTGGAAGTGCCACAGTTTATCCATCCACTTACTAAAGGATATCTTCTTAGTTGCTTCCAAGCATTGGCAATTATGAATAAAGCTACTTTAAACTGGTGTGTAAGTTTTGTGTGAACATAAAAGCTTCAGCTCTTCTCAGTAAATACCAAGTACGAACAGTAGATAGTGTGATAAGAATATGTTTAGTCTTGTCAGAAACCACCAAACTTCCAAGTGGATGTACCATTTTGCATTCCTATCAGCAATGTATGAACCTGTTGCTCCACGTGCTCACCAACATTTGGTGTTGGTCAGCGTTCTGAATTTTAGCCATTCAAAGAGTCGTGCAGTAGTATCTCATTTTTCATTTGTATTTCCCTGATGACATGATGTGGAGATTATTTCTGTATGCTTCTTTGCCATGTATATATCTTCCTTGAGGTCTTTGGCCAATTTCTAATCAGGTTTTACTGTTAAGTTTTAAGAGTTCTTTCCGTATTTTGACAATAGTCCTTGATCAGACATGTCTTTGCAAATGTTTTCTCCTAGTCTGTGACTTGTCTTCTCATTTTCTTGAGCTATTACTAATTTTAATGTCCTAGAGTAATGATTTCCAGAACCTGGAAAGACCATTGAAATTCTTAGCAAGTAACTATGAAAGGGTAAATGTCTACTAAATAATATAATGGTAACATGTTAAGCATTGTAAAAATACAGTGTTAAAATTGTATTTTTTGGAGGCAGAAACACATTCAGAGTTCAAAAACTAACTTACCAATATTGCAAAGCCTTGCACATCCTGCCCTATCCCCTTCACTCCAAAGACACTTGTACATTTTAGGCAACTGCCAAAACTTGGAAAGGCTGTTTTATCTCTTCCACGTCATGTAAACACCTGTAAACATCGTGTTCAGAGACTTAATTTAACTCCTCTTTGCTCAATTGTTTGCAAAGTTCTTAGAGTGATTTTTGTCCATTAATATTAGCTGATAATTTTGGAGAGAATGATGGATGTGGTTGCTGGTTGTTAACATTGTGTATGTAGCCTTAAACTGCGTAGAAGGGTTTCAGAGGGGGAAGCAGCTGGTATGGAAAGTGACTTGAAATTTGACAAAGCAGTTTCTTGTGTTTGTACAATCTTTAAAACAAACATACGTGAACAGCAAAATATAAAAATGCCATTTGATACCTTAAGCTATTTCCATATATAAACACTGGTTTTTAATTCATATAAAACCAAAGAGCCCTGTTTGTGTTTCCCCTCAGAGCACATTTCCGTTCTTATTGTAGAAGTGAAAGTTATACTATTTTATAACATAAATGTAGGACTCCTTTTTTTTTTCTGCAACAATGTACTACTTTATTAGCATAGTTAATGATGTTATAAAGTCATACCTCACTTTATACCTAACAGCAAGATGACAAGTTATAGGTCACTTTCTGGTTAGTTAATCTGCCTTGAATATATTTTTTCCTAAAGATTTTGATTGCAGTGATCACCACAGAACCTCAGCTTGTATATATCTGAAAAATTGATAATGTAACCACAGCTGTTCAGGAATTAGGGTATTATCAGTTTACTCAGAAGTTAATAGGAAATCTTAACACATTATAAATTTTAGTTGAGTAGAAGATCTGTTCATTAAGTAGCATTTACTTAAGCACCCTTTAGAGTCAAGAATCAGAAAAAAATATATAAACTAACCTAGATGAGCTCAACTTAAACACTAGTGTTTGAGTCAATTTCTCAAATTGAACCTGCGTATAATTCATGGCAAATTAAAAAGTGGTAGTTGATCTTGGCTACGTAATAATGCCTTCCCTCTCCCCTCCCTGTCACTAAAAATGTGTTCGAACACGCAAATGAGAACACCATACAAGTATGATTTAGATTTTCTGTTGTGTGGCACCACATCTGCTCTTATAGAAACTCAAGGACTGATAGTACTTAAAAAAAAAAAAAAACTTACTAACCCTGGTGTTTCCACATCTGCTCTTAGGAGAAAAGTACTTCCTTACTAGGGTCATGTTTCTTAAAGGAACCCCTCCCCTAGACGCACCCCATGTGCTTAGTAATATCATCCACAGATTAAAAATATTTGGCCTCTAGTGTTGTCGTGCACTAAAAATTGTCATTGTGAAATGGATTCTACTATAAAAATTATAATACTTAAATACAAATAAGTAATCTGCCACCCCACCCATTAGCCTCTACCATTTGTGTTATATTTAAATGTCTGCTAAAATTACATATGCTTAAACAAGTTTCGTTTTCAGCTATTCTGCAGCTTATTTGTTTGGTTGGCATGAAAATTAGATTGTTTTGAATATCTGGAACAGCATAACCAGTTTTTAGGGGCTAGATTATATCAGGTGACAAAAACGAGACATGAGAGATTTCCTAAATAATGACTCCTGTTAGAAAAAGTGCAGTCGATCGGCATCAAAATATGTATTTATATTCAGGTATCGCCCTTCAGTATTCAAGTGCTAAACATGTTTATTTTGGTCTTTGATTAAAAGAAAGAAGTTTTTAAATAGATTAAAGGTAGCAATTTTTAATAGGGACCAAGAATTTTCTGAACTAAGAAAGGCATCTCTGAGGACCCCTAGTCAGTTGTCCCAGCTAACCAATGATCAAATCTTCCCAGTGATATGCAGGCCTTACACAGAAAGCCAAACTGAATTGAACATAGCACTCAATTACAGCATTTCAAACTTATTCTAAAGTTACTTGTTCAGTAGCATGCATGTGAGCTAAAGACCAGTGGCTGCTTTTTAAAATGAGCTAGATGTATAATATGTAATAGAAACCAGATTAAATGGGTCTATTAAAGTTGACACAAGAGGGTTCTCATGGTTTGCATCTCTGAGGTTATGTTATCCTCATTCGAGAACAGAGAGGGGCAAACAGGTCTTCTATTTGATACTGAGCTTCCCCCATGGCCTGGGCATGCGGAGTGTGACCCAAAAAGTGAGGCAGACATGGTTCTAGTTTTCCAGGAAATCATGAACTAGAACAATGAATGATGTGAATTGCTTAAGTGGCCATGCGGATTCTAGAACTGAGAAAGTAAATTTCTTTTACTTGATTTCTTGGAGGTTATGTGATCAGAATTAGTGTTTGACATCGCCAGGTATAGATCGTTGCTTGAAGCCTCTTCTCCCAAGACTAATACACCTTACAACATTTGCCACTATCTCAGGAGGAGAGTAACAGTTTCAATTCAGGGTGCAAAAGTGTTGGAGTCGATCTTACATACTAGCTTTAAAGTCAGCTTGAGTTTGTGACTCAAAAACTGTGTAACTCTGAAAAACTGACTTAATCTAGAGTTATCTGAATGCCTTCACCGGTGCAAGCTTTTAAGGATTAAAATGATGTTACATGTAACACATTTAGTGTTCAAGCACATTGTGAACACTTGATATAGGCTCCGTATTTTAACATTACTAAAACAGTGAATAACCCCTGCCAGGGACATGGCTCAGCAGATGTCTAAGCAGCCAGATTCTGGTCTGTGCAGTGTAACCACCAGCCATTTTGCAATTGACTAAAATTAATCTGGTGGAGTGAAAACAAAATCCCACCCCTGGTTTCTCTGCAAGGCTGACAACTTTTTTTATTTTTTATTTTTTAAGATTTTACTTATTCATGAGAGACAGAGAGAGACAGAGACACAGGCAGAGGGAGAAAGAGGGTCCCTGCAGGGAGGCTGATGCAGGACTCGATCCCAGGACCCCAGGATCACACCCTGAGCCAAAGGCAGAAGCTCAACCGCTCAGTCACCCAGGTGTCCCAAGGCTGACAACTTTAAAGCGAGGATCCATAAATCCCTGAAATTGCATGCAAAATTTGGTGTCTGTGTTTCTTGGTAGAATTTTCAAATAGATCCATGACTCAAGGAAGACTCCGGATCTAAATGGCCTTTCTGGGAAGATACTTGAGTATTTTAAGAGGGAGTTAGCCGTGATACAAGCCAGGGATACTAAAGCTGCCTGGCTCAGCTGCTGCCTCTCTGAGACAGTATTTCCAAGAAAAGTAGTACCTTTTCTCCTGTTGTTAGCGGCATCGGCACTGTTTCCATTGACTGAGAGAGGAAATGAATTGGTGAGTCACAAATACCGTCCTCCAGTCCGTGTAAAAATAATCTTGCTTTGCCATCTTAGTTTGCTTTTCCCTGATATCCCTCCTACTCCTCTCAAAGCCAGACCAGGGTCTCGAGACATAATAGTTTGCATGATAAACACTCTCACAAGCCAAGAAATGTGAGTTTCAAGTGTGTCTTCCTAAATAATGATTGTATTAACCTCGTAAGTCCACATGTCCTCTCACAGCCCGGGCTGAATTGTCAGGGTAGTGTTCTGTGTGGTGGAGAGAAACACAACCATCTCTAAGCTGTTATTTCCAAGGCTAAAATAGTACAGAAGTTGAAGTTTTACTCTGAGTCCGTTCAGTACAACAGCATTTTATTACTGGTGCAACCTTTCTCCTGGAACCTGCAGCCTGGGCAGCTATTCCTGAAGGGATATCTCCAAATCCATCTTTGAATCTCTTCCAATGCTCACAGTCCTGACCAGTGCATTGATTCAGACCTGAAAATGGATGACATTTGCCTAACTGAGGCCTAAGGGTGACAACGTAGCCTAAATCTTTTAGCAGAATCCATTCCCAAACCTGTGGATCACCAAAATCAACTGAAGAGTTACACACATACACACACACACATATTTGAATCTTATTTCATTTCCACTGAATCAGAGTATCTGAGAGATTCTGGATTTTTGACAGCTCTCCCGTAAGTGGTCTTGTTAAGCAGATTTGGAAAACACTGTTCGGAATATACATCTCCTCTCCCACAAACTAGCCCCCTACCATATATGGGTAAACTTGGGTAGTCCAGTGTCTCACTTATTTGAATTACTGTAAATGTAGCTTTGCTGTATCTATACATTTATCCCCATTTCAAAGTGTACATGGTCTCGTTAGAACTTTTGTATGTCTTGTTTCTATCCATGGCTTCTAATGCCATGTTAGAGTATTTGCAGGATGCTAACAGAGGAGCAAACCCATTCTGGTTGTATCCACTGGTTTCTCAATATTTAGTTCAGATGTTTCACCTGGAAAATCCTTCCAAAAAGTAACCACTTACATACATGGTTCTTTGGGATTCAGTGAAATTCGACAATAAAACCCAAACGATAAATACTGTTCCTTTAAGCCTCCAAGCCTATTTACCAATCTCACTTTAAAATTCATTCGTGGCACTTGCTCACTTTTCTACAGCTTCTCTGCCTGAGTGCTCCACCCATCCTACCTACTCGTGCATTGATATTCTTTTAATTTACTAGCCTTGAAGAGAAGCTATTTAAAGTTGTAGTCACCCTTCCCCAGCTCTGGAGAAGGGTTAAGGAAAGGTGGTGGAAATAAAGGATCTTTCTTTCTCTTCATTGTCAAGAAAAGTGAGCAAGATTCCAGGCCTGGGCTATCACACAGCTCCCAGCATACCCACTGCCAGGGGTCTCTGATGCAACATCAGAATCGTGTTCAAAAGCATTTTCAGAACAGTAGACACCCACTTATTTAAAAGTAAGTATATCAAAGGAAGATATGAATATGTGGTTATCACCGAGTCTGTTTCATCTCTGCACATGCAACCCAGGGCCACGTGAACGTATGCCCCGGAATGCAAAAGGATTATCAGAATGGCTTTTGGATCCCATGACAGATGGGACAGAATTATTCAGAGAAGTGGGCCTCAGGGTCTTCCCAGGAACAGAGGAAGGGCACCACGCCCCAAGTGAGACAGAGGTGTCCTTGAATGAGAAGTTTGGGCATCCTTAAGTAACTCAAAAAACAATGTGGTAGAAAAAATGGAGGACCTTGAAAATAGACCCGGGTTCCAGTCTTTGCTTCAGTTCTTACTAGCAATGTGGTTCAAGGCAAGTTACTTAATCCCTCTGTTTCCTCAAGTGGGCCCTACAAGACGACTTTTCAGGATTCTTGTTCCAGTTAAATGAAATAACTGGAACTGGATCAGTTCCAAAGAACTGATTACAGCATTTAACACAGATTCGGTGCTGATGTTTAAAAATACAAGCACACTCTCTTTGCCATCTCACCTCCACTCTACCCCCCTCACTCCATGCCCACTCCCCACACACTGGCCAAGTTAAGGAAGATCTGAGCTGGAAAGAAGTGAAGGAGACATCAATGTCGAGCTCTCACTAAATTATTGCATAAACAGGACGACTCATCTCCCTCCTGTGGAAGGGAAAGGGCTATAACCATGGAGTGAACTCTAGCAGTGAAGACCCTCAGATTGATATTTATCCAAGCCAGATTGCCTGGTTGCAGGAGGGTCATCAGCTACAGCCCCCGATGGGTGGAGTGGGGGGGCCCAGGGGAGATGCAGACCTCTGGTAGGTGTTTAGAAGGATCTATGAGGCCCCTGCTATAGAGAGCAAATGTGGAGTAGGCTGACTGACATACAAGGTGACAGAGTTCTCCTTAAGATGAGAGATGTAATGACTTGGGGGACCTCCTGAGGGAGGTGGGGATGAGCTATTGTATAGGTGACACAGCTGCCTTCAGATAGTAGCCTACTAGCTGAGTTAGTTTTCTCTTCTTGGAGCCTTTTGACCTATTTGCTATGTGCTGGGCCATCAGGTGATTTGGCCACAGCCCCTCAGTGGTGACCAACAATTCAACTTCAGTGTAACCTATTGTTGTAAATTACCTGTAGGCGACTCCCCACACTCCTGTGGATGGAATTGAACTAGATTTATGTGCCAAACCAGGGCCAACTTGTTAAAAAAAAAAATTCCTCTCATCTTTCCTCTCTTAGGGAAATGCATCACAGTACATAAATATTTGAACATGACAAATTTAATGTGGCATTTTCCACCGTTACTACAAAAATTGAGTGACTGAGATTCAGAGTCCCATCATTTGAAATCAGCAGTTCGTCATTTGCTTAACAAAGCTGGGTCCATAATGAAACCTTAAAAAGCCCTGAGTTACACAGTCACAGAGTCGGGACCCCATTATTACATCATCGTGGTTCTTCTGGAATGAGCTGACAATGATCTGGTCTCACATTTAGCATAGGTAACCAAAGGACAGGTCCAAAACCAGACAGTGATCAGTATTATTTATCTGACTGTGTTTTCCAGCACATACACGGGGCTTTGCTGACAGTTGCTGTTCCTCATGAATGGTTTCTAGTTAGTGGCTATCTAAGTTGGACATTGCAGCTCCAACCCAAAATAACCCTGTTTTTTTTTTTTAAGATTTTATTTATTTATTCCTGAGAGACACAGAGAGAGGGGCAGAGACGCAGCAGAGGGAGAAGCAGGCTCCATGCAGGGAGCCCAATGCAGGACTCGATCCCAGATCCTGGGATCATGCCCTGAACCAAAGGCAGACACTCAAATGCTGAGCCACCCAGGTGTCCCCAAAACAACCCTTTTTATTTCACATCAAACACCAATTTGCATCATGAAGAACTGGTTTTTACTTACCCTTGTTTTCCTGATATGAAGCGATTTCCAAGAATTAGTGGCCATTGTACACTTTTTAGCCTGTTCACAACATTCTAAAACAAACAGATCTTAACAAATACTAATTCATCAATGATCTTTTCCTTAAGACTTTGGGGAAAACAAATGGGGTGTTTCCTGGACCATAATATTTTATAATATCATTAATACCTTAATATCTTGAAAGATCCCTGTTGAGCCGAAGTTTTTGTTGAAATGAACTGACTATTGGAGGAAGAATAAGAAGTGATAATACAGAACATAATTTTTGATGTTATATTTGTTCTTTTTGAGTTGGGGAGTCAGAAGGACAAGAATGTCCACCCCTCCAGTTAAACTCTAAATATCTATGTACATGCCTTTTACCTCCACTCATTTGCAAGCATCTTGTGCCCATCTTTGTATCACTCATGTCTAGTGGTGCCTTGTACACAGTAGGAGCCTAAAGATGGTATCTATCTCTTCAAGTCCAGATTCTTTAGAAGTCAACTGTACCCATTCCATTAGGGCTACTGTAACAAATCACCACAAACTCTGCCTTAAAACAATGGAAAGTTATTCTCCCACAGTTCTTGAAGAATCTGAAGTCAAGAAGTCAGCAGGATTGATTCCTTCTGGAGGCTCTGAAGGAGAATCCATTCTGTGCTTCTCTTCTAGCTCTAATAGTTGCCAAAAATCCTTGACATTCCTTGGCTTATAGCTGTCTCTCTCCCATCTCTGCCTCAGACTTCAAATGGCTTTTCCGCCCCCTATGTGTTTATGTGTCTCTGTATCCACAGTCCCTCTCCTTTCTCTTATAAAGATGACCGTCATTGGATTTAAAGTCCATCCTAAGCCAGTACGATCTGGTTTTAATTGATTACATCTGTAAAGACCCTGTTTCTAAATAAGATCATATTCACAGGCACGAGGGATTAGGACTTGAGTGCATTTTTTTGAAAGACATTATTCAACTCACTGCATAAAGGACATAATGAAGACTGGAATATGTACCCAAGGAGTCTTGCTTTAATTATTATAATATGTAGAAAAAACAATGCTGTTGATTATGGTCCAGATATGTTTTTACATGAATAGTTACCAAGATTTTATTAACAGTCTTTCCACGGATAAAAATTATGTTGATGCGTGCTATTTCCTTGACATAAAAGATTCAGTAAAGAAACAAATAGCTCTCTCTGAGAAGCACCATGATGATTCTAAACACATTTCTTAATGTTTAGTGAGAAATACTGAGAATAGTGAGAAATATTGGCACTTGTTTTCAATGTCAATATGTATTTTGAAAAATTCAGAGGAAAACAATCTCTGTGGCAGAAACAATGCTGAGTTCCCCCACACACACACCCCACCTCACCCCAGACCTTCCTGCCCAGCACTCAGGAAGGCAAGTATTCCCAGGGTTCCTTGCAGTAAGCCCCTGCCAGGGTCTGACCAATGAACTGTGGGCGGAACTGGTGCAAACCACTTCTAAGTTTGGCCCTTGAAAACATGCTACTTAAGTCTCCCTTCCACCCCCTTCCCTGCTAGGTCTCTGAGATCACATTTTCCAGTGGCATAAATACCAAAGGGAGAAGGGCTATGTGGCCACACTGCAGTGGGACATGCACAAGGGACGAAGTTGCCCTGTGTTACTGGCCCTTGGCCCGGGCACTTAGGCAAGCTGTGGATCGTGTGAGCTTGTAACATCCTCCAGCTGTAAGGAAACCCAGTTATGTGTGTGTAAAGCCCCCAGAGTACAGAGACTGGCTGCGACGATGTATTGATCTTTGCACCTGCACCACGTTTCCAAGTGCCTGGTTCGTTGTGATGTTTTTCTTTACATCAGGAACTGATCATCCTCAAAAATCAGTATCCACAGTTTTTTCTGGCTTCAACTATTCATATGGAAAACTCATTATTTTGCACCTCAGTTTTTAACCAAATAAAAGAGAAAACTAAGCAGCAATAATGAAAACAGTAAGTGCCTCCCATGTGTCAAGTTCTCTACCATTACACAGATAGAATGTACGGGCTTTATAACATAATTATGTTTTAGAAAAGATAATGAGCATACACCCCAGATTTGGGAAAATAGCTAACAAAGTCCAGAACCATCCTGCAATATCCATCAATCTTTTTTTTTTCATAAAAACGTTATCAACATATAGGAAAAAAAATCACCTACAAGAAACCTCATCAATTCAGAAAAATTTTTTTAAGATTTTATTTATTTATTCATCAGAAACACAGAGAGAGAGGCAGAGACACTGGCAGAAGGAGAAGCAGGCTCCTCACAGGGAGCCCCATGTGGGACTCAATCTCAGGAGCCGAAGGCAGAGGCTCAATCACTGAGCCACCCAGGTGCTCCTAGAAAATATTCTTAAAGGAAGGGAAAGGCTTCAGTTGCCCAACACCGACCTGACTGAGCAGCATCTGTGCCATGACCAGCCGGACCCAGAATGAAGCAGGAGAATTTATAACTGGACGTCTTAGCAAATACCACATCCAGCTGTGACAGGTGGGACAAATGGGGGAGGAGGCTTGGTGGCGTGTACAGATAGGGGAATTTTAACCAAAATGACTAGAGAAATAGGAAGAACAATTATAACTGACAGGTCTGAACAGCCTGCTCAGATAAGCTAAAAATGAGTCAGATCTTCAGTTTGATGACAACTTTGACAAGAATTTTGGAAGTGACAAGGAAAGGAAAGCTTTGTGCATCTAGATCAACACAACTGTTGACGGAGCCCCCGAGGGGTGGATGCATTTAGCAAATGATTGTTTTATGTGCATTTTACCTTTCAAATGCTTCAAGAAATTGAGGATAAAAATAAAACTTCATGTTCACATTCTTGAAGTGAAGACACTTCTTTAGAATTTGGTAAATCCCTCCAAATGTAAGTCCAGAATTGGTGGAAGTGAGAATGGTTTGTCAAGTGTGTGGCAAAGGTTTTAAAGACTGCTCCGTCTGCAAACAAATTCTGCAAATTCCTTTGGAAAAACACAGAGGAACTCCTATGCTGATTACAGCTTATTCTTTTTTGTTTTAATTTTTAATTTCAATTTAATTAACAGATGTGTAATCATTAGTTTCTGAGGTAGAACTCAGTGATTCATCAGTTGCATACAACACCCAGTACTCATTACTTGAAGTGCCCTCCTTAATGCCATCCCCTAGTTACCCCATCTCCCCACCCATCTCCTTTCCAGTGACCCTCACTTTGTTCCCTAGAATTAAGGGAGGGTTTGCCTCCCCCTGTTTTGCCTCCCTCTCTGTTTTCCTCTTATTTTATTTTTCCTTCCCTTCCCCTATGTTCAGCTGTTTTGTTTCTTAAATTCCTCATCTGAGTGAGATCATATGATAACTGTCTTTCTCTATTGGACTTATTTCACTTAGCACAACACCCTCTAGTTCCATCCATGTCATGGGAAATGGCAAGGTTTCATTCTTTTTGATGGCTGAGTAGTATCTCATTGTATACATACACCACATCTTCTATATCCATTCATCTGTCGATGGACACTTGGGCTCTTTTCATAGTTTGGCTGCTGGGGACATTGCTGCTATAAACATCGGGGTGCATGTGGCGCATCAAATCACTATGTTTGTATCATTTAGATAAATACCTAGTAGTGCAATTGCTAGGTCATAGGGTAGCTCTATTTTTAGCTTTTTGACTTCCATACTGTCTTCCAGAGTGGCTGCACCAGTTTGCATTCCCACCAACAGATTACAGCTCATTTTTATCCAGCCCCCAACATCTGCTTTTTCCCCTCTACTAAACTGCTATTAAATCAACTTCTTTCAAAATATTCTGTAATTTAGACTTGCCTTTTTCTATTTTGGCATTAATAACATTTAACTAAACACATTAATTTTTAAAAAATGAGTGTACATGTCCCCAGCATTGAAAAATAATATTACCAGAAACTGGAAATTTCAAGGGTAACTAGGGGTTACCAGGGTAACCCCTAGGTTTCTAGGGTTTCCAGAAACTGGAAATTTCAAGGGTAACTAGGGGTGGATCATTGGAGTGGGGGCAGCCTCTAAAGGTCACCTAACCTTCAGTTCATGATCTCGGGGTCCTGAGATTGAGTCCCTCATGGGGCTTTCCGCTCAGCAGGGGGTCTGCTTCTCTCTCCTCCTCCTCCTCTTTCCCCCTGCTCCTCCCCACTGCTCATTCTCTCTCTTTCAAATCAATCAATCAATAAAATCTTCAAAAAAAAAAAATAAGTTACCAAGAGAAAACTTCCCTAAGAGGGGTCAGGAAGGATTTTGACAATACTAACCTGACAGAAATCTTGTGGAGGCAGACCAGGGTGACCAGACAGCACTGTGGGGGGCACGAGGCATCGAGAGTGGGAGAGTCTGTCTAAACCAACTTAGCAGGATCTCTCACTAAAATTGGACATGCAGAGACAAACACAGAAGCCCCCGAAATCAAGGCCTATTTGAGAAGAGAGATCAGAGGCAGTCAGAGGAGCCTGAGTAAGGTTTGAAGGAGAGAACCTTTGTCACTGGGCAGAGGTGACCTAGGTGTTGGGAGAATCTCAGGCTGCTTCTGTATCTGTCCCAAAGCAGCTCTGCAACTGCAGATAAGTCACGGTACCTCTGGGATCTTCTGTGTTCCTGACCTATAAAAGGAAAGGTCTGCTTTAGACAGCATTCAGGTTCTTATCAGGTTTAATATTTTGAGATTCCAGAAGAGGAAAACTCTTGTTCAGAGCTTCATTTCACCTTAAATAGGAGGACAGGGTTAGAACTCAAAGTTAGAGCCTCAGCCACTACCTCTCTCTAGGGAAGCTCTCCTCATTCTGTCTGAACACACGCTGGTCTTCCAGAGTGTCCCCAACGAGGCATTCTTCCTGGCCACAGACATTTCTGTTTAGACTTCTCCAACACTATCCATCAACAAGAGTCTTTCGTTTTCCTTCAAGCTTCACTGTGGGCCTCTTCAAATTCAAGTATAGAATCTGATGAGGTCTATGCTCTTGTTTCTGGAATGAATCAGTAGACTCTGAGGGAAGAGTTTGAGGAGATTAGGGACTGATACATGCATGTGAGAGGAATTAATAGCTTTGTCGGCCTTATGTAGTCGAACTAAAAAGTTAAAAATCTCCACAATCCTCACATCTTGATTGAAATTCGATGGAAAGACCCAAATTCGTTGAGGCTAGAAAAAATATGCTGAATTCATCGAGGCTAGAAAAAAATATGAAACAAACTCTGACAAATGATTATGACAGAACCAGAAGAATCACGTTTTGAACACTCGGTCTCTTCACAAAGGCCATGACTTCCTCATGCAGTTTGTTTCACTAACAAATGTGTTTTCTCCTCAGATGGAGCTGAGCTAAAATGTCAGAAGCCCCTTGTAATTGGCTTTCTCAAGAGCACCACTTGGCTACTCCACATTTCTGAAGAGGGCCGCCTGCACTTCCCTGGACAGACGCACAATGCAGCCTCCAGGAGGAGACGGAATCCCTTGTTCTCCTTCCCCCACAGCAGCTTCTTGGGCTTTTAGCTTAAATCATGTCTATTTGAGGGCTTGGAGTTCCTCTTCATTCTCCCATCAACCCCCATAGCAGAGCACATTCCCTTTCCAAATATCTCCAACCTTTGATCACTAATCTTCCCATCAGCTGTCAGTGAGCAGCCTATTCAATGTTCCAGTCTCGAAATCCTTCTGATGAAGACAAATGAGAAATAAGCTTGTCAAGGAACAGTTCCTGGTGCATTGAAGTCTCTCGATTCCCTCTGCTTCCACTCCGCTCTGAGGCCTGGATATAGAATGGAGACTGGGTTTCAGTGACAGATGGCAGAGGATAATCTTTCATTTTGTCATAAAGTTAACCCTCGGAAGGGGTTTTCTGAAAAAAGCTTTCTCTTGGAAAATCAGTGGTTTCATATTTCCTTGCTTTTAACTAAAAGAAACATCTCCTTTCTGATTTTCAAGACAGGGAGCATGCCTTTCCTTTTAAGCTAACCCATCCTGAAAAATGCAAAGATCCTCTCCATTTCATTTTATTTATGCTTCTGGGAGTGCTTTGCATGTTTCAATCAATGTGGCTTTGACTGTGTTTGAGGCCTAGTGTTAAATAAGAAAATAGGGCTATTAAAGGTGTTCCAATAAACAAACTCCAGGAAAGCTGTCTTCCAGTATTATTTGTTGATATTCTTACAGATGACAGAAGGCTAAAGGAAATACATTACTGAAATTAATTTTTTAAGGTTGAAAAACAGGGACTATATGTGGAACTAAATATGTGTCTTTTAGGGGCACCTGGATTCATCACTATGTTTGGCTCAGTGGGTAGCTCAGTGGTTGAACATCTGCCTTTGGCTCAGGTTGTGATCCTGGGGTCCTAGGATCAAGTCCCTCATAGGGAGCCTACTTCTCCTTCTGCCTATGTCTCTGCTTCTCTCTCTGTGTCTCTCATGAATAAATAAACAAAATCTTTAAAAAAATAATGTATCTTTTAGATCTCACACTGGCTAAGAAAGCACAGATTTATATCCAGATGAAGCATTTATTTTATCCTGTGAACAAGTTCAGCCAGAGGAGGTTATGATTCCAGGAGTAAAGAGTGTTTGTACCAAGTGTTTGAGCAAAGCAGAGAGGATATCACTGAGATCAATTGCTTCCAACCTTAATCAATAGATGACAAAGAAGTCAAAAGACAGATTACCAATAAGGCAAAAATAAGATGTTTTCCGATCATTTAAAAAAAAAATGAGAGTCAAGATGGTTCCAGGTATGGCAGGAGGAAGATGCCTAACTCAGAGCAAAGGGAAGGTCAAAGGAAGTAAAAACTTTGCCTGGGCTGGTGTCTGAGCTAAGTCATAACACAGGTATAAGCACTCACACTTGGGTTTGGGGAAAAGTCATAAAAGGGACAAGACCACATGAAAAAGAATAATTCCTCATATGATTTTGAAAAATAGTGATGCCCATTCTCCTTCCTGTGGGTCTGCATAGTGGGAATGATGGATACATGGATACACACACACACACACACACACACACACACACAATCGGAAAATGTGGATTCCATTAGAATCTTGAAGAAGGAGAAGCCATGCCTACGTATGTCAACAATCTCTCTCCTGAATTGCTCTCCTACACTGAATGTCTGACCCTAAAAACCTTGAGGAGCAAGTATAATCCATTTGGAAGGAATAAGGGTGTGGAGAAGCTGGAAGGAGAGGAGACCAATGTTGAAACCTGGTTCTCTTTGCATCACATGCTATTTCTTGTAATTGCTGATTCTGCTCCCAAGGAAGACTCTTTTCCTAGGCGTGGGGGATATGACAACCATCGTTAAAGAGGAAAGGTAATTGAAGGAGCAAAGAATAATGAGAAAGGATTAGCTGGGAAATAGAGGAGCTCTAAGACCATTAGAATGGGATTTTCTCCAATAGACTGAGCATCACATCCCTGAAGGTGTTCTTGAGTGCCTTCTTTTTCTGGGTGGCAACCCAAGACCGAGGGACACTCCAACCTCCCACTTAAGTTTTCAATATGTAGCTCCCCATTAAGAAAGGAGCTTGTCCTTGAAGCTCAAGTAGATTGTCTTTACCTCTTGGGCAGGAATGCAACGAAGGATAACATCTTAACATGAAAAATAAACTCCATATACGCGCCCACACCTCTCTCAGGTTTTTTTTTCTAAAGATTTTATTTATTTATTCATGAGACAGAGAGAGAGAAAGAGAGAGAGAGAGGCAAAGACACAGGCAGAGGGAGAAGCAGGCTCCATGCAGGGAGCCCAATGCAGGGACTTGATCCTGGGTCTCTGGGATCACATCCTGGGCTGAAGGCAACGCCAAACGCTGAGCCACCCAGGCTGCCCTCTCTCAGATTTTTGTAAATGAATTTTCACAGAGAAACTTAAAAGTGGTATTTGGGATTTATAATAGCATGGCTACATTTTGTCACATAAAATTATATTTTGAGGGCTATCCCAAGGACCTGACTACCATTCTCTGCTATTTCTGTCCCCAGAGTGAAACCAAAACCAAAACCAAAACCCTTCAAATAACTAATTCACAAATTTGGGAACCCACCAGCGTGGGAACCACCTATACTCAGATTTAACAACTTTTAGATGCTGATGACAAAGGCAATGCAAGCAGCAGTGTGGACTAACTCAGAAGTTATATGTTCCTTTTCTCCCAAAGCCAAATTCACTAAATCAGTGACCTTGAAGATATAACAGTCAGTAGAGTTGTTGAGGTCAGAAACAGGCTCCAGTTGGCTAAGAATGAAGGCAGGATGGGAGATTCAACAGCAAGGGTTTCAAAAGCGACAAGGCAGCTCAGGGTAAAGTTCTCTAGGACGGGACAGAATTTAGCAGACTCAGCAAACACAGTTACTATGCTATGGAACATTGGTTGGAAGGCCTAAAGCATATAGTTCTACCATTATCTCAAAAACAGAAACTTAGGAAGACTTGTGAGGAATATAAGTCTAGCCTCTGGACTTCTGGGTCTGCAACGTATTCACTGTGCCAGCCTAGCAGTTAATGAAGTAACTCTGGGTCTCACTCCAACAACAAATAACACCACATATAAAGAGGGTGTAACATCATATTCCATAACAATTACCACAAGAAATACATGTGTAGTCATTCATACATACATAATCCATATCAAGTAGACAGAAAATGCTTTGAAAGCAAGTGATATGAAGACAGCAGTCAGGAAATGCTGAGTGTTATTAGTAAAATGAATGTTGTGTCTATTGCTACCACATACCACTTCCTACTAATGACATTATCCAATCTGGTCTTCGAATTTCAAATGCTGGGGCTATGGGACCTGGTTAATGCAGGCATAGGGGGAAAACAGTATTCTTACCAGCATGTCATCTTGGAAGCAAAGGAGTGATTTCAGGAATGAAGAGGTCACCAGAGAAGCAGTGGAATAATAATGTCTCAATAACCAGTGAAATTATCTTGAGATAATGAATGCTTCTACGAGGCAGCAGGCATGGGGGAGGAGAGGAATGAAGTGATGAAAATGGCCCTAATGAGGTTTTCCTGTGATGGAGTTATGAAGTAATCTGAATTGGTTGGGTTAGAACACTGGGTAAAAGATCTCCATTTCGGTCATGTGAAATCTCTTTTCTCTGAAAGCATCTTTTATTTTGTAATTACTTTTTAAGGGAGAGTTTATGTGAGCGTTGGGAATTCTCATTTTTATTTCTTTCCAACTTATTTTTGGCCTTCAGATAGCTACTCAAAAGTTAATGAAGTGGCAAAGTTATTCCTAGTAACAAAGAAATCGTTGAGAGAGCGGTGGGAGGGGTGGCGGTGGTAGAAGGAATGGCAGTGAGTTAAGACAGCCTTCAGTACTTCAAGCCTTGAATATAAACATTTTAATAGCTAACACCTTGATCATACTGAGCGCTAACATGTGCCAGCATTTTACATAAATATTACCTATGAAGTAGGTACTATTATCAAGGTTAACTTGCCCAGGTCACACAACTAGGATGCAGCAAAAACAGCATATTCAAACCTAGACCCAAGTGTATTCATGATCGTAAATACTGTGCTGTCTGGCTTCCCTGTGGGCCCTAACTGTGGGTCATTTGGTATGACCAGCATTTGGTCCATGGAGCTTTTCCTATGGAGGGGTCCCAGTAGCAGCTGGACACTTTGTTCTCACCCATCAACCGGCCAGGTTTCCACTGCTGACACCTTCCCACTGTTGCCTGGAGTTGCATTTCTTCTTATTTATTTTCCTTAATGGAAACCAGAAGCTAAAGTTGTTATATGTATTCAAATTAGGGTGGCTCAGGGAAATGGATTTCCATGAAGGCTTAAAAAGTGGTAAGAAACCTTTCTTTCCTTCTTTTCTGATAATCAGAGAAAGAAGAAGAGGAAGAAGAGGATGAGGAAGAAGAAGAAGGAAGAGAAGAAGGAGATAGATTAATTCTATTGTCTTGGCCTAAGCAGCAACCTATTCTATCCTTGCTCATCAAGAATAGGTTGCTGAACATATTGCAAATTTTTCCTTGAAATCTGGTGGATAAATATGCCTTTAATTTTTAATACTCTAGCAAGAAAAAATTTATGTAAAAGTTAGAATACATATTTTTTATTTTCATGGAAGTGTCTGGTGTTTATCACATGTGATGTAAGAACAATTATTAATGCAAGCAAAAGAGGAAGAAAAGAAAGAAGAGCTGCTGGAATAGTAGAAACACAATTCGAGGAATTTCAGCCCCTGGAGATGGAAGTCATTGCCCAACACTTTCCCCATCATTTTTAGGGCATGTGAAATGCCAGATGAATAATTAAGGAGACTTGAACATATAACATTGATTAAAAGGAGGGGACTCTTCAGTCAGATGATGTGGCCTCCATTCGGGTTCCATTCCTTACTAGCTGAGTGGGTCTTCAGGTTACTCAGCTTCTCTGAATGTCAGTTTCCCCTTCTGTACAAGGGATAAGAATGGTTCCAAATTCATTAGATTGTTGTGAAAATTTAATATAATAATCTATGTAAAGCTGCACAAGATGAATGCTAAATAAATACCAGCTATTACTATATTAATATTTAACTTGCAGGGAGGGTTTGTTAGCTTTGACATAGTAGTTAGCACAAACTGAGTGTTCCAAAACAATAGAAAAATATTTTCTCATAGTTCCGGAGTCAGAAATCCAGAATCAAGGCATTGGCAGGGCTGCACTTTATCTGAGGGCTCTAAGGCAGACTCTTTGCTTGCCTCTTCCAGCTTCTGCAATCTTTGGGTTGGCATCTCTCCAGTCCCTGTGTCCTCCTCAATGACGTGCTCCTCTTCATCTCTTCTCTCTTATAAAGACATTTGTTATCGGACATAAGGCCCACTTGGGTAATCCAGGACAATCTCATCTCAAGATCTATAACTTAATTACATCTGCAAAGACCCTTTCCCGAAGTATGTTCCCATTCACAGGGCTGGGGTATTAGAAGGTGGACTATCTTTTAAGGGGTCACCATTCAACCCCCTACAGGTGTTTGGCATGCCATTCTTCTTATTCTGATCTTACACTGTTTCCTGATTGCTGCCTTGATCCAAGAAACACTTAAGCCATGGAGGATATAAAAATAAAACAGCTTGAGCCACAGAGTAATGCAAATCCGAAATGATCGAGACTATTAGAGAGGTACAGATGGAGACACCGGAGGAGGAGGAGAGGCCATTTTGGGGGGGGAGCCGGTAATTGAACCAGGCAGTGAGCACAATATGCAAGTAGAAGGGATGGGACAATAAACATTCCACGTAGAAGGAACAGCAGGAGCAAATCCAGAGAAGTGGAAGGGCTTGGGTATGTATTTAAAATAGCAAATGGCTTTTGCTTTAGAACAAGGGTCTGGAAACTATATGACCTGTCCATCCTGCTGTTTCTTTCTGGCCCCTTAACTAACAGTGGCTGGAGAAAACCCAAAGGATGATGAAAAACGTGGATCATGTAAAAGTGACATAAAATTCCAATTTCAGGGTCTGTAGATAAAGGTTTATTGCAATATGGCTACCCTCATTCATTTACATACCGTCTATAGCTGCTTTTGTACTGCAGTGGCCGAGCTGAGTAGTGGGTAAAGAGCCTGAACATTCACTCAGACCCTTCACGGAAAAAGTTTGCTGATTCCTGTTTTAGAAGACACATCAGGGGCATAAAGGCAAACAGTGGGGGGTGCCTGAGGGGCTTAGTGGTTGAGCATCTGCCTTCAGCTCAGGTCAGGATCCTGGGGTCCTGGGATCAAGTCCCACATCAGGCTCCCAGCAGGGAGCCTGCTTCTCCCTCCCCCTATGTCTCTGCCTGTGTCTCTCATGAATAAATAAAATCCTAAAAAAAAAAAAAAAAAAAAAAGGTAAATAGTGGAAGAAGATGACATGCTGGTTGGCTCTACCCACTCAGCCTTTTGTCACAATCTCTGTCCTCAAGTTTGCCGAATCTTTTTCTGCTTATCTAAATATACTCTTCTAAATACCACTCTTGAAAGCCTTTATTTGGTTATTTGCTAAGTTACCTCCTAGCTGACTTTGCGATCCTCTTGAGGCTGTGGTTGAATCATAGCAGTTTAATGTATAACTTATTATACCGTCTAGGTAACATATTTGGAATTTAGGAGACTCCAAGCCACAGGACTATCCCCTGGCAGATTGGTGGGACAGAGATCTTCTGTGCAAAGATGAGCCTTTCTTCACCCTTCTTGATGCACTGTCTAGGCAGCTGACTCTTCTAGCAACCAAAAAACAAATTTAGTTGACTATTAGTTTTGTTATTTTCTTTTCAATTGGTTAAGGTAATAGCCATTTGCTGCTAAACTGCCCCTTGGGGGAAGAAAAGATGGCAGGAATTACCTCGCAAAAATTACCAACCATGGAGAGTTGAATCTCTGTGCCCCCTTTAGTTAATAAGGCAGCCCTGGTAGCGATCGTTAAGACAGTGATTTTTCCATGAAGGAGAAAACAGCTCCCTGATGAACTGGAACTGAGATTGGAAAGGGTAGAAGCAGTGTTCTCAAACTTGAGTGTGGGGAAGAATTGCCAGGGGAGCCTGTTAAAATGCGGCTTCTCCCCCAGGGAATCCGTGGGGCTTCAGTGGAACTCAGGACTCTGCAATAATGAGTTAAAAAGAGAAGGAGGAAACGGAGAATCCAGACTGCATCCCACCAATGAATCTTGATATTTTGTTCTTTACCTGCTCCAAGAATCCCTCGGTTGTTATGGTTACATATATATTCTTGTGTATAACAAGAATAAAGTAGGCAGGGACATCACTGTGAAAAATTTTCCTATTCTCACGTTCTGTTTAACTAACTTTATTTCCAGGGAGTAAATATGAATTGGTCCCTAATCTAAGTAAGAAATAACTTGATTTGGGAGAAGAGCTGGTCTTTGAAGGCAGTTATGCACACAATGGAGTATTGTTCAGCCTTAAAAAGGAGGGAAATTTGGCCATATGTGACAACAGGGATGAACCTGAGGAGCATTATGCTAAGTGGGGGCATTTGTGTGGTGCAGTTGGTTGAGCAACCGACTCTTGGTTTTGGCTCGAGTCTTGATCTCAGGGTCACAATCTCAGGGTCCTGAGATCAAGCCCCACATCAGGCTCCATGCTCAGCAAGGAGTCTGCTTCAGTTTCTCTTTCCATCTCCCTCTGTCCTTCCCTGCCTCTGAAATAAATAAATCTTTAGAACAAACAAAAAAATACACATTACACTGAGTGAAAAAGCCAGTCATGGAAGGACAAATTCTGCATGACTCCACCTCTATGACATCTAAAGTAGTCCAACGCATAGAAATCCAAAAGCAGAATGGTGATTGCGGGGAGCTAGAGGGAGAGATGGGGAGTTGCTGTTCTGTGTGTCTGCTTAATTGAAAGCTCACCTCCATCAACAACACTATAAACTCTGATGAGATCCTGAATCTCTCTGTAGCATAGTTTCTTCATCTGTAAAATGGGAATAATAACATTACCTACATCTTGGAGTAGTTGTGAGTGTTGAATAAACAGAATAGAGACTGGCCCACAGCACACTTCAATTAATATCAGCACTTGTTGGAGAAATTCTGTATATTCTCATGTACCTCTTAAGAATAGTCTGAGCATCAGGAAATGTCATATTTAAATGAGTTATAATTCTACCAACCCATTCCAAATTAGCTGAGGACTTGTTCCTTAGATACCACTCTCATTTTCTCTGTGTGGTCATGAAAATGATCCCCATATTTATAAATCTCAGGTTGGACCTTACTTTTGTTTTTAGTAACTAATGTGTATTGAGCACCATATGCCCAAAACTTTGATAACTGTTTTATGTGATTCAGTTCATATATTGCTAATCCCATGGGTTAAGTATTACTACCTACCAGTCCCATTTACAGAAGGGGAAACAATGCCACACAGCTGGTAGGTAGTGTGGACCTGGGACGTGAATCTAGGCCATCTGGTCCTATTCTTCTGGAGGAGGAGTTCTCAACCTAGGACAATTTTGCTCCTCTGGTAGGCTGAATAATGGACCCCCAAATACATCTGTGTCCTAAGTCCCAGAACTTACAAACATTACCTTATGTGGTAAAAGAGATTTTGCAAATGAGATTAAGGATCTCAAAATGGAGAGATTAATTTGTGTAATCCAGGCTGTCCAATACATCCTTATAAGATCCTTATAAGAAGGAGACAGAAGAGTCGGGGTGGAGGAGAGCATGCAAAGGCAGAAGCCAAGGTTGGAGTGGTTGGAGTGGAGTCTGCTTTCAATTAAGCAGACACATGGAACAGCAACTCCCCATCTCTCCCTCTAGGAAGGCACCACTAGCCAAGGGATTACAGGTGGCCACTAGAATCCAAAAAAAGTCAAGGAAACAGATTCTCCCCTCAGAGGCCTCAGAAGGAAATAGCCCTGCCAAAAACTTGGTTTTAGTGCCAGAAGACTGACTTCTAACCTCCAGAATTGTAAAAGAATAAATTTGAATTCTTTTAAGCCACCAATTTTCTTGTAATGTGTTACAGCAGCAATACGGAATTAATACAGTCCTCCAGGTGACATGTGGTAGTGTCTGGATAAACGACATTTTTATCTGTCATCAAGTGGGTAGTATCTGGTGGGTAGGAGCCAAAGATGCTGCTCAACGTTGTACAATGTGCAGGATGGCTGCTAAATGTTGTGAAATGTCATACAATGTGCAGGATTGGACCTTACAACAAAGAATTCTCCAGCCCAAGTGTCACTCGTGCTGAGAATATCTGCTCTAGCACTCAAACTGGCAGATCTGAGTGGAATGCCACACATTTTTGGTCTTCAGTTTTCCATTCATTTAGTGTAACTCAGGCTCATATCAAGTACTTCATGGAGGTAGAAGCTGTGTTTGCCTGGTTTATCATTAACTCACTCAAATCAGTCATGGCATCACAGGACATTTTTTTATCTACAGGATATAATTCAGTCTCCTCCTTCTGGATTTGAAGGCTCACCACAGCTGACCCCAAACTACTTTTTTCAATATTATTTCTTATGTCTCTTTCACGAACCAACTTTGGAAAAGGGGAAGCTCCATGTAGCTCAGTGGCAGAAATAAATGAACCATCTTCTTTGTGAAATAACTCTATGCTCTTCCAGCCATGGTATTCCATTTTAGATTCAAATTCCACAGGCATAGTCTGCTTGTTCTAACTTGGTCACATGCTCTCCCCCAGACTGATCACTCATGGCCAGAGGAGTTCTTTTCTCACATTATTTGGAGAGAAATACTCGTGACTTGGAAAATTCTCCAAAGCACTCACCCTAGTGACTTGCATGCAGCACATATACAAATACTGGTTAACTGAATGACAGAATGAGACACCAAATTGTTGGGACTTATTCTGACCTTTATCTCTGCCCCTTTTTTTTGTATTTATAGCATGTGATTATGTCAGGTTTAACCTAAACATTATGTGGCAAAGAAATTATTAAAAATTAAAGTTCAGGGCACCTGGGTGGCTCAGTTAGTTAAACCGTCTGTCTTCAGCACAAGTTATGATCCTAGAGTCCTGAGACTGAGCCCCACATCAGGGTCTCTGCTCAGTGGGGAGTCTGCTTCTCTCTCTGTTCGTGTTCTCTCAAATACATAAATAAAATCTTTCTTAAAAAATTAAAGTTCAGGTTCAGAAATACGCTATTAAATTAATTTTCAAAGCTTCTTCTTTATAATAAATGAACAAAGTGTGTTGAAAAACCAGACTATTCTTTAAACTCAAAAATACATAATTTATTAAATAAGTCAAAAGAAATTTGTATGATTCATAGTTGATCAGTCTGGGCTCACTACATAATTTTGTTCAGCATAGTAAATATTTTTAATTTCCTTAAATAATGGCAAACTACAACCCATAGATTAACACTGGCCCACTGCTTGTTTTGTAAATAATTATACTGGAACACAACAATGCTTTTCTCTTTTCTTTTTAATGTTTTTCTGTGGCTGCTTTGGTGCTACATGGCAGAGTAGAGTACTCATACCAGCAATCCTGTGGCCTGCAATGCTAAAACATTTCCTATCTGGCTTTTTACTGAAATGGTTTCCGGATTCTGATTGAGACTCTACAAACCTCTTTACTGGTGATGTACTCTAACCTATGAAAAAGCTCAGGATTCCACCCTCTTCCTCTTTTTCCATTCCAAGAGTAGATATTTATGATCTGAATCAAGGACAGACAAAGGGTACATAGAAGTTGCAGTGCATTTTTGTTGGGAGGGGGAAAGGAGCCAAAAAACTCTCTTCCTATTCATGATTTATTCTCCCTCTTCTCATGCTGTCTTTGGAGATTGATTGCAGAGGCACAGTGGAACCACAGAGGTACTTGGGAAGAGTCACACAGATTCAGTTTCCAAAGAGAAAAGTCAGAGAGTCCAGCCCAGCTGACCGGGACAGGTAAGAAAAAGCGAGCCTAAAACCAGCATAATCCTGGTGTTCATTCTTTAGCTCTGTTCCATTATGGAAAATGTTAAGATACTACAAAGTTGCCTTTTCACACAGAAATTCTCTCAGTGGTACTGCATTCTTCTAGAACTTCCTTTTCCATGTGTTATGGGCTGAATTATGTCCCCCCAAAATCACATATTGAAGTCTTAATTTCCTGTATTTCAGGATGTGGTATCATTCTTGAAGATAGGGTCTTCAAAGAGGCAATGAGGTTAAAATGAGGTCATGGGGGTGGACACTAGTAGAAGCTGTGGGGTGTCCTTAGAAGAAGAGGAAATCAGGACACAGACCTACACAGAGAAAACACCATGTGAAGACACAGGAGGAAGAGCATCTACCAGTCAAGGAGAGAGCCCTCAGGAAGAACCAACCCTGCTGACACGTTGATCTTGGAAAACCAGCCTCTAGAATTATGAGAAAATACATTTCTGGGGTTTCAACCACCTAGTCTGTGGTACTTTGCTATGGCGGCCCTGGGGAACTAGTATTCAATGTATCAGCCTGCACAGAGGAGTGGAAAACTATCATATCTTCTGCTCACCAGGTTAAATACCTGCTCTCCCCTCCTAAATTTCATTCTGGCTTACTGACTACCATTTCCATTATTTTTTAATATATACGTTTTCCAAATGTTTCTATCCATTGATTCAGCAATTCTACCTCCAGGAAATTTCCACACTAAGAAAATCATTCTATAGAAGCACAAAGCTTTATGAACAAAGATTTACATCCCAGTAAGGCATATTATTTTCTCCAACTTAAAAAAAATGGTATATTATAAACACTTTATTGTACAAAAAAATTAATGCAAAATACATGTCTGGTGACATTTTCAAACAATATGAAGATATGTAAGTAAAAAGTGAAAATTTCCCCTTACATTTACCCACAAATTAACTCCCCAGAGAGAACTATGGGACTGTATATGTTCATATATATTTATAAATGGAAATGGGAATCATTATACACAGTATTAGAATTTTTTCACTTATGATATCATGGTTATCTTCCTACACTAATTTAATTTCTCATCCTTCCCTGCCTTCACAATTCATGCTGTTTTAAAGAGTCACGTTGTCATCCTCCTGTCCTTCCCTATCGTTCTGCTGAGTATCTTTCTCTAGGCTTTTATAGAGTGCTAGCATATTAACTACCTCGCCCAGCACATATGAATGTGGTTGAGAATAATGGCTCTGGAGTCAAGCTGCCTGGGTTTGAATCCTGGGTTTCCTACATCTGCTGTACCAATTATCACAGACTTAGTGTCTTAAAGCAACATAAATTTTTTATCACACAGCTGGGGAGGTCAAAAATCCTAAAATCAAGGTGTTGGCAGGGCTGTGTTCCTTCTGGAGGTTCCAGGAGAGAATCTATTTCTTCGCCTTTTGAGGCTTCTGAGAGCCTCTTGCCTTCCTGGGTTCATGGCCCCTTCCTCCATCTTCAGGATCAGCGGTATAGTATCTTCCAGTCTCTTTCTCTCTCCCTCCCTCTCTCCCTCTCACATATCTCACATATCCTCTCTCTCACACACACTCACACCTTGGGTTTCATTGTCACGTCTCTGACTGATATTGCTGTCTCCCTCTTATAAAGACCCTTGTGATGACCTTGGGCCCACCCAGATAATCCAGGACAACCTTCCCCGCTCAAAATCCTTAACTTAATCATATCTCCAAAGTTCCTTTTCCAATTAAGGTGACGTTACATTTTACTATTTTACCCTGCAGGTATATTCATAAATTCTGGGGATTAGGAGGTAGGCATCTTGGTGTACCTTCTACCTACCATGTCTAGAAGCACTATCTTGTTGGCAAGATATGCCTCAGTCTCAACATCTTTCAAAATCATCCCTACTCATAAGGTTGCTGTGAAGTTCCAGTGAGTTCATTCATGAGTGGCACCTGCAACACAGTATATGTTCAGTAGTGCTAGCAATTATTACAACTATATAGTTATCTATGTACCTTATTTGACCTACCATAGACTGCTGGCTCCTTGAAGAAAACAGTATTCCCAGGGACTAGCATAGCATCTGGGACATATAACGTGCTCAATAAGTGTTTGTTAAACTGACCTGCTCCACCTAGGAGACTATTATTTAGCCAGTAAAAATGAAAGAGAATTTGCAATGTTATTAAAAATATCATCATGTTACATTGTCATATTAAGTGACAAAAGCGAAATAAAACATGCATAGACAATCACAGCTGCTTTAAATGTGCAGAGCTAAAACTTATGCATAAAAATAGACTGGAAGGAAATATGCCCAAACATGAACAGTTGGTGGTCTTCGGAATGGTGGAATGATGGGCGATTTTTTCTTCCTATTTTTACCTTCAGATTTTCTCTATTTATTTTTAACATGTAAAAATAACGTCCATCTGATTTACACACACACACACACCTTGCTCAGACACGAGAGGCAACATGATACACTGAGTAAGAACTCTGGCTCTGAGTTACTATGTGCGCTGCTGCCTGTCTGGCCCATCACTTACAAGCTGGGTACACTGAGGCAAGCTGCCATTGTGGATGCCGTTATTGTGTTTCTGCTTTACTGTGTTCCCACTTTGGGTGGGACTGTCCACCCAAAGGACTGTCAGGGTTCAGTAAATGCCCAGAGCATTGCAGGGCACACAATAAGCCCTGAAAATTTTGTTAGCTAGCCCTCTCACAGTTATTCCTGAGAGGACAATGCTGACTCAAACACACATGTAAAGAGTTATAAGGAGGCATTTGTTAGAGAAGGGAAGCAGAGAACACTGAGAATAAAACCAGCTTGCTAAATCTCCAGACCTCTAGGACTTATTTCATTTAAGCCCCTCTCAGGAAGAGATGCGCCAAATCTGGTATCTCAAGAGCATCTTGCAAACATTCTGTTTTTAGCAACAGAACTCCCTCCTCCAAAATCTCATTCAGATCCCCCAGATATAAAACAGATCAAAACAGCTGCTCTGGTAAAATGGGGGTCAGGCCATGCCTTCTGAGCTCTACGTCACTCTTACTGAGCTGAGGCTTCTCTGAGGATTCTTTGGAGAGCACTCTTCCAACACAAACCTAACTGCTTCACAAATTGTGATTTTGCCAACTTCTTCTGGGAAGGGGGGCACCGTGTCACTGGAACCCCATTGTGGTCTTAGGGGGGGCAAGGAGCAAAGGGCGTACAAGGAACAGCTGTACCCAGGCTTCCAAACTACTTGGCACAGCATTTATGCATGTCTCAAGCCTGTTCCTTAGTTGCTGTTCCCTTCTTTGAGTCAGAACTACACAAAGGCATTGTGCTCCCACACTGGTCCTCCTCTTTCTCGAATGGCCCTTTGTTTACCCATTTATCAGCAGGTGGTGGCTGACATGTTCCTCTTTGATTCTGTGGCTCAGGAGGCAGCAGGCTAAGACCTGAGCTGAATAAACATCATATCATTTGGCACTGGCAGGATTCCTGGTAGCCTGGGTCAGGCGAGGTTTAAGGAGGATTAGGTTTAGATTAGAAAAGGGGTTGGGTTATTTTTTTTCCCCCTGTGGTCTCCTTTAAGTGCCTTAGGGTTTTGTAAGAGGAAAGTGGGCTGACAGCCTGGGCTCACTTGCTTCAGAAATAAAAGTGGTGAGCTTGCTATTCTTTTCTGGAGGATCAGAGTACGCGCTTCTCCCAACTGTGGTATCTCCATTGAGGGTGGAAGGCTCTTAGGAATTTGCTGAGAGCTCTACAGGTTTCTTTCTAGAGAACTCTGTGCATGTGTGCATGTGTCTACACATACACACGTGAATGCATACAACTGTACTCATTTCCAGGCGTTCCAGGTTGGGGGGATATTAAGAGCCTAGACAGTTCACTACTGGGAGGCTGCACTCTTTCCCTGCTGAGCTTGGGGGTGCTCCACCTGGCTGTCCTTTCCAGAGGTGCTCCTCGGTGACCACTGGTCATGCTGAGTGGACCTCGTTGTCACAATGCCAGGTTTCCTTGGCAGGCTGGCCTTGGAGAGGCTAGCTGGGGGCCCTGGCAGTTGCTTTTGTTTATTACAAAGTCTTGCTCCACTCCCTGGTGACAGCTTGCAAACCAAAACTGTTTCATTTCCCAGTGACAAACAGGTTAGAGGGGAGAAGGGAGTGTAAACATACACACACACACACACACACACACACACACAGCCGAAGTTCACACCTTTTGAAAGCATAACTTCTTCTTAGATTCCTTGGAAGATTGTATTTTCACCCCAGGGGTTGATTTTGCTTCTGGGGCAATCGTGGTTGGTTTTGCCTTCCGACAAAAGAAATTGAAGACTGAATTTTTCTTCCTCTCTCCTCTCTTCTTCCGCACCACAAACCATTTCTAAGAAGGGTGAGGCTCACATGTCTTTTTTTTTTTTCTCAGATAAATGGATGTTCCCATTTATGGTTAGACAATGGAGTGCCCAGTCTACTGTTTATTCACTGTGTGACAGTGAGAAAGCCATTAACCTCTCTGAGCTTCAGTTTTCTCCAGAGATTAAAACAGTACCTGCTGCATAGAGTGGTTGTGAGAAATCAGTGAGAGGCAACTTGTTCATAACATTCTCACTCCAAGTGAACGTTGGGAATGGCTTACAGTATTATAAGCAGATTCTTTTTTTTATTTTTTTTTATTTTATTGGTGTTCAATTTACCAACATACAGAATAACACCCAGTGCTCATCCCGTCATGTGCCCCCCTCAGTGCCCATCACCCATTCACCCCCACCCCCCGCCCTCCTCCCCTTCCACCACCCCTAGTTCGTTTCCCAGAGTTAGGAGTCTTTATGTTCTGTCTCCCTTTCTGATATTTCCCACACATTTCTTCTCCCTTCCCTTCTATTCCCTTTCACTATTATTTATATTCCCCAAATGAATGAGAACATATAATGTTTGTCCTTCTCCGATTGACTTACTTTACTCAGCATAATACCCTCCAGTTCCATCCACGTTGAAGCAAATGGTGGGTATTAACTGCCTGTGGCACATGATTTTCCCTCCAGGACACCTTCTAGCACCTTAAATACATACATAAACTCACCCTAATTTGGTACAAAGAAGTTCTACATGCCACATACTGTAGGACGAGTAACTACTTAAGTGGCATCATTTTAAGGCTTGGTTGAAAGTTTACAAATAATACTCTTACCATGAAGGTGAGGGAACTTGCTGTGTCCAACCTAGTCTACTGTGTAATAAACATATTTTAAAACATTTGGACCCTGCTCTTCATTTTAATACCACAGTCATATAAAGGGAGTAGACAATATAGGTTTCCATAAAAGTTAACATTTATTAGAGCACTTTCCATATGCTAGTAGATATCCTATAAACTACCTAGTTTAATCCTTCCAATAACGCTCCAAGTAGGTACTATTATTATCACTGCCAGTTTATAAATGAAAACAAAGGCTCAGTGAGGTTAGGTAAATGGCCCCTGGGCCACAGAGCCTATAAATATCAGAATTGGTGGTGAATCTAGAGCCTCCTGCATTATGCTGCTTTGATCTTTCCAAATTTTTATGAGACATGTTGCCTCTCTTTACACTCCTGAGAACAATAATTTTCAAGTTAAGAAGTTCATCCTTGCTCCCTTTGATGGACCTGATGTCTCCCCCTAGTAAAAATCTCAGATGGCTTAATGCTGTCCAGAGCAAACAGCTCCAGACTTATTTAAAGCAGTCTTCCCATTGTTTGTCTTGCTACTGGGTAATTTATTTTTTAACCTCCGTGCAGAAGAAAATTATGTAAGTGTACACATCCTTCTTTGCTCATCAGTAAGGGAGGGGGGTGGGGTGGGAGTAATTGTGTCCATTTACATCATCCAAATGTTTGCTACTAAACATAAGGAACAGTTCTTAAAACTGTGCACAGACTCCCACGGTGGTGCTTATAAGAACTCACGCCATGGGCTCCAGCCTATTTTTTCATTTCTATTGGCCCTGAGCATGCTTTAGATCTGAACTAAACTTCTTTATGGGATTTTGTTTTCTGATTATAAAAGTGATATATGTCCATTGGAGGAAATTCAGAAAATATAGTAGAGTATAAAGAAGCCAATAAAATAGGGCCAAATTTCTTAGTGTGTGATCTGGGCCCAGGTTCAAAGCTCATTTGGCTTTGAATAATACCTGTGCAGTTATTTTTGTGAAGAGCTATAAAGAAAACCCCTTTGATTCTAGGGCAATTTCAAGGTATTTTACCTTAAGTCATTTTAAAGCAGTCAAATGAGAAAAGAAGAAAAATTTCCCGCTTCTGATTGTTATGGATGAATCTCCAGAGAATTGTTGAATGGGGGAAGAGTAAGCTTCTGACATTCCCAAATGCTTTGTATTGTACGGCAAGCTGGATTCTTGCCTTAATATCTAACACTTCCAGCATGATCTGGAATCTTGAGTTTCCAAAGCTGTGGTTTAAAAAGACTTAGTAACCAGAATTGTGATTTCCCACTCTCCATTTCTGTCCACTTTTCTTCCTAGTCATGAAAGATTAAAATACTATACCTAAAAAAAGAAAATTGCAAAAATCGAATTTTCCATAATCACATGTGGCTATCTGCAGTATTTACTATTTATATCTCATCTGAACAAGATTCAAAGACTGAGTTACTCTCACATATTTTCTTTCTCACTGTTCTGGCCATCAGATCTTTTAAATCTATTGAGAAGTTGTTTTCACGCACTGACTTTATATGACCATAAGAAAGAAAAAGATCATGCCATTTACTTGCCTGTGTCCCTAAATCAACTCTATTTAACTAATACTTTGTATACAGAATATCTCCAGCAGTATGTAAAAAAAAAAAAAAAATTAAATAGACTGGAGCTTTGTTTTCTTCTGTTTCACTTGATCTGAAAGATCAGAGAGGAGTTAATTTTATTCTAAACAGTGGCCCTTTCCGTGTTGTCTATGGGCCTATACCCTGTAATGCAATTAGTGTTTTCAAATTTACAGCCCACAATCTGAGAGGCATTAATTGCCTATATAATTGCTTATTCATGTAATATTTATTTACTTGCTTTTCACTCCACTTTGAGAACCTCAATGTAATTCATAAGTATTAACACACTGTAATTATGTTTTACCGCAAGAAAAATATGATGAATGGCCATTAGAAAATTTAAACCAGTGTTGGCTTTGCAACTGACCAAGAAAGCAGATGTAAGATTTGTGATTGCGGCCTATCTCTTAGAGTAAATTATTCTTCTTTTTGTGCTGCGGTATACTGTTACATACTGGGGGGAAAAAAAAAAAAAAGCCTGGATATTTTAGTATTGCCACGTGCTACCAGAAGAACATAATGTAAGTTGACTCTTCTTGTTTGAAGAAGTAAGTAATTCTGCCTCTAAGATGTTAGGGATATCTTTAATGAAGCACGTAAGATTTTAGTCTTAGGGTCCTCCAAATAACTGATCCTGCATTTCTAGAGTAACCTCTAAGAACCAACCAGCCAAACCAAAAGTCTAATAATTATAAATTTGGCATTTTCCAGGATGAAAAACAATGAACACACCAGCAAACATGATTTTGATACCTAGTTAGTCTGTCTAGGCACGTGCCCTTTGCCTTTTCCCTCTGGACCCTCGTGACATTTCTGGTCTGTTCCTTCTAAGCCTTAGATTGCTGACCTGTGTCATTTGTTGTCATTGTCTTAGCTGTTGTCACTACTTTTTTAGTCCATTCTGTTAGGGTGACGGAGCTCCATGCTGTGAATTATGATTTATAATCGCTTGTCTTGTGTTTATGACATTCAGCTTCTTTCCAACATGATTTATTGCTGACCTTGTTTTTAACATTTGGGCATGATGCTTTTATATTTCAAAGCTGACCTCTAATCTTTGTGTGTTATATTTTGTTAATCTTGAGCAATGGATCTGGGGAATTATGGCTAAGAGGGGCTGAAAAAGCTCCCAGCAATGTGATGGCAGCTGCTATGATTCACCAGCAGGGCCACAGAAGCTGATGTATAGTGCCACTCAGAACAGGAACTTGTTTGGACTGTAAATCTGAGTCACTCCCTGACCTAGTGATGCTCCACCAGGGCCTCTGAGTCTAGGAAAAGGATCATCTTCGACTTCATAGTGAATAACAGTGTCTGTTTTTCCAAAAGAATGAACAAAGCTGTAAAGCCCTCTTGTTTACTTTTAATTATACATTTTTCAGGATCCCTGAGAGACTCAGCAGTTGAGCTCCTACCTTCGGCCTGGGGAGTGACCCTGGAGTCCCAGGATCAAGTCCCAAATCAGGCTTCCTGCATGGAGCCTGCTTCTCCCTCTGCCTGTGTCTCTGCTTCTCTCTGTGTGTCTCTCATGAATAAATAAATAAAATCTCTTTTAAAAATTACACATTTTTCCTAGCAATATACTAATTTAATAAACAAGTACCTGTGTATACCTCAACATCTTGGTAATATTACTCATGTTCACGTTAGCATGTTTAAATGTTGATAACTCTATCATTCTAGCCATTTGGGTTCTGCAAACCCACAAAACAGATGTGTCCCCATGGGGACATACTTTGATGGTCTTCTCAAAGCTTTCAATTTGACTACATTTTAAATTAATACTAAAGGAAATAATTATATTATAAAATTATAGTCTCCCCAAAGGCTTTTGAGTTGAAATCCCTATTGTGCTAGAAATTGATGATCATTGCATTTAGGTACACCTCAGACATCATAATTTTCATTAAGATTAGTTCTAGGGGCACCTGGGTGGCTCAGTGGTTGAGTATCTGCCTTCAGCTCAGGGCATGATCCCAAAGTCCCGGGATCAAGTCCTGCATCAGGCTCCCCACAGGACGCTTGCTTCTCCCTCTGCCTATGTCTCTGCCTCTCCTCTCTCTCTCTCATGAATAAACAAATAAAATCTTACAAAGGAAAAAAAGAAATATAAGAATCTAAAATAATGTTTTCTACACAGTAGATACTCTAAATCTGGATCTAATGTAATTAATCTCTCTAATATTCTAACAACTCTCATTAAATACAGTAGTTTATGAAAAAATTTCTCTCTCTCTAGTAGTTTATGAAAAACAGCAAGGAGAGCCTAAGTGGCTCAGTTGGTTGAGCGTCCAACTCTTGGTTTCAGTTTAGGTCATGATCTCTGCAGTCACAGGATGGAGCCCCACACTGGGCTCTCTGCTCAGCTCAGAATCTGCTTCAGATTCTGTCTCCCTCTCCTTCCCCCCTTACCCCTCCACCTACTCTCTCTCTAATTAAAATCTTTTTAAAAAATCAGCAAACTTTTCTTACCTAAGCATAGTATCATCTTTCAAAAAGAAAACTTCACTGCACCATCAACAATTATTTCTTATTCGTCTTACTTATCTAGTCAAGGAGTATACGATAATTGAAACAGATGAAGAGAAATCATGAAACTCTGTCCCTGCTCCAGTTGGCCACAGTTGATGATGAGATTTCAAAGAGGAATAATCTAAGCAGAGTGAATTAGAAGACTGAACTGCAGAAGATCCAGAAAGACAAGGAGAAGCTATATATGGATACAGAATCTGAAAAATGTTAAGATGAAACTCAGGCAAGGTGTTCTGATGTATTGGCAGAATGCAAGTGGCTGCTGGACCAACTCCTGGTAGTCACTTAAGCTTAGAAGTCATTATGAACAAAAAGATTCATTCAGGAGAATGCCTAAGAGAAGTCTAAAAGAGACACTTAACAAAAAAGTGATGAATTCTATCAAAGGAAATAGGAGGAGGGGGGACCAGAATAATAAAGAGACTTCACCATGTCCCAAAGGCTGTTTGTGCATGTCATCTGTTTCTCAGAGAAGGCCTGAAAGAGGGGACTCTCACTATCATCATTTCATAGATGCGGAACTGACACTCACATGGCCAGTAAAGGAGCAGGGCAGAACTTGAACACAGATCTCCAATTTTAAGTTTATTGTAACCCTCTCTAAAGGAACATCAGTTGTGATGGTTTCACTGAGCACTTATGACTGATTAGCTTTATGATAATAGGCAAACTATTCTTCTGCCTTAAATATGTTCACCTGAATAGTTTGGGGAAATGGTTAGAAGCCTTAATCATGGTCACTGTCTTTCAGGTTGTTTCCTATGTCAACATACTAAGTTTCTGAGTGATATGTATGTCCCAGAAGAGACTTCAGGCAAATACACCCACATTAATACCAATTAGGACTTGACTCCAAACTGATACTGGGTTTCCTACACGCCAGACCTCAATCAGGCTATGTCATCAACTCTGGGTGAATCAGACTTAGCAGAAAAGCAGATCAAAGGTAACAGGCTTGATGATCACACTCAGAATCACACGGACATGCGTTGGTCATCTTGCAGGATATTTAAAAAATAAAATTAACTGAAACATAACACATACAGTAAAATACACACACCTTAAAATGTACAGTTTGATGACTTTTTACACATGTATACACCCATTTAACCACTACCATCAAGATATGGAACATTCATGGCATCCACAGGCCATTTCAGAGTATCTATAAAAATGAACTTCCCCACTTGAAACTGTCAATGGGCAGGAAGATAGCCTTTACAGACTTAATTGGGCAGGCATTTCAAGCAATCGTTTTAAGACTTAGGGAATTCTTAAACATTTAGAGGGAGGCCCCAAGGTTAGTATAAGGGTGGGGTAAGCCTGTAGCTGAAACTGCTGGTGTGGGCTGTTGCCCTGTGACATGCCACCAATCTGTGGCACTCCCAGCTGGTTCCCCTCTGAGGAGCCGCTCACCCCTCCGCTGGTTCCCCTCCGAGGAGCCGCTCACCCCTCCGCTGGTTCCCGTCTGAGGAGCCGCTCACCCCTCCGCTGGTTCCCCTCTGAGGACCCCCTCACCCCTCCGCTGGTTCCCCTCCGAGGAGCCGCTCACCCCTCCGCTGGTTCCCGTCCGAGGAGCCGCTCACCCCAGCTGGTTCCCCTCTGAGGACCCCCTCACCCCTCCGCTGGTTCCCCTCTGAGGAGCCCCTCACCCCTCCGCTGGTTCCCGTCTGAGGAGCCGCTCACCCCTCCGCTGGTTCCCATCCGAGGAGTCGCTCACCCCAGCTGGTTCCCGTCTGAGGACCCCCTCACCCCTCCGCTGGTTCCCCTCCGAGGAGCCGCTCACCCCTCCGCTGGTTCCCATCCGAGGAGTCGCTCACCCCAGCTGGTTCCCGTCTGAGGACCCCCTCACCCCTCCGCTGGTTCCCCTCCCGCTCACCCCTCCGCTGGTTCCCGTCCGAGGAGCCGCTCACCCCAGCTGGTTCCCGTCTGAGGAGCCCCTCACCCCTCCGCTGGTTCCCCTCTGAGGAGCCGCTCACCCCTCCGCTGGTTCCCGTCTGAGGAGCCGCTCACCCCAGCTGGTTCCCCTCTGAGGAGCCGCTCACCCCTCCGCTGGTTCCCGTCTGAGGACCCCCTCACCCCTCCGCTGGTTCCCATCCGAGGAGCCGCTCACCCCAGCTGGTTCCCGTCTGAGGACCCCCTCACCCCTCCGCTGGTTCCCCTCTGAGGAGCCACTCACCCCTCCGCTGGTTCCCGTCCGAGGAGCCGCTCACCCCAGCTGGTTCCCGTCTGAGGAGCCCCTCACCCCTCCGCTGGTTCCCCTCCGAGGAGCCGCTCACCCCTCCGCTGGTTCCCGTCCGAGGAGCCGCTCACCTCTCCGCTGGTTCCCCTCCGAGGAGCCGCTCACCCCTCCGCTGGTTCCCCTCCGAGGAGCCGCTCACCTCTCCGCTGGTTCCCGTCTGAGGACCCCCTCACCCCTCCGCTGGTTCCCATCCGAGGAGCCGCTCACCCCAGCTGGTTCCCGTCTGAGGACCCCCTCACCCCTCCGCTGGTTCCCCTCTGAGGAGCCACTCACCCCTCCGCTGGTTCCCGTCCGAGGAGCCGCTCACCCCAGCTGGTTCCCGTCTGAGGAGCCCCTCACCCCTCCGCTGGTTCCCCTCCGAGGAGCCGCTCACCCCTCCGCTGGTTCCCGTCTGAGGAGCCCCTCACCCCTCCGCTGGTTCCCCTCTGAGGAGCCGCTCACCCCTCCGCTGGTTCCCGTCTGAGGACCCCCTCACCCCTCCGCTGGTTCCCATCCGAGGAGCCGCTCACCCCAGCTGGTTCCCGTCTGAGGACCCCCTCACCCCTCCGCTGGTTCCCGTCTGAGGAGCCACTCACCCCAGCTGGTTCCCCTGCGAGGAGCCGCTCACCCTTTCCACGTGATCTGAGTCAGGCTAATGCGACCCCCAGCAGCTCCAGGGCTGGGTGGAAGTGGGCCTAAGCCAATGAGCACGCTGCATTCCCCTGCTCACAGCGATTGGCTGAGGGATGGGCATGTGACCCACTGGCAGCCAATGCAATGCCGCCTGACTGCCGAGACTGAGACTCAGGCTGGCCCCTGCTTCAGCGGGCGTGAGGCGCCGAAGAGGTGTGAAAAGTCCGCGTGCTCCATTTACGAAACAACGAGCAGAGGACATGTGAGAAGGAGCCAGCATCGGTGAGAACAGAGCCAACAGGGAAGTGAAGCTGATCCGCTGACACGGCAGGGTCCCTTATCCACCATTCCTGAAATAAGATCTAGCTCGATTTTGAAGTTATCCGACTCCTGGGATCTCTTTCGGAAACCAGGTTGAATTGGGTCTTCTGTCCCATGCAGTCAAAATGACCTAATAAGTATCTGAAAGGGCTAAATTATGCTCTATGAGGGAATTTTTCTTCTCTTAAAAAGAAGTGGGCACATAAGGGAGGAATAGAGAGAGGCTGTCAAATTGTTGCAGATAAGGATGAAAGACTGGTTTTTTGACGACAAATATGATTAATATTGTAATTATTAATTTTGTGTTCTGGTTGCACAACTTTCACCTTTCCAAAACTTTAGTAAATTTGGCCATGTACAAGAATACCTCCTGTGGGGGCACCTGGGCTCAGTGGTTGAGCCTCTGCCTTTGGCTCAGGTCGTGATCCCCGGGTCCTGGGATCAAGTCCTACATTGGGCTCCCTGCAGGGAGCCTGTTTCTCTCTCTGATTAGTCTCTGCCTCTCTCTGTGTGTGTCTCTTATGAATAAATAATTTTTTAAAAAATACCTCCTGTGAATGGTGTCTGTGCATGTGTCTTTGTAAAGGGCAGGGTGGAGGGAAGACAGAGTTCTATGTTATATTGACATGGTACAGAACAAAGAAAACAATAGGTTACAAAAAGACCATCTCTAAACTCAACATATTTAGCAGAATAGGAGCTTGGGGTCAAAGCTGACCAGAAGAGTGTAAGCCATCCAGAAATTCATAGGATCACTGAAGAGTGCCTTACACTTTCCACAAATCATGGGATGGAGTATTGAGGCTATCTCCTGTAGGGCATAAGGGGGTGGAGTGACCCCAGCTAACTATGGTCACATTATTTCTAAGTCTACTTGTTTGACAACATTACTTGCTAGTAAGAATTCTCTCAATCAGTCCTAAATTTAGATCCATTAAAGGAAACAAAAAGACCAACAAAAATCTATATGCAGAGCTGAAAAGAAAAACAGCAATAGCAAGACACTTTCCAAAAATGTCCTGAAATAAGAAACTTGACAATTGACAAACAATTCCCTTTTGCCACTTTGCAAGAGGTCCATTTCCCCACCCTCAAATATATCCAAGGGAAAACAAAGTGTATGTACTTGCCAGTGTTGAATGTAGCTGCCTGTGCATAATGGTCTACCCAAGTGAGTTTAACTCACTTGCAGTCCTCTGAAGTCACTAGTTAGACCCAAATAAAATATTTAGCACTTGTGAGTAATAATACTCACCACCCCACCCCACCGTGGAGTTTCTTCTGTCCGGTTGACATTTGTTATACCCTAACTGCACCAGACGTTCCATGCATATAGACTATAAAGTAGGCATAGTTTACATCCTCAGAAATCTCGTGCAGAAAAAGTATACCATATATATGTATGATCAAGACATTCTCCATGGGCTAGTTCCATTTTCAAGAAAGCAATCGTATTTAAAAGCTAAGGAAAAGGGGAAGCCAGAGACTGTAGCTTGGGTTCCCCAGGAAACAGACTCTGAAATGAAAATCAGCATGCAAATAGTTTCTTAGGAAGTGTCCTTAGGATGAAAACCTATGGATGGGTAGGGAAGGAGAGGGAAGAAAGCAGAATGGGGAGGGGCAAAGTAGTGGTGTAACCAAGGCCTAAGGTGACTCCATGAGGAGTGCTGAAGCTGGAATGGCCTTTCTGGGTTGCTCTTAATTGGGAGGGGGAAGCCGGGACCAATAATTGGAAGCTGGCTGCCCCAGGAAGGGCTGTGACACTGGGTAGAGCAGCTGGAGGACTGTCAGCTGACACCATCCCCAGAAACAGCTGGCGGAATAAATTCGCAGTCCTGGTGAAGGTTGCTGAGTGGCATGGCACACAGCATTCACACCCCCACAAATTATTTAAGGTTTTAGAATTCAACCTAACCTAGTGATGCTTTAGACATATTAAACCCCCGAGTCCTTCGGGAGTTTGGAGCGACTTCTCCAGACAGATTGTCCTTGAGCAGGACCCCTCTCCAAACTTAGCCCCTTATTAGCCCAGCTGATAAGAAAATTTTCCCAGATTGGGAAATACGTTAGTCAGAGGACTGCCACCATCACCTGACTTGGGATAATAATGAAATTATTGACATTAGAGCAAAGTGGTTCTAAATTGGTTCTGGAGTCAGACAGAATGCCGGTCCTTTCACTGGAGTGGTCTAAGTGCTTTGTAAATAAATTCACTTAGACCTTTGTATGTATGGAGGGCACCAGATGGTTGACAATGTCTGTCATGGGAAGGCAGCTGAGACGCTGCTCAATTCCTACTACTTGCAACTTAAACCTCTGCTGTCCAGAAAGAGAGCAAGTAATCAGGCTTGTGGAGGTGCCTCGAGTTCAGAGCTATTAGCCACCATTTCCGACTTCACAACATTATCTTCAAGCACATCATTAGTGCTTGGGAAGGGACACAGGACAATCAAATGAGGTCTTTCTTTGTTCTCAACAACAACAAAAATAAATAAATAAAACTAGGAGATAAAATTGTCCCATCAAGAATGTTCCCCAAGAATCCCAAAGGTCAATTTCTACTGTACTAAATATTGTCCTGTAACATGGAAGAAAAAGAAATGCAAATTCTTTTTTTCATTCTTCTGATAGGTCTATGTGCACACACTCAAGAAATATGGGAATAACGCTGCATCTACTTATTTCACAGATGTGGCTGGAACATGCCCTATTTCGGGATAATGGGAATGAGCTCAATGCATTATTGTTCAATTAATTAATTAATTAATATAATGGTCCCAACTACATTATAAAGACCAGCACCTTGCAGATGATTGGCTTGGTGTAGCAGAAGCAAGTGAAAATAATACAAGAGGCAGTTTGGCCAGGCCCTGTGCTAATTTGATTCATAATCACCTAAAAAAATAAGACATATCAGATGCTCTTAATTAGAAATTTTCTCTTCATTAGAGAAATATGCCTTGACATGTTTTTATCTAAGAACCACTATGGAGTTTGTGCAGAGTTTGGGGACAGCTCTGTGCAAAGTTAATCATAGCCTGCTCTGTTGATTATAGTATTCATTCTGTTTGCTTGTCACATGAGTAGAGGGAGCTTCAACTGCCTGACATAAAAGGACTGGACGTGCCAGAGAATTATGTATTGTGTTATTTGTTAAACTTTAGAAATGAGACCGATGCTTAATGCTGAAGACCTCTAATCAGCATTGGATTGTTCAGACTCAAAGCTGTGTTTATAATAACAGCAGATAGTAGGATGGAGGTATCTTCCATTTGCAAGTTAAATGGAAACATTGTAATTGAAAGAAAGCCCACTAAAATTTCTACAGATAGTGTTAGAAATCAGTCACTTGGTGAGTTTATTGGGGGAAAAATGGGAGAATATTTGTGAAAATCATTCAGCTGTTAGAACTTGCCCTGTGCCCGAGGAAATACTGGGATACCAATGAAGAATAACTCACCCTAATACATTATAGTCTTCATACTAATTGCTAAGTAGCACCTAGGAAAAACAAAGCAGTATAGCTACTACACTAATATTTATAATAAGCCAAGGTAACGTAAGAAAACGCTCCCCTTCTCCTGCAATGCTTGATCAAAATCTGAATAGAGTGCTCAGGAAGTTCTGCATTTTATTAGAGTACTAAAACAAAGTGTTGGTTTTATAATGGTATGTGAAAACTTTAAGGATATCTTGCTTTGTTTTGCCTTGTTCATAAATTTTTTAGCCATTATTCTTTTTTGTTGTTGTTAGCCATTATTCTTAATGGGGAGGAGGCTTTATTAATTTTTTAATTGTTCATATTTTTCAGTAGATTATTTTTTCGTAGACTTTACTTTTTAAAGCATTTTTTAGGCTCCTAGCAAAATGGGGCAGAAAGTACAGAACTTTCCCATGTAGCTTTAGTCCCCACATGTGCACAACCTCCCTCCACCCCTCGCTACCATCTCCCACCAGACTGGTACATTTGCAACAGTTGATGAACCTCCACTGACGCATCATTATCACCTAAAGTTCACCATCTACATTAGGGTTCACGGTTGGTGTTGTGCACAACACCAGGTTGGACACATGTATAATGATACGTACCCACCGTTATGGCATCATGCAGAACAGTGTCATTGCCCCAGAAATCCTCTGAGCTTTGCCTTTAGATAATTCTCTTCAAGCGTTAATTAAATAACAGACGAGCTCTGAAGACAGTTCTTAAAAATCAGCAGCCTGCAAAGAAGTCCATCTGGCTCACAAGGGTTGGATTTCTGCCTATGTTTACCACTGATGCACATTGTCTTCTGAGCTAGTGGCATCTCTGACTGTAGCTCACCATCTAGAAACCAAGGCTATCTTATCCACCTGAAACAAGCACATCCCCAGCTCACCTGAGGCAGTGGACGGGGCAGATTTCAATGAGGACTGTTAAGGGGAACAAGGTTCTCATTAGTCCTATTCAAATATTCAGGCAAGAACCCCTTTCTGCTCTGCTTTGGTCTGTGGCTTAATTCTTCAATTCCATCTTTACTTCCCTTTCAGTTCCACCTCATTGGTTTAAATGAAACAGAAAGCAAATTAGGAAAAGCCCAAAATACTTTGACGAATTTAGGTCATTGAAAAGGCCTAAGGATTTTTTTTCTTCTCATTAGTGGATGGAACCCATTGTTTATTCAGTTGGCCAATCCACAAGGATACACGGGCAAACCCAGGGATCCCAACCCTGGAAGCCCCCAGAGGGGTACAGAGCACTGATGAAGACGTAGCCTTTGATTTTGGGAAGTCTCCAGTCCTTCTCTCCTCCCCACCCCCTTCCCTTCCTTCCCCTGCTTGTATGATACACATTTATTCAGGACTAGACCTATATATATATTTACTGCCTCGGGCCCCACTGTACAGCATCTTACTAAGATCATTTTATGGTCTTGCGTAGTAATGATTTAGAAATATTTTTAAATGTTTTTAAGAAATTGAATTTTCTGGGGTGCCTGGGTGACTCAGTTGGTTAAGTGGTTGCCTAAGCTCAGGTCATGATCCCAGGGTCCTGGGATCCACACATTGGGCTTCCTGTTCAGAGGGGAGTCTGCCTCTCTCTCTCTCTCTCCACCTCTGCCATGACCCCTGGCTTGTGTGAGTGTTCTCTCTCTCTCTCTTTCTCAAATGAGTGAATAAAATATTTCTTAAAAAATCATATTTCCCTTTGTCAGCACATATTTCTGGGTTCGATGTTACCTCACAGTCAATTATACTCAAGTCATAAATGAAGAACCATCTTTCTTTGGATAATGGGGGCAGTAGGAGGTGTGCAGTTCTTGTTAATCACTTAGGGATTCGTATGTGAGTAAAATACATCACTGGCGATGGTGTAGGGGAAGGTAGGCGGCGTCACGTGGAGTGTGAACTGGGGCGTGACAGAGACCTGCATTTGGATCTGAGCTCCATTATTGAGTTGCTGTGTGATCTCGGGCATGCTATTTACCTTCCCTGACCTTGGTTTCCTATTCTGTAAAGTGAATGAGACTCCCTGCCTTAAACACAGGTATAAGAGTTAAACGTGAGTCACCCAGGAGTTGCCCTGGGCAACTAGAGCAGCCTAGAGGCATGAAATGCATCTTTAGGAATAGGGTACAAGTTTGCTAGGGCCGCCATAAGAAAATACCACAGATGAGGTGGCTTAAACAGGACAAATGTATTTTCTTACAGTTCTGGGTGCTGACAGAGACTTCTCTCCTTGCCTTGCAGATGGCTGTCCCCTTGCCTGTGTATATGGCTGCCCTGCCCCTTGTGCATCTGTGCCTCTGGCATCTCTTCCTCCCCTTATAAGGCCACCACTCATATTGGATCAAGGCCCACCCTACCAGCCTCATTCTCACTTCATCACCTCTTTAAAGGCTTCATCTACAAATTCTGAGATATTGGGAGTTGGACCTTGACATGAATTTGGAAGGATACAATTCCGTCCCTAAGAAGGAAGCCTTTGGCTTTCACAGCCTTGCATTCATTTGCATGAAGCACAACCACAGCTCAGCATGAATCCCAGAAGGTGTCTTACAGGTGCTCAGGGTTTTCAAGGGCTTCTACTCTTGCTTTGCCTGGGAAGCCACTTTGGGGTCCCTCCACACCACTGCATCTGCTGGAGCCCTCAGGGAAAACACAGATGTCTGCACCCAGGGTGCCCTGACCACCAAGGAGGGTGACCAGGCCCGTGCAGTGGGGAGAACGCTGCTCAACCCGTTCCATGTCACAGCCCGTTGCTGGGCCTCCAGCCAGGCTGCTTATACTTCTGTGTCTCAGATCCCTCATGGAAACAGCTGCTTCATCATCTGTCTGCCGCCTCTTGCCCTAGAGGGCTCCAAGAGTATAGAACCAAATGCCATGCTCTGTTCCCTACCCTCCTTTCTCTACATGGCAACAGGACATGCCACCCTCCCACTCCAGATTCTTTGACTTGGGGCAAACTTGCTACTAGGTCATGCACCTGCTCAGACAAATTGGAACCCTCCTTCCAGTTTAGGGCAGGACTCCTTTACATAAAAAACCCTTGTGCTTTCCCTGTTTCTTCAACTGAGGCTCTGATGGGCACAATGCCATTGGATTCTGATATGCCTCCCTCTGCCACTTGGCATCTTGTAGTGGTTAAAAAGGTAGGCTCCACACTCGGTTTGCTGGGGCTCTAATTTTATTCCATGACCTTGGGCCAGACCTTTCTCTTCCTTTAAGCTTCAGCTTACCCATCTATAAAATAGGCATAAGGAGGGTGGCTTAGTGGTTGAGCATCTGCCTTTGGTTCAGGTCATGATCTCGGGGTCTGGGGATCGAGTCCCACATCAGGCTCCCTGCAGGGAGCCTGCTTCTCTCTCTACCTGTGTCTCTGTGCCTCTCTCTCTAAGTCTCTCATGAATAAATAAATAAAATCTTTTTTAAAAAAGTCATAAGGATTGTTCCTACTTTGTAGAATTATAATAAGAGTTAATGGTAATACACACAAAGAATGTATCCCCTGGCCTAGGAATCATGATTATTATCATTACCATCTAACACTCTGAAGGGTAACTTCCAGGCAGAATTACCTGAGATTAGTGATTAGCTCAATGATTAGCTCACTGAATTCGCAAAGAACCCCAGGACGGAGGTGCCAGCCTGACCTCAGTCTTACAGATGAGAAAATGGGTAAGTCAGTGGCCTAAATGGCAGGTTAACAAGCCGCGCTGTCAAGATTCAATCCAGTTCAGCGAGGCTCTGGACAGACTGCGCTCTAAGCCCTGTACTCAGTAAATGGTATTTATTATCACCAATTAGTAAATTAGATCATGATCATTACTCAACAGATTTGATAGAGATGCGAAGTGCATTTCGGTAGGTGGAGTGAGAAATTCAAGGCTTTATAAGAAGCAGTGCTTTCCTTTAAGGATTTATAACCTCATTGGGATCTATACTCTCATTGATCTAGGTAGGTGAAACCAGAACCGAAATAACGAGGTGCTGTGTGCAGGTAAAAGGTGGGAATGAGGGGCGCCTGGGTGGCTCAGTGGGTTAAGCATCTAATGCTTGATTTTGGCTCAGGTCATGATCTCAGGGTCATGAGATAGAGCCCCATGTCTGGCTCCAGGCTGAGGGCAGAGTCTGTTTGAGATTCTCTCTCACTCTCTCTCTGCCTCTCCTCCCACTCACATGTATATTCTCTCTGTCTCTCACTGACTCTCTCCCAAATAAATAATCTTTAATAAAATAAAATAAATAAATACATCTTTAAAAAAGAAAAACATGGGAATGAGACACACTGTGAGTCCATGGCCAACCAGCATGGTCAAGGAAAGCTTCATGGAGAAGGTAGGCAGGATGCCTGGAACAAAGGAGCTTTGTACCTGTTTGATGATGAATAAATTCGGCAGGCATTGAAAGATAAGTAGAACTAGCAGAAATTAGGAGGAGGAAGGAAAGGCATTTTGGAAGATTGTGGTGAACAAATAAACTGTTAAACTGGAGGAAACATCAATGCTGTTTAGATTCAAAATTTAGAGTGGCCCTAAATGACCCTAAATGCGTGTATCCCCAGATACATTCGAAGTGAAACCACCTCTGCCAAGCTCCCTAACCTCTTTAGCTTCAGGGCACCTTGGGGTAACGGAATGAAGCTTCTAGAAAATAGCAGCCAGTAGCCACAGAGCTGAGCCAACCCAGGACTCGCCAGCTGCCTGAGGACTGAAAGAAACGAGTATCTTGGTTCCAAGAGCTGTTCTAAACAGCTTTAAAAAATACTTGGGGAGAATAGAAATGTACCAGTGTGTCTTTATGTAATTATAACCCAAAAGTGTCTAAAAATGATAAGCTACATGTTACCAAAGCAAACAGAGAAATTGTGCAATTAATTTTACATAAACCCAGTGATGAAACTAGTCTGAGGGTTTAAAAATGAGACAAAAGGAAGCCGGCCACGATGAATGAAAACAAATGAAGACTTAGGGTTTCTTGAGTTTAAACATTAGACCAGCAAAAGTCAAACAATAATAATGACAATGAAAAGGATTTTCATTAAGTGATGTCTGACCACACAGAATGCTGGGAACTGGGTTTTATTTATGAAATGTTTTATTAGCACAGTCCACCCGAAACAGCAGGATAGGACATGCATGGCCGCACATTTTGGGTGGCAGCACATCAACTCCTGCCTCCAAGGCTATTTTAAAGAGAACATTCCATGCATTGTGTATGATTAGAAAATTAGAGTGGACATCAGGACACAGCGGTCTTACGTTTAGGACCAGGCAGGAGGGGGTCTCGTCCTGGGACGTGTAGGTTTGAGGGTTCTACGCTGGCCTTCCACAAACAACATCTGTCCTTATGAGGGAAAGAATTCATGGGCCAAAGGGATGTGGAATTCATCAGTTCCTTTCCCTACCTTGACCGAATGACTTCATTTCTGAGGGCTTCTGCAGACCTTGTCTGCAAGGTCAAGGAGAGCAGATTCGCCAGTGCCATGATAGCCTCCAGCCACAAAGTGACTAAGCACCTGCTGCCTTCAACAGAGCCCAAAGGGGCAATGTGGGCTGTCCATACATCTTGCATTAAAGCCCCTTTAGATTAAAGCCCCTAAAGATTGAGGACAAAGCTCGGGTAGGAGGGTTGAGCAAATCAGCGCCCAGCCTCCCTAGGCCACCATGTTCCTATGTGGTACTTTGGAGAATCTGATGATTCTAAATTCAAACCTGATCCTCTGGGTCATTATAATGGTATACATTAGGTCAACCTGTACCACTTACCAGGCTGTCCACGTGATTTATAACTTTTAAATATTTAAACATAAGGCATGTGGATCCCTTTGGTAGTCTTGCCCTGGGCCCCACAAATGTTTGTGGTGAGCCCAGGACATAGAAAAGAGTCTGACAGGAAGCAAAAAAAGGATAAGGATATAGAAATTCTGAATCCCAATCTCTTCTGAACCCTGGGCTAGGAAATCTGTGGCATAAATGAGGGTCTATGAGAACTGTGTCTATCACCAACCCCAAGTCTTTCTGTTCTCTTTCTTCTTTCTGTTCTTTCAGTTCCTTCCTCACAGTCTGATTTCTCCCTTACACAGATTGGAAGATCAGCCAATGACCACCATGGGCATTGCTTGGGTGGTCATCCACAGGTACACAGAGGTAAAACAAAGTCGCTCAGAATTACAAAAATGTGAACTATTTACCCAATAGCACAGCCCCTTATGGTGACAGATGCCCAGCTCTGCCTCACTTTCTAAACCAATTTAGTGTTTTCCTAGTTTGCTATTCTTAAGGCTGGCCATCCTTAGCCTTTTGAAGTAGAGTTTGCTCAATTTTTTATTATAATGGATTAGTGTTCTCCCTTGAGTTCAGAACATATCTATTCCGTTGGTTAGTATTAACTTTAAACAGAGATGAACCCAGAATCAGCATTAACAGTTCTTACAACTAGGGGTGCCTGGGTGGCTCAGTCAGTTGAGCATCCAACTCTTGGTTTTGGCTCAGGTCATGATCTCAGGGTCGTGAGATCAAGCCCAGCATGGGGCTCCGCACTTAGCAGAGAGTCTGTTTGAGATTCTCTCTCTTCTTCCCTCTGCTCCTCCACCCACTAGAATGTTCTCTCTCTCAAATAAATGAATAAATCTTTTAAAAAGGTTCTTACACCTAAACATGGCTTTCTTTGTAGAGTATCTAGAAGCAATTTGCATTCCTACCTTTCTTACTTGATGAGTTTTGTAGCTTAGGCTAGAAATGAAGATGAGTCAGGAAATAGATTGGGTGTAGTTTGTAATGGTATCAGTTACTGGTTTTGCTAACCTCTAAACTCACAGATTCAGGAATTTACACAAACTTAAAGGGAAAATCATCTAGAATTTGCCTTCCTCTGCTTAATAGCTATAATACATCTCTTGACAGGCTGACTTTGGACATATTATAGACAAAACTAAAACAGCAAAGTCAGGTGATATTTTTCTTCTTTAAAGACAAGAGAAAGAGGTGGCCTTTAGGAAAGAAAGGGCTTGAGATCTGAATACAGAAAATGAGCTCAAATCCCAGCAGGGCCTCTCACCAGTTGTGCAACATTGTGTGGGTTACTTACAGTGGAAATAACATCTATGGGTGAGACCACCTATTGTCTCAAAAGAGATTATGTACGATAAAATATTTTGTGAACTAAAAAGCACTGTAATAATAAGTTATTACTAAAGACTCATTACAAGGCCATTTGCTCTCAAGTATCTGTAAGAAGAAGATAGAGAAGAACTTTCAGGAAGATAGAGAAAAATAAATGAAAAAATGGTAAAGATGCACACTAAACCAGAAACCGCATATTTAATAATCACCCATCAGACTCTGTCTGCAGTGGGTACAGAATATATAGTATTGACAATACTATTGCCATTGACAATGGGCAAAATCGAATTCTTAATGAACTGTACCTCAAGAGTGAGATGGAATTTAAAAAGTAAATATTTTAATTTAAGGACCCAGAGATTTGCTCATCAGTTCTCAGCAAATATGTTAACATAGAAAATGCACGCTTCTCTGAAGTATTTCTATATCCCATTAAACGAACAAACAAAAAAACCCTGGTAATTATATGCCTCACACAAAAACGGAAGGGCCAACAGGACAGAAATTATTGTCTATTTTATTCACTGAAATATCCTCCCTGTATAAACCCGGTGCCTGGTGCAGAGCAAATGTTTAACATCTACTTGCGGAACAAAATGAATTAATATGCATATCTAGATTACTGCTGGAATTTGGGGGGCTAGTTTCCACAGAGAACTTAGATTTAGAAGAGTCACAAATGAGGTCCAGGTTTTCTGTTCCAAGGAGAAGAAGTTTTTTGTTAGTATAAGACTCTGTGCCTTAATGACAAAGATTTCTTACATATGAAGTTTGAATGACTCCCTCCAAGGAAGGAAAGGCTCTGCAACTCACAAAAGACTTTGCCCTTTGAGTAGATGGTCTCCCACCAGTGGGAAGAATGCTGTAAGACAAAGCGTTTCCTGCTTTCAAAATAACTTACATGTCTGCAGCTTAATAATTTTATTTTTTTTAAAGATTTTATTTACTTATTCATGATAGACACAGAGAGACAGATCGAGATTGGGGCGGGAACAGAGACACAGGCAGAGGGAGAAGCAGGCCCCATGCAGGGAGCCCGACATCGGGACTTGATCCTGGGTCTCCAGGGTCACGCCCTGGGCCAAAGGCAGGGGCCAAACCGCTGAGCCACCCAGGGATCCCAGCTTAATAATTTTAAAAGTCTCTTTCTTATTTAATATCTCAACAACACAGAGAGGTAGTCAGGTGATACTCTGTTCATTTTGTTAGAAGTTGGGTCCTTGAATCCTTCCCTACTGGCCTACTGACCACCACATGATGTGTGCCTGTAGTCATAATTAATAGATTGCTCATTCATCCCTTATCAACGGAAAGATGTGTAAATGAAAAAAAAAAGTCAAATTAAACAATTGTTTGGACTAAATCAAATCACTTTCAATTGAATATAAATATCCCAAAGATGCTCACTTTTGTCTCAGCTTTCTGGGCTGTTCCTCATCCTCACTGTACCGTGCAAGCTTGAACAGTCTTGTCACACACATTTCCTTAAAGCAAAGTGCCTATTTTCCTTCCGTTGGAAAAAAAAAAATGGTTTTTGACTTCTTGTTTATGATTTGAAATTAACCTCACTTTTAAATATTTCCTATGTCCTGCCTCCCAAGCGAATTCCAGAAGAGATAAAGGCACAAAAATTAAAGTCCATGAACCCAAAGTAAAAAGGATGTGGAATCTTACTTGTGAAGGAACATAACTTTAAAAGCACGCCCCCTGCTGGAGGAGTGGTGACATGGCATCTGGAAATGAATAAAATTAGAACCCTGTAGTCGTGTTGCCAGTCCAATCTGATACCCATAAGGCTTTATTATCATTTAAGGGCCCCTAAAATTATAGGTCTTTCTGCCTGTTCAGATTAACATCAGTCACATAGTCCAGAAAACGCAGAGTTCAAAAATAATATAACACATGAATGAGTTATCTGTAGATATAAAATTCCATCTTAGACCAAGGGATTTCTTTCACAAATTATTTAGGAGAGCGCTTTAGAAGCAAATAAAAATTTTACCTGTTGAAAAATTGTAAATACAAATTCAAAAGCAGAAAGCATATTAGTTGAAATATTGAAAAATGCCATCTTCTAACTCTGCCTTCTGTAGCTGGCAAACTCCTACTTGTCTCTCAAGACCCAGCGCACATGTCATCTTCTTTGAAAGCTTAATCATATCCCCTTAAAGAGGATTAGCTGTTTTCTTTTCTGTGCTCCTATAAATAAATTTTACATTTATCATACTATAGTATAGTGAAATCATTTATGTATCTTTCTCCCCAAAGCCACTCCAGAGACATTAAACAAAAATATATAATGCGTTCTCCTTACAACTGAATTTCACAAAGTATTTTAGAAAATTATGGATTGGAGTGCCTGGGTGGCTCAGCTGGTTGAGTGTGTCTGCCTTCGGCTTGGGTCATGGTCCCAGGGTCCTGGGATAGGGCCCTGACCCTGGCTCCCTGCTCAGTGGGGAGTCTGCTTCTCCTTCTCCCACTGCTCCTCTCCCTGCTCCTGCTCTCTTGCTTGTTCTTGCTCTTTCTCAAATTAAAAAAAAAATCTTTTTTAAAGAAAATTATGGGTTATAAGAACCAGAAAGTATCTGAGAGTTTATTAATTCAAATAAACACCTTCCCCAAGCTTTCCCTCCCACCTTCATTATATAGATGAAGAAACAGAGTCTATCAAATATAAGTCTACCAAAATAAGATAACTACATGCAGTCTCTCACCCAGGAATTAGCAAAGTAAGGCCATTATCCCCGCCTTTTGGTTCTGATCAGTGTTCTTTCCTCTTCAACATAACCACGTCCACCCTATATGATACAATAATACATTCTGCCAAACTCTTCAGGGGTACTTAATTTCACATCCTTGAATTCGTTAAAATTATATGCAAAATTTGTATGCATGTATTATAAGGTCTGCCTGTATAAGAGAGGCTTTCCCTCTGTAAATATTCATACATGCATAATTCAAGCATTCATTCAACAAATATTTATCAAAGACACTATATACAATCCTCAGCAAAATACATGCAAACTGAAACCAGCAAAATGTAAAAAGTATTATACATCATGACTAAGAGTGATTTTTTCCTAGGAATGCAAGATTGATTTAACATCTGAAATCAGTCTTGTAATATACCATATTGCTATAATCCAGGTCAGAAAATAACATGATCATCTTTTTGTATACATTGACAAACTGATCCCAAAATTCACATGGACATTCAAGGGACCCAGAATAGTCACACAGTCTTGCAATAAAAGGACAAAGTTGGAGCACTCAGACTTTGTGGTTTCAAAACCTACTACCAAACTACAGTAATGAATGCCCTATGGACCTAGCATAAGGGTTGACAAAAAGAATCAATGGAATAGGATTGAGAATGCAGAAATGAGCCATCACATTTATGGTCAATTGATTTTTGACAAGTATTCCAAGACCATTCATTGGAAAAAGGATAATCTCTTTAACAAATGGTACGGGGTCAATTGGATAACCACACGCAAAAGAATGAATTTGAATCCTCTGCTTTACACTGTATACAAAAATTAACTCCAAATGGATCAAAGACTGTAATAAAAATGCTAAAACTATAAAACTTTAGGAAAAAAAAATAGAAGTAAATCTTTGTGACCTTGGATTAGGCAATGGTTTCTTAGCTACGACACCACACAAAGCAATAAAAGAAAAATAAATAAATTGTAGTTTGTATAAATTAAAAATTTTTTTGTGTTTCAAAGGACATCAACAAAAAAGTGAAAAGACAATCCATAGAATGAGAGAAAATATTTGCAAATCATGAGAAGCTTGTATCTAGAATATATCATAAAGGATTTGTATTTAGAATATATAAATACAATTAAACAATAAGAACATAAATAATAAGTTTTATTTTTTTAAAGATTTTGTTTATTTATTTATGAGAGACACAGAGAGAGAGGGAAAGACACAGGCAGAGGCAAAGGGAGAAGCAGACTTCTTTTAGGGAGCCTGATGCGAGACTCAATCCCGGGTCTCCAGGATCACGCCCTGGGCTGAAGGCAAACGCTTAACCACTGAGCCCACCCAGGTGTCCCAAATAACCAGTTTTAAAATGGACAAGGGATCTGAAAAGGAATTTCTCAAAAAAAAAAAAAAAAGGTATGCAAATGGCCAATAAGAACATAAAAAGGTACTCAACATCATTCGTTATTAAGGAAATACATATCAAAACCACAATGAGGGGCACCTGGTTGACTCTGTAGAGCATGTGAATCTTGATCTCCAGGTTTTGAGTTTGAGCTCTATATTGGATATAGAGATTACTTATAAAAAAAGACACACAATGAGACACCACCTCACACCTCTGGAGTGGCTATGATAATAATACAATAGCAAGCAGGGGTGAGGACAAGGAGAATAGAGATTCTCATACATTGTTTGTGGAAAGGTAAAATGGTACAGCTACTTTGAAAAATAGTCTGAAGGTCAGGCAGGGGTTGAAAGAATTTTGTTCACGACTCCTACAGTAAGGGGCTTAAACTCACACCTGCCCTGAGGTCTGCACTAATAGGTTGTGAGCTCTTTGAAGTGGGGTCTATGCTTTGGTAGCCCCCAGTGCCAGGCACAGTGCCTGAATGCTGAGAAACCCGTTAGAACGAGACTTGGCTAAAGCAAATCTGAGTCTCAGAAGGGGCAGAGCTACCCCGTTCTTCATCCCCAGCTCTCCCAAGATGTTATGTGTACCCTGGGTTGATCAAAACTTCTTCAACTCTCAGGGAGTTTGGGGGCGCTCCTTAAAACGCAGTCCTAGTTCAAGTAAGACCTTTCCTGTTCACTACTCTTCTACTTCTCCTTGCTCATACAACTTCGAAGAGACTACTTAACTATCCCTATTCCCATGGGAGGACCATGAACTTTCCCACAGCTGAAGTTCAGGCGTACCTACGTAGCAGGAGTTAAAATTCAAATTCCGATAGATGTCAAGTTGTAATAGCCGTGAATGTCCAGTGCGAGGCGCCAAATCACCGTGCACAGAATTTAAAGGCCGTTATTGAGAACTTGCTACAGGATCCTCACAATCTCACACCACTTTGAGAATAGAAAGGGTATGTAAAAGGCCCCAAGGTAGTGGGGAAGGGATTAGGTGAAGAGGCTGTCTCCGAAGAAAGCTGGACTAGGAGCCCCATCTCCTTATGAGTCTAGAGTGGGAATGGATTCTTCAGTGGAAAAACTAAGAAGGTCTCTGAGATACTTCTCTGGGGAGTTGAGGGGCACTCAACTCCTGCCTGGGTCATTCAGTGAGTGAGAGAAAAGTTGCTCAACTGCTTTGATGGCCATGCTGTGAGAAGTCTGAAGCACAGGTTGGGAATGGCAAAAATTTTCAGTTTCTTAGGCAGGTGGAGAAATGAGTGCCTCCTGTGGGCCCGAGGTGGGCCTCACAGCACTCGGAGCTGGCAAAGGGTCATCTTGGGTCTCTCTGATCAGACTTCCAGGTTAGGATGAGGGTCTACAGCATCAGGAAGTTGGGGCAGATCCTGGGAGCTGCAGAACTCATGGGTCAAATATGACATAAAGCTGCACTGCATCTGCCCAGGCTCAAGGAACTCGGGAGAGGGGACCCAGCAGAGACCTGCAAACAGCCAACAAACCATCCCCACGAAGAACAAGTCACGTGTAGCAATGCCAGGTCTAGGGAGCAGTGACCCAGGTTTCAACGGTCCAAATTCAAGTTAGACCTTTCCTTTTCCTTTCTTTTCATTTTTTGACCTTCTTTGTCTTCCACCCAACCCTGAAAGGACCTGAAACTGGCTAGCAAGTTGGTGTGGCGGATTGGGGGAGAAAGGAGAGAAAATTATTTTGCACTGACCTTCAGTATTACTTCTGACCTTTCTCACACTGAGATCCACAGATCCCCTTGCTAGGAGGCTCTGAGTTGGGTTCTGCTGACAGAGGTAAGGGGCTGGAAGGAGGAAGGGAGCCATTTTTCTGCTCTGGCAGCTCTTTCTGGCACTGGGTAACTGCAGGCTACAGCATTAACTGTGAGCTCAAGCACAGTGGTGGTGGCTTCAGCAGCTCCCCGGAGCACAACCGCCTGTATTTCTGCCTAGCGGGTCAGGTGAGGTGCCACCAGCAAGAGTGCTCACATGCCTCTGGGACTGAGCTGTGCATTTGGCTCTGGGCTCCAGCACACAGCTCCCTCACCCTTTCCCTCTTGCACTTCTCCAGTTCTTCCCCTTTAAAAACCAGTTAAATCCCTCTCTGCATGATGAGTCTAGAACAGTGTCTCTATTTCTGACCAGCCACCAACGGATACACTCTCTTTTCCACAGTTTGGCCCAAAGCAGGTCCAGCCCACATGTGGGGAGAAGACTCAAAGTTGAATCAAGTTCAATGCTTGAGGGGCACCTGGGTAGCTCAGTGGTTGAGCATCTGCCTTCAGCTCAGGTTGTGATCCCGGGGTCCTGGGATTGAGTCCTACATCAGGTTCCCTACTGGAAGCCTGATCCTCCCTCTGCCTGTCTCTGGCTCTCTCTTTATGCCTCTTATGAATAAATAAATAAAATTTAAAAATAATTCAATGCTTGAATTTATACTTGGGACTAGGTATTCTAATTTCTGAATCAAGAATAAATTTGGCTTCTAAAGTAACATAACGTCTCAGTGTTACTTAAGAGGGAGCCACGAAGGGGAGCTTGTGTAGCTGTCAGTTAAGCTGCTACCTTCCACTTTGGTCATGATCCCAGGGTCCTGGGATCAAGCCCTACATCAGGCTCCTAGCTCAGTGGGGAACCTGCTTCTCCCTCTCCTTCTGCTTCTCCCCTCACCGTGCTCTCTCTCTCTCCCTCTCAAATGAATAAATTAAAATCTTAAAAAAAAAAAAAAAGAGTAAGCCATGACATCATGGGCCTGCCAGGGGCTGGGGAAGATCCCACCCATGGAATAATTTTACATAGGGTGTAGGAGACTAAAATAAAGCTGTGTTCTGATTGTGTCACAAGCCAGGCTTGTTCAACATGTTTATATATGCAGACACGTGTTGAGGGAGGCTGTCTTAATGACCAAAGTGAATCAGCAGAGTCTAAGGGTGTATGCCTAGCAACCCTCAAGATTTCCCCAACAGTCCCCCCACTTTGTATTCATGCTCTGGAGTAGTCCCCTCCCACATCAAATAGGGCTGACTTGTGTGACCAATAGGATATTGAAGAAATGCCAGAGCATGGATTTCTGAAACTAGGTTGTAAGAAATATTGTGGCTTTTGCTTTGCTCCCTCTTCAATCTCTGGCTCTGAGGAAAATCAGCTGTCTTACCAGGAAGACATTCAAGTGGTCTCATGGAGGTGTCCACATGGTGAGGAAGTCAGGTGTCCCGCCAAAAGCCATGAGAGTGAGCATCTCGAAAGCAGATCCTCCAGCCCCAGTCAAGACAATGACAGCCCTAGCAGACATTCTGAAGCTACCCTGAACTCACATCACTCAGTTAAGCTGCTCCTGGATTCCCAAGCCACAGAAAGTATGTGAGATAACACGTTTGTTACTGTTTCGGGCCACTAAACTTTGAGCTAATTTGTCACACAGTAGTAGCTAACAGATACAGGCTATGAAAGGGCAGTAGCTCTGGGTACAACCAGCAGAGGGGCACATGCTCTTCCTGCCACATGGTGACCTGATCCACATCCAGACAAACTGGCAAAGTGCCCTTACCTGGGGCAGCCTCTGGATCAGCCAGCCGAAGCAGTGATGTTGAGTGAGGACCCTGATGAGCTCAAGATAAAATAGAAAAGTAGAGCAAGTTTGTCTCCAAAACTATCTTTAGAGTCTTCCTACTGCTTTATAATTCCTCTATGACCCCCATCCTGACATCTCCCTGCCACCCTGTTGCTACTCCTCTTTCTTTGTCTAGTTTTATAAACCACTTCAAATCAGCATATACTGAGAGTCAGCTCTGGGCAAAGCCTCAGAAATGAACAAACCACTATCCCTCTCCTAACAGAGACTTCTATTCATAGACTATTTTGTGTTAGAAACATTTTCTTTCTTCTTTCTTTCTTTCTTTTCTTTCTCTTTCTTTCTTTCTTTCTTTCTTTCTTTCTTCTTTCTTTCTTTTCTTTCTTTCTTTCTTTTTTTCTTTTTCTTTTTTTTTTTTTTTTTTGCCTCTAACCTCAACAGTGGATGTTAAATTGCAGAGTCTGATTCAGCAGATCTGAGATGAGGCTGGAGGGTCTGCATTTCCAAGAAGCTCCCCGCTGTGAGGTCACTGCACTGGTCCTGGGACCGAGATCTGAGCATAAGGCTCTGAGAGACCACATGTGTAGAGATGGAAGGTAGTGCAGAGTCACCAGCAAACGCGTGAACTCTCAGGGAAGCACTCACTACCTATAAATTGAACTACATGTACAGCTTTGGTTCCTTATGAAACACACGGGTTGGTCTGGTCTTATGTGTTTCCTGTGTAGGAAATCTTCACTGAGAAATAAGCAGGGCACCACAGGAGCAAAAGTGTTCTATTTGTTCAGTTCATAAGTCAAGTCATCTAGGTTAGAAAGGATTTTGAAAGTCCTCTCCAATAACCCAACCTGTGGCTAAACCTGCTCCATGTCATCCCTACCAGATTATGGTCTGAGCTATGTTTGGATACTTCCAGTGATGGCAAACTCACTCCCAAGACAGTCTACGTCACCTTTCAGACAGCTCTAATTGTAGAAAATCCTGTAAAATGAACCAAAATATTTTCTCTCCAAGTTTCCAAGCAGTGTCTGAATTATACTTGTAAGATCATTTAAAACAAGTCTTCATACATGTAGAGACGGCTCCCTGATCTGGGTCAAATTCCCCTTGCTCCATGTTAAGCATTTTCAATTTTTTCACTTGGTGCTTTAGGGCCATGCTGCATGGTTTTAGTTGATTCTTGGATGATTCCGCTGAACAATCTCCAGCGTGTTTCCATTTAGAATCAGTGACAGAGTCTAGGCAAAAAAACAAAAGAAGAGATTCCAGGAAAGGGGAGAAAAGCAAGAGTTGAGGGCAGTTTTCTAGCCATGAGTGACATGCTGTCGAACCCAGAGAACTAAGGTGACATTGTTTGAGTGCCCTTACCAGAAACAGGACCACAGCACAGAACAAAACAAGCACAACAATCAGCTAGAGTCTGCACCCTGACTCTCATGAAAGGGATTTAGCCTGGGATCGCTTTGCCTGGAACACTCAGGTCCAGATTGCTTCTACTCCTACGTCACTGTTTTTCAAAGCAATGCCTCCAAAACACCTGGATTAGAATGCCCTCAGGTGCCTGTTTCAATATGCTGATCCATGGGCCCCATCTTGGTCCTATGAAATCATCGTTTTTGTGGTAGGGACCCTGGAAGCTGCATTTTAAACAAATTGCCCAGGTGATTCGGATGAACATGTAGCTTGAAACCTACTGTCCTAGGCTCTCTTCTGGTGGTTCTTTTGTTGCACCAATTGACTAAAAGTAACAAAGGGCAGGTCTCCAAAGAAAAATGTCGAACACCGAAGTCCTTCTAGGGGAGAGAGATTGGGAGAGACTGTGACAAAAGTCAAAACTTCAACTCTCGGGGCGCCTGGGTGGCTCAGTTGGTTAGCGTCTGCCTTTGGCTTAGGTCATGATCCCAAGGTCATGGGATTGAGTCCCCATGTGGAGCTCCCTGCTTAGCAAGGAGTCTGCTTCTCCCTCTCCTCCTGACTCATGCTCTGTCTCTCTCACTATCTCTGTCTCTCTCGGTCTCTCTCTCCCAAATAATTTTTTTTAAATCTTTTTTTAAAAAAACTTCAACTCCGTTTCTTCTTACAGCCCAAGATCTCCCTGCCCTAACCCAGTCCCAGCGCGCAGGTCGGTGGTGGTGTAAAGGGCTGGAGTAAGGGCAGGGAGAGCAGAGGTCATTGAAAATAAAGTGGAAAGAGGGCGAGAGCTGCAGAGCTTCATAGCTAACCCATTCCGCACTCACTTACTCTACAGCCTTCTAGCACAGCAGTTCTCAAAGCGTGGTCCAGGGACCCCGAGGGGGTCTACGAAATCAAAACTATTTTCACAATAGTTCAAAAATTTGCCCTTTTTTACTCTCATTCTTGCATGGGCATGTAGAGAATTTCAGAGGCCACATGACCTGCTGGAATCACAATGGATTGCCTGTCGATGCAGCTATGAAAATCCAACTATCTTTCATTAAGCCAGGCATTAAAGAGATAGGCAATTTGTAGGTAAAACAATGCCACTTTTCTAAATTTTATCTTTAAAAATATAGCTGTTTTTCATAAAATTGTGTATATTAATATACAATGGGTTTATTAACGCTATTGAAGTCAATTAATACATACACTATTTCTGTTTTGATACCTAAGATACTAAATAGTATAGACATAATCCACGTAAACAGAAACTCTTCAGGGTCCTCAATAATTTTGAAGAATGATGAGGTTCTAAGGTTACAACACTTGAGAATCAATGCTCTCAACCTTTGCTGTGCACTGGAATCAACCTAGGAAGCTCAAAACAAACATTGATGCCTGGGTTCCATGTCCAGAGATCCTTATGCAATTAGTCTGGTGTGGGTCCAAGGTATTGGGAATTGTAAAAGCTCTCAGGCAATTCTAATGAGCAGCCAATGTCGAGCACTGCGGCTCTAGGCTTCAGGCTTTTATTCGGTGTCAAAACAAGCATGGCCATGGCCAACTAACAGGAAAGCAAATGTAATCCTCAAAGGCAATTGGAGGAGAAAAGCAAACAGTAGAGTTATCGAGTTTTCCCCCAAAAAAAACACATTAGGAAAAGGGGGATATTGTGTGTCCCTACCAATCAGAGATTTTCTTCTGGCCAGAATTGTTGGATTTATTCATACATTGCTATGTCACTGGATGGGACACAGGAGAATACATTAAAATGAGACCCAGGTGAGGATTACAGCAGCGTTTGGGGATATAAAATAATAAAATCTATCCACAGAACTCTTCCCAAAGAATAGGAATCAAGCCAAATCACAACAAATCAACCCAAAACATCAGGATGCTATTCTGATTGCAAAAAAAAAAAAAAAGCCAGACAACAGCTGGGGGGTATGGGTGTGGGGAGGAGGATTTAGCCCATAAGTAAACATGTTCCACAGCCTGATGGACACAGGTGAACTTTCACAAGCTGATAAGAAGAAAGGAGCTCAAAATAATAGTAATAAACAGTATATATTGAGAATTTATTATTCCAGGCAGAACATTAAGAATTTCATATACATTATCTGGTTTAATATTCTCGATGACTCTATGAGATAGTCCCATAATTATTCCCATTGATAAAGAAACTCTGGCTATATGGAAGTCAGCTCCCAGATGACCCCCAATAATCCTCTTTTCCTAGAATTTCCCTCCTCATGTAACTTTCCCACATTGAATCAGGACTGGTCTGTGCATCAACAGCAAATAAGAGGAAGAAATTGCATGTGACTTTCAAGGCGACATTGTGAAATGTAGTGCACATTCCATTTTGGCTTTTGGATCACTTGCTTGGAGGAAGCCAGCTGCCATGCTGTGTGGACACGCAAGCCCTGTAGAGGGACTGCGTGAAAGGGGCTGACGCCGGATGTCAAGAACCAGCACTAACGCCATTTGGGAATAAGTCGCCTTAGATAGAGAAGATTGAGCCTTTGGATGACAATGCTTCTAGGTGGCATCTCCTGGCAACCTTATGAAAGATTCCCAAGCCAGAGCTGCCAAGCCAAACTCTTCCTAGATTCTCGATCCACAGAAACTGTATACTTTTCAGTGTTCCCAGCAGGAATGAGCTCGTGGCCACAACCTTGATAAACACCCTTATACTGGTTTTTCTTCCTTCTCTGTCTCTCACTCACACTCCTGGTTCCCTCACTCCAGCCTCCAGGAACCACCTTCCAATTAACTACCTGCATCCAAGTTCTTTTTTTTAGGCTGTGTTTTTAGGGAGAACCCGAACTAATACAAACATCATGATAAGTGAGCTTTTTTTCACAGATTCAAATGTCGTTCTGATAAAGACATATTAAGAAAGGAGTTTAAATGTAAAGAACCAGTTCATGCACCCCCTCCAAAAGTTGTTCATTTGTTTTTGTTTTTTTTTCCTGGTTACCAAGAAAATGGATTCAGGAATACCTCAAAGTATGGAGCTTCACCCCAATTGATGTGCAGGACTCAAAGGGCTTTGAGTTTTTCATTAGTGTCAGTAATTTTCAACCATGAGCCCTCTCCCACCTGCAGAGCTGACCTTGACATCTTGTTGGTGACAAAATTTCCCACAAGATTTCAAGGGCAGCTACCCTGCCAACCAGGATCTTGGCCAGCATGGTCTCACTGGCCTGCTTGGAGCAAATTTTGACCAGGAATCAGAAATAATCAAACTTTTAATGAAAACTCTCTAAACTCTAGCACATGTTTTGGCTCTTGGGCCACTATAAAATATTCCTGTGATTCAGCCAAGACACGAATATTCTCCTAATATCTTTAGTATCCTAGGCTTAGTCTATATAAAATATTCCTGAACATTAAGACTTCTGGTGGAAGGTGTCAGAAAATCATATAAACATCCCTATGTCCGTCCACCCTACTTATAGGCCTGATCACATTGAGTAGGTGAGTCAAATACTTGTCTCCAAAGATTGTATTCACTAAGTTGACTTGAAATCAATTGCTTGGAGTGAAGCATGTAGTTTCCCACAAAAACAGTTATTCCTAAGGTAACCAACCCATGGGGGTTGGTGAAGACTTTTTCAGTTCTAGCACCGATAGCTCAACATCCCAGGAACACCCTCAGTTCTGGCAAACCAAGATAGCAGGTCACTCTACTTATTTCGGATGGTTATGTTTCTGATTCCTTCACAGAAGCCTGTCTAACCCTTGGTTTGGCTGATCATGAATAAGTTCTGAATAATGGACAAGGCAAGATGCTGTGGCGTGTTGGAGAATTTCAGGGCTGATATAGGAAAAGACAGGATCAGGAGATAGCTTTATGGTACAGAGTGCTTCTTGGGCAATGCTGGGATAGAGTTGTTTGGAAAAGGCTAACCCTCTCTGCAAGAGATCTTCCATACAAGTCGGGGAGGGGCCACCACCCAAAAGGGGATGAGGGCCAGGAAACTCTCAGAGGAGAGGGGAATTTGAGAGGGTGTTGTGTGTCTAGGCAATGTCACTCAGCAGCAAGGTGGGGAGTCTCTGATTCAGAGCTCTGAAGGGCAGCAGCAGTTTGAGGCCTTTTATAGCCATGGGGTTCATCTAATGCATGGCTAGCTGTTGCTGAGTGCAGTTCCATGAGGTATGTATATCTGGCAGGCTTTAGGTGCTAAAAATATGTTTATTTGGGCTGTAGTTAAAGCAATTGGATGTGTAAGAATTCAATGTTGTTGTCAGCAGGCTTTGGATGCAATATGCAGAGCTCATCTTTGCATACAGGCTTCTAGCCATGGGTATCAGAACACTTATCACTCCTGCCATCGCCTAGACAGTGAGAACAAAAATTCTCCTCTGCAGATAGCTTTCTGCCTCCCCCTCTTCCCATCCTTGTAGCTTCCTTCTTCAAACACCAGCAATGAGTGGCTCTCATGACCTAGAGAGAAAGATCCAACAGGAAGGGTGGGGGAGGGTGGCAGTGAGGCCAGGGCAGTAGAGTTACTAGTGGATCAGGATTGCTGAGACAAAATAATGGGACAGGTGTGGACAGGATGTAGGGAACACAAATGTTGTTCTGGGGCATGAGAGGAACTATAATGGGACTTACAACTCAGTATCTCCCTACACTGTAGGGATGAGCATTGTAAACAGTTGTGTCTTTATCCAGACTGTCCCCTAATCCGTTCTTTTTTTATTTTTTTTAAGATTTTACTTACTTATTCATGAGAGACACACAGACAGAGAGGCAGAGACACAGGCAGAGGGAGAAGCAGGCTCCATGCAGGGGCTCGATATGGGACTCGAACCCTGGACCACTGGATCACGCCCTGAGCTGAAGGCAGATGCTCAACCACTGAGCCACCCAGCGATCCCATCCATCCCTTTTCTAATTTGCAGGAATACCCCACTCTATGAGGTGTCAGTGGGATGTGGTACCCCATCCCTCGCTGAAGAAGGTTGGGATGAAGTCTTCCCGTTTCATGCCCCTTACAAATCCAGGGGCACAGTATGCAGGCTGGCCCATCAGATGGCCAGGAACCAAAGCAGAAGTACAGTTAGAATCGTTTACCGTGGCGGTGTTCTCCGATGGCACTGGAGTTAGGCACTGGCAGTGTCCCCTGAAAGTGGTGTCAGCAGAGCCCTGAGCACACTGTTCCTGTAGCCTGATTTTCACTGTAGTTCCAGTCTATCAGCCTCACGTTGTTTCATGCCTGATTTCTAAGGCTGATTCTCCAGCCTCCATGGTGAGTTTGTAAAAATCTACTCTTAAATTAGTTGGGATCGTTTCTGTTGTTTACAACAAAGAAACCTGATCAAGACAAATGCCATGGTCTCTTTTTTGTTCCAGAAGTTGTGAATTTCTATGTCTCCAGGCTAGTCCAGATCTGTCCTCAGAATCTTAAAACATAGATCACATACATTTTTTCCCCCTGAAAGACAACTCTTCTCCAAGATTATTGGTCCTCAAAATGTAATGAACAATTTCCATTACAGTAAGTAAATAAGATATGTATCGAACTCTTCTCTTGATGGACAGGAAAAAGATCATGAATTAGCAAATGTGAAAACATTTTTATTGACCTGAAGGTATAGTAGTTTTAGAAAAGCAAAATAGTTGACATTGTTTTCAATTATTATCACAGCAAGATGCCTGCAAAATTCGTATAACTGGAGTGTTGGCACTCTGGATATGTACAAATCTGGTCATACACTTTAAAGTTTGCTGATGCAAATCAATTTAATGTGCTTTATTCACTTTCTTGATTGGGCATTGGGTTATACCCCATTTGAATAAAACATCAGATGGGCTCTAATTTACATTTTTGCCCATAACATACTTTCCAATTCTGCCTCCTTCACATCATTATTTAGTATTGAGATTGTGTCAGTGATTTCTTAGACAGGATATTAATCACATTCATTATCAGCTGAATGATTTGATCCAAAGGGCAATAATAAATCACACTTAACCTAGATAACTGAATATCAAACTCATTTAACCTGTCTACCTAGGTGGGCCAAAAGAACGTTGGTCCCAATACCCTAAATGTTTCTCCTTTCCAGGGAACAAACACAGTATCAGAAGCACTGTGCAGGGTGGCTCTCCAATCTCTCTACTGTTCAATATGGAGGATTATGCATGTATCCAATCTGGTAGGAGGATATGGATGACTTGTTCTCCAGGCAAAAGTTTACATATGATCATCAAACCAAAAATCTACAGAAATGTGTATCAGTGACAAAGGGAGAGAGGCTTTGAAATTTTGAGCCAGTTTGAAGCCCAAGTCATAAGATTTCACTGCTGTCAACGAGGAGTTCAAACAAGAGACAAGTAAAATTCAATGACCAATCTGTCTTCCGTTCAATCCTCCTTCCTCGAAGAAAATGTTAAAGATATATATTTTTAATAATAAATATGATAATTTATGTATATTATGTATTTAGATAACATAATTGAAACACTTTTTAATATATTATATATTTATAATAATAAGTAATAAGCTAAATATATATTGTTTAAATATATATTTATATTATATATATATATTTATGCCATGGTGGTAAGGAAGGAAAGCACGTGAGTAGTAGGAAGCCAGGCTGAGGTATAGGTCTGTGCCGTCCCTCCTGGCCACATCAGCTGCCTGAGACAAGAGTTGGAGAAAATTCAGGATTCCCAAATGTGAGGAAAGCTGTGTCCCACGGGTCTCTAGCAATCATCCAAGCAGTGGAAAGTAGTGGCTCTCCCCAAGCTTGTGAAGAGTCCACCTGGAACCCTTCCTCTTGACATGTCTTTCCAGCGCCCTCTACTGATGAAGCTTAACATTGTGCCCCACAAAGAACAGTTGAAGGACCGGTTACTTTTTCATAAATAAGGCAACAAAGCTTGAATTTAAAGTTAAGAGACAATAAATTGATAACTGCTGGGACCCCTGGGTGGCTCATTCTGTTGAGCGTCCGACTCTTGATTTTGACTCAGTTCATGATCTCAGGGTCATGGGCTGGGGATTGAGCCTCTGCCATGTCTGGCTCCTCACTCAGTGTTGTCCCTCTCTCTCTGCTCCTCTCCCCAGCTCATGCTCATGCCCATATGCACATGCGTTCTCACTTTCTCTCTCTTTCAAATAAATAAGTAAAAATCCTTTTAAAAAATTGATAACTACCGTAACACTGTACATACTGCTCTGACCATTTAAGTATAACCATTGGACTGGGGGGGGGGGGGGAATAAAAGTAGAGTGGCCTAAAATAACCACTGTATTATTTTCTCTCATGGGTCTGTGGATTAATGGGGCCAGCTGGCCAGTTCTCATATTCCACATGATGACATCTGAGGCTGTGGTCATCTGGAGGCTCAACAGGGCTGGAATAGCCGAGGCGGTTTGCTTACATATATTACTTCATGCAGAGATGACTGGAAGGCTGGACTCAGTTGGGATGCTGGAAAAGCTGAGTTCCTCTCCCCATGTGATCTTAGGACTTCTTCATCTCTATGTGCCTTCTCTATGTGATCATGCCACCTGGTCTCTTTAATAGGTCATTTTAGCCAGACTTCTTAAATTGTGCTCTGAAAATGGAAAGTGCTTTGGGACATAGCCTTGAGCTCCCCTTCACTCCCAGGGCTTAAGCAAGGTTGAATATTCATTGCCAGAGATATTAAAGAAGCCATTCAAGCATCAGCCAGCTGGCCAGACTGGATGACCTTTAAAGTACCTTCCAAACCTGAGATTCAAGATTTCTAAGACTTGACTCCTAACATCCTTCACAGGACTATGACAGCATCATCTTCCCAATTCCCCTGCTAATGATGTCATTTCACTGTCTAATCCTGGCAGAGGGGATGATGCTTGCTAATGGGTAATTGGTTTGCATAAGCTAGAGTAAGCTGTACTTGAATCATGCATGAATCTGTAGAAATTGAAAATAATTGACCAAACTATAAGCAGTGCAGTTGAATTTCATATTTGGTGAATATATAAAACAATTTGTATTACTTTCTTACTTCTTAAGCCAAATTTAATATACCCATGGAAATTCATCATTCTGTAGTATTTCCACATGCACGATTCCTTTTCAGTGGACACATCTTTGCTTTTTATCTTCTAGGAACTGAGATGACTTGAGCAAGCCACTTGAAATTTCATAATTTTGTCTATCTTTCCTTGTGAAATTTTCTTCACTAAGGACAGTAAATAAATGACATTTTTTTTGTGTTGAGAACATACCTTTCTTTACGTCTGGTCTATTAAAGAGTCTGAGTTCAACCTAAGAATTATTTATTAATTTCTTTGCATAGAAAAAGAATATATCCAGCTTACTGCTAGAAAAAAAATACTCTTCCAAATTTTACTGTATAGTTTCAGTATTTTATGTAAATTGTGAATTTGTGTTCTACTGGATGTCAATGTAAAATCAGTTTGGCCTTTTTCTCCCAAAGCAACTTGACCATTTTGATGGGAGACGTTGTTCTGTTCAAGCTTTGGTCACTAGGTGGTGCACTTGTTAAACATTTTTTCCACCTCCCCGGCCTGCTTGCAATCTCACCCTGTACTCTCAAAATGTCTGTTTTAGATCTTGTACCCAAGGGCCAGGTTCATTCACTATGAAATAATTATATTTATCTTAGCATGTAAATCACATTGAACTACATTTTCTTTCAATCTGATACATCATCTCCTCATTCATTTATGTGGTCATAAAATGAAATGAGCTGCTTAAAACGAGCTCTCTGTCAGTGGAGGTATGCAAGCAAAGGCAGGAGAGCCATTTGGTGGAGACAAGTTGGAAACAAGATATTGCATTATCTCTAAATACTTCCAGGTGTGTTTTCTTTCTTTTTTTTTTTTTTTTCCAGGTGTGTTTTCTAGAAACAAGGGCATCCTCTTGGATAACCAGAGTACAATGACCAAACACTGTTGTCTAACGCAGCAATCTGCAAACCATGACCTGAGGGTCAGATCATTTCCACCACATTGTGGAGCCTGTTGTAGCTACGGATGTTTTTAAATAATTGAGAACCAGTTAACAAGTGAAAATTCCATGAAATTCATGTTTTAGTGTCCACTGAGTATGGGCTGCTTTTGCGCTGCAAAGACAGAGTTGAGTGATTATGACAGAGACTTCCGAAGTGCTCTCACTGCTGGTCCACAGAGCCCCAAACATAAACCCCCTGGGCCTTCACAAAGACAGTCTGCAGACCCCTGATCTAATCTGCAAATGTTATTCAAATCTTGCCAATTATCCCTCCAACGTCCTTTACCAGGCCTCGAATCCAATCCTGTTATTTCATTTCCATGGGCCTCAGTCTCCTTTGTGAAGTTAAGATGATGATGATCCCTTCCCGTTAGGTTCTTGTGAAGATTATGTGGATGCCATAAATGTCTTGGAACAAGGTTTGGCATAAAATAAGTACTCACTAAGTATTAACTACTCTTATCACATCAATCTTAGTTAATTTTTCATCTTTTAAAGAGAAGTAGGAGAAGAAGTCAGGAAATTCTCCTTTTCATAGAATGAGGGGTGCATCTGGTTGGGGTGTTCTCCCTCTGGGGCCAAGGACTGCAGAGTTCTGCATAACTCCCAGGTCCTCCCCTCTTAGAAGCTGAGAGACATTCGGCTACTCTGGTGTGTAGCTGAGAAGCCCGCAGGAGGTGGCAGCTATTTAATGCAGAGAATTATTTCATAAGTATTAAGTGCAAACCTAAAGAATTTAATCAGGGAGTCAGACCAACTGATGGTGTGTGGCAGCAGGGGCTTGTTTCACCTCGCCAAGGAAGGCTAACTCTAATTTGTGTTGTGAAAAGGGCAGAAGATACCCCCACACCTCCCTTCCACCTCTGCCTCAAGAAATGGAAGCAGGAGAACGAGGTTCTTGTCTCACAAAGTCAAAGAATGAATCTCTCGGACCCTGGAGAGTGAGCAAGGCAGTGGAGGGAGTTTTATTAAGCAAGGATACAGCGAACACTCTCAGGGGTGAGAAAGGGGCCCTCCCAGTTGCCAATGAGGGTTTATCATTAGCACTTTTTTATTTAGAATTGGCTGGGAAACCTGTGGCCTTACAATTCCTATGAATTGTTATTCCTATATATTGTTATATATTGTTATATGTTATTTTGTTGAATAAGGATTCACAACAACATCTTTTAATGGTTAACCTCTCCTTTGAGGCCTAGTCAATTTTTTTTTCCTGTGGTCACAATGTAATTATTAGAAAAACACTTTAACCCTAGCAGTTGGGTCAGGGTGGCCTGGTTCTTTCTAATTTTTTCCTTTGTCTTCGCATCTGCATACCTGACACGCCCCCCTCCCCCCCCCCTCAGATCCTAGACAGAGGCCTCCTGCCTCTCCCTGCCTAGACCTTAACCCTTGTCCCGCTCAAATCCAGCTGCCTGTTTGCCAGGGGAATAGCTGCCCGAGAAGGAATAACAACCTTCCATTTTAATAGCAGGTAAGTCTTTATTTTTAAAAAAGATTTTATTTATTTATTCGTGAGAGACACAGAGGCGGAGACATGGGCAGAAGGAGAAGCAGGCTCCCTATGGGGAGCCCGGTGCAGGACTCAATCCCAGGACCCCGGGATCATGACCTGAGCCGAAGGCAGATGTTCGATCCCTGAGCCAGCCAGGTGCCCCCAGGTAGATCTTTAAATAAGAGTTATATGATTACAAAAAGAAAAAAAGAAGGCTATAGAGGATTTAATACAATAAATCTTATGGGATCCTCAACAAGGAAGCACACATAGAGCTATCAGGAGTCTTTTTTTTTTTTAAGATTTTATTTATTTACTTGAGACAGAGAGAGAGCATGAGCAAGGGAGCAGCAAGCAGAGGCAGAGGAAGAAGCAGGCTCCCCACTGAGCAGGGAGCCCTACATGGGGCTCAATCCTAGGATCCCAGGATCATGACCGGAGCCCAAGGCAGATGCTTAATGGACTGAACCCCTTGAGAGTCTTAATTGAGGGAACAAAACCATAAAAGGTCCAACACAGCTTCTCTCCTTCTCTGGGAACACGGGTTCTTCTCTGTTTCTCAGCACAGGCCTGGCCTGTGGTCCTACTTCTCTCTGCAGGTTGCATCTGCTTACTCAGCTGGCCTTCCCATGGCTCCTAAGAGCCACACCCAAATGGAAACAGACACTTGACCTCTGAATACAAGTGTCCTTAAGGATCCTGCAGTAAACAGTAAAAGCAGTGGGTTTATTTGGCGCTTGAATCCTAATTCGAGGAAAACATCATTGGATTGGCCTAGGTTGTCAAGTACAAATACCTGGTCAATCATCTGTGATGGTGGAGTTGGGGTGTCCTAGTACAGCATCCTCTTTAGAGAAAATGACTGTTCCCTTTTAGAATGGACAGTTCAACAATGGCTACCTACTGGCAATTTTTTCCCATAAATGCAACCTTTCTTCACTGCATAAAACTCAAGATGTTTAGACAGCAAAGAATATCATAAACAGAATGATTAGGGCTAAGAAACATTACAAAAGTAACACATATTTGCAAAATGTCAACTCCTCTAAAATAACGTGAATTTAGGATCAAACCAATAAAAATATCCCTAAATTTAGCTGGGAACGTGGTTGAGAATTTTTTTGACATTGTTTTTAAAACTTATTGCTATAGGGGATCCCTGGGTGGCTCAGCAGTTCAGCACCTGCCTTTGGCCCACGGCGTGATCCTGGAGACCTGGGATCGAGTCCCGCATCGGGCTCCCGGCATGGAGCCTGCTTCTCCCTCTGTCTGTGACTCTGCCTCTCTCTCTCTTTCTCTATGTCTATCATGAATAAATAAATAAATAAATCTTTTATTAAAAAAACTTATTGCTATAAAAATTAAGTAACTTTTTAGGTTTCTGATAAAAACTCACAGCATAGAGAGATTATCTTTATTGTTTTTAAACATCTTCATCCCAGTCATGTCAAACCTCTCTCAATTGTGGGTTAGTATGGTTGACTTTTTGTTTTAGTCAAAATAAAGTAATTCTACTGTTTTAGAGGAGACAGAATTGAAGTGGAAATAATGTATTCATAAGAATGATATTAAAACCATCTAGAAAAATCTATATTTGGTTTTGGCGGTGGTGGTGGTGTTGGATTTTTTTGAGCGAAAGAAAGGGGGGGAGAAAGAGAGAATGCAAGCTGAGGGGGGCAGGGGTAGAGCAAGAGGGAGAATCCCAAGCAGGCCCTATGCGTTGGCCGACCCCATGACCCCAAGATCATGACCCAAGATGAAATCACGAGTCAGACACCAACCAACTGAGCCACCCAGGTACTCCTAAAACCATCTATATTTGAAAGCCACTGCCCTTGGCAGTAAGAACAAATGTAACGTCAATCAAACAACAGCAGTCAAACCAAAAAAGAGATGAAGCAAAATTATTCCTGAGGATAGAAATCACAGGCACGTGACTGTAGATGTTTGAGGTCACCTGCTACACACCTGAATGAAACCTGCAGGTGACACAGATCCCTGGCGCTCCCTGCTTAGCTCTCTTCCTTTCTCGGGGGCCTGATGATCCAGGAGATTGTCTGACCCTGGGGCCTGTGGACTGGCCGATGTGGAGCAGCTGGGAGCCAGGAGGGAAAGAGCTGGACTCCAAACTCGGCTTCGGCCGGGTCTTGTCTTTTGTGACCATTTTCTTTGCTCAGCTCATTGAGCTTTCCTCAGTCGACAGAGCTGCCCCCCAACCGTCTTGTGCTCCTTTTCCTCGGGATGGACAGTCCATCTTTGACGGCCAGTCATGGTTCTTTCCGATCCTTTCTCCAAGGCGCCTGCCCTATCTGCCAGTAGGGGGCGCACTTCCGGAGGCGGCCATCCATGTTCTCGCACAACGTGCAAAGTTTCTCCTCTCCCGTTGGCTACTCCCTCATCCTTCGGTGTTCTGCCAAGATGCGTTCCACTCTTGAGGTAGTTCAGGCTGTATTTCAAGTTTTGGCGGAAGCTCTTGAATCTCACTTCTGAGCTGTGAATGTTTACCCTGTAAACATGCTGGAGCAGGCTGCTGACTGATCTCTCTGCTCTCTATTCCGTTGGCTTTCTTCAGGTAATTCTTCAATATGTCCTAGTTTTTCTCTTTCAAGCCTTTTGACCAAACAGCATCCATGAGTTTCTTCACATCAACTTCAGATTCGCAGACCAGGTGACCTCCACTTTCTGTCTACTGCCGGGTCGTGTAGAGTTTTCTGGAAAGAACAGGCACACTTGCCTAATCTTGAGTGCTGTTTTGGGTATTCGACAGTTTCTCATCATTTACCCCTTGCTTCCTCCTCAAGCATCTGTTTCTGTCTCTTAAGTTCCTGCAGTGCCCCTTCTCAGAGCTTCCCTACTCCGGAAAGCAGTTCCGGGCTGCCCTGAAAATGACTGTTTTCAGCCAGAGCATCCATAATTCTCCTCAGAAGTTGTTCTACATTCTTCTGAGATGCTTGTGAGAGATATTGTTGGCATCGGTCACTAGGGAGTGACAGGATGTTGATGCATTTTCAAGTGGTGTTAATGTCTGTCCTTGAAGTCAAACGATGGGCACTGCATGAAATGGAAGCTGAGGGGACATGCTGTTCTGTTCTTTTTGGACAAGGTCCGCCCTATCCTCAAATGAAGATGCTAACCTGTTGGGATATTTACTGCCAAACTCAGCGTGTGTGATTCAGAGGACTAGCCTCCTCCGCAGATGACTCTAGGGCTCCAGCAGCCTCTCATGGACTTGTCAGGATTCTTCAAACAGAGCAGAGAATCATTTACTGGCTCTTTTCTCTCCTAAAGTGCCTTGGTTCTTTCCTAGAATGACAATCAGGGCAGCTCATACCAGGATCTCCCAGAGAGACCCAAGGACACGGGCCTGGCTCAAGCATTCCTGCACAGCCACCAGGCACTGAGCAGTGCCCTAGACTGGCTGGGGAGATGTCACGTGGCCTTTGTCAGGCCCTGCATGACTCCCAAGGAACTGCTGCTCTGTCTCTGGTTGCCAGTATCTCGTAGGCCACAACTGACCACAAGCAGCAGCCAGCCCGCCTCCCCGCTCCCCCGCCCCACCCACCCAGGAGAGGCCATCAGTGGGCTGGAGATCAGGTCCTACTAAACTCTGTAAGTTGAGTCTGCTTACTGTAAAAACAGAACGTGGTATTCTTTGTCCACTGAGTTTGCACAAGTGGAAAACGCTGATTGCAGCCAGAGGAGACCAGCCATGAGCTCTGAGAACTCTTGAGCTGACCAAGCACTGCAGGAAGCCTGGGAGGTCAAAGCAGTGTCATGCCATTACCCATGCTCTGCCCACAAGAGGGTCAGGGCATGATGACAGGGCACGCTGTGGTAGAGATTCCTATACCCACACCCCTTGGGTGAGGCTCATTCTCCTGAGCTCAAGATTTCTTTAGCAGCAGGGAAGCCTGATCCTGCCTACAAAGGTCACAGGGATGTCCCTCCCCTGGAAGCTCCCAACCTGGGTTTTGTTTGGTTAGTCCAGGCGGGTAAGGGCAGAGCCCTGAAAGCCCTCAACAAAGGTATTAACCAACAGCCCTGGATTTCAGTATCAGAATGGCAGTGTTTTAACAATTCGTGAATTTTCAGTGGGACCAGGGTTCCACCTTCAATTGTGTATTTCTGGACCGAGGAGACTCTGCTCCACTGGTGACCTGGTGAGTCAGGCTACTTCTGTCTTGTACCTGGACCATCTCTTAGCTCATGGCTCCCAAGGTTGTCCCACAATTTTTCCCTACCCCATGAACTCAAAGAAGTGTGGTTGTCTCTGCAGAGGGAACAGATTCGTGTTTTGGCTAAACTCACCACCATTTACTTCTTCGAACAGCATCTGACTCTCCCAGTTATCCCACCTGGGATTCTACACCTCTACCCCTCGTACATTTATTGGAGGAAACTAGGGAACCATGAGTGGAGGCTGGTCTGGGGTCCTAGAGGGTGCCAGGTTCAGGCCACATGGGGTGTGGAGGCAGCCAAATTCCTGGTGAAGTGATAGTTTCTTATCACTCATTCCTTTTTTTAAGAAGAAGGTTTATAACCTGTTTCTAAAGAATTCAGCCACAGTGGGGCGGGGAGGGGGGGGATTAGAGGGATTTTAGTTTCAGCCACCAGAGGATACTGAGGTAGCCCACAGAATGGCAGAGCAGTGGAGCTGCAGCAGCCCTGGGGGTCTCCAGTTGCCTCTGGGAGCACAGGAGCTCCTCCGTCTCTAGTCCCAGAGTCAGGAAAAGGCCTCTGGATTTTGATAGGCAGGACTCACCCTCTCAGGTCTCTCCCTATGGCAGGAACGTGGCTCCGGCATCTCTGTGCACTGTGTGCTCATAACATATTTGCCTAATGAACTGGTAAAGGACCTTTGTTGCACATGAAGATCATACTACTGGACTCAATGGGTGACATGTCTTCTCTCTTCACTTTTCATGCCTCTGATCCCACCTGGTCCTTGTCTTCACAGCGATGGCCTTCCTTGCTACACCGGATTCCTGCCCTCACCAACATCCTGGTCCAGATCCACCAAATCACTGTCTCTAGAAGAAGGGCCTGAACCTTCCTTTTGAATCAACACCTTTCTGTGACCTTTATGGTCACTGGATTAGCCCACCTCAACCTTATCTTACTTCTTTTAGAGGTCAAGTTTTTTTTTTTTTTTAATTTTATTTATTTATTCATGAGAGCCACAGAGAGAGAGAGGCAGAGACACAGGCAGAGGGAGAAGCAGGTTCCCTGTGGGGAGCCCTATGCAGGACTCTATCCCAGGATCCCGGGATCACACCCTGAGCCAAAGACAGATGCTCAACCGCTGAGCCACCAGGTCCCCCTAAAGGTCAAGTTCTTTATGATGACTACTATTGGTCATGCTGGATGCTCCTTCTGGAATACCCTTTTGAGAATCTTCACATGAAAAATTAGTTCCTATTCTTTTTTTTTTTTTAATTTTTTTTTTATTTATTTATGATAGTCACAGAGAGAGAAAGAGAGGCAGAGACACAGGCAGAGAGAAGCAGGCTCCATGCACCGGGAGCCCAACGTGGGAATCGATCCTGGGTCTCCAGGATCGCGCCCTAGGCCAAAGGCACGCGCCAAACTGCTGCGCCACCCAGGGATCCCAGTTCCTATTCTTCACAGCTTGGATATCACTTCCTCAGTGATACCTCCACCACAGACTATGCCCCTTGATTTCTCTGCTGACCATATACCCAATACACACTAGTTTGCCCCTCTAAGCACTCCACACATCCGTCATGATCTTAATATATTGGCTTCTGTACATATTCCTCTCACCAACTGTCCCAGATTGAGTTCTTCAAAGAGATAAACATTGTTTTGAACCCTCAAAACTGGGCCGTGTGCCTGGTATCTGGTGTGCATTTACTAAAATATCACTTGAGTGAATATGGTCTAAAACTTACCAACTTCATGATCAGCAAATTAAACATTACTTAAGAGGCTGTTATTTCTACTTCCTGCAGGGACGGAGTTCTACCTTTTTTTTTTTTTTTTTTTTTGTACAAGAAGCAAATTCATTCATCTTAAGTATTCAGTTTTATCCACACATGAAAGGCTATGTACATTTCAGGGCAATCTGACTGATTAAGTGCAATTTCTGTTAGGAGCAGTCCTGCCATGTTAAATGGTCCACAGTACTGCAAACAATATTTAATGAAGACTCTTTGCGCATTTATGTTGACTTCTTTCTCATTTTATCTGGGCAGTAATTTTACAAGGAACATGAAGATTTTGTACACGTTCTACATAGTAGGTTTTCTCCCCTATATGTTGAAATAAAGAACCTACTTGCAAAAGAGGGCAATTGTCCTGGACATTAAAAAAAAAAAAAATCTATCACTGAGCTTAACACAACAATCACAAATGCCCTAAATGCCACAGCTTCTCTTTTACACCATACACCTGAGTCATCGCCATTTGGTTTGACTGGGTGCAGAGCACGCCACTGCATGGTGCCAGGGCAGGTTTATGATGCTGAAGGGTTGGTGGTACTTATATAAATTAATCCAGAATATGTAATTGGCCAAGGCTGATTCATCTTCACAGTTCTGCCAGGAGCATACTGTTCATGAATTGAAAGAGGTGTGGGCACTGCCTTTCCTGAACCTCTTAAATTCTCCTTTGAAATAACAAAAGCCTCTTATTTCCTTACCTATCAATTTGGTTTAGGTGCTTCAATGGAGATTTTCAAAGTGCTTTCCAAGCATAAAGCCATCCCTGGATTTGTTCTCAAGCTCAGATGGCAAAGGAATCAACTCTTGCAGGAAAACAAAACAAAAGAAAACAAAACAAAACACAAAACCCCAGCAAAGCTGCTTAAAGTCTCTCAAATGCTCCAGGAAGCAAATTTATCAATTAAAAAACTACAACTCATCCTTGGACTATTCACGTATGTGTTGTGGCTTTGTTTGACAAGTAAAACAAAAGTCTGATTTGGAGGCCGTCCAAGATTAGGACGGGATTTAATTTCACAGTGAAGCTACAAGTTTCAGTTTTCAAGCGAATATGAGAACCTTTGTCATCAGACTGAATGATAATCTTTCTAGGGATTTTATTTCTTGTGTGTTAGATTTTTCTGCTATGACTTTGAACTCTCTTTCTACAGATGGGGAAAAAACATTTGTTTAATTCCCTATAGGGGTGGGAAGAGTCCAGGCAATTGAGGAGGGCTCAAGGAGCCTGCAAAATTCCATGTCAACTATTCATATTTTCTTTATCACCTCTTATGTTTAGGTAAAAATGTTTCATTTTGTTCTGAGTTACTACGGAAAAATTTCTCACTAAAGTTTTTCCCATGCTTTTTTTAGCAACCTAGCTCTCTTCCTACCCCAAAATATAGACTCAATCAATATAGAAGCATGGAAAACACAAAAAGTATGACAAATCTTTTTTTTTAAAGATTTATTTATTTATTTATTCATGAGAGACAGAGAGGGACAGAGAGAGGCAGAGACACAGGAGGAGGGAGAAGCAGGCTCCATGCCGGGAGCCCAACATGGGACTCGATCCCAGAACTCCAGGATCGCGTTCTGGGCCAAAGGCAGGCGCTAAACCGCTGAGCCACCCAGGGATCCCCAAGTATGACAAATCTAATGTAATTTTACAATGATGGTGTAGGCAGGCTTGATGGTAAAAGGGGATGAATTTGATTTGTGAAAAAAATTAATTATACTCTAAAATAATGTTTATCCCTTTAAAGAACAGAGAATATTTCCCTTAACCCATTTAATTAAAAAAAAAATTTTCCCTCTAGTCTCATTTTAAAATAGAATTAACACCCCAGAACCCAAAGCCTGCTCCAACTGGTGACAATACTTATGGATCCCGTTCCTTTAACTGAGTGGCCTCAGCATGGAGTCTTAAAACATCCTACTACAGGTCCTATTTTGCCACTGGCAAGAATTTTTGCATCTACACCTTATTTTATTTAAATGCCTAATTTAGTACCATGCAATAATTTGCACATGTCTGTTAATTAACTATTACAGAACTCTGTACCCACAGTTACAAATTAGGCACACATTATTACTAGATTAGGCACCTGAGAGTTCTCTTCTGGGTATTTTGATTAAGTTGTTCTTCAGGAAGGAAAAAAGATGCATAGTGGGTTGCTCAGAACATTTGAGGGTGAATTTATAGACCAAATCTTCTACTACTTTCTCATGCTTCATGTTATAAATAAAAAATGAACATAATAGTGCTGAAAAAAATCAGATTTAATCCTTCCAGAATATTTTTATGCACAGAGAGATCCTAAATCACTGGATTTAGATTCTAAAAAATAAACTGATAAAAATACAGCTTAAATTATTTTTATTTCTGTTCAGTCTGTATTCATTAAAAAAAAAAAAAAAAACCACAAAAAAAAACTACCAGATGGTGAGCACTCACTTTGTCCCACATGCTCTCCTAAGTGCTGGCTATGTATTATTCCATTTAGTCATCCTCATTACTCTAAGGCAGGTACTTAGGTCATGCCCAGATCACAGAATGCAGTCATGGAGACTTACAGTGCACAGCTCAAAAGACACTGGATACCCTGCTTCTTCACTGCAGGTGACAACCCACTGGGTTCAAGAAACCAATTTGGGAAATAACTACCCGCATAAAAAAACCTTAAATAGCACAGAACAGAAAGGAATAGAATAGAGCAAGAGACAGAAAATAGCCCAGGGCATCACAGATAGGGAAAGTATTATTTTATGAGACTTTTGTTTTAAATCCACATGTACATATATATGCATGTGTGAACTGATTCTTGATGTTTAAGTGCATTTATTACTCTGGATTGTGACTTTAGAAAATATGAAATTTAACTATGCTGAAATCAAAAGCAATAGCAATCCTATTCTAAAGGGCTGGCATTATAGCTTAATTTTAAGTCATGTATATTGTCTATCACAAAAGGGAAGATACATGTTGGCCCATAGCTAAATATTCTATTCTATTTTTAAAAATTCATGTTAAAAGGAGAAAAACATTGTATGATTAATCTCCCTTCTGTCAGAGTGATAGAACTCACAACAACAAAGATGTAAACACAAAATCTCATTTATTTTTGTCTGAAGCACAAAGGAGCTCACTCAGCACATGAACAATAAGCAAATCATACAAATATTGAGTAAAAATGTCCCCATGAATACACACATACATATTCTTAAGAGCAGCTATCAGGAGTTTAACATACAATGTAAGGTGGTTTTTGATACAGAATGCTTTCTGACAGGCTTTTGAATAGGAAATGAATAGGTAAGTCAATGCCACATGACATCTGTTCAAGTCACTTGCTCTGCATGGACTCTGAAATCCGTCTTGGAATTTGCACTGAGTTCCATTACTGGCCTGTTCAACTTTTGCATTTCAGTAAATTTGGATGAGAGATACAAACTAACCCCTCAGCTCTTAGATCTCTCTCACCCCTGGGGCTGTGGGAGGGAATGGGAGAGGCTGAGCAAGAAAACACAGGGGGTCCAATGTGAGGGCTTTCTGATAGCATCTGTTCATCAGTGCAATTCTTTCCACACTTATTCTTTAGAGACACTGAAAAGGGCTAGGGTCCAAAATCATACCTAAAGGGGCTAGATTGTTCTGAAATTGCAAATATCTCTTCTGAGCCTTTAAAAAAAAATCTCAGAAGCTCATAACAATCCATGTAATTTGAAAATTATTTCAAGACACTGCCATGATACATTTCTTAGCCTACCTTTTAAAAACTCAGAATGCTCCTTTTAGACATGTGAATGTGCCCAACAATATTATCAACTTAAAAAAATGGACAACAATGTAAAGATGTCCACTAGGCTACAGAAGCATCCAGTTCTGGATATCTTCCATGTATAGCACAAGGTAGAATCGATATAATGTGCCTTCCAGCTTGCCTTGAAAGCTTTCCATATGTCTAGTTCTGAGGTGAAAAAATTAAAAATAGGAAGAGTCTGGAAGGGAGTGAAGATTCAAAATACATTGCTGGATCTCACATCCATTATGTCACCTCTCTGACATCTCAGTTGTGGTTGCCAACAGGGATGTTCAAGGGCACAGTCCAAAATCAGCTAAGCATAACAGGAATGTTTCCAACCACTTTCCAGCCACTTCTCAGGGAAGTGAAAAAGAGATTCAGTCGGGTTCAATGCTCACAATAGTAGCTTAGAGAGACCTCCTCCTGGCTTGAAGGGAGCTAGTTCTAAAATATTCCCTTGGATTCCAGAACCTTTGACAATTAAATCTGAAAAGGAGCCGATGAAGGGAGCAGTCTCAACCTCAGGTTACAATGACCAGGACAACCTCTCAGGTCCTAATCCCATGTTTCATTCCCTTTTGGAAATTAAATTCACCTTAGCCGATTAGCCTGTTTTTGTGTTCTGTGGTAGAAAATATCTTTTAAATGTATGACTGTCAGCACTATTAAATCCATTTTTACCCACTAAAGAGTATTCCATTAAAAATACCATGAGAGCAGAGGAAAATAGTGCAAGGCGAGGTCAGGAGCCTGATAAGAAGTCTTAATTCTTTCTTTCCTGTCAGAGAGCAAAATATTCGGACATAAAGTGACAAATAGAGTTGGGCTTGAAATACCACCTTGCCACGATTCAGAAAGTCAAGCCACAGTAGGCAAAGCCAACATTTCCAAGTGTAGAGCATCTAGCCACATGTACGGCCAATGCCAGTCATACTGAAAAAAGCAAATGTAACACTCAGAAACACTGCCCTTGATGAAACCAAACACAAGTTATAAGAGATGCAGGGAGATTGAACTACACGTAAACATGTCAACACATTCTATTTTTACTAGGAAAGATACTCAGGTCTTAACATACTCCCAGGGATAAATGTAATGCTTGACAGACTGGTTGTAGATGGTCACTCTTCCTGCTGCTGCTGCCGTGCTTGTTTATATACACTGCATGTGAAACCTTCATCCAAATGAACACTGATGCTCATCATCAAAATGTACATGCTTAAGGAAGATAAAGGCATAGGAACTTGCAAAGGCTGGGCATATAGCTGCTGCCTATTAGGGGATCTTGCACATCTTCTCCAAATTCTTAAGCCCACGCATGTGGGTTAGACATCAGGTAACCATGTTCCTTTAGCAGGGATCAGGGGACAGAGCAGGAGACACTCACCAGCACTACAGAGAATGGGGTGGGGGGTAGGGGCGAGGGGACTAGTGGAGCATTTTCTGACATAGCTCAGAAAGTGGGAATTCTGGAAATAGAGGAATGGGACACTGGAAACTAAATTTACGGAGTTACTTTATATCCCACAACACAAACTCTGTTTGCTTGTGTGTTTTCAATAAGCCCAAATTGGGTATCAACTATATTCAAATAAGAAAAGTCTTTAAAAAAATAAAAATAAGACCAAAAATCTGTTCTGTCATTGGGTGGTGTGTATACACAATCAAATCTAAAAGTGTTTCCACCAGGAAAAACAAAAAAATGTGGGCAAATTACTGCTGATTCAGCATAACTTCTGTGAGGATAAAATTTCTAGTACAAGTGGGGGAATTTTGTTCTGTCAATATGGAGTTAACTCTATTATATCACATAAAGTTCTTTAAGGTAAATTATAAGGAGTCACACTTAACCCCTAGGTATCAGTGTTATGATATATTAAGAAGATTTATTCCTTTTCCATGTCAGTTTAAAGTATTAATGGAATTAAATGAGAAACTCACATCAATACTTCTTCAGGGTTTATCAAGAAGTCAATTTGCTTTTAATTGTGGGTGATGGGAATGTACACTATATTAGGAGGCATAAAAATACTCTTTGCTTTGTTTAATGTTCCTAGATGCCTAGTTGAGAGATTAAGTCCCATTCATATAAACATTAAGTGGGACATGTACATAGTTTTCATTTTCCTAAAATCCTAATGGCCTGAAAATTATTGGGAATTAAAAGAACAACAGGATAAATTGAAAAATACAGTACTTTCAGTAAACAGGGTTTAAAGATTTTTCATATTTTTAATTGAATTTGTCCCTCATTTTAAAGTTCTACCAGAATGGTATCAGAGTATGTAATTTCCAGCAATCATGACATAATGCTTGGGGAGAACACATCATTTCAATGAAGCCCTTCCTTTTAGTATTGACAGCTCTTTGCTGCCCAGCACTGGCCCCAGTTCATGAAGACTCCAGTCTACACAACAGTGGAGTATGGAATTTGTTTCTTTTCAAATAACACTGAAGCAATAATAGCATCGCATAGTTATACATTAAGGTGATTTTGAAATACACAAAAATACCACTATTTGTGCCATGTAGTTATATGAATAATATTCCTAAGAGACTTTAAATCTTTAACACCCAACCTCTGTCAAACACTTTGAAGCACGGAACTATATTAAGAAAGCATGTGGCATTCAATTTCTGACATTTCATCCCCAAAGAAGGCAAAGCACAACAATAACAAATCTCTGAAATGCAAATTCCATTAAGTGCAAATTTCCAGAACACAAGGTCAATCTAGAAACACGTTTTAAAATTCAACAAGTTCTCTCCTAAAATTAATATGCTCAGTATATAATTTTCAAATATAATCTGAAGTAATTTTCCAATGTTTGTTCATAGTCTAACTTCTTCTCCCTCATAAAAATATATCCACGGTTTCATTTTCCATTTTCTGATTGTCACACTGATTAGCTCAAAATATCTAGCCATATAGGAATATCTTTGCTCTCCACATTTCCAAATATGAAATCGATTTTACTTAAATCTCATAATAAGAACACCACCAGGAATAACATTCCCTTATGTTTGAGCTTAAAGTCAATCTGAACAGCTCAAAAGGGAGACATTTCGAATCCTCCCAACCAGAGAGTTGAGGATTAGCGCAACTTCCTTCAAACGATTTGTCAAGTGAATATTTTAACTAGACACAGAAAGAGATAGTCATCCCAAGAACAAGATACTATTTTTTGACTTCCTAACTCTGCCTGGGCACAAGAGAGATGCAGAACCACATGATCCCAGGAGAACCGGTAGAGGCCAAGGATCTTACACTGAGCTTGAGAAGGGGACCACCTGCTTTCCACCCACATAAACCTCCTCAATATTTCGGTCATCTCCTGAAAGAAAAATGAAGGAATCATTCATAAAATGTTTCTATGTCAGTATTTTTTAAAAAGATTTATGTATTCATTAGAGAGAGAGAAAGAGAGTGTGACTGAAAGGAGGGGCAGAGGGAGAGAGAGAAAGAATCAGACTCCCTGCTGAGCATGGAGCCCTGTGGGGACTCCATCCCATGACCCTAAGATCATGACTTGAGCTGAAATGAAGAGTTCCCACATCCAACTGACTAAGCCACCCGGGCGCCCCTATATAAGTTAATATTTTAATTGCCACTAGAAAGGATTTAAAAATAAATACCACTTCTGAGAGGGAAAATACAAAAGGCTGCCTCTTTTCTCTCAGACTGTTTTATAATCTGAACAAGGGGACATGACCAAGAAGGGTGCTGCATTGAATTGGAATATCAGGGTCTGAATTCTGCACCAAAAGCAGAAATCACAGAAAGTTGAGTTGACTTTCCATGGGCTGCCCTTTCAGTTGGGAGTGGTTTGCATCACCAGCCCCGACTATAAAGGAAACACTCATCTTTACATCCCAGAATCATACTCAGCATGGGAAGATGGAGGGCCTGCAGGAAGGGGCTCTGGAAATGGCACCTGCATCTCTCCCATCTCTAGTTCACCCAGGACTCAGAGCTCCCTGGACCAAGTGGGAGGCAAAGTAAAATCTTCAGTACCATTTATTTCTCTCTCTCAGTGAACAGAACCAAATGTAAGTACATGTTTTTTAAAAAACCACACCAAATATGGATGCAGAGACTCCATCACAAACTTATCACAAATACAACATGGTAGGGCAGTCTGGGGTGGGGGGTACAGAGTGAACGGAGGAGGAAGGGACATGATGGCTTCTTCCCCTGGGCCTGCCATTCCTCAGCTTTGGATTTATCTTCCAAAGGAGCCTGGGCATTTCAAATATTGCCTTTAAATAGTGTGCCATAAATGGGCTTAATGCTGAGGAATGTTAAAATAAAATAATAAATCAAATAAAATGGTCACACATAGAGTTTAACTTCTGATGCCATACATACAGGAAGCCGTACGCAAGAAAGAGACAAGGAAAGGTTTTCTTTAGTACAGAGACATATATCCACTTACCTAGGTAGAGGAACTTCTGGATTACAGCCTAAAATGCAAAATAAAGTAATAAGAAAAAGATATATTGTGTGCATTTAGAAGAGCAGACTTATAAATTTATTTCTCAATGGCACAATCTACTTCCATTAATGAAAAAGAAATGGGAAAAAAATAAAAAAGAAAAAAGAAAAAAGAAAAAAAAAGAAATGGGCTTCTTGTAGTCAAATACATTCAAATATACAAATATGTTCAAAGTATAAGTTTTTGTCACTACCATTATTCTTAACATTATATTGACAAATTATAATAATTTGAAAAGGCTCTAGCTTCCCTTTTAAGATCCTCCTGCATCCCTTTAAATGGTTCCATTTCTGGTTTTGTTTTTTATTTCCTCCAGGAGAGATAATGTGACTACTTCATGAAAAAGATGACTTTTGATGAAATTTATTTCACTTACTTCAGAGGTTTCACCAACCAAATCCCCAGAAAACAAGTCAATGGGAGAGTCAGATGCTTTTGGGTTGATCAGGAGGGCATCAAATTCCTTGCCCACTTCAAAGTTTCCAATCTCTTTATCCAGCCCCAGGGCTATAGGGTGGAATAAAGGAATAAACAGTCAGTATTTTGAGTCATCAGATGGTGAAAATGTCCTCATTTAGAAGGACAGAGTCAGTTAACATATCACTAGAAAAAATTAGTATCTTAATGTGAAGCAGAGAAACTCTCTCATTCTAAGAGATCCTAAAACGTTGACACACAGAAAGCAGAATAAGCACAGAGAAAGCAAAATCTGAGAATAAAAACAGGTCCCCTCATCACCATGATCTATAATTCAGATGCCACGTCTGTCTATTTCAGCTCTATCAGCGCACTTCACAGTCCAGCTGGTCTAAGATTTCCATTCATCCCTCTAAAAAACGTGACGATAGACATAATATCTTTCTTCTTTTTCCCTCCTGTTCTTCCCCCAACACGCCAACTCTTTTCCTTGCCCTTTTTGTTCTATGAAACAGCTGACAGGATCTATTTTCTTGGCAGTGAAATGAACCTCGAATAAATAAGAAATAAGTATCCTTTTGCATATTTGCCAATGCAGGCATATCCATCATAAGTTCCTTAGTTTAAATCCTCCAAATGGAGAAAATTCACTTCTGAAAGTAAATAGATCCTTGTAACTCAAGAGTGCCAATGCTTTAGAAAGCAGACCAATTTCTCTGTAACCTCAGACTTATTGGTTGCCAGAGAAGAATGGTTTTCTAAAATAGGATAGGTCAATACTATCTATTGACTTGATCCATCTCATAGCAAGAATTCATGTCCCATGAATATTGGACGTCAAGGAAGAACATATGTCATTTTTATGATTTAGTTTCAGAAGATGGGAGTTGTTGGCTTTCCTAGTCAATAAAAGCATTAAATCTAAAGCTCCTTAAAGCCTATGATCTAAGTGTACACTGAGCTACCAATGGAAGCATGCATAAAAGGAAGGCCAGCTGGAGTGCATCTGCATTTTTACATGTCTTGGTTGAATTCCGTCACCATCAAGATATAGTCTGATGTGAAAATACTGGATCAGGTATCTCCATTAGACAATATCTGGTACGTTATATATCTCTGTATGGATATCCATCAGCCTTTTGGCAATTCTCCAAGCACTGATTAAGAAATCTTACTTGTTCTTAAAAGATTGTTAAAAGGGCAACTCTTTTATTCTCAGAAAATAACAAGATTTTTTAGTTAAAGAATTCTTAAAGGAAGACAAGGGTGCAAAAGTAATTAGAAAATGTTAAAGGCAGTTAGGTGACTCCTACTAATTGTGTGGGAAGACCAAATGTAATAGAAAATCACTGGAAATTCTCTCCTCCTTTGCCAATTATACTTCATTTTGCCTTTGACAATGAAGCATAACAAAATATGAGTTTTTAATGACTGCTTTCAACATAAAATTGTTGTGTGTTTAACAGGCTAGATAACCATGTTAATTTGCCAGAGTTTGATGGGATATATATATATATATATATATACACTAACTGAGCTAATCATTAGAATCTGGAAAGTCAGGCATGTGCTAATCAAAAAAAAAAAAAAAAAAAAAAGGACACCATCACTCTCACAAATTTGTAAATTGTTTAAATTAAGATTATTGCAAAGAGGCCCAGCAGGGCTGGTGAGCGATTCAGATGCATTTCAGGAAATGCAGTTTTGCTGCCTTTGGAGCAGATGTCCTGTGAAGGTGATTTAGGCTCATCTTGATCTTGAGAATAAATGGAAAGGCTGTGTGATAAGCTGGGGAGATGCCACAATTTAAACAGCAATCCATTCATCTCATTCCACTTGTAGTCTCACAGAGGCACAGGCTAAGGAGAAGAAATCTCATCACAGTAAGCTCAGAGGCCCAGAAAATGGATTTAAAAGCTACACAGCAAGATAAAAATGATTTGGTAAGCACCCCATGCCAGCTTGATGACATACAGGATTCTGATGAAGCATCTCACAGACAGCCTAGAATTAAAAAGGCACTTAAGTACAATCCGTTTGCACCAGGAAGATCAGGTGTAGGGCATCGACACAAACTCAGATGCACAAACACGGGAGTGCCACACTTATTTAAAACAGGGGTGACTGAATAGTTGGAACTTTAGAAAATGACATCATCATAAGATGCAGGAAAATGCAAAGAGCATGACCTTGGCTGGTTTTCCTTGAAATGTTTTGTATGGCATTCATCACAGCCCAGAACATTCAAAGAGCCAGAAGGTTTCTCTTCAGAGGATACTCTCAGCCTCTATCATCCTCCATTTCTGAGACCCAGGGTAGCTCAGAAATCTCTCTCTCTACATCTGTCTCTACTTGAATGTTTTCATTTCTCACTAGCTCCCTGAGGTATTATGCTATTTTCACCATCATACATCCAGATTCCCCAAAACACTGAAGTGACTGAAAGTAATACAATGACCAATCTCTATTTTTTTCCATTAAAAAAAAATGATTATACAGGTGAGAACCAGAAAAACCTGAGGAAGAGTGTTTACATATTAACCAACTATCCTTTTACATCTTTTTCCTTTTAAATAGCTTTGGGTAATTAGTATCCTTAAATACATCAACAAAATCCATCATTTGAGCTGGGATTCACAGTGGGAAGATAACACAGTTGTAAGCTTAGGAACCAGCATTCAGGCATCAGATTTTCTGGATTCCAACCATGGTACTCCATAGCTTGACAGTTGGGTCCACCTCACTCCGGTACCTCGCTGGTAAGATAGAATTAGTGGCAGTGGTTGTAAGGATGGAGTAAGAACACAGAAAGCATGATACATAGTGCCTCTTACCTGGTAAGAGTTCAGTAAGCCTTGGCTATTATTTTTACTATTACTAATAATATTATGCCATCATCATCAGGCCAATAGAGAGTGTTACTTGACTCAGTGGAAAAGAATTTATTATTTTAGAGAACTCATGTACATATGACCATTGCAAATATCCATTAAAGCAATTAATATCATTGTGTGTCGAACATGTCTTCTGCCAAAGCCAGGGGACTTGCTGGAGAAATGATACCTCTACCACATGTCTGAACATTACTCATTAATTTTGGAGTGTGTTAAATGAGATGCAACAGCCATGAATATGAGATGCCTGCTGATGCTACTCTTGAGTGTCTTCATATGGCTTCCGAGGACACAGTTTGGCACGGATAAATACTGTTTGAGAGACAAATAAAATAATGGCCATTACCTTGGCTGCCTCCAAGAGTAGCTAGTCGGAAGACCTCTTTGAGGGTGAGACTCTTCTCATTTATCTTATTAATTAAGAGGATATTGGAAACCATCACTGCTCTTCTGATTGCATCAAGCATGGAAGATGAATAACCACCAGCCACATCTATGGCAGACAAAATAAAGCCAAAACTTATGAGATAAATGGAATATTAGGCAGATGAGGTTGGGCTTTTGTTTTTAGTGACCAATATTCAGTCTGTAGTATACTTCAAAGAAAAGATCTTTATCTAAACATAGAATAGACACAGACTAACAATGAAAAGAATTTAAAACCGGCAACTATTTATTTATTTGATATTTATTTATTCATTCATTTATTCTTTTTTTTTTTTTTTTTAGAGCATGAATAGGTGGAGGGGCAGAAGGAGAAGGAAGAGGGAGAAAATCTTAAGCAAACACTGAACTGAGCATGGAACCCAAGGCAGGGCTTGATCTCACGGCCCCAAGATCATGACCTGAGCTAAAACCAAGAATAAGACGCTTAACTACCCAGGCACCCCTGATTTTTAGTGATTTTGTTTTTTAAAAATTCCCTAATCATAATTAAATTGAAATACTATGTTTGACAAGTATACATGCCAAAGTTACTAAATGAGGTTGCATAATAAGTGTCAAGTAAATTAATATGTTTTATTATAGGAAAAATACATCTATAACTAATAAAATATACTTTATATTTCCAGGATTCTTTCTGCATTTCTAGGTAGATATATATAATTCTCAATGTCTACCTGCACTTCAAAGATTAAAAGCAATAGCCTATTAAGTAATAATCCCTCGATTGCAGTTCACTTCTATGTTCAACTGTCTTCTATGTCCTTAGATACCCCTGTATAGAAATTTTTTTTCTTTTATCTCAAGAGTACTGTCAGAGGATCACCCACTTCCTTGATAAGTCTTATTATATCTATTTAAGTTATTAGTCCATTTTGATGAATAAAGATGTGATATATATAAATATATATACAAATATATATGTAATGAAATATTAATCAGCCATGAAAAAAGAATGAAATCTTACCATTTCAATGATATGGATGGAGCTAAAGAGTATAATATAAGCAGAATAAGTCACATAGAAAAAGACAAATACCACATGATTTCACTTGTGTGGAATTTAAGAAACAAAACAAACAGAGGGAAAAATAAGAGAGAGAAAGACAAACCAAGAAACAGACAACTATAGAGAAAAAACTGATGGTTACAAAAGGGGAGGTGGGTAGGGGAATGTGTGAAATAGGTGATGGGGATTAAGGGGGGTACTTGTCATGATGAGCACAGGGTGATCTCTGGAAATGTTGAATTGCTGTATTGTACACCTGAAACTAATGTAACACTGTATTTAACTGGAATTAAAATAAAACTTTTTTTAAAAGTTATTAATCCATTTTAGTAACAATCCATTAAACTTTAATTCTGCCATAGCTTAAACTAAGTAAACAAATAAGATTTGGGAATAATTTACATTAAATTTTGAAATATGTTGTCTACTAATTCTTTATTGCTAGAACAATGAAAATGTTAAGATGTAAAGGCAGAACAAAAATGCTATCACTATAGGATATGGAAACATGTGAAGACTGAATACATATCTCAAAATATATTTGACCTTTGAACAATGTGTTTGAACTGTGAGGGTCCATCTATTTATATGCAGATTTTTAAAATAAATACAGCATAGTATTATAAAGGCATTTTCTCTTCTTTATGGTTTTTTAGGATTATTTATTTATTTGAGAGTGTGTATGGAGGGAAAAGGCAGAGGGAGAAGCAGACTCCCTGCTGAGCTCAGGACCCTATGCTCATGGCCTGAGCCAAAAATCAAAAGTTGGACACTTAACTGAAGGAGCCATACCAGGTGTTCTCCTTATGATTTTCTCAGTAACAATTTCTATTCTTTAGCTTACTTTATTGTAAGAAGACAATATATAATACATATAACATACAAAACATGAACTAATTCACTATTTATATTTTGGGTAAGGCTTCCAGTCAACAGTAGAGTGTTAATAATTAAGTTTGGGGAGAGTCAAAGTTATATATGGATTTTTGACTATGCAGGGGTCATCGTCCCTCACCCCTACATTGTTCAAGGTTTCAGCTGTACGAGGACAAAGACTGGAAGGAAACAAAAGCAAAAGCAATGCTGTTAGGATGGTATTAACATGGAAGACTTAAATATTTGCAGTTATAAAAACAAGTTTTATGAAATATGGCAGGAAGAAGTCTTTTCTTCAATATCTAATCAAAATCATCAATATAGAAAGAATAAGGACAGATTAGAAAACAATGCAATGCAATTTATTGAGATAATTTTGAGACTGGTCTTATTATGTTGCTTATCTTCTTATACTCTTTGGTTATGTTAATAAAATAACAATAGGAACAATACTGGGCAGATGAATTGAAGAACCCTGGATCACACAGAGTGTGGTATTTAGTCAGGAGGAGTCAAGCTTTTGTTCCAGAAATTTCCATGGAGAGTAACTTCCTGATCCCTGTGCTATCCAGTGAATTCAATGGCTTCCTCCTCCCTCTGCAGCACATTTAATGCAGGTATAATCCTCACTTTATCATATCACAAGAGACATTGTGATGGATGGAAAGAGAAATAATGAGCTTCACATTTTACTGACCTGGTTTTGAACTGTGGATCTGGAACTTTATTGCTTTGTTGACCTTTTGTCAGTTACTTAGTAACTCTGAACCTCAGGTTTCTCAGAAAATAGAAATTACATCACCTATCTTAACAGCTGCTGAGAAAATCCAATTAAATAACATAAGTGCAGAGGAATAAGGACCAAGAGATGGAAACTAGATGGGGTATGTAGAGGGACCAAAAAGAATGAATTTTGCAGAAAATGCATTCCTGGTCCCCCATGCCCGGCTACTACCATGATGAAGAACACCACCATCACTTCTTGCCAGAGTCAACAATAAGGACACTGTTAATTACAAGAAGACTCTAGGGATCCCTGGGTGGCGCAGCGGTTTGGCGCCTGCCTTTGGCCCAGGGCACGATCCTGGAGACCCGGGATCGAATCCCACATCAGGCTCCCGGTGCATGGAGCCTGCTTCTCCCTCTGCCTGTGTCTCTGCCTCTCTCTCTCTCTCTCTCTGTGACTATCATAAAAAAAAAAAAAAAAAAAAAAAGACTCTAAAGAAACCATATGAAAGTAAAAACTTGAGTCAAAGAGCAATGGACACGTAAAACGACATGATTGGATATGTGTGTATTCATTTCATATTCATTTATTCATTCATTCATCAACAGTCATTTATTTATTGAGCATCTTCTATGTGCTTCATCTATTTAAGGCTCATAAATAAAAGTTACCGGCTCCATGTGGGCCAACTATCTAGTGAAGGGGAAAGAAAAGAGACACACACACAAACAGATGTTAACTCTAGATTGTATTCAGCTAATGGCAGAGAAAATGGACGTGGAAAGCCCATTTCTACAGGGAGAAGCCTTCTTTAAGGTAATGACATTTAAACTAAGGAATGAGAAGAGGTCAGCCATGTAAAGAGTGTCATAAAGGGCATTCCAGGCAGAGGAACAGAATACACAAAGGTCTTTTGGTAGAAAGGAGTGTGACTCCTAGGGCGGGTTGAAAAATAACCAGTGTAGGAAAGAGGGAGTGGTGGGACACAAGGCTAGGAGGTGGATGGGCCTCTAACTGTGCAGAGCTTTGTGTGCCTGGGAATGAGGGTTGCGTATTCAAAACCGCATTGAAGGGTATAAGCAGGAGGGGGTGTGAAATGGTCTGATTTTTGTTGTAATTCTTTTGAAAAGGGAAGGATTCAAAAAAAAAATGAAAAGGGAAGGATTCAAAAGGCCCAAGATGAATATGAAACCAATTAGGAGGCTAGTGCAGGAGCAGGCAAGAAACCATGGCAACCTGCATCAGGTGGTGGTGGCTGTCTGGGAAAAGGGGCTGGACTCAGGAGATATTAAGGAGTCACAGGTTGGGTCAGTACAATGCAGAAACAGAACACTCCTCAGGGTAGAAATTTTAGGAAAAATAAGAAAAGGCTGCCTTGGAATATGGGGACACATGCTTATTAGAGCAACCTAATTGTCTATTTGTGTAGTGCTGAGGGCCATCTGGGATTTGAGAACAAAATTTAAAATGAAAGCCCACTGGAGAATTTTTTTTCCCAGCAATTTCTAGCTGCTCAGCTGTAGACACTGAGAAGGGGAATAGTTGGGATAACCAAGAAGGCTGGGCTTTTGAGTGAATACAAAGTGAGTACAAAGAAAGCAAGGACAGGAGAAGCAAGGAAGTTTCCAAGGGAATGATTATGGCAACGAACTCTGGCATTTAAGATGGGTTAATCAAGAGTGGAACAATGAATTTGAGAAAGCATGGAATCAGTGGCTTAGAGTCTGTAGACTGATCAAAGAACTGTTACTTTGGCAGTAATGGAACAAGTAAGATGGATGGGAAACAGTTGTTGGAAAGTGGAATTCTGGGGGTACCTAGGTGGCTCAATCGGTTGAGCATTTGACTCTTGGTTTGGCTCAGGTCATGATTTCAGGGTCAGGTATCGAGCCCTGAGTGGGGCTCCACACTCAGCAGGAAGTCTGCTTGAGATTCTCTCCCTCTCTCCCTCCCCCATACTCACACGTACATGCATGCACGCATTCTCTCTCTTTCTCTTTCTCTGAAATAAATGGATAAATCTTTGGGGGAAAAGAGTGGGATTCTGGCTCCATGTATATGTCGTTTGTTTTAACGAATTCATAGGTCTTGTTGATGTAAACTTGTTCCATTTTTTTTCCCTTCAGATTACTGTTTTTTACTATGTCTCATGATTCTGAGATGAGAAATTTTATACACTTATAATTTTGCTCCCACTTGCCAAATACATCTTCATCCTCTCAACCTTACACATAAACCACAATTTCTCAGTTTCTGTTAACAAAATCAGAAAATAGAAGAATTTTAATATCTGGAATGTTTTTTCTTGGAGAGTATGTATTATTTTTAAAATTTATGATCAAAGATTGAAGATGTTCAAATGGTATAAGGAATATATAACACTCAAACTCAAGGACCTGGCACTTGATTTCAAAAATAACTATCAGGTACTCAGGTCCTGGGAACCTCTTCCAACCTGAGGGAAGCCCTTCTTGATTGATATTGCCATTTTAATTTTTTTATATGTCTGTAGTTGTTGTTTATTGACTTTATTTTTTGAGAGCAGTTTAAGGTTTACAGCCTGATAATTTTTTAAAATGTTACTTCTAACATTGTACATACTCCCTCTTAAGATAAATTTTTGATTTTGCTTTCTTTTTTTAAACTTTTACATTTTTTAAAATCTTATTTCTATTTTAGCTTAGCTTAGCTAAAATAGACTTAGCTTTCCCTGATAGACTATTTACCATCACTTCCCCAGACCTTGGTTGTTTTTGTCTCAAAACTCGTTGAATGCTGTAGATTTTCAAGTAATTTTTTCCAAGAATTCATGGGGAGAATATTTTCCAAAACTTTGTACATCTGAGAATTTTGTTGCCTTCACACATGAGGGAGAAATCTCGTCCAATATAATATTCTTAAGTAACAACTATTTGGCTCCAAACTCTTTCTTGTTCTTGGTATTTTTCATGCCAGCAAAAATATCTGAAACCAAACTGGTTTTTAATTGCTTTATTGATAACTGACATTTTTTTCCCTGCCTCAATGTTTTAGGGCTTTTTTCGCTTTTTCTTTGCAATTCCAATATTTTGCCACAATGTGTTCAGTTATGACTTAGCCTAGGCAGAGTAAGTTCTCTTTGAATATGATGCAGTTCTTTCTTAAGCTCAGAAAAGATTTATTCTTCAAAAATTCTATTCCATTTATTCTGAATCGTGGGTCAGGAAAACCCCCTGTGTTAGTGTTATGCTTTCTATGCTCCATGTAGATCATTCTCAAACACCCCTTTGGTCTTTGATCAACCATGTTTTCCACATCACTGATTTAATTTTCTGCAATCGTTCTACTCCTCATAGGTTCCTACATGGCTTGTTATTTTTAAATTGATATATAATTGAGATAACATAAAATGCACAGAACTCAGGTACCCAGTTTGACCAATGCTAACAATTGTACACAGTCATTTAACTACCTCCAGAAAGATATTAAACATTTCCATCCCTCCAATAAGCTCTCTCATGGCATTTTCCTTCCCTGCCCCCATACCCCACCCTTGGCAACCACTTTCTGATTTCTATCAACATAATGCTAGCTCTACTGGTCCCTAGGTTTCATGCATATGGAGACATATAGCATGTACTCTTTTGTGCCTGGCTTTTTTCAATTAACAAAATATTTTTCAATTTACCTTTGTTTCACATGTATCAATGGCTCCTACTTTCTTGAATGTTAAGTGGCACTCCACTGTATAAATACGCCACAGTTTGCTTATCCATTCCCCTGTCGGCAAGATTTTGGATTGTTTCCATTGTGGGGCTATTATGAATGCAGCTGGTATAAACATTCATGTACAACTCTTTCTGAAAACATATGTGCTCATTTCTCTAGGGTAAATACCCCAAAATGGAATTACTGGGTCATATGTAGAGGTATATTTAACTTTATAAGAAACTGCCAAACAGTTTTCCAAAGTGGTTGTAAAATTTACCCTCCCTCCCGTCATGTAGGATTGTCTACATGCTTCTCATTCTTTTTTTCCCTCAGTTTTCTTCTTTCATTTAAAAAATTCCTTTTTCCATCACAACTTGCGGTCTTTTCATAGTACCATGTCTTCTTGTACTCCACGGATGATGGCAATTTTCTGAAAGTTTCTTCTAGATCCTGAAGTAGAGCATTTTCAGAGATAAGCTCATCTTCTCATTGTTTTTATTTGATTTTTGTTTTGAGAGAGGAAAGCACACACATTGCACATGAGCGGGGAGGGGAGCCAAAGGAGAGAGAGTCTTAAACAGCCTCCATGCCCACTGTGGATCCCAGTGTGGGGCTTGATCACAGAACCCTGAGATCATGACCTGAGTTGAAATCAAGAGTCAGACACTTAACCAACTGAGCTACCCAGGTGTCCCTCATTCTTTTTGATATGACTTTCTCTTGTTTTGCAATATTTTTGTTAAACTTCATGTGGGTTTCTCCTATCTAATAGTTGAGAAAGTCCAGATCTGCCTCCACTTCTTATAGACAGGGTGAACAAACCACTTTTGGATCTGCTCTCTGCCCACAGTGTGAGGTTAAATGATCTTCTGAAGGCTACGTGGAACAGGCAGGTTGGTATATAAAGGTTGTGTTTCAGAAAGAGTGGAACAAAATAGGGCTATTACAACAGAGACTGTGTAAAATGCAACAGTACTTTCCCAATTCATAAGTCAATATATCATATTTAATCAAACCTTTGGTCAATACACCAACATTGTTCTTTCCCTTTAAACCAATATTTATTGACTAGTACAATCTGCCAAGTATATGCTAACCATTTTGCATGGACTTTTTTTCTCGTTTAAGCTTCAAAACAAGCTTGTAAGATAGACATAGTTATTACTCATGTTATTGTTATAGAAATTAAGGAAATGAAGTCTTAGGAAATTTGCTCAAACTCTTATAGCTAGTAAGTGACAAAACTTTACATAAATATTTTCCATCACTATACAACTCAAAGTCAAGAAATGGAAGTGATGTGATGAGCTTAAATCATGGAGACCAAAATTCTAGAAAACTGGAAAGCAATACCCACCTGATTTTTGGCTGTCTACAAAATTTTTCATTAACAGACTAGTATATAACAAAAATTCTTGGCCATGTTTTTCTTATTTGTTAAAGCTTTTCTGTGAAGTTAAAATAACTACCTTAACACCTGTGACTATATCCACATATTACCACAGTCTCCGTGATTGAAGACTTAAATGAGAATTTTTTTTTAATATCGTAGTTCTTTTGACTCATATAAAATTGGGGAGAATATCTAATCTAGCATATCTCTTTAAAAATATGAATAATTCATTTTGTTTTATTGTATTTCTTACTAATATTGCTGGTATAAAATTAACTGAAATGTGAGTTATTGCAGAAAAGGATGACAACCATCATCATCAATATGCAAACATCCCAATGCTTTTAAGTATCAGGAAGACAACTGCATCAAGAACAAAAAATAAATCCTTGCGTCCCACACCCATTTAAAAATTTTTTAGTTTATTCACACACAGTAATAAAAGATTCACAGAGGATATGCCTAGGCATTTGGGCCTGTCTCATACTTTCTAAGTGAGCTGCACTGCCCACAGTCAGGAAAAACAATTGAAATACACTGTAAAAAATAGAGACATCACTAACTCATCAGCCACCTAGAATGTCCTTCAAGTCAGCAAACAACAGACTGCCTGTGGGAATTGGAATCTCATTTTGTTAAACACTGCTCAAAAGCAAAGCAAGTTCTTCATATATCTCAAAGTTCTCAATACTGGCATAGACTGAATCTGTGCTCACTATGGCAAGATCAAATAATTTTCTTCCAAGACAATATTTGTGATGACAGTTACTGAAAACAAAAACCATACAAATCCAAACCATCAAAATCTAGCCAGAAGGACAAAACAAAAGAGGAAGAAAAAAATCAAGAAGTTTTTTTATTAAAAAAAAAAAAAAAACAACAACAAAAACCCCCCTAACACAACTTAGAAGGACCTACCCTTTTTTACCTAATCTCTGACAGTAAGCAAGGATAATGGCCTTCAGGAATTTAGTCTCATCAACACTCTTCCCTCTTTATACATTTTCTTCCTGCTTCCAACCTATTTTATTAGCTCAAGAGTTTTACCAGATAATAAAACTAAATTTTTAAACATAAAACTGTTGCTTGAAAATTAGTCACATCATAAAATTATGCACCTACTCGACCACTTTGCCCACATCCAAATAGCAAATTACTGACCTGTACCCAGCCCTATTTTCACTTCATGTTTCAGGACTTCTAGCACATTGAGAAAGCCGCTGCTGAGCCTGTAGAGAGAGGAGATAGTCAGAACAAGGGGACCCATGTGTTTCCAACCAAAAAAGAGGATACCAACGCAATAATGATGGCGATTTCACTAAAATTATGTTTCCCATCATATCAGCTCATGTTGACACAAACACATTAGCCAAACCAAATCGCACGTCCCAGAGTAAAAGGTGATCATAAAGGAGCTTTAGTACTTGGGTCGAGGTTAATCTCAGGAAGGTACAGAACAGCAAGAAACAGAAGGAAAATGGGATCATTTATAAGGAAAAATAAATGAAGAAAGTCGATCTTTCAGGTAGTGCAAAAGTCTATTGGTCTTCAGTGTTTTGTTTTTTTAAAACCAACTTATCAATGCTTCTATGTTAAGAAGTAGAAGTTATAAAGCATCATCTTTCCTCTGTGTCTGGGATCCTTTGTTACCCTGAGTGAGTAATGACTTCCAAAATCAAAGAGGGTACTACTAAGAAAGGAGGTGCAGGCGAATGAGTCAGGGCCTGAGAGTTCACAGGCTGCTGCTGAGGACCGTAGCAGCTAGGAGAGAAGGTTCCAGGCTGAATTCTGGACATTATGACCTTGAGCTTACTAGATGTGCCACCTTTCTATAAAAACAAAGGAAAACTAAAGTGTTCCTTAGAAGTCTGAGAAGATGCAAAGGTCAAAGTGGTCTTGCTTGAAGATACACCTAACTACCATTGTCGAAGCCCCAATGCACAGGCAATAAATCTTTTAAAGTTGTTGGAGAAAGAACAGCAGTGACCATCTAACAGAAATTTATCCATAAAGAAATTTAACTTCCAACCTCAATTTGCAAAACTGGATCATCTTTTAATTTAGATAGTGTATAACTAACCCATGGGATCTTAAATCCTTTCCCTATCTGGTCAGTTGCTAGACCATAATTATGGTCCCTCGCCATACATGGACAAGATTCCCTGTCATGCCCCATCATGTCTGAAAACCAGAAGACTCTGGAACCTTTCAATACACACCAGAAATATAGCTCTGTGGCCTTCATGCCTTTCCTATACCACATCTGACATGCATCCTTTTTGCTGGCCAACTCCCTAGACTTCCAATCACCAGTACCTCCCAACTCTACCAACGGGCTCTTTCCCCATGACACAACCTACTCTGCCCTTGTTTCAGGAAGGTCAGGAATTCCAGGGAATTAATGCTTCTTCACTTCACCCAGCAGCCCTCCACAATAACTGACAGATCTGTGGAGATAACTATCCCTGCTTCCTCACCCCTTGGGCAGAATGACTTTGAGGTCTGTTTTGTACATTGGTTCCCTGAGTTTTCTGGAAGAATCAAACTTCAGGAGCCTACAGTGGTCACATGCTTGATGATACGTTCTTACTGACTTCTTTCCCTTCTCTGTCTTACCAATCAATCCCCAGAAGTGTTTCCTCAGATCACCTCCCAAATAAACTACTCATACATGGATTGTATCATGGTCTGCTTCTCCAGGAACTCAAAACAAGATGACACAAAGTAATCCTCAAAAAAACTAAAATCTAGTAGAAGCTAAATAAATTCCTTGAATGAATATATGAATGATCAATCTCAACCTGCCTCTAAGTGGGAGGAGTTATAGTCTGGATCAACTAGCACTAGAAATGAGATCCTTTCTGTATTGAATCCTAGAACATGGATTCTTAATCTAGCATCCATGGGTATCATGGGATCTATGAATTTCCTGAAATTAGATGTGACATCTCTATCTCTATGAGCTTTTTTCTGAAGATACAGGTCATAATTTTCATCTGACTCCCTTATAAGATTTAAGACCTTTGAAAGGGTTAAAAACTAATTATGAATGAAGCTTTGAATTCTAGGAAATTACAATAAGACATGGTCCCTCCTGTGTGAACTGACATTCTATTGGATCCAGCAGCATGACATATACAATGGAGTGCTTCTCATAGCACTGACCTTTCTGACTACAAAGCATGCAAAGTAATGGGAAGTCAGTCCCCTCTCTTGAGAACACCTGGCTGGCATATGCATTCTTGTAGTCCTTAGCTCAAACCCCAAAATGCTGTAGGTTTTGAACTCTTTCTGTTATTTTTCCTAATGTCCCATTTTTTGCACAAAAATTTTAAGAGATGTTGTGTTCTTCAAAGGCAAAAATATCCTCTTTTGAGTGCTTTTTCTCCCTATCAATGCACAGGTGAGCCTCTGTGCGTCTATCTGGTTCCTGTCCCAATCAAACAGAACTCTAGGAGAAGGACACTTGGAGGCATGACTGAGAAAACAAAGGTATTTAAGCTGCTAATTTGCAACCCAAATGATCATACTCTACTACCAACTAATTATTGCATACTTACGATAAGTTAGAATTGGGGCAATGTGAGATAGCTGCTCCTCGTTCCTTGAATACCTGCAGTTCTTCTGCAGAAAGGTAGCAGCCATGTGCCATCACTGTCTGGAGAGAAGAGTATCCTGTGTGGAGTTTACCACTTAAAAACGTTTCCAATAGTCTTCACTGACAGCAAGATGTTACAGGCACAGACAAAAGCTGTGACTTGTCTGTAAACATCTTCATAAGAACATTTATGATTACTTGTATGTATAAAATCCATGTACAAGTTACTCTTCAAAAAAGGCCTGTAAAAACACTGGATTACACAATTCTCAGCAAATATGTGGATCTTACTTTTTTCTTTTTTTTAATCTATAAAATAATGAGGGTCCAGGTGATCTACAGCATAGGATATCCACCCAGCTCAAAGATACTATGCTGTCTTCATCTCCGCTTTAGAAAACAACCAAGTTACTTTATTTTCTAATTCTACATGGTGAGCAACCAGTGGGGTTGTGCTTATTCCTATCTTAATCAGAACTTACTATAAGTAAGTTTTCCTTTGTCAGACATGGAAGCTGTAGGCATAATCCTGGAAAGAGTTGGGCTTTTATTTCTGCTCCTAGTTAAATACAGGCACTGATGCTCTCAACACATATAACCAAATAATCTTTATTTATCTATCTTTTAAGTCTTTTTAAAATTTGAGTATAGTTAACACAACCAAATTAACCGTTTAAGAGGCACCTGGTGGCTCAGTGGTTGAGCGTCTGCCTTTGGCTCAGGGCTTGATCCTGGTCCTGGGATCAAGTCCTGCATCAGGCCCCCCGCTGGGAGCCTGCTTCTCCCTCTGCCTGTGTCTCTGGCTCTCTCTCTCTCTGTGTCTCTCATGAATAAGTATAAAAAAATCTTTAAAATAAACCCAAACTGTTTTATCACCTATATTTACATTTTCACAAAATTAGGAAATGTATCTATTAATTTGGAAGACAAAATTATCCATGAAGGCAGGCACTGCACACATACAACACTTCTCTATTTAGTCCTGGTAAGATTTGTGGGATTTCCTAAATAAGACTTAAGCCTTTCTTACAGTATATATATATATATATATATATATATATATATATATATATATATATATATATAATATGTAATATTACTCAACTTTAAAAAAGATGAGATATTGCCATTTGCAACAACCTTGATGGACCTAGAGGGCATTATGCTAAGTTATTATGCTAAGTGAAATAAATCAGAGAAAGACAAATACCATATGACTTCACTCATATGTGCAAACTAAAACAAAGAAAAATTAATAAGCAAAGAAAGAGAAGCAGAATCAGACCTATAAACAAAGAAAACAAAGTGATGGTTGCTAGAAGAGAAGAGGCAGGAGGATGGGCAAAATGAAGGAAGAGGAATGGGAGACACAGGATTCCAGTTAAGGGATGAATAAGTCTTGGGAATAAAAGGCAATATAATCAATGGTAATAGGGAATATAGTCAATGGTAATATGTTGTATGGTGACAGGTGGTAGCCACACTTGTGGTGAGCACAGCATAACAGAGAAAAGTTGAATCATTATGTAATGCTCTGTGCATCAACTCTACTCAAAAGAAAAAATAAAATAAAATAAAATAAATAAAATAAAATAAAATAAAATAAAATAAAATAAAATAAAAAGGCTTTACTCTTTCAAAATTCTTTTTCCTTCAGTACAAAACCTGTTTCTAATAGCTTTCTCCTTTGGGAGACACAGCTCAGTGACCACAGAATTATTAATAAAATAAAAATTTCCCAAATTCTGTGCAAATAAAATTAACATGCAAATAGGAGGTTAATTTATTAATCATATGGAAATATATGTAAAGGAGGATGAAAATTACAGCGTAGCATTTACAAGATCTATGTAGAATATTAACCTTTCAAAGTAGTCATATTCAGCCCTCTGTTCATCATCCGAAAGAATTTATTCACTGCAGTAGAATTTATTTGCTGCAGTAGGTTCAACTCTCCATGCAGTCTGTACAATTCATTGGAGGCCAAGGGGTATATGGTTGTAATGAGGTGTCACCTCACTATATTAATTGTAATTAATGTAAAATTATTTAGTTATGAAAGTATTATATACTAATTTTTTAAAGCAATACCACAGTGTTTAAAAATAGAGTAAAAAGTCCTTCTGTTTTCTCCCTCAGGAAGACCGTTTTTTAACATTCAATGTTTGTACTCCCTTATACTTTTTTTTAAGAGACAGAGAGAGAGAGCAAGAAAGAGTACGTAAGTGGGGAGGGGCAGAGGGATTCTCAAGCAGGCTCCATACTCAGCATCAACCCCAATATGGGGTTGATGACCTGAGCCCAAATCAAGAGTCAGGTGCTTAACCACAGAGCCACCCAGATGCCCCTCCAAATCATTGTTTTTAAGTGAGCATGCACCCACACATACACACATCAAACACAAACAACCCTTATAAACATTCTTCCTTGTGAGCCTGTATACATCATTCTTGCGAATGCTGGATAAAATTTTAATTATGGATGTTCTATAATCTAGACAATCCCCCACTGATAGACATTTCCTGACTTTCACATTAATTAACATTCCTATTCATATTCCTTACAGAATGGATCCTTAGAAATGCATCTGCTAACTCAAGGGAATGCACATTTACATTCTGATGGATACTGACAAAATATCCTTGGGCCAAATGACATTCTTACCCCCAAAGAAGTCTTTAGATTTATTTACTGGCATGAAACTTCAGGCCAATTTTTAACTATACATCCATGCACGCGTGGTGTATAAGCTTTACTCTAGTTTGGGAAATGTGCACATGTTGAAGTCTGAAGATTACTATTGAGATTTTATTTTATTATTTCATTTTTCCCCACTGCCCTCCATTACTGAGATCTTAAAATGTAGATAAACTATGCCCTACTTTACACAGATTATGTCATGATATGCAATGTACCTTATCTGTCAGAAGATTGTTTCTATCATACACATCTGTGTAATTTTTATAATCGTAAAACAGGCTCTTCACAGCTTCAACTTCACTGATATTTTCACTTATGTGGCTCTACAAGAAAAGAAATAATATTTTCAATTTTCTAATGTGAAATACCATTAGAAATCATACTTCCTATCCCAACAATGATAAGGATGGTTTCTACTTGCCTATATAAGACAACAAAGATTCTACATGTGCTTTATTGAAAACAATTATTCATATTATACATAACATCTATAAGAAAAAGAAACTATGAATGTGAGCATGATAATTACATCGATATGTAATGTTCTAGCCCTAACCTTAATCCATATTATGTTCTTTCCATAGCAAGAATGAATAAAAATAAAAAGTACTTGAAGAGAGTCAAGAACCTAGCTATTTGTGGCAACTTGCCTCTTCTGGTACTGGCCATTAAGAAAAGAGTTTATTGGTCATAAAAGGACAGACAGCATGGTTCTTTCTTAAGAAAACTGGAACTTGAACAAGGAGAGATGAATGCTAGCCCAAGTTCTGAGCCTAGTCATTTGTCTTAGGGTGAATCAGTTCTTTCCTTTGGGTCTCTACATTCTCATCTCTCAAATATTAGGGTTGGGCTAAATGAGTGATTTTCTAAATTCTAAACTCTTCCAGTTTTGAATATGTTATTCATATAAAAATTCATAGAAATCCAATATGTAAAAGGCATAAACAAGTTGTGTCTCAGGAAGAAGCAGGATTGGGATTTAAGAACACTGTCCTCATTTTGCCCACTTTGTCAGCTTCCAAAATAAGTTCTTGTACAGAAGACAGTTTGCGAATAACTGAGTTTGACAATTCTGAAGTCACCAAAAAAGAGCCCATAAAAATCCACATCCAACAGAAACAAATGAGTCCTGGCCCACACACCAACCTTACTCCAGGGCACCATAAACCCTGAGAGGGCAGTAAGTACTTTTGAGACACAACATTTAAGTGTAACCACTTCATCCCCTTGCCTAAAACAAAAATCATTCCAGATCAACTGGTGATGAGTACATATTATGGGAAAAAAACTCATGAGCAAGTTGCCACTTCCAAGAATAGCAAAGCCATTTCCCTTTCTCCATGAGGTAGAGTGTGAACCAAATGAGAGAAAAAAGAGCAATGGTCTAAAAATAGAGTGTTCTACCTAGAGGGTGAGCTCTATCCTGGCCTTGAGGAAATCTAGACCACTAAGGAAATACATGGGCATCTGAAGGGAAGAAGGGTCAAGCAGATGATTCTTTTCACTTTGATAAGGTTGAATAAATGCTGAATGAACATGCACACATGCATACACCTCTAGCAAAGATATACTTGATTTTGTTTTGTGTTCATGGAGTTCAGGACACACTACCTCCAAATGTGGCACTGTAGTATATTGTACATTTTAAGCTGAAGGAAAATAGCTGAAGATCAGAATGACCTTCCCCTCCCCATCATCCCTGTAACAGATCAAAAAACTTTTATGTGAGGGTGCCCATCCTATACTTGGAGGAAAGGAGCAGCCTTATCTCTGAAGACAAAGGGGTGCTCAGAAGAATCCAAACAACGATCATATTCTTCCATGACTGCTCACTTGTCACCAAATCTAGCCTAGAAATGCTCCTGTTTCTTACTTTGCATCTTCATTTCCTTATGAAGGCTCCTGTATCATGTAAAACTTATATTAAATACATTCGTATGCTTTTCTCCTTTGTCAATTTAGTCTCCAGACCCAGCCAGGGACTCTAAGAAGGTCAAGGATGACTTTTTCCTCCCCTACAATTGTATGGGATTGAATAAAAAATACAAATACCACAGTCCTCCGAAAAGGGAGAAGGGTAATGAGAATAGTTAATGAGCCTCAACAAAATAATCAAGAATCAATGATAAAGAATAAATGATAAAGAATCAATGTGTTGCCTTTTCCCTAACTTGCCCTTTGTTATAAGATAGTCAACTCTTAAGGGGGAAAATTTTAGTGCAGTCTGTAATGAAGCTTGGACGGGGGAAGGGGAGCTTGCAAATCCCAATTTTAACCCAGCTGAAAGCTTCAAAAAAGTGCTTTATTCCTAAATTGCAACCATTTAGTGACAAAGTAAGATACACTTTTTTTGTTCCTGATTTTAAATTAAGAAACTCAGAACAAAAGGGCTTTTAAATGCATTTTTGTAAGGTAGAAATTAGGTTCTTTTTGCTTTTCAAATAATAGGTGGTTCCTCCAAAAATGAAGGCCTAGAACACTGAGAAAAGGATCAAATAAAAGAGAAAAGTGGGAAAGAAATGTATTAAATTTATCCTACAGAGAACAGGTAAGCAGTGTCTCATTGATCTGGCTTGGTTACATATGATGGCCTTGTCTCTCCATGCTTGATCAAAGAAAATTGAGGGTAAAAGGAAGTTTAAGTTTCTTATCTGGGAAATTAAAGCAGCAGATTTAGGTGATGTCTCTAAGAGCCCTTCCTGTCGTTTGATTCTATTTCTCTAGGAGATCTCAGGAGAAGAACTGGAGATTACCAACAGAATTTAGGGTACTGAGAAGTCTTGCCGGTGTTGACAGAGGCATGTATAGGAGAAAAACACCCACCTGAATATGCAAATTATGGATCTTCGCGATGCTTCCTAGTTTATTCAACAAGGTGTCAGTGCAGGAAAGAGAAAAACGTGGTGTCACTATGGGCTTCACTCTAGAATACTGAAAATAATAATTTAAAAAATTGGTAAGGAAACTATGGATATCATGAATGCATGGCATACCTCAACATGCATATCATACAACGTGATAATTTTATGTCTTCATTTTGGGTGATAGTCCCTCATTCTAAGAGTGGGTGGAAGTAGTGGGTTTCATGGAAACAGCTCATGGCTAAGGACAACAGAGAGACTAGCACCAAGTTCAACGGAAGATTTTGTCTCAAATGACAGATACCCCCAGTCCTACATCCACATGAAGGCTCAGACGAGGCCTTGACTTGGTGGCCCTCAAGAAGAAAAATGGGAAGCAGAAGAACTTCTAAAGGAGACTGCTATGGGAAACTAAAAGTGAAGCGGTGGTCCCTTCCCCAACTACATCTTGGGGAGGAGTGCTGGCCATGGCCTCCCTCAGGACGTTTAGTGGCAGCACTGGCTCTGATGTCACCCAGGGTGAAGGCTGAACAGGTGGGAAGGGCTCCAAGGGGAGTGGTGAGGATGTGGAACCACAAAGCTCCATCTGTTCTCCCAAGATGAGATTGAAAGTAATGGGGTTTTTATGGTTTCCAATCAGCCCTCAAAAGTTGGTAAGGGGAGAGTCTGGCTTGCCCATCTAAGAGATTGCACAATGGAGCTACGGTCCAGTCTGCTGGCGGTAGAGGCAGGAAACAGCACTGCCTCCACAGGCTCACCAATGCCAGGACACTGCAAAGAGGAGTGTGTGGTGTGGCTGAGGGTCTGCAGGCCATGTGACATACCAAACATTAGGGTCCAAGGTGGCCAATGACTGGGGCATCAGGACACCACCCATGCTTCAGACCAGATCAGGGAATCCAAGAGGCCAGAGTCAATGTTGGTATAACCAACTTCCAGTTGCTATCAATCTGTCCACATCCCTGAAGCCCTCTCCCACCTCTCCCTGGGCCAGTCCTGTGTATTTAGACGGTTCCAGAAGAGAGGAAGGGAAAGCCATCGAGAAGACAAAAAAAGGCTGACCTCACAGAACTGAGTTGAGGGTCCACTGTAAAAACAATCTAAAGCTCTGGGAAAACATTTCTGCCTGCATGGAGTAAGCCAAATGTACACAGACTAATCTTTACCAAACAACTTAATAACAAATCTTACAAATAACACAATAGCAATCCAAAACCAAGTGGGGAACAAGCTTACTTACGTTCTTTTGGAGCATTCTTGACACAAATCTGAAATAAAGCAACAAATGGGAAGATATAAAATTTTGCATTTTAAGTAGTTTTTTTAAAAGGAGGGAAACGTGATACCTACATGTCTTCATATCCATGCAAACCCTTCTGACGCTATACGTGTTTCACCACCACTAATTAAGGATTAACAAGTAGTAATTACTCTGCTTTCTCATTTGCACCCAGAGAGACAGAGTGCAAAATCACAGGGAGATGCAATTTTATCATCTAACATCAGCTGAGCTGTTCATGAGTATTCCCATAGCACTCAAGCCATTCTACTGGCTTAAGCTCTATTTGGGGGAACATTTCAGGGTGTCATGCTCCAGGCATATTTAGAGTCTTGGAATCCTATGCACCTGGAGACATTTAGAAGCCACAGGGCTCTCTCCTCCTTTACAGAGTGAGAGCTACTTCTCACACAGTATCATCATTTCCTTTCTTATCTTTTCTTTTTTAAAAATTTTATTTATTTGACAGAGAGAGAGCAGAAGCAAGCAGACTGGCAGGCAGAGGGAGAGGGAGAAGCAGACTCCCTGCCCAGCAGAGAGCCCAACGCAGGGCTTGATCCCAGGACCCCAGGACCATGACACGGTCCAAAGGCAGATGCTTAACCAACTGAGCCACCTAGGTAGCCCTCATCATTTATTTTCAAAGGCTGAGTCCTCCTGGGCATAGATGTTGGGGTAAGGCAGACACAGAATAAGCCCAAGGTGCTGTAAAATGGAGAGGGTGGAGGAAATGGGGCTAGACAGGACAGGGGTGGCAATCAGTGATGGTAGTTTCTGTAGGGTCCATGAAACAGCTATTTGTGCCCTGACTGAAAAAATTTACTAGCTACCTTTCTGCCTTCTGGTACTCCTTTGTTTCAGAATAAAATGATTAAGGTTTAGTATGACCACAAACCCACACCTGTAAAAAAAGTTCAGCATGTGGCCAATGATAAGAGGAAGGTGCTCACTTTGCCCTTTCTGTGAGCTGGTGGCAGTTCCTAAGCCACCCTTTTTCAGAGGACACATTTAAGGTGGAGGATATTTGGAACTGTAGAAAAGTTGGGCTTCTAAAACTTGCATCAGGATAGGTTAGGTCCTGGGGAAGATTTACAATGGAAGAATGCTCTTCTACATCTCTTGGAATGTTGAATGCCATACAACACAATTCCTAGTCAAATCAAAATCCTCAAGGGACTATGGAAAAGCCATTAAAGAAATGTCGATAAAGTACTTTTGGGATTCATAGACTATATCAATGTAATATTATTTATTTTTTATGTATATTTTTTATTGGAGTTCGATTTGCCAACATATAATATAACCCCCAGTGCCCATCCATCAAGTGCCCCCCTCATTGCCTGTCACCCAGTCACCCCATCCCCCCACCCACCTCCCCTTCCACTCTCCCTCGTTCCTTTCCCAGAGTTAGGAGTCTCTCATGTTTTGTCACCTTCTCTGATTTTCCCCACTCATTTTCTCTCCTTTTCCCTATAATCCCTTTCACTATTTTATCCCAATGTAATCTAAAAAGAGCATTAACAAAAGCTCATGACCTCAGATGAGAGGATGACCCCACAACCAAAAGTAATCTGATGCGTAGACCACATACACTTAAAGCAATTCAATGGATAGGAGAAGCCTCCCATCTATAAGAGAGAAGAGGGAAGTGGTAAATCATTAACTTTTGAAAAGAATCGTTCATTTCACAAGGGGATTGGCCCTAAAACTCCTATAGCAAATTCCCAGAGGCTTCAAAATAGTATTGACATGCGACACTTTCTTTAGGAGCAGACCAACTGCATGATCGAAGGCAGACCCACACAGTGACATATGTGCATATCTTCCTGGTCCACAGAGGTTACTGCTCCCCATCTCTAACTCCATCAGTGCCTCAGAGGGATCTCCCACCAGATAAATCAGGACAAATGTACCTCTCTGTTTCCTTGATTGATGCCTCAGTGGTTTCCTTGTATTCTGGAACAGTGGCATTCATATCCATGCAGACTTTGCCCACAAATGCCCGCTGCCCAAATTTATCTGTGAGGCACACACAAACAGAATCTGAAGTCAGGTTGTCTTCTCCCCAAAAGACTATTTTCCCCAGTATTTAGGAAACACATTTAAATTAAAATCATTATGAAGACACAAGTGAGAATGTCAAGTGAGATCATCACACCATTTAAGAACAATAACAATGGCAACAAAACCACACCAAATTCTGTAAGATATAAAGGTCTTTTATTGACTCATTATTCCTTGGATTACTAAGGACTCAGTGATAGTATCTGATTACGGTCTAAACTTGTATGTGCCCAATGTCTTCTGTTACGTGTAGGGCTATGAGGAATACACTCAATAATGTATATAAAGGGTCTGGCACACAGAGCTTAGAAAAGATACTGCTGCTCGTCTTATCCGCAGCAATGCCAATTATTGCCATCAGTGGGGAATCTGATTTAGAACTACTAGTAGCGCTCAGCACTTCCGGAACCTATTCCTCATTAGAGATGCTACAGAAGTTTTATTTCAGCTAGAAAGTTGAAGCTACGTGGGGTGATATTAATTTTATGTACAATGTCTCTGCCTCTGTCCTAGGAGTCTTGCAGCAGTCTTTTTGCCTCTCTCTTTCCCCTGTAATTCGTTCTAATACCTAGCCATTAGTTACTCCTCCCTGAAACACCACCTTTATCACATACCTCATCTGGCTCAAAATCTTTGAGTATCTGATGCATATTTGAACCTGTCCACAATCTGAACTATCCCATCTGCCCAGCCTCCTCTCCCACCCACCATGCAGTGAATCCTGTCCTCCAGGTCAGTCACTCTGTTCCCAGCTTTGTGTATCACTATGGATTTCCCTGTCGCCACACCTTTGTCCATGTCATTTCCCCTGTTGGGAAGATACTCTCCTCTATCCCCATTTGATGTCCCTGTAATGCGCTGTTTAAAGTCCCCCTCTATGAATTCTTTCCAGTTGATCCAATTCTGTTTCCTCTATCTCACCCAAAAATAGCAATATATATTTTCAGTGCTCCCCTTTAAGCCTCTGGCTGAAACTACTTTGGCTAAAAAGCAGAAGTACCAGCACATCAGCCAATGGTACTTACTGATCATCTGCTATGTTCTGGGCACTGTGCAAGATACAAATTTTGGAATTACTCATCTTTTTTTTTAAGATTTTATTTTTTTCTTCATGAGAGACACACAGAGGCAGAGACACAGGAAGAGGGAGAAGCAGGCTCCCTGTGGGGAGCCTGATGTGGGACTCAATCCCAGGACCCTGGGATCTATCACAACCTGAGCTACCCAGGTGCCCCCTGGAATTACTAATCTAAAGCCAATCTCATATCTGCTTACTAGCTGTGTGACTTGGGCATGTTATGGCCTCTGAGTATCAGTTTATCCATCTATAATGCGAGGACATTAACAACTACTTCTAAAGACTGTTTGCAACTGAGCTGAGATAATCCATATAGAATGCTTTGTGCAAAGCCAGGCATCTAGCAAGAGCAAAGCAACGGTTAGTACAGTTATTAATCAAGGCATATCGTTATTAATTGGTTAATCCTGTCTGGCTCCTCAAGGGCAGAGACTATGTTCTATTTCACTGTGTTCCCATCATCTAGCACAGTGTTCTAAGTCTAGCCAACAGCCAAGACATGCCTGCGGATTATAATACATTAAACTGTTGCCACCGTGAGAATTAGTAAACGCCCTAAATTAATCTACAAAATTCAGACCCATACACATCATTCTGGAATCAAAACCATAAGTAAATAATCATATTGCTTACACAATAAAAAACATTCAAAGGCTATATACAAACACCTAATTACTTGCAAGAAGTGCAGCGCTCAAATTCTAGCAATTAAAAGGCAGTACAGCCCACATGTATCAGTCATTGCTGGGCATGGTCTGACTGTCTTGGCTTGAGTGTCCATAAATCATGGTTTCATTTCCTCACCTGCAATTTCTGCAAGGAGCAGAGATGAGTCAGTGTGAATTGTTCCAAAGTAACAAGCTGTGGTTGTTCCATTCTTTAGTGTTCTCCTCTAAAAATAAATCACAAAAACCATGAATTGCGTGTGCCCAGAAAAGTCACATGGCAAATAAAGATGAAAATAGAATTCTAGTTTTTAATTTTAAAATGTTTTTACTTAAAGGGATGCCATCTTGATATGAAATACAGTTAAGGTAAATGGCAAAAGTATTTATATTCCGAAAGTGTGAGCTGGAGAAGCAGCTGGTACTTCTGATTTCCTAGATTTCACACCGTTCTGTGTTGCAGAATTCACAAAATGTAATACTAATTAATTCCTTGCTTTTTAGAATTATTTAAGGATATCCAAACTTTATTGCATCAAGAGATGAATAATGAGATTTTTCCATCTAGATAGAAGAGGGCAAAATTATTCAGCCAGATTTCTAGTTCAACCTGGCAGATTAGTCACATGTATTTATCTCCCTTCCTTAGCAAATTTCCAGTAAACTAACAGTAAAGGAGGATAAAACGTATTAACCCACAAGAAAGAGACATGAGCAGAGGAAACATTTCTACGTGTTCTTAGAAGACAAAAAAGACATGGATGAGAATCTGGAAGTGACTTTATAAGGGGAAAAAGAAGCAAAGAGCTGTTAACAGAAAATTGGCTGACAGTCTGTATACAGATGATTAAACCCTGGCAGGATCCTCCTTGTCTTTGTTGAAATCAGCCAACCACCCCAACCTGATTCTTGCAGGAGAGATCCGCTCTTGCAGAAAAGGAGTAGTATTGGAAACTAGGCACCCAATATGGCAAGGTACAGCAGAGACTGAAAAGAATTTTAAGTGGATAATCTGGTTGACCCTCTGAATCCTTGGCCACTTTCCTCAAAATGCCACATATGCAACTCCCACCACTCCTACCAGGACTGAGGAACTCTTTCCTAGAGAAGAATGGCTGTAGAAGGAAGATATCCTCAAATAGCATTTGGGGCCCATAGTTGAAAAGGCTGTTTATTACCTTCACTTTTCATCCTATAATGAAGTTCACTAGTCAGTAGTGGTACTCCCATCTAGACTTCCAATCAGCATTTTAGAGCATCACACTTAAGTACAAAAAAATATGTTTAAGGTTCAACAGACATTGGAGGAAAGTTCATATAAAAAAGAGAAGGAGGGGCAGCCCTGGTGGCTCAGCGGTTTAGCACTGCCTTCAGCCCAGGGCCTGATCCTGAAGACACGGGATCAAGGCCCATGTCAGGCTCCCTGCATGGAGCCTGCTTCTCCCTCTGCCTGTGTCTCTGCCTCTCTCTCTCTCTCTCTCTCTCTCTCTCTGTCTCTCATGAATAAACAAAATCTTTAAAAAAAAAAAAAAAAAAAGAGAAGGAGGAAAAAAGAATCTGGAAAAATATCTTCAAGGAAAGAGGCAATCTATAACGTAAGAAGGGTGCTTGATTAAAAAAAAAATCAATGGGGGCACCTGGGTGGCTCAGTTGGTTAAGCATCAGACTCTTGATTTCAGTTCATGTTATGAGCTCAGTGTTGTGGGATTGAGCCCTGAGTCAGACTCTGTGCTCAGTGGGTAGTCTACTTCTCTCTGTATCCTTCTCCCTCTGTCCTTCCCCCACTCACATGTACACTCTCAATAAAATAAAAAGAGGGCAGCCCCAGTGGCCCAGCAGTTTGGTGCCACCTTCAGCCCAGGGTGTGATCCTGGAGACCTGGGATTGAGTCCCACGTCAGACTCCCTGCATGGAGCCTGCTTCTCCCTCTGCCTGTCTCTCTCTCTCTCTCTGTCATGAATAAATAAATAAAATCTTTTAAAAAATAAAAAGAAATAAATATCTTTTAAAAATTATGATTAACATTCTCAATTAAATAAAAGAACATACTGCATTCACAAAACAAGAACAGATCAAGAACAGAATGCTATGAAAATCAGAGAAGAGCTCTCTGACAGTAAAGCTTTTTATAAATGAAATTTAAAAGTCAATAAACGGATTGTAGGGCAAATTTAAAAAGAATCTCTCAGGGGAAAAAATACTTCACATTTAAGATAATAGGGAAGAACATGCCCTATTTTAACAGCCACTACTCAGCTTAAACCAATTGTTGAAAAAAACAAGCGAGAGCCCAGTGACATTAGTTAGTCCTAAAGGTTGGGAGAACTGGGAAATCTGGACTTTATGTAAATCTTTTCAAAGTTTAAGATACTTTGTACATGAAGTAACACATGTCTGGCTGCTGGTGTTGTTTAGAGCCTGACAGTTACAGATAAGGATAAACCCTTCATCAGAATCACAAATTCAGGAAAAAGGCTACTAGTATCATGACAGAGATATTGAAGTCCATCTCCAGCAACCAGAAAAATGCCTAAATTCCACGGTGTGCCCAGGAAACAATTGTTGAATGAACCCCTGAGGAAGCAGAATTATGAAGCAACAAGAGACATAAAATGAACTAAAATTAGCAGCCTTAGATGAAGAGAACAGGACATTGTACCCTTGAAAGAGAAACAGGCTATTGCAACAGTTAAGAGTGAATTAATGATTTGTAAAATTGGGCCACAGCATTCTCTACTAATGTAGCATGAAAGAGACACTAAAGTATATACAGATGTTTCCATATTTTTCTAACAAGAGTTATCAAGAGAAAAATGTAGACTGGAGGGAAGAATATATGGGAATGGAGGAGGAAAGAGAGAGAGGGAAATTTCTCAGATGGAAGACAGGAGTTCTCATATTGAAAGAACTACATATTTAAAAGAATGAACTGAAAAAAAGGTCCATAATGAAATCACAGAATGTCAAGAATGAAGAGAAAATCTTGAAGGCCAGCAAATTGGCCAGAAAGGAATGAGAGTCAGAGTGACACCAACACATTGGATGCTGATGAACAAATAATTTCAAATGGAATTCTCTCTACAGCTAAAGCACATCATTTGAGAGAACAAAGTAAAACCATTTTCAGTAATTCAAGGATAAATAAGAAGGTTTATTACCTACCTTATTGGAAATGATTATCAGAGGCTAATATTTCAAGACAATGAATACAAAAGAAGACAGGGATCCAAGTAGCAAAAGAAAAAGCTCATTGTTAAATTAAATACAGATATTGAAAAATAAAGTGGAATTAAATTTTAAAGTTAAAGCTTATTTTATTATAAAGATTTATATAGGGGATCCCTGGGTGGCTCAGTGGTTTAGCACCTGTCTTCAGCCCAGGGTGTGATCCTGGAGACCAGGGATAGAGTCCCGCATCTGGCTCCCTGCATGGAGCCTGCTTCTCTCTCTGCCTGTGTCTCTGCCTCTCTCTCTTTCTGTGTCTCTCATGAATAAATAAATAAAATCTTTTAAAAAGATTTTATTTATTTATTTGATTGAGTGAAAGAGAAAGGGAGAGTGGGAGGGAACAGCACAGAGAGAGGGACTCTTCAGCGGACTCCCTGCTGAGCACAGAGCCTGACCTGGGGTTTGCTCTCACGACCTGAGATCATGGCCTGAGCCAAAAGCATGAGTCAGACACCTAACTGACTGTGCCACTAGGGACTCCTAAAGCTTATTTTAAATTAAGTGTAGATGTTGAAAAAAATAAACTAGAACCAAACCTCAGATGATAGAACATATGATGTGGTAAGAGGTATGGATGAAGAAGGGAATATACATAAGGTTCTTGTCTTGTTGGAGGAAATATTGAAAAATGGTAGAAGACTTGTCTAATACTCTTAACAATCTAATAGAGACATTAAAATGTCATATTGACAGGGAACACACAATCTTTTAAAAAGTGGGCAGAAAAATCATAAAAATTGACCTTTTGATCAGGTCATAAAATAAAGTGAGCAAAATCCCAAGAAAAATAATCATGTAAGTTGCCTACACAAACCAGAATAAAATGAACTCAAAATTAAAATGGAAGTATAATCTAACATGTTCTAAGTTCTCAAAATATTATATAACGTTCTAAAATCTTGGCTTGAAGATGAACTCAAAATGGAAAGTGTCAGCCCTTTAGCAAGAAGGATAATGGAAGTGCCACAGAGACACTCACAGTAAGTCCTCCCTCTGATGGGGGTAGGGGGAGGGAGGGGAGAAGCTTTCACTAGTTGAGAAACTGCACTTTGAAATTGGACTAGAAGGAACTAGAAAGTTCAAGGATTGGCCCAAGTTATAAAGAACAGGACAGAGAGAAACCACAGAGAAAAAAAGGAAAAGGAAGGAGAGATCGAAGAAAGGAAAGAACCCCTGAGCTACTCTTACTGGTTCCCACTGAGTTCAGCCCATTTAACACACCAGCTACATGTGTGCGACTAATATAACTGAAAGAAATGAATCTGGCTATAAAACCTTACTGAAGAGGAATGCAGCCACTTTCCTTCTTCATTTGTTCTATATTTGGGCATCCTGGACCCAATTCCACCCTAATTCTTCATAAAAAGCTTTCAAGAGCACTCATCCATTAGTGACAGGTTTGTATTTTTCCCATTTATCAGAATCTAATAAGACCAACATCAGACTGTAGGTTGTGTTTCTCAATTGTTCCTCAACCTTCAATTCTTGACAAGAAGAGTTTTGAGACTAAGCTTTTTGAGCTCAAAATAGGCATCAAACATAGGGTGACTACAAACTTCAAGGCGAGTAGCAATGGCCTCTTCACAGAGTAGATGATTTGCATTTCCAGTGGGCTGCCATAGTGAGGGAGAGTGGTCTGTTCCCTTTCTCTTCGCCTTGTACTTTAGTGATTTGATACCTCTTTGGAATTAGTTGGATTCATCAGCTGAATCTTTGACAACCCCATAGAGTAAGCATATTCATTCTATTTCCCAGAATATCTGCAATGCATTTATCTTGGTACATTTACCACTCTTCAATCCCTTGACTACAAGCTATATAATTAATATAGATTCCTGAACCTTCCAGTCTTTTTAGTTCATTCCAATCCAATTTGAAACTGTAATCTCTCACCCAGTTTGCAATGTTTAAAGGCAGATCATCCAGGCTTGCTTTACTGAGATTTTTTTTTCTAAATAATCTCAGGAGATGTTTGTTAATGTATACTTTAAAATTATTTGCAGATTAAATGATCACTGTCATCTATGGTGCAAAACTCTGAGATCTTGATTTGCTGAAGTATAGATCTAGGACTGTTTCCTGAGGGAGAAAGTAAAAAAAAAAAAAACAAAACAATAATGGCTTGGTTCTTATTATATGTACTGTCGTTTTAGCATCCCTTTGCATTGCCATGAGCAGTCGTCAGCCTAGGGACAGGTTCTAGTTAACAAATCTCAACACATACAGATTTCAACCATAGCATCAGCACATCCAACTGTTAAAGTGTGCAGGCTTATCTGCTCATAATCAGAAACAGACATATGCAACGCAAATATTTGTAAAAATAAAATCTATTTTGTACCACTGACATTAAATACTTAGCTCTCTGATATAAGAAACAGCCTTTATGGAGTACTGCCTGAGGATATATGTTTCTAGATATTCTAAATGTCTAAACATAAAACAAAGATATTTTTGGGCTTTTAAAAAATATTATAGCACCTTAACAATATACATTTTAAGAGAGCATATATCTAGATAAAATATTATTGAAACTAATTTTTAAGAAAATCAGTATAAGGAATGAAAATGCTTTACCTTAACAAATATTTTATTCTTTATCATATACACAGTGTAAATTACAAAATTTATTTCCCTCTCTGGGTCAGCTACTAGAAATTTAAAGCTGTATTTGTGACAAATTCTAACAAGCGCATGGACTCCCATTGCAAACATTTATCTCTCAGTTTTATTTTTTCTTTCCTCCCTTTTTTCCTTTGCCATGCTTTGGTGACTCATTTGCTTCCATTGTATACTATGTTATTTGAAGATATCTCAAGCTCTTTTTAGAACAATGAGAGGTATAAATAAATTTTGAGAATAAAAAGATTTGGTGCGGTTAATGCAATTCATTAACACAATGGCCCAGCAACTTCATGCACCGTGTGAGTCCTTCTCAATTTTTCTGGTGTCATGTGGATGCATGCTAAATAAGTAAGATCCACAATTACACTGAATTAATACATAAATAATTTAAGCATTTAAAGGACAGCACTTACTCTTACTCCTCAAGGCTTGAATCATGCAAGACCAGGGGAAATAGCAGAATGGCTAGGTAACTGTATAGGGCTATGATACTGTCCCTTTAGAAGTGACACTATAGAAGATAGCCATCACTTCAGAAGGAAAACTATCAATGGGTCCAACAGCAATACTGAAATATTCGGACTAAGTGTGTTGCATGACAAGAGGTAGTGGTCAGATAAGGAGGTATTTGCAGAGGGTATTCTCAACTGCAGAAGCTGTTTCTGGTTGCTTAGTGGATTTGGCATAGGGATGGAGTCGAAAGAAGGGGACTGATTTCCTTGAGAGAGTGGAAGGTCAGTTTCAGAGCCTTCAATCTGTGGTTGGCATACACAATGGTCACTGTTCAATGACCAGACTAGCTCCATAGTTCCCTCTAGTGGTGTTAATGCCCATCACCGTCCCACATACCCTGCTATGGGGAGCATCCTATTTTCCCTTCTTGGGAACCTACTAAAATAATGTGATATCCTTCTAACTGTAATTTTAAATTTAAATTTTAAATTTCCTTGGCTATTTTTTAAAAGCAAACATATAGAGCGCCTACCATGTGTCAGGCACTATTCTAAGAACCTCGCAAATATTAACTTATCACAACAACCCCAAGAAGTAGTTACTATCATTATCTCTACTTTATTTTACAGATGGGGAAAATGAGTCACAGAACTTTCCAAAGGTTACACAGCTATTCCATATGGTCCCCAGAACAGCACTGTGGATTGGCAGGAGCAAGGGAACACACACGTGCATTAAACTCAAATTTAGTAACTCAAAACATAAAAAGTAACAGACAGAGAGTAAAGAGAACCCACCAGATTGGGGGCTTGGGGATTTGGATTCAAGTACTCTCTCTGCTAGGGGTTAGCTTATTTATGTAGTTGAGGTAGATGATCACACACTCCCTGGGCTGTGAAAAGACTAAAAAAGTCTCCATGGTCCATTCCAGCCTTAACTGCCTGTGTTTTATAATTCAAATATGCCCCCACACACACAAAATGGATATATCTATAGGTGATTTGGTCATAACTCACCGCCACTCACAAGCAAGATACTTACAACAACTCTGGTATATACTTCTTCAGCAAAGTCGATGTTCTGGAATTTGAGCTCTGTGGGAAACGTGTACTTGGTCAGCCAGTCCAAAAGTGGCAGGTCTACATTACTCCCAGCAAAAGAGTACTGAGGGGCATGGATATGTGTATCAACCAGCCCAGGCATGAAGAACTCACTGGAAATCAATACAAGAGGAAAAGAATTTAATAACATCTTCAATCATTTTCCATATCTTTATATGACATTTTCTCTCCATAGTGATTTAATTGCTCACCTCACACAGGCTTAGAGCCAATGCAATCAGGCAATTGTAAATTCTCTTGTTATGTTGAGATCAAGAAATAGAAGTGAAACTCTGCTGGGAAAGATACAGCTCCTACATTGGAATGGCTGGTATGAGGTTAACCCAAGGTGATCCACTGAGTAGAAGCATAGCAGTCATGGAACAAGACATCTCATGACTTCGTTCTCATTAATTGGAGGTTGTAGGATGAAGAGCAAAGATGAGAAAGAAGAGATTTAAACTTCTAGAGGCATACTGAGGAATTACTCCTAGGTCACTAAGGATGACTGCTGATGGCAGAGTGGCCACAATGCCAGACTCAGTGGTCGTCTTGCCCTTGGCTGACTACAAGAAATCTAGTCCTTTCCCATGGGACATAGGGGCTGAGTTCTGGAATGAAGCAGCAAGAGCAAACTGAGGCTGGTTAGGGACAGACAATCTTAGAGATGAGACTATCAGGGGGTAAGTGGTGTAAGTGAAGACACAGTTGCAGTGCTATGATGGCCTTCTCCAGGTGCTGCTGGTCACTCCTGCTGTTACTCTGGCCAACCGACTAACTTTCATATTTCCACTGATTCTCATAACAGAAAGTCCTGGAAAGACATTTTTAAGAGTTTTCAGGGGCACCTGGGTGGCTCAGTTGGTTAGATGTCCACCTTCAGCTAAGGTCCATGATCCCAGGGTCCTGGGATCGAGCCCTGAGTTGGGCCACCTGTTATAGGGAGCCTGCTTCTCCCTTTCCCTCTGCTTCTCTCTCTGTTGATGTTCCTGTTCTCTCTCTCTCTCTCTCTTTCTCCTTCTCCCTCTCTCTCTCCCTCTCTTTCTCTTCCATGCATTCTCTCTCTCTCAAATAAATAAATAAAATCTTTTTTAAAAAAGAGTTTTCAAAGGCACTACCCGCAGAACCGAGGCAGCCCCAAACTAACAGACACAAACAGGTATTTGTTAGAAGACAATAAGTACCACCGCCACCATCACACTGAGAAAATATTAATTATATTTTAATATAAAGAACTTGAGCTCAAAACTTGATGTAACAAAAAATCCCTTATGCTGCCAGTTCAAATGTATACCACCTAACTGAAAGACAAACAAAGCCAGGGGTATCTATAAAGTGCTTTATTTTTAAAGAAATGGGAACTGGGAATGGTGACAAAAATGTTGATGGTGGTGACAGCGATGTTTCCTGAAGAGATGCATGTACAGGGCACAGCATTCACATGCATCAGCTTACTTGTGGGAGGCAGTTTATTGTTTATTTTTTTATTTTTTTTAAAGATTTTATTTATTTATTCATGAGAGACACAGAGAGAGAGAGGCAGAGACACAGGCAGAGGGAGAAGCAGGCTCCATGCTGGGAGCCCGACATGGGACTGGGTCCTGGGTCTCCACACCCTGGGCTGCAGGGGCGCTAAACCACTAAGCCACCCAGGCTGCCCCAGGCAGTTTATTACAGGAGTTAAGTATATACTTCTTGACTCAGACTATCTGATTTTGAATTCAGATCCCATCATAAAGGAGCAGTGGGATAATCGATGTGTTATTTAACTTCTTTGTGAGTCAGTTTTCCCTTATGTATAAAATGGAGACAGTAGTAGCACCGTAGGGGTGTTGTAAGGATTGTTAGCATGTGTAAAAGCAGTGCCTGGATAATAAAAAGCACTCCAAAAAATAGTAGTTATGATGATGCAGTGCTCACAGCAGACGTATGAAGTAGTATTGTTATATTCATTTACATAGGAGACACTCAAAACTAGGAAATGAAAATAGCTTGAACAAAATTTATCATTCAATTAGCTTTGGAGTCTAAATTCAAATCCACGCAGTTCATCTGCAGGCCTCAGTACTCTTGGTCACTACCCTTAGTAGGACAGAATTTTTTTTTTAAGATTTTATGTATTTATTCATGAGAGACACAAAGAGAGAGAGAGGCAGAGATAGGCAGAGGGAGAAGCAGGCTCCATGCAGGGAGCCCGATGTGGGACTTGATCCCAGGACCCCAAGATCACGACCTGAGCCTAAGGCAGATGCTCAACCGCTGAGCCAGCCAGGTGCTCCACAGGACAGAATTCTTACTTCACTTTGGCAATGATGAGCAGTGACAAGTTAGTATGGCAAGAAGGTAGCATTAAATGAGCCTACAATGCAGGGGGCACGTAGAGAGGGAGGACAAACTATGGATTCCTTTCAGGCATTAGTTGCTGACCTCTCAGGATACCTCAGTCCTTGGGGCTTTTACTGTCTCTACCACCATGAAATTAAATGGCAGTGTGATTTCTTCATGTAGTTGAATTGTTCAATCAAATAATATCTCCCAAGTATCTGATTAGTTTTAAAAATGCTCCTAAGCCTTGTGGGAGGTCCAAAGAGAAATAAGACATTTTCTTGTCTTCAAAGAAATTATAATGTAGTTGAGCAGATTAGGGGTGAATGAGGATATCTGTGTGTGAGAGAGAGAGAGAGAGAGAGAATGGGGGCTGAGGAGGAAGAGAGAAGTAGATCTGGTTAAAATAGAAGGATCTTAGTGAGCACTTTAACTCCTGCTATTTACCCAACTGAAACAAAACACATGCTTAACAAAAACACCATTGTACAAAAATATTTATAGCAGCCTTATGCATAGGAGCCTCAAACTGGAAACAATTCAAAAATCACAGGGAAAGAGATAAACTCTGGTATATGGACACAATAGAATACTATTTGGCAATAAAAAAGAAAAACAACTACTGATATAAACAACAATATGGACAAATCTCAAAAATATCATGATGAATAAACAACAATATGGACAAATCTCAAAAATATCATGATGAATAAAGAACTCACAAGAGTTATTTACTCCAGTCACACCACATTTAAAAATAGGCAGATGTTATCTATGTGGTAGGAAAAAAATTAATCACTTCTTGGTCTTATGGCTAAGATCAAGTGTAGAAAAAATTAAACAGTGGATGAGGGGCTGGAAAGTGACTGGAAGGGGCACAAAGGAACTTTCTAGGTTGATAGGAATGTTTTATATCTTCATTGGTATGTTGGTTACATAGTTATATAGACTTGTTAAAATTTATCAATGTACATATACATAAAACATGTTTCAAAACAGCCAAAAAAAAAGTGTCTTAAAAAAGGGTCTTGAATAATCATTTTTTAAAATATTTTATTTATTTATTCATGAGAGAGAGAGAGAGAGAGAGAGAGAGAGGCAGAGACACAGGCAGAGGAAGAAGCAGGCTCCATGCAGGGAGCCCGACATAGGACTCCATCCAAGGACCCCAGGATCAGGCCCTGGACTGAAGGTGGCGCTAAATGCTGCGCCACCCGGGCTGCCCTTGAATAATCAATTTAGTGAATTAACTGGTACTGTTATTCGCGTGTGTGTGTGTGTGTGTGTGTGTGTGTGTGTGTGTGTTACTGGTTATTCTGTAGCCAGGAAGGAGGGGAGAAGATACTTGTTACTTTGTTTTTTCTTCTCTGTTGCAGAACTATGACACATTGAACTTCAGGTTTAAGACATGAATCTGGCTGTGGCAGGCATGTGCTGGGAGCCTTCTTCCATGCATGTTCCAAGCATGACATTCCTGAATAAAGATTATGGTGATGGGGGCGGGGGGCACCTGGGTGGCTCTGTGGTTGAGCATCTGCCTTTGGCTCAGGGCGTGATCCTGGGGTCCTGGGATCGAGTCCCACATGGGGCTCCCTGCAGGGAGCCTGCTTCTCCCTCTGCCCGTGTCTCTGCCTCTCTCTCTGTGTCTCTCATGAATAAATACATAAAATCTTAAAAAAAAAAAAAAAAAGATTATGGTGAAAGGAAAAAAGTGAATCCAAAAGAAAACCTTGACATTTTATTAGCTCTGGGCAGCAAAGGAGGGGGATGAGGTCAAAAGAGCGTTTTTGAGCATATGAAAAACACATGACATGATGTGAAGAGAATGTGGGAGAAAAATCCACGTTGCGGGAGGGGTGATATTGTTAAGCCTATAGTCATAATGAAACAATGATAATGTAGGGGGAGAGGGAAAATCATGTTTGTTGAGCACGTTCTTAAGGAAGCAGAGATGAAAGAAGGCTTTTCAATCTCACTCACTCTTCATTCCCTCAGAAAAGCCTGACATCCCCCCAGATAAAAACCATCAATTTCATATCCCAAACCTGTGGTGCTGGCCAGTCTGTATCAGAATCTGAGCACAAAGAACAATGTTCACCCCTATATACACTTATCAAAACCCCTACTCGTCTTTTAACCAAGAGGACAATGTTAATAAAATCTCTATGATCAAAACACATGACTATCTAGAAGGGTCTGAGCTGCCCAAGCTGTTTACACACCATTGTCACCCCTTGTTAACCTGCCCTGCAGGAGGTGTGATGATCTTGTGGGCTTAGGAACTCCAGGCTCTTCAAAAATGACTGTTTCCTTGCACAACAATGCAGGGGTAAAAATTAATCAATGACGTCTTTATTTAAAATTTGATATTTTGTTCATCACTGATTTTTTCATTAATTTTGATTTTTTAAAATATTGCCTCAAACTATTACTTATCTTGATTACTAACTTTTTTGGTCTCCCCACCACCTTAAATTCCTTGCCCAATGTGAATGCCCCACTTACATTAGCCAAATTCTGGCCCTGCCAACCTCTCTATGGTCCATGGCCACAATCTGATCCACTTCTATCAAAGCACTGCTCAGAGTGCTGTAGTCGTAATTTTCATTTAAGAAAATCCATATCGTGGGGCTCCTGGGTGGCTCAGTAGGTTAAGCATGTGCCTTCAGCTCAGGGCATGATCTCAGGGTCCTGGGATGGAGCCCCACATCTGGCTCCCTGCTCAGTGGGGAGCCTACTTCTCCCTTTGCCTCTGCTCCTCCTCCTGTTCACATCCTCTCTCTCTCTCTCTCTCTCAAATAAATTTTAAAAATTAAAAAAAAAAACATAAAACCACAGCTCAAATGCACTCTGGGGGATCAATCTTTCCTAACTGTGCTGTCAGTTACTGCCCCCGCCAAACCTCCATCCCCTCCCTCCCAACAGTTTATCTCTCTCCCTCTTTATTACTTTCGAGGAACATATCACAACTCATCACTGTCATGCTTCTGTATGTGTGCACCTGCTTACCCTCTGAGATCCCCATGGGCTGTAAACCCTGCAAGGGCAGACTTTATAGATCATTCTCTCCTCCAGATCCTGGTTGTTGCACATAGTAAGCTCAACAAAGATTTGCTGAAGAAATAAATGAATGATGGCAGTTTCCTGTTCTCAAAGCTTCCATCCCACAGCTTCCTGTTCTCAAATTTCCTTCTCTTTCTCACCTTACCCCGCAAGGAAAAACAAAACAAAACCCCTCAGTTGGTCAAGGCAGGCTTCTAATTATTTGAGATTCATTAAGGGCACTAGTTAACAGCAAAAGGGAAGAAGTTGGCTATGACTTACTGGTTGCTTAGTTCTCTTACTTCACACGGCTTGAAGCACCATTCTTTGGCCAGCTCTTCTTGTTGAGATGCTTCTTCTAAAAACATTATCTTTAAAAGAAAGAGAAGAATCACAAATCAATGAGCCATAGGCACTTGTTGTTAAATATCTAAATCTTTTTCAAAGGTTTTCAATACCAAATGGGATAGAGTTCATGGACAAAGAGACAGGGGTTCACCTTTGCTTGTCCAAGGAAGCAAACTGCCTGCAATTTCTCTTTTTTTGCCTTTATATAGATACAAGTAAGACTTCAAAAGTTCTAATTTGAAGATGCATGGTATTAAAAATGGCTAATTGATATCTATTTCTCCCCACACCCCAGAATGATTAAAGGAAACAACTGTGTACCTCCCTGCAGATGAACAAAAGATTTTTGTTGGGCTGTTAAAGGAAAGTCATGTCCAGAGTACAGCAGTAGTATATCGCGGGGCAAGTTATTAACACTGAATATAACTGCACATAATGATTACCTGACAATTGAATCTCAGCATGAATTATGTCTATGCTCTGGTACTGGACATCTGCCATAAAGGGATCTGTTATATTTTTCTAGTACTGTGGATGAGATGCTAACAGAGCGATCTCTCATGCAGGCTGATGAGCCCATGCACAATAGCTAGGAAACTCTGGATGGGCCTCTTATTAGCTCTTGGTCTGGTTTCCCCACCTGCACACTGGGGATGTACATCAGTACACACTTCACAGGGCTACTGTAAAAACTAAATATGGTAACTGTGGTGAAGAGGTTGGCACATCCCTAGAATATATTAAATGTTAGATACATTATATCCATTGCTGATTCTTTTTAAAATGCATTATTATTCCTTCTCTATAAAAATGGATTGCAAAGAAAAAAACAAGGAACAATTGAATACATGTGCAGGAAATAATCTGCATTTCATTTATAAATGTAATATTGTCAAGATAAATTGTAAAATTGTCAGGAAACATTAAATACTGAAAAAAAGACTGATAGATAAAATGTATCTAATTCATTAAAAGCAAGGCAATAGACTGCAAAAAAGTTTGTGGGACTGAAAATAAAGGAAAAAATGTTGATTTCTCTATTCATTGACAATATGCTTTTTTAAAAACTTGGATTTTTTTATCTTAGAAAGAGAAGATGAAAATGTAATTCCTACAAGTGAGAAAATGTAATTTGATGATTCTAAAAACAGATTTGAATCAATAAGTATGAAAGCAGATCCATAATTAATTTAAAAAACACAAAACCAATTTATTTATATAATTCAGAGCTGATTTACCCTTAAAGACATAAGTACACACATGCACACCTACATAAAAGTATTTGTAAAGCACTATATTCACACATTTGAATATATATTTAAAATAAATGGGTTTTGAGGAAAATGTAAATGATCAAAATTTATTCTGGAGAGAGAGGGGAACTGAAGGAACTAGTAACTCTAAAAAAAACTGAGGAGGGTTTTTTGTTGTTGGTTTTTGGTTTTTGGTCTTTTTGGGAGAGAGTATGTGAACAGGTGGGGAGGGGCCAAGGGAGAGGGTGAGGGAGAGAATCTTAGGCACACTTGTGCTGAGCACAGAGCCTGAGGCAAGACTCAGTCTCATGACCCTGAGATCATGACCTGAGCCGAAATCAGTAATTGGTTGCTTAACCTGAGCCACTCAGGCACCCCATGAAGAAGTTTTACTAACTATAATGTCCATCACAAAATACAAGTCTCTCCGTTCTATTAGCATAGTCCTTTAAGACTTGCCCCTTCCAACTTTCAAGAGCACCCTATTCTTATTGTCTAGACTCAGTGATGCATGCTGCACATTCTTTCTTTCCACTCCAAGCCCTGCCTTCATTCCTTTGAAAATCATCATGGATTTTTGATACCATGACCACCTATTTCCATGAACTAATGAAGTTCATGAACTTCACATTACAGTGGGTTCATGACCCACCACTGCTCCACCTCCCAAACTCCTGAATCACATATCAGATCACAATTAACCTCCCTTTCCCATTTGCCATTTCAATGTCTCCAACCAATCTTCCACCTGAAAAAGGCTTCCCTGTACCTTCTCCTCTCTACTCTTTTCTAGTCCACCACCTGTTATTTCATCTTTTTTCTGTCTTAGTCAATATATATCTGGTAAAAGTTCAGCCTTAACTGAACCCAACTCTCCCCTTCTCTGGGCTACACCTGCAAAGCCAAGCAGCACTGGAACAAAACACATGACATCATGATAGGTGGAATATCCATAATTATCTAGGTCAAATGTGCTCCTTCCAATGCCTGTGCCTAGCACCCTAGGATATTTCTCTAGCACTGCGGGCTTTACTTTCAGTAAAACTTACAGAAAACTTAATTGTATAGCCACCAAAAGATCATTAAAAACGTTTTTTTTCAGTGACAGAGTAATATGCAATTTTTATCAAATAACCCAGAAGGAATTCAAAGAATTGAGAGATATTGCTATAGCAAAGCTCCTCCCAATCACATCCAACTTGACTGACATGAAAACGTTTCTCAGCACTTACATCTATAAAAATGGAAAAGAAGAAAAAAATTGATGCTGCTCCTATTTTATTCTACCAACAAGTAACACTCATCCATACATATGTTATCTAGTTGGAGAAAAACCAGCTTTATTTTTTTTAACCAGCTTTTTTATTTTACATTTAACAAAGTACCTTATGGTCCCAGGAAATTTTAAACACATTTATGCACACAAATTTGACTGCAATGGTTGATCAATAAAAGACTTTCCAATATAAAACTATATTGCATTAGCATAGGCTCTGTAAGGAAAGTAGAATAGAATTATTAGCTCAAGAAGAAAAAGGGGCTATATAGCATTTTAGACCATTAATGAAAAGCTAGTTCATAGTTTTTAAAAAAAATAGATTAAGGTATATATCAAATCACCATATCTTTATTATCTTTATTCTATCAGATACATTTTAAAAAGTAATTCACAGTTCAATATTAAAAGATATATTTACAATTTGCCAAAAATTATGGGCTTTAAATGTATTTAAACTTTAAAAATTATACATATCAACTTTTAAAAGTGCAAAAGCACATAAAGTTTTTGAAAATTCCTTTAAGGGACATGTTAGTTTTAAAAAAATGTGAAGAGCATTTCTCTAGCCAACGCACATCCAGTCCTGCATCATGAAGGTTTGAAATCTATCCTTTCTTCAAATCTCTCACCACACTTACCCCCAAAAGCATACATCACACATGTGCAAAAGTGAAAAATCGCAAACAATTTCAAAGTCAGTCAATAAGAGATTGATTAAATACAACTAAACACTGCAGCAATTAAAAGTGGCAGTGAAGGGGCACCTGGGAGGCTCAGTTGGTTGAGCATCAAGCTCTTGGTTTCCACTCAGGTCATGATCTCCTGGGTCATGGGACTGAGCCCTATGTTGGGCTCTGCCTTCAGCAGGGAATCTGCTTGAAAGATTCTCTCCTTCTGCCCCTCCCCCTACTCACCTGCATGCCTCTCTCCTTCTCTCTCCCCCAAATAAATAAATAAATAAATCTTTTTTAAAAAGTGACAATGAACCCTTATATCTACCGAATGGAACATTATCCCTGATACAATCTTAGGGTGCTTTTAAAAGATACTAGATAACATGTATGATATAATCACACTTTTTTTATATAAGAATGTGGTGTGTGGGGATCCCTGGATAGCTCAGCGGTTTGGCATCTGCCTTCGGCCCAAAGCATGGCTCTGGAGTCTCGGGATCGAGTCCAGTCTCACATCGGGCTCCCTGCATGGAGCCTGCTTCTCCCTCTGCCTGTATCTCTGCCTCTCTCTCTCTCTCTTGGTCTCTCATGAATAAATAAATAAAATCTAAAAAAAAAATGAATGTGGTGTGTGTGCTGGCATATCTGAATGTTGATGGTAGTTATCATTTCCTTATAATAGGATTGGGGCTGATTTTTGCTTTTATCTTTTATACTCTTTGAGATTCAAAATTGTTAATCAATGTTTACTTGTAGCAAAAACATCAAGTTAGTTCCATTTTAATTGTATATAAAAATGTAAAGTAAAAAAATAGAATACATAAAAATAATCTCTATTCATGGAGTCTGTGGTTGGGGAATTAAGATACACAGAGACAGATGATAAATGAGACAAAGTGAAGGGGTAATGACAGAGCGCAGTGGGCCTCGAGGTTCAGATAGAGAGTCAGTGTTGTCCAAAGGCAGAAGTCTCACAGAAGTGTCTAGGGTTGGAGAAAAAAGAATAGAAAGGGTAAATAATGATAGGAGCAGGAAAAGAGAGGCAAGAAACTACAAGCTGTATTATAGACAGGAGTCTTCTTTAAACACCATTACAACACTGGGTTGGAGAGAACTTTAATCCACAAATCAAGTGCTTAGGATCAAAGACCATGGCCCCATAAAGAGAACATCAGTGATATTTTACAATTTTGCCACATTCATTTTCCAAAATAATTTTAGATATTTCCTAAAAATATATCCCAAGGGGCACCTTGGTGGCTCATTTGGTTAAGTGTCTAAGATTGTTTCCTTGCTCTTACTTATGTATTCATTCAACAATTACCGCCTCCATGATCCCTGCATGAAAAACACTATTCCGGGGAGCAGGAACAATAATACATCGATAGGTGAATATGAGATATATTGCATATATTAGTGAGTGCTGTGATGAAAAAAAAGCAAGGTAAATGGATGAGATAAAATGTGGTATATGATGGATCTGAGAAAAACACTTTCATATTCTGGGAGAAGTAGTCCAGGCAGTGGCAACAAATCAGTAGAAAGGCTCTGACATGTATATTTAAATTAATTTAAATTAGATGCTTGGTAAGTTTTGAAACACCAGGGATGCCAGCAGAGATACATTATAAGGACTAGAAGAATAGAGATGGTAGCCAAGGGGTTTGTAGACCATGGCGTTGAGATTTTTTTTTTCAAGATTTTATTTATTTATTCATCAGAGAGAAAGAGGGAGGCAAAGGGAGAAGCAGGCTTCCCACGGAGCAAGGAGCCTGATGCAGGACTCGATCCCAGGACCCCATGATCTTAGCCAAAGGCAGACACTTAACCAAATGAGCCACCAAGGTGCCCCTTGGGATATATTTTTAGGAAATATCTAAAATTATTTTGGAAAATGAATGTGGCAAAATTATAAAATATCACTAATGTTCTCTTTATGGGGCCATGGCTCTTTGATCCTGAGTTTCTCTGGGCTTCTTTTTTTTTTTTTTTAAAGATTTTACTTATTTATTTGAGAGAGTGACAGAGCAAGCATAAACAAGGTGGTGGGGGGATGGGCAGAGGGAGAGGGAGAAGCAGACTCCCCTCTAGCAGGGAGCTGATGGGGGCTTGATCCCAGGACCCTGGGACCACGACCCCAGCCGGAGGCAGATGCTTAACCACCTGAGGCACCCCTCTCTGGGCTTCTGTGGACATTCATTCACCTCTTCAATCCTTCACCATTTAATGGGTGCTTGTTATAACCCATGACCTTCCTCCACAAGTCACAGTTTAGGTGGACTGTCTAGCACATACAGAAATCATTAAAAACCAGGTTTCCTAAAATCAGAGATGGTGCCAGCTGACTGGAACCATCTCATTCGACCTCCTTGTTTTCCAGATGAGGAAATTGAATCCTTTCTGTTAAGGAAACCATTCCAAGTGCTCTCTCATGTGTAACTTGGACAGATACTATTGAGGATGAGCAATAAGGAGAATGTCAGCAATACGAATGCCAAAAGCATATGAGTAATGACTGTCAACTAATGAAAAAACTCTCTATAAGACAGAGGCTTCAAAGAGCAGATGGCAAATTTGGGCAAGATGTTTGTTGCCACGAACAAAGTAAACTGCTTTTCAGGCCACTGCAAAATAGCTCGGCCACCCAACAAAAGAAGCTAGTGTATATCACACTCCATTACATAAAATCCACACTTAGGCACTGTAATGAGAAATAAGATTGGATAAAAAATAGATGGCTTCAAAGATTTCTGAATCTTTTGGACAAAGATAAAAGTCACCTTATTAATAAGTTCAATTCACCTCAAACAGATTAATGAGAAAGAAAGATGAAGTGAGATTGCCTCAAAACACACACACACACACACACACACACACACACACACAACTAACAAACATAAAAACTTGTCAGCCTATAAAGATACAATCAAACAAATTCATGTTACAAAGGCACCAAAGGGTGGCATGGGGGACTTAGATACTCAGGTCTGATATTCTCATGTCACAGATGAGGAAACAGACCAGGTTACATGACTTGTCAAAGGTCACAAGGAAAGCCAGGAGTACCTCCTGGACTTGACCCATCTTCCCATGGGTTCTCCCAGACCTTTAAGACTGCCTCTATAATAGTATTTTTTTTAAGATTTTTATTTATTTATTCATGAGAGACACACAGAGAGAGGCAGAGACACAGGCAGAGGGAGAAGCAGGCTCCTCGAGATCCTGGGTCTCCAGGATCACGCCCGGAGCCAAAGGCAGATGCTCAACCGCTGAGCCCACCCAGGCAGTCCCGTGCTTCTGTAATAGTATTAACTAAGGGTCGACAAACTTCCTATGAAGGGCCATAAAGTAAATATTTTAGGCTTTGTGGGCCATACTGTCTTTGCTGTCACACTATTCAACTGTCATTTGAGCACAAAAGCAGCCCTCGATAATAAATACAGATAGGCATGACTGTGTTGCAAAGAAACTTTATGGATAGAAAACAAAATTTGCATTTTTTTTTTTTTTTACTTTTTACTTGTTAGGAAATATTCTTCTTGTTCAACCATTTAAAAAATATAAAAATTACATTAGCTCCTTGGCTATATAAAATCAGTCAGTGGGCTGGATTTGACCTGCGGGTCACAGTTTGCCAGCCTCTGCTACAGACCCTTAAAAAGACTTATGTAAGTTAAAATTGTGTAATTTGAAAATCACCCCAGTGGCTTACACTAACATTTCCAAAAAGCTTTATCTGAATTTGTGATTCGTTTTTCAATTGTAATGACTTTTAACAATTATTATAACTTATAAGATTGATAAAATATTCTTGGAAAAGTGTAGATTCTGGCTGCCTTATAAAATTTTATTTTGCTATAGAAAATGTGGTTTTGGACAGATACAAAAGTAAATTTAGTAATTCTCCTGATCTAATGACATCACTTATGATTCATTGGCATTTAGTAACCCTTTATTAGAAAAATAAAACATGTTTAAAGTGATGGGACATCTGATAATAATAAAAATATTATTAAATGTACTTACTGTGTACAAGACACTGTCCTACACACTTTACATATGTTAACTCATTTTAACCTCTCAAGAATCCTATGAGGTAGGTACTATTACTAACCTTATTTTACAGATGAGAAAACTGAGGCATGGATAATGTTAAGCACTTTACCCAAGATAACACAGCTAGTAGGTATCTACAGTTGTTGTCCAGGCTGAGGGCTATTAAATACCATACCATACAAAATCATCTTTCATACAAAATTTTTAAAAAGAGCCCTCCCCTATAATTTCTCTTTCCTTTATAAAATATTTTTTTGGTGTCTCTTCTTTCCTTTCTCTTCTCTTACTACATCCCAGGCTGGAGGGGCCAGGAACACAAAAGCAGTTGGGGCTAAAGGGGTCACCAAGGCTGAGAAGGCTAAGAGGGCCACAGGGACTAGGGGTTAAGAAGTACAGAGTCAAGGAGGCAAGTTAAGTGGGCAGCAATGGCTGAGGAGTCAGCCACTAGGGTCAAGAGACTGATTATACACAGGATATACAGCAAGTATATAAACATCCTGTGGTTAGTGATAGTCTTCTTAGAGATGAGTTACAAATATGGAAAGGGAGAGCTAGCATAGGGTGGTACTGGATTTGAATTGAAGGTACTGGTGTCAATGCAGGGGTTAGACAGATCAATAACGAATGAATGCACATGCATGCATATATAGATCCTTCCTAAGTCCATCTGCTAAGAGGACCTAGAAACAATGACACCCTGTAGCAATCAGCACCTATAATGCTCAGATCTTGGTTTCTATATACCATTCTCCACTAGAAAGAACCAGATTGACTCCAGGGCTAGAGCAAAGTACAAGATAAATCTGGAATATAATTTTGTACCAAATAGAAAGCACTAAAAAAATAGCTAAGGAATGGTAAAAGCACACAGGAGCCACCTTGAAGAAGCTTCAGCTAGCAAAATCTAGGTCAATCTGAGTATATAATAAAAATAATAATAATAAATTTATGATTATTCATTTATAATTTTTATTATGAATAAAATATGAATCCCTGGGGCCACACAAATGAATGAATGAATGAATGAATGAATGAATGGGGGAGGGAGAATTCCTTACAGTAGAACACCAACTAACATGTGTGGAAAGAATGATACAATTAGAAAATGAGCATTTGGCAACCGTCACTGTAATAAATGATTCACGAAAAAAATCATCAATTAAGGTAAAACTAGCAAGTGAAAATTTTGTTGAAGAACATATTTATATAAATTAAAAATATCTCTCCCCAAAATTTATTTTACAGAGAAAAATAATAACTTTATGGTGGAAAAACCTGATAAATACTACCTTAACCAAGCGAATAAAGTTACACCAAGAATAATGGGATAGATAAATCAACATCGTGTACCTCCTACTATGATGCAGCAAGAAAAACACAGCATCACTTCTGTGGTATTCCTCCCTCCAAATAAAGCATAATATGAGTCTAATCAAGAAGAAACATCAGGTGAACCTAACTTGAAAGACATTCTAAAACAAAACAAAACAAACAAACTGTCCTGTATTCTTGGAATTTACCTAGGACAAGAAAGACTTAAAGACCTGTTTCAGATGGAAGGCAACTAAAAAATCATGATAAGTAAATGCAACTTGGACTCTAATGGGCATCCTGACCCAGAAGGGGAAAAAAAACCTATCATAGACATTAGTTGGTCAGTGGACAAGGTTTGAATGGATCTGTGGATAATGTTGCAGATTTAGAACGACATTATTTCCTGATCTAAATGATTGTACATGATTATATAAGACAGCATCCTTGTTTTTTTTTAATACACACTGAAGTATTTAGACTTACACAGTATGTCTGTAAATTATTCTCAATTAGTTCAGAAAAAAATGTGTGTATGTGTGTTTGCATATATATACCTACATGTATCTAGAGAGAGTGAAGAAGAACCATGAAGCAAATGTGGTACAATGTTAACAGTGGGAAACCTGGGTGAAGGCTATATGAGAATTATTCATAGTAGTCTTGTGACTTTTTAAAAGAATTTTGCACTGATTTAAAAATAAAAAACTCTTGGGGATCCCTGGGTGGCTCAGCAGTTTGGCGCCTGCCTTCCACCCAAGGTGTGATCCTGGAGTCCTGGGATCGAGTCCCGTGTCAGGCTCCTTGCGTGGAGCCTGCTTCTCCCTCTGCCTGTGTCTCTGCCTCTCCCTCTCTTTGTGTGTCTCTCATGAATGAATAAATAAAATCTTTAAAAAAAAAAACCTTTAAAAAATAAAAAAGTAATAAAAACTCTTAACTACAAAACCAATAGTATATTATTTGAAATACAAATATTCAAAGGAAAGTATAATGACAGGTAAGGACATGACAAACATAGAATTTAGGATAATAGTTCCCTCAGAGGGGGAAGGGAAAGAAAAGGAATGGAAAGGGAACCTGGAAGCCTTTGAAGAAAATCGACATTCATCGTGTCCTCATTCATACCCGACACACAGGCATTATAATTGTTCTTTTTTATATGAGCAAACATATGAACAAAAACAAATTATCATAATAATATATGATATATTTATCACAATAAATGTTATTTTTTAACATCAAAATCATATATAAAATGCTCACTTTGATGATCTGTGGAATATCCAAAGGACCAAAAAGAAACACTGCAAGCAGGGTGGAGGCAGTGGGAAAACAGAAAGACACAGATCTAATATTTACAGAACCCTAAACCAGCAATCTAAAGTGTGGTCATATTGGGCACCTAGGTTAAGTGTCTGACTCTTGGTATTGGCTGAGGTCATGACCTCAGGGTCCTGGGATCAAGCCCTCCATCTGGTTCTATGCTCAGCAGGGAGTCTGCTTGAGGATTTTCCCTCTCCATCTCCCTCTGTCCCCTTCCCACTCATGCTTTTTCTCTCTCTAAAATAAATACATAAATCTTTTTAAAAAATAATAAAAAAAGTAAGATAATATATGTCCCTTTTTTTCAGAGTCAGTAATGTGCTGAATGACCTCTACATGCACCTGACAGTTTGTGAATGGCTTTGGGATTACATTTGTATTCATAAATACAAAACCCCTTGATGCCTTAGCCAATTTTCAGAATAGGGAAACTGTTAAGATGGATACAATTATCATCAAAAATTGAGTCAAATTCACCCCAAATCTCAAATCAAAACCAACACTAAAAAACACATTTGAATCATTAAATCATTAAACAAGCCAATAATTTTGGTTGCTGTCTCACAAAAGACATACTCAGATACGAAATTCAGCAAGTGGACATCTGAGCATGAATTTAGGAAAAGCACTCATTTTTCCTTTTGAAAACTGAAAGGTGATAGCAATAGTTCATAAAGTTTATCTCAATGGACTGTAGCAAATACATATATACTGATAAGAAAATGCAGGTATGCAGAAAAGTACTGGGTATACAAGCTTACTACTTTGTTTTTCTAAAACATGAAATTTGCCTTAGAGACCTATTATAGGTTCGATTGAATCTTCCTAAAATTCATGTGTTGAAGTCCTAAACCCCCAGTACCTCAAAATGTGACTGTGTTTGGGATAAGGTCTTTACAGCACTAATCAAGTGAAAAGAAGGTCTTGAGGATGGATCTGAATCCAGTAGGATTTATGTCCCTACAAGAAGGAAAAATGTGGGAAGTTGATATGAATAAACACAGGAATAAGATGTTATCAACAAGGCATGGAGAGAGGCCTAACACAGATGCTCCCCTCACATCTCTCAGAAAGAACCAACTCTGCTGATAACAATGATCTCAGACTTTTAGGCTCCAGATTGGGAGACAATAAATTTCTGAAAAAAATAAAAAATAAAAAAATAAATTTCTGTTGGGTAAATCAACTGGTTTGTGGTACTTTGTTCCAGTACTCCTAGCAAACTGATATAAAGATTCTATCAGAGGAAGGATTAGAAGACTAATCTAATAAATCAGCAAAGAAAAAAAAAACACAGAAACTCTTTGTTTTCTGTAGGCACCTCATCTAAGAAGTTTGAGATGGTTAAAAAAACACTAGGGGCACCTGGGTGGCTCAGTCAAGCATCTGACTCTTAATTTCAGCTCAGGTCATGATCTCAGGGTCATGTGATTGAGCCTCAAGTCAGGCTCCATGCCCAGAGGGGAGTTTGCTTAAGATTCTCCCTCTCCTTCTCCCTCTGCCCCTCCTCCCTCTAAAATAAATAAATAAATATTTAAAAAAAAAAAAAAACTCACTGAAGAATCCAGATTCTACTATTTAGGAGTTCTGTTAAAAATGGCAAATCCCATACTGTTTCTGATTTACTATTTTCAAAAATGTGGTAATAAGGTGTGCCACATTTTTCAACCCCAAAAAGACAAAATATTTTCAAATGGAGATGTGTAATATACTCCATGAAGTGTTAAAACTCTCTGCAAACATTAGTCATTAGTCTTAATTTTTTTAAAGATTTATTTATTTATTCATGAGAGACACAGAGAGAGAGAGAGAGAGAGGCAGAGACACAGGCAGAGGGAGAAGCAGGCTCCATGCAGGGAGCCCGACATGGGACTCGATCCTGGGTCTCCAGGATCATGCCCTGGGATGAAGGCAGGTGCTAAACCTCTGAGCCACCCGGGATGCCCTGGTCTTAATTTTTGATAAGGTAACCAGACTAGTATTTCAGGAGACAACAGCTAACACAATGTGCATTGATTTCAGAAAGGCATCTGATGGCACAAGTTAGCTTTGTTGGATAAATTTGAAAAAAGCAACTGGCTGACAAGAGAGTTGGAGAATTCATGTCTGGTTATATATTCCTACTCAAAGGGTTGATTAACATGATGAGGGATGCATGTCTGGAGATCTCAAGAAACATCACTGAGCTCCACCCCAACTATGTTTTTATTAACAGCTTAGATATGAAAAGGATAACAATTTGGAGAGGACAGCTTATTCTCTAGATAGCAAAATCAAGATTTAAAAAGACATCCATAGGCTAAGAGTAACAAGAGAAAGCTTAACCAGAACGTAAGTAAAACCTGACATTTATATTTAAGAAAAGTCAAATGCACATGGTTAAGATATATGAGACTTGATAACCACAAGGACCACAAGCTCAAAATAAACAGTGTGGAATAATTGCCCATAAAAACAGATTCTAACTAAGGTCAAATATGTAGAAATACAGGCAACCCTTGCTTTGCATGGTTCTGATACACATAAATTTCAGATAACATCGTTTAAACAACAACAGTTCCCCAACAGCATGGTTCAAATAGCAGTTACCATGATCTATCATCTGTGACTCAGTTCAAACACTGACAGCAAAGCATGTAGTTGTGTTGCCTCCTTGTCTTCCAGCAATAAACTCATATGGCATTTTATAAAAATGGATAATTGAGGGACACCTGGGTGGCTCAGTGGTTGAGCTTCTGCCTTTGGCTCAGGGCGTGATCCTGGAGTTCTGCGATCGAGTCCCACATCGGGCTCCCTACGTGGAGCCTGCTTCTCCCTCTACCTATGTCTCTGCCTCTCTCTCTCTCTCTCTCTCTCTCTCCATGTCTTTCATGAATAAATAAATATAATCTTTAGAAAATGGATAATTGAAAGAGTGCATTGTTTAACATGAATGAAAGTATAGTGGAGAAAGGAAAGGTATTAGCAAGAAGTGAAATTCAAATCTAACATAAATGGTGTAACAGAAGAAATAGCTGACTATGGGAATGTTGACATTGCCACCATTTAAAAAATTCTAGTTCAACAGCCAGAGGAACTTAGCAGAGGTGGACTTATCAACATAAATGAGAATAGTTATTGAAGACGTCTTGGAAGAAGTGACACCAGTAAAAGCTTCCCATTAAAGGAACTCTCAGAGAAGCATCTCAGGGAAATTTCATGACACTGAGAGTTAGAGAGATAAAATCTTGGAAGCTGATCCAAAAGCTAGATGACAATTTGCCAAGGCAAACAAAAGATGCTCACTCTGTAATACATTATAAAATGAGAAGAAAAGGTAAGCACTGTACAAACTATTTTTGCTAAGTATTTTTTATTAAAGAAACAAAAAAATCCCTATTTTGAATGCTTTAAATTATACTAAATGAACACTAAGTTTTACTTTTTATTCATTTCCCCAAGCATTTAGATTGGAAAAATTTTTTTTCATTTTAACAAAAGTTTTTAAAGATGTCAATAATCATCATTTTCTCATTAATTATTCTTGTTCTTCTTCTTGTTCTTGTTCTTGTTCTTGTTCTTGTTCTTGGTCTTCTTCTTGGTCTTCTTCCTCTTCCTCTTCCTCTTCTTCTTCTTCAAAGTAGGTTCTCTGTTGGGCACAACAATGGGGCTTCACTCACAATCCTGAGGTCAGGAACTGAGTCAAGATCAAGAGTCAGACATTTAACTGACTAAGCCACCCAGTCGTCCCTTTTTGTTGATTCTTAAGATTATTTTGCATGATTTCAGTTTTCACGGTCATTACTTTTTCAGTCCTGCCCTATTGTGCCAAATAAGAACTGCCTTTTTTTTTTTTTTTTTTTTTTTGTCATGTCCTTTTAAACTTAGCTTGAAGTACAGAACTAGTTGTTGGCTTACAGCTGTGGAGGGATGAACTGAATGTTTTCAGGAAGGTGACTAAAATGTGGAAAAACATGAGAGAAAATTCTAAGTGGAAATGACATTATTTTCTCTGAAGGAAGAAAGATTACCATGGTTGCAAATAATGGACACACCATAACATAAATGTGCCACTCCAGAGCAGCAGAAGCAGCTTTTAATAATGAAATATTCGGCAGCAAAGCTTTCAATTTCATGAATAGAAGAAACTTCTAACAATTAAAAGTGGGTACAAATGGAATTCACTGACTCACAACATAGTGAACTTCTCATATCTGGAAGTGCCAAGCAGAGGCTTACTGCCCATCTGTTAGGTTTGTTGTTGCAGAAATTAGTTTCTACACAGGGTGAGAGGGGAGGCTCCCTCCACAACTTAGATTCCAAACATCCATGTGGTGGCTCGAAAACACATCCACAGATTCTTCAGCGTTCCTCACTTCAAAAGGTGGAAGACTCCTTTCCACTTTCCAACTTTACAGTGGGCCAAACTTAGCAGTATGCTAGGAAAGAAGCACCCATGACAAAATATGGCTTCTAAGGCTAGCTCCAAAAAGAACAGCTTTCACCTGGCTCTCTTACTCTTGGATTATTATTCTGGGAGAAGCCTCCAGTCATGCCATGAGGTTACTCAAGCAACTCCAGTAGAAGCTCTTATGTGGAAATACCATGGATTGCTGCCAAACACTGTAAGAATAACATAAATAAAATTGAACAGCAGAAGTGGATTCTCCAGCTTCAGTCAAGTCTTCAGTTCTAGCCAACATCTTGAGTGAAACCTCATGAGAGATTCTGACCCTGAGTCTCTCAGGTAACTGCTCCTGAATCCCTGACCCAAAGGAACTGTAAAAATAATAAGTTGTTTTAAGCCCCTCCGTTTTGAGGTAATACGTTCTGCAGCAATAGTTAACCAATATGATCCATTTTGATTGATCTAAAATACTAAGAGTACGTTGCAGTCTTGAGAAGCCTGCTCACACAGCCTTTTTTTTTTTTTGCCACTTTTCTTTTAATAAATCCAAACTACAATTGCCAAAAATTAGTTCCTATCATTGAAGGATAAATGATTATACAATGGTAATCTGTTGTAAAAGTAGAAAGTAGACAAGGAGTCTAAAATTAATTCCTCCCACTCTGCCTGATTATTACTCCACATTCAAATCTGCTGCAAAAGATTAATACAGACCTCAAAAATAGGTCTTTAAGTTATCTTTAGCAGGAATGAAGCCTTCAATAATTTCGTCTCTCAGTTACAAGTGGTCATTTAAACAAGCACTGAGCCTTTCTACTCTTCATACATAACGGAACTGTCTCTTTCAATATGGCACCTTCTGTTCACCCAAACTTAAAGGTCCAACCTAGATGTCTATGAACTTCATATTCATATATTTAACATCTTCCTTGATATCCCATTAGTATTTCTCACAAGGTACTTCAAAATCAACATGTCCAAAATGGAATCCATTATCTTATTCCCAAATCTAGTCCCTTTCCAGGGTTCCTGTTCTAGCAAATGAGACCTCATCAACTCAGGATACTATGCAGAAACTTCTGTCACATCTCTTTCTTACCCTCTGCTTAAAACCTCAATGGCTTCCCACTCCATTTAAGATGAAGAAAAGTTTATAACATGGTCTATCTACGAGGCCCTGGGTGGTTTGGCACCTATGTGCTTCCCTAGCCTAATTCGATTTCAGCCTAATCCCATTCCTTGCTCCACACCTCCCTTGCTCTCCCTGCTCCACCACATTGATCCCATTCAGACCTTGTCAGCACCCTGTTCTTTCCCCCAACGGGTCTTTACATAAACCTTCCCTTTGCATAAACACATTTCCTTTCCTTTTGCCCAATTAACTCTATACTTCTTTCTTATTTCAGTTTAGTTGTCTTTCCTTAGGACACTTTTCCTGACTATCTCAAATTCCCTATCCCTAATTAATGATTCTCAAAGCACTTGGCACTACTTCTTTACGGAAATGCAACACTGAGGTTAAATACACATAATCTAGAACCAGGCTGTCTGGCTTAAGTCCTCTCCTGTTGCATGCATTTCAGCAAGTTACTTAAACTCTCTGTGCCTGTTTTATCATCTATAAAGTAGGGATAATAGGTATGAACACTTTGTAACAATTAAATAAGAAAATGTATGTGAAGTATTTAGCAAGGTGGCCAACACATCACAGACATCCATAAGTCTGAGCTACTGTTTGATTATAGTTGCAATTTCACAATCTCACATGTATTCATAATTAATGTTTTATTTACATCTGTCTTTGTCATTAAATGGCAAATTCCATAAGGGTGGAGATGTCTGTTTTTACTTGTTATCCTACTTCCATTTCCTTTTTTTTTTTTTTTCTACTTCCATTTCCTGCCACAATCTTAGCACATGAAAGGTGTCTGATGAACACTGGATGAATAAATGCATGAATGTAATGTAGTGCTTAGACTCTGAAGAACCTTGAAATGTAACATTAAGGAGGTTAGACTTTATGCTCTAGAGGCTGTTTTTTTTTTTTTAATAAGAGTCATATGTAAAAATTAATGGAAAAATGATTGTAAGGTAAGTTTGGAGGAGTGTTTAGCAATAGGAAAAAGCCTTAGCCAACCATTTGCATGGTTCATTTGGGTGAAGGCAATTACCAGTGTAGAGAGTAGCAGGATGTGGGAAGAATGTTAAGGAAGGACTCACATAACATGGTAGTACACTAGATGTTACGGGGGGGACAGTTGAGGAGATATATACACACACACACACACACACACACACACTAAGTCTCTGAATGAGAGGACGAGGACAGAAGGATAGAACTATGGAAGCCAGGGGGGATGTTGGTTTGTGGGTAGGGAGAAGAGATGAGGTGGAGGAGTAGGAATTGCAGATAGAGCTGTCCAATAGCAGATGTGGACATAGGACTGAAGCTCTGGGAGTAGCCGGGTCTGGAGACAGAAATTGGAGTTGTTGTTTTAAGCACCTCCATTGGTGGTGAATGTGAACCCCATGCACATCTGACATAGGCTGACATATCTGGGAAAGAGAAGATGAACAAAAAGGACCAAGAGGAGAAGCCTAGGGTTAGCAGCTGCTTTAATGAGCCTAGAAGGGAGAGAGGAGCCTGAAACAAATTGATAAAGATAAAGATAAAGTCAGAGAGACAGGACTGGGGAGTAATGACATGGAAGCTCATTCCCACCCACTCTTTAACAATTCAGTGTTAGGGTCTACCACTTACTCTGGCAATCTTTTTGACCTACCACCTCAGGCTAAACGAGGTGCTCCTTTGGCACTGTTTGCATGCAATAGCAATGCAGTGGACTGAATAATGACCAGTTATATCCAGTTCCTAATCCTTGTAACCTGTGAATGTTATCTTATATGGCAAAGGAGATTTTGCAGATGTGGCTAAATTAAAAATCATAATATGGGGAAATTATTCTGGATTATCAGAGTGGGTCCTAAAAGTTATCACAAGGCTGTTCTTAATAAAGGCTGTTCTTAATAAAGGGAGATAAAGATTTGACACAGAAGCAGAAGCCAAGGTGATCAATGAAGGAAGATACTGGCTTTGAAGATGAAGAAAGGGTCCATGAACCAAGGATGGAAAGAATGTAGCTCTAGAAACTGGGAAGGGCAAGAAAACAGATTCTTCCCTAGAACTTTCAGAGGGGGTAGGGCCCTTGATTTTGGCCCAGTGAAAGTGACTACAGACTTCTGACCTCCAGAAATGTAAGAGAATCAACATGTGTTGTTTAGGCTACCAGGCCTACAGCAATTTGTAATAGTAGCTGAAGGAATTTAACACAAGCACTTAATTCACTGCATTATCATTTAAAGTGAGGGTATCTGTCTCCCCACTAATGTATAATCTCCTCAAAAGACAGTGAGGCTCTTGGACCTTGGTATTCCTGGCATCAAACAGTGCACTAGACATATGGAGATACTCAAATAAATCTATGGAGAAAGGCTGGAAGGAAGGAAAAAGAGAATCCGAGAAAGAAGAAAAGAGAAGGAAGGAGCTTCAAAATAGAGAGTGGTTGTCAAAGGCCTATCCTTAAGCTTGAAACTGACAATATGAATGCAGAGAACCTGGGCAGGGTTGAACTTCATGCCCTCTAATCCACCCACCAGGAGCCAGTAATCCCCAAACTAACTGGGGCAGGCCATATCTAGGCAGGACACCAGGGTAGAGATCAGGAGATCCTAAGGTGAACCCTATCCCCAGCCTCAACTCTAAACCTTGCCCTAACCCAGGACAGAGGTGCTAAGCATGTCGATTCCTCTGAAAACCCAAAGGTAGCATCATCTGAGATCTGAGTGTGCAGGTTCAGGCTCCATGAAGACCTGGGATTGCATCCAAGCTTTGCTTCTTACTATCTAAAAATCCTTAGATAAGCTACTAAACTTTCCTAAGGCTCAGTTTCTCACCTGTAAAATAAAACTAATAATTCTCCACAAGATTAAATGAGGTAATGAATGAGAAGTGTCAGGCATGGAATAAGAATTCAAGAAATGTGACTTTCTGGCTTTCTTATTTCCATGTTTCTATCAAAGGCAGGCAGAAGGGAGTAGGGTAGGGCCCAGTCTTACCCTAGGGCTGAAACAAGACAAGGAACAGGTCCCAGTCAGAGCTCAAAGATTCCAGGTGAGACCCTGCTGGTGGCTGCAGTGGAAGGAGAATGGAGGCCCCTGGAGTTGGATAGGTGGAAGAAGTAAGAGCTTACACTGTCCACATGGTAATCGGAGAAGTGGGAATTTGTATTCATTATTAAAAAAAGAATCTCCTTGCTGCCAGATTCATCTCTATCTACAGTCTCCTCCCTACAGCCACCAGGGCCATCTTTCAACAATAGAGCTCTGGTCACATGTTACTCCTCTACTGAAAAATGTTTCTACCTTATGATTGGAGGGTTGGAGTTTTCAGTACCATTCCCTGATCTCTAGGAGGGGAGAGGGGCTGAAGGTTAAATAAAACAGCAATGGTCAATGATTTAATCAACCCTGCCTACTTAATGGAGCTTCCACAAAAGCCTACAGGGATGAGGTTTAGAGATCTTCAAGATGGATGAAAAGGTGGAGATGTGGGGAGAACTCCATGACCCTTCCCCATGCCTTGCCCTATGTATCTCTTCCATCTGGCTCTTCTTGAGTTGTATCCTTTTATAATCAATCAGTAATCTAGTGAGTGAGAAATCTGAATAGGTAAGCAAATATATAAATATATCTCTATTTTCTCATCATTTCCAGAATGCAGAAAAGATGTCCAAGACAAAGCATTTAACAGTGCATTTAGTGTACTATTACGTGCTAAGGGGAAAAAAAGAATGCATATAACTATTTTAATATATAAAATATATATATTAGCTTGTGTGTTTTGTACACTATCTCTAGAAAAATACAAATACAAAATACAAAAGAAATACAAAGAAATACAAACAGAAATCAGTTGCCTGTTGGAAGGCACAATACCATGTCTAGGCTATAGGAACAAGGAATGGCACTTCCTAGCCCTTACACCTCCTTTTGTGCACTAGAGATTACCCACTGGGTGTGTGGATTTTTTTCTTTAGGTCTATTTTTTTAAAGCCCAGTTCCAACATTTATCAGCTGTTTGACATTGGCAACTCATTACTTAATCTCACTAGACCTTTGTTTCCTCCCTCATAAACTGAGAATAAAACTACTACCTTCCCCATAAAGTGGCATGAACATTAGATGAGATAACACAAGGAAAATGCTCAAAAGAATGCCTAGCATAAAGTAAGCATTAAATAATATCAGTGATACCTGTTTCCATGATTACGGTGGGTGAGATATTTCTAAAGGGCCCTCCAGGTACAAAATAATTGTGTGTTGCATTAGATTTTTTAAGTAGTGCTTTTAGGTAGCACTTGAAGGATATAGGGAAAGCCTCAAGGTCCTTTTTTCAGCCTGAAAGAGGAGCAGTGAGCAGTAAGCTCAGACAAAATGCATGGTAGCCCCAGAGGTCCCTCGCTCCCAAAAGAAAAAATAAAAATCCTTTCTAGAGGACCACATCACTATACCCACTTCACAGATAAGACACCCAAGGAATACTGACTAGCCCATGATCACATGATCCTTTGAATAAGAGAATCCCTTCTCTACTTCAGGTATCTTAACTTCTGGACTAAATATTTTCCTATAATATTTAGTTTAAAAAATCCCCTTTATATTCAGCTTCATAAAAGTTCAGTATTAGGGTTTGAAAAGATCTGTACTGGATGAAGACAAAAATGAGCTTTATTTTTCTTTCAGGTTTTATTTATATTCCTTGCCTCTTGCTGTATCCTTTATATAGTTCTAGGAGAGCCATTTTTGCTAACTAGAATTCTATCTTTAAAATTAATATGTGCAAATCCCCTCCCCCTTCTGAGCTACTGCAACTGGTTCATTCCAAGAGCTCAGGGATAATTATGTGTTTTCATGAACACAGAATCATTAGTCAAACCTGTGGGACTGCTCCAACTTTCCTGTTGTATTTTTATGGCAAGCTTAGAATGGTATTTGGATGTCATATTCCCTAAGTTTAAAGGGAAAATAAGCTTTATATTTTTTTCTGTTTAATTTACAACTCATCTCTCCTCATCCCAATTTCTCACTGGATGGGACATAGTTGTATGAAATAACAAAGAATGTCTCTTTCTGAAGGTTCAGACGTAGGGCACCCTTAACCTGCTCTCAGAGCTACATTTTTTAAACATCTATTTTTTTCTATCATGTGAAATTGAATGCTGAAATTGAAAACATCTTTATTTCAGTTTTTCATTTGTTGCATTAATTACAAAGCTTTTTGCAGTTCCCCTGGAAAATCAAATGTTTTTTAACTACTTTTTTGGTTGGTTGGTTGATTGGTTTTAGGGTTGTTGGGTTTTTTTAGTTTAGTTTAGTTTAGTTTGTTTTTGCTTTTCAATTTCTAATTTTAGTGTGAGCTCATCAACCTGTTTGGTTGTTGTTTATTATTTGTTAATCAGATTGATTGCATGCGGAAAGTTTGATGAGAGCACAAAGGCAAAATTCTGGTTGGTTGTTTCTGCCAAGACTTCCTACCTGTGATTTGGGATAGTTCTTCAAATAAGTTGCACCAGGATAATTATTCCAAGGTTTGATTTATAAAGCCTACTTACGAAGTCGATATAAACGTGGCACAAAATCATGGTGGCCCTCCAGACAGCATGCATTCACAGCAACTGAATTAAGTCAAATCATGACTCTATTGCCAAAAGAGTAGATTTTAAAAGATAAAAATCTAAGTCCGACAAATATTTCATGTGACTTAAGACTCTTCGCCCTCTTTGTTTGCCTGGACTCTCTTTAAAGTAGCTCTTAACACACTCAACATTAGGTTTCACACAACCGATATACTGTGAGCTTCACTGACCTGTCTGCTTAACACCACAAACTCAACTCCTGAAGCTAATGAAAGAGACTCAGAACGAGCCCAACTCCTGGCCTTACAAATTCCTCTCCTGTGTGAAGATGGATGCTAGCTACGAACTGATACTAGTTTACTTCTCACGGCTCCCAAAGCCAAATTACTCACTGGTTCTAAAGCTCTAACATGTGACAACAACACAACAGTGCTGTTAAAAATCTGATTAAGAATTAGAAAATTGTGGATCTCAGAAAGAACACATAACTGCTTTAGAAGGTGTGCTGACAAAATTTTCATAACCACTTAGTTTTCTTTTACAAGACAAAAAGCCGAAAACAAGCAAAAAATTTTAAAACAAAAACAGAGGACAATACCCTAAGGCTTCCATGTATCACCAAACAGTTGAGCAACAGTACAGCATTTAACTTCTGTCCTACAAGAGCTGCTAAAAGTACAGACTTTAGAACTAGACCATGTGGATGAAATCCTAACTCCAGGGATCCCTGGGTGGCGCAGCGGTTTGGCGCCTGCCTTTGGCCCAGGGCGCGATCCTGGAGACCCGGGATCGAATCCCACGTCGGGCTCCTGGTGCATGGAGCCTGCTTCTCCCTCTGCCTGTGTCTCTGCGCCTCTCTCTCTCTCTGTGACTATCATAAATAAATAAAAATTAAAAAAAAAAAATCCTAACTCCACTAGTTAACAGCTATGTGACCTTGAACAAAGCACTTAAAACTGTTGATGACTCAGTTTCCTCATCTGCAAAATGGAGATAATGATGGCACTTAATTGACAGAGTTGTTGCAATGATTGAGTTAGTATATGTAAAAGCCTTAGACCAGTGGCTGATATATAAGAAGCGCTCTACAATCTTTTGCCTTTATTAGAAATAAACATTCTTTTAACCTATTCATCCCTCAGATATTTGCTGAGCACATTCTATTTACTAGATGAGCTAGCTTATAGCCTAAGGCAGCAGCACCACTAGTAAAAAAGAAACTACTTTGATAGCAGTGCATCTTCCTTTGCTCATCAGTTTTCTCAAGAACATTCTAACATTTTATAGAAATGCCAAGTTTGGGTTGTTTTCCAACTGTTTCATGAGAGTTACTCCATATATACCAAGGGTGAGAAATTGCACTGAGACGCTGGTGCTAATGAACCAGGTGGGCTCGTGGGCTCATGGGCTCGTGAAAAGATAGCGACCAGCAGGCCAACATGCACCTTCTGGGATTCAGTCATAAACCTCCACAAAATCAGAAATATCTTCCGGGTTCATCTGTGAAAGTCACACCTGTGCACGCCAAGAGCCTGTGACCGGATGCATGCCAATCAAATCACTGCATACAGAGTTTGGGAGGAAAATCCCAAGATTTGGCAGGAAGTTGCTTAAAATATGCTTCTTGGCCTACCTTTTATCATGTTCCATAATGCACTTCAACTGATAACAATCCAAGGCAACACATACTGTTGAGATGTACATCGTATGCCCATCAGACTGCTAAGGATTCAGATATATATATAAGAAGTAATCCTCACCTTTCAAGAGTTTATATTCTAGCTGAGGAAATAAAATTTATGTGCATATAGGAAACTGAAAACAGTGCATGGTGGCATGTGTGTAAATTCCAAGTTGGCATTATAGACCAAGCTGAGAAAACTCAGGGAAGGGAGAAATCAGTGAGGACTAGAAAAATCCAGTTGTTTTTTGGAGAAGGTGATGGATAAGGTGAGCATGGTTTGGGTGATAGGTAAAAGTGTTCAGGGTGTGGACAAAAAGATGGAGAAGCCCAAAGACATGACTCACTGTAAACTGATCTGAGTTTTTATTGCCATTTGTCACTTGATTGCATTTCCATATCCTCTCCTCTTAGTGCCTTCTTACTCTATCTGCCCAATGACTTGGCATTTTGGAAGCATCCAGTCCTTTCTAGTTTTCTAGGTATAATTCACCTTGTTCTAATTTCAATTGGCATAAATCTAGCATAGGTTTTCCTGCTTTTCTCCTTCTTCTACTTCATTGTCTGGACAGAGAAATAAAAACAGAATGATTATACAAGCCTGTGTTCATACATGTAAGGACTGCAGTTCTCCTTCTTAATATGAGTCACTTATAAGTTGTTTATCTCAGCTGGATTAAATCTTCTTTTCAAAGTAATTCACCAGAAAGGACGGAATGGGTAAGGTTTTTCTCAGTTCCCTCTGAGAAAACAGAAGTCCAAAAATGCTTTCCTGTAATCAAACTGCACTTTGAAATTAAGAAAACATCTGGTTTTATGGTCTTTCCCAGTTTTATTTATTTATTTTTGTTTTAATTTCAAAAAAAAAAATCTCAAACCTAAGGAAAAAGTACGCCTTTCCTGTTTGATCTTAACAACATGAGAACAGTTTCACTACTGGCATCCTGCATTATAAAACAAAAACACTGACAGAACACAAAGATTTTCAGTGACACATAAAAGATAAATTATATTTCTAAGATAAGACAGTAAAATGATTATTAAGAAGGCTGCAGCTACTTCTAAGCTGTGACATATAACATGTTTGCCAAGGCCTTGGCATCCACTCAAACATTTCCAAGTGGGCAATACCAGTGCTTACATAACTTATGGAAGTGAAACATTTGTATAAAAAGTCCTCAAATAACCTAAGCATTGGTAGAATAAAACATATGTAATTTATTTGTATTTTATTACTATTAAAGGCACTTTTATTTTTCTCATATGGTAAACAAAAATATGACACCTTTATTATCTCAGAAGAGTTGTCTATGATCGCTTTCTGCATTTTCTTATCTTCTACCCATTCCAAAACCCAAATCAGGCTGATTGCCATCCTCTCTCTTTACAAAATAAGTTTTCTTAAGGCCAGCAATAACCTCGGGTTGCTAAATCCATTGGACATTTTCCCAGTATTATTCCTCTTACTTCTGCTATTCAGTAATGTGCACCATCTGCTCTACTCTCTCCTCCTAAAGTTGTGTCCTATCCTTTGCCTTCTATTACACTACCCTCCCATGGTTATCCCCTGACCTTTGGGTTGCCTTTCTCAACCTAGTCATTCTCTTTTGATCCTTATTTCACATTTTATAGCTACCATTCAGGTATCTCCTCTGAGCTTCAGACCTGCAAGCCAACACCTACCTGATATCTCCATATGGATGTCACAAGGGCACCTCAACTCAGCATGATCATAACAGACCTCTGAGCCTGCTCTCCCTGGGTGGATCTATTCTGTTCCCTCCACCAGTGATGGCCAACACATCCATCCAGTTGTATAAACCTGAAACCCAGAGAAGCTTGTCCCTAGCCCTCTCTACCCAACCAGTCACCAAATCTCACTGATTTTTTTGCCTCTCTATTGTGTCACAGATCTGCCCATTTCTCTACCACTACTCTACCACCATCTGTGTGTCTCTTTCCTGGTCCACTGCAATTGCTTTCCAACTCATCTCCTCTGGCAACTACTCTTGCCCTGCACCACTGGTCCAGTTTGTTTTCCTGCAATTTTTACTGTTATTCTGCAGTTACTGTTTATATACACATTTTTAAATGCAAATCTGATCTATCTTCCTCTATCTAACATCCTCTACTGGTTTCCCATTGTATTGTCTTGGGAATAAATGAAAAAGCCTACAATAGTCTGGTGCTTAGCTCTCTGGCCTCATCTATTTCCACCAACTCTCCTTCTCTACTCTCTATCACATCAGTTCCCAGTTCTTTCTCCCCAGTGAGTCTCTGGCACAGGCATTTTCTCTATCTTTCCCTGCCTAATTAAATCCATTTAACCTTCAAACTCAACTCAAATGTCACTTTCTTAGGAGTGCATTCTTGAAGTACCTCTTCAAAATAAGCCACATCCTCTGGTTTCACGCTCTGTTGCACTCTGCATTTTTCTCCTTTAGAAATCATATACTTTTCCATGATCATTTGATTTTTGACTCTGAGTGCAAATAAGACAGAACCTGCATCTCTTTTGCTCATCATTTTATTCCAACCCCTTGAAGTCTTTGTTCTTTCCTCATCAGTTGTCAGTTCGTACGAGCTCCAAGCATACTAGCTCCACAGGACTAGTGAGTCCACAGCAGGCTGGATCTTGAGAAGGTTCACATGCTCCCACTGAGCTGGGGACCTAGAATGGCTTCTCTCTGTGTTTTACTTCAAAAGAGGGTGAAGGTTTATATGAGACCGCTCTACACATGGCAGGAGGAAAACAACTTCTAGGTAAATGGTATGGAGGAAAAACTCTGCTGCCTCATCTGTGCTCCCAAAGGAATAGCATACAGAGTACAGCAGCCCATTCTGTCCTTTCTTTTATTCGGAAGCATGTACTGAATGCCAATTTGTGCTAAAGCACTAGGTACTAGGAGGGACAGGAGATGGATAATAAGAACCATTATTCATGGAGGGCCTACCATATTCCAGGACTGTAATTGTAAGTGGCAATTTACAAGCAATATTTTAAGGAAATCACCATCTTATAAAGAAGTGAACACTTAACAAACCACTATACAAAACCGAACGGAATAAGCAGTCCTCTATAATCTACATTATTCCAAATCCTTAACATAGTCTGAGTTAAAGACATTTGAGAATTTTATGAGGTCTCAGGGTTCCAATTAAAGTCTACTTTTCCAGGTTCTTAATTATTCACTAGGACATGAAACTAATTACAACTCCCAGTGGCCAATTACATTGTATCAAGCATCTAGATTAGAAAAACCCAGAGTTCTTATTCAAACAGTTGGTTATCTGGAAGATATTTTTAGCTCGCTGTACATTTTGCTGACTCCTAAAGTAAACTTTTCCAACTTGGTTATCACATTGTGAGAGTCCAAACACCATTTATTTATCCAACAAATATTCATCTGAGTGCCTAGCGTATGCTAAGAGTTGTGGATATGAAAGTGATAAAGTTATAACCCCTCCCTTCAAGGTGAGGTTATGGGGAAGAGTCAAGAGACTAAGTAAGAGCTGTAAAAAGGTGCCAAGCAAAAGTGGAGCTCAAAGAGGTTAGCTATGCCTGGGAACAGGAGGGCTGGAGTGACAACAATGATACCACTGAGGAAATGACACTTAAATTAGTCTTAAAAGGTATATTCATCCAGCAGATGGAAGATTAAAGAGGAGTGTAAACAAAAACATGAAGGCATAAATGATATGGAAAGTTGGGCAAATACTCAGGAGGCCAGGCTAAGGTTCATCCCATAGTTAAGCAATGGAAAGCCATCAAAAGATTTTAAAGGTTTTTAAAATTTCCACAAGGATGTTGGTAGCAGAACTGTTGATGGTAAGCAAGATAGAAACAAAACAAAACAAAAAGATAGAAACAATTCAAACACTCATCAACTGATGAATAAATAAACAAAATATATCTCTACAATGGATAATTATTCAGCTGTTAAAAGGAATGGGGCTCTGACTCAATGCCACAACATGGGCGAAACTTGAAAACGTTGAACTAAGTAAAAAAAAGTCAGACACAAAAGGTCACATACTGTATGTGTCCATTTATACGAAACATCTAGAATATGTAAACTTAGAGAAAGAAAGCAAATTAGTGTTTGCTGAGTGGGGGAGGGGAAGCGAAGGGAGTACTGCTCCATGGTTAATGGGTTTCTTTTTGGGGTGACAGATATATTCTAGAACTAGGGAATGGTAATGGTTACACAACATTGTGACCGTCATAAATGATGCTGAAGCATACACTCTAAAATGGTAAATTTTACATTAAATCATAAAAGTGAAACAAAAAAAACCTAACAATACAAAAAAGTTATAAAGTACAACACAAAAATTCTCCACATTCCAACTCTGCACTCCTGCCCTACAAAAGTATTATTTAGGTTCTTAATTTTATTATTGCCTTCTGAAAATGCGTTCTACATGCGTGTGTATAAGGGTGTGGGTGGATGGAGGGAGCATATGATCACATGATACATGTTTTTCTATTTAAATTACTGGAGAACATTAGGCCCTTATAATTTCTATAATATTATATGTAAGCCTAAAAGAACTTATTTTTAATTAGAGTTACTGTATCATTGCCCTAGCCTTCAAAGATGTTTTTTAACTCATGAGTGAATAGCTTGCCGATAAATTGAGATCAACACAATTGGGTTCTCTGGTGGGGTTTTTGCTGAGAAAGGTTCATCCCGTCAAAATAATTTTCAAAAACCCAGTAATAGGCTGAGAAGAGAAAGAGCACTATGACTACAGAAATGGGAATCATAGGGGTGCCATCCTGTGCAGGCCAACAGGGGAAGAAAAGACTTGAGAGGTATTTGCTACGTAATGGTTTCAGGTAATTGTGTATGAATAATTAATTAGTGGGACAAAATTAGCATTTGACAAGCAGAAGCATCAAATACAACAGTCAAAAGGTTTTGAAAACTGGATCTCAATTAGAAGTTAAATTTGGGCAGCCCGGGTGCCTCAGCGGTTTAGCACCACCTTCAGTCCAGGATGTGATCATGGAGACCCGGGATAGAGTCTTACATCGGGTTCCTTGCATGGAGCCTGCTTCTCCCTCTGCCTGTGTCTCTAACTCTCTCTCTCTGTGTTTCTCATAAGTGAATAAATAAAACCTTTAAAAAAAAAGAAGTTAAATTTAAAGATAATGCAATTTATCCTTTAGCATTAACAAATTAGTGTAATAAAGTCAACTAAAAAATGTCTTCACAAAGGAAAAGAGTATGCCTTCTTAGAAAGTAGGAAAACAACATCAAAATCACGCATGAGATAAGATCTGTTGGGAGATGATCAACATTTATTTATTATTAAGATCAACTCAATCTTAGAAAAATTATTGCTGAGAAATTCCAGGAACAGGAAATGTTATAGAACCAGAAGGGGGGTAGCAAACTCGTTAAACCCAGCAGTGTTGCTTCAAAGCCTCAAAGAATAAGTCCAATTGTGCTCTTTAAAAATCTCTCTAGGATATCATCTTATACCTGCCAGAATGGCTAGAGTAAAAAAAAAAAAAAAAAAAAGGAAATAACAGGTGTTCCTCTGAAAACAAGTAAAAAAAAAGAAAGAAAGAAAAGAAATAACAGGTGTTGGCAAAGATGTAGAGAAAAAGGAATCCTTGTGTACTGCTGGTGGGAATGTAAATTGGTGCAGTTGCTGTGGAAAACACTATGGAAGTTCCTAAAGAAATTAAAAATAGAAACACCATATGATCTAGTAATTCTACTACTGGGTATTTACCCAAAGAAAATGAAAACAAAACAAAAAGAAAGAAAGAAAGAAAGAAAGAAAGAAAGAAAGAAAGAAAGAAAGAAAGATGAAAACACTAATTTGAAAAAGATAGATGCATCTCAATGTTTATTGCAGCATTATTTACAATAGCCAAGATGTGGAAGCAACCTGAGTATCCACCAATAGATGAATGGATAAAGAAGATGTGGTATACAATATACAATGGACTCTTATTCCGTCTTAAAAAAAAGAATTAGATCTTGCCATTTGCAACAACCCGGATGGACCTAGAGGGTATTATGTAAGTGGAATGAGTCAGACAGAGAAAGCAAATACCATAGGATTTTGCTTGCATGTGGAACCCAAAAAATAAAACATATGAATAAACAAGACAAAAGTAGAAACAGACACATAAATACAGAGAAAAACTAATGGTTGCCAGAGGACAGGAAGAAGGGGGATGGGCAAAATGGGTGAAGGGGAGTAAGAGACACAGGCTTCCAGTGATAGAAAGAACAATTCATGGAGATAAAAGGCACAGAACTGGGAATACAATCAATGGTATCGTAGAAGTGTTGTATGGTGACAGATGGCAGCTATGCTTGTGATGAGCATAGCATAACGTATAGACTTGTTGTACTTCTGAAATTAACGTAACATTGTGTGTCAACTATAATTTGGGAAAAAAATCTCTGGAATTAGAAACGTCTTTTTTTTTTTTTTTTTTTTACACATCACACATAAACATCTTTGTATTACATATCACATGCAACACACTTTACTAACCACTTAACTTGTACTGAAACAATGGGATACTGTTGAGAAGCCCTTAGGAAAATATAATTTCAGCTTTTCCCATAACAGGAGGCAGCAGAGACTCTGGAAAGAGCAGAGATCTTGGAAATCAGACAGACAGGGGTGTGAATCTTGGCTCTGCCGTTTACTTGCTGTGACTACAGCCAAGATAGACAACTCTCTGAGCCTCCATTCTTCATTTGTAAAGCAGAGAGGATGAAGAAGAAAAAGATGATCATGATGCTATCTCATCTCAGGATTGCTGATGAACAAAGAATCTGTCAGAGTCTGACACACAGTATGACTTAATAAATATTAACTTCTCTCCAGTTCACCTCCCATTTGTCAAAGAACTTCTCATCAGCTCAATGAGTGAGAACATTCTATAAAGCTAAGCATGATGAAAGGTAAGAATGAAATAATTACCTTAGTGAAAGAAAAATAAGAACAGTGGCCAATACTTATTGTCAATTACTAGTGCCAAATGCTTTACACACACTATCTCATCTGTCTTACCACTCTCTCAGGGTACTATTGTCATTCATATTTGATAAATGAGGGAGCCAAGGCTCAGATATGTTAGAAAATTCATCCAAGTAAGAGGCAGGGTTGGTATTTGAATCCACATAGTCTGACTCCAGAAGCCATGCTCTTAACTACCAGAAAAACAATGGTTTCAATATATATGGCAACATTTATGGGAGAACAAAGGGTAATCTATTCTACCTGAAGGATGATGATCAGGGAAACTTTTGAAAAGAAGACGATGTCAGAATGGGGCCTTTTATTTCAAGAGGTGAAGTGGAAAAAGGGGGGGTAGAAAAAGGAGGGCTATTCTAGGCTGTGAGATTGGCACCCGCAGAAGAGGCATAAAAGAACACGATGTGCTAGGAAACAGTGAGAAATTGGCAGGGATAGACATCCCTCAGCTCATGGATACCTTGCGGTGTAAACCAGTCATGGAAATCCTCCTCCCATTTGCCAGAGAGAAGGATGGAGTGGGAGGAAGTATTAGAAAGGCAGGCTGGAGCCAAATAGTGTCATGTCTACAGTGTCGGGGGCATTGGATGTTAGAGACAACAGAGAGCCACAGGTGGTTGTCAAAGAGGAGATATATGATTCTATTATGCTCCAAGAAAGTAATGGTCTGGCATGTGGAAGATATACCAGAATGCAGGGGAGCAAAGAGCTAGAAGGCTCCTCTATTTCTTTAGCAAGAGGCAATGAAAGGCTGGACAAGGTCAATGACAATGGAGAGGATTGTGTACAAAGATACCCCAGAGGAGAACTGGCCAGGTTTGACTACTGATATGGGTGCCTGAAAAGACACTGACATTTTGGGCCAGTAAGGAGAAGACAGAAATGGGAGAAGGGGAAGACAGTGAGTAGTCCTTTGTAAAATATGATTCTTTGAAAAAAGCAATGCAAGAGTCAGAGGTGTCCTAGGCTGCAATTAACAGAGATGGAGACAAAGAAGACATTTCATTATCATGCAGAAGTCTGAGGACAGTGGGCAGGAGGCAGTTCCAGGGACAGTTAACTATCCAGTGATGTTATTCCTGTATGTATTTGATGATGTTCGAGAACGGACTAGGCAAATGGCTCTGAGATCATCTTAATTTTTTCCTCACAGTCTCAAACAGCAGCAGCAGCAGCTCCTCTCATGAGAGCATCCAAAAAAGGAAGACCTTCTCTTCCCGTGTTTATTAAGAAGAAAAATATTTCTAAGAAGCCTCTGAGCCAACTTCCTGCATGTCACAAGGTCATCAGTGGCCACCTTTTACCACCAGGAAGCTGGGAAAATAAGTATCCCACCATCTGGTTTAATACAGTCACACATATCTCTCATCAAATCCAATCGACTTGATCTCAGTCGCTACAAATCCTACCCACCTCTCTCCATCTCCACTGCTGATAACTCCTGGTGTTTATTGGGCATATGCTATGTGCAAGACATTATTCTATGCACTTCATAATTATTCATTCATTTAAGCCTTCCAACAACCTTATGAGATGGATTACACTAATTATTTTATACATTAGGAAACCGGGAAATAGAAATGTTAAGTGACTTCATCAAATTCACATAGGTAGTGACAGAAACGCTCTTAAGAGTTCATCTTACCTAAAACTAATGTAACATTGTGTATCCACCATACTCAAGGGGAAAAAAGTAAAAAAAAAAAAAAAAAAAAAAAAAAAGGTTCATATCTTAATTGACACACTATACTGCCCCTGTCATCTTCTTTCTTCTTTTTTTTTTAAGATTTTATTTATTTGAGAGAGAAGGAGAGAGTAAGAGAGAGCACAAATGGGGGGGGGTGGGCAGAAGGAGAGGGAGCAGCAAACTCCCTGTTGAACAGGGAGCCCAACATGGGGCTCAATCCCAGGACCCTAGGGTCATAACTCAAGCTGAAGACAAGTCTCAACTTCCCCATGGGTAAGTGAGAATAATGACACGGTGGGATACTAAACATGATGTGCTAGCGAACCTGGCAACAAATGTTCGTCAGATCTTTCTTCCCAGAAGCATCTTTGTGCCCCTGTGGACCAATGACAGGAGCTGTGAGGCTGCACAGCTGAGATCTGGTGACCTCTCCGCTTCCCACATAGTGCATCGCAGGCCATGGCTTTCTTCTCCACTTGTTGGTCTGTATGATGCCACCATGTGGAAATATGCAAAAAATGCTACAGTGAGGAAGGGGTTAAGGGTTTGATAGTGATATGGGAAACAAATGCAGAAGGAAATGTAGATGAAATTAAATGTCATAACCTGCAGCCCATTGACAGATACCTGAGATAGGCAGATCATTAATATTCCTCCAGGACCCTGAGTCTTCTTTAGCATATGAAAGTCCTTCTGGAACTTTCTTTTTTTGTTTGTTTGTTTTTTTTTCCCCTGGAACTTCCTTTATCTTTACTTCTCCCAGCCCTAAGGTATATAATCACTTGCTCCTCACAATCCTGGGGCAGCAGCTCTTCCTGCCCACAGGTCCTTTCCTTGTGCTTTAATAAAACCACCATTTTGCACCAAAGACTCAAGAATTCCTTCTTAGGTGTCAGGTCCAAACCTGACCCCACCAACACCAACGTACCAACATTCAAAAACTACATGACTAGGAGTAGAGGGAAAGAAGGGGACAGAATGAATATGTCATGTGTTACATACCCACTAAGTGCCACACATTTTCATACATTATCTCATTTAATACTCAGGAAAGAAAATCTGATTCTACTAATGAGGAAACTGAGGCTCAGACAGGTTACGTGTCTCACTCATGGTCTCAGAGAAAGTAAGTGGTATAGACTGAACTTGAACTCAGTTCCCTGGTTTCTTTATAGGACTTTCTCCTGCTACCCCAGGGTACTAACCTCCAAAAGAATTCTCTTCTTCATGCTTGCTTCCAGGTAAGTGTGTATTACAAGACCCAGGGCATCTTTTAGGTAAGTTTAAAGTCAACCTGATCCTGTTCTATGTGGGAAGAATCAGATAATTTAGTAATATCGGAGCACATAGTGTCTCAAGACATAATTAAATATCTGCAAATAAATTATACACTCTGGAGTCTTTCTTTTAAAAAGCTACATGCCACTTCACTAGAAGAACTAACTCTGAATTCAGAATGCCCAGGACTAAAACATTTACTAGAGCATTTTTTAATTAACTTAGTTTTGAATGGGCTTTAATTAATAAATTAAAAGTAGTTACTCATTTTCATACTCTGGGTCTAAATGAAGTGACACAAAATGAGAGATGAGGTTTAGAAGGGAGAGGAAGGATGAAGTCATGCCACTTCTCTCTCACATGCTACCCCAGGCCTCGGCTCGAAATGAAGAACTAGGTCCAAGACCCCATGCAACTGGTTCCATCACACAGCCTATACACTATGGTCACCCAAAATGTAATCCATCCACTACCTGCCTCCAGATCTCCTGGGACCTTTGCTGGAATGACATTTCCTAGGGACCTCTCCAGGCCTACAGATTCACATTCTCTGAGGATGACCCCAAGGAACCAACACATTAACAAACTTCTGCCACCCGTCCCCCGGCCACCCCCATCCCCGACCTGAGATGTTTCCAATCATCCCAGGGTTTGTGAACAGCTTTAGGAGCTCAGTAAAAAATGTAAACATCATGCTGACTCCACAGACTTATTTATTTTATGGGGACATAATTTAGTGTAAGAACCTTAACATTTTTTAAATAACTATTATCCCAGCAACTATAAAGGCAAAGCATTCCCACTTACAAAATGGGAGAAATCAAATCTTGGAGTATATATGGCACATTCTCCCCTTACACATAGTCAGCAATCAACAGCCTTGCAGCTAGAAGAGCAATCAACAGTTACCAATTCACTGATTAGGATATTTTACAAGGTACTTGATTAACTCACCTTGGTATTCAATGCCTAGTTAATTTTATCTTGTGAGGGAATGGCATTTTTCTAAATTTATAACTTCAGTACATTCCTTAATGAGGAATAGACTCCCCGACTCAACATTTTGCTTCTTCTTCTGTACAACCCCCAGAATAGGTAACTTTTTTTAGATAAATTATTTCCTTTTCTGACTCCTCTCCACTGGTTGAAACAGTCTTCAAGTCCACCCTCTTGCCTGCTATCTTACCAATTAAAGTTCTGGATATGAGAAATTACTTTTTAAAAAGAAACCTAAGAGTTGAACAGCAGCTTGTGATTAGGCAAGCTCCTCTCATCTCTCCCCAGTTCAGTGGCTTCCTTAGACCTGCCCCAAGCCTAAAGGTTCTCCCAAACTTGAGGGTCAAGTGTACTATGCAATAAACTCATCAGTCTCGGGGGTTATTGGAGTCTCCCCATTTTGGGGAGCTCTGAGAGTTCCATCACCTTGGAACCACAGCAGCAGGCTCCCTGAATATGCACAGAGGGAATGTTTTTAAAGCACCATAAGAAAACAGAGTTCACGTATCCCCAAATGTAAGAGTCACGATTCAAAACTGTCACCAACTCGGAAGCATCTCTAGTCAGGAATAGTAACTTCAAGCTGACAAGTCACAAATAGGTGTACTTTTGCTAACCAGACTGGTAGTTGGGGAAAAGCTCAAAAATATCCCATCCTCGTCTTTTTTTTTTTTTTTTTTTTTTTTTCCTGCTAAAAATGGAATGGCTTCCACTTACCAAACTAGCTAAGCCACTGCTGATGCAGTTACCACCACCTGCACGGTGTGTCTGAACGGGAAGTGTTAGACATCAAGTTACCTAGGTCGTTTGCAGACATCCCGAGTTTGGAGAAACAAGAATAGAAGATACACTCATAGTGGACATTTTGAGCCTTAAAACGGGACTGCTTGTTTGGATGCAGATGGCTATAGGGGGGCTTGGGGGGACATGGATACTTTCTCTGAGACTGTCCTTTCTAGTATTAGGAGTCATCTAGTTGGGATCATCGGTACATTGTCTGCTGAGCGAGCAGGTGAGTAAACGAGTCCTTTGCTTATTCTATGCGAAAGGGCTAAGCACTATTAAGCAAGTGACCCCCTCCTCTGTTACTGCTCCCACGATCAGTTCGATCCTCCGTCCGGGGCGCCTCGCCCCGCCCGTGCAGGCAGGCGCAGGATGCAAGGATGCATGAAGCCGGGCTCAGGTTCCTGAAGGGTTCCTGAAGGTTCGCGAGGGCAGCGCCGCGCTCGGCCTCCCCGAGCAGCCTGGACGGCCGTCTCAGCAACCGCCGGTGGCCACGGCGAGTTCCCTACAGCTCCCGGCCCCGGCCCCGGCCCCGGCCCCGGCTCCCGGCTCCCGGCTCCCGCGACTGGGGGGAGCCCCGGCCGGCGGCGGGCGAGCGCCCGGGGCTCTGAGCAGCCGACGCTCCAGCTCACTCCGCACCCGGCGGCTCGGCCCCGCGCGACGGCGCGTCCGCCTGTCCGCGCGCGTCGGGAGCCCGGACCCCGCGCCCGCTTACTTTGCCGCTGTCGCTCACGCCGAGGAGGTGGTCCCGCAGCACCTCCATGGGGTTAGCCCAGGTGGAGTGGATGAAGGTCCCCCGGAAGACGTGCGCCAGGGGCGGCATCGGGGCGGCACACATGTCGGCGGCGGAGCGCAGCGCGGGGCTCGCGGACCGAGCAGGGCGCGCCGGGCGGGCGGGGAGCGGTCCCTGCGCCTGCGGGCGGCTGCCGAGCGCACCCCCTCGGGCCCGGACTCCGTCCTGCCCCCGCTTTCCCGAGCGGCAGCCTGCCCCCTGCAGGCCGCGCCCAGGGGCGGGCTCCTGCCTCCCCGATGCCAATAGGCTTCTTCCCCTGCCACTGGGCTCCGCGCTCCCTCGGGGTGTGGTCTTCCTCTCCTCCGCGGTGTTAGTTTTTGGCAGGTTAACTCTTTGAGTTTCCAAAATCACCGCTCACAGCGCAGTTCTTTTAACCCGGGGTGGCTGAGTGACCGACCCCGGGGAGGGGAGCGAGGGAAGGGAAGGGGCAGGAGGAGCCGACGGTTGCAGCCCCCACCCCCGTACCTCAGCAATTTGCTATCGCACCTGTCCCCCCGCCCCCTCCACCTTCCCTTACTGGCATACCTAGAGTTGCACCTTCCTGCTTTTTCTCTGCCCTTTAAACTTCGGGCTATTGGTGACCAGACCTTTTCCACCTGCAGCACCTGTAGTCTGAACAGGCACAAGTCCAGCAACAGGTGGAGAGGTCAGTTAGCGCTGCCGGCTTTACCGACCAGTTAGATTTCTCAGTTTCTGCAGCTTGCAGAATTTGTCCTAACCTGGTGTTCTGAAAGCATCTCTGAACAGAATCACCTGGGGCCCTGCCAGGGGAGGCTGATCTGTACCCCCAGAGTCCCTGTCTTCCACCTTGGCGCCAGTGTTTTGCCCCTTGTGTCCATCCACAACTCCAAGCCCCCTCTTTCTCACACCTAAAATACATGAATTTGATTTAATTCCAGGTGTACTAGGGGGAAAAATTAAGTTCTCAAGCCAAGGGACTGGGAATGGCAGTGTGGCGCGGCTTTCTGGAAAGAGCACCAGGCTACGAACAAGGGGCTGTGGTCAAGGCAGTGGGGCTCAGCATCTTTATCTTCGTTTGGGAAAATGGGATTTAGACTGGTTGCTAAGACCGCTTCCAGGTTGGCATTTCTTCCTCGCGCTACATTCACAGAGTCAGTTTACTGAGTTCCTTCGGGAAGACCAACTGGTCTCCACTCGTGCCTCACACATTCTGCTCCTTCAACCCCTCATGCCTCCTATGGATCTTCACATGACTGGCTCTTCTCATCACTGGTATGCCTCAAATGTAGCTCTTTGGGGTAACCCCCCCCACCCAACCACCACCAAACTAGTAGCACCCCCAACCCTGAAATTTCTATCCCATCAACCCATCTTATGTCTGCCATTGGATTTATCATATCCATCCTCATTTATTTCATGTGCTTTCATTTATTTCTGCTTCTCTCACCCCAACACACACACACACACACGCACACACACGCACACACACACACACACACACACACACAGAGTAATGGAAGCACCACAAGATAGGGGCTCTTATGCCTAGAACAGTGCCTAGTGTTTCATACATATTTATTGACTAAATGTATGGATGGTGTTGGGGGAGCACAGCAGTAACCTGAGATAAGTATCTATTCTGGTATCTATTCTAGATAATATAAATTACCTACCTTATATAAATATCTATTAGATAGAGAGGTATATAAATATCTATAAGGGTTTCTCATTTCAGTGCATTAGCAGGCTTTCTCTGAATTATTATTATGACACAGGGCTAGTTTACATAAATGATTCATTCCCTCCTTGGTTTTGTCATGTTAAGGATACTCTGCAGTCTCGGGCACACCAAGGTGGTGCTCACCCCACCAAGGACTCAGAAATAGGAAGCCCTGAAGCCGAGAGCATTGGACTTGCCTCCTGAAGTTGCCACATTAGCCCTTTCTTCCTGGCATCTTTTCTTGATTCTGCAGACCGCACTCCCTCCTTGCAGTTCCAACAGCTAGCACAAAAGAAAACATCCTCTTGACCTAGGCTCGTATACATATGAACCTCTGAAATAAAAGTGAAGAAAATGTCTGGGTTTTAGTATTTAAAAGGGAGCCAATTAAATGTTTCCAAAAGAGATATTGGTTCCCTAAAACAGATACAGCTAATGTTTTTGTTTTTGTTTTTGTTTTTAATGAAAGCAATCTGAGCAACTAACAACAGAGACTGGTTTAGTAAAATAGAATCTATTTATTCAGTAGAGTATTATGCAGTTGTTAAAAATAGGAGAACTATGTAGCCATATGGGAGTTACATATAATAAAACGGTAAGTTTTTTTAAAATGTCACTTATGCAGCGGTTAAAATCATGAGGAACCTGTAGGTATGTAGGCTAGAATGTAAATGGTATACCAAACAATGGGTATTGTTCTGTTGAGCAAATGGAATTGCTAGGGAATTTTGTTTTGATGTTTGTTGACATTGTTATGTCTGGTTTATGGAATGAGTAATTATTGTGCAGCTTTAAATAAAGTTAATCTTAAACAGAAGGAATGGTCATGGGCCCCCAGAGGACGTAGTGTTAGCACTCCTGGGGAGTTAGCTCTTCCAAGCAGTACTCTCTCCCACTTCAACTCCCAGCTAAGTTGTAGGCACCTCACCTGGGACCTGGGACCCTCAGCTCAGCCAAAGACCAAGAAATCTTGGCTTTCCAACTATTCTCATGTGTTCTCCATCCTCATCCTTTACTTTGTTGGTCCTCCTGGAATTTCGACTCCCATCTCAATGTCTCCAGGGAAATGTTCTCAAGGCCATGGAAGTCTGGAGGAAGAAAGGAGTGAAGAGCTTTAACATTCAACTTTGAAATATGGCCCAAGCTCATCACTAGACAGCTTCTGGTTAATATGGTTATTCTGACCAGGCAAAGGATGTACCAATAGCAGCTTCTATTCTTCAGCTTTTTCTATAGCCCACGTTTATATTCATGCAATATTAGAGCTGAAAGACCTGAGAAGATACTATTCAATGTGCATTTCCCTGGTATTTACTAGTATCACTATTCCATCAGCAATGGCACCTTTCAACCCTCACCAAAACAATTTCTCAAAAGGAAATCCACAATGGTATGCACTTTCAGTGCTACCCCACATATCACTTCCTTCCAAAGAAAAGAGATGCTCCTTGGTATGGAGGCTTCCCAAAGCCCTCACTGCTTCTTCAGGCTCTTCTCCCTCCACTATCCCACATACTACGCATCTGCTTTGCTCACGATCTCTGCCTGCAGTGCCCTTATGCCACCTTACATCATGCCTGCCTTATTCTACTTCCCACTCTCCCCTGGCTAAATCTTTCAACTTAATTGCCCATTCCCAACCCCTTCCAGAAAATCTTTACAATTCCTCACTCTCTCTCAGGTGCTAAGTGCTCCTTCTCTGAGTTTTTGGGGTGCTAGAATTGTTCCTTTATTATCTATCTCCACCAGAAGATTGTGTTCTACTTAAGGACCATGTCTTCTTCCTTTCTTTCTCTGTATCCCCTTAATACAGTGCCCTGCTAATAGGATATACTCAACAGACTTATACAAAAAATGTTGAATTTCAAGTGATGGCTCTATTGCACATATTTCAGTGACAAAAAAAAAATCTACAGAGGTTGTGTGCTAATGGTGATCAATTCAATAGGACTAAAAGTTAAGAAAAGTTTCATTTCAGTTATTTAGTTTTCCAACATTTTATTATGAAAAATTTCAAACACACAGAAAAGTTGAGCAGCTACATTTCTCAAAATCACATTTCTCCCTACTTTTAGATGGAGCCAGGTAGTCTCAAAACTCCACAACTACTGGGAGGGACCAGTATATTCTGAACCTCTAACTCCCTGAGGCAAAGGACAGGAACATGGCATGATCAGTTTTGATATTTTGGTCACTTTATTCATATAATTATATCCATAGCTAGTCAGTCTCTCCTGCAAGACAGAACTTCATCATTGAAAAAGGTTTTTCTCTTCCATTATCTTATTCTGAGCCTCACAACAATCTTATAGAGTAGGAAGAGGATATATTTTAACCATTTTAGAGATGGAAAAACTGAGGTTCAGGGGAGTTGGCTTGCCTGTCTAGTTAGTACAGGATGGACCTGAGTCTTGACTCCAGTTGTTCTCACACATTGTCTTATCACAGTAGACTGCAAAGAATTTTCTATTCCATTTTGCCATGACTGTTGGTGATTTGTGAGTTGTCATTTACAACTTTCACATTGTACGTGGTTTTCCAACAGTTGCCAGTGACACACAGATCTAACCCAAAGTGAAGCCAAAGCAGGACCAATGGACTCAAGGAGAAGAACAATCCAATCACCATGGGTCAGTAAAATGATGCAGTGAACAACTCATGTGTTCGTGAGGCACAAAGAATGAAGGACAGGCAGGTTAAATGAGAAGCCACTTTCCTCTTCCAGGCAGGAGAGAAGTTGTCATTACACAGTGAAATAAATGCCTGCCTATTTTATTTATTCTTCTTGTGTAGCTAAATCTATCAGTTTCCATGGTGCCCCACGTTCACCATGGAAACTCTGACAAGCTTGTTATGCTTTAGAGAAGAAAGAAAAAAAGCACACCAAAAATCTGAGATGGGATAAATGCATTCCTTTTAAAACTGTGCTTTTCTGAGTAGGAAGCCTTGATGGATAGCAAATAATAATGATCTCGATTTTCCAGTTCTTAAGTGAGAATGCAGGTTTGCATTCCCATCGAAGGAGCACCCTTTATCTGTGCAGCAGTAGTTATGTCTGTGAGCATCTCCTGCATTTCCTGGCAACAGAGAAATGGCTCAGTCCTCGTTTAGCTGATTTTTATGAGAATATTGCACTAGTCCCCTATATATTTTTTCTATTTGTCCATTCAAACTTTTTGAAAATCTAAATTAGAATAGGCATTATGCTAAGCACCATTGATATGACACTGTATGAAACAGATACAGTCCTGCCCATATGCAACTTACACAATTCTCTTATGAATTGGTGCGGGAAATTTTTTTTCCTGGATGGAAAGCTTTCAATATCATCTAAGTAGTTTCCTCCATCACATACTGCTGATCCTCAAAATTGTGTGTAGCACCTTAGCAGAGATTAGCTTATGCACTTTCCCACCATGGCAGCAAGCTCAAAACAAATACAACTCACCTGGTGTTACTTTATCTACGTTTCTGCCCTAACATGAATTCTATTATTCAATATTTAACATCAAAGGATAAGCACTAGATAGAGTCACAATTTCTAGGTTCCAGTCAAGCACAGCCACTAGCCGATGATGCTCTTCTGGTCTTGGTTTCTTCTTCTGTAAGATGGAAGGTCACATACTATCACTGACTCCATATTTCTTTAGTCTGAAGGACTCATTTTTTTTATTTCTCCTACTTAAATCTTAAGTTTTAAAACATTTCATTCATCAACACAAAAATAGATACTTGCTATAAGTAGATGTTGAATGAATTATTTCCTATTTTTCACGAATTAAAGACCAAATCAACTACCAATTAGAATTTCTAATCAATATGAACGAATATCATCACGTTGAGTTAACATAATTTAAACTCAAAACAGATGTAACATTTTATTTTATTTCTTTAAATATTTTATTTATGTATTTGAGAGAGAGTGCACACACAAACAGAGAGAGGAGCAGAGGGAAAGGAATAAGCAGACTCCCCGCTTAGTGGGGAGCCACCTGTCAGGGCTCAATCCCAGGACCCCAGGATTATGACCTGAGCTGAAGAGAGATGCTTAACTGAGCCACCCATGTGCCCAAGATGTAACATTTTATTTAGCCCATACAATCTATCTCAAGTTGGACAAATTCTATTATGCTTTGTGAATTGCTAAAAATAGTTTAAGAGGCACCTTTAAGTATCTGACCTTTTATTTCAGCCCAGGTCATGGTTTCATGGTCCTGAGATCAAGCCCTCTGACAGCTCCATGCTCAGCACAGAGTCTGCTTGTCCCTCTCCCTCTGCTCCTCTGTGAGTGTGTGTGTCTGTGTTTGTGTATTTGTCTCTCAAATAAATAAATAAAATCTCTTTTAAAAATAGCTAAAGAGCACAGTTTTAAATTTGTTGAATTACTCTTCTGAGTATCCTGGGACTGTAGGTTGATAAAAACCAAAATAGGGTAGAGACTCACTGACATGATTTCACATGTATTTTGAGAACTACTAGTCAATTTTTTTGCCACATCAACAGGTAAGTCCCAGAGGATGAGATGAACTTAGGTGCTAATTCTGGAGACCACAGAGAAGGGTTGGGTTTCCTCAAGAAATATCAATGCACACTCAAGAGGTTCAAGCTGGCAATGGTTACAGGGTTGGAAAGACACTGGGTGCAGTTAATAACATGATAGTGGATGTACTAAGAACTGTTGAATTGGTGTAGAGTTCATGTTCCTAGAAACATGCCAAATTTGAGCTCTACCCTAGCAGAAAGCCAAATGGTACCATCCTTAGAAGAGCTATACAATTAGCACCCTCCCCCAATCGCATATGGAACTTAAAGACTAACTGAAACTCAAACGACGTTTTTAGTGAAAAAAAAGAGTTCTGACGAATTCTTATAGCATTACTTGAATATATAAGATTAAACATATTTCAGAAACCATAAATGTCAAAAATTCCTTCCTCTCTGCTTATTTCTAAAGAGATGATTTTTAATATTATGCATAAATGAAAAAACTTATCATTTATGGAACACTCTTCTATATGGCATGCAAAAGCCACTAATAATTGTATTTGTGACAAAAAAAAGCTAGCCCTAATGGGAGAAGAAAATACATTTCTGTTATTGCTTTTATAAATTTGGTTTGTTTGCAGAATTCTTTGTGCATTGGCACATAACAAGGATTCATTAAATATTAGATGAATATTAGATGAATTAATGTTACATTATATACACTTAACCCCCAATTCAGATTCATTTATTTTCCCCTGGAATATTAAAATTTCTATAGCCTACTTTATAGTATAATATTCTGTGAAATAAAGAAAATGTAATTTGAGATTGGGGCATGTATAAAATTATGAGTTGAAAGTGGTAGAAGACTAACTTAAACAGTTTAAGACAAAATATAGTGTCTCACACAACCTAAAAATCCATGGTCACATTACCTTGTGGCACAGCTTAGTTGCAGTTTAATTAATGTCTACAGCAACCAGTTACCCACATCCCCCACCTCTCTCTCCCTCCCTCCCTCCATTCTCTGGCATCTTTCTCCTAATAACTACAAGATGGCGGCAACAACTCTAGACTTTACGCTCTCTGAAATTCAAGTGAGAGAAAAACCCAAATTCCAGAAAAACAAAAACAAAAATTAATTGCCTTATTTGCCCTAATTGAACCAATGTTCTTTCCTCAATCAATGTAGCAGGCCAATATAAAATGTGATATCATGACTTGAGTCCCATGCTCCACCAAGTACAAGAACTGAGAGTGAGGAAGAGGGTAGTTATCCAGACAGAGATAAAGCATCCAGGAGGAGGTGAAAGGATGTTGGGTAGCAAAAACAGCAGATGTTTATTATGGTGTAATGAGTACCAGTTTCTCTATTCAAAGTAATTGACTTAACTCAGTGGAATAAGTGCAGACATAATTAGAAATGTAACAGGCATAAATATTTATAAAGTATAATAGACTACAAGATGTACATGAAATAATTATAACATTTTTTGTTTTCCCTCAACTAAACTTTGTTTGTGCCTAATACAGGAAAGATCATGTGCTATGTGTTGTGCAGGATATAAAAATAAGTGTGGTATGGTCCCTGTCCTCACACTAAGAATCACAAGCATAAGGGGCCTTTTAAAAATAAAGTGCATAGGGGCACCTGGCTGACTCAGTTGGAAAGCACACAACTCTTGATCTCAGGGTTGTAAGTTTAAGCTCCACATTGGGTGTAGAGATTACTTAAAAATAAAATATTTTAAAAAACAAAACATAACATTAAAATTAAAGTACATAGTGGAATTACTCTTTTAATTTTTATTTACAGACTGCTGTTACCTTAGAAGGACATGAATACATAGATCTGGCTCAGAGTTCAGCCACTATGACTTAGAAAAAAGACACTTAACATTTGTGATACCATAAGGAATTTTCCATTTGCCATGTACCTCATGGAAATCACAGTCATTTCAAGTTATGGAATATACTGATGTAGTTATATCAGTGGCCTCAAACACAAAGCATTACAATGTTAACCTGATTATTAATCTTCACAGTCTTTATCTTTCATGCAATCCTGAAATTGATAATAAAATCTAGTAAAATTGCAGTTGACCAAATACACCAAAATTCCTGGTTCAAGTGAGCCACAACAAAAAGCCCTGCTTTGATCATTTCTGAGACTCAAATTTTTACTTGTTAATCTTAAGAAAAAGTACTAAAATAGAAATGGCAGATCATGCCTGGTTCATATTTTTTCATATACCTAGCAGTGTTAGGATAGGGGGCTATGCTCATAAAAACAACATACGATGAAACTCATGGAAAGATGACATGATATTAATGTTTTATAAGATCCAACAAAAACCGAACTATATAAGTGTTCTCCTTCAATAAAATATGGTTGATTTTGTCGTTGTCCAATGTGCTGAGTAAGTTACCTCCCCACCCTTACCCACCCCCTACCCTCTCATTCATTTAGTCAGCAAACATTTGTTGAGCACCTATTATATTCTATGCATTCAGCTAGGCTCTGGGAACCAAAAGATTTAAAAAAAAAAAAAAAAACATGGTTTTCACTTTTAAGGAGCTCACAAGATGATAGAAACATATAGGCACATAGGTTAATTATGATAAACCATATACAGGGCTGCCTCTTTTCCCCTCAACCCCTGGAACCCCAACCACCCAGAACAGAGCTCTGTAAGGACTGGGTCTGTCTCCTTTACCACTGTAGCCACAGGACCTAATGCAGCATCTGGCATATTGTAGATACTCAATAGATGTTTGCTAGGTGCATTAAGCACAATAGTAAAAGTATGCATGAGATATAAATATTTTGAAAACTTCTTATTGATTCCTGTCTCAGAAGAGTAAATATACACAGAGAGAAGTGGGTCTGGAGCAATGATGCTCAACCAACAGTGGTCTGCTCCCTAGGGGGCATTTAGCAGTGTCTCAAGACATTTTTGGTTGTCACAGTGGGAGGTTCTGCTAGCATCTAGTGGGTAAAGGCCAGGGATGCTGCTAAACATCTCACAATACATAGGACAGCCCCCTACAACAAAGAGTTATCCAGTCCAAAATGTCAGTAGTTCTGAGGTTGAAAAACTTTCTCTAGAATAAAATCCTCAGCCATAGGATCTTAAACGTCTAGTGATCTTTAAGCTACTAGAAGCATCATGGAGTCTTAGAGAATGATGGAGTTGAAAATGATCTTAAAGTTCTAAAGGATCTTAGAGTTGATGCCAATCCCCCAAATAATAAAATCAATTCTTTCATATCAATCTTGGAAGATGGTCTGTTACCAATTCTCACAGGCAGAGAACTCAATTCTTTGAATGATAGCCATTTCTATAGCTAGTTTTAATATTCATAGTGTATATCATATGGAGCTGAAAGCTGCATTTCAAAATGTCACCCAGGTTGTCCTACTTTGACTTTCTTGAGCAAGAAATAAGAAATCAGTTCTAACTTCCCACATGTCAGCTCTCCAGGATTTGAAAATGGTGGTGATTGTCCTAAGCCTTTTTTCCCCTACCATATCCATCATTCCACTATTACTTAAGGAAATTAAGAAAAATCATAAAAAGTATATTTAATACTGAATATGAGCAACTGGTGGAACATAGGGTGTCTTTAGATGCTGGTTTGTGAAATGATTTTAGCTATCTCACAGTGCATTAGACAGCCTTGAATTACATATAATTACAGTGAGAAAATTACTTCTATTGGAATTTTTCAATCCTTAAGTCAAGGAGACCTTCTCAGTGTGGCATTAAAAGGTTTAGCAACCTCAAAAATTTCCCCTTTTTAACAAACAGAGAGGAGACTACAGACTTAGAAGCTTCCACAGGCAACAGTATCTAGCCAGAATCCAACATTATTTTATTCATAATATATTTATGTTTATGGTTTCTTCTTGTTTATGGCAAGGGGTGCTGGTTTCTCTTTTATATATTTGGCTGGTTTCTGATTTATGGTTTTATATACAGTTCTCTAAAGTTTTAAGAAGTGAGACTTTTTTAAAAAATTAAGCAAATTACAATACACATTTACAAATTGGGCAAAATCAGTATGGGCACCATGTAGAGTATTTGAAGTTGGGGAAATGAGGGCCCACTATGGTCATCGAATCAGACAGAGAGTAGCCTGATTTTGATTCTACTACTTAAGCATTAAATGATTTTAGGTGAGTTGTTTGGCCCTTTGTTTTGGGTTTTTTTGTTTTGTTTTGTTTTGTTTTTTGTTTGGCCCTTTGAACCTCAGTTTCTCCATATTAAAACAAGGATGTGATAATACCTATTTCACTGAATTATTTTATCACTCAAGGGAATGCATATAAAATATCTAACAAATAGGAGATGCCTAATAAATGTTAATTTACTTCTCTAACTCATCCATATCAGTTCATTCCCACTCACACGTTGTTCCCTTCAGTAGTTAGTGTCCTCTAAGAGCCTGATGTTGTAGTGTGGATATGAGCTTTGGAGTTACATCAATCTGAGATCAAATCTCAGCTTAACTGCAAACAATGTGTTAACTCCTCTGAGCTTCAGTTAGTGCAGTTTTCTTTAACGAACTCCACAGGGATACTATGAGTTTGGATAACACCTAGCACATTAGCTGGTATATATTATGTCCTCAATAAATGTTGTCTCTGCTGCCTCTTACTGATTGATCAATACCTCATTTAAAAGAAGAACTTGGAACTGTTGCAACATTTTTTAAAGGAACAACTGATGCTGAATACACTGAAACTTATCTTCCTTGATCTGAACAGAACACTTCCATTAATGCAGTCTAAGATTACACCTACACCATTAGCAGCCATATCATTTTATTTCAGTATACTGTACATTTAAATCTTTTCCAGGGTGTCATTAGTATTAATTGTAATTGGCTTCCTGAATCTAAATCCAAGCCTTTACATTCTCTTAATGATGATTATCTTATTAGTTTTAACCCAGTGTGTCAGTAATTGCTCAGCATCTATGTCATTCACAGATTTTGTGTGCTAAACAGATCAATGATCTAAGGGATTAAGAAAGATGAACAGGTCAGGTCTATGACAGAGCCCGATGGGTCCCCTCTAGAACCTCATGCCAACTTGACCTTGACCACTAGTCAATACATTTTAACATAGGGGCTCAGATAATAATAATAACAATAATAATAAGAAGAAGAAGAAGAATGATATAGGTTCTTGATCAATTCTGAATTCTCTATATTATACTGTCATTTAAATGATATTTCTATAACTCTCCTTCAAAGATTTTATGAAATATTGCCTGATACCTTACTGAAGTTAAGGTAGACACATATTCTGTTATCACTTTTATTGCTTAAAAATGGATATAATGCTGTTAAATAAGTTAGAGAAAAAAGACAAACATCATATGATTTCATCATATGTGGAAATTTGAGAAAGAAATCAAACAAACAAAGGGGGCAGGGAAAAGAGAGAGAGGGAGACAAACCAAGAAACGGACTCAACCATAGAGAATAAACTGATGGTTGCCAGAGTAGAGGTGGGTGAGGCAATGGGTGAAGTAGAAGGGGATTAAGAGTATACTGAGCAATAAGTAATGTATAGAATTTTTGAATCAATATATTGTACACCTGAAACAAATATAATGCTGTATGTTAACTCTATTGGAATTAAAATTAAAAACTTTTTTAAAAAGTATGATTTATATTTCCTAATGCAGAAAAAAAAAGGAATATTGTCCCCTTAATGTGTAAAAGCATTTTATTTTCATGAAAAACTATTATGGTAATCATTCATCTCAGTCATGTGGGCCTCTCGATAATAGCTTTTATAATGTTCATCCAAACATTACATGGGGCTTGATGAGAACAGGGATACTACTCTATTCAGCTTTCCATCCCCAGTACACAGAACACTTTCCTCATAGTAGTTGCCTTTATGTGAAAATAGGAGAGCAAACTGATTATGTTCCTGGAATTAAGAATCGAATATGGGGATCCCTGGGTGGCGCAGCGGTTTGGCGCCTGCCTTTGGCCCAGGGCGTGATCCTGGAGACCCGGGATCGAATCCCACGTCGGGCTCCCGGTGCATGGAGCCTGCTTCTCCCTCTGCCTGTGTCTCTGCCTCTCTCTCTCTCTCTCTGTGTGACTATCATAAATTAAAAAAAAAAAAAAAAAAGAAAAGAATCGAAAATGGATCTGAATCCTGGATGTGCCATTCTGGTGATACAATCTTGTGCAGGTGGTTTCACCTTAAATTTTACTTTCTCAAGATAAAGAAACAAATACTCAGTTTTACTATTAGAATTTAATGAAATAATATACATATAGTTCTTAGAAGAGTAGTTGGCATAAAGAAGGTGCTCAAATATTACTGCTATTTTTATTTTTTGATCATTTGATGACTTGTGTTGATTAAAATTGAAAACACATAGTAAAAAGGGTTGGTCATGATGTCCTGGACTATACCTTAATTCTTTCTTGGATAAATATATGTTTATTCAAAAGAAAACGTAAAAATGTGTCAATCTTGCCAATGAATAGCTAATTATGGATGCTGATGTAGAAAAAAAACAAAAAACAAAAGGAATAGAATAGGAGCTCTGTATTTAGCTGACACTGTCTTCCCTAAAGTGTAGAATCTTGTGTTTCCAAAGAAGTCTTGCTCAACAGGGAAGTAACCAACAAGAGACCTAACTTACTGTAAATCATAGACATGCAACCTAGACCACCCACCCTCTTTGCCAGAACCAGAGTTCCCACAAACAAAGGAGCCTGGTCAACTGGGATGTCCTTGTTTCTTTTATGGCAGCACCAGGATTGCTACCAGGCAGAGCCATGAAGCAGAAGCTACTCTACTTTTTAATATCTCCCACAAATATTCATTCAGTTCTACATGCCTTTTTTGGACTCAACTTCTTTCCCAATAGATTTTGAGGCACAACTTATGCATGCTTATTATAAACCTGTAATAACAACCAAGTACTTTCCATAGAGCATAGTCTGCTTTATTGAGAGTCTTCAAAAGTATAAATTTGGGTCTCACAATCAGCCAGGGAGGTAGGCAGGGCAAGCATATTGCTGTTTACCTTAACAATAAAACTGTCAGTTATTTTAATGGATTTATTTGAGAATAGCAGAGGACTGCAATTCAAGATATGCAAGATATGGCAAAACCATAGGTCAAGTCTGGAGAGCAGAAAGGAAAGCCCTTTTATGGAGGAAAATGGGGTTGGGCTCTTAGAAACAAAATGTCCTTGGAGCAAACTTGGAGCTGAAAGTATAGTGGCTTTTTATTGGCTGAGCTGTGATGGTCTCTCATTGGTTGGGCTACTGCCCAAACAGGAGAAATCTTTCTTCCTCTAGCTGGGGTAGTCAAGTGTGGGCTTCCTGCCAAGAACTTGCAAGGTGTGCCTCTTCCTGTTGGGGTCCACAAAGGGCTTCAAGGCATGATAGGGCATGAAACCTCTCCCTGCTGGCCTCCTTTATTCAGCCTCACACTACTTTGCATTTTTCAGATGAATGAACTGAGCTAAACAAACATCAAGTGCCATGTCCAAGATCACAACACTGGCTCTCTAAGATCCTCAGTTTGGCATAGACCAAGGCTCTTTCTGTTACCCTCTTTGGTCTTTCATTTTAGCAAACTGTTTTAGCCCCAAATTGGTATATATCCCTACCTGCTAGGCCTTTCCCTTTCCTCTCCACATATTTTCTTTTTCATGGTCTTCCTGCTCCCTGTTATACCAATGGTATCCACTCCTGACAAGGAGTAAAGAGAGAAACTGGCAGGTTCCTATGCAATAAATGAGAAACACAAGGAGAGTTCGATGCATGGCCCAAAGGACCAGATTGCTAAATGGTGAGCAAAACCTGGTAACCCATTTCTGAATGGATTGATTGGCTTCAATCCTCAAAGCAGGATCCCCAGGCTTACCTCTTGAACCTTGCTTTAAAGCGGCACTGAATTTTATAGAGTGACTATTTTGGGCCCCATTCATAAACTATGGCAGTGATTGATTGATTGATTGTTTGATTATAGTGGAATTTCTAGCATCGTTTGGAAGAATATTTCTAGGAAGCCAGCTTGTATTAGAAGAAATGAAGGAGCTTTCTTATTCTCCTTAAATTGTAACCAGAGTCAATGTCTCTCATACCCATTTGAAATCAGAATGATATAAGGTCACAGAGCTTAAAAATAAATGACCATGAAATAATTTCCATGTAGGCTAAGGTCACTTGGCTAGTCTAAAAGCAAACATTCTCAGTCCCACATTCCCAAATACAATGCTCATATACATGAGGGTCATCCAACTTGTATCCAAATTATACACGCTGCAGATTTTAAAAATAGAACAGAATTTGTGTTAAATAGCTGATATGTTGAAACCTGCAAATCAATAGGTAATATAGATTGAGGCCAGAAAAATATAAGTTCAGAGATTGCTTCCTAAGCAAAAATTACTTCTTGTTATCAGAAAATAGTTCTGAAATTGATTATCACATTTTTCTTCCTCTTGTTACACTTTGTCCTTGGAAATGATAGGCCTTCTCTCATAGGTGCAAACATCCAGGGCTGCTCTGTATAATGGGGTTTCATAAGTCAGAGCCATAAATCTGGACCACAAGGTTAGGTACAGGGATATTGTTCTGGTTGGGGATGAGGTGATGGAAGATGAGGGGACTCCAGGATCTATAGTTACTTGGGTCCAGCAGAACCATTAATAGCCTGAAAGTCTCTTAGTGTGTCTGGCCTGCTGGGTCCCTAGGGGACATTCTTGGAGTACTATTCCTGACGCCAATTAGCATCCTCTTGGTTGATTTACAGCAATGATACAGCAATAATAAAAATAGACTGAGATTGCTGCCCATGTCATTTACTGTCAAACTGGGCAAGGAAGAAGAGATGCCAAACACCTTCTTTCCTTTCTTCATTGTGTAACACTGTCATGGCAATTCCATCACTTCTACCTCACTTAGTATGGGTCATTGCTTTTTCCATGCTTCTAGGAGCCATCCTGCAACATGCTTATGCCTTTTCTAAGGTCCTTGCAAGGGTATTATTACAACCTATATCATAGGAGAATGCTCCTATGTTGGTAAATTGTTTGTATCCAAATTTATCTTCCACCCACCTTTGTCAGGTATTCTCAGAGTCCAGTCCCAGGCATATTATCCCAGTGGCTGATTGGTATTGGCTGGTATTGAAACTGGACTCCAGGAGGTATAGTTCTTTCCCCCTCTAGCAGTGCCAGCAGGTCCTTGGCAGAGTTATTCCGTGATTTTACCCCAGTAATTGACCTGGTGGTTAAGAGGGGATATGCAGGGAGGGGGGCATCCTGAATAAAGTGCATAATGTCTTGCACTTGTCTTTACTGCAGGAGAAGCCTCTGTAGTAAATTTGAGCATGGTGTGTGTGTGTGTGTGTGTGTGTGTGTGTGTGTCCTCCCTTAACAGAGAGGACAAGTGAGCCATTTATGCAGGCTCAGAGGACTCAGTGTAATCTGGAAATTTCAAATTCTTGGAGGAACATGGGCTCCTGGGTAGCTCAGTTGATTGAGTGGCCGACTCTGATTTTGGCTCAGGTCATGGTCTCATAGTCACAATCAGATGGTCCCACATTGGGCTCCATGCTGAGCATGGGGTGTGCTTGTTCTTTTTTCTTCCCTCTCTACCCCTCCCCCAGCTTGTGTGCACCCTCTCTCTTTCTCAAATGAATATATGAAATCTTAAATAGATAAATAAGTATAAATAAAATTATTGGAAGGATATCAACACAGATGTATCCATCCCTTGTGTCAGGGCCCACTTGCCCAATCTTGGCATAGCAGACCTTCTTCAACTGTTCTTACAATAAGATTCTATCCTTAGTCCTCTTTTTGAACCCTTCCTCTCCCAATTTAAGAGATGAGAACCTCTTTGTGTATTTTCAGGGAGGCCCTTTGGCCTTCTCACTCAGCATTTAACTGCTGATTTATCTCAGCTTTTTGCTCTATTTTTCAGGGCTACCAGTAGAGCTTAGCAGCCAGATAATTCACTGCCCTTATGATTAGTATTTCCTTCTTATTTCTACTTATCAGGGATGGCATCCTCACTGGCAGCCAGGAGATGGTGGTCAGCTCCAAAATCCCAATTCAGTGTTGTGCTTGTGAACCAGTCTTGGTACCTATTGTCACAGGATGCACGTCCTGAGAAGGAACTTAGTGAGTGTTCTTGATATCAACACCTGTGGAAAAAAGCAGGCTTAGGCATAGGAAAAGGCTGAATTTCCATCATCCATGAGAAACTGGTACTAAGACGGCTCCTCAGGTCTGAGTTGGAGGTTAAGGGACCAGATCTTTATTCTTCCCAGAAAAATGAGTCATTAGATGAAGACTATCCCAGAAGAATCATGACCTGAGGTGAAGTTTTTCTTCCAACACAGCCAAAAGCTACCAGCCAAGTGCTATCTTTTGGCTACTGGAAGAAGAAATCCTCATTCTGAAGAGGAATCAGGGTGGCACATCACAGCATCCACCAAATACACAGCACCTGATTTAATCACATAAAACATACTTCAGCTTTTATGATTATTGTCATGTTACTTGAAATTGAAACAGAAACGTTAAATAACTATTATTTCAAAGACAAAGATTGGAGGCCATTCTATCTTTGAAACAACTATTTGATTCTGCTGTTGTAATGCAAAAGTAGCCACAGACAATGTCTGGACAAATGAACATAGCTGTGTTCCAATAAAATTTTATTTTTAAAAAATATTTATTTATTTATTTGAGAGAGAGAGAGAGAGAGAGCACATGCAGGAGGGCAGAAGGAGAGGGAGAGAGAATCTCAAGCAGAATGTGCTGAGTACAGAGCCCAACATGGGGCTCTGTCTCATGAACCTGAGATCATGACCTGAGCCAAAACCAAGAGTCAGGCATTTAACTGACTGCACCACCAAGGTTCCCCCCACCAATAAAACTTCATTTACAAAAACAGGTGGCAGGCTGGATTTGGCTCACAGACCATAGTGTTCTGACCCCTGATTTAGAGAGTACAACTAGAGTGAGGCCTTGAAGAGCTAGTAAGGTTTTTTATAGTAATAGACGAAGGACACTGTAGCAAAGGGAAATTGCATGGCATGGTTAGGAATGGTAAGTAGGGTAGCAAAACTACAGCACAGAGCTCATGAAGCAGGGGTGTGGTGGGAATGGGGTTACAGCCTTAGGGCCATGGTTATGAGTAGGGATGAGAAGTGAGGACGGCAGAAAAAAAATTGGAAACCTCTGGGTGTTTATCCATATTAAAGAACAAAAATTCAACTCAGTAAATTTAAAGCTCTAATCGACTTTATTCAACAACTCACGAATCACGTAGTTTCTCCTCTAACAAACAAAAGGGTGTTCCAAGGAGTCCTACAAAAGGGAAGGAAGGATTTTAAAGGCAGAAACTGGGTGGGACAAGGAAGTTACTAGCAAAGGAAAAGGTTATTTCACTTTCTCAAGAGTCTTATTATGCAGGTTTCCTTTGTAGTACTGATCAGGAAATTCCAGGTTCATTGGCTTAAAACTCCACTCAAGGAAGAGGCTGAGACTACACTTAGGTTAAGTATCAAGACTTGGTAGAGCTTAACCTAAGTGACTCCATTTGGGGCCTGTGGTTTCTTTTCAACACCCAGGTACTTGTATCTGCCTGCAACGCTTCCCTTACATCCTTTGCCTAATTAAACTCTACTGACCCTTCACAATTCAACTCAAGCAAGAACCATTTGCACAGCAAAGTCTTCAAGGACTCTTTCCTTAGCCTGAAGCTGGATTGAATGCCTGATTTATTACTCTTCTAAACCTTTGAGACCTTTAGTCATATAAAACCATACCTAATTATCTGCTCACATATATATCTGTCTCACTATACCAGTGGTTTTCAAGTCATCTGTACATTTGGAAGTCTTGCTTGGGTACTCATATTTTAAAGCTCTCCCACAATTCTAAACTGCAGCCAGGATTGAGAATAACTGCACTACACTGTGAGTTCCTCCAGGGCAAATGTCTCCTTTACCTTGTGTTTTATCTCTAGCAACTAGCATATAGTAGATGCTCAATAATGATGATGAATTAGATAATAAATAGAAGCTCAAGAATGCCACAATAAGGAGTTTTGACTCGATGTGCAGAGAGAATTTTAAGCCTTCCTTGACCACTCTCTATAGAATTTTGTTCTATTTCCATATTATCACAGTGCCTTACACACCCTTGGATCAATGGATATAATATGCAGTACAGTAATTACTTCAGAGAAGGTCTCCTCTATTGGACTGTGGCTTCTTGAGGGCAGGGACCTTGTGCTGTTCATCTCTGCCCTCTGGGTTAGACCCAGTGCTTTTGTCAGCACAGGTGCTCAATAAATGTAGAAGAAAACAAAACGAGATTGCCCCATTCTCAAAAGTTATCCATTAACCAGGATCTCCAGGTCTTAGTATCACTACCTTTCTATGACTCTGCTTTCCCTTCCTGTACTTGATGGTGAGGGCTTTGTGCTTTACAAAGCTGATATAGTTGAAGTAGTAGAAGAAAATCTACCAAAAGCCTGGCATGAGAGCTACCAACCAATTCTAGAAGAATTGTGCAAGTGGAGATGCATCATCGTCCTCCCTGCACCTTAACCCCCTGGGATTCCTTTTAGGTCCACTTGCCCCGACCAACGTCTCATTCCCAAAAAAACAAAAAACAAAAAACATCTCTTTCCCTTCTCCCTCTCTCTCAAACCAGAATTCCCTTTCTTTATTTCGTGCATATCAACTGGGTAACAGGGGAAAAATAAGCTGTACTTAATTGTGTAAAAAAACTTTGGACAAGGGTTAAGAAAGCAAGAGTAGATTTTTGCCTTGGCTTCTAACCAATTATGTGTCTTCAGCTTTGTAGGTGTCAACTTCTTCTTATGTAAAGTTCTTAATCACCATTTTCTATAAATCAAGCATTAGACCTCACCAAAAAATTATCCATGTAAGTGCACTAAGCTGTGAATATTAGGTAGATTTAAACCTCTTGGGAGAATCTATTTTTTAAAACAGCTCTTACGTATATGAGTAAGCCACTAAATGTCACAGAAAGATATCTATATGGGATCTGCATCCCCTACACCCCACCTACTCCTTTTTTTTTTTTTTTTTTTTTTTTGCTTTCTTTAACATACCACCTCTATCCTCTCACTAGATGAATAAAAGAAAATTACTTGGCATCTTATTTCAGAAAAATGTTTAGTTCCTAATATGAATATAGGATTAGAATAAGGGCATTCTGTGTCTATGTGCCATAGCAGTTGGTGTTTAACTATCTTTCTCTTAGTACCTGCTTAGTGAAGTGCATTGGGAGAGTCTTAGGAAGGCGAAATATTTCCAGTGTCAGAAATCAATATTTCTAGTGTCATCCAATGTTTTCCACCAGGCACAAGTCATCTCCAAGGCAAGGAATTTCCAGGGGGAGGAAAGCCTTGGCTCAGGAATTTGCCTTTTCCTATCTTGGTAGTAGAAGTCCTGGTCCCAGGCTGATAAAAGTGGAATAGTCAACTCATTCTGCTAGCTCTGCTGGCCTGCATCATGCTTTCCAAGTAATGTTCTGATGAACATTTAGCTTCTCACATAGATTTCACTAGCAGAGATTCTTTTTGGCAGCAACATTTCTCATTGTCATCATTTAACCATAGCATTTGGGGTTTTACATGGAGTCTGTTGTGAACTAAGTGAGCATTAATCTGTCTCCTTATATCTGGAAAGTTCTGGGACTCTAGCAATATTTGGAGCTGTAAGACTGAGGGCCAGAATATGGAACATGAAAAATATACTATAGCAGATGCCATGAGCCCTGTGTCCCAACCAGTAATTTTTCTTCAGTGATTCTCTAACTTTATCCTATGTACCAATAAGTCCTAATGTGATCTAGAAGCAAGAGGGGGTGATTAATGCTGCCTGAGGACTGTGGATACATCTAGAGAAAAGCCAAGCGTCTGGAGGTAAAGTGAAGAAAACAAGCTCAGTATGCCATGGTCAAAATGCCAGGAACGAAGCAGTCAGTGAAGACTCCAGACTTGCCTGGCTCATTCTCTGGCTTTCTCATGGAGACAGACTGCTGGCCCATTCTTTTAAAAGTTTGAATAATTTTTTAATCAAAAGAAAGCTAAAATTGGTATAATTTTATGTCATCTCTCATTGCCAGTCAAAGCCACATACTTCCAACACCCTAAAAGAAACTCCAATGAGACCTCACCCAATCTGAGGAGTGATTTTGTGTTGCTGTGATTGTATTGTTGTTCACTATTTTATTTTTATTACCATGTATTGCATTCTAAAAATAAGTTAGGTGCTAGGCAAAAAACTGAATCAGGCTTAAATTTTGCCTAAATTAAGATGCTGGCTGCCAGCCTGTCTCACAGGAATCCTATGAGGGTTTAGAGCTGGCTTGAAAACTGGTAAAGAACTCCTACAGAGAGTTGTCAAAATCCTAATGCAAATAACCAATCCACTCTAATCATATCAACATTGTGTGTGTGCATATCTTCCATTGTTGCGAAGATAATGGATATAAAATGCCTAGCTCATGGCAAGTACTCAAAAATGACAGTAATTGTTTTTAAATTATTATCATTATTACTACTACAATTAGAAAAGAGATTGCCAGTGTAAAGCAGATTTTTCAGAAAAATGGTAGAAAGCCATCTAACACACTCCCACCCAACCACATTCCACTACTTCAGTATCTAAAGCCCTAAGAGAATATAAAATGGTGAATGAGCATGAGCACATTTGCCACTTGCCATTCACTTAGTTAGAGAGATAGCCTTGTAAATACATCAAAAATAATATGGTGGTAATAGGCAGGGACAGAAGTAGTCATAAGCCATCACTTATTGTATCTATTCATTTCTATGCCAATTACATTTATCTCTTGATAATGAAATTATTTTCCAAAGGTCCCTTTTCTGTGGGGATGTGGATAACTGATGACAAAAATCCAGTAAACCACTAACTAGGAAAATCTGGAAGTCTTTGTCTCAGCTGAAACCACCACGTAAAGTAGTTGACAGAATTGAGGTCGGATTCAAAGTCCTCGGTAATATATGATTTATAGTCACAGAGAGATAAGAAAGAAGAACAGACAAGCCAGAAGCCGAAGATAAACAGATCCATAAAAACTAAATGGGGAAAACCATCTAACCTCTTTTGGAGGAAATGACTTACATAGGTCATGACGAGTTGATAATGATAATTTATTTTGGCTCGGGGAGGAGGCAAGATGGCAGAGGAATAGGGGTCCTTGTTTCATCTGGTCCCCTAAATTTAACTAGATATCTATCAACCATCCTAGACACCTATGAATTCAACCTCAGATGTAAAGAAAGAATGGCTGGAACTCTGAAAATAGAAAAGTGACCCCTTCTTGCAAGGTAGGAGTGCGGAGAAGAGAAATGAAGGGGATATTATCAGAAGATGAACAGCCTTTGGGAGGGGAGGGGGCTTTGTAACCCACTGCAGAAAGTGATACAGCCTGGAGCTCAAAATCCGGACCTTCAGAAATTTGTTCCCATGAGACACTTGCCTGTCTGAACAGTGCTCAGTGGGGAAGGAGGGCGGACTCTCAGGAGGGACAGTGGAGTCGCAATATTCCCGGAGAAACAGAAAAAACAGGGGCACCTTAGCCAGCAGAGTACCCAAGCCCTGGAGCAGAAAAATGGGTTTGGGTCAGTGAGCCAGGAGGAGCCTCAGCTTGTTGTGCCATAAACCACAAATGGACAGGTGGGTGGCCCTGTCTGTGCTGGGTCCCTACAAAGGACTGGAACACAGCAACCCTTTGCTTTCATTTGGGAGAGGCAGAGCGGGTACTCACTCGACTGGGGGAATGTGCCAGGGCCCTGCAATGCACAGAAGTGGGGCAACCCTCCACTTCTTCTGGGAGGGGCAGAGCACTGTGAGCACAAGCGGGCAAAACCTCGCCCTGCTAGTGCCCTACAAATTGCACAACTCAGTGTCCCTTCACCTGCCCTCGAGGAGGATCTGAGTGAGTGGGCACTATAGGAGTCTGCAGAGTTTGGGATCTCTCACCTCTGGGGCTGAGATCAGGGCACCTTTGGCAATTTTTTTTTTCTCTTACCCTTAAGAGAGGCATGGAAGGCCTCCAGGGAACAAGGAGCCCCGCCACCTGACGGGAGGGTGGGACAACACTCAGGCACAGACCCCTGAGAATTAGCACAGCAGGCCCCTCCCCCAGAAGACTAGCTGGAAGAACAGGGGACAGCAAGTTGTCTGACCAAATAGGGCTGGAAGACCTCAGCACTAAGAGAAAATAGTATCTAGAACTCGAGGTTTCTCTCCTATGATTTATCTTTCCAGTTAAAATTGTCCAATATTCTTTCTTTTTTCCCAGTCTCAACTAGTTTAATATTTTATCAACTCTTCATTTTTAAGTTTTTTCTTTTTTAACTTTTGTATTTTACAATTACATGTCATAAATATATTCTTCATTTTTGTCTTCCTTTCACCATATTCAATTTTATTTTTGTATATATATATAAGTTTTGCTTTCTTTATACTTTTGGAATTTAGTACCTTCTATCATACAGACCAAAATGCACTCAGAACCAAGTGGATCCCTGTTTTGGTCCACTCTGAGATTATATTTTCTTTCCCTCCCCATTCCCCCCAGCTTTTTTGTTTCATTTTTTTATTATTATTTGTTTTTCTTTTTCTTTGTCTTTTTTTCTTTTATTTTTCTCATTCCTGACCTCTTCAGGATTGTCTAGTATGTATTTTGCTTGGGTCTTGGTTGATATTTTTTACTCTGCTCACTTGTACAGCCATTCTGCACTGGACAAAATGACTAGAAGGAAAAAATTCACCACAAAAGAAAGAACCAGAAGTAATACTCTGTCACAGATCTAATGGATATGGATTTAAATAAAATGTCGGAGATGGAATTCAGGATTATAATTATAAAGTTACCAGTTGGACTTGAAAAAAGCATAAGACTCTAGAGCTTCTCTTAGTGCAAATATGAGATCTAATCAGGCTGAAATTAAAAACACTCTGAGATATAGTCTAAACTGGATGCTCAAACAGGAGAAATGAGGCAGAAGAGAGAATAAGTGACATAGAAGATAAGTTTATGGAAAGGAAGGAAGCTGAAAAAAAGGAGGGAAAACCAACTAAGAGCCCACAAGGAGAGGCTCTGAGAAATAAGTGATAGTTTGAAAAAAAAAAATCCATATTACTAATTCCTGAGTGCGTGGAGAGAGAGAGAGGACCAGAAGGTATATTTGGGAAGGAAATAGGCATTCATATCCAAGAGATAGAGAGGACCCCTTCCAAAATCAGCAACAACAAAAAAACAATCAACACATACTGAAGCTTGCAAATTTCGGAGATAAAGAGAAAATCTCCAAAGCAGCTCCAGACAGAGATTCCTAACATATAAGGGGAGAAATATTAGATTAACAGCAGACCTATCCACAGAGACCAGAAAGGGCAAAAATGGCTGGCATGATATATTTAGGGCACTAAACGAGAAAATACTCAGCCAAGAATACTTTATCCAGCAATGCTGTCATTCAGAATAGAAGGAGAGATAAAGCGCTTCCAGAATAGACAGAAACTGAAAGAATATGTGACTACCAAACTGGCCCCGCAAGACATATTAAGGGGGACCCTGTAAGCAAAGGAGAGAGCCCAAAGAAACAGAGACAATCTACGGATACAGGTAATATAATGGCACTAAATTCATATGTTTCAATAGTTACTCTGAATGTGAATGGGCTAAATGCCCCAGTCAAAAGACACATGGTATCAGACTGGATAAAAAAGCAAGACCCATCCATATGCTATCTTTAGGACTCATTTTAGACCTAAAGACACCTTCAGACTGAAAATGAGGGGGTAGAGAACCATTTACCATGCAAATAGACTTCAAAAGTAAGCTGGGGTAGCAATCCTCATATCAAATAAATTAGATGTTAAGCCAAAGACTGTAGTAAGAGATATAGGGACACTATATCATACTTAAAGGGTCTATCCAACAAAAAGATCTAACAATTATGAATATTTATGCCCCTGATGCAGAAGCAGCCAATTATATCAACCAGTTAATAACCAAAGTAAAGAAACACATAGATAATAATACACTAATAGTAGGAGACTTTAACATTCCTCTCTCAGAAAGCACAGATCGTCTAAGCAGAAGATCAACAAAGAAACAAGATTTTGAATTATACTGAACTAGATGGACTTCACAGATATACACAGAACATTCCATCCTAATGCAACAGAACATACATTTTTCTCAACTGCACATGGAACTTTCTCCAGAGTAGACTACATACTGGGTCACAAATCAGATCTCAGCTGATACCAAAAGATTATGATTATTCTCTGCATATTTCCAGACCATTATGTTTTGAAACTAGAACTAAATCACAAGAAGAAATTTGGAAGGAACTCAAACACTTGGAGGTTAAAGAGCATCCCACTAAAAAATGAATGAGTCAAGCAGGAAATTAGAGAAGAATTAAAAAGATTCTTGCAAACTAAAGAAAATGAAAGTTCAAAATCTTTGGGATACAGCAAAGGTGGTTCTAAGAGGGAAGTACATTTCAATACAAGCCTCTCTCAAAAAATTAGAAAAATCTCAAATACAGAAACCAACTTTACACCTAAGGGAGCTAGAGAAGACAGCAAATAAAGCCTAAGCCAAGTAGGAGAAGAGAAATAATAAAGATTAGAGGAGAACTCAATGAAACAGAGACCAGAAAAGCAGTAGAACAGATCAATGAAACTAGGAGCTGGTTCTTTGAAAGAATTAAAAAGATAGATAAACCCCTAGCGAAACTTATTTAAAAAAAGAAAGAAAAGACTCAAATTAATAAAACCATGAGTGAAAGAGGAGAAATCACAACCAACACCAAGGAAATATAAATGATCTTAAAAACGTATTATGAGGGGATCACTGGGTGGCTCAGCAGTTTGGCGCCTGCCTTCAGCCCAGGGCATGACCCTGGAGTCCCGGGATCGAGTTCCGCATTGGGCTCCCGGCATGGAGCCTGCTTCTCCCTCCTCCTGTCTCTCTCTCTCTCTCTCTCTCTCTCTCTCTGTCTATCATGAATAAATAAATAAATCTTTTTAAAAAAAGTATTATGAGCAACTATATGCCAACAAATTAGGAAGAAATGGATGCATTCCCGGAAACCTATAAATTAACAAACTGAAACATGAAGAAATAGAAAACTTGAATAGACCCATAACCAGCAGGAAATTGAAGCAGTCATCAAAAACCTCCCAAGACAAGAGTCAGGGCCAGATGACTTCCAGGGGAATTCTATCAGACATTTACAGAAAAAATAATACCTATTCTACTGAAGCTGTTTCAAAAGAAATGAAAGGAATACTTCCAAACTCGTTTTATGAGGCCAGCATTACCTTGATCCCAAAACCAGATAAAGACTCCACCAAAAAGGAGAATTATAGGCCAATATCCCTGATGAACAGGGATGTCAAAATACTCACCAAGATACTAGCTAATAGATTCCAACAGTACCTTAAGATGATTATTCATCACAACCAAATGGGATTAATCTCCAGGATGCAAGGGTGGTTCAACATTTGTAAATCAATCAACATGATAGATCACATTAATAAAAGAAAAGACAAGAACTATATGATTCTCACAATTGATGCAGGAAAAGCATCTGACAAAATACAGCAAACTTTCTTGATTAAAAGTCTTCAGACTGTAAGGATCGAGGGAGCATACCTCAAGATCATAAAAACCACCTACAAAAAGCCCACAGCAAATATCATTCTCTGTGGGAATGGAACATGACAGGGATGCCCACTCTCACCACTGTTGTTCAACACAGTACTAGAAGTCCTAGCTTCAGCAATCAGACAAAAAGAAATAAAAGGCATCCAAATTGGCAAAGAAGAAGTCAAACTCTCACTCTTCACAGATGACATGATACTGTATTGGAGAACCAACAGACTCCACCCCAAAATGGCTAGAACTCATAGAGCAACTCAGCAATGTGGCAGGATACAAAGTCAATGCACAGAAATCAGTTGCATTTCTATAAACTCACAATGAGACTGAAGAAAGAGAAATTAAGGAATCAGTCCCATTTACAATAGTACCAAAAACTATAAGATACCTAGGAATAAACCTGACCAAAGAAGTCAATGATCTGTACTCTAAAATCTACAGAACACTTATGAAAGAAATTGAGAAAGACAGAAAGAGATGGAAAAACATTCCATGCACATGGACTGGAAGAAAAATATTGTGAAAATGTTTGTGCTACTCAGAGCAATTTACACATTCAATGCAATCTCTATAAAAATACCATGGACTTTCTTCACAGAGTTAGAACAAATAACCATAAGATTTGTATGGATCCAGAAGAGATCCTGAATAGCCAGAGGAATGTTGAAAAAGAAAACATCAGGCATCACAATGCCTGACTTCAAACTATATTACAAAGCTGTGATCATCAAGAAAGCATGGTACTGGTACAAAAATACATAGATCAATGGAACAGAATAGAGAACCCAAAAATGGACCCTCGATTTTATGGTCAACTAATCTTTGACAAAGCAGGAAAGAATATCCAATGAAAAAGAGACAGTCTCTTTGATAAATGGTGTTGGGAAAACTGGACAGCCACACAGAAGAATGAAACTGGACCATTCTCTTACACCATACACAAAGATAAACTCAAAATAGATGAAAGATCTAAATGTGAGACAAGAATCCATCAAAATCCTAGAGAAGAACACAGGCAGCAACCCTTTGAACCTCGGCGGCAGCAACTTCTTGCAAGACATGTCTAATAAAGGCAAGGGAAACAAAAGCAATAATGAACTATTGGGACTTCATCAAGATAAAAAGCTTCTGCTCAGAAAAGGAAATAGTCAACAGAACTAAAAGACAACCTACAGAATGGGAGAAGATATTTGCAAATGACTTATCAGATAAAGAGCTAGTATCCGAGATCTATTAAGAACTTATCCGGCAGCCCCGGTGGCGCAGCGGTTTAGCGCCACCTGCAGCCCAGGGTGTGATCCTGGGGACCGTGGATCGAGTCCCACATCGGGCTCCCTGCATGGAGCCTGCTTCTCCCTCTGCCTGTGTCTCTGCCCCCCCCCCTCTCTCTTTCTGTCTCATGAATAAACAATCTTTAAAAAAGAAAAAAAGAACTTATCAACTCAACACCCAAAAATACAAACAATCCAGTGAAGAAATGAGCAGAAGATGCGAACAGACATTTCTCCAAAGAAGACATACATATAGCCAACAAGCACATGAAAAAAACTCCACATCACTTGCCATCAGGGAAATACAAATCAAAACCACGAGATACCACCTCACACCAGTGAGAATGGCTAAAATTAATAAGACAGGAAACAACAAATGTTGGCAAGGATGCGAAGAGAGGGGAACCCTCTTGCACTGTTGGTGGGAATGCAACATGGTACAGCCACTCTGGAAAACAGTGTGGAGGTTCTTCAAGAAGGTAGAAATAGAATTACCCTATGACCCAGCAATTACACTGCTGGTTATTTACCCCAAAGATACAGATATAGTAAAAAGACGGGACACCTGCACCCCAAAGTTCATAGCAGCAATGTGGAATAGCCAAACGTGGAATGAGCTGAGATGTCCTTTGACAGATGAATGGATAAAGAAGACGTGGTATATACATACAATGGAATATTAGCCATCAGAAAGGATGAATACCTACCACTTACATCGACATGAATGGAACTAGAGGGTATTATGCTGGGTGAAATAAGTCAATCAGAAAAAGACAATTATATGGTTTCACTCATATGTGGAATATAAGAAATAGTGAAAGAAACCATAAAAGAAGGAGGGGAAACTGAGTGGGGAAAAATTAAAGAGGAAGACAAACCATGAGAGACTCCTGACTTTGGGAAACAAAGGATTGCAGAAGGGGAGGTGGGGGGGGGGGTAGAGTAATTGCATGATGGGCATTAAGGAGGGCACATGATATGATGAGCACTGGGTGTTATACTATATGTTGGCAAATTGAACTTAAATTTAAAAAAGAAGAACTTATTTTGGCATTGAACTGTAGAGGATACAAGGAAGGCACAATCTCATACATCATTTCATTCAATCCCCACGATGACAATGTAGGCAGATAACCTGAGAGAATGTCCAAATTTTCAAGCTTTAGCCTGAAAGTAAAGAGCAACTATATCTACAGATCTGTGGTAGATTCTCCCAGGAAAGATTTACTTTAATATCTTCTTTCTGTTTTTCATTTTAAAAGATATTTCTTAAAAAAATAAAAAATAAAAAAAATAAAAGATATTTCTTTTCCCATCAATTAATTTATTTTTTTCTTTTTTTTCTCCATCAATTAATTTAAATGTAACAACTGGTTTTGATTCAGCCTGGTTCAAATGGTTATTTTTTTTACTCCAAGTTAAGCAGCCCATTAAATATAACAAGTATCATGCCATTCAAAAAAGATCAGGCTAAGTCAAACATAAAGACATGGAAATTTGGAATCTGGCAGATTGCCTAATGATTTTGAACCATGCAGATGGCCAGTTTGAATCAATAAGGTCATAGAGAATTTTTTTTTTTCTGGGAAATTTTCTAGAGTTGACTTTGTATATCCTTAAACCTATCTGACTGATGCAAGCTGGCAGTTTGCTCAAAGAAAGACAAATAGTCTCAGAAAAGATCACATAGTTAAAACAAACTTGAGGGATCCCTGGGTGGCGCAGCGGTTTGGCGCCTGCCTTTGGCCCAGGGCGCGATCCTGGAGACCCGGGATCGAGTCCCACGTCAGGCTCCCGGTGCATGGAGCCTGCTTCTCCCTCTGCCTATGTCTCTGCCTCTCTCTCCTCTATGTGACTATCATAAAAAAAAATAAAAAATTAAATAAAACAAACTTGAAATAGGGATAGAAAAACTAACCAGTTCTTCTGTATCCCTTTATGGTTTCTTGTAAACCTAATTCTTATCTTATTCTAACTGGGCAAGTAGATTTGGCCAGACTTAAGGTCAAGATGCCATTTGCCTCTCACTACGGGTCATAACCACTACTTAACATTTGGCAAGTTTGTGAATCGCCAACATTTATTAAATATCTCAGCATAGTGACTGGAGTATAGCAGATGCTCAAAAATATTTGTTGGATGGATGGATAGATGGATGGATGGATTAATGGATAAACAAATTAAGTACCAAGTTTAAAAATATATTGTATCAAATTATAAATTTATATTATATTACATTATATATATATATATATATATATATAAAATATATACATTTAATTTTCCTCTAAGTAACTGATGAGGTAGGATAGGGACAAAATTAGAAGTTTCTAGGGTTTAGGAAACATGAGGAAACAGAATTCACTCATTCTTAGAAGCCAAAGAAAGTTAAGTGCTCTGAATCCAAGACATTACCCTATCTTAAAATATGTTTCCCACCTTCACTCCAAGCAACCCTAATGTTCATAATTCTGCTGTAACCTGCTGCTGAATCTTAATGAATATATTGATAAACATCTCTCAGTATATCACCAATTGATTCTTTTAATATTTTGATAACAGTATGTCATATAATTGGTCTCCTTTGTAATTCTAAATATTTTATTCTATGCATATAACGATATTATTTTAAGAAAGAGTCCTTAGACCTCTCCAGGCTACCAAAAGAGTCTGTGGAACAAAAACCAATAGAAACCACTGCTTGAAAGGCAAGACCCTAATTTGCACACCTCATTTCCACTCTCATCCAACTGGTAGAACTTTGTCACGTGGTCACACCTCCCTGCAAAAGATTGATCAATGTAATCATTCAAGATGAGTCCTTTGAATCCTTTCTCTCAAATTATCCAGGATGGAAATATAAAATATCAGGTAGCACTAAAAATAGTTTTCATTTGTTCTAAGAAACATCATGACTATTTTATTCTATTGGTTTTATTATATTGGCATAGCAAATGATTAAAAACCTTGCTTGTCAGTGATTTGCAAATAAGACTCATTATCAGAATCAGCTGAGAGCCTTAAAATATACATATTCCTGGTTTCTATCCCCAGAGATTCTGATTCAGAACATCTAGGGAAAAACCCACATACCTATATTTTAAATTTTCTGCAGTGATTCTGACAATCAATCTTAAATCAGATTTAAGAAATACTACTCAATTATTATTTCCTGAGTACTGACTGACCTGGGTGAATGCAACCAGTCCCCATTAGTGAATAATTTATAATTACTTTGAGGGATACCATTAATGAATAGTAGTATGTGTAAAATTTTGTGAAAATTCACATTTTTTGCCTTTTTTTAATTTCAATCATCATTCCTCCCCCCTTGCTCTTTTATTTTTCTCTGTCTTTTTTTTTTAAGATTTTATTTATTTATTCACGAGAGACACACACACAGAGAGAGAGAGAGAGAGAGAGAGGCAGAGACACAGGCAGAGGGAGAAGCAGGCTCCATGCAGGAAGCCTGATGTGGGACTCGATCCCGGGACTCCAGGACCACGTCCTGGGCCAAAGGCAGGCGCTAAACTGCTGAGCCACCCAGGGATCCCCTCTCTGTCTTCTTTATAGTCTTTGCTCCATAACAAATAGGATACTGGAATATTAAAATAAAGAACATAACCTCATTTTCTCATTAGATGAAGTGGCCGGTGGCCTGTATAAGAATTATGAAAAGTGACCTGAAATAGTATAATAATGTCTTTATTTCTTTTTTTTTTTTTTTAATTTTTATTTATTTATGATAGTCACAGAGAGAGAGAGAGAGGCAGAGACACAGGCAGAGGAAGAAGCAGGCTCCATGCACCGGGAGCCCGATGTGGGATTCGATCCCGGGTCTCCAGGATCGCGCCCTGGGCCAAAGGCAGGCGCCAAACCGCTGCGCCACCCAGGGATCCCTAGTGTCTTTATTTCTATACATTTTTTATATTTATATAATTTCTCTTAAAAAGAGAAAATTATGTATTTGTGTATGTTTGTGTGTGTGGTCAGTTAAGCACAGGTAAGGAAATGGAAGCCCAAAGAGATGAAAGCCCAGAGGTACGTGGTTCTAGGCCGTGCTGCTAGGATTCAAGCCCAAGGGTCTGAATCTAGATAGGATGCTCTCAACACATCACTACTCCACTTCTGGGCCTGTGGGACATGTAAACCAGATGTGAATGGACAGCAGATATTCAGATCTGAAGGTAAGGATAGAGTCCTGGGCTCCAGAGAGATTTATCAGCACTTAGAGGTAAAGCGATGGGAATGGATGAAATCCCCAGGATGGTATTTGTAATGAAAGTATTTATATTTGTAATAAAAAGAAGACAGATCTGAGGAACTTCAACACATTAAGGGATAGACAGAGAAAAAAGAAGCAACTCACACCCCCAAAGACTGATTAAATGAAAGAAAAACTAGCAAAGTGAGTGTTTTATGAAAGTCTGTAGAAGAGAACGTTACAAAGAGAGAGCTGTCAACAGAGTCCAAAGCTACTACAGGTTAAGTTTGAAGGGGACTTAGGAGATTCTTTGGCTTTACAAACAAGAAGGTAACTATAGGGATCCCTGGGTGGCGCAGTGGTTTAGCGCCTGCCTTTGGCCCAGGGCGCGATCCTGGAGACCCGGGATCGAATCCCACGTCAGGCTCCCTGTGCATGGAGCCTGCTTCTCCCTCTGCCTGTGTCTCTGCCTCTCTCTCTCTCTCTCTGTGACTATCATAAATAAATAAAAAAAAAAAAAAAAAAAAAAAAAAAAAAAAAAAAAAGAAGGTAACTATAATGTTGCTCAGAGTGGTGTCAATGACCTCAGGCACATGCCAAGCTGCATGTGGGTTGAGGAGTGAGAGGTGGAGATAGATAGAGGTGGAGATAATTTCTATGATGAGATAGAAATCAGATTTTTCAGAGACGAATAAGCACAGAATAACAAAATGGTTAAGATACAATCTTGTAATCAGACTGAAATTGGTTTGAACCCCTACTCTGCCACAGACTTGTTGCATAAGCTTAGCTGGTGCCTAACCTTCCTGAGATTCAGTTCCCTCATCTGCATAATATGGAAAACAATGCTGACCTTAAAAAGAGGTCAAAAGAAGTTAATAGATGTAACAGCCTTTAGCTCTGAGTTCCGTACAGACTAAATGCTTAGTAGATGGGAAGTGCCATTTTATTAATTTCTTCATACACCATTCAAGAGGATATTAAAATGCCCGTGGAAGCTGAAGACATAGAAAAGGGATCTAATTTATAGAGTACAATTTATGGGAAGGTCAGGGAAGATGAGATCCAAAACACAGGTAGAGGAATTAACCAGAGAAAGGAGAGTGGATTGGCAGGTGCTCAGTAGGTAAGTTTGTAGGATGCTACTTGTGCCAAGTAGAGACATTTTCTGTCTTGTGCTTTCTATTTTTCTGAATGATGGAAATGTTGAGATCAGGATGAAGGGGCAGATGGTAGAAGCATATACTTGATAAAAGCAGAAAAAAACTTAAATATCCACCATGAGAACCCAGGAAGCTACCTGAAGATTGTTGATAAATATGGTGGACCTTATAAAACCTGCTAGGGAAGTTGAGTCATGTCTTAGGAACAATGAGTTTATGCCCAATATTCTGTGCGTCAAATGTGTTGTGTTAAAAATGCCACTTTTGAGGTTCTCTGAATCACTTGATTTCTCACTAGCAATGATACAGACTGATGGAAAACAAGAAAAGACCCTATCACTTCTAAAGAGCTCCTAATATCATTCAGTTGCATAAAGATGCCATTTTGCTTAGAGTTTAAAAAAAAAAAAAACACTGCACATCTTTGAGAAAAGTATTGCTGTTGCTTGTAATTATTGATGTGACTCATCCATCCTATTGATAAGTATGCTTGTACTGCTCTTTAAATGGTACTGGCAAAGAGAGAGAAGCAGGCAAACAGCTTTTTAAAACATTAAGTTGCTGTTCTTGCATATGAAATATACGAGGTTGAATCTTCACTTCAAATATAATAGATTAAATTTTGAGGGTCAGAACAAAAGGATGTGATTCCACAATTTATACAGAAATTTGTGACTCTTTTTGGTAATCTTTAAATTATTTAAAAACATATATCTTTGCTAGAGGAATCACAGTGGGAAAACATCCCACAGTCTGTCACAAAAATACTAGTAATTTGTTCTTCGTGCTTCGTTTGGTTGATAAAGTGTATGTATATATTTACCAAGCCACCATCACCAAAATAAAATAATGACATTTGATTGGGAGTAATCGAATGGAGATTGTTTTTTCAAGTCACTCACTTGAACAAAAGAACCTTTATTCTTCTCTTTCTTATGACAAAACAATACATGTTAAGTATAAAAAAAAACATTAAAAAGAATCAGCTGTATTCCCATCATAATGAAATAATCACTGTTCACATTTTCTTGAATGTATTTCCAGCATTTTTTCTAAGCATTTGCACATATCTGTTTTTAACAAAAGAGATCATGCTATTTTGAAATTTTGTTTGGTTTGATAATATACATTTATGAACATATTCAATGTTCTTAAATAATCTCCAGCAATTTTTTTTAAAGTGTTTATTTGAGAGAGGGAAAAAGAGAGAGCATGCATGAGCGGGGGTGGGGCAGGGAGGGTGGGTAGAGGGAGAGGGAGGAGCAGACACCTTGCTGAGCTGAGAGCCCAGCACAGGGCTCCATCCCAGGACCCTGGGATCATGACCTGAGCTGAAGGCATATGCTTAACCAATTGAGCCACACAAGCACCCCCACCAATTGTTTTATTAGCTGTTGTCATCTGAACGTGCTAACATTTAGAATGCTAACCCCTTATTGTTGAACAATATTTCTCTACTGACATTTCTTTCTTGTTGATGCTATAAACTACAATAAAGTAATTGTAGTTTATAGCAAATATCTTTATGGGTAATTCTTGTTATATAACTGTTATTTCTTTCATGTATATTCCTAGAGACTTCAATGCCAGGTTAAAACTTAAGGGGCAGCCCCGGTGGCACAGCAGTTTAGCGCCGCCTGCAGCCTGGGGTGTGATCCTGGAGACCCGGGATCAAGTCCCACGTGAGCCTGCTTGGAGCCTGCTTCTCCCTCTGCCTGTGTCTCTGCCTCTCTCATGCTCTCTCTGAATAAATAAATAAATCTTAAAAAAAAAAAAAAAAAAACTAAGCTCACGGGGCACCTGGGTGGCTCAGTTGTTGAGCATCTGCCTTTGGCTCAGGGAGTGATCCCAGGGTCCTGGGATTGAGTGCCGCATTGGGTTCCCCTCGGGGAGCCTGCTTTTCCTTCTGCCTATGTCTCTGCCCCTCTCTCTGTGTCTCTCATGAATAAATAAATAATCTTTTAAAGAATCCTAAGCTTACTCTTTAAAACATCTGTTTATTAATGCAACAGATGTTTGTGACCACCAATAAATACTAGATACATATTTTTTGCATTATTTAGGTAGTAGTCTAGACCACAGGAATATTCAGTAGGGCAAATATAGTTTCTGTACTCAATTTTCTTAAAGTCTACCAAGGCAGAAAATAAATAATCCTTTGTCACATGTTGTTAAAACGGCAATCAGAAAAAAAGCAGCAAGTTACAATCCCACCATCAGTATACAAGAACACCTATTTCCTTACATATGCACCAACTTTTAATACTAAGCCTAAAGAAAAAAGAAGTGTCATTTTGATGAGTGAAAATGTTTCTCATGCTAATTTGCATTTCTTTGATTACTAGTGAAGCTGAACATTTTTTAACATATTTATACTGCTCTGACATTTTTGGGGGAAAATGCTGCCTTAAAAATCTGCGAAATTGTTTGTCTTTCCTATTGCAGCTCCTAAAGTCTTATTTTTCGTTTTATAAAATTTATACAGCTCTTTAGAAATAGAGTTGGAAATAATCACATAAAAACGTATATTTATGGTACATGACTTTATAGAGCTCATTTATCTTTATAACACCATAAGTAAGAATGAAGGAGGAATTTTTATATTGCACATACAAGTGCACATTATCATAAATTATAAAAGTATTTGATGGTTCTAAAGAAAAGAATGAGGAATCAATTTCCATTTCGATGCCTGAATTCACATTCATAATATCCTTCCCCCACATGTATATTTTTTACCTCTATTTATTCAACCAGTATTTTGTTCAGTAGGAAGACTCCTAAAAGCAGTCTGGCATAGTGGACTGCAATGATTGTTTATTGACAAGCATCACCTCCTCCCCCTTCTTCTGTGTTTTCTAGACACAATTCTGTTCTGCTTTCTACTCCTGGAGGAAGGTAACCTTAACCCACCTCAGTCATACATCCTAACCAATCATGATTACCCCATCCCATTTGTTGCAGTGATTGCTTTGGGTCTCAGCAGGTGATAGGTTTTTAGCCAATGAGTTGAAGAAAAATTTGCTGATAACCTCCGAGATAGATTTCCTCACCTTGACAAAAGATTAACACAGAGAGCCGTCTCTTCTCATATTGTCACTGTCATGTCTGCTTATGACCATGACTGCCACCTAGTAACCAAAGTTACCCAAATGAGAATGGCTAAGCAGGGAACACAGAAAGAATCTGGGTCCTTGATGACATCGTTGAGCCAATGAATAAATCCAACCCTGCATGGGAGACTTTCTTCAAAACTTCTTCATATGTGTCTTCACTGTTTTGTTTAAGATTTTATTTATTTGTTCATGAGAGGCAGAGAGAGAGGCAGGCTCCATGCAGGGAGCCCGACATGGGACTCGATCCCCAGTCTCCAGGATCACACCCTGGGCTGAAGGCAGCGCTAAACCGCTGAGCCACCTGGGCTGCCCATCTTCACTGTTTAAGACATTTCCTTTGAGTTTCCTGTTACTTGTGCACAATATCTTGACTAATATACTGTGGTTTGAATTTACAAGGTAAACTTAGGGCTGTTAATTCACCTCTTTGAGTTCAGATTCTTCATTGAGAGAGAGAAAGGCAGGGAGAGAGGGAGAAAATTGTTCTGTGTATCTCAAAAACATTATTTTATAAAAGCAATGTCATTTTTTTAATATTAAAAAAATAAAAAAGACATGATCTCAGGAAAAAAATCTTGGAAGCTAAATTAGTTTAACTTTAAAAAAAAAAGCACTGTATCTTTATTTTCCTCATTTCTTTGTAGAGTGAAAAATTCCTCTAGATTCTGGTTGGGAAATCATTTGATAAGACTAGTCATATATTCATGAGCTAAATAATGGTATGAATAAATTTTCGGTTCTATTTAAGATCAGAGTTCTAGAGGCAGCCCGGGTGGCTCAGCGGTTTAGCACCACCTTCAGCCCAGGGTGTGATCTTGGGGCCCCAGGACCGAGTCCCACCTCAGGCTCCCTGCATGGAGCCTGCTTCTCCCTCTGCCGGTGTCTCTGACTCTCTCTCTCTCTCTCTCTCTCTGTCTCTCATGAGAAAATAAATAAAATCTTTAAAAAAATAAGATAAGAGTTCTAAAAAATCAGAAATTGTAGAAAACAGGAAGCCTGGGGGATTTCATTAATAGAAGTGTGAGGCCATTGGCCATGTGGTCAGTAGAAGTTAGATGAATTTCTGAAAAGAAAGGAGTAGAGCATTCTAGGCAGTAAGCTGCATAAACAAAAAGCCAGGAATAGGGATCCCTGGGTGGCGCAGCGATTTGGCGCCTGCCTTTGGCCCAGGGCACAATCCTGGAGATCCGAGATCGAATCCCACGTCGGGCTCCCGGTGCATGGAGCCTGCTTCTTCCTCTGCCTGTGTCTCTGCCTCTCTCTCTCTGTGTGACTATCATAAATAAATAAAAATTAAAAAAAAAAAAAGCCAGGAATAATTATGGTGAATGAATAGGCATGGGGGAGCACTCCAGCCTAACTAGGATGGAAATTACTTTTTTTTTTTTTTAAGATTTTATTTATTTATTCATGAGAGACACACAGAGAGAGGCAGAGACATAGACAGAGGGAGAAGCAGGCTCCCTGCAGGGAGCCCAAGGCGGGACTTCACCCCAGTAGGCACTTTACTGAGCCACCCAGACACCCCTGATGGAAATTTCATTTAGGGTGATGGATCCTAAAATTAGGATTTATGGACCTTCAGGGTGTGTATGTCTTCTCAGAGGTCTTTGAGTTTTCAAAGACAATTTTTATATTTAATGTTTTCATTTCAGGGATATTCTAAAACATTAAGTATATGTAGATCATCAGGATCACCACTTAAATCTAGTCACTGCTACATCATTACAGGATCAATTTTTGTATTTATATTTATGATCTGGTTCAATTAAGAACTTCTGGTTCATCTAAAAAGTGACTTTTTTCATAATGAGAACTATTCTATATATTTATTGTTTCCTTTTCCTTTTTATTTATTTTTTAAAATTTATTTATTTATGATAGTCACACAGAGAGAGAGAGAGAGAGAGAGAGAGGCAGAGACACAGGCAGAGGGAGAAGCAGGCTCCATGCACCGTAAGCCCGACATGGGATTCGATCCCGGGTCTCCAGGATCGCGCCTTGGGCCAAAGACAGGCGCTAAACCGCTGCGCCACCCAGGGATCCCTCCTTTTCCTTTTTAACACACAGTTAGATTACACTTAGTAGCCTCCTTTGCATTTGGATGCGGCCGGGGGACTATTCTGGCCACTAGAAGGTGGGCAGAAGTTATGTGTGCAATTTCCACGTGAGGCCCATATAAGAACCTACTGCTTTCCCTCCAGCACATGCAATCTTTGCTGTCTTTCCGCAACTGTCAGCTGAACAGAAAGGCCGTTAAGGACCACAGGTAGGTTGAGTCACAAAATGGAAGGAATCCTGAAATGTGGACACTGTCTGATCAGACTTTGACATGAGCGAGAAGTGAATTTTATTGGGTTCAGCCACTGAAAACACAATGAGGCTTATGCGCCCTAAGAACTAACACTATCCTTAACAAAACTTTGAAAAAGAAAAAAGTAGATGGAGAATTGAACCATTATGTAACATAGCAATAGTTTAGACTTGCTGAAGCCCAGTGAAATCTGCTTTGTGGGGTATAGGTTTGTAAAGCAATTAATATGAGAAAATTTTAGTTTCACATTCCAGTAATAATTCGACAGGTACTGTTTAATGTAGATTTCCAAAGAGACAGACTACTAATCTTATCTTCAAGTAAATAAAACAGTTTATAGAGTCATAAATGACTCCATTAAAATTGGCATCTGGACATTTCTCACAGCCTTGAAATTATTAATAATATTCTGAACTTTATATGAACACCCCCTTACTACACACTGATTAACTATAGTAGTTGCTAGTCGATATTTTTTGGTATTTTTAGGGTTTTTTTTTTAAGATTTTATTTATTTATAGAGACAGAGAGAGAGAGAGGCAGAGGCACAGGCAGAGGGAAAAGCAGGCTCCATGCAGGGAGCCCAACGTGAAACTCAATCCAGGGTCCCCAGGATCAAACCCCAGGCTGCAGGCGGCGCTAAACCACTGTACCACCGGGGCTGCCTTGTACTTTTAGTTTTAAAACTAATCTGGGCAATTCAGTTTCAGCAAAACAAGCATGTTGTCATGTTAATGCTACTAATTAAAAGTTGATTAGCTTTTTTTTTTTTTTAAGATTTTATTTATTTATTCATGAAAGACACACAGAGAGGGGTAGAGATACAGGCAGAGGGAGAAGAAGGCTCCCCGCAGGGAGCCAGATGCTGGTCTGGATCCCAGGTCTCCATGCCCTGGGGTGAAGGCCGCGCTAAACCACTAAGCCACCCAGGGATTCCCTTGATTGGCTTTTTAATTTGCTTGGTTATTTAATTTGTAATATATTTTGATTATATGCTTATATAACAAATATGGTCATAAAAGGAACATTTTGTGCCTATTTAAGATCCTTAAAATACAAATGATTTATGCCAACATTGTGAATCCATGTGAGTTGTTTTTTCCTTCAAAGAGACAGCTTCATCACTCAAGTTTGAGAAACACTGGAATAGATCAACCCTTAATTCTCTCTTAGTATAAGCTGGGCAGTAAGTCTGCAACTTAGCCTTTCTCAGCTTGAGTCCAAGTTCTGTTACTTACTAGCTGTGTGGTACTGGGCCAGTTGTTTAATCTCCTCAGACACTCAGACACTATAACTTAACTGAAAAGTTAGGATAATAATTATTGCCTCGGGGACCCAGGTGGCTCAACGGTTGAGCGTCTGCCTTTGGCTCAGGTTGTGATCCTAGGATCCTGAGATGGAGTCCCACATCACACTCCCTGCAGGAAGTCTACTTCTCTCTCTGCTTGTCTCTGCCTCTCTTTCTGTGTCTCTCATGAATAAATAAATAAAATCTTTAAAAAAATGCATCAGTAATGTGTCAAATCATTCCCTCTTTTTTAAAAAAATACATCAGCAATGTGTCAAATCATTCCCTCTTTAAAAAAAATACATCAGTAAGTGTCAAATCATTCCTTCTCTTTTTAAAAGAGTTTTTATTTATTTATTTGAGAGAGAGAGCGAGCACAAGCAGGGGGAGCAGCAGAAGGAGAGGCAGAAGAAGCAGGCTCCCCACGTAGCATGGAGCCCAATTCAGGGCTTGATCCCAGGACCCTGGGGTAATGACCAGAGCTGAAGACACACTTGACCAACTGAGCCACCCAGGTGCCCCAACTCATTCCTCATTCCCTCTTAATCTGGGTTCTATGGACAATAAATCCTGCCATTATTGGACTGAAACTAATCAGAGACTTTTAGATAGAGTTGTCTTAGCTGAATGAATCCTTTAAAGGGGGTTCTGTAGACTCAGAGACATCAGGAGGCATTGAAAATGAAGTGCAAAAGAAAGGAACAAACTGTCCCCTAGAATGGGACCTTAGGGGTTCTTGTCCATCTGGAACATTCAGCTTTACATTCTAGGGACACAAGGCACTTTTTCTCAGAGAGAGGAATAATCACATGTACTTTCTCATGGACGTCATGAGTGTCCTGAGTGTCCTGAGGCTTAGTCGTCTCAGGAGCTCACAATGAAAAACCACTGGTGTCAGTAAAAGGCCTCGTTCCAGAAAAAGGTCATTAAAAGATAGCAGGGGAGGGATCCCTGGGTGGCGCAGCGGTTTGGCGCCTGCCTTTGGCCCAGGGCGCGATCCTGGAGACCCAGGATCGAATCCCACATCAGGCTCCCGGTGCATGGAGCCTGCTTCTCCCTCTGCCTGTGTCTCTGCCTCTCTCTCTCTCTGTAACTATCATAAATAAATATAAAAAAATTAAAAAAAAAAAGATAGCAGGGGAGCACTTTCCTTTAGAAAAGGGTTTTCAGAGCTATTAGAATGCACAGAACTGGGAGACAAATCATAAGAGACTCTTCACTATAGGAAACAAACTTTATAGGAGGGAAAGTAAGGGGGGGGATGGGGTAACTGCGTAATGGGCATTAAAGAGGGCACTTGATGTATTAAGCACTGGGTGTTATATGTAACTGGCCACTAAATTCCACCTATAAAACTAATAATATGGGACACCTGAATGGCTCAGTGGTTGAGCATCTGCCTTTGGCTCAGGGTGTGATCCCGGAGTTCTGCGATCGAGTCTGGCATCGGGCTCCCTGCATGGAGCCTGCTTCTCCCTCTACCTATGTCTCTGCCTCTCTCTCTCTCTCTCCGTGTCTTTCATGAATAAATAAATATAATCTTTAGAAAATGGATAATTGAAAGAGTACATTGCTTAACATGAATGAAAGTATAGTGGAAAAGGGAAACGTATTAGCAAGAAGTGAAATTTGAATCTAACATAAATGGTGTTGTACTGACAGGAGGATCAAAGTATCAAACTGAAACCTATGAAATTGCCATTCAGCAGCTTCCTGTGGTTCAAAATCTAATACTATGGTTGCTCATAGATGGGCGTGATCAAGGCAGAAATGAAAAACTGGTTGCCCAATCTATCTGGGTTTCTTGGTTTTAGTTTGAGTCTACAATATTTTGAAATATCAAAACTCTAAATACATAAAATTGGGAGATTTCCCATAAAATACTGATTCCTAGCTTCTCTGGAATAGTTAGAATATTTGGCAACGAAGGGGTCATGTTCCATCATGGCAATAATTTGCTGAAGCTGAGTAGTGAATGCTCTCCTTTAGCACATGTTCTGCAGTTTACCAGTCTCCACAGCTTCCTATTCTCTCCAAGATACTAAGGTCAATCATAAATAGCACTTTTCCCCCCTTATACCTGCCCTACCTCATTCATTCACTTGACAACCACAGATACCTGCACCTGTGACTCCTGGTGCCATCAAGGAAAGCTCATAAAATGGAGACAGCTAAGCAGGCAAAGTGGGGAAGATGCTCCAGAGAGAGAGAATGGCCTTGTAAAGCCACAGGTGCGTGAGAATGCCGGTCACAACAAACTGAAGCTGGGGTGCGTAAGAAACAGGACCTGAGAATAATGCTGGAGAGACAGGATGAGTCAAGACTGTGAAGAGCATTGTTTGTGATACAAGTTGACGTATGAGACGTGATGGGAATTAGCAGAAATTCTTAGGCAAAGAAATTAAACTATCATTTCTGGAATGTGAATTATCACTCAGCTGCTTATTATCACTCAGATAGATTAAAGCAGGAAGAGGCTGGAGGCATGGAGGCATGGAGGCCAACCTAGAGATGCCTGCCAAATTCTAGTTCTAAGGATAATAAGGATCTGGACTGCTGGGCTTTTTCTCCATTTAAATAAAACAGAGACCAGATATTCTACCCACTTCTACCCAATGGAAGGCTTAAAAATGAGGACATGATTGATGACTTTATTCCAGTGACAAACATGTGCTGCAAATGAGGAAATGGAACAAATGCAAAAACTGGGGTTAGGAATATTGGAAGAGTGTGGCAGACACTGTTGGTTAACATCCCAACAGACATCATCTCCTTTCTGGCTGTCCTTTCTGCTTAGGTTGCAAAGTGCTCAGCCTCATCAGATGAATCAAGACTGGCTTAAGTCGATTATGACAATCCCATATCTCTTACAGCAATCGGTCCAGGGGTGTGCTTGTACTCTATTTCTAGGCATTGAAGCATACGAAGTCAGCTCAGGTTTTCTTGGAGATGTTCCTCCTGCTAGGAAAAGTACATGTGGATAGAGTCTTTCATCTTTTGACACCCTTTATTCTTGCTTTTGGTCATTGCTATGTGACAATGTGATACTTAGAGCAGCTGCAGCCATCTTGTGCTTGCTTGTGAGAGGAAAAAACAGGAGAACTTCACAGACATTCATTTGTTCATTCAATGAATATTTACTGAGCTCTTGCTATGATGGGTGTTCTAAGCTTTGGGAATATGCTAATAAATAAAACAGACAGCCTTACATTGGATATTCATCCAGAGCATATTATGAAGCAGAAGATATTAGTATCACTATTGTTTAAGACACTGTAAATTAAATATTCTGTTACTTGCAACCCAAAGTATTCTAAGTGATCTAGAGGGTTTATTATTACTAATATCAAAAATGGGGGATGGGGCCCCTGGGTGGCTCAGTTGATTGGAGTCCAATTCTTGATTTCAGCTTGGGTCATGATCTCAGGGTCATGGGATCAAGTCCGGAGTCAGACTCCATGCTCAGCAAAGAGTCTGCTTCTCTCCCTCTGCCCTTCTCCTCACTCATGCAGTCTCTTTCTGTCTGCCTAAAATAAATCTTTTTTAAAAAGTAGGGGCACCTAGCTCAGTTGGTAGAGCAAGCAACTCTTATCCTCAGGGTTATGAGTTCAAACCCCATGTTGGGTGCAGAGTCCACTTTTATAAATAAATAAGTGGATAAATAAACAAATTTGTGAAAATGAATGAAATATCTAAGCTGAGTATAACTTCCCTCAAATCCTCAACCCTAGAGATTTATTTGCATGTGTCACTCAGTATGCAGGACTTAACCCCTACCCCACCCTCAAACACATACACAAAAAGAAGGCAGGGAGGGTTTTTATGTTCATCTAAAATAGAGAAAAAAAGTGATGTGAAAGAGAAAGATAAAAAGCACCTGGTACTCACCCCAACTGTCAGGGGTTCCCTATAGAGAAGCAGAGGTTATGAATGAAAGCTAAAGCATTATGACGAAAGACTCTAAAACACACTGCATACACATTAGCACTAGGTGCCAAATAGCTACTTAGGAGAAGAGCAGGTCCCCAATTTCTGCACAGCACAAGGTGACATGTGGCAGGAATCTCAAAGTAGCTGTAGAATAGAAATGCCAGGAAGCAACATTCCCACAAGCCTGGCCCCAGAGGCTATGCTGAAGAATTGCAATTTGGTGGCTAGTAGCAATGGACTTGAGTAATGATACAAAATAAGGACATGTGGCCTTCTTCCTGAGTACAAATAAGAATCTTATAAAATTGCCCCAAAAGACTGGAGATGAATTGAGGTCCTGACAGATGGCAGAAAAGGCTGTGAGGAAGCTAAATTCAGGTCTTATTAATGTTCTTCATCCATGCCCACTGATTGGTGAGCTGAAAACATTCAGGTTACATTGCAATATTAGAATTAAAAAACAAAATGCAGCTTCTCATTCCTTCATTATTTTTTAATTTACAGATAGCTTTTTTCTGTTCCTTATTTTAAAACTCCCTTTCTGCCCCCCAAAGCATATATTAATTTATCAAATTTTAGATCTTGAGAATCTCAGTAGAAATTAATCTTTTCTTAGGGAGAGGGGAAAAAAAGTTTTTCATTTGAAAATATAGGACACAGCAAATTTAGTTAAGGAAGATGCTGGGAAACACAGTTTCTTTGTGGTCAGACTTATGATTTGTTGAATCGGAGATCTTTTTGAGAATCTGAGGACACTCTCGGCTTCTCTGCAGATAAAGCCCATTGATACAAGTACATCTGAAGCCTGTCCATTCCCTCCAATCTTGGATGCCATCGGATCCTAAGTTAAAAGCTTGCATCAGATCTCAGCTTCTAGCACTTCTGTAGTTCCCTATGGGGGTTAGAGGGTAGTGTTGCTGAAACAAAGTCCATGAGTTTGGTCTACCTGCAAGCCAGTTAGAATTCTGGGAATCCCCAGTGCATCCCTGAACCTTATCAAAATCCATCAAGTGTAGATGATTCATTCAGTGTTGATGAATCATCTTTCCAAGTAGATGTTCTTCCTGACACAGGTAATAATTTCATGCTGCACTGTGTCCAACTAAAAGTCTCCTCTTCCAACACAACTGAATTCCACTGAAGGGTTATAAAGACTGATACTTTGTACTGATAAAAGAGTCCTAATAACAACTACCTAAATTAAAGGCATTTCATCAAACATTTTAGAATATCATCCCTTTCCATCTTTACAGAAGAATGAGATTATGAATGATTACTCCTATTTTATAGATAAGAAAACTAAAGTTAAGTGTCATGACCAAGGTCACACAGGTAATAAGTGGCAAAACACATAAATATCCCAGCTTTATGATCTACACATCTGTGTCCCCCCCCAAATTCATATAATGAGGTCTTAATTCCCAATGTGATGGTATTAGGAGGTGGGCCTCTGGGGCAGTTAGGTTTGGATGAAGTCATGAGGGTATAACCCCCGTGATGGGATTAGTGCCCTTGTAAGAGGAGGAGGACACACCAGAGCTGAGGAAGCATGTAGCAAGAAAGAGGGCCCTCACCCAAACTCAACCACTCTGGCACCCTGATCTTAGACTTCCTGGCCTCCAGAGCTATAAGAAATAAATGTTTGTTGTTGAAAGCCACCCAGGGTATGGTATTTTGTTATAGCAGCCTGAACTGACTAAGACACCCATGAGCTCATGCTTTTCACCTCTACACTCTTTGCATTCCAACTAGTACGAACATTATTCTTTATAATCTTAGTCCCAAATGTCAACCCCAAAGCAAATGAGTTAATAAAAATGCAACGTTAGCACTCCTAAATCTCCTGAAACAATTTCAATGGAATAAGACTGGCTTTGAAAGACAATAAAATGTACTGGCATTGAAAAAAGAAAAAAAATGTCTTTTCACTTAATCGCTAAAATCCCCCAATCTATATCCTGCCCACATAATTCTCAACTAATAATAGCCTATTTCACTCAGTGTCAGCAAAGAATACAAAATGCTGTAATCCACATGTGTGTTATTTTGCTGTACACGCCTGCAAACTATAATTAGCAGATATCTTCTTCAAACATCAAGTCAAACATTTTTGAGAGTTTTTTCTTGCTTCCAGAAAAATCAGGAGCAAACAGCTTAAAAAAAAAAAAAAAAAAAAAAAGGAGCAAACAGCTTAGAAAAACATTTTTGTTTAAAAAAGTGGGGGGAGGCAAGAAAAACAAACTCCATTCTCTCTCCTATCACGATTTGACTTTGAATCTATCATCACATTTGCTAATCCTTTTGAACTCATGTCTGATATCGGTATGACTCAAGCACAAAATACACTCATCATAATACAAACATCAAAGAAAACACATCAAAGAAAATGACAGAAAGCGAAGAGAACTAAAACCAGATTTTGAAATTGGATTTAAAAGTATCTTATTTAAGATCCTGGTGGTCTTGACAAGAGTCATTTTGTTATTGATGAATGTGCGAACACAGCTGCAGTGGATTGAAACGGTGATGGCACCTCCCCATCCAACAGACTGCTCCACAATGGTTACACGGGTCAAGGTGCTAACTTAGCAGCACGTCGATGAGAAAAGCAAGTCACCAAACAATAAGAACAGTATGATTTAATATTTGTGATAGTAATAATATCAGTGGATAGAAATGTATGTAGGTATAGATATGGATGGCCTTATTTGTATATTCATAAATGCATGAGAGAATTGTGTGAAGTGGCACATCCCTGTGCCAGAGACCTGACTTCAGCCCCAACTGTGGTAGATGATTCCACTCAAGCTCAGCTACATGCTGATAATGGCCCCACCAGAAGAGCATGGCTGCGATCTTTTCATACTTTGCCTTGGAGACTTCTCAAAGGAGCCCACCGAGCCTTGCAAACAAGAGTCACCCAGAGGGACAAGTGTGAACACCCCTAGGAGCAATACTGAATCAACAGGGAATAAAAGGTAATGGATAAATGCTCCAGCCTACCCACTACAGCCTCTGAATGGACAAGTTTGGGAGTTACTCTGTGTATTTTGTGGGGAGGTGGAGATAAAACACGCATAATATAAATTTACCATTTTAACTGTTTTTCAGTGTACAATTCAGTGGCATTAAGTACATTCAACCTGTCACACAACCGTCACTCTTAACCATTTCCAGAACATTTTCATCATCCCTAAACTTTGTACTCACAACCCTCCAAATCCCATTTGCCCCTCCTCTCAGTCCCTGGAAAACTCTATTTTTTCCTCTCGATGAATTAGACACTCTAGGTACCTTGTATAAGTGGACTTGTAATATTTGTTCTTTTCTGTCGGCTTAATTCACCTAACATAATCTTTTCAAAGGTCCTCCACATCATAGAAGAATTTCATTTCTTTTTTCTTACTTTTGAATTTGAATACTTTTTGCCTCTTTTTTGAGATATAATTAACATATGATTTTGCATAAGTTTAAGGTGCACAATGTGTTGGATTGATACGTTTATATATTGCAGTATGATTACTACCACAGCATTAGCAAGCCTCCCCATTACATCACATAATTGTTATCTCTTTTTCGTGGTGAGAACATTGAAGATCTAGTCTCTAACAACTTTGAAACATTATATTCTATGTCTAAGCCGCACTTCATCTATCCATTCACCTGTTGACAGACATTTATGCTATTTCCACTTTGTAGCTATTGCAAATAATGCTGCTATGAACATGGTGTACAAGTATCTGAGTCCCTGCTTTTAATTCTTTTGGATACATACCTATGAGTGAAATGCTGGCCATACAGTAATTCTAAGTTTAACTTTTTGAGGGGCCTCTAAATTGTATACTTCTTTTAGGTCATGATAACTGGCTGCTCCTTCTTTCCTGCCTCTCTCTCCTGCTCCCCTCCTGCTCATGTTGTCATGAGCACGCTATGAAGGCGCACACACGAGTTGTATCTTTCCACAATGTCAGCTTTAGTCAATCATAAACCAAAGTCAAATCACAATTACAAAGCAGGTTCAGGATTCCAAACTTGATGACAATTCACCATGTGATTCAACTTAGCTTCTTACACAGCACACAAAGCAGGGCATAAACCACACCACAAACAAAATAACGGAAGGGTGTAGGAAGCCAACAAACCAAACACCAAGTCAGTCTGTGGGCGCGCAGTGGAGATAAGGCCTCGGTCTTGTCTGGGTCAGCTCTTGGCACTTACTGCTTCTTATGTTCAAGGATCTCAGCTCTGTTCACAGATCAGTTGGGCAGAGTTTTGGGGGGGCAGTTGCCTTTTTTAAGTGATCAAACACAAAGAGGTCATGTCTGAAGAGACTGACAGTTTGCTGCCAAAATTGTTCCCTTTTTAATGGGATTTCATTGGTTTCAGGTCCCTGTAGACTTCCTCTGGTTCTGCTCATTATCAGTTCTGGGGTGTCAGCTGACATTGGTCCCAGCTATATCTCCTAGTTACAGTACCTTTAACTGCTTGCATCATGGCTTGACATAGGCTTCTGTTTGACATGAGAGACTCTGTTTTGCTCTCCACACATGTGAAATGCCTGAACCAAAGTCCAGCAAGTCCTTGTCTTAGGCTCTGCTTTTGGGGGAATCCAAACTAGGACAATACCTTCTCTAAGAGTGGTTACACCTAGGAATTAGGAGTAGAGAAGGGAAGACATTCATTTTTTATATTTTTGTGCCTGTGTTACTTTTATCTTTTTGTGTGTTTAATATCATAATTAAGAATTCAGAGTACAGAATTGTTCTCTTCTTCTAAAACATATAAGTGACTCCTCCAGAACAAAACAAACCAGACTGATCATTCTTACGGCTTTGTGCCTGTAGAGCAAGTGACAGAGCTTTAAAGATTAATTTCTTAAAGCTCTTTTTTTTTTTATTGTTTTTTTTAATGCTCCTGTTGCAGGATTTCTCTGCCTTTAGTGCCTGTCTGTGGTTCTTGGTCACACCACTTTGAAGGATGAAGAGGTAGACCAGATGAAGAGTGGTGGGCAGCAGAGCAAAGTTTATTGAGCAAAAGTGTAAAGCTCCAGGAGGGGGAGGGGGGCCCCAAGAGGGTTGCCCTCAGAGTTTCTAAGTTGAGGGGTTTCTATGAGCTCTTTCACAGAACTATCTTAAGCAACCAGGGTGGGATGAGTCATGCCAATCAGGGCTTTGGTCACGTATCTGTCTTCCTATTAGGTTAATGTCAATGTGCTGATGGTCTTTTTTTTTTTTTTTTTTTTTTTTTTTTTTACTGATATCTGGGGGCTTACATCTGAACTGCCCCTTGCTTGTGATAGGGACAAATGTTTTATGGTTAATTGTCTTATTTTAGGATGTTTTGCAGAAGTCACTTCTGTGAAGGCTGCAAAGCAGAATGCTAGTGTGGTCCTGTCTGAGCTTCAAAACTGGGTGTTAGTGCTACTAAATTCTAGCTGTCCTCACCCCACATATTCTTGTTGGAGATCTTGGCCCTGACTCTAACTGTCCAACTCATTCCTAACAATAATGCCTATTTCCTAACATTTTCATGTACTGTGTACTATAAATCTGCCCCCTCCTCCCATAAGTGAAACATGTTGCCATGTCATTTTATGCACTATTTTCATCTTTTTATTAGTTTTAAAAGCCATTTGTGTTTTTTGTTCTATGAACTGTCTTCCTGTTATCTGATCATTTTTCTATCAGAATGTGAATTTTTCACTTATTGATTTGATCTGTTTAGGTATTAGGAAATTAGCCTCTTTCCTATCTAATATGCCAGAAATATTTTCCCTAGTTTGTTACTTTCAACTTCCTTTATGGTATTTTTTTTTTATGTTTTAAAAATATCAGTAGGCTTTTTAGTATCTCCTGGATTTTGTTTCTTGCTTAGTAAGTTTGCACCTGTTCTATTCTTATAAAAACATTCTCTCACGTTTTCTTCTAGTGCATTTACAATTTCATTTTTTAACGCTTAATTATTTTCTGTCTGGAATTTATTTCCTTATAAGAAATGAGGAAGGAATCCAATTTTACTTTTCCCAGATGGTTAACGAGTTGTATTGTACTATTGTTATTTATTGAATAACCCATCTTTTCTGTACTGAATTTTTTCTAAAGATTTTGTTTATTTATTCACAAGAGACACAGAGAGAGGCAGAGACATAGGCAGAGGAAGGAAAACCAGGCTGCATACAGGGAGCCCAATGTGGGACTCGATCCTAGGACTCCAGGGTCGCACCCTGAGCCGAAGGCAGACACTTAACCGCTGAGCCACCCAGGTGTCCCTTCTGCACTGAATTTATTTATTTATTTATTTATTTATTTATTTATTTATTTATTTATTTATTTATGAATGAATTTAAAAGCCACCTTTATCCTATTCTAAATTTCTATATGTATCTCAGCCTATTTCTGGGTTCTTCATTCTGTTCTGTTGATGGATTCAGGCACTGTTATCAAACTGTTGCAAGTACTTGTAGATTTATACTATTTTTTTAAATATTTTTTTAAATTTATTTATGATATTCACACAGAGAGAGAGAGAGAGGCAGAGACACAGGCAGAGGGAGAAGCAGGCTCCATTCACCGGGAGCCAGATGTGGGATTCGATCCTGGGTCTCCAGGATCGCACCCTGGGCCAAAGGCAGGCGCCAAACCACTGCGCCACCCAGGGATCCCCTATACTATTTTTTTCATATACAATATAAGCATTAATTTATTTGCCTTTATCATTTTTTTTTTTTTTTCAGAATTTTCCTAGCTATTTTACCTGCTTATTCCCTCCTTTCCCCTGGGGAAAAAAAATCTGGAATCTGCTTATATAGTTCCAAAAAAAAGAAGTTTATGGTGATGTTGTAAGGATTATTGGCCAAAATGCTCATTAAAAGTACAGAAGTGGGGATCCCTGGGTCGCTCAGTGGTTTAGCGCCTGCCTAGGGCATGATCCTGGAATCCCGGGATCTAGTTCCAGGATCGAGTTCTACATCGGGCTCTCTGCATGGAGCCTGCTTCTCCCTCTACCTGTGTCTCTGCCTCTCTCTCTCTCTCTCTCTGTGTCTCATGAATAAATAAAATCTTAAAAGACAAAAGAAATAGGACACAAGGGGAGAAGTAGAGAGATTAAGTGTATGTGTTCCAGAGTTAAGACTGGTCACTTTACTTTCTGACACCGTATCTAGAAACATCGGCACTTGGGCCTATCATTCCATAGCCAATATTTACTGAGTGCCTAGTAGATGCCAGTTACCATGATACATAATCATAATAAATGCTCAGAAAATGTTAGCTACCATGCTATTTACTGCAGTTCCTGGCACTGGGCAAGCACATTGTACATTTTTTTTTTATTTTTTTTAAAGATTTTATTTATTTATTCATAGAGGCAGAGACACAGGCAGAGGGAGAAGCAGGTTCCATGCAGGGAGCCCGACGCGGGACTTGATCCTGGGTCTCCAGGATCACACCTCAGGTTGAAGGCGGCGCTAAACTGCTGGGCCACCGGGGCTGCCCCACATTGTACATTTTAGCTCTCTAAAGACATGTTCAGATATAGATTATTTTAAATTTAAAAAATTAAATGTTTTAAATTTTAAAAAACTGATTTAACATGTAATAGTTTCCATCTTCTTTGTGAAACTTTGATCAAAGAAATCTGGTGAAAATGTGGGTATGAGTGTTGGGGACAGTGATGGGAATGGGAAATAAACATAGGTCAAGGCAGTATAGCACTGTTAAATAGTGGTGAGAGTCTGCTGAGACTGGATGCCATAACCAGTAGCAGCTCCATTCCTACATCATTAAGAAAATTGAATCATTTCTCCAGCAGTCCTCAGTATCCTGGAGGCAAATGTTCAGACTAATCCAGTTTAGAAATTGGAGGATGAAAGGAATATAGAAACAAGGGAATAAAAAAAGATGGCAAAACATTATGGTTGTAACAAAAAGTCCCATGGAATCTTACTAAATGGGAAAGGAAGTGAAGCCAGGAGGGCATAATACAGGTGTCCATATAGACAAGAGAAAAAACTGTAGGCTTGGTAGAAGTATGGAGGTGAGAATGTTGATACCTAGAATCTTGATATGAGTTAGGGCAGAGTCCTTAGGGATCCAGCCTTAAGCACAAAAGCATCATATCAGATCAAGAATTTAAGAGCTTTACACTTGTGATGAACACGGAGTATTGTATATAAGTGATGCAGCACTAAATTCTACACCCGAAACTAATATTACACTGTATATTAACTAACTGTAATTTAGATAAAAACTTGGAAAAAAAGAGAAAACTTATGTGTAGAAGTGTTAGGAGTGTGTTGGGCAGTTAGAGAGTCAGGGCCAGGATCTCCAACAAGAATATGTGGGGTCAGGACAGCTAGAATTTAATAGCAGTTTTGAAGCTCAGACAGGATCACACTAGCATTCTGCTTTGCAGCCTTCACAGAAGTGACTTCTGCAAAACATCCTAAAATAAGACAATAATGTCCAATCTTGGCTGAACCATAAAACATTTGTCCCTATCACAAGCAAGGGGCAGTTCAGATGTAAGCCCCCAGATATCAGTAAAAAAAAAAACAAAACAAACAACAAAAAAAAAGACCATCAGCACATTGACATTAACCTAATAGGAAGACAGATACGTGACCAAAGCCCTGATTGGCATGACTCATCCCACCCTGGTTGCTTAAGATAGTTCTGTGAAAGAGCTCATAGAAACCCCTCAACTTAGAAACTCTGAGGGCAACCCTCTTGGGGCCCCCCACCCCCTCCTGGAGCTTTCCACTTTTGCTCAATGAACTTTGCTCTGCTGCCCACCACTCTTCATCTGGTCTACCTCTTCATCCTTCAAAGTGGTGTGACCAAGAACCACAGACAGGCACTAAAGGCAGAGAAATCCTGCAACATTATCATACATTTTTTTTAAGAAATGTGAGGCAATTTGACAATAACTATTCAAATTTAAATCCAGCAGTTCTAGGAATATATCCTACAGGTTTGTTTACACAAACTTAGAACGATAGCCATTGCAGCATATTTATAGTAGAAACAGGCCAAAACATAATTAAATGCCACTAGTAGGATTTTACTTAGTGTATCACTTGCATGGGAAACTCCCCAGCCATTTAAAAGGAATAAAATATGGGCAGCCCAGGTGGCTCAGTGGTTTAGTGCCACCTCCAGCTCAGGGCCTGATTCTGGAGACCCAGGGTCAAGTCCCACGTCAGGCTCCCTGCATGGAGCCTGCTTCTCCCTCTGCCTGTATCTCTGCCTTTCTCTCTCTCTCTCTCTCTCATAAATAAATAATCTTTAAAAAATAAAATAAAATAAAATAAAATAAAATAAAATAAAATAAAATAAAATAAAATAAAATAAAATGGATAAAACAAACCTATAATGACCAATATGGAACGATCTCCTAAAACTATTTTATACAGAAACAAAAAAAATGATAAAACAAACAAACCAGAAACAACGAAGTACAATTTGCAGGCTCCTAGTTTTGTTTTTTTTTAAAAGCAGGAATGTGTATATATATACATGCACATATGCTTATATATTATATAGAATATCTCTTGAAGGGTACACAAGAAACCAGTAACAATGGTTGCCTATGAAGAGATGGGCTCAAAATAGTGATTTGTCCTCCTACTATCTATTCTCCAGTTATTCCTTAGTAATAGAATCCCAGACTTTAGCTAACCTCATGGTCAACCAGAATAAAGATGACATTTCCTAGCTGTCTTTGCAAACATTACCATGAAAGTCTTTATAAAGGATTCTATTTTCTCTTTTCCTGATCTCCTCTACACTTTGAATGGCTGTGAGGGCATCTTCATTCCTTAACATTATCACAGTTTCAGGTATTTTATTTATTCAAAAAGCCTAAAAGCCCACATGATAGACCAAATAATTTCTTACTAAGTATTCTGTGAGAATCTATGAAAATAAGAGGTGGATGTGCATGTGTGTGCAGAGTGCAAAGAAGGGAGAGGAGAATGTTCCTTTTAGTACACTTCAATCTCAGTCAGGTTCTTCCTCATTATATTCTGGGGCAGAGGCTTTTTAAACCATCATAAATTAAGTTGTTTGTTACTAGATCAATTCTTTGCTGGAGTCATTCCAATGCCGTGCTAGAAAAAGTAGCTATTTTATTTAATTCAGGATGTGCTGGCAAGACTGCCAAACATCAACAAGAACTCAGAAACATTCTCAAGCAGACAGAATGATACATAGCAACGTTGTCAATAATATCTTTGCTTTCAGTTTTGATTTACAGATTTTGTTTTAGGACCGTCAAAGGAAAGAAGGTAAATTCTTTCCACAAAGAATCCACGAAGCTGTGTGATGTGGGAAACAAAGGCTGAAGAAAATGTAGATAAAATGAAATGTTCTTATAACCTGCAACACATTGAAAACTACTTGAGGCCAGCAGAATATAATGTTCCTCCAGGAAGTTCCTGTCTTTTTTTTTTTTTTTTAAATATTTTTTATTTATTTATGATAGTCATACAGAGAGAGAGAGAGAGGCAGAGACACAGGCAGAGGGAGAAGCAGGCTCCATGCATCGGGAGCCCGACGTGGGATTCGATCCCGGGTCTCCAGGATCATGCCCTGGGCCAAAGGCAGGCGCCAAACCGCTGCGCCACCCAGGGATCCCCAGGAAGTTCCTGTCTTAATGTTAATGTCTTGCTAGAGGGAAAAACAAACAACCTTGGTTTCACAATAGCAAGCTCTCTGGTGTCCTTTGAGTCTTTTTTAGCATATGAAGAACCTTTTGAAACTTCCCTTATCTTTAATTATATATATGTTAAGTATATAATCAGTTGCTCCTCACAATCCCCCAGGGCAGCACCTCTTTCTGCTCCTACAGGTCCTGTCCCTGTGCTTTAATAAAACCACCATTTTGCCCCAAAGATGTCTGAAGAATTCTTTCTTTGCTGTGGGCTCAGGACCTGTCAACATTCTAAAACTACATCACTAGGGAACAGGATGCCTTCCACTTTTCCTATGGGTTAGAATGAATTCTCTTCATATCTCTCATTATATACTACTGGTGTCCAATCTTGGCTGAACATCAGAATCATCCTGAGGCACTTTTTTAAACTACAGATTCTCTAGGCACTAGGGTGGCTCAGTTGGTTAAGTATCTTCCTTTGGCTAGGGTCAGGATCTCGGGGGTCCTGGGATTGGGCTCCACATTGGGAAGAGTCTGCTTCTCCCTCTTTTTCTGCCCCTCCCCTCAGCTTGTGCTTGCTTGCTCACTTTCTTTGTCTCAAATAAAATATTTTTTTAAATAAAATAAAATACAGATTCTCAGACTCTGTATGTCCAAAGTTCTGATTCAGTAGATCTGTTTAAGCCTAAATCTCAGTATTTTTAATCAGTTGCTCTGGTGATTATGGCAGCTAATCCTGTTTACACATTTACAAAGACCTGCCATAGAGCAATTCAGTGTTTTTAAATGCTCTTCATGTGCTAATTATCACGAGGAGGTAAACTATTGGTCTCCTGGCTACAGTCTAATATACTCTAAATATCACTACTATTGCCTTTTCCACAAACTAAGCAGCTCTGTGCTCATATCACTTTCTCGCTTTGCTTTTTTTTTTTTTTTTCTGTAATTAATCACTACATTGTCATCCATCTAGTATGCCCCCTTGGGATTTCTCTACCTGTATTGTCTAAGAGACTTGTTCAAACTAAATGGAGGTCGTAGAATGCAGACAATAAGTACGGGGGAGAAAAAAGGTCCCATCAATTCAATAGTGTCATGGCTTTCAGCATGAGGTCATTGTTTTGTACCAGTTCAACAAAGTTCAAGAGATAACACCTGTCCACTGTCCCAGGGATACTCTTGCCGACATAGATGAAGGATAAAGCTGCTGTGGAGCACCCTGCACCCCATTCTCCCTTGAAGCCTAGAGTTACAGTTCATTTTATTCCACACCAGGGACAGAGCTTTGCAAGAAGTCCACCTGTGGCAGCTGGTGAGGGAATGTGGTCTATAACGAATTTAAAACAATACAGATGACTGTACAAAAAGGTCGTTTGTCTTTTATTATTACCACCAGCTAGTGATTCTGAACAAAGTTGGTGATAAAATATTCCACCCTGAAAGTCTTTTTTGGAATCTACATTCTACAAAAATAATGGTTCTCAAAGTGTGGTCTTAGATCACCTGCATTAGAATCATCTGGGAAATTGACAGGAAAATTCCAATGAAATCACTTGGGAGCAATATTTGCTCAGCCACATTTTTAATGAAGGCCTGTATTTGCATAACTAAAGATCACTTTATGATCCTTCAGTTGGTTTAGGGATTCTGTCCTAGACTCACCAGGTATCCTGTTAATCTCAATCTTCCAGGTACTATATTGTATAGATAATAAATGCATGCTGTGAGCCAAATTGAATTTATGTTCTCCAAAAAGATATGTTCAAGTGCTAGCCCCCCGTATCTGTGAATGTGACCTTAGTTGGAAATACAGTATTTGCACATGTTACCAAGGTAAGATGAGATCATCCTGGATAAGGGTGGGCCCTAACCAATTATTGGTGTCCTCAGAAGAAGAAAAATTGAACATAGAGACAGGAGAGAAGGTGAAGAAAAGTAGAATGTCACCCAACAATATGCTTCATTAGCATAAGGATGATCTTGAGCAGGTTATTTTTAAGAAACAGACACCAGAAAAGTTCTGAAACACAAATGGAAGTTGCTCTTTTCCAGGGGAAATTTACATTTATGAGGGAAATCTCCATTTGTAAATGGGTACAAATGTCTTCTTCTCAGTACCAGGAAGAGGAGGATGACTAACTCTCTAGAAGCTTATCAGTGGAGAAGGTAAGAGCTTAACTCTGCACAATCACTGAGACAGGGAAACTGAAGGACTCCATAAAAATCTGCTTTTTGTTCCTTTTCTTGCTTCTATTCTTGTTAGGACCTGCATCCCCACCCCACTTTACACATGCCTTGTAATGTTAATAGCATATGTCCTCCTTTTAAGGGATGGGGAGTTAATGATTACCCTAGAATAGATAACATCTAAGGAAGGACCAGGTGAGAATGACTTGATGAAGCTATCATATGTGTATTCCAAGCTATCATATGTGTATCCCAGACTAACGGCACTAGACATCTTGATGCCAAGGCCCCCTGGCTCGAGGGAATAACACCTGGGCCTCCTTATTGTTCTAACCAGTTCCTGAATGCCTAAGGGGACATGTACACCAAACCACCATCCTCAATACAGGCCCCCCGAACAGACTAGACTCATGCTCCTTTCCTTTCTGAGTCGCCTAGATGCTCCCTCTGTACTGCTCTCTCTCTCTCTCTCTCTCTCTCTCTCTCTCTCTCTGTCTTCAATAAACTCTGCTTTCACCTCCTGCTGGCTTGTATTTTATTTCCATCCTGAGTGAAGCCAAAGACCCTCTTGGCTGGTCCTGTAGGAACCCCCTTCTGGGTCCTCAGACCCTGCCTGCCAGCATCCAAACCATACCTTTATTTACTGTGCTTTTCCTGGCAACCTCCTGTAACTAGCCTCACTCCTACCCCCAAAATTTTTGTCTTTAGTTAGGTATAGTATTTAAGGAGGTAGCTTGGATTTTTTTCTGGGATTTACTCAGTTTCTCTGAATCTCTCCCATGTATAAATGTTTGTTTTACTTCTGTTTGTTTTTCTTCTATTAATCTGTCTTTTATTATGGAAGTGTTTCAGCCAAGAACCTACAAGGGTAGAGGGAAAATTATTTTTCCTCCCTGACAAAGGCCATGTGCAGATGGAAGCAGAGATTGAGGTGATGCAGTTGCAAGCCAAAAAAAAAAAAAAAAAAAAAAAAAAACAAACAAAAAACCAAGGATTGCTGACAACAATCAGAAACTATGAGAAAGGCAAGGAAGGATCCTCCTCTAGGGCCTTCAGAGAGGATGGCCCTGTCAACAGCTTGATTTCAGACTTCAAACCTCCAGAATGGGAAAGGAATAAATTTGTGTTGTTTTAAACCACCCAGTTCATAGTAATTTGTTACAGCAGGCCTAGAAAATGAATTCACATGTTAAATAAGAACTTTCAAAAGCCAGCAATAATAAATAATCTGTACTAAATGAATGATAAGAACACTCCTGTGTTATGATGCCTTGGGGGATGTTTAATCATGCTCCTGAGGTCATATATACAAATTTGCCTATAAACCAAAGACTCTGATAGCATCTCTATTAAGCCATAAAACAAATCCAGTAAAAAGTAGCAGAATGTGCCACCCCCAAATATGCCTCTTTGGCACAGGGATTATTTTGGGCTGATTATTTTGAGAAATTGCAGGCATAGAAGCTCTGAAAACAGAATAGAAGTCACCCTTTTGTAAGGGAGTTTACATTTATAAAGCAAATCTCCATTTGTGTCTCCACGGGTGTCTCCTTCCCTGTACCAGGAAGAGAAGAATGACTAAATCATAAGAAACTTATTAATGTAGGAAGTACTTAAATCTGCACAACAAACCTACCCTTGTTTACTATGCTTTTTCTGTCAACCCCATATTACTGGCCTCCCCACTCAATACATACAACTTTCTTTTGCCTGTAGTTAGAGAACGCATTTAAGGTGGTAGCTTGGGCCATCTTGGGGGAGTTACTCAGTTCCCTGGATATCTGCAATGTACACATGAGATATACATGCTAATAAAGCTATTTGCTTGTTTTCTCTTGTTAATTTGTCTTTTTAAAAAAATTTTATTTATTTATGATAGTCACACAGAGAGAGAGAGAGAGAAAGAGGCAGAGACATAGGCAGAGGGAGAAGCAGGCTCCATGCACCAGGAGCCCGACGTGGGATTCGATCCCGGGTCTCCAGGATCGCGCCCTGAGCCAAAGGCAGGTGCTAAACCACTGCGCCACCCAGGAATCCCTAATTTGTCTTTTCTTATAGGGATCTCAGCCAAGGACTCAGAGGATACACGGAAAATTTCTTCCCAATCTACACCAGGAAATGGTATATTTTCACATCACTTCTCCATAGAGAGTATTTTTTTAAGAGGGAGGGAGAGAAAGAGAAAGAGAGAGAATCTTAAGCAGGCTCCAAGACCAACTCAGAGTCTGATGAGGGGCTTGATCTTACAATCCTGAGATCATGACCTGAGACAAAAATCAAGAATTGGAGGCTTAACTGACTGAGCCACCCAGGTGCCCTTCCATAGAGAGTACCTTTGTGATGAAGTTGACTGTGGGGCTAATCCTTCCCACATCAGCCTAATGATGATGATTTTTTAGCCTAACTGTTACTCTGAAAGGAAAAAATTTAGAAATCTGTTACCTAGGATGTGACAGGAGGTTACTTAAATTCAAGGGTTGAAAGCTAAATCAGAAGGAGGGAAGAGAGGGACAGGACACAAGAAAGGAAGGAATGCAGTTGTTTTTTTAAAGTTCCAGTTCCAGCCAAGGAGATGCCCAGTTAGGTGTTTCACTAAATAGCCCATGACATGAGCCAGTTTGAGCCATAATGAAGCTCGGAATCTGTGCAAAAGCCCTCCTGAGTTGTCCTCAAGTTACCTTAAACTCATTATAATACTAAGAGTTCCTCCCACAGGTGGAGTTTTACGCCATTGTTTGGAACATACAATGTATGCATTAGCATGTTGACACGCCAGGCATGCATAATTGAACAAAGATGCCTAAGTAATAGAATATGTATAAGTCCCTTAATGAATATATAAGCTTCTTGCCTCCACCCCCAATACACTGAAGAAAAGTTTCCTGTACTAACCTGATGGGAAGACAATGCTTTGATAGCTATCCCTCCATTTCCTTACTTGCTATAAGTAATAAAAACTATTTTCTCAAACTAAAAGAACTTGAGCTGATTTATTGGCTGATGCACACCAAGCAGTGAACTCTTTGCATTCGGTGAAAAACTAATTTTCTGATACACATTAAAAAAATAATCATATCTGTATACACTATTATAGTATTAACTCCAGGATATATGTCGTATAATCTACAACAAACCACTCCAAAATATAGTTTCTTAAAACAATTATTTATCATTTTTCATGATTCTGTGAGACAGGGATTTGGGCAGTGCTCAGCTGGGTAGATCTTCGGTTAAAAGATAAACTAAGGCATATTAAAATTTTTAGAGTTTGGGATGCCTGGGTGGCACAGGGGTTGAGCATCTGCCTTTGGCTCAGGGAGTGATCCCGGGGTCCTGGGATCAAGTTCCCCATTGGGATCCCCACAGGGAGCCTGCTTCTCCCTCTGCCTGTGTCTCTGCCTCTCTCTATGTGTCTCTCATGAATAAATAAATAAAATCTTTTAAAAAAAATTTTAGGAGTTTGAGCAAAAATTTATGCAACGTGTGCAACTTTCAATCTGGTGGATAGAAAGGAGCTCCAAGGAGCTTTACAAAATAAAGAAGATAGTAGGAACAAGGATGTCATGGTAAGCAATAAAGCAGATTGTTGACTGCAAGGATACTTTCCTTTAGGGGATGGCAGGGGCCTATCAGGCAAATTACCTGACTAGTGCTGATCAGGTGATTCCTGAATGTCTGGTTTAAGATTCCATTTCTTTCTTTTTTGTTGTTGCTGGTTCAAGTTTTTATTTAAACTCTAGTTAGTTAATATAAGATTCCGTTTCTGAGAGAACCAAAAGTTGTCTTGATTTAGTAACATGAGGCCTAGCCTAAGCAAGTTGATTTGGAGCCTACTATGTTGTTTTTAACAGTTCCATGTGGGTTTCTGACTCAATTGTATTATTCTATAGTTGAGTTGTGTCCAAAGGTTAATAAATAATTATTTAATATATGTTATCATATACTATATTATACATATAACTATGTTTTCTAAACTATGAGATAAAATGCTTTCTAAATGGTTAGTTATAGGAAGAGGGAGGGAGCATGGTAGAGAGGACAGCAATACAAGACTTCTATAAATATATCCTGTTTTGTATGTTTGGCTTTAGAACTACATAAATATTTTACATCAAAATTAAAACAAAAGTAAATAATAAAAGCAATCTCTGAATTCAAAGGTAATAGTAAACAAATGAACGTAACTGTATTGTAGGTATTACAGTTGGTAGAATAATCAGTGAGAGAGAGAAGGAAATTATAACAAAGAATTTTAAAACACAATAATTGTATATTCTTTTTAAAAAGGATTTATTTATTTATTTATTTATTTGAGGGGCTAGAGGGGACATGAGAGAGAGAATCCTCAAGCAGACTCCCTACTGGGCATAGAGCCTGACACAGGGCTCAATTCCAGGACCCTGATCCAAAATCATGAGTCGGATGCTCAACTGACTGAGACTCCAATAGCTATAAATATAGCTATTGGAACTCCAATAGCTATATTTCCTTAAGGAGGTATATTGGAGATACATTCTAAGGACAAGAAGAACTGGAGAGGGGAAAAAAAGCCCTTCAACCATTTCTAGTAATCTTATTGGAGGTGGTGTTAGAATTGCTTTCTGAGATGACTCTGTGTGTATGGTAAAAATAAAATGTCTAATTAGGCTGGTGTCATAGAGAACTGAAATCTGTTCGGGTATCATTACCAGAAGATACAGATATACAACTGATGAAATGAAATAAAAACCAAATTATAACTTGGAATGAATTGTATAAGTATAAACTCATGATGTATTTCAACTTAACAACAACAAAAAACAAAGATACTCCCTAACTCTAACTACCAATGACAGGCAAAGAACCAATGACCAACTGGTAGCAAGGAGCACCCTAGTATCCAGATTATTATCCCAAAATATCATTTTTGTCTCAAAGCAAACAGAGCTCTTTGGAAAAATGATAAATCATGGGTCTAGAGCAAGAAATGTAAAAAAAAAAAAAAAAATACTGGAACATTATTATTTAAAATAGGAAGGAAGCTATTAAACACCACCAGGGCTGTATCAAAAGTACTCAGGCATCAAGGCACCTAGGTGGTTCAATCAGTTGAGTGCTTTTGGCTCAAGTCATGATCCCAAGGTCCTGGGATTAAGCCCCATCTTAGGCTCCCCACTCAGCAGAGAGTGTGCTTCTCCCTGTCCCTCTGACCCTCCCTCTGTTCATATTTTCACTCTCTCTCTCTCTCTCAAATGAATAAATTTTAAAAATCTTTAAGAAAAAAAAAAGGACTCAAGCATCAGCCTAAACTCTGCTAGGCTGAAATAGACCTGAGCATCAATGAGCATAATGATTCAATGGCCTGAAATGCTTTAATACATTTGAAACTATGAGTTGGTAATTATACTAACACTAAACTAATTGGCCACCTTTCAAAATGCCAGGAAAATATGCCATTATTTTGAAATCTCATAGAGGGAAAGAAATCAAGCCTCTCCTGCCCTTACTATCAGTCTGCATTACAGGATAACCAAATAAATAGTTGATGGGGGCAAGTTTCTCTTTATAGAAGTATTCCAAAAAGTAAATGATGAAGTAATGATAAAATTAGAGTATCACCATTTTGTAACCCCCAATGAATGTCACAAAACAAGAAACACTAAGACATTATTTGCCTCATAATAGAAAAACACACTACCTATGAAATGGTTTTGAAAACAATCTTAACTTGAAATAAGCTTCTAAATCTAACTGCCAATTTATACGAAATATAGAAAATAAAGGAATATTCTAAACTTAATATACGAATATAATACACAAAATCCAAATTATGGAAGCTATAAAATAAACAACAAAAAAATTCAACAAAAATTCAACATCAAAAAAATTCAAGAAAAAAAAGCAAGTGAGAGAGAGAGGGATGTAGGAAAAACCTATAGTTTAAGAGATACTTTGAAAACCTATCAACCAATGGCAAATTATGGATCTTATTGGATTGCAATTCAAAAACAAACTATTAAAAAAGTTTTTTAAATAGAATAATCAGTTTGATGTGATGATATTGATGAATTATTGTAAATCTGTTTACATATGATGATAATGGATTGTGGGTTTGTTAAAAAAGAGAGTCTTTATTTTCTGAAGATATATACTGAATTATTTACAGAGAATATTATATGATGTTCAGGACTTTATTTTTTTTAAGATTATATTTATTTATTCATGACAGACACACAGAGAGGCAAAGACATAGGCAGAGGGATGATGGGACTCTATCCCAGGGCCCCAGGATCACACAGTGAGCCGAAGGCAGACACTCAACCCCTGAGACACTGAGGTGTCCAAATGTTCAGGACTTTAATCTGAAGGGGAGAGTTGAAGGAATACAAAAAGAGCTTGACTATGTATTAATAATTTTTGAAGCTATGTAATGAATTAATCAGGCTCATCATACTATTTGTTCTTTTATATGTTCAAAATTTTCTAAAATAAAAATTTAAAAACATTAATATATGTTAAGGAGCTAGATGAAGCCAATCAGTAAAATGACAGAATTCTATAAGCTTCTCTGTAAGGGAAGGATCTCTGAAAAGATCCCTTTCCCTAAAGAATTAGCTTTTTGGTCAGCAGGTCTCATGCATCTTGGTATACTTGGGTCTTGGCACAGTAACTGGCATATAGTAGTCACTCATCAGTGTTTATTGGATAGTAATAATCACTTTTAGCATCAGCATCAATGTCCTATTACTCTGATCAAATTTGTTTAATCACCTACAAGTTTAGAAGGCTGCTGATTTTTTATTCATGTGTTAGCAATAAAGCAGCCCCTGATAATCTTCCTGTAAGCCTGGGTACACTTCACATTAAATGTCACACCACCTAGGTATTCCTATACTGAGTCCCCATAGTAGTCCTTATATTAAACTGTAGCCATTAACAGGCTTTTGTGCTTAAGTGTCCTATCTTGCCTGTACCTCCCAGAAATAACCAAAATCCTGGCATTCTTCTTCTTGCTGAAATGTTGAGGCTTTGACCAAATGCCAAGCTTTTGAAAGTTCTGCTCCTAACTCACTGAATTTGAGCACTGCCTACTATACAGTGGTTAGGGGCAGGTAAGAGGAAATCCAGTCAGAACCTGAAGAAAAAAAACTATAGGAAAAAAAGAACTGAAATGTAAAATGATAAGCTATGTTTGTGTGTCTAGAATTTTAAAAGGAAACTTTGATGTCACTATTAAATTCGGTCACACTTGATGAAATTCCTTAGTATAGTATGATGCAGGTGTACACGGGGATGCTGACAATCTAAATTTAGAAAAAGAAAATTTACATATGGCAAGAATGATTTGAATTTCTACCCACTTGAAGGTAAATCTTATGAACAAGAAACAGTTCACAGGGTTGTAACAGAGGCATTATAAAGGTAGTCACCTGTGTTCCTGAAGGGCATCAACAGATGGGAGTGAGGGATGCAATTGGATATTTAACTGAGCTAGTGACTTCAAGATATCAAAAATATTGGAAGGCCAACCATTATGAAAAATATCTTGGCTTCCTCTTTCCAAGATACTCTCGGCCACTGAATTGATGTTCTTGTAGAAGACATCTGCTTGTAGGTGATGACTTAGAAATGGAATAAATATATAGCATAAATCTGCCCCCAATTCCCGACTCTGCCAGCCATTACTAGTACATGTGGGTGTTAATTTGGTAGCTGTCCCAGATTTCAGAATGACAGAGATGGCCTCCAGCTAAAAATGGTGACTTGAGGATACATTTAAGGACCCTTTACTCCATCCAAGTTTTCTATTGAAATAGCCTATAGATATTATAAACAAGAAACATAGCAATGCTGGTAATTAGAAATGAGGGACCTTTGTTAAGTATCATCAAGATGAGACCATGAAGAAAAGGCCTATCACTCCAGGTTTCTTTGAAGTCTGGAAATTAAATGAAAAGAGACCTCAGGGCAGCTCAAGTGGTTCAGGGGTTTAGCGCTGCCTTCAGCCGGGGGCCTGCTCCTGGAGACCCTGGATTGAGTCCCACGTATGGCTCCCTGCATGGAGCCTGCTTCTCCCTCTATCTGTGTCTCTGCCTCTGTGTGTGTGTGTGTCTCTCATGAATAAATAGATAAAACCTTAAAAAAAAAAAGAGAGACCTCAGCAAAATCTGACCATAAGCTTCATTGCCATAGCAAGGGCTAGAGATAATAATAAGCCATTAGTGACCTTGTAAGGGGCACATGTAAGTTAGCCTCCACCTCAAATGAATGCACTGCATGCCAGAGCCACAAAGAACAGGAATCTTTGGATCCCTCCAAATATCTTATACTGAACATGGACTGCCATGCTAAGAAAAGCACAGAGAGGTTGCCATTGCTGTCTCTCTATACAAAGGCAACTCTGCCAACAAAAGGACGGACTGCTGTCCCAGCCAAGCTCAGGCTTACTTGATCTGAAACTTCAAATCCCCATGATCTCTAAAAGAACTTTAACCACCAACACTGAACCAACTGAGACCTCTTTCATTTAATAAGGAAAAATAGGAAAAGAGTACAAGTCAAAAAAGGCACCCATCTAAGTGATGATCTGAGTAATGAAATTTAATTTTCCCATATGAAACTTTGGAAATTCTCTGATTAGTTGAAGAGGATTTTGCATTTTGGACACCAGAATAAGCAGTAGCTGAACAGGAAAAAAGCTGACATTGTGAAAAAAGACTAAAAAAATAGAAAACCTGATTATTGAATTTTAAGCAACTCATTGAATTAAAACCCACCCCAAGCAATCCTTCCAGAACTTGGAGAAAAATAATAAAGAAATTAAAAGGGTAAAAGAACTGTGGAGAATAAATCCAGGAGATCTAACATGTATATAATAAAACTGACAAACTCAGTTTAAGAGGTAAAAATGTAATATTAATATACTGGAGAACCTGAAAATATTTGATAAATAATCGTAGGGCTAGGTTATAAAAGACAAACAAACTACTACAAATACTAAAAAAAGAAAAAATTTTTTTAAAAAGCATACAAAATTATAAGATTCGCAAAATTTGTATGCAAAATTTGCCACAGATTTGATACACATTATGATTTTATTTTTTTTATTTCTTTTTACATGTTATGATTTTAAAATCCTTTGTATATATCTGGTGATATATTTAAAATTCATACAGGAAAATACAAATATACATATAAATAAATGTAAATTATAAATTATAAAAATTCACTTCAAACATGGGAAAAACTTGGGTATTTAATTTTTACAAAAGAAACCTAAAAACAAGTAAGGCAACTTGCCCAAAGTTATACATCTTGTAAGAGGAAGAGCGTGAATTTGAAATTTCACAGCATCTTAAAAAAACATGTAAAGCTTCCCAATTTATATTAGAGCTCCCATAATGTTGCTAGCAAACCTGACTGAAATAGCAAACACACACACACACACACACACACACTCCATGTAGATTATTTCCTTTAAATAGATGGAAAAGGCAAAAATAAAATACCAGAAAATCGAACGCATACGAAAATAAAATAATACGATATAACAATGTTTATTTCAGTAATGCAAGGATTATTCAATCTTAGAAAATATATAGTATTAAATTAATATATCAAAGAAAAGATGTCATGATAATTTTGGTAGATTTGACACATCAGTCAAAGATATTTGATATAAATCAACATCATTTTCCGGTAAAAACTCTAAACTAAGACTAAGGCATTTTTTAATACAATTATGACTTATTTTTTTCCCAGAAAAGCAGTCAGTACCAGAGTTATGCAAAACCTATATGTACTTCCACTGAAGTTTGGAATATTTAATATTGTTTTTAATAAGCAGTAAGACAAAAGAAAAGAGAATGGAAAAAGAAATGAGTTTAAAAGGGAGCATAGTCTCACAACTATTCTCACAACAGGCACATTTTAATCCTCCCTACCTCTCACCCTAGCTCATGTTTCTTAGTCTTTCACTCTTGCGAGACTTATAAATTCAGGGCAGAAGATAACTGCTTAATGAGTTTTGCTAAATTCCTGAAGTTCCAACTAAACATGTCAAGAACTAATTCCTCTGAATATGAGTATAGAGTCCCTTCAATAGACTATAGAAGGTATTAATGACACCATTATGGTTTACCAATGGATCATTAATCAGGTTAAGGATAATATGATATAAGGGAAGAAAAAGTCCACATATTTTTTTCTTCCTGGATTTAGGCTGGAAGATATTGGAGAAGAAAGAGAGAAGAGAAAGATGTGGTCAGGTGGTAGTCAGGAGTTCACCTCTCCAAACTGTGTCCATCTAACGGGAGGGAGTGATAGAGCAGAGACAATCATCACAAGCAATCATCACAATCAGTCACAAACTTGTTCCCCATCCTTATCACCCGTATTTGGGATTGGAAGAAGAAGCTGTGCAGGAGGATGTATACTAACGTCTGGCTGTCAGGTAAAATTGGCACAGAGCTTCTATGGTATTTTCTCAAATCTAAGTCACTTTCAAACTGAAAGACCTAGTAAGTAAGATGCTATTGAATCATAATATGCTTGTAAGATATTGTCCAATTTCACAGATGATAGAATGTGAATATATAACGCACAAATTAGAATCAACAAAATGTATGGACATGTCTTAATCTCAGGAGCCTCTGTGTTGAAATCAGCACTTGGCATACAGTAAGTACTAAGTAAGTATTGAAGAAGAGGGGAGGGAAGGAGGAACAGAGAAAGGAAGAGAGGGAGAGAGGGAGAGAGGGAGAGAGGGAAGGAGGGAGGGAGGAAGAGACTTGACTCATCCAGCATCTGAATACATTCTTCAGAACTATATATTCATCTTCCCTCTCATTTTTTTAAATTCCAAATATTGGTTCATATTCTCAAACACTTCTGCTGTAACCTGTTCAGACACAAGATCTTCCTCCAGGGGCTCTCAGCTTGCCCCATTATCTTAAGTCATTTGAGATCCTGTATCTATTCTCCTTACTTCGAATTTGGCCCTTTCTCCTGTCCAAAGCATGCCTCAAAGATTTTTTGCCTATACTGTTCTAGAGGCCAGTTATGAAAAACAGAAGAATTTCTGAATTTGTAAAAAACAAGAAAAACTGACCTCAAGGAAGTTCCCTAAGTGTACACTGCACTTGAGCTGAGGCTTGAAGCTAAGAAAGAATAGGCCAGCCAGCAAGGTAAGACAGGCTAGAGGCGTAGCAGTCTCTCACGTGAATACAGCGTGCTATGTCAAGGACTCAGAATGCTAAGAATCTTTGTCCAAAAATCTTTGTCCAAAATCTTTGTTCAAAATCTACCTTTAATAATTTTACATTAAAATTTATGTTTCTTGTGCATGAATGCATAATGTGCAAGATTTCTGAAATCCAGGTCTAGGTGACTGCATATTAAACAGGTGATTCTTTAGTTATTTAAGGTAGCAGCTGCCTTGACCAATAGACTTGCAAATATTTCCACTCCTGGAAAATGCCACAGTCTGTTTTTCCTCCTACTTTGCTGGCTTCTTCTTGGTTCTTTTAACTTGCAGCATCTCTTTCAGATTACTGAAATTTGAAGAAATCCCAGAATTCTTTCCCTAGCTCTCTTTTCTTCTTTATGGTTTATTTCTTATTAATTTTAAATTTTTGAAATGCTAGATAAATTCAAAAGAATACATACAGCAATTTTGCAAGTTATGAAGCATAATAGTAAAACCAACAAGGACCAAGACTATGGTGGGGCTAGTGAGGTATTCATTTGGGTGCCAAAAAAAATTTTTTTTAAGATTTTTAAAATTTATTTATTCACGACAGACACACAGAGAGGCAGAGACATGGGCAGAAGGAGAAGCAGCATTTGGGTAGAAAATTTAAGGAGCACCAAAAAAAAAACCCCTAATACTCAGGATAAATGATATTTTGATGCAATATTTTAAAAATAAGGGATGCCTGGGTGGCTCAGTGGTTGAGCGTCAGCCTTCGGCCCAGAGCATGATCCCAGGGTTCTGGGATCAAGTCTCGCATCAGGCTCCCCACAAGGAAACTACCTCTCTCTCTGCCTATGTCTCTGTCTCTCTCTCTCTCTCTCTCTCTGTCTTTCATGAATAAATAAAATCTTTTAAAATATTTTAAAAATAAAAATTAATGTGAAAAATTTTGTGGCAAACCAAATATGACAATTGAAGATAAAGACCGGATCTGATTCTATACTTTTACAGCACTGCTTCAGTCTATGACCATTCCTCTATGTGCCTGCTATCCATAGTCTGAAACAGTCTCTGGGACCAGTGTCTGCTGCCGAGAAGAGAACTGCTAAGTCATAGGTTTTCAGGGTTGCAGGGTTCTTGTCTCACAGAGTCAAAGAATGAATCTGGTGGATACAAAAGGATGAGGTGACAGTTTTATTAAGTGAAGGTGAGAATAGAAAGAAAGCTCTCTAGAGTGAGAGGGGTCACTTCATGGTTGCCAAATGTAGTTTTGGAATGTTGGTGAGGTCCAGAGCCAGCAACCAAGAAGGAATTCTTGAGATGTCTTTGGTGATTTTATTAAAGCACGAAGATAGGACCTGTGGGCAGAAAGAGCTGCACCGGCATCATAAGGACTGGCTCATTATACACTTTCAAGCTGGGAGGGAGTTAGGGAGAGTATAAGTCTCTAAGGAATTCTGAAGCAAGGTTTCCAGGACCTTGAAGAGGCTGGCTATTGTTAGGAAAAGTCCATTTATTACTGTCCAATAAAACCTTATTCATGAGACCCTTTAGATGTGTATTGGTGAGTGATATGCTTGGAGGACAATTGCCAACACGTATCTTGGAGGGTAGAGATAAAGGAAATTTCCAAAGGAATTTTTATATGTTCAAGTAGACTTACAGGATCCTGGGAGTTAGGCTAAGATTGCCTTTTGCCCGTCCAGGAAGTTGAGTCCCTGGAGGAATGTCCCTCTGCCTGTTTCAAGGACTTGTCAATGGGCTGTAGATAATAAGGAAATTTAATCATTTTTCTTCTCACATCAACAGAATGTGTGCAAGTCGATATTTACCAGATAATGCCACATTATGAACCAAAATGCTTATACAAACATCCACTCCACCATCAAGAGTTTCTGTTGTTTCTTAGGCCCAACAGAAGAAAACAATTTTTCACAACTTTTTAATCTTTTGCTAATCTAGAAGGTGTAAAGTTATATCTCATTGATGTTTTAACTTGTATTTCCATGGTGAGTAATGAGATCAGGCATGTTTTCATATACTCATTGAGGATTCATAGTTCCTCTTTCAAAATGCCTGCTCACATATTTTGTCCAATTCTATACTAGAATAGAATCTAATAGATATAATAATATATAGCAATATAATATATATAATACATATGTATGTTTTGTTGGTCCTTTAATTATTTCAGAAACTCTATACGTATTCTGGTCATTAAGCTTTGTTTTATGTGTTCCAATGTCTTCTCTAAGATTTCAAGTTGTCTTTTTACTCATTTTTGATAGTTTTTCATCCACAAAAATTCTTTTTCCTTAAAGATTTTATTTATTTATTCATGAGAAACACAGAGAGAGAGGCAGAGACATAGAGGGAGAAGCAGGCTCCCCACAGGGAGCCCAATGTGGGACTTGTTCCCAGGACCAGGATCACACCCTGAGCTGAAGACAGATGCTCAACCACTAAGCCACTCAGATGTCTCTAACTCACAAAAATTCTTAGTTTTAATCTGGTCAAATGTATTGTTCTTATCTTTTATTATTAGTATACTTTTTCTTGCTTAAGAAATCATTTCCTGCTCTAATGTCATAATTTTCTATATTTTCTTCAAATAGTGTTAAGGTTTTGGCATTTATATGTAGGCCTGGAATTGATGTTTTGGATATCATGTGAGGTAGGGATCCAATTTCAGTTTTTTCAACATGGGTAACCTATTGTTCCAAGAGCGTTTTCTAAAGAGGCATTTTTTCCCCACCGATCTGCAATGCCACATCTTCCACACATCAGGTTTTGATATATGTTATAGGTTAATTTCTGTTTCATTGGTCAGTTTTTTAAGCTTTGAGCCAATGCTAAACAGCCTTATTTAGGATAGTTTTCAAATAAATCTTGATATCTAGTTGGTCATATCTCATCTCCTTACCTACTTCTTGTTAATGAGTATCCTGGCTATTTGTCCCTTTTAGGACCAATTTATTGGATTCCACCGAAAAACTCTTTGGGAATATAATTAGTATACATTGAATCAATTTGGCAGGATCAATTGACATTACAACATTTGTCTTCTAACATGGTACATCCCTCCATTTATTTGGTTCTTTATTGTAGCTGGATGAATAATGACCCCAAAAGGATATGTTCATAACCCCTGGAACTTATGAATGTGAACTCATTTGGAAAAACGGTTTTTGCATATGTAATTAAGGATCTCAAGATGCTTCACTCTGGGCCTTCGGTCTAATGGCAAGTGTCATAAGACACAGAAAAGAAGGTCATGTGACGGTGGGGGCAGAAATTGGTGTTACTCAGCCACAAGCCAAGAAACACCTGCAGCTACCAGAAGCTTGAAGAGATAAGGAAGTTCCCCTTAGGAACTTCAGAGGGAGTGAGGCTGTGCCCACATCTTGGTCTTGCAACATCTTGGTCCTTTTTTTTTTTTATTTATGATAGGCACACACACAGAGAGAGAGGCAGAGACACAGGCAGAGGGAGAAGCAGGCTCCATGCACCGGGAGCCCGACGTGGGATTCGATCCCGGGTCTCCGGGATCACGCCCTGGGCCAAAGGCAGGCACCAAACCGCTGCGCCATCCAGGGATCCCAACATCTTGGTCCTATAGGGACTGTGAGAGAATAAATTTCTGTTGTTTTAAGCTACCAAGTTTGTGGGAATTCATTATGGCAGTCACAGGAAACTTTTAATAAAGTAATAATTTCTTCAGAATGTTCTTGCATATCTTGTATTTATTCCCAAATTTCTTACTTTTTTCCCCAAATTTCTTACTTTTAATTCCTATTGTAAATGATGTTTTATGTTTGTTTGTGGTTTATTGATGATAGTCAGGAAGGCAATTAAGTTTTGAATGTTGATTTTGTTTCCAAAAACTTTATTAAAATCGTTCTTTTTAATAAACATGTCAACATTTTATTGTAACTTTGTACACAAGCAAGAAAAAATTGCTCTTTGTATGTCAATTAAAATATTTTTTTATTTTTTATTTTTTATTTTTGTCAATTAAAATATTATTCCAAAAACAATAAATAAATAAATAAATAAATAAATAAATAAATAAATAAATAAATAAATAAATAAAATATTATTCCTGGGGCAGCCCTGGTGGCTCAGTGGGTTTAGCACCGCCTCCAGCCCAGAGCGTGATCCCGGAGACCCAGGATCGAGTCCCACATCAGACTCCCTGCATGGAGCCTGCTTCTCCCTCTGCCTGTGTCTCTGCCTCTCTCTCTCTCTGTGTCTCTATGAGTAAATAAATAAAATGTTTAAAAATAAAATAAAATAAAATATTATTCCTGGTAGGGAAATTTTCTAGGAAAAAAAGAATGGATTAGATATAGAAATAAAGAAGAGCCTAGTTGAAGGTCACTGGCAGTTAGCTGATAGTCAACTGCGTGCATGAGTCACTAGTTACCCAGAGCAAGTCTTCATTCCATCAAAATGTATTAGAAATTAACATAACTTCTTGGAGAAGTTAGCACTTCAAGAAGTTGAATGTGAATTGCCACCTGAAGAAGACTGTGGCCCAGACCATTTTTCTTTTATCATGGCATCCGTCACTTTTTTTTTTTATGATGGCATCTGTCACTTTCACCAAGTAGGTCTTCCAGCTTCTCCTCTCCCTCATCTCAATTGGTTCATAACCTGTAGCTCTAGTTTTATTTTATTTTATTTTTAATTTTTATTTATTTATGATAGTCACAGAGAGAGAGAGGCAGAGACACAGTCAGAGGGAGAAGCAGGCTCCATGCACCGGGAGCCCGACGCAGGACTCGATCCTGGGTCTCCAGGATCGCGCCCTGGGCCAAAGGCAGGCGCCAAACCGCTGCGCCACCCAGGGATCCCTGTAGCTCTAGTTTTAAAGCAAAATTCTAAATCTAACCATGTTAATCCTAAGCACTGGTAAAAACCTGTGTTTGGAAAGAAGTCAAAATCCTTAAGTGGCCCGTAAGGCCCTATAGGGCGTGGCCCCTCTCTGTAAGGCTTATCTCTCATCACTCTTGTTCTTGTTGTGCTCTGGGCTGCAACCACACTGGCTTTCTCTTAGCTTTTGAGAATCCAGGTACTCCTTTGCCTGTCAAGTAGTTCCATAAGTTATCTCTTCTACCTGAAATCCTATTTCCCCCACTTATCTCCTACCCAGCTCCTCCCATCCCTCACAGCTCAGCTTAAAGTTACTTCCTCAGAGTCTTCCCTGAACCCTCCATATAAATAACATAGAATTCCCCCCACCTCTTCCTTATTATTTCTTTTAATTCTCAGTATCTCTCCCTGCCAGCACTCATGGATTTCTTTTCTACTAATTTTTAAAGCTCACTTTTAAATTTATACTCACTGAAATTCACAACTCCATAGTCTTATAACCACTACCACAAATAAGATACAGAACACTTTGATTACCATACTAGCGTCTTCCCTCTATCTTTTTGTGTCTTCAGTTCCTCCCTTCCCCGTCAAACTCTGGCAATCACTGTAGTTTTGCCTTTACCAGAATATCATTTAAATGTCATTTAAAAACAGTATGGCACTGGTGTAAAAACAGACACATAGATCAGTGGAACAGAATAAGGGCCCAGAAATAAACCTACGCATATATGATCAATTAATTTACAACAAAGGAGCCAAGAATATACAATGGGGAATGAATAGTCTCCGCAAAATTATAGTCACACGCACACACAAAATGAGACTTGACCACTATCTTATACTATACAAAAATTACCTCAAATTGAACCAAAGACTAGAATGTAAGACCTGAAACCATAAAACTAGGGGGAAAAAAAAAAAGATGGTAAACTCCTTGACATAGATCTTGGTGATGATTTTTTATTTTTATTTTTTGATGATTCTTAAAATCTGATACCAAAAGCAACAAGGATGGCTGGGTGGCTCACTGGTGGAGTGTCTGCTTTCAGTTCAGAACATGATCTCCAGTCCTGGGATCAAGTCCCACATCGGGCTCCCTTATCCCTCTGCCTGTGTCTCTGCCTCTCTCATTCTGCGTGTCTCTCATGAATAAATAAATAAAATCTTTAAAAAAAAAAAAAAAAGGCAACAACAGCAAAAATAAGCAAGTAGGACTAAATCAAACTAAAAAGCTTCTGCACAGCAAAGGAAACAGTCAACAACAAAAAAAGGCAACCTACTGGCTAGATAAAATATTTGCAAACCATTTACCTGTTAAAGGGTTAATTTCCAAAATATATAAAGAACTCATACAACTCAAGCAAAAAACCAAAAGATATAATTTAAAAATGGGCAGAGGTTCTGAATAAACATTTGTCCAAAGAAGACATACACATGCCCAACAAGTATATGAAAAGATGTTGTACATCATTAATCATCAGGAAAATTCAAATCGAAACCACAATGAGATATCACCTTGCCCCTGTCAGAGTGGCTAGAATCAAAAAGACAAGAAATACGTTTTGAAAAGGATATGGAGAACAAGGATCCCTTGTGCACTGTTAGGGAGAATGTAAATTGGTGAGCCACTGAAGGAAAATAGTAAGTAAGTTTCTCAAAAATATTAAAAATAGAACTACCATATGATCCAGTAATTCCACTGCTAGGTATTTATCCAAAGAAAAAGAAAATACCAATTAGAAAAGACATACGCACCTCCATATTCATTGCAGTATTATTTACAATAGCCAAGATATAGAAACAACCTATGTGTTCATCGATAGATAAATGGTTAAAGAAATACATATCAACCATAAAAAAAAAAGGAATAAAGCCTTGCTATTTGCAACAACATGGGTCACCTCAAGGGCATGTGATAAGAGAGGTAAGTCAGAGAGACAAAAACAAATACCATTTCATCACTCTTACATGTGGAATCTAAAAATAAACAAATAATAAATAACCAAGCTCATAAATACAGAGAACAGATTGGTGGTTGCCAGAGGAGGGGGTGGGCTTGGGAGAAATAGGTGAACAGTTTTTTTTTGTTGTTGTTGTTGTTGTTTTCGTTTAAATAAATTGATGCGACACCCTGGTAGCTCAGTGGATTAAGGATCTAACTCTTGGCTCAGGTCATGATCTCAGAGTTGAGATCGAGCCTGGAGTTGGGCTCTGAGCAGGGGAGTTTGGTTGAGATCCTCTCCCTCTTCCTCTCCCTTGCCTTTCCTCCTGATCTCTCTCTCTCTCTCTCTCTCTCTCTCTCTCGTAAATAAATAAATCTTTAAACAAATACATTGAATATTTTTTAAGAAAACACACACACACACACACATTATATATATACCATTTGATGACTAAAGTGGGTTGCTTATGTAACCATCACTTAGGGAGGAAAAATTTCCTCATGCTATTTTTTCATAGTCAATCCCTTTCCTTCCCCTCAACCCCTGTCCATCCCTATAAATTTGCCTTTTCCAGAAGGTCATTTAAATGGTACTAGGGAATATGTAGCATTATAGATATGATTTATATCATTTAGCATTATGCAATTGAAATCCATTTATGTTGTTTGTTGTGTCAATAGTACATTGCCTTTTATCATTGAATGGGATTCCATTGTATGGATGTACTGTAGTTTGTTACCGTTCACTGGTTGAAGGACATCTGGATTGGTTCCAGTGTGAGGTAATTATGAATAAAGTTGCTATAAACATTTAAGTACAGATTTTTGTATAAACACATATTTTCATTTCTCTTGGGTAAATACGTAGGAGTCAGACTGCTGTGTCATATGGTAAGTGTATGTTTACCTTTATAAGAAACTGCCAAACCGTGTTCCCAAAACACTGCCACTTGGCATTCCTACAATCAATGAATGAGAATTCCAGGTGTTCTGCATCCTTGCCAGTACATGGTATTGTCAAGTTTCTTTCCCTTTTATTTTAGCCATTTTAATAGTGTATACTGATATCCAATTATGACAGCAGTTTGCATTTTCCTAATGACTAATGATGGAACATCTTTTCATGTGCTTATTTGCCATCTGCATATTTCCTCTGGGGAAATGTCTGTTCAAATCCTTCGCCTATTTTTTTTTTAATTGAACTGTTTGTTTTCTCATCATTGAGTTTTGAGAGTTCTTTGTATTTTCTGAATACAAGTCCTTTTTCAGACATATGATTTACAAATATTTTCTCCTATTCTATGACTTTCCATTTTATTCTTGTAACCATCCTTTGGAGAACAAAGGTTTTTAGTTTTGATGAAGTTCAATTTACCAGTTTTAGTTTATTTCTCTTTTTATTTTTATTTTTTTAATGAATCATGCTTTTGGTGTCTAAGAACTCTTAATTCACAATCATAAAAATCTCCTATTTTTTTCTGGAACATGTCTAGTTTTATGTTTTACATTTAGCTCTATAATGTATTTTCAATTAATTTTTGTATAAAGTGTGAGATCTGGGTTCAGGCAAATGTTTTTTGTTTTTGTTTTTTGTTTTTTGTTTTTGTTTTTTTGCATGGATATACAATTATTTTACTGCCAATTATTGAAAAAATATCCTTTCTTGAACTTTATCAGAAATCTACTGACCACACATGCCTATGTACTTTTATTATGGACAGAGGAATTACTTTGGTTTTTGGGGTCCTTAAAGATTTATTTATTATTATTTATTTATTTATTTATTTATTTATTTTGGAGGGTAGGGAAGGGCAGAGAAAGAAGGAGAAAGAGAATCCTCAAGCAGTCTCCCAGCTGAGTGACACAAGGCTCCATCCCAGGACCCTGAGATCATGACCTGAGCTAAAATCAAGAGCTGGCTACTCAACAAAAGGAGCCATCCAGGTACCCCCAGAGAACCTACTTTGTATACATTGTATTCTTTTAAAATTTTAGGATTCATTTTATGAATCATTATGTGGTCTTAGTGAATATACCACGTGTGCTTGAAAGAATTCCAGGTCTTCTATATCTTTGTTGATTTTTCTGTCTACTTGTTCTATTTGCTACCAAGAGGATATATATCTCTTGGTGCAATTGTTGTAGTGGTTGCTGTCATGATTATAATACTCAAACCTTCTTAATTAAGTTAATTAACTCTTAGAGTTAATATTTGCCACCTGAAATAAAATGTAAAAGACTTATGACCACATTGGTTCCTTCCCTCTTCCTTTTTTATATTTTAGTCATCATCTGAACTACATTGTAAACTCCTCCAGTAATGTAATATTTTTTCTTTCAACTTTCACATTTAAGAAAAGAAAAATCGTCTATACTATTAACCCACACATTTACCATCTCTGTTACTCCTCCTTTATTCATGATGTTACAAGGTTCTCCCAGGTATAATTTCCCTGAAGAACCTGGAACCTCAGCACTTCTAGAACAGCTCTGAAGGTTTGACAGTTCTTTTACTTTTCCTTCATCTGAGAATGTCTTTATTTTGTTTGTGCTCCTAAAGGATGTTTCCTTTTCCTGGATGCAGAATTCAGAGTTGACGATTCTTTTCTCTTAGTATTTTACGCTGTTCCACTGTCTTCTGGCCTTTTATGGTTTTCCGACAAGAAATCCACAGTATTCAAATCACTATTTTTTTTGCATTTTGTTTTTGCTTGGATAATTTTATTATAAATTTGTCACTTTCATTAGTATTTTTAAAGAAGGGATCATTGTACCTTTCTTTTCTACTTCATTTAACTTCTGTTCTCATCTTTACAGTTTCTTCCTTCTACTTTCTTTGGATTTATTGTTTTTATCTTCCCCATTTCTTAAGTTGAATGCTAATCTCATTTCCAGTCTTTACTCTTTTCTAAAATAAACCAGCTAAGGTTATACATTTCTTCTGAGTAAAGCTTTAAAGGTAAATCTGTAGTTATTTAGCATTCCCATTACCAATCAGCTCTGGTTTCTATTCTGATATCTTCTTTAATACTTTAAATATTTAGAAGTCTAATTTTTTAATGTTCTACTACATATTTTTAAGTTAACATTTCATTTCTGACTTTTGCCTTAAATGCATTGGTTTAAAAAATGAGTTCTATATGATACTGATTCTCTGCTGTATGTCGATTTACTTTATGGCCTAAGAAGTAGTCCATTTTAAAAATGGTCTGGGTGCTTTGCAATGATGTGAATGGAGCCAGTGTATTATGTTAAGTAAAATAAGTCAGTCAGAGAAAGACAAATACCATATGATTTCACTCATACGTGGAATTTAAGAAACAAAACAGATGAACACATGGGGTTGGGGGGGAAGAGGGGAACAAACCATAAGAGACTCTTAATGACAGAGAACAATTGAGGGTTGATGGAGAGAGGTGAGGGATAGGCTAGTTGGGTGATGGGTATTAGAAGGGCACTTGTTATGATGGGCACTAGGTATTGTTTATATGTGATGAATCACTAAATTCTACTCCTGAAACCAATATTCCATTGTATGTTAACTAGAATTTAAGTAAAAAGTTTGAGGAAAAGAATAAGTAAAAGATTAAATATACATTTAAAAGAATAAAAATTATCTGGGTGTTCTTGAAATGAGATATATTCTCCAATTATTAAGTATAAAGTACTATATATTTGTTCTTTATTTTATTTTTTTTAAGATTTTTATTTATTTATTCATGAGAGACACACACACAGAGAGAGAGAGAGAGAGGCAGAGACACAGACAGAGGGAGAAGCAGGCTCCATGCAGGGAGCCCGACGTGGGACTCGATCCTGGGATCATGCCCTGGACTGAAGGCAGTGCCAAACCACTGAACCACCCGGGCTGCCCTATATTTGTTCTTTAGATAAAGATTGTTCATTGTTGGGGCACCTGGATGGCTCAGTTGGTTAAGCATCCAACTCTGGATTTCTACTCAGGTCATGATCTCAGGGTCATCAGATCAAACCCCAAGTTAGGTTCTGCACTGGGCATAGAGTCTCCTTAAGACTCTCCCCCACCCTCTTCTCTCTCTTTCTTAAAAAAAAAAAAAAAAAATTATTCATTGTATTCCTCAAATTCTCTTTATCTAGAATGATTTCTCTTTTTGATCTATCAAACACTGATAGACATGTATTAAATGGTATATTTGTCTATTGCTGCTTTAGTTTGATCAGTTTATCACTTACCTACTATCTATATGCTTTTTGTATTTGGAAGCTATATTATTAGAAGTATAGAAATTTAGTACAATCATCTCAAAATTTGGACTCCGTATCATTATATAGTAATCCCTTTTATCTCTAGTACTATATTTTTTCTTTAAATTCTAGTCAGGCATACATACAAATGCACCAGATTTATTTTGGTTATATCTATCTTGGATATCTTTTTCCATTCTCTTTCTCTTAACTTTACTTTGTCCTTATAAGTATATATTTTATAAACAATATACAATTGTCTTTTTTAAAAGCTATCCTGATAATCCATGATCCTTAACTGTAGAACTAAGTCCATTTAAATTTATTGTGACTACTAACCTGTTTGGATTTCTTTTTTTTTTTTCTTTTTTTTAAGTTTTCTTTATTTATTTGACACAGAGAGAGAAAGAGCAAAAACAGGGAGAGCAGCCGGCAAAGGGAGAGGGAGAAGCAGGATCCCCATTGAGCAATGAGCCCAACACAGGGCTCAATCCCAGGATCCCAGGATCATGACCCAAGCCAAAGGCAGAGGCTCAAGCAACTGCACAGGTATCCCTGGATTTATTTTCCCATCTTATTTCAAGCTTGCATTTTTTTCTGCTTCTTGTTTCTCCCTCCTTCCCTCCATGTTTCTCTCTCTCTCTCTCTCTCTCTCTTTCTCCACCTTTCTCCTTACATTTAAACTGACTATAGATATTTTTTCTCATTCCATTTTTTTCCATTAACTGGCTTGGAAGAGATACACCTTATTTCTATTCTCTTAGTCACTAGACTATAAATGGACACTTAGCTTACCAAAATATAGTCTTCACTCACCTCACATATAATATAAAGCTTTTGAAATGCTTTACTGCAATTGCCTTGCTTTTTCATATGCAATTGTGACTCTATATATTAGCTCTATCTTAACTCCATAACTTAAGCATTATTCATGTTTTATAACATCAATATTTGTTTATATATTCCTATAGAGTTTACCATAATCTTTTTTCTTTAAGATTTTATTGATTCATTCATGAGAGACACACACAGAGAGAGAGAGAGAAAGAGAGGCAGAGACACAGGCAGAGGGAGAAGCAGGCTCCACGCAAGGAGCCTGATGTGGGACTCGATCCCAAGTCTCCAGGATCACACCCTGGGCTGCAGGCGGCGCTAAACCGCTATGCCACCGGGGCTGCCCTGTGGCATAATCTTTACTCACTATTTTGTCTTGTATCTCGCACAATTTTGAGGACCATTTTCTTTCCTCTTGAAGTATATCTTTTAGAAATTCATTTGTGCAAGTTTCTTTTTTGGGGGAATAAACTCCATTTTCTCTTTTTTACTGCAAGTTCTTTAATTAGTCTTAATTCTTGTTTTTCTACATATACATTCTAGTTTGCTGGTTATTTTATCTCAGCACATTGAAGACACTCCTCCGCATCTTCTGGGTTCTACTCCTCAGAAGTCAAGTGTCAGTGTCATTGCCATCCTTTGTTTATGAAATGTCGTTTCTCTTGGGCTACTTTTAACATCTCACTTCTGCCATAAAAATCTGAAAAACCATGACTTTCATGAAATTATCAACCATTAACTTTTGAAAGTTTCTCTTCCCACATTCTCTCTCTTATCTCTTTTTGTAACTTTATCTTTTACACCCTTTCTATCACTTAATCTGTCACATTTTTCACATCTTTGTATTTCTCTGCAGAATTCTGTTGCATCTTGATTTTGTCATTGTTTTGTTTAATTTCTTGGTTGTTTTCTGTGTTACTTCTTTAGATTTATTTTCTACTTCACCAATTCTTACTTAAGATTGAATTGTATGCCATTTAACCCTTATACTACGTTTTAAATTTTATTTATTTCCCCATCTAGATGATAAGTTCTGAGGTCAAATATTTTTGCTTATTTTGTTCACCATGGTAAACCCAACCCTAGAGGAGTGCTCATTACATACCAGGTGCTCAATAAACATTTGTTGATAAACTATTACATGTTATATTCTTGGATACTCAGTTTGCTTTTTCCCCCCAATCTATTTGCTCAATTTGGTTGTCTTTTATTTTTTTTTATCAGGTTTTATTTCTTCCTTTTATTTTGTTAACCAGTACAAAAAAAAAAAATCTTTTGTATTCTGTATCTAATTATTCCAAATTTAAATATCTTGCAATTCTAGTTCTGCATATTGTTTCTGCTAACCCTTTTTCAAAGTAGCTTGTTTCGGGCAAGTGGTTTGCCGGAGTGGCTCAGTGGTTTGGTGCCGCCTTCAGCCCAGGGCGTGATCGTGGAGACCCGGGATCAAGTCCCACGTCAGGCTCCCTGCATGGGGCCTGCTTCTCCCTCTGCCTGTGTCTCTGCCACTCTCTCTCTCTCTCTGTGTCTCTCGTTAATAAATAAATAAATAAAATCTTTTTTAAAAAGTAGCTTGTTTCCTTATGTATTTTATTTTATTTTAAATTTTTTATTTATTTATGATAGTCACACACACAGAGAGAGAGAGAGAGAGAGGCAGAGACATAGGCAGAGGGAGAAGCAGGCTCCAGGCGCCGGGAGCCTGACGTGGGATTCGATCCCGGGTCTCCAGGATCGCGCCCTGGGCCAAAGGCAGACGCTAAACCGCTGCGCCACCCAGGGATCCCTCCTTATGTATTTTAAATATGCTTTAACTTTATGGGAATTTTTTGAGGCCTGGAATGAAGAAAGAGTCCTCCAGGGAGGATCTGTGTTGCTTTTGTTCTGTGTCTGAAGACACCAGAGTCTACTTTAAACTGTAATCCCTAGGCAAGCCTGGCTGGCTCAGTCCATGGAGGATGTGCCTCTTGATTTCAGGGTTGTGAGTTTAAGCCCCATGTTGGGTGTAGAGATTACTTAAAAATAAAATCTCAAAAAATAAATAAACTACAATTCTTAATGTGTAGTTCTTAGGACTATAGAAATAATATAAATTCAGCCAAATCTATGAAAGACATTTTTAAGAGAAGGCATTTCTTTTCTTTTATTTCCTTCCAATAATACCATAGCCAACATTGCAGTCTGCTTCTGAGGGGTGAATATTCTTTTTCTGGTTCACCCTTTAACCTAGGACATAGCTCTTCCTATGTCCTAGATCTATATAAGGTGACTATTATGTAAGGTGGTAAATTCACGTCCTGCACTGACCCATGACTTTGCCTCCAATATCCCTTATGCTCCAAAGCTTTAAACCCACATCCAATGGCTTTAATATATATGAGAGATTCAGGGCTCACTTACTGTCTTAGCCTGCTGAGGCTGCCAGGACAAAATATCACAGATTAGTTTGCTTAAACAATCTGTTTTCTCACAATTGAGGAGGCTAGAAGTCTAAGATCAATATTTTAGTAAATTTGGTTTCTGGTAAAAATCCTCTTCTTGTATGCTAGATAGCCTCCTTCTCACTGCATCTTCAAGTGGATCTTCCTTCAACAACTGTGTGCTGGGTGAGTTAGGGGGGAGTGTGAGGTCTGGTGTCTTATAAAGACACTAATCCTATCAGATCAGAGTGCAACTCTTATAACCTCTTTTAACCTCAAAGTTACTAACCTTGTAATTTCATAGTTTCTCAAAAATCCTGTCTTCAAATACAGCCACTCTGGGGGTGAGAGCTTGAACTTATGAATTTGGGGAACAGTGGGGGACACAAATATTCAGTCCACAACATTTACCTCCAGGTTCTCCTGTACTCTTTATTCCTAACCTCAGAGGATTTCCATTAGTTTCTTAAAGGACTCATCCATTTATTTCAAAAGGGTTTTTTTTTTTTTTTATTGTTGTTGAGTATTTTTAGATGTCACGTAGCAGACATGAGTTTCAGAATCTCTGGCTTTTCATATTGCCAGAAAAAGACATCTCTTCTCTATGTATAATCTTGCAGTAGGCAATTCTATCCAATCTTATATACATGCTTCAAATAACACATCAAATTTATATTTCCAGCCCTGAATTCTCTCCTGAGATTGGGACTCATAGCCAGCTGCTACTAGACATTGTTACTTGGAAGTTTACAGAATATTTAAAACATAATGTATCCCAATCAGAACTCATAATCTTCCTCTCAAATTTGTTCTACTCCTCATTTTCCTATCTTAGTAAATATAACAATAACCACTGAATTGTTCAAGCCAAAAATCCTAGACACCAACCTTGATTCCTCATTTTTACTTTCTTCCCACATGCAATGCAAGAACAAGTCCTATCTTCACTATTTTAAACACAGACCCTCAATCTGTCCACTTCTCTCCACCTCCTTTTTTTACCACCTTTGTGCAAGCCAGTATCATGTTCATCTGGCCACCTTTATCGCTTCCTAAGCAGGGATCCTGCTTCTATGTTCCTACTCCTACAACAAGGTTCCGCAGAGCAGCTGAAGTGATCCTCACCTCACATCTCAGTAACTTAAAATTCTCCATTTACTAACAATAAAAGTATTACTATTACTTCATAAGGCTTTAAGTGCTCCAATGGTTATCCACCTCCCTGAGCTGATCATGTACATGTTTCCCTGACCTCCTCACACCATGGACCCTCTGACTGTCTTTCTGTTTCTCAAGTATACTTAGTTCATTCCCACCTCAAGGCTTTTATTCTTGCTGTTTCCTCTGCAGGAACGCACTTCCCTATGATTTCTGTTTCACTGAAGTCTCAGTTCAAATGTCATCTCAAAAAGACCATCTCTAGCCACTGCTAAATATTTCCCTTTTGTTCCTCTGGATACACCATCCACCCATCTCTACTCTACTCTGTTCGCTAGAAAGCTGACCTTCATGGGATAAATCAACCAGGCTTTCTTGATCCCTCTTTCCATTGGGTTTTGCCAATGGGAAGCAATGATAGAAAATAGGAGGACAGGAGGAAAGAAAAATCTCATGTAGAATGCCTCGTGTAGAATAAGGACACTTGGTTGTTTTTTGTCCCAGATCTCTGTTTACTCGTTGTGTCATATCAAAGAATTCTTGTAACCTCTCTGACCCTGAACATCCCCAAATGAGAATAAAAATGTTTTCTACCCCTAATATCAGAAGGCTTTCTGAAGGTAATTATGGACTCAAACAAGCTTTGTGAAATGTGGAGTGAGAAAGAATTGCAAGCAATCATCATCTTTACAGTGATTATGGTTACTAAGGGGACACTATTCAGATCCTAACTTGCTCTGAAGGATGTTAAGAAACATTGAAAAAAAAATAGCTGGCTAGTCAAATAAATTCAGGCAAGATCATGTTAAAACAACTCAGTAATTCCCAGAACTTTTAATAGTTCAAAGTATATTTAAGTTTTCTGTAGTATCATATACACTTTTCCCTTACTTACCTGACAACACAACATTATTCAACCGTCTTACAGGACTAAGGGTGGAGAAATGATGAATTAGGGGCTTCTGTCTAAGCTAAAGAAGTCAAAGTCACATAAAAAAGTATAGTAGAAGGACACTTGGGTTGCTCAGTGGTTGAGTGTCTGCCTTCAGCTCAGGGCGTGATCCTGGGGTCCTGGGATCGAGTCCCACATCAGGCTCCCTGGGGAAAGCCTACTTCTCCTTCTGCCTATGTCTCTGCCTCTCTCTGTGTGTCTCTCATGAGTAAATAAATAAAATAAAAATTTAAAGTATAGTAGACCTTTAAACCAAAATTAAAAAGAGAAAAGAATTTTCTAGCTCTAGATGCCAGCAGGTGGCTGGCAGTGTCTTCCAGCTCCAAAGCAATATAATTCACAATTCGTCCTCAGCAAAGAACAGGATGACAGAAGTTCCACAAGTAAATCTCTCCTCTTACCATAAATATTAGAGCGCTTCTGAACCCTGATCGTATCGTCATGACATAAAGTTAAAATTATGCCCCTTCACATTTTTCCTTATCACAATATATACCGGAAAATGGAGGGAAGCATCCAAAATGTGACTCACTAGTGGTACTCTGCAGTGTGTGTATCTATGCATCCACAGGACAGGCACCAGCCCATGTATATCATACACACTCCCCTTCCTGTGGGTAAGAAATCAAGATTTGTAAAATACAAAATGCCATTTGTTGCTACTATGGATGTTTTATCTAAGCTGTAGGTTTAGAGTTCTTTCTTCTCCTCACTAAGAATTGTGGTACTAAAATAAAGCTACCAAGTTTGTGAGCTGATCGAACTATAGAATATTACAATCAAGCCCCTTCATAACAAAGATGAGGAAATCAAGGCATAGGATGATGAAGCAAATTATTTAAGATCATGAGAGATCTTTGTATCACCACAGAGGTGACCATCCAGGGAGGCAGACAGTCTTGTCCTGATTTGCCTGGACAAATGTGAGCTCTCCCATGGTGTTCCAGCCTATCCATTTTAAAGACCCTGGACTTCTAGCTAGCTTAAATTCTAGGATTTTATTTGGAAGGTGACATTCTAGAGACCAGCCAATTCTTCCTTCTAAGTGTCAGAGGAAAACTATGTAAAATAATCCTTAGGAAAAAACCGGGGTTTGCCCACAACCTTAGATCTTAAACATCACCTAGGAACTCTGTCTATACCTGCCCAAGGAGGTATATCTCCTGCCAAGGAGAGTCCATCCAACCCCATTGCTCATCCTTGCTACATATCCTTCACTTATCCTTCCCACAGTCGTTTATCCTTATACTACTCCAGCACTTTTCCTCTGATCTTCCTTCCATCAAAGATATCTCATTTCTTAAATGAAAAGTTTTTACTTAACAAAGGAAACAATCAACAAAACAAAAAGGCAACCTACTGAATGGGATAAGATATTTGCAAATTATATATCTGATAAAAGGTTAATATCCAAAATATATAAAGAACTTATACAACTCAGCACCAGAAGATCAAACAATGCAATTAAAATATGGGCAGAGGATCCGAATAGACATTTTTCCAAAGAAGACATACAGATGGCCAATAGGCACATGAAACGATGCTCAACATCAATAATCATCAAGGAAACGCAAATCAAAAAACACAATGAGATTATCATCTCATACCAGTCAGAATGGCTAGTACCAAAAAGAGAAGAAATAACAAATGTTGGTGAAGATATGAAGAAAAGGGAACTCTTGTGCACTGTCGGTGGAAATGTAAATTAGTGCACCCACTACAGAAAACAGTATAGAGGCAGAGACATAGGCAGAGGGAGAAGCAGGCTCTTTCTGGGGAGTCTGATGCAGGACTCAATCCCAGGACCCTGAGATCATGACCTGAGCCAAAGGCAGACGCTCAACCACTGAGCTACCCAGGTGCCCTGGCTTTATCATCTCTTGACTAAACTAGTCTAACATCTCCCTTTCTTCCTGCTTCCAATCTCACTGTTGCCAACCTAATTTTCACTCTCTTACTAGAATGATCTTTTTAATTGAAATCAACATATCTGGAATATAGTAGAAATGAATAAATATCTATTGAATAATTAATGTCACTCCCCTACTTAACACAATTCAGTAAATTCCTAATTCACATAGAGGTGCTTGCAAATGTTCCCACTGACTTATCCCTACTGAAAAGGGGAATGAAAGCACACAAATCTCTGAAGGTATTATTCAGTAAAATGCACAAATAGATATACAGTTTGATAAAATTTTATATTTGCCTAAATACATGTTCATTCAGGTTGAATATAGAACATTCTCACTTCACCCCGAAAAGTGTTCCCATGCTCCTTCTCAGGTCAATCCTCCTTTCCAGATTTAACCACTATTCTATCTTCAATCACTATACATTTGTATTGTCTATTCTTGAACTTCATATGTTCAATGCAATCATATAGTATGTACTGTGATTTAATCAAGTATTGATATTTTATAGCCAGTCACCTTTTTTTTTTTTTTTTAAGATTTAATTGTTTATTTGAGAGAGAGAGAGAGTGGCAGGGAGGGATAGAGGGTGATGGAGAGAGGGAATCTCAAGCAGACTCCTCCGGAGCACAGAATCCAATGAGGGGCTAGATATCACAACTCTGAGAACACGACCTGAGCCAAAATCAAGAGTCAAATGCTTAACTGACTAAGCCACCCAGGCACCCTTGCCAGTCATCTTTTCTAGAACATCTCAGAAATTTTTATCCCCAAGCTCTCAGACATCTAGTGGCCACTCTAGGGCCCCACTCTCCATTCTGATTTCTTTGCTGACACCGAAACCTTTTTCTAATAGACATGAATTAGAAAGAATCTCAAAACCAAATCCTCATTAAAGGAAAGAAGATACAGATCATGTATATCAAGGAAAGTATTTTCATGATTTATACTAAGAGGTTATATCTGTACAAACCTATGTTTGAGGATTGAACTAATCAGATAATGTCACCTTGATTCAAGGAATCAATTGACTAGTAGTGGACCATCAGAACCAAAGACAAACTTGTCATGAAGATATGTGAGAAAAGGAAAATATCCAGAAGGAATGGAAGAAAAAGTCACATTAACTGAAAGCTTATTATAGTCTCGGCAGAGTATTAGCTAAGCACTGGGGATTTGAAAATGAATATACCACACTATTGCTCTAAATTGATATTACTTTTTAATTTTTTTATTTAATTTTTTTTATTTGAGAGTGAAAGACCACAAGCTGGAGGAGGGGCAAAGGGAGAGGGACAAGCAAACTCCCCGCTGAGTGGGGAGTGTGACACAGGGCTTAACCCCAGAACCCCAAGACCATGACCCCAGCTGAAGTCAGATGCTTAACTACTGAGCCACCCAGGTGCCCTGGTATTACTTTAAAAAAAAAAAAATGATTTGCTAATGTGTGTCAACAGCCTTATAAAAGGTTTATGTCTTTGTCCCAGGAGTTCTACTTCTATAAATTCATCCTAAAAATATAATCAAGCATGAACAAAAATATAAGTGAGATATACCCAAATATGTGGGAGTTATTAAATAAATTGTAGTAAGTCCATATGGTTGAATAACACAGAACCTTTAAAAAATATATTCTAAAAAAAAAATATATATATATATTCTTAAGATATATTTAATGAAAAAATAAATATTCAAAATATGAAGTTATTTTCCTTTTTAAAGCAGGCTACACATCCATACCTATGGTGTGATGCAAATTATGTGTGTGTATGTATGCATAAGTATATGTGGGGATGGGACGTATGTATTAATACACTCATTCTGATTTATATTTCCCCATACTGTGACTAAAAGTACATATTTCAGAATAACCTTTGTCAATAATAATCCACTTTTTCATCTTTGGCAACTAGATATGCCAAAATATAATGATATTTTAATATAGATTTTTAGATAGTAATAAGTATTTTGAGAATCTTTGATTCAGAATTAATGAGGGTACAACAGAAAAAGTACTAATTCTCTGCTAGTGGTAGGAAAATCGATAATTACTTTCAGGGGCAATTTGATAGTATCTATTAAAATGTTACCTGAAGATACCCTAATGACAAGAAATTCCACTTTTCAGGATCTGTCTTAGAGAGACAACTTGTATAGTTATCCAAGAGCATATATACACACTGCAACACTGTTTGGCATAAAAAAAAAAAATAGCCTATGTCCTTATCAACCAGAGAAGGGGTAGACTACAGTTTTATCATGTACCAAAAGTACTATACAGCAATGCAAAATAATGAAGCAGTTTTAAAGATTAACATAAACAGATTTCCAACATATTTTTAAGTAAAACGCAAAGGGGAAAATAATACACAAAGTATGATACTGTTTTTGTAAAAATAAAGCAAAAAGCAATGTTACACATATTCCCAAGTTACAATGGAATATTACTCAGCCATAAAAATGAATGAAATCTTGCCATTTGCAATGACAAGATGGAGCTAGAGAGTATTATGCTAAGCAAAATAAGTCAATCAGAAGAAAGAAAATACCATATGATTTCACTCATATGTCGAATTTAAGAAACAAAACAAATGAACAAAGTGGAATAAAAGAGAGAAAGGAAAAACCAAGAAAACAGACTCTCCACTACAGAGAACAAACTAGTGGTTACCAGTGGGGGACTGGGTGAGGGATGAGTGATATATGGAAATATTAAATCACTGTATTGTACACATGAAACTAACATAACACTGTATGTTAACTAACTGGAATTTAAATAGAAACTATATATATATATATATATATATATATATATATCTCCAACATAGTGATAATGTGGTTACATTTGAGGAAGACACTGGGTTTGGTGGGAACATGGCCAAAGGAGATTTTAATATTCTCAGTATTTTGTTTCAAGAAGAATGCATTAATTTGGGACTATATATTCATTTAGAAATAAACATTATTTTAAAATCAAAGTGCTTTCTGAATATACCAAATTCTGCTATAAAAATTATATGGTAGGGCAGGGGTGTATCTAAACCAACTCATATGTAGTATAGTAAACATAGACATCTTTAGCCAGATTTACAGTTAATCAGTTTAAGTGTTGACTTAGTCTCATTAATTTCATGAGTAAGGAACTAAAGTCCCCTATACATCAGAGTGTACACATGAACAATTCCTGTCTGTTTACTTGGACAATTTTTACTGTTTAAACTGTTTGGAATCTAGTGGATCAAGAACTTGCCTTGTTGATTTCAGTTAAAATAGATTTCATTACACCAGAAATTTACTTTTTAAACAATTCAGACCTAGGAAAATTTCCAAAAACCTTCAAGAAGGCAGGTAGGTAAGTAACTAAGTAACTAAACCTTCAAGAAGGCAGGTAGGTAAGTAACTAAGTAACTAAATGATATATTTTTAGCCAATCTATTTCTTTCTCTTGATTTTAATAAGTACTAACAACTGTTAACTATCATATAATGCTTTACCTTATAAACATGATAATTTACAATGAAAGCATTAGTTTATGAGAAACCATACATAAATATTTTCCCTTAGGCGATTCGTTAAAGAGATTTTTTTAAAAGAGATTTTTAATAGGATATTATTCTAGAAACATAATCTATATCATTTAATTTTTTTTGTTTTAAACAATTATATCTTAGGAGAGAAAATAAGGGAGGGAATAGTATTTGGTAATAAAAAGATAGCTAAACTTAAAATACTCTAGAAGTTTTATGGTGAATTTTTGATAAACACAGGTACTTTTGGGGCACCGAGGTGGCTCAGTGTTTGCATGTCTGCCTTCAGTTCAGGGGTGTGATCCCAGGGTCCTGGAATCGAGGCCTGCATCAGACACCTCCCTGCAGGGAGCCTGCTTCTCCCTCTGCCTGTGTCTGCCTCCCTCTGTGTCTCTCATGAATGAATGAATGAATGAACGAATGAATGAATAAATAAATAAATAAATAAATAAATAAATAAACAAACAAACAAACTCTTAAAAAAAAAAAAGGACAGTTACCTTTTTTTCCTCTTTCACAAAATAAATTTATTTATACTTTCTTAATGAAGCAAATGAAACTTAGCCAATTATTTCCCTTTAAAATGTGTAACTTTATTACTTCCTCCCCAGGAAAGATTTAATGATGGGTTGTATCTTTCCTTCCATTTTCTTTTATGGTTAGACATCGAAGAATGAGAAGGATTGTCTTCAGTGGTGTTTTTATTGTACTATGCCTCTTGAGTGGTAAGTCATTAAGAAAACATAAATCAAAAAGGGGGAAAATCATCTAAGAGAATGGAGAATTACAATATCAGTGGAGGATGACGTTAAAAAAGGTAGTTAAGTGCTTACAGCAAGGCCTAACAAAGCACTTTTAGAGAGTCATACAGCTAACATTTATTGAGCATTTACCATATGCCGGGAGCTGGTCTAAATATTACATTTGTATGAATTCACTGAACCCTCATGACAACCCTAGGAGTGAAGTCCTGTTATTTCCCATTTTATAGATGACAAAACTGAGCTTCTTCTTCTTTTTTTTTTTTTTTTTAAGATTTTATTTATTCATGAGAGGCACAGAGAGAGAGAGAGAGAGAGAGAGAGAGGCAGAGACACAGGCAGAGGGAGAAGCAGGCTCCATACAGGGAGCCCGATGTGCGACTGGATCCCGGGGCTCCAGGATCACACCCTGAGCCAAAGGCAGATGCCCAACCACTGAGCCACCCAGGCATCCCAAAAACTGGGCTTCTAGGCAGTGGCCCACGTGTTGTTATTACTAAGCTGGAGCTAAACAAATGAGGCTGGAAGCTCTTACAGATGTGGCAAAGAGGGGCGCCTGGAGGGCTCAGTTGGTTTAATGACTGACTCTTGATTTCGGCTCAGGTCATCATCTAAGGGTGGTGAGACCAAGCCCCACGTTGGGCTCTGTGGTCAGCAGTACAGAGTCTGCTTGTCCCTCTCCCTCTGCTCCTTCCCTGCTCACTCTCTCTTAAATAAATAAATAAATAAATAAATAAATAAATAAATAAATAAATAAATTATATATATATATATATATATACACACACACACATATATGACAAAACAAATTAAAACAAATAAGCATAGACATGGGTCTTCTACCACTTTTCCTACTATATGTGCTCTCCATCATCTCCAACATTCCTTCATTTACAGAAGAACCAATAAAGGAGATAATGGGGCACCTTCAATTCCCTTTACAGAACTCCTAAGGCCCTTCATACTAGGTAGATATGCATGAAGATAACACCTCCAAAGAGGCATGTTCATTATGGGATTTCACTTCAGTGAAGTGACAAGATGAGAATAAAGATAGTAAGCTCTATGCTGAACCCAGGGTTCTTTTGGAGTCACAAGATTTAACAAACACATGAGTCACCTAGGAATCTTGCTAAAATGCAGAATCTGATTCAACAGGTCAGGGTGGGGCCTAAGTTTGCATTCCAACAAACCTCTAAGTAAACTCATACTGTTGGTCTGGAGGCCACATTTCAGTAGGAAGAATCCAGAAGGCATCCCAGAGATAAATAAAATTCTAATATTGAGACTTGGAGATTCTGAGTAGCTAATATTGGAGTCACTGACTGAAATGCCTAAAGTGTTTGGGTCAGCTCATACCAATGGGGGAAGCTAACGAGCAATGGGAAGAAGAGTGGGGACAGCTGGTACCTAGCTACATATGTTTGCTGCCATGGAGAAAGGAGAGCCTAACATTACCAAATCTTCTGATTCTTAAAGAGAAACCAGAAATCAAGTTTGTGGGAACACTCTCTCAATTTTTAAAGATTCACAACTAATTTTTGAAAGCTCTGTGCAAGTTAAACAAACCAATTCTGGCCCTCAGGCCACCAGTTTGTGGCCTTTGCTTCCCACACCACCTTCATTACTAAGTACAGAGCATGACAGGCAAGGCAGCGGGAAACTTACTATATGTACATCTTTATCCCAGCCTCTTGTAAGAATCGTGGGGAGGAGCACATGAGTAGGTGAAAAATCACACAAGAACATTTTCAGTGTCTTGAATATCATGGGAAAAAAATGTTTCAGGGAGGGGACTGCATTAATTTTACTAAATTTGAGAAGATGTGAGGGTAAAAGAAGAAAATGCAGCATAAAGAGAAACTTTGAGGTAAGGACTCCCTCCCCATGAAGTAAGGAGTGGTTATTTAGTTATTATTTATGTATTTATTTATTTGACAGAGAGAGCACAAGCAGAGGGAATAGAGGGAGAGAGAGAAGCAGGCTTCTCACTGAGCAGGAAGCTTGATGTGGGTCTTGATTCCAGGACCCTGGGATCATGACCTGAGCTGAAGGCAGATGCTTTACCGTCTAAGCTACTCAGGTGCCTCTAGGAGTGGTTATTTAAAAAGCACACCATCATCTTGATTTTATAGTATATATTTAAATAACTAGATATGATTTAGAACATACCTTAAAATAATTATATAATATAATCTGGGATCCCTGGGTGGCGCAGCGGTTTGGCGCCTGCCTTTGGCCCAGGGCGCGATCTTGGAGACCCGGGATCGAGTCCCACGTCGGGCTCCCGGTGCATGGAGCCTGCTTCTCCCTCTGCCTGTGTCTCTGCCTCTTTCTCTCTCTCTGTGACTATCATGAATAAATAAATAAAATCTTAAAAAAAAAATATACATATATATATAATCTATTGGATGTTTCCTATTAATAAAGTCATAGAATAGCATACTTCAGAATTAATCATATAAGGAAACTATTCATCTTACATACAGTCCAAAGCTTTAAATTTAGTTGTCAAATTGGAATACATCTTTTGTTTAATGTTAATAAAACTAACAATAAATGTTCAGATAAAAAGGCACTGGAAGAAAGGAAATAGGATCTAAGAACATATTTATAAATACTCTGGCAAATGAACAGATATAGTCAACAAAAAAGCCTAAAAATTAAGGTATCATCATCAGCTGTGAAGAATGTCAGAACCAAGGTTTTAGGAAGGTTAGGGATGCTGGGTATGGGATCAGGATGGAGGAGGGCCCATCTGAGAGGGAAGGAAAGAAGCTAGAGCAGATGTCCCCCAGGATGACAGTCCATGGGCCTCAGACAAGGCAGAGAAAGAGCCAGTATCCTATGAGGTCTTCACCTTGGAGGGGCCACTGGCACCAAACGTCCAAGCCATGCAGTGGATCTCTAAGACAAGCAGTGAGATTGAGAAGTCATAAGTGCAAGAGGAAAACTATCTCAGGCATGTCTTAAAGAACTAAGCAGCACTAGTATTCTGGGCAGGCAACTGACCCAAATCTACTAAGAATCAAAATATCTAGAGCTCCTGGCCAGTCGGTTGGGCATCTGTCTTTGGCTTAGGTCATGATCCCAGGGTCATGAGATTGAGCCCCACATCAGGATCCCTGTTCAGCAGAGGAGTCTGCTTCTCCCCCTCCCTCTGCCTCTGCTCCTCCCCGCCCTGGCTCATGCTCTCTCTCTCTCTCTCTCTCAAATAAATAAATAAAACCTTTAAAAACAAAAAAACAAAAACAAACAAACAAACAAAAAAGAATCAAAATATCCAGAAAGAAGAGGGCTGCTCAGTTCTTTAAGGTTTAGGATACAAAAAGGGAGCTCTAGGGACATGGTGTGCTTGCATAGAACAAAGACTTTAGATTGCAAGGGACCTTTAAAAACTTCTGTCTCTGCCACTTGCACTAGCTACTTAAAATCTTGAGGCTTAGTTTTCTTTTATGTGAAATGTGAGCAATCATAATACCTGCCTGGAAGGTTTCTTGTGAGAAATTATTAAGCTAATGCATATAAATTGCCTAGCAGAGTGCTTGGCATAAGCTTAGTTCTTAAAAAAATATTTGTTGATGGATTGTTGATTATGGATTGAAAAGTCTGTTGCTCTCTGAGTGAGAACCAATATGAAATTTCCAAAGTGTCTTGGGAGGAGGTTAAGCCTATAGAGAATAGTCAACAGAGGTTCATTAGCCTCATCAGCTAGCCAGACTATTTTCCCTTGAAAGTAGCCTTTTCTGGCATCCCCGGTGGCTCAGCGGGTTTAGCACCACCTTCAGTCCAGGGCGTGATCCCAGAGACTCGGGATCGAGTCCCACATCGGGCTCCCTGCATGGAGCCTGCTTCTCCCTCTGCCTGTGTCTCTGCATCTCTCTCTCTCTCTCTCTCTCTGTGTGTCTCTATGAATAAATAAAATGTTTAAAAAAAAAAAAGAAGGGTTATGTTAGACCAATTAGAGGATCTTTGAAAAAAGAAAGAAAGTATTATTTTCTAACCCTGAATATGGTAGAGAGAGATGGAAAATACAATGTGCAAAATGTCTAGTGAACTCTTCTTTTGAGTTATCAGTGAATAGGAGTGACACGGCAATGGCCTTCCTCTGTTAAAAGACTGGGACTATGAACAGTGAGACAAGTTTGGTCTAAGTTTCAGAAGAATCTCTGAACAATCTGAAGTGTTTTTACTGGTGATGAGTCACTAAGCAAGGTTTCCTGCAGAAGTTATTACAAAGGAAATTTCTGAATTCAGTGGAACTAGTGGTTCTCGAATACCGGTCCAGACATCTGTAACCACATCACATGCCCTCAGATGTTTCTGCATCTCTAAAATACAGATTTCTGAGCCCTGGCTTTTATAGATTCTAACTCAGGTCTGTAGGGGCTCTGGGAATCTGTGTTTATTTTATTTGAACTGCTTATATAAATGGGATGCACTGTCAAATCTGGAAACCCATCTAGATATGGCTTCCAATCTTACCTATGTTGACTAAGTTCAAGAATCTCTGGGCTATTTCTTTTTCTTTTTTTTTAAAGATTTTATTAGCTACCCAGGCATCTCTCTGGGCTATTTCTACGTAAGCAAAATGAATAACATTTTAAACCACTGATTTTGAGTGCTGAAGATAACCAATATGTAAACATTAATCAAGCAATAAATATTCACAGAGAACCTACTATATATAATGTACTGCCTTAGACATTGAAGTGAAGGCCTAATAGTGGATGGCTAAAGTTAAACTTGCTGCCTAAATAACTGGTTTGATTTAATTAGGCACTGAGGACCTGAGTAAGTTTTTACCAACTAAATTGTGTAGACCACCTGGCCTCATGTGTCTAATCAGTATCCATTTGGGGTACTTCCAGTTCATGGATGTAGCATATATGCTTTGGAATTTCCCCCATTCTCAAAATAATTTTAATTTATATGATTTTTTTAAATTAAATTTTAAAATATTGCTTACCTTTGGGGAACCTGAGTGGCTCGGTGTTGAGTGTCTGCCTTTGGCTCAGGTTGTGATCCCAGGGTCCTAGGATTAAGTCCTGCATCTGGCTCCCCACAGGGAGTCTGCTTCTCCTTCTGCCTATTTCTGTGCCTCTCTCTCTGTGTCTCTCATGAATAAATAAATAAGTCTTGAAAAACATATGTATTGCTTACCTTTTTAAGTTGAAAATCACTATTTTTTTCTCTCTGTCTTTTTCTGGTCTCCACTTCTATTTTCTTCTTATCTTTTTTTTTTTTTTTCCTGTACTTTGGAGATGTTGGAGGTGTGATTTGTAGATTATGCAACCTCTCAGTTCCCTTCCATGGATGTCTTTTGGATTTTGGAACTTGCATAACAAAACCTGGTCAATTTTGTAAGAAAGAGATTCACCTAAGAGGTAAGTTTTGACACTTAAAAATATAATGCAAATAAATACAGAAAAAAATCTGTATAACATTCAAACATTCACTGAACATTTACCACATGCCAGATGTTGTACTAAGTAAGGGCTTTACTTGTGTTACATTATACCAACAAAACAATGATATGAGTTGAATCTTATCACTATCCCCATTTTTTTAAGATTTTATTTATTTTTTTGTTTATTAGAGAGAAAGAGAGAGCATGAGCAAGAGGAGCAGAAAGAGAGAGACAAGCAGACTCTGGGCTGCTGAGCATGGAGCCCAACGTTGGGCTTCATCTGACGACCCTGAGATCATGACCTGAGCTGAAAGCAAGATGCTCAACCGATGCTCAACTGACTGAGCCACCCAGGTGCCCCAAGGATCTTGTCACTGCCCCCATTTTAAAGTTGAGAAATTTGAAGCAAAGGAGGATTAAGAAATGTACATGATGTTACATAGCTGCTAAGTGTTGGAGCCACTGTTCAAATGCACGTACTTTGATTCCAGAGTATACACTCCTAGTGAATGTATGTACTGCCTCACTGACACCACACCCAGGAAGCCAGCCTTGTCTACATGGGTTAAAGAGTAAATACAAACATCCAACTGATGAAAATATTAAAAGAAATACTAAAGAATATACCTGAAGCTTGAAAGAGAGGAGACCTCTTGAACGTTCAAAAGACATAGGTTATAAAGGAAATGATAGATAAAATTGAATACTTCAATATTTTAAAATTTATAAAATGAATGGCAAGCCCAAAATTTAAAAGATAAAGAATAAACTGGGTGAAAATAGTTGAAACATAAATAACATAAGAAAATATATAATACCTATCCAGAGTAAAGAACTTCCAAAAACAATTTTTAAAAAGACCCAACAATCAGAGGGTGGGGGGAAAGGTTTGTTAAAGGAAATGTAGAGACAATTATCAGAAGAAGAAATATAAACATAATCTAAAAATATAAGAAGCTGCTCAACTAATCAATAAATATCAAAGAAATGCAAAATTACAGATATATTTTTAAACTATCAGATGAGGGGCAGCCCTGGTGGCTCAGTGGTTTAGCGCCGCCTTCAGCCCAGGGTGTGATCCTGGAGACCCGGGATCGAGTCCCACATCGGGCTCCCTGCATGGAGCCTGCTTCTCCTTCTGTCTGTATCTCTGCCTCTCTCTCTCTCCCTCTAATGAATAAATAAATAAAATCTTTTAAAAAAAATAAAAAATAAACTATCAGGTGATAAAAATTATAAAAGCTTTATAATAATAAGACTCAGTGATGGTATGGGAAAATGACAAACTCAGGGACAATTTAGATTAGTTTAGCATTTCTTTTAAAGATGTATTTATTTGAGAGCGTGCCCACATGCCAGCAAGGAAAGGGACAGAGAAAGAGGGAGAAAGAGAAATTCTCAAGCAGATTCCTGCTGAGCACAGAGACCAAAGCAGGGCTTGATCTCATGACCCCAAGGTCATGACCTGAGTCAAAACTAAGAGTCTGATGATCACCCGCCTGAGCCACCCTGGTGCCCCTAGTTTAGCAATTTTTAGGTGAGTTGGGAATTCCCATTAAAAGTATAAAGGAACACAGTCTTCTACAAAGCAATTCTATTTCTTGCTATCTACTGCAGAAAAAATATTTACACAAGACACAAAAAGGCATGCTATCAAGGTTATCTCTGGAGTATTATATTTAATAATAAAGCAATGGCCATGACGTAAATGATTTTCTATATGTTATTTAAAGTATGATGTACATTCAGGCCATGGAATGCTATGCAACTCTTAGAATGACTAGATTTGTCCAAAATGGGAAAAATCTCTAAAACATTGTTAAGCAGAAGAAAAGGCAGTTGCCAAACAATAGGTATGGCACACCAGTTATGAATAAAAGTCTCCATGAAGCAGAACTCTGATTTCCTCTATAGAACTGGAAGGAAAGAACAAAAGTTAGAGGAGATGAAAGTTGGGAGAGAAGAAGAGAATTTGGGGGTCCCATGGGATGGGTTTTAGTATTTAGAGGGTTATTTGAGCTTGTGCAGCCTGTCTATCCTGAGTCCTCTCTCTAAGCTCCAAGTTCCCTCTGGCTCACACCTCTGCCAGTCAGAGCTCCTTCCTTACGGAAAGGGAAAGAGGTGGCCGAGACCCCCCGGAGCCATGAGACACTAGCTCACGGTGATTGCTCTACTTTTCCTAAACATGGGCAGATGGTTATCTAGGCAGCTTAACTTCAAAACAAGAACTAAGGGACTCTGCACATTAAAAAAAGAGTCTGGGATGTGTCAAAATATTGACAATAGTTCTTGGTGGGTCAAAGGCCCAGTTTGACGACAGTGTGGTTGTCATAGCATTTGTTTGTGAAACAGAACTGAAACTTAACACTTTTGATGTCTTTATTAATAGGGTTTCTCATCTCTGACACTATTGACACTTTGGCAGGATAATTCTTTGTTAGGGCTGTTTTATGTATGGTAGGATGTTTAGCACATCACTGGCCTTTACCCACTCCAGGCCAGTAATATCTTCTAAATTGTAACACCAAAAATGCTTCTGGGCATTATCTATGTCCTGGGGGTAGGAGGCAAAATTGCCCCCCATTGAGTGACTACTGTTTTCAGAATCATATGTTTTGCTGCCTTTGGGGAGCTACTCCTTTGTGTTCTCCCTCCAAACAAGTGAACAAAATAAGGACAACGCTGTCACTTATTTTGCACTTGTGTGTATTTTTCACATTTTCTGCAGTGAGCATGCCTTCTTTCTGTAATCAGGGTGAAAACAGTGAGGTCAAGGACACATGTCCATTTCTGAGAAGCACTTATACATCTAAAAGGTCCCTTCTGTGGATTCAGCCCTTTGAGTAACTCATGACCTGGGTTAAGCTGGGGAATGATAATGGGAACTTCCAAACAACTAACACTTCAGGAAGTTACATACAGTCAGTGGCAATTGCATGGCTTTTATCATCTGAGTTTGAAAGCTATTCTATTTTGAAATTTCAAAGCTTTTGTATTGCAATGTACCCATCTAGAATACATTTAGGTGGGAGTTCTTAAAGTTAAAATGTATCTTGATAAACCTAGAATTTTTGCTTTGTCTTTGTGTTTGTTTGTTTTCTTAACTTGTTAGTTATCTAAAGCATCTGAAGCCAGGTAGGTTGCACCTTGCACCCTATCTCTCTCTCTTTTTTAAAAACTAAGCTCTATGCCCAATGTGGGGCTTGAACTCACCACCCCAAGATAGAGTCACATGCTCTATCATCTGAGCCAGCCAGGAGCCCCAACTCCTACCTCTTCTGTTTCCTTCAGGTGGAATTCAGTGGTATTCCATTTTAGGCTGCACAGAGACCCAAGATGACTGCTTCAAGAAAATGACAACGTCTTCTGGAATGATCACCATTTACTGTTGCTTTCGTACCTTGTGCAATTTCTGAGCCAAGGGCCCGTTTCCAAGTTGCTTGACTGATCAATCTCAAAGTCTGACCTGGTCATCACAAGAAAACAGGCTACCATTAAGTGGCCCTCTGTAAACATTGCAGACCTGTGCAGGTCATGTGAGTTGTAAAAAACCAATTCTCATTTTCCAAGGTGCCCTACTTATTCCCTATCACCTCAAAACTCCTCCCAGAAACATCCTTTTCAACACCATGTCTCTCTTCTCCTCTTTCTGCTTAATTCCCCTTCTGGTGATTTCAAAGCTACAAAGAAGTAAAAATGTAATTCCCTGAGTCAAATTTTGTTCATTGTCTCTAGTTTACTAGTTTTCTTAAATATTTCCATGTCCCAATATACACTGAGAAATGGATTGTATAACAAGACACCAAGAGACCTGAAAGCGTTCTTTTTTTTTTTTTCCAAAGCAAATTGCTTTGCTCTTTTGGGGTAATTTATGGCAAAAGAGAAGTGATTTAACAAATACCTTGGGAAAAATAAGCCATAAATAAGCAAACCAGGCCTGTGAGAACTATGAACCCAAATTGCAAAGAGCTTAGGCAAATGTGAGGGTTGGCACTTATTTCTCCCATCTGCATTAGGATTTGTCCAAATTCTGGATTTCCATACCTTAACCACACCTAAGTGCTTTGGTTCATCTAACTTTGGCAGATGAAGCAATTCACTTTAAGCAGGGGAATAAGTTTACATCCACAAGCAATTTTAGAGGGTTCTGAATCTACTTTGACCTGCATATTGTGCCACATATCCAATTATTCTCATTCAATGCCCTACTTATACAACTTCTAGATTATTGGGTTTCAAATTTTAAAGTTGTTTTTTTCTGTGTTTTCAGGAGTTTGAGAAATCCAAATAATAAATAATAAATCTCAACAAAATCTTCTTTTATTGTCTTTTTCTCGGAACCTAAAACGACATCTCACATACAGTGGGCCCTCGATAAATGTTTTTCTATAAACTTTGGGGATCCCTGGGTGGCGCAGAGGTTTGGCGCCTGCCTTTGGCCCAGGGCGCGATCCTGGAGACTCGGGATCGAATCCCACGTCGGGCTCCCTGCATGGAGCCTGCTTCTCCCTCTGCCTATGTCTCTGCCTCTCTCTCTCTCTCTCTCTCTCTCTCATAAATAAATAAAAAAAATTTTTTTTAATGTTTTTCTATAAACTTTGAAGAAAAACAAGCATTTAAAAAAACAGCCCAAGGAAACAAAACATTTCCCTCCACACTCATTTCAGCTATATTTCCTAGACTATATTTATGAACTTACTAAGGAGAAAATGCCTTCATCTTACCATTTAAATCCATTTGCCATTATTCCATCACTTTATGCATTAGCCATATTGTTAAATCAATGAACTTCATGAAAATACTTTTAATTTTCTTGTTTTTTAAACACAACATTATTTACCCAATATCACAGGGAAACATGACAGGATCAGACAATCAGTGACTAACGCCATAGGGTTTCTCAAACAGTGATGTAATGACTAGAGAACAAGGAAGTAGGTGCTACTGTTGGTTGACCTTGACAAATCACCTTGGTGTCTCTGCACCTCATTCTCTTCACATTTAAAATGAAAAGGATTGGTCACATAATTTCTCAGATCCCTTCAAGTCCTACAATTTTATGACTTGACACTGACACCTCTCTGCTGTTGTGCAATTAAAAATAAGAGTTGGTGCTGAATATCTAAAAGAGAGACCCTGGTTATGATCAATGCTCTCCTAGCTCTGTGCAATCCAGGAAAATTAAAGGAGAAATCCAAATCATAACACAATGACCATCATGACCATCACCAAAGCAGTTTACTACTTACATGTCAACTTGACCCAAAAGTCATCACAGAACAAAAATAATTTTCACATCCTTGATGCAGTATGCTGAATAATTGCCTCCTGCCCCACCCCCCTATCCCCCCACCAAAGATAGATGTCCACATTCTAATCCCTGAAAGCTGTGAAAATATTACTTTACATGGCAAAAGGAATTTTGCAGATGTGCCTAAGGATTTTTAAGTTAGGAGATTTTCCTGGATTTATCTGGGTGGGCCCAATGTAATCACAGGGTCTTCTTAAGAGGGGGAAGCAGGAAAAAAAAATTAAAAAAAAAAAAAGAGAGGGAAGCAGGAAGGTCAAGAGAGGTATTTGAAGATGCTACAGGCTGGCTTTGAAGATAGAGAAAAGGGGTCATCACCCAAGGAAAATGGACAACCTCTAGAAACTGAAAAAGTCAAAAAAATAGATTCTCCCCTGGAGTTTCCAGAAGGAACAAAACCCTGCAGATACATTTTAGACCTTTAACATCCATAATGGTAAGATAAACTGGCCTTAAAAAAATTAGATATAAAAAAAATTGGATATAACTGACATATAACATTAGTTTCAGGTGTGGAATATAATTATTCGATATTTGTAAGTATTACAAAATGATCACCACTGTAAGTTTAATTAACGTGCGTCACTACACATAGTTACAAATCATTTGCTTTCTTCTAACATGATTTGTTATAGCAGTCATGGGAAACAAATACACTTGATTATGCAAGATATGCTATGGTGTTTCCCCTTCTTCCAAGGTTGGAACACTTGGTTTACATGAATCCGATTTCTAGAGACATTCCAGTGTCCTATTATCTTCCTTTCATTCTAACAATTTCCCAGTCATGATTTCCCTTAAAACACACAGATGTCCTATAGACATGCAATCACATCTTTTCAGTGTGTGCCTCCCACTCAAGCACTTATCCATTCAAGATTTCTTCAGCTAACAAGTTTATTCTTTCCTTACTGATCACACCTAAAAACAAAGTGGTTGCCTTGATTTTTATCACACTGAAAGGCCAATGAATCTGAGGACCTCCCTTGATCCTCTGAATACTAGGTTAGTTTCCCTATTAATAACATTTTTCTCTGCAACTGAAATAGAAGCTTCAATAGTTAATGTCTCTAATTCACTTAAAAGAAGTCTTTGCAGTCAATAAACTGGGGGCATATGGAGGGTATGGCAGGGAAGAGACAAATTATTTCATTAGCAGAAGAGGGATGGGACATTTTTCATGCTAATACTCAGTTACAAGGTTTTTGGAAGCTCCAGAGAGAACATTTTACAAGTGAGATTGCCATTGCTATCCTTCCCAGTGTACCAATGAGGAGTCTGAGCCTCCACAGCTCATAAGTGGCAGAGGGGGAACTTGAGGTGTGATGGGTCTTCACTCCATCACAAGTGCCAGTCTCTGGGAGAAACACAGGAATAGGCAAGAAGCTGAGTCAGTGCGATGATGCAACTGAGTCATTGGCACTGCTTCATGTCTCTAAGACATGAGTCTATGAAAGAAGTCCAAGAGCAAAGAAGTAGAAGGAATGGGATGGTTGATGACTGACCTCTGAGTTTCATAAGTGACTCTGAGTCTGGCTCAGGACTTTGGACAAAAAGAAAAATTTAGATAATGATGGAGAAGTTTTGAAATCCTGAATGTTGCAAGCTATGTAAACAGGTAGCCATCTTTTCTTGTTTTAATTTTCTGCAGTAAAGGACTTTGTGTGCTAATAATTTTCTCACTGAAACAGAAAGCTGATATACACCATTGAAGATGTGGGAAACACCCATATCCTTGGGGAGGTTTGTGGCTATGGCAGCACGGACTGATTGTCCAGAAGAGTATATATTCTCTCTCCTGGGCACTGGCCTATAAGTGAAGACACTAGAGGTGGCTATACCTGCTCGTGGACATATTTCTCCTATCTTGGATATTTCATTGATCTTTGCAGATCACCACTAGTAAGTAATGTCATTTGGCAGAGCCTCAAATCCCAACACTCCTAATTAACAGGACAGAAACAGAAAGGCAGGTCCATAATCTATCCTTCTCATAACTTTATGGTGTGAGTATATTTTCTACCTTCTCATGTCCACATACAATGAATAAAGTTAATAGATCTGCCATCAGAAATTATTGTGTAGAATGGAACTTCCAGGCAGAGCTGTAGCTAGCAATTTTGGTGCCAGGGCAAGCACAAAATATGCCCTCAAATTAACTCTGTAACTCATGTCTTGGCTCACATATGGGTGTTATTGATAATACTTACCATCTGGTAGCTTCCTATTTTAACTAATCACTCTTGCTAACTAGGTGTTAAGCATAGTAATACTATGTGCATGTGCTGTTGAATTAATTGCACCATCATTTTAAAAGTTGGCACACTGTAAATTTCAGAGCCCTGCGGCAGCAACATAGTGGCTGAGTAGAGTTACAGCTCTGATTATGGAGAGGGAAGAGAGAGAAAGAAGTAGCAGTTAGGGAATCCCTGGGTGGCTCAGAGGTTTGGCACCTGCCTTTGGCCCAGGGCGTGGTCCTGGAGACCCAGAATCGAGTCCCACATTAGGCTCCCTGCAGGGAGCCTGCTTCTCCCTCTGCCTGTGTCTCTGCCTCTCTCTCTCCTCTGTGTTTTATAAATAATAAATAAATAAATAAAATCTTTTAAAAAAGGACTCATTAACTTGATAAATATTTATTGAGCAACTCTTACATGTCAGGTACAATGGAGATGATGAGGATACAATAGTGAATAATTTAGATGTTCATGCAGTTACTTCCAGTGTGAGGGCTGAAATCACAAAAACTGGCATTGTAACATAATATAATAGGTCTGTCATATTAATAATTACAGGATGATCTATGGAGTTCAAAAGGGAGGTACCTACCCCAATGATGGTCACAAAAGATTCTCAAGGGAAGTATAAGAAAGCCAAAATCTGAAAGACAGGGAATCAATTAGAAGAGCTGGAAGGTTAGAGGTTTCTTTTGCTTGAGATTCAGGGTTGATACTAACACAGAACCTCCCCTGAAAAGCCTAAGGGCAGTGGATGAACAGCTTTTCATCTTAGGAAAGTCACTATATTCAGTTTAGAATATAGCTGGAACTAGAGGCAGGGGAGCTTTTAGGCTTTTGCAGGAAGCCAGGTGAGAGATGATGGTGGGCCTAGACTAGGAAAGTGGCAGGGGGCATCCACAAATCAGAAATATTTCTTGCACTTACTAAGTGCAGGAACTCTTCCAGGTTCCAGGGATATAGTAGTGAACAAGTAGTTCCTACTCTTAGAGACCTTGCCTTATAGTGGATCTTATGTTATAGTGGAACAAGCAATAAATAACCTAATATCTAAGAACCCAATGTCAAGCAAATACCATGGGAATAAAGTTAGATGGGGTAAGATGATGATGTGTGCTCTACTTTAGATAGAATGGGCAGAGCAAGGCATCTCCAAACAGAGATTTAAAAGGGATAGAGGGGATGGGACACTTGGGTGGCTCAGCAGTTGAGCGCCTCCCTTCGGATCAGGGCATGATCCTGGAGCTCTGGGATTGAGTCCCACATCGGGCTCCCTGCTTGGAGCCTGCCTCTCTCTCTGCCTATGTCTCTGCCTCTCTGTGTGTGTGTCTCTCACGAATAAATAAATAAAATCTTAAAAAAAAAAACACAAATAAGGAAATTGAAGCTCAGAAGGTTGAATAACTGCTTCAGAGTCACACAGTAAATAGTAGAACTAAACATACAGCCTTGCTGTTTTTTTTTAGCTTCAGACCCTCTGCTCTTCTCATGACATAGACCTTATCCAACTTAGCCTCAGATTTGAGGCTTAGCCACTTTTCATATGTTAAGTTCTAATATACGTTCCTTTTCTGCAATAACCTGAACTTACCCTTGAGCATTTACAGATTTCTTTCTCATTTCTTGCTGAACCATATTCGATGAATGTCTTTCTAAAAGTTCTGCCCTGATCTCTTTTCTCACTCTTACACTGACCTTATTTTTTGACCTAGATGCCGGGTGCATGAATCTATCTCCAGGCTCCCCACATGGAACCTGATGTGGGACTCGATCCCAGGACCCCAGAAGATGACTCAAGCCAAAGGCAGAAGCTCAACTGCTGAGCCACCCAGGTGTCCCCAATTTCCTCATTTGTAAAACAAGGTCAATAGCATCTACTTCACTGGATCTTGCAGAGTGTCTGATACGTAACATAGTCTCCCTACATACTCCTCTTCTTTCTTTCTCTCTGCCCTGAAAGTCTTCATAAGAAGGTAGCATAGGATAAGTAGCAATACTAAAGGGTGCGGCGGTGGTGGTCAGAAGAGGTCACACCCAGAAAGCGGAACCTACATGGACCTTTTATGAGGGTGAGGCTCAGACCTGGGGTACTCAAACTTTCAGAGCCTCTGGATCACTCAGGGCAGCTTGTTAAAATGCAAGTTCTCAAGACCTGCCCTCAGGTAGTCTAGGTTGGGCATTGAGCCAGGTGATACTACCTTTTTTTTTTCTTCCTTTTTAAAAATTAAATTTTATTTATTCACTACATACAGTAGTTATTTAGGTATTAACTACATACATACAGTGAAATATTGGTTTCAGGAATAGAAGTCAGTGATTCATCGCTTAGATACAACATCCAGTGCTCATCACAACAAGTGCCCTCCTTAATGCCCATCACCCATCTATCCCATCCCCCACCTACCTCCCTCCATCTACCCTCATTTTGTTCTCTATTGTTAAAAGTCTCTTATGATGGGGTGCCTGGATGGCTCAGTCAGGTGAGCAAGTGACTCTGGGTTTCAGCTCAGGTCATGATCTTAGGGTCATGAGATTGAGCCCTGAATCTGCTAAAGACTCTGTCTCCCCTTCCTTTTGCCCCTCTCCTCCCTCTCTAACATACATATCTCTAATATATATATATAACATATATAGTATATAAAACATATATCTCTAATATATGTCTTTTACATAAGATATAGATTTTATATATCTATAATATATATATCATATAGGTTATATATTTATTTATATCTATATAAATATATCTACATGATATAGATATATAAAAACCTATGTATAATATATATCTTATATACATTTTATAATAATATATATAATCTTTTAAAAAGTCTCTTATAGTTTGTTTCCCTCCCTCCCTTTTTCCCCCTTCTCATATGTTCATCTGTTTCCTTCTTAAGTTCCACATGAGTGAAATCATATGGCATTTGTCCTTCTCTGACTGATTTATTTCACTTAGCATAACATACTCTAGCTCCATCTACGTCATTACAAATGGCAAGATTTCATCCTTTCTGATGGCTGAGTAATATTCCATTGTATACATAGTTACCACATCCTCTTTGTCCATTTATCAGTAGATGGACATTTGGGCTCTCTCCATAGTTTGGCTATTGTTGATAATGCTGCTATAAACCTTGGAGTGCATGTATCCCTTTGAATTTGTATTTTTGCCTTCTTTGAGTAAATAGCTGGTACTGCAATTGCTGGATCATAGGGTAGCTCCATTTTGAATTTTTTGAGGAACCTCCACCCTATTCTCCAGAGTAGCTGCACCAGTTTTCATTCCCACCAACAGGGCAAGAGGGTTCCTCTTTCTCTGCATCCTTGCCAACACCTGTTGTTTCTTGAGTTGTTAATTTTAGCCATTCTGACAGGGTGTGAGATGGTATCTCATCATGGTTTTGATTTGTATTTCCCTGATGGCAAGTAATGTTGAGCATCTTTTCATGGGTCTATTAGTCATCTAAATGTCTTCTTTAGACAAGTGTCTATTCAAGTCTTCTGCCCATTTCTTAACTGGATTATTTTTTGGGGGGGGGGGGAGAGTATTGAGTTTGATGAGTTCTTTACAGATTTTGGATACTAACCCTTTACCAGATGTTGTCTACAAATATCTTCTCTCATTCTTAGGTTGTCATTTTGTTTTGATCATTATTTCCTTTGTTGTGCAAAAACATTTTATCTTGGGCAGCCCGGGTGGCTCAGCGGTTTAGCACCACCTTCAGCCCAGGGTATGATCCTGGAGACCCGAGATCGAGTCCCGAGTCGGTCTCCCTGCATGGAGCCTGCTTCTCTCTCTGCCTCTCTCTCTGTCTCTCATGAATAAATAAATAAAATCTTTTAAAAATTAAAAAAAAATTATCTGATGAAGTCCCAATAGTTCATTTTTGCTTTTGTTTCCCTTGCCTCTGACAAGGTATATAGTAAGAAGTTGCTGCAGTCATGGTCAGAGAGGTTGCGGCCTGTGTTCTCCTCTAGGATTTTGGTGGATTCCTGTCTGACATTTAGGTCTTTCATCTGTTTTGAATTTATTTTTGTGTATGGTCTAAAAAAGAGGTCCAGTTTCATTTTCTGCATGTTGCTGTCCAGTTTTTCCAACACCATTTGTTGGATAGACTGTCTTTTTTCCATTGGATATTCTCAGGTGATAATACTTTAGGTAAACGGAAGAAGGTACAGAGCATGCTGGAGTGGGACATAGGGTTATATGTGGATTCGTGTTCTGTTTAATTAAGTAAAGGGCTCATGTGGGAAATCACAGTGTGTAAAAGAGAACAATGAGTGCCCAAAATGTTTACCTTGGAATTATGGGCAAGAATGAGAAAGAAGTGAGACCACACAGCTTTGGTTTTAAAGATCTCCATTTAATTCCATGACTAGGAAGGATCACAGAAGAAGAAAAGGTCATGGAAAAAAAGAGAGAAGCAGACAGACCCATGGAAGAAGGAATGCAAGACAAACAATTGTAGAGAAAGGGAGTAGAGCAGTGGCTTGGAAAAAAAACACTGGTACCAAAGAGCCACATGATTTTGGGTAGGGATTTAATGTTACATCCCTCCTTTCCAACATCTACAAAAGATAGGACTGTTTTATAATACCTGAGATTCTTACAAGTACACACTTCTAATGGTTCTCAGTTGGGTACGGGGTGGAGGAAAGCAGTCCCCGAACCAGGATTGAAAAAATAAATTATACCTTTGTTCCTTTATTTTCACTTATCTGTAACTGAAATTTAGCATTTCCTTCTATAATTAATAATTAATAAAAGTGCTTGTGAAGTCCTGTGACTTTGTTATCATGAAAGTAACAAATATTTTTATATCATATTTTTGCTATACAGACAAAAATTTTTGTTGTACAGATTATCTCCAGATATCATTTATGTTCATCAACACTTTAAAATTACCAGATCTTTATATCCAGCACCAGATCTTATCTAATACATTGATAAAGAATCACATGTATTATCACTTATTTGGGTTATTAATACTCCAGTAGTCCTTCGTAATCCTATATTTTCTATTTTAAGCATTTGGAAAGAGTACTCTGAAAAAGTCCATTTGTATTATCTGTTGCTATGTAACAAATCACTGAAAAACTTCATAGCTTAAAACAATAATCACTTGAAGGCACCTGTATGGCATAGTCAGTTAAGTGTCCAATTCTTGGTTTCAGCTCAGGTGGTGATCTCAGGGTCCTGAGATCAAGCTGCCCCCACCCACTTCCCCACTCCGGCTCTGCGCTCAGCACAGAGTCTGCTTAGAGTTTCTCTTTCCTTCTGCCCCTCCCCCAACTCACATACACATGTGCTCACACGTGCTGTCTTTCAAATAAATAAATAAATCTTAAAAAAACCAACAATAACAATGGTCATTTTATTATTATCTCTCCTGGTTCTGTGGCTCACAGCTCCACTAAGCAATTCTTGCTTGGGATTTCTCATGGAAACATAGACAGTAGCTGGGACTGGAATAATCCATTTACATGTTTACCACTGAGGCTGGGAAGACCTGAACAGCTGGGGGCTAGGACAGGTGGAGTTCATCCAGAATCTCTATTTTTTTTTATTTACTTCTTTAAATTTTATTATATTTTCATCATGATAAGTGTACTCTTTAATCTCTCCAGAATGTCCCTATTTATTTGTTTAAGATTTTATTTATTTATCTGAGAGAGAGAGAGAGAGAGAGAGAGAGAGAGGGAGAAGCAGGTTCCCTGCTGAGCAGTGAGTCCTAACGTGGGACTCAATCCCAGCACCCTGAAATCATGACCTGAGCTAAAGGCAGACACCTAACTGAGTCACCCACCCAGGCATTCCCCAGAATCTCTATCTTTAAGTGGATATTTCCATGTAGTCTGACATGGCAGGTTCAGGGTAGCCTGATTTTTTATATGTACCTCAGAGTCTCAACTAGTATAACAGTTAATATAACTAACTGTTATTACTTATTTTCAAAGTCATGTGGCACTTCACCTTACTCTATTAGTTGAGGCAGTCACAAAGACCCACCCAGGTTCTTGGTGAAAGTACACAGACTCTATCATTTGGTGGAGAAGAACTAAACTTCAGGAAAAAAATAAGACCCAAGATAGGGTTAAGATCATTTTTGCAAAATACAGTCTACCACAGGATCTACAAATGTCACCAGCCTATCAAATGGTCCCATGGCATTAAAAAAAAAAAATTGGGGAGCGCCTGGGTGGCTCAGTCAGTTGAGCATCAGATTCTTGGTTTCCACTAAGGTTGTGATCTCAGGGTTCTGAGATGGAGCCCCAGAGCCCCAGGTCAGGCTCCACTCTCAGGGCTGTCTGCTTGAGATTGTTTCCCCTCCTTTTCTCTCCCCCTCTGTGCGCCACCCCCCCTTCTTTCTCTCTCTAAAATTAAAAAAATACATATGTTAAGAAATCCCTTCTAGGGACACCTGGGTGGCTCATTTGGTTAAGTGACCGACTCTTGATTTCACTTCAGGTCTTGATCTCAGGGTCATGAGTTGAAGTTCTGCACTGGGTTTCACCCTAGTCATGGAGCCTATGTAAACAATGACAACAACAAAAATTTAAATTTTAAAAAAGAATTCCCTTCTAAAACCTTGTCACAACTGAAATTCGGTCACATTACATAACTTACCCTAAGACACTAATTGCTTCTTCTGGATCCTGTCTGCTGATCACATCTAGCTATTCTCTGGTTCATGTCTTCATTTTCTGTGTTGATCTCATTTCTTTGAAACTATCCCTTCCAGTGACCCCCACCTCCAAAACAAACAGAAGCATGTGTGCACGCGCACAAAGACACATACTTCTAGATTTCATTTCCCTGGCATAAATCCTTCATCAGAACCAAAATGAGCAGGGCACTTGTGTGGCTCAGTGGTTGAGCATCTGCCTTCAGATCAGGGCATGATCCCAGAGTTCCAGGATCGAATCCCCCATCAGGTTCCCAGCATGGAGCCTGCTTCTCCCTCTGCCTATGTATTTGCCTCTCTCTCTCCCTCTCTCTCTCTCTCTCTCTGTCTTTCATGAATAAATAAAATCTTTAAAAAAAAAAAAATGAGCTTGTTTGAAAGTCACCAGAGAATCCTATTCTCTATCTTTCTGAATTATATTTGCCTAAGCAAATAAACCTCCCTGATGAGAACGCTGTTAATGAACCCTTCCAGGGCTCTCTCTCAGTCGGGGAGAGCCTCACCTGCAGCCCAGCCTGGGCGCAACTTTAGCCTCCTCGCTGCGCTGCCCTGAGCGCCTCTGCCACCTGGTGGCCAACAGTGGTATAACTGCACCCTGTGGTTCAGCCTAAACTTCCCGCAACGCTCTTTCCCAGATCTATCAGGGCAGGATGGTCCAAATTTCCTCTCTTTAGTTCTCAGTGTCCTGCACCGAATTATGTAGAGACAATAGCCTTGACTTATCAGAACACATGTGACCTTTGTGGCTAAATGAGCCGAAACCTTATAACAGTGACTGCGGGGGTGTTATGAAGTCCAAGAGAGAGTGCCTGGTATAAAAAATTCAGGATGAAAAGGGAGGAAAGGTAATTCTTGGGGCATAATGAATTCAATAGGCCCGGTGGAGTATGCGGCTCCGAAGTTCAAAAGACAATATGAGAATCTTGTATGAATTGCTGAGGACCACAGGTAGATTCTAGCCTAGCTGCACAACTGACCAGCTGTGGGCAAGTTACCTAACTCCCTTGATCCTTGGTGTCCTCATCAACAATGTGGTGATTATAATATTTTCCCTGTTCAGTTATTCTGGAAAATAAGTAAAATACCTTATGAAAAACACCTAGCCCAGTGACTAGCAGGCAGAAAATATAGAGATGGTTCAAAATGTCAGAATCTTTTTTGTTAAAAGTAGGCAAACTCAGATGCCTGGGTGGCTCAGTCAGTTAAGTGTCTGCCTTCAGCTCAGGTCATGATCCCAGGATCCTAGGATGGAGGCCCAGGTCAGGTTCCCTGCTCAGCGGGAAGTATGCTTCTCCCTCTCCCTCTGTGCGCGCGCTCTCTCTCTCTCTCTCTCAAATAAATAAATCTTTAAAAAAAGACTAGACAACTCTTAGTGCACCCATGTGCTTATTTTAAGAAAGTGATGCTAGAAATTTAGAGGGGGATTACATGTGCAGGAAAACCTGAAGGAGAAGTTGGGACTGGGACTTTTTATCTATGGAGGAGCCATTTTCAATCTTTTTTTAAATAAATGCTCTTCCACAAAAAATGATAATGGGTCACTGTCCTACCCCTTATCCCCTAAAGAAAGAATGGGAGGGAATGTGGCCAAATGGTTTGTTAGCAATCAGGCTTAAACCAGAAATACCTCAAAGAATTTAATGGATCCTTTTTATGTTTCTACTCTCAAAATAATTGTATTTCCCCTTAAACAGAATAAAGTCCCATATGTAGACTGGCATGATATGGTCTGAAGTGTCACTACAAGGTGGAAAAGGCCTAATGTAAGCAACCTGAAACCAAGCAGCTGGCTGATGTCCTTCAGGTATCATACCCCACTGAGGGTGCAGGGTGATTCCTTGATGCTAACATGCTGGAAATCCAGCCTTGGCAGTAGCCAGTGGCCAGTAGGTCAGCCTTGGCGAGAGGCAGCTCATTTTTTGGGAAAATGCAGAGCCTTCATTCCTTTTTTTTTTTTTTTTTTTCAGAGCCTCCATTCCTACCAGTATAGCCACTCCATGCTCAAGCAATGGGTGGCCAGAGAGAGATATTGGTTGATATTCACTGAGTAAGTCATCCTCTCCATCTGATTATTGAGCACACATGACCTGGTGCGCACTCCTATAGGTCTACTTTCATGTCTCCAATCTTCCAATATTGGTAGTTTCATGTTGCTGACTAACCAAGCCATTTGCCTCTGCCCAGAAACCTATATGTATCCATATCTCCAGACACTTCTCCCATACAAAGCAAACAACCAAGTGTACAAGTTGTATCTCTGTCCATTGGGAGGATTCCCCTCACTCTGTCCTTGAAGGTCAATATGGAATGACTCTAATGTGATGATGGTCCATTTTCTTTTTCCTCCAATATACTGAGCCAACTCACCCATGAACCAGACACAAGGATTTTCCTCTTCTACCATTGGATCATCTGGAAGCTTCTGTGAGAACATGCGCATGAGTTGAGGAAAAGGAACTAGTGCCACAAAGGTGACACCCTCTAGACCTGCTGGGACCTGATCTTTATGAAACATTTTCCATCATACAATGGATTGTGGCAGGTCCTTATGACTCAGTAGTCATGATGATGTCCAGTCCATGGTGAGCAACTCTGTCATCATCACCTAGTGTATATGGTCAGGTGCTTGGTCTCTACAATGTCACAGTAGGCCTCATAGAACCTCTTTTCCTATGGAGAGTGGTCAGATACAGAAGGCATGATTATGTCCAGAACCCTATCCGCCTGTGCTGCGATTCTCCTATTAGAGCTTGTCAGAGACTAAACAGTATCCTTTCCACATAGATACTTCTAGCACCACTGGGTCTGCTAGATCATTCAGCACAAGCTTTGGGGAAGATTGCAGTATAACCCTAACCTACAGTAAAGTCCTTTCTTGCTCTGGTCTTTATTCAAAACTGGCTGTGTTCAAAATCCAAAGAGGCCCAACAAGCACTGAGCCTCCCTCTCGGTGGTTGAAGGTACAAAGTGCTGTAATTTGGCTTTCTACCTAAAGGAGATGTCCTGGCATACCCTAGACAATCAGACCTCTAATAATTTTACTAATATGGCATCCCCCTGAATCTTTTTTATTTTATCTTTCATCCTTTAGAGCACATAACTCTTAAGTAAAGCATCCCCAGTGCTACTTTTTGTTCACCAGGTCAAATTAACATTGTATCAGTGAGATACTGGGGCAATGGGTTATGTTAAATATCAAGATGGTCAAGGTCCATGGAGATTATTTTGTGTCAACAATCAGGAAAGGTAATATAACAGTTCCACGTTGTGAAAACCTTGGATAACCTTTACTGACAGAACTGAAAAAAAAAAAAAAAAAAAAGCATTCCCCAAGATCAATAGCCATGTACAAAGTAGTAGATCTGTAACAAAAAGATGCCACATATATCAGAGCAGCTGTAAGTGGGGCTACCTTTGTTTAAGTTTATATAGCCCACCTTTATTGCAATAATCCATCTGGTTTTTGCAAGGGTTACCAAATTGAATTGAATAGGAATATAATGGGGAGCTCCTAACATTTTGAGCTTAGACCCTCTACTATACCAATAGAGCTCATATGGAAACCTTCCCAGTGTAAACTTCTATTTGGGAAAGAACTGAAGGAATATGTCCTATATATACTTGCTGGAAGGTTGCAGAAGCCTACTTCAGGGACCCACCCTCCCCTTCAAATGATGGGCTTTGGGTGCAAAAACAGGGATATGAAAACTGGGAGAGAAATAATTTATAGTGGAAACTGACATCACTCTTTGCTCATCAAGTCTTACTTTCCTCTGGTTATACAAATCAAGCATTCCCCAGTTTGTGACCTGTTTGTCTCACCCCTGAGAACACCATAGTCTATTAACCATCACTTACAGATCTCTGCCGGTCACAGTGCTCTGTCTGACACTCCTCTTGCTGTTCATTTTAACAGTCACGTCCCCCTTGCATCGGATGCTTACATGCTGCCACTGGCACCTGTTATTCTGAAATCTTACTGCTCCCGTTTACACTAGGAGGATTAATTTTGCAATGGCCCCTACTATTGCTAACCTCAGCCTACAAAGGCAATCACCACTGAGGTTTCAATGATTCTTGTGCCCTTCACTAGTGCATTCTTCTTCACTTTTATAAAAAGAGTACCTTCTGAGCCCTTTTTGAGAATCTAGACAATGGGTAGCCTCTCTTATGTAATAAATCTATTCCAGCATGCCCAGTCTCTGAGCATAGTAACTCCTTCCTCTGGATGCTTCCATATCATGACTAAGCTTCAAGGAGCCACCCAATAGCATATTGGAACCAGCTGCATGCTTCTTTGCCAGGACATTTAATCCCGAGTCATGGGAGAATCATTTCACTGTTACTAATCAGTTTTATATTCTGCTACCCCACCTCCTCACCCAACCCAGTACCCTCAAAATCCATTCCTGCACATGCTCCCTTGGTTCTGCACACTACATACTACCTATGCCCTGCAATTATTTAGGTGAATATCTATTTCTACCATAGCAGGTATTAAACTTTCCTTCTTGGGTTATGCAGAGACTTGACCCTAGTTATTGGCCTAGAGGCAATAAGCTGGAGGGTGGGGATCAGAGTGTCAGGTCTTGAGAACAAGCATCATCTTGCAACACAGCCTACCTTAGGTAAGGGCTTTGCATGGCCTCCTTGCCAAGGGAGGCTGTTCTCTCTCCTCTAGCAGGGAGGACTATTGCTTCTGCCGACAAGGTGGGTTCAGAGGAATACGGGGAAAGACCCAAGGTTCTCAGACACATCTTTGCAAATTTCTTTATCCTGGAGCCCTGACTTTAGCACAGGAGACTGGTAAAAGCTGTGCATTCTGGTGTTCTTTGCAGCCCTGCTACCTTGTTATTAAATTGAAGGTCTGATCATTAGCAAAGGCTGCCCTATAGCTACAAGAGACAAGACTCTCTTCATATGCTGCCAAGCAAGCCTTCTGGCTTTTATAGCTTCCCTTGAGTTAATAGCTGGCTGATGTCCATTTTTTCTTTCAAAGATTCCAAAGCAGACATCCAGCCAACTCCATCATTTTTAGAATTACCATTGCCCCCTACCACTCAAGTACTGGGCTTCTGACAAACTCAGTGCTTCCCCTTTCACTTATACCTCATCCCAACCCATCCATCGAGAGCCTCAGCAATTGTGATGCTATAGCACACAAAGGATCAAGAACACCCCACTTACCATTAGCAAGTTCTCAGTAGGTAATACATGTCAGGAAGCCCACCGTAATAGTCTGTTTTCTAGGGCTGGTTCTGGTACCAAATGTCTTAGTTTAGATTTTTCTTTTTTTCTTTTTTTTTAAGATTTTATTTATTTATGATAGTCACAGAGAGAGAGAGAGAGAGGCAGAGACACAGGCAGAGGGAGAAGCAGGCTCCATGCAGGGAGCCCGAGGTGAGATTCGATCCCGGGTCTCCAAGATCGCGCCCTGGGCCAAAGGCAGGCGCCAAACCACTGCGCCACCCAGGGATCTCAGTTTAGATTTTTCTTAAAGCAGAACTGGAAATGAGGACTTGGACGTGAGAGCAAGTTATTTGTGAGGTGATTGTGAGCAACAGGAGTGAGGGAAAGTGAATCAGGGATGGAAGAAAAGCCAACATTAAGTGTGCAAGGTCTTGACTCCTGGTACCTCCTAAAAAGCAGATTTGTCCACCTAAAAGATGGAAGGCTGGAACATCTATTCCCTGGCTCCCATCCCACAGTGGTTGAGAACTGATCCTGAAGCCATTAATTTAATTCCACTTCCAGGCTACACTTGGCAGGGTTAACCTTGAATATTAATTAAAGTAATAATCTATAGAATAATATAACCTCATGAATTCTGAGCCCTGTGAACATAAATCTTTTCTTTAACCTAAAAGACCCTCACAATCATAGGTTGATATATAATGTTCATACAGTTTTTGTTTTTTGTTATAATTGACTCATGGCAACACTATCTGTTTCCTACACGGATTCAGTGTAATAGATCATCTTAAAACTCTGTTTCATTTCTTTTCATAAGACTGGAAAGCTCTAAAAAAATAAGCAGTAGAAACTTTAAAAGAATTTTTAATAAGATTAAATATGGATACCAATTTACCTAAGATTTCAGTAGGTCTGTTATGCTTTAAATTTATTGTCTAAAATGTTAATTATCTTGGCACTGAACCTTAGATTTCAAAAGGTTGTTCCTGTACAAATGTCATGGTTATTAAATGCTACAGTAGAACTTCAACATGAGCACAGATTAGCCATTATAAAGAGTCCCTTCAACATCAAGCAGATACATATATACAATTACATTTTGTAATATATTTGGAAGAATCTGACTGTTAGGAAACAATCATAAGAAATACTTAAGACTAATGAGGAATACAGAAAACATTCAGAGGAATAAAAGCAGAAGAATTTGAATACATGCATGATCATGGAATTCTCCAAAAACCAAAGTCATCATATGCCTGCCTCTTGGGAGATATGAAAGGTAATGAGCATTGAATGGGTCAGATCACTGAGGAAATATGAAAAAAAAAAAAAAAAAAGACTAACAGGTCCATTGCAATCAGTACAGAATGAGGTTCCCCTAAAAGTCTTTTTATGCACCTGCCTTGTTCCCTGGTGGCTGTCTCTCTATCTAGCTCTTCCTTGTGGGAGAAGCTATGGTTTTAGGCTTTATAACCACATTCTTGGTTATCACCTCTGGGAGGGTCCTGCTCCATAAGTCTTATAATCCTACTCTCAGCAAGATTCCAAAGTTACTTTTTTTCAGTCCAAGCATCTCAGTGGATTAATAACAAGAACATCTGAAATGCAGTTGACCTCAGTTTTGAGCACTGCATTTCAGATTAGGAAAGACCTGCCTGACAAGTCCAGGTTTCCCTGCTATTCAGTCCAGTTTAGGAGAGGGATCCTCCTTGGAGATCCTGAGAGGCAGCAGAATGTACAGCAAAAAGCATGGATTAAGCTGGATTTGAGCTCACTGAACAACATTGAGGAGATTACTTATGGTCTCTGGACTTGATTAAATATCAAAGGAGGAAGCTAATAATGGCCATCTTTCAGGGCCGGGTCATAAACAATTTTTGCAGAGCTCCTATACGTATTGTCCACTCAATAAATAGCAGCGCATTATGGTTGGAAAGTGTGGGCTCTTGAGTTCTTGCCACTTAGTCGCTGGGTCTTAGGCAAATTATTAACCTCTGTATGCCTCAGTTCCTCATCTGTGACATTGGGATAATGCCAATGCCTTCCTCACTGGCTTGCTGTGAAGAGAAACAGTACTACTGCTCTTATAGAACACTGACCATTTTCGATTCCTTAAATATGCCAGGCTCATTAGTATCTCAAGAACTTTGTCACTGCCTTTTCTCCTGCCTGTAACTGGTGTGTGGTGTGTATGTGTGTAAGCATTTAGAGCAGTGCCTGGCATATAGTAAGTGTTCCATAAAATTGAGCTACTGCAAAGTCACTATTAATTCTTTAATCCTACAGAACCCTGAAAATCCTGAGGTCAGGCTCTTTGGTACTAGTTCCTCCCTCCTCCAAAAATCTTTAACCTCTTCCAAAGCTAGCTGAACTTCTGCTTCATATACTAGCCCACTAAAAAATACATTCCCGGGGTGCCTGGGTGGCACAGTCGGGTAACTGTCTTAGGATCTCAGGATCATGAGATATAGCTCTGAATCAGGCTCCTTCCTCAGGGAGGAGTCTGCTTAAGACTCTCTCTCTCCCTCTCCCTCTGCCACCTCCCCCCAAATAAACAAATAAAATTTTTAAAAGAAAGAAAGAAAGAAAGAAAGAAAGAAAGAAAGAAAGAAAGAAAGAAAGAAGAAAGAAAGAAAGAAAGAAAGAAAGAAAGAAAGAAAGAAAGAAAGAAAGAAAGAAAGAAAATAAGAAAGGAAGGAAGGAAGGAAGGAAGGAAGGAAGGAAGGAAGAAAGAAAGAAAGAAAGAAAGAAAGAAAGAAAGAAAGAAAATAAGAAAGAAAGAAAGAAAGAAAATAGAAAGAAAGAAAGAAAGAAAGAAAGAAAGAAAGAAAGAAAGAAAGAAAGAAAGAAAGAAAAGAAAGACATTCCCACAGGTTCCTGGCTCACTTAGTCGGAAGAGCATGAGACTTTTGGTCTCAGGGTTGTGGGTTTGAGTCCCCTTCTGAGTGTAGAGCTTACTAAAAAAATAAATAAACTTAAAAAAAAGAGAAATACATTCCTCTTCGAAAAATAAAACTAGAACTACCATACGATCCAGTAATTCCACTACTGAGTATTTAGCCTAAGAATATGAAAACACTAGTTCAAAAAGATGTATGTGGGCCTATTTATTACAACATTATTTACAACAGTCAAATTATGGAAGCTGCCCAAGTGTCTATGTATAGATGAATGGATAAAGAAGATATGAGATAGACACACACACATATATAATATAGATTATATAGATTATCTATATTATATATAATGTATATTTATATACACACACAATGAAATATTACTCAGCCATAATAAGGAATGGAATCTTGCCATTTGCAATGACATGAATAGATCTAGAGGGTATTACACTAAGTGAAATGAGTCAGAGAATGTTATATACTATATGATTTCACTCATATGTGGAATTTAAGAAACAAAACAAAGATAAAAAGAGATAACAAAACTGGACTCTTAAATACAGAACAAACTGATGGTTTACCAGACAGGAGGTTGGTGGGGAATAGGTGAAGCAGGTGATGGGGATGAAGAGTACACTTACCATGATGAGCACTGAAGAATGTACAGAATTGTTGAATCACTATGTTGCTCACCTGAGACTAATATAACACTGTGTGTTATCTACTGGAATTAAAAAATTTTTTAAAGAAAGAAAGAAATGCATCCCTCTAGGACATGCCATTCCCCAATTCCTAGAATGTCCACAGGAAACACTACAGCCATACCCTCACCCTGGCCATTACTTAGGGGGCCCAGAGGACAACACTGGACTTGGGAGTTTGAAGATCCAGGTTTCAGGCTCTGTTCAGTCTTTGCTCAGTGACTTTTGGATCCAACCCATAACTTTTCAGCTTCTTCCTTTCTTTGTTTTTAAGTATCAATTACCTCACTATCTGTTGAGAGGATTAAATGAGAGATAAGTAATATAATTTGTGTACATGTCATACTGGGTCACCCATTTAATGGCTCCCCTTGGTCTTCAGAAGAAATCTAAAGTCCTTAGCAAGGCCTTTGCCTTCAGACCTCATCCCAATACTTCTCTTCCTCTCCCCCTGCTCTATGTACATTGGCCTCTTTCTCTTCATTAAACACCACGTTTACTCATAGCTCTGCAACTTTGCCCTTGCTGGGGATAAGAAGGATCAGAATGCCGTCCCTACCCTACCTTCAAGGAGCTCAGTCTAGAGAGGGAACTTGGTTGCAAATTGATGCCTAGTGAGGTGCTGCTGTAGCAAGAGCTACCTAAGCACAGAGGAAAGGAAACAAGACTTTTCCAGGTGGAAAAGAAGGGAGGGGAAGGCTGAGAGTGGAATGTGACTCATAGCAGAGGCACTACAGACCAGGCTAGGAGGGCTGTTGAAGGAGAGGCACTGACACTTTGTTTTTCTGTTTGTTTGTTGTTTTTAAAGATCTTATTTATTTATTCATGAGAGACACACAGAGAGAGGCTGAGACCCAACAGGCAGAAGGAGAAGCAGGCTTCCCGCAGGGAGCCCTGTGTGGGACTTGATCCCGGGACTCTGGGATCACGCCCTGACCCGAAGGCAGATGCTCAACCGCTGAGCCACCCAGGTGTCCCGCACTGACACTTTTTGGTAAGGGAGTGATATGATACAAACACCAAAACTGGAAAAAGTAAATAGAACGGTAAATGCTCATTCTCCTCCTCCTCCTCCTCCTTCTTCTTCTCCTTCTCTCTTCTTCTTCTTCTTCTTCTTCTTCTTCTTCTTCTTCTTCTTCTTCTTTTTGGTAAATACTCATTCTAAAATTCACCCATATCCACCCATCTTGAGAACCTGGACTATTATGAAGAGAACAGTAATACCCCTTAATTAAATCAATCCAGAACCTCTCAAATTGACTATGGTAGAAGTCTCTCATGGTGGGAAAGAGACAGACGGGCTTGGAAATCTTAACCTTCTCCCCTTCCCCCTGTGAATAGGGAAAGAATGGGATTTTAGGTGGGGAAAGATTAGGGGCCCCAGCTAGGTTCTGGGGATATTTCAGGTATGCAGATGCAGCGATAAAATGAAGACAGAGATTAGGAAAATTTAGAGCGCCTTATCTCAATTACTAGGGTTAAGATGTTTTTCTAATAATTACATTGTAACCACAGAAAATAAAAATAACCCCAAAAACTAATCAGGCCTCAAAGGAAGACTTAACTATAAAGATTAATCAGACTAGCAATAGATATCTATAGATCACAGATGTCACAGAGACAAGAACTCTCAAACAATGTGTAAGTGTCATGTCTAGTTCCAGGCCACTGACCCGACTACCCCCAGGTTTCTGGCAAAATCCTAATAAAAGAACAGAGATGAAAAGACCTCATTGGCAACCCGGTTGGGACCCCTCTCACTCTCTAGAGATTTTTCTATATCCTTGCCTAATAAAACTCTACCACTTTGCTCACTCTCCTTTGTGAGATTTATTCTTCCACTCCATGGGACAAGAACATTGCTCCCCCCTGCTTCACCTGGATAGAGCTCCTTTCTCATGGCTGCTGTGACCACAAGGCCTGCAGAGGGTGCTGTTCTCCTTCAGTTCTCAAGCAGAGCTTTAGCGCTCAGCAGGGAGCCAGCATCAGAATCCCCTGGAAGGCAGGACACATCACTGGTCCCCATACTGACTTTCGGATCCAATGTGTCTGGGTGGGATCTAGAAACGTGCATTACTAATGAATCCCCAGGTAGAGGCTAATGCTGCTGGTCCAAAGACCAACTTTGTGAACAGTGGCTCACAAGCATCTAAGACTCTTCTTTGTTATCTTCAAAAGTACAGGTAAAACAAGGCCAGAACAGGAAGAAAATAAACAAACAATAACCAAAAAAATAGAGACACTTGGATGCCTCAGCAGGTGAGCACTGCTTTCAGCTTGGGGCCTGATCCTGGAGTTGAGCGATAGAGTCCCACATTGGGCTCTTCGAGGAGAGCCTGCTTCTCCCTCTGCCTATGTCTCTGCCTCTCTCTCTCTCTCTTTTTCCCTCTCCTCATCTATCTCTCTGTCTCATGAATAAATAAATAAAATCTTTAAAAAAAGAACCAAGAAAATACAGAGCAAGACCCAAGCATATAATATGACTTATACTATGCAGATCTGAGTTCTGAGAGCCCTCTGAGTTCTGGCTTTCTGATTGAGAGCCGGTCTCTCTTCCCCAGCTTCTTTCTCTGGGGCAGATGAACATCCCCTATTAAGAGAGTAAGAAGTTTTATCCCTATAGCTTAGCAGGAATAAGACCAATGAGAACATAGTATGAGAACCACATAATCTGAACAAGTGAAATACATATAAAATAGGAAATCTTTTATTTCCTTAACAGTGTCATTTATTTTATAGCTCCTTCCAGTTTCTAGGACAAAGCTTTGTCCCCAGTGTGTGCCTAACAAATGTCTGAAGTGAATGGAATTATAGTTTACAACATCTCTTCACACACAGAAATATAATCTACTTCACCAATGTTACTCATTTGTTCTTACTCAGCTATATTTATCCAAAGAACTTTGAATCATGTATTATTTTTATCAGTTATTGCAGAAGCTTTCCAGATAGCACACAGGCTCAATAAATGTAGGTCTATTCTTCTTTATCTCTGTACTATGTCTTCCTTGGTTCATTATCTTAGAAACCTGTGCTCAATTACTAGTCTCATATTTATTTGGGTTGTAGCTTGTCGTGACTATGGGCTGTTTTTGAAGAAAAATATGCATAACTTTTTTTCCTTACAGCTAATCAATCACTAGCTACTATTTCATGTCCTCTCTGATCCTTTTGGGAACTAAAATTAAACTTCCTCACTTATGTTTCCCTTCTTGAGGGACAGAACAAAAGGAAGTTATAAAGAGAGTGAGAGCCAGAGCAAATGAGTTAGAGGAAAATGGAGACACCAAGAGGGGGAGACAGAGACAGGGAGATAGGGAGAGACAGAGACAGAGACGCAAAGCAATGCTTCCAGGAGGATGAATCGCTCTTCCCACAAAGCTACCCACACACTCCCCAAAACACCTCACAAGTCCCTCAACCTGGAAGTACAAGCCTCAAAAGGCTGAGTCACCACCCTAGCCCTACATAATCTGCTTGACCTGGTTCCTAAGGGAATTACGTTTTGTCTTAGTCACTTAGGGATTATTCCCTTATTCTTGCAGTAGCCACCTGTCTTGTCCACCCAAGGTGATTAATGGACTATAGGCATTTTTCTGACATCAATTTCATGCAACCACATTTGTTTTTAAAAGACCAACCAGGGATTCCTGGGTGGCTCATCGGTTTGACGCCTGCCTTCAGCCCAGGGCGTGATCCTGGAGACCAGGGATCGAGTCCCAGGTAGGGCTCCCTGCGTGGAGCCTGCTTCTCCCTCTGCCTGTGTCTCTGCCCTTCTCTCTCTCTCTCTCTGTCTGTATCTCTCATGAATAAATAAAAACTTTAAAAATAAAAGACCAACCAGAGACTGAATGAAGTAGAATTTGGCCTCAAGATTCTCATTCGGATTCCAAAAAATTGAAATTATACAAGGTTAGGAAACAAACACAAACTAACAAAAAATCATAATAAATTAAAATGTGGCAGCTGTTTGCCAGCCTCAGCCAGAAAGTAATCTTCCCTGAAAGAATAACAACTTGGGGAACAAGTGTCATGCTTGCAGGTCTTTGTGGATGAAGGAATTTAAGAACAATTAGACTGATGATTCATGAGTGAAGACAACTGGTTTATCACATTTGATCCCCATTACTAGCATGGTGAGGAAAATGGGTTTCATTTTACATGTGACAAAACTGAGGTTCAGATTCACCAATGATCACATAGTAAGAAGCAGGAAGTTGAACCCAGTCCCCCTAACTCCTAGTCTTGTGCTCTAATAAGTATGTATGGGCAAAGTGTCAGCCCTCAAAACTTGCAACTCTTGATCTCAGGGTTGTGAGTTTGAGCCCCATGCCGGGTATAGAGATGACTTAAGAAATAAAATCTTTAAAAAATATATCTCACAAGGTTATGCCTAAATTGACATTCACCCATAGAAAACATAGTCATCTCATAAAAAAGTCAAGGTTGCTTGAAAAGACAATAATATGTGAAGTTGAAAGAGGGATGACCATCAAGAATTAGGTGCTTATTTCAAAACAATACCAAAGAAAATATCTTTTTTATCCTTTAATTTCCGCTCAAAGTCTCTTCATAGAATGTGCTATTTGTTCTGAATCAAGGGTAGATAGACATTTGCTGAAAGCTTTAAGTAGGAAAAATAGAAGCTCAAAACAAAAATACAGAAAAGGAATCCAGAAAAACAATTATAATGTACAAAGCAAAATAATATACTTTTTAGACATTATCATTATTTTCAACAAGACAAGAGAATATAGGTCATCTATAAAAACTAAACAGGATGCTATGAAAAAGGAATCAAAAATTTTAAAGTTTTTAGGGATCCCTGGGTGGCGCAGCGGTTTGGCACCTGCCTTTGGCCCAGGGCACGATCCTGGAGACCCGGGATCGAATCCCACATCAGGCTCCCGGTGCATGGAGCCTGCTTCTCCCTCTGCCTGTGTCTCTGCCTCTCTCTCTCTCTCTCTGTGTGTGACTATCATAAATAAATAAAAATTAAAAAAAAAATTTTTAATAAAATTTAAACAAAATTTTAAAGTTTTTAAAAAATTAGAGTTCCTAAAAATCCAACAGATGGGCTGGACTACAAAAATTAAGTAAATCTCCTGGACTGGAGAACTATAAAAGATACAGAGACAGAAGTCAGGGAGAAAAGACAATAGACTGAGACAAGAAATCAAAGATACCTATCAAGTAATTCATAGCAGTTCCAGAAAAAGTAAATAGATAAAACAAAAGGAATAAAATTATCAAAGAACTGATATAAAAAAAATCCAGGGACACCTGGGTGGCTCAATGGTTGAGCATCTGCCTTTGCCTCAGGTCATGATCCCAGGGTCCTAGGATAGAGTCCCACAAGGGGCTCCCAGCGGAGAGCCTGCTTCTCCCTCTGCCTGTCTCTGCCCCCCCCTGTCTCTCATGAATAAATAAATACAATATTTTTAATTTTTTTAATTAAAAAATATCCAGAACAGAAGAACATAGTCTTCAGTTGAAAGAGCTCACGTGATTTTAATAAATGAAAAAGAACCCAGCATATCATAATAAAATTTTGGAAGAACAAGATAAATTAAGGATTCTAACCACTTTCAGAGAGGAAACACAGGTCACAAACAAAGGATGAGGAATCAAAAGGATATTTAATTCTCAACAGCAATACTAAAAGGTATTAGGACAATTACTTAAAATGTTCAAGGAACCATGCCTGACAAATTCTTTATCAAACTACAAAACATGTGTGAAGGTAAAATAAAGACATTTATAGATGTGCAAGGGCTCCAAAAATTTACTTCACATGCCCCTCATTTAAGATTCCACTGTAGAGTATGTTTCACAAAATAAAGGAGTTATAACCAAAACAGTAACAACACAAAAAGCAGCATTGGATACACACACACATATATATATACTATATAATATGTATAAACATACAGAGATGGACTATGTAAATCAGTAATAATTAAGTCTAATTTGAGGGAAAACCAAAAAAAAAAAAAAAGATAGAACTAAAACCCTGATAAAGATAGTCTGTGAGGCAAAGTCTAAAGTCTTTGAATTGGTGGAAAAGAGCAGAGATACTAACTTCGATTTTGTTAAATACCCATATTAAGATTTTAAGGTTAAAAGGAAACAATTTTTTTAAAAAATTTAAAAATAAATAAATAAGTTCTTAAAAATAAATAAATAAAGGAAATAATTAAACCTTCATACTGTCTTGAAGTAAGAACTGAAATTAAGAGTAACCCAATGGGGAATCCCTGGGTGGCTCAGCGATTTAGCACCTGCCTTTGGCCCAGAGCGTGATCCTGGAGTCCCCAGGATCAAGTCCCACATCAGGCTCTCTGCATGGAGCTTGCTTCTCCTCTGCCTGTGTCTCTCTCTGTCTCTCTCTGTCTCTCACAAATAAATAAATAAAACCTTAAAAAAAAAGAAAAAAAAGCATAACCCAACAGCCCTAACCAGAAAGAAGGCTCTTCCTCACCAAAGAATTCCCCCTAATATATGTAAAAGGAAGAAAAATTTAGAAACTCACAATTTTGTAGCCCCTAACAAAACAAACAAACAAAAAAATGAGTCCAGGGTGGCCTGGGTGGCTCAGCGGTTTAGCACCGCCTTTGGCTCAGGCTTGTGATCCTGTAGTCCCGGTATCGGTATCAGTCCCTCTTTGGACTCCTTGCATGGAGCCTGCTTCTCCCTCTGCCTGTGTCTCTGCCTCTCTCTGTGTCTCTCATGAATATATAAATAAAGTCTTAAAAAAAAAACTTTAAAAGTAAAGTTATTTATTAAAAATAAATTCAGAAGTGGGGCACCTGGGTGGCTCAGTTGGTTAAGCACCCAACTCTTGATTTCAGCTCGGGTCATGACCTCAGGATCAGGAGATGGAGTTCCACATTGAGCTTCTTGCTGGGCATGGAGCCTGCTTAAGATTCTTTCTCTCTCTTTCTCTAACCCACTCCCTTTCAAACACCTTCTCTTGCTCACTCTCTCTCTCTTTCTCTCAAAAAAAAAAAAAAAAAAGTTAAAAAATAAATAAATTCAGAAGAAAGCAATAATGGATTAGGATGAGAAAGTAAAGAAGTTAGAAATAAATTTGAATATATCAGGAGTCATAAAAAATATAAATGAATCCAATTTAAAATTTATTTAAATAAATTTAAATTTATTTAATTTTCAGTTAAAAAACTGAGATTAGGGGTACCTGGTTGGCTCATTTCCTTAAGAATTCGACTCAGTCTCAGCTCAGATCTTGATCTCAGCATGATGAGTTCAAGCCCCACACTGGGCTCTATGCTGGGTGTGGAGCCTACCTAAAAACAAAAACAAAAAAACTGGGATCCCTGGGTGGCGCAGGCAGTTTGGCGCCTGCCTTTGGCCCAGGGCACGATCCTGGAGACCCGGGATCGAATCCCACGTTGGGCTTCCGGTGCATGGAGCCTTCTTCTCTCTCTGCCTCTCTCTCTCTCCATGTCTATCATAAATAAATAAAAATCTTTAAAAAAAAAAAAAACTGAGATTGTCAGACTGGAAAATTTAAAAATCCAGTACTATCTCTTCTAGAAGAGAAAAATCAAAGATATAAGAACACAGAAAAACTGACAGTAAAAGAATTGAAAACAAGATATGTGTATATATGGGCAAACATGAACAAAAAATAAAAGCTGTTATAGTGGGGCACCTGGGTGGCTCAGATGGGTAAGTATCTGCCTTCAGGTCAGGTCATGATCCTGGGGTCCTGAGATGGAGTCTGCTTTTCCCTCTGCCTCTTTCCCCTGCTCTTGTGCACTCTCTTCTCAAATGAATAAATTAAAAATCTTTTTAAAAAATCTGTTGTAGCCATAGTAATATCCAAAAAAATAGAATTCAAGCAAAAAATGTTATTAGTTAGGTTACAGAAGTTCACTAGATTGATAAAAGTTTGAAGCACTGAATTGTGGTATTTTCATAAAATGGAATACTCCAAGAACAAAGAAAAGGAATGAAACCAGGAAAAACAGTAAGTATAGAAAAATGTGTGCAATATTACACCATCTCTATATATAAAACCAGGCAAATGATATTATATATTATATTTATTATAATAATGTAATATATAACGTACATTATATTTATGATAATATATATTACACACACTATATGCACACACACATATATGAACTATATGCACGTGTGTGCGTGCACATGTATATAGTTTAGCAATGTGTAGACATAGGAGAGGATTATAAGGAAGCACATGAGGATGATAGAACATGAATTAAGAACAGTGGCTCCTTCTGGGGTGAGGTATACACAGCAGCATCAGGGTATTAGAAGCATTTCAGCATGTTAAACCACCCTGTGTACAATGCTGTTCATTATATTTTTTACATTTCATGCTTTTTTCAAAGATGATGGGATGAGAACATGTATCTACTTACCATCGTTGTTTGAAATTTCGTTGTAATCGTAGAAAGAAATATTTTTAAAAGAACCAATTCCTAACAGCTCCAGAAACAACAGAAAAGGGGATACTGATAATCAGACTAAAAAACACTGGGGGGTACCCGAGTAATAAAAGGAGAGAAACCACAGCCCAAAATACACAGCAGGCCCAAGAGAAGAGCAGTCCTCTCTGAAGAAACTTGAAGCTCATAGTCATAATTCAAAGCATAGCTCAGAGGCACCTGGGTGGCTCAGGCAGTTAGATGTCTGCCTTCGGTTCAGGTCATGATCTCAGGGTTGTGGGATTGAGCCCCATGTTTGGCTCCCTGCTCAGTGGGGAGTCTGGTCTCCCTCTGACCCTCCCCCTGCATGCTATCTCTCTCTCTCTCTTTCTCTCTCTCTCTCAAATAAATAAATAAAATCTTAAAAAATTAAAAATAAAAAATAAGCATAGCTCAGTTACTAACACCCAGAAAATTCTCCAAACACAACTGTTGACCAGATGATTTAATCAGTTAATTAAGGGATCTGCCTGAGGCAATCATCACAGAATAGCTGGACCAAACTGACCCTTCTTCCCTCCCTCCCCTCCTCCTGGTGCCCCATCCTCCTCACACTAAGCAGCAGCCAACAATGGCTTTTGAGCCCAGTATAAAGCTTCCTGCATGGAGGAAGCTATTATTCCTTCCTTCTCCTCTGCCTGTGTCTCTGCTCCTCTCTATCTCTCTCTGTGTGTGTCTCTCATGAATAAATAAATAAATAATCTTTAAAAAAAAAAACAACAACGCGGGCAGCCTGGGTGGCTCAGCGGTTGAGCGCCACCTTCAGCCCAGGGCCTGATCCCAGAGTCTCAGGATCGAGTCCCGTGTCAGGTTCCCTGCATGGAGCCTGCTTCTCCCTCTGCTGCCTGGGTCTCTGCCTCTCTCTCTCTCTCTCTCTCTTTCTCTCATGAATAAATAAACACTTTTCTAAAAAGCTGAAAATTAAAAACAAAAAGAATCCAGTGCTTTCTAACCCAAAGATATGTAAAATACTGACTGAATCAAGCTTAGAGACATATTTTGTTTGAACTGTTTCTGATGGTTTCTCCATCGCAGGATATTTACTAAATTGGAATCTGTCCTACCTGATGATAGATATTTTTATTTTGAAGTCCTGTTGGGACTTTCTATCTTTTTGTAATTGTGTCTCAATGGGCATTTAATTAAAAGTGAGCCAGAATGATGATTCGGGGAAGGGTTCTTTAGCTGCCCACTTAACCAGGAAGGACTTAGGCACAGATTTTATTTTTTTTATTTTTTATTTATTTATTCATGAGTTACAGAGAAAGACAGAGACAGAGACAGAGACAGAGACACAGCCAGAGGGAGAAGTAGGCTCCATGCAGGGAGCCCGACATGGGACTCCATCCTGGGTCTCCAGGATCACACCCTGGGCTGAAGGCGGCGCTATACCGCTGAGCCACCCGGGCTGCCCAGGCACAGATTTTAGAACCAACCCCTAGAAGTTATTCAGAGCACTGCACATACTAAACACTTTTAAATAAAAATCTAGGTTTTCAGCTTTTCATTAAAAACAAACAAACAAAAACAGAACACTAAGGACCAGGCATGCTGGACCCCTCAATTCTGAATGACAATATCATGCTGGACCTGAGTTTATCCTTTTCAGGGGCTGAGTCCATAACAGCTTTGGTCCTTAGCCTGCCTGGCCTCTGCTAGCATTTTAAGTATTTCCTTCTGCCTTAGGCCCACATTTCCCAGACATTCCTGATTACTAAACAGGTTTCCCAGGCCTTGCCTTGGAGGTTTTGATTTGATGGGTGTTATAGGTTGAACTGTGTCCATCCCCCCGCCATTTCCTAATGTTGGAGCCCTTAGTCCTTAGTAGGATCTGAGTTTATCTGGAGATAGGGTCCCTATAGAGGTAATCAAGTTAAAATGAAGTCTTTAGGGTGGGCCCTAATCCAATAACTGGGGTCCTTATTTAAAGGGAAAGTTAGATACAGACACTTTTTTTTTTTTTTTAATTTTTATTTATTTATGATAGTCACAGAGAGAGAGAGAGAGAGGCAGAGACATAGGCAGAGGGAGAAGCAGGCTCCAGGCACCGGGAGCCCGATGTGGGATTTGATCCCGAGTCTCCAGGATTGCGCCCTGGGCCAAAGGCAGGCGCTAAACCGCTGCGCCACCCAGGGATCCCTAGATACAGACACTTGCATGTCAGGGAAATGATGTGAAGACACAGAAGCCAGTCATCTACAAGCCAAGGAGAAAGGCCTGGAACACGTCCTCCCCCTACAGTTCTTGGAAGGAACCAATCCTGCCAACACCTTGATCTTGGACTTCCAGATGCCAGAACTATGAGACAATACATTTCTGTTTAAGCCACCCAGTCTTACTTTGTCACCAAAGCCCCACAAATTAATACTGTGGGTTTGGTACCAAGTCTGGAAATTTGTACTTTAAGTAAATATAACACACACAGCCACACTTTGCAATGACCTGTGAAGCTTAAAATGAATACTGATTCTGGATCCCAACTCCATAGATTCTGAGCTAATTCCTCTAGGATGGGGCTTTAGCATCAGGACTTGCTATATCTCCCTAGGTATCACAATTGAGAACCACCAGTTGGGAACACTGTTCTAGGACATCAGATTTAATGTTAATGTACCAGTTACATTTTTATTTCACTTATTTTTTTTTTCCAATTCTTAGTTTTCTCATCTGTGAATGATGTTGATTAGCTGCCATTTACTGGGGCCCTCTGATGTACCGGTCACTTTATAATTTATTTCATTTAACCACAAACAATCTATACACTGGATCCCTGTTTACAGTTGAGGTAAGTGATCCTGAGATTAAATGATCTAAAGTTGGGGCACCTGGGTGGCTCAGTCAGTGAAGTGTCTGATTTCAGCTCAGGTCATGAGATTGAGCCCCACATTGGGCTCTGCACTCAGTGGAGTGTCTTATTGAGATTCCCTCTCTCCCTCTCCCTTTACTGCTCCCCTTCTCCATTTCAAAAAATAAATAAGTAAATCTTTTTTTTTTTTAATGATCTAAAGTGATCCACTAGGGGCACCTGTCTGGCTCAGTTGGGATAGCATGAGACTCTTGATCTTGGGGTCATGAGTTTGAGGCCCATATTTAGTAGAGTTTACTAAACAAGCAAAAAAAAAAAAAAACACAACTTTAAAAAAATTTTTAAAATAAAGTCATCCATCAGACTACATTATCTGCTAATGGTTATACAGGTCCCTGAATGGTAGTCTATGCACCAATGTCTCTTTTCACTCTACCGTTTAGTCTCCCAACAAAATAGAGTCAAACCAAATGATTTCTAAGAATGCATCCAGTTCAAAAACTCTTTAATTTTAAGATTCTCAAAATTGGGGCAGCCCCAGTGGCTCAGCGGTTTAGCACCGCCTTCAGCCCAGGGCCTGATCCTGGAGACCCAGGATAGAGTCCCACGTTGGGCTCCCTGCATGGAGCCTCCTTCTCCCTCTGCCTGTATCTCTGCCTCTCTCTCTCTCTCTCTCTCTCTCTCTCTCCCCCTCATGAATAAATAAATAAAATCTTTTAAAAAAAAAGATTCTCAAAATTGTTGTACTAATATGTCTATCAACAGTGCCTACAAGCTCCAGACCCTTCTAACTATAAATTAATGAATTAATTGAATTCTCTTTTTTAATTTAATGTTTCAATTTTTAAAAAAAGATTTTATTTTTAAGTAATCTCTACACTCAATGTGGGTTTAAACCTATAATCCTGAGATCAAGAGTCACATGCTCTTCCGACTGCGCCAGCCAGGTGTCTCTCACTTTTTTCTTTTTAAGGCAGGAAAGCATTAACAATTCACTTAAATCTATTTCAAAGCTCATGAAAAGTGTTGGTGGTTCAGTCAGCTAAGCATCTGACTCTTGACTTCAGCTCAGGTCATGGTCTCAGGGACATGAGATCAAGCCCTGCATTGGGGTCTGGGCTGGTATGCTGGGTCTGGCCTGCTTAAGATTCCCTCTCTCCCTCTGCCCCTCCCTTCCCATTTGCACTCTCTCAAAAAAAAAAAAAAATTAAAGCAACATTATAGCATATAAAAGAGAGCTCTGATGAGAGGAGGCTACTAGATGGAGTTTCACAGAGTTCCTTTTTTCCACATGTTTAGTAAGGCTACATTTCCCCAACTGGCCTGAGATAAATTGCTTCCTGCCATATACGCTGGTATTACCTAAGTAATCTGCTTAAAGATGTTTTAAATTAAAACATGAATCATATGCCCTATCTTCCTCATAATTGCTACCAGTTTCCAGAAGGATCACAGTACGTCTCTGCTGATGAGTTCATCCATCCAGTTTATTTCACATTTATTGAGGGCCTACCACATGCCAGACACTATGCCAGGGACCTGCGGTACAATGGTGAACTGGACTCCCTGCCCTCATGGAGTCTAGAGTAAGTGGGAGACTGTGGTCAATGTGGTCCCTTAATGAGCAAATGAAAGATTTTGAAGAATGCCAGAAAAAAAGAAAGAACACAGGATGATGAATGTAGAGTTTGTGGGGTAAGGATATCTAGATGAGGCAGTCAGGGAAGACCTCTCTGAGGAAGGGATATTTAAGCTGAAACCTGAAGATGAAGAGACACAGGCAAAGAGCTAGAGCACAGTGTCCTAGCATGAGAGTAGTTAATACAAAGTTCCTAAAGAGGGGATGAAGTTAATGTGTTTGAAGGACAGCAAAGGCTGGTGTGGCTGAAAGAGAAAGACTCTATCAGATGAAGTTGGGTTAACATCAGTAAGTAGGTTAAGTAGACAAGTCTTCCTTCATACCTTGTCAAACATCTACCCCCATTTTCTCAAGTAACCACCTGCCAAGGAGGGCCAGACCAAGAGCTGCAAAGTGAGGCATCTGGGCCTTGAGCTTCCGATGATCCTGACATACCTCCAGTTACAATCATGGCTCTAGGAGATCACAAGCTCAGGGAGACAAGACCTTCCAGTATTTGGTGCTCCTGTGGCCATTATTTCTGAACTCAAAAATATAACAATTCACTAAATTGTTACATTATTTACAACATGGAGAAGCAGTAAGTGTTATTAGCACATCAACTTTTAGACAAGTCAAATAAAAAAATGGATACAACTTCTAGGGGTTGGTTCTAAAACCTGCTTCTAAGTTCTTCCTGGTTAAGTGGGCAGCTAAAGAACCCTTGGGAAAAAAAAAAAAAAAAAAAAAGAACCCTTGGCAAAATCATCCCTCTGGCTCATCTTTAAAATGCTCATTGAAACACAATTACAAAAAGATAGAAAGTCCCAACAGGACTTCAAAGTAAAAATGTCCATCATCAGGTAGGACAGATCCCAATTTTCAGTAAATATCATGTGATAGAGAAATCATCACTGGCTGGTTCAAGTTATGACCTCTGAAACTAAACTCTGGAGCCAGAGGAAAGTAGAACAAAGCCTCCACTGGAGATTGAGGTGGGGGGGTTGGCGATGGATATTAAAAATATTTAGGGCAGCCCAGGTGGCCCAGCAGTTTAGTGCCACCTTCAGCCCAGGGTGTGATCCTCGGGGCCCAGGATCGAATCCCACATCAGGCTCCCTGCACGGAGTCTGCTTCTCCCACTGCCTGTATCTGTGTGTGTGTGTGTGTGTGTGTGTGTGTGTGTGTGTCTCATGAATAAATAAATAAATAATCTTAAAAAAAATATTTAACAACTGGTAGCAAATGGTCACAGATCAATCAGCATGGGGCTAGCGGCAAACCCCTGCTTTGTGTACCGGAATATGAGCAGGAAGGAGGTAAGTGTCAGACCAGTTTCCTCTCTTCTCACTTTCTCATCCACCACGGAGAGTCAGGGATAGATCAAGAGGTCACTCCAAAACTATGGGACCTCTTCTGAGGCAGTTACAGCCACTGTCACACCCCTAAGCCCAACTATTACTTTCTCTCTATCCATTCTCAGTCTACAAATCCGAGAAATGCAACATGACCAGCGATGATATCTGATGCTGTTTGCAAGCTCAGGAGAGCTCTGGAAGCAAGTGTTGCTCCCTAAGCATTGTAATTTTTCATGTACTACTTCTGGTCAAAAATAAATAAATAAAACAGGATAAGACAAAAATTTCACAAGCTGATTCAGATTATCCAGGAAAAAATCTCTCTCTCTCTCTCTCTAAAATAAACAAATAAATAAAAATATTTTTTTTAAAGAAAATCTAAGATACAGTGAGTGGGGGAGAAAGCATGTTGGAGAACAATGTGTAATAATATTATATAATTATATATTATATATAATAATAAATAATACCTCCTGTATATAAAAGAGAACATAATAAAAATCTACTACCTTTGAGGGCAAATAAAAAAGTTCTAGAAGAACACCACGCTGGATGTTCTTGATTTTGTTCCTCCATCTCGAATCTTCAACCTTCCCCCCTCACTCTTGCTCACAGCCTCATTGTTGTGTTCCAGGGATGCACTCTCACTTTGGGCTGGACTTGGCAAGAGGGAGGTAAAGCTGGAGAACGGAGGGCAGAAGGGTGTGATGGGTGCTATTTATTTTCCAGCCACAGCTATTAGTGGGCAGCACTTTCCTAAAACCCTCTTTAGTTCCAGTAACTGTTCTGTTCCCTACTTTTGCACCTTGAGCCCTAAGCAATCATGTTTCCCCCACACCTCTGCTTCTGCGAGCCCTGGAATGCGTGATCATCCTTGGTTGGTTTTCTTTAACCATGCACAAAACTGTGTAAATAGTCCCTCCGTCAGAACTTCCTCAGCTACCTCACTTGAACTTGCCATCTATTTCATGCTGGATCCAAAATGACACAGATATTAAGCTGATGGATTTTAGGGATAAAATGGGGATTTTTTTTTTTTGTACACTGCTTTATATATTACATACTAATGAAACATACAAGTCTATTGCATATTTAAATTTTTTTAACATACACTTTTTTAAACTTTTACTTTAAAATAATTGTAGATTCACAGCAACTCGCAAAAACAGTAGAAACAATGGAGTCAAGGTCTCCTGTAGCCTTTATCCAGTCTTGCCCAATAATTACATCTCATGTAACTATAGGATAATATAGAACAATAACAAAAATCAGGAAACTGACATTGGTACTATACAAGGGCATAGTTCCTTTTTTAAAAGATTTATTTATTTATTTTAGAGAGAGAACACGCACACACGAGCAAGGGGGAGGGTCAGAGGAACAGAGAGAGAGAATCATTCAAGCAGACTCCATGCTGAGCTCGGAGCCCAACTCAGCGCTCGATCTCACCACCCTGAAATCATGACGTGAGCCAAAATCAAGTTGGCCACTCAACTGACTGTGACCCAGGCACTCCTATACCATACAACGGCCTAGTTCTATGCCATTTTATCACATAGATTCATGTAACCCTCTCAGAATCAGGATACAAAACTGTCCCATCACTATAAAGCTTTCCCTTATGCTACTCCTTTACCATCACACCCCCCCATCTCCCCCCACCCCACAACATCCCTAACCGCTGGCAGTCATTAATTTGTTTTCCATCTCTATAATTTTAACATTTTGAGAATGTCTTATCAATGGAATTATATAACATGTGGACTTTTAAGATTCACCTTTTTTTTCATCTAGTACAATGCCCTTGAGATCCATTAAGTGGTTGTATCAACAGTTTGTTCCTTTTTTTATTGTGGAATAGTATTTCATGGTATCTATGTATCACATGTTTATTTAATCATCCCCTTATCAAGGGACATTTTTTAAAAAGATTTATTTATTTATTTATTCACAGAGACACAGAGAGAGGAAAAGACATAGGCAGAGGTAGAAGCAGGCTCCTCACAAAGAGCCTGATACAGAACTCGATCCTGGATCCTGCGATCATGCCCCGAGCCTAAGGCAGGCACCCAAACACTGAGCCACCCAGGTGTCCCTTAAGGGACGTTTTGATTGTTTGCAGTTTGAGACTATGACAAATAAAACTTCTTTTATTTTTTTTTTATTTTTTAAAGGTTTATTTTTTAAAGAGATTTTATTTATTTATTCATGAGAGACAGAGAGAGAGAGAGAGGCAGAGACACAGACAGAGGGAGAGGAAGGCCAGGCTCCACGCAGGGAGCCCGACCTGGGACTCGATCCCTGGTCTCCAGGAACAGGTCCTGGGCTGAAGGCAGCGCTAAACGGCTGAGCCACCCGGGCTGCCCGACAAATAAAACTTCTATGAACATTTGTGTACAGATTTTTGAATGGACATGAATTTTCATTTCTCTGGGATAAATGCCTACTAAGTGTGTGTTTAGTACCTTAAGAAACTATTTTCCAGAGTGGGTATCATTTTACCTTCCCATCAACAATGTGTGTAGGATCTAGTTTCTCCTAACCATTGCCAGGATTTAGTGTTGTCACTACATTTTTTTTAGCAGTTATAACATAGTGATATCCTACTGTGGCTTTCATTTGCATTTCCCTAATAGCTAATCATATTGAGCATCTTTTCCTGTGTTTATTTACCATCCAAATATCCTCTTCAGTGAAATGTCTCTTCATGTCCTTTGCCCATTTTTTTTAAGGATTTTATTTTTAAGTAAACTGTCTACCCAATGTGGAGCTCCAACTTACAACCTTAAGATCAAGAGTCAGATGCTCCACTGACTGAGCCAGCCGGGCATCCTCATCTTTGCCCATTCTCTCTTTTCTTTAAAATTTTATTTATTTATTTATGAGAGACAGAGAGAGAGGCAGAGACACAGGCAGAGGGAGAAGCAGGTGACCTGTGGGGAGCCTGATGCAGGACTCGATCCCAGGACCCCAGGATCACACCCTAAGCTGAAGGCAGATGCTCAACCACTGAGCCACTCAGGCATCCCAGAACATGCAACTCTTGATCTTGGGGTCATGAGGTTAAGCCCCATGTTGGTTGTAGAGATCACTTAAATAAGTCATTTTTTAAAAAATAGTTTTTGGCATTACAAAATTGAATTATAACATGCAAAGTGATGAAGACTTTGACTTCTTTTAAACTAAATCTAAGAGAAGTCCGGGTGGCTCAGTGGTAGTGTCACCTTCAGCCCAGGGTGTGATCCTGGAGTCTTGGTATCGAGTCCCACATCAGGCTCCCTGAATGGAACCTGCTTCTCCCTCTGCCTCTGTGTGTGTGTGTGTGTGTGTGTGTGTGTGTGTGTCTTATAAATAAATAAAATACTTAAAATAAATAAACTAAATCTAAGCTGACTGCTAGTGGTGGGGTTGAAAGAGAATTGGAAGTCAAGGGATATAATCTTTAAATTATTTATTTATTTATTTATTTATTTATTTTAGAGAGAGCACCAAGGAGCAGGGAGAAGTAGCAGAAGGAGAGGGACAGAAACTCAAACAGACTCCGGGCTGAGCACGGAGCCTGAGGCAGGGCTTGATATCACAATCCTGAGGTTGATCTCACAACCCCCTGATCATGACCGGAGGTGAAATCAAGAGTTGGTCACGCAGCCGACTCAGCCCCCCAGGTGCCCCAGGATATGATCTTTAATCCCAGTTCTACCTAAGACTGGGACCTCTGACAAGCTCTTTCCCCTGTGGATTGGGAAATCAAATCACCTGCCTCTCCTATCTCTTGGGGGTGTTATATCCTATAAAACACTTACTAGAAAATACTTTTTGCACCTGAAAGGTCTTAAAAATAAAAATTGTGATTGCCAATACTATGATTTTGTATTCTTCACATTACAGTTAAATGGAAATACTCTATAATTGAAAGTGTAAACTGCATAAGTGTATAGTACCACAGAGAACACAGTTGCATGAGGGACACCAGGGAGGCTCAAGTTAATGACTTGGGAGTCCATTAGCCAGTATTGCCTTTGGTGAAAGCCACCTCTCAACCTCTTTTTTCCTGTCACGGCAATGACAGGAAGCCTGGGATCATCCAGCAGTTGAGATGGGAAATCTGAGGTAGTTTCTCATATTCAACTCTCTCTTCCCAATCCCAGTTAGACCTCAAGTCAAAGAAATTCTCCTCTTCCGGAAGTCACCACCCTGATAAAATCCTCATCAGTACATCCTAAAATTTCTGCATCCATTCCAACTCAGCAAAGCCTCAATATTTCCCCTAGATTGCCCTTCCTGATTTCACCATCTCTCCCAGTCAGTTCCCCAGTTAGTCTTTCAGTGTAAACCTTTCAGTTTCCAAACTTTGAAGTCATCTTTGAATTTTCCTACTCATAGCCAGGGCCACATTGTGACATCGCAGGCCCTGGGCACTTTGCCTTCGTGAGTCTCTTTCTCCAACAGAAAAAATGCATATAACTATATTAAATATATACATATACTAATACTCTGGTTCCTCTTCAGATCACATAAATCTTATGCCTTTTACATATACTTTATAGTTGCATTATTACAAAGATGGATGTATATAGTCCAAACTGGATTCACTTTATATACATTTTTTTTCATTTTGAGATAAATTAAAACTAAAGCATTTTTGTGACTCCTGGGCACTGTGCCTACTGCCTAATGGCTAAGTCAGTCCTGCTATTCACTAAGATCCACAGTCTGTGGGAAAAAGCCCTAACTTTCTGTTATGGAGTTCATGGCCTTCAAAAATCTGACTGCTCACCATTATGAGTCTTTCTGACTCTTGTTTTCCCACACGAATGCTTTTCCTTGGTCAAGCTGCCTTGCCCACTGTTTCTTGAATAGTCTTGTTGTTCCTTTCACCACTGTTGGACTTGGCTCCTCTCCTTTTGCAATATTCTTTATCCTTCCCCAAATCTTTACTTTGATTTATATCTGTCACACGAGGCCCATTTAAATCTGGCTTGAGGGGCACCTGGGTGGCTCAGTGGTTGAGCGTCTGCCTTTGACTCAGGGCATGATCCCGGGGGTCCTGGGATAGAACCCATATCAGGCTCTCCACAGGGAGCCTGCTTATCCCTCTGCCTGTGTCTCTGCCTCTTTCTCTATGTTCCTCATGAATAAATTTTAAAAATCATAGATAAGTAGATAGATAGATAGATAGATAGATAGATAGATAGATAGATAGATAAATCTGGCTTGACAGAGAGACAGTAGGGTACATGCAGAACACAAAGTAGATTTAGATGGACTTAGGTTACATTTCCTCTCTGAGCCCAAGCTTCCTTTTCTTCTAGGGGTGCCTGGCTGGCTCAGCTGGTAGAGCATGAGACTCTTGATCAGGAGGTTGTAAATTTGAGCTCCATGTGGGGTATAGAGGTTTCTTTTTTAAAAGGATAATCTCACTACTCTTTTAGGACTGATAGGATTACATTAGAGGAGGCATGAAACAAAAAAAAACCAGCAAACTCTAGAAAAGTACCTGGCACAAAGCACCCTCTCTTCCTTTCCCTTCTTTCTAACTGTGCAAGCTCTCAGCGATCTCTTTCTCTGCTGAAAGTCCTAGACTACTTGCTTAATCAAACCCAGATGATCTTTTTTCCTGGATTGGGTTATAAATAGAAATATATAAATACAAATAAACCTTATTGTGGTGTAATAGACATATGACAAGTTGCACGTATTTAAAACGTACAATTTGATGAGTGTAGACATATATACAAACCATGAAATGATCACCTATGATCAAGATAATAGGCATACCTATCACCACCAAGTCCTCATGCTGCTTTGTGATCTCTCCTCCCAACCCTTCCAGGTCCCCTCCTGTTCCGGGCAATCACTGATCTGCTTTCTGTCACTGTACATCCAGTTTGCATTTTCTAAAAATTGTATATACCTGAAATACAGCATGTACTTTTCTAGGTCACTCCTTTCATTTGGCATAATTACTTTGAGATTCATCTATATCATTACATGTATCAATACTTCATTCCTTTTTATTACTGAGTAATATTCCATTGCATAGAAATACCACAGTTTATCTTTACCCATTGATGGACGTTTTGGGTTTTTTTCCCCAGTGTTAGGCTCTTATAAATAGTCACCATGAACCACTTTGTGTGGACATACGTTTTAATTTCTCTTGGGTAAAGACTAGGAATGGGGACACCTGGATGGTTCAGTGGTTCAGCATCTGCCTTCAGCTAAGGGCATGATCCCTGGGTCCTGGCATCGAGTCCTGCATCTGGCTCCATGCAGGGAGCCTGCTTCTCCCTCTGCCTATGTCTCTGCCTCTCTCTGTATCTCTATGAATAAATAAATAAATCTTAAAAAAAAAAAAAACTAGGAGTAAAAAGACTTAGCCATATAATAAGTATATGTTTACCTGTGCAAGAAATTGCCAAAGTGAGCATTCTAGTACCTCCTCATTGTTGTCAACACTTGGTATGGCTAGTCTTTTTAATTTTAGCTATTCTAGTGGATGCTTTTTTTTTTTAAGATTTTTTATTTATTTATTCATGAGAGACAGAGAGAGAGAGAGGGAGGCAGAGACACAGGCAGAGGGAGAAGCAGGCCCCATGGAGGGAGCTCGATGTGGAATTCGATCCTGGGACCCCAGGATCAGGCCCTGGGCCGAAGGCAGTGCTAAACCACTGAGCTACCTGGGCTGAATAGTGGATGTTTAATAATATATATATTTTTAAAAGGTTACAGGTTATTTAGAACACAAAGGCGAGTGGATACCCATAGCTGAATTAGTGCTTATATGTTAGCTCTAAGCCCAGATTTTTTTTAATAGAAATTCTAAGTCTGAGGAGCACCTGGGTGGCTCAATCAGTTAAGCAGCTGCCTTTGGCTCAGGTCATGATCCCAGGGTTCTGGGATTGAGCCCCAGTGGGGCTCCCTGCTCAGCAGGGAGTCTACTTCTCTCTCTCTCCCTCTGCCCCTCCTCCCTGCTCATTCCCTTTCTCTCTCAAATAAGTACAATCTTTATTTTTTTAAGATTTATTTACTTATTTATTTATTTATTTATTTATTTATTTATTTATTTATTCATGAGAGACACACACACAGAGAGAGAGAGAGGCAGAGATGCAGGCAGAGGAAGAAGCAGGCTCCATGCAGGGATCCTGACGTGGGACTCGATCTTGGGTCTCCAGGATCATGACCTGGGCATAAGGCAAGTGCTAAACCGCTGAGCCACCCAGGCTGCCCCAAGTACAATCTTTAAAATATATATATACTTATTTTTAAAGAAATCCTAAGCCTGAGACTCCTAAGTCTGAGCATCAACTTTTGGACTTCTGAAGCTAAGTACTGAACCCTCCAAGCTGTGATTCCCTCTCAGCCCTGGTCTGATCAATAGAAGTAAAAGAGAAAATGAGAGAAGGCTATGCCATTTATTTTTTTTTAAGATTTTATTTATTTATTCATTATATATATATATATATATATATATATATATAGAGAGAGAGAGAGAGAGAGAGAGAGAGAGAGGCAGAGACACAAGCAAAGGTAGAGGGAGAAGCAGGCTCCACGCAGGGAGCCTGATGTGGGACTCGATCCCAGGACTCTAGGATCACGCCCTGGGCCAAAGGCAGACATTGAACAGCTGAGCCACCCAGGGATCCCCATGCCATTTAATTACTTATTTAGTATTGTTTGTTTTTTTTTTTAAATGTTCCTCATGTTTATTTTTTTTTAGTTTTTATTTTAATTCCAGTTAGTTCATACAGTGTTATACTAGTTTCAGGTGTATAATACAGTAATTCAACACTTCCATGTATCACCCTGTGTTTATGTTGTTTTAATTAATTATTTTTCTTGTTTTATACAAATGTCCATATCAGAGGCTCAAGGTTGGCCTTTGCTGTGGGCAAATGGGGCTCTTGGCAGGAATAGCAGTCAAATGAGGGGAAGTACATACTGCTCAGCGTAGGCCTAGTTCTGTCTCTGCCACTCTGGCTACTTTGTATGTAGGTGGGCTCACTGAGAAAGCATCAGAGTAACTGAAGAAAGAAATCAACTGGTATCCAGAGGACAGGTTATCTTGTCAACTCATCTATTTAGAGCATCCTCTGTAGTATATACTCTGCATCTGTTCTGAAACATCCTCTAACATCTCCTTCATTGCCTTCATGATATCAGTTTTCCTATATTGTTTTCCCCAAGTCCCTAACAAGCTGGTCAATCTGTTTACTACTATTTATGAATAACTTGAGATCTGAATGGTCTCTTTCACACAAAGTGTTATACTGTTCAAAGCTCTGCCACTGGGAGGATTTCCTTTCCCCAAGATCTTTCAGGGCCACTCTTGAATGAAGCTGTATACCAGAGGTTTCAGATGCCAGCATATTAGAAGATCCCACAGTATACCAGGCCCATACTCCTTCATCAAATGGTCATAGAAATCTTCCCATGAGGCCATGTATATGCAGTGAGGAAGGGCAGTGAAATGGGGGACCAGACAGTGTGGGAAGCTATCTGTTTGGACCCTAGGACTGACTGTATAGATCTTATTTCCATTTATAATGGAATGCTGCTACACATACACAATTTTATGGTTCAGTGGAGGCTCTCATTCATGTTGAGTAGTTGGCTCATGGTAAGGCTTTCAGGCTCTACCAAGCCACAGGAGCAAGTCTGAATTTCTTTCAAATAGTAATAATTGCCAGCAGGTCATGAGTTTCCTACCAGGGATTACCAGAGGTTCCATAAGATATTGTAATGGTCACAGATATTTTGGGTATCATTGGGTCTTCTGGGCCAGAAGGCTCAAGAGGCAGGGCAACTTGCACCACAGCCTGTGCCTGCTTCAGAATCCTTTCTTGCTCTGGATCCTACTCAAAACTATCAGCTTCACAGCTGACTAGGTAAACAGGTTGGAACATCATGCTCAAATGTGGCCTATGTTGTTTCCAAAATCCAGAGAACCAACATATATTGTGCCTTTTGTAGTGGTGAATGCGATGCAGCAACTTGTCTCCCACTTTAAAGAGACATGCCTCAGACTATTGCACTTCTCAAAACATCACACGTGGGGCAGGCCCCTGAACTTTCACAGACTTTATCTCTGACCTTTTGGCATAAATGTGACTTACTAAGGGATGTCGGATACTTGCTACTTCCTGTTCCCCAGTTCCAATTAGCATTATGTCATCATTGCAGTGGATGAAACTGATGTTTTGTAAACTATTAAGATGATTAAAGTCCCTTTGGACTGTCTTATAACAGACCACAGGACAGTTCACAAGGCCTACAGGCAAATCAGTAAAGGTATATTGTTGCCCTGCTTGCAAAGGCAAACAGCTTCAAAATGCTTCTCATTGTTATTAATGATGAGGATGGAAAAAAGTATTTGCCAGGTCAATAGCTATAAATGGATACATAGAGCTATACTGATTTGTTTTAATAATGATACTGCAGCTGGGCCATGGTTATGATTGGCATTACCATCTATCAAAGTTTGCAATAATATATAATCATCTCCATAACCCATCTGACTTTTGTACTAGCCAAAGCAGCAAGTAGAATAGAGATGTGAAAAAAATCATGCATCTTTCAAGTGTTTGATAATGGCACCAACCTCTAGAATTCCTCCAGGGAAACAGAATGGCTTTTGGCTTATTATCTTAGAGGAAAGAGTTATGTAATTCCAAAGTTTTCACTTGACCTTTTCAATAATAGTAACAACAGTGTCATCTGCTCTGAGACTATAGGAGATGCTCTCTTCTTTCAAAAGCTTCCACCCAGGCCTTCTGATTATCCACTCAAGTTGGAAACTCACAGTTTCACTCCTTTATCCTTTGTACACTCTCTAGGAATATCAAAAGAAGCCAGGTGGCTCCATGATCTATATAATTATTTCCACCATAATGATTAAATGCCATGACTACGTGATTTGCCCTCCTCCTGCACTTCATCTCATGTCCACATGGTGATAATCTGAATAATCATGATGCTGCTATATACCAGGGATTGTGTGTCCCATTTTCCACTGGAAAATAAGTCTATGCTCTTTAATTAGATGGGAAACCCAAATTCAGAATCCCATTCTAAATATCTATTTCCAAATAAATAAATAAATAAATAAAAATAAAAATAAATATCTATTTCCTGGGACCACTTGTGATAGCAATTTTTGAGGGAGTCAAGATCCTAGAAAGAAAAAAGATGACAGACTTAAACTGGGGAGTTTAGGGCTGCCTGACTAGCTCAGTCTGTAGAGACTCCTGATCTCAGGGTCATGAGTTTGAGCTCCACATTGGGTGTAGAGTTTACTTAAAACATATAAAGAAAAATAAGTAAATAAATAAAATTGGATAGTTTAAAGGGTGTTTTAAAAAGAGACTGTTTAAGGGGCACCGGGTGGCTCAGCTGGTTGGGCATCTGCCTTTGGCTGGAGTCATGGTCCCAGATCCCTGTTCAGTGGGGAGTCTGCTTCTCCCTCTTCCTCTGCCTTTTTCCTTCACTCGTGCTCTCTCTCTCCTTTCTCGCTCAAATAAATAAATACAATCTTTTAAAAAATTAATAATAAAGTAAATAAAATAAAAAGAAACTATTTACAAGGAACTGAGTAGGGTATAGGGAATCCACAAAGCATGGTGGTAGAGTACCCTGAGGCTAGAACATGACATCATTACCACCTCTAGACTTGAAGTAGCAATAAGAATGTCCTTCTGGAACTGAAAGAAAGGTCCGTATGTACAGAATCATCAGACTACCTCTACATATCCTCAGCCTGCCCATGGTGACCGTCCAGGAAGAGAGCCAGGGGAATAATCTGGACTCTTCTTTCAGGGATTCCCATTACTCAACTCCAATTGGAAGCTAAAAGGCAAGGACACCCATGGATGTAACCTAAACAAGTCAGCCTCCCAGGTCACAGAAGAGGGTGCAGCAGGATAGAGAGTGAATCTAGGGGGACAAATGGAAGATGTTCTATAGTTTTTTTAAAAATTAACTTGCATGTGTTTATGTTTGGTCTCCCCATGTAGATTAAAAACCCCTTGGGGCAGAGACTGCCTTATCCTTCCATAGATCTTCTCATAGTACCTGCAACAGCTTGGCATGACTGACTGAATGAAAGTATTTAGTGTTCATAGCCATGCCATAACATGTCCATAAACCAAGTTACAAAGCATGATAAAAAAGAAAGAAAGAAAGAAAGAAAGAAAGAAAGAAAGAAAGAAAGAAAGAAAGAAAGAAAGAAAGAAAGAAGGAAGGAAGGAAGGAAGGAAGGAAGGAAGGAAAGAAAGGAAAGAAAGAAAGAAAGAAAGAAGAAAGAAAGAAAGAAAGAAAGAAAGAAAGAAAGAAAGAAAGAAAGAAAGAAAGAAAGAAAGAAAGAAAGAAAGAAAGAAAGAAAGAAAGAAAGAAAGAAAGAAATTAGGGCAGCCCAGCTGGCTCAGTGGTTTAAGCGCTTGCCTTTGGCCCAGGGTGTGATCCTGAAGTCCTGGGATCGAGTCCCATGTCGGGCTCCCTACATGGAGCCTTCTTCTTCCTCTGCCTGCCTGTGTCTCCGCCTCTCTCTCTCTCATGAATAAATAAATTAAATCTTAAAAAATATTATCCAAAGGAAAAGTTTGCCCTATGTATTGTATGTACCCAATTGCAAAGTGATTGGTACACAGGGGAACAGAGTACAGCATTACAAAATGACTGGATCAGGTGAAACTCTGACAGCATTTAATATACTCCCAGCTGAACAAAGGTTTCAGCTCCCCTTGAGTGATTTCATACGTAGGCGTCAGCCAGTCCAGCTCCTACTCTTGATTAGCAGGGCTTCAAATGAAATCAGATCACCCAGCTTGTGGCTTTAAAGTACTACTAGCTGAGTAACGGATGGTAATTTCCCATCTATTATGCTAAGGCTCCCTTTCCAATGGGTTTTTGTGCATTCTGCTAAGTGACTCTGATTCTCATTTCTCCAACACATTTTTCTTCCCTGAAGGCCCTTCTAATATGCCCAGTTTTGACAGTCAATGGTTTAGTACAATTTGCAAGGATTTATTTTTCTCTGCTACAGATTGATTCTTATCTCACTTTGATTTGTTAGGAAGCATTTGACCTTCTATCAGTGAGAGGAGAGGTGTTGAGGTCTATTCTGCAGATAATAAAGAAGAGGCGATTTTATTACATTGTTTTACAGAATCTGAAGAGTCAGAAAGAGAGAGCAGAGGGCTGCCATAAGAAAATCAATCACCCAAGTGTACTGCAGAATGTGTGCCCTGGACACAGACAAATAGTCAAAACAAGGAAGGGTTTAAATACAGAGATCATATCATTACCTTCTCAACTTGGGGCCATACAGATTGATACACACATTTTAACTTAATATCAATGTGAAATCAAAGTGCTATGTTCATTTCTCATGACTGCAGGTGACAATAAAATAATAGACTACTGAGTGATACTGGGCTAGCATGACAATTAATCCCCTTGAGGATTACAATTCAATTTTTCTAAGTCTTTATTATTGAGGAATAACGTACATACGGTAAACTGCAATCTTAAGACCACAGTTCAATATGCATATATGAGCACTTATTTACATAACTATCACTAGATCAAAAGGTAGAAAATTTCCAGCCCTCTAAAAGGTTCCCTTATGCTCACTTAGTCCTGCCTCCAAGGATATCCACTATTCCGACCTCTATCAACACATTAATTTTGCCTGCTTTTTTTTCATTTAAATGGAATCATACAGTATCTCTATTTTGTGTCCAGTTTATGTTTTGCTTATCACTGTGAGATTCAGCAGTGTCACTGTGTGCATCACTAGTTTATTTATTTTCACTGCTGGGGAATATTCTATTGTATGTATATACCGCAATTTATTTAGTCATTTTATCATTGATGGGCATTTCATTTCTTTGAATAAAACTGAACAAATTGCAAATAAATATTTAACAAATTGTACTCAGATATAAATCACAGAGTCACCTCTTACCAGAAATTAAGAAATACACTTTCCTCCTCTGTGCATATCCAGTGGCAGTTTTGAAAATGCCTTTCTTTATGATAGCAACACCTAGTGGCCTGAGAAGGCTATAGTTTGGATGTGTGCATTTAGATTTGGAAACAGTGATTTAGTTAATAGATCTCCGATAGCATCTAGATGTCCATTAAAATCACATAACAATGTCTGGGCTTCCTTAGAAATCATTTAAATCAGAATTTACAGAGGTGAGAGCCCAGGGCTGGTAGGTGATAAAGGCTGCCTCAGGGATTTTAACATGCAGCCAGGGCTGAGAACCACCAATCTAGAACAGTTTTTGCTGAACATCATACAAACACAGATTGCTGGACTCCACCCTGAGTATATTTCAGTGTATCTGGGTGGGGCCCTCAAATCTTTCAACAAGTTCCCAGGTAATACTGATGCTGCCGGTCTTGGGACCATGATGAGAACCAATAATCTAGACCAACTCTGTTATTTTACAAAAGAAGAAACTCCAGGCCGGGCATTTGCAGTAATTTGCTGGAGTCGTCGAGCCAGTTAGTGACAAAGTGATAATTAGAATGGAGCCTCACAGTCACTTTTCCTCTCATCTGATAGAGGTATAATTGGGTATCTCTGAATGTTACATCATCTGAAGTTATGTTAAAAGACTACTTCCCTCCAACAAAAACAAAATAAGGAGACATTTAAGGGGGTGGGTGAAAGTAACTCTTTTCCATAAACCTAATTGCAAGAACTTAAGCATTCGGGGCGGGGGTGGGGGGTGCGGTAAGTGAGCAGATCACATATTACAGAACCAAGACTACAGAAGGCCAGCAGGGATGGGAAACAGAGTCAGCTTGGACTCTGGTCCCTACTCAGGAAAGGATGCATCTCTCCTCTCACTCCTTTCCTCCCTCAACTGCCCCCTAAAGGCTGAGCTGTTTCAGGGCAGATGGCCCAAGTCAGCCAGTCAGGAGACCTCTTGGCCAATAGTTTGTTTCTCCTACATCTCTCTCAGAACACAGGATTAATCCGGCTTGCTGCATTTCCCTATGGTTCTTAATATTTACCCCTTACAAAAGAATGTTTCCAAATCTGGCTGGTTTATCCCTACCAGTTATGGCCCAAACCTGAGGTTCAAACAGCTCTGTGCCCAAGGGTCCATAGTACCTCCCAGGCTGTCCAGAGGGGTGACCCCATCCTCCCAGCTGTGCTAACCACGCTGTAATGACTCAATACACCCACAGCTTGGATGTTGGCCTGCAGAGCCATTCTGAGCCATCTTCCTGGCCCCCTGAACTCAGCATGGTAGGAGAGCTTTGTCTAAGGGGCTAGAAGATCAGTATTTTAAGTACACATTGCAGGGGATTCTAAGGTAACCTAGGTCTTGGGGACCACTGCCCAATATTATATTGTTGAGTAAACATTAATCTCAGCTGATGCTGTTTTGAGGGGTGGGGTTTAATGGCATTATACAGCGATCCTCATTGTGTCTACACTTTTGGGTGGTGGAAAAAGTATTTCCAGCTTAAGATTCAAGCAGGAGTGGGCAAGTCTGGTTGGCTCAGTCAGCAGATTATGTGACTTTTGATCTTAGTCTTGTTGGTTTGAGCCCCACATTGGGCATACAGTTTACTTAAAATATAAACAAACAAAATCTTTTTTTTCTAAGATTTTATTTATTCATGAGAGACACAGAGAGAGGCAGAGACATAGGCAGAGGGAGAAGCAGTCTCCCTTTGAGGAGCCTAATGCAGGACTCAATCCCAGGACCCTGGGATCAGGACCTGAACCAAAGGCAGACACTCAACCACTGAGCCACCCAGGTGCCCCAAACAAACAAAATCTTAAAAAAAAAAAAAAAAAAGATTCAAGCCAGAATGAATTCATTCTACCAAATGAAAAGAAAGAAAAGAAATTGCATCAACCAGAGCCTGTAGGTGTAGGTCATTTGCATATAAGATATTAAAAAATGTTTTCTATAAAGAATAACTGATACAAGCCAGAGACTGGCAGAAAAATATTTCCACATTATAACCAATAAAGGATTTATATACAAAATATATACAAAGAAATCTTACAACTCAATAATAAGAAAACAACTCATTTTTAAAAGTAGGTTCCACATCCAATGTGGGGCTTGAGCTCACTACCCTGAGATTAAGAGTCACATGCTCTACCAACTGAGTCAGACAGGTACCCCAAACCAATTTTTAAAATAGGCAAAATAGAGATGCTTGTCTGGCTCAGTCAGTAGAGCATGTGACTCTTGATCTTGGGGTCTTTGAGCTCAAGCCCCATGTTAGGTATAGAGATTACTGAAAAAAAAAAAGAAAAGTTAGAAAATTAAAAAAAAAAACAGGCAAAATATCTGAATAAACATTTCACCAAAGACGATATACAACCGGCAGATAAGCATATGAAAAGATGCTGAATCAATATCAATAGTCATTAGGAACACACAAATTAAAACCACATTAAGAGTCTACACTCAGGGCAGCCCGGGTGGCTCGGTGGTTTAGTGCCACCTTCAGCCCAGGGCCTAATTCTGGGGATCCAGGATCGAGTCCCATGTCGGACTCCCTGTGAGGAGCCTGCTTCTCCCTTTGCCTGTGTCTCTGCCTCTTTCTCTCTCCTCTCTGTGTTTCTCATGAATAAATAAATAGTTTAAAAAAAAAAAAAAGATTCTACACCCACTAGAATGGTAATAATCAAAATGGATTGACAATTACAAATGTTGGTGAGGATGTGGAACCTCCCCAATGTGTAAGCCTCAGCATTGATGGGAGGACTGTACATTGGTGTGGCTGCTTTGGAAAACAGTTTGGTAGTTTCTCAAAAATTAAGCATCAATTTACCAGATGATCCAGAGAGCTGTCTCCTAGGTATGTATATAACCAAGAAAAATGAAAACATATGTTCACATAAAGACACATAAATGTTCACAACAGGATTATTCATAATGGCTATACAGTAGAACTGTAAATGCATAAACAAAATGAGTATGTCCATACAATGGGGTGCTATTTAGCAAAAAGAGAGAGAGAATGATGAACTCCTGATTCATGTTACAACATGGATATATGTCAAAAATGTTTTGTTAAATGAAAGAAGCCAGACATAACGGCTACATATTTCTTTTTTTTTTAAGATTATTTATTTATTTATTCATGAGAGACACAGGGAGAGAGGCAGAGACATAGGCAGAGGGAGAAGCAGGCTCCCTGCGGGGAGCCTGATGCAGGACCCAATCCCAGGACCCTGGGATCACAATCTGAGCCAAAGGCAGAGGCTCAACCACTGAGCCACCTAGGTGCCCACAACTACATATTTGATGATTTCACTTACATGGAAAGTTCGTAACAGGCAACTTTATAGATACAGAAAGGACATTAGTTGCCTGAGGCTGGGGGTGGGAATATGGGGAAATGACTAAAACTGTCCATGACAGATCTTTTTGAGGTGATGGGAACGTACTAAAATTGGATTGTGGTGATAATTGCACAACACTGTAAATTTACCAAATCATAAATTTTACACTTAAAATGGGTGAATTTTATGGTATGTAAATTATACCTCAAAAAAGCATGCAAAAAGTACAGAGACAAAATTATCATTACGTTGTAGAAAAAAACTTTCATAGAATTTTACAGAGTTTACAGCACAATGAGGCTATAGTTTTTATCAGTGGTTCCCAACCATTCCCAGGCCAAGAATTCCTTTTTAACAGCAAAAACAGTGACAGTCTTACATATTCTAATTGAACCTTTAGTATAAATCAAGGAAATAGATCATTTAAGGAATACTGTGAACTCAGTAATAATTTGAATTTGCATTAACTAGTCACATCTACGACATACAAAAATAGTAGATGGGTATGCAAGACATTATTATACTGACAGTGCTGAGTGCACCTATGGATTCATGGGCTTCATGCATAATGGTGGGGTCAGCGGCCCCAGATTTGAAAGCCCCTCAAAATCTTTTTGCCATCCAATGCAGCATTGAAAAAAAAAAAAAAAGCAAAAATACTACTTTAAGGTCAATTCCATGGTGTGTGTAGTCCTCTCCACAGTCAGTTTACAGCTGGGAAGAACAGGACTGATTTTTGGACTACAGGCTTGTCCCACGTGTAGGCAAAATGTTTTTGACAAGTGGATCACAGGAAAAGAGGAAGTCATATGACTGGAAAAATACAGAAAAGTTGACTGGTTGGATGTCTGTCCAAACAAATAAGGGAGCCAGTTCGTGGAATCCTGTTTTGTCCCCAATCTACCCACCCCAGGGCCCATTGCAGTTGTAACCAGTGTGTTTCAACCGTTCTACAGTGCTAATGACCATGACCGTGCAGACACAGCATACCCCCAGGGAGCTTCTTTCCTCTGGGATTTTCATTTTTCTGTAGGATATCCTCTCAACTTTACCGACAGTGGCACAGCATCATTAAGTATTTCTGGAATTACCGATTGAGGACTTCCCACGTATAAATCAATCACTTAATCGGATCTGAAATGTACTGTTTTCATTGCCAAGAAATGGGTTCCAAAATCGTTTCCAAATTATTTATAAGAAACACTTGTCTGTTTCAGTAAGTCTTGTTTTTGTCACTGTCCACTGGCAGCCACTCACGCTGCACCTGCCTTGTTCAGCTGGCAGCCACAAGTGTTGCAAAGGCGAGAAACATAGGAGAAACTTATTTTTAAACAGTGTATAACTGTTCAGTTGCACTTCCAAATAGTATGTTCAGTATGCTTGTGGGTGACGCATAATAAATACACTATTCTTCCTGTGTTACCAGATGTTCTGGACACTCTGTGGTGTATTCATTATATTTTTTTTTCCAGAATAACAATTGGACCTATTGCTTTAGCAAACTTCACCAGAACACATACTGAGTATACTATTTGAAAGTGTAAATAACATAGTTTAAAAGTCGGTTTATCTTGTGCTTCCTGACTTTGCGGACATGCTGTAATATCCTCTGCTAAGGGACGTCACTTTCATCCGGTAAGAGACCATCCTTCCTAACCTCACCTGGTCCTGGCAGTCTCCCCAGGGCCAATTCATTTCCTATATTGGTCATTTAGGTCATTGTTCCCCGTGTTACCATATTTTTTCAAGGAAAATACTCTTTTACAGATTAAAGAAAATATTTTCAACAAATAAATTTGTGACTAGATTAAAATATAAAGTGGAATAAAACGGACCAGAATTACATAAAAACTTGTATTTGTAATGTAAACATGCAAATTTATAATTTAAAGAAAAGTTCAGGGTAATGGCATATGCTTTCATAAGTAACTCTCTCTCTTCATTCATTATGTAATTTTAAAATAGAAATTTTTGGATCATTTGATCTATTGAAGTTTCTCAGAATTTCTCTGTATGTGGCATTATGCCATTACTCTGCTTTAACAAAGGAATGAAAGGCAGTTTGTAAAGTTATTTACTGTCAGAAATATTGTTTCTAGGGCAGCTCTGGTGGCCCAGCGGTTTAGTGCTGCCTGCAGCCCGGGGTGTGATCCTGGAGACCCGGGATCAAGTCCCACGTCAGGCTCCCTGCATAGAGCCTGCTTCTCCCTCTGCCTGTGTCTCTGCCTCTCTCTCTCTCTCTCTTTCTCCGTGTGTCTCTATGAATAAATAAATATTAAAAAAAAGAAATATTGTTTCTAAAGCTTGTTTATTGCACTCACATTTGTGTATGTTATCACTGAAGGGTCTATGCCTCTCAAGTACTAAAAATAGCAAATAGCAGTTCTGACATTTCCTTTTTTTTTTTTTTAGTTCTGACATTTCTTATACAAAAACTTTCATTTCAAGAAGTCTGCTTCTTCTCTTTCAATGTCAGTAGAATTCTTTTTTTATTTTTCCTAACCCAAGAATTTCCACTTTACCTAGTTCTTACCCCAGCAGGATAATTTGAAAGGAAATATCAAAACCAAAATTCATAACATAATATTTATAAACATCATGAATGGGGAGCACCTACTATAGCCAAGAGCTTCATAGATACTATATTTAACACTTCCAAAAATCTTACACTGTAGAAGTCACTATCCTCACTTTACAAATAGGTAAGGTACACACAAGGGAATTTCACAAATGTAAGGAAACTGGTCCAGGGTCCTACAACGAGTAACAGGCAGGGTTAGGATGTAAACATCCTTCTGTCTCTAAGTCACTCTACCTCCTACTCTCCTGAAGTGAACATTTATGTTGCTTTATTTCAAGGCATGGTTTCGACAACAGTATTCTGTTAAGTGCCTTTAATTTAGTGTTATAATTATTTTCAAATTCCGGTAACAGTTACATACAATAAAGTGAACAAAACCCAAGTGTTGAATTTTATATTTTTCTTTCTTTCTTTTTTTTTTTGAGATTTTATTTATTTATTTGAGAAAGAGAGAGCTTGAGCAGGAGAAGGGGCAGAGGAAGAAGAACAAGTAGACTCACCACTGAGCGGGGAACCTGACACAGGGCTCGATCCCTGGATCATGACCTGAGCTGGAGTCAGACACTTACCCACCACCCAAGTACTTTTGACTTTTATATTTCTATGCCTTAGTGCAACCATCACCTAGATCAAGATCAGATGATTCTAGCACTCCAGAAGTTTCTCTCGTGCCCTTTCCTCATTAATACCACACCCCCAAAAGTAACCACTCTCCTATCCTTTTTCATTATGTCTATCATGAAAAATTAGTTTTAACTATTTTTAAACTTATGTATAAATAGAATCATAAAATACATAATATCATTTTGTTTGGATTCTTTTGCTCATCATATGTCAGGTTCATCAACGGACAATGTTACTTTTTAAAATGTTAATTACAATTTTGTTAATGTTAAGTTCAAAGACATTTGATTTGCTTTATTTTTTTAAAGATTTTATTTATTTATTCATGAGAGACACAGAAAGAGAGGCCAAGACACAGGCAGAGGGAGAAGCAGATTCCCTATGCAGAGCCCGATGTGGAACTCGATCCCAGGACTGAGGATGACCTGAGCCAAAGGCAGACAATCACTGAGCCACCCAAGTGGCCCCTTGATTTGCTTTGAGACACTGAAGAAAAACTTGGGGTGCCTGGCTAGCTTAGTTGGTAGAACATGTGACTCTTGATACCAAGATTTGTAAGTTCAAGCTCCACATTGGGTGTAGAGATTACTTAAAACTAAAAAAAAAAAAAAAAAAAAGCAAAACCTTTAAAGAATAATGAAAAAATTTAAGTAGTATTTAATAATACACAGCTAAATATTTAATAATAAAATTTAATTTATATACTTCAAATTAATATTTCTAAAGGTTACAGAAACTTCTAAACCAAATTTTGAGAAAATATTATATCAGTCCACTTCTGAACACTTAGGTACTACTGTATTTTCATAGCCAATATATATATATTTAAATATTCCTTTTTTTTTTAGAGAGAGAGAGCACACACACACACAAGTAGGGGGAAGGGTAGAGGGAGAGGGAGCAACAGAATCTTAAGCAGGCTCCCAGCTGAGCACAGAGCCTGACATGGGGTTTGATCTAACAACCATGAGTGAGATCACAACCCGAGCTAAAACCAAGAGTCCAACACTTAGCCAACTGAGCCACCCAAGTGCCCCTTAAATCTTCTATATGAAGGTAACTCCGGTGGCTCAGCAGTTTAGTGCTGCCTTCAGCCCAGGGCATGATCCTGGAGTCCTGGGATTGAGTCCCACCTCAGGCTCCCTGCATGGAGCCTGCTTCTCCCTCTCCCTGTGTCTCTCTCCGTGTCTCTTGTGAATAAATAAATAAAATCTTAAAAATAAATACATAAATAAAATCTTAAAAATAAATAAATAAATCTTCCATAGAACACAAGTACCAACTATACATTTTATGATAATGCACATTTTTCCTTTTAAACGAACCATTTTTAAGATTATAAAAATTTTTTCATTTTTAAGTGTGTAGAAATAAAAGGTGCAACTTCATGTGTAATTTTACATAGTAATATCTCTTGAAAGCCTGGTACTTTAATTTCTTAAAAAGTCTTATGTAAGAGATTTGGGAATGCATAATTATTTCCATCTGTATAATTACTGACGGAATTGTGGGACTCACTATAGAGCTAAGTATGTAATTCCAACATATTCCCATGACTACATAAGGGTTGCCAGTAAAAACTGTGGAAAATGGTCTTGCAACATTCAATATTACACACAAATCAGAACATCATGAGTGACAAAATTGTTTTTTTGAAACATTTTATTTATTTATTTGAGAGAGAGAGAGAGAGAGAGAGAGAGAGAAAGAGAAAAACAGATTCCCCACTGAGCAAGAACCTGGATATGGGACTTGCTTGATCCCAGGACTCTGGGATCATGACCTGAGCAGAAGGCAGATGCTTAACTGACTGAGCCAACCAGGAGCCCCCCCGTGAGTGACAAAATTCTATGACACAAGTTATATGGAGGATATTTATAAACTTTCTTTTTTTAAAAAAATGTAGCTTTTGAAGGCAATCATTGCAACTAATGTTACAAGGGAAGGAAAAGACCCAGAAAGAGAAAGATAGTAAGAAGGAATAGAGAGAGGTGTGTTGACGTTGATGTTGTTACAAATTCACTTAAAGAAAAAAAAAAACATTTAGGAACATGGAACATGGGTAATTTTGCACAAATGTGGTTGAAATAATACAGGCTTTGGAGCCATACAGACTTGGTTTGAATCTTAGGTTTATTACTTATTATCTTTCTGACTGTGGCAAGTTACTTAACCTCTGAGCTTAGCTTAGTCACCTGAAAACTGAAGAATGCTTACTCAGAAAACTGCCATTTATCTTACATGATAAAAGAAAACCATTCGTACCAAGTACATACAACTTTTTCTTCTCCTAATAATTATTAATGTATTAAAAGATAATCACTGCAACTGACCTTCCCAATACAACCTACTGGATATATTCAGAACTGCATGCAAACACCTATATTCTTTCCATTATGCAAGTCGATCTCGAAATAGAGAGACATCACCTACTCAGAAATATTACAGAAATTAGGACTCAGAGGTAGAAAACCACAGTCATGGAAGGGAGTATAAACAAAGTGATGTGAATTCAAGGAGAATGCAATGAGCGCTCTCCAATGATGCCTCAGACCTAGTGGTTCTAGAGTTTTATCAGCAGAGTCCTGGAATAATAACAGGATGGAAAACAGTGGAGTTATCCTGTCAGCAACTGACATACTATTTTCATGCATACTAAATATGCAGAGTAGGTTCTGGGATCAGATGACTGTATAGGTTCAAAACCTAGACCTAGGGATCCCTGAGTGGCGCAGCGGTTTAGGCGCCTGCCTTTGGCCCAGAGCGCAATCCTGGAGACCCGGGATCGAATCCTGAGTTGGGCTCCCAGTGCATGGAGCCTGCTTCTCCCTCTGCCTGTGTCTCTGCCCCTCTCTCTCTCTCTCTCTCTCTCTCTGTGACTATCATAAATAAATAAAAATTAAAAAAAAAAAAAAAGCCTAGACCTAATACTTTTCAGTTGTATGTCAAATTACTTAGCTTAATCTCTCATCTGTTAACATGGATAATGATTGGGGATGCCTGCCTGGGTGGCTCAGTGGCAGAGTGTCTGCCTTTGGCTCAGGTTGTGATCCCAGTGCCTTGGGATCGAGTCCTGCATCAGGCTCCCTGCAGGGAGCCTGCTTCTTCCTCTGCCTATGTCTCTCATGAATAAATAAAATCTTTAAAAGCAAAAACCAAAGAAATATGGATAATGATTGTTATCACTACAGAGTCATGATGAACATTTGATGAGCTTATCACTGAGAGGGCTTAGTTTTGAACAGTATCAGGATACATTTGGCACTAATTCACATGCCCCTTGCCTTTCAGGACTTGCTTTCTGGGTTCTCCTTCTGCTTCTCTGGTCATTCCTTACTCTCCAAAGCCACACAACCCCAGGGCACAACTCAAGAAGTCCTAGCAGAAAACAGCTGCCAAAAGACTTAGAGCCAGATAGAGATATCAGAGGTCATGCAGGTTTGGAGTCTGGCCTTACCCACGTTAAGACCCAGGAAATATTATGCCCAGGTATAAAGACAATACTTGAGGAGTAAGAGACAGGAATAAGAAACTCTAGAAATAAATGTGAAACTGAAACAAAGCCTAAACTCCTTTTGACAGGATCAAGTTGATCTGGAGCAATTTGGTTTTTAGAGGAACCCTCAGTGATGTATCATCCACAATTTCTAGTGTACAATAAAAATTACTAGATGTACAAAACAAGACCAAGTGTCTATAATCAAGATAAAATAATCAATAAAAGCAAACAAAAGTGAAAAAGGACTTCAAAATAACTGTAATGAATATATCAAAGAGAAAAAGATGCATGAAAGAGGTAACATGGAATATTTCGACAGTTATAATCAACAAAAAAAGAATCAAATGGGGCACCGAGGTGGTTCAGTGGTTGAGCATCTGTCTCTGGCTCAGGTCTTGGGGTCCCAGGATTGAGTCCCACATCAGGCTCCCCACAGGGAGCCTGCTTCTCCCTCTGCCTATTCTCTGCCTCTCTCTGTGTGTCTCTCATGAATAAATAAATATTTTTTTTTTTAAAGGAGGTTTCATATGACCTGGCCATCCACTACCTCCCTGGTATCTTATGACTCTCCAATGTAATCATTCCTTTCCTTCCTTGCTGTCCCTTGAATACGTGTGGCAAAATCTTGCAGTAGTTCCTCTGCCTGGAATGTTCTTCTCCAATGTGTCTCTCTGGGCACCTTATTTAAAAATCATAGCCCACTTGCCATCAACTTGTACACCCAAATCCCTATGCCATCCAAGCCCTTAGATTCCTAATCACCAAATCATTCCTTATTTTGTCCTGTTGCACTTTTCACCTTCTAATATAATCTGCTTCTTCTGTTGAATGCTCATTGTCTGTCTCCACCCGATAAAGTTATCTCTGGGGACACCTGGGTGGCTCAGCAGTTGAGCACCTGCCTTTGGCCTATGGCATGATTCTGAAATCCTGGGGTCGAGCCCCATGTCAGGCTCCCTACATGAAGCCTGCTTCTCTCTCTGCCTATGTCTCTGCCTCTCTCTGTCTCTCATGAACAAACAAACAAACAAACAATCAATAAATAATTTCTGAAAGGATAACTTTTGTTAATTGTTGCAAATTAAGTTCCATTTCATGTCCTCCATCTAATATAGTTTTCTCTATTTACTTTGGAACTGCTTTTGATGTGTGATAGAGCAGTACTATAGTACAGAGTTAAAAAACACTCTGGAACCACATAGCATGGATCTGCAAGTAACAGAATTCCATATATATGTATGTTATTTATATCCCATATTTATATATATATTATTCTGTCCCTATATATGGGATTTATATATATATTCTGTTTTATATATATATATATATATATATTTACATATATAACTTGCAGAATGTAGGCAAACAGCTAAATTGCTGTCTTTGTTACTAATCAATAATTTTAATTTGTTACCGATTAATCTATATATAATCAAATAGTAATGATAAACCAATTGTATGGTGTTCTTACAGGTTCTAAGCATTTCCCATATTAATGCATTTAATCCTTCTTTTTTTTCCCCAAGATTTTATTCATTTACTTAACAGAGAGAGAGAGAATAAGCCGGGGGAACAGTAGAGGTCCTCTGCTGAGCAGGAAGCCCGATGCCAGGCTCAACCCCAGGACCCTGGAATCACGACCTGAGCTGAAGGCAGATACTTAATTTACTGAGCCATCCAGGTGCCCACATTTAATCCTTCTATCAACCTAATGAAAACCAAGGCACCAAAAGATTAATTTGTACTAAGACATACAGCTAGTAAGTGACACAGCAGGATTAAATCTATGTAGAGTTCCAATGAAAAGAAATGTTTAGATGAGACAAAATAATTCTTAAAATAATAATAATAATAATAAATGAACTAAATATAACAAATTTATGTCTGCTTAAAAAACAAAACAAAACTTTTCTAAGCACTAAAGACATAAATGTAGATATTAGAATATGTCACTAGGTGATGCTCTTTGTTAAATTTCTCTCCTGAGAAGGTAATCTGAGTTCTGACTCATTCAGATGGGAATATAATCATTTAGTTGGCTCTTTAGCCACAAAATTTACCTTGTCCAGAAAATAAGGTTATATGCAAAAAGGTGAGCCACACAAATTCATGGGAAACTTTCTGTAAGACTGTAAGCTTAGAATATTGAAACTTTCCCAGCATGAACATGGTTATTTCTCTCTGTTTATCTTTCTCCATCTATATGTCCATTTTCCTTAATGTTTTGATAAGATTTTATATTTTTAAACAAAAAATCTGATTAAAAACGGGTAGAGGGTTTGAATAGACATTTTTCCAAAGATGACATATAGGTGGCCAAGTGACACGTGAAAGGATGCTCGCTTGACATCACTAATCATCAGGAAAATGTAAATCAAAACCACAATGAGCAATCATCTCACACTTCATCACAATGGCCACTCTCAGAAAGAAGAAATAGCAATTACTGGTGAGGATGTGGAGAAAAGGGAACCCTTGTGTATTGTTCATGGGAATGTCAGTTGGTGCAACCACTATGGTAAACAGCATGAAGTTTCCTCAAAAACATTTCTTTAAAAATAGAAATACTGGGCAGCCCGGGTGGCTCAGTGGTTTAGCCTTCAGCCAGGGCATGATCCTGGAGACGGGGGATCGAGTCCCACGTCGAGCTCCCTGCATGGAGCCTGCTTCTCCCTCTGTCTGTGTCTCTGCCTCCCCCCCTCTTTGTGTCTCTCATGAATAAATAAATAAATTCAAAAAATAAATAAAAAATAAAAATAGAAATACTATATGATCCAGCAATCCCATCCCCTGGGAATTTACCCAAAGGAAACAAAAACACTAATTTGAAAAGATATATGCAGCCCTATGTTTATTGCAGCATTACTTACAATAGCCTAGATATGGAAGCAATGTAAGTGTCATCCATCCATAGATGAAAGGATAAAAAGATGTGGTACATATATGTGTGTGTATATGCATAAATATACATATAAATTATAAATTAATAAGACAAATGCATACATTGCACACTTATCAAACTGATAGAAATTTAAAGATCAAGTGTTAGAAAGGATACAGAGCATGTAATATGTTGCTGTGGGAAAAGGAGATAACAATTCCTCTGGAAAGATAGCGTGGCATTATACAGTAATTCTGAAGATGCATATGCATATGGCTGGATATATCTAATAGAAACGTGTACCAAGAAAAGAGACATATGTACCAAGATACACATGTAACAATGCTCATAGCAGTATTCTTTGCACTAGGAAAATCTTAAGATGACTCAAATATCCCTCAACATTAAAGAGGATAAATAAATCGTGATATGTAAAGACAATGGAATAAAACACAGTAACATAAAATGAACAAATTGGAGCTCTTACAACAACATGGATCAATCTCACAAATAAAATAGAGATATAAAATAACATGCATGGTATAAGTCTGTTCATATAAAGTTCGAAACCAGCGTTTGCCACTTATTTTCAAATGGTTCAGTAAATATATATCTATATCAATCTCTTGAGATACAATGAAAATCATGTAGCAAATCAATTATGAATCTAGATGAAGAATATACTCTACATACAAGTATATACATTGTACTATTTTGCTGTTTTCTTTAGGTTTGAGATATTTCAAAATAGAAAGAAAAAAGATTAAAAATCAGATAAGCTCATTTTTATTGTTTTCTTTTTTTTTTAATTTTTATTTATTTATGATAGTCACACAGAGAGAGAGAGAGAGAGAGGCAGAGACATAGGCAGAGGGAGAAGCAGGCTCCATGTACCGGGAGCCCGACGTGGGATTTGATCCCGGGTCTCCAGGATTGCGCCCAGGCGCCAAACCGCTGCGCCACCCAGGGATCCCTTATTTTTATTGTTTAAAAGTAGTTTCTTCATCTGAATGACAGATGTATAACTTTTCTTTATAATTATTTATTAAACTATGCATATGAATTTTATTCATTTTTTCCTGTATGTATACTTTGCAAAGGAAGGAAGGTAAAAAACTACAATCAGGTATGTAAAAATACCTTTTTTTTTTTAAGATTTTATTGATTTATTCATGAGAGACACTGAGAGAGAGGCAGAGACAAAGGCAGAGACAGAAGGAGGCTCCATGCAGGGAGCCCAATGTGGGACTTGATCCCAGGTCTCCAGGATCACGCCCTGGGCTTAAGGCAGATGCCAAACCGCTGAGCCACCCAGGTGTCCCTGTAAAAATACTTTGAAAGAAAAGCTGTATACACTTGTTAAACATTATTATTAAAAAAAAATGAGATTTTTATAACAAGTAAACTTATAAGTAAGTGGGCTTTGTTATGTGGACCATTTATTTGAGGTCAATCTATGAAAAGATATTTAATGAGGATGAATTTTTGAGGCTAGCACTAGTAATATAATCTGATTTTTCCATGAGATAGTATTATATTATTGAGATAGTATTAATGAGATAGTATTATAGTATTGTAACAACTAACAATTCTGAATCTTGTTTAGTTTGGTATCAGATAATATACTCTTCTAAATAATTCCCATATGCAATATGATATATTTTTTTAAAATTTTATTTATTCACTCATAAGAGAGAGAGAGAGAAAGAGTGAGGCAGAGACACAGGCAGAGGGAGAAGCAGGCTCCACACAGGGAGCCCGACATGGGACTTGATCCCGGGTCTCCAGGATCAGGCCCTGGGCTGAAGGCGGCACCAAACCACTGAGCCACCAGGGCTGCCCACAATATGATATCTTGATACTCATTTTGGCAGATAATCTAGTATCTGCTACTTAAAATTTATTATAATTAACTTTGGATGAAAGTATTTAATTATCCAAGTATCATGCATAATTTAAATTGTCCATGTATGAATTTTGCTTGTTTTCCATAGGTTTTTGCTATTTATCTCACTAGGATTTCACAGTATTTTTGTGTAAAACTCTCAAAAGCCAGAAGTTCTTCAGAATTTCATGTTTTCAAACTGACTTTTAAAATATTAATCTACTTGATTATCTTTTGGGTCATCTAAATCAATATCAAAATCTAAGTCATCATCACTTTCTTCATTTCTTCTACAACTTCTATGGTTGGAATGTAGATTAATTTCAGGATTTTCTGTCTTTTCTGGTTCCTTATTAAACCTAAAAATAAAAAGTTAAAAAAATTTATCTTTATTTCTCAGGCTTTCATTATTTAACTGCAGATTGAAAAGAACTTTATAGTACATTTCTTGATTAACAGAGTCTAATAAAATTAGTACAGAGAAAAAGATACTTGAAGGTTAACGTCAGTCAAGATCCAATCAATTCTAACACTGTAGTCAATAAAGTAGGCTTGAAGAAATTAATACTTGATGTCCATTAAAGTAAAGTAGTTGCATAATGAGTAAATTCTTCTTGGATGAGTGATGAATGTGAACCTCATGGTTAAATATTTTAATTTCCTACAAATATATATTTATTTTTACTGGAATGATAGAAAAATGTAACAAATAATTAAGAGTTTTTCCTGGTAGGTAGCAAAAAGAAGTCTAAATAGGGTGTGATACACACTACCATAAGACTCTCAGAGCTACTAGATGTTTTCTTAAAAGAAAATTCTACACATTAAAAAACACTTACTAAAAGAGTAAATTCCAAACATTAAAAAAAAAAATACTCACGGAACAACAATGTCTTCTTTCTTTCCACATTTTGCACAAACTTCAAGTTCACAGGCACATGGTCTACATATTATGTGATAAGAATCCTTTACTGATTTTTGTAAACATTTAACACTGAAAGTGGGAAAAAAAATCAAGTATTATTTTTATCTAATTACCTAAGATTTATTTGATGAAATAAGGGGGTATAGCTAAATATACAAGTGAAAATCCTAAAAATCAGAACTCTTATATTTCAATCTCAGTTACTTATGTCAATTTAGATCGATTATATAGCATCTCTAACAGCTGATATTACAAAATATTAGTACTTGAAAATTATCTTTTTTTTTCAAATTTTAAGTAAGCTCTAGACCCAACGTGGGGCTTGAACTCATGACTTCGAGATCAAGAGTCACATGCTCCACCGAATGAGTCAGGCAAGCACTCCAGATTTATCTACTTTCTTAAAGCTTTTAAAAATGCCATCTGCAAATACTGATAGTCTTACTTCTTCCTTTCTTATTTGGATCTCTTTTATTTATTTTTCTTGCCTAATTACCCTAGCTGACTTTCAGTAATATGTTGAATCAAAGTGACAAGAATGGGCATCCTTGTCTTGTTCCTGATCTTAGAGGAAAAGCTTCCAGCTATTTATTGTTGAGTATAATGTTAGCTATGGGCTTGTCATATATGGCTTTTATTATGTTGAGGTATGTTCCCTCTTTACCCTATTTTGAGAGTTTTTATCATTAAAAAATGTTGAATTTTTTTGTCTAATGCTTTTTTGTATCTATTGAGATGATCATATTATTTTTATCCTTTATTTTGTTAATGTAGTGCATCACATTGATTGGCAGATATTAAACTATCCTTGTATCCCTGGAATAAATCATACTTGATCATGTTGTATGATCCTTTTCATGTATTGTTGAATTTGGTTTGCTAATATTTTGTTGAGGATTTTTGTGTCTATGTGCATCAGGCACACAGGCCAGTAATTTTCTTTTTTTCTACCATCCTCATCTGGTTTTGGTATTAGGGTGATGTAAGCCTCAAAAATTGGCAGTGCTCCCTTCTTTTCTACATTTTGGAATAGTTTGAGAAGAATTGGTATTAATTCTTTAATATATATATGGTCAATTAATTTACAACAAAGGAGCCAAGGACAAATAATATGGAAAGAACAATCTCTTCAATAAATAGTGCTGGGAAAACTGGACAGCCACATATAAAAGAATGAAACTAAAAAAAAAAAGAGAGAGAGAATGAAACTGAGCCCTATCTTACACCATACACAAAAATTCACTCAAAATGGGTTAAAGACTTGAATGTAAGACCTGAAACTATAAAATTCCTAGAAGAAAACATGGGCAATAAACTCCTTGATAAATGTCTTAGCAATAATTTTTTGGATTTAAGACTAAAAGTAGGGCGCCTGGGTGGCTCAGTTGGTTAAATATCTGCCTTCAGCCCAGGTCAATGATCCCAGGGTCTTGGAATGGAGTACTGCATCAGACTCCCTGCTCAGTGAGAGTTTGCTTCTCCCTCTGTCCATCCTCATGCATTCTCTCTCTCTCTCTCTCTCTCTCTCTCTCTGTCTCTCTCTCTCCTGTTCTCTCTCCAATAAATAAATAAATTCTTTTTTAAAAAAAGAAAAAAGACTAAAAGTAAAGCAGCAAAATTAAAAATAAGTGGCACATCAAACTAAAAAGCTTCTGCCCAGCAAAGGAAACTATCAACAAAATGAAAAGGTAACCTACTAAGTAGGAGAAAATACTTACAAATCATACACAGTATCTGAGAAAGAATTAATATCCAAAATATAACGAACTCACACAACTCAATAGCAAAACCACAAACAGTCTGATTATAAATGGGAAGAGAGGGTAGCCCAGGTGGCTCAGCGGTTTAGCACCACCTTCAGTCCAGGGCCTGATCATGGAGACCTGGGATTGAGTCCCACATCGGGCTCCCTGCATGGAGCCTGCTTCTCCCTCTGCCTGTGTCTCTGCCTCTGTGTGTGTGTGTGTCTCTCATGAATAAATAAATAAAATTTTTTTAAAAATAAAAAATAAATAAATGGGAAGAGAATCTCAATAGACACTTTTCCAGAAAAGACGTACAGATGGCCAACAGGTATGAAAAAAATGTACATCATTAATTACCAGGGAAATGCAGATCAAAACCACAATGAGATATCTCCCCATACATGTTAGAATGGCTGTTCTCAAAAAGACAAGAAATAAGCATTAGTGAGGATATGGAGAAAAAGGGAACCCTTGTGCAATGTTGGTAGGAATGTAAATTAGTGTAGCCACTATATAAAAGAATATGGAAGTTCCTAAAAAAACCAATACTAGAAATTCTATATGATCTACTAACTTCACTTCTGGGTATTTATTTGCAGAAAATAAAAACACTAACTCACAAACATGGACGCACCCCATGTTACCTGCAGAATTATTTGTAATAGTCAAAAAATGGAAACAACCTACAGGCAGGCACCTGGCTGGCTGTCAGCAGAGTATACAATTCTTAATCTTGAGTTCATGAGTTTGAGCCCCACTTTGGGCATAGAGATTACTCAAATAAATAAATAAATAAATAAATAAATAAATAAATAAAGTGTCTACTGATAGACGAATGAAGAAAATGGTAAAATATACAATGGAATATTATTCAGACATTAAAAAGAAGGAAATAAAAAGGTATAAACTTCCAGTTATAAAATAAATAAAGTCATGGATAGCATAATAACTACAGTTTTGTTTTGTTTTAAAGATTTTATTTATCCATGAAAGACACCAAAAGAGAGGCAGAGACATAGGCAGAGGGAGAAGCAGGCTCCCTATGGGGAGCCTGATGCAGGACTTAATCCCAGAAACCCCAGAATCACAACAAAATAAGATATGTAAATGGCCAATAAGCACATGAAAAGATGTTCCACATCAGGGAAAAGCAAATCAAAACTTTAATGACATATTACCTCACAGCACTAGAATGACTATTACCATAAAGAAAGACAATAACAGGTATCAGTAATAATAATGTGGAGGGATGCCTGGGTGGCTCAGTGGTTGAGCATCTGCCTTTGGCTCAAGTCGTGACCCTGGGATTCTGGGATCAAGTCCCACACATTGGGCTCCCTGCACGGTGGCCTGCTTCTCCCTTTATTATTAATTTTTTTTAAAGATTTTTAAAATTTATTCATGAGAGACACACAGAGAGAGGCAGAGACATAGGCAGAAGGAGAAGCAGGTTCCCTGTGGGGTCCTCCATCCCAGGACCCTGGGATCACAACCTGAGTCAAAGCCAGATGCTCAACCACAGACCCACCCAGGTGCCCCCTTCATAAGGCTTTTTGTAAAAAGTCAAACCTAAGAAAAACTTGGAATGAGAGACCCAAGATAGCAGAAATTCACTTTAAACATAGACATGTGGGCAGCCCCGGTGGCTCAGCGGTTTAGCACTGCCTTCGGCCCAGGGTGTGATACTGGAGACCTGGAATCGAGTCCCACGTCGGGCTCCCGGCATGGAGCCTGCTTTTCTCCCTCTGCCTGTGTCTCTGCCTTTCTCTCTCTCTCTCTCTGTGTCTCTCATGAGTAAATAAATAAAATCGTTTAAAAAAAATAAACATAGACATGTAGTTAAAAGTAGGACAAGGGAAAAAAAACCTAATCAACAGAAAGCTAGAGTCACTATGTTATCATCAAAATATACTTTAAAGAAAATTTTCAGGTATAAAAAAGAGTTATTACATGACAATAAAGGGATCAATTTTCCAAAAACACTGAAAAATCCTAAGTGTTTATGCACCTAACAATTGGGTGTTAAAATAAATGAGGCAAAGTTATTGATAAAAAGAGAAGCAGAAAAATCCACAAGTACTGTTAAGGACTTAACACTTCTCTCTCTCTAACTGATGGAACAAGTATACAAAAAGTCAATAAAGATACTGAATACTTGGTTGATAGAACGCTGTCAAATTTACAGAACACTCCAACAACCCAAGAAGAGCAATATATTCTCTTCAAGTACACATGGAGCATTCCATAAGACAGACCATATCATGAGCCATAAAACCAATCTCAACAAATTAAAAAAAAGATTTTTAACCTGAAATTTGTTTTTTTACCACAGTGAAATTAAGTAGAAATCAATAAAAACAAAAATATCTGGAAAATGCCCTAATATCTAGAAAAAAAAAACACTCCTAGATGACCTACAGGTCAAAGAGGAAATCACAGGGAAAATCAGAAAATATTTTGCCTGGGAGCGCCTGGGTGGCTCAGTCAGCTATGCCTCTAACTCTTGATTTCAGCTCAGGGTATGATCTCAGGGTCCTGGAATTAAGCCCCACACTGGGTTCCCCGCTAAGCAGGGAGTTTGCTTCTCCCTCCCCCTTTGTCTCCCCCACCCTGCCACCCCATTCATGTGCCTGTGTGCATGCACAAGTTCTCTCTCTCTGAAATAAATGAATTTAAAAAAAAAATAAAAAGAAAGAAGACTTAAAAAAATACTTCGACTGAACAACAAATGAAAACACAACATCAAAATTTATAGAACAAAATACAAATGTTCCTGGGAAATTCATATAATTAAATATTTATATTAAACACTACCTAAACCTCTACTTTAAGAAAGCGGAGGGGAAAAAAGAAATAAAATAAATTCAAAGAAAACAAAAGGAAGGAAGCAATATCAATAAAACCAAAATCAATGAAATTGAATGGGCCCTGGCTAGCTCAGTTGTTAAGAGCATGCGATGCTTGATCTTGGGGTCATGATGGTTCAAGTCCCACATTGAAGATACAGATTACTTTAAAAAAAATCAATAAAATTGGGTGCCTGGCTAGCTCAGTCAGTAGAGCATGTGACTCTTGATCTTGGTGTCATGAGTTCCAGTCCTATGTTGGGTATAGAGATTGCTTAAAAACAAAATATTTTTTAAAAATTCAATAAAATTGAAAACAGAAAAATAGAGAAAATCAATAAAACCAAAAGCCGGCTCTTTTAAAAAGAAATTAATATAATTCATAAATACAAAGCCAGATTCATGAAGATAAAAAAAAAGAGACAAATTACCAATATCAAGAATGAGAGAAGAGATAGCACTAGGCAAATCCAACAGATATTAAAATAATAAAGGAATTTTACTAACAACTCTATACCTATAAATCCAACAACTTCATTCAAATAGACACGTTTTTAAAAAAAGATTTTATTTATTTATTCATGAGAGACACAGACACAGAGGCAGAGACATAAGCAGAGGGAGAAGCAGGCTCCCTGTGGGGAGCCCGATGCAGGACCCCAGGATCCACCACTTGAACCAAAGACAGACGCTCAACCACTGAACACTCAGGTGTCCCAAACAGACACATTTCTGAGGCATCTGGGTGGCTCAGTCAGTTAGGTCTCTGCCTTCAGCTCAGGTCATGAATTCGAGTTCCTGGGAATGAGCCCTGTGTCCAGTTCCCTGCTCAGTGGGGAGTCTCCTTCTCCCTCTTCCTCTGCCCCTCCCCCCACCAGGGGTCACACTTTCTCTCTCAAATAAATAAATAAATACATACATACATACATACATTTTTTAAAAAAGAAATAGACATATTTCTGAAAAAGCATACTATCAAAACTTGCTCAAGAAGAAACAGATAATCTAAAAATTCTACCCATTAAAGAAAAATTTAATCATAGTTGAAAACTCCAGCTGCAGAATGGCTTCACTAGTGAATCCTACCACATAAGGGGCACCTGGGTGGCTCAGTGGTTCAGTGCCTCTGGCTCAGGTTCTGATCCCAGGGTCCTGGGATAGAGTCCCACATCAGGCTCCCCACAGGGAGGCTGCTTTTCCCTCTGGCTATGTCTCTGCCTCTCTCTGTGTCTCTCATGAATAAATAAATAAAATCTTAAAAAAAAAAAATTCTACCAAATAAGAAATAGTACTAATTTAAAAAAAAAAAGTAAAAAGAAATAGTACTAATTTTACACAAATCCTTCCAGAAAACAGAAAACAAAATAGGAAGGAATACTTCCCAACTCATTTGATGAGACCCTAATATCACAGCAAAACAAATACAAAATTACAGGACTGTATTTCTAATGAACATAGATGTAAAAAACCTATGACAAAATGTCAGCAACTGAAACTTAGCAACATATAAAAAGGATATACATCACGACCAAGTAGGCTTTATCCAAGGGCATGCAAAGCTGATTCAAAATTAAAACCATGCACCAAATTGATGGAAAACCAAAAATTATCTCATTAGATGTAGAAAAAGCATTTAACAAAGTTTAACATCTGTTCATGACAAAAACTCTCAGCAAAGTATAAGGAAACTTCCTCAACCTAATAAAAAGCACCTACAAAGAAACTACAGCTCATATCACACTTACTGATGAAAAAATGAATACATTCCCCAAAACATCAGGAACAGGGCAAGAATATAGGCCTTCATTATTCCTTTTCAAAAACATACTAGGGGTTCTAGGCAGTGCAGCTAAGGCAAAAAAGAAATACAATTGGGCAGCCCAGGAGGCTCAGCGGTTTAGTGCCGCCTTCCGCCCAGGGCATGATCCTGGAGACCCAGGATCAAGTCCCATGTCGGGCTCCCCGCATGGAGCCTGCTTCTCCCTCTGCCTGTGTCTCTGTCTCTCATGAATAAATAAATAAAATCTTTAAAAAAAAAAAAGAAAAGAAATACAATTGCATATAGATTGGAAATCAAGAAATAAAACTGCCTTGATTTAAAAAAAAATCATTATCTATGTAGAAAATTCCAACAAATTTACAAAAACAGTATTAGAAATAAAAAGTAGGGGGTGCCTCACTGGCTCAGTTGGTAGAGCACGTGACTCTGGATCTTGGAGGTTGTAAGTTCAAGCCTCACGCTGGCTATAGAGATTACTAAAAAATAAAATTTTTAGAGATGCCTGGGTGGCTCAGCAGTTAAGTGTCTGCCTTTGGCTCAGGGCATGATCCTAGAGTCCTGGGATCAAGTCCCACATCAGGTTCCCTGCATGGAGCCTGCTTCTCCCTCTGCCTATGTCTCTGTCTCTCTCTCTATCCCTCTCCCTGTCTCTCATGAATAAAGTCTTTAAAATTTTTGAAATTTTAAAAAATAAATAAAAAGTGAGTTTATGAAAGTCATAGTACATACAGTCCATAAATAAAAATAAACTATATCAATGTTTGGGCAGCCCGGGTGGTTCAGCAGTTTAGCGCCACCTTCAGGACATGATCCTGGAGACCCAGGATCAAGTCCCATGTCAGGCTCCCTGCATGGAGCCTGCTTCTACCTCTGCCTGTGTCTCTGCCTCTCTCTTTCTCTCTGTGTCTCTCATGAATAAATAAATAAAATCTTAAAAAAACTATATCAACGTTCTAGCAATGACCAATGTCTTTCTGTAGAAATTGACAAATAGATTCTAAAAGTTATAAGGAAAAGCAAAAATCTATTAATAGTCAAAACTATTTTGAAAAAGAAAGCCAGGCTGGAAGACACATGATTGGATTTCAATCTAACCATAAAGCTGTAGTAGTCAAGTTAGTGTGGCACTGGTGGAAGGACAGACATATAGATCAATGGGACAAAACAGATTCCAGAAATAGATCCATACATATATAATCAATTGATTTTCAGCACAGTACAAAGGGGATTCAATGGAGAAAAAAATGGTCCTTTCAACTAATGATGCTGGAACTGGCTATCCATAAAATTAACAGGAAAAGGATCATAAGCCCAAATACAAAACCAAGAATTATGCAACATCTAAAAGAAAACACAGGAGAAAACATTTGTGACCCTGGGCCAGGCAAAGATTTCTTAGCTACAACAACAAAGTCATGATAAAAAATTCCTGATAAATCCTGATCATCACCAAAATATAAAAAATTAAAAAAAAAAACAAAATATAAAAAAAGTATTCTTCTTTAAAAGTATAGGGGACAAGGGCAGGCCACCCCAAGATGGGCCACTTTGGTGTGAACATTATGTTGAGTTAAAAGAAATCAAAACCTAGGAGATTCAGGAAAGCCCTTCACTTCTCACACAATTGCTTGCTTATACCAGAAAGACAGCTATTAACAGAAATTCTACTTTACCTAGACACTTACCAACATAATAGCACAATCTTTGTTTTCTAGACATCTCCTCTCCTCTCACCTTCCTCCTAATGGTATCCTCAAGACCTGTAACCTCTCCTTAGCTCATATAAATCATGTTACCTATTTTTAGAATTTCCATGATCCTGTACATGCCTCCTTCTGTTACTCCTGAGTTACTCATTTTCTGTTTGTTTGCTAAGGCTTTTGTGTGTCAGATCTGGAATACACCTTGAGAGGAATGGATGAATACTGCTTGATTCTAATTAATTTCCCAGGTTAGTGGCTATGGTGACTAGAGCTAATTGTCTGGTTTGTCTACCTCAGGATATGGACTTTAAGGAATATACCCAAGTGGCTGCCAAAACTCCATTGGTTTCAGGGAGGTTCCCTGTCTTCTCTATCTGACATGGACTACCTATTTTCACTTTTTGTTGGTGGAAAGAAAATGTGTGTATGTTCATCCATCTAAGTTGATGAACATTAGGGCCATGAGTCCTCTTTCTGTGCCATCTGGGCTTTTATCTGACTCCAGCCTTGCTGGCAGTGCGTCACCTCTTTTGCCTCCACGACCCCCTCCTGATTCTGCACCACGATGGGCACGGCTTGCATAACTGGCTCTAAACCATCCTCATTGCCTCCGGTGCCTTTGGCTCCTGCTCCTCCTGCCCTCGCTATCAAAGAGTGAAGAGCCACTCCAAGCTGCTGGGCCAGCTCCTTATGAGGTTTAAACCGGAGCACCTCCCTAATCAACATGAAAGCGTCCAGGGACCCCTCCCTGGACTTAAACCACCCACTTCAGATCTCCCCACAGGTGCCCCAGGTAAAAACTGACTGTGAGGAACAGATTGATAGTTTAATGAAGATAGACATGTCTAAAGTTATCAGCACTGGGGCATCTGGGTGGCTCAGTTGGTTAAGTATCTGCCTTCAGCTCAGGTCATGATCCCAAGGTCCTGTTTTCCCTAAAGATATTCATGACTTACAGAAACATGATAAAGTATTCCTTTATGAACAAATTGGAAGTATTTAAATTTTCTCTCCACCTGAACCCTCTGAAATTAAGAAACTCTCAACAAGTATTCTTTCTTCCTTAGCAATTATAATTATTTGTACAAGTTCAATGAAAATCTGTTCTCCTTTTAACAGGACACCACTGAAAGCATTGGTTATTTTATCAAGGCTTTGACTAGAATGTCATATTTGAGAGACACACATAGACACAGATTTGCTGAGACAGCTTTAAGGAATTTGATGACCATATGGAGCCAGGGAGTTGCCTGGAAATATTGACCTGATACCTTGCTTACAGAATTTCCAGTAGCCTTAGCAGGTAAACAAAGAATGTCCTACTTCTGGCAGGTACAGGGACCTCAGAATATTTTGGGGACCTCAAGAGGAGGAAAACACCCAAATCTATAGGTATTGCAGACAAGTCTGATGATAACTATTTGGCTTGTCTCTAGCCTCAAGAGGCTACTAAGAGTTCAATCTTAAAAAGTTCCAGCAAAGCAGATTTTTTTTTAAAAGATTTTATTTATTTATTCATGAGAGACACAGAGACAGAGAGGAGAGGCAGAGACACAGGCAGAGGGAGAAGCAGGCTCCATGCAGGGAGCCCAATGTGGGACTCGATCCCAGGACTCGATCCCGGGACTGCAGGATCACGCCTTGGGCCAAAGGTAGGTGCTAAACCGCTGAGCCACTCAGGGATCCCCCTCAGCTCTCACTTTGATCAATCCTATGCGGCTAGGGTAACAAAATTGCTCCTTAAAGGTCAGAGTATACTTTGCTCCTTGGAGCTAACTATGAACTTGTGCAGATAATAGATGGCCCCACCTTCCTCATAACTGGATTGGAGAATACACTGGGGGCATGCCCTTAGTTCCTGGGACAAGTCATCTCCCACTCACCAGCAATTCCTCATGAGGATACTGTTAAGGCTAGACAGGAGGCAAGTAAGATTTCTTCATGGTTTTCTCCCTTAGCCATATTTGTTCTGGGAGCCACCACTATGGATGTAAAAATTACAAATAGAGGCTTTAGCCAAGCATGCAGCAGCCACCTTTAACCAAACGTGAAGTCACCCATAAATTGGAAAAGTGGCCCTCCAAAACCTAATGGCCCTTGATATTCATACTGTAAGCCAAAAAGGAAGTTATGCTAATATTGAGACTAAATGTTGTGTATATATCCCGGAGGACTCTGCTAATGTATCCAAAGTTTTAGCAGACATACATACACAAATTAAGGCAGTGTCTGACTCCTAGTTTTATCAACGCCTGGTTACATTTTGGTTGGGAAGTGAACTATAGTCTACCTTAAAGAGTCTTCTTATCACACTTTTTGTTTTTTTAAAGAACTGAAAGCAGGATTTTTTTTTTTTTAGGGTTTTAAGTTATCTCTACACTTAACAGTGGGGCTCAAATTTATAACTCTGAGATCGAGTTCTATGCTCTACCAACTGAATGAACCAGGAGCCCCAAACTTCTTATTTTTATTGTAATATTAATCCTAATGTGTTGTCTCTTTTGCTTTGCTCTCTCCTATGGTCGAGGTACATGGAAACAGTTCCTAATTCCTTTGCCCAACTGACAGATGATCCTTAATACATGAAACAGTCCTCCCTGATGTCCATTCTGTACTCTATAGCAATGGTCTTCCATAATAGTTGCTTATAGGTGCAGACAGTGAACAGTTTTGGTTCATAAGTAGGGACATCTCTACGACCCTTATTACTTGAAGAAGCTATAGAACATGAGCCCCTTGCCTTTCAACAACCTTAAAAATTTAACTACTGAAAATTGGTCAGAGGTGAAATGATGAGGAATAGAAGCGGAAAAACGTTCACCTTTAGTGAACCTAAGGCTGACCTATAGCCTGCACAGTTTTTTTGTTTTTAAATATTTTATTTATTTATTCGTGAAAGACACATACAGAAGCAGAGACATAAGCAGGGGGAGAAGCAGGCTCCCTGAGAGGAAGCCCCATTCAGGACTCCATCCTAGGACCCTGGGATCATGACCTGAGCCAAAGGCAGACACTCAACCAGTGAACCACCCAGGTGTCCTTAGCTTGCATGTTTTTTTTTTTTTTTTTTTGCTTGCATGGTTTTGATAAGGATCAAATAAGTGCTGGTTGCTACATTCTTTTATTTATTTTGTATTTTTTTTAAGATTTATTAGTTTATTTTAGAGTGGGAGAGGGAGAGTGGGAGGAAATTTCTCAAGCAGACTACATGCTGAACCGACAAGGGGCTCCATCTCACAACCTTATCACAATCTGAGCTGAAACCAAGAGAGGGTTTCACTCTCTTGGGGTAAAAACTGTACCACTCAGAGGCCCTTGTTGCTACATTCTTATGGGGTCTCATAAATGCTTGTGTATATCACCAAAATTTAATATCAAACTGAATGATAAACACCATAGAAATCATGCAAAATTAGTTTTACAAGTAGAAATTCAAAGAAGAGGGGATCCCTGGGTGGCTCAGCAGTTTTGCGCCTGCCTTTGGCCTGGGGCACAATCCTGGAGTCCCGGGATCGAGTCCTGCGTCGGGCTCCTGGCATGGGGCCTGCTTCTCCCTCTGCCTGTGTCTCTGCCTCTCTCTCTATATATGTCTATCATAAATAAATAAAAATAAATCTTTAAAAAAAAAGAAATTCAAAGAAGACATTTATGATCTAACACTCCCGGCACATTCCTTCCTCCTTGAGCAGTACTGTATAACCACCAGCTTCATACAGCAAAAGTACAGCCCTTTCTGCCCATGAGTTCTATCCTCATGCTATTTAAATAAACCTTTTAAGTTGCACCTTATAATATCTCAAGAATTCTTTCTGGCCTTTCCATTTGATGACCCCGCAACAGGTGGAATGAAGTTTTGGGGTAATGGAACTGTCCTCTATGTTAATTGTGGTTATCAGTCTCACAATTGTATTCATTTCTCAAAACTTATAAAATTGTAGTTAAAAACATGAAAGCAGGCCCAAAATGGAGTTACTTATGATGAGCCCCAAGTCACCAAATCAAGATGTAGTTCACTTTCAGCTCTGCCAGAAGTGGAATCCTACACCAGTCAAATCACGTATCTCATCAGCAGAGTTAGGTAAGCTGCCTGACAGACCCCAGTCAGCCCCTAGGGAAAACTGGACTGCAGTAACCAACCAGCATTGTTATCTAGTGTAATTTCCTTGTTCCCACTCCCTTCTGTCTATAAACATCTTTCATTTTGGATACCTTCTTGGAGTTCCTTTCTGTCTTCTAAACTGTATGCTACCTGATTCATGAATCAATGAATAAAGCTAATAAGATCATTAAAATTTACTCGGGTGAATTCTGTCTTTTTTTAATACAGTATACTAAAATAGGTAAATTTTACTGCATATAAATTGTATCTTCAAGAGACCTGACAAAAATCTAAGAACTTAAAAAAAAAAAAAAAGCTGAAAATCCCCACTCTGATATACAATATAAGTGAAAACAATTAAACATTTTTTATTAAATTATTTGGTATGTGGGATGCCTGGGTGGCTCAGCGCCTGGTAGCTCAGTCTGCCTTCGGCTCAGAACATGATCTGGGGTCCTGGGATCGAGTCCCACATTGGGCTCCCTATATGGATCCTGCTTCTCCCTCTGCCTATGTCTCTGCCTCTCTCCCTCTGTGTGTCTTTAATGAATAAATAAATAAAATCTTTAAAAATAAATAAATAACTTGGTATATTTGTTTATATTTTGGATTTTAAAAAAGCTTTACTTAATTACTCTGCAATAAAAATAGATTTAAAAAATGAATACCATTAGAACATGCACAAATAAAGCTCTAACAATCCACATGGATTAGGAAAAGTTTTAGGTTTTCTTTTAGTTTCACATTTTTTAAAGTTTTCAAATAATTTTAAAGAAAGTTTGTCTCTGTTAGGTTTTTCAAAGGTTCAAGGAAATTACAATGTTTTCATTTCTGTAGATGTGCTGTTTCATACCAGAGAGCCCTGGGGTAAGCCAAACCTTAAGTATTCAAATTGCTAAATCAGGGATAAAATTGTATTTACAGAACTGTTAATGTTAAAATTTGCATGTAAAATAGGCTTAAACATGGGATATCCTGTTTTGGAATCTGGAGTCAAAAGATCCCAGAATCTATTCTCTGGCCCACTGAGTCCCTATAACTGTGACTCTTAACACTGACTCCAACACCTGCATAGCTTATTAAAATGCAGATATCTGGGTTAGAGCCATTATTTACATACTCAGAATCTTGGGGATGGGTCCCAAGAATCTGTTAAACTCTTCAAGAAATTCTTATGCACATTACCACTTGAGAACTCTTGACTAGATCAAAGTAAGACTGCCTACAGATGGGGGTTTCCCAGTGTTCCTACTGCCGGTAGAGATCCCAATAGCCAATTCAAAGAAGAGAAGGAATTCTAATGCTGAAAGCAATTATGCTCTTTTCAAATTTAAATTTACTCTGAAAAACAGCCAGGTTTTATTAGGCTAGTAACTGTGAATATAAATATACCTATCTTTTAAGGAGACACACACATTTTAAAAATGTTTCCTTTTTGTCAATGTGAAATCTGTTTGTGAAAATGTAATCTAAATGTATATACTCTAACAATCTTCCATTTTCCCTTACAAGTAAGTAAGACCTTTATGTGCCTTCTCTTTCAAATCTCTTAATTCAGGCTTTATGTCTTCACTGGGAGCAGAATGAAAGCATGAAAGTAATTTAGTTTTTGCATTTTTTTTCTTTTTACCTCAAGATTCAAAGAATCCTGATCTTAAGAATGGACTGGTTTATTTTGTTTGCTTGTTTGTTTGTTTAGTTTGGTTTTTGGTTTCTTTTAATGGACTGGTTTAGATATTATTTTAATAAGAGACACATCTTCCAAAGTGTCATAAAATTTGTGAAATAGCTTGAAACACCTTTTAAAATGATTGAAAATTATTTAATCACTCTTGAGTGTTTTTTTCTTATAATACACAGTAAAGGGATCCCTGAGTGGTTCAACAGGTTTGGCGCCTGCCTTCAGTCCGGGCATGATCCTGGGGTCCCGGGATCGAGTCCCACGTCGGGCTCCCTGCATGGAGCCTGCTTCTCCCTCTGCCTGTGTCTCTGCCTCTCTCGCTCTCTCTCTCTCTGTGTCTCTCATGAATAAATAAATAAAATCCTTAAAATAAATAAACAAATAAAATACACAGTAAAGAAAAACTTTAAATTCACCTAAATATAAATCTTACATATTTTCTCTTGAAAATGGCTATATTTTGAATATTTTGTGAGTTGCCAACAATAAATGAATTTCAGAGGTGTTAAAACAATCATGGTCTTGTCTTCTCTTTATTTCTCCATGGAATATAATTCCCAGAAACAATCAATCTTTTTTTTTTTTTTTTTTTTTTTAGAAACAATCAATCTTGACCATGCATTTACCACAACTTATAATTTCAGTGGAAACCATGGTCAAATAAAAAAAACAAGTCACGCCTATAAACCTTGTTCACTGGCAAAGTAGACAGTAGGACACTTTTTAAAAAATGTTACCATATTTACTTTTTAATAATGAAAAGGAAAAAGTTATTAAAAGCTAAAAAATGTTACCATATTTACTTTTTTATAATGAAAAGGAAAAAGTTATTAAAAGCTAAAAAATGTTCACTGAATATTTAAGTGTTTTCAAAATTAGGACAAAATTTGAAGTTTTCAATGGATCACTGCAAATACTAGGAAATATTATTTTGACAATAGCACAGACTTGGGAAATAGGAGACTTAGATTCTAGCCCAACTTTGACATTGCCTCGTCATATAATCTTTGCAAGTCACTTTCTTTGAGTTTCATTCCTCATAATGGATACTAAAAGTGCTGGCACCTCAGCATGAACAAAGACAGTGGTGCCAAACTGTACTAGTAATCGCTGTACTTGTTGCCCCCTAAAACTCAGTTAAAAAACAAAAATAACTCACTTTTTAATGACATTGTTATGACATTAACATGACTTTTTATATTGTGTAATAAAACATAACTTCTGGAAGACAGGATAACTCAGTGTGAGCAAATGCATGATATTACAAAATCACACATGGGGCAGGCACCTGGCTGGCTCACTGGGTAGAGCATACAACTCTTGAAAGGATTTCTACAATCTGAGAAGAGCTATGAAAATTTACTTCTCAAATTTGCTCTTTACTTTTTCTTCTACTAGCCAGACACTAAAGAAATTTGTAAAAATGTATAACAATGCCACTTGTCTCACTGATATTTTTGTTTCAAAAGTCATTTTTTGGGGTACCCGCAGTGGCCCAGCGGTTTAGCGCCACCTTCAGCCCGGAGTGTGATCCTGGAGACAAGTCCCACATCAGGCTCCCTGCATGGAGCCAGCTTCTCCCACTGCCTCTCCCTCTGCCTGTGTCACTGCCTCTCTCTGTGTCCCTCATGAATAAATAAATAATTTTTTTTTAAAAAAGTCATTTTTCTTAAAGTTATTAGCACTTAATTTGCATGTTGTTTATATTCATATTATTTATTAAATAATTATTTTTAAATTTCTGAGTTTTCATAGTTAATACAATTAAGTATCAATAGATATAACCCACATAAACCCATATAAACCAAGCTTTCCCAGATTCTCAGTAATTTTTAAGAGTTACAAAGGGTTCCTGAAAGCAAAAAATTTCAGAACCACTGATCTAGACAATAAATACCAAGGGAAAAAGAACTGATCCATTTCTAGTACTTGCTAGAAGTAAAGGGCTTATTTTACTCTGCCACAACTCTGCTGGCACTACCTTCATTTCCTGGTTATATTATGACACTTTAACCTTTATCATAATTCAGCTCCACTTGCAATACTCTGACATATGCGATGACTAGGAGCTTTTGTAAACAATGAGCTATGGTACTCCACCCTTGGTGTACAAATACTAGAAACTCAACATTGACAGAGATTCAGAATAAAGTCACACTTCCTCCAGTGACTCTAAGCAATCTGCTAACATAGAAAGATTCTGAAACCATACGAAGGAATTATATCATATGCTACTTTAAAAATGCTTTTAAGAAAACAGTAACTAAATTCTAAAGAATTTCGAGTAGAAAAGTTAACAATTCACTTTCTTGTGTCTCTAAATGATGTGTTTAAACACAAATGGAGAGAGATTGTACTACCTCTTCTCACCACAGATTTGATTAGAAAGATTCTTAAAAGAGTACAAAATATTCATCTCGGATCAAGAGTAATTTATAAAAATAGAGAAAATGGAAATTATTGCACTTTATGCAGGCTATTTTAAATTAAAGCTTGCTGTATCAATCAATATATTTTTTTAAAGATTTTATTTATTCATGATAGAGAGGCAGAGACACAGGCAGAGGGAGAAGCAGGCTCCATGCACCGGGAGCCCGATGTGGGATTCGATCCCGGGTCTCCAGGATCACGCCCCAGGCCAAAGGCAGGCGCCAAACCGCTGCACCACCCAGGGATCAATCAATATTAATGTCAAAAAGTAGATTTCATCACAGATGAACAACAGACAACAGTAATGAAAACTGTTCGCTTTTACATTTAAATATGAAGGACCAAGCTTCTGGGCAAGAATAAAGCCAGGGTTTACAGTCATCACATGCTTCAATATGATATGAATAGCAACCTGTGGGCAAAACTGTGGGACATTTTAATACTCCTGGAATGAGGTTGCACAACTCTCTTATCACTGATGAACCAGTAGAATCTCAATCTATTATAAGAAATGCAGGGGCTGAAAAATATAACTAAAGAGGCCAAACTATATAGTTTATTGTCATACACTGATAACATGGAGGGACTGATAACATTGTAGTATATAACAATGTTTACTTTTCAAAAATTGTTTATTATTTTTAAGTAAACTCTACCCCAAGGTGGGGCTCAAACTCACAACCCTGAAATCAGAGTTGCATGCTCTACTGACTGAGCCAGCCAGGCACCTCTACTCTTTAGTTTATTTTTTAAAGGATTTTCTTTATTTATTCATGAGAGACACACAGAGAGAGAGAGAGGCAGAGACATAGGCAGAGGGAGAAGCAGGCTCCATGCAGGGAGCCCGATCTGGGACTCGATCCTGGGACTCTAGGATCATGCCCCAAGCCCAAGGCAGATGTTTAACCGCATTGTAGGATATTTCACAGCACATGTAGCATTCCTCCCAAATCTTTCAGTCAAGATCATCAAAATTATCTCGACACTGCCAAATATCCCCTGGTGAGGCAAAATCCTCCCCTACCAGTTGAGGACTACTAATGTAGAGGACTATAGGTCTGCCTCTAAGTTCAGAACCCAATTTGTTTGTGGCCTGCTGCTGTTTTACATCAGCTTCTCCTTTGTCTTCTGCTACTATGGTAATATTAAATATAAGCTAACACTATATTCTTGGTAAATTCTTTTTGATAAGTAGGAAGAGAAAAGCAAGCTAGAGACTCTAACACAAATAAGGGCATTTGCTCATGACACTTGTAAATTAATAGTTGAAAAAGGTTGTTTGGTTACATGAAATACATGGAATAAGAATTTTTTAGGTACTAGCTTAGGCATTTCAATGCCTGAACATAAAATCTATTTGTCTGGACACATGTATTTAAAAAAAAATAAATAAAAAGGGCTGCCTGGTAAAGCATGCAACCCTTTCTTTTCTTTTCTTTTCTTTTTTTTTTTTTTTTTAGATGTCACTCAGGCTCCCCAGCATGCAACTCTTGTTCCCAGGTCCTGAGTTCAAGCCCTATGTTGGGCATAGAGCTAGCGAGGTTGCTTGCTTGTTTGCTTACTTGAATGAATCAATCAAGCAAGCAAGCAGTGGATAATTTTCATAAACAAGATAAGTGACTATAAAAATTAATATAGGGCAGCCTGGGTGGCTCAGTGGTTTAGCACTGTCTTCAGCCCAGGGCGTGATCCTGGAGACCCGGGATCAAGTCCCACTTCGGGCTCCTGCATGGAGCCTGCTTCTCCCTCTGCCTCTCTCTCTGTGTCTCTCATGAATAAATAAATAAAATCTTAAAATAAATTAAAAAAATAAAAATTAATATAGCATCAGGCTCAGATGAAGGGAAGAAAAAGACTTTTTGAATAAATAACACAATACTGAGAAATTACTGAAGACAAGAAAACTTGACTTTGGAATGGGATCAATTTGCATTTGAATCTTAACTCCATCTGCTTTACTTTGTCTTGGGTAAAACACATAATCCCTTTGAGCCCAGAAAAAAAAGGGAAAAAAGCCCCCTTTATTTCTCATCTTGCATTGCTTGAGGAAAGGAATAATCTTTTCACCATCTGTATTTCAGTATAGCTAGAAAATAATCTTGACAAATGAATTTCAAGTAAAAAAGTCAAGACTCCTGAAATCAGAGTTGCATGCTCTATCTACTTTCTTCTTTAGGAGCCATACAAATCATTTAGTATTTGTAAGATCTCTTGCTTTTCCAATAATTCAGCTCCACACTCAAGGTTATTTACAGGATTCCTAAACAACTTGGGACTGACCAAGCATAGTAATAATGTTTTTCATTTATCTTTGAGTTTCTTTTTCAAAGTCAAAACCAAGACTTTTGAAAGACAAAGTTTTATACAAAAAGATTTAGACCTGTCCTGATCCACAATTCTTACATATATAAGTAATCTTTAAGTCTAATTATGATTAGACCATTTGGGTGTCAAGGAGATGTTAGTGGCACCAGAGTAGCCTTCTAATCCCTGGTGGAGGAATCAAAAGACATAAGTCAAAACAAATGGGAAGTCTGCTACAGGATTAATGCTGACCTCTCATTAAGTAGCATACAAAGTGGTGGCTCATGTCAGCTCTTTTACAGAAAAGAAAAGCTGTGAAAAGCTGAACATTATTTTTATAAGTCTTTTATTTTATTTTTATAAAGACTTAAAGATTTGAATGTTCAATGATATTTAAAACTACCTTTACCAAAGGGTAGTACCAGGATCACATTGTTTGCATAGCACTAACAGGTGACATGCATGTTTATCCCCTTCCCTCTCAGGACCATCTTCCCATCCCCCTCTACCAAATACAAAGTTTTCAGCTCTTCCAGCTACAGTTAGGACATCTTTTCCAAAAAGTCTCTGGGAATGATCCAGGGTTGTTTTCAGTAACTGGGAGAAACTGTCATAAAGAACATGATTATAAAAATCCTGGGGCACCTGGGTGGCTCAGTCAGTTAAGTGTCTGATTTTAATCTCAGGTCATGATCTCAAAGTCCTGAGATTGAGCCCCACATCAGGCTCCCTGCTCAGGGGGGAGTCTGCCTCTCTCCATCTGCTTCTCCCCCAGCTCATGCTCTATCTCCCTCTCCCTCTCAAATAAATATATTTTTTAAAGATTTTATTTATTTATTCCTGAGAGAGAGAGAGAGAGAGAGAGAGAGGCAGAAACAGAGGCAGAGGGAGAAGCAGGCTCTCTGTGGGGAGCCTGATGTGGGACTCAATCCTGGAACCTGGGATCACACACCGGACTGAAGGTGGCACTAAACCACTGAGCCACCAGGGCTGCCCTATCATGAGCTTTCCTGATCCAAGGACTGCAGCAACTCCAAGACAGGACAGAGTTATTAACCTTTGGTTCTAAGTGTCCATATCCAATCATTCTTTTTTTTTTTTTTTTAAGATTTTAAAGAATTTTTAAATGTATTTATTTTGAGTAATTCCTATACCCAACGTGGGGATCAAACTCATGATGCCAAGATCAAGAGTCACATGCCCTGAGTGAGCCACCCAGGCACTCCATGTTATACCAACATGTAGAGAGAATCACTTTTCTTTAAAGATTTTATTTATTTATTCATAAGAGACACAGAGAAAGAGAAGCAGAGACATAGGTAGAGGGAGAAGCAGCTCCATACAGGGAGCCCGACGTGGGACTCAATCCTGGATCCCAGGATCACGCCCTGAGCAAAAAGCAATGTTCAACTGCTGAGCCACCTAGGTGTCCTGAGAAATCACTTTTTTAAAAGATTTTTATTTTGGGGGGACCTGGGTGGCTCAGTCAATTAAGCGTCTGCCTTTAACTCAGGTCATGATCTTGGCTTCCTGGGATCAAGCCCCATTTGGGCTTCCTGCTTGCAGGGAACCTGTTTCTCCCTCTCCCTCTGCCTGCCGATCCCCCTGTTTGTGCTCTCTCTTGCTCTCAAATAAAGTCTTTTAAAAAATAAAGTGAAATAAAACAAAAGACTTTCATTTTTTAAATAGTCTCTACACCAACATGGGGCTCAAACTCCCAACTTCATGCTCCACCAACTGAGCCTACCCCTAGAAAACTATAAATCATATAATAGGTCTATCAACTAAAACTACATGGCTTACAGCACAACCAGCTATACAGAATATAGGAGAAAACACAGTTAATTCATTCATGGAAATCTAGCCTTGGATAGCACAAACAGTTGCCAAATTTCCCTACTGCTAATTTGGGCCAGTGAGCATAAAATTCAACAGATTTGTTTAAAAGTATACTTTTGGAGGAAATGCTAAAGAAAATGAAGGAAAGACTGAAAAAAGGATAGAGAAATTCATATATTTAAAAGGGAGTCGGGGGATCCCTGGGTGGCTCAGCGGTTTGGCGCCTGCCTTTGGCCCAGGGCGCGATCCTGGAGACCCGGGATCGAATCTCACGTCGGGCTCCCGGTGCATGGAGCCTGCTTCTCCCTCTGCCTGTGTCTCTGCCTCTCTCTCTCTCTCTCTGTGTGACTATCATAAAAAAAAAAAAAAAAGGGAGTCGGGGCAGCCCAGGTGGCTCAGCGGTTTAGTGCCACCTTCGGCCCAGGGCGTGATCCTGGAGACCCAGGATCAGGTCCCATATCCAGCTCCCTGCATGGAGCCTGCTTCTCCTTCTGTGTCTCTGCCTCTCTCTCTCTGTGTGTCTCTAATGAATATATAAATAAAAATATTTAAAAACAAAAACTAAAAATAAAATAAAAGGGGGTCAACTCCACCTATAACAAATACCAAAAATTCTGCTCTCAAAGAGTGATACAGGAAGAAAAAATCTAGATAGCTGAAATTAGACTTTCTGTTAGGCTTTTATCTTTCAGTATTAAAAGAAGTATCTTATGAAAAATAAATCACCCAAATTAAAACATTAAAAAATGTTAAATATTCTCAAGAAAACACATTACCCCATAGCTTGAGTTACAGATTCACAAAAAGGCTGACATGATTTTTCAATTAAAATAAACGACAAAGGTTATACCATATTTATTATTTAGACTAACCTTCTAAACTCATATATATAAAAATATTACCACATATAAATTGTAGTAAATGTATGTAAATTCAAACTCATATGTGTAAAAATACTATCACATATATTAAGCTAATTTTTATATTCAAAATAATCATTTTTATCTTGCAAGCAGCAATTACCTTCTGATATGGTTCTTACTCAGCTGAGCTAAAGGATGGAAGAAAGTAGCACCAGCATGTACATAATAAAGCTGATAAAAGAGAATACCAGAATTACAGAAAAACGATGAGGTACAGAGGGATGAGAAACAAAGTCCAGTATCTTTTCATTTAGACCAAAATCTTCAAAGGAATAAAATTATAGGTTATCAATCTAGCAATTTATTTGATACTCAATCTAAGCCATTTCAGTAACCTTCATGTATTGTTTTTAAAGATTTTATTTATTTATTCATGAGAGAGAGAGAGAGGCAAAGACACAGGCAGAGGGAGAAGCAGGCAGAGGGAGAAGCAGGCTCCATGCAGGGAGCCCGATGTGGCACTCGATCCCAGGACTCCAGGATCATGCCCTGGGCCAAAGGCAGGTTCTAAACCGCTGAGCGACCCAGGGATCCCCAGTAACCTTCATGTATTGAATTAAAAACCAGACCTCCCCCCCACCCCCACACGCAGGGTGACAGATGGTAGCAAGCATAGCATAATGTATAAACTTGTGGACTCACTATGTGTATACCTACAACTAATATAACATTGCATGTCAACTACATTCAAATAAAAACTAAAACTAAAAACTAAAAACATCAGGCCTAGGGCAGCCCGGGTGGCTCAGCGGTTTAGCCCTGCCTTTAGCCCAGGGGGGGACCTGGGATCGAGTCCCACGTCGGGCTCCCTGCATGGAGCCCGCTTCTCCCTCTGCCTGTGTCTCTGCCTCTCTCTCTCTCTCTCTGTATCTCTCATGAATAATAAAAAAATCTTTAAAAAAAAAATCAGGCCTCTTTCAAGACCCCTTTGGTAAAGACGATCCACCATAAATAACGTCATCTGGTCAATGGGAGAAGAATTTTGCAAAACAAACTCTCTCCTCTCAGCCCTAACCTACCTTTTATGAAGTTCCATTAAAATGGTGCATTATTTATAGAAGAATGGAGTGGGGAAGGACGAATCCACTTTATTTTTTTTTATTAAGATTTTATTTATTCATGAGAGACACAGAGAAAGAGACAGAGAGAGAGAGAGAGAGAAAGAGAGAGGCAGAGAAACAGGCAGAGGAAGAAGTAGGCTCCCCCAGGGAGCCCAATGTGGGACTCGATCCCAGGACCCTGGGATCACGACCTGAGCCGGAAGGCAGAAGCTCAACCACTGAGCCACCCGGGTGCCCCTGAATTCACTTTATAATGCAGGAATCAGCATGTTTAGATGAAATTCTACATGGGAGAATGGGAATTTTTTTCTCTATTTACCTTAATATTTAGTTGGATACAATTTTGAATATTGAGGAATGAAATAATAAACTATGATACATATATTATTAGTAAGGTAATTAAGAAACATAACTCACCATTTTTTAGGCTTTGACAATGGTTTATATTTGCTGTATTTTACACGCCATTCAAGAACTTCTTTACAGCGCTGACAAACTCCATCATGAAGCTTTGCATTAATTTTCTTAAACAGAAAAACAAAGTTGGAATTTCACCTGTGAGCCAGCATTGCAAACCCATGAAAAATGCACATGAGAAATTTCAGTTTTTAAAAATAGTAACATAAGTGAATCTGTGTAACATTCTATGATACACTATATATTTTTATATGCATTACTCAAGTTGGTTCTTTACAAAGGCAAAGATTCTTAACTAGATGTAGCTCAGAATCATCCAGGAAACTTTTTAACCTCTTGGCAAGAGCATTTTAGATAGCCCTCCTCATTGATTCTGATGTGCACAAATGTTAAAATTCAAATTTATATAGTTAAGATATGTGCATTTTACTGTATGTAGGTAATAATAGGGAAGAAATAACAATGCAATAATAAAGTAGAAAACCTAATGCATATTTTAAGACTACTGTTTCCAACAATTCAAATCTTACCAGTGAGAAATGAGAAAATACACTGAGAAATTATAGTCCTAAATTGTCAGTCTCTAGGGGAGAGCAGAAATTATGACACCTGAGAAAGGAGCGTCAGGGAGAAGCAGCTGGAAGCAAAAAGGCATTTAATTCTTTAATTTAATATTTTTGTATTTTTAAAAAGACTTTGGGTTTTTTTAAGGATTTTATTTATTTATTTGACAGAGAGAGAGCAAGCAGGGGTAGTGGCAGGCAGGAGAGGGAGAAGCAGGCTCCCCACTGAGCAGTGAGCCCAGCCCAACTGCGGGGTGGGGTGGGGGGTGGGGGGGTGGGGGTGGAGGTGGCTAGATCCCAGGACCCGGGCATCACAACCCAAGCTTAAGGCATTAAGGCAGATGCCTAACAGACTGAGCAACACAGGCACCCCAACATTTTTTTACCCCAACATTTGTATATTCTTATGTGAAGAAAAAATGTTATAAAAAATGTTGCTAATCTGATTTCTTCAAAACAAAATAAATGTGTGCATGGAAATATCTGTGCTGGGGAAAGGGATTTATGAAACAAAAAAACATTTATTATGATTTTCTTCTCAAAATGTATTGGGAAATTAGGAGAATGAAAAATATATAAACATGTCATGTGTTTTCCCCAGTAGTTTTATATTCTATAACATATTCATGTGATTCAGGACCCAGAGTACTTATTTTCACTAAGTTCTCTGAGAATTCTCTAACTTACTTTGGCCATAAAAGCCTGGTCTTTCTTGGCCTATTGTCAGAATAATGAGAAGACGACATTTTATGTTTTCTTTGCTTCCTTTGTTTCCTTTTTTTTAATTTCTCAAGAGGTGAAAGAAAAGGATCACAAAAGATGCAGATTCTTTGGGAGGTTATCTGATGCTGAGTTAAAAGTACAACGTTTAAGGATCTGAAAAAAAAAATCTGAAACTTTTGAACTGTGCTTGATATTCTTTAAAGTTTTAAACAAGAAGGTAAAATAATTTGACAAAACATTTATTCTAAGAGAAAATATTTCAAGGGTGTTTTCAAGCCACAAAGTAAGCTGTGGATATATTATGTTTGATTTTACTTCTGTGGTAAAACACATATTCTGTTATTTATGAATTGTGCATGGGTATTCCTTTCTCCCTGACTTAAATGGAGAGTTCCTGGGAAAATAAATTCTACATGATACTATATTCCTTCCTATAGTGGTCTGTTGTTGCCAGAAAGAGGGAAATCTGTGTCCAATACCAAACTCCTCTTCTTATCAAACTTGATACTTAGTTATCCCATATAAGACTTGCTAAGAAATACCCAGAACTAAAGTTCACATTTCATCATTTGTTCTCATTGCTTTCTATTGCTTAGAATATCTTACTAAAAAGCATTACGTGTATTTTCCTAACTCTAACAGTAATGGGAACAAGCTAACGACTTGAACTATGATTACAAGATAAATGTGATATGAACTTTCTTAATAAAATATTCTTAGAATGCAAAACATTTTGTTACTTGCAATTTTATTATATATAACACATTCTGCTCGTTAACTAGGAAGCATTATTTGGTTTCTTGTTTGTTTCTGTATCCAATTTCTGAGCACCAGTTCATCTTGATTTACAAAGCTGCACATAGCGTGGAAACTGGTTTCTTTGGGGTGGATTGGACAGTAGAACAAAACCGGTCTTTGTGGAAACTTGTTCTGTGAGTGGCGTGTGAAGCAGTATAAATGGAGATGTTGTAGAGAGTTCACATGACTAACAGGCACTACTACAAAATTGAACTTGATTTTGATGTGTTAAGAAATGAGAGTAACAATGAAAATGAATGGTACTCTCCACTTAAAAAGAACTGCAAAAAGAAAGAAAACTGTGCACCTTGCCTTATTGTATTTTGGCAATCTAGAAAAAGTGAATTCCAGAGATGTGAGCAATGAAAACTAAATCCTAGTTCTAGGAATCATTCTGCCCCAAGCAAAGAAGATTGCAATCTTACCTTACTCACACCTATGTTTACAACTAACCCAGTTTTGGCAATTAATTTTAGCATATTCCTCCTCGTAGAAATAATAGGTTATTAAGGTTAAGATTTAAGCATGTCCAAATATAAAATCAAAACTTAGTTTCATAAGTACAAAGCCTTTAAAGATCATTCTTTAAAGCTACTTTCCAGAATTTTATTTATTTTTCTTTTAAGATTTTATTTATTTCTTCATAAGAGACACAGAGAGAGGCAGAGACCCAGGCAGAGGGAGAAGCAGGCTCCATGTGGAGCCCAACGTGGGACTTGATCCCAGGTCTCCAGGATCATGCCCTGGGCCAAAGGTGGTGCTAAACCGCAGAGCCACCCGGGCTGCCCTACTTTCTAGAACTTTAAAGGAAAAAAGCTTCAGAGTAAGATTCCACTGAACTTAGGAACCTTTTTTTTTTTTTTTTTTTTAAGATTTTATTTATTTGATAGAGAGCGAGAGCACTCGCACAAGCAGGGGGAGCAGCAGGTAGAGGGAGAGGAGAAAGCAGACTCTGGGCTGTGCAGGGAGCTGGATGCGGGGCTCGATCCCACCACCCTGAGATCATGATCCCACCACCCTGAGATCATGACGACCTGAGCCGAAGGAAGATACTTAACTGGCTGAGCCACCCAGGTATCCCATGAACCTAGGAATCTTAATTAAATAAGAAAACCTTATTTATAAATTGAACACTTTTAAGTTAGAATAAACAGGGTGTGTCAAACCATTTACTTAATATATATGTAAAGTCTTAGCCATCCTTGACTCATATAACATATTTTATTCCTGCTGTTAACATTCTGTTGTCAGACAATTCATCTTTTGTAATGTAAAGCGGCAATCTCAAGAAATTAGGTGAGGACTTTACCACCCAAGAGCCAAACTGTAAATATAATATCTGTATCAACAGGCTGATACTGAAAAATACGTTATAAAATATAAAGTATGTTTTAACGGAAAGAAGATACTATTATGGGGGAAAGAAATTTGAATACTACTCAAGAAAAACTAATAATTTTTCATTAGGATTTTTTTTTTGTACATCATATTCCCTTCAGAAATGCTAATAGCAAACAATGGCATATTTTGCTTCCCTTCATTAATTGGGGAAAAAAAGGAATTATAAAAATTAAAGTCAAGGAAAATGACAATTCTAACAGCTGCTGAAAATCCACTTCCAAGAAATGGCTTGCTCTTCCCCCTGCTTCATCCTTTCCTCCAAAATAAGGTTTTGGGGGATGCCTGGGTGGCTGCCTTCAGCCTGCCTGCCTTCGGCCCAGGGCATGATTCTGGGGTCTCGGGATCGAGTCCCACATTGGGTTCCTTGCATAGAGCCCTCTTCTCCCTATGCCTATGTCTCTGCCTCTCTCTCTGTGTGTCTCTCATGAATAAATAAATAAAATCTTTTTAAAAAATAAGGTTTTGGGGCTAATATAGCTATAACAGTATTACCCCAGAAAATAGATATGTATGTGCTATTTATATTTAAAAGTATATATTTTTAAAATTTTCTAGTAATACCCCCTTATTATAAATTTGGTTAGAGGATAAAGGATCTCTAGATTTGAGAGCAAGAACTTATAGATTGATAACAATAACATAAAAATCTTTTAGGTTGTGACTTTCAAACTATAAACTCTTTTGTTTTAAATCCTTTTAATATGGCCAGAACAGGGAAAATGATGAAGCACTCAGGAGTGCAGCTGAGAAGTGCATTTGCTAGAGATGGAACCACAAGTGAGATCCATGCTTTCTAGCAGCCAGTAAAAAACGAGCTCCACTCCCCTACCTGCTTCAATGCTTGTAATATGCCCCAAAGCCAGTTTCTCAGAAGTAGTATAACTATTCTGGTGACTAAAACCCAAAGTCTAGTCTTTCCCAAAAAGGATCTCCTATGATACAGTAAGCCATGCTCTCAACAACACCCTTATGATATAAAGCATTTCACAGAGCTGTTTCTACCAGGGTTCTCCAAGTAGTCTGGTGTTACATAATGTCAAATACAGCGTGGTAAAAGTTATTCTCAAGGGTACAATGTAGGTACATATGCCTGATATTAATAGAATCTACAGGAATGTACCCCACATAATAAGGTCATCAGAAATAGTATTTCTCTTAACTAAGTTCTAAAAACATTCACCTCTATTATGAAAAATTTCAAACATGCAGAAAAGAGTTCAAACAATACTAATACATAGCCATACATACATTATCTAGAGACAACTGTTAACAATTTTTTAACCTATTTGTTTTCTCTGTGTGTGTACACTTAAAGTTGCAGATATCAGGACTCTTTACCTCCTAATCATATGTATCCTAGAAATCTTTTCCTCTAATTAACTACACTATTGTTACACTTTTTAAAAAAAAGAAAAATAACCCTCATCATTGAATGTAGCTGATCTATATTGAAATTCCCTCACCTTCCTCCTGCCCTCTAAATCAGTATTCAAGTACTATTTGACAGTTATCTCTCTTTTGTTCTACAAGAATTCCCCCCCCCCCTTTTTTTTTGAGAGAGAGAGAGAAAGAGCCAGCTTAAGGGAGAGGGGCAGAAGGAGAGAGAAAGAATCTGAAGCAGGCTCGATGAGGGACTCAATCTCAGGACCCGAGCCAAAATCCAAGAGACGCTTAACCAACTGAGCCACCCAGGTGTCCCAAGATTTCCCTCTTTTATCCTCTCTTGCACTAATCTTTTTGAAAATAGCAGGTCTTTGAAATTTCAAAGTAGTATCTGAAAACATCCCACATTCTGGATATGTCTGATTGTTTCTTCATAGTATAATTTAACTCATTGCTTTATGTACCATATTTCCATAAAATGGAAGTTAGGTTTAAAGGCTTGGTTAGATCCAGGTTTAACATTTTTTGGTAAGAGTAGTTCATATGTGCTGCTGCTACACACTTCATATTACTCCCCCTAGGAGGCACAAAATGTCCAGTTCTCACCTAGTCAGGGATATGAAATTTGCCTTGGTTAAGATGATGACTGCCCTGATCTCCTCAAATTATAAAGATTAGCAATAATCTATGCAGGTCATGTTAATATACTATTCCATAATATATTTCATCTCATGGTTCAGTACCCATTCAAGATCCTTTGCCTGAATTAATTAATTAATTAATTAGGTAAGCTCTATGCCTAATATGGGGCTTGAACACACAACCCTTATATCAGGGGTAGCATGCTCTACCAACAGAGTCAATCAGGTGCTCCTGAATCAATCACTGTAAATGCTAACTATATCATTCTTTATATATTCATTAAAAATTTTTAAAAGGTTTACCAGCTGGGGGGCACCTGAGTGGATCAGTCAGTTGAGCATCCCTCTCTTGATTTCAGCGTAGGTCATGATCTCAGGGCTGTAAAATAGGGCCCCATGTCAAGCTCCGTGCTTAGTGCAGACTCTGCTTGAGATTCTCTTTTCTCCTCTACCTCTCCCCCAACTTGTAATCAATCAATCAATCAATCAATAAAATATTTAAAAAAAGATTACTAGCTGGGGGCACCTAGGTGGCTCAGGGAAAAACATGTGACTCTTGATCTCAGGGTCGTGAGTTGGAGCCCCACACTGAGTGTAGAGATTACAAAAGTAAATAAATAAACTTTAAAAATAATAAAAAAAAAAAGAATAAAAAGGTTACCAGCTGAAGTCAGTCATTATATTTTAATATAATGCATATATTATATCCACATATAATAAAATCGGCCCATTTTAGATGTATTAAGTCTATGCATCTCACAACCAAGATATAGCTATTTTTCATTACTCTATGCAGGTCCTGATATGGAGACCTACATTGGGCTCCCAGCACAGTGGGGAATCTGCTTCTTCCACTGCCCTTCCCCCTGTTCCTATGTGTTCTTTTGTCTCTCTCTCTTTTCCTCTCAAATAAATAAATAAAATCTTAAATAAGAAAATAAACAAATAGATAAGAGAGTTCCCTTGTGGCCCTTTTTTGTCAATCCCTTTTGCCAATCCCCAGGCAATGCTGATTTTTAATCTGTTCCCATAGTTATGCCTTTATCAGAATGTCATATATGGATATATATGAATATGGATAAAGTATATGCAGAGCTCATTCTTTTTTATTGGTGAATGGTATTCCATTGCACAGATGTGATACAATAACATTTACTCATTCACTATTTGAAGGATGTTCAGGGTTGGTTCTAGTTTTGGGTGGTAATATTTGCATACAAGTTTTTGTGTGGACTTCTTATTTCTCTTAGGTGAATACCTAAGAATGGTATTGTTGGATTGTGCAACCATTTTTTTTAAAATTTTTTTTTTTAATTTTTTTTTAAAATTTATTTATGATAGTCACAGAGAGAGAGAGAGAGGCAGAGACACAGGCAGAGGGAGAAGCAGGCTCCATGCACCGGGAGCCCGACATGGGATTCGATCCTGGGTCTCCAGGATCGCGCCCTGGGCCAAAGGCAGGCGCTAAACTGCTGCGCCACCCAGGGATCCCTGTGCAACCATTTTTTTAAAGATTTTATTTATTTATTCATGAGAGACACAGAGAGAGAGAGGCACAGACACAGGCAGAGGGATAAGCAGGCTCCACGCAGGGAGCCCAACACAGGACTCAATCCCAGGACCCCAGGATCAGGCCCTGAAGCTGAAGGTGGCGCTAAACCGCTGAGCCACTAAGGCTGCCCTCAAATCCTATTTTTAAATGTTTAAAAGTACATTTACATGTATAAAAGTGGTGTGTTTTTTTTGTCACAAACCTGGGAAAGAAAATTATCATAACTGAAAAAAAATAATAAAAAAAAAGAAAATTATCATAATTGGCATGGAACTCAAATTTCTTATAGCTATAACTAGCCTTTGGTTTGATCATATTTACAGAACACTTTTTTTTTTTTTTTTTTTTTTTTTAAAGATTTTATTTATTTATTCATGAGAGACACAGGGAGAGAGAGGCAGAGACACAGGCAGAGGGAGAAGCAGGCTCCACGCAGGGGCCTGACGTGGGACTCAATCCTGGGTCTCCAGGATCAGGCCCTGGGCTGAAGGCGGCACTAAACCGCTGAGCCACCCGGGCTGCCCACAGAACACTTTTTGGACTCAACTTTTCAAGTGGATAAATATGAAATGGGACAGGGGAGAAGATAGAGTTCAACCAGAAATCCCTTTTGTATTCTGTTCCGTAGTCTGCAAACTTTGTTCATTTTCTTACTGCTTAATTTTGCAACTACAGTGGTTCTTTACCTTTAATACTTCTCCCCACTGGGTATTAACAATGGCACATTAGGTTATACAGTTTTCTTATAAGAATTACTTTTGTAGATGAAAAATAATTTACAGACGAATTTTATAGATTTAAAACAATATGAGCAATTACATCTAAATATTCATATTAAAGAAATGTTATAATACAGATAAAGAAAAAAAGGCAAGTCTTATAAAAAAAGCCATAATTTCCAGCACTTAAAGTATATTTACAAAACTTTCAGCTTTTTCTGTACATGTTGTTTTATAACCTGTTATTATTTTTTCACATTAATATATATTTTGAAAGCTTGTTTTTATTCGCTGCATTATATTATCTCTGAGTAATACTATCATTTACTTAACCTGTTTCCTGTTATTTGACAATTTGGCTGTCTCCAATTCCTGACTGAATAGATACAGATACATAAATATTTTTTAAAGTAAGCTCTACACCAACATGGGGCTTGAACTCATGACCCTAAGAGCAAGAGTCACACACTCCATCAACTGGGCTAGCCAGGTGCTTCTAATTGTTCCCTTTCTTGAATCAAGTACATAATTACTTGGATATGGAAGTAAATGTTCATAATCTTGCCTATAAAAATTTGCTTTGCTTTTTATCCAGGTAGTTAACATTTTATTTTTTTTTTTTGTTTTTTTTTTGGTAGTTAACATTTTAAAAAGAATAGAAAACACGGCCATTTCCTTTTCAAAAAGAGAATTTAAAAATACTCTTGCTAAATCAACTTAATATCACATTTAGACCACCATTAATATATCACCCAGGATATCAACATTGAATTCTATTGAATTCAAACTTTCAAACCTACAAACTCTTTTTTAGTGTAATAAAGCAGTAATAAATGTGAACGTCCATTACTCTCAGAAATATGTTATTTGGATTAAGACATTGAGTCTTCCTATTTTTATGTATTTTATTATTTCACAAAATGAGCTGGTCATATAAATAGCCTAGAAATACTTTTGAAGTGAGTTCTGATAGTAAAACTGATTTTACTGTCAAAAAGGAAAAATGTAAAACAAAAATTAAAAAAAATTAAAAACAAAAACAAAAGTTACTTTGGGCTTACTTCTTTTTAGGAAACCATTATTCAATATAGCTAATTACAGATTAGCTGCCAACATTGACAACAATTTTTCAGAAAAAATTCAGGCCAAGTCTCCTTTAAGCAAAATAATACCTTAGGGTTCTAAAATACTTACTATACATCCATACATCATATTCATAAATATTTGAATTACCAATATTTGATTTTTTACTATATAAAATTCTAAAAAAAGATACCTCAAGCATAGGGACATCTGGCTGCTTAGTCAGAAGAGCCAGCATCTCTGATTTTAGGATCATGAATTTGAGATCCATACTGGGTGTAGAGATTACTAAAAAGAAAAGTAAATCTACTATTTATTTATTTATTTATTTATTTATTTATTTATTTATTTATTTATCTTAGAAAAGTAAATTTAAACCCAACACTAAAAAACACAGAAAAAAACAAAGAAAATGGAAAAACAAAACAAAACAAAACACAGGAGCCCCTGGGTGGCTCAGTAGGTTTAGCTTCTGACTCTTGATATCTGCTCAGGTCATGATCCTACGATTATAAGATAACCCCAAGTGGGGTGCCACACTGGGCATGGAGTCCACTTGGGATTCTATCTCTCCTCCTCCCTCTTCCCCTCCCTCCCCTCATGTACACACATTCTCATGTTCTCTTTCTCAAAAACCCAAAACAAAATGATACCTAAAGCATAAATTGAGGTATATTTCTACTATCAGCTAAAATAATTTTCTTCCCCAAAGTCTACTCTATCTTCTTTCCATTTACTCTGTATTAATCTTAAGTTTTTAAAGAATCAATACCAAACTGAAAGTTTAAATATACTTCAGAAATACCCAAACTGCTCCTTTTACTCAATATATTTAAAATATGAGCTTTTTATAGTCAAGAAATAATATTTGTGTCCTTCTCCGAGTTTTTTTGTTACTGCTGGAATCTTTAACAAGTGACATCTGTGAAAATAAACAATTGCATTTTCATCCAGACACTGAATATAAAATGAGTCCTGATCATCCCAAACAGAAGACTATTCTCTTAATAAGCGGGTAGAGCCATTGTCAGTTGGAATTATACAGAGAAGGCCTGTTACAAACTACCCAAACTACCTACTGATTTATTTCAGCAGCCAAGCAAACTACCCAGATTTTCACTGACAAACTTAATGCAAACAGACATCTAAGTGGAGTCACACCTCCCTACGGGAAAAAACATGCAACTGCATTATCTTCTAGCAGTAGAGAAACCTACTTTATTTTATTTTAAATAATTTATTTATTTATTTATTCATTCATTCATAAGAGACACAGAGAGAGTGAGAGAGAGAGAGAGAGAGAGAGGCAGGCAGAGGGAGAAGCAGGCTCCACGCAGGGAGCCCGATACGGGACTCTTCCTTGGTCCCCAGGATCACACCCTGGGCTGAAGGCAGTGCTAAACCGCTGGGCCACCCGGGCTGCCCGAGAAACCTATTTTAAACAGTATTTTTACCCAAAGTATATTTGCTCATTTACTCTAAGAAAATTAAAATAAATTAGTGCTGTGCATTTTAACAAGTAAATATTTCTAAAAGATACTAAACAACCAGTATTTAACAGCGTTGTTAAACAGTATTTAACAGCGTTGTTAAACTGATCAATCGCTTTTTAAAATGTCAGTCTTTTCTTCCTCAAAATTTTGCTGTAAATGATCAAAATGTCAATGGTTTTATCAAAAATGATTTTTGTCTTTCCTGAAAAAAGACCTTACAAAGTAGGATTGTATCCCTAACTCCATTTGCTCCTTCTCAAGATCCTTTGCTGAGGCTTCTTCCTCTGCTTACCCCTTAAAAACATCCAATTCCCCATTTTTTATTTAGTCATCCATTCATGCATTCACTCACTTACTCTGTCTCTGTCTCTCCAACCAAGGTGGCTGCTCAGTACTTTCACATTATGTGTTTACTCTTGGTCAACTGAACCTATACCCACAGCCTCAACAAGAACTCCATGAAGACTATAACCAAAACTACACTCCCAGTCCTACTGTCTCTCTGAAGGTCCTGATATCTCAGACTGTGTGTGCAATATTCACTTTCCTCCTCATGCAAATCCTTGAACTATCTCAAATTCATGAACCAAATAGCAGTCACTATCTTAGCAATAAAATCTGTTTCCCCTTTGCTCCGAGCTTCATCTTAAGAAAGTCTTCTTGTAGGCTCAAGTACAAAAATCTCAGGTCACCTTTGGCTTCTCCCTCCCCCTTTACCAAAATACCAATACTGACAAAATAGATATTTAAACAATGCCCCCAGCTGCGTCTTCTACTTTGTATCTCCTCACTTCCTTCTAGCAGGTCCTTATTTCTGATCTGTATTACTGAAGTAGCATCCCAAATGGAAGATGGACTGGGGAGTATCAATGAGGGAGAGACAGAACGGGAGACCAAGCCATCAACAGTTATATTTTAGTGGACATCTCTCCCTAACTCTCCCATGGTTGGAAACTGACACTCTTTTTTTTTCTCTCTTTTTTTTTAATTCATGAGAGACAGAGAGATAGGCAGAGACACAGGCAGAGGGAGAAGCAGGCTCCCTGTGGGTAGCCCAATGCAGGACTCAATCCCTAGGACCGAAGGACTCAATGACCTAGGCAGAAGGCAGACACTCAACCACTGAGCTACCCAGGTGCCCAGGATACTGATACTCTTTAAGGCACTTCTAAGACTGATAGTCAGGGGCAGCCGGAGTGGCTCAGCGGTTTAACGCAGCCTTTGGCCCAGGACGTGATCCTGGAGACGGGGGATGGAGTCCCCTGTCAGGCTCCCTGCATGGAGCCTGCTTCTCTCTCTGCCTGTGTCTCTAGCTTTCTCTCTGTGTGTGTCTCTCATGAATAAATAAAATCTTATAAAAAAAAAAAAAAAAGAAAGACTGATAGTCAGAACTCTCTGCAATTTGATCCCTACTTTTCTTTCTGATCCTATCTCCTGTTTCCCTCCCTGTGCATCTAAGTAAGCACTCCCAAGTAAACAAATCTGGTCACACAGAAAGTACACTGTGCCTCCTCCTGTCCTTGCTGTGCTGGCACTGCATCTCCTTTCGCTCAGTACTTGCATGCTAATTTTTAACTCTTCATTCATACTCCAGCTCTGCTTTCCAAGCAATCACCCCAGATCACCTGTAGTATTTCCCACCTCATCCAACTCAGAAGATGTACACCAACACTCCCAATAGCCAGGCCACGCTGCACACTAGAGATGCAGGGTTTAAAAAAGAGTGAGGGAGGGCAGCCCTGTTGGCTCAGCAGTTTAGCACCGCCTTTGGCTCAGGGTGTGATCCTGGAGACCTGGGATCGAGTCCCATGTCGGGCTCCCTGCATGGAGCCAGCTTCTCCCTCTGCCTGTGTCTCTGCCTCTGTGTGTGTGTGTGTGTCTCATGAATATATAAATAAAATCTTTAAAAAAAAGAGTGAGGGAAGGTCCTTGCCTTTGAGCAAATAAGCAGGTAAATGAAAAGAACAGTTTTGACACTGGAAATTGTGATGACAGACAAACCAGAAGTGTTTTGGGATCATCCTCCACCTAACAGAGTCCAGTACACAGGGAAGACCTTGTGGATGCATGAGAAACATTCGGCCCTCTGGGAAACTAAAAACAAAACAGCTAAACAATAGGGTATGAAGAGAAGGAGAGGAATGAGCTAAACTGTAAGAGAAACTGCTCAGCTAAAGAATTTTGACTCTTCAATAGGGAGGAGACCTGACTGGATAGGATCCTAAAATATAATTACAGACAAGACTAGAGGAAAGTATGGGGATCAGTACAGAAGTTGCTAGAGTCACTTAGAATTACATACTAAAACACTAAATTTGGATGTGGTAGTGGGGATACAAAGGTGGGCACCGGCATGGGAGGTAATAAAGACAGAGAAATGATCAGAATTGGGGCGTCTGGATGGCTCAGTTAAGTGTCTGCCTTTGGCTCAGGTCATGATCCAGCCCTGTGTGTCAGGCTCCCTGCTCTGTGGGGAGCCTGCTTCTCCCTCTCCCTCTGCCTGCCCCTCTGCCTACTTGTGCACACTCTCCCTGTCAAATAAATAAATAAAATCTTTAAAAAAAAAAACCGATCTGGATTCAGTAAAAGAGAACATGACTATACGAGAGTTGGAGCAAAGCCAAGACTCCAGGGAAGAGTGACTTTTATTTTATTTATTTATTTATTTCTAAATTTTTTTTTTTTTTTTTTTTTGGCAGGGGGAGTGACTTTTAAATCAGTTCTCAAATTCTGGGGTATAGGAGGGGCACCTGGATGGCTCACTTGGTTAAGTATCTCCCTTCAGCTCAGGTCATGATCCTGGAGTTCCTGGACTGAGCCCTATATCCAGGTCATGAGGTCCTGCTTGGCAGGGATTCTGCTTCTCCCTCTCCTCTGTCCCTCCCCTTGTTCTGTTCTCTCTCACTCTCACTCTCAAATAAATAAACAAAATCTTAAAAAAAAAAAAAAAAAGACCCAACGGGAAAGCATATTAAAAATCCTATTTCCAGGCAGCCCTGGTGGCACAGTGGTTTAGTGCTGCCTGCAGCCCAGGGTGTGATCCTGGAGACCTGGGATTGAGTCCCACGTCCAGCTCCCTGCATGGAGCCTGCTTCTCCCTCTGCCTGTGTCTCTGCCTCTCTCTCTCTCTCTGTCTCTCACGAATAAATAAATAAAATCTTAAAAAAAAAATCCTATTTCCAGGGGGACCTGGCTGACTCAGTCAGAAAAGTATATGACTCTAGATCTCCGGGTTGTGAGTTCAAGTCCCACACTGGGTATAGAGATTACTAAAAATAAACAAACTTTAATAAATAATAATTTATTTAAATTAAATTAAAATCAAATTTCCAGGTCCCACTTCATGAGATTGCGATTTTGTAACTGAGGAGATTCTGTTGCATGGATCATGCTTTCAGACCCTGTGGTTGAAGGATGGGGGATAGCTCTGGAGCAAGAAGGAGCTCAGACAGGTTGGGCTTCTGGAAAAAGAACCCTCCCATCTTCCCAAAGTAGACCTAAATATACAGACAGGGAGCATATGATCCTTAGAAAGCTAGTCACATAGACCAGAATATCAAATATGGAGAAGGTAATTACCAGAATAGTCTCAGGTATGGTTTGAGGACCATGTACATTGTATCGCCTGTGAGGCTTGTTAAGAATGATGATTCCTGGACTCAAACCAAGAACTACTGATTGAGAATTTCTGGAAAATGGGATTCTGTATTTTATACAAGTTTTCCAGATGATCTTTAAGCATGCCAAAGTTTAAGAACCACTGTCGTAGGCAGCTGAAGAAAGTAGACATTTCTAGAAAGAAGAGTGTATTCCCTACCTCATCTATGCTACTGAAAGTACTACTACAAGGGAGGTGATATGCTTTTGGATATGATTATTATGATTAGAAAGTTATGATTATTATAGTTAAAACACCATAGGATCAACGAGAAATGATGATGATGATAATAAATGACATATAGTGTCTTTTGCTTAAAACTCCGTATTTACAGTTAAGTATATCATTTCCTCACAATTACCTTGGGGGATAAATAGTAGTATTTCTACTTTATAGATGCAAAACAAATCCAGACAGTCTTAATAATCTACCTGCAACTGCACATACCCAGAATAATACAACCAGGACTCAAGACAAAGCCCTCTGACTCCAAATACCATATTCCGCCCCAGTATTCCATATTGCCTCTCTTTTAGGAACTAAATCTCAATCTGATTCCTACTTTCACCATTGAGACCATCACTTCATTGGGAAGATGCACTCTGATTTCCAACCAAGTGAATGAAAGAAATATTCATTTCTCAAAGAAAGATTGAGACATATAGTGTTACAACTAGCCTACTTATCTTTTTTTTTTAAAGATTTTACTTATTAATTTATGATAGACACACAGAGAAGAGAGAGAGAGAGAGAGGCAGACACAGGCAAAGGGAGAAGCAGGCTCCATGCCAGGAGCCCGATGTGGGACTTGATCCCAGGATTCCAGGATCGCGCCCTGAGCCAAAGGCAGGCGCTAAACGGCTGAGCCACCCAGGGATCCCTAGCGTACTTATCTTCTAGAATAATGTATCAAATAGCTGAGTCTCCAGAATGACCTCAGAACTGACAGGAAAAGCTATGTTAGAGACATAAATCAGAATGCAGAAGAGCTATTATTTAAGAAGCTTTTCCAAAATTTTATATCCAAAGTCATTACTCCAAAATGTACCTTATACTCGATTCTCACTCACATGTATAACGCCCCTTAATTCAGACATGGTTCACAATGATGTCATATTGTATGGAAACTCTTATTTCCTCATGGTCAGGAAAAACAGAATTTATAGCAGTAGTTTCTAACCTTTATTCCTATTCTGGGAACTTAAGCCAAATCTAAACATGTTGAAAATGGGGGAAATTGTTTCTTCATTGTTGTTCCCTATTTTTTCCAGTTTTTTAAAGAAATAATTGACATATGGGCAGCCTGGGTGGCTCAACGGTTTAGTGCTGCCTTGAGCCCAGGGCATGATCCTGGAGACCCGGGATCAAGTCCCACATCAGGTTCCCTGCAAGGAGCCTGCTTCTCCCTCTGCCTGTGTCTCTGCCTCTCTCTTTCTCTGTGTCTCTCATGAATAAATAAATAAAATCTTTTTTTTTTTTTTTAAAGAAAGAGTTAACATATAACACTGTAATTTAAGGTATACAGCATGGTGGTTTGATTTACTTATATTGTGAAATAATTACCACAATAGGTTCCACTACTATCCATCTTTTCATTTAGATACAATAAAAAGAAGAAAGGGGGAAAAATCATCCCTATGTTTTAACTCTGCCTTAGTAATAGAATCAAATGGCAGGCCAAATCTCAAATAGCTAGGGAATCTAAAATTAAAGATATGCTGGGAAATTGGGCAATTTCCTGATCAGTAAATAAAAAAAAAAAAAAAAAAAAAAAAAAAAAAAAAAAATTTCCTGATCAGTGATTCTCTCTCTCTCTCTCTCTCTCTCTTCCTCTTTTTTTTTCTGATCGGTGATTCTCAATCTTCCTTTCTGCCTCTACTGTTCACATCCTGAGGTTACTCTCATCACTGAATACAGGAAATTTACTTTACAAAAAAAGATTTTAAGTAATTTCTACACCCAATGTGGGGCTTGAACTCACCACCCCAAGATCAAGAGTTGCACGCTCTTCCCACTGAGCCAACCAGGTGCTCCAATATAGGAAATGTCTTAATTTTTTTAAAGGCTTTATTTATTTATTTGACACACACACACAGAGAGAGAGAGCACGCTAGAGTGAGTTAGCACAAGCAGGGGGAGCCCTACGTGGAGCTGAAGCCCTATGTTGGGCTCCATCCCAGGATACCAGAACTGTGACCATGACCTGAGCCAAAGGCAGACACCTAACCAACTGAGCCACCCAGGAGCCCCAGGAAATGTCTTAATTAACAAGAGTAATGAGTACTGGGGAAGGACAGGGAAGAGAAAGCCTGATACACTGCCTCCCAACACAGAATGTCCCTATCAAAATTAAAGGAGTTAAAGTTTCTATCTTCTCAAAAGACCTTCTACTGTACTTATCATATAACTCTCTGCCTGGTTGTTTACAGTTCCTAGTTAATATTCTTTTGCTTATTCAAGTCTGTGAGTGATTTAACATGCAAGGAACATGTCTACTTTGTTCAGGTGTCTGAACAAAAGCAGAGTTAGGGAACTGTTACTTGTTTACATGGTTTATTATAAAACAGGTAGTTTTGGTGTTCACTAAAAAAATAATACCAAACTAATTTTTACATAGACTGTTATCGTAAATCTATAAACCGCATGTCTAATCCTTTATAAAAATTCTTTCTGCTGCTATTCTTAGAACATTCCTGTGGCTAGGGCAGGCATAATTATCTTCATTTTGCAGATGAGAAACCTGAAGCTCAGAGAATTAAAAGATTTGCTTGAGGTCACACAATTAATCAGAAGCAGCAGAGGCAGATCCCATAAAAAGATGCCATTTAGTTTAGGGCATTGTACTGAAGTTACAAGTAGAAAGTGTTCCCTTACAGCTTTCAAGGTTTTCTCCATATTAAAAGAAAAAAAAAAATTGCAGGGCATACACTTCAATCTGCACTCTGTTTGTACTCAAATTCAAACACTGGTATATAGTTTTACAAATAGGGCCAAACCTGCTGGCTCATTTGTAAGGTAACCTTACAGTATTATACATTATTTGTTTAGAAAACACAAAATGAAATTCCAAAGTTAAGAAAAACTCATTTAGGAAAGAAAATATTATCTTTGCTAGGCAAATGTTCTAGAAGAAAAGGATTTACTTTCTACCATGCTCCTCAGAGATTTTCAATGCACTGAGACTTAAACAATAAAGGGTAAATAAGTGGTGAGCCAAATGGACTATGCACAACTGGAATGCAAAAAGCCTATTCAAGCAGCAGTTGTGTATAGTGTCATGAGGCAACACATGTTTTTATAACCACTCATTAAAAGCTAGTCACAGTCTAAGATCTTGCCCAACCGGTATGGTATGCCCCAAGTTAGTGATCTTAAATGAGACAAAAATGACTGATCATTGTTTAACATGTATTGAACAAAAAAGAAGGATGATATTCATTTCCTCTTACTAGCATATTTTAGGATTTTATGGATTAACTCTTCCAAGTATAATAACTGGTAATGTCCACAAATCAAATGATTTTACCTTTTAAAATAAATCAGTATTTTAAGTATTTACTTGGGGGCAGATATATGAGGACAATTACCATATTGAAGCTAGTTAACTTCTTCAAAGATAATCACTTTGTTCTGGTCATATTAATATGTCGTAACAATAACTAGTAATATGCTGATAATTGATTCAGGAAGTAAGTCACTTAAGGAAAATATTAGGTCTGTGCCATGATTCATTCTCTTTAGAGCTCAGTATTCACACATGACTTACCTAACTTGAGTAGAGAACATTTTCTCATTCTTAAAAGGAAAACAAAGTTGTTTTTGATGACAAAAATGTAAAAAGCTAAGGGAGGGGCACCTGGGTGGCTCAGTCGGTGAAGCACCTGCCTTTGGCTCAGGTCATACAGATCAAGCCCTGCATGGGGCTTCCTGCTCTATGGGGAGTCTGCTTCTCCATCTCCCTCTATCCCTCCCCTTGCTTGCACTGCTCTGTCAAATATTAAATAAAGTCTTAAATTTTTTTTTAAAAGCTAAGGAATAAAATTAAGGTGTATTTTTTTTTTAAGATTTATTTATTTATTCATTCAGAGAGATCGAGAGAGAGGCAGAGACACAGGCAGAGGGAGAAGCAGGCTCCATGCAGGAAGCCCAATGTGGGACTCGATCCCGGGTCTCCAGGATCACACCCCGGGCCGCAGGCGGCGCCAAACCGCTGCGCCACCGGGGCTGCCCTTAAGGTGTATTTTGAATGAAGGATGCAAATCACCTGTAACAAAATACTACATTTTATTTCTATAGATTTTTTAAGATCTGAATGTCCTTTAATGCTTCTCATTTTATTCTCACATCATCCCTGTGCATAAGCAAGAAGGTGGTATTGTTATTTATTGTTATCTAATTTATAGAGTTGATATAACTTACCTATGGTTATAGAGTGACTCAGTAGCCACACCAAGAGTCAGAAGAGTCTATGGTGCTGCCCTGACTCCAAGCTTAGTACTTCTTCCAACATGTCAAACTATAAAATGTGTCATGGATTAGAATTAAATACGGCATGCATTATGATTATCTCTCTGATGCCTATGGGAACAATCCAAAAAAGTATGAGTTGGTATGTACTCAGCACTATGCCAGGCATCTCAAAGATTCAGAAGATTTATGATGTACAGTCCTTTCCACACAGTGCTTAGAATTTGGAGAAACAAAAATAATGGGCATGAAATCTGAAGAGTAAGCAGTATCTGTTAGAGTTAAAATGGTGTTTATCTTTAATTTTTTTTAAAGATTTTATTTATTCATTTGAGACAGAGAGACAGACAGCGAGCAAGCAGCATGAGCAGGGAAGAGAGGCAGAGGCAGAGGGAGAAGCAGACTCCCTGCTAAGCTTGGAGCCCAACGTGGGGGCTCGAGCCCAGGACTTAGGATCATGACCTAAGTCAAAGGCAGATGCTTAACCATCTGAGCCACCCAGGCACCTCTAAAATGGTGTTTAAAATAAGAGATTAACTGACTGGCATCTTCCAACTGAGCTTTTGGAAAGACTAGGATTAAGGGGGAGTCAGTATAGATCCAGTGCGGACAGCCTTAAAAACACTATCATTTTATTTAGTCCCAAACGAGTGGGACAAAGTGAGGGAGTCATGTATCTGCTACTTATGACAAATTTATAAAGGTGTCACAGAATATTGCATTTTATGTTTTCAAAGACCATTTATCTTAAGTCCTCAAAAAGTGTCAGGAAAAAAAAAGCAGGGTGCCTGGATAGCTCTGTTGATTAAGCATCAGACTCTTGATTTCAGCTCAGATCATGATCTAGGGGTCATAGGATTGGCCCCACGGAGGGCTCTATGCTCGGCAGGGTGTTTGCTTGTCCCTCTCCCTCTCTCCCCCCCATCACTTGTGCAAGCTCTCTCACTCTCTGCCTCTCTGTGTGTGTGTCTCTCATGAATAAATAAATAAATAAATAAATAAATAAATAAATAAATAAATAAAAATCTTCAAAAGGTTTTTTAAAAATAAAGTGATATACAGTCTTAATTTAAAGCAACAGCAACCCATCTTCCTTCCTTGTACTTCTTCATGTATTAAAACCAGAAATGTGCTTCAATCATAAGCACAAGCAGGAGAGACTATGCGTAGATATGCACACAGGCTTCTGGGTTTCAGTCTTTCCTGAAATGTATATGACTTGATAATGGAATATTAAGTCACCTAGAGGGATGCCTGGGTGGCTCAGTGGTTGAGTGTCTGTCTTTGGCTCAGGGCGTGATCCTGGAGTCCCAGGATCAAATCCCACATCGGGCTCCTTGCATGGAGCCTGCTTCTCCTCCCTCTGCCTGTGTCTCTGCCTCTCTTTCTGGGTCTCTCATAAATAAATAAATAAAATATTTAAAAATAAATAAATAAAAATAAAACTATTAAAAAAAAAGTCACCTAGAGAACAAGGTGTTCAAATAACTGCTTTCTTTTTTTTTTTAAGATTTTACTTATTTATTCGAGAGAGAGAGAGAAAGAGAGAGGCAGAGACACAGGCAGAGGGAGAAGCAGGCTCTATGCAGGGAGCCCAACGTGGGACTCAATCCCAGGTCTCCAAGATCAGGCCCTGGACTGAAGGCAGTGCTAAACTGCTGAACCACCGGGGCTGCCCCAAATAACCCCTTCTAAAGAGAGGAGAAATTCCACTTTAAAAAAAAAAATTATTTTTATTATTATTTTTTAAAGATTTTATTCATTTATTCATGAGAGGAGCAGAGAGAGAGAGAGAGAGGCAGAGACATAGGCAGAGGCAGAAGCAGGCTCCATGCCGGGGAGCTCGATGCGGGACTGGGTCCTGGGTCTCCAGGATCACGCCCTGGGCTGAAGGCGGCGCTAAACCGCTGAGCCACCTGGGCTGACCCAAAAGATTTTATTTTTTAAATAATCTTTACACCCAATATGGGGCTGAAACTCATAACCCCAAGCTGAAGAGTAACATGCTCTACCAACTTAGCTAGACTGGTGCCCCCAAATCCCACATTTTTTTTTTTTAATTTTATTTATTTATGATAGTCACACAGGGAGAGAGAGAGAGAGGCAGAGGCACAGACAGAGGGAGAAGCAGGCTCCATGCACCGGGAGCCTGACATGGGATTTGATCCCAGGTCCCCAGGATCGGGCCCTGGGCCAAAGGCAGGCGCCAAACCGCTGCGCCACCCAGGGATTCCCAATCCCACATTTTTTAAAAAAGATTTTATTTATTTGAGAGAGAGCACACAAGCAAGAGGGAGGGACAGGAAGAGACAGGCAGACTCCCTGCTGAGCAGGGAGCCTAACATGGGGCTCGATCCTGGGACCCTGAGATTATGACCTGCAAAGAGTCAGATGCTTAACAAACCGAGCCAACCAGATGCCCCAAATCCCACATTTTTAATGCTAGTTTATCTGAACAAATAATAGGCACCCAGTTTACAACTTAAATGGTGATACTAATTTTTCTTCTTTTGCTTCTCCACCACCCCAAACAAGATAAGATCTTTAGCTTGCTTTTATTCTTAACTTCCCAGGTTTGGTTGAAATCGGCAACTATGGTATAGATCTTGTCTTCTAGAAAACTTACCTCTCCTATTACATGATTCATAAATATAACAACAGTACTAACTTTCACCACCATCCCATCAATGGTTATTTAAGGTTAACTCAGTTTTACTAGGTTCTTAGTTCATCACTATTTCTTCTACCACATATCTCCTTATATTCTGGAGTACATCCTTAAGTATATACATATATATATTTTTTAAAGATTTTATTTATTTATTCATAGGCACAGAGAGAGAGGGGCAGAGACACAGAGGGAGAAGCAGGCTCTATGCAGGGAGCCCGATGTGGGACTCGATCCCGGGTCTCCAGGATCACACCCCAGGCTGCAGGCGACGCCAAACCGCTGTGCCACCGGGGCTGCCCTATACATATGTTTTTGACAAACTTTTAGTCTGGATGATTACTTTTATCCTGGCAACTGAGTCATAGTTTACCTCTAAAAAGAACTCTAAATTTAAAATACTTCCCTTACAGCACTTTGTAGATCTTTCCCTATTGTGTTTTTTTGTTGTTGTTGTTGTTGTTGTTTGTTGTTGTTGTTTTACATGTAGCAGATAAGGGGATGCCTGGGTGGCTCAGTGGTTAAGCATCTGCCTTTGGCTCAGGTTATGATCCTGGGGTCCTGGGCTGGAGTCCCGCATTGGGCTCTCCGCAGGAAGCCTATTTCTCCCTCTGCCTGTCTCTGCCTCTCTCTCCGTGTCTCTCATGAATAAATAAATAAAATATTTAAATTAATTAATTAAAATGAGTACATTAAGGCAACAAGATCACATAGGTAAAAGTAACCATAATATTCTTTTACACGTATAGATAATAGATAACTTATCCCACAGGACTATTCTAGTTTTATTAAAAACTACATCTAGGGGCACCTGGGTGGCTTCAGTCCATTAAGTGTCTGCCTTTGACTCAGGTCATGATCCCAGGGTCCTGGGATGGAGTCTTGCATCTGGCTTCCCGCTTAGCAGGGAGTCAGCTTCTCTCTGTATCCATCCCCATCCCTGCTTGTGATCTCTCTCTCTCTCAAATAAGTAAAATCTTTAAAAACATCAACAACAACAAAAACACTAGATCTAGTGGAGTGCCTGGGTGGCCCAGTCAGTTAAGTAGCTGGCTCTTGGTTTCAGCTCAGGTCATGATCTCAGGATCATGGGATTGAGCCCTGAGTTGGGCTCCATGCTCAGTGGAGAGTTTGCTTGAGGAATTCTCTCTCTTCCTCTCCCTCTTCCCCTCCCCCTGCTCATGCTCTCTCTTCAAAACAAATAAATAAATCTTAAAAAAAAAAAAAAAACCTAGATCTAGCATTATATCTTATAAGCAATCAAGTTTACTGGAAATATGATATCATATCACTCTAATGTCTTGTGATAAAAGTTAATGATGGTATATAGAACAGTCACATATACAAGTATATATCATGATGTCAAATATATTACTCAAATTGATGACTTCAGTGACATGAGTAATTTCAAAACAAACATATCAGCCACCTGGTAAGAGAGGGCTGAGCATTTAATAATATACAAATCTTCACAGAACAACAAAGCATTTAAAATAATCACCAGCTTAGCTTGGTATTTCACAGCCATGATGTTGTAAATGGCGTACAATACCAAAGGACCTTCAAAACTAGACGTGATTAACATAAAGGTACAATAGAATTCTATCGCTGATAAACCATCACTGAAAATTATTACACATACACAGCTCCACCATCTATAAGAAAAACTTCCTTGTTAAAGAGACATACCTCTGACAAGGCAAAAACAAAAAAGAAAGTGTCATTCAATTTAATTTCAAAGGGACAATGTGAATAATTAACTTTAGAATGTAAACACCTATTCCAACTAGAAATGAACTTGATAAAATATCCAAGAAAATGTCTACAATGAAGTTTTTTTTTTAAAGGTGACTGCTTTTTTTTTTAAAGATATTATTTATTTATTCATGAGAAACACAGAGAGGAGAGAGAGGCAGAGACACAGGCAGAGGGAGAAGCAGGCTCCATGCAGGGAGCCTGACACGGGACTCGATCCCGGGTCTCCAGGATCAAGCCCTGGGCTGAAGGCAGTGCTAAACTGCTGAGCCACCTGGGCTGCCCTACAATGAAGTTCTAAAAATGTCATTCAATCCCATGAATAAACAGGTAAATTGGAAGAGAATTAGGACTGAGGTTGAAATAATCAGCTCCAAAGCTATGGGAAAATTCAAATTTACTCCTGATACTCTTAGAAGCCAAATGTCCAACAGAGGCCAAGTTAATCATTGTTGGAAAATCTAATCACACCATTTTCTTTCATCCCAAAAAAGTATTACATGAAGTTGTACTGTATATCTAAAGAATAGGGGATCCCTGGGTGGCTCAGAGGTTTAGCGCCTGCCTTTGGCCCAGGGCGTGATCCTGGAGTCCCAGGATCGAGTCCCACATAGGGCTTCATGCATGGAGCCTGCCTCTCTCTCTCTTTCTCTCTCTGTGTCTCTCATGAATAAATAAATAAAATCTTAAAAAAAAAATACAGATGATCCATTAGGATGCTTATCTATACCCACTAATACTACTTCTGAAAAGAGGGTACCAGTCATCCAGGTACCTATAGCTCTCTCTCCTTTGCTTCCAAAAGCTGTGACTTCAGGTTGTCTTAAAATATTTCATATGTATCAAGATAATTGTTAAATTTGAGGAGAGTAGTAGTGATAAGAAAGGGGAGTAGCGTTCTTTTAATCTCTATATTGGTTATATGATTACATTCACTCTGTGAAAATTCACTGAACTGTGTTTATAATTTTTGCACTTTTCTGTATGTTTATATATTATATTTTAACAAAAGTTTAATTAAGTGAAAATGCTCCATATTTGCTTTTTTCCACTTTTTAAAGTAGTTGCTACTATGAGATTCCCAAATGAAGGATTCATATTCTACTCATCTTTTTGTTGGTGCTTGGTACATAGTAGGGGCTTAATAAATGACAGGTGAATTAACAGATAATCAATCATACAATGTCCATAAGAATTACTTGTTACCTATTCTTTTAACCCACATCATAGAACTGCTTGCCACAAGTTCATGAGTAGTTAAGAAAATATTTGAGTCCCTGTCTTCTGAAAGACAGACAGTATTTGTGTACATATGCATGAGAGAAAGGGAAAGAAGCCAGGACATAAATGTTAATAACTAATATGACACGTACCGTATGTGCGGTGAGGACAATAAATGCCACCGGGAAGGAGGGAGACATTCCAATAGGGTTAACCAGGAAAGGAATAACTGAAGGAGTAGTATGTGAGCATGATAAACATCTTAGTAAGATGAAGGAATGGACTAGCACTTACAGAATGCTTCACACTGCATGTGAGCACCATGTGAGCATTTTCATAGACTGTACTCAACCCTTACAATACAGCTAAGCCCACTGAGACCCTGACAGGCTGAAGAATTTGTGCAAGGTCACATAGCCAATAAATAGCATAGAATGAGTCCTAAACTTCTCACTCCAAGATCAGACATTCTGCTACACCATGCTGCCATTGTCTTGAACAAGAGCTTGATGTCTTTGGCCAAAAATCCAAAAGTTCACGCTTGAAATCTGACAAACACTGACAAGGAATTTTTTTGCTACCTAATGTATACTCCTCAAAATATCTTTAGGGGTCAAAGTTAACCAACCAAAACCAAGTCAAAACAGACCACACTGACTTACAAGAATGCTAGTCTACATTGACAGAACTGAAATTTTTTTAAAGATTTATTTTATTTTATTTATGCATGAGAGACGCAGAGATAGAGACAGAGACATAGGCAGCGGGAGAGGCAGGCTCTATGCAGGGAGCCCAATGTGGGACTGGATCCTGATCCCAGGACTCCAGGGCAGATTTTTCTGTAGACAGTTCATCCACAGAAGGATGGGGTTGCACATCCTGTGAGGCCTTAAAGTCCTGGAATGTTGCTCTCACTTTCTCAGCAGACATACGCTGAGCTGAGTTTTCTGCAAATATGCCCAGAGTGCTGCCAGGCTCTAACAATAAGACACTGACTGATCATGGCTCCGTACCACAAAGAGGCTAGAATTCTGTGTGATTCCCACGCCTTGGCTATAGCTGCTTCTTTATTCTATAGCCCTGTTTCTGTGTGCATCTCTGCATGTGCTTCATTACCAACCTAACGAACTTTGACCTGTCTTCATGGCACCTGAACTCTTCACCATTTCTCCTTGCTGGAGCAGAGGCTAATGCTTGGCTTCCCAGCCCAGCTCCTGCCTGAAGTGGCCCTTGTAGGCCCCACTTGTACAGGCCAATCAGGGTATGCATGCACTGATGGGTTACAGAAACTGGTTGGATGGCATTCAGAATCTCAGTTCTGCCTTGGAAACAACTTTGGGGTCTGGCTATGTGGGCAGGGAGCAGAGTCAAAGCATTTAAGACTCTGTCTGGTTCTCTCCTCATTCTCCTTTTGCCTGCAGGTGTGCCGGTACAGGAGAAAGCACCTGTCAAGCTGATGAGGTACCTACAGCGCTTCTGACCTCAGGACTATCAGCACCCGCTAGAAGTACTCAGCCCCAGCAAGAACCCACAGGGGACTAAAGCTCCTGACAGCAGCCTGGGATCATGCCCTGAGCCGAAGATATTCAACCACTGAGCCACCCAGGCATCCCGACAGTACTGAAATTTTAACTCATAGCCTGAGATCAATCCATCAGCTAGCCTTTTCTGGTAAAAAGATTTTAGTCAACCACAGCCTTCTAATTAAAGAGCCTAAGAGATGCTTTCATTCTTATGCTTTGGCCACCATATAATGTAATATGTTCATTTTGGCGATAAGCATAAATACCTATTTATAATCTTGTTTTGGAACAAGACCTTCAGAGACTCATAGCCGTTTCTTGCCCTTCTCTGTTCATTTGAAGAGGATTTTTATTCATTCATGCAAACATTCCTGAGGAGCCTTCAATGAGTCAGGAACTCTTCCCTCAAAAATGAGTAAGAGAAGCCTTGTTTTTAAAAGATCCCTTAATGTAACAACAATTTTACCTGACCCTATTTTATTTATTTATTTTTTCCAGATTAAATTCCTTCAACTTCTTGACCCACAACCTACAAAATCATCAGTACTATCCTTCCTTTCTGCCGTGTTCCACTCTTCTATCTCATTCCACTCAACTTTTCCTTGACTGTTCATCCCCAGGCTGTATTATCTCCTTGAGGATAATACTGTATCAATTTTTCCCTTTCCCTCCCCTTCATTTCAGAACTGCTATAGTCCTCCCCTGTACTATCCCTACCACAGCATTTAATACATTGTTAAAATTCTTTATTTACTTCATTGAACTGTCAACTACTTACTGGATACTTCCTATGTAGGAACTCCTGGTCTAGGTATTGAGAATATAAAAAATATACAATTGCCCTGGAGGAAATCATATTCCAGGGTGGACTATAAATAAGACAAACAAGCAAACAAATAACATACCAGAATGTAGTCAGGTTATAAAAAATAAAAATAATTTAAGAGTTCAGAGTTTTGCTGATAAATTGAAACATAGGAAGAAAAACAAAGAAACACAGAATGTGAGAAAAGGCCAAGAATCAAGGATGATTCTTATATTTTTGGTGTAAGGAATTGGGTAAATGATAGAGCTGTTTACAGAGTCGGGGAATACTGGAGGAAAAGGTTTGAGAGAGAAAGATGAAGAGTTCTTTCTCTGCCATGTTAAACTTTCTCTGTCATTTTTGATATTCAAGAATAGAGGTCAAGTAGGTAGCTAAATATACAACAGCTCTGCAGCTCAGGAGAGAGCTTCAGATGTGGAAGGTATCAACATAAAGATGGTATTTAATGCCACAGACTGAGCTGAATGAAGAAATTTCAGAATTCAGGAGAGTGTTCAAGAGGCAATGATACAAAGTGACTGAGAAAGATGAAGACAGAGCATTATTTACCAAGGATTTGGCAACCAGATATCAATGACTTGACAAGAGGAGTTTTAGTGGAATGAGGAGTACAAATACTATCTGGACAGGGATGAAAGCCATGAGATGTAAAGAAGTTGAGAACCAGGAGCTTTTCCTTAACAGAGAGTAAGAAAGAAATAGGATGAAGCTAGAAAAGAATATGGGTTTCCACCTAATGAGGGTTGTGTTTTTTTTTTTCTTCCGTAAGATATTGAAATAATGGAAAGACTGATGATGCAGGACAACTCAGACAACAGAGGAGCCATAAGCTTCTAAGTCCTTAGGTAGACAATAGGGAATAAGATCCAAGGTGCAAACAGAGGTCCTAGTCTTTGGGAAGGATGGGCATTTCATCCACATCACAGGAAGGCAGAGTCTATGGGTACAGATGCAGGTTGTTTGGTAGATGTGATGGTGGAAAAATAGAAAACTGGTTCAATGCAGAGGTTCTACTGGGCAAGCACCATAGAGGGAAAGAAGGGTAAGGCTGAAGGCAAGAAGAAAAAGGTATATTGATAAAATGCGAACTCCAAGCTAGACAGGGAGGGGGACAAAGACATGAATGAGGTACAGTAAAAAGCAGAAAGGTTAGTGGACAGGAGCACCCAAGGGAGTTGAAAAATATATTTCAGGCACAAGGAAAAGAGAGAAGTAAATAGTGATCTGTTTTTCTAAGGTTTGTAAATGGAGCAGTTACAAACCAAAGTTTAAGGCTTGACCATGGGAGTAGGTTTCTGATGAGGGGTGGGGAAGGTCTAAAAGCTGAGAGATCAGATGTTGCATTACCCACGGGAATATAGCAATCACTCGGTATGATGACAGGAACCATGGAAAGGCAGTGAGCCAGGCACTGATGCGGAGGTATAACTAGGAAACAACGACAGATCCACAAGGTATAACAGTCTGATGGCATGCATTTCAGAAGAGGTGGGGGGTTTTGAGCAAGAAAGAAAATGGGCAGAAGCCACAAATGGGAGAAAGAGTTCTAAAACGGAGGGTGGGGTGAACAAACTTCATTACTTAAGGACTACAAGGAAACAGAGTTCCAGGGAATAGCCAGGTAAGGCAAGAAAGTGAAAGCAATTTTGTTTAACACTATGCCTTTATTTGATTACAATAAACTATTGATTCCAAGAGGCCAACTGGAAGGGTGAGGGGAGGGGCACTGAAGATTGCATCGGGTTAGAATATGAACAAAGCCAAATGAGGATAAATTTCCCAATAATAACAGCTAACCTGGGAATCTCGGACTCTTAAAAAAAAAAAATCAACCAAAACAAACACCTTTTCAAAGCTTTATGAGAATAGCTCAGGATCTTTCCAATAAAATTTATGTTTAAATTAGCAATTGAAGAATCCTAATGATAATTATCTTCATGTAGAGGACCTTGAACACCTCAGAGAAGTTCAGAAACAGAATGTTTATTTAATTCGTTCAATACATTTAAGTGCTATTTGGCCTGGAGTGATAAGGAAAATCTCAGAAAGGAATCTCAGGCATGTTAGCTATTCCTTTATCCCCTTCTCATTTCGTTTTTTCCTTTCACAAAAGTCAGTGGTGAGAAAAAGAGCAACCACTATTGAGGATGGAGTGAGCTGGCCGTGAAGTGGGGCTGTTCAGAAGACAGGCAGGATTCTCGCACACCTGCCTGTGACCTCACAATAACACTTGTACAGGTGTGGAAAGAGTCCTACGGCTTACAATAACAACCACGACAGCCTCTAACTGTCAGGCTGGAGGTTCTTTGTCCAACTACACACCACTCGCTACTATACTGTTTCTCTAAACAGAAAAAGAGGTCCTTTGGGGAGAGTTAATATAAATTATATCTTTCCCTCTCTCAGATAAACTAATTTACCTGGATGAAGAATTCTGAGAATACTTTTTCCATCAGTGTATATTTAACTTTATGAAGAAACAAGGGTTGATGATACAATATAATGGTATTATTCCCTAACACAATAGATCAAATCAAGACAAATTAATTTCAGTTGTCACTGTACATAAAATGAAATGTCTAAAATATACAATTGAGAGATGCCTGAGTGGTTCAGCGGTTGAGCGTCTGCCTTTGGCTCCGGGTGTGATCCCGTGGTCCTGGAATCAAATCCTGAATCCGGCTCCTTGCATGGAGCCTGCTTCTCCCCCTACCTATGTCTCTCTCTCTCTCTCTCTCTCTCTGGGTCTCTCGTGAATAAATAAATAAACTCTTTAAAAATAATCACTTAATTGGATTCAAGTGGAAGTACCATGGGAATGTAGATATATAAAATATCCCCAAGCATGGTGGAATTCTTTTTGTGTGAAAGGGAGAGGAAATAAAAAGTAAATAAATAATAAGAATACAACATTTCCAAGTATTGAAAATACCACAGAGGAAAAGTAAAGAGTATCGTTAGCACTGCGACTTTTATTCAGCAGAAGATTCTTTTCTTTTTTCTTTTTTTTTTTTTAAAGATTTTATTTATTTATTCATAGAGACACAGAGAGAGAGAGAGAGGCAGAGACACAGGCAGAGGAAGAAGCAGGCTCCACGCAGAGAGTCCGACGTGAGACTAGATCCAGGGTCTCCAGGATCACACCCTGGGCTGCAGGCGGCACTAAACCGCTGTGCCACCGGGGCTGCCCTCAGTAGAAGATTCTTATGCATATAATAATGCCTAGCATACCATAGATTGTCACCTTGCCAGCTGAAAAAGCATATTGAATTTAATAACCAATCACCTGGGGGCAAGACTGATTTAACATAAACCAAATTAATAGACAGTGTTGGTGAAATTTATCAAAGAACATTTCCCAATTGGGAAAACGATCAAAGGGAGTCCCAGAGGGTCTCCAGGGTCCCAGAGATGGTTAGGTAGAAACTACCATGGATTCTGTATCTGTCCAACTGTAGATTTGTTCAATGGCTACGCACTTGTTTTACCCTATATTGTTGACACCAACTGATTGAGAAATAACATTTATTCCCATGACTAGTGCTTCATCACAAGGAAATTACACCAGGGATTATCTGAACCAATCTGAGACTGTTCCCTAAAGTATAAAAGCTCTGAGCTAGGTGAGATAGAACAGATTCTAGACCACCTGATTCTAACCTATCTGGACAAAATGGCCCATATCAACAGCAGGATATCCTTTTACACAGCAAAATTTTATTCATTATTCATTATTTATTCACTTATTATTTATTCATATACTAAATTAATATAATTCTATCCTAAAGTGAAAATAGGAAAAAATGGAACCCAAACTGAGTAATCTTATGCACAAAATCCACTTTGTAATGATCATATGTACTTGTCATAAGGAAAAACAAACTCCAGTGTCATGACTAGTGTTTATATACTCCCTCTGCCCCTCCCCACATCTGTGCTCACTCGCTTGCTGTCTCCCTCTCTCAAATAAATAAGTAAAAGTCTTAAAAAGAAAGAAACAAATATCTGGTTCCTTTCCCTCCACACAATGTTTGAGATTCATCCACAATGTATCTGATACATGCAAATAATGCTATCACTATTTTTTTTTAAAGATTTTACTTATTTATTCAAGATACACACACACAGAGGCAGAAGCACAGGGAGAGGGAGAAGCAGGCTCCATGCAGGGAGCCCGATGACTTGATCCCAGGTCTCCAGGATCAGGCCCTGGGCCAAAGGCAGGCGCTAAACCACTGAGCCACCCAGGCTGCCCTCAGTAGTTCTTTTTATTTTTAATAGCAGAGTAGTATGCCACTGTATGATTGACACAATCTGCTTATCTATTCTCCTGTTGATAGATATTTACATGTTCGTAGGTTTATTCCAGTTTTTGGCTATTGTGAATAAAGTTGCTTGTAAACACAGAATCTTGTTCTTCTGTAAATGTAATCATATCATCTTAAACTTAAGATAGCTTTCTACTGGGCAGCCCCGGTGGCTTAGCGGTTTAGTGCCGCCTTCAACCCAGGGTCTGATCCTGGAAACCCGGGATCAAGTCCCACGTCGGGCTCCCCACACGGAGCCTGCTTCTCCCTCTGCCTCTCTCTCTCTCTCTCTCTTTCTGTGTCTCTAATAAATAAATAAAATCTTAAAAAAAAAAAAAAAAAAAAGAAAAGATAGCTTTCTACTTGGGATGCCTGGGTGGCTCATGCAGGTTTAGCACCTGCTTTCGGCCCAGTGCATGATCTTGGTGCCAGGATCGAGTTCCACACTGGGCTCCCTGCATGGAGCCTGCTTCTTCCCCTGTCTGTGTCTCTGCCTTTCTCTCTGTGTCTCTCATGAATAAATAAATAAAATCTTTAACAACAACAAAAAAGATACCTTTCTACCTAATCAGAAGCTGAGGGATCTGACTATATAAGCATCACAGTAGGGAGTAAAAGGCGCTCCACCCCTGCCACAGGGCCCAGACTGAATAGAAGGGACCCATTCCAAACAGCCCAATCTGTGATATGTGACACCACAGGCAGTCACACCTTGTGAGGAGAGACTCTCTCTGACATATTTCAAAAAGGTAGTGTTTAGGGGCAATGGCAATAAAGCATGTCTTTGTTCTGACCCTAATGTGGTGTCAAGCTGCTATTACACACAAAAATGCAGTATTAAAAAACAACACTGGGGATCCTGGGGTGGCTCAGTGGTTTAGCATCTGCCTTCCACCCAGGGCCTGATCCTGGAGACCCGGAATCGAGTCCCATGTTGGGCTACCTACATGGAACCTGCTTTTTTCTCTCTCTGCCTGTGGCTCTGCCTCTCTCTCTCTCTTTCTCTGTGTCTTTCATGAATGAATAAATAAATAAAATCTTAAAAAAAAAACAACACCAAAAAAATAAATAAATAAAAAACAACACTGGGTCACCTGGCGGCTCAGTGAGTAGAGCACCTGACTCTAGACGTCAGAGTATGAGTTGGAGTCCCGCATTGGGTGTAGAGATTACTTAAAAACAACAACTGCAACACACATGCACAAAAGAAGGGTTTTGATTTACTTGTCCTCAAGGTCGCCTAGCACAGACATCACCTAATCAATGGCTAGCCATGTACTAGTTATGTAACTTTGGATCAGTACATCATTTATCACTAAGTCCTAACTTCCCAATATGCAGAATGAGATAATTATAGCAACTACCTCAGGGTAATTTTTTTTTAAGATTTTATTTATGTATTTGAGAGAGAAAGAAATCGAGAGCATGCATGCACTAGTAGGGGCAAGGGGCAGAGGTAGAGGGAGAGAGAATCTCAGGCAGACTCTGAGCCAAGTGCGGCCTGGCTCAGGGCTCAATCCCAAGACCCTAAGATCACGACCTGGAGTGAAATCAAGAGTTGGCACTCAACCAACTGTGCCAGCTTGGTGCCCCTCAGGGTCATTTTGAAGATCAAAATTAGATGATGCAGGGGTGCCTCCATGGCTCAGGCGGTTGAACATCTCCCTTTGTCTCAGGTCACAATCTCAGTGTCCTGGGCTTAAGCTCCACATGGGGCTCTCTGCTCAGTGGGGAGTCTGCTTCTCCTTCTCCCTCAGGCCACTCTCTCTCTCAAATAAATAAAATTAAATTTAAAAAACAAAACAAAACTAGATGATGTATTTCAAGTATGCATAGTGGCTAACACATTTAAGAACATCAATATTATTTGCTGCTAACAAAACTATTTCCAAAATGGTTTAGAGAGTACAGCTTCAGATCTTCATTTTCTTTTTCCATTTCAAGGTAAAGACCAGAGTTTGCCAAAGTGAGTGCGTTCCTCCCAAAATTTGTTCAAATTCAGTATGTATTATGTAAACCAAAAGGTTCCATATCCAAGCAAGTTTTGGTTAAATAACTTTTTTAAACTGCATAACTTCTCAGTGTTGTATGTAATGCACACTACAATCCCTAAAAGTGAGACTCAGAATACACTATTTCCGAAGTAATTAACCATGAAACTGACTCTTGCCTCACAGAGATGTGATCTGGGGGCACTTTAGGAAATGCTAGGAAAAACAACACTAACTGTATATATAAAAAAAAAATAGTATCCTATAGTATATATCCAAATATGCTCTTCCCTTTTCATTTAGTTAAATGCTATCCATCCTTTAGAACCTGGGGATGTCTTCTTTCAGCCTTCAAACTTAAGACTTTCTGCTTGACACCTTCAGGTTCCCTTAGACTTTTCCTTCATGGCCCTTACTGCAATTTGTATTAACATACTTGAGAGATTATTTGATTACTGCTTTCATCTCACTCACCAAGCTATATTATGCTCAACCCTATACCAATAGCATCTAGCACAATGTTTGGTGCCAGATAACAGATGTGGAACAAATGTGCCGGATAACAGATGTGGAACAAATATGCGAATCCAAGAATTTCACTGCAGCTTGTCACAGTGAAAAACTGAAAACAATCTAAGCATTTACTAACAGGAAAGTTAGGTACTCTACATTTATATTATATTAGATGGCCATTAAAAAGAACAAGTTTAATCTTTGTGTTTGGACATACCCACTTTAATTGAATGAGAAACAAAAAATGTACTTTATTACACATATACTATATTATGCATAGACATCTAAAAACATACACAAATTCTTAACAAAAAAATTGTTAACAGTGACTACACTTGAAGAGGAACAGGACTGGGAAAAGGTACTTCCACTTTTATACTTTATACATGTCTCTATTTTCAATATTCTCCAAGAAGTATGCATTTCCTTTGTAACTAATTGCTTTGAGCATATGCTCAAAATTCCCATATGCTCTAGGCTCGGTTCATATTTGTATCACTATTTCTCAAAGATATTTTTGTAATGATCCCCATAGCAATCTTGAGAGGTAAATAAGAGACAGTAATTACCCTGTATTAAAATTAAAATTAAATTAAAAGCTAGACATAAACTGCTTAACATCACAAAGCAAAATAAACAACAGAACTGAGGCTAAAATGTGCATCTTTTTTCTTAGTCCAATATATTCTTTTCATTACACATCACTGCCTTTCCAGAAAGGGACACAAAGCAGTCTTGATACAATCAACATTTTAGTACCAAACGACCAGAAGAGATTTAAACCTATTCCCATCTCAGCAAATCATGAGAGGACACTGCAGGCCAATTGCCATGGAGGCCTCTTTTAAGTAATCCCAGTGAAAGACAGGTTACAAAATCCTAGGGCATGGTTCTATTAGATGACTCCGTTATATTCAGCTGACATCTTTCTCTGTAACTTTGGCCTTTTGGTCCAAGTTTGGCCAATAGGAAGACTATAGAGTAAGCGTCTCTCATCTTCTGGATTATATTCGAACATATGAAGACAGCTATCACCGTGTCCTTTTGAGAATGGGTGCTTTACTTATACAACCTTCCCAGTAAAACACCTGTCAGTATCCCACTTCTATTCTTGGTCAAGTCTTGACCATCTGGTTGGCAGAAAAGGAAATTATCATGCAGGACTCCTGCAAACTCATGAGGTACAAATAGGCAACTGTCATTACAGTCCTTTAAGGAGTCCTTTAAGTAAGAGAATTAGAGAGTTACCATGCACTCTCACCACTCCTCTGTTGGATGGCACCAAATCAAACAGTTTTCTGGTATAAAACAGGAATGAAGACAGGGTCAGATGTTTCTGACAAAATCTTGGCTTTAGACAGCTGCACAGAACTGGTTCAAGAATTTGTTATGAACACAGCCAATATTACTCCTCCATTAGACAAACAATCAACTTAATTTTTCCTCAGTAAAATATTTCTTGCTGTTTTGGTCAGATTTTCTTTTCTTTTCTTTTTTTTAAGATTTTATTTATTTATTCATGAGAGACACAGAGAGAGAGAGAGAGAGGCAGAGACACAGGCAAAGGGAGGAGCAGGCCCCATGCAGGGAGCCCAAGTGGGAACTCTGGGACTCCAGGATCACACCCTCGGCGGAAGGCAGGCGCTAAACCGCTGAGCCACCTGGGCTGCCCTGGTCGATTTTCCAATAACAAAATACCCGGTCATTCTACCAATGGACAAATGAGACTTCCTCATGATTTAAAAGAGGCAAAGAAATTAATGATAAAAGCTATAAAATGAACCTTAGTGACTGAGTTTGAGATCATGAAAAGATTTAAGAGAATAATGACAAGTTTTTTAGAGAACACCAAAAAAATGGAACAATGAAAAGCACAAGTACAAGGTCAAGAAGTCTCATACTTAAAACCACAAGAGGTAGAGTAAGCGACATTGTAGCTAAATATTAAAACTATTTTTTACCATCTGATGAAAACCATTCAGAATTAAATGCTTGTGCAAAAGCTCAGAGCAAAAATATAGGGCAAGACAGACATCTATTTGGAAGAGCACAGCTTTTTATCCTGGTTTACCGATTGACTGACCACAAACATGGGTCCATTAAATGCTGCTTCAGGTTTTCTTTCTGAATCTCAACCTAAGTAAGGGAAAGGAGCGGTCCTCTGAACACCCAATTGAAAATATCCCTCCTTCCTCTTCCTTACTGAGCTATCTTTCACGCCATTTGAAAGAGTTTATCATAATTTCTAATTATGTATCTTTGTGCTTGCTTGTTGTCCAATGACCCAGAAAACTATAAGCGCCTTGAAGGCAGAGTCCACTCTTCAATGCTGCAAACACATGAACATAGGGTTTGTACTTGGAGGGTGCTCACAAGTATCTATAAGGTAAGTAAGTGAAGACAGAGAAAAAGAAAAGGAGATCACAGATTACCATAAAGCCGACTTTGCTTTCCTACTAAATGTTGAGAAATTAATCACCTAATGGACACTTATCATGACCGAGAATAATGCGAACGTCACTTAGTTTAGCCTCGGAGCAGACACCTGAATTTTCTTCCAGGTCACAGAAATCCTCCTAAAGAAGCAAATGACTGACAAACCAACAAAACTAGCATTTTTATACTAGCCAAATAATCTGACCCTCAAAACAATCATACAAGAGACAATCATGTTGGGCAGAACACTGGGGCTGAGTTCTTGATCTTTCACATTCTCCCTACGAACCTATGGGCTTGGAATTTCCACAGAGAAATCGTGGCTGCATAAACTCGGTGAGACACTCGTGCCATACATAATCCTCGTCTCCTACTGCAGACCTAGGAGCCAGAAGGGAACAGCTCAACCACCAAGGCTCCCATTTGCATTTTAGGTTTGATGAGGGACCCGTTCACTCGAAGCAACTGGTTAAGCGTGGACCGCCAACTGTATTTACGAGGAGGTGACACGTCCAGGTCAAAGAGAGGGCGTGGGAATATCATTTTAGAAAAGGCTGCGTTGCAGCCAAGACTAACTCTGGGCTGCGGTCCACATTCGCTCTCGCCAATTCCTCTCATTTCCTCTTTCCCCTCCACTGAGCCATTCCTTCCTGGAGTCCCATTTGGTGCAACAGGCAGGTTCCTACCTTGGTCTGAACACTCTTATCAAACTTGTCATTTTTGAAGCTAAACGTATTCTGGTGCCTCTGAGGCCTGGAACGAGCCACGTTCCCTTTCTGGGAGCTCATCGTGGAAACCACGATCGCCTCGCGTCGGTACAGGGAAGACGCGGGGGAGACCGAGACGCCAGGGGCTCCCCCACGCAGTCCACGCTTCGGCCACTGACCCGGAAGGAACTTCTCCCGCCTTTCCGCCCCCGCCCCCCGCCAGCCCACGTGACCCACCGCGGAGGTCAAAGGCCACCCTCCGGTCCCTCGGAACCATCAAGGTTCTCCCACGCGGCCCGGTCTCGACCCATCCCCCGTCCGCACCACCTCTCTCTCAACCCGGGCGTCTAAATCCCGCTTCCTCCGAAGCGAGAATTTCCCCCATTGGTCCGAACGTGGCTGCCCATCAAGGCGGAGAGGCGGGGAGCCTTTGCTGTCATTGGCTCCTCGTTTCCGCAGTCCCCGCCTCCTGCCGACGCAGCTCAGCCTCTCCCGGCGCCCGACTCCGCTGGGCGGCCTGTGATTGGTGGAAGTCGGGCTAAGCTGGGCTGCGTCCCTCCCCCGGGCCGCTCGCAGGCAGGAGCCCGGGTCAGCTTGGCATCTTCCTCCAGTCAGTGACCAACTCCAGCCTCGGCCAGGGCTCTGCTCGCCCCCTCGGTTCCCGTGCAGCCTTCCTCCCGCCACCGGAGCCAGCCCCGCGGTGGCAAGCTGAGGAGGAGCCAAGAAAGGAGCACTAAGGAGAAGAAAGACCTGGCTGGGTCTGGTTGGTGTCTGCAGTGCCAGAAAGGGAGAGGGAGGCGGCGGCGGCGAAGGCGGCGGCGAGGCGGCGACCACGGCCGCGCGGGACGTGAGGCCCGAGAGCAGCCGACGGCGGCGGCCGCCCCAGAGCCTCGCGCCGGGGCCGTTAGTCAGCAGAACGCGAGCCCGTGTGGAGGAGCAGGGCCGGCGCGAGGCGAGGCTCGAGAGCGCGAGCCGCCCCCCCCGGGCGCCGCCGTCCTTCGTCGTCCCGGCGCCGGGGGCCGCAGCCCTCGTCCCCCCCTCCTCGGCCGCGCCCGCCCGCAGGCCGGCACAGTCCGGCGGCGGCGGCGGCGGCGGCGGCGGCGGCGGCGGCGTGGGTCGCACCTTGTGGAGGGCAGCGCGTCGGCAGAGGCCGTCTCTCCCGGCCCTTTCTTCCCGACGCCTTGGCTGCGGCCCCTCGGGTGCAGGTGCGTGGGGCGGCGGCGGGCCGGGCTCTGCGGCCGGGCGCGGGGAGGGGGCGCTAGGCCGGGAGCCGCAGCGCGGGAGGGCCGAGCCCGGGCCGGGAGGGGGGAGGGGGAGGGGGAGGGGAACGGGAGGCGTCTTTGTTGTTGGCGACCGGGATCGCTCTCGGCGGCGGCGGAAGGCGAGGAAGCCGCGGAAGCCGCCTCGGGTCGCGCTTCTCCCGTGGCTCGGGGAAGGCGTGGGGAGAGGTCGGAGGGTCGCTGCGGTCCCAGAGGCTGTGGGAGTCCGGGGGCGGCAGGGGGACGGACGGACGGACGGACGGACTGGGAAAGGTCTCGGGTCCGCCTTGCGGGGCAGGGTCTCGTTTCACTTGTTTTGCTCTCGCCCCGTGGACAGGAAGAGGGGGTCAGGTTCGCCTCCTCCTGCCGGGCTCGCTGTGCGGCTGGCGATGCCCGAAGGGTTTCTCCGGAGTGTCCTCGTGTGTGCCAGCCCCGCTCCGACCTGGGATCGGCCCGGTTCCCGGCGGGCCGTCGCAGGGCTCCTTTTCTCGGGGTGGCTCTGCCCGAATCTTAACCGGTTTCAAACTCTGTCCTCGAACCCTAGGCTGGGCTCCTCCGTAGTTGCTTTTGAGTTGGAAGGAGACTTTGTTTGGAAATTTCTTTTTAACCCTAAAACGAAAGTTCTGTCGAGTTAAGACTGTACCGTTGTGTAGGGCTCTTGTGTGTGTGTGCGCGTGTGTAAAGAAAAGTGAGTTTAACCCCAGCTTTTTGTAAGAAAAAAAAAGTTCAGTGCTTTGATCCTTGGGAGATTTCTGCCAATGCCAGAACACAGGGGTTTTTTTGTTTTTTTGTTTTTAAGTGATGCTGTGATCTAAGTCTGCGTGAGGTGGGTTTGATAAGCAAAAAGATGAATAACGGAATGCAGAGAGGGCGACCTTTAAATTTTGGCTGTTTATGAAAAGGTGTTTTCTGTTTAATATGTTTCGTAATATATATGCATATAATACTTCATCCGCAAGATGATTCATTGATTTTTTTTTTAAGGCTCTAATAAAAAATTTTGGAGATCTTGTGTCAGCATTTGGAACTGCCAAATGAGTCTGAGTAAAAAGTCAGGTGTATGTTGTAATAGCGTGTATCTGTTTATGTTAACAGGAAAACTTAAAATGAACTTTTCTCCATAGTTTGTCTTTTCATGTGTGGATACCATACATTCAATTGTGGAACATATCTAGTATCTAATCATAACCAATATTTTAATAATCGTAATTACCAGTGTTCTTACTTGGGACTGCCCAACTCTTCGCTTGTTGCTTAATTTTTGAGATTTAGAGGTGTTGGCTTAAAGAACAGGGGAAATAGACATGTTTCAACCTATAAAAGCAATAAAATCCCTGTTGTACAGTAATTTTATTATTTGAGGTCCATGAGGAAACGAATAGCACCCTCGCCCATATTTTGACCTCTCTTTTCTCCTACTGTAATATTAATAAGGTTAATTGGAAAGGATAGGATTAGATTTTTAGCAGGCTAGGCAGTTTTAATTTTGTCCCTTGCTGTGCAGGACTGTAGTTGGTAAGTGGTTTGTTTCCTTGAGTTTCTTTCCCCACTTTGAAATACGTATGAAATGATGTCTGAAAAATAATTTTCTATTTCCTGTGACTGACAAAATCATCATAAAACATCATTGCAAAATAATGTTTTTGATGAACATTATTATGAACACAAAAGAACTAGGCAATTAGTGTCTGTTCCAAGTTCTGTCACTGAATTGGTCTACAACTACAAGCAGAGCTATCCCACATCTGAATCCGTTTCTCCATCTGTAATATAGGGCTAATAAGATGTGCCACCTCCTCACTTTATAGAGAACTAACAGTTACTTTGGTTATGTGACATTGATTTAGTTTATTAATAAGAGTGTTTTTCAATGCAGTTCTCTTATTTTTGTATCAGGAATTTCAATTCCTTGGCGAAGAATTAGCCTAAAGAAATAATGATTCTAATAAGGAGAAGGTCTATCCATATGCCACCATCTAAGAATTGAGAACAAAATTTCTTCCATGTTAAGAATGCTGTTAATATGTTTAGAATCAGTGATGATGAGAAAAGAGTGACAAATTAGCTTGGTTGGTTTATTTACTGGTAGATCTTATTTCTAATATATCCAAGGTTTTGTTCTACCTTTCCTACCACGTTAAGAAAATTCTCATATAAGTTGCCCTTTATTATACCTCTCAAACCCAGCCTTGTGAGTTGGGGAGGAAAAGTGATGTTTTATGACAATTTTACAAATAAAATAAAGCCAGGGGAAGTTAATTCTTTGAATTGCCTAAGCTACATAATTTGTAAGAAGCAGAACTGAGACTTGAACCAGAATTTCCTGACTTCTAGTCCTGAATCCTTTGCTCTTGGAGCAGTGTTTTCCAAACAGCTGTCTGGACCCAATAGTTTTTGCCAATTCAGGTGAAATGAGAATACAACAATCTTAAGTATTGGCAACATACAATATAATGAGTATCCATGCATCCATTACTCAGTTGAAGAAATAAAGCTACAAAACAAAATGAAGCTTCCTTTGTACTTTGAACAGTCCTCTTAAATCCTACTTCCTCTTTCCCCCACTCCCAACCACTAACCAGAAATTAATATGCATCCTTCCTATCCACATGTTTATACTTAACTACATGCCTTTATGTCCTTTAACATTGTATAGCTTTTCTTTGAATATTTTAAAACTATTTAAATGTTTGTATGGGTAGCCTGCTTTCCAAATTCAATTTGCCAAGATTTATCTGTTCATTCAGGTAACTAGTTTATTTTTACAGCGATAATGGTATGTGTTTCATTATGTAACTCAGATATCTGTTGGTCATTTTAGTTTTTTCCAATTACTTCTTAAACACTGAAGGGAATTTTCTTGTATATGTTTATTTAGGTACATGTGCAAGACTTCCTTTAGGGCAGTGGCTTTTGAGCCTATATCCCATTTTTATCGAAATGGTTTATAACATCCCCAATAATGCACTAAAATGAAATTCAAAATAATCAACTTTCATTCATTTGAAACTTAATGAACTTACAAACTTATAATAAAATTAAAACAGTAAATTTATGTTATACTAAAATATAAGAATTTATCACAAAGTATTGTGTCTCACTATGTAGATACTCAGACCAAACCACACTCTAATCTTGCTACCAAGTGTGATAGTGGACTAGTAAAATCAGAATCCTGGGAGCTTGTTAGAAATCAGAAACTCAGGCCCTACCCTACCGACGCATGCTGAATTTTAAGAAGATTCCCAGGTGATTTGTGCGCACATTAAAATCCAAGAGGCACTGCTAGAAGAAACAGTAGTAGTCAGACCCTTTGCACCAGTGTTTAGTATCACAATGAATAGAGTAAGCTACCGATGCAAATTAAAACAGGTGTGTTGAATTGGCTGTTCAAATACCAATGGTGGCACTGTTGTTGATAAAACAGTTTCTGAAATAATGAACTGTTTTCAGTAAAGTTTGGACCAAAAAAATGCAGTCTTCTCTCTTGACACAGTGGTTGCATTCTTTAAAATCTTCATCTATATTAAAGCAATGGAAATATATTTTGTGTAAGTCCTGTTTTTAAATATCTGACCGTATGTCCCCCACCCCCTGCCTCATTCCCTTAAATGAGTGACCAACAGAATATTCAAAAGTCATGAGACATGGGACAGCATCATCTCTATGTGCCAAGAGTGCCTGGCATCCCTAGAAGCTGTTCAGTAGTGCCCCCTATTGTTATACAACTAAAAAGCCATCACTGAGAGGATTGCACTGGGATGTAAATCTAATGGTAGTATGTTAGAACAAAGGGTATGTATCAGCAGCTTCTTTTTTTAGATTTTTTAATATTTTTTAAGATTTTATTTATTTATTCATGAGAGACAGAAGCCGAGACACAGGCAGAGGAAGAAGCAGGCTCCATGCAGGGAGCCGATGTGGGACATGGGACCTGGGACTCCAGGATCAAGTCCTGGGCCGAAGGTGGCCTAAACCGCTGAGCCACCTGGGCTGCCCTGAGCAGCTTCTTTAACTTTATTGGATAACCACCAGTTTTCTCTCATGTATTTCTATCAGGAATGGATGAAGGAATCTATTTTTGCACTTTGCAAATACTTTATTAGACTGCTTATGGTTTGCTGTTCTGAGGAGTATGTGAAATGTGGTACCTCATTGCATTTTTTTTTTTTAAGATTTTATCTATTTGACAGAGCACAAGCCTATATCCCAGCAGCAGCAGAGAGAGAGGGAGATACTTAACCCACTGAGCCACCCAAGCACCCCCTCACTGCAGTTTTCATTTGCATGTCTCCAGTTAGTCCTGTAGTTGAGAATAATTTGAGAACACTTTATTTTGGGGGCATTCATGTTCCTTTTCTGTGAATTGCTTATTAGTTGTTTTTTTTTTTTTTTAATGAGATTATTTATCTTACTGATTAATAAATGCTTGTTATGTATTCTGGGTAACAATGCTTAGTAGCCTTCACAAATATCTTCCAGTCTTTAGCATGTCTTTTCACTGTAAATATGGTTTTTTTGTACAACTTAATGTGTTGGGTTTTTTAAAAAAGATTTTATTTATTCATGGGAGAAGCAGGCTCCAAGCAGAGCCTGATGAGGAACTCGATTCCTCCATCTCCTGGCTCCAGGATCCTGCCTTGGGCAGAAGGGAGGCTCCCAACCACTGAGCCACTCAGGCGTCCCTGACTTAATGTTCTTAATTTTAAAGTCAAATATATATATAATTTTAAGATTCATTTTATTTATTTATTTTTTAATTTTTATTTATTTATGATAGTCACAGAGAGAGAGAGGCAGAGACATAGGCAGAGGGAGAAGCAGGCTCCATGCACCGGGAGCCTGATGTGGGATTCGATCCCGGGTCTCCAGGATCGCGCCCTGGGCCAAAGGCAGGCGCCAAACCGCTGCACCACCCAGGAATCCCATTTTATTTTATTTTTTTAAAGATTTTATTTCTTTATTCATGAGAGACACTCAGAGAGAGAGGCAGAGACACAGGCAGAGGGAGAAGCAGGCTCCATACAGGGAGCCTGCCATGGGACTCGATCCTCCAGGATCCCACCCTGGGCTGAAGGCGGCGCTAAACCGCTGAGCCACTGGGGCTGCCTAAGATTCATTTATTTAAGTAGTCTCTACACCGAGGTGGGACTTGAACTCATGACCCCAAGATCAAGAGTTGCATGCTCTGCTGACTAAGCCGACCGGGTGCTCCTAGTCAAATGCATTGTATAATTGTGCTTTTTTTTTTTTTAAGAAGTCTTTTCTATCCTGAGGTTGTGAGGATTCTGATACAGCTTTTTAAAGAATTACTTTTCATTTTAGGTTTTAAATTCACACAAAAACTATTTTTGTTTTTATTTTATTTTTTTAAGATTTTTACTTTTATTCATGAGTCAGAGAGAGGGGCAGAGGCAGAGGGAGAAGCAGGTTCCCCGAGGGGAACCTGATGCAGGACTCGATCCCAGGATCCCGGCATCATGACCTGAGCCACCCAGGTACCCCGGGACTATTTTTATGTAATGAGGTATATATGGATCTGAATTTACTTATTAGTAAAATCACTACTCTCCATAGTGAAACTATGTCATTTTTTATGTTAATGTGTTTTGATGAAATTAAAGATAGTAGATTGTATTTAGTTTTTAATATTCCGGGATCCCTGGGTGGCGCAGCGGTTTGGCGCCTGCCTTTGGCCCAGGGCGCGATCCTGGAGACCCGGGATTGAATCCCATATTAGGCTCCCGGTGCATGGAGCCTGCTTCTCCCTCTGCCTGTGTCTCTGCCTCTCTCTCTCTCTGTGACTATCATAAGTAAATAAATAAAAATTTAAAAAAAATTAGTTTTTAATATTCCTTTGTAGGAAAATTAAAATTTAGCTACTCTGTCATTCCAACTTTTAAAAAATCTGATTTTTGAAATTCCTAAGTTTTGGGAACCACCGCTTTACTTTCATTCCCATGTTTCTTCTCTACCTTAAATTCAGCCTCTCAAGCATCACAGAACGTGAGCAGGCAGTACTGATCATTTATCATCATTTGCATCCTTTACATTTCGTTTTATTTTACATGTGTTTTTATCACTTTTTATTCTGGCTAGAATAGTTTTAATGGTTATGACCCTAATTTTTAAACAGAATTTTAGACTAAATTCATATATTATTTTGATGTTAATTTGGCTCAGAAATAGGTCCTGTTTTATTTTCCCTAGAATTAAAAATGAGAATGGCTAGGCAAGTTCTTACATATAGGAAGAGGTGAAAAGTAGTAAGAGAAAATTGGGTCAGGGTCTACTGTATCATTACTATTTTAGAGTTTGGGGGCACAGGGGGTACATCTATAAAGAATACAAGCAAAGATCCTTAGCTTCCTAGGCCTGCCACATAGCAGAGGACTGTTGGCTATATGCAGAATTTTAAACCTATCTAAGATTTGGAAAGTGACAAATACTTCTAAAGAAAAAGTAAAGCATAGGGGGAATTAACCACCTATTAAATAGGGTGGTTAAGGGTAAGCTTCATTGAGAAGAGGAGTGAGCAGCGAAGACAAGACACTAGCCATGCAGATATTAGCAAAATCTTGGAAGAGTGGACAGAGTATAGTCTTTAAGTTAAATATGTATCCTTGGCTTTCCCATGTAATAAGTTGTGTGAACTTGGACAAATTAACTGAGTTAAAAACCTGAAGCCTTGATTTCCTCATGTATAAAAGGATGATAACCTGAGAAAAGTATTATTAAGATTAAAGGAGATAACAAGTGAAAACACCTACCTCCTGCCCCCACCTAGTTCTCATGTGGCACTCTGTACTTTATTTTCATAGCATCACAGTGTAATTATCTGTGTCACCAGATAAATTGATAAATTTTATCCCACCTCTTCTGAAATACTAATGAGAAGAACCAGTCAGTGTTATATTTTATTAACACAGTCATTCGTAAACTACTTTTAATCCTTTTTTATGCGAAGATCTCAGATTTGTTGAGAATGTTTTGTATTTGTGCTAGAGCCTCAAAGTGTCTTATAGGCTTTAGCTTATTGATCACAGCACACCATCTTTGTGATGGAGGTAGGGGATAGATACATGTCATCTTGCATTTGGGATGAATAACACTGCTAAATGGTATAAAATGACAAAGAAGGCCAAGGAGAATTTGGATGAAACCCAGTATGTTTGGTTTTATTTTCCCTGTGCTGCTTTTTTCCTTTTTTCCCCCTTTCTTCAATACAGCTAAAGTATAAAACAAAAACAGGTAGCTTATGTTGTTAGATTGTAGCATTTGGAAAATCATTATGACACAAACAATATTGTAGTTATGACTATTTTGTTTTCCCCCATGAAGCCTCTCATAGTATCTAACTAAGGAGGTAGTATTAGAATTGGCAGTAGAGTTAGAGGTCTTTACTATTATAAATAGATACTGCTAAGGAAATTTCAAACAGTATGGTTGTCTTGGGTTATTAAACATTTTTAAGATGTCACATTAAAAGAACAGGATTAAGAGAAAATGAGTATATGCTTTTAGTGTAGGTCAGGGTAGAGAAGAAAAGGGGTTGAAATAACCTTATTAACTTGGGATAAGCAAATCTGCGTTATATCCTCAGCAAACCTAAAGTAGAGCAAGAGTGCCCCTATGAACAAAAATTGAAAACAATCATTTTATCAACTCGGTAAACTTGTTTGACTTCTGAATTTAGATTCTTTTTTTTTTTTTTTTTTTAAAGATTTTGTTTATTCATGAGAGAGAGAGGCAGAGGGAGAAGCAGGGTCCGCTCCATTCAGGGAGCCCGACCTGGGACTCCATCCCAGGTCTCCAGGATCAGGCCCTGGGCTGCAGGCGGCGCTAAACCACTGCGCCACCACGGCTGCCCCCTAAATGTGTTTTTAAGATCAAAATCAATTGAAACAATTCCTGTAATAAACTTTTCCCCAAAAAATGCCATCCACCAACTGTGACCTAGATATTTTTTTTTTTACTCTAGCCTAGACATCTCCAACCCCAAAAGTAAAAATTATTCTTTGCACTTCAGTTATTACCATGAAAATAATGCCATTCAGTAACTGCTTTTGGCAAGCTTATAACTATAACACTGTGAGTTCCATTTTGTTCAGAGCTTTTTAACAGACCTTATTGACACTTGTATTAATAAAGATTTAGGGCAGTAAAGTTAATAGGATTGAGGAAAACATTTTAAAATTATACATTAAGGACATTCAGATACAATTCTCTAGGGTAATGGTTTTCAATTTTTTTGGTTAGAATTCCTTAGAAAAACATTTTGTTTTATAACTTGATAGATGTGTATGCACTCCAAAAAAGTTTCATTGAAGGGATTAAATCTGTCAGTGTGAGCATTCTTCAGGGGAGATTTTCTCCCCCTAGAGAAAGAAGTAAAAGTTGGCTTTAAAAAAAATAGTAAAAATTGTGTCATTTATTTGTAGAGGAAGTGATTGAGTTGGGGGAATTTAACCAATGGAGAAGGAATGGTATGCACAAAGGCATAGAGGGAAGAAAGAATTGGTCTCACTGAGGAGAATAGTATGTTCAGTAGAATGCATGAATAGGCAAATGCTCAGAAATGAGGCTAGAGAGTAGGAAGCAGAGAGGGTAAAGGAATCATGTATGACGTATACTAAAGAATTTGATTTATTTACAAGGACTATAAGGCCCGTTGAAAGATTTTAAACAGGAAAGTGACATCACCTGACAGCAGTGTAGAGTGTGAATTAGAAGAGTATGATACAGATATTAGTGAGTGATTCTGTTATGTTAAATAAAAAGTTTTTAAGTGAAGATGTGGCTGAAGGAGTGGAGAGAGATACATAGGAGACAGGCCTTGATTGAATGAGGAATGAAGAGAAAGGGATCCCTGGGTGGCGCAGCGGTTTGGCGCCTGCCTTTGGCCCAGGGCGCGATCCTGGAGACCTGGGATCGAATCCCACGTCAGGCTCCCGGTGCATGGAGCCTGCTTCTCCCTCTGCCTGTGTCTCTGCCTCTCTCTCTCTCACTGTGTGCCTATCATAAATAAATAAAAAAAAATTAAAAAAAAAATTAAAAAAAAAAAAAAAGGAATGAAGAGAAAGGAAAGATAGAGGGCAGTACACATGGAGATAACTCAGGGTCTGTAGCTTACAGGAGAAGTCTGTGCTAGAGATTGAAGTTTTTAGATTTAGGCCTCTTTAGTGTGTAAGAGGTAGTTAAAGCCATGGGTGCAGTTGAGATACAAAGACTGGAAGACAAAGAACCCAAGTAATAATTAAACCCATGGGCTTGGGTGAATTAAACAAAAGAGGAAGACAAAAGGCCAATCTGTAAAAATAATAATAAAACTGAAGAGGTCACCAGAAAAACCAAGACTGGAAGTTAGTTTCAAGAAGGAAAGAAAGGACAGCGGTGTTTAATGCCACAGATGATTTTATAAATTGAAGACTGAGAAGTACCCAGTGCACTTTGGGGAAAAAAATTTTTAAGAATTCATCTGTTTGAAAAGAGCGGGCAAGAGAGAGTGTGTGCACATGGCAGGGGCCAAGGCAGAGGTAGAGGGAGAAGTAGACTCCCTGCTGATCAGGGAATTCTTCACAGGGCTCAGTCCCAGGATCCTGGGATCATGACCTGCTGAGGGCAGATGCTTAACCTGACTGAGCCACCCAGGTGCCCCTGCACTTTGAAATTTTAAGACGTTGTTGGTAATCTTAAATGGGTCAACAATTTTTTTTTTTTTTTTTTTTTTTTTTATGATAGTCACAGAGAGAGAGAGAGAGAGAGAGAGGCAGAGACACAGGCAGAGGGAGAAGCAGGCTCCATGCACCGGGAGCCCGATGTGGGATTCGATCCCGGGTCTCCAGGATCGCGCCCTGGGCCAAAGGCAGGCGCTAAACCGCTGCGCCACCCAGGGATCCCCTGGGTCAACAATTTTATGATAGATGTTAGATTACAATTCATTTATGGAAGATTGGGAAGTGAGAAATAAAAAGTTTGATTCTGAAGAACACTCACAGATGGTAATTAGAATCCAGATATAGGGCACCTTTGGTGGCTCAGGTCTTAATTCCAGGGTTCTGGGATCTAGCCCCACATCAGGCCCCCTGCCCAGTGGGGAGCCTCTTCTTGCTCTCTCTCTCAAATAAAATCCTTTTTTTTTTTTAGGGATCTAGATATTGATGTATACTCACTTGTTTTAAAGAGGAGAATCTTGATTATGTTTCTGAACAGAAGATAATGAGCCAGTAGAGCAGGAGAGGCTAAGGATACAGGAAACAGGATAATTGATTAGGCAGGGTCTTTGAAGATGCTAGAGACATTGAAACAATCTAGAATATGTGGAGGGATTGGTTATGAGAGAATTAGAACTTAAAGGAATGAAAAGGCAATCAGGATTCAATGAATTGATTTTTAAGGTTCAGAAGGAGATTATCAAATATGTACCTGCCTGTTCCAAGTAAAAGAACATCTTTTTCTGCATCTAGTATGCCAGGAATTTAGATGTTACCTTATTTAAATATTCCTAGCAACTCTTGCAAAGTTTACAGATAGGAAAATTGAGGCTCAGAAGTTGTCTAAAGCCACACAACTAATAGGAAACTAAGCTATGATTTTATTGTTTATGTCTAGCTCCAGAGCTTAGTACTAAAACTTTTTTTGTTTTTAAGGGCCAAATTCCCCCAAAAGGGAGAAAACAGTAAGAGGCTTCTAATTTGTTTTGCCCGGTGAAATCACTTCAAAAAAAATGTTTTTAACTTAGTGCCTGTTAAAATTTTTTAATTTTTTTACGTAGTTTTTCACAAAACATTGTATTTTAACAAAAATAAGAAGGACATAATGTCCAAACAAATAGAAGGCAAACCTGTAAAAAATCATTAAGCCCACTACTATTATCTGTAGCTTTTCTCATTTTGCCAAAGAATAACTTTATCATAGACCAGTACCGGTCCTCAAACCACCCTTTCCAAAAGACTCATGAAATGACAATATTTTACACAAAAATATAGTACATTGTTACTTCAGTTGTTACTGCTAAACATTTATGTTCAAAGAAACTAAATATTGTATTTCCCTCCATGTTAGAAACTCGTATTTTGCTGCAAATTGATTTCTAAGGGTTCTCATTACCAAACTTCTGATAAATTAATAAAGTGATAAACTGAAACAACTCTGAGAAATATATAGCATTAATTCCTGAACTCTGGGTAGCTTAGTGGTTTAGCGCTGCCTTCAGCCCAGGGTGTGATCCTGGAGACTTGGGATCGAGTCCCACGTCAGGCTCCCTGCATGGAGCCTGTTTCTCTCTCTGCCTGTATCTCTGCCTCTCTCTCTGTGTGTGTGTGTGTGTGTGTGCGCGCGCGTGTCTGATAAATAAAATCTTTTAAAAAAAATTTCTGAACTCTTTCCTTTTGTTAACATACTAAGTACTTGTGGTTTTGTTTATTATGGTTTATTTTGTCAATTGCTGAAAGCTATTGTAAATCCAAATGTTTCTATTTTTTATTTTTAAGTAATCTCTATACCCATTGTGGGGTTTGAATTTAACAACACGGAAATAGAGTTAACATGCTCCACTGATGGAGCCAGCAAATGCCCTCAGATGTTTTTAGAAATAGGAAATCAAGTTGCTCTAACATTATATCATTACTTGCTACCTTACCTTGTTCCTGTTTAGAAATATTCTCCTGTATGCATAAACTTATTGGCTTATAGAAATGTAAGTATTGGGGCACTTTGGGTAGCTCAGTGGTTGAACATCTGCCTTGGCTCAGGGCGTGATCCCGGGTTCCTGGGATCCAGTCTTGCATTAGGTTCCCTGCAGGGAGCCTGCTTCTCCCTCTGCCAATGTCTCTGCCCCTTTCTGTGTCTCTCATGAATAAATAAAATCTTAAAAGAAAAAGGAAATGTAAGTATTAACCTAATCAACTATAACATCCCATCTTTAATCAACACATGTGTGACACATTTTTTAGGGTTCCTATCAAAGTCCTAGGCTCCATGTTCTCTAAGTGTGAATTTCTGCTTCTGCCTTTGATGGTACTGGAAAGCCACACCCTGGCTGAAGGCAGCTCTAAACCACTGAGCCACCTGGACTGCTTGACATCTGTCCTTTGATCTGTAAATGCTCTAGTGCATAGCTCTAGGACAAAGCACACTTTCTGTGAAAGTCCAGGTAGCAACTATTTGAAACCTCTTAGGCTACAATGAGAGTAATACAGAAAAAAAAAAAAAAATCAAAAGTTCAGAGGCTTATAGCTGCCATTGTTTTTTAAAGATTTATTTATTTATTTATTTATTTATTTATTTATTTATTTATTTATTTATGAGAGAGAGACAGAGACAGACACTCCATGCAGGGAGCCTGACCTAGGACTCAATCCCAGGTCTTCAGGATCACACCCTGGGCTGAATGCGGCACTCACTAAACTGCTGAGCCACCCAGGCTGCCATCTCCCCAAGTTCTGAAGATAGGGAGATGGTGAGTGAGACATTTGCTGATATTCCCTGATGTTGATGCTAAAGGTGGAAAAGGGAAGAACTTCTTACCATCTGAATATCCCAGTCACTTTTGATGGGCTAACTTTTGAGTGAGGATATGCTCCATCACCTGAGGTCTTCAACAGCTGCGGTTGACTACCCTAACTAGATGGCAAGGCCAGTCCCCTCTAAAGATAAATTTGATCTTTTAAGGTGGTGTCAGGGGATTTGATTGCTGCCTTATCACTTAAAGACAATGTGTTGCACCTGGGGGCTGTGGGAGCAAATCATTTATTTTAAATGCCTGAAGCATTATCTCAGGGTCCTGGGCTCTACACTTAGGGAGTCTGCTTGAGTTTTTCCAAACTCTGCCCATTACCTTACTCTTTGGCTCTCAAATCCTTAAAAGACTGAACCATTTAAAAACGAAGGTTTCATGGGATCCCTGGGTGGCGCAGTGGTTTAGCGCCTGCCTTTGGCCCAGGGCGCGATCCTGGAGACCCAGGATCGAATCCCACGTCGGGCTCCCGGTGCATGGAGCCTGCTTCTCCCTCTGCCTGTGTCTCTGCCTCTCTCTCTCTCTCTGTGTGACTATCATAAATAAAAAAAAATTAAAAAAAATAATAAATAAAAACGAAGGTTTCAAAAACGAAAATGAATGTTTCAAGATGTAAATCCTTCTCATTAGCATACATTTTATCCCAAAATAAGCCCTCAGTCAAACATAAAAGAATATTCCATTTTTGCCAATAGGAAAGATTATTCAAAATAATTCATGAGTACTAGGCTCTTTCAGTTTTTTTTTTTTAAGATTTTTTTTTTTTTTTTTTTTTTTTTTAATTCATGAGAGACAGGGAGAGGGGCAGAGACACAGGCAGAGGGAGAATCAGGCTCCATGCAGGGAGCCCAGTGTGGGACTCGATCCCGGGCTGCCCTACTAGGCTCTTTTAATGGCTTCCCAAATTAATCAGTTGGGAAGCATTTCTGCTTTTTTTTTTTTCTTTTTGGCCACCCATCAAATGACCCTTTAAATAAAGAATTTTCCAACCTTGTCAAAGGACACTCATGATATAACTTGATATATAAAAATAAAGTATTACCACTTTATAGTCAGGAAATTGATATGCTATGTCGCAATTATTGCGCATTAACCAGATAAAACATCTTTAATAAATTAGTAATTTGTCCATGTGGAAATTACCTCCAACTTAATGGTCTATTTAATTGCCTCTAAAGGATTTTAAATCTATCATAAGGTGTGTTTTTTTTTTTAATGCATAGAATATAGTGTAAATAGAAATATGTGTAATTGTCATGATCTCCAGAAAGATTCAAGCCTTAAATTACATTAGTGTTGTGAATCCTGGTTCAAAACAACAAAACAAAATCTGTTTTGATGGGCAGCCCTGGTGGCTCAGTGGTTTAGTGCGGTCTTCAGCCCAGGGCCTGATCCTGGAGACCCGGCATTGAGTCCCACATCGGGCTCCCTGTATGGATGGAGCCTGCTTCTCCCTCTGCCTGTGTCTCTGTCTCTCATAAATAAATAAAAATCTTTTTTAAAATATGTTTCGATTATATTTAGCATTATCTCAGTTTATATTCTGACACTTCAGGTAAAACTGTAGGCTTTATGTTCTTTACTCTTTTTCATTTAGATTGTTATTAGGTATTTTATGTAGTGCTAAAGAAAACATAGTCAGTGGCTGCATATTAAAGATGATAGGTTATTTATCAAGCTCACAGGTGAATATGTGGCAAAGATCACAGTTTTCAACTATAAAGGAAAGGAACTGGGTGCTGTAAAAAAAAGAATAACCTAATTTAGATTTGGGGTTCCCAAGACCTCTCTGAAAAGAGGGCATTTGAGATTGGAATAATAAAAAGGTAGAAAGTGTGCAAATTCTGAGGTGGAAACAGCTTTCATGCTTTCAAGGAAATGGAAGATAGAGAGGGAGACCGCCACTATAAGTGCTTGAAAGGAGAGAGTATCAAGATAAATTTGGAAAGGTAAGCAAAGGCCGCATCCTGCAACACCTTTAAAGACTTGTGGGAAACGTTAGATTTTATTACAAGTACAGGGGAAAGCCGTAGAGGAGTTCTTAAGCAAGTCATCACCTAATAGTCTTGTAGAAAAGAAATTGTACATTTGAAGAACATAAGAATGGGAGAAATTCACACTTAAGTCAAGAGAATAGTATGTGTTTCATCTATAAGGATGGTAGAAATGACTTCTCGATTGGACTCTTGTGTTTATACTTTAAGATATTGAGGTCAATGTAAACTTCCTGCTGTTTGATACTGTTTTGACTTGTATTTAAGTAATGCTACCAAAGGTTTCCTTTTTTCCTTTAGAAATGTCATATTTAGAAGCTATTTTTATATTTCTGATAGAATGTACAATCAGATTTCTCTTTCTGTAGGAGCAAGGACAGGAAGAGAACCATATCTAGTTGTGTAAGGAAAGATACATGAACATAGGATATGATGTCGCAAAACATCCAGGCAGATAGAAAAGAGAAGGAAGATTCAATATAACAAAATATTCTTGCTGGAAAAGCTCCAGCTCTTGTGTTTCAGTCTTCTCACATTAAAATTGAGGCATTTAGGAGGATAAAAGTTCATTTTAAATAAAATTATAACTATAAATAGAATCACATGTAAGGTGATATTTACTAACCCAGTTAATGACACTTGGAGAGATGAATGGACCCTGTATCTTTAATCTTTGCTTTCTCTGTCCCAAACAAGTATTTACACCAGAAGTATACTACATGTGTAGACTACCAAAAAACTAGCTATCAGATTCTTCTCAAATCAGATATCAAAGATTTACCCCCACTGTTTTCTGCAAACTACTGTTCTCCTTCTCTCCATCCGACTCTTCTCCAGTTGCATTACTTGGTATAAGGCTTCAGAAATGTTCTCTATTAGCTTTGACTAAAAGCCTTTGCAGACCTAGTCTAGAAATTGTCTCTACAAGAAATAAAGTCTAATAAAAAAGAAAAGAAAAGAAAAATAAAGTCTACAATATTCACTTGTTTCTTTGCTACTTGCCTCTTTAAAAGGAAAATGTAAGGTGAAAATTTTATTAACTGAAACATCCCATAAATCAAGATTATCTTTATTTTGCAGAGTAGAAAGTTACATATGTAGAGGAACAATGACATTTAAATGTAGTCAGGTATTGATGTTTAACTGAAGGATGTGGTTTACACATTTTGCAATATGATAACCATTTTATTTTCTACTTTCTTAATAGTGTGTTTGACATGCCTCCATGTAGTAGGTTGAAATGTCTGCTTATTTGAGGCTTGTTTTTGAACACCTTAAATTTGAGATCTTAAAATTTAAATAAATTCTTCAGCAGTACAATAGTTACCAAGTTACTGTGCTCTACTTAACATCCTCAGTACATAGGCTTTTATGCAATGTCTAAATAACTGCATCATTCTTTTTTTTAAATAATAAATTGATTTTTTATTGGTGTTCAATTTGCCAACATACAGAATAACACCCAGTGCTCATCTCGTCAAGTGCCCACCTCAGTGCCCGCCACCCAGTCACCTCCACCCCCCGCCCACCTCCCCTTCCACCACCCCTAGTTCGTTCGTTTCCCAGAGTTAGGAGTCTTCCATGTTCTGTCTCCCTTTCTGATATTTCCCACTTATTTTTCCTCCTTTTCCCTTTATTCCCTTCCACTATTATTTATATTCCCCAAATGAATGAGACCATATAATGTTTGTCCTTCTCCGATTGACTTATTTCACTCAGCATAATACCCTCCAGTTCCATCCACGTTGAAGCAAATGGTGGGTATTTGTCGTTTCTAATAGCTGAGTAATATTCCATTGTATACATAAACCACATCTTCTTTATCTATTCATCTTTCGATGGACACCGAGGCTCCTTCCACAGTTTGGCTATTGTGAACATTGCTGCTATAAACATCGGGGTGCAGGTGTTCTGGCGTTTCATTGCATCTGTATCTTTGGGGTAAATCCCCAGCAGTGCAATTGATGAGTCGTAAGGCAGATCTATTTTTAACTCTTTGAGGAACCTCCACACAGTTTTCCAGAGTGGCTGCACCATTTCACATTCCCACCAACAGTGCATGAGGGTTCCCTTTTCTCCGCATCCTCTCCAACATTTGTGGTTTCCTGCCTCGTTAATTTTCCCCATTCTTACTGGCGTGAGGTGGTATCTCATTGTGGTTTTGATTTGTATTTCCCTGATGGCAAGTGATGCGGAGCATTTTCTCATGTGCTTGTTGGCCATGTCTATGTCTTCCTCTGTGAGATTTCTGTTCATGTCTTTTGCCCATTTCATGATTGGATTGTTTGTTTCTTTGTTGAGTTTAATAAGTTCCTTATAGATCTTGGAAGCTAGCCCTTTATCTGATACATCATTTGCAAATATCTTCTCCCATTCTGTAGGTGGTCTTTTAATTTTTGTTGACTGTATCCTTTGCTGTGCAAAAGCTTCTCATCTTGATGAAGTCCCAATAGTTCATTTTTGCTTTTGTTTCTTTTGCCTTCATGGATGTATCTTGCAAGAAGTTACTGTGGCCGAGTTCAAAAAGGGTGTTGCCTGTGTTCTGTAACTGCATCATTCTTTTTTTTTTTTTTTTTTTGTAACTGCATCATTCTAATACATGTGTAAGGAACTACAGTGATTTCTGTACATTTTTGAACGGAGAGATTTGCTTTTGCTTTTAAATTTTTCATTGATTTATCTAATCCTTCCCTTTCCCAATTTTTTCCCTTTCTTTCTATCATGCACTCTCTGCTTCAGTTCTTTCTATTACACTTTTACTTGTATTATATTCCCAGCCTGGAAAGTTTTCCCTCTGCTTTTGGAAATCACATCTAGTTTAAAGTTCTAAGTCCACAGTTTTTTCTAATTATTGATACCTACTTTTGTCTGATTTCTGAAGCTTAAAACCTACCTCACAGTATATAGTACTTGATTTTTACAAGATGAAAAAACCCTGTATAGCATTGATTTATTAATAATAAATTATATATTCATTGATTATAATAAATTTAAAGTATTGACTACCAATTTACAAAAGAGCAATGCATTTAGAATTCAAAGAGACTTGAATGAACATGAGGCCAGTTACCTTATGTTTTCACAGGAGGAAACAGAACAGTTAAGTGATTTGCCCAAAGTCTGGAGAATTTAAACTGACTCCTAATTATTAAATTTGTTTTCTTTAATTGGGAATTTAAACCTTTTTTCTTTGATGTAATTATTCTAGTTCGTGTTATGTACTCCTTAAAATGTATGCGAAAGGTAAAATTTTCATGTTTATAGAAACATTGACAAAATGTTGATTTGTTGGGATAGGAAAGGTATTAAGCACAAGTACAGTGACAGGTGTTTATTACACATTCTCTAGGAGTAGTGGTAATTTCTTCGTTTTTACTTACTGATGGGTATAGCTAAGGAAAAGCAGCTGGCAAATAGAGGAAAAGGAAGTGGTAGAAATGGCAGTTTGTGGAGATGACCAGACTCCACAGACTGTTGGTAACAAACTGTGAAGGCCGTATTAGTAAGGATTGACTGACTTGTTACACAACCTTTGTAAAGAGAGGCAATGATCTTGTTAAGGAATATAATACTTATATTGAGACTGTGTAAATGCTGTAATCCCCCTGTATCCCTACTAAAAGGGCCCTATATATTATAAATATAGAGAAGGGATTGATAGATAAGAGGAATAGATTTACATGCTACTTATGCAGTTCTGTGGTTCTGCTTTCCACATGGTTGATAAAAATATCTTTTTCAAAATTAATATTTGTAGGAACAGTTGAAATTGTACTCTGCTCTACTCTGAAGTCATGTAGTCTTGTTTCATTTCTTGTATGCTGAAACAGACTTCTATGTGCCCTACTTCTCTGCACTGCTTTATTAAATAAGTGGTAGGATAATACTGACTTAACTTTAAGTAACTGAAATTTTACTCCTTCACCAAATAAACATTCTTAGGATGTTATATTTCAGAAATGGCCTAGTGGAAGAGCCTATTATTTTGAGAATTAATGTATAATACACATGTAAATTTGACCACTTCCATTTGCAGTCTATCCTGTAAGACGGTGGAATGTTTTCGTAACAAGGAAGGCAATTGAAATTTCTCTCAAAAGGAGTCTTTGAACAGAATGTTAAAGTAGAAGATAAAAGCTAAAGAAATGGAGGAGAAAAGTAACTGTCAAAGATTAGACTCTAAGTACATTTATTAAGAAAACTGGAAAATCCAAAGACCGTTTTGGGAGGAATAAATTATTACTTTGTTTCCACTCTTTTTTTTTTTTTTTTTTAATATATGATAGTCCCACACAGAGAGAGAGAGAGAGAGAGAGGCAGAGGGAGAAGCAGGCTCCATTCACCGGGAGCCTGAGGTGGGATTTGATCCTGGGTCTCCAGGACCGCGCCCTGGGCCAAAGGCAGGCGCTAAACCGCTGTGCCACCCAGGGATCCCTGTTTCTACTCTTTAGACATTCACTCTATCAGTCCCTTCTTAGCTACTGTATATTTACATTCAAAAGTTAAGAAGTCTATATGCTAGAATGTAATTTTAAGTGCCATTGAACTCAAGCCTTTGCTGTTAGAAATAAGGAGGCTGAGATTCAGGGGAAAATGACTTATATAATGTCTCAGACCTAATTGGTATCAAAATAGGGATAGAATCCAGTTTTTCTAATTTATAGACCAGGGTTCTTTATACTATACCACAGATCAGTTACTGATATTTTTTTTTAAGGTTGGGGGATGAAACCTGATACCTTGTTAAATTTAGACAGTAGTCATTGTTTATACTTTTTTTTTCTTTTTTTTGTTTATACTTTTTATATGTTCTTCTGATTTTTAAAATAAATGATTGTTGACATTTCTTCCTCACTTCTGACCAGAGGCTCATGATTTTATCCAGCTTTGGCACGCTGTTATAGCCTTGATTTTATGTCTTAGGAAGTAATTTCTCTGTTAGTCGATTTCATATCTCCTATAACAAGGTTATAAGAAGTTAATGTAGAGCAGTTAAGTCTTCTAAGGCAGCTGTTTTTAATTTTATAACTTATTAGAGCTGCTGCTTAGAGAGCTGCAGCTTTTCTTAGATTAATCTTTAGATAAGGGCAAATCAATCTATTAGCATTAATTGGCATTTAAAATTACTTCTAGTTACAAATTTATGTGTTTCCTATGAAATACCTCAAAGTTTTCTTACTGTTTGCTACTTCTTTGTGGAAGCCTGCTAGTAGACATCCCAGACCTTATTTAATTCTAAGAAGTTTTCCATATAATCAGCCCATAGCTGCTGGAGGAGGTACATAGAACATTCCTAACCTAATCTGATTTCTTCAGCTCAGAAAAAACACCCTTTTTGTACCAACATGCAAAATGTATACAGGAACTTGATCAATTTTCTCTATTCAAGTTTTCTTTTTATTCTTAACATTTATCTTTTTGGTTTTTTTTTTTTTTTTTTTAACAGGCTTTAGTTCACTTTTTTTAATATTTTATTTATTTGAGAGAGACAGCATGAGCAGGAGGTGTGGAGGAGGCAGAGGGAAAGGGAGGGAGGGAGAAGCAGACTCCCTGCTATGCAGAGAGCCCAACTCTGGAGCCCAACTCCAGAGAGTCTCTGGACTCTTAGGGTCCTGGATCATGACCTGAGCTGAAGTCATGCTTAACGGACTGGGTGGCTCAGTTTGTATAAACTCTGGTATGGGTCGTGACAAGATGGTCAGTGAATTCCTGAGAAGGAGACTTGGTGAACATAGTTTGTTTTCTGAGGTCAGGGTGAGACAGCTGTAGGTGTTGGGAATGGCATCAAAAGTGGCCTTTGCAAAGTTGCACAGGGTGGCAGCGTGGCTCCTGGCTGAGTTTTAGCAGTCATCTATACCGGCCATCATCAGTAGCTTCTTGGGCATAGGAGCTGAGGCACAGTGCCAATGCCCCTGTGGACAGAGGTGAGGTGCACAAGCACAGCCACAGCAGCTGGTCATCATGCATGGGACAATGTGGGCCTTACTGATCTTGTTCTCCAAGTAGCCTTGCCACATAGGTGGGTGGAAAGCTTGACTGAGACCATGGCCCCACAGATGGCAGTGGCCATCTCCCTGGAGCACTTAACACCCAGACCAACATGTCCGTAGTCTCTCTGATGGCAACAAATGCCTTGAACCTGTTCCACTGGCCAGCACGGGGTTGCTTTTGCACTAGTATAGTCTTCAAAACCTCATCCTTCAGAGATACCCCAGGAAAAGGTCAGTGATTTCAGATTCCTTAACAAGCAGGAAGAAGAAATATATCTCCTCCAGGACTTGATCTTCATGTCCTTCACCAGGCGGCCCAGCTTGGTGACAGGATCCATTCCTTGTCCTCGACCTTGCCTCTTCAAACTCTGTGATCTCAGCCGGCTCTAACCACAGCCACCACCCTGACCCCGGATGCTGCTGCAGAAGCCTTCTACTGTAGCCTCCCGTTCCAGGGCCCTGCCGCAGCACTGGCATCATCATCATCATCATTTAGTGTTTTCTCAGAGAAGTATATTCGGCTTTTTTTTTTTTTTTTTTTTTTTACCTTTTAAAAGGTAGGGAATGATAGTCTCTTGTTCTGAGGAAGGGGTTTGTATATGTCTTTCAGGATAAGAGAATGTATATTCCTGTTTCTTCTGTTGATACTAGTATGATGATTTTAGTACATAGATCTTCTATGAAAAGCTGGCAGCCTTACTCTAAAAATCTGGCATCTAAATATATATTCACAGACTAAAATTCTAACCCTCTCCTCTCCCCAGTATCTGTAAATCTATTTTTTAGAAGTATCATGTCTTGACCAAGTTCTCTGGAACCTCCACTGGGTGACAGGACTAGGGATATTCCTTAATGCACAGTTAAAGGCATATCTCCAAACCAAGAATAAAAAGTCCGCTACCAGAATTGAACCTAGTTTGTGTGCAGTGCCAAAGGAGAAAAAGGAAGTCAGGAGTACAAAGTAGAAATTCCAAAGTACAAAGTAACCTAGAGCTGAGAATATTAATTAAATAGCAGTGAATTATGGGAGAGAGAGTATTTATAGAATCAAAGTATAGGTAGGTTAACATCCAGGTTGATTTGTGACAGAAAAGCCTGTGCAACATTGGAGATAATCCATCTTAACCACAAATCAGATATGTGTAAAGGGGATGAGTTCTTAAAGCTTTTCAGATACCTCTATAAAAATTAAAATGCTGTAGTCATTCTAGATTGGGTGTATGGTAAGACTTCAGAAGCATAAAATGAGTATGTTACAGAATTTTTTTTTTAATGTTACAGAAATCTTAAACTTCCAGATTTTATTTAACAATTTTTTTATTTTTTTATCTATTTATTTATGATAGTCACAGAGAGAGAGAGAGAGAGAGAGGCAGAGACACAGGCAGAGGGAGAGGGAGAAGCAGGCTCCATGCACCGGGAGCCCGATGTGGGATTCGATCCCGGGGTCTCCAGGATCGCGCCCTGGGCCAAAGGCAGGCGCCAAACTGCTGCGCCACCCAGGGATCCCCAAACTTCCAGATTTTTGAGAAGATTGTTTTCAGGTCATTCTGTTAGTAAGTGTTTAGGACCCATCTAAAAACTTTGCATATAGTTTCAGGGGCCATAGAAACATATTCTTAGTATATGTGCTGCTGAAGTGAGCATTAGAACCATATTCTTAATAGCGGTGGTATCTAAGGTAATTTTCAGGTTTGACCCTAAGTTGATAATACACAAACTGATTTTGCATGGAATTGATTAAATAGTATCTAGCTCAGAACTATCCAGATATGGATTTGTCCAATGTCAAGTCTGAGAGCAATATATCACAGTATCCTGATACATTGCCATTTGGGGTAGTATAAGAAAAAAGAAGAAACAATTCATTAAGCATTAGAATATTGGCAAGATCGGTATTATAGAGGCAGAAGGGCTTGATAAATTCTTCAGATTAGCCAGACTGCAAAGGAAGGTAGTGTAGCACTTTTCTACCTTACAGATCAATATTGGATTATAGCAAAAATACTTCTTAAGTTCCTAAAATAAAACTTCATATTTTTAAATTTTCAAAAAATTTAAATTTAAACATTTGCTCTCTCTAAACTGAAAAAATTTTAGATATTTTATATCTGTAGTATTTGGTGAATCATCACTAAAAAGTTCCAATTTCCACTCTATGTATTACTAAAAGGTATCTTCTAAAAGTATGGAAATGTATATGAAGGACCCAGGAAATACTGTTTCAAGAAGCTGGACTTTTGGGGCTTAAAAATGTTTCTTCTTTATTATATAATTAATCAACTGAACTACTTTGTAAATCACCAATTATTTACTAACCCCAAGGGTGTCTCTCCTTACTGCTTTGAGCCTTATCACACATCTTTCATTGCAGATACTTAACATTCAAGATCACAAATATAGTAAAGTCAAGATTCATATTCAGCAGTTTGTGTCCAGAATTCATGCTCTTAATTTTGGAGTTAAATGATCTCAGGTTGTGGGATTGAGCCCCATGTTGGACTCTACACCCAGCATGGAGCCTGGTTAAGATTCTCTATCTCCCCCATGCACACTTGTGTGCTCTCTCTCTGTCTCTAAAAAAAGTGTAAGAATGAAGTGTTTTGCTATAATGTGGATGTGGAGAGTATCATGAGTCCAGTGGAAGAAGAAAAATACAGATGAAAGATCTTCCCATTTCATATACAAAAACCAAAAAATTTTAAAAATCTAAGAATGGATAAAATAAAGGTTAGTTCAGAATATGAGAGTATGTATCAGAGGAAAGAAGAGAGAGTGGTTTTAGCCACCAGATGGCAAAAAAAAGGGGGGGGGATCTGAATTGGCATGTATATGTTCACAGCTTTGCTGCTTTCTTCTGAAGATGAGGTCACTTTTTTATTAAAGGTAAGGTAAATTTTACTTATTACATAGAGGTGATGTATTTCAATGGGCTTTAAATATGTAGAGTCTAGGAAGTCTTTGGATATATGCTTCAGTATTAGCAAATTTCTATTTCTAGAAGCATGCCTGAGGTCGACCACCAAACTTCTCAAAGGTGGCATCAGTTTGCAGTAACACCTATACTAACAACCCTTGGGGATTTGTCATTTGGATTAACTTTGATACATTAATGAGTTTAAGTGATACTCCCATGGGATGTCAATGAGTAGCACTGAATCTAGAAATCAGTTTGGAAAGAACCGAAATCTTTTGACTATCTGCATTCCTTAACCAAGGTATCCCTGTTTACATCTTTTTAAAAATCCTATTTTCTAGTTCTGTTGATGTATAGAAATGCAATGTTTTTGTGTACTGACTTACTAGTACACAACAACTTTGTAAATTCTTATATTCTTTTATTGCTTCTTCTTGCTTTGCTGCACTGGCCAGCATTCCAGCACACTGTCCATAACCATGTAAGCTCATGGTCTTAATGGTGAAACACTAACAGTATATTTAGATTTTATTTATTTGTGAGAGACACAGAGAGAGAAGCAGAGACATAGGCAGAGGAAGAAGCAGGCTCCCTGCAGGGAGCCTGATGTGGGACTGATCCCAGGGCCCTAGGATCACTCCCTGAGTTGGAAGGCAGACACTCCACCACTGAGCTAGTGTTTTTTGTTTTTTTTTGTTTTTTTTTTTAAGTATAAATTTTCCTACAGAATTTTTATGGATATCATTCAGTGATTAGGGAAATTTCCTTCCTTCTTATTCTAGTTTTCTAAAACCTTTAATGGGATAAATTTTACAAAACCAACGTGGCATTCATGGAATAACCCTAATTTTGTGGTAATGTAATATTTCTTTATGCAATGCTAGACTCACTTTGCTTATAGTTTGCATAGGGTTTTTCATTTACATTCATGATTGAGAATGGCCTTTCATCATCTGCTTTCATACTTCTTGTCTAATGTTTTATGTTAACTTCATATAATTTAGTTGGAGTGTGTTCTTGTGCTAAAGAAAAATTAGTTCTGTTTTTCTTATAGTCAATAATTGGATTTACTGTTATATTTTTTACCTAAAGATTTTTTTTATGATCTCCATTGTCTCTTGCTATTCTTTCCCTGTGTTTTAACTCTTTTTATAAATTACTACAGTCAACTATACTTCAATTAGAAAAAAATCAAATTGTGCACTTTAATTATGTGCAGCTTATGGTCAATTATACCTCAATAAAGCATTTTTAAAAAGGCAAAAACAGTTTGGTAGTAGCTGTCCCTGAGAAGTCAGAAATGGATGATATCTCACAGAACAATACTGCCTACTACACAAAAACTCCTAACATAATGAGTCTTTTTTTTTTTTAATTTTTTTTTATTTATGATAGTCACAGAGAGAGAGAGGCAGAGACACAGGCAGAGGGAGAAGCAGGCTCCATGCACTGGGAGCCCGATGTGGGATTCGATCCCGGGTCTCCAGGATCGCGCCCTGGGCCAAAGGCAGGCGCCAAACTGCTGCGCCACCCAGGGATCCCCATAATGAGTCTTAATTAAGCAATGCCTAATCTATAGTAGACTTCTGGAGTTTACAGATTTGCCATTCAGTGTCAGCTACTGGAGGACAGATGAAGATATCCTTGCAATGATGTGTAATGGGAATGAATACTGCCTATTTCAGAGGGTTGCTTTAATAATGAAGTAAAAATAAACAGGACCTAATACAAATCCAAAATTCAAAATGAGAGGTTGTTTGTTGCAAGAAAGAGTAAGAGCTGAGGTCTGTCCTATCAGCCATTGGTAAAAGAATTCTATCTCTAAGCCTTAAATGTGAAGTTGAATGATTTTGTTTCTGTGAAAGCTTGGCACTCTTCCTGGAGTATGTGTTAGCATGGAAATGGAGATGGAATTGGTATTAGTGGTTCATAAACCAACTTGGAATCTGAGCCATTTTGGAGCCCTTGAATATTGTTCAGCCTTTAAAGAAAAGAAAATTCTAACACGTGCTACAACATGATAAACTTGAAGATATTAAGTGGAACAATCCAGTCTCCAAAGCACAAATAGTATATAATTCCACTTAGATACCTAGACTAGTCAGATTCATAGAAACAAAAGTAGAATAGTGGTTGCCAGAAGCTAAGGGAAGGAAGGAACAAGGAGTCATTGATTAATGGGTATAGAGTTCCAGATGGGAAAGATGAAAGGTCTGGAAAAGACTGGTGGTGATGTTTGCACAACAGTGTAAATGTACTTAATGTCACAGAAATAAACATTTAAAAATGCTTTAAATGTGTATTTTACTACAATTTTTGAAATGAAGCATTGTTTCCCGTCAGTGGCCAGGAGATAAGAAGTCCCTCATTTTGGAAAGTAGAGCTGTGAGAAACCAGAATCTATCTCTCTCTCCCTGTCTCTCCCTCCCTCTCTCTCTTTCTCTCTCATAAACACATTGACTCTCCTCCACTTTATTATTTTATTTTATTTATTTATTTATTTTAGATTTTATTTATTAATGTGAGACACAACATGGAGAGGGAGAGACAGAGACAGAGACACAGGCAGAGGGAGAAGCAGGCTCCATGCAGGGAGCCTGATGTGGGACTCCATCCCGGGTCTCCAGGACCACACCCCAGGCTGCAGGTGGCGCTAAACTGCTGCGCCACTGGGGCTGCCCTTATTATTATTATTATTATTATTATTATTATTATTATTATTTTAAATTATTTATTTATTCATGAGAGACAGAGAAGCAGAGACACAGGCAGAGGGAAAAGTAGGCTCCATGCAGGGAGCCCAACCTGGGACTCAACCCCAGGTCTCCAGTATCACGCCCTGGCTGAAGGCGGCACCAAACCATTGGGCAACCAGGGCTGCCCTCTCCTCCACTTTATAACCCGCTCCAAATTACAACTTCTTAACTAGAACTTGCCTAAAATAAATTAATGTGCTTGTTGAGGTGCTTCATTTTAGTGGTGATGGTGGGAAACCTTGAGAATATCAAGTTTTTCCGATTATAAATTTCTTTATTCATTTACATGCTATGGAATATTGAGTGAATCAGAAGTGTATGAGAATTGAAAAGCATCTTAGTATAAAGTTGCAGAACTAGAAGAAACCTTAGTATCAAAGTCAAACTTCTCATTTATGGGAAAGGAACATTATGTTTAAAGAGATTGACTTTCCTAAAGTCACCAACTTTTTGGTAGTAAAACTAGAACTGAAAGGTCACTTTAATTCTTAGGTTAGTGGTTTCTGGCCTGCCCTGTACTCAATGGAAGAATTTACTTGTTAGAAGTCCTAATTGCATTTACTCGATCAAATAGTTAAAGCTGTAAATGTTCTTGAGTATTTGTAAAGTATCTTCTGGGCCCATTAAACATAATAAACAGAAAATAGTTGTCTGTGTTATAGGCAGAGGTATGTGGTGGGGTGTGGGTGTGTGTGTGTGTTGTGGAAGAGATATTTGAGGCTTGAGTCTGATTCTCACATAAAGTAGTCTATTCTCAGAAGAACTCTATTTTACTAGTAAATATGAAGTCAATGAAGAAGCCATCCCACCATGAAAATCCAAGGTGAACAAACAGGGATAAACATTATCTGAGAAACACAGATGAACAAAACAGCAAAAATTTGTCGTCATTAATATTTTAAGAGAGATTTGAGAGGTTATTGTTACCATAAAACTAAAACAGCGTCCCAACATTAAAAGTGATCCTGGGGGCGCCTGGGTGGCTTAGTCGGTTAAGCAGCTGACTTGATTTGGCTCAGGTCATGATCTTGCAGTTACAGAATCAAGTGCCCCATGTCCATCCCATTCCCAGTGTGGAGTCTACTTCAGATTCTTTCTCCCTCACCTCTCCCTGCCCCCTGCCCCTACTACCATCTTGCATACACTCTTTCTCTAAAATAAATTTAAAATCTTTTAAAAATAAAAATAAAAGTGAACCTACACTCTAGAACACCAAAGTAATGATCTGTAAGATAAAGAAATTTCCTAGAGTGTAGAGCTGAAAGAAAGAGACGGTAAAAAGGAGAGAAGTTTATAGGTATAATGGATAATCTTAGGATTCCTAAATAGGAATTCCTGGTGGAAAAGAGAAGGCAGGGATCCCTGGGTGGCTCAGCTGTTTAGCGCCTGCCTTTGGCCCAGGGCATGATCCTGGAATCCCAGGATCAAGTCCCACTTCGGGCTTCCTGCATGGGGCCTGCTTTTCCCTCTGCCGGTGTCCCTGCCTCTGTGTGTGTGTGTGCGTGTGTCTCATGAATAAATAAATAAAATCTTTAAAAAAAAAAAAAAAAGAAAAGAAAAGAGAAGGCAGAGAGGAAATTAAAAAAAAAAAAAAGAAGAAGAAGAAGAAGAATGAAGAAAAATTCTCTGAGCTGAATAAATAAAGTCCTGGGGCTTTTGATCAAAAGGAACTGTTAAATACAAATAGAAAAAAAAATAACATCAGAGCTAAAGATAAAGGAAAATCTCAAATTTTTTGTGGGAAGAGATGAGAATCACTTAAAAAAAAAAAACAGATAGGTATTAGACATCACAATGGGATGCTAGAAGATGTGGGCCAGTAAGTTTTTGAAAGTATGCATAAAAATGTGGTTTGCTTCATAGGTCCTTGAGAAGGAGGAGGGCATAGTGCTTGGAATTACATTCCAGCAAAACCAAAGAATCCCACCTTTAAAAGGTTAAAACATGAGATTAAAAAACAACAGAAGTATGTGATGAAAAATGAAATCCTGGGAGGGAGACAACTGTACTGTGAACTGGCTTAGAACATAATTGTTTTAGATTAAAACAGAAGTCACTGGGGTATAAGAATGTCTTCAAAAACAACATGGATTCTGTTGCACAAATTTTAAGAATAAGTTAGAATGTGTTAAATATTATTTATAAAATATAATAATTTTAAATATAAAAAATTTAATTTTCTAAAAATTGAAAGAACCTCTAGAAAAATTAGTTACTTCAGAAAGTCCAAATATGAAGCAAACTGAAATATATGCCTTATTTTTGAGCAGTTACCAAAGTATAAACCCCCCCTCAGTTGAAATTAAGTGACATAAAATCACTATACATTCTCTGGATTTCATCCCATTGATTGGATGGCAGTCAATAATGTAAATACCTTTTGTTACTCAGTTTTTAAAAATCAAACTAAAGAGAAAACAGGAAAATTTAATAGTTGTAAAACAAACTGCAGATGATACAAAATTTAGGTAGATGATTACATGGGGAGCCAGTGGAAACTTCTTCACGTTGATGGGACAAGAAATGAAGACTGAAGTATAATAAAGTTGTTAAAACAACCAATAAAAACGAAAAATAACAAATCAGAATGAGTAGAGGAGGGAGAAAATAGGGTGAATTCTCTGAATCTTTTATAATGATACATTATAATAAAGGATAAATATGAGTACAGTAGTAAACACCAGAACTAAAAACAAGTGACCCAGGGTTATCATTTTTAGATTTGAAGTGGTTTGAGTTTGAGATGAAATTAGGGAGGAGATTTCTTGTTTTATTTTTATTGAATTCATAAGAGCACATGGTTAAGAAACCAAGTAATTCAATAAAGTTTTGAAAATTGGCCACCCCAGGCCCCCATTCTATCTCTTTGATGATAGATCTCTTCCCAGTGGCATTCACCTATTTTGAAGGATTCTTTCTTTCTTTTTTTTTTTTCTTTTTTCCAATGGTTTTACTTATTTGAGAGAACGAATACACATGTACAAGCAGGGGGTTAGGGGCAACTGGAGAGGGCAAGAGAATCCCAAGCAAGACCCCGGGCTGAGCACAGTGCCCTATGTAGGGCTCAATCCCAGGACTTTGGGGTCATGACCTAAGCCAAAATCAAGAGTCAGAAGCTTAACTGACAGCCTCTCAGGCACCCCTGAAGGATTCTTTTGATGTTTACCTCTGTATCTTTGGATAACTGTTATTTCATTATTTTGTACATGTTGACATCCACTTATAGAAGAGGGGATAGCTCTCCCTCACTACAGTTACACTCCATTTCCACCATGGGACCTCCCAGATCTTTGGATCTTTCGTTCAGTTTAGTCTTATTCCTTCGAAAATGGTCTTATCATGTAAAACTCTAGTCTTCTTAGTTGGGGAGATTATCTAGGAAACTGAATTCTTTGATTGACTTTTAATTAGTCCTTATTTTAGCCTAACAGTGAGACTTTCGTTTTTTTTTCTAAACCTCCTATGTGAAAAAATAAAAATAAAAAAAATAAAAAAATAAACCTCCTATGTGGTTTGAAATTTTTTTTAACTCTTAGAAATTTAAATTGAGATATCAGTAATAGCAGTCCTGTTTTTGAAAAAGATTGTGTTCATCATTATAATCAGCCATAATCCTTAAACTTGCTGAATTTGTGACTACTTCATTTAGATCATATTGTGCTATAGATGGGTATTATATGTTGTGGAATACATTGAGTAGATGTTCATCTGAGCAGTTTCCTAGGAAAATATCTTAAACTTCTTATAAATAGAGGAGAGAATAATGCATATTTGTGGAATGTCTCTCCCAATATACTATGGTTAGCTTTTCTGTGAACTTAAGGATAAGCATGTTTTGGAAAGTCAGGAGGGGAGCCAAAAAATTATAATTAAGGGAGAAAAATGTGTGCCTGTTCATATTTTAGTTTATGCTCAGCAACATGGACAGGTTTGATTTTGAAAGCTAAGCTATAATCCCTTCCCAGTTACGAAAAGCTTTATTAGGAGTCTAATACTGACATATGTAAAAATCAACAACCTGTCCTACTTAATCATTAGGAAGGCTTGATTTGCTTGTTTGGTCTTTGCTTAAGTGGATAATCAGGATTGTAGGTGTTCAGAATACTGTATGGGCTACATTCAGATCTTACTTAACTAATAGTCACAAATGTTTTTATAGTTTCTTATGGTTTGCTTGCAGCTGCAGCATACGAAGAACCTTTCAAGAGTGTGAATCACTTTGACATATCAAAGGCATGCGTTAAAATGTATAGTTGTCCTAATTGGTTTGCTTTCCTCATTTTTAAAAAATATTTTATTTATTAGAGTATTTATTAGTGAGGAGAGGGAGAAGCAGACTCCCTGCTGAGCAGAAAGGCCAATTCAGGGCTCAATCCTAGGACCCCAGGATCATGACCCAAGCCTAAGGCAGATGATTAACCAACTGAGCCACCCAGTTGCTCCTGCTTTGCTCCTTTTTAATAAAATAGCTTTTACATTAGAATTGGGTTAAATGCAAAGAATACAAAAATATGAGTTTAAAGAGATATGTGCAGCCTTATCTACAGTAGCCAAATTAAGGAAACTGCCCAAGTATCCCTAAATGATAAATAAAGATCTGGTGTGCGTATACACACACACACACACACACACACACCCCATGGAATATTACTCAGCCATGAAAAAGAATGAAAGTCTTGTCATTTACAATGATGTAAGTGGAGTTAGAATAATGCTTAGTGAAATAAGTCAGAGAAGGACAAATACCATATGATTTCACTCTTGGAAATTAAGAAACAAAACAAACATGCAAAGGGAAAAAAGAGGAGCAAACCAAGAAACAGACTCTTTTTAAATTCTTCATGAAAGACATTTTTAGAGAGGCAGAGAGAGAAGCAGGCTCCATGCAGGGACCCGACACGCGACCCAATCCTGGTTCTCTAGGATCCCTTCCCTGGGCTGAAAGCTAAACCACTGAGCCACCAGGGCTGCCCGAGAAGCAGACTCTTAACCACAGAGAACAAACTGATTGCCAGGGGTGGGTAAGTATTGGGGATGGGTGAAATAGGTAGGAATTTAGGAGCATGCTTTTTGTGAGGAGCACCGGGTGTTATATGGAAGTGTTAAATCACTATAATGTACACCTGAAACTAGTTTTACACTGTATGTTAAATAAGTACAATTTAAATAAAAAGAGGTTTCTGGGTAGCTCAGTTGGTAAGTCTCCAACCCTTGATTTCTGCTTATGATCTCGGGGTTGTAAGATTAAGCCTCACATCAGGCTCCATGCTGGGTGTGGAGCCTCCTTAAGCTTCTCTCTCTCCCCCTTTCCCATACTTGCACCCTTTAAAAAAAGAAATTGATTGGGTTAGATGTTGCAATGTTTTTGTCAAAATGCATTCTTATAAAGAAGTACTTTGTAGGTAATCTCACTTAGTTCTGTGTCATTTACAGTGTTCAATAAGAAGATCTATAAACCTTGCCGTGTATGTACCAGGAAGGAAAGAGCTCTAACATTTCAAGCTGACATGGATAGGAAGAATGAAAACTCTTGTTCTGGATTGCCTCGGTTTGAAAGATTCTAGTTCCGGACTGCCCAGAAGGGCATTCTGCAATGATGGGAATGTTCATTCTACACTATACAGTTTGGTAGACACTAGTCATATGTGGCTAGTGTGGCTGAGGAACTGAATATTTAATTTTAACTAACTTAAATTTAAGTAGCTACTTGTAGCTAATGGCTTCTGTAATAATGTAGTATTAAGAAACTGAGGGAAAACATGAATATAGAAGCAGTTACATTGACCTGTGTTAGGACTTCTGGTATAAATTAGTTTAGCATAGCTTATAGGCTTTCCAACTTCCTCACTTCTGATTCTTACTGCTGATTTTTTAACTAAAAAATTAGGTTCCTAACCAAATGCTAGGATTAAGACTTCTGATAACTGGTAGATGCTTGTCTTGTCCTCTTTACCTCAACTATTTTTGTATGTCTAACCCCAACTCTTCTCATCCTTGGTGAAAAGGAATCTTATTTTGACAGTGCCTGGTAAGTCTTTCCTACTTGGGAAACTCCTAAACTTTTCTAAACTCAGTTATTAGGGCATTTATTCAATATACCAATAAAACCACGTTTCTTAGGGTGTTTTCAGGTGACTCATTGGCACAATTACTAAGTATTTCTAGAATCTTACTTGTATTTATTTATTTTCTTTTTTAAGATTTTACTTATTTGTTAGAGCAGGCATGAGCAGGGGGAGAGGCAGAAAGAAAAGCAGGCTCCCTGCTGAGCAGGGAGACCACGTGGGGCTCCATCCCAGGATCTGGGATCACAACGGAGCCAAAGGCAGATGCCCAACTAACAGAGCCACACAGGTGCCCCAAGGTAGAAAATGTGTTTTATTTTATTTAATAAAGATTTTATTTATTTATTTATTCATGAGAGACCATGAGAGGCAGAGACACAGGTAGAGGGAGGAGAAGCAGGCTCTTTGCAAGAAACCCAATGTGGATCTCGATCCTGGGAATCTGGGATCAGGCCCTGAGCCAAAGGCAGACACTCAACTGCTGAGCCACCCAGACATCCCAGAAAAATGTGTTTTAGAATATATACTAAACACCTAGTTTCTAAATTGCACTTATTTTGATAGTTTTAAGTATTTTGGATTCAGTCTTGACTGAAAAAGGAGCATGCTGCCAAAAACTCCTTTAAAGGTGAATGAGTATTCTGCTTCTTTGTATGCGTTATATACTTGGTACCCATAAAGGATATTGAAGTAAGTTTAATTTTCCTTATTTTGGTATTGATAACACCTCTAGGGCTACTGAGCTATTATATAATTGACCATCTTTGCATAGTACTATTACGGTGATTTCCTTTAGGTCCGTCTTTGGGATATGTTGCATTCATGGCCCCATTGAACAGAATTGACCTAATGTCAGATTTTTCACCCTGCTTTTTCACAATGGAATATGTTTGCCTTCACTTGTGACTTTGGTCCATTCTGATCTTTCCTACTTACTGCTGTTAATAATTAAAAATCTACTTTGTCTCTTTGGTGTTAAGCTCTGCTGTAAATCTAATTTTTTGTTTTGTTTCTTCTATAAGTTTATTTTTTATTTTTTATTTATTTATTTTTTTTAATTTTTTTTTTAATTTTTTATTTATTTATGATAGTCACAGAGAGAGAGAGAGGCAGAGACATAGGCAGAGGGAGAAGCAGGCTCCATGCACTGAGAGCCTGACGTGAGATTCGATCCCGGGTCTCCAAGATCGCGCCCTGGGCCAAAGGCAGGCGCCGAACTGCTGCGCCACCCAGGGATCCCATATAAGTTTATTTTTTAAAAATCAGGCTTTAATTTTTATAACCAAAGATAAAAATCAAAAGTAAGTTTGTTTAGGGGTGTCTGGATAGTTTAGTCAGTTAAGCACCTGACTCTTGATTTTGGCTCAGGTCATGATCTCAGACATGGGATCAACCCCCATGTTGGGCTCCACACTTAACAGGGGAATCTGTTTGAGATTCTGTCTCTCCCTGTTCCCCTCCCCTCTACACTCTGTATCTCTAAAATAAATCTTTTTAAAAAGTGAGTTTGTTTTTTTAAATGGTGGCGAATCAGTCTTTTACATTTTATGCAAACTCTCATTTTCAATTCTTTTTCATTTTTGAATGCTTAGAGATTTGTTTACTAAAAAAAAAATAATCTCTTGGAGGTATTGTTATCCTGAGTCATTGAGACTTCCAGAAATCTGACTGCTAAGTGGATGTGCCTTTAACTAACTGGAATCATTTGGAGATTTTGTAAGTGACATGATAAATCCTGACTTCTATAAAACTGGATGGGTAATAGTACTTTCCCAGATTTATCCATGAATGAAGCCAAATTCAAAGCAGTTCATTTTTGACTTTAGAAAGTCGTTCTTAACCTGAAGTCTAGTATATCAAAATTTAAGTGGTTTATTACATACCTACTTACGCTCCAAATTGGGTAAGACTTTAAGTCAGCATAGATCCTACTTAGAGCACAGTAGTCAAAATATTGCTCAAAATGAAGAAGAGATTTAAGCATTTTAAAAATGTTTTCTCTAAAAAGACTGAAGACTAGTTCTCTTCATTACAACAACTTGAACCCTAAAAGAAACAATTGTCCTTCTTAGATGGTGGTAATGTGTATTGATATACATTACCAAGAAACTATTAGAAAGGACATAAAAGGGGATTTTTTTTTTCACTAAACTGTTATTACATCAGGTATTGACAAGAGTCATTTCAATAATCTCTGTCAAAAGAGAGGAAGGCAATATAGTAGGTCATTCTATTTAGAGACTTTATTATTTATTTATTTGAGATTTTTATTTTATTTCTTCATGAGAGACACGGGGGAGTGGGGGCAGAGACACAGGCAGAGGGAGAAGCAGGCTCCATGCAGGGAGCCTGACATGGGACTCCATCCCAGGTCTCCAGGATCACACCTTGGGCTGAACGCAGCGCTAAACCACTGAGCCACCGGGGCTGCCCTAGAGACCTTTTTTAACCTTAGTTTTCCTGTTTTGCTGAGAAGGGACTCAGATGTTCATCTTTTTTCCTTTGTCATTGAGCAGGGAAAAGTTATCAGGAGAAGCAGGTTCTTAAATTATTAATTCATACAATTTTAGGAAATTGCTCCTGCTATAAGTGAAGTAACTTTAAGAGTCTCCTGCCAAAAGGAAAACCTTAATTTTCACAATGGACCATCTGTTTAACATTCAGTTGACCCTTTATTTGTGAATTGATTTTGAGAGGGGCAAGATTTCTTCCTCCCTAGAAGACTGTCCTTTTCTGTGCTTCCTGACACTGAATGATTCTGGGTAACTAGCTCTGCTTTTCCCACCTGCACCCCTCACCCCAAGCTAGGTTCATAGGTTTTTATTATACTGCTTCTACTTTGCTCACATACAAAAACCTAAGTAATTATCACAAAACATATCTGCTTTCTTTTAAAAATAGAATTTAGTAAACTTTTGTGGGAATCTCTCAGGTGTAGAGAATTGAGTTAATTTTATTAATTTACTAAGTCATTCACCCAGAAAATATTAAAAACCCTATTATGTGTTGGGTGTTCTGCTTGACACTATAGGCCCAGTGGTAAACAACCAGATATGATTTTTTTTTGAAGATTTATTTATTTTAGAGAGGTGGGGAGGGAGGGGAGAGAGAGAGAGAGAAAATGAAACAGGGGAGGGACAGGGGGAAAAGGACAGAGGGAATCTCAAGCCCACACCCCACTGAGCATGGAGCCAGAGGTGGGTTCTGTCTCTGCCCAACTCTCTTTGATTTCACACTATTCTGAGGTCAAAACCAGCAGTCAGGCACTTAATTGAGCAAGCCACCAGGCATCCCAGCAAAATGTGATTTTTGGGGATCCCTGGGTGGCGCAGCGGTTTGGCACCTGCCTTTGGCCCAGGGCGCGATCCTGGAGACCCGGGATCGAATCCCACGTCGGGCTCCTGGTGCATGGAGCCTGCTTCTCCCTCTGCCTGTGTCTCTGCCTCTCTTTCTCTCTGTGACTATCATGAATAAATAAATAAAATCTTTAAAAAAAAAAATGTGATTTTTGCCCTGTGGAGCTCAGTATACTTCGTGGTACACTGTCATCATCAATCTATGAACATAAGCCCTACTTGTGTTTCATTTACTTTTATTTTTTTATTTTTTTTACTTTGCAATCTCTTTTCAGGTTCCCCCTCCATAAGCATTTACTCCGATACTCCTCTTTAAATATATATTTATGTGTGGTTGTAATTTTACATTAATGATAGTGTAGATCTCAGCTTAATCGGTTTTTACCCAGGTATTTTTAAGCTCCAGCCAATCATAGTCACTACTTCTAACTCTGCCTAATATTCCATTATCTGCATCCAAAACATTTACTTTAAGTCATTACCTGGTGATGGAATCTATGTTGCTTTCTATACCCTGGTACAAATAATGCTGCAGTGATCAAGCACCCTTGTATGTATTGCTTAAGGATCTCTGCAAGTATTTCTTTGGAGTACTTACCCATGAGTGGAATTCTGGGTCATAGATAAACAGAATGGCTTATCAAGCAATTCACAAAAAGGTTCCTATTTTCCCCTATTCTTACCAGCACTTTATATTACTCAGCTTTCTAATTTTTATTTTTCTTGTAGTTTAAAAATAGTATTTCTTGCATTTCTCTGAGAGTTGGTAAGAGTGGCCTTTCTTAATTTACTTGATAGCCTCTTCCTCCTGTAAATTGCCTACTAATATCTTTTGCCCATTTGTTCTCCTGAGTTACCTTTTTTCTTGCTTTTGTAGAAGTTCCTCATAGTTAAGGTATTAACTGATAATTTTAGATGAAAAAATCATTACTCCCAAAGCATTTTTTACTGAAGTGTTTATTTGAATGAAGTTAAACCTGCCAATATTTTATCTTTTACAGACTTTTGTTAAGTAATTTTGCCTTTTAGATCTGTTAATCCATCTGGAGTTTGTGTTCTCCATATATACAGAGAGGCAGAGCTCTAACTACTTTTGCCTATGTAAATATGTAAAATTTTCCAGCAAAACCTACGAAAGAAGTCATCCTTTTTTACTGCTTTGAGAAAACCAGCTATGTCATAGGAGACTCATTTATATATAGGCCTGTTTATAAGCTTTGTATTCTGTTACAACTAGGTCTGTTTGTTTCTGTGTCAGTCTATTACTTTGGCTTTGCATAGTCTCTCTTAGTATGTAGTCTCTATCTTAATTGCAGATACCCTGCAAATACATGTATACTTCAGCTCTTTCTTTGCAGAATTACCTTAAATTTCCATAGATTTGGTGTGTATGGGGAGGTGAGTATGGTAAAAAGCTTTTTTTTTTTTTAAGGATTTTATTTTTAAGTAATCTCTACACCCAGCAAGGGACTTGAGCTTACTACTCTGAGGTCAAGAGTTGCATGTTCTACCAATTGAATCATCCAGGCACCCACAGTAAACAGCTTTATTAAGATGTAATTCTCGGGACATCTGGGTGGCTCAGCGGTTGAGCACCTGGCTTTGGCTCAGGGTGTGATCCCTGTCTGGGGATCAAGTCCCACGTCAGGCTCCCTGCAAGGAGCCTGCTTCTCCCTCTGCCTATGTCTCTGCCTCTCTCTCCCTCTTTCTCTCTCTCTCTCTCTCTGTCTCTCATGAATAAATAAATAAAATCATAAAAAAAAAAGATGTAATTCTCAGGTCACCTGGGTGGCTGAAGCAGTTAAAGTGCCTGACAAAAAAAAAAAAGTGCCTGACTTCTGTTTGCTCTCAGTAAATTAAAATTTACTTAAATTCAAGTCCCACATTGGGCCCTCCATGCTGGGACATAGAGCCTACATTTTAAAAGGGGGGGGGGGTATGTAATTCACATACTATACAATCTCCTTACTTAAAATGTGCAGATAAAGTTCTGCAACCATCACTCAAAAATTTTTGGAGCATTTTCATTACCCCCAAAAGAAACCCCGTACTCTTCAGCCATTACTCCCCGCCCCACCTTCACAACTTACATAGTCCTAGACTCATCTCTATTAATTTTCCTATTCTAAACATCATATATTTGGAATCATACAGGGCAGCCCTGTATGGGTGCTCAGCGGTTTAGGGCTGCCTTCGACCCGAGGCATGATCCTGGAGACCCGGGATAGAGTCGCCTGCATGATGTTTCATTATATGAATATATCACATTTTGTTTGTCCATCCATCAGTTGATGGACATTTTGATGGTTTCTACCTTCTGGCTATAATGAATTATGCCACCAGAAAGAGTTCAAGTTTTTGTGTGAACGTAGGTTTTCATTTTTCTTTGTTATGTACCTGGGAGTGAATTGCTTGATCAAATGTTAACACTCTGTGCTTAAACTCTTTAAGGAACTGCCAAACTGTTTTCCAAATTAGTTGTTCCATTTTACTTCCCACCAACAGTGTATAAAAGTTCCAATTTCTTCATGTTCTTGTCAACTTTGATCTTTCCTGTCTTTTCTGTTTCCACCATCCTAGCAGGTATGAAGTGGTATCATTATGGTTTTCATTTGTTTCCTTAATGACTAAAGATGTTGAGGGTCTTTTCATATACTTGTTAGCCATTTGTATCCCTTTGGAGAAATGTCAGATCTTTTGTTCATTTTTTTTTCCAATATATATCTTTTTAAAGATTTTATTTATTTGACAGAGCAAGCAGGGGGAGTGGCAAGCAGAGGGAGAAGGAGAAGCAGGCTTCCCACTAAGCAGAGAGCCAGGACCCTGGGATCATGACCTGAGCTGAAGATCAGACACTTAACAGACCGAGCCACCCAGGAACCCCTGTCCATTTTCTGCCTGGATTGGGTTTTTTTGTTCTTTTTTTTTTTTTAAGATTTTATTTATTTATTCATTCATGAGAGACACACCGAGAGAGAGAAAGGCAGAGACACAGGCAGAGGGAGAAGCAGGCCCCATGCAGGGAGCCCGACGTGGGACCCGATCCCGGGTCTCCAGGATCACACCCTGGGCTGCAGGCAGCACTAAACCACTGTGTCACTGGGGATGCCCGGGTTTTTTGTTCTTTTATGCTACTCAAGAATTTAATTCATGTCAAACTTACTTAGTTTATCGGGGCTTTTTATTTAAAACTTTTTTAGTTGTAAAAACTATGTATGTCTGTCCTTTTCATGGTAGTACTTTGGGTTTTTGCTTATCTCTTTCTGTTCTTCAGTCTTGTGTGGGTCTTTCCACAAAACAGTATTTATGAGTTCAGGACCCAAAACTCATCCTGCCACACATAATCGGTTCTGTCACTTACCAGCTATGTGACCTTTGGTAGTTTGTATAACTTCACTGTGCCTCTGTTTCCTCAGATGGAAAATGGGTGAATTGATAGTCCCTATGTCAAAAGGTTGTTGAAAGGATTAAATGAGTTACTATATGAAAACTGTTGAGAATACTGCCTGATACTTCACAAGTTCTCAGTTAATGCTAACTGCTGTTAATAGTAGAAGGCTTTTCTAAGAGTCAGCTTTTGGGTCTGTTGATATCCATTGTTTTTTGTTCTCTATCTTGTTGATATCTCCCCTTAATTATTTCTTTGTGTTTACACTCCTTGAGTTTAACACACTGCCTAATAGTCAAAGCTGGACATTTGTAATGATAACTATAACTACTTCAGGTGTATCCTACAACCCCTAATTTTATGGTGGTTACATCTGATTTATTAAGTCATGGTTATATTTTTTTTCCATGTCTTAAACTTATCAATATTAATACCATTCTGAACAAGTGACCAGTGCCTCAGCACATTTTTCACTTAAATCCCTAACTCTTCTTCCAATTCTCTTTATATTCATATTCTCCAAAGTTTTGATTCTGGATTGTTTAGGGATATACTTTCCTGCTTTTTTTTTTTTTTATCCTCCATTGCTTGCTTTAAAACAAAATAAAACATTATGTGAACTATTCTTTTTTTTTTTTTTTTTTAATATTTTAAACATTTTTTTTTTTTTAATTTTTATTTATTTATGATAGGCACACAGTGAGAGAGAGAGGCAGAGACACAGGCAGAGGGAGAAGCAGGCTCCATGCACCGGGAGCCCGACGTGGGATTCGATCCCGGGTCTCCAGGATCGCGCCCTGGGCCAAAGGCAGGCGCCAAACCGCTGCGCCACCCAGGGATCCCTATGTGAACTATTCTTTATCATACCTGAAATACTTCATAGAACTTCCTTGGGTTTATTTTTGTCCTTGCTGGAATTTCTCCAAGACAGTCTCTGGGTTTGATAAGCCTTCTGAGTTTTTTTTTTTTTTTTTAATTTATTTATTTTTTTATTTATTTATGATAGTCACAGAGAGAGAGAGGCAGAGACACAGGCAGGGGAGAAGCAGGCTCCATGCACCGGGAGCCCGACGTGGGACTCGACCCCGGGTCTCCAGGATCACGCCCTGGGCCAAAGGCAGGCGCCAAACCGCTGCGCCACCCAGAGATCCCTGCCTTCTGAGTTTTAGTATGCCTGCAGCTAAAATTTATTCTTTCCTTATATTAAAATGTTATTTTATCTCTGTAAATTATAGGCTCAAAGTTGTGCGGGTTTTTTCTTTCTCACTTTAAAACTATCTCTCCAGTATCTTCTGGTTTCTAGTGTTGGTTTTGAAAAATCAGATATTCATCTGATTCTTTCCTTTGTAGGCAGTCATTCTTTCTAGAAACTTTCATATTTTGTTTCTGTCAATCTTAACTATAATTTGTCTAGCTGTGAGAATTTTCTTAAATACCTGTTTGTTAGTCTGAGGCTGGATTTTTTTCTTTAATTCTGATAAATTCTTAGATTCTTACCTTTATTTTTCCCTTTTCTTCCCCTTCTAGGACCTTCTTACTATTGATAGTAGTATTTCTACTTTTATCTTCCTTAAATTTCTTTTTTTTTTTTAATTTTTATTTATTTATGATAGTCACACAGAGAGAGAGAGAGAGAGAGAGAGAGAGGCGCAGAGACATAGGCAGAGGGAGAAGCAGGCTCCATGCACCAGGAGCCCGATATGGGATTCGATCCCGGGTCTCCAGGATCGCGCCCTGGGCCAAAGGCAGGCGCTAAACCACTGCGCCACCCAGGGATCCCCTTAAATTTTCTTTTATATTTTATGTATCATCATCCCTTTGTCCAAAAATATCCCTATTTAGGAATTCCTCAATCTGATCTTTCAGCTCACTAATACACTCTTCAGTTATCAATTCTTGTACCCAATGCATCAAGTTAATTTTTTGCTTTGGATATTGATTTCTTTATATTAGGGATTACAGTTGGATTTTTCTTTTTTTTTTTAATTTTTATTTATTTATGATAGTCACACAGAGAGAGAGAGAGAGAGAGAGAGAGAGGCAGAGACATAGGCAGAGGGAGAAGCAGGCTCCATGCACCGGGAGCCCGACGTGGGATTCGATCCCGGGTCTCCAGGATCACGTCCTGGGCCAAAGGCAGGCGCTAAACCGCTGCACCACCCAGGGTTCCCCTGGATTTTTCTTTATGACACTTTTCTACTACCTCTTCAAGTATTCTTTTTTTTTTTAAACCAGTTTGTTATAACTTTTTTTTTAAGATTGTTTTTAAGTAATCATTTCTATACAATGTGAGGCTTGAACTTACAACCCTGAGATCAAGAGTTTGTATGCTTCACTAACTGAACCAGCTTGGTGCCCCTATTTTAAATCAAGTCTGTGTTGCTGCCTTATATATACCAGGCTTCTTATTAACAAAGTGGTAATTTGCAAGTTTTTATTATTAAATGGACACCACTTGCCTGGCTTAGGGCATGGAGGTGGAAATAATTTCTTTCACCACCATGAAGAAGATCTGGTTGTCCTTTCATTAGACTAGATTCTGGCACTGCACCTTTTCTCCTGCTTCTCTCATTTAGTGTTCATTCTCAGAAGTAACTCTGCAGTATTATATATGTTCAGTCAGCCAGATTTATTTTACTTTTTTTTTTTAAGATTTTATTTATTCATAGAGACAGAGAGAGAGAGGCAGAGACACAGGCAGAGGGAGAAGCAGGCATCATACAGAGAGCCTGACGTGGGACTCGACTCAGGGTCTCCAGGATCACCCTGGGCTGCAGGCCACGCTAAACCGCTGTGCCACCAGGGCTGCCCCAGCCAGATTTATTTTAAAATTACTTTATTTTTGGGCAGCCCGGGTGGCTCAGTGGTTTAGCGCTGCCGCCTTCAGCCCAGGGCCTGATCCTGGAGACCTGGGATCGAGTCCCACATCAGACTCCCTACATGGAGCCTGCTTCTCCCTCTGCCTGTGTGTCTCTGTGTCTCTCATGAATAAATAAAATAAAAAATCTTTTTAAAAATAAAATAAAATCACTTTTATTCTATACAAAAGCCTTCATATTCAGGAGATAAATTACAGGAACATAGCTGTGTACAGCTTACTTATTATTAACCAAGCTTTATTTATTTTTTTAAAGATTTTATTTATTTATTCATAGAGACAGAGAGAGAGGGGCAGAGGCACAGGCAGAGGGAGAGGGAGAAGCAGGCTCCATGCTTGCTTGGGGGCCCAACCTGGGATTCTATCCAGGTTCTCCAGGATCACGCCCCAGGCTGCAGGCGGCGCCAAACCGCTGGGCCACCGGGGCTGCCCTAACCAAGCTTTTAATAGACTATTAAGGATCAGCCGTTGTGGCTACTAAGGTAATTGGAAGCAGAAATAACCATAGGCAAATTATTAAGCAGATAACACTGATAACATTGTACATTCTTCCTCCTCTTTTTTTTTTTTTTCTAGGTCATCTCCTTCTCTCGAACTGACCCTTTAAACTTTCTTTCCTGCCATCCTCTTCACCTGGTCCTATATCCTCATGACCAGGAAAATGAATCTGTAGCCAAATCCTGTAGTAGACATCACTGATTTATTACATATTCTCTGCCTGCCAAGCCTTAGGTATGCCCTTAGAATCCTTCTCAGTACAGTATTTCAGGGAATCAATTAGAGTTACCACTAAAGATGACACCTGGTCGTTGCTGTTTTATCAGACTCTTTTTTGAAGTAGACTGTGACATTAACTTATTTAGGCTATATTTGTTTTGAAGGTTGAAAAGGAATAAAGGTAGAATAGCAAGTAAAGGTGACTCCTAATATCCAAGAGACACTTTCCTGCTTTTCTCTTAGTCTTTTTTTTTTTCTCTTAGTCTTTTAAAGCCTTATATATCACCTCTATCTTTCTCTATCTATATGCTGTTTCTGCTGCTTTCTACCTAATCGATTTACACTGGAAAACTAGGACATGTCTTTTGAACAAGATTTTGATTCTGTAGTGAGTGAAAAGGACATTTCTTTCTTTCCAAATATTCTCACTTCTTTAGTCTCCTGAGGTAATTTTTTCACATGTATAATTGCATTTTGTCTGATGGTATAATGTATGTTTTTTCCCCATCCTTATGTTCAGATATTTTTGTAGAAAACTAGGTGTTACCAAATCTCTAGAAGGTGTTTGTTTTGAATCCTTCTTTCTAGAACTAAGCAGTTGTTACCTACTGCTAAAAAGAGACAGGAATTTGAGAAAGGACAAGATAAAAAATGATGTAAGGCAAACAAGTACTACTCTATTTTTGTTTCTGACTTAGTGTCAACTAGGTACTTTAAAAATATTAATGAAAAAGACAGTGTAGGCCATCCTTAAGTGTGCCAACTGTATTGCCATTGCTGTAGTCTATGCACCAACTATGTCATTGTATCTGTTCTTTACAACCAGGCATTGGCCTCATCTACTTAGGAAGACCATGAGGGTTGAAAAGTAAATAATTTGCCCAAGGGCAAAGAGCTTGTCAGTGGTAGAGTTGGGATTCCACCCCAGCTGTCTCAGACTTCAAACTTTATAATCCTTCCCATTTGATCATATAGGAAATTTTAGCAGATTTTATCTTTTTTTTCATAATAGACTTTATATTGTAGCCTTTTTAATTTGAGTAATAGTTACATATAGACCTATATTTTAATGTTTTATAGGTTATTTGAGCCACTGGCACTATGGCTAAAATGATAGGCTTCTGAGACAATAGCTTTCTGAGCCCCTGAGGCCATGTAGCTCAGCAGTGTAGGACAGTGGTTGAGCCAGGTGTCAAATCCTGGCTCTCTTGCTGCCTCGCATTGTGCAAGTTCCTTTTCTCACATCAACGTACAGGGTTGTTTTGAGGATCAAGTGTGGTAATACAGAATAATACCTAGCACAATGCCTGACTGATAGTAAGCACTTCATTTATGGAAATGAACAATGTATATGGTACTGCTGTGTATTTACTATATCATGTAAATAAAATACCTAGCTTCTCTATGAAAATCTGAGAATTTTCACTGACTTAACCCAGAAATTATACACTACTCTAAAAAACATTTCATACTTCTTACGTTATCTCTGGAGAAATAACAAATATGACCTCAATTCTTCATATTAGTTTTCATATTTTGGTTAAATATTCTAATATATAATCACTACTATTTGAAAAATCCTGTAATACTTGATTATCTCCTGGTGAATATTTGCCTCACCACAGGATTTAAATTATTTCTAGAAAGATGCCAAAAATCTGGGCTAAGGATACTGGAAATAGCAGTAGACACTGAACACCAGTAGAATTTACCAGTGTCTTTGTTTTAACCTTCTATTATATGAAAATGCAGAATCCATACTCAATAATTAAAACATTTGCTATCTCCTTCTCTTTTTCAGAAGATGAATAATCTTTCATTTAGTGAGCTGTGTTGTCTCTTCTGCTGTCCACCTTGCCCTGGAAAAATTGCTTCAAAATTAGCATTTTTGCCACCTGATCCTACTTACACTCTGATGTGTGATGAAAGTGGAAGCCGCTGGACTTTACATTTGTCGGAACGAGCAGACTGGCAGTATTCTTCTAGAGAAAAAGATGCTATTGAATGTTTCATGACTAGAACCAGTAAAGGCAACAGAATTGCCTGCATGTTTGTGCGTTGCTCACCCAATGCTAAATACACTTTACTCTTCTCACATGGAAATGCTGTTGATCTTGGTCAGATGAGCAGCTTTTACATAGGACTGGGATCACGGATTAATTGTAATATATTCTCATATGATTATTCTGGATATGGCGCAAGTTCTGGGAAACCAACAGAGAAGAACCTCTATGCAGATATTGAAGCTGCTTGGCTTGCTCTTAGGACAAGGTAAATCATGATTGGGAACTGTTTTCCACATTTATTATCATGATTAACTAAAATTGCCTTATATTATGTAAAAAAGAATAAAAGTTTTTATAACACATGTTTTGAAGTACTAAGAGGTTGTATTTGCCAGTACATACCCTATGGACAGTTAAACTCTTAGATTGTAATTCTAAATGTTTTTAAAATAGCATGAATTTTTAAGATCGAGCTCATTTGTGTCTGTTACATGTGTGTGATTTTTCTTTAAAATTCAATGACAAATGTTTGGTTTCACAGACTTGTGGAGTGTGATAATAAAATGTTATTCAAAGTTGCAACATTTCAAGGGAATGCGAGAAAACAGCTACTTAGTTAATGATTTACTTTATCATTTAAGAGTATAAGAGGCTGGATTGTTTTTGATAAAATCGTAATCCAAGGTTTGCATTATTTTATATAATAATCTCTTAGAAATGTGACTTAAAGATATTTTATTGGAACTATTTTTTTTAAGGTTTATTTATTTATTCATGAGATACATAGAGAGAGAGAGAGAAAGGCAGAGACACAGGCAGAGGGAGAAAAGCAAGCTCCATGAAGGGAGCCTGACATGGGACTCGATCTCAGGTCTCCAGGATCAGGCCCTGAGCTGAAGGCAGTGCTAAACCGCTGAGCCACCCAGGCTGCTGCGCTGGAACTATTTTTAAAGTATTCATTCTAAAGAAGTGGGATTTTTACTGTTCATTCTGGACTAATAAAATTTGGAGAGACAATCTCAAAAAAAAAAGTAATTTTACAATAAATCATTTAAGCGATTACCATATTCTTTAACAATACATTTTTGTAAACTAGAAATTGCTTTCATCTTTCCTAGTCCCCAATATTGAAAAATATTGCAATTTCATAGACTTCAGGGTTTTCATCAGATGGTTCATATACAATAAAAATGTCTTAGTTCAAATTATTCTTCATTATCCAGCTGATAAGCTGCCTCACTTCAAAAGTATTTTAGACTAAAGTTGAAGCACTCAAAAAGAAAATTTATCATTCCTTTTTTTTTCATTCCTAATTTATTGTTTAAATATTAGTGGTTTCAGTTAGAACCTCCTTATTTTTGTTAATAGGCATAACCTTTTTTAGAAAATACCTTTAGAAACATTTTATTCCTCTAAGATACATAATGAAACTATCTTTTTATAGCATTTTCATATAAAGGGGATTCTTAAATCACTTGAAATGATATGAAAACCTACATGATGAGTAAGAAAAGATGGTAAATAGTATAAGAAGTAGGTAACAAGTTGTGGGGGACAGGGAAATGGTAAAAATTCTTAACTTAAATTCTTTAACTTAAAAACTGCCTTAAATGACCAAAGTCAAACGCTGCTTTATGTATAATGATGTCAGTCCCTTCAATCTATAAACAAAAATAAATGAGTTCCTACTTTCCAGACTTGGCCAATTGAATGTAGTATATAATACCTGTCAAGAAAATATGATAAATACTTTGAAAGAAGATTTATTGAGGTATAACTCTTTTAAAGTATAACTTGACTGGATTGGTACAGTTTTTAAGGATGCTAAGTTATAGCAGATAGCCTTCATTATTAATGCTTCCCAGTAACATGAAATGATAATTTTATTCAGCCAAAACATACTAGTATCCAATTCAGTTTTCTGGGTTTATGTAACCAAAACAAGAAAAACACCCATGTACATGGTTAACTTTTTCCTGTTTTTCATCTTGTCTGATACCAGTTTGAAGGAAACTATAAAATAATTACTAGTCTTGGGATCCCTGGGTGGCGCAGCAGTTTGGCACCTGCCTTTGGCCCGGGCGCGATCCTGGAGACCCAGGATCAAATCCCACATCGGGCTCCCTGCATGGAACCTGCTTCTCCCTCTGCCTGTGTCTCTGCCTCTCTCTCTCTCTCTCTCTCTCTCTCTCTCTCTGTGATGACTATCATAAATAAATAAAAAATTAAAAAAATAATTACTAGTCTTGATTTAATTCATCTTTTTAAACATACCTGATGACCATACATACTTGATAAATGAGGAACAAGGGCAGACTAGATAAATTTCTAAATAGTACTATAGTTTTTGAGCTCATTATCTGTGTACCTTAATGAAAAAGTCATTGGAGGTATACTTGGATGGCTCAGTGGTTGAGACTCTGCCTTCAGCTCAGGGCATGATCCTGGGATCCAGGATGTAGTCCCGCATTGGTTCCCTGGGAGGAGCCTGCTGTTCCCTCTGCCTGAGTGTCTGCCTTTCTCTCTCTCTCTCTCTGTCTCTCGTAAATAAATAAATAAAATCTTTAATTAAAGAAAAAGAAAAAGTCACTTGACAAGGAGTCAGGGTACCTGGGTTCAAATTATAGGTCTTCCACTTACTCTGACTTTGAACATATGCTCAACAAGCAGCTAAACTAGATTAGATGGTCTTTAAAGACCTAAGTTATGGGGATCCCTGGATGGCTCAGCTGTTTAGCACCTGCCTTTGGCCCGGGGCACAATCCTGGAGTCCCAGGATCGAGTCCCGCGTCGGGCTTCCGGCATGGAGCCTGCTTCACCCTCTGCCTGTGTCTCTGCCTCTCTCTCTCTCTCTCTCTCTCTCTCTCGATGTCTATGATATAAAATAAAATCTTTAAAAATAAAAAATAAAGACCTATGTTGTACTATTCTGAAATTCTGTTACTGCTTTGAGTTTTCTGATGCTAAATTGGCAGCTGCTTCTACTCTGGAGCTTTGCCATTGCTAACATTAGTCTAAAACCCATACTTGGGATCCCTGGGTGGCGCAGGGGTTTGGCGCCTGCCTTTGGCCCAGGGCGTGATCCTGGAGACCCGGGATCAAATCCCACGTCAGGCTCCCGGTGCATGGAGCCTGCTTCTCCCTCTGCCTATGTCTCTGCCTCTCTCTCTGTGTGACTATCATAAATAAATAAAAAATAAATAAAAATAAAAATAAAACCCATACTTGACACCGACCATGCTGCATTCAGCTAATAGCAATCGTACAGCCTCAAGAGTTAATGCTGATGCTGCAGAAGTTCATTTTCATAACTTCTTTACTCCTATGAAGAATTACAGTCATGTCTTTGTAAAGAAAAAAGCTTTTCTAAGTTTATTTACAATTAGAGTCAGTCTAGAGTAGATGGAACCCAACCTCTGGGATATATTCAAATGCTTATGTATAACTGATTAGAAGAAATGATGGGGAAGTATGTCATTACGTGAATAGTCAAAGAGCCCTGGGCCCCTGGAAAGGGCCAGAGGAAGCAAATGGGATTAGTCTTGCTATTTTTTTCATTCTTAGATACTTGGAAAGCTCCGTTAGCTTTTCCGAAGACCAGAGGCTGTTGTGCAAATGGCCCTTAGCATCCAGAAGTGACTGCTGTCAGACTTCTAAAGAGGCAAAGCATATTTGATCTCACTCTAACCCTTAACCCCACATTCATTAATTCCTGTAGCACCTCATTTCTTTTCTTTTCTTATTTGATTTATTTATTTATTTATTCATTCATTCATTCATTCATTCATTCATTCAGAGAGAGAGAGGCAGAGACACAGGCAGAGGCAGAAGCAGGCTCCTTGCAGGAAGCCCGACGTGGGACTCGATCCCGAGTCTCCAGGATCACAACCCGGGCTGTAGGCGATGCTAAACCGCTGCGCCACCAGGGCTGCCCAGCACCTCATTTCTATTTGCAGTATTAAAGTTGGGACAGTTATACCATGGACAAGTAACAGTGCTTGGAACATAGAATATATGTGATATATTTGAGGCAGTGAGTTGACATATTTCAATCAGCATTTTTAAAGGGAGTAAAACAATACTCTGGAGTTTTTAGCATGAAGTCTATTCATAATTAACTGAATCATAAAGCATTTGAAATTCTCACTCATATTTTTATCTTTCCAATCAGTTCATTTCTATTAATAAGAAAAGGCAAATTTCAAGAAAAATAGTCATATGCTTTCAGCTAATATATATATGTATATATATTTTTTATCCCATACAGTAACTATATCTAGCAATTTTCATCAGTATGACCAAATTCAAAAAATAAAATAGCCACTTTTGATGTCTAGACAAAGAACTTTTGTTACATTGAATGGAAAATAATGTAACTTTTGTTACATTTAATGTCTATTAAACATCAATCCATTAAAATATTAGTGATGTAATATGTTCAGGATTAGTCAATAGTGTGCCGTGTCAAATTGCATAAATGATTTAATGAATTCATTTAAGTTTGAAATTTTAAAAGACCTCACCAAAAGATGAAGCAGATGAAATAAGCTAAGAATATAGATTTTGTTTTTTGTTTTGTTTGTTACAGCATTAAATATGATAATGATGGCTAAGAAACATTTAAAATATAAAGTTGACATTGTCTTATTCTGAGTCATTCTATTATTAGAAGTCCTTAGAAAATGACTGAATATTTCATACCAGTCCAACTCTGCCTTTTTTTTTTTTTTAACTTTGTAGATACGGCATTCGCCCTGAAAATGTGATTATATATGGCCAAAGTATAGGGACAGTACCATCTGTGGATCTCGCTGCTCGGTATGAGAGTGCTGCTGTTATTCTCCATTCTCCTTTGACTTCGGGAATGCGAGTTGCTTTTCCTGATACCAAGAAGACCTACTGTTTTGATGCATTCCCAAAGTAAGTATCCATATTCAAGATTGTTTAATTCAAAGAAAATTTAAGGGCATTTTTTTTCATCACTTAAGGCATTCATAATACAGTTCATTCAGCCATGAACTTCTAATTTACATATATTATAGAAATTGTGAAAAATTAAAGTTCATAAAGGGTGGTGGTAGTAGCCCAGTTGGGAGGCTGAAACATTTGAGCAAGTAGCAATCCTGGTGAAAATAGCTGAGGGCCTTATACCCCAGAGAGTGGTACTAGTAGTATTAGAGATAAGAGAATGAATTTTTTTAAGATTTTATTTATTTATTCATGAGGGATACAGAGAGAGAGAGGCAGAGACACAGGCAGAGGGAGAAGCAGGCTTCATGCAGGGAGCCTGATACAGGACTCGATCCCAGGTCTCCAGGATCACACCCTGGGCTGAAGGTGGCGCTAAACCGCTGAGCCACCCAGGCTGCCCGAGAATGAATTTGAGAAATGAAATTGACAAAACTGAGTGTCAGATTGAATATAGGATGCTAAACAAACGACCGTGACTGTAATTCCTAGAGTTCTGACTTGAGCTGCTAATGAATAATAGTACCATTCAGTGAGACATAATACTGGAATAGAGGAAGAGTAGAGGGAAATGAGACATGTGTGCATAAAAATTAGTGAATGGTATCTAATTAATGATAGCTGATTTACAAAAGAAGTCAGTTACAAAAAAGTTGTGTCTAGAATTCATTTGAGTAAGTATTGGCACCTCAAAGTCTGTAAACACAATGTTACACAAATATGAAAGGAGGACTACTTTTCAAGAGAATATGGAAGTTCCTCCAGCTCTTCAGAATTGGAAAAAACTGATGGCCCATATTTCTCAAAGGGAGAAGGCAAGAAGTGAGAAGCTGGCAAATTTCAGTCTTACTTCTTTTCCCTAATTGGCAGTAATACAAAGAATTTTTTGAGAATGATAGATGGGCCAAAGGCCAGAGTCCTCACCTGCTAATTTATAAAAACAAGGGTCATTTTTTCTTTTTTTTTACAAGGGTCATTTTAAAAGCAAATATTTTCATCATTAGCCAGTAAGGGGTCACTTTTGTAGGGAAGCTAATGGTGGGAGTATATGAGCTGTGGGAGATTTTTTGTTTTTACATTAATTTGGCGGTGGTTTCTGTTTTAGATAATGGTTTATTGGAAGGTATGTGTATGATACTGCTTCTGTCTAACTGAACTTTAGGATTGATTGGGAGTATTTGGGTTAATGCTTTTGCCAACTTAAATCTCTGTCCAGCTCCCTCTTTCATTTCTGCTACACCAACAAAGAGAGCAGCACTTAACTGCAAGCTAATTTATTGACTTCCTCCCCCCTCTCTTTTCTTGCAGCATTGACATTTGAAGAAGAACATACTTTTTAAATTTTTTTTGTTATTTTTTGTTATAATTCCTTTATTATTGAGCATTTGATAGCAAATAATACACCCAACCATTTTTCCTTACCAAATGCCTTGAATTACTTCATTGATTTCCTCTTTTTTAAGATTCTATCCTCATTTTATAGTTACAATGCCTTCTATCTGGAAAGACTTTAAGTGTAAAAATTTGTAAGTTCACTTTATGTCGTTTATGTCTCCTTCAAGTTGTCTTTTTAAAATTGTCTTGATCTCTGTCTTATATTTAGTGTTCTCTGATGTCTGATAATTCTAAATTGTCTGTTCATACATAAGAGTGAAGAACTAAAGAGCTGATCTGAAGCACCGTGGTGTTAAGTCTTGTTGATTGTGAGCTTCACTGTACAGTGATCTGGTCAAATCAATTACTTGGGGATCCCACCCTGTGACACTTTCTCTACTTTTCCTCTTAAGGTGGATAGAGTCTCCAACAAGGATTCTTTGTAAAAGTTCTCCGTGGAAGATTGAAGGCCTGGCTGCCAGCATTCTGAAAACTCAGTACAGAAAATGGGTTCATAGCGGCAGCGTGTGTGTTTACTTGCTCTCTCTGATGCCTCTCATCTTAATCTGTGCCTAGCAATTCCCTTAGTCCTCAAAAACCTCCATTTTTGGGTAGAGTAAAACTAACCAATCTACAGAAGGAAAGGGAAAGAACCTGAAGGAGAGGGACCTAACTATTTCTTAAACAGACTCTTGAATCAATTCTATAGATTCCTGTCATCTGCCTTCATCCCCATGTCAGTTCCTGCCTTCTGGGGTATCCCATGGGATAAATTAGAATGTTTCTTCATTTTAACATCTATTCCCTTAAAAATGGTTTTCTCCCTATTTTTGTGATATCCCAAAACAATACATTTTGCTGTCATTTTGGTAGATTAAGAGGAAGGAAAAAAATAATGCATACAGAGAGGTATAAAGTTAGCACATACTTGAATGGTCCTTAGTTTCATCCTCTACTTCCAACCTGTTTCTCTATGTTAAGCATTGTACTAGGTTGACAGTAACCATTGAGTGATTTCCTCAAAACAGAAGTGCATGAAGGTAGCTTCCTCAGGTAATCTTAAAATAAGGAATCTATAAAATAAAATCCAAGAGACATCATTTCTTCAGAATGTATTCAAAAGATTGTTCTGATATTTGAATGATCTACCAGTATATCACAGAAAAAATTTCACAATCCTTTTCTAGCTAATTCGTTGACTTTCTCCCCCCCCCCTTTTCTTGCAGCATTGACAAAATCTCTAAGATAACCTCTCCAGTATTAATAATTCATGGGACTGAAGATGAAGTAATTGACTTTTCACATGGCCTCGCATTGTTTGAGCGTTGCCAAAGACCTGTGGAGCCTCTGTGGGTTGAAGGGGCAGGTCACAATGATGTGGAACTTTATGGACAGTACCTTGAAAGGTTGAAACAGTTTGTGTCACAGGAACTGGTAAATTTGTAAAATATTCTGTAAATTTGCATACTGGTTTTCTTTTCTTGCTGAACTGCACTCTTTGGTAAATTACATAAAACCTGAAGGTTTTGTTTGCAAATCATGTCAGTTGCCTTCATAAATGTACAGGTAATGATTTGTTAACAGACTTAATGAAGGTTTTAATTACCAGAACTAGAAACTGGAAATAACAGTATCATGCAGTCAGGCTGTGTAATTTATATTTTTTCTGTGAATTTTTTTTTAAACATCAAAATGAGTACTGTATGAAATTTTAATTCTATAAAATCAAATGCTGTAAAAGTATTGCCAAATGCTTTTGCATATCAGAAATAAATTTATAAATATTTTTAAAACATCTCAATGTACTAAATCTTATCCAGGTATACAAATGTAATATTCTTTCAATAAAAAGCTGTATATCTAAAAAAAATTCAAGTACTCAGAATAAACTGTAAGAAAACATGCAAGTTCACTAGAGATGACCTAAACCCTGTTGTACAGGGATCGAGGTTTAAACAGTTATTTTATTGTAAAATACATTGAATTTTCTGTATTCCCTGGTTATCATACATTTTCTCCTTTAAAAAAGAAATGTAAGTCTTAATTTTTATGCCATCTATTAATTTACCAACTAGTTACCTTGTAAATGAGAAGTCATGATAGCACTGAATTTTAACTAGTTCTGATTTATAGGTTTGGTACTATGAGGCAACTACTTAAAAAATCTCATTTTGTTATTTAAAAGGCATTTAGAGCTTCAAGAATGATTTTGTACGCGATGTTGTTTTAAATTTTGACTAATCTCATAGAATTGCAGTACACTTTATTATAAGAAAACCTGAGAGTCCGTTAGATGTTCTTTAAGACCACAAACAGGCTGGCTATTTGGTCATTTTTCACTTTGGCTCCTTTTAATAGGACCTATTGTTTTAGATTACTATATGAGAATTTCATGGATTCACTCCTGGATGCAGGATATAAGAACATTTAATTCATAACTTTTATATTAACCAATGTAGTAAAAAACAGAGCTCACACACAAAAACTAAGTTGCCTTTCCTTGAATGAATCCTGCCTGAATAAAACAATGAAAGAAAAATAAAAATAAAATTAACGGTATGTAGTCTAATTTGTAAATGAATGAATATTGAAATAATACACACTGTGGATATATTTTAAGGCCTTATGTAGTTTTAATTGTTCTGCTTGTTCTGTGGTTATGTCTAAGACTATAGTATATGATTCTCTTCAAAGTATATCAAGTATTGTGAATGCTTTGGTTCAGATGTGTCAAATTAACAGTAAAACAACAAATATATCACCCAGCTGTGCTTGTTTGCCTTCTTCCATGCTTTCCATCCCTTACCATAAGGACTGAAAACATTCACCATTTATCTTTATAGAATATAGTTGTGTGGTTTTCTCAATTTTATCATCACTTCTCTTTTTGGAGAGGTTTTTTTCCTTCTCAAGATTGTTGTGGAGCCTGTAAAAATTCCCTTTTTTGTACACCACATACCCCAGAGTTTAGTTAAGTGTTTTCTTTGAATACCTGTTAAATTTAAAATTCTGATCATACTAATTCAGAATTCATTCATTCGTTCAACAAATATTGAATGTCTAAATCATCTAATACCCTATGCCAGATAAAGGTAGACATTGGCCATGTCCTCATAGACTTCACAGTGTAGCCAAGGAGACAGACACCTTATTGCACAAGTATTTGAATAATGGCTGAGGGAGATTTGTAGCTCATTATAACAGGTTAAATGGTACTATTGGGAGGGAGATATGAGGGAAAGCGCAAGAAGGAGTTTCACAAAGAAGTGATGTTTGATAGGAACTTTGAAGGATATCTCAAACGACTAAACCTAGTGGCCAGGGGAAATCATTGCTGGCTGAAGGGAACAGTACGGGGAAGCCCAGAAAAAAAGACAGTGCATTTTAAGACTGGCCAAAAGTCAAGGGGAACAGATGGCATAAAGATGAGGCTGGCAAATTAGTGAGAGGCACAATCATACATGGTGTCACGGACCCTAGTAATTAGTATCTGAGGTACAATAAAAGGCCATTGATAGGAATATGAAATTGCATTTGCCAAGATTTGACAGATGAAAGAAAAATGGATATTTTTAGTTTGCTAAAAATAACATGTTAGTCTCTTGTCATTGGCTGTAATTTTAGGGTGTGTCATGGGGACATAATCTCATACGAAGGGCTAGTCAAACCATACCTATAAATATTAATATCATTTCAGGATATTCATAAATTAAAGCAAATCTTGGGATGTTTTGCCAAATTGAAAGGAGTCCCACAAACTAAAATCCAAAAACCAACTGAAGAATTCTGTAACTAAGGAGTGATAGCTCTGTGTTCAAATATTTCAGACAATTTATTCTTTGGACTCAGTACAAACTAGGTGAAAGCTCCAAAATGACAGGCTAGAGCTCAGTGTAAGAAATAACCATATGGTTATTTGTCCACAACAAAAAGGGATTGCCTCCCCAGGGTCAGAGAGGTTCTTAGCACTGGAACAGATCAGAAGCTGAGTGACCTTTGTCACGGTGCTACAGAAGAAATTCCAGATTTATTTTTTTTTTAATATTTATTTATGATAGGCACACAGTGAGAGAGAGAGAGAGGCAGAGACACAGGCAGAGGGAGAAGCAGGCTCCATGCACCAGGAGCCCGACGTGGGATTCGATCCCGGGTCTCCAGGATCGCGCCCTAGGCCAAAGGCAGGCGCTAAACCGCTGAGCCACCCAGGGATCCTGAAATTCCAGATTTAAATGTGAAGTTGAACTGGATGGACCATGTAATGTCCCTTTTAAGATTTTATATTCCATTTAGATTTCTCCTATCTTCTCAGAGCATTGCCTGCCTTGTGGCCTCCAGAAGGCAGTATCGTATAGAAGAATTGGCAAGCAAATCCGGGTTCTCATCAACTGATACCAGTTAGATCTGTGGCCTTGCCAAGTCACTTCTCTGGACCAGTTTACTCATTAGAAATGAAGAGATGGAATTGATGGATTGATGTGATCCCTTGTTTCTAATGTAATGAAAATCTCAACCCCATTCACCTGTAAAAATTCATACCCATTTTTAACCTGGACTAGAGTAGCCTCAGATAACTACTGTCTTGGCTTTTGTGTATACCAACATGGTACGGTTTGGAGGGTAACAGTAATCCTGGGGAAATGGTCAGCAGTGTACATAACTCCTGTCATATCTTTGAGTACAAAATGCAGAATAAGAACTTTAATAGAGCAGCCCTGGTGGCGCAGTGGTTTAGCACCGCCTGTGGCCCAGGGCCTGATCCTGGAGACCCGTGATCGAGTCCCATGTCGGGCTCCCTGCATGGAGCCTGTTTCTCCCTCTGCTGGTGTCTCTGCCTCTCTCTCTCTCGCTCTGTGTCTCTATGAATAAAAATCTTTAAAAAAAAAAAAAAAGAATTTTAATACATTACTATAATCTATACACGTTTCCAGACTTCTAACTTACTAAGAATTTGCCACATCTGTGTCCTATCTAAGAATGTAGTACAGTAGCTTTTCTTGGTGATTTCTATAAATGTATAGTCATTGCTCACTTTAAGAAAGCTTGAAAAAGGAAAATAAAATTTTAAAGTTGCAAACTGACATCAACTGTCCAATAAATAGAATGTTCTTGCTGCATTTAAACATTCTACATGACAAAAATTTAACTTTTCAAGAACAGGTATTGGAAAGCCAGACCAATTCCTAAATTTTAAAAACTACAGACATGAAATAAGTTAATCCCTTCATTTTACAGATGAGGAAACAAACCCAAAGAAAAGAAATAACATTGCCAAGATCTACAATATAAGTGTCATTAGTTGTACTAATTTATCTTGTGAAGACCAATCAAATTTATCTGGACTAATGTACCAATGATTCTTTTTAATTATAATACAACAAACTTATTTGCTCTCCAATATTAATCATGATTTTATTTTGTAAATGGCTCTTTAGATTTCTCCTTGTCACCTAGTCATTGAATACTGTTTGTAGGTTATCCCTTTCACATTTAACAAATTAATAGTTTAAAGTATTTTAAGGGCAGCCCGGGTGGCACGGGGTTTAGCACTGCCTTCAGCCCGGGGCCTGATCCTTGGGACCGGAATTGAGTCCCATGTCAGGCTCCCTGCATGGAGCCTGCTTCTCCCTCTACCTGTGTCTCATGAATAAAGAAACCTTTAAAAAATAAAATGGGCAGCCCGGGTGGCTCAGCGGTTTAGCACCACCTTCAGCCCAGGGCATGTTCCTGGAGACCCGGATCAAGTTCCACGTCAGGCTCCCTATATGGAGCTTGCTTCTCCCTCTACCTGCGTCTCTGGGTCTCTCTCTCTCTCTCTCCCTCTCTCTCCTCTCTGTCATGAATAAATAAAATCTTTAAAACATAAAATAATAAGGTATTTTAATACTTGTCCATTTTCCCTAGGCTCATTAACAGACATTTGATTGTTAAAACCTAGTGAAGATTGTGAGTATTGTCATGAATAAACAGGTGTTTACTCAAGCAACACATTTACTACAAATTATAACAATGAGAAAAAGCAATTACATTGAGAAAAGCATTAAAGCAGTTATTACTAAATAGTGATGGGTGGCCTTTTAATTTGTTGCCTTAATTTTGTTTTTTGTTGTTGTTGTTGCCTTAATTTTAAATGGGCGTTATATTTAAATACTGTGGTAGCATCTTACATTCCCAGTGATAGTGCCAAGTGCCCAGTAACCAAAAGAGGAACCACACATATGAAACTTGGAATTCTGTTTTGAGTTATAATATGCAGAATGAAGAGAGAAGACATTTGTCTACTACATCTCTAATAGATTATGCATCTGACTGAGTAGTTGAATGAGTAATACTAAGGAAGGAAGCAAATACCTCCAGCCTGGAAATGACGCACTAGATATTAGTTTAAAAAAAAAGTAAAGCATAGTCTTTATAGATGTCAACCAGCTAAAAGCTGTTAAATTTGTTCTTTCATTAGAAACCTGATGGACTTGAAATTATTTTACTCTTTATCTTGTAGGCCATGTACTAAATGTGCACAATATCATTTTAACATAGAATGTTTTAATAGTATGCTTTAAATGAAATCCTTGTATTAGAAACCTATTATAATAGGGAAATGTTTTTAAATAATTTGTGATATTTTGTGTCTGCTGATAAAATGCTGCCAGTATCCTAAGTTATTCAAGATTGTGGGGGTCTTTTCCCCCCAAAAAATTCCTGCTGAAAGCAGTATATTGTACTGAGGAAGGAAGAAGGGTAGTGAGTAGGTCTGTGGAGTATCAGAATTTTAAAATTCTCTGCTCCAAATTATTTAAAGTATGATGGATTCATGGACTAAATCAAGATTTATAATTAGCAATTTACAATATAAATCTCAGCTCAGATAAGACTTGTGTTTGTATTTAGACAATTTCAAATTAGATATATTCAAGTTTAAAAGTGGCAAAATCCAGAGATCATCTAGATTGCTTCTCCAAGTTAGAGATCTTGCTATATATATTTTTTTTTCCAGCTCTTGAGTCTGGAAGTTTGGCTCCAGGCCTTTTTTTTTCTTTTTTTAAGATTTTTACTGGGGCACCTGGGTGGCTCAGTTAAGCATCTCCTTTGGCTCAGGTAGTGATCCCGGGGTCCTGGGATTGAGCCCCACATTAGGCTCCCTACTCAGCCAGGAGCCTGCTGCTCCCTCTACCTCTGCCCCTCCCTCCTGTTTGTGCTCTTTCTCTTGCTTGTTCTCTCTCATATTTTTAAAAAAACAGTATTTTTATTTATGTATTTATTTTGGGAGTGAGAGCATGATGAGGGTCAGGGAGAGGCAGACTCCCCACTGAACAGGGATCCCAATGTGGAGCTTAATCCCAAGACTCCAGGATCATGTCCTGAGCTGAAGACAGATCCCCAACTGACTGAGCCACCCAGGCAGCCCAGCTCCAGGCCTTCTTAATCCACCATCAGAAAATAGATTGGGCAGGTGGGAGAGAGACACAAGAAAGTAGCTTATATGTCCCTGAATACATATAATGCTGTTGAAAATGGTGCTTAAAGTTGCTAAGATATCTAATGTAATCCCATTTGAAGAACGAAAATACAAATTGTTATAACTCCATAAAATGTGAATGCCTATGGAATAAGAGAATGATAATGTTAAGGTAACAGGATTATAGGTGAGTTTTTTTTCCCTTTTCTTAGACATCCTCCACGTTGCTGTTATTTTTTGTGATTAAGAAGAAAGAAAAGAAAAAAGAAGAGGGAAAAAAAGAAAAGCTTGTTCACTGTCAGAAATTGGCTTTTCTTTTTCTTTTTTCTAAGTCTGGGCTTCTGAAATCAAAATCCCAGGATAAACCAAGGAGAAGTAACTCCAAATAAGTTTTTAGCATGGCTGTAAGAGCCCCAAATAAGAGCCAAAAAAAAGGATTCCTTGTATTCAGATGATGAGTTTTTTGTGTGGTTTTTTGGGAGGTGGGAGAGGGTGGTTTTGGTAGGGAATGTAACAAATTGTATAAAAATATCTAAAACTTTATCTCATGGAGTCCCAAGTTTAACAAGTATTTTCTAGGCAATCCCCACGTACTACATCTGTTAGTGTTAGAAATCTAACAATGCACTGTTAGCAGTTATTACTTTACCATGTGTGGTCATTTCCTCAGGTTGTTATAGCTTTGCTCACATTAACTCCATTTATGCTGTTGGGAATTTTATATATATATATATATATATATATCACTTCTATATGTTATAGGCTCAGTAATAGGTTATAGTTGACCCTTGAACAACAGAAGTATCAACTGTAGAAGTCCATTTATTTATTTTTTAAGACTTTTATTTTTTTTAATTTTTTAAAAAAATTTATTTATTTATTCATAGACACAGAGACACAGACAGAGGGAGAAGCAGGCTCCATGCAGGGAGCCCGATGTGGGACTCTCGATCCTTGGTCTTCAGGATCACACCCCAGGCTGCAGGCTGTGCCAAACCACTGCGCCACCGGGGCTGCCCTGTAGAAGTCCATTTATATGCAGATTTTTGCAATGAGTACAGGATAGTACCATTAATTTATTTTCCTTATGCTTTTCTTAACATTTTTGTTTCTAGCTTGCTTTATTGTAAATATACAGCATATAGTAAATATAGCATACAAAATACATGGTAATCAACTGTTTCTGTTATTTGGTAAGGCTCTGGTCAATAGCAGCCTATTACGTTTCGGGGGAGTCTAAAATTATACATGGGTGTTTGTATAGGGGGGTGGTGCCCCAACCCCCATGTTGTAAATGGATCAGTTGTATGTACATATTTTATGAAATTGCTTTTAACTCATTTAAGAAAAGAAATGAGAAAATATGCATGTATAAGTTTAACAATGTTCTTTGGTCATGGATTTGTGTAACTGAGATGACCTGTTTTCCATCTGAAGAACTTACTAGAAAATCTCTTGTAAAATGAATTGACTGGCAACAAATTCTTTCAGTTTCTGTTTACCTAGGGAAGTCTATTTCACCTTCATTTTTAAAAGATACCTTTGCTGAATATCAGATTATTGGTTCACAGTTTTAATTTTTTTTGTTTGAGACTTTGAATGTTTTCCCACTGCTTTCTAGCTTCAGTTGTTGCTGCTGAGAAGTCAACCATTGCTCTTACTGGGCTTCCTCGTAAGTGATGTTTTATTTTTCTCCAGCTTTTTTTTCCAAAATATTTTCTTTATCTTTGACTTTCAGCCATTTTTACTCCGTCTATCTGTGGGTCTCTTCATTGGCTTCCTGGATATGGAGATTATTGTTTTTCAATAAATCTGGGATTTCTTTTGCTGTTTTTCAACATTTTCATGTTTCTCTCCTGGTAGTCCCAGTTCAAGGGCTGTACAATTACAAAATTAGTCATCTGCTCTTAATTAGTGGGCCTCAATCTGCTTTGCTTTTCAAGTTCCAGTGTTTGCTTTCTGGTTTTCTCTGTTGGCCTTTCACCCTGTTGATTGCCACTACTTGCTTCTGTGAGCTTATTTCCTCTGCTCTGACTTCTCTCTGATTCTACTCCAATTATCTAGGAAACCAGATATAACTGAACTGCTTAAACTGTCTAGGTTAAGAGCGACATGGCTCCACTTTGAAGCCCTGAAAGACCATGCTATGAGCTACAGTCCACCAAGACCAAGGCTACCCCACCCAGAGGTAAGCATTAGTCACTGCCTGTCCAAGAGACTGAATTCTGTCTATAAGATCTGGATTTCTAAGGCAGGCTGCTAAGAGTTTGCTTCTCTGGAAAAGTCTGGAATTTTCGAAAAACAGAACAACATACAATTTCCGATGTTGCCAATGTTGAAACAGTGGCTTCTAAATGACTTAGCAATGTGGGCAGCCCGGGTGGCTGAGCAATTTAACACTGCCTTAGGCCCAGGGCCTGATTCTGGAGACCCAGGATCGGGTCCCATGTTGGGCTCCCTGCATGGAGCCTGCTTCTCCCTCTGCCTGTGTCTCTGGCTCTCTCTCTCTCTCTGTGACCCTCATGAATGAATAAGTTTTAAAAATTAATTAATCAATTAATTAATTAATTAATTAATTAAATAACTTAGCACCAATCTGAGAAACTTACAAGGGAACATATTAAGTAGTAGTATGTACAATTAGCCCTGAGCATAGCACTAATAACCATCATTGACCAAGATGATGGATTTGAAAGTGCCCTCTTTAGAGTCATGAAGAAAAATAGGAATGCAATTGCAAACATCAAGGAATATGGAATAGGGGATCCCTGGGTGGCGCAGTGGTTTAGCGCCTGCCTTTGGCCCAGGGCATGATCCTGGAGACCTGGGATCGAATCCCACGTCGGGCTTCCGGTGCATGGAGCCTGCTTCTCCCTCTGCCTGTGTCTCTGCCCCTCTCTCTCTCTCTCTCTCTCTCTGTGACTATCATAAAAAAAAAAAATAAATAAATAAATAAAAAAAAGGAATATGGAATAGAATTTAAGTGACCTTGAAAATGAAGGAACGGGTTAATCCATATCAGAAACAGAATAGGAGTACATAATGCAGTATGCTCTAAGACTAATAAATCCTTCCAAATAAATATCCACAAATAAGAGAAAGGCAGGGTAGATGCAAATACAGACCAAACATCCTATCAATTAAGGAGTATTTTACAATTCATGAGATACCTGGAGCTCAAAAAGATACTTTTTAAAAATTTTAAAAGACTGGGTTAATAATTTAAATATGAATAAATTGTGTAGTAATGTTTTTAAATGCTAGAAACAGGCCATAATGATGGGAGTATGACTAAGAGTTAGTCTTGACTTTTCAGCAATCAATAAGTCTTTATTTTCTTTGCATTTGGTCTCTGCATTTTTGTAGAACTGGAGAGAAATACGCAAATAACAATGATTACAGTAATATAAAAGGCTTTCTTCTTTCCATAAGAAAGCCTAACAAAAGCTAGTGGCTGCACCAAGTCTTTCAGGGCCTTCCCATTATTTTCCAGAAAACATCTACTTGAAGCCCCATTCCAAGAAGATCAAATGAGACATAAGAGATATTGAACTGTGTACTTCTAATTCTACCAGTTTTAGGGAGTTCTCTGAACAGTGTCTTACAGAGCATTGTAAAGAAAGAAGACCCCCCCCCCCCCAGAAAAAAAGCAGGCTTTTCACATTACAGATATGTCCTCCAGGACACTATTAATATAACGCTAATTTATCTGTTAGATTGAAGGGCAGAGAATGTGTCTCTTTCTTCATGTATCTTTATTCTTACCTTGGTAACTGAATGCTTCCTGATGCTTAAATTAATATTAAGGGGAAAACATGTTGCAAAAGGATAGGACTTTTCCTCATAATTCAAAGCTGTGACTTCATATTTTCCTTGTGTATCTTTAAATTATTAGAGAATTAACAGTACAAGTGTTGATGGGAGGTACGTAGCTTTAAAATGTTAGACCTACTAATTAATGTCTTGGAGCCAGAATTTCACTTTCAGTTAAAAGTTAATATTGATAATATCTATTCTGTTGACATTAGAGATTTACCATAATAATCAAATGATAATACTAAGTGGGAATATTTTCAGTACTCTAAAGAAATATAATAATGTAAGGGGTTTGTGTTCTGAAGGTGGGTCTGTGTATAGAAATGAAGGTCAAGCCATGAATTACTATTAGATAATTCTTCAAGAATTTTTATTCTTGACAATGTGCCATTTTACTAGCAATTTGCAGAGAACTTGAGTCCGTGAAATTATGTGGTAAATTCTGGCCCATTTCTTGCTTTGGCGATATTTAGATGATAGGAGAATCTAAAGCAACCAGAAGCTCCTATCTGACATGCCTTAAAATGTTGGTCAGACCCAGAAGGCAGCAACAGCTGGATGAACCATAGCAAATGAGAGCAAATGCACCTTTTGTCTGGTCCAACTCTGCCTTGCTCCCGTGACACTTTGGCTCCAAATGTGTCCTATTGTCACTAAACATACTGCCTTTGTGTTCGTAGTTTTGAGAGTTAAACTGGAAATTCAGGAGGCAGGACAAGCATATAACTCTGGGACAGCTGAAATGAAATTCTCAAGGAAATCTTGGGAAGGATTTGGTCTTTAAATCCTTAGTGTTAAAAAAAAAATCCTTAGTGTTCATTTTTACTAAAACGAAATTTTAAAATCCTGAATGCAGGGCAGTCCTGGTGGCTCAGTGGTTTAGCACCGCCTTCAGCCCAGGGCATGATCCTGGAGACCTGGGATTGAGTCCCCTTGTCGGGCTCCCTGCATGGAGCCTGCTTTTCCCTCTGCCTGTGTCTCTGCCTCCCTCTCTCTCTCTGTGTCTCTCATGAATAAATAAATATAATCTTTAAAAAATAAATAAAATCCTGAATGCATTTTTTCAATCACAGTTATTCTCCATTGATATAAGAATGATTCAAATTTAATTTATAAGGGAGTTGATGTTTAGCTTTTTTTTAAAGATTTTATTTATTCATTTGACAGAGAAAAGCACAAGCAGAGGAAGCAGCAGGAGAGGGAGAAGCAGGCCCACTCACCCCCTCACACACCACACCACCACCCCCCACACCTCTCCCATCCCCTACACCACCACCGTGCAGGGTAGGGAGCCCCATTCAGGGCTTGATCCCAGGACACAGGGACCATGACCTGAGCCAAAGGCAGACACCTAACGGTTACTGAGCCACCCAGGTACCCCAATGTTTAACTTTTAACTTTTAACTACTAACATGTTAATAAACAATAAGATTTCATCCTTTTTATCAAGGATTTGAAAATATAATCCTTTCTTAACATAAAACCAGATTTCCCTTTTAAAACAAAAATGTGGCCTACAAGAAGCTATAACTTGACCAAGTTCTTGTCATAACTTTTTTTTTAACTTTCTCATTATAATGTGTTGACAGCAGTCACTCCTTTGCTTTACCCAGCCATCAATGAAAACATTCTTAAAAACAGCAATTCAGCCCAGAAGAGATAATCCCATGAAAATAGTTGGGCAGGCAGAGTTACCATTCATTTAGCCACCTTGAAACACAAGCTAGTAAATACAAAATTGGCCTCCAACTGTCCTAGGGTTCTCCCAGTACTTACCGCGGCAGCTTCACTGAAATAAGCTCATCATGCCAGACGTAAAAAAGGGGTAAAGAGGAACACTTTGATTTAAACCACTTAATGTGGGGTGCTTGAGTGGCTCAGTCAGTTGGACATCTGCCTTTGTCTGGGTTCATGATCCCAGGGTCCTGGGTTAGAGACCTGCATCAAGCTTCCTGCTCATTGGGAGGCCTAATTCTCCCTCTTGTCCAGGCTTGTGCTCTCTGTCGCTATCTCTGTTTCTCTCACTCAAATAAATAAAATCTTTTTAAAAAATAAATAAACCACTTAATGAAAAAAATGTTTCTTCTATTACATAAGATGACATAAAATGTGTATAAATGAGAAAATTTAATTGGCTTAAATTTCATCTACACATGGTTTGTCTTTTCTGATTATAACTAATATTTGTTTTATTTTTTTAAGATTTTTATTTATTCATGAGAGAGAGTGAGCGAGAGTACAAGTGAGGGTGGGGGAGAGACCAAGGGAGAAGGAGAACCAGGCTCCCCACTGAGTAGGCTCGTTCCCAGGACCCCAAGATCCTTACTGTGTTTATTTTTAATGAAGTTCTAATATGCTGTTTAGGTCATATAGTTCTGAGAAAAAGGTTTTTTAGATTGAGGCCCAAAAATGTTCATTACTCCCACCTCTTAAATTTTCCTACCTCCATGCCTGCCCCACCAAAACTGTTCTGCAAATTCCCAATATAAAGAAAACTGGAACTTATCAACTTGGCATGAGAAAAGAAATTTATAAATTTAAATTTATGAGGTCTTCATAGAGGAGATAAAATGTACATCCTTTTCATCTGCAGAATGCTGCTTATATCAAAGGACCATTTGATAATCCAATGAGATGATATATATGAAAGGACTCTTAAAATTATAATACTAAATTTAATTCTAATGATTATTATTTTTCATTAGGAAAAAATGAGTATGATGACTGTATATAAAATATTTCATTGATACCTCCAGTGAGGTGCTTTTGCGGCCTCACATTTCCTCATTCACACACCCAGGCACAGTTACCCCCTGCCAGCACTTGTATTTCTTTCCTTGAGAGCTTTCTCTTGCTATATGAGCCAGTTTTGCTGGCCAGCCAGCTGGAAATATAACAGAATAACATTCAGTAGGAGCAGCCTTTAACCAAAAACTGGTGAGCTTACACCCCAGATTCCTTACCTCCTAGGTGGGATAACTCAGAGTCATATGTCCTACACAGTCTCCAGTTTCCCCAGAGGGGTTAAGAAGGTAAGCTCTAGTCACTCATTGTCCTCGTTGGCTCAATTTCATAAACTGTATTGGCTGGCTTTTCTCCCATTTCACCTCTCCATTACCCTCCTAAATCTCTTTCACTCTCCAAGTAGACTATTTGTCCTGAAATTGTTGTCTTGGGGTCTACTTCTACTTCTGGGAATCCCTAGGAAAATACTGCCCATAGCTTAAAACATTTGTAACTCCTAGAGTCACTGAATTATGGAAGCTAATCACTAAATCAAGTTACATAGAAGGAACAGTGGAAAAGTAGCACAGTGGATAGAAGGGAGATTTTGGATCAAGAATTATCCAGATTTAGGGGCACCTGGGTGGCTCAGTCAAGTGTCTGCCTTTGGCTCAGGTCTTGATCTTGATCCTAGAGTCCTGGTTTCAAGCCCTATGTCGGCCTCCATGCTCAGTGGGGAGTCTTTTGCCCTCTTCCTCTGTTGTCCCTCTGCTTATGGTCTCTCTCTCTCTCTCTCTCACTCTCACTCTCACTCTCTTGCTCTTGCATTCACTCATTCTCTCTCAAATAAGTAAAATCTTTTTTAAAAAAAAAAGAATTATCTAGATTCAAACTATCTTCTTAGCTGTGTGACAATCCCATGAGGCAATTGTACATATGTCATATTTTATTTAAGGTTTGGAGTGGCAGGGGATTTAGACCTTAAAAAAAATAATTCTGAATATTAGATACCCCTCTTTGTAAAGGGCCTTTAGCCATTTTTCTGCCATGTTAAGCCTGTGTGTCCTTTATTCTTGAATCATTCGCCAAAATTTCTAATCCTATCAAGGTGAAAATTTTAGCACTCTTTTACTGCCTTTTTCTCAGTAAGCTCATTCCTCAGGGTATCACCTTCTACCGCACAGCAGCATCACAGCGTGCTTTTAAACACATAATTTTCTGAAACATGGCAGGCACCCCTTTGAACTCCCTGCAAGAGAATGTGCTGCAGGAGCATATAGACCACAGGTAGCTAACAGATGATAAACCTTTGTCTCACTGTGGCATTCACAAAGAGGCTGTGCTTTCCCAAGCTGCCCCCAGCCAAGACTCCATGCAGTGAACATTCTGGAGTGGTCATTCTTGCCTGACATAGGACTTCTCCATACGAGTCCCTAGAACTTTGCTCAAGGACTCCCCATTGACCTGGCCAAGACTTTTTCAGAATTCTACTGCTTATCCTGCATATTTTTCAGATCTTCATCATAACCTGATGGTCCTCCTCATCTATCCCTCCCTTCTCTGCTTCATATCTTTTAACATAGTAAATCTTTTTTATAAAAAGATTTTCATTATTTGTGAGAGACACACAGAGAGAGGCAGAGACATAAGCAGTGGGAGGAGCAGGGCCCCCAGAATCATGACCTGAGGCAGATGCTCAACCACTGAGCCATCCAGGTGCCTCTCCCCAGTAAATCTTTCTTTTTCTTTTTTTTTCTTTTTTTTTTTTTTTTTTTTTTTGATTCTGCTGGTGAGTTGTTACACACTCCTTAGCGGATTCCGACTTCCATGGCCACCATCCTGCTTCTTCCCAGTAAATCTATTGCACATATAATTCTACCTGCTTCTTTGAAGGCCCCAACTGAAATACCCCCTAAGAAGAATCATGATACCAGCATTAAGATCATCATATTTCTCCACTCTGCTACATAGGTATAATTATGAAATCTCAGGCAGCCCTGGTAGCTCAGCGGTTTAGTGCCGCCTTCGGCTCAGGTCATGATCCTGGAGACATGGGATCAAGTCCCACGCCGGGCTCCCTGCATTGGAGCCTCCTCCCTCTGCTTATGTCTCTGCCTTTCTCGTGTCTCTCATGAATAAATACATAGAATCTTTTTAAAAAATTATGGAATCTCTTTGCTGATAATATTGGATATTATGAATTATAGCTAGTTGTATATAACAGGTATGCATTTCTTCATAACAAGTAGATATTTTTTTAACAAGTAGATTAAACTTGGTGTAAAGCCCAATCACTAAAATAATACTCTTCAGAACCCACTCCTCTTTCCTAAGCTAAATAAGTAAGCCCTAATTCTCAGTCTATGTCTGCTTCAGAAATCATTTCTTGGTCCATTCGAAGGTTAGTGGTTGTTCTAGAGCCTTGAATCTAGTAGGGCCCCATTATTAGAAACTTTGTTGGAGCCCTACAGCCAAGGGACTTAGTGCCTGGTCCCTATAGGCATCCCTGCAATCTTTCCCGTGTGCAACCCATAAACTGAGTCTTCTGAACCTTATAAACCGGAAATTCTTCTCCCAGTGTTTAGGAATATATCCATCTTGGTGCACCTGGGTGGCTTAGTCAGTTAAGTGTCTGCCTTCAGCTCAGATCATGATCCCAGGACCCCCCCTGCATTAGGCTCCCTACTCAGCAGAAAGCCAGCTTCTCCCTCTCCCATGCCTCCTACTTATGCACTCTATCAGATAAAAATCTTTTTAAAAAATTTTATATATAAATTGAATATACCTTCTAAAATGGAATAATTCTCTTGTACATTTGAAGTCCTCTTTATTTTTTTCCTTAATGTATCCTTTGAAAACAAAGATCTACATAGTTGTCCTCAGTGATAAGCCCATCAATGACACAAAGACTTGTTCATCCTTCTGGACCGGAGGGTCCTGGTAGATAACTTTTAGTCAAAGACTGAGAAAACTGGGGCAGCCCGGGTGGCTCAGCAGCTTAGCGCTGCCTTCAGCCCGGGGCCTGGTCCTGGAGACACGGGATTGAGTCCCACATCAGGCTCGCTGCATGGAGCCTGCTTCTCCCTCTGTCTGTGTCTCTGCCTCTCTCTGTGTGTCTCTCATGAATAAATAAATAAAAATGTTAAAAAAAAAAAAGACTGAGAAAACTAAACAGCTAATTTACACAAAGCTACTTTGCCTTGTCAGAATTTTTTTTTTACGATTTTATTTATTTCTTCAATCAACCACTGAGCCACCAGGCATCCCTGCCCTGTCAGATTTTTAATAAATCAACCGGCTGCATGCATTTTCTCTGTTAATGTCACCTTGATGGTGGACATTAGAGAAAAAAGAAAAACCTGGTAGTGTAATAATAGCCTTGAGTCCCATGAAGCCCCTGCTGGTACAAATTCCTTTTTCTTTTCTTTTTTTTTTTTTTTTTTAAAGATTTTATTTATTTATTCATGAGAGACACAGAAAGAGAGGCAGAGACACAGGCAGAGGAGAAAGCAGGCTCCATGCAGGGAGCCCGATGTGGGACTCGATCCCGGGTCTCCAGGATCAGGCCCTGGGCTGAAGGAGGCGCTAAACCGCTGAGCCACCAGAGCTGCCCCAGATTCCTTTTTCTAACAACTATTTGGAAGGTATTTGTTTTTAGCATTTCTGCCACAGTTGGACTGAGGAAGAATTAGTAAATTAGTAAACAATTATTAATTATTAATTAGTAAATTAGTAAAAAATTAATTAGTAAATTAGTAAACAACAGAGACTATTACATCCAAAAGAGACTTTGTCTATTGAGCAGTATATTGCTTCCAACTTTACAGATAAATAAATGCTGATCCATAGTGGTCAGGTGTTGGTGCAAGAACATACAGTCAAGGTTAAGGCAATAGTTCAAGTCTCCTGGCTCCGGCAGCCCAGGTGGCTCAGCGGTTTAGCGCCGCCTTCGGCCCAGGGTGTGATCCTGGAGACCAGGAATCGAGTCCCACATTGGGCTCCTGTATGGAGCCTTGCTTCTCCCTCTTCCTGTGTCTCTGCCTCTGTCTCTCATGAATAAATAAATAAATAAAAATCTTTAAAAAAAAAAAAAACCTCCTGACTCAAAGATGTAGAGATGTAAGCAGAAAGGACATAGAATTACACAGAATTGGTTTTGTTTCTTGTTCTCTAGGAAGATGTGGACATGTTGCTTACGTAATTGGTTTCTTGCCATCTTTAAACTGTGCATTCTAATAAATACCTCATGCAGTTGTTGGAGGATAAAATAATATGAAAAATGTGATGACAGTGATGTGCTGGTAAATGCCTAACAATCAGCTCTTAGAATTGATGGAGGAACCATGATTTGTGGCATTTGATAATTTTCATTGTATAAATATTCCTCCTGTTGTCAATTTCAAGCTTCCAACAGTTTAAAAAATGGCTGGCAACATTCCTGAAAACTTAACAATTGCCTCTCACAAGCACAGACGAGCTGGCACAGACTGGCTCCAGCACACCACTGAATATAAAACACTTGGCATGGAGTAGATACTTAATAAATATTAGTTGCCCTCTCATCTTCACAAGCACAGGTTCTTTTTACCATGCCATGTAACTATTGTTTTATGAACACTATCTCTTTGAATTTCCCAAGAAATGATTTATTGTTGTGATAATCTATGTAAATAAAATGAACTCTCTTGTATGAAGATGCCTGCACAACATCTCATTACTTTTGAGGATATTTTGGAAATGCTCTTTCTAACAGTAGGCAATGTGTAAAGTGCCCAGAATTCACCTTACAGGATTCTTGTGACTTCCCAAAGAGATAGGTTAACATTGTACAGAACAGCTGAAACTGTGATAAATTTAAAGCCCATAAAACAGAAGAGAAATAATGATTTTAAGTAAGAAGATTTCAAATAAAATAATCTCAAATAAGACATCTTGAACTATGGTAGAGCTCTTTTTCACATGAGTAACTATGTAGGATACACCAGGATGAGTAGAAGAGAGACACATTTTTTTACTGTTTCTTAATGACTCCCCTAAAGAATTCTAGGTAGGGCAGCTATCCTATCTAGTTAAATTTGAATTTCAGATACATAATGAATAATTTTTTGTATAAGTATATAAAAATGCAATATTGAATTTTTGCTAAATCCAGGAACCCTACTGGAAACAATTTATTTATTTATTTATTTATTTATTTATTTATTTATTTATTTATTTATTTTAAAGATTTTATTTATTTATTCATGAGAGACACAGAGGCAGAGACATAGCAGAAGGAGAAGCAGGCTCCTCGCCGGGAGCAATTTTTAAACTGCAATAAAGGAAGAGGAAACTCATGGAGCATGCTAATTTCTATAAGATGAGGAAACAAATTCTAGTATGATGAGGTTGAGGTGGCTGGAATTTGCAGGGCAGAAGAGTATAAGGGAAGAGCTGCATACGCAGAAATTTTTACAAGGGTGTTCTTGGTCCCTTCTGAATATTTCTCTATGTATGCATGGAGTGAAATTCTATAAAGCCAGGCCAAAAAAAAAAAAAAAAAAGGACCAAAGACTTTTCATACATGATTTAAGGACATTTGAATTCCATCCATCTGGGTCATAGCGACTTATTTGAACATTTGAGGTCATCAAAAGAGATCTGAGAAGAGTCATACCTTAGTATTAGGGCTAATTGGCCCTAGAATAAAGGCAACAATACACCCATGATAGCAAAACTTCAAAGCAAGCCTCAACAGAATCAAGGTGATCTGCAGTTTAAAGGAAGTGCCTGCCAAAACCAATTTCAACACTTTTTAAAAGAGAACAACAAAATCTCAACATTCAACAACATGACTTTTACAGTGTCTAGCATCCAATAAAAAAATTCCTGGGGCAGCCCTGGTGGCTCAGCGGTTTAGCGCCACCTTCAACCCAGGGCCTGATCCTGGAGACCTGGAATCGAGTCCCACGTTGGGCTCCCTGCATGGAGCCTGCTTCTCCCTCTGCCTGTGTCTGTGCTTCTCTCTTTCTCTGTGTCTCTCATGAATAAATAAATAAAATCTTTAAAAAAAAACAAAAACAAAAAAAACTCCTAAATGTTGGGGGGGGGGGGGGGGAAGCAAATTCTGTTCCATAACCTGGAGAAAGATCATAGATAAAAAATAAGAGAAATGGAGGATCCCTGGGTGGCTCAGTGGTTTAGTGCCTGCCTTTGGCACAGGGCATGATCCTGGAGTTCCAGGATCGAGTCTGCATCGGGCTCCCTGCATGGAGCCTGCTTCTCCCTCTGCCTGTGTCTGTGCCATTCACTCTCTCTCTGTGTCTCTCATGAATAAATAAATAAAACCTTTTTGAAAAATGAGAAAAGAAAAAAAAGGAAAAAAAAGAAGTAAAAAATAAAAAAATAAGAGAAATGTTGGATTTAGCTAACAAGAACTGTAAAACAGTTATTGTAAATATGTTCAAAAATTTAAAGGAAAACACAAAATCAAAGCTATATAGATATAAATAAGCCATATGATTTTTTTCTTCTCACACCACTTATCTGAGGCTGATACTGTGTACCATGAGTACATACCATCTAATACCACAGGAAAGCAGGAAAAAACTGTTTCATCATTTGCTATAATCATACATAGAAAAAAGTGAAGGTAATCCAGAGAAGATTGAATCTCTCCTTAAATGTTCATAGTTAGAGTGCACAAGAAAATAATTAAATCTCCCCTGTAAATCATCCAAGAAAATGCAGATCTGTAAGATAAACGGGGCATCTGGCTGCCTCAGTCAGTAGAGCATGCAACTTTTGATCTCAGGGTGTAGAGATTACTAAAAAAATAAAATAAATAGGGGCACCTGGGTGGCTCAGTCGGTTAAGCATCTGCTATGCATAGGCTCAGATCATGATCCCAGTGTCCTGGGTTGGAGCTCCACATCAGGCTCCCTGCTCGCTCTCTCTCTCTCTGTCAAATAATCTTTTAGATTATTTAAAATTAAAGATTACTTAAAATCTTCTAAAAATATGTAAATAAACTTTAGAAATAAGTAAAATCTTTAAAATAATAATAATAATAAGCTTTTGGGGATGCATGGGTGGCTCGGTGGTTTAGCGCCTGCCTTCAGCCCAGGGTGTGATCCTGGAGTCCTGGGATTGAGTACTGTGTCAGGCTCCCTGCAGGGAGCCTGCTTCTCCCTCTGCCTATGTCTCTGCCTCTCTCTAGAATAAAGAAATAAAATCTTTTAAAATAACATAATAATAATAATAATAATAATAATAAGCTTTTGCCCTGAATCACTCTGTTTTAGAAATGCATAGAAGTGGCTGTAGAATCTAGCTTATATTATGATTGCAGAGGAAGTAAGAGGAAATGGAGTTTATACAAATTATGTTGCAGATAGTCCCTTAAATGTTTTCTCCTTTGCACTACATGCACTATATTGATATGTTTTGCATCTGAAATGTTTAGCCATTTCAGATGCATGTTAAGGAGGATCCATTGGTGCTTTTTCACCACCAGATTTTTGTTGCTAAAGATAGTTTGTATCAAGGAACTTTTAGCTTCTCTATTATTCTCTATAGCTGTTTTCTTTCCACCTTCTCCTTTAAATACATAAAAAACCATATATTTCATCTTTAACCTCTAATTTTACCCCTTATCTTTCCCTTCTCCCTTCTTTTCCCTCTCTTGCTCTTCACTTCAATCCTATTCAAAATTTTCTCTCCTAACCAAACAAAAGATAATTTTCCCATGGTGTTTTATCATTCTAACTTGGATAATAAAAACAGTGACCACCACATAATCCATACTTATTACCTCATGGTGAAAAAGGAAATCTTTTGTATCAAGAAATAACTGACTGGGGGCTGGCTCAGTTGGAAGAGCATGTGACTCTTGATCTCAGGGTCATGCATTTGAGCCCCTCATTGGATATAGAGATTATTTTTTTTTATTGTAGTTTAGATCATATCACTCCTAAAAAAAAAAAAAAAAGCTAATTTGTTGATATGTCATGAGGTTAAACAGGGTCCAGCATGCTCAGACACAACTGTATTGGGGGAGGGGGAGGCTAAGCAGATTTTGTTTACTTAAATTAGCCGACTGAAATTTACATACACACGTACCCAAAATGTATGTTTTAAGAGGCGTCTGATAGGCACAATGCTAAGAGAATATATTTTCTTCTATTGCCAAACATTAATTTTGTTGGTGAATAAAGAGGGCATGCAAGGACGTTCCCTTTTCACCTTCATGTCCAATATGACATTAGATTACACCATATTTTTAACTCAAACACAATTACTCATGCCCAAGCCTTAGCATTTTTAGACACAACTTCAGAGAATGAAGAGATTCTAAAGAAGATGCCAAAAACAACATCAAATTCAAACTGTTTGCTACAGACCCTAGCAGATTCAGGTCACACTGTCTTGGAAGGGACTAAAGACTCCCAGATTAACCTCTTGTGAACAAAATGAGAAATGAACTGAACCTTTTCAATATATCCTGAGGATTACAGCCTGTTCTTACAATTCCTATGATCAAATGAGGGCAAGGATCATAAGAGGAAAACATCAAGGAAATGCTAAATGGCAAAACTCATTTGGATACAAGAAGAATTAAGAGGGAAAAAAAGAAGAAACAGATATGTAGAGAGGATGGTTTTGATTCCTAGGGGAGAGAAGGATAGCAAACGGGTATGTTCTTATTCAGAGAGTTTCTGGTTGGGCCATTAAGACTGGCTGGAAAAGAGAGGGATGAAGTATTACAACGTATATACAAAGATTTATTTGACTTTTTTAACTGTTCACCAGGCTGCTGGTCGAAAGTATTTAACAGTATTCTAGATACTCAGAAGTGTCACATAAAAAGGAGTTTATTTCTGTGGTTTAGGAGGAAAAAATTAAAGAACATTACCCAAAGAATCTGAACACCCAACCAAAGCTCTAATATCTGAGAATATCAGACTAAAGCTGATAATAGACTCAATTTGCCCAGAGATGCAACAAATGGCATGTTGTATTTGTGGTCATAATTGCTTGTCAAAGTATTTTTTTAAAGAAGTATTTATTTATTTTTAGAGAGAAAGACAGTGAGTGTGAGCTGGGGAGAGAGTGAGTCTTAAGCAGATTCCTGGAAAGCAAGGAACCCAACACGGGTCTCAATTGTACGATGCTGAGATCATGACCTGAGCCAAAATCAAGAGTTGGATGCTTAACTGATTATGCCACCCAGATGTCCCTGTCAAAGCATTTTTTTTTTAAGATTTTATTTATTCAGGACACCTGGGTGGCTCAGCGGTTGAGCATCTGCCTTTGGCTTGGGGCATGATCTCAGAATCCGGGATCGAGTCCCACATCGGGCTCCTTGCATGGAGCCTGCTTCTCCCTCTGCCTGTGTCTCTGTCTCTCTCTCATTGTCACTCATAAATAAATAAAATATTTTTTAAAAATAATAAAAAAAATTTTTTTTAAGATTTTATTTATTCACGAGAGACACAGAGAGAGGCAGAGACACAGACAGAGCAGGCTCCATGCAGGGAGCCCAATGTGGGACTTGATCCTGGGACTCCAGGATCATGCCCTGATACAAAGACAGACAACCGCTAAGCCACCCAGGCATCCCAGCATTTTTTTATGACAGCTGTTTTTATTTTTTTTTTAAGATTTATTTATTTATTCATGAGAGGCACAGACAGAGAAAGGCAGAGACACAGGCAGAGGGAGAAGCAGGCTTCATGCAGGCAGCCCAATGCGGGACCCAATCCCAGGACTCCAGGATCACACCCTGGGCCAAAGGCAGGCGCTAAACCACCGAGCTACCAGGGATCCCCTGATAGCTGTTTTTAAATCCTTGTCAGGTAATTCCAACATCTTATAATCTTGTTATGGTGTCTATTGATTATCTCTTCTCATTTAAGTTAAAATTTTTTTGGTTGTTGATATAAGTGATTTTCAATTGTATCTTGGACTTTTTTTTTTTTTTTTAGATTTATTTGTTTTAGAGAGAGAACATGAGTAGGAGGAGCAGAGGGAGAGAGAATCTCAAGCAAACTCTGAGCTCAGCACAGAGCCCAGCTTGGGGCTTGATCTCAAACCCTGAGATCACAACCTGAACCAAAACCAAGAGTTGGTTGCTCAACCAATTGTACCACCCAGGTGCCCCGTATCTTGGACATTTTACTATTATGTTATGAGATTCTAGCTCATCTTCTGTTTTTAGCAAGTGTCCTATGATACTACAGGAGTGGAGGAAAGGTGGTGATGCTTTTACTACTACCAAGTGGTGTGGAAATTCAGCTTCCCCACTTGGCCTCCATTGAAACTTGAGATGGGAAGCAGAAGAGCATCTCACTGTTGCTGAGTGGAGATGGGAGTGCAGGATCCCCACTATGCCTCTGCCAACACTGCAGAGGGTTAGGAAGCTTAGTTACCACTGGAATGTGATTAAAAAAAAAAAAAAAAAAAAAAGTCCTAGCCTCCCACTCAGCCCTCTCTGATACCACCTTGCCAGGGAGGGGGGGCCTTATTACCACTGACTGGGTGGAGATGAAATTCCAGCTTCCCTCATGGCCTTTACTAACAACCTGTGGCAGAGGTTGGGGTAATCTCATTATTACCAGGTGTGGATAACAGTTCTGACTCCCCAGATGGACTTCTTGACACTATCTAGATGGGGGGGGCAGAGAAGTACCTTGATAAATTTGGGCATGGGCAAAAGTCTAGGCTTTGTGTTCACATTTTTTTCCCATGGTATTTGGCTGGAGTAGAGCAGTTATTGTCTCAAAGTTACCTGTTTTGCCAGGCTGCCCTTTCTTTGTCCCGTAGCTAGAGAAAGCTGAATTGTCTTGGGTTTTTTGTTGTTGTTGTTGTTTTTTGTCTGTGTCTATTGGCTTCCCTAGTACCCAGTTTAGGCTACATGAATCAAACAGGAAAACCCTTGTCACCATGCTTCCTGGGTCTTGAGATCCATCCGTAGCAGGCCTAGCTTCTCTAACCTGTTAAAATCTTCTTTATATGCAATGTCCAGGGCCTTTAGGTGTATGTAGATGGAGGAGTAGGGAGATGTGTGTCTACTCCATTTTGTCCCAGAACTGGAAACTCAATTTCAGATACCCATGGTTTTGTTCTCACTGCCATGGTATCACAAGGCAATGGTTCCACAAAGAAAAATGAACAATCAAGCCCATATACTTTTTATTACTAACACTCACCACCTCTACATTTCAGTCCAAGTAAATGGATGTAAAGGGTTTTAGCTCCACACCGACACAACATAGCTTTCCCTTCCAGCATCAGTGCAGCAGTGGGCAAATAAGACAATTCTGGTCCTGGAAATCTAAATTTCCTGGGTGTTAGGTTATTTGCCTCTGGCTTGGAGAGTGAAGCCTACTAGCTATGCTTCTTCGAGGAACATACCTGCCATTCTCTGTCATGGAGGCTTCACCTGCTTTCATGGCATTTTAGAGCTTACTGGATGGACTCTTTATCTCTTGCTGATAAATTCTGCATTGGGTTAGGAGAAGGAACCATCACTTTTGTATATTTCAAATGTACTCTCTAAAAACCAACATAAGCACTTCAAGGCTTTAAATCCTTTCTGCTGGCACGCATTTCAAATAGCAATTGGAGCTGCCACTTAAGGAAGTGCAGTTTGTGCATTGCACAAAAGCACCCAACCAATGGGACAAAAAGGAGCTAAGATTCAGCCCAGGCTCTGCTTGCCAAATCATGTACCCACAAGGCCGCATCACCCAGAGGGGGTGCCTTTTTCAAATTTGCACAAAGGCTCCCTATAAGCAATCAGCTGGGCTCTGAATCTAACAATAGCAGTATTGCAGCATCTCAAAAGAAATACTCTCTTGTATTCTATAAACTCATTATAGTTGAATATTCAATTGATACTCATACATAATTTATATCATCACTTCAAAATCATTTATTTTCAGATTTTCAAGCCTATTAAAATGAGCTTTGAATCATCTGAAATGGAACACACTGCAAGTTTTGGCCAAGGTCAAATTGGCTTTTTAAAAGGATTTTCCATCATGATCCCCCTAGGCCTGCACCTTCCCATTAGTAAGGATTGTTAATTATCAGGTGCTGTGCAGATAAGTTAGGCTTCTTGACATACACAATTATGTCACCCTTAGGTGTGAACAAAACTTTCTTCTGCTGCCCTACTGTGTGACAGATCAGTATGTCCATTCAGGCAATTCAAACTTCCTGCCATCTTGGAATGACCACATCACTGATCAAATCTGGATAGTGAAGGTTACAACAGGTCACCAAGGAGTTGTGAGAAAGGGCCCATTATTCATCTCCACAGTTAGCTAGTGGCCACTTAGTGGATACATCTCTGTTCAAAATAAAAGCTTTAAAAAAAAAAGAATAAGTAAAAGCTTTAATTTCCTTGAATCAAATAGCTTTATTATTTTTTTAAATAAGACCTGAAATCTGATTTTTAAACTTTTTTTTTTAATTTTTATTTATTTATGATAGTCACAGAGAGAGAGAGAGAGAGGCAGAGACACAGGCAGAGGGAGAAGCAGGCTCCATGCACCGGGAGCCTGACGTGGGATTCGATCCTGGGTCTCCAGGATCGCGCCCTGGGCCAAAGGCAGGCGCCAAACCGCTGCGCCACCCAGGGATCCTCAAATAACTTTATAAAGTAAAACATTGGTCCTAGTCTTGCTATAAACCAAGTCATGATTTAAGTATATAAACATTTGACTCACATCAAGACGAATAACAAGAGAGCACCAAAGCATACTGTGATTTCTTCCTTTTTTTAAAAATTGCAGTATAATTACCATACAGTGTTATATTAGTTTCAGGTATATAATATAGTGATTCGGCAATTCTACATGTTATGCAGTGTTTATCACAATAAGTATATTCTTAATTTGCTTCACCTATTTCACCCATCCTCCCCTCTGACCTCCCCTCTGGTGACCACCAGTTTGTTCTTTGTAATTACAACTCTGGGTTTTTTGTTCGTTTCTTTTTATCTTTGTTTTGTTTCTTAAATTCCACATATGAGTGAAATCATATGGTATTTGTCTTTCTCTGACTGACTTAATTCATGTAGCATTATACCCTCTAGATGCATCCATGTTGTTGCAAATGGCAAGATATCTTTTTTTTTTAAGATTTTATTTATTTATTCATGAGAGACACAGAGAGAGAAAGAGAGAGAGACAGAGACAGAGACACAGGCAGAGGGAGAAGCAGGCTCCATGCAGGGAGCCCGATGCGAGACTTGATCCCGGGTCTCCAGGATCCTGCCCTGGGCTGAAGGCGGCGCTAAACCGCTAATCCACCCAGGCTGCCCTCTTTCTTTTTTATGGCTGAGTACTATTCCATTTTTTCTACGTACTACATCTTCTTTATCTATTCATTAATCGAACACTTGGATTACTTCCATACTTTGGCTATTGTAAATAATCCTGCAATAAACATAAGGATGCATATGTCTTTTCAAATCAGTGTTTTTGTATTCTTTGGGTAAATATACAGTAGTGGAATTATTGGATCATAGGGTAGTTGTGTTTTTAATTTTTTTGAGGAACCTCCATGCTGTTTTCCACATGGCTACAGTTTGCATTCTCACCAACAGTGCATGAGGGTTCCTTTTTCTCTACATCCTTGTTAATTGTTGTTGTTTCTTGTGTTTTTTTATTTTAGCCATTTTGACAGATGTGAGGTGATATTGTGCTTTGATTTACACTTCCCTGATAATGAGTGATCTTGAGCATATCTTCATGTGTCTGTTGGCCATATCTATGTCTTTGGCAAAATGTTTATTCAGGTTCTCTGCCCACTTTTTCATCAGATTGGTTTCTGTGTGTGTGTTGAGCTGTATAAGTTCTTTATATATTTTGGATATTAACCTCTTCTCAGATATATAACTTGCAAGTATCTTCTCCCATTCAGTAGGTTTTCTTTTGGTTTTGCTGATTGTTTCCTTTGCTGTGCAGAAGCTTTTTTCTGTTAAGTAATCTCCACACCCAATGTGGGGCTCGAACTCATGACCCTGAAATTAAGAATAGCATGCTCAAAAAAAAAAAAAAAAAAAAAAAGAATAGCATGCTCCACCAACTGAGCCATCCAGGCACTCCTGTGCAATAGTTTCTTATTTTTATTTTTTTACAGCTTTTAATTTTTTTACACTACTTTTTAAAAATTTGTATTTTAATTCCAGTATAGTTAACATACAATGTTATATTAGTTTCAGGTGTACAATATACTGATTCAGCACTTTCATACAATACCCAGTGCTCATCACAAGTGCACTTCTTAGTCCCCATCACCTATTTCACTCATCCCCCACCCCCCTTTGGTAACAGTTTGTTCTCAACAGTTAAGAGTGTTTTTTAGGGGCAGCCCGGGTGGCTCAGCGGTTTAGAGCCGCCTTCAGCCCAGGGCGTGATCCTGGAGACCTGGGATCGAGTCCCACATCGGGCTCTCAGCCTGCTTCTCCCTCTGCCTGTGTCTCTGTCTCTCTCTCTCTCTCTCTCATCTTTCTGTGTATTCTCATGAATAAATAAATAAAATCTCTAAAAATAAATAAATAAAATATTTTTTAAAAATAGTGTTTATTAGCTTCTCTTTGTTTCTCTCTCTCTCTCTCTCTGTTTTCCTCTGCTTGTTTTATTTCTTTAATTCTACATAAGAGTGAAATCATATGGTATTTGTCTTTCTCTGACTCATTTCACTTAGCATTATACTTTCTAGCTCCATCCATCTTATTCCAAATTGGAAACTTTATTTTAATGTCCCAATAATTTATTTTTGCCTTTGTTTCCATTGTTTTGGGAGATATATCTAGAAAAATATTACTATGGCCAATGTCAGAGAAATTACTGCCTGTGCTCTCTTTCAGGATTTTTATGATTTTAGGTCTCACCTTGAAACCCTTTTGAGTTTATTTTTGTGTATGGTATAAGAAAGTGATCCAGTTTCAGTATTTTGCATGCTCATCCCTGTTTCTTAATTACCGTTTATTTCTTAGCTTCACCAAATATTAATATTTTAGAAAATATTAATATCTTCTCTCAACTCTGTTGCATCACAGGGTCCATGTCTACTGGATGAGGAGTTTTAGCTAGCTAAAATATTCTAATTTGTATATATCCCAAGTATGGTTTCATGAATAATGTCCTCTGAGTTCCATTTTTTTTCTTTTAAACATTTATTGTAATTTTCCTAATACATTTGTAACTTTTTCATCCTCCATGTGGAAATTGATTTCACATCTACTAAGCTCTCCTTTTTCAAAGGTACTCCTTTCTAGCAGCAAAGACAATAATTCTATAAATAGTCACACCCTTTTTGCAAAACATTATTATGCCACAAAGACTTTCTGAAAATCCACTGTAAAGAAAAGTAAAATCAATATTGGAGAGCTGCTGTAAGTTTTCATACTTAAGAGTGAAAAGAACAAATTCTTATTATCTTCCCATATAATGTGTCCCATTGTATAAAAGTGTAATGTGGTACTCACTTCATCAGCACATATAAAGAAATTGGAATGATACAGAGATTAGCATGGCCCCTGGACAAGGATGACACACAAATTTGTAGAGTTCCATATTTTTGTACACTATAAAATAGTTCATTCTTGCCTGCTTATTTCATGTTTGGTCTGGAAAAGACTTTGCCAAAATATTAAAAAAACATTCTTTTTGCTAAAGGAAAAAGTATAATGTGTAACATTGTACAAGAATTGGTATTTTGAAAAATAAATTAGGAGTACCTGGGTGGCTCAGTCAGTTAAGAGTCTGACTCCTGGGATTCCTGGGTGGCTCAGTGGTTTGAAGCCTGCCTTTGGCCCAGGGCAAGATCCTGGAGCCCCAGGGTCAAGTCCCACGTCAGGCTCCCTGCATGGAGCCTGCTTCTCCCTCTGCCTGTGTCTCTGCCTCTCTCTGTCTCTCTGTGTCTCTCATGAATAAATAAATAAAATCTTAAAAAAAAAAGTCTGACTCCTGATTTTGGCTCAGGTCATGATCTCAGGGTCTTGAGATCAAGCTCTGCGTCAGGCTATATGCTGAGTGTGGAGTCTGCTTAAGATTCTCTCTGCCCAAAAAAAAAAGAAAAAAAGAAAAAAAAAAGATTCTCTCTGCCCCTCCCAATGCCCCAGGCCCCCACTCACGTTCTCTCTCTCTAAAGAAAAAAAAAATAGATTAAATCACAGAGTTTAGCTAATATGACTGCCTAAAATATTTATCATAGGGGCAGTCCTGGTGGTGCAGTGGTTTAGCACTGCCTGCAGCCCAGGGTGTGATCCTGGAGACCTGGGATCGAGTCCCACATTGGGCTCCCTGCATGGAGCCAGCTTCTCCCTCTGCCTGTGTCTCTGCCTCTCTCTCAATCTCTCTCTCTCTATGAATGAATAAATAAATAATTTAAAAAAAAATAAAAGAAAATATTTATCATAAGTTTACATTTTGCTATATGAATGGATTTCTACTACCAAAGTATTTAGTTTTGAAATCTTTGGTTTGGAAATATTCTTCCAATGTGAATGATGAAAACAAAACAAAACACATTAAAAGACCTGTATGCTGGTCCTCATTCTGCCATTTGCTATGAGATCTTCACTAAGATACTTTCTCTGGACCTTTGTTTCCACATCTGAAAAGTGAAGAACCTAAATTAGATGCCCTGTGGCTTATAGTCTATAACTCTATGTCAAATAGTTCTTGAACTATTCTTCAGAAGTCTCAAATTGTTAGAAGAACCAGTCATTTATGATTTACATATGAAGGAATTGATATTCAAATAACCTAAACAACTTGCCCAAAGTCAGCAAGCTAAACCATGGACCAGCAGATCCCTCACCCAGGTCTTTCTGATACTAAAGTTCATGCTTTTAGGTCTTCCTCCAATGTAATTCTCCCCTTTGAGAAGTCCCAGAAGGGAAGAACCTCTGGTTTCCATAATTTTAGCATGAAATCTATACCCTATAGAAAAGCCTGCTTGGAGAAAGTACTGGACTGCTTAAGCATTGGCCCCTATACCTTGTCCTTCAATTAACTGAGACAGGGTTGGGCAGCCCGGGTGACTCAGCGGTTTAGTGCCGCCTTCAGCCTGCCGTGTGACCCTGGAGACCTGGAATCGAGTCCCATGTCGGGCTCCCTGCATGGAGCCTTCCTCTCCCTTTGTGTGTGTGTGTCTCGTGGATAAATAAATAAAATCTTAAAAAAATAAAAAATAAAAAAATAAACTGAGACAGTGTTTTTCACACTATGGTCCGTGGACCAGAAGCATAAAAAATGCCACAAACCTGCCCAAAATGTGAATTCTCAGGCCACACCCTATACATCAGAGACTGAATCAGAAACTCTTAGAATGGAACCCAGCAATCTGTGTTTTAACAAGCCCTCCCACTGATTCTATTACACACTACAGTTTCGGGAAAAGCATGCAAGAACTCTGAGCTCCAGCTGCCAGCTCTAAAATCCTAGGGTCCTCCTGTGACCTAACTCTTGAATTAACAGGGGGATAGATCATATTCATACCCCTAATTTTAAGAACTGATACCCAATAAAGTGAAGGAGAAGGCAGATGAGGTAGATGAAGAAAACAGCCTTTCATCTATCCTCCAATTAGCCAGAGTAGCAATTGTTGTGATGATATGTGGCAGTGATGCCTGACATCCCAAATTAGAACAACTTTTTTGGAGTCACTCTGAATGCAACTAGCTCTTTGGGAATTTAAAAATGTATTAGGCGACTTGGAACTCGGCTCAAAGAAAGAATCAATTAAAAATATGCATTCTGTTTCTTTAGCCCTGCTTTAAGTCATTCAGGAGACAGTTTCTGGGAATGGAGTCTGATAGATCTGTTTTGCAAACTGGAACAAAGTAATATCTCACTTCCCAGGAGTTAAGCTCCCTTCCCCCTCTCCCCCAGGAGATGACATATATTTCAGAATCCATTTCAACCAGAGATGACATAACCAGCCTTCCAGGTAGCTTCAGGAACTCATGTTTCCCCAGCTTAGCAATGACTCAGCGGATGGCAAGGGAGTATGAATGGCCTTAAGCAGCCTACTGGCGCCAGGGGTCATATTTTCATTATTTATTAAACATTTTTCTGGCCCATCGCCTAAGTCCCTATAACTTTGTTCTTACATAGCACACAACTTGGGTCAGAAATCTCTTCATTAGGTCTAGTCCTGAGGTTAGAAAAGATGCCATTTCTCCCTTGTGCAATTGAAGCTACTCAATCAATCATCATAAAGCCTGCCAAATGAGAGTTGACTGAAGGAGTGCACAAGCTTAAATTTGGTTTGTAAAGAGCAGTAATGGGGTGCCTGGGTGGCTTTGGTTGAGTGTCTGACTCTTGGTTTCAGCTCAGCTCATGATCTCAGGGTGGTTGTGAGATCCAGCCCCAGTTGGGCTCCGTGCTGAGCATGGAGCTTGCTTAAGATTCTCTCTCCCTGGGATCCCTGGGTGGCGCAGCGGTTTGGCGCCTGCCTTTGGCCCAGGGCGCGATCCTGGAGACCCGGGATCGAATCCCACATCGGGCTTCCGGTGCATGGAGCCTGCTTCTCCCTCTGCCTATGTCTCTGCCTCTCTCTCTCTCTCTCTCTCTCTCTCTCTCTGTGTGACTATCCTAAAAAAATAAATAAAAAAAAATTGTAAAAAAAGATTCTCTCTCCCTCTCCCTCTCCATCTGTCCCTCCCCCTTTGCACTCTCTGTCTCTCGAATAATAAATATTTGTGTGTGAGAGAGCATGAACAAGGAGGAGAGGAAAAAGCAGACCCCCCACTGAGCCGGGAGCCCCATAGGAGGTTCAATCCCAGGACCTTGGGATCATGACCTGAGCTGAACCTGAAGGCAGATTCTTTTTTTTTTGAAGGCAGATTCTTAACCAACTGAGCCATCCAGGTGCTCCTTTAAAAAAAAAAAAAATGGTGATGGTTGCAAACCATCTTGAATACACAGTCTTATCCATTTCTGTTATGATGGGGGAGGAAGCAAATATGTTCGAAGCACTTATTATGTCCTGAGTGCTTTGTGCACAGTTGTCTCATTGAATCCTCACAGCAACCTTGTAGGTTGGAGTTGTTAGTACCATTTTGTAGGTAAGCAAGCTGAGGCTGAGATTCCTGAAATGGCATAGCTAATAAATGGCAGGGTCAGGAGTGGGACACGGTTCTTAATCTCCCACTTTCCTTATTGTCTGAAACTGGATTTATTTATTTTCATTTTTTTAAGATTTATATTTATTTATTCACAAGCAACACCGAGAGAGAGAGGCAGAGACATAGGGAGGGAGAAGCAGGCTCTATGCAGAGAGCCTGATGTGGAACTCAGTCCCAGGATTCCAGGATCATGCCCTGGGCCGAAGGCTGACGCTCAACCACTGAGCCACCCAGGCATCCTGAAACTGGATTTAATACATGGACAAAATGTCTCCTCAGAACTGGGGCTGAGAGTATGGCCTTGAAACAGGCTGATGTTCAAGAATCATAGACTCTACCTTGAAATAACAGAGACAAAAAAAAAGATAGAAATAACAGAGACAACTGATTTGGGCAGATAAAGGGAGAAATAAGTAAACTCATACTTCATTACTTTTTGGAGAAAGAGAGCATATATGTAGGAGGTGGGGGAGTAGAAGGCAGAGAGAGGGAAAGAGAAAATCTTTTTCTTTTTAAAGATTTTATTTATTTATTCATGAGAGACACAGAGAGAGGCAGAGACACAGGCAGAGGGAGAAGCAGGCTCCATGCAGAGAATCTGACGTAGTACTCAATCCCAGGTCTCCAGGATCATGCCCCCAGCTGAAGGCAGCACTAAACCACTGAGCCACCCGGGCTGCCCGAGAGAGAGAATCTTAAGCAAACTCCACACCCAGCACAGAGCCCACCATAGGGCTCCATCTCATGACCCTAATCATGATCATGACTTGAGCCGAAATCAAGAGTCAGATGCTTAACTGACTGAACCACCCAGATGCCCCTAAACTCATACTGATTTGTTCTATCAAATATTTAAGACCATAATAAAATAAACACTCATGGTTATTTTATAACCCAGTTCTGTGTCTCATTTCTGGACTATATCTTGGACCCACAAATAGCCATTGTCCTGAATTTTTTGTTTAGCTTTGCTTTTCTTTATGGTTTTACTACATGCCTTTGTATATGTATGTACAAAATATATTGTTAACTTTGTTTTTAAATTTTTATGTAAGGTATTATACTGAAAGTATCCTGCAGTATGCTTTTTTAATTTAACATTATGCTCCTGGATTTATCCATTTTGTCACATAGAGCTGTAATTCATTCATTTTCTTTGCTGTATTGTATCCCATCATATAAACATACCACGATCTACTGCCCATTCTGTCAATGGACATGTGGATTGTTTTTCCAGTTTTTGATCATCACAGTGCTACCGTGAACATTCTTATACATGTCTCTGGATCACATATATGTTTCTCTAGGTACATACTACCTAGAAGTAAATTGCTCAGTTTTAGGGTATGCACATGTTCACCTTGATAGGACAATGTCAAATTGTTTACCAAAGAGTTTGGACCTCTTTACTGCTACCAGCAATAGTTAAGCATTTGTATATCCCAATATTTAATACTGTCATGCTTTTTCATTTCATTTGCTAGTCTGGTGGGTGGAAAATGATAGCCTATAGTTTTAATTTGTAGTTTCTTCATAATTACTTTGGTTGAACATCTTTCCATAGTTTTATTGGCTTTTCTGATTTCCTCATGTATGAAATATATACTAAATCATATCCTTGGCTCACAAATCCTCTCTTTATTTTTATTCTTTCAATTCTCCTATGTCCACAGTGTGGATGAGGAATTGCAGATACAATGAGAAGTAGGAAAGCAAATGAGGAGGAATGGGGCATAATGTGTTTCCCAAGAAGAGGAGATACCGCGTTTGAAAGCCCAGAAGTCCGTGAGAATGTGGTGTGTTCGAGAAACCAACAGAATCCCACACAACACAGTGATGAAAGGCAAGCTTTGACCTTAAGGTGAGAGAGTTATGAAACTGAAGCATGTTTCAAGACTGGCCACCCAGTAGTAATTTCCAAGTAGATATCCAGACACTGGTTATATGACTATGGAATACCTTAGCCACATAAGGATATAAAACAATTGAGAGAGTGAGTGGAAATGCAGGAATGATCTGTGGAGGTGATTTTTTAAAAAAGATTTTATTTATTTGTGAGAGAGAGAGAGAGAGAGAGAGAGAGGCAGAGGCAGAAGCAGGCTCCATGCAGGGAGCCTGACATGGGACTCGATCCCAGGTCTCCAGGATCACACCCTAGGCTGAAGGCGGCACTAACTGCTGAGCCACTCAGGCTGCCCCTGATTTTTTTGAAGGGAGAACTGTTTCCCTCAACCCCTCCAAGGGCAAAGGGTGCTACCCTTTCACCTCAAGATTGGAGAAAAGGACTTCATTTGGACCAGCAAGAGAATTTGATATGTATCCTGAGGGACATGGCATCAGAGGACATGGTAGATGATATCAAGTCACGCTTCAAAAAGTACACAGGTGAAATGACTGTAGTTGCCCACAGTTACACACTAGGAGATAAGCCAGAAGTGGGAACAGCTTGACTTCTATATTTGGTGTGACATCTTTCCATAATACTGGCCAGAGAAAAAATACTTGAATCCTCTCCTCACCTCTCTTTCCTTTCTTCAACCCCCTTGTGGAATCAGAGAATGAGCACAATTCAGGGGGTGGAGGAGGTGGAAGTACCACATGGGAGAAAAAGAGAAAGTACCATGACCTAGTCCCTTCCTCCACAAACAGCCGGCCTACATTGAGCTTCAGCCAGAGGATGAGCACAATTTCATTTTAAATTGAATTTGATGTTTTCCATCTTATATGGAACTAGATATTTTGAAATATTGAACTGAGAATGTGTTTGACATTGGAAGTGACCATAATATTTTTTATTACCCAGTAGGAAACCAAAAAGTCATTGAAGCTGCTGGCATCTTCATCCAAGTGTGAAAGAAGAGAGATAGTCACAGGAAAGGTTAAAGGAACAGTGGGAGACAAATATTAAGTTGTTTCCTAATAAAGCTCTATGAGTTCTGATTTTCAAAATCAATGTAATTAGAGAGCAGCAAGAGAAGAGATTGTAGAAAAGGTGTCCAGATGAATGAGTCACAAGGGGATTTGGGGCTCAAGGCCCTTGAAAGCCATTGAAGAGTTCTACATAGGGGAATTTTGTGATCAACATTGTGCTTACAAAAAAGTCTCTAGTTCAGGGTATATGATGATTTGAAGGACAGTAGAGGCAGGGGTTGCCCAGAGGAGGCCCTCATTAAGGTGAAATGTGATAGTGGCTGAGTCCAGATTAGTGGCAGTGAGGATAAAAGAAATGGAAGGTTGTGAGAGAAGTGATAAACTTGCTGGTAATTGATGATGGAGCTCATGTGGGAAGCGAAGGCTGGTTCATATATTTCTGATTTGAGCTGCTAAGTAGTCAGCAGTGTCCTTTCCAGAGATGAGTTATTCTTTTGATCCCTTAATATTCTTGGGAGATACATGGAGTAGACAGTAGCATCTGTGTATCTTACTGCTGTGGTGACTAATGCTCAAGAAAGCCAATTAATTTGAAGTCCACACAACTCATTACATGCTGGGAGCTTCTACTTCAATGCTTCTGTGCTTGAATTAAGTTCCCTTTGATTCTACTTAGGCACAAATGCCCAACCATGGGTGGAGTTAAGTGTGTAATTGAAAAGAAAGCACCTGGCTGGCTCAGTCAAAAGGCTGTACAACTCTTGATCTCAGAGCAATGAGTTTGGGCCCCATGTTGGGTATAAGGATTATTTTTAAAAAGACAGAGAGAGAAAGATACTTAAAAAAAACAAAACAAAACAAACAAAAAAAACAATAGAGGAAGAGAGAAATAAACTGGGTCATAATATAGTCCTCAAGCTTAAAATACTTATGCATTCAATAATTTCAGCAAATGATAATTATGCTTCTTAGAATCATGGAAACATTCCATGAAAACCCTGGATTTCAATACCATTGAAAAAACTCTGAACTGGCCTAGGGAAATTTTTGCCTCTCTCTCAGCCACAGGATTCTAGCATTTATATTTTAGAGCAGTGTTTCTCAATCCTTAATGTGCATATGAATCACATGGAGATCTCGTTAAAATGCCAATTCTGCTTCAGTAGGTTTGGGGTGGGGCTCAAGATTCTGCATTTTTGACTGGCTCCCAGGGTATGTCCAGGCTGTTAGTCCAAGTTTTGGCAAAGCAAGGTTTGAGATGAGCCCAGAACTTATCAGAGTAGATGGGGGGCACTGAGAAAGCTCAAAGGGAAAGGACCCAAAGGAATCCCAGAAATGTAATAATGTTGGGGATAAACAGACTACACTTTGCAAAATGGCAAGGCAGACACATTTTCCCAGGCCCCTTTCTATTTTCCAAGCTCCCTTCCTCATTCAGCACCTTGCCTATGATGTAGTCCCTTTCTGCTGATGAACTAACTAATCCTTGTCTAGGGTCAGACTGGAAAGCAAGTTTTCCTCTTACCCTCCTGCCTACTCTGCCCAGAAGGCAGCATTTGCAACTGCACTTTCAAATTTCAAGATCCAAAAGAATAAAAATTTTAAATGTGGAACAACAGACAATACATGTTGAATATACAACATAGACAAATCCTGGAAAAGAGGAGAGACTCTGTGCATTCACGTGGCTTTCCTATAGGGAACATTTCATCCTGCTTGATTCCCGATGCTCCTTAAAAATCGATCTTTAAGGGGATCCCTGGATGGCTCAGTGGTTTGGCACCTGCCTTCGGCCCAGGGCATGATCCTGGAGACCAGTCTCCCTGTATGGAGCCTGCTTCTCCCTCTGCCTGTGTCTCTGCATCCCTCTTTCTCTCTCTGTGTGTGTGTGTTTCATGAATAAATAAAATCTTTAAAAAAAAATCAATCTTTAAGACACGCCAAATATTAAAAAGAATCGTATTTCTCTCCGAGGGATCTCTGATGGCATTTTTGCCTGTGATCTCCCCAGAGTGATGTGGGGTGTAGGGGCTTCCAACCCTCAGTGAGTTGAGGGATAAGCCTAGAGATGGATGGGACAAGATAGAATTGTTCTGATTAACCTTGCTGAGTTTAGAGCCTGCAGGGGATGTCAGGCTCTTGCTTTTGCCATTTACAACCTCTGTGACCTTGGGCAAGGCCTTTCACATTTGCAGTTTCAGTTTTTTTCACATGTAAAATGAAACATTGGGACAAAATGCTCTTTCTGGCTCTAAAAACTTTGTTTCTGAATTTGTTTCAAGTGAACTTGGAAAGGAGGAAATTTTTAAGCTGCCAGATTTTACAGTGGCTGATCATCAAAATCACTTTGGAGAGCTTTAAAAATACATAGATAGGGCAGCCCTGGTGGCGCAGCGGTTTAGTGCAGCCTTCAGCCCAGGGCCTGATCCTGGAGTCCTGGGATCGAGTCCCACGTCAGGCTCCCTGCGTGGAGCCTGCCTTTCTGTGTGTGTGTGTGTGTCTCATGAATAAATAAATAAAACCTTTACAAAATACAAAAAATAGATAGATAGGTCTCCTTTTACCCTGTTCTGGTCGCTTGTGGATGAGGCCTTGGAAACTATTTTCATAAAGCTCTCCAGGTAGATACTGTCCATCCGATAAATTTGGTAATCGCTAAGCCAAGCCACAAGAGGGCGCCTGGGAAATACCGATTGCCATCTCAGGTGTTTAAAACCATTTTGAATATTAAAGTAGAAATGAAAAAAAAGAGAGAAATGAAATGGATTTATCGTTTCCATATCTAATTTGCCTCATAATGAGATAAATTTATAATTGAAGGCATCTTTGGCTCTTTGATATTTGGGGTTTAACTCTCTTCTGCAGAGCTAAAGCTATATTGATGTAATATGTATTGTTAAATAATAAAAATTCAACAGAATAAGTGTGAAAGGTCTAATTGGCTTCATTAAGGGATTCAGGAATGAGGCAGCATCCTGTCTAGCGAGTAGTATATTCATAGAAGGAGGGCGGGGCAAGAAAGTTGTGAGCAAAAGAAAAGGACTATTTGGGGCAAGCTGGCTTTCCCTTAGGGAAAAAGCAAGGGGTCTTATGCAGATGACCTTGTCTTCAGGGTATGGGGAGGGCCCTTGTGGCACTCACTGGCTGGCACTGACTAACTGACTACAGTTAGACTACATTTCTGGGGAAGTTTGAAATTAAATAAACTTGACACTAGGCTAAGGAGAAGGGTAGGGGCCTAAGGAAACCATTAGGGGAAGGTGAGAGATGTTTGGAAAATAAAGATTGCTCTCTTATGTAGGTAAGTGTTTTAGGTAAAGAGGAATCTCTGTTAATAGCTGTCTTCGGGGGACCCCTGGGTGGCTCAGTGGTAGAGCGTCTGCCTTAGGCTCAGGTTGTGATCCCCAGGGTCGTGGGATCGAGTCCCACATAGGGCTCTCTGTAGTGAGCCTGCTTCTTTCTCTGTGTCTCTCATGAATAAATAAATAAAATCTTAAAAAATAAATAGCTGTCTTCTTGATTTAGGCAAGCAGTTGAGACGGGAGTAAAGAGTTTCTCCTAAATCTGCTGGGTTTTGATTACTTTTAATTCAAAATAATGTTCCTGCTAAAGTGGCCCTTCTTCGGGTGGCCTGCTCTGGGCCCCTAAAATCTAAAGCTTTTGGAAAAAATTTTAGTGTATAATTAGCATCTAATATATGTCAGTGATTCATGTTGCTGTGTTATCATCATCATTCTCTTGTCTTGGCAGGATTTTATCACTCAATTACCCAGTCCTAATCCCAGGTTCCACCCTCGTCTTCCCTGTTTCTCAGATACTGCGTCCAACTGGTAACACTTATTCTTCTCTTGAATCTACTCCTCCTCATCGCCACAGATGGATCCTTCATTTAATCACTCGTTATTTTACTTCCAGACCTCCACAATGTCTTCCTGAAAGTCAACCTCCCTCTAGGAGCTACTGTTTTAAAATACAAATCCGATTATGTTCTTGGATGAACAAAATCACGGCAATGGCTGTATTTGGCTCCTCTCAAAGGGAGTCAAAAAGTATTTTGTTTGTGTGTACAACGAGAAAGAGAATGATAAAGAAAATGGGACAAAATGTTAACAATAGACAAATTTGGGCACCTGGATGGCTCAGTCAGTTAAGCACCTAACTTTGGCTAAGGTCATGATGTCAGGGTCCTTGGAGTCTGCTTGTCCCTTTGCCCCTTCCTCAGCAGGTGCATACACTCTCTTTTGCAAATAAATAAGTAAAAAATCATTTTTTTAAAGATTTTATTTATTCATGAGAGACACACAGAGAGAGAGAGAGAGAAAGAGAGGCAAAGACACAGGCAGAGGGAGAAGCAGGCTCCATGAAGGGAGCCTGACATGGGACTCGATCTCGGGTCTCCAGGATCCTGCACCGGGCTGAAGGCGGCGCTAAACCGCTGAGCCACCCGGGCTGCCCAATAAGTAAAAAATCTTAAAAAATATATATATATAGAGAGAGAGACAAATCTGGATAAACGGTACACAAGTGTTTTATGTACTCTTTTTTATTGTTGCAACTTTTTGTAAGTTTGAAATGATTGTCAAAACAAAACACTTCCTGGCTTACCTATTTCTTCAGACTCATCTCCTATTTTTCTTCCTTGATGTTTAAGCTTCAGCCATAATACATAATCATACTTCTTTACTTTTGTGCTTGAGTTTTCACTAATTTGGAATGCTGTGATCTTTACCACTTGTCAACATGGAAAATTCCTATTTATACCTCAGTACCCAGCATATACCCTCCTATATGAAGTCTATGTTTTTTGACAGATTTAATCATATCATTCCTTGGGCTGACCATGTTTCTCATTTTGACTCCTGTGCCCTTTTCTCACATAGTACAATTAGTCTGTTTCTTATACTAAACTCAGAGATCTTGAAGAACACAGTCCCCCAAGTCCTGCATTAGGGCCATTATTGCACCCTAGAGTCTAAGATCCCAATTTCTGTCTTCCTGCACTCCTAGGTATATTTGTATTTGCCAGGCCATGCTGGTTCCTCACCTTTTGCCATTTGCAATGGCCACAATGACATTGAATTTGCTGCTGCTTCCTGTTGCTTCCACCTGAAGCTTGGCTCCTGGCCACTCTCCCCCGATTTTTTTTAAAGCTTTTTCCACATTTGGAGGAAGAGAGCCATTCCTGATAGCTGAAATCCAATGATCATCATTGTCTTATAGACCTCCTCCAACCCCAAGGATCTTCTTCCTTTACTCTATTTTTAAAGACTATTTATTTATGTGAACAAGCATGAGAAATGGGGAGGGAAAGACACTCCCCAGCCCCAAGAGCAGGAAGCCTGATATGGCGCTTGATTCCAGGACCCTGAGATCATGACCTAAGCAGAAGGCAGATGCTTAACCAACTGAGCCACACAGGCACCCCCTCCCCTTCCCTTACTCTAATTTTGTGTTTAGGAGCCAGTTAGTTTACCTCTTAGGAGGCTTAGTTTTCTCATCTATTACACTTTAGGGATGCTCCATGTTGGGCCTCCTGCTCTGTGGAGAGTCGGCTTCTCTCTCTCCCTCTGCCTGCTGCTCCCCCCTGCTTGTGCTCTCTCTCTCTGTCAAATACATACATACATACAATCCTAAAAAAAAAAAAAGAAAAGAAAAGAAAAAGAAAAAGATACACTTTAGTTCGATATCCTTAATAAGAGGTAGAAAAATATTTTTTCACTACTCTTCTAGGTTCTTAGCTGAGACCCTCAAAGAGGAGTAAATATGTCATCCTAAAATATGCCTCTTCAGCTGTTTATGTTTAAGAAACAGCAGACACAAGACAAATTCTGAAAACAAGAAGAAGTTACTCTTTTGTAAGGGATATTTACATTTATATGGGACATTGCCCTTTGTGAGGGTGTCTCCCTCTATACCAGGGAGAGGAGGACTACAATTCTGGAAACTTTCATCAATAGAGAACACATCATTTAAATCTGCATGACAACCCTACCCTTGTTTACAATGCTTTTCCTGGTGACCTCCCATAAATGGCTTCCTACCTCCTACATTTTTCTTTTGTCTTTCGCTGAAGATGCTATTTAAGGTTGGGGGGCAAGGGCAGGTCTTAGCTAAGAACTTAGAAGGGTGGAGGGAAAATTATTTTTCCTCCCCAGCACTCCCTTGTAACAAAAGGCAGATTAACAAGAGAAAAACAAATGGAAGTGTAATATATATACCTCCTGAATACATGCAGAGACCAGGAAGACTGAGTAACTCCCCAAAATAGCCAAGCCACCACCTTAAATACTATCATTAGCTAATGACAAAAGAACAATGTTTGGGTAGGTCAGGGAAACTAATTATGAAAAGTTACCAGGAAAAGCACAATAAACAAAGGGTAGGCTTGTTATGAAGATTTCAATCAGACCTTTTCCATTGATAAGTTCCTAGGGATTTGGATACTTTCTTCTCTTCCTAATATGGAGAGGAAGACACCCTTATAAATGGAGATTTTTTTTTTTTTTTTTTGGAGATTTTCCTTATAAATGTAAATGTCCCTCAAAAAAGGGCAGCTTCTACTCCTACATCTGTGGCTTCTCAAAACTAATCAGCCTAAAATAATCTTTTTGCCAAAGAGGCATATTTTGGGAGTAGCATATTTTGCTCCCCTTCTGTTACATTTTATTTTCTCTTCCTTTTGCTTTGGCTTCCTGTTAAGACAGGTCATTGCATTGAATCCTTTGTGCTGATTTGTCAAAGTTAATCAAATGTTAATAAAACTAACAAGTCATTTCTTGAGAGTTATTTAAGTCAAAGACCAGTATGCCCCACTGGTGGGTGTATATCTCTTTGGATTCTTATGTTTTCAATCTGTGGAGATTTTAGGGTAGGGCAAGTTTAGCACTGTGTGTAGTAATAAATGACCTTTCTGAAAGTTCCAAGTTCTCATTGATTGTTTTTACTGCCATTTAAGACTATATGTTTTCTGGCTAAAAAAAAATGAAGGGATCCCTTGAAGAAGAAAAATTATTGGCGGTAAAACATATTCACCTTAAAATGACACTTTCAAAGAAGACATCAACTCCATTTTGACCTCAGTCTGTACTTTCTAATTGATTAAGTTCTTTCCAGCTTATCTCTTAACTCCAGCAAAAGACTCTGAGGGCAAAGCATCCTGTGATGGGAACTGAAACTACCTAGTCAAGCAACAAAAATGGCCCTGAGCCAGCAAGACCCTGCATGATTGACCCCAAGACAAAGATCCACCTGATCTTTACTGCCCACCTGCACATACCCACTCACCTGTGTCCCACATTTTCCTTATATAAACCTAGAAGCATTTTCAGCACTTTAGAGACCATCTTTGAGATGCTGGCTCACTGTCTTCCTGGTGTTGGCCTGACTAAAATTCCTTTCTTATTTCACCACCATTGTCTCTCTGCCTTTACATTTTGTCAGTAGCAAGTGGCTGAACCCTCTCTGTTTCGGCCCCCGGAGTCAGGTGATCTTGCATTCTTGTGTCCCAGTTACAATTTGAGGGGACTGAGTATTTCCTACAGTGATGAACTAGGTCACATGCTTAAAATTTGCTTGTTGGTAACATAAGAAGTGTGAGTCTGGAATGGATGCTTCATAATAGCAGGGATCTGGTCTTTCTTAGTACTCCATGCCAGTGCCTCAGAGGATGCCTGGCCCTACTAGGAGCTCCACACATGTTTGGTGAAAGCATAAATGAATGAGGTCAATAAGCCTGTTTGGGGAAATGTCAGAGCTCTAAAAACCTAAATATATTGAAGCAAGTGAAAAAAGGAACCCTGAAGAGACAGGTTCTTTGAAGTCCCAAATTTGTCATCAGGATACCACTTGGTACTGCTGCCTGAAATGTAATCAACATGTTCAGCTGCACCTAGTCAAGGCCGTTATGTATTGGATATTGTCCAGATGTTTCTGGAATTGAAAGTTTTAACAGTACTTTCTGGTTGCTTTGTTTTTGTGTTGTTATTTTTTTTAAAGATTTTATTTATATATTCATGTGAGACACAGAGAGAGAGAGGCAGAGACACAGGCAGAGAAAGAAGCAGGCTCCATGCAGGGAGCCCGATAATGGGACTTGATCCTGGGACCCCAGGATCATGCCGTGGGCCAAAGGCAGGCGGGAAACAGCTGAGCCACCCAGGCTTCCAGGTCCCTTTGTTTTTGCTGCATACTGTAGTTTTGTGAGCTCAGGGTTTTCTGGAGCTGTTTTGCCATCATAAAGGGCTAAGTTACTGACAGCTGTTCCCTTTCTCATCTGCTCTTTATCAACATAGTACAGCTTCCTATACCCAACAGTGATGGGGAAATGATACAGTTGACATTATTACATGTAAGTAACCCAGAGTTATCCTGTATTAATCTTCCGGGTCATATGCTCTAACTGTATTCGTATTTTAAATGAATTGCAGTTTTGAGGGTTTTTTTTTTTTTTTTAGAAATCCATTTTATTTTCTTGTTGAGTTCCTGTTAATCTGCGTATCTCCAATGTTCTGAAGATTGCTTTTTTTTTTTTTTTTTTTTGCTGCTCTTCCAGTCTGGGGAATTGACAAATGACAATTTTGAGGCCGTAGGGGAGAGACAGGCCTTAAGATGTACTGTATAAATCATCAAAAATGTGATGTACTATACCTTCTTGGCATAAACTGGAAATTTAAAAAAAAAAAATAGTGCTGCAAATAGAATTGCTTCCTTTGGGCTTAAACCGGATTGGCAGCAACACAGATTCTGCTGTGCGCTGAAGTCATTTTCTACTTTGGCACTACTCAGTCCACGGGGAATGGTGGAGTCATGATTTAGCAGCAAGATTCTGGGAGCAGGCCAGCATCTACATCTGTTCTGAACTGTAAGTGGACTGGAAAAATGCTTGAAAAAAAGCCAGAGGAGGGAGGTGAAGGAGAACACAAACCCTTTAACCTCAAAAAGGCTACAAAAACGATTTGATCAATTACAAGGAGATTGGATTTAAAGAAAAGTTTTTATGGAAATAAAATCTATACAATTTTTCTTTGTCTTCATCCATTAAGTTCCTGTCTTGTGATACAAGAATCATAACACATAATAATATAAGAAAATCTTATTAGGAAGGACTAATGCATCATTTACCTTACTTGGGATGAGTCTTAACAATTGAAGCACAATGTATTGGTAATACCCCTTAGACATTTGGTGTGCTTTTTAGTGAATTGCATAATGGATTTCTTTTCTCCAAATGTATGACTATACCATCTTGTAAGAATTGGGTTTTCGTTTTGTTTCATTTTGTTCATTGTTGGTTTTTTGTTTCTTTTACATCAAGAGGTATGACATCAATTGAATGTCGTGAATGCCATGAGTGGGCAAGAGTGTGGCTGGTTTACTGGAAAGGTTCAAATTTCAACTCCATCATTTCCTGGCTGTGTGACTTCAGGCAAGTTGCTCTCTAGCACTTAGCTTTTTTACCTTTAGAATAGTATTATGTAATTCATAGGGTTGTTATGAAGATTAGGGGAGTCCATGTGCATATGGAAAGCACGGGATAAATGTTAGTCTGCTTTCTCTCTATTCTCTGTGAGTGCCCTTTTCTTCTGTCTTGTTGCCCTGCACACTTACATATCCAGAGTCTTGATTTCCAGAGAAGGTATTTGATTGGAGTCAATGAATCAAACTTGGCTCGTCTAAAGTTGAAAGTATTTTTTTTCACTAGCCAAAAGTGGCTAGAAAAACAGAGAAAACAGGCTACATAGAAGAGACACAACAGAAAGGGAGATTCGAAGCTTATTTGGAGCAATCACAATGGATTTGGCAAAGAAGCTGCAACAAAGATCAAGTGGGTTATTTAGCCAAAATGCCAGATTCTTTTTGGAAAGACTTTCCGAAGTGACAGTCAAATTTCAATAAGAAGCAAATAAACGATTCAAAACAATAGAAATCATAGAAATAATTTCCACATGATTTAGGAAAACATTTTTTTTTGTTTGTTTCTCAGGAAAGCACATTACATTTTCTAATTAATTATTGGCATAAGGATCCCTGGGTGGCGCAGCAGGTTTGGCGCCTACCTTTGGCCCAGGGCGTGATCTTGGAGACTCAGGATCGAATCCCACAGTCGGGCTCCCGGTGCATGGAGCCTGCTTCTCCCTCTGCCTATGTCTCTGCCTCTCTCTCTCTCTCACTGTGTGCCTATCATAAATTAAAAAAAAAATTTTTTTTTAATTATTGGCATATATAAAGAAAATAAAATGGCTCTTAGGGGTCCCAAGGCTATACTCAACCTCTTTGACTCATAGTTGCCTTATGTAACATGAAAGGACTGAAATTGGTTCTTTCTAAGGTCCCTTTACAAATCTAAGATTTTATTTTATTTTTTAAGATTTTATTTTAAAAAATTCTAAGATTTTGTGCTTTAAGCTAATAACAAAATTATTTTTACACTTTCTATATTTTTAAAAGATTATTTATTTATTTATTTATTTATTTATTTATTCTTGAGAGACAGAGAGAGAAAGAGGCACGGACACACCCTAGGAAATAGGTTCTACTATTATTATTAATTTACAGGTAAGGAAACTGACACCAAATTTAAGTAATTCTTCCAATATTATCCTGTTACCAAATGAGAGAGTTCAGATTTAACTAGAACTCTCTGATTCTGTCTCAAGCTTTTAACCCAAACCTGCATTGCTCCCTATTATATAGTAAACGCGCTGTTTATTTATTTATTTATTTATTTTAATTTTTATTTATGGTAGTCACACAGAGAGAGAGAGAGAGAGGCAGAGACACAGGCAGAGGGAGAAGCAGGCTGTTTAATAACAATGGGTTAGGGATCCCTGGGTGGCGCAGCGGTTTGGCGCCTGCCTTTGGCCCAGGGCGTGATTCTGGAGACCCAAGATCGAATCCCACGTCAGGCTCCCGGTGCATGGAGCCTGCTTCTCCCTCTGTCTGTGTCTCTGCCTCTCTCTCTCTCTCTCTCTCTCTCTCACTGTGTGCCTATCATAAATAAATAAAATTAAAAAAAAAAAATAACAATGGCCTAAAAAGGCAGCCCGGGTGGCTCAGCGGTTTAGCGCCGCCTTCAGCCCAGGGCGTGATCCTGGAGACCCGGAATCGAGTCCCACATCAGGCTCCCTGCATGGAACCTGCTCTCCCTCTGCCTGTGTCTCTGCCTCTTTCTCTCATGAATAAATAAAGTCTTTAAAAACAAGCAAACAAAAAACAATGGGCTAAGAAGCTTTATAGGCAGTGGAAAAAATTCAATCTTGGTGAAAAACATTCTCTTAAATAAATGGTATAGTGAATAATTATACGTACTAGAATGGGGAAATCCAGAGCTCCCTCTACTCCACTGTCATATGGAATTCTTTCTGCTTCCTGACAGCTAAACTCAAGTGAGTTCCCTCCTTGGTAAGTGACAGATAAGAAACTACACTAGGTGGAGTTGTCACAAAAAAGAAACTTTACTTGCAGAAAAGAAGGAGATCACAGGGGAAAACTTCCAAAGCCATGGCTCACAGAGTGAGGATGAGCGGATTTATTTTATTTAGGGTTAAGATAAATGTTCAGAAAGGAGAGTTTTGTCATTGCGGGTAAAGGCCAGCACAGGGTTGTGCAGGGGTACTTGGGACAGATGCCTATACATGTATCCTATATTGTGTGAATGAGGCGTGTGTTCCTCCTTGGGCAAAGATTTTAATATTACAGCTGAGGACACCCCATGGTCCATCTGTGCAGATGTGATTCAGTGGTCAAGCTCACACTGGCCCAAGCTGCCTGGAGCTCTTCCTGTTGTTTGCCTCCAAAAGATAAGGTTCATCAGTTTCACATTCCTGTGAAGGAGGAGGGGGGATTCCAGTGGGAGTCTTGTTGAGGACAGTTTCAACCTCATTCACCCTTTGGGGTCACGGTTTCACAGTCACAGGGCTCAGAGCCCACCTCTTCACCAGTTGAGATGCCCAGGTCCTCAGTTCACGGCCTGCCTTTTTTTGCACATCATCCACTTAGTTTCTCAGCCCTGAACTGGCTAAGGGCATGGCAGGAAATGCCAGCTGGCATGGCACAACACTGCCTTGAGAGAGGACTAATTTTGCCTGGCCTTGCAGAACTTGCTTGCCTTTTTATCAGCTGTGTCTGCACCAATATGGCTGAATTTACAAGAGCCAAGAGGATGTTTCACCATCTGCCTGTTAGTGCGGAATTGGTCTTTCTGCTCCTCCAACAGGGTTTTGGAAGGCTTGGTGGCTCTGGGCCAGCCCACTGAGGCGGTCCTCCTTGGATTGCGTGCCACAGAAGGAAAGGAAACTCTGCTGAGCTCCAGAGCCAAGGATGACAAATGGCCTGCATGCATCTGCAACAGCAAGTGTGATCTGAACACAACTGCAACACTGTTGCAAACTGTCTCCTAAATTCATGTCATTATCACATTTGGACAGTCAATTGAGAAAGGCCTACATTAAAAAATAGAAAGAAAGGAAGAAAAGAAAGAAGGAAGACAGAAAAGAAACTTTAAAAAAGATTTTTATTTTTAAGTAATCTCCACATTTAACGTGGGGCTCAAACTTACAACCCTGAGATCAAGAGTCTCATGCTCTGTGGACTGAGCCAGCCAATTGCCCCAGAATTTTCTTCTTAACTACAAGAGCACTACATGTTTATTGTAGAAAATTTAGGGGCGCCTGGGTGGCTCAGCGGTTGAGCATCTGCCTTCAGCTCAGGGCATGATCCTGGAGTCCCGGGATCGAGTCCCACATCGGGCTCCCTGCATGGAGCCTGCTTCTCCTCTGTCTGTGTCTCTGCTTCTCTCTCTGTGTCTCTCATGAATAAATAAATAAAATCTTTAAAAAAAAGAAAGAAAGAAAATTTAGAAAGCACACAAAAGGGCAGCCCGGGTGGCTCAGCTGTTTAGGGCCACCTTCAGCCTAGGGCATGATCCTGGAGTCCTGGGATTGAGTTCTGCGTCGGGCTCCCTGCATGGAGCTTGCTTCTCCCTCTGCCTGTGTCTCTGCCTCTCTCTCTGTGTCTCACATGAATGAATAAATAAAAATCTTTAATAAAAAAAGAGAAAGCACACAAAAATATAGAGAAGAAAATAAATGCCATGTATGTGATTACCATTCCAGGGGCATCTTCAGGACACTTTTGTTATATATTCTTTACAACTTTAAAAACATGAGTAGGGATTTTACATGTATTTTTATATGCTTTTTTTCTTAAAATATATCATAAATAATCTTGTATACCAGTAGACCTTCTTTATTTTTTTTTAATTTTTAAAAGATTTTATTTATTTATTCATAGAGACACAGAGAGAGAGGGGCAGAGACACAGGCAGAGGGAGAAGCAGGCTCCATGCACCGGGAGCCCGACATGGGATTCGATCCCGGGTCTCCAGGGTCGCGCCGTGGGCCAAAGGCAGGCGCTAAACCACTGTGCCACCCAGGGATCCCCCATGATACCATCTTTTTTTTTTTTTTTTTTAATTTTTTTTTTTTTTTTGTGATAGTCACAGAGAGAGAGAGAGAGAGAGAGGCAGAGACACAGGCAGAGGGAGAAGCAGGCTCCATGCACCGGGAGCCCGATATGGGATTCGATCCCGGGTCTCCAGGATTGCGTTGCGCCCTGGGCCAAAGGCAGGCGCCAAACCGCTGCGCCACCCAGGGATCCCCCATGATACCATCTTAAACTTTCTTTTTGCAGATGATAATACTCATCCCAGAGCAGATAATTCTTATATATGTTTGTTGTTTGTTTTAAGAAAAAAAAAAATAGTCATCTTGCTTTCTGCAGTTATGATAAAAAATATTTCTGGGGCAGCCCTGGTGGCTCAGCGGTTTAGCGCCGCCTTCAGCCCAGGCCCTGATCCTGGAAACCTGGGATTGGGTCCCACGTCAGGCTCCCTGCATAGAGCCTGCTTCTCCTTCTGTGTCTCTACCTCTTTCTCTCTGTCTCTCATGAATAAATAAATAAAATCTTTAAAAAAATAAAAAAAATAAAAAAAATATTTCTGACAATTGTCTATTTCTGTATCTTAGGTATGCCACCAGGAATGTTAAGATAATTCTTCTCTGTAACAATATTTTGATAAAAAGGAAATGTATTTGTGTTTCATAAAGTAGAGGTATTATTGTTGGAGTAGGTTTTTTTTTTTGTTTTTTTTTTTGTTTTTTTTTGTTTTGTTTTGTTTTATTATTATTATTCTGCTGGGAAAGAAAAATGTAAAACGTTTTTGGTGGAGTTACTTAAAAGGTGCCAGTGAGAGGAACCCTTGTCTACCTCAGTTGGTAGAGCATGTGACTCTTTTTTTTTTTTAAGACTTTATTTATTTATTCATGAGAGACACACACACACACACACACACAGAGGGAGAGAAGAGAGAGAGAGAGAGAGAGAGAGAGGCAGAGACACAGGCAGAGAGAGAGAAGCAGGCTCCATACAGGGAAGCCTGATGTAGGACTCGATTCCAGGTCTCTAGGATCACATCCTGGACTGAAAGTGGTGCTAAACTGCTGAGCCACCCAGGCTGCCCCATGAGCGTGCAGCTCTTGATCTCGGGGTTGTAAGCTCAAGCCCCATGTTGGGTGTAGAGATAACTTAAAAATAAAAATCTTAAAAAAAAAAAAGATGATAGTGAGGAGCATGGCCAAAACTATTCTGGTTGGTGGGATGGTTAAATAACTAGGAGTGAGCATGGCTAGATTGTTTTACTAAACTGAGGCACTCAAGAGAATGACTTGCTCATACTGAACTCCAGTGCCTAGAGCTGTGCTTGAAAATGCATTCGAGTCAGAATTTTGTATGTCTCATGAAAGGTTTTACCTGATCTGAGAAGAAAACCATCAATGGTAAAGAGAAAAAAAAAGTTCTGTATGTTTCCTATCACAGAAATAGAGATGATTAGAAAAATCTCAAGTTTTGAAAAGTTCTATATTTGTGTTTTATTTTAAATACATCCTTTAAAAAAAAGTTTAAAAAATTTTTTAAAAAGTTATATTTATTTATTTACTATTTTAGAGAGAGAGAGAACATGAGCAGGGGTGGGGGCAAAGGGAGATGAAAAGAGAGAGGATCTCAAGCAGGCTCCTGCTGAGCATGGAGCCTGATGCAGGCTCAATCCCATGACCCTGATATCATGAACTGATTGAAAACCAACAATTGAACACCTAATGCACTGCACCACCCAGGTGTCCCTGTTGCATTTTATTTATTTATTTATTTATTTATTTTTTCGTTTTATTTAAAATAAACAAGTATAGGGGCACTGGGGTGGCTCAGTTGGTTAAGTGTCTGCCTTTGGCTCAGGCCGTGATTCCATGGTCCTGGGAATGAGCCCCCATCGGGCTCCCTGCTCACCAGGGAGTCTTCTTCTCCCTCTTACTGTGTGCTCGCTCTGTCTTTCAAATAAGTAAATCTCTAAAAAAATAGAGTAAAATAAACAAGTATAGAGTTGCCTGGCTGGCTCAGTCAATAGAGCATGTGACTCTTGATATCGAAGTTGTGAGTTCAAGCCCCACTTTGAAATAGAGCTTACTTAAAAATGAATGAAGCCAATTAAAATAAACAAACAAACAAATATAATGTTACTTACCTACAGTTTTTCTAATATTTGCAAAAATCACTTTTATAAAAATATTAATACTATATTCTGAAATATTTATAGTTTATCAATCAGATAAATATGTTTGCACCAATAATACTTTAATACTGATTATTTACTCTGCATATAGGCAGAAAAGTATTTCTATAATTGCAATGGGGGAAGAAGATTCTAAGAAAGATGATTTTATTTCTTTTTTTTCTTTTAAGATTTTATTTATTCATTCATGAGAGACACAGAGAGACACAGGCAGAGGGAGAAGCAGGCTACCTGTGGGAAGCCTGATACTGGACTCTATCCCAAAACCCCAGGATCATGCCCTGAGCCAAAGGCATATGCTCAACCACTGAGCCACCCAGATGCCCCAGATTATTTTATTTCTGTTTTAAGATTTTGGCTTTTCTGGAAGGAAGACCTCAATTTAATGTGTATGCTAAAAAGAAACTAAGCTCAGAATAAAAACTGAGCTCAAAGCAGTGTACTGTAATGGACAAAGGAGGTCAAGGTGGATGGATTTGGGTTCTGGACCCAGCTCTGTGACCAGTGGAAGAACTTTGGAGAATCCAGTCCCTCTCTCGGTCTCAGCCTTCTGATCTGTAAAATGTGGGATTTCAACTTGTTGATCTCTACCAGGTCAAAGAGTTTGTTGATTTTATTTGTGATTTTGGGAATGTGATTGGGCCAGATATTGTCAAATTTGGCTGATGTCAAATCGAACAAAAGCAAGCATCATTTCACAAAGCATCTCTTAGAAGAAGTACTCTTTCTCTCCTGTTCTTTCCCTTCTTTTTTTGGCAGTATGCTATTCCCATCACTTCTTATGTGCCGGACATAAAAATATAGTCTGTCTTCTTCTTTCACTTTCCAAGGGATATCTTTGGTTGAGAGCGGAAATGGAAAAGATGTACCAATGAGGAAAGCTGAGTATTCTACAGAAGCAGGCACGAGGAACCACCCAGGCAAAGACAAGAATGAGGAGAATTGAGAAGAAAGGCTGGAATGGTAAGTGTTTGCTAAGGAAGATGTTTATGATGATTTGCTCTGTGTCATGCAATGAAATTCCATCTTCTGCTGCCTTTTCAAGAGACCCAAAGGTAGTAAGATCTGTGTAACTCTTCATGGCTCTTTGGAGCAGGATTTGTCTTCCTTATAGACATGCCAGTGTGATGTACCTGGACATGACATGGTCCTGCTGTTTCCAGGTTCAATATAAGAGCTAGAGAGAGCTACTTTAACTGTAGGCATCACTCATAATGTTATTTAAAAACAGAAAAACAGACCCTGTATTATGTATCAGCTACCTCCTGTATATTTTCTTTAATATTTTGAACAATTCATCAATATAGATGTTTTCCCCCTTATAAAATTCTGCCTTTGGAAAGCTGGACATTTTTATCTTTTTTTAAAAATATATTTTTAAAGATTTATTATTTATTCATGAGAGACACACACAGAGAGAGGCAGAGACATAGGCAGTGGGAGAAGCAGGCTCCATGCAGGGAGCCCGACATGGGACTTGATCCCAGGACTCCAGGATAATGCCCCAGGCCGAAGGCAGCTGCTCAACCGCTGAGCCACCCAGGTGTTCCTGGACATTTTTATCTTGAGACATTCCAGGTCTGCTTTTAGAAGAGTCTCAAGTATTGAATCAAATATGCACAACTTTTAAAATTTCTCCAAGAACATTAGCCATTGCTCTCTGTTGTCTGCTAGATATTAAATTCAGTTAGCTTGAATTATTTTAACATTACATTTTAAAATATTAATATAAATATTAAAAATAAATATTAAGGGACGCCTGGGTGGCTCAGTGGTTGAGCATCTGCCTTCGGCTCAGGGCATGATCCCGGGATCCTGGATCGAGTCCCACGTCAGGCTCCCTGTGGGGAGCCTGCTTCTCCCTCTGCCTATGTCTCTGCCTCTCTCTCTATGTGTCTCTCATGAATAAATAAATAAATCTTTAAAAAAATAAATATTAATATAATAAATATTAGTTTATTTTTTTTTAGTGATCTCTATACCCAGTGTGACACTTGAACTCATGAACCTGAGATCAAGTCAGATGTTTACCACTGAGCAGACCAGACACCCCTGGAGTAAAATCCTTAAACATACTATGCATAAAAAGTATGAATCTATTCTTTCAAACAAAATATTTATATATAGAACTTGGTTCCTCCTCTTACTGTGTACAAAGTTACTCAGAAATTGGTATAGCTGAGAATGAAAAGGTTTTCTGACTCCCAGGCTTGCTCTGATTTTTTAAAAAAGATTTTATTTATTTATTCATCAGAGACACAGAGAGAGAGAGACAGAGAGACAGAGAGACAAAGAGATAGAGAGACACAGGCAGAGGGAGAAGCAGGCTCCATGCAGGGAGCCTGACATGGGACGATCCCGGGTCTCCAGGATCACCCCCTGGGCTGAAGGTGGCGCTAAACTGCTGAGCCACCTAGGTGCCCCTTGTTCTGATTTTTGTTGCAGTGGACTGTCTCAAACACAGAGGCCTCTCCTCAGTTTTTTTTTTCCCCTCAATTCTGAATTCCTTGTCCACATTGCCAGCAACCTCTAACAACAATCATTCAATCATTATTACACTGTGTGTTCCCATCTGAATCAAGGCTGAACTCAGGCTTTGCTCTGGGCTGAGATGACTAGGCACATCATAAACAAGTTTGAAGTTAGGGGTGTCTGGGTGGCTCAGTTGGTTAAGCCTCCCAGTTTTGGCTCAGGTCATGATTTCAGATTGTGAGATCCAGCCCTGGTCAGTTTATTTTATTTTTTAAAAATATTTTTAATTTATTTATTCATGAGAAACACAGAGAGAGAAAGGAGAGAGAGGGAGAGAGAGAGAGAGAGAGGCAGAGACACAGGCAGAGGGAGAAGCAGGCTCCTTGCAGGGAGCCCGAGGAGGGACTCAATTCCGGGTCTCCAGGATCACACCCTGGGCTGAAGGCAGGCACCATATCGCTGAGCCACCCAGGCAGCCCAGCCCTGGTCAGTTTAGCACTGGGCTTAAGTTTCTTTTTCTCTCCCTCTGCTGACCCCCTATCCTCCTATATCTTTCTTAAAAAAAAAAAAAAAAAAAAAAAAGCTGGAAGTTGCACAGAAGTGCTGCAGCAACCTATCCCCAGGCTCTGATCTTTCTACCCACACTGGCTAGTTTTGTTTCTTCTGAAAAAAAAACCAAGAACAAGAGGCAGATGTATGGGCTCCCTGCATGGAGCTTGCTTCTCCCTCTGCCTGTGTCTCTGCCTCTCTCTGTGTGTGTCTCTCACGAATAAATAATGAAATCTTAAAAAAAAAAAAAAGATGCAGATGTACTTAAAAAGCCTTTGGCTCTCTCTCTGCCCAGTGTGCCCATAGTGCCCTCTCGTGGCAGAGTGGAGCATTTCTGAAAAGGCAATGGAGAATCTGACTATAGCACAACTGATGGGAAATTCTACATACTCATCCATGTTAGATGTCTTCATGTGTTCAAAAGAGAGGTCTCCATTCTTGTGATATTCTGTTAGTTGAAAACTGTTGAAAACTATTAGGTTTTATCTAAGATACTAAAGAAGTATATTGGTGCACCTGACAGACCGGCTAATTCTTCTGATGCTGGGATAGCAAGAGAGCCTCGACTTTTTCAGAGAGAAAAGTCACCTCTTCTATTGCCCATTATTAAATACTCAACTGTGTTGACTTTGTTCCTCCTCCTTGGTAAGAGTTTTGAAGGATCACTTAGACAACCAGCTTCTGAACTTCCAATTATTAAAGGAGTAACTTGGATAATAGGACCATTTTAGATACAATTATTGCAGAGTTGGGGAACATTACTGGTAAGAAAGGATTCTTGAGACATTGTATGCTAGGAGTAGCAGGGGGATAGAAAGAGCTAGGGGTGGGAGGGTGGGGGCAGAAAGAGCTACACTTCCACTGTATGGAGCTGGTGGTTATCCACTTAGTGCTCCAGGGCGAGGGGACGTTCAGGGAGTACTAGACCATAAATGTCTTCTTCGAATTTGTACTCGTAAAACTACTTTTGCAAGATTTCTCTGGTGCTTATCATTCAGTTGAATATTAACTATGTGTGAGAAACACAAGCAATCATGAGACCCTTTCAGAATTTTGCAATCAGCCGTATTTGATCCTCATGGGAAATATGCAGGCTATCAGTCAGCCTCCTGGGCTAAAGGTGAACATTTTCCTGCTGCCATCTCTCATCATAATGACCAAGCTCCTCTGCGTACAAAAAAAAAAAAAAAAAATTCAATGCCACTTTCTATTTTAAGAATGAAACCACTATATTCTTTTTTTTTTTTTTTTTTTTTTTTAGCCATGATGATTTTCGAGCTCCGTTGTGGTGATATAGACATGTATAATTAGCATAGTAGCCAAAAATGATGAGTCACTTGACAGTGAACCAGATGTGGAGAGGTAATCTGTATGTCTTTGTTAACAGAGAGTGCATCAAAATAACCATACTCACTTTGTATTTTCCTTTCATAGTGTCAATGCCAACAGAGGGCTGAAATTATCCCGCATCCAACCACCAAAGACTACCGTGTTTTGGGACATAAAGAATCTGGCACTAGCAGTCCGACATCACAGTGCGGTACCAATTGCCTCCACCTTATTTTTGTTTCCCATATATATTACAAAACACTTCCTTTAATAAAAAGGGCTCTCTTCGTCTATGCAAAATATTCTAATTCAAGGACCTAACCGCCACACATAGTACATGGCCTAGAATACAAGTTCAGTTTCAAACACTTGAAAGTGGGGCATGGGGGCCTCCTTTTCTCTCTAAGAGCACCCCTGCCAACCTTGCTACACCACTATATTGAATTTCCTCAAAGCAAACGAAAACAAAAGCCTTTTATATTGCCATGTATTTTTAAACCAGTGGCTTCTTTCGCATAGTTCCACTTATTACGTAACTAAGGAGAAAAAAGACTATTCATACGGAGAGGAAAATTCTTTGAAAATGTTGCAAACTTTGTAAAATACAGCATATTATGAAAAAAATAATTTTCAATGAAAAAAACAATTTAAAAAACTGATTAAATGTTAATGTAGGCACCCCAATAATTTTAGAATATTCTACACAAAATCTATGTATTAGGTTTCAGTGAAGTGAAAACTATCCTGCAGAGATGGAAATATACCTTGATGTTTTGTTCATGTTCTTTACAAAGGATTGGCATCTCTGAAGACAGAACAGATAGAAAAAGGAAGTCCGTTTTATTAATTTTTTTATTTTTATGTTTTGAAGTCTGTGTTTTAAAAAATGATCTTAGGCAACCATGACCTTCACATTTGTCGAAATTTGACTTGCTCTGCTGTTATTAATGGGCTCAGGCAAATTTACTTCCTTATAACATTTATGTATGTCACATGATAGAATAAATATTCAAAGACAAAATCAATCATAAATAAAAATAACCCATAATACTTATTATGAGGAAACTGAGGCATGGCCTATCAAACCTTTTAATAGGCTAACAAATCAAACTGAAAATATTTAGCAACTTTACTCATATTTGCTAACAGCATCTTTCTGAGATAATTCCAAGTGGCTTACAGACCATACCATTATTCCTATAGATAAGAAAGTCTGAAGGGACCTGCACTACTTCAAATCTCTATTTTATTCATTCATTCATTCATTCATTCATTCACGAGACACACACACACACACACACACACAGAGAGGCAGAGACACAGGCAGAGGGAGAAGCAGGCTCCTTGCAGGGAGCCTGACATGGGACTCAATCCCAGGTCGTCAGGATCACACCCGGGGCTGAAGGTGGCGCTAAACCGCTGAGCCACCAGGGCTGCCCTATTTTAGTTTTTTAATAAATAAATGACCAGGCTTGTCATTTTAAACATTGGGTGAACTTTTAATTTTACAGTTTTAATTTTGTTTTAAGTGTAGTGTTTCCTATTGAGAAATTTATGAAAGAAAGCAATTAATAGTTTTTAAAAATATTATGTTGAAACTAGTACTTTTCTAGAGTTTTTTTTTTTTTTGAGGTTTTATTTATTTATTCATGAGACATAGAGAGAGAGGCAGAGACATAGGCAGAGGGAGAAGTAGGTTCCTTGCAGGGAGCCTGATGTGGGACTTGATTCTGGAATCATGCCCTGAGCTGAAGGCAGATGTTCAACTGTTGAGCTACCCAGGCATCCCTTGTTTTGTTTTTTTAAGTAAACTCTATACCCAACATGGGGTGACAACTCATGAACCCAAAATTAAGAGTCATGTGCTCTACTGAATGAGCCAGCCAGGTGTCCCCTTTTCCCGAGTTTTTATTTGGGGTGTTCATTAAATTGCTGGATTATTGGGGAGTGTCACCTTCTGGTTCAGTTCATTCAGCTCATTCTTGGAGGCAGGAAACACTTTTCTCTGAAAAGTTTGCATAAAGCCTTACTCCTAGGCAGTCTTTAGGTGGTACCATAATATTGTTATGATGTGGCATTTTATAACACATTTCTACAATTGCTAATCCATATGACTCTTAGATTTTGTTTTGTTTTGTTTTTAAGTCCTCTCTACACTCAACGTGGGGCTCAAATTTATAATCCTGAGATCTCCACCAGCTAGGCCAACCAGCCATCCCTCCATTTGAATCCTAAAGTAGTGAGAACAGATGCTGTTGTCTTGTTTTCCAAGGCTCCAGAGGTAAAGGAACATATCCAAAGACACAGAACTATAAATGGTAGAAGTAAACTTTGAACTCCAAATCTTTGTGACTACAAATTTTGAGCTTTTTTTTTTTAAACTTAGGGTAAAATGTTCTAGATCCTTATGGGGGAGGGGCTTTATTATTATTATTATTATTATTGAGGTATAATTGGTATATAACATAAATTCAGGTGTATAGCCTAATGATTTGAAATATGTATAAATTGTGAAATTCTCATCACAATAAAAACTAGATCCTTTTTTTTTAAAGACTTTATTTATTTATTCATGAGAGACGCAGAAGAGAGAGAGAGGCAGAGACACAGGCAGACTCCATGCAAGAAGCCTGACGTTGGCCTCGATCCCTGGTCTTCAGAATCACACCCTGGGCTGAAGGCAGCACTAAACCGTTGAGCCATCAGAGCTGCCCAAACTAGATCCTTTAATAAGCAAACTCTTACTGCTACCAGCACTCCCAATTCCTCACGAAACACTACTACTACTGGGCCCAAGTGGGGTTACAAGGAAATGTAGGAAAGATAAGCCAGTCTAAGCTCATGATGCTTACTGGCATCTTGGCAGCTGGCTACGTACTGTTATAGCTTTACCTTGAAGGAGTAAACTTTTTTTTTTTTTATTCGAGAGAGACAGAGAGAGAGAGGCAGAAACACAGGCAGAGGGAGAAGCAGGCTCCATGTGGGGAGCCTGACGTGGGACTCGATCCCGGGTCTCCAGGATCACGCCCTGGGGGACTCGATCCCGGGTCTCCAGGATCACGCCCTGGGCCTAAGGTGGCACTAAACCGCTGAGCCACCCGGGCTGCCCTTGAAGGAGTAAACTTTAGTAAAGTTTTAATATATTAGGATAATCTGTTGCACAATTCCCTCCCATCATCCCATCACCTTAGGCACCCACATGCCAAATAAGCAGAAGTTTATCAGGAAAGATTACAAAAGGGACACCTGGGTGGCTCAGTGGTTGAGCATCTGCCTTTGGCCCAGGGCATGATCCCAGGATGCTGGATCGAGTCCCACATCGGGCTCCTTGTGGGGAGCTTGCTTCTCCATCTACCTATGTCTCTTCCTCTCTCTCTCTGTGTCTCTTATGAACGAATAAATAAAATCTTTAGAAAAAAAAAGAAAGATTACAAAAAAGTGCTAGCGAATGCAGCCGCATTCCTAGCTCCAAAGTTATCTCCAGGTCGCAGCTGGTTCTCACTTTCCTGCCGTCTGGCATCTTCTGACGTTCAGCTCTTGCTCATGAGCACAGGAAAAGTCCCAGATGGATCCCAACACTCAACATTTGGCACCAAATGTCCCATTTGGATCTTTCCATGACTTTCCCAATATCCAGCCCCCACAGAGAAGAATAATGCTAGCATTGCATAAATGCTACTGGGGAAAAAATAAGAGACAGAGAAGGAGGAGGGGAAAATAGAGAGAGAAAGAAAAAGTCTGTTCTAATAGATTGCGTTGATTTCAAAAAAGATTGTGGGTGATCACTTAATGGCACTTGTGGTTAGAGTGATAGTAATTAAACAAATTAAATTGAGTATGTTTTTAATGCCAGCCAGTGTGCCAAGAACTTTACATGCATTATGTCATTAAATCCTTATAGTCATTTCATGAGATATATTCTTGTCCCCATTTTACAGATGAGTAAACTGAGATTCAGAAAGTCATAGTAGCTTGCTCAAGCTCACTTCATTTGCAAATTATGGGGCTGAAATTTTTACCAAGACTCAGAGTGGCATTTGGGTCATAAAAGCATTGTTTAGGAGACAAAGAAAGGACATATGGGTTAGGGGGAGAGTGAAGTAATCACTGACTTCCTTCCTTAAGTCTTACCCTGATTCATTTATATAAAGCTGCTATGATTTGATAGGAAACGTGCAGCTGAGATGAAGCATGAATGGCCCCTCATTTTCTTAGGATTGGCAGTTGATAAAAGTATTTGTTGTGCTGATATATAAATGATGCCCTATAGGAGGATCCTTTTCTGCTTTGCAAATCAAATGCAAGAAGCTTGCAGAGCAAACATCATGGTATAGACACTACAAAGTAGTTTCTCTGCGCTGCAGAAATGGATAAGAATAGATTGATTCATTATTATTTTTAGACAACGTATTTATGTTTTTGTATTTGTGCTTTATTACAGTGAAGAGGGCAGATAAACCCTTTTCATGGGCGGCCTTATTTTTGTGTTAAAAGGCTCACAAATACACATGTTATTTCTTCATTAATTTCTACCAGTGTTATTGGCTATATTCTCTATGTTGTACTTTTCATCTCCATGACTTGTTTATTTTATAACTGGAATTTTATTCCTATTAATTCCTTTTATCTATGTTGCCCGTGCCCTTACCCACCTCCGTTCCAGCAACAGCCAATTTTTTACTCTGAATTTGAGTCTGTGTTTCTAATGTTTGTCCCATTCACTTACTTTTTTAAAAAAGATTTTTATTCATTTATTTGAGAGAGAGAGATTGCGAGCAGCAGGGAGAGGTAGAGGGAGCAGACTCCCCACTGAGCAGGGAGCCCAATGCATGACTCCATCCTAGGACTCTGAGGTCATGACCTGAGCCAAAGGCAGACACTTAACCAACTAGGCCACCGAGGCATCCCTTTTAGGTTTTATTTTTAAGTAAGTCTCTACACTGAAGGTAGGGCTCAAACCTACAATCCCGAGGTCCAGAGTCATATACTCTACTGACTGGGCCAGCCAGGTACCCTGATCTAATGTATTTCAAAATAGTTCCTTTTTCCCTCCTCCTGCCAAGGGAGAAAGTGGTAGAGCTCCAGGACGTACAGCAGAAGGATGGGGTCCTGCTGATAACTGAGTTCCCTGGAGTTTGTATCTCTTGGACTCGTCTACACTGAGCCTCCAGTAATTCATCAGTGAGAGTTCAGGTTTCCCTGCCCTGACACTGGTTCCCCTGGCAGTATTTGCTTTGGTGAGTTCTCTGTATCTACCTGTCAGTCTCTCCAATTTGGGGGGAGGGGGACAGTGGTTTGCCCAGGGACTTCCCTTTTCTAAGGAATCTAAAAAGAAATGTTGATATTTTAGTTTGTTCAGCTTTTTACTTTTTGTTACGATGGAGTGACAACTTCTAAGCTTCTTAGATGCAATACTGGAAAGCAGAAGTCCTCTTACATCTTTTAGAAATGAGAAATATTGAGACTAAAACCTCTTCCTTTTCTTCCTTCTGTCTGTAGGCTGATAGCAGCTATAATTATCAGTGAAAGGATTTATTCATAGAGGAATCTGTATGCATGTAAGATAATCTCAGTGTGAAATATATTTCATGTACATTAGATGCTATGATTTGATATACAACAACATAGTAGTAAAACCACACACACAGCTTCTGGAGGCAGATATACTGTGGTTCAGATACTGGCTTTGCCATATATGACATGTATGGTTTAAAGCAAGATAGCCTATTTGAGTTTCAGTTTTACATCTTTTAAAAATGGATAATATATATGAATATAAAAATATAAGTATTTTATTTATTTTTTAAGATTTTATTTATTATTCATCAGAGATACAGACAAAGAGAGGCAGAGACACAGGCAGAGAGAGAAGCAGGCTCCATGCAGGGAGCCCGATGGTGGGACTTGATCCTAGGAGACCAGGACCATGCCCTGGGCCAAAGGCAGGCGCTAGACTGCTGAGCCACCCAGGGATCCCCCATGTAAAATATATTTTAAGAGGGATAATCGGGATAATCGTGCCTGTATGCAGAAAATCAGCTACAAGACATAGCATAGACAGGCACAGCGGTCCTGAGATTGCCACTCTTTGAAAGGCCTGCTTGCAAGGTTGGCCCTTGATTGGCAGTTTGGATTTGGCAAGAAATGGTTTATGCCAAACACCTGAGTTCTTTCTGGGAGTCTGGAATTTGAGACATGCTAAGTACAGAGTGCCTGTATGAGCAGGCCCCCATAAAAATCTTGGGCACTGAGTCTTCCAATGAGCTTTCTCTGGTAGATAACATCTTGCATGCATTGTCAGAGCTCATTTCTAGAGGAATTAAACATATCCTGCATGACTATACTAGGAGGAGACTCTTGAAAGCTCAGGGCTTCCTTTACACTTCACCCTATGCAACCTCTCCCAATGCCAATTTTTCTTTGTATCTACTTACTGTTATAACTCAACACCATGAGTGTGATAATATGCTGAGTCTCATGTGTTTTCCTAGCAAATCATTAAGACCAGGATTGGCCTCTTAAACCCCTCACATAACCTTACTTTACTAGATTTTTCTGGAAAATTAAATATGATTATACTTAGCATAAGATTATAGTAGTTAGGGATCCCTGGGTGGCTCAGCGGTTTAGTGCCTGCCTTCGGCCCAGGGCGTGATCCTGGAGTCCTGGGATCGAGTCCCACGTCGGGCTCCCTGCATGGGGCCTGCTTCTCCCTCTGCCTGTGTCTCTCTCTCAATCTGTCTCCCATGAATAAATAAATAAAATCTTTAAAAATAAATAAATAAAGGACATGAGACAGGAAAACAGTACCAGCTAAGCTTGAACTTTTCTGAACATTTTCCAGAGTGGATTCCCCTAAAATAATCACAAGTACAAAGCTTTTATTTATAGTAGAAAATTGGGTCACTTAGGACACTGTATTATTGTTGGGACCCTTCTGCTAGACTTGAGGCAGTAAAAACTTTATGAATTCCAGCCAGATAGCTATCTTTTCTGAGTGTGTGGTGGGAGGAAATGAAGCATTGCCCTATTCTCAGCCTTTGAGAAAATAATTTGCCCTAGCCACTTCCTCTGCTTAAAAAAAATGTAATGTATTAATATCTGACAAGAACCCATGTGAGATCAAGACATGAGGACAACAGGATGTACTTTTTTGTTTTTAAGGTAGAATTCTCATGCCTGACTAATCAACTAGAAAGTTTGATATTTGCATGCCTTAAGAAGAAAGATCCTAGATGGTTTGGGGTTGTATTCTCTACCTTTTATTTACCCAAGCTGGGTTCCTACATGTAAATTGAAGTATTTCTGCTGGGTCCTCCAGGTTTTAACCACCTTCATTGTCATGTTTATAAAAAACAGACAAAAACTTGAAGGCAAAGATACTTTTTTGGTTTCTGCTGCAGCAATGATGTGCAGGCCTGCTAGGTTTGGGTGGGATCTTGTGCAGGAAAGTACTCTGTGTCAGGCCCAGGGTGAGGTATGAGCAGCCCTGTCAGTCAGGCCATATGATCTTGCACACTGCATGGTGTTGGAGCTGTGATTGGTAAGGAAGGATTTTATGGCAAGTCCCAGTGGGGGATCACAATTTAGAGCCTTGGGAAGTGAGAACACAGCCATGCTATCTGCAGTAGAGAATCACATGTCTTTGAAAAAATGATTCCTGTCATGCTGTAAAGCTCTGGTCAAGATAGAAGGCCTGTCAATTGGTCACCAAGCGATCATGCAGTAAAATTTCTCATCACGAACTGGGGCAGATCAACCAAGTCCTAAATAAGGGGGTCCTAGCAACAATCCATCATAAACTGAAGGTGCTACATTTAGAATTGAGAATATCAGGAACAGAGGGTACAAGTAAGTTGCATGAGCAGGATCCCAGACAACCCCATGGTCCCTAACCACTATTGCCCCAGTGCCCCTCTTCAGCACGTACTCAGGACTGTATGGGCATTCTGCATGACCAGCCAAAGAATAAAAAGCAGTCAAGTTTGTTTTGCAGATGGGTGTAGCCTGCATAGGAGGGCAAGCTAAAAATGGATCATATCTTTTCTACAGACCTCTCAGCAACCTTAAAAGATAATGGCAAGGGGAAATCCTCCCAGTGGATAGAACTTTAAGTAGTGTACTTTGTGTGGAAGAGATGTACACTAGGGTTAGAATATATAGGAACTCATGGACAGTGGCAGATGGCCTGGCCAGTTGACTAGCGGTCTGGAAGGAAAGGAGGTTGGAAGGTTGCAGACTAGGAAGTCTGGCGTAGAAGTATATGAATAGAAATACAGGTGTGGGCATGAAACGTGTCAAATGTTAACATGTCTCAGAGAGTAGCAGCAGAAGAGGCATGAAACAACCAAGTAGACACAATGACCTGGTCAGTTGACTGACAGCTAGTCCTATCATTCATCATTTCAGTGCCAGCATGATAGACACATGAATCAAGTGGCCATGGTAGTGGGACAGGAGATTATGCAGGGAATAAGCATTATTGATTCACACTTACCAAGACTGCCACTGATGAATGTCCAGCTGCCAGCAACTGACCCTGGGAGAGAAGTTGACATATTGGGTCCATTTTTTTTTTTTTTAAGATTTTATTTATTTTCTCATGAGAGACACACAGAGAGAGGCAGAGATATAGGCAGAGGGAGAAGCAGGCTCCCTGCGGGGAGCCCTATGAGAGACTTCATCCCAGGACACTGGGGTCATGACCTGAGCCGAAGGCAGCTGCTCAACTGACCCTGCTGGATCCATTTTATCTTGGAAGGGCCAGTAGTTTCTTCTCAAGAATAGACACATATTCTGAGCCTGGGTTTGCCTTTCTCTACATTCTGAGCCTCAGCCAGAACCATTCTGTAAGGGTTTATAAAGTGTTTAAGGACAGCCCCAGTGGCGCAGCGGTTTAGTGCTGCCTGTAGCCCCAGGCCTGATCCTGGAGACCCTGGATCGAGTCCCATGTCGGGCTCTCTGCATAGAGCCTGCTTCTCCCTCTGCCTGAGTCTCTGCCTCTCTCTCTCTCTCTCTGTGTCTCTATGAATAAATAAATAAATAATCTTTTAAAAAAAAGTGTTTAATACACTGGTCTGGGGACACCTGGGTGGCTCAGTGGTTGAGCATCTGCCTTCAGCTCAGGGAGTGATCCTGGATTTCTGAGATCTAGTCCCACATCAGGCTCCCTGCATGGAGCCTGCTTCTCCCTCTGCCTATGTCTCTGCCTCTCTCTCTCTCTCTCTGTGTCTTTCATGAATAAATAAACTCTTAAAAAACAAAACAAAACCAGACTGTTCTGGTATCCCACGTAACGTATCAGACCAGGCAGGGACTCAGACTCACTCTACAGCATAGGAAATGTGGGAGTGGGCCTGCAATCATGGTCCTATCACACTCCGTTCCACCAGAAACTGCCATGCTGAGGGAGTGTCGGAGCAGCCTGTGGAAGGCATAATTTGAGGACCAGCTCAGAGGCAGTACTTGGAGAGGTTAGCCTGTGTTGGGGTTCTCCACTGGGACTTGCTGTAAAGACTGCACTGTGTCTCTGACACCAGAGGGCCTGATGACAGGGTTGCTAGCACCATAGCTTGGACTTCATGCAGACCTATTTCCTGCTCTGGGACTCCCTCAAGGCTGACAGCCTTTTGTGTCACCCAGTATATGGGTCAAAGCCTTATCTCTAGTTGTATAACGTGTTGTCTTTGGAACTCAAAGAGGCCCAGAAGGCACCATGCTTCCTTCTTCACAGTAGAAGATACAAGATAAAATATTCCTTCAGCTATAGATATAGCAAGCCTCTCACCCTCTGGAGGACATGTGTCCTACCAAGTCCTCTGATGTTATCTGGTCCAATCAACACAGTGTTACCAGTGTCATTGATTAATGGGATGTTCTGTGGGCTCTCAAGATGATCTAGATCTCTTTGACCTATACTATGACAGAAGGAAAGAGTTAATATAACACTGAGGGAAAACTGTAAACGTATATTGTTGTCTATTATGTGTGAACTCAAACTGTTTCTGGTCCTCTTTTCTGATTGGGATAGACAAGAACACATCTGCAAAATCAAAATTGACTTCTATTGTCCCAGTCTTTGAAATTGTTTATAATAATTTACATAGAAAAATTTTCAGAGTGCTTAAGAACCGTGATTGTTCTTTGGGGTATTTACATATGGCCTATATAATGTATGCGCAGGTGGTATACACAAGAGCACAAGTTTCATTGCTGGAATATGGCTTTCTAGGGAAAGTGCACATTTGGCCAGAGAGGGCAATGCTGTCTAGAAATCCAAGGGCTTAGACCCCTGGTAACCACATCCAAAGCTGAAGTAGAATGTGAACAGGAATATTTACAAAAATGCTGTAAAAATGATCGAGTACACAAGCTTGATCTATGGAAAGATATCTTTAAATTTTTTTAATTTAAATTCAATTTAGTTAACATATACCGTATTATTAGTTCCAAGGATAGAATTTAATGATTCACCAGTTCATATAATCTCCAGTGCTCATTACATCTAGTGCCCTCCATAATGCCCATCATCTAATTACCTCATCCCCTCACCATCTCCCCTCAGTTTCCTAGAGTTCAGCATCTCTTGTGGTTTGCCTCCCTCTCAATTTTCATCTTCTTTTATTTTTCCTTCCCTTCCCCTGTGTTCATCTGTTTTGTTTCTTAAGTTCCAGATATGAGTGAAATCATATGGTATTTGTCATTCTCTGAATGACTTAACTTTGCTTAACATAATATTCTCCAGTTCTATCCACATCGTTGTAAATGGCAAGATTTCATTCTTTTTGATGGCTGTGGAAAGCTATCTTGACACTCTTCCAGACTGGAGGAAGAAAGAGACTTCAACTGTTATCTCAATTACCTTTCCAAAGTGGGGTATTATTGGTTTAGACCTCCAGGGTTGAGACTTGTCTCAGAAGTCTAGCTAGATTATCATCTGTTCTTGCAACTGATTTTGCTGGGTACCAGTGTCCAACAGAAACACTGTGTCTAGGAATGTCTGTTGGCAGATTCTTGCAGTCTATGTGCCTGAGGTCATACTAATCCCTGTCTAAGATACTGTATCTGGCCTGGAAGCTGTGATAAAGCCATTACTTGGTTGAGTTTGCAGTAGTCTATAATCATCCTACTAGATTCATTCTACAGGTACCAGATTGGTGACTTAATGGAAATATGATGGAGACCACAATCCCTAAATCCTTTAGATGCTAGGATGCAATATTTCTTGTTGCTTCACAAGGAGGTATGGGCCACACCTGCAACCTCACACACCACAAAGCCATTTTCAGATACCCACGGGGCGTGCTGCGATTCAAATCAAATCTGACGCTATCTACCTGGAAACAGTGTCATATTCCACAGGTTAAAGGCTCAGTCCTACAAGACTGCCCCCTACTTCCCCACATCAGATACCAATCACAAGGGCAGCCCCAGTGGTGCAGCGGTTTGGCGCAGCCTGGGGTGTGATCCTGGAGACCCAGGATCGAGTCGCACATCAGGGCTCCCTGCGTGGAGCCTGCTTCTCCCTCTGTCTGTGTCTCTGCCCCTCTGCCTCTGTCTCTGTGTCTATGAATAAATAAATAAAATCTTAAAAAAAAAAAAAGAAGTTTAGCTTTAAAAAAAAAAGGATACCAATCACAAGGCAGTTTGTCATCTAGGCTTCAGACTGGCCATCTATGGATTGATTGGACGTTCCCAAGACCCTCAACAGTAGGTTTGATTAATTTGCTAGAGGAGCTCACAAAACTCAAAGAAACATTTTACTTACTAGATTCCTGGTTTATTATAAAAGAATATAACTCAGGAGCTTCCAGATGTAAGGGATGCCTAAGGCAAGGTATGGGGGCAAAGGAGGATGTGGACCTTCCATGCTCTCTCTAGAGCAAGCCACTCTCCCCAAATTTCTGTGTGTTCACCAACCTGGAAGCTCTCGGAACCCTGTCCTTTTGGGTTTTCATGGAGGCTTCATTACATAGGAATGATTGATTAAATTACTGACCATTGGCGATTGATTCAACTTCCAGCCCCCTCCTTTCCCAGAGATCAGGGGGATGGGACTGAATGTTCCAACTCTTTAGTCATATGGTTGGTTCTCCATGTAACCAGCCCCCATCCTTAGGTTCGGCCTTAAAGACACCTTATTAACACAACCAAATACACTGTTGTCACTTTTTTAAAAAAAACATTTTATTTATTTATTCATATACACACACACAGAGAGAGGCAGAGACACAGGCAGAGGGAGAAGCAGGCTCCATGCAGGGAGCCCGATGTGGGAGTCGATCCTGTGGCCCCAGGATCACACCCCAGGCTGCAGGTGGCGCCAAACTGCTGCGCCACCAGGGCTGCCCCACTGTTGTCACTCTTATCACTTAGGAAATTCCAAAGGTTTTAGAAGCTCTGTGCCGGAAATGGAGACAAAGACCAAATCTATGTATATTCATTATAAGTCACAGTATCACAGCTAGTATTAGGTGGGTGATTACTGTCTCATTTCCAGGGCCTGCATACTGATAGAATGAACTGGTCTGAAAGATTGAGTTTGATCCAATAATCTTTTTTTTAAGATTTTATTTATTTATTAGAGAGAGAGAGAGAGAGAAAGAGCACAAGTGGGCAGAGGGAGAGGGAGAAGCAGACTCCCTCTCCCTGGGACTGGATCCCAGGGCCCTGAGATCATGAACTTGAGCTAAAGGCAGACTCTTAATTGACTGATTGAGCCACCCAGCTGCCCCTGATCCAGTAATCTTTATATCTATGTTCTCTTCCCCGAGACCATCAAAAATCACCAGTACCATGCAGAAAGGGAAATAGAAACATTCTCTTGTCTCTGCTTTCACACTCACCCCCCTACTCCCTTCCACACAGCAGCTAGAGTGAGCTGTCATAAAATTTAAGTCAGATTGTGATACTGCCCTTCTGAAAAGCCTCCTTCTGGTGGCTTCCCATGAGTCTTAGAAGACAAAGTCCCTCCTGTGGCCTCTAAACCCTCACATGGCATCCCTCCTGGACTTTGCTCCACTATCTCCCCTATTCACCTCCCTCCTACCGCAGCGGCCTCCTATCTGCTTCTAACACATGGAGCACATTCTCTCTCCAGGGCTTTTGCATTTCCTGTTCTGTTTTCCTGGAAAAATCTTTCCCCAGATGCTTGCATGGCTTGTTCCTTCACTCTATTCTGGCATCTGTTCAAGTGTCTTTTTCTCAGCCAAACCTCCCCTAACTCTCCTCTGTCCTAAAACCTTCCCATTGCTCTTTTTGTCTTTCCTTTACTGCATTTTTCTTTCTGGCACTTACGACCCTGTGACATTATATCCTATAATTGTTTGTTTACGTGTTTATTGTCTTCATCCCCCCTCGACAAAAAAGCATGTTCCGCATGGCAGCTACTTTGTCTGTTTTGTTCCTTGTTATGTCTCCATTCATGGAAGAAGGCCTGGCATACAGTGGAAACTCAATATAGATTTGTTGAATAAAAAAAAAAATCGTTGAATAAATAAATGCATGCTCAGTTGTCTTTCTTTCTTTTTCTTTGTGAGAAATCATGGATTCTGGTCCTTAATTCACTGCTGGGGACTGTGGTGAATTACTTGTTCTAAAAGGCATTGTTTTAACTCAAAATATTAACCAGAAAAATACACTAACTTCAGTCCCCTTCTTTCCTAATTTTAAGTGCCTGTTTGCTTCAGCTACATTCAAGGTAGCAAGATCCCCTATGTCAAATAGGAATACAAGGGCTTGACCCCTAAAGCTTTTATGGCCAGTTCTGCCTGTCATTGCCAGGTCTAGTCGTCCCTTGCTACAGGTTAGCTCAGCCAAGGAGTAGCCAAGCTTGGGAGTTCTTAACATGGACTTGGTGAGACTTAACAAAATTAATGGATGGGATTCTAGGGAGTCAAGATTCTCCTGAAATAGAGCCAGAATTGAGTATACCTTTTTCTAGACTTTGCAGGGGCCCCACACCTCCTTCAGAGGGTAAGAATTCCTAAAATAGTGGTGGTTATCTCTTCACCATGCTTTCATCCACTCTTTGTTGCCAATATAGGGTGATTTATTGGGCAGAGATTGGAGAAGTAGCAGAGGCCTGAACTTCTCCCTTCTCTTTCTTAGGAGGGTGTGATAACTTAAACAAAGTACAGTCACTGTGGAAGTTGCCTGTAAATATGGAAGGATGAAAACCTAGAATCAGTCTACCTGTCCAACTCTCTTCCCAGCTGCTTCTAGTTCTTTATGGAATGGTATGCCATGAACATTCACACATATTGAAGTCTGTTCGTCTGTCCATCCATCTTTCTATCCATCCATCCATTTATCCATCCATCCATCTACCTATCTGTCCATCTGTATATCCATCCATCCATCCATCCACCTATCTGTCCATCCTTATATCTATCTGTCCATCCATCCATCCATCCATCCATCCATATCTCTACCCACCCCAAAATTTTTCCACAGCATGTCAATCTCAAATGAGTGAGACATACTCTGTTTTCTTTTCAGATTTTAACTCTGGTTAAAATAATAATTCCATTTTCAAATACACTGTTGGTATGGCTTTCTTCCCTGTTATCTTTAGTGCATTTCTGAACCTGGATATTACAAATAATGTCTCTAGCCAGTAACAATTCCAAAGCATTCTTCCACATGCTTTTGGAGGTGGTTAATATTCACTGATAAAAGTGAAAATGAAAAGAAATTTGCTTCTTCTTTTTTTTTTAAAGATTTTATTTATTTATTCATGAGAGACACACAGAGAGAGGCAGAGACATAGGCAGAGGGAGAAGCAGGCTCCATGCAGGGAGCCTAATGTGGGACCCGACCCCCAGACTCCAGGATTACGCCCTGGGCCGAAGGCAGGCGCTCAACCGCTGAGCCACCCAGGGATCCCGAAATTTGCTTCTTCTTGCAATGAAAATCACTGTATTCTTCCTGTTTAATGAGGTAATCATTGATACAAAAGTCATGCTTTATTAAAGATAGAATAGTCAATTGAAATCAATTCTCGTCTTGCATGGAGGCCATCTATCACTAGTGATATTTCAGTATATTAATTTTCAGATTTTTTCTGTTTCCACACCAGCTATATGCATTTACTTACTATAGATGATATTTTAGAGTTTGCTATGCCATTTCATATATGATGGGCATGTTTCAATAAATACATTTGCATAATTATTTAATGGCTATAGAGAATCTAATATGTTGACAAAGCAATTTTTTTAAGACTTTATTTATTTATTCATGACAGACACACACACACACAGAGGCAGAGACACAGGCAGAGGGAGAAGCAGGCTCCAGGCCGGGAGCCTGACATGGGACTCGATCCTGGGTCTCCAGGATCACACCCCTGGCTGAAGGCGGCGCTAAACCGCTGGGCCACTGGGGCTGCCTGACAATATTTAAAAGAATTTTTCATAATAAAAAACTTTTTATTTATTTATTTTTTAAAGTAGGCTCCTTGCCCAATACGGAGCTTGAACTCATGACCCTGAGATCAGGCGTTGCATCATTTACTGAGCCAGCCAGGCAATCACTCCCTGCCCCTGGCAAATTTAAAAAATAACTTCTGAAGAATTTGCCTAATGAAAAAGACCCCTTCCATTGATGGACATTGAGGTCATTTCCTTTGCCCCCATTATTATAAACAGTATTGGGGAAAAATCCTTGTACAAACATCTGTGTGCATTTCTCAGTGTTTCTGTAGGGTATAGACTGGGTTTTGGTTTTTTTTTTTTTTTTTTTTTTTGGTAAAATATCAGTTGATTGGGGAATCTTTGATGTTACTTCTATCTGAGAATCCACATTCTGGAAGATATCTTCAGTTGTAATTTGATTTTATTACTTTTGTATAAGTAAGAAAATACAATACTTTTGTATTGACCCCTAAAGCTTTTATGGCCAGTTCTGCCAGTTACACATCCCAGATTTAAAAAAATGTATGTTATTTTTTAAGGCTTTTGTTTGTTGTTGTTTCTTGTTTTGTTTTAAAGTAGGCTCCATGGCCAACGTGGCGCTTGAAGTTATGACCCTGAGATCAAGAGTCTCATGCTCCACCAACTGAGCTAGCCAGGCACCCCATGTGTTATTTTTTTAAGTAAAAAAGAAAAAAAAAGTAATAATAATAATAAAATTAAAAGAAACCCAAACTTTTAGAGATCACCAGAGGTTCCCTTAATAGTATGTTTTATTGCTAATTATTATAGTCATCAGTTAATCTTTTCACCTAGCTTAAACCTGATTTAAAAAAAAAAAAACCTGATAGTGTCATGTAGGTTTATTTAACTAACTTATTCACCGTTGAAGCCTCTCTGAATCTTCTCTGGGAGAATAATATATTTTTTAAAGATTTTATTTATTTATTCATGAGAGACACACACAGAGAATGAGAGAGAGAGAGAGAGAGAGAGAGAGGCAGAGACCCAGGCAGAGGGAGAAGCAGGCTCCATGAAGGGAACCTGATGTGAAGGCGGCGCTAAACCCCTAAGCCACCCAGGCTGCCCGAGAATAATATTCTTTATATATACTTTCAAAGTTTAACAGTTCAATTTTTCTCTTCTTCTGTAAATATAATTCTACCTCTTGAAGAAGATAGAGGTTGAATTGGTAAAATCCTTGGAATTACAATGAAAGAGCGTTATTAGGTTTTCTGCCTAAATTAAGGGAAATTATGCACAACAACTGGACTATACACTTCATTGTTCAAGTGTGAAGGACAGAGAAAGGCTAACGTGCTGTTCCAGACTAAGAGCAAATGCAATGCATGATCATAAGCTTGATCCTGAATTCTAGATTGGGGTGAGATGCTGTGAAGGATGTTGGTGGGCCAATGGGCAAAGTTTGAGTGCAGACTGTATATGCTAAACATTCCTGAATTTGATAATTGTGTTGTTTTGTAAAAAGTCCCCATTCCCATAAAATCCACACTGAAGTATTTAGGTTTAGGTAAAAGGGAATGACCTCTGCCGTTTCTTTTCAAATAGTCCAGAAAAAATGCATATAACTGTGTTAGATAGAAAGAAAAAGAGGTGAGCAAACATGGCAAAGTGTTAGCAATTGATGAATCCAGGTGAAGTGTCCACAGGAGTCCTCATTCTGTTCTTGCAACTCCTGGAAGTTTGAAATGGTTTCAAAACCAAAAGCAGAAAGAAAAGAAAAGAAAAAAAGAAAACAACAACAACAACAAAAATCACAGCACCCTTCAGAGCACCATTTTATTTTCTTTTATGAAGAATTAAAAAAAAGAATTTTTTACATTCTATGCACTGGCTCGCATTTGTAATCTGCAGGGTGAGATCAAAGACAATTATAGCTTTAAAACTGCAATCAGATGTAAGATGAGGCCTCTTTCGCATTTATGTTTCACACCAAATTTTCCTTCTTTTTTTCTTTAAAGTTTATTTATTTATTCAAGTAATCTCTACCCCTGATGTGGGGCTTGAACTTATGACCTTGAGATCAAGAGTCACTTGCTCCTCTAACTGAGCCAGCCAGGCACCACACCCATCAAATTTTCTATACACTAAAAAGGAGTCAAAGAAAATGTCAAAATACAAAAAAATATTTAAAAGACAAAGACACTTGTAAAAGGAAGAATGAGTCACTGTCTTTCTCAGCAGTTTTATTAATTAATTTTTTTCTCAGCAGTTTTTAAAAACTTATTATGAAACTTTAAACCTCAAGAAAAATAGAATAAATATGTATATGTATATCTATAACCTAGAGTTAACAACTGTCAGTATATTGTCACATATGCTTCATTATTATTTTTTGCTAATATATTTCATTTACTATTTATGTATTTATTTGTGTGCTAACATTTTTAAAAGATATCATGGGGAAGCTCTAAAAACAAGAACATTTTTTTTTTTTTTTTTAAGATTTTATTTACTTATTCATGAAAGACAGAGAGAGAGAGGCAGAGACATAGGCAGAGGGAGAAGCAGGCTCCCTGTGGGGAGCCGGATCTGAGACTCCAACCCAGGACCCTGGGATCAGGACCTGAGCCAAAGGAAGGTGGGCACTCAACCACTGAGCCTTCCAGGTGCCCCAAGAACATTTTTCTTTACAACTACAATACCAGGGATCCCTGGGTGGCACAGCGGTTTAGCGCCTGCCTTTGGCCCAGGGCACCATCCTGGAGACCCGGGATTGAATCCCACGTTGGGCTCTCGGTGCATGGAGCCTTCTTCTCCCTCTGCCTGTGTCTCTGCCTCTCTCTCTGTGTGTGTGTGTGACTATCATAAATAAATAAAAAATTAAAAACAAAAAACAAAAACAAAAAACCAACTACAATAGCATCATCATCCCTGCCAAGATTAACAATAATTCCTTAGTGTTACCTAGTTCCTACTCTATATTCAAAATTTTCCATTTGATCCCTAATGTGCCTTTCAATGATTCATTCAAATCAAGATCCAATCAAGGATCACAGATTGTACTTAGTGTGTATTTAAAGTCTCTTTTCATCTAGAACTGTCTTCTTCCTTGCTGTGGGCTATAACTTTTTCCCTCTTGTGACCAGCAAATATAATGAGGGGGGGGGGGGCGGGCAGAGATGATGAATACGGAGTTTGAATAATGCCGAGTCTTTATATACTATGGGCTATGGGCCATATTTTGTATGGGCTAATCATACAAAGTATTTAATTTAAGAACCAGGGATATGTTTATCTCTTCCAGACGAAGTGAATACGTTTTGGGCACTGTTACGGTTACGGTTGTTGGACCTCACTCTTCACATCTGTATAATGGGGATGATAGCCCTTGTCCTGTCTATTCCACAGGTGTGTTAGGGGGCTCAAACCAGACGCTGTTTGTGAAAACATTCTATTCACTAGTATGCACAGGTAAGTCAGCATGGCTTTATTACTTTTTCCAGCAGAGTGAGTTAGCACAAGCCATTAAATGTAAATGGGGGGAAGCCTAGGTGGCTCGGGGTGTCACCCCCAAGGTCGGGGGGCGGGGGATCGAGTCCGCATGGAGATCCCTGCAGGGAGCCTGCTTCTCCCTCTGCCTATGTTTCCGCCTCTCTGTGTGTGTGCGTGTCTTTCATGAATAATAAAGAAAATCTTAAAAAAAAAATCCTAAATGCGGTTAGAGGCAGAGGGGAACAAAGGAAGAAAAGTTCTGATCCATTAATTCTTTGTTTCCCCTTTGCCGTCAAAGTCCACACCCCGGTCCTAAATCTACAGCAATAACCCTGAAAACCAGAGTCTGGAGTTGTGAGGTGCTCCCCGCCCCCGCCGCGAGCAGCCGGCGCCTCCCCGGAGCAGGTGCGGGGCGAGGGCCCCCGCGCCCCGGCCCCGGCCCCCGCGCGCTTCCCGCCCTCCGCGCGCCGGGCCCCCGCTCCGCGCCGCGTGTTCCTCCCAGGGGCGGCCCGGGCGCGGGCGAGCGGCGGCGGAGCGGCCGTGCCGTCGCTCGGGTGACCCCTAGGGGCTGGCTTCGGGACCCGCCGCGGCCGCTGGGCCCTGCCGGGTCCCGCGGGGCGTCCCCTCCCGGCTTTCACGCCCGCGGCCGTGATGGGCCCGTGATGGGCCGTGATGGGGCCGTGATGGGGCCGTGATGGGCCCGTGATGGGCCCGTGATGGGCCGTGATGGGCCGTGGGGTCCGGCGCTGGGAGCGACCGCAGGGCCGCGGACCCCAGGTCACAGCATCGCCGTACGCGCAGGCAGCGAAGCGGCTGAGAGCGAGACCCCGGGGTGACCTGGCACCTGGCAGCGGGAGACTCCCGCCCCCACCGCGGCTACGGCGGCCCCGCGCTCACAGGCTGCGGAGGACCCGCGCGGCCGCGCACACCCCGGCCGTCCCCGCAGCTGCCGAGCAGCCTCAGCGCCGCTGTTGACACCGGAGGCCGGAGCTCCCCGGCTCGCGACACGGGCCATCCTCGCGTCGGGTCTGTTTCGGCATCGTACGCAGCTCCATGTATATATAAATAAATAAACTAATTGATTACTTGATTGATTGATTAATTAGAGAGAGAGAGAATGAGCAGGGGCAGAGGAGAGGGAGAAGCCGGCTCCCACCGAGCAGGGAGCCCCGAGCGAGGCTCCGTCCCAGGACCCTGCGATCGCGACCTGAGCCAAAGGCGGTCCCCCAACGATCTGAGCCTCCCAGGCGGCCCAGCAGCTCCTTGTACTGTACGGGTGCGTGTGTGTGTGTGTGTGTGTGTGTGTGTGTGTGTGTGGGTGCGCGCGCCAACATGCACTGCGGCCTGTGGGAGATGCTTTGCATATAGTGTGCTCTCTCCGTGCGTAATTACTGATCTGCAGCCTTGTTGATGTACACGTGACAAAACTGAAGCCTGGAGGACTTGGGAAGTTGCCTCGAGTCCCACAATGATTAAATGTTCCAGTCGGAATTTGAACTTGCTTCTCTCAGGCTCCAGTAGCTTCAAAAATTGGAAGATACCTCATTTTTCCATTGAGACTTCGGTTTCTCACCGTGGTTGGCAACATTGTGAATTCTCAAATGGGAGGGGTTACCATTAATTTCTATTAATACTTTATATGTTGCCAATACCCTTTTGAATCATCTTTTCCTTTTTTTTTCCTTGCGGAGGCATGCGGCTTACAGTCTTTTTCCTTTCCTTGATTTTACCCGTGGCGGTTACTTTCAACTGTGGCACAGCAACTTTTATTTATTTATTTATTTTTTTTTAATATTTTTAATTTTTTTTTAATTTTTATTTATTTATGATAGTTACAGAGAGAGAGAGAGGCAGAGACACAGGCAGAGGGAGAAGCAGGCTCCATGCACCGGGCGCCCGACGTGGGATTCGATCCCGGGTCTCCAGGATCGCGCCCTGGGCCAAAGGCAGGCGCCAAACCGCTGCGCCACCCAGGGATCCCCCCACAGCAACTTTTAAAGTCAGAATTCAGGGGCACCTGAGTAGCTCATTGGTTGAGGATCTGCCTTTGGCTCAGGTGGTGATTCCAGGTCCTGGAAGCGAGTCCCAGCCAAGCAGAGAGGAACCTGCTTCTCCCTCTGCCTATGTCTCTGCCTCTCTATGTATGTGTCTCATGAATAAATATGTAAAATCCTAAAACAAAAAAAAAAAAAAAAAGGAATTCAGCTCCTTAGTGGTTCTGAGTGAATTTCTCTTACTGCATATTCTCTAGGGTCATTTTTCTTCCTGAAGACTCAGCGTATTTGTATGTCAGTAGCATTTCTTCTGGCCCTGCACCAGGTGCTTAGCTGTAGCCTCTTCTTACACACATGCCAGGATAGAGTGCTCCTGAGGTAGTCTGTGCCTTTTCGGAAAGCTCTTATTTGCTCATTCACTCATTCATTCATTCATTCATTCAATTATTTATTGAGAGCTGAGAGCTGTTGCCAAGCACTGAGCTAGGAACTGGAGATATTTTGGAAAGTGTAAATAGCAGCTTCTCCATAAGGCTGAGCCAAATTCTACATCCCTTGATTTTCCGCCTGTTGCTAGCACTTCCACCCCCTGGAGCAACTGAACAACGTCAATTTCTGGTCCTCTCCGCAACCCTTCCTAACTTGAAGATGGTGTCTGGATGCTTGTGTAAGGTTTATTTTTCCTACAAGCTTTCCTTGTAAAGATACTACTTTCTTTAATATTGTAAGATGACTCAAAGGTGTTAAAAGAAAAAGTGGTCTTATTTACTTTCCTGGAGCCTTAGTTTCTGTGAAATGAGGGTAATTGTTTTTGTTTTGTTTTTTTTTTAATTTTTATTTATTTATGATAGTCACAGAGAGAGAGAGAGGCAGAGACACAGGCAGAGGGAGAAGCAGGCTCCATGCACCGGGAGCCCGATGTGGGATTCGATCCCGGGTCTCCAGGATTGCGCCCTGGGCCAAAGGCAGGCGCCAAACCGCTGCGCCACCCAGGGATCCCAAATGAGGGTAATTGTATACAGTAGTGGTTGGAAATCTGAAATACTGTGTTGCTTGTCTGAAAAAGACCAAGGGTGTGTATTAGTATTTGTTGATAACATTAAAAGGATGTATTTATTTATTTATTTATTTATTTATTTATTTATTTATTTATTTATGAGAAGGAGAGAGAATGAGTAGGAGAGGAACAGAGGGGAAGAGACAAGTGGACTCTGTGCTGAATGCAGAGCCTGAGGTCAGGTTTAATCCCAGGACCCTGAGATTATGACCTGAGCTGAAATCAAGGGTCAGATGCCTAACGGACTGAGCCACCCAGGCACCCCAATAACACTAAATAACTTTAACCCTATGCATATATGTACCAGGTACTCTTCTAAATGTTTCACATTTATTAACTCATTTACTCTCATAACAAGTCTATAGGGGTGGGTACTATAATTAGTCCCATCTTACAGATAGGGAAATGGAGGCCCAGAGAGCTGAAGTAACTCACCCAACGTCACACAGCTAGTAGGTGCTATTGCTGAGACTTGATTTGAAACAATGTGGCTCAGAATCCCTGTTTATATGCCTCTGGTTGGTAGCTATTTTTATATCAGAGAGACAGAGAGGGACAAGACTCAAAAGGTTCAGAAGGCGAAGAGGAGCTTACAGAATTGAACTTAGAGCCTGATCTCTGACCTGTGGCATCATCTACTGCTTTATTATTATTTTTTTAAGATTTTATGTATTTATTCATGAGAGACACACAGAAAGAGGAAGAGGCAGAGGGAGAAGCAGGCTCCCTGCTAGGAGCCCGATGCGGGATTCGACCCCAGGACCCAGGATCAGGATCTGAGCCAAAGGCAGATACACAATCACTGAGCCCCCCAGGCACCCCTCACCTATTGCTTTAAATACTATCCTACAGTTTGGAATTCAGTCTCTCAGGCTCACGCTGTGGGGCTTCCTCTTCCTCTTCAGCAGCGTCCCATCTATTCAGCCTCCTACTCACGTATGCTGCTTCCCTCTGCCCCTCCTTATGTGGATCTTGCCAGAAGATACTGGTATTTTATTTGTGCATAGTATCCACCCCAAACTTAGTGGCTTAAAATAACAGCAATTTCATTGACTGGTGGTTCTGAAATCTGGATTGAGCCCAGCTGGGCAGTTCCTCTGCTGTTCTTGCCTGGGGTCACTCCTACGTCTGCACTTCCTTGGTAGGGCAGGTGGGGCTGAATCCCACTGGGATACTGAAATGGCTGGGTCTTCTTTCTCACTCTGTCTAAGGTCCTCTTTCCTCACACATGGTCTCTCTGTTTTGAGAAGGGAAGGCACCACACTCTGCACATGTGGTTTCTACAGCAAAGTAGCCAGATTTTATCACAGTGACTCAGGGCTTCCAAAGACATAAAAGTGAGAGCTACCTGGCCTTCTTAAAACTGTTGCTTATTGGGGTGCCTGGGGGGCAGTAATCAAGTAATCAAGATTACTTGAGACACAGGACAAATACTGTCTGATTCCACTTACATGAGGCACCTAGGGTAATCAAATTCATAAAGACAAAACGTAGAATGGTGATCACCAGGGCTGGGGCGGCAGGTGGTGATTACTGTTTAATAGATACAGAGTTTCAGGTTGGAAGATGAAAAAGTTGTAAAGGTGGATGGTGGGGGTGGTTGCACAATATGAAGATATTTAACACCACTGAATCTTACACTTTAAAAATGGCTAAAATGGGGGACTAAATTGGAAGGCTGTGATTTCAAATGAGAAAGAGAAAAGAGGTTTCATTCCTATTTACCTAATAGATTTCGGAGGCTGATCACAAAAGAAATGTTTCTTCTCTCTCTGAAAAGACTTTCAGAGTTTCAGCTATATCAGAATTGCTTATGTTGTATTTTAAAGCAAGTATCCAGAGAGTCTAACTGGAAACATAGAGTCTTCAGGACAAGCTGATGAAGTGTGAGAATGAGGTTAGTTGGATGCAAGGACATAAAGAGAGAAAAGATGGTTTTGTAGACGCTCAGCTGTATCCCAGCGGAGGAAGGTCACTAATATTCTGTAATGTTATTGCACTCGGTCAACGAAGGGGAAAATTCTTGTAAGACTTTTAATTAAGGTGAGGATGGCAAACAGCATATCAACACCTTCCTGGAGAAGCATTCGTCACCTGGAGAATCATTTCCATGCCCGTATACTAAATGTAGCCTGGAACAAGTGTTAACAGGAAAATGAAATTTAGGGGCGCCTGGGTGGCTCAGTCCATTAAGCATCTGCCTTCAGCTCAGGTCATGATCCCGGGGTCCTGGGATGGAGTCCTATGTCGGGCTCTCTGCTCAGTGGGGAGCCTGCTTCTCACTCTCTTGTTCCCCCTGCCTGTGCTCTCTCTCTGCCAAATAAATAAATAAAATATTAAAAAAAAGAAAAATGAAATGTGAAAATGATCTGTTCAGACTCTCATAGAATGAAACACTGCAGGAGTTAATTTCCAATAGCCTGCGGGGGCCGAACAGAGAGGGAAAGAGTGGCTGGTAGTCAAGGGAGTTTCTGCCTTTAAAGAGTTTGGAAGCAGCAGCACTAAAATGCTGAAGGCAGAGCTGTACAAGTTCTTTCCAGATCTTGGTATCTGGTCCTCTCCCCTCTCCTGAAGGGCTCTGTGGACTCCTTTGTCATCTACACAGCAGGCTGTGTCGCTCTGCAAACCTTATGCTAGAACCTTAGGATTTATTTATGTTTATTTATTTATTTTTAAAGATTTTATTTATTTATTCATTAGAGACACACACACACACACAGACAGAGAGACAGAGAGAGAGACAGAGACAGGCAGAGGGAGAAGCAGGCTCCATGCAGGGAGCCCAACGTGGGACTCGATCCCTGAACTCCAGGATCACACCCTGAGATGAAAGCAGAGCTTAACCGCTGAGCCATCCAGGCATCCTAGCCCTTAGGATTTAAAAACAAATGAGGCTTGGGGTGCCTGACTGGCTCAGTCAGATGAACATGAGATCTTGATCTCAGGGCGGTAAGTTCCGAGTCCTACATGGGGTGAAAAGATTACTAAAAATGATAAATAAGCTTTAGTAAATAAATAAATACAGAGTTCCATCTTGAATCTGATTCTTCAGGTGTCCAGTCCAACAGCTGCAAGGAAGGGGGCAGGATGGGGATGGCTGGGGTTAAGACTTACCTAATCATCTGGGTGCAGTGCTAGGAGGGGTGTAACAGGTGTGTGGAGCCATCGGAGCTGAGGGGAGGCTGTAGCTAGAATGTTCACAAAGAGAGGCACATTTGATCTAATTCTCGGGGGATAAAAGGACAGTGGTAAGTGTGGTAAAGGATGGGTCAGCCAGGGAGCAGATGGGGAGGATTGGTGTTTCAGAGCAAAGGGACACGCCTACAGAGCCAGAGAGGTTGAAAGAACAGGCATGTTTGGAATGTAGCTGTTGTTTTTCACCATTAAAAAGAAGTTTCTAGCTTCCTTTTGCTATGTTCCTTGTATGTTTCTCATGGCCTTCACCTCCAGCCTGGATCTTACAGCACTCAGCTTCTAATCCCCACCAAAAAAGTCCTTGTGAATGTAACCTGAAAGAAGATTCTAATTTAGTCAATCATGGGAGGCTAAGGAAGAGATGGCCAGAGTTACCAATGACATGGTGTGCTGAGCACTTATGAGGTGTGTGGCTAAGCCCCTTATAGCATTTTCATAGCTAACTCTCATAACAGTTGCATGGGCTAGGTACTATCATTCATTCATTCATTCGTTCATTTGATCCCCAAAGTGGGGCTCGAACTTACAACCCTGAGATCAAGAGTCATATGCTCTATTAACTGAGCCAGCTGGGTGCCCCTAATCCATTTTTAAATGAAGTTGCAGCACAGACAGGCTGGACATCTTGTCTGAAGTTAGACTGCCAGTGAGCTATGGACTGTGGTTGTGACCCAGGCAATCTGACTGAAGGGCCTCCACTCTTAGCCAATGTGCTATCCTGCCTCAAGACTGAGCACTACCACCACCAGGATGACAAACAAAAAGGCATCAGATGAGCCTCTCCCTCATCCCGGGGCTTTCCCTCCTCGTACGGAAAGGACAGAGCAACAGTGAGGGTGTCACCTACTGAGGGAGTAGGTGACATGGAGGTATGTACCAGATTGGCCTTCACGGGAGGATATGCTGCCCAGCCCTGAGGGTTATCCATAGCCAGCCCTCTCCATGCCTAGGCTGCTGAGCCGCCTTGCCCGAGGTCATGCCACTTCCCAGGATGCACCATATCCGATGACTAATTCGGGAGGCTCTGTAAAGGTCTGGCCATCTGGGGGCAATTATTCGGGAAGGGCCATGGCTGTAGCGCCTCCATGAGAGGCGGGCTGAGCCTGTAGCTGGGTTCGCATCGCAGCTCAACTTTTCCCTCTGTCCCATCCTGCTTCCTGCCCCTCCCTCCAAAGGTGTTGACCTCATGGACATTTTTTAATGAACATCTTGCCACTCTGTCTCAGAGCCTGCTTCCCTGGGAACCCGATCCATGACAACATCAATTCCATTGACCAGAGAGGTCTGTGGCCACTCACTTTGTTTTGTAGCCAGTGTAACTTCCATTCACATTACAGATCTTCCTCAACTCATGATGGGGTTACATCTGGATAAACCCACAATAAGTTGAAAAAGCCTTAAAGTCAAAAATGTGTTTAGTGCACCTAACCTACCGAACATCATAGCTTAGCCTAGCCCAGCTTAAACGTGCTCAGAACACTCACATTGCCCTACAGTTGGGCCACGCCATCTCACACAAAGCCTATTTTATAATAAAGTGTTGGTATCTCATGGAATGTATTGAATACTGTGCTGGAAGTGAAAAACAGAATGGTTGTCTGGGTGCAGAATGGTTGTGAGTGTATTGGTTGCTGACCCTTGTGATCGCTGGGCTGACCAGGAGCTACGGCTCCCTGTCACTGCCTGGCATCGTGAAAGAGTCTCTCACCACATATGGCCAGACTAGGAAAAGGTCCAAATTCAAAATTTGAAGTATAGTGTCTACCGAATGCATTTTACATTCTCATCCTTGAAAGTTGAACAATTAAGTCAAACCATCGGAAGTTGGGGACTGCCTGTAGTTTCAAAACCATCTGTCTTATTCGAAGAAACTTCGATTTTTTTCTGTTTCCTGATAAATACCCAGGAACAAAAATTTATAAAATTCTCAAAGGTCAGCCGCACAAGGACTCAATGCCCCCCTTTTTGTATCCATAGACTTACTTTTTTAATTTAAAAAAATTTTAAAAGATTTTATTTTTAAGTAATCCCTACACCCAGCTTGGGGCTTGAACTCTTAACCCTGAGATCAAGAGTCGCATGCTCTACTGACTGAGCCAGCCAGGCACCCTACAGTGGGCTTTATTTAGAGCAGTTTTAGGTTCAAAACAATATTGAGCAGAAGGTGGGGAGGCACCTATAAACCCCTGCCCACCCTGGCCTCTGGGTACAGCGTCCTCAGACATCCATGTCCATTTCCTTAGATTTTGGCAATAGGTATAGGTTATGGAAGTAGGACGTTGTTAAAACCAAAACTTTCATAAAATAGTTTGTGATTTTTTAATTGTTATTTTTAATATTTGAATGGTTGGCAGACTTGATAGGCTCCTGCTGTACAGTAGGCTCTCTAGACTTTCTGAGTCCCGGTGTCCCCACGGCCACAATTGGACTAACAATCTTTGGGAGGAATGAATTAGATAACATGTTCAAACTCCAAGCAAGGGGCCTGGCACTTAATATTCAGAAAATGGGCATTTTAATGTAAAGTTGGCACTGCACAAGCCATAGCATGTATGTGTTTTCCATGGCTCCTATAACACATCACCACAAACTTGGTGGCTTAACACAGTAGAAATACATTCTCTCATGTTCCTGGACCGGATGCATGCTGGAAGTCTGGAATCATTGAGTGGGCAGGACTCTTCCACCCCCCCACCCCCAACCCCCACTCCCTACCCCTGCCCCCGGCCCCCGGCCCCCAGCCCCTCTTCCAGCTTTTGGTGGTTGCTGGCACTCCTTGGTTGTGGCCACATCTGCTTGCATGCTCAGGTTGCCTTCAGGTCTGCCTCCCTTTTATAAGGATACAAGTGATCGCACTTTTTTTTTTTTTTTTTTTTTTTAGTGATCGCACTTAAGGCCCGCTCTGATAACCCAGGATAATTTCCCCAACTCAAGATCTTTAATTTAATCTCTGCAAAGACCCTGTTTCCATATAAAAGAACACTTCCAGGTTCTAGTGATTAGGATCTGAAATTTTTTGGGGGTGGGGTGGGGCTATTTTCCATCTTACCACACAGAGTGACACATTTCCTATTCTGTCTTTATAAGGCATGATCCTAAGCATTTCACCTTTGATCACGAAAATAATCCTTTGTTCCTTCCAGTTTGTCATTCAAAACCATTTTCTTTCTTTCTTTCTTTCTTTCTTTCTTTCTTTCTTTCTTTCTTTCTTTCTTTCTTTCTTTCTTTCTTTCTTTCTTCTTCTTTCTTTTTTATTTTCTAAGCAATTTTTTAAAAAAGATTTTATTTATTTATTCATGAGAGACAGAGAGAGAGAGAGAGAGGCAGAAACACAGGCAGAGGGAGAAGCAGGCTTCATGCAGGGAACCGTGGGACTCAATCCCGGGTCTCCAGGATCACGCCTGGGCTGAAGGTGGCGCTAAACCGCTGAGCCACCCGGGCTGCCCTGTCTTCTTCCTTTAAAAAGATTTTATTTATTTATTTATTTATTTATTTATTTATTTATTTATTTATTTATTTATTTATTTATTTAATTTATTGAGAGAGAGAGAGAGAGAGAGCGAGCGAGCGCGCGCATGAGCTAGGGGAGAGGCAGATGCAGACTCCCTGGACCCTGGGACATGACCTGAGGCAAGGCAGATGCTTAAATGACTAAACCACCCAGGTGCCCCGTGCCCCCCTTTAAAAGGGTTTTTATTTGAGAGGAGCAGGTTGGAGGGGCAGAGGGATAGGGAGCAGCAGGCTCCCCGCTGGGCTGGGAGACTGACATGGACATGGGGCTCGATCCTAGGACCCTGGGACCAGGACCTGCGCTGAGGGCACCCTTAACCAAATGAGCCACCAAGGCACCTGTATCTGCTTCATTTCAAGAATCCTCCTTCCGCTCCCAGAGGGTCAGTGGCTCCCAAAGTGGGGTAGTTTCATTAAGGTTTCAGCACTGGATATTGTTGCTATTTTGGAGGCAATCTTTCCGAAGTTTTAATGAATTTGAGGATGCAGCACCGTTTCTCAAACTTACACATTCCAGGCACCTGTGATTCAGCCAGGTCTTGTGAAGTTTGGGAATCGGGAATCTTATCAGCCAAGATTTGGAAACTTCGAGCACCAAACTCGTGGAAACAGGGAATTCCCCTTCCCGCCTGTTGGGTATGTCACGGTTACATGACTAAGGTTCTATTAAAAGGGTTGGGGGGGGGGGGGTAGGCTGGAAAGAGCAACTCTGAAAAATGAACACTCGTATCTGTACAGTATTCGCTGGGAGAGAGAGTTCCCTTGCGGGACAACTTCCAATTCCGAAAGAACCGGAGGATGACGACCGCCTGGATTTGGCAGTCCTGCTGCTGTCACTAGCTGGGGACCTCGTGGGTCTGACTGATCGAGCCCCGGCCGCGCCCTCAGCGGAGCCAAGGCTTCGGGGGGGGGGGGGGGGGGGAGCAGCTCCAGCGAGGGGCGGGGCGGCGGCGGCTGGGCTGCTCCGGCCGGGGAGCGAGGGTCCATGGAAGGTTCGCGGGCTTGGGGGAGGGGGCGGGGGGGCGGGGGAGGGGCTTGCTCAGCGCCACTCCCGCGAGCAGCAGCCACTCCGGAGTGGGGCGGCCGAGGGGCGTGGGGCAACCTGGCGGTATTTATTCCGGCTGGAGCGCGGGGGGCCGGGCCGCTCCGAGCTGCCGAGGAGCTGTCCCGAGTCCGAGAGCCGGCTGGCTCCCCGGGAAGGGCTAAGAACCCAGCGCGCCGGCTTGGCCAGGTGGGGGCGGCCGTGGTGCGCTGGCCGGACGCGCGGAACGTTTTCGGGAGTTCCTGGAAGTGGCTTTGGGGGTGATGCGGCTCAGGGTCTGGCTCCCGCGGCAGCGATGAGGGCGCAGTTGAAGGCGCAGTGTCCAGCTCAGGCCGGGGGTGCCGGGGCGCAGTCGGGCTCCGCCGGCGGCCACGGGGGCGCAGTGTCCAGCTCGGCCGAGGAGCGGCGGGGGCGCAGTGTCAGGCTCGGCCCGCACAGGAGGGCGGGGAGCAGGCTCCCCCGGGGGTGAGGGCGGCTCGTCGTCGGGCTCGGCCGCGAGGTGCTGGCGGCCGCACGGGGCCGCGGCGGGGGGCGCTGGACGCCGGGTCCCGGGCTGCGGCGGAGCGCGCGGCGGGAGGAGCCCAGCGCGGCCGCCGCCTCCTCCGGCCGCAGGCTCCTCCTCTGCCCCCGCCTCCTCCGCGTCGTCCGCCCGCCCAATCGGCAGCCCTCGGCCCAGCAGAGCCGGGCCGCTTGTCTGGCCCGCGGAGGCTGAGCGCGACCGGAGCGAGGGGAAGCCGCGGCGCCCGCCGACCGGGAAAGCGCGACTCCGGGGCCGCGATCCGCCCCGCCCCGCGCCGCCGCCGCCGCCGCCGCCGCCGCCGTCGCGGGGCCGAGGCTCCCTTGCTCCGGAGGGGAAGGAGCGGAGAGCGCGGCGCGGCTGCTCCGGGAGCGAGCGCGCCGAGGCCCCGGCCCCCGAGGCTGGCGGCCGGAGGCGGGGGCGGAGGCGGGGGAAGTGCGCGTCATTCCCGGCGGAGAGCGCCTGCCTCACCTCCAGGCACGGGCTGCGGCTGCCAGTTGCAGGCGAGCGGCGGCGGCGGCGGCGGCGGCGGCGGCGGCGGCGGCGGCGGCGGCTCCGGGGCTCCCCGGCCATGGAGAGAGGATCCGGACCCGGGGACGCCAGGAGCTCGGCTCCGTCTCGTTGGACCGCGGTGTAGGCACCTGGAGTAGCCGACGCTAAGCGGGGAGGGGAAGGTAAGCGGAGGGGTTCCCCGCGCCCCGCCTCCCCAGCTGCCCGCGGGGGCCCCGCGCCCCGTCCGGCTCCCGGCGGCCTGGCATCGAGGCATTTCTGCTGAAAGGGCAAACCTCCTCCCGCCGCCGAAGCGCCCCGCCGCTCCCCCCCCCCCCCCGCGCTCCGCCTCCCCGGGCCCCTCTCCCCTCGGATCGGGCGTAACCGGACTCCCCCCGGGCCAACCCCTCCGTAAGAGACGGTCTGGGGGGCCACGGCTTGACCTCTTTCTCTCCGTCTCTCTTTTCATTACGTTCCCGGACGGGGAGGGAAACAATGGACCTTTGAAAGTCGGTGTGAACAGCCTCAAACTTTCCGGAGAGGGTTGGGGTGGGGGACAAACCCCACAGGAAGCCGGCCGCGCTGGAAGGTTGGTGCAACGTCCACCGCGGAGCCTCGGCGGCAGTGCGCGCGGGCGCGCCGGGGTGACCTTTGTCTCTTTCCTATTCCCTCCGGGTTGGCGAACCCCTCACCCCTTGCCCGGCTTTGTGTTAGTAGAAGTCGAGCGCGGGCGGGGCGGGGGGGGGGCGGTTAAGATCGCTTGCAGCTCTCTTTACAGCTGGGGATGGCCTTACCCCTGGACCCCACTCCCAGCTTTACTCTGCAGGGTTGGGAGGTCCTGGCAAAGTCGGGGGTCCCGCTCCCTGAGGATCCCGGAGCTGAGTAGTTGATGCCCGGTGCGACATCCTTTGCAATAAAACCAAGGTCCTCATGTCCCTGGATGCTCTCTGCTGACCGTCGTCGCCAGACCTCGCTGTGGAGCAGAAACCACTCACTTAAATTCTCTGCATAAGGTTAGGAAAACAGCCTGTGATCTCCTTTCATCAGCCGTCGGGGTTGGAAGGGAGTGCTTAATAAGGTTAACTTTCATCCACTCGCTGGCTTGTGTCCACTCTCCTTGATGCACTGTGACAGTGTGAGGCGTTGTTGCATAATTGCATGTGTGCAGCGCGTGCAGATGTTTTTGGGAGCCCTTTACCAGGACAAAATGAGGATCTCGAGGAAGTGGGGGGACGCAGAGATTTCACCTGAGCCGAGGGAGGCCTCAGACCTCGGGGCAGCCAGACGGAACTACCTGTTGGAAGTGGCTCTGTGTTAGAAATGCATTTGAAATATTTAGCCTTCTGGGTCTTTGGTGGGCAAAAATGGAGCTATTGATCTTTGACCTTTGAAGGAAGCTTGCTATTTTCAAAATTGGTCTGGGCTTCACGCTCTGGTTGTGTGCCTTTGATTAGCTATTCAAAGGGCTCCTTTAGGTTTGCATTTCTATGCAAAGCAGAAGAAAATGAACCAGGTATTTCTGCCTACTAGACACTGGGTCGGACCTTATGGGGTCGTATCCTTAACGTTACTCCCCTGGTTTCTGTGTTCCTGGACTATAGGCTCAGAGTGTGCCGGGGGTGGAACTGGAAGTCTGCTTCTGGCTTTCAGTTCATTCCACCTGATGCTGTTTTATCTGATGAGTGTGTGTTTAAGCTCAGAAAATTAAGAAGTGAAGGTTAGAAGTGAATTTTGAGTCATCACCTACCTGTTCTGCTTCAACAGTCTGTGAACGAAGCTGAGGAGTGTGCAGACAGAGGAGTGTCTGGACAGGGGGGTCGAGAATCTGTGAACTCTAACCCTGTGCTTGTTTAGCTTTTCTTTGTCACAGGGAATTGTTTGAGTAAAGTCTCCTTTGTTGGTGAAAATCTGTAGATTTTCAGAAGTCTCAGATTTCACAACGGGAAGCTGGAATGGGACAACACCTCATTCGTGTTCTAATGAACCTCCTCTAGCCTGTTCCCAGGCTACCTTGGGAATGGAGAGAAGACAGACTAAGGAATTAAAGTCGTGGGCCATTTCCGAAGTTGAAAGGTTGCTGCTTACCAGCTCTGCACGCCTGGGCCCCATTCTGAATTTGAGAATGATAGGATGAACCACAGCAGTGCAGAAAGAGAACATTGAAATGATTATTATTAAATACTTAGTTTTGGATTCCCATGGAGTACTGGCTGTCAAAGTGTACTCTGTAAAGTGTCATAAACTAGGAGTCTTGCATCATCCACCCACCCACCCACCCTGCATTCGACTAACAATTCTTATTCACCTCTTTTGTGTTAGGCACTTAGGAAGCAATCTGAATGCCCACCGTGTGCTGTGGTAGGCAGAGGGAGTTGGATGGAGTGGTTCAGGCTTGGGCAGTCACAGGGAGCCAAGATAATCAGTGGTGGCTTCCATCTTTAAGGAAAGATGAGATGGTCTCTGCTGTTGAAAGGAATGAGCCTAGGCTGGGAGAAAAGGAAACGAACAATTAGAAGGCCCAGTAAGTGTGTAAGTGTTTGGAGCATCATGCATAGAATGCTTTAAGGATCCAAAGGAGGACAAGACTGGGAATGCGGGGGTGGGGGGGGTGGGGGGTGAGGAAGTAATTTAGTGAAAAATAAAGTTTTCTAAATCAGACATAGTAGAGACTGAACACTGGTGTTTGGTATTGGCAGTACCTTTTTTTTTTTTTTTAAGATTTTATTTATTTATTCATGAGAGACACAGAGAGAGGCAGAGACACAGGCAGAGGGAAAAGTAGGCTCCTTGCGGGGGGGCCCGATGTGGGACTCGATCCCAGGACTCCAGGATCACCAGGACTCCAGGATCACGCCCTGAGCCAAAGGCAGACACTCAACCACTGAGCCACCCAGGCATCCCATTGGCGGTACCATTTTGAAATGTAAAGATTGGAGTACTTGAAGTCAGAAGGGAGTTTAAAACGAGGCTCTGACATTTGCTAACCGTTTGCTGCTGGCCAAATCTCTCAATTCTTTACACGCTGTTTGTTCATCTGTAAAATGAGTCTAAGCATACTTTATTGAATTCTTTGATGACTTAATTTGCCGTGTATATAATAAAGTGCCACACAAACTAGTGCTGTTTGGTATCGAAAGGTACTTTGAAAATAGGTTCTTTTTAGAGCTTTTTAGCTCTAAATCATACCTAAGTCCAACTGATCTCAGGGACAGATTTCTGTTTTGCTGACCCTTTCCAGGGTGTTCTGAATCTCAGCTTGAGGGCAGTTTTTCAGACGTTAGGCTGGTTATTGTCATATGGCATTCCTCAACTTGTCCAGACATCTTCCCATCCCCAGCCACAGGAAATCTTTTCATTGCATTTGGGTTGTGAGCACTAATTAGAAGGATGGGCTGGCTCGTATAGTACCTCAATTGAGAGGGGCTTGTCTGGGTCTGTACTATAACTGCCATGGTCTTTCCCCTCCCTCCCAAGTCAAGCTAGCCCTTCTGCTTTCCCCTGTCCTAACAAGATGAATATGGAAAAGTGAAAAGGAAGGAAAAGCCATGCATCTGTGTTTTTTGAGACCATGAAAATGGCCTTTACTGGTTTTCTCCATCTGTAAAGAGGTGTAGTTTTCAGTGACGCCCCCAGCAAGAACAGTTGTTGCCTGGCTGAAACTTGAATCTATGAGCATTATTTGCTTGAATACACTTGCCTTCCTCCTGACTTAAAATGAACTTAAGCTCATCTGACATTTTAATAAATTGCCTTTTGATAGGAATCCATACTCACATATTTAAAGCTAGCGTGTTCAGTGTGACTGGGGGGGAGGGGGATGATACGAATGTAAATCAATTTTTAGGACACGTTGAATCCTAGCATGTAAGTTTGAAAGGGCTTTAAAAATAATACTAAGATGAGGAAGTTGAGACCCAGAGAGGCTAACTAATTAGGTAAGGTCATATAGTAAATTAATGGCTGAGCAGGGACAAGAACCCCTTTGTCCCTATTTCCAGTCAGAGTCCCCCCCCCCCCACTCTAACGTACCCTAATTTGTTCCTGTTTGGTTTTGTTAGCAATTTCGTTTAGTGTTTTAATGGTGAAATAATTTGCATTAGGGCTTAGGAAACCCATTGCACCCAACTTTAAAGCAGACACTCTATCTTTTCTCTTTGGGAGGATTTATACATGATATGATGCACACAGGGGGGTGCTGTGACATGTAACACATTTCTGGCAAATAGGGAACTAAGTATAAAAATAATGTTCCCTTTACTTGCATTTTCTGTAAATTGCACACAAATTTAAAATACCATAGAAGTGCACATTGTTTTTTAAAAGAGAAGCAAGTTCCTGGAAACATTATTCAGATTTGTGTCGTGAATCATAGGATAAAAGTATATTAGAAATATGTTGGTTGGCATGGACTTTTGTTTTCTTGTGCTTGCTTTGGGAAGCCATTAATGTTGGTTGTCAGGAACTATGTTCAGCAAATATTTTATTGCATTCCTAAGATGTGCAGGTCTCTGCGCTGGTTGCTGTGAGCAGAACAAAGATGAAAGAAGCATAGGGTCTTTATTAAAATGTCTCTTTAAAAAATATGGTATGGACTGGGATGCTGTGTATGACTTAACACACACAATTGCTATCTCCCATCAAATCAGCCCTTTGACCGATTAGGTAAATCTGCCTTGAAATTATTATTATTTGCCTAACCTTGTGGCCAGATTTGTAACATGACATTTATTCTCATTACGTGGTAACAAGTGGTAAACCTTTTATATTTATTTTATCAGGGCTGCATCTTCCTGGGGGACAGTAAGAAAAAATTGACAGCATTTGGACACTTTAATAATATTATGAAAAGTTTGCCTCAGAGAGCTTGTAGCAGTCCTGGCTTAAATACAGTATTTAGAATAGTGTGAACACTGCATAGACGTGTGATTAGAACATTATTGCCTGAAAGGATTGCAATTTAAGACAATCCATGCTGAGCTACGGAGAGAGGAATTGCCCTCATTGACTCTGAGTTTGATATAAGTATCTTAAAACATAAATATCCACCACAAGCCAGATGTCTTGGTCATATCTAATTATGAAGTCTCTCTGAAGAGTGAAATTGTTATTGATTTGGGAGCTCTTGCCTAATCACCGGCTTGTACTTGGGTACTGCCAACCTTCTGTTCTTCTAATGGTCCTCACTGAAAGCCCACTTCCCTGAAGAATGAATCGTTTTTTTTTTTCCTACATACGATGAGGTTGGAAAATTAATTATTAACATTTCAGGGAGTGGAAAGATGAAGTTTAGCCCGAGGACAAATGCCTGATTCCTGTTTCAGAAGGAATGAGAAAAATGAGTCATTGTTTTTATTGTGGCTTAAAAAAAAAAAAAAAAAAATATATATATATATATATATATATATATTGTTTTTTTAACGACCACCAGTGCCACCTCTCTCAAATCCTCTTCGCATGAGGATTTTAGAAATTCCATTTCCTTCACACAAAACCTGTGGCCTTAATTGTTCAGTGAGTACTTGACGACAGCCGTTCCCCTGCCACCCGAGGACATGCTCAGATAGAAACCAAGTGCTGGGAACGTGGAGAAGCTAGCAATTTGGTAGCAAGTGGGCTGTGTACAGAGGTGGAGCTGAGGAGGCCAAAAGGAAGATGGATCGTCTTTTCAGCACGGGCAGTGATGTCTTTTGATTAACACTGAGAGCTGCTTTCCCAAGTGCTTGAGCTCACTTCGCTGCCTGTCCTGTCCATGTGGTCACGCTTCATGATGTAGGGTCAGCTCGGGGCTGGCTGGTCCGGCTGCCCAGCTGCGCGTGGGCTGAGCTGGGCTTTCTCTCTCTCTCTCTCTCTCTCTCTCTTTTTTTTTTTTTTTTTTTAAGATTTTTATTTGTTTGAGAGATACACAGAGAGAGAGGCAGAGACACAGGCAGAGGGAGAAGCAGGCTCCATGTAGGGAGCCCGACACGGGACTCGATCCCGGCCAGGTCTCCAGGATCACGCCCTGGGCTGAAGGCGGCGCTAAACCGCTGAGCCACCCGGGATCCCCTGAGCCACCCGGGATCCCCTGAGCCACCCGGGATCCCCTGAGCTGGGCTTTCACTAAAGGATTGCTTCCCGCTAGTGCTCTCTGTTTGTGCTTAAGGCCCTGGAGCTCCTCCTGCGCCCCTCCCCCTGCCCCCGCCCCGCCTGCCCCGTTTGCCTGGTCCCCCCGCTGCTGGCTGGGTCTGTCCCTGCTCAGCTGGGCCAAGTCTAAGGCCCCTCCAGGGCTTGGTCGGTGCTCCTTTACAGGTGCTCCCTGCTGACTCCCTGGCACCATGGAGTTTTGATGAGCATCCAGCCTGGGGGAGGTGGAACGTGGTCCCTTCTGGAGGCTTCCCACGCCGCAGGACGTCAAGCACTGTCACTGTTTTTATTTTTGGCCAGGAACTCATCCGCAGGTGACACCGGGCCTGCCAGCCTTCCGGAGACTACGCTACAAGAGCCTTCTGTCCGTTTCCTCCCGTATTGGTCACGGGTAGACCGTGTGTTGTCATCGTCGTGGCAGAGTCCCGTGGTGGATTTTAGTTTACATGTGCGAAGGAAGCCGTTAGTGGTGGTCTGGTGGCACGTGTGTGGCTAAGTCGGTTTGCCAGGCCTTTAAAAAATTTAACTCTAGTCTGTTGGTAGAGATCTAATAAACTCAGGTGATCACTTCTTTGCTCCCCCACACCCCCGTGTCTTTGCCCCAACATGCATTGTACTTTGCACCTATCTCTTTATTTGGATCATCTCCTGACCCCCCAACACTGAGCTCTGAGCTCCTCGAAGGTCGAGATTGATTTGTTTGTGTGCTGCTGGGTCCCCGTCATCTAGCAGAGTCTTTGTCTGATAAGAGACATTCAAGCTGAGTGTGTTCCCTGTCGGGCAAGCCTTTACTCTCAGTGGTAAAAATTGTGTTAAAAATAGGCTGCACGTTAAAAAAAAAAAAAAAAAAAGGCTGCGCGTTGTAGGTAAAAGAAATAGTACATTTGGATTCCAGTCCTGGCCCTGCCATTAATAGAAACTTTGCTTTGATGCTGGATTGAGTGGCCCCCGATCACTTCAATCTGGGCATCTCATTATTCATCTGGAGTATTGCCTAGTTCGACAGGCGTGTCCAGACATACTCGCTGTAGGCTTTCTCCTGTCCTCGCGTTTTGATGTCTGTATCTCAAGAGATCGCGGACTTCTGGTGCATCTGTGCTTCCTTCTCAAACAGCTCTCCGTTGCCTTTTCTTTTCTTTTTCCTTTTTTTTTCCCCCCCTACTTCCAACATTTTAACTGCCATAACTTTCTTGGCTCTTTCTTCTGGAGAAGTAGTTTTCAAGCTTGGCCCCTGGCGCTCGGCAGAGAATGCAGCCCACAGGCAGCTCTGCCCTTTGCTGTAACCTTAATTAAATCAGCCTCCCTCAGGTCAGACGTTGGCTTTGGTTCTTTCTTCCGAAGGCCAGCTGCAAGGCTGATGACACGCCTGCATCTGCCATTGTGTGCCTCGCTGGCAGCCATCCGTCACTGTCAGCAGGTTGGGAGCCTCTGTGCCGCGTCCTCCCAGCCTGTGGGGAGCCAGGGCGAAGGGGGTGGTCTGAGGAGCTCTGGGAAGGAGGGGAGAAGAGAGGGTGGCTTCTCAATAGGAAGCCGTAGGAGCAAAAGCAATCTGAGGAATAAGAATCAGGAAAAGGATATAGGGGTGAAGAGCAGAGGACAACGGGCAGGTAAGATGACTCCCTTCTTTCTCCACTTTTCCAAGTTTTATTTATCCTTCTAGGTCTTTCCTCCCACCCAGGGGCCTACCGACTGTGCTTTTTTTTAAAAAAATTTTTTTTTTGACCGGGTAAGGAGTGTTAGATACTCTGCTTGTCAGCCTTGCTCCCCTGTTGGTCTGTGTGGGTCTGTGTTTTCTTTTTTCTTTTGCTTCTCTTTTGTTGCCCATGGTAATGTTCTTCGGCCTTTGAGCCCTGTCAGCCATCTTGGCTTTGGGGTCAAGCAGGGCTTTTCATGGAGATGCTTTTCATGGAGATGCTTAACAGATCTGAAAAAGGATTAATGAGTACGTTTGGTGTCAAGAAAATCAGACATCTGCCTCCTGTACCTTGCATGAATGAGAGGACTGTAAGAATGAAGTAAAAATATTTCTCAAAGGTCGCCTATATGACTCTGAGACGGGAAAGTGTTCGCTTGGTTTCCTTGGGGCAGGAGATATTATGAATAAAGCCTCTTTGTTCCGAGGGATCCATATTTAACAGGAGATTCCAATATAATTTTCGAGGATGCATCCACTTCAGCGAAATTGTAGCCGATTTGCTCATCTGAATTCCTTCACTACAGACACATATACTCAGTGTTTATTGTTTCATCATTTTCATCATAATCCAACTTGGATTTTTAGTTAAATTTTGTTTTCCAGGGATTTACTCTTTCCTGACTATAACTTTGTGGCAAAGAGAAGAATGCTTCACAAAAAGTGAATTTCTTTTTTTTTTTTTTTTTTTTAAGATTTTATTTATTTATTCATGAGAGACACATAGAGAGAGAGGCAGAGACAGAGGCAGTGGAAGAAGCAGGCTCCATGCAGGGAGCCCGACGTGGGACTTGATCCCTGGTCTCCAGGATCACGCCCTGGGCCGAAGGCAGGTGCTAAACTGCTGAGCCACCCAGGCTGCCCGAAAAGTGAATTTCTAAGCAGGAAAACAAAAATGTCTTCTGGCTTTAAATGATACTTATTCTGACTCAAATATTACTGACAAAAAAATCAGTTTTAGTCAATTTAGCCTTTTTTGGAGATTATAGGATTGACAAATTCCTTATAATTTCTCTGTATTATATCAATAGAGTTCATATGTATGGTGGGAGGAGGTAATGTGAACAATACATGGTGCTAGACCAGGAGTCTAGGTGTATTGGTGTTTATATGTAATAGAAGCTCCATTTGGGGGAGTATCATTCATCATATGTGTCTAAATTGACCAAGTGGAAGGAGAAGGTAGGGGAATAAAAATGAAGATTTCTCAGCCCCTTATCTAACTTTCCTTGCATAAGGAGAGGTTTATAATGAAGGATTGGTACTTCCCCTCTTCCTCTAAACATTGGCTTGGCCACCATCAGCTTAGTAAAAGTGAGCCAGAACTAATACAAATAACTAACTGTGCCAAGTGTCTTATGTCTTGGAAATGTGTCAGACAGTTGCAGGTTATAGTGACTCATCTTGTTTTAGAGATTTGAAAGAAGAAACAGAACACCTACCTATGCAAGGTAATACTGGAAAATATGTCTTGTCTGTATGAAGGCGCTGTTGTGTTTGGAGGTCTCAGGGTACTGGATTCTTTGGGAGTATGTCTACACAAACCAAGTAGATCTTTGAAGGAAACTGCACTTAATTTTTTCCCATCATCTCTTATCTCCCAAGCAGCTCTATGTACAGACCTAGCATTTATATTGAATTCTTTTGCAGGGATTATCATTTAAAAACGAATTTTATCCTGTATGCTCTGGGAATAGGATATGCAATGAAATAGATTCCTTTAAACTATGGATAGAAGGATGTTCCCCCAGGAACTTTTCAACCATTGTTTTTGAAAATCTTTATGATATATATTTAAACACATACTCTTCATGAAAGTATTGATCACATGTAAGTATTTACTTGACATTTTGAAAAACAAAAGGGCGTAAAAGTCAGTTTTGCTAAGTTTATTTCTTACTGAACAACTTTATATGATTAAAATGTTGAGCTCCTTGTTTATCAAGTGTAGACATGGTCTGAATCTACAATAAAAGAAGCACCCTCCTGCCCCGCCCCCCCCAACCTGATTCCTTGGTGTTCTCTTTCTCTTAAAAATGGGAGATTGGAAGTTGGAACCATTAATTGGAAGTCCAAGGCCATTAGGAGCAGTTTAAGATTTTAACTAGGTCATAATTACTAAAAATTATAAACATCAATCATTTGTTTTCAAGGTAATTCATGAACACCTCTTGTTCCTGGCATGTTTGACTTTTTGTTGTGAGTGAGCATACCAGTAGGTGTGTGGTAAAGACCTACCAAGATCTTAATAAGAGGAAGTCTCCTCAGCCAGATTTTGGCCAGTTGTACTGAAACTCTAGCTTCTAGGGCAAGCATCCTCAACCACCATGTGAATAATAAGCACTATTGTAGGCACTTTGTCTTCAGTATTAGCATCTCAGCAGTAGAAAGAATGTGAAGACTCAGTCTTTTTAAAGAGCACTTACTAGTTTTGAATTACTGGTGCTATATTTGTACAAAAATGACTTTCCCTTTGACCACAGCATTGTTTTCAGAGTAAGCTCTATGCCTGGTGTGGGGCTCGGAGTGTGGGACATGAACACATGACCTGCTGATCAAGAGTTGCATGCTCTACTGACTGAGCCAGCCAGGTGCCCCAGATCACAGCATTTATTGGCTGTCAGCATAACAATATGAAGTGGAATGGAACACTTTCCTTTTTCCTATGTGCCTACTGCACTTCCTACTGTTTTGCCAAAAGTGTCACAAAATATTGTGAAAGGTTGAGCTTGTCTGGTTTGCCGCTCTTTATCTTTAGAATTCCCGTGTGCTGTTGGTAATAATACCTTTATTCACCCACTAGATTGCATGCTAGGATTGCATTTTGTAAAAATTAATACTTTGGCTTTTTTGCTTGAAGCTGTAAATGTTCTCAGTTTTTCCCAAACCAGGGCAACACATACAGATAGAGTAGAAAAATTTCCCAGAGCCTCAAGGATGTTGAGGGAAGATTAAGTGGCTGATTATAATCTATGTGGGTGCTGCATGTGTGTGTGTGGTCTGTAGAGGTATAGTCTGATGTAAGTTCAACAAGCACCTAGTGAGTACCTACTGTGTTTAGGGTCATATGAGAATACTAAGATGAGTAAGACTAGTTCCTGTTGTCAAGAGGCTTAGAGTCAACTGCAGGGGATGGTTGGACAAGTCCACATGTTAACTGAAACATAAAGGCAAAAGGCAAGATGATCCTTTTGTTAAAATTTTTTTTTTTTTTTAGTAATCTCTACACTTAACGTGGGGCTTGAACTCATGACTCCCAGATCAGGAGTTACATGCCCTACCAACTGAACCAGCCAGGCCAGGAGCCCCCCAACAAGAGTCTTAAACAGAGTGCAGGGAAGAACAGACGGGGAACTTCATGTTAGAATCCTGAGATGACAGGGCTTCATGGATGGGATGGCGGATGGCACAGTGTTTGACAACTTTAAATGAGAATGTCTCACTTTTTTTAAAAGATTTTATTTATTCATGAGAGACACACAGAGAGAGGTAGAGACACAGGCAGAGGGAGAAGCGGGCTCCCTGTGTAGAGTCTGATGTGGGACTCGATCCCAGGACCCCAGGATCATGACTTGAGCCTCAGGCAGATGCTCAGCCACACCTCACTTTTCTTAAAATCATGTTCTCTCTCTCTCTTTTTAAAAAAATTTTTTTTCTCTTTTTAAAAAGATTTTATTCATCCATTTAAGAGAGAGAGAGAGCACAAGCAGGGGGAGGGGCAGGCAGAGGGAGAGGGAGAGGGAGAAGCAGGCTCCCTGCTGAGCAGGAAGCTCGACAGGGGGCTGGATCCCAGATCCCAGAATCCAGAACCCCCAGATCGTGAGCTGAGCCTGCCTTAGGCAAGCAGTCAACCGACTGAGGCACCCAGGTGCCCCATATCATGCTGTTTTTTTAAAGGCCCAAGAAACTTTTGTCAACTTGATCTTTAATGTCATGGAAATTCCAAAATATTTTTTGCAATTACTTCTTGTAATTGGGTGCTCTTGCCAAATGCACTGACCCCTCCCACCTTGAGTTACTGTTTGAGGTTATGCAGTCTTTTTTTTATCCAACAGAAGAATTGTATTTAAAATAACAGCAAGTTAGGATGCCTGGAAGACTTGGTTGGTTGGGTGTCTGCCTTCAGCTCAGGTCAAGATCTCAGGGTCCTGGGATTGAGCCCTGCGTCCAGGTCCCTGCTCAGTGAGGTTCTGCTTCTCCCTCTCCCTCTACTCCTCCTCTGGCTCATGCTCCTCTCTCTCTCTTTCTTTCTCGCAAATAAAAAATAAAATCCTAAAAAAAAAAAAAAAAAAAAAAAACAAGTTTTAAAGGTGTTTTTGTGAGGTTTTTTTTTTTTTTTTTTTTTTTTTTTTTTTAAGACAGAAGTAGGTTTTGAATGCTTCCCACTTTCTCGGTGTTTGCATTTATATCTTGCGAGTTGCTGTAGTTTCATATTCTTAGTGATTTCTTGTAATACCTACCATATTTTTACTACTATATATTATACTATTTGTATACTTACTATTTGCCTAAGTTCCCTGTGAAGGTCTTTAATGGCATGGTATTTATTTATTTACATGCTATCATGATATATGATAAAATCATATCATTAGATTTTACTTTTTTTTTTAATGCTTTTGTTGATTTTTTTTTCTTTTTTAAATTTATTCAGAGGCAGAGAGAGAGAGGCAGGCAGAGAGGCAGACACACAGGCAGAGGGAGATGCAGGCTCCATGCAGGGAGCCCGATGTAGGACTTGGTCCCGGGTCTCCAGGATCACACCCCAGGCTGCAGGCGGTGCTAAACCGCTGTGCCACCGGGCTGCCCTGATTTTACTTTTTAATTAATTATTATTAAGCCTTTCGGGGCTACTACTTTTTATCATCCAGTAAATAAATATGAGATAATTCTTCCAAATACCAGAAGTTATGCTTCAAAACCCTTCATGGAGTGCATTTTCAAACTCCACATGAGTGACTTAGTTTTCCCATATTTTAGATTATCTGTCTGTATTGAGGGATTTAGCTCAGGCTGTGATAGCTCATCAAATACATCATAAAATGCTAATGTGTTCCTTCTGTATAGTACTGTGTTCTTTACACTACAAAGGCAGTCCTCTTATAAACGACATGTAATATGAACAAATGATTAGTGTATTGAGTGAACACATTGGTCTGTCATAAAAACTTTAAAATGATAGCTAATACTCACTTTGACATCCTGCAATCCTTGAAGGGACTCCCATCTTTTCTTCTGTAAGTTGCTTCTTTATCTCAGAACCCCAAGCTCACACTAATCCAGGGCTATAATTGTATTTTCTCTTCCCTGTGGTTTTCTTAATAGCATTTTCTTTTCTCTAGCTTCCTTTATTGTAAGAATACAGTATATGATACATATAACCTACAAAATGTGTGGTAACCAACTGTTTTAACTTATCCATAAGGCTTCCAGTCAACTGTAAGCTATTAAGTTTTTGGAGAGAGTCAAAAGTTATATATGGAGTTTTGACTGCTGTGGGGGGTGGGTGCAGGGATCAGACCCTGACCCCCCCCCCCATTTCAAGGGTCAACTGTATTTTCTTTGTCAATTACACTCTGTCTTCAAGCAAGTGTTTACTATTGGATTTAGGAATTGTATTTTTTGGATGCAATACATCCTTCCTCTATCCTTCATAGTGCTCAGTGCAATTCTCTAGTGACCACAAGAGCTCACAACTGTTTATCGAATAAGTGAAATATCACTTTTTCCCCACAAATAATTTTTTTAAAGATTTTATTTATTTATTCATAGACATAGACACACACACACACACACACACACACACACACACACACAGAGGCAGAGACACAGGCAGAGGGAGAAGCTGGCTCCATGCAGAGAGCCAGACGTGGGACCTGATCCAGGGTCTCCAGGATCACGCCCTGGGCTGCAGGCGGTGCTAAACCGCTGTGCCACAGGGGCTGCCCTCCCACAAGTAATTTAAATCTATAATTATAAATCATTATATTTTTAAGTAATTGATTCATAATAGCACTTCTAAACTCATAAATGTAAAGTGAGGTTCTAAAGCAATGTATTTGGATCTTGTATCTTTAAAAAACATAAATTGAAAGAGAAATTTGCATAAAATGATTTTTTTGGTTGTAATTTTTTTAAAGTTTATTTATTTATTTGAGTAATCTCTACACCCAACGTGGGGCTTGAACTCACGACCCCAAGGGCAAGGCATTACATGTTCTTCTGACTGAGCCAGCCAGATGTCCCTGGTTGTAATTTTAAGATGGTTTCAACAGTGTGTTTATTTCTTAGGAAAAGGATGATTGTATTTGCTGCTTATGCACTTACATGTTTTTCACTGAAGTGGAGCTTATGTGCCCCGAATATATGAATATAAAGATATCTAGTTTTGAGGTACCTGGCTGGCTCAGTTGGTAGACCTCGCAACCCTTGATCTCGGGGGTCATGAGTTCAAGCTCCATGTTGGATATAGGGATTAAGTTTACTTAAAAAAATTTAACTGACTGTGAACAATCAATTGAGATAACTCACTACCTTCGGACCAGCCTACTTAAAAAAATTTAAGAAAAAAAAATATTTAGAGTTACAAGAGTTCAGGGAAAAACACAGGCACAATTATTTTTCATTTATTGACCATTTTAGTTTGTGGCAGATACCATCCGAGTTTTCCATGTTAGGATATCATTTTGTTAACGTGAAGACACAAATTAATTCTCAGTGGGTTGGTGACTTCATTTAGCCTCTTACTGCCTGCTATTATATTGTGGGTACATCTGGAGACCCATCATCTCCCACAAAAGGGCCCTCCAGCCTGTTAAGTAATAACAACCTTTCTCACCCTGAAACAATGAAGTATCAGATGATTGCAGCCTCAAACAAAAGCTTCCCATTCCCTTTCAGAGCAGATTACAGTCACGATTCCCCTCCCACCCTGGTGAGCCTGGCACTCAAGAATATCTAGTTTAGTCCTTTCTTTGTTAATAGAGGATCATAAAGGGGCCTTTGTTATACTCTCTCATTTCTTCCAGCAGGATGTCCCCATTATTTCGTTCTGGTTGGCACATGCAGCAGTTTCTTCAATACCACCTTGAATCCTGTTCTCATCCCTTTGTCTCGGAGCTTTAGCTTCATCTAAATAATTACCTTTGTTCAGAAATCAAACCCCACGAACCAAGTGGTTTTGACAGACATACTGACTCTGAGAATGTTCTTTGCCCCGTATAAAATCAGCGTCAATACCTGATTAGATTCCCTTTCTGTCTCCATTAATTTCCAGGTCGTTTGGGTCCTGGGAATGCTTATTGATGTCTTTTCTAATGACCGCATTTTGTGTTTCATGGATTTGCTGTCGTTTAGAGCAATTTGGGGTCCCCTTATGACTGGGATCTTATTCACTGTTTTGGCAGAAGTCGAGGAGGATTAATTACAAGGGGACTGAATGAAATCAGGTGACTCTGAGATGCTCTAGCTATGAAGGAAGGGAAGTAATGGAACCATGTTTCTGAAGCCACTGAACACATCATATTTATCCACAGTCCTTATTTATCCACAGTACTAAGAACATGATAGAAGCATAGCATTTCTGGCTTCCTTGCTTTTTTTTTTTTTTTGACTTTGCAAAGTCAAAGTCGGGTTGCATTCAAAATTGACTCATTCAGAAACTTCCAAGTGCTTACTATAGAGAATAAGAAGGACTGACCTTGTTTTATGTGTGTGTCAGCTTCTCCTAGATAAGAATCATTTGTAGTGGACTTCTGCATGAAGAATTCTTGAAAATGCTAATGTGCTCTTTGACTCAGCCCATTCTAGTTACACCCTTGCAAATCAGAAAACTGATGTCTTTGAAATTTTTGCCTCTCAATTGTCTTAAAAGACACATTAGTATAACAGTTAAGAGCCTGAATACTAGTGTGCCCTGGGTTTAAGTCCTGGTTTTCCCATATATTAGCTAATTAACCTTTTTTAGGCCTCAGTCTTTCTCATATGTAAGATGGGGACCATGGGAACTACTGAGATTTCTTGTATTAAGTATTTTAGATGAGTAATCCATGTGAGAGGTTTACAACAGTGCCTGGCAGTATGGACTTTGAGTTAGATTTTTTTAAAAAAAATTATTCTAATCATAATATTTGAATGCCTACTTTTTAAACAGAATTTGAGGACTTATTATTATTTTTTAAGATTTTATTTCTGTAGTTATGAAGGGATCCCTGAGTGGCTCAGTGGTTTGGTGCCTGCCTTTGGCCCAGGGTGCGATCCTGGAGTTCCAGGATCGAATCCCACGTCGGGCTCCCGGCATGGAGCCTGCTTCTCCCTCTGCCTGTGTCTCTGCCTCTCTCTCTCTCTCTCTCTCTCTCTCTCTATCATAAGTAAATAAATAAATCTTAAAAAAAAAAACAAAATTTTTTTTATTTATGTAGTTATGAGACATAGAGGCACAGGCAGAGGGAGAAGCAGGCTCCCTGCAGGGAGCCTGATGTGGGACTTGATCCCAGGATCACAACCTGAGCCAAAGGCAGACGCTCAACCGCTGAGCCACCCAGGTGTCCCTGTTGTCTCTTTTTTAACCAGAGAATGTGGACTTCAGGTTTTCTCATTAAATGAATTCAGAGTCTACAGTGAAGTGATAACACAGGTAGAAATACTTAAGCTGTTTTGCTGAAAGATAAATCTAGTGGGGAAGTCAAACACCTAAACATGAAAGCTTGTCTATTGGAACTCTATTTTATTTTTTTCTAAAGAATTTATACCATCCTGTATTCCTTTTTTTTTTTTTAAGATTTTATTTATTTATTCATAAGAGGCACAGAGAGAGAGAGAGAGAGAGAGGCAGAGACACAGGCAGAGAGAGAAGCAGCCTCCATGCAGGGATCCTGATGTGGGACTTGATCCCGGGTCTCCAGGATCACACCCGGGTTGAAGGCGGCGCTAAACCCCTGAGCCACCAGGGCTGCCCCCTATTGGAACTCTTTAGGGCCAATTTGTCGTCTTCATAGGATGCATGGACTTTAACTTTAGTTTGAAGAGCTTAGAGTAATGATACCCGAAAAGTGTGACCACTGGCTTCAGTGTCACCGGGGTATGTTTTAAAGATGTAAAAATCCCTCTCCAACAATTGAGCTGGAATCACGGGGGTGGAGGGCCCAGGAATCTACATTTTTAACAAATATCCCTGGTGATTCTTAGGCACAGTGCAAATTGAGAACAGTTGCCTTAGAAGAGTGGCTCTCAACCAAGGTGCTCATTAGAATCACTTGGTGGGGGCATTTAAAGATAGAGATGCTTGGATCCTAACTTAATTGCTTTGAGGTGTGGCACTGGGCACTGATGTTAGTGGGTGATTAAAATGTGCAACCAAGGTCAAGAAGCAGTGACATTAAAATGTAATTAGTGGGCAGCCCCTGTGGTGCAACGGTTTAGCACTGCCTTCAGCCCAGGGCATGGTCCTGGAGACCTGGGATCGAGTCCCACGTCGGGCTCCCTGCATGGAGCCTGCTTCTCCCTCTGCCTGTGTCTCTGCCTCTCTCTCTCTCTCTCTCTGAATAAATAAATAGATAAATCTTAAAAAAAAAAAAAAAACGCAATTAGTGATTATATCAGGGATGTGAGCTGACTTGATATTTTCAAAAAGTCATTACAGTGGTTACCTGGGACTGGGGAAGGAAGGAATGGGAAATTCTTGCTTAATGGCTACAGAATTTTTGTTTGGGATGATGAAAAGTCCTGGAGATAGATGGTGGGGATAGTTGTGCAAAACCGTGAAGGTACTTAATGCCACTGGATTGTGCACGTTAAAATGGTGAGTTTTATGTTATGTGATTTGGTCACAATAAAAAACACTTAATAAAGCCATTACAGGGGTGCCTGGGTGGCTCAGTCGGGTGAGCGGCCAACTCTTGGTTTCACCTCTGCTCATTAAATCAGGGTCATGGGATCTAGCCTTGTTTCGGTTCCATGCGCTGTGAGGAGTCTGCTTGAGGATTCCCTCTCTCCCTTTGCGCCTCCCCCTGCTCGCTTGTACATGCTCTCTCTCTCAAATAAATAAATCTTTTTTAAAAAAGCTATTACAATTCTCACATTTCTGAACCTTAATTCTTTTCTTTTTTGCAGTGACAGTGTATCATGCATGCCACTGATTCCAGGGGACACTCCCCTGCTTTCCTACAACCTCAGAATGGAAACAGCCATCGCTCGTCAGGCTATGTTCCAGGGAAGGTTGTGCCACTGCGGCCCCCTCCTCCTCCAAAGAGCCAAGCTTCAGCCAAATTGACCTCCATCAGACAGGAAGCCCGGGCCACCTTTGCTTTCTCACCTGAAGAGCAGCAGGCCCAGAGAGAAAGCCAAAAGCAGAAGAGGCACAAAAATACTTTCATTTGCTTTGCCGTCACTAGTTTCTCATTTTTTGTTGCACTTGCGACCATTTTAGGAATATCCTCAAAATATGCTCCAGATGGTAAGTGATCACAGATGCACGTGTGGAATCGCCCGTGTACAGAGAACTTGTTCTAGGAGAAGAACAAGGGAAGGAAATAGTAGGATAGAATTAAAAAGAAAAACTTGTGGTATCTCCACTTGGCTCTAGCTAATTAATATATAATTAGAGAATAGGAGGTATAACCGTTTATTAAAGCAATTGTTAAAGGAATCCATTGGAAATGATTCAATTAAGGAATTGTTCTTCCTTTCACTTTACTACTTTGTCCCAGTGCTCAAGATGTTCTTAGAACATTTCTTTTCAAAATATTCATTTGAGTCTTTACTGCATTCTTATGGTAGCACAATTTTATCCTTCGTATGATTTTCTGACTGCCAAAAGTTTTCAGTGATAAGAATTACTAAATGTAGGGGTGCCTGGCTGGCTTAGTCTGTATAGTGTGTGATTCTTGATCATGGTTGTGAGTTTGAGCCCCATGTTGCGTGTGGAGCCTACTTAAAATAAAAATTAAAAAATATATTTAAAAAATTACTAAATGTAGTGGTAAAACTACATTCGTGTTTTTTTTATTTAAAAGTTTTTATTTATTTATTTGACAGAGAGCACAAGTAGGCAGAGTGGTAAGCAGAGGGAGAAGGAGAAGCAGGCTTCCCACTGAGCAGGGAGCCTGATGCGGGGCTCAATCCTAGAACCCTGGGATTATGACCTGAGCTGAAGGCAAACATTTAACCAACTGAGCCACTCAGGTGTCCCGATTTTTTTTTTTAAATCAGTGAAAATACTAAGATTTGTGTTCTATAGCTTGAAACCAGTTGGGAGACAGTTCTAAAAGAGAAGCTTCAAGTATTTATTTTTTTATTATTTTTTATTTTTTTATTTTAGCTTCAAGTATTTTTGAGGAACAATGTGTATCCTCAAAGGAAAACATCCATTAGGAGCTTTAAAGTCTAATACATTTATCTAAAAATCACTCATTGCTCATACTTAAATATCATCTGAGGAGGTTTTCATTTCTTAAATGGCCTTTGCTTTTCAAGTTGGTGATATCTTAATACTTTGAATGGTTTGAAGAAATTTATTGTCAGATAGCTTCAATATAGTATCAACAAAGAATGGCCTCATGATAGAGTCCCATCCACCAGTCCAAAAATCAGAGGGCTCATATCTGTCAAGGGAGAAGCAGACCAAAACAACCTGGATTGGGCATCATTTTTGTCTGCCCCCTACTTTTTTTTTGGGATCTACAACAGATTTTTGTCAAATTAGATGTCTCCTTAAATGGATATAACATCTGAGAAGCATGTTATCATATCTAAGACTTACAAGTACTATTTTATTTAGCTTCCATGGGTGCTTTAGGGGTTTTATAGACTTTAAAGTCCTGGTTGGGGGCGGGGTTGTGTCAGTGCTTCTAAAAGAATAGAGCTGAAGAAAGAGAGATGTTCATATCAACATTTTTGTGGACCAGGCCAGCAGACCACAGAATGAGTTTGTAACATTGCTTTCTGTTGGCTCTTAGCATTGACTTTCTCACCCCTTTTCTCCAGCAGAATAACCAAGTTCAGTGCAGTTGATTCATTCTTCCCAAGTAATCTGTAGTAAAGACCTGCCAGATCCAGGGGGGGAGGGGGAGATCAGAGCTGAAATCTGTGGCTTTAATTGATGTTTCATATTCCATCTGAGACAGTGAATCACTGATGTGGTTCCTTTGAATCAACATTCTTTAGTGTCACATTTTGGCAGTACAAGTGCAAAACTTCAGTGGAAATATGTGGTATGCTGACATCTTTCAGGGTCAGCCTCACTGTGATTACTGATGTTATATAATCTTGATAATGAACCTGAAGTTCAACAATGGGCAGCCTGGGAGGTGGGGCTCCTGAGCTACTTGTCAATGCCTTCTGCGGGCCATGTATTTTCTCATTAAGTATACTCTACTGGGAGGAAGTAGACTAGAATTTTTGGTGATGGTTCCTAAGGAAGCATGCTCGCCTGGGAAATAACTAAAAACGAGGAATTGGCATACCTGGGTGGCTCAGTCAGTTAAATTTCTGACTCTTGATTTCAGCTCAGGTCATGGTCTCATGGTCGTGGGATTGAGCCCTGTGTTGGGTCGTGGGATTGAGCTCCACACTGGGCATGGAGCCTGCTTAAGAGTCTCTGTCTCTCTGTAAAAAAAAAACAAAACAGCAAAATGAAAACCAAGAGGAATTCTATAACCATTTGGTAGGCTCTACATGTTAAAAGACAGTATTTCCTTCTCAGTAGCTAGGTAGAGTGCTTTTTGTATGGGACATTTACTTGTGACATAACATCATGGAATGTTCCAGCTAGATGTTTTATGGGAAGAGAGGGAGGTTGGAGAGAAGTTTAAGAAATCCGTAGTATTGAGTCAGAGCACATTCAAGAGTTTTGTTTCTTCAATGGAAAGAAATATTTAAGGATTATTTCTAGTATAATAGTGATGATCACTGACTTATCTGAATTAAATATTGGTGATTATAAAACTGCTTTGAGAAAAATTCCGTGAGATAATTGCCAAGGATTTAACCAGCAGGGCTGATTTTAACTGCAGTAGTTACCATCACCTTGCCATGAGCCGAGGGCAAAATACAAATGCTTAGAAATAAGATGTTTGCATTAAGGGTTATACAATTCAAAATGAGGAATCAGAATTTCCTTTCTATAAAAATTAATATCTTTGTGCTGCACTCAGTCTCTCTGCTTTTCCTCCTATTATTTTCCAACATGTACCTTCTACCTTTATAGGATTCCTACGCATACATTGCCTATCCCTACCTTGGCTGAGTTTAAATATGGGCTTCATCTTGTTTTTCTCTCTCTCTCTTTTTTTTAAAGATTTTATTTATTTATTCATGAGAGACAGAGAGAGGCAGAGACGTAGGCAGAGGGAGAGGCCAGCTCTCCACGGAGAGCCCGATGTGGGACTTGACCCCAGGATCCCGGGATCATGGCCTGAGCCAAAGGCAGACACTCAACCGCTGAGCCACCCAGGTGTCCCTTCATTTTGCTTTTCTAACTGAGGAACCAATGGACTTGGATGGCAAGGGGTACTTGCATCTCTCACCTTCATTCCCTTCCCTTCCCTTCCCTTCCCTTCCCTTCCCTTCCCTTCCCTTCCCTTCCCTTCCCTTCCCTTCCCTTCCCTTCCCTCCCTCCCCTCCCCTCCCCTCCCCTCCCCTCCCTTCCCCTCCCCTCTCTTCTTTCTTTTTTTAATTAGAGAGGGAGCCAGGGGAGGGGCAGAGGGAGAGGGAGAGAGAGAATCTTAAGCAGGCTCCACACCCAGCATAGAGATCGATACAGAGCTCGTTCTCATGACCTTGAGATTATGACCTGAGCTGAAATCAAGAGTTGGATGCATAACCTACTGAGCCACCTGTGTGGCCCCAAGCTTTTCTTAATGGAAGTACTGTCTGGCCTTTGGGGGTTCAGGTCTAGTGTCCCCATGTCTCACTGAAACTGCCTCAGGTACTCCAACCCACCCCTCCTTTCTCTGAGCTCATTTGCATGTCAAGTGACTACCACATTGTTCAGTATTTAATTATTTCCTACCTGGTGGCTTTTCTCCTAAACTAGACTATAAGCTCTACAGGCTGTGAGTTCATTCTATGCTTTATAAATTTTATAATACCTAGTACAAAGTGAACAAATGGATCTTCAGTAAATACTTGGTCATTAGTTGATCAAAACCAGTGTGATTCCTGCCACCACCCCTGCCCCCAATTATAGCAGCAACTTAAGTTCTTGTGCATTAAATAGCTGTGGCAACACAGAATACTTTTATGTTTCCATCATCATCTATTCAAGAGGCAAATTCTAGTAAAGGAACACTGCATGTCTAGTAAACCTTGTTTCTTAAGGGGGAACTTGCATATCACTCAACTTGCTGAGTAATCTTGGATTTGGCTTCTCTGATCTGTCATTTCCTTGTCTGTGAAAATGAGAAGTCATGTCTTTGGCTGTTTGCCTCTTGCAGTTTCACTGGGAAAGCGAGCATGTCTGCATTGCGAGCTGGTATTTATCAGCTGTGGCTTCTAGAATGATAGAGGTGCTTCTGTAGTCTGCTTTATGATTCACTGCTCAGGAAGGAACCTGGGAAGACCTGCCATAGCTAACTTTAACAGTTCCTATTTTTTATTTCTTAGTAGGTTGTGAATAGATTTTGTTTGCTAAAACTGCTTCCTAGTGTGGGTCCAAAGACAGTTCACAGTTTTGCTTCTTGCTGTTAATTTATTTCCAGAGTAGAAGATTCAGGGGAACTCCGTGTTTACCTTGCAGAGTTTGACCTGACCTAGATGGTAGCAACTTAGTTTTGTAGAGAAACCTTTTTTATGCGTTGAAGGGAAGGGTTTGACATATCTGCTGGGTGGAATGGAATGAGTTTTCCATTCTGATGGCAGGAACCTAAAACAGGTCTGCCCATCTTTGCAGATGGTGATAAATGATGATAGTGCTTGGATCAGGCTCAAGGCATTCTTGGAATTTGTTGCATTGATGGGATATTGACGTTGCCCTTTTTTTTTTTTTTTTTTAATAGAGAATTGCCCAGATCAAAACCCACGTCTCAGGAACTGGGATCCAGGACAAGATTCTGCAAAGCAAGTTGTTATCAAGGAGGGAGATATGTTCCGTCTGACCTCAGATGCCACGGTGAATTCTGTAGTCATTCAGGATGGAGGTGAGGACTGGTCCCTGCCTATGGGAGCTGCAAAGGTGCTCCTTCCTATGGGGGGCATGAGAAGTTCCTAAGGTAGAACCATAGAATTCAAGAGCTAAGAAGAGGTCCTTAGAAATCACTCCAGTCAAGACCTTTGATTGATAGGAAAGGAAGCAGTTCCAGAAGGTGATCTCTCATAGCCCCATCTTTGTTATAGCTACGGAGAGTGATGAGAGAATTAATCTGCATTAACATATGTAAAAATGATCTACAGGCTCTTAGATATTTTTCTAAAAATAAGTTAGTCGTAAGGTGAATGGGTTGAAATTTATGCTTTTGGGCATTTCTAGCGTGTTGAGACATGACCTCTCCATTTCTACCTCTACTGTGTTTTGAAAACAGGCTTAATTTTCTAAGCAGACTCTAATAAATTTTTCTCCCCAACTTAATCGCAGAAGAGTTTTTTCTACTTCTCCTCTCCCCCCAGGGTAAACCATTTCTCTACATCCCAGAGAGATGTTATAGAAGTTGGCTGATACTAGTATTGTTCCTTGCAGGATTGCTTGTTTTTGGGGATGATAAAGATGGATCCAGAAATATTACTTTGAGGACTCGTTACATCCTGATCAAGGATGGTGGGGCGCTTCATATTGGAGCAGAAAAATGTCGCTATAAATCCAAAGCGACAATTGCCTTGTATGGCAAGTCAGATGAAGGTGAAAGTATGCCAACATTTGGCAAAAAATTTATTGGCGTGGAAGCTGGTGGGACACTGGAGATACACGGGGCACAGAAGCTTGCGTGGACGTCGTTGGCGAGAACTCTGCCTTCCTCAGGCTTGACCTTCGGGTCCTATGCCTTCGAGAAAGACTTTTCTAGGGGCCTCAACGTGAGGATCATTGACCAAGACACAGCCAAAATTTTGGAAAGTGTGAGGTTTGATACCCATGAATACCACAATGAGAGTAGACGGCTTCAGGAATTTCTGAGAATACAGGATCCGGGCCGGATTGTTGCCATAGCCGTTGGAGATTCGGCAGCCAAGAGCCTCCTACAGGGAACCATACAAATGATCCAGGACCGGCTGGGAAGTAAGCTGATCCAAGGACTGGGCTACAGGTGGGCATACCTTTTACTTTCCTTCCCAGCAACGTGTCAGAGTCTGTGTCTGTGTGACGGGAGAAGGGGTGGCAGAAAGGGACACCCTGCCCCGCAGCCTGGCTTTGGGTGTCACAAAGGCCCCTACTGTTTGGAAGTCTGGTTGCTTCTTGCTTTGAAACGGGGCTGGAAGACAAGATGCTGGTTACAAAAGCTCTTCTCTTGGGACACCTGGGTGGCTCAGTGGTTGAGCATCTGCCTTCGGCTCAGGGTGTGCTCCTGGGGTCCTGGTATCGAGTCCCACATCAGGTTTCCTGCAGGGAGCCTGCTTCTCCCTCTGCCTGTGTCTATGAAGTGTCTATGAAGTGTCTGTCTATGAAGCACTTTGTGAACTGTGGCATCAGGCTTTGAAAAGCAAAGAACAGAAGTGTACGGAGAAGCCGTCGGGCAGTTTGAGGGTGGTTTACTTCCTTCTTTCATTACCTTTTGCAAACCGTAGGAAGCTCCAGCTAACTGATGGTGTGCTGAGGTGTCAAAAGTGCCTGAAAAGCCTGAAGGGGTGGCATGTGCACAGTTTTCTCTTCCTTTTATTTGGAGCTCTACGCATGCCGATTTGAATCTGCTTGTGTGATTGGCGCAGGTATCTGGAGGCCTGGCCTAGGTGAGGAAAGCCCCGAAATAGAGGGCTGGGCAGCTCCTGCACACACTGGGCGACCTTGCTGCTGCTGCTGGCGGCTCGTGTGCCCTCCACTGGCTGACCAGGATTTCCTCATCCAGCCCTGAGGCTGGGGGAAGTAGCTGGCTCAACATGTAATTCAGAAAACAGAAGTTTTAATTCTGCTCGGTGTTCTTAGCAAAGCCAGGGAATGTCTGCTATGAAAAGTGAGAGGACTTTCCAACACTAAGTGCTCAAGTGGTCGAGTTATTTTTTTCCTTGGATGGTTGATTGATCCAGTTGTTATTTTCCTTTGGCTGTTGGGGTGGAACGTGACCTGCAGAAATTCTAGAGAAAGTTAAGAAGACAAAATTAATGAAGAAAAGTGTCTGTAGTTTTTTTTTAAATGCCTTTTCTTCACCCCAGGGATATTGAGGAGATGCTGCGCACTGGGTTTGCATAGGTGCTTGGATGAAAGCCATTATTTAATCCAGGGGATAGTGTGGATAGTGTGGATAGTGTGCTCTTCTCTTCTCTTCTCTTCTCTTCTCTTCTCTTCTCTTCTCTTCTCTTCTCTTCTCTTCTCTTCTCTCTCCTCTCCTCTCCTCTCCTCTCCTCTCCTCTCCTCTCCTCTCCTCTCCTCTCCTCTCCTCAACTCAGGACCACAGATCATGCTCTTCCAACTGAGCCAGCTCGGTGCCCCCCTAATCCCATGGATAAACACACTTAAATAGACAGGAGCATACAGAGAGACACTTGCTTCCAGGCTGTAACGGGAGTGCAAATAGAAGGAACCCCCAGATCCACCTGGGGAGTCTGTGGAGGCTTCCCATAGGTGAGAAACCCGACGGCAGTTTGGTAACATGCTCTGTAGGCAGTTGGGAGATGGAGAGCTTTCTAGACAGGGAATAAATAGCAGGTGCCAAACCTCGGAACTGGGTTTAAAAAAAATTATGATTAATTATCATACACATGCAGGAAAGTGCTAAAAACTAGAATGCAGGGTTTAATGACTTCCCACAACCTGATACCTGGACTGCCACCACCCAGGTCTAGATAGAATATCACTAGTGGTCCGGGAGCCCCTTGCGGTCCCTTCTGTTTCACTGATCACTCCTGCTCACCGAAGATAACCCTTCACCGGAATTTGTGGAGAACAGGGGAGTTTCCGTTGGCCTGTAATTGGACTTCGTACAAATGCAAGCATGCATCATATGTTGCATCTGGCTTCTTTGCTCAGCGCTGCGTTAACTGAGTGTTGGGTGTGTTGATGCATGCAGCGCTGGCTCGTTCTCCTTGCTGTTCATTTTCTGCTGTCTGACTACCACACTGTGTTCACTGCTGGACGTCTTTTCCAGTTTGGACCTCTGTTATAAAAAGGGCTTCTCCAAATGTTCTTTTATCCATCACTTGAAACCCATGTGTACATAGGTCTGTCTTTATAGAGTTAGGAATGGAAGCACGATCTTCTCAAGGTTAGATGGCCACTTTGGCTCATTATCCAGTAATGCCAGGATGACCACTTTTGTCTCTTTACTCCATTATTTTTCTGCCTTTGTGCGATCATTAGCCAGGACATTTTGTCTGACTCTTTTTGGTTCCTTTCCCTACTGGTTTCTAAATTCCCTTTAAAATGGTGCTGCTGATTTGACAGAGGAATTTGAGTTGTGATCCTTTGCCAGTGTTCCATTGCTTTGACATTATCTCCAGTGTACATAAACACACGCCTTTGAAGATAATGTTCTGGTGCGTTGAAATTTTCCTCAAGTGGAGGAGGGAAGTAGGAGTGTTTTGGAGATAATGTCAGGAGAATAGAACATTGTTTTATAGTTGCTGAGGCAGCTCTGGTAAATAAAGGAAGCCTCTGATATTTCTTCTCCTTTCCTCTCACATAGGAGATAATAAATTGAGACATTTGGCATTTGATTCTTTGTGCTATCAAGGAATATAAATAGAGCTGTAAAGCATAGTCAGCTGAAAAGTAGCTAATCCACATAGGGCAGGTGTGGAATTTATAAGGATATAGGCACGCTTTGGTTAACTTTTATCTGTGAATATCCAGCCACCATCTGTCTGGCATAGATTACATTTGGTGGGTATATACATATGTGTGTGTGTATGTGTTTGTGTATGCCACCACATACCCCCATCCACTCCCCCCGAGTAAGAAATTCACATTTTTCCCCCCATGTTTTAGACCAGGGATCTTTTTTTTTCTTTTTTTAAGACCAGGAATTTTTTTTTTTTAAAAGATTTTATTTATTTATTCATGAGAGACACAGAGAGAGAGGCAGAGACATAGGCAGAGGGAGAAGTAGGCTCCATGCAGGGAACCTGATATGAGACTCAGTCCAGGGTCTCCAGGATCACGCCCCGGGCCAAAGGCAGGCGCTAAACCGCTGAGCCACCCAGGGATCCCAAGACCAGGAATCTTAAGGCAAATTTTTTTTTGGCTTTTTGTCTTTGTTCTCTTTTTATTTTGGCCACAAGTTTCAGCAAGTCCCAGGAATGTTTATTACAGAAATAAAATGAAATTAAAGGGCATTTTCAAACACAGCCTCTTTCAACAAATTGATATATGGCATGTAAAATTTTTAATCTTTTAGATAGTGATTATACAACTTTAAGATTAAGATACCAGTAATTCAATAGTTCTCAACTTTACCCTGCTAAGATTTTTTAAAAATCCCTGGCCCAGGGCCCCCTAAATATTTTTACAGAAGAATCTCTGAAGGATAGGACTCCGGGCATTTGATGTGTAGTTAGGGTTGATGACTACCGCTCTAACCTCTGACTTCTAACTCAGGGGTTCTCGGTGTGTGGTCCTCAGACCAGCAGCATCAGCATCACTGGGGTGTTTGTTGGAAATGCATATCATCTGGCCCCACCTCAAGAAATCAGAGGGTGGGGCCCAGCAATCTGCTTTGACAAGCCCTTGAAGTGTTCTAATGCACACTGAAGTGTGAGAACCACTCTCTAACTCAGCGGTTCCAAGTGTGGCTGCCCATTCAAGTCTTTGAAAATACACCAATGCCTGCCCCACCTGGAGAGGTGGTGATGACATCAGTCTGGGCTGGGTCTGAGTACGCATGGCTTCCTAAGGCTCCCTGGGTCGTTCTGTTATGCAGCCAGATTTGAGAACATTGCTGATATTTCCAAAGAGAGGATATTCTTTTTCTTTTTTCTCTTTTCAAAAGTTTTTATTTAAATTTGTGTTTGATATACAGTGTAATGTTAGTTTCAGGTGTACGGTATAGTGATTCAACAGCTCCCTACGTCCCCTGGTGCTCATCACCACATGTGCCCTCCTGAATCCCCATCACCTGTTTCATCCATCTCGCCCCCTCCACCCACCCCCCTGCCCCCCAGTCTTCTCCCCTTTGGTAACTGTCAGTTTGTTCTCTATAGTTGAGAGTTTCTTGTGAGGGCACCTGGGTGGCTCAGTCAGTCAAGTGTCTGCCTTAAGCTCAGGTCATGGTTCCTGGGATGGAGCAGCATGTCCGGCATGTCAGGCTTCCTGCTCAGCAGGGAGCCTGCATCTCCCTCTCCATCTTTCCCCCTGTTTGTGCTCCCTCTCTCTCAAATAAATAAAATACAATTTAAAAAAAGGGTCTCTTATGGTTTGCTTCTTTTTCCCCCTTCCCTTATGTTTATCTGTTTTGTTTCTTTTTATTTTTTAAAGGTTTTATTTATTATTGTAGAGAGAGTAAGAGAGAGAGAGGGAGCATAAGCAGGGGGAGGGGCAGAGGGAGAATCAGACTTCCCACTGAGCAGGGAGCCCAATATTGGGCTATATCCCAGGACCCTGGGATTATGAACTGAGCCAAAGGCAGATGCTTAACCAGCTGAGCCACCCAGGCGCTCCCATCTGTTTTGTTTCTTAAATTCCACATGTGAATGAAATCCTATGGTAGTTGTTTTTCTCTGACTTATTTTGCTTAGCATAATGTTCTCTAGGTCCATCCGTGTCTTTGCAAATGACAAGATTTCATTTTTTTGTGGCTGAGTAATATTCCATTGTATATACACACCACATCTTTATCCATTTGTCGATGGACACTTGGTATGTTTCCATAATTTGGCTATTGTAGATAATACTGCTGTAAACATTGGGGTGCGTGCAATACTCATTTTAAAAGAAGGGAAATAAATGGGTTTATGGCCAGAATGATAGGTGAATAAAATGGGTGTGTATTGAGGAAGGAAGACAGTGATTCATTTTAGTCCCAGTCATCTGTGTTTCACCTGTTACAGAGCTAGACAAACAAGGATTTCAAATCCATGTGCATTTCCTTCTGTGACGTCAGTTACTTTAGTCAAGATTTGGACTTACAACCTCAGGGAAAAAGATAGAGGGATTGATAAAAATGAAATAGAAGAATTGAAGCACTTGACATAATATCTGTGTCAAGGTTTTGGGTTGATGGGATGCCTGGGTGTCTCGGTTAAACATCTGCCTTTGGCTCAGGTCACGATCCCAGGGTCCTGGGATTGAGCTCCGACTTGGGCTTTTTTTGGATTCTCCCTCTGCCCCTCCCCTTTCTCACGCTTTTCCCCTCTCTCTCTCCTTCTTTCAAATAAATAAATAAAAATCTTAAAATAAAAAGGAGTGTATGGGTGGCTCAGTGCTTTAGCATCTGTCTTTGGCTCAGGACGTGATCATGGGGTCTTGGGATCGAGTCCTGTGTCAGGCTCCCCAGAGGGAGCCTGCTTCTCCCTCTGCCTGTGTCTCTGCCTCTCTCTGTGTCTCTCATGAATAAATAAATAAAATCTTTTGAAAAAAATAATAAAAAAGTAAAAGAATCTGGGTTGGTACCATGACAAATAAGGCATGTGCTCTTTTTCCTTCTAGGCAAGCGTGGGCTTTGGTTGGTGTCATTGATGGTGGGAGTACCTCTTGCAATGAATCTGTGAGAAACTATGAAAATCATAGCAGTGGAGGGAAGGCTCTTGCCCAAAGAGAATTTCATACTGTGGATGGTCAGAAGTTCACTGTGACAGCTTACAGTGAGTGGATTGAAGGTAAGCAAGTGTGGTTTAGACCCTTGTAAGACATTGGTAAGTACTGTGAAAGACTGGTTCTTTTTTAGGTGGTGGTGTAGTCAGAGGACAGTCTGATTAGATTTCTCAGCTGGTTGAAGACAAAACCTGCGGTTTGCCTCCTCTGATCCTGTAGACTCCAAGAGTTCTTATTGGATTGGAGAATGCTCTGTTCTAGTTCGGTTACTCCCGACTGGACTTTGTTCTCGATTCTTGAGTCATAAAGTATGGTTAAGTGTTAGAAATGGATTTGTTTCCTGGAGTTGGAACCAGTTGAAGCAATCTAGATGTGGTGGGGTGAGCTGCCTTTGGTTATGCTCTGTGACTGTGAACATAGTTTTGAACTTTGGATCCTCTCCTTAGGTAGACCTGCTAGCAAATAGTACTTTTGCACACATGCTGTACAAACCAACCTCTCATTTTCTTAGCAGGTTTTCTTTGATTATCCAGCTAATGACATTTATCTTACAGACGAATTGGAAAACACGGAAAAGTACAAAGTAAAAACTAATCCTTAACCCTATCATCCAGAGATAGTTTTTTTTTTTTAAAGATTTTATTTATTTATTCATGAGAGACACAGAGAGAGAGAGAGAGAGAGAGAGAGACAGAGACACAGGCAGAGGGAGAAGCAGGCTCCACGCAGGATGCTTGATGTGGGACTCGATCCTGGGGCTCCAGGATCATGCCCTGGGCTGAAGGCAGGTGCTAAACCACTGAGCCACCCAGCCGTCCCAAGATAGTTTTTTTTTTTTCCGTGCAAATAATCTAGTCGTTTGTATCTTACATATAAGAATTCCCCTGGTGTTCATTTTTGTTTTAATCTATTTCCCTCTCTTTAGATAATGTTTCATATAGTTACCTTATATCTTTACATTTTCTTCAGCTGAATTTTTGTTCTCATTCACTTTTCAGAAGAAATATCATTTATTCAAATAGTGCCTAGTACTGGGTATTTGGGGTACCTCTGGCTTGTTTCTTTCAGGATATTTACTTACCTCCTTTGCTGTCAGACTTTTTTTTTTGGTGCCAGCTATGGATTGGTGGCCTCCTGTCTGTGCTTGCCTACCGCCTTTTCCTTTGCAACCAAATAGTATACCAAAATTGCTGTGAAATGAGTAATTGAGAAGTGCTTTATTACCCAGAAAGGTTGATCAGGGCTCATACCTCTGTTTTGAGCAGCAAGGTAGCAGTATGGTCACAAGATGGATTTCTGGAGACAGAGTGCCGGAATGTGTAGCCCAGCTCTTCCACTTACTGTGTGATGGTGATTTTAACTTCCTAGCCCTCAGTTTCCTTATCTGAAAAATGGGGATGATGAGAGGAACTACCACTTAGGGCTGTTGTGGGTATCTGATGTGAAGAATATGAAGTTTTTAGCACAGCGTGCGTTGGAAGCACGTGGTATCAGTGATTTTAACAGTGATCGAACATGACTTGGGTTATAATGGTGTATTTTGTACCATTGTAATTAGAGAAAGTCTTCTGCTTTAAAATAAACAGGTAAATAGAGTTCCTCGTATGTAACAGAGACTTTCATATGTTGCTTCTAAGCAGCCTTCTGGGTTTGGGGTGAGTTGATGGTACATCTGTGGATGGGGAAGCTCAGGTTTCTGCCTCCAAGATCACTTCTTTCCTCCCCATCATGGTTGCCTCTGGCCAAAAGCACAGGTGGATGAGAAACATTTCTTAGCAAGAATTTGGTCCTGCATGAAGAGTTTAGTGGAATTGCTTCCAGTAAGGGTTCATGCAGAGGATAATTACTGACAAACCTCAAGCCAACATTTCCTCTGTGGAAAATTTTGTTTTTCATTTCCACATAACCAGTGACTACTCATTTCTGGAAGAGGGTACATTCTAGCTATCGTAGGATACTGAGTCCCGTGTTCTCAATGACTCTTACTTTTTGGAAGAGGTGGAAATTCTCTCCAGGAAGCAAGGAGGGTGAGCTTATTTCCTTTCATATTTCCAATTTGCTGGTGTTAATGGGAGGAAATCTTAGGCAGGATTTTCTTCTGAAGCTAGGAAAAGGTGAGGAATTATTGAATAATACAGGTTGTCCCCATCTAACCTTCTGACTTCTTTTTTAACCAGAAACAAATTCTAATGTTCTTTGAAGTTGAACCTGTTTTATCTAGCAGTCCTCTTCTTTAAAAAGCATTTTTTGAAAAATTATCTGTGTGTGTGTGGGTGCCTGGGTGGCTCAGTCAGGGAAGTGTCTCTGCCTTCAGCTCAGGTCATAATCTCAGGGTCCTGGGATCGGGTCCTGCATCAGGCTCCCTCCTTAGCAAAGAGTCTACTTGTCCCTCTCTCTCTGCCACTCCCCTTACTTGTGTTTTCTCTCAGTGTGTGTCAAATAAATAAATAAAATCTTAAAAAAAAAAGAAGAAAGAAAAAAAAATTCTCTGAAAAAATTATTTTTTAGATTTTATATATATATGTGTGTGTGTGTGTGTATATATATATATATATATATATTTTTTTTTTTTTTTTTTTAATTTGGAAATTTGGGCAGTGATTGTCATGGCTGCTAAAGTTCTTGGTTAGCTTTGTGCTTAACCTGCCTGTTCTGATTCTTGGGAAGGCCGAAAAAACAAAATGAGGAAACTGGGCTCTGGAGTTAAATTAGCATTCCATTGTGGGGTCTGCTATTTCCAGCGGTTTTTTTGCTGGAAGAAGTTCTTGCAGCACTCCCTGACTTCTGGTTTCTTCATGTCTATGTGCACAATGGTTTCTGTCTCTCAAAGCTGTTTTGATGAAAAGTTATTGATTATGAGTGTGAACTTCCAGCAACTATTAGTGGTAGTTGTTAGAGTAATCATTATTAGTATTATTGTTTAGACCAGATCCCATCATAGGCTTTAGTATCTGGATGCAAGAAACATATAAAAAAAGAAAGCTACTTTACCTTTTTTTTTTTTTTTTTGGGTCCTTTGTGAAAACAACTGCATGATAGGTCGGCAACTCAAGGAACAGAATCCAAGACTTGCCCAGGCTAGGTTTTTAAAATCAGGAGAGTCAGCTCAGGATTGTAAGGATATCTGTAGTATTCCTTATGCCTTGCCTGAATTTCTCTCTTTTTGGTTTCCCTCACTTGAGGAAATGTGTCTCTTCCCTCCTGCCATTGACCCTTAGTGTCAGTATCTTTTTTTTTTTTTTTTAAGATTTTATTTATTTATTCATGAGAGACCCACAGAGGCAGAGACACAGGCAGAGGGAGAAGCAGGTTCCCTGTGTGGAGCCCAACGTGGGACTCAGTCCCAGGACCCCGGGATCACGCCCTGAGCCAAAGGCAGAGGCTCAACCACTGAGCCACCCAGGTGCCCCCCTAAGTGTCAATATATCTTAAAGCAACCCCCGAGTAGTGTGCCGGTTAATTGGAAGGATGGTTGTAAGCACGGGTACCTTTGGAATGCGATGTTTCTCCTTTACCCTCCTCTGAAGTGGCTTCCATCTGCATATGCATCTTCCATATACATTTGCATTAAGTCAGCTTTTGGTTTATGACAGATTATATCACGGATGTTTTAGAAGCAGGAAATGCTTCTACTACACTTGGTTGCACATAAAAGAGTAAGTGAAGGAGATGTTGGATCAACGTTTCAGGTTTCGTCTGCCTAATTGGGAACCTGGTTTGAGTTTCAAAAGGAGGCATTAGGAGAGATCAGTGATTAGTGGTCTCTGGGTTGCACAGACTGCAGAGTTGAAGTTATCCTTGGAGAGGAGCAGAGCTGGACAGGGACACTGTCCTGTGGCCTCTGGGTGACATTGCAGATTGTAGTGGGAATGCTCATCCCTTCAGCAGACATCTTTGAGTTTGCACAACGAAATAGAGTGAGGATGCAGGTAGAGTGCTGTGTTGCCCTTGTGACTGTACCTTTCAAGGAAGTGAGCTACTCTCCCACTGGACGGGATGAATAATACCAGAGGGAACACTAGGGTGAGAATCCTGGAGAACGAGGTTGCTCCCAGCAAGGATGTTGGGGAAGTCTTTAAAGATTTGCCTGATCTTGGGGCACCTGGATGCCTCAGTTGGTAGAGCGTGTGGCTCTTGATCTCAGGATCATGAGGTTGAGCCCCACTTTGGGTGGAGATTATTTAAATAAGTCAACTGAAAAAAACAATAGGATTTGCCTGATCTTTTTTTTTTTTTTTTAATTTTTTTTTTTTTATTTATTTATGATAGTCACAGAGAGAGAGAGAGAGAGAGGCAGAGACACAGGCAGAGGGAGAAGCAGGCTCCATGCACCGGGAGCCCGATGTGGGATTCGATCCTGGGTCTCCAGGATCGTGCCCTGGGCCAAAGGCAGGCGCCAAACCGCTGCGCCACCCAGGGATCCCGATTTGCCTGATCTTTAAAAGATGGGGTTAGAATCTTGGTGAATTAAGAGTAGAAGGACATTGTAGCTAAAGAATAAAGCATGAACAGAGGCACAGAAAAGAGCTTGCCTTGGCAAACTTTTATTCTTAAGAGTATGTGTGTGTTAATGTTTTCTCATCCTGTTTGGATCAGATCGAAGCACTGAGTACTGAATACAGACCTATTCTGTGTTTGGCATTACTGCATTTTAGGATGGCTTGGAAGCAGGACTATAGTTTTATTTTAAAAATATTTTATTTATTTATTTGAGAGAGTGAATATGAGAGAGAGAGAGAGATCATGAGCAGGGAGAGGGACAGAGGCAGAGGGAGAACCCACTCCCCTGCTGAGCAGGGAGCCCATTGCGGGGCTCCATCCCAGGACCCCAGGATCATGACCTGAGCCCAAAGCAGATGCTTCACTGACTGAGCCACCCAGGCACCCAGTATTATGGCACTGAGTTGAAGTACAGTGAGAGATTTGGAAATTGAGAGCCTTCTTCAAAATTATAAAAGAGTTGTTGACGTGACATTTCATGTCCCGTCTGGTTAGGGGAACTTGGGGCTCTCTATCCTGGAGCTCAGGGATGTCCATGTTCATCTTCTTATCATTTGTATCTGCAGAATGACTGGCACATGGTTAACATTGTTAGAAATTTACTGGTTTGCATCTGTCTTAACTTTTGATTTGTGGGTCAGGGAGGAGGTTGATTTTAGGGGGGGAAAATGCCTACTAATGCATCATTTTCTTTCTTGCTTTTTGGTGTAGGTGTTTCTCTTTCAGGTTTCCGGGTGGAGGTGGTGGATGGAGTGAAGCTTCATCTGCTGGATGACGTTAGTAGTTGGAACCCTGGAGACCAGATTGTGGTTGCAAGCACAGACTATTCTATGTACCAAGCAGAGGAGTTCACTCTGCTCCCCTGTCCTGAGTGCAACCGCTTCCAGGTCAAAGTCAAAGGTATCAGACTTGCTTTTTGCCATTTGATTCCTAGACTATCCCCCCTCCCCTCTCCCTACCCCAAGGCCAAAGTATCATCACCATCAGCATCCTCATTATCATCTGGATATTGAAGATCTTAGCAGTGGGGTGCTTTGAACACTAGATCCCAGAGAATGTTAGATAAAGAGTAGTTAGTAAAGCAGTAGGGTTGCTGTGAATGATATGTAGCAGGCAAATCAGTGTTTTTGTGCTGTTGCTTTGTTTAAAAATACAAAATAAAAAGATATGGACTAGATGGATTTTTTTCCCCTAAGATCCTATCCAACTTGTTTCTTACTAATTTTTGCTATCAAATAATAATCCCAATTACCAACTGATTGATATTTATTTATTTATTTATTTTTTTCTGATTGATATTTAAATAGACCTCTTTCTTCTTTGTAATTAAAAAAAAAACTCATGATTTTTGAGTGCCTACTGCCTTGGCAAATATATAGATCTCACTAATATTTAAAATAGAACCAGAAAGGTATGTTTATAGACTACATTTTTATCATAATCTTGAATCATGTTTTTTGAGGGGAAGCAATATGCAGTGAGATCCATACTGTAAGGTGTGTTTAGGAAGAATGGCTGATATTTACCAGGTACTTAAACTGAGCCAGGTAATAGGCAAAGCTCGGTTGTATGTTGCCTGACTTGTGGAATTTATTATGCATTTCATTTATTACATCGTCTCCCTTCCTTCTGTACTCAAAATTATATAAAATTGATAAAAGAGTTGATAGTAACTTTCATAGCACACACTCATGGGTAATTGAGAGCTTTGTAGTTTAACGGAAAGAATTTTGGCTTTAAAAAAAAATTGGACAGTTGGCTCACTTGGCACTTTATCTCTGTGCTTCATTCAGAGTGGTACTTTTCCTTCTTGATAATATAGAGCATAAGAAGGAAACAAAACCCAAAACCACTATGTTACCATCTGGCATTAATTTTGTTTGGAAATTCCCACTCTTGTTAACAAGTCTACATGATAATGAATCTCCCATGATCTTAACTGCTTGATTTATTTGTATTTTTCCTTCCTGAGTTTATATATTAAAAACATCAGAGAAAAGCTCATTATTAAAAGTGTTTCTAGTCATCCAAAAAAGGTGGAAACTTAAAAGAATACATACTAATATGTATACTAATACTAAATAATATAGTAATATACTATACTAATACTAAAAAGTAGGAGAGAAAGAATGGTAATATTTGTACTGTTAATATTTAAATGCATATTACTTTAGCTTTGAAGTAAAAGCAACAATAACTGGATACCTCATCAACATCTACAAAACCATCCATTTTTCTGGATTCACTATGGATTTGGTTCTTCATGTGTCCTTGGGATTAGAACAAGAGCATATGGTATGGACAGGATCCAGAGAGAGAGAGAGAGAGAGAGAGAGAGAGGATACTTAGGTAGATTCCAGAATATTGGTGCCATTCAGGAGAGGATTAACCTCTCTGTCTCTGTGTAATTTTGACATCGAGTGAGTGGTTAGAGTAAATAATCTTTAAAATCTTTGCTTCCTTATAGTCTGTGATTCTGAGGTATTAGGAATTGGAAGCAGACGATAAATTTTGATAGTATCTTAGAGTTGCAGAATGAAAAGGACTGTCTTTGTGATATTTTTCATGTGTTCTTTTTAAAAATATTTTTGTCTCTTGCCCACATCAATCAGAAGCCCCTCAGTTCCTGCACATGGGTGAGATCATTGATGGTGTAGACATGAGAGCAGAGGTTGGAATTCTCACCCGGAATATTCTAATCCGAGGAGAAATGGAGGACTCATGCTATGCTGGAAACCAGTGCCAGTTCTTTGATTATGATACCTTTGGCGGACATGTCATGGTAGGCAAAAAGATTTAATGAGTTCCTTAGTTGCTAAATACACATTTGTGAAAACTTTCAAGTTTTGGAATGAGCTATATCTGGGTATTAAAAAGAAATCATATTTTATTTTTCTATTCAATGTCAGCGAGGAGATTTTGCATAGTTAAAAGAGTTATCTCTTCATTTAGTTGACCTCAACCTATAGTTAAACCATTTTGTCCCATGAAGAATTAAATCAGTTCATGTTGGGAAGAACCAGTTACAACCAAAGACTCTTGGTGTCCTTTCATGCAGTCTCTGAAAAGATCGATGATTCTTTTTAAAACTTCATATTATGAAAGAGTAAGCAGCAACAATATATACATCCAAAATATCTGTCAAAATATTTTTTGTATGCAGTTTTTTATTTATTTTATTTTGTATGCAGTTTTAAAACTACTGAGCAGTTACTATATGGGAAGCATTGCACTGTACTAACTGATTGGATTTTTGGCCTGCATTTTGGCTACATGTTTTTTTAAAATCAGTTTTTGTGCACTGAATAGGTTATGGTTGTTAGCAACATTTCTGTTATATTGTTTAATGAAATGTTGGTCAATGTTATTCCTTTGTTTTTAGTAGTATGATTAAAAATCCAGTGTTTAAAAATAGAATGTTTAAATTGTGGATCACAGAGACATTTATAAAAAGAGCTGAAGTAAATAATATGTGCTAATGAAAACATTGAGGGAGGATTTACACATAACTATTTATCAAACTGTGGTGGAGTTCATAGAAATAAAAGAACAAGACAAGACTGGAAATGACCAAAATATTTGAATGAACCAAAAACACTTTACATATATAGTAATCATTTCTATAGCTTTCCTGGTTACATTTCCTTTTATTACTAATTAGAGGCTATTTTTATGGCTCTTTAAAGTATTCACTTAGGTTGAGAAGCATTTGTTGGGGTGCCTCACTGGCTCAGTCAGTAGAACATGCAACTCTTGATCTCAGGGTCGTGAGTGCGAGTCTCATTGGGCATAGAGACTACTTTGGAGAAAAAAGGAAGCATTTGCTAAATTAGTAACTGGACATCCAGGAAAGCAAGGTGCCAAAGAAAAGAAATTTTTATTTTTTTTTTAAGATTTTAATCATTTATTTGGTGGAGGGGGCAGAAGGAGAGGAAGAGGCATATTCCCCATTGAGCAGGGAGCCTGACGAGGGGCTCCCATCTCAGGACTCAGAGATCAGGACCTGAGCTGAAGGCAGATGCCTAACCGAGCCACCCAGGTGCCACAGAAAATAAATATTTTAATATATATTCTCCTTTAGACATTTTCTATTAGAACTATATACATACATACATATATATCTATATCTATATCTATATATATGTGTGTGTGGGTGTGTGTGTGTGTGTATATATATTTTTTTTTCTACTTGAATATTTCAGAGTGTGTTGGTTTGATTTTGGTTATCTTGTCTTATAGATAAGGAAAAACTTCACCTCCGTCCATCTTTCTTATGTGGAATTGAAACACATGGGTCAGCAGGAGCTGGGGCGGTATCCTGTTCATTTTCACCTGTGCGGAGACGTGGATTACAAGGGGGGGTACAGCCCCGCGACGTTCGTGGATGGCCTTTCTATTCATCACAGCTTCTCACGGTGCATCACCGTGCATGGGACAAATGGCCTGCTGGTACGGAGCCTCTCTGCTAGCACATATTGTTGAGACCAATTAACTCTCCTTCGCTGTCACCACCTCTCAATGTGGTATAAGTGAGCTACTGTACTGCATCTTTCTCCATCCTTTTACTGAAAATTCTGGTGTTTTTCTCTATTCAGAGATGGTTAAAACCTGATATCCGGCTTTGCCCCTTCAGTTACGATGACAGTGTTTCTGCATGTGTCCCATGCTCCCATGCGTGCTACTTGGACAGTACTTGTCACTTAAACCACTGCCAGTCACATTACCAATGACATCACACACTTGTATTTCTGCAGATTAAAGACACCATTGGATTCGACACGCTGGGTCATTGTTTCTTTTTGGAAGATGGTGTTGAACAGAGAAATATTTTGTTCCACAATTTGGGGCTCCTGACCAAACCCGGCACCCTGCTCCCCACCGATAGGAATAATTCCATGTGTACCACCATGCGAGACAAAGTGTTTGGGAATTACGTCCCTGTGCCCGCCACGGACTGCATGTGAGTGGCCGGCACAGAACAAAGCACATGTGTGATGCTCCAGGCCTTTGACTCTGGGGGGACGGAAGACATTTTGGGGAGAAGGTTTTTTTAGTGGGCAGGATTTTTTCATGACTAATGCTTAAATCACCTTAAAAAATGCCTTGCAGGGCCGTTTCGACTTTCTGGATTGCGCATCCCAACAATCACCTGATTAGTAACGCAGCTGCGGGCTCACAGGTAAGTAATATTAAGTGCTTTCCATTGTTTTGTTTTCCTGTTTATAAGTATTCTGGTTTATATGGACGTGATGTAACGTGTGGCGGTCTAACTCAGGATGGCGGTGGTTTCTGCTACTGCTTATTTCACTGAAAGCAGGATATGGTTGAGATGGTTCTTTTGTTTCTTTTACGTCCTTCATGCCAGTTAGTGTTTATGAGTGAGGTAAGACAGATGCCAAGTGGGGGAAAAGAGGTGGGGTAATGTGTGGGGTTGTCATACTCTCAGAGTGTGTTTTTTTTTTTTTAATATTTTATTTATTTATTCATGATAGACATAGAGAGAAAGAGAGGCAGAGACACAGGCGCAGAGGGAGAAGCAGGCTCCATGCCGGGAGCCTGACGCGGGACTCGATCCCGGGACTCCAGGATCGCGCCCTGCACCAAAGGCAGGTGCCAAACCGCTGAGCCACCCAGGGATCCCCTCAGAGTGTGTTTTTAGCGGATCATGTGCAATCTTTCTGGCTCCTCATATTCAAGTCAGGCATGGCCTGGTACCTAATCATTTCAGTTTTTAATTTTGATAAACAAAGAAAACCTTGGCTTTTCTTTAGGGGAATGGATTGTTCTGTAGAACATTATGACAGCGGTCGTTCTTGTCAAGTGTACATCTTCTTGTTAAATGCAGGGATCATCCACACTTGGGGACTTCATCTCCTTGGTAAAGCAGCTAAACTCAACTATGTGCCTTACATTAACTCGGTGCTTTGAATTATTTCAGAGACATGCACACAAGAATAACTTAAGAGAATAAATGAACTATTTTGGGATGGCAGAAATGTCTCCTGGAGAAGCTTGGGGAGATTTACATGTATAATTGAGTGTGATTCAAAGTTGTTAATTTATCATATAAAAGTGAATCTTGAAGACGTTAAACTATTATGATTATATCAGTGCTGAAAACTATAGTACAGAGATAAGAGCTTTGCAGCAACCCCTAAATATCCATATTTATATATTCTGGCTATTAAAAGTTTTAAAAGAAAAGAGACACCTAGCATTATTTCCCAGGACCAAGTAAAAGATTAGTGGAAGAGAGTATTTCTTCCAGAATACAGGCATCAGTGGGTAATGGTGGAGTTCACACCTGTGATTTTCCTTAAAGACATAAAGCCCAAAATCTTTACTTAACAGGTCAGAGAGGGCAGCCCAGGTGGCTCAGCTGTTTAGCGCCGCCTTCAGCCCAGGGTGTGATCCTGGAGACCCGGGATCGAGTCCCACGTTGGGCTCCCTGCGTGGAGCCTGCTTCCCCTCTGCCTGTGTCTCTGCCTCTCTCTCTCTCCTTGTGTTTCTCATGAATAAATAAATAAAATCTTAAAAAAAAAAATAGGCCAGAGATCTAGACATTTAATCATTTCAGGTTTCTGTCCATTCATTTTTTGGCCAAATGTTTGTTGAGCCTCTATTGGGTTTGTGTTGAGAGTTTCTAATTAGGAGATGACTTTTGGGGCCAAGATGGCTGGGGTTTGATTTGCAGTTTTACCCTGGGATCGTCTTCTGATCTGCATTACATTTCAAATGAGCAGCCAGAGCAGAGGTTCCTTTCAGCTTGTTTCAGAAGTCATGGGTTGAAGATGAAAGCACATTGCGAATAGTTTATGAAAAAAAAAATGTGAGGCGAGGTTGCCAGCAACCCTTCTTGGGGCTCATGTGAGACATGAAGACAGCATGTCTTTCGTTTTCCATCTTATATTCGTTCTTCTTCCTTTTCATTCTGTGAGTTCTTTCTTTTCTTTCTAGAAAAACTGTTCCAGTAGAACTCATGTTTTGGCAAGGGTTTTCCTCCCAAAATAAATCAAACTCTTTCTTCTTGTACGTTTCCACTGCATTTTACAAAGCTCCTTTTACCTGTTTTGACACCACAGTGTTAAACAGGAAACAGCTGCTACCCCCTGTTGCCCCCACCTCCTACCCCCTCCCCAGACTCCATTTCATCCTGGGAGGGTTTGCCCTACCCTCAGCTTATAGGGCTGTGCTGTGGAGCCTCATCTGTCTTCATCTGTGCTGTGTTTTGTGCCCCAAAGAGTAAAGGTGGCAAACACATTTTTTCAAGATAGTTTGTTTTATTAAGACCCATCTCTCAACCTTTATCATGGAAAAATGTTAAATACTGCATTCATTTTGGTGTGTGGATGTATACGCTTTCCACAATTCATCTCTCTATGCCTCAAAAAAACTTTGTGTGTTACAATTAATGTAATACCTAATACATATATTTTAGTTGTCTCTGTATTTCCCATCAGACCATGAATTCTTTGAGAATAGCCTTACTGTCCACCTGGCACAGAGTGGGTACTAAACTAATGTTTGCCGAATATGAATGTATGGCACACTTTTGGACTTATGTTTAAGTTTGAACAACCTATTCACTCAGAGTTCTATCATGTGAAGTTGTTTTTAGAGTTGGGCTGGTTTTTAATTAAGATGTAAAGTAAAACAGTTGTGGGGTTTAAGACCACTAATTTTGATTTTTATATCTCATTTTGAGAGTCAGAAAATTTTAAACTGTTGTGCTGTTCCTGTTAAGGTTAGTAATACTGAAATTGAACAGACAGGATCCAGACTGAGACAGCATCCTGATTCATGCGTGTGGTGGTTTTTTCTCTTTGGCAAAAATTTGCCTTGGGACAGGAAGGGCATTGGAGTTGTTTGAAAGAAGTCAGTGAGCTCTGCGTGTTGGTGGATAGTTGTTTAATGAGTATGACTCATCTATTGATCAGGTTTGGAGGTAAACAGAAAAACACTCATATTGCTAAAAGGCCGTGCTGTCCGGGTCACATGGAAGGCAGGCATGCTTGTTTGGTTCTAATTCTGCATAACTTTTGTAGATGATGATGGGAGAGTTATATTTTGAAAATGAGTTTTGGTGTCAGCCAATTACTTCTATCCAATACCATAAGCAGAGTTAAGTTTGTTTTTTTAAAAGCCTGATTATAATGGCTTTGAGGGTGCTAGGTGAGTGCACAGCTTTTATAGTCCACTCTGAACCCGAAACAATGAAAAATTAGTGTTAAAAAGATTTCACTTTGCTTATGAAGCATGTTTATTGAGCATGTTTCATAGAGTGGCATTATAAAGAAAGGCTGTTAATGATCTTGCTCTTTTAATGACAGGATGCTGGAATATGGTATTTATTCCACAAGGAACCTACGGGGGAATCCAGTGGATTGCAGCTCTTAGCAAAACCAGAACTCACTCCATTGGGTATATTTTATAACAACAGGGTCCATTCAAGTTTTAAGGTAGGTTCCTAGGTTTTAACAAAATCAGTTCATATGATTTCCAGGGTGAAGGATGGAATGCTGAGAAACACAAGTGAGAAATGTCGGTTTTAGGTAACATTTACCACCAGAAAAAGGAATTTGTAATTAAAAAAGACCCGTAACCCTTCCACATTCAGCATTATGTACGTATCACCTTTATACACCACAGGCATAACTACCAACACACGTATATAATCTGAATAATTGTAGTGAGGGATTTGATCCCTGTGTTCCTTCCTCCCTCTCACCTTCTTTCCAGTCACTAATATTATGTTTTAGTAATCTATACATTAAATAATATGTTTCTCTGGGTTAAGAAGCATCCTTTCTTAGTTCATAGTGCTGATAGAGTGTCCTCGTGGGCATTTAATACTAATTATGTAGCAAAATATTATTTATGATATTTGACCTAACTTAAAATGATGCAGATCAAGTAAACCAAAGGCCACTTAGGAACTCCAGCTTCCATATTTAGCATTCATCCCCACCCTCAAGGGGTAAATATATTTGCCTCATTTTGTGCTCAGAAGGCACTTTGATATTTTCATTATATGATACAATGCCCAGATTCTTTACTCTGATGTGAACCACATCAAAGTTCAATTAATCCTTTCTGTTTATGATACTGAGAGGATCCTTTAAAAACATAAGTGTGTTATAATTTGAAAAGCTTAGGATCACTTGAAGACGTGAGAGAATAAAAATCCTTAGTCAGAATTATGATTTTTGTGAGCCGAGTAGTTGATTAAGGCTAACAATTATTGAGAGATTAGCACTTCAAAGTAGAAATCCTCAAAATTTTCTAATTATAGTGGTATAAAAAACATTTCATTCTAATTACTTTTTAATGCAGTGTACCATGAGGACACGTATTAATCTATTCTATTAATTATAAGAATATTAGATCTAAATAATGAGTGGATGATTAGGTTTTTATCTTGTTTAATTTGGGACTGACTCTCCAGAATGATACTTTATAGCCAAGGGAAACAGAGCCCTTGGAATCTTCTGAGAATAACCTGTCATCTTTGGATCAGCCATAAATACAGCAACCTGACCCTTTTGCTTTGGTTGCTCGTGCTACCCAAATCTGTATCTAGTAGAGGTCAGTCACGTCTCTCTGACTGCCAGTTGAGTACCATTTGGATGTGTGTGTGTGTGTGTGTGTGTAGATCTAACTTAGGATTCATACTCATTTCAGTCCATTATATCTTCCAGGCTGGCTTATTTATTGACAAGGGTGTCAAAACGACCAACGCTAGTGCTGCAGACCCAAGGGAATACCTCTGTTTGGATAACAGTGCAAGGTAGAGCTCATCCTTTTACCTCACTCTATGGCCATATCTTGCTAAAGCAAAACTTCCTGAGTTAAGCCGTTGTGCTCTCTTTGACAGTAACACATTTAAACTGAAGTTTTCAAAGTTTGCTGGAAGCTCTTGGAAAAACATTTTTTTTTCTGCTGTTCTTTAATCCTATGTCTGGTTGGTTGGTTTGTTATAAAATCTTACTGAGATGCCAAGGTCCATGCTTTCTCCATTCCTACCCCCCCCCCCTCCGAGTTGTCAGTTGATGTTAGATATGCAGAAAGAGAAAGAAAAAGGAGAGGTATTGAAAACAGGGTCTACATTTGGCCCAAAGTAGAACATGGTTCATTGAAAAATGAGCTAATCATAAAACAAAACAAAACAAAACAAAACAACAAAAAAACCGAACTAAGATGTTTTCGTGTAATTCCTTAAAACCAAGTCATGTAGAATTTATTGTCAGTGGTCAGAATGGAACATTGCATTGAATGTATTTCACAGGAAAAATCTTGAACTTGATGAACAAGCTACTTTGGTTCAGTTGTTTATAGTCCCAGAGTCCCATCATTGCTGGGCTCTATTATAACCACAAGATGTGGTTCGAACAGGGGGAACATTTCAACAACGTTCTCTTACGTGCTAAATAAGAGCCAAAATAAATAACATGTCTCCAATGGAAATAAAAGTTTCTGGAAAAGATAGCAACTTCAAGTCCTGTTCAGCAGAAACTGCATTTGTATTATTTTCTGATACTGCAAGTTGACTGACCAACTTCTGGTTTTACACAAGGGTGCTAAATTTAAGAGGCTTTGTTGATAGGCATTTAAGAAAAGACGCCAGGCCCTGTTGTTCACAAGGGAATAAGATAAGAGCCACACTGTAGGCTGGTAAGTCCACTTAAGTGCCAGGCAGGATGCTTGCAACACAGTAATAAGGCATGAGGTCAGGAGAAAACTGGGCAAAGTACAGTGAGTAAAATTGCTCACCAGGATTCCTAAAGGTCAAGTTGAGCCTGAAATATTTAAAGCAACAATCAGATGGCATTTGAGAAGCCAAGGAACTAGGGACATTATTTAAATAAAACAGAAGTTACTAGATACCGAATAGCTGAGTAAGATATGAAATGGGTAAACAGGAGATAAACTTTTAAAAAAAGATTTTATTTATTTATTCATGAAAGATACAGAGAAAGGCAGAGACATAGGCAGAGGGAGAAGCAGGCTCCCTGTGGAGAGTCTGATGTGCGACTCGATCCCAGGACCCCAGGATCACGACCTGAGATGAAGGCAGATGCTCAACCACTGAGCCATCCAGGTGTCCCAATAGGGGATAAACTTAAAAAGGAGCATAGAGATAACAACCAACCAGGAACCAAGAAGAGCATATGAACTGGCAAACAAAGAAAGCTTTGCTGCAAGCACACAGTTGCCTTTAAGAGGTTATTTTAACTGGTAGAATTAATAGTGTGTACTTGGCCTAGTATTAACAGAAAGATTCTCAAATACAACACAGTTGACTCTCTTCCCTGCCTTAAAAAATTCTGTAGGTGTGTATGAGTGGATGGATAAGAATATATATTTCAGAGTTCATTAGAATTCTGAATTAATTCAGAATTAATTAGACTTGACAATAAAACAGTTTATCCATAATGGCCTGAGAAGTTCTTTACTGGGTATGTGTATATATTATGATAATGGTAATTTTTTTCTCTGCTCTTATTCCTCTTGCCATTTTATAAATGTATACATATTGGGAATTAGAGTCCATTTGGAAGTTGTTATTGAAAAGAACTGATTATAGGAGATGAGTAACAAGACATTTGGCAGCTGGTGTATACATTTAATTTTGTATAAACTAATGTGTAGACTTTGCCCACATGCATTCATGCAGTCCAGACATGAGTAAAAATGATAAAACTCTAACACAATGAGTAATAAGCCAGCCCATGAGTTAAACATCAGGCTCATGGGATTCAGAGATCTTTAGTCTGTTCAACAAAGGGGAAGTTGACTCAACTGTTAATCAGATGAGCCTTTCCTTGTGCCTTCAAGATGTGAAACTAAAGGCATCCAAAGATGGGAAATTATTACCCAAGGAAACTCTTGGTTTGAGATTGGGACATTTCATCCAAAGGAATGAAAGAACATGAAAACCAACTAGTGTTTAAAGCCAAGGACAATTAAGGGAGATTGAAAAGTTTGCTTAAAGCTGCTTATAGATAAGCATGATGAAAAATTGGGAAAGTTATCTATCATCTATATATCAAGTGGGTTGAAAATAAAGCTATCATCTATACATCAAGAGGTTGAAAATAAAGAGTATCCAAGCAAGTGGTCAACAGTTGATTTATATGGAGAGGAATTTCAGAGAAGACAAGATGGCTGCAGCAGAAAATCATTGTTGCTTTATGATACCTTTTTTGGCTTTCTTTAAGAACATTGTATAGTTTTCTTTCCACAACTTTCCACTGGCATGCTATTATGTAATGACTGCAAACCTGTTTGGCAGCAACCACGATGCTGGAAAGTGGGTGGTGGCCCAGAGTTAGACTTTTCACCCCTTAGGTCAGAGCTATTTAGTGTAAGCGGTTATATATACAGTCTAAGGGTGGATGTAGTCCTTGCCAGACTAGTCTTCTGTGGTCTATTGTCTACAATCCTTTCACCAAGTAGCAGCTAATTACCAGTTTTAAAAAAAAGTGAAATCTAGTATAACTTCCTTGACTCCCAGTTTCTAAAGACTTTCTACCACATCTATTTATCCATCCATCTGTCCATCCATCCATCCATCCATCCATCCATTGATCTATTCACCTACTTTATTGAGGTATGGTTACCATGTAATTGTGCAGATTTAATGTATACAACTGGAGGAGTTTGGGGATAGGTATACACCCATAAAGCCATCACCATCATCAGGGTCATAGACAGAGCCGTCACCTCCCAGAGTTTTCTCCTGCCTCCTTTATTGTTATCATTAAAAATTTTTAAGAATATTTCTTAATGTTTCTGTGATAAGAGCATTTACCCTAAGACCTACTCTCTTAGCAAATTTTAAGTGTACAACAGAGTGGTACTAACTGTAGGCACTATGCTGTATGGCAGATCTCTAGATTAATGGCTGTGAGCATCTGGAGGGGGAGCAGGATATAGGCAGGTGATGGCCAAAAGGTACAAAGTTTTACTTATGCAAGATAAATCCTAAATTTTGTGTTTTAGAGAGCATGTGTGCATGTGCAAGGTTGGGAGGGGCAGAGGGAGAGGGAGAAAGAGAATTTTTTTTTTAATTTTAAAGATTTTATTTATTTATTCATGAGAGAGAGAGAGAGAGAGAGAGGCAGAGACACAGGCAGAGGGAGAAGCAGGCTCCATGCACCGGGAGCCCGATGTGGGATTCGATCCCGGGTCTCCAGGATCGCGCCCTGGGCCAAAGGCAGGCGCTAAACTGCTGCACCACCCAGGGATCCCCGAGAAAGAGAATCTTAAGCAGGCTCCATGTTCTGTGTGAGCCCCACATGGGGGTTAATCTCATGATCCTGAGATATGACCTGAGCCAAAATCAAGAGTCAGATGCTTAACTGACTGAGACACCCAGGCGTTCTTCTGCTTTTCCCGCGGCATTTAGAATGAAGAGCCACATATTTGCCTGGCACATGCTCAGCTCTCTAGCCTCTGTTCCATGCTTTTTACTCTCCAGCCAACTTGTTCGTCCTTTGAATGAGCCAGGGTCACCCACGCCTAGGGACCTTTGCACTTACTGTTCTCTGTGCATGGCTTTATCTCCCATCACAGCACCTACTGTGTGCCAGCAATGAAGGTAGTGGCATTTGAGCAAATGGTATTTGCTGACCGCATATTTGAAAAATCTCAAACTGCTGAATTGGTTTTTAAAAAGCTATCTAGCTGTTTCTCTCCCCACCCGCGCCCAAGCTTTGTGAGATTAAGATAGGAATGATCCTTTTTAAAAAAAAATAGGTGGCCTTATGGAATTAATTATTCGATTTGTTATATGGGACAATTTTTGACACCAATTCTTTAATCTTTTCATTAAGATCCTTGTAAGTATTCTAGAAGGACAAGAATAAAAGAGGTAGAATTCAATCTTTGTGGTTAGTAAGTTAATTAAATACAATATGTCTTAAATTTAGGCATTTTTAAGATCTTGAACTAGTTTTATCTCTGTATCTAAAACATTTCACCAGCACACAATTCAAATAATCTAGTTCACATATATAGATGTTGAAATATCTGATGAATTTATTCAGTATGTTTATGTTAGTGTCACGTAGCTTAAGAATTTGTGAAAACACGCCAGATTTCCTGGTCTGAGGGTTTTTTTTGTTTGTTTGTTTTGAAATGGTTTTAGTGCTTAGAATGTTTTGCAGTGTCCTGTTCTATAGTATAACTTGATTTAAAAAAATAAGTTATGAAAGCAGTTCTCTGGAAACTTATATAAATAAATGTAAGTTTTTTTTAATATCTGAAATATAAATAATGAATTTGTAAATTGTGTCTTAAGATTTTGTTTGTTTTGGTCAAATATAAATCCTGCCTTTTGACACATAAGCTTATAATTGTAAATAGTGCTTTTTTAAAAAGTTCATTTTTGTTTTTTTTTAACCCCAAGATTTAGGCCTCATCAGGATGCAGACCCTGAAAAACCACGTGTTGCTGCTTTAATTGACAGGCTCATTTCTTTTAAAAATAATGACAACGGAGCTTGGGTCAGAGGCGGAGACATTGTTGTTCAGAATTCCGCGTAGGTATTCTCTGCAAAGTCATTGTCTGATGACACCGATGTATGCTTTTATTTATTTATTTTTTGATGTATTTATGTTTTAAGGCAATTTAAAAAACCCCCAGCATATAAAAGCACGGTGGTACTTTCTGGAATGATATTATTATATTTTTAAATTTATTTATTTTTAGTAATCTCTCCACTCAACGTGGGGCTCGAACTCACAACCCTGAGATCAGGAGTTGCATGTTTTTCTGCCTGAACCAGTCAGGTACCTCTGGAATCGTTATTATTACTAATAGGGTGAGCTCTGAGGAAGTATGCTTGTGTTCACAGACTGCAAATGTTTGGAATTGTCTCATTCTGCTGCTTTTATTGGAACTGAACTTGTCTGGCGACCCAAGAGTTTTCTGATGAGATTGAACAGAAACTGGGGATTTAACTTTATAGAACAAACATGGTCTATGTCAGAGAGCTAAATAAAGATTTTGAAACTACCTGGAATTTTTTTTCTTTCCTTTTTGGAAACTCTGAAGTTTTTCTGATGCTCTTCCACTGCCATTCAAAACAAAAGTTGTGAATTCTACCTTAATAAGGTTGTTGACTTACATTTTCACATGATCTGAGGCAGTGAGCATCCCACTTTTTTCTCTTTTCCCACTTACATAATTTTAGGAGAAATTTTGATGTATATTGAGTTAAAATTTGGTGTCCAAGAGCCTAGAAAAACATGTGTTTTTCTGGCTGGCACTGATGTTAGCTCCTTGGCATTTTTACTGTCCCCTCTGACTTTCATCATGCAAAAAATTAGTTTTGTATTACAGCTGTAGAAGTAGCTTGGGTATTCACGTTGAACATTTTGAAGAGGGTACCATGATCTAATTGTTTTTCTCAGAAATAATTAGAAAAGTAATAGTTATAGCTTACACTTATATGCTACGTACTCTGTGCCGAGAACTGTCCTAAAGGGGTGGAATTAATTATTATGTTTAATGCCCTTGAGTATCTGATGAGGAAGGTTATGTTATTGCTTCAACTTCTAGGTGAGCAAACTGAGGGAGAGTCAGGTTGAGTAGCTTGCCCAAGGTCATTCTGGGTCATGTGGCCGTTGATCATCAAAGCCTAGATTTGAACCAGGTGCCTTCACTGTGAAGGCTGTGCTTTTAGCTATTGGGAAACGAAACACATTCTGTGGTCTTGGAGAGTAAACATCGGAACCTCCTGGGTTTCCTAAAAACTGAATACTGAGAGAAATTATCTCTTGTTATATGAGGTGGTAAATTTTATTTTTATTTTTATTTTATTTTTATTTTATTTTATTCTTTTTTTTGAGGTGGTAAATTAAACAACGTTCTTTTATTCTCTTTTCTCTCATAGATTTGCAGATAATGGAATAGGACTGACCTTTGCCAGGTTTGTAATTACTTTAAAAATACTTACCTGATTATTTTAAAGATGTAAGGTAAAATAGCCTGGGTTTCTTTTGTTTTTGTTTTTGTTTTTTTAATCACACATAGGAATGTTATATCATTATATTAGCATAATACCAAAGTCAGGGGTTAATATTAGCTGGAACTCCAAAGAAAGGTAGCACTGTCAGATTTTTTGCTTAAAAGATAACACTCGAGAAGAACGGAATAAAGGTTGGGAACATATTAAATAATTTCTTTCTTAGAAGCTGGTCTGATGTTGCAGTGATCTTTAAGACCTTTTATGCCCCATATTTGTCTCCGGACAACAGTTATTTGGGCCACTGTCTTAGACATACTTGTCTTCGAACTGTTAGACTCAGGGCAAGTTCATTCACCCATGTGCATTGCTGTTGCTGGAGACGAAAATAATCAATTGTTGATGCTAGACGCATTTTCGTCTGTTTAACCTGCAAACCATGTATTATTAATTTATATGTATGTTCACAGTTTAGAAGGACTTATTGATGATAATATGTATTAGAGAAAGCTCTTGGCTGCTTGGAAAACTTTTAGCTTTTAAGCTATAGCTTGCCTTTATCTGAGGATGAATTTAAATCTCATGGAGAGGAGTGTAATGGTTATACTCACTTTTACAGCGATGGAAGCTTCCCAAGTGATGAAGGCTCCAGCCAGGAGGTATCCGAATCTCTCTTTGTTGGGGAGAGCAGGAATTATGGCTTTCAGGGTGGTCAGAACAAGTACGTAGGCACTGGAGGAATAGACCAGAAGCCCCGGACCTTACCTAGGAACAGGTAAGCAGTGGTTTAGCAGTGGACAGTTAGTTTGAACGATAAATGAAAACCTAACCCTTGTGGAAGTTTCTGTAGTAATGTTGGATGGATTGGTTCCCACTGTGACACTTTTCCCACCTTATCTAATTGCCACTATTATTATTTTTGGTATTATTGCTATTGCAGTTGTGTATATTATCTTCTGGAACTCTGGAGCATTAGCTACCAGACGCTCTATAGGTTTCATTATCAATTGTATCCCATAGGAAGCTGTCTCTTTTCATTCCTTACACGAGGTCTTCTAGTAGCTGCCGATTTTTTTTTTGGTTTTCTTCTTTTTGAGCCACAGGAAATTGGCCAAACTATGAAGTATGACATTAGGTCATTTTGGCCTCTATTTGTGAAGATAGGTTTGCAGAAATAGCCCCTGGAAAAAGGAAATAACCTATTGAAAAGACTCCTAGAAAATAAGAGTTGGTAAATGCCAAAGCTGACTCAAACCCTAACCACGGCCATCTAATTACCAGTGTTTCTGTTGTACGGAGTAGACTCTTGGCATGTTTTCTGTCAAAATAATCACTGTCATTAAAAGAGTACTTCCCACCAGAAAGATTCTTCAGAGCTTTTAGGGAACTATTAACTAATTAATCCATACCTTAGTTCTGAGACCAAGTTTGGAGTTGTCCTCATTTTACTTGTAGAAACACAGATAGAGAAAAACTCATATTTTAAAGGTCTCATGTTAGAGCTACTGCCAGAATGCACCAAACACCCACTCCCTTAGAGTTGTACTCTGTATGTGGCCACGGGGCTAGGACAGGTCAGGGGCGTGGGCCAACGAGGCTGCTATTTGAGGGACAGAGCAGTGCTCGGTGGCAGAAGGGCTTTACTAGCTTCTGGCAGAGAGTGAGCGTGGTGTTGGGAAATCTTGAACGCTATTATAAGCTACGCTTTGTGTAGCCATCCTACTAGTCAGACTGTGGAAGCCACTGGGAAAGAAACTTTATGGATTTTTAATAGCTAACATTTATTAGATGCTGATGATGTGTCAGGCCCTGTTCTGAATACTTTATTCTCTGCTTAATCCTTGCAAAGTCCAGTGAGGTGGGTACTGTCATTATCCTGCTTTCTAAATGAGGAGTTTACTAAAAAGAGCTGAGGTGGGATTCAAACCCTGTTAGTTTGCCCTCAGCACTGTGCCTGTCACAGTGAAGCTGCAGTTGTCTCGGCTAATGTGTCATGAAAACTGTGTTGGTTGGCATGTGGCAGCAGTATCATGGTGGCCAGCTCCATTCTTTTTACTCTACATTGGCCTCCAGTTTTTTTTTTTCTTCTTTTTCTTTTCTCTCTCTCTCTCTCTCTCTCTTTTTTTTTTTTTACTGAAGCATAAGTGATTTATAATATTATGTTTCAGGTGTACAAAATTCTGATTTGACAAATGTATACATACATTATGTGGCCTCCAATTTTTTTTTAAGATTTATTTATTTATTTATTTATTTATTTATTCATTCATTCATTCATTCATTCATTCATGAGAGAGAGAGAGAGAGAGAGAGGCAGAGACACAGGCAGAGGGAGAAGCAGGCCCCACGCAGGGAGCCCGATGTGGGACTCGATCCTGGGTCTCCAGGATCACGCCCTGGGCTGAAGGCGGCACTAAACCCCTGAGCCACTTGGGCTGCCCTGGCCTCCAATTTTATTTCAAAATGCTTGTTGCTTCTTTGCAAAGGAAGGTTTCCCAAACAAAGATTCCTCACTGGACAATGGATCCAGCTTTTATTTTACTGTGTCTTGACTACTTTTTCTGTGAGACAGAACCATTTTGGGATTTATCCTTAGATATACTTCAAGATGCAAGTGCCTGGGTAGCTCAGTCTGTTACGTGTCTGCCTTCCGCTCAGTTCATGATCCTGGGGTCCTGAGATCAAGTCCCACATCGGGCTCCCTGCTCACCTGGGAGCCTGCTTCTCCCTCTGCCTGTCTCTCCCTGCTTGTCTTCGCTTTCTGTCAAATGAATAAATAAAATCTTTACAAAATAAAAAAAGAAATACATCAAGATGCATAGATTTTTTTAACCAAGCTATTTCATTATCTTGCTAGCATGTATGCTTTTACTATAAAACACTGCCGAGTTATAAACTAAAGTTGCTATAGAAATCCTCTGCAGTGCCATTAAAGAATTTAACGGGGTAGAAACCTAAGAGATCCAGAATATTATGGGGTTTTTACCTTAATTATGATTAATGATACATGATTAGTAGGTTAAGGGGTTTGTGTTTGAACAGAAAGGAGCAAAGTGAATAAACTGAATTTCTCAATCCAGCCAGCCCCTTTAACATAGTAAGCCTTGAGGATTTACACTTTTATACTTTTAAGTATATCATTTCATCTTATTACTATCATTTAGTGGCTTGAAGGAGATCCTCTCTGTGAAAGTACAGATTTATCTTTTGTTCTCCTGCCTGCCAAAGATTTTGGAAACAAAACTAAAGTATATGAGTTCCCAAATGAAAGGTCATAACTGGGTTGATTCAAGGAAGCAAAGTCACCTCTTCAGAGAGGCCTCCATTCTGTCCAAAGCAGCACGTCTCTCACACCTGGTCTGTTGTAGTACCGTGTCTCACTGCCTGCACACCTGCTCTCTGAAATTATCTTGTTTTTCTGTTTGCCTTTCCCACTGCTGTGTAAGTTTCATTTGATCAGGGATCTTCTCTTGGTACCACTGGATCCTAGAATTGTGCTTAGTGTGGCCGAGATAGTTAATAGTGTTTATAAAACAAATCTGTAAGAGAATGCCAGTACAGGGATGGCCCATGTGCATTAAACAAAATCTTGTATTTCAACAGGACGTTCCCAATCAGAGGCTTTCAGATTTATGATGGGCCCATTCATCTAACCAGGTGTACTTTCAAAAAATATGTGCCAACTCCAGATAGGTACACCAGTGCTATTGGCTTCCTTATGAAGAATCCGTGGCAGATAACTCCCAGGAATAACATCTCCCTCGTGAAGTTTGGTCCACATGTAAGTATGTCCTTAACGGTACCCACGTGGTGACCATGGCGGGAGGAGGAGGGATAGCATATTCCCAAAGACAAGAACACAAAGTATTCGTACTGAGTCTTGACAACTAGGAGGAGAAGTATGTGCAAGAGAGACTTGTAATTCCATGCACATTGTCCTATTGGGTTCAAGGTGAGAACAGTAGTCTCATGTGACCTGAGGTATTTTTGACATTCAAGTGATAGCTCAAAAGGGACAATGACTTGGAGTGATGACAGGGGCATGGGGATGGTAGTGTTTCAGAGGAACAGCAGAACATAGAATTTGGAGAAGTTCATTGTAATAATATGAAGAGATTTGAGTTCTGCTTGGTAGTTTACTTGTCCAGGGCTTATTCTTCTGGGGAACCAGAGGATAAAAGGATGGGAAAGAAGAGGAATATTGGGGTGGTGTAAGACAGATGCAGATAAAAACTGTTGGAAGGTTTTTATAAAGACTGCAGGAGAAGACTGAGAAGTAATTGTTTACAGTATAGTGGGCCACAGAAATCGTTGGCTTAGTGGTTTCATCAGTGCCCTCTGTTCTCTGAGCACACAGGACAGTCTGATTCATACCCCACCTCCACCATCTTACCTATTCCAAGATGACGGTGGGATGGGGAGTTTGAGTCTCAGGCCGTCTCTCTCGCCACTCCCACACACAGGTGGCTACAACTGGAAAATGACCTATACTTCTCTCATTGATGTCCACAGGCAGACTCTGCAGTTGCCTGGTTTAAAATAGAACATGGGTTAGTTTACCAAGGTCTGTATCTGGTTTTCCAGAATGGCTAAGGCATGAAACAGAAGCATAGGTGCAATTCGGGATGCCAACCACGTTGGCTGGTTCTCTTTTAGGTCCTGTGACTCCAGGGGAAGAGGGAGGGCTACACTAGCAGATAGCTCCCACAAAAATTAACAGGGTGGTCCTTGGATCAGCTTTCCAGTGTGGAGGTTGGGTCTTCACTTACTGCCCACACAGACCTCTTCATACATGGAGTTCTAGTGACTGCGGACGTAGTTGTTATGAAAAACAAGTCATTGAGTGAACATTGGTGGTGGAGTTCCTGAGTTCTAGCATCTGTGCTGTTCAAGTGTAGCAGTCATCAAACTGGAGTCTGATCTGATGGTGCTGATGCCCTGGGAACAGTCTGTGAAGGAAATTTCATTCTGCCTTAAAAGGTGGGAAATATGCCCTCAACTATTCTTGGATTTAACCATAGATGGTATAAGGGAAATGGGGAGAAAGAAAAAAGCCAACAACTAAGAACCTAGAGCCACTTGTCCCAAACATCACTGATAATTCATTGGGTTGCCTATCACTTAGATGATCAGTTGATTTTAAAACATATGAGAAAAAAATAAAACATATGAGAGTTGTGTCTAAACACCTTGTTTGGCGTGAATAATTTACCACTAATAGGAAGCAGCTAAAGACTATAAAACATGCCACCTGCGGCCTGCTCTGCAGTTGTGTGCTATGTGTTTAATAAAAGCCTTAAATTAACTCTACCTGACATGAAAATTACTGAGCTGGTTTTTTTTTTTTTTTTTTAAAGATTTTGTTTATTTATGGGATGCCTGGGTAGCTCAGTGGTTGAGCGTCTGCCTTTGGCTCAGGGTGTAATCCCGGGGTCATGGGATTGAGTCCCACATCAGGCTCCCTGCAGGGAGCTTCTTCTTCTGCCTATGTCTTTGCCCCTCTCTCTCTCTCATGAATTTTTATTTATGAGAGAGAGGCAGAGGGGGAAGCAGGCTCCCTGTTGTGATTCTGTGGCCATAGGTTAGTTTTGTCTGGAGAGAGAGCCGGTAATAGTTTTTAAATGGAAAAAAAAAAAAGAAAACACCAAATATGTTTTCAACATTTGCTACTTGAACTCCACAGGCTTTATCATTTTGTTTTGCCCAGCCATGTCATAATGAATTGAAAACTGTGATTAACTGGGTACCGTAGTTGACAGCCATGAACTGTGACTCAGAACTGCTTTAACCTTAAAGCAGTTGTAATGCACTTGGATCCTTTCAGGGAACTCTGGCCAGGATGGTAGAAGGCTTCATTTTGTGATGTCCTGGCTTCTCACTGCTGGCAGGTCTCTTTGAATGTCTTCTTTGGAAAGCCTGGCCCCTGGTTTGAAGATTGTGAGCTGGATGGTGATAAGAACTCCATATTCCACGATGTTGATGGCTCTGTGACAGGATACAAGGATGCTTATGTGGGAAGAATTGACAACTACCTGATTCGCCACCCAAGCTGTGTAAACATTACCAAATGGAATGCAGTGGTCTGCAGCGGGAGTTATGCCCAGGTAGGCCAGAATGCATCATGATGCCTGATTCCGAACCAGCTCCTAACAGCGCTCCTTCCATGAGGAGTACTCTTCTGCTCTTCAGCATGATTGATACTTTCCAATGCATGATTTGTCTTTAGGAAAAAAGAAAAAAAAATGTATTAGGAATCATGGACTCCTAGAATTTTATTTAAAGTTCTCCTGCTCCAAACCAGTTAAACAAATAGAAAGTGGTAGGACAATTTGCCCTGGGTTACTTATGGTTGGGATGTAGTTGGGGTGAGAACCCTATTTCCTAAGTCTTAGGTGTTTCTTGCCATGCTACAGCTGTGCCCACTGAGAGGGAGACTTATTCTTTGCTTCCAGGGTCATGATCTCTACTAAATTAGGGAATTAGGCAGAGGGATAAAGATTGGGGGGAGTTTCCTGGCTTATTTTAAAGGAATATTAGCTTCTTTGTTGTGGGACTTCTCGTTCCCATAAGGAAAAAAAATGTTATTCTTGTCTGAGTTCTGGGAAAAACAAGGGAAAAAATGGGGAATTAAATCTAGTGGAGAAGAAAAGAATGTGATTTGAAATGTAATTTCTTTTTTCCTTTCATTTTATTCTTTTTAAGATTATTTATTTATGAGAGACAGAGACATAGGCAGAGGGAGAAGCAGGTTGTCTTTGGGGAGCCTGATGCAGCTCGATCCCAGGACCCTGGGATCACACCCTGAGCCAAAGGCAAACACAACCACTGAGCCACCCAGACGCCTCTCATGTTATTCTTATCAGAATTGTCTGCCAAAACTAAGATAACCTATCAAAATTATTAGAAATGTGCCCATTGACCTTGTGGATTTTCTACGTATTCAAGAATGTGAACCTAATCTTCCTAGCTTACAAAGCAGAGTAGTAATTCAGTTTTTTGTTGGAGGAAGGAGAAGGAAGTAAGTCATCCAGTACTTCCTAAGAGGTTCTGGGAATGGTAGGACCACAGGTCAGAAATGTTCTCTGAGGCTTTGGGAAGTGGGCTGGTAGCCCAGATCTGCAGTCCATTGTTGTTACTTAGGTAATGTATACAACTGTATGTTTTTAGGTGAAAGGTAGAAGCACTTGGATCTCAAGATAGAATAATAATTGGCTATTTGTAAATATATTTTATTTTATTATTTATTTATTTATTTATTTATTTAAATTTTTTATATTTATTTATGATAGTCACAGAGAGAGAGAGAGGCGCAGAGACACAGGCAGAGGGAGAAGCAGGCTCCATGTCACCGGGAGCCTGATGCGGGATTTGATCCAAGGTCTCCAGGATCGCGCCCTGGGCCAAAGGCAGGCGCCAAACCGCTGCACCACCCAGGGATCCCTATTTGTAAATATATTTTAAGCTCTTTGCTAACCCAAGGTTTAAAGGGGCTCAGGAAGAAAGGTGGAAATATAAGGAGAATTAAGGTTACATGTGTCACCTCCTATCCTTCCTTGGTTTGGAAGAAGGCAAGAGATTAATCAATCTATCTCCTGTTATATATTACATAGAAGCTATTATATATAATCTGTTATATAGCAACCTAGTTTAAAAATATTATTTTAACTTCTATTTTTATATCTATTTTATATTTATATAACCTAAATAGTAAATATAGGTTAAACTAACGTATTTTAAAAATTCAATATGTATGTGTTGTAACTGTAATATCGTCTATAGCATAGTAGTACTAATAAATATATACATTTAAAGGAAGATAATTGGTAGTCCTAAGATATATATTTCCTATCTTTTTTTTAAATCTTTAAGTGGGATCTATAAGGAAGAGTATTATTATATTAAAAGAGTCAAACATGAATGAGACTTAGGGAGCTTGTCTGGCGCACAGGTTGTATAATTGAAGAATTAATATAAACAAAATTATAGAAATAACAGGAAGAGGGATGGCTGGGTGGCTCAGTGGTTGAGCGTCTGCCTTTGGCTCAGGGCGTGATCCCAGGGTCTGGGGATCGAGTCTTGCATGGGGCTCCCCACTAGGAGCCTGCTTCTCCTTCTGCCTGTGCCTCTGTCTCTCTCTCTGTGTCTCTCATGAATAAATAAATCTTAAAAAAAAAATGAAATGACAGAAAGAAATACTGTGAATTAAATGTAGTATTTGGCAAATGTTTTAATCTTTCTGGAGAATTCTGTTATAGGAGACTGATTTGTTTTAGGAAATTGTTCTGAGATTCATTTTTGGAGGATGCATTTGGGGAAGGTTTTGTTTTGGCACAGCAAGGGGCTCAAATACCACTGGAATAAATTCAGGATTTTCAAATTTGTCTCTGTTTAATATATGTTTTCAGTTTTTGCAAAGTTCCTTATAACCTTTTGTTTTTGAATGAGTGAAAAATGACTTCTTGGGCTGATGTAGGTCATGGAAAATTGAAAGCCAAACCTCTAAGATACTTCAGTTTTCCAGCTCTTATTTTAGAAGAAAGGCTTTCAGATTCAGATTTGACTGGAGGGTATCAGTTTTCACATTAATTTACAGATTTTTTGTATGTGTGTTCTTCAGATTGAGGTATTTCTTTGACAAGCTATATAAGCCGCAAAGGTTTTATATTCTGATGAATAAGCTGGCCTGTGAGGGTGGAAGAGATGATGAAGATCTTGGCTAGCAGAATGCTTGGTCTGTTTTTACCATTTCAGTTTAAGTAGGCTTCGTTTTAAGTATAATTTCGCATGAAGTTGGCTACTACTCATTTAGTCTGGCTCAGATCACAGAACCTCTCTTCTGGAAGTAGAGGCACTGGCCTTTGTGCTGGAAATGTTTGCTTAGTTTATCTAAGCTTTCATTCTCTCTTTAATTCTTTTTTTTTTAAGATTTTATCAAGTTTTTAATTTTTTTTCAGATTTTTATTATATATATAGAGAGAGCGTGCACATGAGTGAGGGTGGGGGGAGGGGGGCAGGGGGAAAGGGAGAAGCAGATTACCTGCTGAGCAGAGAGCTGGATGTTGGGGCTCCATCCCAGGATCATGACCTGAGCTGAAATTAGTCAATTAACCAATTGAGCCACCCAGGCGCCCTTTAAGTTTTTAATTTTAATTCCAGTATAGTTAACTAAAGTGTTGATTGGTTTTAGATGGACAATATAGCAATTCAACAATTCTACACAGGATTCAGTGCTCATTACGATGAGTGTCCTCTTTAATCCCCATCACCTATTTTACCCATCTTCCCCTACACCCTCTCCTCTGGTAACCACCTGTGGGCTCTCTGTAGTGGAGTCTTCTTCCCTTTAATTCTTAATTGCTTTTTGAAGGTTTATGTGCAGACATGGAGCACTCAGAACCTGACTATGACCATCACGCGAGATGAGTATCCCTCCTACCCTATGGTGCTCCGGGGCATCAACCAGAAGGCTACCTTTCCCCAGTACCAACCTGTGATCATGCTGGAGAAGGGCTATACCATCCACTGGAATGGACCAGCACCCAGGACTGCTTTTCTATACCTCATAAACTTCAACAAGTAGGTCTCTATTACTGTTATTTCAAATAGTTGAGCAAGTAGCAATTTCATAGAGACAAATTATAACATTGCTTTTGTAGCAAGTAAAGAATGCCAACTTCGTGTGCTTTGTTCTTCTTAGGTGGAGGCTGTATATTTTTGTTGATGGAATTAAGCAATTTTACAGATTGAATCCTGTCATTTTAGAAACATTTCTTTTTGTCTATGGTCGAGGTATTGTGTGCAGAAAGCCATTCACAGTAGGTTTTAAAATCGCCTGCTGAATACTTTAATTCCCCATATCTGAGATGGGAAGTTTTTTTCTGGTGTTCCAGCTGAGCACTTGGTTATCTAGAAGATGAAAACATTTTTGAGGCCAAGTTCAGACCTGCCAGAAGAGGCAGATCTGCCAGAAGAGGCATGATTGATAAGTAATGTCAACTACAGGCAAGCGGTGGACAAATTGTGGCATGAATGCCCGGTCTTGCAGCCCCTGCCTGTAAAGTTCTTTCTTCTGTCCCTTCTCTATTTCATTGGTCTGTCCTAGTCATATCACTTTCAGTCAAAGGCTTCATTTTTACATGAATTTATTCAAGTGTTTTCTGTATGCCAGATCTAAAGATGAACAAGAAAAGTACCTGCCTTTTGGGAGCTCATATTATCCAGGTAGAAAAAAATTTTAAGTAAATTGACAAGCTGATGCTATTGTGAGTGGACAAAGGATAGAGCAGTAATGCTGCCCATCGGGGCTGGGCCAGGCTGCACAGAAAAGGTGGTACCAAGTGATCAGTCTTGTTACAAAAGCAATACCATTGGGAAAGGGCTGGTTCTGGTCAGGGACTGATGAGTTGAGTGTGATGGGAGCATGGGCTGCATCAGGGGAAGTGACAGACACTGGCAAGGTGGATGAGACTATTTTGGAAGGCAGAGGTAACCTATCTAGTTGTGTGTGATGGTGAATCCATGGGATTCCCATGAAAACTGCTCAGATAGGTACTGTAAAAATTGAAATGGTCTGTTCATCTAGGTGGTCATAAGGCTCTGACTTGTAAAACTCTCTTAAAACACCCACTTGAAATTAACGGAGGTGGGCATAGAACATGTAGGAACTTAGCTCTAAGTAGATCACTTCCAAGGATCTGTGAATATCAGTGGATGCCCTTATTCTGAGAGGTTAGGGCCCTAGCACCTACTCTAACCTGGACCGTTACTGTATTCCTTCAATACTTGCTGCTGTGTCTCTTTGCCTTTGCTAGAGAATCACACCCTTACCTACGGAGTCAACCAAGGAGAAACCCCAGGACTCATCACTGACTCTCCTTTTCCTTCATCCCGTCCCATCAGTGGCCAAACCCTGTTGGTCCTATCTCCTTAGGGGTCTTTAAATCTCTCCACTTCTTTCTACCCTTACTGCTTGTGGCCGAGTGCAAGCCATCATCATCTCTTGCCTGGGTCCTACGTGATCTCCCCACCTCTGATCCTTACTTCACAGTGTATCCAGGGTGAGGTTTCTAGAAGCCAGTCTGGTATTAGTCCCAGGAGTGAGGTACAGAGAAGGCAGTGAAAGAAATAAGCAATGGTCAGAGAGGACCAAGAAAAAATGTCAGAGTGATCAGTAACCCAAGGATTTATATATGGCAGGTTATGAGTTTGAGGTGAGATATTACAACTGAGTGGTATGCAGGGTTCTATAAGGATCCCCTGTAACTTTTGAACAAATACTGAGCAAGTAAGTAAAAATCTTTTAAAGTGAAAAAAGGCAGAAACTCAGAAAGTTTCAAAAATCTGTGTGGGCTTTTGAAATTCAGTCAGACTTTCCTTGCTTAAGTAGTTCAGGGTTTGTAAAAATTACATCATGGGCAGAGGCAGGAGGAAGAGATGGACAATTTTTTTCCCCAAACTTAATTGTGATTATAGAGAGGTCATAGATTTGGTCGTAGTGCCACTTCTACAAGTAACCCTTTAAAAACAATGAAAGCTCTGCTTGTTCATTAAACAAAATAAGAAAAATATAGAAAAAAAGAAAATTGAAATAACCTATAATTCCTCTAATCAAAGTGAGGCATTAAAAAGATATTTCTTCTTCCTTTCACCCTTGTGTGTTTTCTGAACATATAGATATGCCACAATTTATTTGACTGTCATTTCCATGGAAGGGACCTTCCATGAACACTTAGCTTGATTTTTTTTTTTTCTGCCAGCCCTTCCTATACTCTTATACCCCTTTCTGCTATTATAAATGATACTGCATAGAGCATCTTTCCATATACCTGTTTGGTGGACATTTCTAGTCATTCATTAGTGGGGGTTACTGGTAAAACATGCATGAATAATTTTAAGGCCTTGTGACATATTTTTTAAAAACTTTGTGGAAGAGGGGTGGTAATTGTATAACCTTGTGAATGTACTTAATGCCAACGAATTGTGGAGTTAAAAATGGATAAAAAGGTAAATTTTGTGTATGTATACTTTATGAAACTTTAAAAATGCCCCCAACAGCAAATGATTTAAAAAGGAGAAATGTTTTTAATGGTTTCCAGAAAGTGTTGATTCTATATCTAAAGTCAGGATATGGGATATCTGGGTAGCTCAGATTTTTAAGCATCTGCCTTTGGCTCAGGTCATGGTCTTAGGGTCCTGGGATTGAGCCTCGCATCAGGCTCCCCGCTCAGCGGGAAAAGTCCCTGCTTTCCCTTTCCCTCTGTCCCTCCTCCTGCTTGTGCTCTCTCTCTTTCTCTCAAATGAATAAGTTTTTAAAAAAAATCTTAAAATAAAGACAGGATGTTATGTAAGGAAAAAAAAAACCCACAGCAATTTGGTAATATGCATTAAAAGCTTTAAAAATATCCAGCAGTTTTACCACAAAGTGTTTATCCTACTGCAAAAATAAAAAGAAAAATATATTTATGAACAAAAAAATTCTTTGAAGGGACCCTGGCTGGCTCAGTCAGTAGAGTACGTGACTCCTGATCTCAGGAGTGTGAATTTGAGCTCCACATTGGCTGTAGAGATTACTTAAAAAATAAATCAATAAAATAAAAAAAAAATTCTTTGGGAAGATTTTACAAGTGTCACTCACACTGTTGGGCTATTAGTGTTTCTTCCATTTTCGTATATGCCATTCCCAGCCATCTCACTTGATTTTATGATCCTCTTGAAGTGTCTAAAGTACGTTTTTTCCAACTTCTGTTCACATTCTCTGAAATCCTGTTGAGACCAAGCCACTTTTGTAAGCCAGACAATTGTTGTAAATATATTGGCGGAGGGACGCCTGGGTGGCTCAATGGTTAAGCGTCTGCCTTCGGCTCAGGGCGTGATCCTGGAGACCTGAGATCGAGTCCCACATCGGGCTCCCTATATGGAGCATGCTTCTCCCTCTGCTTGTGTCTCTGCTTCTCTCTGTGTGTGTCTCTCATGAATAAATAAATTAAAAAAAAATTTTTTTTTAAAGAGAAGTTTGGGGGAACATATAGAAGCGGGGGATTTTGAAGGAGGAGAAAAATCCTGGCTGAAATTTACATACGCTATAGTACTCAAAGTATATAGGCTCAAGTGTGAATTCATTGTTTTATTGTCTCTCCTTTATAGGAATGACTGGATTCGAGTTGGCCTCTGCTATCCATCAAACACAAGTTTTCAGGTTACCTTTGGCTTTTTACAGCGCCATAATGGCTCATTATCCAAAATGGAAGAATATGAGCCTGTGCATTCACTGGAAGAATTGCAGAGGAAGCAGTCTGAGAGGAAATTCTATTTTGACTCCAGCACGGGGTAATTGGGTGCAACCAGTGAATGAGAATTATTGCCATTTTTCTTTAATAGTGAAATTACTAGTTCTTCAGCCTAACTAAGAATAGGTTGTGATGGGATGGCTGTTTAGAAGAGCAGCTGATGTGGGTAATTCTCTGTTCATCACTATTAGAGGTTTAGGGACGTAGAATGACTTGTAATTATAGTTGGCAGCAGGAATCGAATGAAGATGTTTGCCATGTACCTATTAAGGCAATTTGGAGAGAGATTATCCTTGTCAATGAAGAACCAGTAGGCCCAATTGAAAATTAAAATAAATTTTTTTTCTATGACCATCCTTACAATGATTATTTACATGTGATATAGTTCATATTTCAGGGAAAGCTCATTGTTACCCCCTCCCTTTAAGGTGATCCCTCAAGCTGACCTTGACTTAAAAAAAAAACAAAAAACAAAAAAAACCAAACCACTGTGTAACCATGGCATATTTGCTTTCAACTTTCTCTAGGCTGCGTCTTTCCACTTTTTAATTCTAATCCTGTTCACCCGGGGTCCTGTTGGCTTTGTCTGCTTTTATCCAGTTACAGTCTCTCAGCCTTTGGGTGATGGTAGGCTCAATCTCCTCTACTCTTCCAGCAAGTAGCATGCTCCTCCAGTATCCATTCCTTAAGCTGACATTCCTTTCACATGCCATCGTCTAGGTACTGTAAAGATGCTGATGTAAATAAGACCCATTTCTTCTGCAAATTCTCAGTCCATTGAGGGATGTAGGCTTCTAAGGCAAGTGATTAGAGAGCTAGAGGTTTCAAAGCTGTAATTCCTACAGTGGAATATTCAGTGCGCCTTTTGAGGTACCTGGAAGCTCAGCCTAGGGTGATCCGTGACATCCCAAGGGGGTGACACGGGGGCTAACTCCTGCCGAATGGGTAGGAGGAGATAGTAGAAGAAAGGGGGAATGTGTCCCCAGGAGCGGTGTAGATAGATGCATGAAGGCATGGAAGAACATGGCATGGCATGTTTGGGGAAAGACAGTGGTTCAGAATGGGGAGAAGGGTGGCAGGTTTGAGGCTTGAGGTTGGGGTTCAGTCAAGGGTCTCATTAGTTTTTGAATAAGATGCAGCTCCTTTGCCCTCCAGGGCTCCTCCAGCAGCCTGTGTGACCAGCTCAAGTCTTTTCTTACTGTAATTGTCACTGGTTTTCAATTTCTAGTAAGACTTAAAACAACCTGCTTGGACTTTTACTCTACAGATGACAGAATGTCCACATTCCCCGTTTGATTTTCCACAAAAATAAATTGAACACCCAAATTTGTGAGGATGGTCTGGGGATCATGAATGATTAGCTGGGAAATAATTTTTTTCATTCTGCTGTTTTTTAGAATCCATTGGCCTTCAAGGCTTTAATTCTTTTTAATGATTTTTTTGATGATTTTTAATTATTTAATATCAAAAGGCACAGGCCTAACCACATCCCTCTTATCCCTTCTCATTCCTTCCTTTATATATGTTAAAGTATTGATGTTAGGACAGTGGCTTACTTTTACTCCTAACTGTAACTTCCCATTGTTCATTGACTTCATATTAAAATATGAATTCTTGATCTATAGTAATCAATCACATTTGATCAAGTGCTTTATAATCTTGACTTCCTTTGGTTCAGAAAGACTACGTTTGCTGACAGACGTTGGACTGTTGCCTGGAAGTTACTTTTCCATTCATCTTGGCAGCAGGAGGATAATTCAGAGTGGGCGGGTCTGTTCTTTTCCCTTGATGTTGGCCAAAGTACAGACAGAAGGACTTCAGGCCCATCTGCTCTTAGTAAACATCACAGCAATTGATGTGAGACCATATCTTGGCCTCAGTCAAGCAACTCACAGTTGCTATTTTTATGAATTTCAAATGTATGCCTTAAACGAAAATGATTTAAAACAAAACAAAACAAAACAAAAACCCACACACTAATTTATGAAATCCCAAACTCAACACAAGTCTAAAAATTTCCAAGGAAGTTTTGAAGCAAACCAAAGTCCATCCTCCCAAATTACCTATTGAACTAATTCACTCCAGAAATTAACTTTGATATGCTCCAGAACAGCTGAATCGGGTTATCAAAATATTTTCTGAAAGCAGTATGGCATTTGACTTAGGACCCTAGGAGGATAGAAAGGAAAGAGGAATAGCTTTATTAGTTTTAGAATTTGTTTTCTTTTAAGGAAAAGTTACTTTATTAGAGAAATAGCCCTTTGGGCTGTGAGCCAATGTGAGGAATTTTGTGAGTTTATGGGAGTCCGTCTAACATCCCATGGATTGATTTGTTTCCATTCAGGTTGCTGTTTTTGTATCTCAAAGCCAAAAGCCACAGGGATGGCCACAGTTACTGTTCATCTCAGGGATGCGAAAGAGTCAAGATCCAGGCAGCAACAGACTCAAAAGATATCAGTAACTGCATGGCCAAAGCGTACCCCCAGTATTACAGGAAGCCGTCGGCACTCAAGCGCATGCCATCTGTGCTCACCCGGCTCTGTCAAGGCTGTGGAACCCGCCAGGTAATTGAGGAAGAGGGGACTGTGGGTAGGAGAAAGAATCAAAAGCACTTTTTAATTTTGTTTGTTTCTTTGTTTGTTTTGGCAATGGGAACATTTTTCTTTGAAACATCTGTATTGCCAAGTTACAAATACTGCATGATTTCTCCTAAATTTTGGCCCCTTCTAGAATCTGATAGTCATAAGAAGCAAACTAGTCCAAATTCGTGATAAAAGTATCTTATCTCTGTGATACATAAGTTAATCCTGGATGACTATAGACTTCTTGGCCTTCATCTTTTTTCTCTTCCCCTCCAGGATGATTCTGTTAGGATATTATTGCCTTTGGGTTTATATGTCAGTGATGTACAGAAATGCTTTGTTTTGTTGAGGACTATAAAATTTCTCTTCCAAAAATGCAACTCATATATGGGTGGCTCAGTTGGTTAAGTGCATGACTCTTGATTTTGGCTCAGGTCATGATCTCGGGTTCCTGGGATGGAGCCTTGAGTCAGGCTCCATACTCAGCAGGGAGTCTGCTTGAGGTTCTCTCTCTCTTTCCCTCTGCCCCTCCTCCACTAAAAATAAATAAATAAATACATATTTTTAAAAATGTAACATATGAAAATTGTCCTCTCCCCCCCCTTTTTGAAGTGGAAAGCTACCGTTAAGTTTGAAGCATGTGCTGTTATATTTGCCTGTAATTAAAAGTACAAACTAACTGTGTGGCTAGAAGTGAAGTGTTTCTCCTGACATAGTCTTGATTATAAAGTCTCCCTCCAGATCTTAAGAAAACATGTCAATGAAAATAAATCCAAAATAGGAGCTCAAATTGGGCATGGGGTTTTCAAAGGATGTCAGGCCAACTCTAAGTGAAAAAGAAATATAGAGTAAATGCTGCTCTAATTTATATTTAACCTTTATACAAACAAATATGGGTTAAGGGAAATGGTTCTCAAAGTGTGGTCCCAGACCAACAGCATCAGCATCACCTGGGAACTCATGAACTATTAGAATTCTTTGGTTCCACGCCAGTCCTACTGAATCAAAAATGTTTCTCATTTGTTTTTGCCTTTTGGTGGCAGTAAGAGCAGGAAGAGGAACATGAATTTATTTCTTCTGTAAGCATTTTTTCAGTGGCAGTTCACTATCCACAGTTTCAGTTTTTTGTATCCCTGTGCCATTCTGTTTTCCAACTCAACTAAAACCAACCCACCAGCCAACCATCCCACCCACCAACCAAGCCAACCATGTACATGAAGAAATTTATATAGATCCTTGCATGTTCCATGTAATATCTTAACTATTAAAGTGATAAAATGATACTTATTTATTATTTTATTTATTTTTATTTTCTGGGGAAGAGGGATTCTATGTCCAGCACAGAGCCCATTGTTTGGGGCTCGGTCTCACAACCCTTGAGATTGTGACCTGAGCTGAAATCAAGGATCAGATGCTTGACCAACTTAGTCACCCAAGTGCCCCATAACGTGATACTTTTAGATAATCTTTGTGGGGCAGTAAATTCTCCATCCTAATTCTTAAGCTGAATTTGCTAAAATTACAGAGACGATTATGTAATTTGTTATAATAATTGTAACATTATAATTTATAAAAATACTCCTCATTGGAAATATCCTAAGCCTATCTTTTTAAATCGTTCCATACTTTAATGTTTAGCATTTCTCGTTTTTTGGTGCTTGAAACATGGATCAGAATTTATTTTTTTAAAAATGTATTGATTACTGACTGGGCACAGTTGCAAAGTACTTGAGGCATTTGGGAACCTCACTTTTACTTGGAAATTGGGAAAAGGAGTGAGTTTGTTTTAAATACCAAAAACAAACACATGTATGCGGGAAGTAAGTAGGAAAGTTCACACAAATTTTTGACTCCAAATCTGAGATTCAAAGAAACATCTGAGCTTTTGAATGATGATTGCTTGCCCTTGGAATGAAGTTGTTGACATCCATTCATGAGGATATGTACTTTAAGTGCCGAATTGTGTGAGTTAGGCCTGCCTTTTTTTTTTTTTTTTTTTAAGATTTTATTTATTTATTCATGAGAGACACAGAAAGAGAGAGAAGCAGAGTCATAGGCAGAGGGAGAAGCAGGCTCCATGCAGGGAGCCTGATGCGGGACTCGATCCTGGGTCTCCAGGATCACGCCCTGGGCCCAAGGCAGATCCTCAACCACTGAGCCACCCAGCAATCCCCTAGGCCTGCTTTTGAATGAGCAAAAGGCCTTTATGGTGGAGTTGAAAGATGGAATGTGGGATTTGGAGTGATTTCAAGGAGTAGAAGGAAGCAAGGGAGGGAACAGCATATGCAAAGGCAGAGTGGTGGGAAAGGGGAGCATTTGGGGGAAAGCAGGTTTAGCTGCTCTGCCTGCAGAAGGTGGTAGAACAGTGGGATTAGGGGCCTTGATGTAAGATGTGGCTTGATTTGTGGGACACATTGCAAGTCAGGTAGAGAAGTTTAGCTTGGTGATGTACAACCTGCTACAAGGTTTTGAACAGTGTAATCTTTGTCCTCTGTCCTTCTCTTAGTCTGGAGTGACTGAGTTCCAATTTAAGATAACTGGTCCGAAGAGGACCTGAAAAGGACAAAGATCTAAGTGTGAAGCACATTTAATTAGTCATTTGCGGAATTGATTTTAATAACAAGGTTACAGCTATTTGAGACTGGGATTATTCCAGAAAATGAGGAGCATACACTACTTGTAGTTAAGTCTGAATCAAAAGGTGGAACTCTAGGACATCTGATCTATATAAAAAGTTCACAGGGAGGAAAAATCACCATTGGGTTTGATATAATTGAGTTGATTTTGAGGCCCTTTTGAAGGAAGATGTGGTTGACATAAATATGGAACTTCTTCCCGGTGTAGGTGGTGTTTACTAGTGATCCTCATAAAAACTACCTCCCCGTGCAATTCCAGTCACCCAGTAAAGCCGAGACTCAGCGTGGAGACCTGTCTGTTATCTCTGTAAGTACCATCTGGAGTGTACCCTGCCTCAGTTTCTCACTTTTATTGTTTCATCCCAGTGACATGAATTATCTCTGGCAATAGTCACTTGGTGACAAGCAATATAATAGAGGTATAAATACCTCCCAAACATTTACATTTTTGAATAAGTTAAATCTATTAAGTCTTTTTTCTCACTAGATTGTGTTTATTGATGAATGTTAAAATTCATTCACGAAGTGTTAGTCATCTATTCTAGGTGGGTTTATGGAAGTGTAGGCCTGAGCCTCACTGTCAGCACTTAGAATTTGGGCTAAAGACCATGCTAGCCAGTGGTAACCAGCTCTTGATGTGAGATCTGTCCAAAATCAGGTTGACTTGAGTGCCATCATATAAAGAGCTCTTGGGGCGGCAGGTATCTAGCCATCTAACTAATATCCAGCCTGGGCCTGGGCCTAGTCTCACGGGATCTCTTTATTTTTATTTCTTAAAAGATTTTATTTATTTATTTGAGAGAAAGAGAGAGAGAAAGAGCACAAACAGGGGGAAAGGGAGAAGCAGACTCCCAGCTGAGCAAGGACCCTGACATGAGGCTCAATCCCAGGACTCTGGGGTCATGACCTGAGCCAAAGGCAGATGCTTAAGCAACTGAGCCACCCAGGTACCGCTCATGTGGTATCCTTAAAGAGCTCATTTTTTGTTTTATTTTTTTTTGTGTGTGTTTATTTATTTATTTTTTGTAACTGAAATATAACATATCCAATACAGTATTAGTTTTAGGCATAACACATACTGATTTGACATCTATGCACATTATAAATTGCTCACCATGGTACATGTAGTCACCATCTGTCACCGAAGTTATTACAACATTATTAATTCTGTTCCCTCTGCTCTACTTTCCCTCCCTGTGACTTATTTAATAACTGGAAGTTTGTTCCTCCTAATCCCCTTCACCTGTTTGACCCATCCTCCAACCATAGGAGTTCAGTGTTTTAAAGTGGTGGGTAGGGATCCCTGGGTGGCGCAGCGGTTTGGCGCCTGCCTTTGGCCCAGGGCGCGATCCCGGAGACCCGGGATCGAATCCCACATCGGGTTCCCGGTGCATGGAGCCTGCTTCTCCCTCTGCCTGTGTCTCTGCCTCTCTCTCTCTCTCTCTCTGTGACTATCATAAATAAATAAAAATTAAAAAAAAAAAAATAAAGTGGTGGGTAGTACAATCACAAAGCCACATGTATGGACAAAATTATATCTTACTCTTTTTTTTCTTTCCCAATTTCTTTTATTGTGTTAAAATATACATAACATTCATTGTCTTAACCTTTTTTAAAAAAAATATTTTATTTATTAACAAGAGACACACAGAGAAAGGCAGAGACATAGGCAGAGGGAGAAGTAGGCTGCATATGGGGACCCCAGGATCAGGACCTGAGCCAAAGACAGATGCTAAAGGACTGAGCCACCCAGGCATCCCCATCTTAACCATTTCTAAAGTGCATAGTTCAGTAGCATAAAGTACTTTCATATTGCTGTGGAAATATTACCACCATCCATTTCCAGGATTGAACTCTGAAATAAGAACTTTTTAACAACTCTGAATTAAAAGTATCTCTGCTTGGGGGTTGGGGGTAGGGGGTGTGAAATGAGATGTTATTGATCAATAGGCAAATAGTTTCAGATGAGTTAAGATGAATAAGCTCTCCAGATCTGCTCTACAACGTTGTCCCTATAGTCAACAATTACGTATGGTACACTTAAACTTTGTTAAGCAGATGGATCTTGTGAGCACACACACACAAAATTAAAAAGAAAAGAAAAAAGAAAAGAAAAGAAAGAAAAGAAAAGAAAAAGAAAGAAAGAAAAGGAAAAGAAAAGAAAGAAAGAAAGGATACCTCTATTTAAATGTAGCTCAAAGATTTCCCAACTATGTATTTATGTCTATTGCCCTCTGTTAGCAACTGTTCATTTGGTAGTTTGTTCATGATGTAATTTTTTTGGCATAAAATTTGTTACCTCAGCGTCTCAATACTGTTGGCTGCATGGAGAACCTGATCCCAGCCTGTAGACATGGTGTCTGGCAGGAGTCATTTGCATAAGGAAAGCAAGTGGATACTGAGCCTCTCTGCTCTACTAACTTCACTAAGCAATTCAAGAAGATATTATTTTGCCCAAAAAATCTCAGGCAGGCTCTGCTCCAGTGTCTGAAGACACTTTTTTAACTCCATTGCTGCACACTGGGTGCTCGGGATCCCCAAAAATTTACAGAACCTTGTTACTGTACTTAACTCCAATACGTTACTCATGCATTGCCTAAAGAGTCTTTGCTAAGAATTGGCGTTTCTTTAGTCCTTTTTTTTTTTTTTAAGATTTTTATTTATTTATTTATTCATGAGAGACACACAGAGAGAGGCAGAGAAACAGGCAGAGGGAGAAGCAGGCTCCATGCAGGGAGCCTGACATGGGACTGGATCCCGGGACTCCAGGATCACGACCTGGACCGAAGGCGGTGCTAAACCACTGAACCACCTGGGCTGCCGGGCGTTTCTTTAGTCTTTATGGAGACTTTTGTATTTTCTTTAAGCAGTAGGTTTTAGCGGATTCTTTTCAAGAGAAGAGTTTAAATGTGTTGAGGATCATTATATTTTTTTTCTCAAATTTCTCAGTTTTAAGTATTCAGATTTTTAAAAATAAAGAGAAGGAATATATCCATCCACCTGGGTGGCTCAGTCAATTGGACCTCTGACTTCAGCTAAGGTCGTGATCTTGGGAGTCCTGGGATCAAGTCCTGCATTGGGCTCCCTGCTCAGTAGGGAATCTGTTTGTCCCTCTGCCCTTCCCTCCTTCTCACTTGTTCTTTATCTCTTTCTCTCTCAAATGAATAAATAAAACCTTAAAAAAATTTAAATATAAACTCCCCAAACAAGGACAAGTGTAGTGGTGATAGCATTTCTTCTTTGTTAGCTTTTAGCATAGTTTATAATTGTACACATTTTATTTTATTTTTTTTTTCAGGGAAAACCTTTTTTTTTTTTTGGATCCCAGGGAGGGAGTGTATAGGAATGAAGCCCTTCAGGCTGCAGCGAGAGTCAGAGTCACACTGCTCAAGCGTGGGCTGCTGTGCCTTGCTCAGAGCATCCAATGCAAACAGTAAAGACCAATCAAGGCAGAGTTATGAGAAGGCTGGCAGAGTTCCAGGTGTTGGTGGAGAAAGAGTAACTGGATTCTGCAGTTTGAATCCTGGAACTGTCATTTGATTCATGGGTTTAGAAGACAGAGGGAAGGGCTGGGAAGATGAGTCATCCTGGAGACATGAAGTGGTGGTGACAGCAGACGTTTCTCTATTCTCAGGTCAACGGCACCGACTTTACCATCCAAAGTGCGGGTGTTCTCCTCCTTCTCGTGGATGCCTGCAGTGTTCCCTTCCGGTTGACGGAAAGAAAGGTCTTCTCTCTTGGTGACATCAGTCGCATGGAAGGGTATTTGAGAACCGGCATCCCTCCAAGGTAGGTGACGCTTGCTCGGTAAGAGGGACAAGCTGCCTGACCAGATGGTGCCTGGTTAACTCTGAGCTTTGGTTTGTCTTTCCACCCTTCTACCTCGCGGGCCCTCAGTGCTGTTGAGAAGATATTCATGCCTTCCTGCTCTCACATTGATGCCCATGTGGTCTAAGTGGAATTATTACAGATCAGTGAAAGCCTGGATGTTAGAAGAGTTTACAAATGGTGGGAAGGCTCTTAGAAGGGGAATTGTTTCGTATTTTGGATCGTTTCTATCCCACATTTTAGTATTTGTTTGAGTACATGGCATCTAACTCACTCAGAAGGTTACCAGTTTAAAGCAATTTTATAGACAGTATTACCTTTGTGGCCATCTGTACCACTGATAAGCCCTCAGACGGCAATGCACTGGGAATTCCCCTGACTTACATGGGAGTGACTAGAAAGGAGTCAATTGATTTTTAAGCAGACAGGTGTCTGTTCTCTTTTTTAAGAGCCCTGGCCTGATTGGTTTTGTTTTGTTCATCTCTGAAGAAGCATGCACATGAGCAAACCCTTTTTTTGGTGGTGGTGGGAGACTGGGGAGACCTTACCTAGAAGAAGGGAGATGAATTCAGGCTCCTTTTCTGCCTCCCTTGGCTGTGCTGCAGACATAGATTTGCATGCAGTCCTTCATTTAGTGAAGTGACTAAGGGGAGGACATAAGCTTCCTGGAGACTTAAGTCCTGTCTAGTTTTTGAATGCATCTTCAGTCATCTGATGACTTACACTTTTGACATATGACAGAGCCAGATTTCAGTTAAGTCCCATAAAGTCATTATAGTATTTGAGCATAATATTCGGTGTGCATGCATAGCTCTATCTTCTGCTTTAAGATACTTACAGGGAATTCATTTCTAAGGCCTCAATTTTCATTAAGGATTTCAAGATTTTTCCTAATGCTGAAAACATGTACTCAATTCACCTAAAACAACCCAGGGCATACAGCTCACCATAAATATTAGGATAACACGGCAGTCCTGTAAGGGACCCTATAGATTTAAGAGTTAAAACCAACTCATTAAAAAGTCAGTAGGTTGTTTCTAGAAAGGGGACCAAAGGAAGGCTTTTAAGATATGGGTAGTGCTCTGTTTATTCATCTGGGCCGGTTACATAACTGTGTTTAGCATGCAGAAATTCAGTGTGCTATACACTTAGTAATACTTTTCTGTATTTGTTTGTATCTTAACAAAGTGTTAAGAGGTTATGGAGCAACTGCCAGTGACTTCTAAAGACACTAGCCATGTGTTAGGGTGTGGGGGTAACTCGGGACCAGTAAAGTGATCTCATGTAAGTGATCCTGAGGAGGATCAGGCCTGTAGGGTTGCTATGGTCCAACATCTGTTCTGACTCTGAATGGTCACCACTGCTTTGGAGTGACATCAACCCGGCAAGACCCACATTCAGAAAATGAATAGTCATGGGTATATAAAAGTTGAAAAAAAGGATAGATTCTCTCTGTTCCTAGAGGGAAAACTAATATAAAAATGTCACTCTGCCTAAATTAATATATAAATTTGCCACATTTCCATTAGTGTCCTAATAGGTTACTTTTCTATTGTCCTTGAATGTTGATACTGAAGTTCCTCTGGAAGAATGAATGTGGGAGAGTAATCGAGTATTTGTGAACAACTCAAAATAACACACGGGGCTTGTTTTATAAGATATTAAATCACGAGGACAGAGTAATTAAGCCAGCCTAGCTTTGGCAGAGGAGAGAGAGAGAGAAAGAGATCAGGAGAAGAGAAAATCCACAGATTTAAGTATATGTGTTGATATGCTGCATAATAAACATGGAATTTAAACCAAACCATGGGATTCAATGCCTGGGTGGCTCAGCGGTTAAGCATCTGCCTTCGGCTCAGGGTGTGATCCCGGGGTCCTGGGATCGAGTTCCGCATCTACCTGTGTCTCTGCCTATATCTCTGTCTCATGAATAAATTAATAAAATCTTTTAAAAAAAATAAACCAAACCATGGGACACAGATTTTATTTTATTTCTTCTGAAATAAAAGAATTGGCTGTTTATGCATTTATTTTATAAGTAGATAATAGGACACAAATAGATAAATAGAGCATCTGAAACAAACAAAACTAGCCTCCCTTATTAATATATTCCCTAAAAGAGTTGAGTCCCAATTCACCCACTGGGTCCACTTACCTAAATGACCTTTGTTTCCCCAACATCTTGTAATAGCAACCAAGTGTCCTGGGTGGGGCAGGGAGCCGGATCTTGTACCAGCAGGGGTGTGAAAAGCATCTGTTTTTTTGTTTGTTTGTTTGTTTTTATTTCTGCTTTTATCTAATATTTCTACGCTATATTTAGTTCAGAAAGGTACTTAATTAATACACACCAGTTTATTGACATTTTCCATATTTTCCAATTTTCTAACTTCCACATACAGGTCAATTGTTCTGTTGAGCACAAGAGGAGAAATAAAGCATTTAAATATTTCAGATTCATTAGTACCTCTGGGATTAGCCAAACCAGCTCATCTTTATAACAAAGGTTTGTATTTGTCTTATTCTATGACGTTCTTATGAGTCCAGCCACATAAGCATTTTTATGGTGGAACGTGGTCCCCGGACCATTCTCATGAGCTTATTTTGCTGGAGTGGTTATCATTAAGATAATTTTTCAATAAGGAAACATTATTTGAGGAAGTGTTTGGGGATGTGGTTTGTTATTTGGGGCAAGAGGTGGGTGGTAAGAGTTCATTGACTGACGTAAGGAAGCATACACATTTTTTGGTGGTGTTTTATAGCTGTCTTTGTTTTGTTCACCTCCAGCTCACCTCACGCATTGTCTTGCCTAGAATGGGTAGATTTACAAATTGCACTTTTTTTTTTTTTTTTTTTAAGGAAGTACCATATTTGTGGGATTCAGCGGAAACTTTAAACCATCCTGGGCTAAGCTGTTTACCAGTCCTGCTGGCCAGGGCCTCGGGCTGCTTGAACAGTTCATACCTTTGCAGCTGGAAGAATATGGTTGTCGCAGAGCCAGCGCTGTCCGCAGGAGAGACCTGGAGATGTTAAAGCAGACTTCAAAAGCACATTAGGGACTCACTGTAACTTAAGTGCTGGGGGAAAAAAATGTGAACTAACTTATTTAATTTATGGCATTTTAAAATGACACTGTTAACCCAATGGAACCATTTTCCTGTTTGATACAGAGAGGGGACGAAAGAATTGAAAGCGATTGCTTGAATACCAGCTCCTGCACCTTCTAGTTGTACAAAGTGTTGACGAATTTATTTGTATTTGTTAGGCTGGTATATGCAGAGAGTGTCTCTCCTGCCCCTCACCCTTCACCTTGTGTGTCGTAGTGACTGTAAGAAGTGCTTCACCTTTCATCTAACAGGATGTCGTGGGGGGAGGTGGGAATCAGCCAGAGTCCTTGAGGGGACCAGCTCTTGTAGCGCCTTGGATACTTGAAGTGTGATGCCCAGTTGTGTCATTGGCTTTGGGTCAGCAATGGACTTAGGGTGGCTGGCATGTTCGGTGATGCCTCAGGCCCTGGATCCGGGCCGGCCGCCTTTTGTGGATTGTATAGGATACTCAATGACGGAGTTTTCAGTGGCAGCTCAGGCCCAGCTCATGCCCTTTTTTTGGCCTGGGCATGTGCTATTTTTATCCATTTGTACATTGATTCCTTCCAAGGGTTTAACTTTCAAACAGAAAGCATCCTGGGGCAAAGGGCTTTAGGGATTTGACATCCCTTGAAACTGCACCCATGGGCAAAAATTTGATCTGCACCAAGGTCTGAAGTCGTCAGGACCATATTTGCAGCTTTAATCCTTAGCCTGTTTCGACTGTATATTTGTGTTTAAAATGCAGAGCTGAGCTAAATATTTACATTTTTTTTTTTTTTTAAAGAAGAAGGCTGTTTTCCTGAACTGTAAACTTTTGTCGTTTCAGCTTACACAAAGGAAGTCTGTTCTTGGGGTTGCTCCTGCACCCGAGTTTTTGTTGTTTTTGCATGTGGATTTTTTTTAAGCTTTTCTGCTCACCGTCCTGCCAGGAAAATTGCAGAAAGCTTCATGATACCCCAAAATTTTGTACTCAGGGGGAGAAAAAAAGGGAAAGCCTTTTAAGGGCCAGAATCGTGGAGGGGATATTCAGAAACCATACTCTGTATAGCCTTAGAGGAGTTAGTCACTTGTAAATGAATTGTTAGAGCCAATTAAAAAAAAAAAAAAAAAAGTGCCGCTGATGCCCTATTTCCCTTCCCACAGGGTGCATGCATGTCCTGTCAGTGAGAATTGCATGTGGCAGAAAGATTAGCTCCATGGCCAGGGATGTCTCCATATCAAGAGGGAAGGATGATCAGAAAATGCCTTTACCTTTTCCAAAACCTGCAGTACGTGGAGTATTTGAAGACACGGCGAGAGGGTAGGAAGTGAGTTCAGGCTGACTTGGCAGTGAATACAGACAAATTCGCTTTCCTCTACCAAGAGCAAAGGCTGAGGGCCTGGCCTTTTGTGTCCAAGAGAAACTGCAGAGCAGGTCTGAGACTTGTGTTACTTTACAAAATATGCTACCTCAAAATGCTACCGATAAACCATTCTAACTCTTAAGTGCCCTTGTTAGGGGCACGTGTCTTAAAGTTGAGGGTTGTGTTTTGTTTTTTTTTTTTCTTTTGTATATGGATGAACGAGATCTTACCTATTAAATATGTTATTGGATCATGGTTCCTGAAGGTGATTAAAGTTTGTGTTTGTGTGTGTGTGTTTGTGTGTGTGTTTTATGACTTAAATATCTTTTGTGTGTGTTTTTTAGAGTTTGGTTCTTTAAAGATTTGGAGAGGATATGTAAGTTGTGAGGCACTCTGTTTTTCTGATTTGTATGCTAATTATCAGGGCCTAAGTTAAATAAAGAAAAATATGTGTGCATGTATTTTTTATAGATGTGTGTGACTCAATCAATGAATCAATCGATCATTTTTTCTTCCAGCTTCCAGCCGTGAAGAAGCTATTGGCAGAGATGAGGAAGGGAAACTGTCCACCAAATAGTTTTTGGAAACACTAAAACTTCAGAAGGGCAGGGCTCACATTCTGTGTTGCAGAGGTTCTCAAGTCTGTCTACGTTGGAATTGCCTGGGAGCTTTAAAAAATACAAAGGCCTGGGCCCCACCTCCCCACCTCCATTCAGATTTAATTGGTGTGGGATGCAGCCTGGGTATTGGAATTTTTTTAAAGCTCCCTGGGTGATTTTAGCATGCAGCCAGGTTTAAAAACCACTGCACTAATATAATAGGTCCACTGTTTGACTCGAATCTGTAATTTCTTGTGACCCAAACAAAATTTCATTTATCTATTATTTTTATTTGCTGTTCCTATATTACAGCACTCCCAGCCCTAAACAGCGTCTCACTATTGTCTCCTTTTAAAGGAATTTTAAATATTGTTTTCTGTCCTTAATCGTCTCACATTGTTAAATTGGTAAACTAAGCTTTTAAGTACATTTCCGGCAATGGGAGCTAGCAGTCTGTTTTATTTCTGTGGAGAAAATATATCCAAAGGTGATTTATAAGTTCGTAAGCATTTTCCATCAGGTGAGGCGATTGGCTGAGCTCCAGAAATGTGGCCGTCCACAAATCAGCCAGCTGATGAGAAACACAGGGCCTTCTCATATGTCAACAGACCGTGGGTTTTAAGTCTTTGCTGTAAGGTTCCTGCCTCTGCACCTGAGCCAGCATGCCACATACTCTCTTCAGGAGCTGGAGGAGAGTTTGCAAGAAGATGAAAGGCAGGCGCATGGTCTCAGGATGTGACTCCAGTGCAGTCGCTAAGCTCCGTGTCAGATGTGGAGACGGGGTGGGGGGAATAGGACTTCTCTGTTTTCCAACTTCTTCAGAAGAGAACACATCCTCTTGCCTTTAAATGGATTACTTTGTTTTGAGGAGGGGCAGGCAATGAGGTGATGGAAGCTTGAATGCTTCAGATAACTAGGTGTTCATTCTCTAAGAGATGAAGTAATGTTTGGAAAAGTCCAGTTGAAAGGCATTTTAATAAATAAGAATGCACTTAGTGAATTCAAGTGGGTTTCCCCCCCCCAATTGGTCCTTGTAGGTAAGTACATATGATCCCATCATGACCATGATTGTTGATATTACGACACAGAGTTGGAGCTTACCCTCCAGAATTCTTTTTTTTTAAAGATTTTATTTATTTATTTATTTATTTATTTATTTATTTATTTATTCATTCATTCATTCATTCATTCATTCCATTCATTCATTCATGAGAGACACACACACACACAGAGGCAGAGACACTGGCAGAGGGAGAAGCAGGCTCCATGCAGGGGGCCTGATGTGGGACTCTATCCTGGGTCTTCAGGATCAGGCCCTGGGCTGAAGGTGGCGCTAAACTGCTGAGCCACCCAGGCTGCCCACCCTCCAGAGTTCTTTGGCTTTCAGATTCTTATGAAATCATGTTTAATAACTCGAGAAATTCACCTAAAGGTGAACACTGTGAATGGGAGTAATTGGGTAACAGATTTGTATCATTACTGTTGTCTTAACTTGGTGGTAATCATTCAGTTTTCCAGAAAGGCAAGCAGACACTCTAGGCAGGAGCTAATTTTCACCAAAGGTCAGGGAGGGAAAAAATCAGGAAAAGGCATGCCCAGGCCCCTGTTCACAAATACCAAAATGCTATGTATGTCTTGCTGGACCATTGGAGTCATTTGGAAGGTAGAGGGGCTTTTTTTGTTTGTTTGTTTGTTTTTTTACCCATTTGTCCTCAAAAGAAGAGAGAAGCTGAAAAAGATGCCAATCAGGCCCTGGTGTGGTGGGGGAAGGGCCACACACTATTTTATGTGATAAAATTAGAGGATGACTGACTGAATTATGAAGATTTCTAAATGAGGAGCTGTGCCCCAGAGGGCATCCGAAAATACCAGGTATAGGAAGCTGTAAAATGTTCTATCTGAAAATATAGCTGAGAGTCAGTCAGAAAACAACCTCATAGATTGAGTTTTTCGGTTTTCCTCAGACGGACAGTGTGAGTAGTCTGGATCTGAAAAGTCCTCAATTTCAGGTTCATCCTCAGAAGAGCTTGGACTGTACAACCACAGTTGGAGTCCTCAAGGGTTGCAAAGTGACATGGGGGCCAGATTTGCCCCCGACTGGCTTCATACCAATTCTGAGCTAAGAATGGGTTTTACATCTTTAAGTGTAACACCTTGGAAAAAGTCAAGGGTATAATTTTGTGATGTGAAAATCGAAGTTCAGTGCTCATATGTGAAGTCTTATTGGAAGACAGCCACTCTCATTGGCTTACGTGTTGACTAGTGCCCATGTCCTGGTGGCAGGCGTTGTACCAGCTGGTTGCAGACACTACCTGGCCAGCAAAGCTGAAAATATTTACAGTGTTCCTTTCCTGAAAAAGTTTGCTGACCCTTGATCTTGGTGAAGGGTGTACTGCGTTCATTATCCTCTTCTTGGAACTTCGATAAGGTTTGAGAATTTTTTAAATAGAACGTTAAGGAAAGGGGTGCCTTGGTGGCTCAATCAGTTAAATGTCTGCCTTTGCCTAAGTCATGATCCCGGGGTCCTGGGATGGAGCCCCAAGCTCCAAGTTGGGCTTCCTGCTCAGCAAGGAATCTGCTTCCTCTGCCCCTGCTTGTGTTCTCTGTCTCTCTCACTGTGTCTCTCAAATAGGTAAATAAAATCTTTTTTAAAAAATGGAATTAATAGTAATTTTTTTAAAAAAGTTAAGGAAAAATCTGGCATCAGAATCACCTGAGGTGCTTGATGAAAGTGGAGAATCTGAAGCCCCAACTCAAACTGGGGAACTGGCATCTCCAGGAGGTTGAAGCTGGGAATGTAATTTTACAACAAGCTCCCCAGCTATTTCTTATAAAGAGAAGTCTGAGAGCTTTTTTGAGAACCCTGTAACATGTTGTAAGGTCCTGTTCTTCTCTCCCTCCTCTCCTTCAGCAGAGAGCACATCGGAACAAATATGAATGTTGTGTTTTTTAGCCCTGATCTACATTGTCTTCCCCAGAACTTTTTGTGCCAAATGCAAGGCAGATCTGATGCACACAGCACAGTGTGTAACTGGTACTGAGGCAGCGGTTTGGAGTCTCTCCATCATCCGAAATTCTCATTGTTAGTATTATCCTGTTGGCTACAGTTATTCCTACGATGGAAAGCCAGCCATCCTTGTTTTCTGCATGTTCTTCTTGTTAGTTGAGTTTAAAGGAAAATGTACATTTAGCCACAACCAAGCGGCACAGATTAACAAAAGCATCGTTTCTTTGCTCTGGGATGGAACTGTATGCACGCTGGTTATTTCACATTCCTAGAAGCACTGGGTTGTCAATTGCAGGTTTTTTTTTTTTTTTTTTTAATTTTAGCTTTTTAAAGATTTTATTTCAGAGAGAGGGAGAAGGAGAGAGAACCCTCAAGCAGACTGCCTCCTGAGTGCTGAGCCTGTTGCAGGGCCTGATCCCATTATCTCAAGATCGTGACCCAAGCGGAAACCAACAGTCAGAGGCTTAACCAACTGAGCCACTCAGGAGCCCCGATTTTTTTTAAAAGGTAGAATGAATGACTTCATACAAGCAGTTTGAATTCTAAGTGAAAGCCTTTTAACACATAAACTTAATGGAGGGGGTGGGAGGCGGTTGGATAGGGTTGGTGGATAATGAAATTGGTCTTTGCCCAGAGAGGGTGGGACACTCTGTGGGACACTGTGGCAGGGCTACTTCTTCCATCTCCTCCCACCTGCCCATGTTGATCTTAAACACCCAGTTCCTGAGAAGGGAAGGCTTAGATCAGAAAGGTTTCTGGAGTGGGAAAATGTAGGGTCTTACTGATCTTGGGGGCCAAGGAGCATCATTGGTTCCCAACATGGCAGGGAAGAATAGAGTTCTGATAGGGGAGAGGAAAACAATCCAAAACTTGTTGCCTCCCAAAATGTAGCACATGAACAATCTTCTAAGGGAGATGGCTCTTTGTGAGTGGATTTGAGATAGTGAAGTGTCTCATACAGTTCATTGTTGTAGATACTGGTGGATGTTCTGGTGACCAAGCCAGATTTGACCCGAGTTTGGGATCTTTACTAGCAGTGTTACTTCGAGTAGATTTCTAGTCCCGATCTTCAGCTTCCTCATCTATAAAATGGGATTACCAATACTTGGGTAAAATTACGAAGCGGCTTAAATGAGAAGAGCCATGGTTCCCAAAAATGGTTAATCAATAATAACAATGCCTGAGTGGTGGGTTCCCCCCAACCCCTCCTGCCCCCCTAAATAGACTTCCAGACACCTGTGAATTGTGATTTAGTTTTTTCAGGGCTAAGGATGAGGAAATCTATTAAAACAAACTTTGTTGCTAATGCCAAATTTGGGAACCACTGAGAAGTCCCTATGAAAGCCACTGGCCTAGTTTTAACACACTTTCTGTACTCCGTTGTTTGTGTCTAGAAAACAAGACTTGGGGCCAGGAAGTGTGTGTTCAGTGACTTGTTTGAAGTGTCCTCATGAAATCTGCATCCGTGCCCTGTGTTGCACCCAGTCTGTATCCCAGCCTGCCAGCTGGGTACGGGCTATTACTACGAAATGTGGAGAGACAGCCCTGACGTGAGAACATGGGGCTGCACCCTGTTCCATAGCTGGAGTGGGCAGCTCTCTGCTCTCCGTTCTTGGGATGGAGAATTACAGCTCAGCTAATAGGTTGTTCTTCTAATCCCTCTTTGCCCTAAATGCACATGGACTAGAAACAACTCGTTTCTAGTTATTGCTCCATCCTTCAACCACCCACATTTTCACTTTTGCGTCTTATCAAGCAGGAAAAATGTTTAACCTACGGTGAAGTGGTTCAGAGCTTAGGTTTTATAGGACATGCTGAAGCTGAGGGGAGGGCTTGGAATACGAGCGGCTTTGGCGGCAAAGGTTCCCGTGTCTCTCTGCATCCCATTTCTTCCTTGTCACACCTCCTGACTGCCCAGGGTCACTTGCTCAGGCCAGACTGGGCAAGACCACATTCCCAGACCTCTTTTTACCTTTCACCCCCCATCACTGCTCCCACCTTCTGTGTCCAGCCCTCAGGATCCTGAGCCCTTGCTAATGAATTCAAAGTCAGGATTAATCCTCAGATCTGAACCTAGTTCCCTCTTAGGCAATGATGCCATTTTAATACCAGCCCACAGTGCTTCTAATGCTTAAAGTAACGTGTTGCTGGAAGTTCTGTTTACCTGATTTGAAGCAATTTTGCCCTCCTGCATACTTCACCTACAAATGAAGCTGCCATCAAAGCCTAGAGGAAGTCACAGATCTGGAAAATCCATAAACCAGATCATCAGTCACTGGGTAATGGGGTCAGTACGGTTGATGAGATCCCAGCATTTGTGTTTGAATGGAATCCCTTCTGATCATCTTCAAGAACATTATGGATAATTCTATGATTTTCCTCCCTGCTTAAGCAATGTTCTCAGAACACAGACTAAATGAGTAACCCTACCTGGCTCTGAAACATATAATTCATTTGGATTCCAGGCCCAGGGGCTTGGCCACAAGAAAGCATATTTATTCCAGCATCTTCCTGGAAGCTGTGCTCTGTGAGCACTGGAAAATCCCCTCTGTTTATAGTGTCTTGCATTTCTGTAAATTGCCTTATTTCAATAGCTGAAAGGAAGAGATTGGGGTAATTATAGCTTTCCTTTGTTGCAGCTTTATATTGAAAACATATGGCCGTAAGGTTAAGTGAGGATCCAAGAGGATAGATGACATATAAACAAGATTAGAGATCACAAGGATTAGGAGTTTCCTGTGCACTTTTATCCAGAGGAAGAAGGTCAATTACAAATACAAAATTATTATTTTGGGGGGTGAAGGCAGAGTGATTTTATTATACTGATGACCTCTTTCTTCTGGCTCTTGTTTCCAATTCCTCGAAAGGGGTTAATTTTAATTTTTTCTGTCAGTTATAAATTTTTAATGTGATATACTTTTTAAAAAATTTTATTATTTATTTATTCATGAGAGACAGAGAGAGAGAGAGAGAGAGAGAGGCAGAGACACTGGCAGAGGGAGAAGCAGGCTCCATGCAGGGAGCCCGATGTGGGACCCAATCCCGGGACTCCAGGATCACGACCTGAGCCAAAGGCAGATGCTTTAACTGGCTGAGCCACCCAGACATCCCTTTTAATGTGATATTATCTAAAAATCACTTGATTCAGAATCTATTGACAAGTATAATTACTGGATATTTTAGATAGTCAACTTTGAAATTATCAACTTAATACCTATATTGTTGCTACATACTTGAAATAACAAGAGGTTCTTCTCATTTTATTTGGTTCTTTATCTACTTACAGAAGACAAAATGCTTAATATGAAGCATGAAGATAACCAATGAAAAACCTAAGAATAGTAATTGAAGGGGCACCTAGGTGGCTCAGTCAGTTAAGCATCTGCCTTTGACTCAGGTCATGATCCTAGGGTTCTGGGATCGAGCCCCAGTTAGGCTTCCTGCTCAGCTGGAAGCCTGCTGCTCGTGTTCTCTGTCTCTCAAATAAATAAAATCTTTTTAAAAAAGAATAGTAATTAGAAATAAAGAATGAGGGCAGCCCTGGTAGCGCAGCGGTTTAGCGCCACCTGCAGCCTGGGTGTGATCCTGGAGACCCAGGATCCAGTCCATGTGGGCTCCCTGCATGGGGCCTGCTTCTCCCTCTGCCTCTCCTCCGCCCCCCCCACCCCGTGTGTCTCTATAAATAAATAAATAAAATCTTTTAAAAAAATAAAAAGTAATGAGATGAAGAAGAATGACTACCTTTTTAAAAAAAAAAAAAACTTTTTCCATTAACTATTTCTACACTTAAGTTAGCAGGTCAGAGCCAGTGGAATCTTGTCACTAAATTTCTGAGTTTGCTATTTTAAATAAATCCTGCCCTCCTTGTTACTCTGTGTCTGTATGTGTGTGTGTGTATGTAATATGCCTGAGAGTGTATGTGTTATACTGATATCATCACTACCACCATGAATTTAAAGTCTTTATCACTTTGACCTTCACCTTGAGTTCAGTTTTCAATGCATTCTCACTTGAATTTATTTTTTTTAGACTGTCTTTTGTTTTGTTTTAAAGATTTTATTTATTCAAGAGAGACAGAGAGAGAGGGGCTGAGACATAGGCAGAGGGAGAAGAGGGTCCCTGCAAGGAGCCCGATGCGGGACTTGATCCTAGGACCCCAGGATCATGCCCTGAGCCGAAGGCAGAGGCTCAACTGCTGAGCCACCCAGGTGTCCCTTTCACTTAAATTTAATTAAAAGTCCTTAACATGACAACCTTGAATTTAATTTAAAGTCTTCAACATTACGACTTTATCATATTGTGTACAGGTGTGCATCATTTTAGTGTGTAAAAAATAGGTATTTTGTTGTTGATTAACAAAAGATTCTTTACAATGTTTCATGTAATCTAAATTAGAAAATACTGGGCAGCCCCGGTGGCGCAGTGGTTTATTTAGCGCCGCCTGCAGCCCAGGGCGTGATCCTGGAGACCCTGGATCAAGTCCCACGTCAGGCTCCCTGCATGGAGCCTACTTCTCCCTCTGCCTGTGTCTCTGCCTCTCATTCTCTCTCTGTGTTTCTATGAATAAATAAATAAAATCTTTTAAAAAAATAAAAAAAATAAATTAGTAAATACTGCTGTTTTGTTTATCCTTAATACACTTGACTGTCTTTAACTTTGTGATGAGTGATGTGAATTTAATATTAAATATATTTCTTTGGGGGATCCCTGGGTGGCTCAGTGGTTTAGTGCCTGCCTTCAGCCCAAGGTGTGATCCTGGAGTCCCGGGATCAAGTCCCATGTCAGGCTCCCTGCATGGAGCCTGCTTCTCCCTCTGCCTGTGTCTCTGACTCTCTCTCTCTTTTTCTGTGTCTCTCATGAAAAAATAAATAAAATCTTTAAATATATATATATATATATTTCTTTGAAGCATGGATTTTTTTGTGATTAATAGAATTTTTTTTTAATTTTTATTTATTTGTGATAGTCACACAGAGAGAGAGACAGAGAGAGGCAGAGACACAGGCAGAAGGAGAAGCAGGCTCCATGCACTGGGAGCCCAACGTGGGATTCGATCCCGGGTCTCCAGGATCGCACCCTGGGCCAAAGGCAGGCGCTAAACCGCTGCACCACCTAGGGGTCCCTTTTTTTGTGATTATATAATTGAGGATTTGGAATGAGATCCACCAAGTGTCAAAAACTCACATTTAAAAACAATAAAAACAAATTTGGTTCCAGACTTATAAAGCACTTAATCTTGGTGAAGGTTACACAGAGAATATTTTACTGGTGTGAACAGTGTTAAAGAAAAAACTACTCAGAACTTTTGTTAAGGGTGGAAAGGTAGACTTTATTCAACAGGGTAACAATGGAGATTTGGACTAGGAGAGAGGATGGAGCTCTATTCGGACTACAACTAGACATTCATAGCCAAGGAGCAGGGTGGCGTTGGGGGATGGGAAATTACTAAGAGGAAACTTGATGAGTGGCGGGATTCTGGCTTTATAGGATTTTTACCAGGGTGATAAGATACCAAGGGTGGGAGATTTTCTCCAAACTGATGCTGCAGGATTCCTGCTAAAATTGGTTGAAATGAGCCAAAAGATCCCAAGACCCAAGGTCAGGGACCTTGTCAGAACTCAGAGGAGCCTAACTCATTTTGATCAAGGAGAGGATCTGCCTCAGTGATAGGTAGACTTGTGCTTTGTCGGTGAGTTTAGTCTACTGTTAATTACCAGGGGGGAAGTTAGCTATTTAGATGTACCCATCTGCTTGGTATGAGTTTCTAAGTTTAGAGAGAAATAACAGTTTAGGCTTTCTCTCTGATTAGACTTCTGTGAGATTGTCTTGAAATGGGCTGTAATAGTGAATGTTAAGGTTTCAGGTACCACATGGAAAAAGAACAGTTATAAAGAAGAGAGACATCACTGTTGTGGGTTTTACATTCTTGATTGTTTTCCAAAGCCCAAAATGTATCCTTTTAAAAGTGAGGTATTTTCCATCAGAACCATGGAGTTTATTTCCATCAGAACCGTGGAGTTTATTGTTAAAAATTACAGATTCATGGGCTCCATTCTAGATGGATTGAGTTAGAATCTTTGGTTGAAACCCAAAAGTCTGCATTTAAATAAGCAGCCTAAACAGTGGAGTGAATCATTAGCATCCAGAAATAGTCTTGCAACAGAGATAGCATTACAATCAGTGGGTAAGGGATAAACTATTCAATAAATAAAGTGAGAATAAATGGTTTTCCATGGAAAAAAGATGCAGTTGGATTCCTACCAAACAGCATGAAGAAAATCAAACTCGATATGAATTAAACATTTAAGTGTGAAAAGTAGAACTATAAAACTTTTTGAGAAAATACAGAAAAATATAATTTTGACATTGGAAGAGAAAAATGGATATTAAGTACATAAAAAACACAGGGACACTTGAGTGGTTCAGTATTCGACTCCTGGTTTCAGCTCAGGTTGTGATCTCAGGGTCTTGAGATGGAGCCCCGTGTGGGACTCTGTACTGAGTGCAGTCTGCAAAAGTTTCTCTCTCTCCCTCTCCCTCTGCCCTTCCCTGCCTTGCTCTCTCTTTCTCTCTCTCAAATAAATAAACAAAATTTAAAAGAGACAAATAAATAATGAAAAAAAGAAAAATTTACTAGATTACAATGTAATCATTTTGTATGACAAAAGATATCATAAGCAAAGCCAAGAGACACACTGTAAACTTGGATATTTGTAATGAGTATAACCAAAAACAGAATTAGTATCAAAAACATGTAAAGAACTTCTCTAAGTCATTAATGAAAATAAAAGCAAACCGAGGGAAAATGTTGGGCATTTGTTAATCACATCCAACTGAGAACAGGAAACCTGGGAAGCAAATACATATATGAAAAAGATGTCTACCTGTACTAGTGTTTAGGGATAACACAATTAAAAAGGGAAATATTGGGGCACCTGGGTGGCACAGTCGGTTAAGTGACCAACTCTTGGTTTCCAGCTAAGGCAGCGATCTCAGGACCGTGAGATTGAGCCTCATGTTAGGCTCTGTGCTCAAGGCAGGAGTCTGCTTAAGACTCTCTCTGTGCCTCCCTCCTGTATGCTCTCTATAAAATAAATAAATCTTTTTATTTTTATTTCTTTAAAAGATTTTACGTATTTCTTTGATACAGAGAAAGAGAGCAGGAGCAGGGGAGGGGCAAAGGAAAAGGGAGAAGCAGATTCCCTGCTTAACAAGGATCCAGAGGCGGGGCTCTATCCCAGGACTTTGAGATCATGACCCAAACCAAAGGCAGCTGCTTAACCGATGGAGCCACCCAGGGACCCCATAAATCTATTTTTTTTAAAAAAGGGGTTCCATTCAAAGAGTTCATGAATATGCAGAGAAAATGAAACTTTTGGATACATTGTTGGCTGGGAAGTGAGTACAAACACTTTGGAGATCAAATTGGTAGTATCTAATAGCTTTGTATATAGAAGCTACCTTAATTATATATATTCCTATGAATTTCTTGTTCATAGGAGTTTCCTTGTGCAAGGAAATGTGTGGAGATATTTATAGCTATGTTTTTTTTTTGATATTTTATTTATTTATTCATGAGAGACACAGAGAGAGAGAGACAGAGAGAGAGAGAGAGAGACGGAGACACAGGCAGAGGGAGAAGCAGGCTCCATGCAGGGAGCCTTTTGTGGGACTCAATCCCAGGACCCCAGGATCATGTCCTGAGCCAAAGGCAGATGGTCAACTGCTGAGCCACCCGGGCATCCCTATAGCTATGTTTATATGAGTAAAATATTGGAAAGAACATGGATGTTCATTATTGAGGGATCACATAAGTACATTATAGTGTACTCATAGATTGGACTTCTGTATTCCAGTTAAAATGAACAAATTATGTTTAAGTATTGATATAAATACATCTAGAAAAGGTAATACTGACAGATGTTGGGGAGTAAGAATTTCCTTTTCTTTTCAAAGTCTTTCTAGATTGACTAAGAATCAAGTTGGCATGAAACAGATTAATAAGAGAAAAATCAAATTTAATAGCATATGTATGGGGAATCCACACAGGCATGAAAATTTCAAAAGTAAAATATTTTCCTTTTAAATACAGGCAATGTAAAGGATCCATCATCTGGCTATTAATGAGTAGGATCTATTAACAGCGATTCAGACCAATATGCCCTAATGGCTTAACCAAAGACCCAAGAGGCGTCCAAACAGGGCATAGATGATGTAGCCCCATGATCCAAAAGTTCACTCTCAAAATTAGCCTATAAAAGTAAAGACATTTGTTTCACAGTTGGTAAGGATGGTGTGATGAAAACAGTGTCTCCGGTCTCCCCACAAAACATGAGATGCCTCTATCCACAGACCTGCTAATCTGCGACACTCAGCTGGCAATACTGGAATGGGACTTTCCACACTACCAAGGAACAAAGGTTGATGTGACAAAAGTTCCTGTGGGTTGGAACCTCTCATGATAAACGTCCCTGAGAGCTGGCATGGCCAGACAGAGAAAGAGAGAGAGGGAGAGAGAGACTTGAATCCTTGATCTATTTGACCTCCAAAGTGCACTCAGTTAAGTGGATGGTAGAAACCAAAGAGAATGTTCTCATTGGTCACAAAGCTAACCTCTTAGGACATAGAACATCAGTTGTTGCAGAGGAAGAATTTCCTCTTCAAGGTCCTTCTAGCTGGACTAAGAATGAAATTGACATGAGACAGATTAACAGGAGAAAATCAAGTTTAATCATGTATGTACAGGGAATCCACACAGACATTGAATTCCTAAGACAATGAGGCAAAATCATGCTTCTGTGAGCTAAGGAGGGGGTGGGTCTGAGGATACAAAAAGAAGAAAGGGAGAAAGACCATTAATAAGAAGGTGAGGGCTGTTTGGAAAGCAAAGGTTTCCCTATTATGTAGATAAGTTTCTTAGGTAAAGAGGAATCTCTGTTAAAGCTTTCTTCCTGCTGTATGCAGGCAGTTGGAGAGATAAACAGCTTTTCCAAAATCTGCTGGGTTTTGATTGCTTTTAACTCAAAATAATGTTCCTGCCAAAGTGGCTCATCTTGGAGTGGTCTGCCCTCAGCCCTTACATAGAGAAGATACAAATAAATACATAAGTATTGATGACATGATATTTCTGGATGCAAACATATTGTTGAAGCTGCATGATCCAATTTCCTTCTACTCTTGCTAACCTTAGAGATTCCTTATTTTATATTTAGATATCAGAATGTTGATGTTTAAAACTCTCCTAAAACTCATCTCATCTAATTTCTTCCGTTTTAAAAAGATCTTTTTAAATGAACTTATAATTTTAGAATTGTTTTAGATGCATAGAAACATTGTAAAGATAGTACAGTACAGAGAGTTCCCATATATCTCGGCACCCAGTTTTCCATATAATTAACATCTTACATTAGTTGGTACATTTGCTACAATTAATGAACTAAGTAGGGTTTATGTTTTATTCAGTTTATGTTAGTTTTTTTAAAAAATATTTTATTTATTTATTCATGAGAGACACAGAGAGAGATAGAGGCAGAGGGAGAAGCAGGCTTCGTGCAGGGAGCCCAGTGCAGGACTCCATCCCCGATCTCCAGAATCACGCCCTGGGCTGAAGGCTAAACTGCTGGACTACCCGGGCTGACCTCTATGTTAGTTTTTTTTTTTTTTTTAAAGATTTTATTTATTTATTCATGATAGTCACAGAGAGAGAGAGAGGCTCAGAGACACAGGCAGAGGGAGAAGCAGGCTCCGTGCACCGGGAGCCCGACGTGGGATTCGATCCCGGGTCTCCAGGATCGCGCCCTGGGCCAAAGGCAGGCGCCAAACCGCTGCGCCACCCAGGGATCCCGCCTATGTTAGTTTTTAAACTAATGTCCCTTATCTGTTCTGGAATCCCATCTAAGATTCTATGTAAATGTATTTGTTGTGTCTCCTTGGGCTCCTCTCATTTATAGCAGTTTCTCAGACATTCCCTTTTTTTCCCCTTTTTTGTTGTTTTTAATGACTTTGCCAGTTTTGAGTTGTAATAGATAATTCATAGAATGTTCTTCACTGGAATTTGTCAGATATTTTTCTCATAATTATATCGGAGTAGAACACCACAGAGATAAAGTATCATTTTCATCACATTGTATCAAGCATCCATATCATTAACATGACTTATCATCTTTGTCGTTAATCTTGATCCTTTAGTAGTATTTGTTGGGTTTATCATCTGTAGAGTTATTCTATTTTCTCCTCTTTCTACACCATACTTTTTGGAAGGAAGTCTCTATGTGTTGCCCACACCAATCTCCTTTTTTAAAAAGAGAAATTGTAACTCAGAATGATAAAGCAATCTGCCCTAGGCCATACACCAATCATACCTAGTCCAAGGTATGATTTGGGCCATAGTAAAAGAATTACTTAATGTATGATAGTTTTATTTTAAAGCTAATCAATGTGATTCAACAAATTTTATTTTACTTAAATAAATTTTACATTTAATTTACATACAAAATAAAGGTTAAGGCAGTCGGTTTAGCACATACAAAATCAAGCTTCCCTTAACCCCCAAAAACCCTTCTACTCAAAACATATAGAATTATTAGATAATATATTTTTCATATTCACCCTCCTCCCCCACACATAGCTGAGCTCAAAATGAATAAAGGAAAATGTGTACATGTTGGAAACTAGGAAGGAACTACTTCAAAGAGCAGGAGCTAAAGTTTCATTGGAACAAAGAATTTTTTTTAAAGATTTTATTTATTTATTCCTGAGAGACACAGAAAGAGAGAGAGGCAGAGACACAGGCAGAGGGAGAAGCAGACTCCATGCAGGGAGCCTGATGTGGGACTCGATCCTGAGACTGCAGGATCAGGCCCTGAGCCAAAGGCAGGCACTAAACCGCTGAGCCACCCAGGCATTCCCTGGAACAAAGAATTTATACTGAAACCTGGCCCCTAACAATTGCCATCCATGCAGGAGAGTCCAGAGTCCTGAATCTTGGGAACATGGTGGAGAAGAGGGCAAGAGGTGCATGTCCAGAGGGGTGTGTCTTCTCAGGCTCCTGGATTCCTTGGTTCTTGAAGACAGCCGCTGTGGTTGGAGGGCAAGAGAAACCCTCTAAATGCTGGGTCACACTCCACGGTCTCAGATACCCAGTTCTTCTTTTTTTTTTTTTAAGGTTTTAATTTATTTATTCATGAGAGACACACAGAGAAAGGCAAAGACAGGGATCCCTGGGTGGCTCAGCGGTTTAGTGCCTGCCTTCAGCCTAGGGCATAATCCTGGAGTCCCGGGATTGAGTCCCACATTGGGATCCCTGCATGAAGCCTGCTTCTCTCTCTGCCTGTGTCTCTGCCTCTCGCTCTCTCTCTGTGTCTCTCATGAATGAATGAATGAATGAATGAATGAATGAATAAATAAATAAATAAATAAATAAATAAATAAATAGGGATCCCTGGGTGGCGCAGCGGTTTGGCGCCTGCCTTTGGCCCAGGGCGCGATCCTGGAGACCCGGGATCGAATCCCACGTCGGGCTCCCGGTGCTTGGAGCCTGCTTCTCCCTCTGCCTGTGTCTCTGCCTCTCTCTCTCTCTCTCTGTATAACTATCATAAATAAATAAAATTTAAAAAAAAAAAATAAATAAATATCAAAAAAAAAAAAACAACTACCTTTAAAAAAAAAAGGCAAAGACACAGGCAGGGGGAGAAGCAGGCTCCCTGCAGGGAACCCAATGTGGGAACCCAGGAATGGTGACCTGAGCTGAAGGCAGATGCTCAACCACTAAGTGACCCAGGCGTCCCCCAGATACTCAGTTCTGAGGGTGGTGCTGTAAACAGCCATGGGGACTGTACTTGAGGATGAAGAGAAATGATTGCAGAGTGAAACTATGTGGTACAAGCAGCAATGATGAATAAAGAAAGCAGTAAAACATAGAATATAGTTTTACAAAGTGCTTTCCAGAACAAGTATAACAATATGTGTTTGTGTTTGGAAACAAGCTGGAAATAAAATACTTCATAATAACTTGGAAAGCGTTGTTACTGAACTCAATTTGTCCACATCCCCGATGTGCAGTAAGTCAATGTCTGAGACACTGGTTTTGAAGCAAAAGAAAGCTTTAAAATCAGAAGGAAGGCAAGGGAATGTTTTCCAGGCTGTCTTGCTCCACTGAGCCCAGGGGTAGCTAATATATGTTTGGGGAAGGAGGTGGATACTTAAGAGGAGAGTGAGGAGTTTCTCGAAACCTTTAACAGGTATGGGTTCTTCTGGACAATGAGGCACCATTCGGGACCTGGTTCTATCAGGTATGTCAGATAATTTCAAGACAAATGTTGCTGCCCGGTCCCCTTTAGGTTTCTACAATCAGCAGATACAGAGAGCAGGCCTAAAGAGGCGAAGTTAATGACTGATTCTGTGTGACGTTAAGTGGTGCATAAAACATAAGTAGGGAACAAAATAGAACATGGAGCAAAGATAATAGCACAACTAACACAACTGTAGTTCTGCTTATGCTTTCAAAACAGGTCCAGGAACCAAGTGTCCGGCCTCATCGTGAGGCAGAGGAAGTTACTGTGTGCCAAGGTCCTGTCTTTCTCAGTAGAGAAAAGACATACTGATTAACTTTGACATTGTCAGCATATTTTAAATGTAAGAATGCATGCTAAAAATAAACAAGAGGCATAAGTTCCAAATTGGAAAGTGAAAAGAAAGAAGTTTGAAAAATTGATCTATTTGATGAAAGTAAAAAGAAGAAAAACAGTTAAGAATGAATAGCAAAAAATAAAATATAGATATGGTAGAAATTAATCCAAATACATCAATGATTATAATACACAGGTGCAGGTTATACTTACTTTTCTAATACTGGATACAAAAATCTCTCAGTCTTGGATTAAAAAAGTGAAATTTGTAAAAAGGTAGACCTTAAAAGTTCTCTTCACAGAAAAAAATGTGTAACTATGTCTGATGACATGTTAACTAGACTTGGGGTGATCCTTTTGTAGTATATACAAATATTGAATCATTATGTTGTACATCTGGAACTAATATAATGTTATATGGAAATTATACCTCAATTTAAAAATATATAATAATTATAAGCTATTTATAGATCTACCTTAAACAAAATGATTTGGAGTGATGAAAGGAGAGAAAATGATACACTAACTGAGAAATTTGATATAACAGTGTTAATATTGAAAAATGTTAATACTAAGAGAATCCTAATAGGATATTAAGCAAGAAATTGGGTAGAGGAAGAGGAAGGTAACACATAACAATACGAGGTGACATTGGGAGACAAAGAGAAAGGGATGCCGGCTGGCTTAGCCCGTATAGCATATGACTCTTGCTCTTCAGGTCATGGGCTTGAACCCCTATCTTGGAGGTAGAGTTTACCTTAAAAAAAAAAAAGAGAAAGAGAAAGAGGAATATCCTTCTTAGAGCCTGATAGATCATGGAGGCCAAATTAAGGAGCCACCCTGCTGAATCATGAAAAGTAGGAAATAGGCCCTCGGTTGTTCTCCAATTCAAGATCTGTGGTGCTTTTTGCTTTATAGTGTAGGCCACATATTTCCCCTGCATTTCTTAACTACATATTTTCAGTTCTCCAAACCACCATATGTTTTCTCATCTTTGGTTTTCATATGCCCTTTGCTCTCTCCCCAGATCTTTCCTTTCCCCATTCTTGTTTTGAGCTAATGCCTCCTTTAATTTTTAAAAAAAATCTCCAGTTCTCGGTTCAACTGTCACATCCTGTGGGAAATTGTCACTGTGCCAAGGGCTCCCATAGCACCTCATCCTTCTCCCACAGTGTCATGAGTGATTTTGTGCTGTAATCACCTGTGGTTCCCTGCCCCCAACCTTCCCCCAAGACACAAGCCTTCCAGCACTGGGGCTGGGCTCTTTTCTCTATTGTGACACAGTGCTTGGCACATGATTTGCTTCTGGAGTGCTGCTTAAATCAATGCAGACATGAGATATGCAATAATGAAATGTGATCACAGATAGATGGTTTAATTCAACCTAAGGAGATGACTTCGAAGAGGAAGTCCCCTTTAAGAAAAATCTTGGAGAAGGAATAAGGCCAAGCGTTGCTCTGGGTAAAGGGAAAAGTGTAAATAAATGCCCTGAGGCTACAGAGAGCCTATCGAGGCAGGGGATTATGAGTAGTTAAATTTAGTGTGGTTGCAGCATGTGTAGTAATGAAGGAGAGAGCAATGAAACTGAAAATCAAGAGTGGGGTCACTACATAGAGCCTGGAATGCCATGCTAAGGAGGGTTCACTTTCGTCTGCAGGTGAGATGTATACACTGAAGATATTTAAGCAGCAGGATGATCGTGCTAGCTATTAGAGCTAATCACTGAATATTTCCAGTGTTTTCCACTTCAAAGCCTGTATCAGGATTGTACTTCTCTGCATGCTTTGCACATAACTTGCTTTGACCAACGCTGTTGCTTGAACGTGATGTGTGCCCCATTTGGGCAGAAACCCTAAGAGACACTATCTGACTTGTCATTGAGCCTTTTCCTGCCTTAGCTACTATGGAAGCATGAGCCTTTGTCCTTGAGTGAGAATGACATAGAGAAGAATCTCAGCTAGTCTGTCACAGACACAAATAAGACATAAACCATAGTTGTTTTAAAACATGGAGACATGGTGGTTGTTACTGTACTATAACCTCACCTGTTTGGGCTACTATAGGTTTTTGTTGTTTTGTTTTGTTTCAGATGTAACACTTGTTAGACTTGCAGCCAGGAGAAAAATTAGGAGACCATTTCCAGTGGGGTATTGGCAGGGGGGAAGGTGAAGAATAGTCTGAGCCTTAGGATAAGGAGTGCATTGATTTTATTCATTTATGGGTTTTGGGCTCCTGGCTCAGTTCCTGGAATGAAAGAGGGGGATGGGGTCCTTGATCTCATGCTTTCAAAAGTACTGCATAGTGTTCGCCCAAAAGATCTGTTCAAATCTTAATCGCCAGTCCTGTGAATGTGGGCCTTATTTGGAAGTTGAGCCTTTGCAGAAGTAATTAAGTTAAGAATCTTGGAATGAGCTTTCCCCAGATTTAGGATGGGCCCTAAATACAATGACAGATATCCTTCTAGGAGGAAGGGGAGGAAGATTTGGCACAGAAACACAGGGCAAAAGCCATGCAAAGCTGGGGACAGAGACTAGGGTCGTGAGATCACAAGCCAAGGAATGCCAAGGATTGCCAGCAGCCATCAAAAAAGAGAGAAGATAAAAAAATAAATAAGTAAAAAATAAAAAGAGAGAAGAGGGATCCCTGGGTGGCTCAGTGGTTTGGCTCCTGCTTTTGGCTCAGGTCATAATCCTGCAGTCCTGGGATCGGGTCCTACATCGGGCTCCCTACATGGAGCCTGCTTCTCCCTCTGCCGGTGTCTCTGCCTCTCTCTCTGTGTCTCTCATGAATAAATAAATAAAATCTTTAGAATAAAAAAAGAGACGACATTAGAAATGGGTTCTCTCTCAGAGTCTTGAGAAGGTACCAACACTGATGACACCTTGATTTTGGACTCCTGGCTTCTAGAACCAGAGGGCTCAGGTAGAGAGAGATAGCAAATGTTTGAATTCTGTTCACAAAAGTACACTTTACAAAATTGCCAACAGCTTAGGGGAAAATCAAAAGATCTTTCCTTAAATTTGGAGACATGGAACATTAAAGAACCAGTATTTCAACCTGAATGATATCCAGGTCAACCCACCTCCCCAAGCACATTATTAATTTGCTTTTTTTACATCAGAGAGAAGATCTTCCACTCAGATGGAAATCAAACACAGAAAGTCAGGGTGTCTAAGTCAGACATAGTCCCTTTTCTAAGTGGGGGATCCACTATGCCCCCAAACTCGGTTCACCCAGTTGGGCCCAGTCTGACCCAGGCAAGAGTTGACTTCCAAGTCAGACACAGTTCCCCGCCCCCATAACCAGGTTTCCAAGTCAGACCCAGCCTGACTTTGGCCACTTTCCAGACTCAGTCCCGGAAAAAGAAATGCTCAAGGGGTCTGAACACTCCTCACAAAGACCCTCGAATCTAGCTAGGATGGGAAGGCGACCTCCAGAGCCAACCAGAGTGCAGGGAGCTGAAGGGCTTCAGCAGGTAGGGAGGAAGGGTTACTCATTGCTCCTGGGACTCCTGGTGGTGGTGGTGGGGGCTTGGTGAGTGTTGAGAGGCCTCCTTTGGTTCCCTCTTAAGACAGCAGAACTGTTGAAAGAGAAACTGAGGCACATTTAACATTTTAAGAATTTATTTGAGCAAAATGTGATGGAAATCCAGCAGCACCCAGCTGCAAGTGGCTAGGAAGGCTCTACTCACAGCAGCAGAGGAGAGTTTCTTGTAGAGAAAAGGTGGAAGCAAAGTCAGGAAATCATTGATTGGCTACAACTTAAAATCTACTTGTCTGTGATCAGTATTTTGATTTTGTAACCTTGAAGCAGAGACAGATCTTCCTTCCTTCACTTAAGATGGGATTGCATCTCCAGAAACCCTTTGTAAGTTGAAAATATCTTCTTAAGGGGGTGCTTGGGTGGCTCAGTTGGTTGAGCGCCTGTTTTCAACTCAGGTCATGATCTTGGGGTCCTGGGATTGAGCCCAGACCCGCTAAGCAGGGAGCCTGCTTCTTCCTCTTCCCTGCCCCTCCCCCTTGCTCATTCTCTGACATGCTCTCTCTCTCTCTCTCTCTCTCAAATAAATAAAATCTTAAAAAAATATGTCTTCTTAAGTTGAAAATGCATTTAGTACACCTAAGCTAAGAAACACCATAGCTTAGACTTGCTTGCCTTAAACGTGCTCGGAACATGTTAGCTTACAGTTGGGCAAAATCAACTAACACTAAGCCAATTTTATAACAAAGTTTTGAGTATCTTATGTAATTTATTGAATACTGCACTGAAAATGAAAACCAGAATGGCTGAATGGGTACAGAACAGCTGTAACCCTATCAGTAATTTACCCTGGTGATTGTGGGGCCCACTTGGAGCTGTAGCTTGTTGCCCCTGCCTAGCTCAGGAGAGGGTTTCAATGTACTGCATATCACTAAACGGGGAAAAGATCCAAATTCAAAATTTGGAGGACAGTGTCTACTGAATATATATCACTTTAACACCATTCTAAAATAGACAAATCTCAACCCATCGTAAGTCAGGGGTGATCTCTATAGCCTTAGATTTTGCTTCGCTTATGTAAGCTGCTGCAACATTAGAGCCACACCAACCTATGGCCTCTTATTTATTTATTTATTTATTTATTTATTTATTTATTTATTTATTTATAGATTGTATTTATTTATTCATGAGAGACACACACAGAGGCAGAAACACAGGCAGGGAGAAACAGGCTCCCTGCAGGGAACCCCATGTGGGACTAGATCCCAGGACCCCAGGATCAAGACCCGAACTGAAAGGGTCCTTGGCCTCCTTATTTAATTAAACAGAAGCCAGGGTTCTAAATGCTGGGCAGGTGTCCTTACCTGTCAGTTATGCATTCCCAAGCACAAACCCTCTCCTTCGTCCCCTGTCTCTGTACGCTGCCTTCCAACAATCACATCTATTTCTTGTCATTTCATTTTGCTTTTGTTTGTTTTTGTCTCTTGTTGGGTCAAGTTTGGTTTGTTCTGCAGAAAAAACAAATGCCTGATTCCCCTTTTTTAGAGCTCTGGGGTGAGTTAAATCTCCAGGTGTTTATGAGTGGTGACAATCCCCGTTGGCGGATATAGGAGCAGTACTTTTGTTTGGGAGTGGGCTATCTTGAATGATGCCAGCAAAGGGGAATTTCAGGAATTTGCTTTTATGCAGCTAATTCATTGAAGCACATTGGAGAATGGCCCCCACTTTCTTTGGCTTTTATAAGCCCTTAGGAGGCCCAAATTTTCTTGCATAGTCTGAGAACATTTTTTTCTTTTCTTTCATCTGATGTGGCGGGGATGGGGGAGTGCAAGACAGTTGTTCAAAGGGAAGCTCTTTATTCATCCTGACCCGCAAGTTCATTTCATAGGAAATTTTCCATAGGAATTCTAGGAAGAGAAACAAATGACTGAGACTGAGAGCAACAACATTTGCTGTATGAAACATTCCAGTGGCTGGCTGTGGCCAGCAGGGCAGCCAAGCCTAAGGAATTTCAAGGAACGCAGCACTTTTTAAAATTGGAGCCCTATGTCTGGCCACAATGCTAACTGTTTCACAACAGCAACTTGGTGTATGACGCTATGGGGACTTCAGTGGTTTCTTTTGTCTGAAACAGGCTAACTCCTCGCGCTTGTTCCAAAAGGTCACAATTAAAAAGGATACTGGAATAGAGCTTGAGAAAGTAATCATGGGCACCAATATCCCCTTTCATTATAAGTCGCTTCCTCTTCCCTGCTTCTGTAGTTGTGAGGTGCCAAGTGCTCGAACAGTCCTGGGGTTCTCTTTTCCCAGGGAAGGATGAGGCGTAACTGGGGACAGCAGATATCTGAATGCCGTAGTCTAAACAGCTGCACGGGGAAAAGGCAGTGTAAGTGGAGGCTGGTGGTGATTTGAACAAAGCCCAAACATGCCTGGGGTTAGCTCGATTTACCAGAATCAACAGAATCTGGAAGAGAACCAAGCCGTGGAGACTTTGTTTGGAAACTTTTGTAGAATGAAGGCCAGACTCAAGTAAAGCACCGCCATCAGGATCTTGAAACAAAACATTGAAGAAGAATAGAGCATTGAAACAGAGGGTGCCCCTATCTCTTCTTCCCATTGTCCGGGTTTTGAGTTCAGTGAGAGGACTAGTGAGTTGGAATAATCCATCTCTTTGAACAAGCCAAGAATCTCTTCTGTCCTGGAACATAAAACACCGTGGGCTTGGATTTATTTCCATTGCCTAAGGCAAAAGCAAATTACTTATTTTTTCCTGATGTTTTTATTGTGGTTGAATACAAATTGGAGGCACTGTGAAGTTGACACACAAAGTATATGTGACATAAAAATGCCAGTCCTAGAGGTGTGGCCATTCACCTTCCATTTTAACTGCCTTCCCAAGAAAGTTTGAGTCTCAGTGTCCTTTTCAGTGCAATGGTGGTACTAAAAAATAAAAGTTTTATTTTATTTTTTAGAGATTTTATTTATTTATTTGAGAGAGAGAGAAAGAAAGAGAGCATAGGCACAGGTTGGGATGAGAGGCAGAGGCAGAGGCAGAGGGAGAGGGAGAAGCAGATTCCCTGCTAGCTCAATCCCAGGATCCTAAATCATGACCTGAGCCAAAGGCAGATGCTTAACCGACTGAGCCACCCAGGTGACCCTAAAAATACCAGTTTTAGAACAAGTCAAGTGAAAAACTGCCTGTAAATATAAACTTTGAAGTTCATATATAAACATGATTTTGTATGTATCTGTGCTCTGAATACTATAGTCTCCCCCGACACATAGATTCATCTGTATGGAAACAGAACACACATAGTAGGCACTCAGTTAGTACTTGTGGAATGAAAGAATTTTTTAATGGCAAAGTATCATCATTATGCTCTATAGCAGGAGTTGGCCAACTATAGCTCACAGGCCCATTTTCCTATATAAAGTTTTATTGGAATACAGCTACATCCAGTGTTGACTATGACTGCTTTTTTTTTTTTTCCTACCATAGCAGAGGTTAGCAGTTGTGGCAGAGACCTTCTGGCCCATAAAACCCCAAATATTTACTAATTGGTCTTTCATGAACAAAATTTGCTAACTGCTGCTCTACCTCCAGGATTTTCTCTTCCCATAGACAATGGATTCACGAATACTTCTAGAACCATATGTCTCCAGGTCTGCCTCAGGGAACACTCATTCTCTGAGCTCCTGCTTCCTGGTTTAGGAAGTTTCAGAAAATAGAAATTTATAATGTACGTTGTGAAGCTCGGCAGTTAAAAACAACTCTATAATTTTGATTCAGTACTTTCAAATTCATTTGACATTATAATAATAATTATTATTTTTACCAATTAATGTTTTACAGAAGGAAGCTGCCTCAGACACCGCTTAGGAGATATTGATAACAGAATTCATTTTGCATGCTAACCCCAGTAAATAGGAAGCCACTCTCCTGTACGTTGCATTGAGAAGGGTCACGAGGAACTGCTAAGGGATTGTGGGAGGAATACAGCAACTGCTTGCCTAGATCAGCCGTGGTATCTGTGCCAGCATTTGCCAGCACTTGTTGAGACCTTACTCAAACTACAAGGGGGTGATGGTCTATATGGTTTCTGTATCTATCCCCATTGCACATGAGAAGTGACTTCAAAGATGCTCTTTTTTTGTGGAGCTTGTGGTCTAGTTATGAAGAAATTTCGCAAAGAGTTAAAGGAGAATTGCTTAGAAAATGCAATTTAATTGGTCGCACAGATGCAAACTTGATTATTACCCTTCATTCTGCCTCTGATATTCCTATTACACTTATGTTAACACTCTTTGTAATTGTTCCACAGCCCTTAGATATTCTGTTTGTTCTTTTCAGTCCTCATTCTTTTTGCTTTTTGGATTTTGAAGTTCCTTTTGACATTTGCATAAACCTAGAAATTCTTTCCTCAGCCGTATCTGGTCTCATTGAAGGCGTTTTTCATTTCTGTTATAGTGGTTTTGATTGCTTGCTAGCATTTCCTTTTCTTTTTTAGGATTTCCATCTCTCTGATTACCCATCTATTCTTGCATTTTGTCGATTTTTTTTTTTCCATTAACGCCCTGGGCATATTAATCACAGTTGTTTTAAATTCCCAGTCTCATAATAATAGGCCTAATAATAGTTCTCATTCCTAGCATGTCTGAGTCTGGTTCTAATGCTTGTTCTGTCTCTTCAAACTGTTTTTTTGCTTTAGCAAGTTTTGTGCTTTTTTTGTTTTGTTTTGTTTTGTTTTGTTTTGTTTTTGTTAAAAGCCAGACATAATTTACGGGGTGAAAAAGAACCTCTAGTGAATAGACCTTTAGTAATGTGGTGGTGCAGTGTCAGGGGCAGGGAAGTTCTGTGATTAGGGCTCAGTCTCTTAGTGAGCCTGGGCCTCTGCACTGTCACCTTCACACCTGCTTCTACGTGCCCTTCCCTTCCCACTTAGGTGGGGGTAGGAGTGGGCTGCAGTTGGATAGTTTCCTTCCCAGAAATTGGGTAGGATCTGATAAAAGCTGAGCAGGTTAGGCTCTCTTGAAAGGAGGTATTTTGTTAAGAAGAACAGAATTCTCTAGAGTATTTCAAAATGGATCCTTTTTCCCCATTGGATCCATTTTCTCCCATAGTCTCTACTTGTCAGCACTGACTTCCAGAAATTTGTCAATTACTTTTGAAGCTTTTCCTACCCTGGTATTGGTTGCATTGGGGGTTTCTGCTCTGGTAATGTGTGTTTAGATCCTCAGAGTGGTAAATGAAATAAGGACTTCCATTAAAAGGGCAAAAATTAACCAAACAAAATAAGCAGAAATGAAATTAAAAAGTATATGTGAAATAGAGCCATTTAGGTATCTTGTGCATGAAAAATATGGACTGAAACAAAGAACACAATAGGTTGCATCACCATTAGGCTGATACATCTGAAGAAAAATAGGGTGTTCTCAATAATTGTATTAGAAATTCGCCAAGAATGCAGTACAGAGAGAATAGCGAACAAGATATGGAGAAACAGGGGAAGGATGTGGAAGATAGACTGAGAAGCTTACATCCAACAGGAAGTTCAGAAGAAAGGAAGGAGGCTGAGAAACAGTATTCAAAAGAGATACTAAGGACTTCAGGGTTAGAGTCACAAACCCTCACATGTAAATGAACACGAAGAATAATGAAGAGGATAATTACAAATAGATGCACATGTAGACACAAAATGGTAATAATGTGGAACTCCAGGCATGGAGAGAAAAGTCTTAAAAGCTACAAGAGAGAATGCCTGCTAATAAATACCTATTAGATGAACAACTGACTTCTTACCCGCAGCTGATGCCAGATTATAACAAAGTAACACTTTCAAGGTACTGATAGCAAATAAGTGCAAACATCGATTTCCAAATTCAAATAAAGTATGACTCAAATATAAAGACCAGGGACACCTGGGTGGCTCAGTGGTTGAGCATCTGCCTTTGGCTCAGGGCGTGATCCTGTGGTCCCGGGATGGAGTCCCACGTCGGGCTCCCTGCATGGAGCCTGCTTTTCCCTCTGCCTGTGTCTCTGCCTCTCCCTCTCTGTGTCTCTTATGAATAAATAAATAAAATGTTTTTTAAAAAAACAAATATAAAGACCATACAGTTTCAGAAAGCATTAGGAAAATTTGCTGCTTAACATTCTCAGTGAAAGAGCTATTAACAGCTATCTAAGAACTGGGATGCAAAACCCCAGAAAATAATATCTTATTATTTTAATTAATGATTGGCATTATTCACACACACACACACACACACACACACAGCTCTACATAAGAATACTGAGGAAGTGGGAAAGACAGAAGAGGGAGTTGAGGTCTTTCCATTGGGTAGGAAAAGAAGGCTTTGGTTGTTTAGGGTAGAAATGTTCAGTAATTCTCAAACTCTGGCATGTGTCAGAACCACTTGGAACACAGGCTGTGGGCCCCACCCAGAGTTTCTGATTCATTAGGTCTGTGATGGGACCTGAGAATTTGCATTTCTAACAATTACCAGATGATACTCACGCTACTGGTTTGGGGTCCACACTTTGAGAACCACTCCTCCAGATTTCATTAGAAAAATATTGTAGCTAACTAACTCTGTAGGTCAAAAAACTGAGTAACCATCAAGAGCATAGAAACTATGTATAGCTTTAAAACCACCAAGGAGAAGAGAATGTGTATAAAAATGTTATAAGGACAACAGAAGGCAAGAAAGGAGAAAACATAATGAAGAAGAAAAGGAGAATAGTAAACAGAAATGAAGTCGGTAAAACTAAATCCATAGGCTGAAAGACAGGCTTCACAACACAGAAGACTGAAAAATAATTTGTTTCTAGAACTTATGAAGAATCCTCAAAACCTTTAAAGAACAGACAAAACCTTGAGAAAATTTGCAAATGATTAGGCTATTTGCATAAAAGGAAATCAGCATGGCCAACGAGCACAGAAAAGTGTATCATCTCATTAGCAACTAGAGAAATACAGATTTAAATGTGGATTCTTACCCAACAGGTCAAGGAAAATGTAAAAGCCTGGTAATTCTAAATGTAAGTGGGGATATGGAAAAACAAGACAGAAGTCTCCCACACAGGTGGTGAGAGGATGCACTGGTCTAATTCCTTTGTGAACAATCTGATAATACCTGGTAAGGATATGGTCCTCATATCATATCCAACTAAAGATGCATATTCTCTGGGACCCAGTGGTTCTGCTCACTAAGAACCTATCAAAACTCTTGCATCTGATCACACAGAGGTGCGGGCATGAATGTTCTTGCTGCATTGCGTGTGATAATGAAAGACTGGAAATAACCTAATTCTTTTACCAGCAAGTGGATGAAAATGTAGGATCTTCATCAAATGGAATACTTAAAATGAATTGGTACTATGTGGAGATACATTCTACCTATAGATTCTCTGGTGTTCTTTACTAGACAACAGTATTGACCCCAAATACTTGGAAGTAGCCTCAGCTAAAATTATCATTGAAACATGTAGTTTACAGTTTCAACGATAAGAAATTTCAGTGAAGTCATTGGCATAAGGGCTTTTGTGAATCCAAAATACTGGGTTAGCTGCTCTTTGTTTAGATTAGAAAGATAATGCAAAAAAAAAAAAAAAAGAAAAAAAAGAAAGATAATGGAGAAAGTTAGAGAATATTTCCGTTCCAGTAACCATGATTTTTAAATTAATCTGTGCTTCCTTTATATTTTAGATAAAATTATCTCTATCTAAGTCTGTTTACTAAACAGAACAAAGAACTTTGTATAATATGCAAAAGTTTGTTTAATAGTTCTTTTCCAAAGACAGTTGACTTGTGAACTTGAAACAATGTCTGTTTATTTTATGTTTGTCAAGGAATTTGTAATAGATAATTGTATTTTTCATTTAAAGAAATAAAGTGTTATTCTGTTCTTGTTTCAATTAATACAACCAGTGTATTAAAAAAATTCATTAAAATTAATAAAGTATAATTAAAGCCTTGCTCTCTGCAAAAGGATTTTTTGAAGTAAAATTAGTGTTTCTAACATTCACTTAAAACTATAATACTAAATCTGGGGCCATGGGTGGCTCAGCAGTTGAGCATCTGCCTTTGGCTCAGGGTATGATGGGGGGGCGTCCTGGGATTAGAGTCCTGCATTGGGCTCCCCACAGGGAGCCGGCTTCCCCCTCTGCCTATGTCTCTGCCTCACTCTCTGTATCTCTCATAAACAAATCAATAAAATCTTAAAAAAAACAACCTATAATACTAAATCTAATTTTCCAGTTATATGAGTTAACATGGTAAATCTCAAAAACAGAAGTCGAATGAAAAAAGCAAGTTGTTGAATATGGACCTTGAGGTGACACTTATTTAACCAATTTAAACATTCACAACACTACATGAAAATATGTGAAAAATGCATTCTTTCCCTCATACGCATAATTCTTGTAAACCAGTGATGCCCAGCAGGGTCCTTCTCCATCCTCCCACCCCGGCTGGCATCTTTTATTGGTGCCCATGCTGTGCAAGCCTGTAGAGCTCTGGCCGCAGGAGTCCTGAAGAGGCAGTAGTGGGGTGCAAGCAGCTGCCAGCCCGCAGCATCCTTCACGCTGCTGCTTCGGGGACTGGTCCTGCACTTTTCTCAGTAGCAACCTCTTGTTTGTCTACAACTGCACACACACCTTCAGCAGTCTTCTAACGCTCCCTAACAGTCCCCACCCTCAGCAGATGCCACCAGCTAGCATAGAGCTTCTCCTCCTCTGCTTCCTGACCCATGGGTCTGGGCCAAAAGCCTTTATTCTCTCCATTCCCCTCAGTCTCCGTGAGCGGCCTGCCTTCTACACCCGTTCACTGACCTGAGTTCTGGATCCCCTCCTGGCTTACTTTCTCAGAACATCAGTTTATCCACGGTGCCTCTGACGCCCGTGGTGGTATTCTCTCCTATGAGTTTTTATTTCCCTTTGGTCTACAATTATGCTTAACTGTCGTCTAACTTAAAGAAAAAAAATCCCCCTTGATTTTCCGGGACCTTCCCATTTCCACTACTCCTATTTATTCCTCCTTCAGCAACATCGGTTTCTGAAAACTCTGTCCCCATGTGAAGAGCTGTAAGGGTGAAAATCCTTTTCTGACTGGCTGTTCCATGCAGTACCCTAACCCTTCACCATCAAATTCCTTAAAAGAGAGAGCTGTATGCACTTTCTGCACTGTCTTGGGCCCCTTCCATGGTTGTTTGGTTCCCACCTCTCTTAGTTCACTAAGTTCTCTTGCCAAGAACATTGTCAACTTGCTGTTGGTAAGTACAATGTTTTGACTTGGCTTCTTGGAAGTAGTTCATAAAGTTCATTATTTCCCCTTACTGAATGCCTTTCCTCCCCTGATTTCAATTTAGTTGAATGACCATTTATTTATTTATTTATTAAAGATCTTATTTATTTGACAGAGAGAGAAAGTGTGTGTGTGTGTGTGTGTGTGTGTGTGAGTGTGTGTGCGTGCGCCGCACAGCTGGGGGAGTGGCAGGCAGAGGGCGAGGGAGAAGCCGGCTCCAGAGGAGCAGGGAGACCGATGCAGGGCTCCATCCCAGGGCCCTGGGATCACAACCTGAGCTGAAGGCTGAGCCACCCAGGCGCCCTGAATGAACATTTATTGATGGGACAGATAAGATGTACCAGAAACCATCAGAGGTGCCAGAGATAGGGAGATGAGTAAGACTTGGACCTGTCCCTGAGAGCTTTAGAGGCTGGAGACAGGGAATTGATGTAGAATGTCATGGGCGCTAGGCCGTAACTCTGCTGATGAGCAAAAAGCAAAACAGGGTGGTAAGGTGGGGAGCAAGAGAAGGCTTTTGGAGAAGGCTGTACCTGAATTGAGTCTTGAAACAGGATTAATATGATTTTCAACTCTTCTTATTCCCTCTATATATCTCTGGCTTTTTCTTTCCACATCTCTTCTTTTTTGGTATTTATGTTCCCCTGGCTTGCCTCCTTGACCCTGTATTCTCTTCTCATTCTACTGGTTCTTTTTTTTTTTTTTAAAGATTTAAAAAAAATTTTATTTATTCACGAAAGACACAGAGAGAAAGGCAGAGACATAAAGGAAGAAGCAGGCTCCTCGCAGGGAGACCAATATGGAACTTGATCCCAGGACCCTGGGATCATGCCCTGAGCCAAAGGTAGATGCTCAGCCACTGAGCTACCCAGGTGCCCCCCCTTGTCTCCTTTCTTAACTGAACTATACCTCAGCCATTCAGGTGTCACTTCCAAACTACAAAATGCTTCCCTGTCTCCTTCTTTCTCAATTTAGCTCACTCCGACCCCACAGGCTCTGTAGCGTCAGAATTTTTGTGTCTAGCATTTATCACGCCATACCTTTATTACCAATTGACATGTCTGTATCACTTAATCTCTAGGGTCCTTGAGGCCAAGGACTGTGTCTTTGTTTCTGTGACCTCAGTTCCTAGAGTTGAGCCTGACACATGGGCGTAAGACATGTATTCAACAGATGTGTGTGGAGTGAATAAATGGATCTAGCCTCCCCTAAAATTTTCCCCATGGCTATCATCCTGGCACTGGTTCCTTCTCAGTCTGTATTCTGAGAATAAAGAAAAACGGAAGCAACATAAATAAGATAAAGAGACATAGGCAGAGGGAGAAGCAGGCTCCATGCAGGGAGCTCGACGTGGGACTCAATCCCAGGTCTCCAGGATCAGGCCCTGGGCTGAAGTTGGGGCTAAACTGCTGAGCCACCCGGGCTGCCTGTCTTTTTAGAGATCTTATTTATTTATTCATGAGACACACACACACACACACACACACACACACACACACAGAGCAGAGACACGGGTAGAGGGGGAGAGAGAGAGAGAGAGAGAGCAGAGACACAGGCAGAGGGAGAAGCAGGTTCCCTGCAGGAAGCCTGATGTGGGACTTGATCCTGGGACCCTGGGATCACTCCCTGAGCCAAAGGCAGACGCTTAACTGCTGAGCAACCCAGGCATCCCTCCTCCTCCTCTTCCTCCTTCTCCTTCTTCTTTTTTTTAAGTAAGAGAAGGGAGGGTGGAGAGAGACAGAGGGAAAGGGATAGAGACTCTTAAGCAGACTTAACACCTAGCATAGAGCCTGACATGGGGCTTGATCCCATGATTCTAAGAACATGATCTGAGCCAAAATCAAGAGTCAAATGCTTAATTGAGCCACCCAGTTGCCCTGGTAGGTGAAAATGCTCATAAAATTCTTGTAAATATTGCCAAATTTATGGAGAAGCAGACAAAGGAAGTGAATAGGCAGCATAGGAAAAAGCCTGGACACCCTTGCCCCATGGAAATAGTTTTTTAGAGAGGAGAGCACTCACAATTAATGATGTGAATTCTTAAGATATTAGGAGAATTTCTGAAGAAATGGAAGAAACTGTGTCTTCAAATTAAGGTTACTCAGAGTTCCAGCAGAACTCTCCTCTTTTCCCTTACACCACAGACTGTGGAAAAATGAATCTAAAACAATATTCACTCTTTTAACCCATAACACGGAGAAAATAGTGTAGTCTCAAATGAGCTGCAAAGATGTCAATGAGAACTGACTTGCATTCTATCTGAGCAAAGAGAAGTTTGGTTAGAGCTGTCCACCTTAAATATGGGTAAAAAACAAAACACACGATGCTAGATAGATTGAGAAGAAGGAAGGAAAAAGAGAAGTGGAAAGAAAGGAAGAGAGAGTTGAAGGAAGTAAGGGGAAGGAGAAAAGGAAGGAAGGATGGAAGGAAGGAAGACAGCTTGGAAAGGACAAAGGAATGAAAAAAAAAAGGAACGAAAGGAAAAAAGGAAAGAAGGAAGGGAAGAAAGGAAGGGGAGGGTGACAAAGGGAAGGAATGAGAACATGGTGAGTAAATCACAGATGACTAGCTCAGTCCGTATTTCTATGAATGCTTTGGATCATAAAAGAAGTATGAACAGGAATTCTATTTTTTTAAAGGGAGGATGGGCAGAGGGAGAGGGAGAGAGAGAATCTTAAGCAGGCTCCATGCTGGGCGTGGAGTCCCAACATGGGACTCAGTCTCATCACCCTGAGATCATGACCTGAGCCGAAATCGAGAGTCAGATGCTTAACTGACTGAGCCACCCAGGCACCCCAGGAATTCTTTATTAAGAACAGACAAAAAAATAAGAACTCAAGGACAGAATGGTAATAAAACAACAGCATGAAATACAGAAGATTTCAGAGCTAAGGGAACAAATTAAGGACCCAAACAACGTCATTAGAAATTTACGCATAAATTAGAGACAACAAAGAGCAGAGTACACACAGCTGAAAATCAAATTATTTCCATAGAGAAAGGGCTGAAGATTTCAAAAGGAAAATGCAAGAGTTGAAAGCAGTTAGAACAGAGTCTCGCTATGCTGGTCTTCTGGATCGCTCTCAAGGCCACATCTTACCAACTCTTCCACTTCACTGCGATTATCATCCTTTGATCTGTGTGTTTCATAATTAATTCATCAAGCTTTCTTGCCTCACTGCCACTGTATCCAGCTTAGATTTACTTATTGTACTCCTTGAAAGTGGGAATAATGCTTTGGTTGTTGTTTTATTTTATCTTTTTGGCAAATTCTCCCTGGAATGGTAGCCTTTCTGGTAATGGCTGGTGCTTGGTTTAGAGCAAGAGATAGCCTATATTGAAGGCTCTTGTGCTATGGGCTGTCACTGCAGTCAACTGTGAGGAAACCAGTATATAAATTGACTCCTTTGCCTCCATCTCCTCTTTTATTATATTTACTCTGCAAAACAAATAAGCAAAAAATAAATCTCTAAACAAAAACCCTACCATGACTAAATCCAACCGTCTGTTACTTGGAGCCCCTGAATGGTGCTGGAGTAACTAGTACACATAGATGGACTAGTCCTGCTTTAAACTTATGCCCATAATTTTCAGATGAGCATTTGATACTTCCTGGCCTTCTTTGTGTGTACCTTCTCCTTGCTCTCTAACTCTTCAAATTGATCTTTATATAATTCCCTCTCTCTCCTACAACCTTTAGTATCAGTCTGTTCCTGATGGACACTCTTGGCTGATGGCTTCCCTTTACCTGAAAAAAGTAAACGGTTGGCAAGTTGGCTTCCTCCTCTGCAGGGACCTAGTTCTCATCTTTCTGAATGTCTCAGTGGCAGAGTGGCCTCTCCATCCTTCATGAACCACTTACTTTCTTTGGCTTCTAGGACAATACCTATTTCTCCTTTCTCCTTGGCTACTCATTTTCGGTCTTCTTTACTGGATTCTCCTTTTCTCAACGTCCAGATGTGACTATATCCAAAATCTTAGTCCTGGGTGCACTTTTCTATCTATGTCAGTGCCACATCCAGTCCTCACATATGCTGTTTGTTTTGGGGTTAGAGAATGGGGCACCAGTATTTCTTAAAGCTCAGATGATTTTGTTGCACAGCGAGGACTGAAGACACTGGCTACCCGTGGTGATTTTCTTCCTGGTGTTAATTTTGTCCATATGTTGACCACTTCAAAACTTCTCTCTCCACTGAACTCTAGGCTCAACATAGAGTCTACTGGATTTCTAATAGATATCTGAAATGTGACACCCCTGGACACACCTGGATCCAATCTATTACTTCTCCAGCCTTGCCCATTTCAGTAAGTGGTACTAATTTTAACCCAGTTGCTCAAGTAGAACAAAACCAACCAACCAACCAACCAACCAACCAACCAAGTAAACAAACCATTAGAATTTATCTTTGGTTCCCTTTTTCTTGTTCCTCCACCAGTGATTCCACCCACTCTAGGAAGTTCCATCTATTCTACTTGTGATGTACATCCCAATTATGTCCCTCTCTGTATCTTCATTGTTTCTACCCCAGTCCACATCGTCATCTCTTGCCTGGGTTACTAGTATTATCTCCTAGTATTACTTTCTGCTTCTACTTTTTCACCCTATCTCTTCTTTCAATTTCTACATGGCAGGTGGTCAAATTGATCTCTAAAAATGTATATCAGTTTACATCCCTCTTTCCCCCTCTTACTTACACCTATAGGTTTTACATTTCATTTTGAACATCATTATCTGAAATATCTGTGTAAAATGACTCCTGACTATCTCTCTGTCCATATAGTCTCCTCTGCTACTTTCCCACTACCTTGGCCTGCTTTCTGGTACTTAAACAAGCCACACTTATTTTTAACTTGGGCATTTCTTATTCTTTCCACATAGAATGTTTCTCCTCTAAGGCCTTTTAGTGATAGAGACTTTTCAATTATTCATGACTCAGCTTACATGTCACATCTAAAGAGACATCTTTTTTTTGCTAAAATAGCTTTTCCCCCTACTCATTCACCATGTATCCTTATATACATGTAGCACTTACCACACACCGTCTGAGAAATATCTTGTTTTGTTTTGCCTTGTTTATTTTCTTTCTCCTCCTTTAGAATGTAAGTTCTGTGAGTGAAGGGATCTGACCCATTTTTGGACTCATCTCCCCAGTGTCCAGATACTCCAAACATATGATTGAATATACTCAGGATTGGAAAACTTATGATAAAAAAATGATTAGTGTTCAGGTTTGAATACATTTAAGTAGAAGACCAGGACTGAATACTCAGAGGATTATCATTACAAAACAGATTTTAATTATTAAAAATCTTGACAAAGTTAAATAAAATATAACTTATAAAACTAAAAATGTGAATTAGAAAAGGTGAATTTCCTTATTGTTTCAGGTAATGAGTTAGTCCTAATTTCATTTTCTGAACATTTCATCTGTTAAATTCAAGAACAAATAAATTTTACTTTAAAAAGATTGTATATAGAGTACAGTTTCATTTTACATTTTCTCCTCTACCTATCCATCTTCTTTTTGGATGAAAAAAAATGTTACAAAAAGAAAAAAACGATTATTTTGGGGTTGTGAGAGTTCCAGTATTTTTTTTTTTTGCTGTTTTCTTTATTTTTTCACTATTACTTAAAAAAAAGATCACATATCAATGAAGTCATTCTGAAAAATAGTGAATGAAAGATGAAAAAGCACAGACTACATGTGTGGAGAATATTACAAGCTAGAAGTTTACAAACTACCTGTGAAGGAGAGCATTGAAATAGAAATCAAACTAGAGAGGTTTTCTCTAAGATTTTGCTAGCTTGCTAGAAGTGAGGTACTAGAATAAACCAGAATGCAAATGAAATGGACTCAGAAGCAAGAATGTATACGCATGGCATATTTAGGGAAGAGAGGTGATCTATGGAGTAGGATTCCCTTCCAGAGAAGAGGACAGTGAATGAGTTTCACAGCATCTATTCTGATCAAGTTTTTGTTGAGGAGATGGGTGATTTATCTACTGTAAAAAGGGGAAAAAGAGAAGATGGGTGTGGGCAGATGCGGGAGGTTATGTTGCTTTAGAATCAGTGGTGGGGGAATGCCTGGGTGGCTTGGTGGCTGAACATCTGCCTTTGGCTCAGGGCATGATCCCAGATCTGGGGATCGGGTTCTGCATCAGGCTCCCAGTGAGGAGCCTGCTTCTCCCTCTGCCTATGTCTCTGCCTCTTTCCCTGTCTCTCATGAAAAAATAAATAAAATCTTTAAAAAGAATCAGTGGTGGGAATTTGAGGGGTTTGATATCTAATTCCTTTTATTACCTCTGTGAAGTTGGAGACAAGTCATTACTTGAGAATGCATGATGGAAAGTGTAAGGACATTGGAAAAGGTATATAAAAACAGTAGAAAAGCAACTACAGAAATAAACAGCAAGATGAATCAGCCTTGCTGAGGGTTCGGCTGAGGTTGGTGGTTTTAAATGTAAAGTGACAGCCATCTGTTCAGTGGGGTGATTTTTGTCCAGCCTTACTGGGCTGTTTGGCTACAGGTATGGAGAAAGTAGGTGGTTGAGTTCAATCAAAGTAGGTGCTTTGAGAAAGTGTCCTAGGGAAGTTCAGGAGTTTGCAGGAGGAGGAGCATTGTTATGGATTCCAAGACGGTGAAGACAGAAGTGAAGAGACTGATGAATAAGGGGACATTGGTTTGGCCTATGAGTTGAAGGATGGTGAGGAGTTTGAAGGGGGCATTTGAGCTGTACGTCTTCCTTTCATGCACGGCAAAAAGTAGACTGACTAGCTGAAGCAGTCATCTTAAGGTCCTTGTCCTAGCTGCTCTGTTGAATAACTTTATGGTTTGGCACAATCTACTTACTTGAGACTCTTTTTCTTTAGCTGTAAATAAATGGGTTGAGATCCTTGTATCTCAAACGTAAGGGTGCACACAAATTCCTTGAGTATCATGTGAAAATACAGATTCTAGTAGGTCATAGATAGGATCTGGTGTCGCATTGGTAATAGGGAACCATGTAATTCGATGCTGCTGGTCCAGGGATCACACTTTGAGCAGCCGAGAACAGATAAAGTCTAGAGGCTTCAAAAATTCTGATCATAAAATCTTTGACCTTGAAATATATCTTCCCCTCCTCCTTGTCTTCCTTTTCTAAGCTTTGCCAATTCATCTTGAAACCAGGTCTTTGGACACTTCTATAATTTTCCCTTAACTGAGCAGGAAGTCAATAGAGAAAGATGCAAGCCCCACAGAATAACCAACGCCCAGCAACGGAAACGGAAGAGTCCTGATGACGTCTCACAGCTTGTGTCTGCCCGGGTGGGGGTAGGTGATACTGCCTTTTCCCAGGCATGGTGTGTCAAACAGGAATGTACTATCATGCAGGAAATGGCTCCAATACAAACAGGGACGCCAGAGATCAGGCTTGAATGAGAGACTGATCACAGCAAATAGAACATTACAGACAGACACTTAGATCAATTTCCTTCCTTTGTTGTGTCAAAAGGTTTCACTGTGTCAGGCTTCCTTTCCTTAAAAAACACATGTTCCCAATCTAATATACAATACAAAACCGACCACAGGTCCTCCTTTACTCCCCCAGCTTTGGGTTTCATTTCGTCTTAAAGCTTAAGACTACTGGAAGGTCAACCGGTCCTGACGTAGGGGAACCAACCTCAACTGTTGCCATATTGTATATTTCCCATATGTAACCTTCCCGTGTCAAAAGATCCCACCTACAGGGATGTGTTTTTTTTTTTTGCAGGCAATCAATTCGCATTTCAATTATTAGAAAAATAACGAAGTGCTTTAGCAGATTGAATATGATGGATTTGACCCAAAGGGAAGATTTGTTGTAAGGAGAAATAAATGAAATAAGGGAACATGAAATTTATGTAATGGCTATAACTGTTTGAGGACAGTTTGCTTTTAATGAGATGGGTGTTAGTGATCTTAGGAAAAGCTGAGTATGAGTAATTGAGGGAAAAGTCAGAGTCAACGTTTCCTTTCCTTTAGGGATCTGTTCCAAAGGAGGAGGAAATCATTCTGAGAAGTACTTACTGGCTTATAATGTGCATGACACTGCCCATAGGCCAAGTTTACAAAAGAATTGAGAAAGACACATTCAGGATCTACATGTCAGCTTCTAGCCTTTTGTCCTGTGGGGCAATCTGGTCCCACTGAGATTGACAAAGGGGGCTAATGTTATTTACTGGTTCCTTCTTGCTTTCTGGAGCTGGATTTACACCATATCTGAAGATGGCAAAACATAAAAGGGCAAGAACCATCTTACCTAAGAGGTCTGTCTGTTAGGTTTTCTTTAAATATCCCAACTCCATTCAAGAAATGTCATAGAATATGTTTTACATTGTGCTGAAATCTAAGCCACCTTTATCTCCAGGAAATGGTGGTTGGGTCTCACAAATGAAAGTAAGGGTGTTTATTGATAGCAGCCGTTTGCAGTGGGGCAGGCAGTCCACAGGACTAGGAAAAGAACAGTCACAAAAGCCCCTTTCCACAGGAAAAGAACATTGTATGTAATAAACACAAATGAACTCCCTGCTGCACCCCTTACCCCCACTCCAATACCTCTTATCACACCTTCATACATATTGTTGAATCCACAGGCCATAGGATAGGTAGATGACAGCACTGAATAATAATTAGGCTGGAATAACCTAAGAGGCCACTTTAATTATAAAGCCAGAGCTCATCAGTGCATTGAAATGAGGAAAAAGGAATTGGAGTAACCTCGCCTGAATTGCATTAGGTTACTATTTTGCAAGGCCAAAAAATTCCAAGGGTCTTCACAATAGGCATTGTGGAGATTTTTTTCAAAGGGGGTACATGGGGGTGTGTGTGAGTGGATTATAAGAGACTGCAAATTACTTTGAATAAAGAAGGTTTTTTTTTTTTTTTTAAATGAAAAGGGTTTCTACTACATGTAGCAAATTAAATTCCAGATGTTCTACAGCTACAAAATCTCTACCAGATGTAGAAATCCATGGTGGCTGGAGATGTTTATTGCACATAAGGCATTCAGCACCTGTTTAAAGAGACCTCCCCCTTACCTTTTCATGCAGGCTAGCATGCTAATTATCAGGAGTGCCGAAATATTTAGCCTCCATAATTAAAGAGGCAAGGAAAATGTCTAAAACCATTTGTTATTTTACTCTAAATGCCAGTTAAGTAAATGACTACAGTGTTTCCTCTGGGACATGTTTGAAAATTCATTAATCACACTGTTTCAAAATATGGGATCCATTTTGGGATGTTAATTTGGAGTGGGAAAGGACTTCAGATCACACATGATCCAGCCCCAAGGAAAGACACCGACTTTTAGCAGCCCCGATTGCTCCCTTAAGGTAACCCATTTGCTAAAGAGTCCTTACTGCAGAGCCTCCCCGTTTACAAGCCACGGAGTTGCCACTGCCTTTTCCATTGCATAAGAGCGCTGTGTCCTCAGCACACCGTCAATCATCAGAGCTGGACAGTCCCAGGCTGCTGGGGGAGGGTCCTTACGCAAGCTACTTCCCCCTTTGGTGTCACACTGCATTCTGAATGTCAGTTTGAGTTCTATAGTCTGGGATGCATGTTCCAGATAAGAGGAAATTATGATCGCTGTCTTTGCTACTGTGGAGTGAAATGTGTCAGTCTTTGCTAAATCAGTCACAGGGTAAGCCACAGGTAATGACAGTTATTGTCTTAGGGATTTGTTGCTTGGTACGGGGGTTGGGCAACAGGATAGAAATAATATGGTGTTTTTGGAATCTCACACCATCATGCATTCCATCACACATTCATCCTATCTGCAGCCCCTTATGCTGGTAAAACAAATTAGCTTTTTTTTAAATAAAGGTTTAATTTATTTGAGAGACAGAGAGTGAGTGAGAGAGAGAGAGAGAGAGAGAGCATGAGCGGGGTGAGGGGCAGAGGGAGAAGCGGACTCTTCCCTGAGCGGGGAACCTGATATGGGACTCGATCCTGCGACTCCAGGATCATGACCTGAGCTGATGGCAGAAGCTTGACTGACTGAGCCACCTAGGTGCCCCCAAATTAGCTTTTTATGAACATATTTTACCTCCTGAGGTCTGCCCTTATGAATTTAGCTGGTCTATTTTTATTAAAAAAAAGAAAAAGAATTTAGCTGGTGTTAATCTTTTCTGATTTTTAATAGACTTATTTTTTAGGTTCGCAACACAACTGAGCATAAAGTATGAAATATGCATCATCCCTCCCCCTCCCCGGGGCAGCCTCCTCCACTATCATTATCCCCCACCAGAGTGGTACACCTGTTACAATCGATAAACCCGTGTCAACACATGATATCACCCAAAGTCCACAGTTTACCTTACAGTTCTCTTCTGGTGGTGTACTTTCTATGGGTTTGGACAAATGTCTAATGCCATGTATCCACCAGGGTAGCTTCTGGCCTTATTCATTCCTCTCTTCTAATCCCTGGGAACCACTGATCTTTTTCTGTCTCTGTGGTTTTACTTTCTTCAGAACATCATACTGTTGGAATCATTATGGTATGTACACATTTCAAGTTGGCTTTTTTCATGTCGTCACATGAGGTTAAGTTTACTCCATGTCTTTCATGGCTGAATTTCTTCTCATCCACATAAAATGTGAGAGTGGGAGAATGAAAACACATGGTACCTTGCAGGAGTTGAGGCTCCAGTGTTGAAGTCATTCTATGAAAAGGCCTTAGGCTAACACACCTTGAATTTCGATAGCCCACCAATCAAGCTGGAAAGCTTTTATATGCTGGTTAGCCTAAGCCTGTTTTGCCATGTGATGTTCACAGGAGTCTGATGTTCCTTGGTCTTCCTTCATTGCCTCCTGATCCAATTCTTATGTTTATAAGAATCCAGTGAGACTCAAGATGGATTGTTGTTAGGGAAAGAGGATATTTATTCATTTCTATAAATAAAATGGTATAGAGAGTGTTTTGGTATAAACAAGACTAGAATAGTTCGTCTTCTGATTCCAGCTTCCTATTTCAGCAGAGGGCACTCTGACCTTACCTAGAGCCCAGTGTTTTTTCCTTTGACCAGTTTGGGAAAGTAGCTAGTTTATCAAATCCATCCCTCAGTTTAACTGTCAGCAGTGAGAGTATCCTTGAAGTAGAAACCAGATGCATCAAAAGAGGGCCCGGCTCTAGCCTGTGTGATCCTGAGATCTTTCATTCATCTCTACCCTAAGGTCCTTATTGTTTTCTAGTGTAGTCTGTGCATTTACATGTAGCCTTTCTGACTAGTCTGTGAACTCCCTGGGGCTGGAACCCATACATTTCATCCTTAGGATATAGCACAATGTCTAGCACAGACTGCCCACTCAATAAATCCCTACTGAATAAATGAAAAACAACAACAACAACAACAACAGTGGAGTCTGAGGGGACTGTAATGAATGGAAGATTGTGCATGCATTTGATGTTTCTATAGAAGTCACCATTTTGCCTATGGTTCAATAGTGTTCCTGGTTGAGGTCATACTCATGCTCCGTATTGCTAGATGTCAAGAGGCAAAAATGTCATTGGCCTTAGATCCAGAGTAGAAGAACCCACTGTATCACCCCATTCAGCATGGCAGTATATTCAATCCCTATAATGGCTCGGTCACACAGAACATGAGAGACTCCTAACTCTGGGAAATGAACAAGGGGTGGTGGAAAGGGAGGTGGGTGGGGGAATGGGGTGACTAGGTGATGGGCACTGAGGGGGGCACTTGACAGGATGAGCACTGGGTGTTATGCTATATGTTGGCATATCAAATTCCAATAAAAAATATATACAAAAAAATAAACCCCATAAGACTCTAAAAAAATAATAAAAAAAAGTTCGAGAGGCCAGTTAGGAGATTGTTGTAATGGTCAAGGAAGGATGTGACTATGGCTTGGACCAGAGTGGTAGCTGAGTAGGTGATGGCTAATAATCATATTTGGATACATTTTCTAGAACAGGAGTCAAAGATGACTGTTATGTTTTTAGCTTTGGGTAATTATAGGAATGGAGATGCATATATAGATATGATTAAGATGTGGGCTGAACAAAATGAGGGAAAATAAAGTATTTGATATTATGCAAAAAAAAAAAAATGGCTCAGTCACAACAAGTCATGTAGGTAAAGAAATGCTAGTTCTCTCAGCAAAGTTTGGACTGACAAAAGCCCAAGACAAATCCAGCTTGTGATTTGCAGGTACTTTTCTGTGGTCCTAAAATGTCCTACTCTTCATCTCTGAATCTCAAAATTTTACCACACATTCCATCACCAGCTCAAATGCCACCTCTTGGGCCTGTTTCGGGCCTACCGAGAACCTTTCTGCTTGGTCTTCTATAGCAGTCAGAACTTTGAACAACCTTCATGGCGCTTACTAAGTACTCTCTTGCCTTACAACTTTTCATATGGATGTCTTATCTTCTAGAGTTTTATCTACTGTAGAGGGACTTGACATTTTTTTTTTGAATATCGACTGCATGTGTTATTTCATTTAATCCTTATAACATTTCAGTGGCAAATTATCATCCTCAGCTTGCTGAGGAACTGGAGCTCAGAGAAGTGAATTATCTTGACTGTTATCACCGAGCTAGCAAATGATAGAGCTAGATTTTAAGACCAGTTTGATGCCAAAGTCCATGTTCTTTCCATTACATTACGCTGCTTAAGAACAGGACCCATCATGGCCCTGAGAGAGTTGAGCCTTAGCAAGTTGAGGGACTTGCTTTTTACTTTGCCTTGTTTGTAGGCCTCCAAAATCATTATGATTTTCTTATTTCACTATCATGACAAACTGCTCACAGAAGAGGATCTGTGGATCTGTCATTCATATTATTTATATGTTTAAAGTTTAAAAATTGATATATAATCTACATGATAAAACACCAAAATCTTAAATGTACAGTTCAGTGAGGTGTTTTGTTTTTTGCTTTTTGTTTGTTTTTCTGACACATTGCAGAGAAAGAGCCGAGAAGACTTGACTGCTATCGTTAGGCCTGCTTTCAAGGTTGCTAGGAATTTGAATTTGGAGAGGGTTTGCATTGTTTCCTGATAAGAATGACTCATTGTAGGTCCCCCTGGCTGGTTTTTGGAAGAGCATGCGATTTTTTTTTTTTAAAGATTTATTTATTTATGATAGACATGGAGAGAGAGAGAGGCAGAGAGAGAAGCAGGCTCCATGCACCGGGAGCCCGACGTGGGATTCGATCCCGGGTCTCCAGGATCGCGCCCTGGGCCAAAGGCAGGCGCCAAACCGCTGCGCCACCCAGAGCATGCGAGTTTTGATCTCAGGGTTTGAGCCTCACGTTCGGTGTAGGGATTGCTAAAAAAATAAAAATAAACTTAAAAAAATTTAAAAAAAGCAAATGGCTCATTGTGTGTTTATGGGAACAATTGTTTATGCTGAAGACTTGCTTTTCTTCTGAGAGTTTGTAATTTAGTACATGCTAGGCAAAAGCTACCTGTGTGCCTAGCTCCCAATAAAAATCCTGGCACTGAGTCTTTAATGGGTTTCCCTGGGAGATAGCACTTCACACATACCACATTTCTTTCTGTAGGAATTAATAACATCCTGTGTGACTTCATTGGGACTCTTAGAATCTTGCTTCTGGTTTACTCTGAACTTTGCCCCATGTGCTTTTTCTCTTTGCTAATTTTATTGTGCATTTTTTTTTTTTGGTAATAAATTATAGCTGTAATTGTGACTCTATGCTGAGTCCTTTGTGTCCTCCTGGGAACTATTGAACTTGGAAGTGGTCTTGCAGTCCCCTGACATATATACAGATATATATATATATATATATATATATATATATATATACACACACACACACACACACACACACAGAGATATATATCTGTATAACCTATAGAACAAGATATAGAAAACTCCAGAAAGTTTCCTCATGCTTCTTTCCAGTAAAAACCCTTACTTCCTAAAAGAGATAACAATTATTCTGACTTCTGTTGCCAGAGATTGGTTTTGCCTGTTCTTGAATTTCAAAACCGCAGAATTCAAATCAGCAGAATTCAAATCAGAAGAAACGTAATTACATATACTCTTGTGCCTGACTTCTTCTACTCAAAGTAATGTTTTTTGAGATTAATAAAAAATATCCAATATAATATCCAGCCTCTTAAAATCTTATAGCAGTTCATGTATATACACCACAATTTATTATTTTTTTTCTGTGGATGGACATTTGTGGTGTTTCCAGATTTCAGCTATTATAAATTATAACTGTTTTTTTTAAAAGTTTTATTTATTTATTCATGAGAGACACACACACACAGAGAAAGGTAGAGACACAGGCAGAGGGAGAAGCAGGCTCCATGCAGGGAGCCTGACATGGGACTCGATCCTGGGTCTCCAGGATCATGCCCTGGGCTGAAGGCGGCACTAAACTGCTGAGCTACCCAGGCTGCCCTATAAATTATAACTGTGATGAACATTCTTGTATAAATCTTTGTGAGAACATATGCATTCATTTCTCTTGGAAAATATAGCTTGGAGCCAAATTGTTGGATCATAGGGCAGATGCATTTTTATATGTATCAGAAAATGCTAAGCAGTTTTCTAAAGGAGCTGTACCATTTTACATTCCCATCACTAAGAGTATAAGAGTTTGTTGTCACATCTTTGCTAGTACTTGGTATTATCAGTCTTTTTAATTTTAGCCCTTTTAATGGAGGCAAAGTGATATTTTGCTATGGCTTAAATTTGACTTTCTGATGACTAGTGACACTGAGCATTTTTTCACGTTATTATTGGCCATTTGGATATCTTGTGATGTGATTCATGTTACATTTTGAAATGACTTAAAATTTTTTTTCTATTTTGTCCTTAGTTCTATCACCTCATTTCTGAGTTTTCTTTAATTCTGATTGATGTTGAATTTTTTTCATACACTATCATGAAAAAATTTCCATTAATTCATTTGAAAAATATTAAGTTATAGTTTTCATCTGTCTGTGGCCATTTTTCTGGAGAGCTTTCATTATCTATAGAGATATTTTCTTCTGCCTAATCTTATATTTTCTTATAAAACAGTTGTGTAGAATTCAACTATATTTCTTTGCTGTTGCTCATTTTCACATGAGATTAGTTTTCCTAAACTTTTGGGGGAAGGAATGGATCAGGATAGTTTTCTAGCTTGATTGCTATAGAGTTCTGTCTTTCTATTGTTTTGTTGTTTTTGTTCAAAACAAAAGGTCTCCTGGTTAGTTCCTCATCTCCACTTTCTTTGGATCCTCTCTTTTCTTCCTCCATCTCTTTGTCAAAGGTTAGAACCCTGGGATGCCTGGGTGGCTCAGTGGTTGAGTGTTTGCCTTCAGCTCAGGGCATGATCCTGGAGTTCTGTGATCGAGTCTCGTCTCACATTGGACTCCCTGTGGGGAGCCTGCTTTTCCCTCTGCCTATGTTTCTGCCTCTAACTCTTTGTCTCTCATGAATAAATAAATAAAATCTTTAAAAAAAAGGTTATATCCCCAGTAGTTTCTCCCTAGTACAGAGCTTTGTCCTGGAATAACACTTTGGCAAGTTCACTTCCATGGTTAAGTCACAGATTAATCCAGCTTCTTAAAATCTTCCTGCCATCTCATTGCACTCACATGCAAATAACCCTTCTGGTTTAGCTGTGGTCCTCAAATTGGCCACCTACACTTTCCAGTCAATATATATTGGCAGAGAGCCTGGATGGTGTGGTCAGTTGAGTGGCCAACTCTTGGTTTTGGCTCAGATCTGATCTCAGGGTCAAGAGATCAATGCCTGCATTGGGCTCTGCACTCAGCAGGGAGTCTGTTTGAGATTCTCTCCCTTTCTCTATGCCTTTCTCCCCTGTGTTCTCTCTCTTTCTCAAATAAATTAAAGTAAAAAAGATTGGTTATAGGCAATCCTTGAGTCATCTTATTCTCAGATCTACTAGATGTCCCCTTACTTCCTTTGGCTTCTACCTATATAGATGCTAATAATATATGAGTCTTCATGTTTTGTCCTCATTTACTCCAACTCTGGAATTCATGTGAAAAACTTATTACTTAATGTTATAGATACTGTACGTGGCTTGTTGGTTTGGCTCTGTCTGTTTTTATGGGGTGATTAGGGATATTATAAAAACTACATACCCTTACCACTCTCTTCCCATATTGTATTTTGAGTTTAGGCCAAGGTGGGTGTTTTTCCTCCTTTAGTGTATTTATGTTTTAGATATTCTCTTAAATTGTAGGACAGGAGAACACATCTCCAGTTAAAGAAGTCTCAGGTAACAGATGTCAAATTTTCAACCTCTTGAGATCATACCTTGGTAAACTGATGTCTATGGCGGCCTTTGCATTCAGACTCTTTTGAGAGAAGGGGTCTGAGAAGAACACATAACTCTATGTTTGGCTTTTCTCTTTTATTTTTGAAAAACAATTCCCCTAATTCTTCTACTTGTTTTCCTTCCCTTGATTTAAATTCCTGGGAGAGTATTCCACCTGGTTTCTTATGTAAGTGTGGCAAAAGAAACTTCTTAAAAACTCTTTTCCCACTTCCCAAAGCAACTATTGACAAAGGTATGGATTTCAATTCAAACATACAATGGAACACATGGGACTGTTTGCATCTTTGCATAATGAAATTTCTCTATGGGATTCTTGCTTTCTTTCCTATCTTTTTAGGCCTCCTCCTATACTGAATTTAGATAATGAGTCTTCTGGCTAGGGAAGTTTTTCCTTATTCTATGGTTAGTGACCAATTTCAGAGTGCTGCAGATTGGGGTAACCACACATATCAATATTTCTCTAACTTTGTCTACATAAGAATCTCCTGGGATTTTTGGATTCACAAACTGGAGATTCAGAAACAATATTGTAGGGTGGGTCTAGGAATCTGCACAGGATATACATCCCAGACGATGCTGATGCAGTTGGTTAGTTTAGGGATGTCGGTTCAAAAAACAGTAGTGTAAGCCAAAACTATTTTCAGAGGCCAAATCAAAACTAAGTTTGATGACTATATTATCTAAAAGCGGCAGTGAGGATTCAGAAAATGCTCTGTGTGAATATTCTTTCATTTTTTTAAAAGATTTATTTATTTATTCATGAGAGACACAGACTGAGAGAGAGAGAGGCAGAGACATAGGCAGAGGGAGAAGCGGGCTCCCCGCAGGGAGCCTGATGTGGGACTTGATCCCAGATCCCGGGATCATGACCTGAGCCCAGGGCACGTGCCCAACCACTGAGCATCCCAGGCGTCCCTTGTTCATTGTTTTAATTAACATCATAAATGCTAACTGTGTGTCAGGGCCTGTGCTTATTCATTTTGAAATGAATAAGAGAAATATCTAGTTTATGGTAATATGAGAGAAACATACAAAGGAATAATTCCAATATAATATTAAAAAGATAAAAACGTTGACCATTGGCATTCTTATGGGAGGTATCAGTGGCCTTCCAAATTTGCCATATAATTCCTTCCTCAAAATATGTCTGTAATTAAGAATGAAGAGTGAGAATTTTAGTGATATGTACAGTCTGAGCTATTATAATTTTTTTTTCATTAAATGACCTTCAATTTTGTTCTAATTTTGTTCTGTAAAATGATTGGCTCCATGTCATGAACCTTCTGGTCTGTCAAGAGTATTAAATTTATATCTACCAAAGGTTATTTGAAATTAAATTATTGTAGAACAGTGTTTTTTAAATTCAAGCAAGCTTGTTAAAACCCAGATTCCCAGGCCCTACCCTCAGATATAAGGACTCATTAGGTCAGAAGTGGAACCTGTGAATGCCCAGTGTCAATAATCTCCCGAGTGATGCTACTGCTTCTGGTCTAAAGACTACATTTTGAATAGCACCATTTTAGGAGACCTCTTGGTAGCATGCAGGACCTGGTAATTTGTATCTTAGATTGGAGAGTGAGAAAACATGATGTGGGGGAAGCTCTTCACAAAGGACCTGGGTGTTGGAGATTCAGTAGGGGTTCATAATGTGGGAGAGGGTGGATCATAGGTAAAGAGAAGATTTCCAGGCAGATGGCAGAGTAGGTGCAAAGACACAAAACAGCACAAAGTGTTCAGGGACCTGTCTACAGACAGATCTTCCTACAGTCTAAGAGCCCACATTGATGCTGGAGACAGTGGGAAAAACTAAGCTCCTACTTGAGCAGCAGAGGAAATGAAGACAATGGTATGTGAGCTTCAAGGAAGCAAATTGTGCCAAGAGATAGCAGGATGCACCGATGTGTGATGTTCCTTTGAGATATTTCTGAGAAAAGGGTGGGTGGTTTGCTTCCAGGAATGAGTTAAGTAGAATTTTGTCCGTGTGGCAGAGCTTGCTGGTGTTTAGAGCTTCCATCCAAATTTTTGATTCTGTGATATTAAACATGCATTTCAAATTTGGGGGCATGAAGAGGAAAAAATTCACATTTCTATTTGATCAGATTTGCAACATGCAAACAAGTAGAAAGTCAGCTTCTGCCAGAGAAGGAGAAAAACTCTCCAAAGGCCCCCCTCTCTCTCTTTTATAAAAATATTTATTTATCTGGGGGTGGGGGTAGGGGTGGGGGGAGAAAGTGCGGGGGGCAAGAGAGAATCTCAAGCAGATTCCCACTGAGCTGGGAGGCAGATGTGGGGCTCCATCTCACTACCCATGAGATCATGACCTTGAGCCGACATCACTAGTCTGATGCTTACCAGACTGAGCCACCCAAGCCCCCTCCAAAAATCTCTGTCTTTTTTTTTTTAAAGATTTATTTATTTATTCATGAGAGAACCAGAGAGAAAGGCAGAGACATAGGCAGAGGGAGAAGCAGGGTCCCTGTGGGGAGCCCAAGTGGAACTCAATCCCAGGACCCCAGAATCACGACCTGAGCCAAAGGCAGATGCTCAACTGCTGAGCCACCCAGGTGCCCCTCTCCAAAGATCTCTTAACTGTACCTCCGAATATATGCATTTGTGGTTGCAAATTCAATTTAGACTTTGACTTCTTGACTGTATTCAGGGGCAAATAATCCAGTTTCTCATTAGAATGAGCTGCCAGACAATGTTGTATTTACCGGGCAGCAAAGAGTACTGCCCCTGGTCAACAGATGTAATAATTGGGCACTCTCATTAGTGGTATCTGGAGTTTACAGGAAAGAAAACACCACACGAGAAAGAACATTTCTAATTGTGGCCCCAAAGGCTTTCACATCGCTGGGTCTTCATTTCTTCACCCAGGAGGACTGGCAAGCTTTTTGCAAGAGGAAATAATAAGACCAACCAGGCCAAACAGTTTCTGCATGTGTTTTTAAAGAGAAAAAGAATATCCGTTTTCACCACATTTTTTTCTGATGAAAGGCAAATTTTCTTCCCTACCCTTCCCCTCACAGCTGCTGTGTAATTCTGCAGCCTGAAGTACTTCCACTCTAATACAAATTTTCATCTTATCTCTCAGCAGCAACTAACAGCAGACCCTAGGCATGTGTGAATAGCCTGGCACACGCTCTTCCTTCAATTTTAACTGTCCAGACCTACAGGCTAGCTAGAGGACAAAAAAGCCAGGGGCTCTTTATTTGTGGCTGATTGGCTTGGGAAATGGATTTGTCACAGAAATCCTCTCTGAAAGGAAGTGACCCAAGTTTTTTGGCTTTTATGTATTTATTTTATGCTGCTAAGGATTGGGTTTGACTCTAAGTTTTTAAAGAAAGGGCCTTTCTAGTTCATGGATTCAGTCATTTATTCCTTTGTTACCATGTATGGAACATCTGCTATGTGCCAACCACTGTACCACTACAGAGATACTGAGAACAGTTAAGACTTGGCTTTAGAACTTTCTAGTAGGAGAATGAGATAAGCAAGCAACTTTCCCCATTATTTTGAGGTACAAGGGGTATTTATGTCTACCTGGGTAAGCTCCAGAGACCAGGAAAAATGTAGTCTGACTCTTTGAAGATCTGGGAAGCTGAGGGAGGCATACAGGACAGCAGCAACAATAAATGCAACATCATAGGAACTCTGCGGTCTTTGGAAAACTGTAGGGAATTTGGATTGGGTTTGGGTTGAGACAGGTGGTGTTGGCAGTTGAACATGGAGATCCAGGAGAGGCCACACAGTGACAGACTTAATACAGAAACATGAAGAGAATCTGTGGGATTTCTTAAGGGTCTGGCTCTGGGTGTGTGTTATCTCTATACCACACACTTTATCTTTATAGTGGGATAATGGTTGTGCTTACTTCACAGGATTGTTGTAACTGTAAAGTGAGGTGACATGTGTCAAGCTCTTATCTTAGCCTGATTACTGGCAATTTTTTGTTTTTCATAAATCGTAGTAATTACAGTGACAGCAGTGAGAGTAGTTGTTCTTATTGGCTATGCCCATTATAATATTTCTGCAGTCCTTGCCATTTGGGTCTTTGAACAACTATGGGGAATCTGAAAAAGAACCCCAGTGAGTCTATTATCATCCGCCTGGGGATGGAATGGTAAGATGCCGATTGGAGGAAGCGAGAGAATTCTTGGTTCCCGGAGCTGAGAATGAACAAAATCTGGATCAAGCCAGTGAAGATGAAGATGCAGATCTGATAACAAATAGGTCTCCAACTGTCTGCCCTCAACTTTACTGAACTTGACACTGCTCCAATGGTGCTCTCTAGTGGCCCAGAGGAAAAGAACATTTCCTATCAATAGGAGCAGGACTGAATACAGTGGTCCCTGCTTACCCGAGGTTTTGCTTTCTTCCCTTTCAGTTACCGAAGGGTAACTGTGCCCAGAAGTGGACCATCCTCCTGACAAAATACATCATTCACCTCATCTGATCTTATCACGTACGCATTTTTATCGTCTCACATCATCACAGGAAGGGTGAGTACAGGATAGTAAGATATTTTGAGGGAGACCACATTCACATAACTTTCATTACAGCATATTGTTATAATCGTCCTAGTTGTTATTGTCAATCTCTTACCATGCTTACTTTATAAATTAAATTTTATCGCAAGTATGTGTGTATAGGACAAAATGGTATATATGGGGTTGAGTACTTTGCACGGTTTCAGGCATCTCCTAGGAGTCTTGGAACATGTCTTGTATAGATAAGGGAGAGGGACTACTATAAATTACATATAGACCATGGAATATTATGCAGCCATTTAAGAAGAATTAGCTAGAGCAATCCTAGTCAACTTGGAAGAATTTTCATGAGGGTTTGAGGGAGAAAAGCTGGATGCAGAAAAGCATAGTTGATGTGAACTCCCTCTTGTAAAACAATGACCAAAAAGCTTGTCTCTGTAATATTAGATGTGTATGGATAAATATATATATAGGATTAAATAGAATTATGTGAGCATAAATAATACAGGAAAGGGTAAAGACTAGATTGTAAAAGTGAATTCTCGTGGGGTGGGAGTAAGAGCTCATGGGAATAGAGGGAAGATTGAGAGATTGCAAAAGTCAAACAAACAAAGATCCACATTTATACATTCATTTAACATTATGTTTAAATACATATATTCATAAATAAGAGTTAATTTGCAAGTGAAATAGCCCAGATGATGGAATTTGTGAAAAAAAATTTTCCAGAAAAGTGAAATAATATGGAAGATAATTTACTCATCTATTTATAACTTCTTATTTGGTTACTTTTTTTCTTTTTTGCAAAAGCCTAAAATGGCTAGTGTTTTAAATCATGGTGTTATAGAAGTTCAGTGTGTATGGTAAGATCTGTTGAGCTATTTCTAAACCCCTCCTGCGAGTTTGTTTTCTGAAATCCTCCGTTTTGCTTTCTTACCACAAAAGTGTGAAAAAGTCTTAAGCCTGACTCTGACACTGCGTTTTCTTCCATTTAACAGCCTTTACATGTGATAAAACTGTTTGTGGTTGTTTGCTTGTCTTATAGTGACTTATTTTTTACTTTTATGTGATTGGCAATAAAAGTCTATTTGAAGATGCCATCGAAATATATACAGCGATGTAGTATAGTGGAGAGATACCAGACTTAGATCTCAACTCCAACACTCACTATGTATATGAGCCTAGGCAAGCTATTATATTTCTGCTCTTTAGCTGTTTTATTTGCAAAACAGGGACAAAAATAGGACATAGCCCATACGTTTGTTTTGAGGATTGAATGAAATAATTAAGGTAAAGTGTTTAGCAATCACCTCGGGACATGGTGTTCATTTATTCATTCATTTATTTGTTTGTTCATTCAGAACTACTTCCTGAGTGCCTCTATGTGCCAGGTTCTGTGCTGGGTGCTGGGAATAGGAAGCAACAGATCTATGTAGCATAAACATTAGCCAACCAGACAGACAAATCTAATGGCCACACAGTGAGTCGTTGAAAACTGTGATACAGGCTGAGAAAAAACAGCACAGGGAACAGTGAGACTACCTGAGCTGGCCAGGGAGTCAGGGATGGCTTTTCTGAGTAAGCAATGTTTAGGTTGAGAAATTAAGGATGAATAAATAATCATTAGTTGCATGAGTTGAAATTGTGCATGCAGAACATTCTAGGCAAAAGGAAGAGCCTGTACTATGCCTGTGGCTATGGGGAGAAGGAGCCACTTTAAGAATGGCGTTTCAATAAATGTCTGTTACCAGTTACTTAACCAAGCCCACTCCTCATTTTCTCATGATACCTATGTTAGTCAAGATGAAATAATACTCACTTTGTAGTGTTGTATGGATTAAGTAAGAAAATGGATTTGAAGCGTGCTACTTAATACATGGTAGATATACCATTAACACCCTCCCTTCCAAAATCTAGCCTTTGGCACTGAGATGTTCAGTGTAAATTAATTATTATTAGCTATCAATGTAAATTAATGATTTTACACACACGTGTGCACCTCCTCCCCCCACACACTAGCTGTCTTGCAGACATCTTGCGCTATTGGCCGGAGACCTGGTTTTGCTTGTAAAAGGTAAAGTTTTAACCCAATGAAATCTGTGTCTTCCATTTTTGACCCTTTGTTTTAGAGTTCTTGTGTTATTAGTTTCCCTAGCCAAAGCCCCAGAGGTTGGCTGATATAGGAAAAAAGAAAAAAAAAAAAAAAAAAGGAAAAGAGAAAAGTGATATGACCACTACCAAATTCTCCAGACCTCAGGCAATGATCCTTTCTATTCTGAGTATTGACGAGGCTCTCATTTCAATTCACTACAATTTCATGTGTGCCAACTATGTATTAGGCATTATATTAGTTTCTGGGTAATAAAACATTATTAAAACGGAATCCTTATTCAGAAGAGGAGAGATTCATATAATAACAATTAGTTATTTTTAGTATTCAACTTTTTTGGAGGGCAGTAAACCAGCCTTGGATGCTCAGTTGGAAGCGGTGCAGCCTAAAGAAATCTCCTATCCTGCCAAAAACTCTTTTAGTGCATTTTCCCTCTGATGCTGCTTTCTGCTCTGCTCCAGTGGTTTTAGGGCTCGCACTGTAAAATCTCCACCATTTTAGCCCTAAGAGAACCAAACACTCTGAACATCTAATCTTCCTGAGTGCTTCTGTATTTTCTTTATTCATTTCTACTCTCAGGTCTTGAATGAATGCTTCTTTTTTGGTCACATGCATAGCCCCAGCTAAAATGGATTCTCAAAAGTGAAGTGTTAAGCTTCTCATTCTCTATTGTATAGGAAAACATGGTGAAAAGGGGTTGGGATTAGGAATCGAGTAAGCAAATTTGTAATACCTTCCCAGTCTAGCCTGGTCCACGAAGACTAATAATTAAATTTCAAAACAACAATGACAACAAAAACATTTTTCTGTAAAACAAAATGCAATGACTCCTTTCCCTCTTCCCAAAGAGGAGAATCAGTCTCACCAGTTACTGCAAATATCTTGATGCACACTTATCCTTTAATTGAGGATTTGGCAAACCAGTTTCCAGGTTAAATCCAGTCCATCGCTCATTTTGTTGTAAATACTTTTTGTTGTTGTTGTTGTTGTTGTTTTAGAAAATTTTATTTCTGAGTAATCCCTATACCTAATGTGAGGCTCAAAACTTAGAACCCTAAGATCAAGAGTCATGTACCCCACGGACTGAGCCAGCTAAGTGCCCCTGTTGTAAATAAAGTTTTATTGGAACATAGCCATACTCATTTGTTTATGGATTGTCTGTGGCTGCTTTTTTGCCCCAAAGGCAGAATTGAGCGATTGCTAGAGATTAGAGTATGACTAATGAAGTCTTAAATATTCACTGAAAATACTCACTAAAACTGGACCCTTTATCAGTAAAAGTTTGCTGATCCCTATCCTAGCTAGCTGTAACCCTGTCTTGGTATCCCATAACCAAATTTATGTTAATCACCATGAATGCACCATATGTAGAATAATAGGGGAAAGGGATTTTTCTTAAAAAGAAAAGAATAGTTAGTATATTTGAGCAAAGAAGAAACTATGAGTATATGTATGCCATGATCATCATGTCTACAACACATGTTAACCGTTTTCTTTTCTCACTCCCCAATCTACATTCCTTTAACCTTCGGTGAGCATGTAACCTGTACTTCTATTTCCCATGGGTCTGAGCCTTAGTGGTCCTGTCTTTATGAGGTTGCTATAGTTGCTCACTATTACTACTGAATATGGCAGTACTAGGAGAGGATCCAGAGGAATCATTTCAGACATGATTCTGAGAAGCTTCTCTGCTCACATTGTGGAGTAGCAATCGCTTTTCCTTTTGACTATTAGAATCTGTCACCTCAACCGACAAAATTTTCCCCCAGCCCTTTCACTCACACATTCAGTGGACTGAGGAGCTCAGAATAATCAGGTAGGATTCTTACTTTCTAGGTCAATTATTTTGTCAGCTAAAGTTGTTCTTTCACCCTTAGGTACTAAGATCTCTAAATAAGCTGAGCCCAAAGACAACCAGAATGGAAAACAAAAATTGTGTCAGGAGTTATTAGGGGTAACAATGAGAAGTGCCATTCCAAATCTTACTCCCTGGTCCCTGTTATGGGCTGAACTGTGACCTCCTCAAAAGTTTGTATGTTGAGTCACAATCCCCCATATCTGAGATTGTGACCATATTTAGAAATGGGATCTTTACAGAGGAAATCAAGTTAAAATGAGGTCATTAAGTTGGGTCCAAATTGACTGGTATCCTTATATAAAAGAGGAAATTTGGACACAGATACATGTAGAAAAATGAAATGAGGACACAGGGAAAAGAAGGGCATCTACAAGTCAATGAGAGAAATCTGGAACAGATCTTTTCCTCATGGGTCTTTTTTTTTTTTTTTAAGACTTTATATTTTATTCATTTATTCATGAGAGACAGAGAGAGAGAGAGAGGGAGAGAGAGAGGGTCAGAGACACAGGCAGAGGGAAAAGCAGGCTCCATGCAAGGAGCCCGATGTGGGACTCAATCCTGGGACTCCAGGATCACACCCTGGGCCAAAGGCAGGCACCAAACCGCTGAGCTACCCAGGGATCCCCCCGCCTCATGGGTCTTAATAGGAACCTGAACCTTGATCTCAGACTTCCAGCCTCCAGGATGTGAGAAAATAAATTTTGGTCATTTAAGCCACCTGGTCTGTGGTACTTTATGACGTCAGTGTAAGAAGATGAATATGATCCTGGGCCTGTATATTTTGGCTATGGGAGAAACAACACAATATATTATTTACTTATTTAGAGCAAACTATAGAAGAACAACCCAAACTCCCACCTAATGTTATGACTCTTCAACTGGCAGTTCCATGTTCAGTCGAGTCAACTGCTTTTGAGTGATGGAGAACACCATAAGGTCAGTGACTCCTGTAAGTGGTACTTATTGTTTTATTGGGCTGATCTCCCAGAGGTGTGGTGCAAGCAGTTGGTTTTTGTGGCTGGAAGTTTTAACAATCAGCAATGCTATTAGACCAGATAAAGCTTGATGCCATTATACCAACTTTATTCCTGCCACTATTGTTACTTGATAGATGAGACCATTGAGAAGAGTCTGGATAAAGATGTCAGTTGACATAGAATAAGTCATGTTGTCTACATGATTACTGTTAAATGGTGCTAAGGAGGCCACTTTGGATAGGTATTATTATTATTTTTAGAGGTTTTATTTATTTATTCATGAGAGACACAGAGAGAGGCAGAGACATAGGCAGAGGGAGAAGCAGGCTCCATACAAGAGCCTGATGCAGGACTTGATCCTAGAACTCCAGGATCATGACTTGAGCCAAAGGCAGATGCTCAACTGCTTGAGCCACCTAGGCATCCCTGGATAGGTATTAAATACAAATGTATTAATACTTGGTTTATTCTGAAAAGATCACACATATACTTCTTTCCAGATATCTTGTCATAAATCCAAGTCCATGACTATTTAGACAACCAATTGCCTCTACCTTCTGTGAATATCTGTGTCTTCAGTCATTTCTCCTCTATACATTTTCTTCCCATCTTTCTTTAAGGCCACTCCTAACTAAGGCTGTATTTATGCAGTAATCCATTTATAGCTGATGCCAGGATGCTGAACAAGACCATCTGTAAGTCCAGTTGATATTGTTTTCCCACTTTAATCAACTTCTAAAAGGTGACTTCCCACCAGTTCATAAATGTGGCAGTACAACAGGAATATATATATTAGACATATTAGGAATAGGTATATAAAATTAGGGATTTATATTAGGAATGTGTTTATATTAGGAATATGTATATAAAAATACACGCTCATGCAACTTATTTGTGCTTTCAGGACCTACTGGAGCCTGATAATAAATATAAAACCTCACTGAGGTCCTGCTGGGCACACTCAAGTTTATGGCTTGGTGGGTCAGTAGCCTCAGTTTATCACATGTATCTCAGATCTCATTACTTTGTGTCCCATTGTCCACCTTCTCAGGGCCAAGGACCAAGTCAGAAACTATTTATTAGAAGGAAAATAGTGATCTGCTAAATAGTTTGTGGTTATTTTCTAAATTCCAGATTGCTTACATTGTGATCATCCTTTTTAGACTTGCCACCGTTGTCACATTACACCCTGATGTGTGACAGATATTTTAAACACCTCTTAGTTTGTTGGTTCATAAGGGCCAGTTGGCAGGATTATTTGCCCTGCAACTAGTTGGCTGAGAGCCTCTCTTGCTATGTGCCCCTTTATTCAAAGCTGGCAACTTTGCTGATTACTCAATGAGGGAGTAGGAGCAACAAACCAAAACGGAGTATGTGTTACCACTAATTGTCTCAAAACATTAGTCCCTCCAGAACTTCCCTGAGAAGGCAGATATCTGAGTATTCATGAAATTTATCTCTGACCATCTACATGCATGTGTCTCAAAATGGCATCTAGTATACCTGCTCCCCTCTGTCTACAAGTTTCTGTCATCATCCTGTCATTCAAGTAGTGGGCCAGCATGATGTCCTATGGAATGGTGAGACAAAGTCCCTGCAGAATAAATAATGGCACAGAACCAGAGGTTAGATAGAGCCCTGTGGGAAAAGAATGTAGGCAATCTGTGACCCCACTAGGTGAAAACAAACTGCTTTGGGGGTTTCATAATGGAATAGAAAGAAAGCATTTTTCAGATAAATAGTTGCAGATTTCATGCCAAATGCTGGGTTGACTTGCTCCAGTAAATTGTCTCAAATGGGAACAGCAGCAGCCATTGGAATTAACATCTGATTAAGTTTATGATAAGACACCTGTTATTCACCAAGAAACAGCTGTGCTCCACAGAAGTTAAACAGCTAAGTTAAACGGAGATAAAATGGTATTACCATCTTGTTTGCAGAATCTCTCGTATATGTGGTATTTTTAAAGCTATTATTTTGGAAGTTGTCTTAGCTCAGGCTGCTGTAATATAATACCATAGACTAGATGGCTTAAACAATGGACAATTTTTTCTTATAGTTCTGAGGGCTGGGATGTCTAGGATCAAGATGTTGACAGATTTTGTTCATAGGGAAGACCCTCTTCCTGGCTTGCAGATAGATGGTGGCCATCTTGCTGTGTACTCATATGACCTCTTTGTTGTTCATGTTCACGGGAGGAAAGAGATCAAGTGCTTTGTGTCTTTTCATCTTCTTCTAATGGCACTAAATTTTGTGATGAGGACACCATCCTTATGGGCCCCACCTCCAACTACCTCATATTGGAGGTTTGGGCTTCAACATATGAATTTTGGGGGTACACAAACATTCAGTTCGTAACAGAAGTCTTTACTCAATGGTCATGAAGCCATTGGGGGGATGGTTTATGTTAATTTCCAGAAGAAATGAAGATCCAATCAGAAACTCAGGGTTCGTAGAAATGACCAGAGAGGATTTAAAGATCCTCTGAACCCACTGTATTTGGTACAAAAGTAGTTTATTAGCTGATTCACATAGGCTCCTACTGTGGCAGGTAGATGGCAGTGGTGTTCAGGGCCCCAGAGATCAGTATTAGCTCCACTGAATCTTCAAGGGTTAATAATATGTCCCTTTCCCCTGATAAATAGCCACAGTGAAGGTTCCTTTGAGGGACATTCTTTAAGAGGACCTCTTGATTCAAGGGGTTCTGGGGCTGCAAACTGACTCAAGTCTGAAACTGATTCACAGAACATAACTATCCATTACCAGATGAAGAGTTTTCAGTTATACAGATCATGAAAGTGAGTATGCTACCAGTCTTCATCTAAGGGACTTCAAGATTTATAAGTCACTATAGAGATTTTTATAGGTCAAATCATTCTCATTACCACTTATGTCTTCTGTCATCACAGTAATTACTCTCACTTTGCCTTCTTTATTTTTAATTTTTTTTTATTGGAGTTCAACTTGCCAACATATAGCATAACACCCAGTTGCTCATCCTGCCAAGTGCCCCCCTCAGTGCCCGTCACCCAGTCACCCCAACCCCCCGCCCACCTCCCTTTCCACTACCCCTTGTTTGTTTCCCAGAGTTAGGAGTCTCTCATGTTCTGTCTCCCTCACTGATATTTTCACTCATTTTCTCTCCTTTTCCCTTTATTCCCTTTCACTATTTTTTATATTCCTCAAATGAATGAGACCATATAATGTTTGTCCTTCTCCAATTGACTTACTTCACTCAGCATAATACCCTCCAGTTCCATCCATGTCGAAGCAAATGGTGGGTATTCGTCGTTTCTAATGGCTGAGTAATATTCCATTGTATGCATAGACCACAGCTTCTTTATCCATTCATCTTTCGATGGACACCAAGACTCCTTCCACAGTTTGGCTATTGTGGGCATTGCTGCTAGAAACATTGGGGTGCAGGTGTTCTGGCGTTTCACTGCATCTGTATCTTTGGGGTAAATCCCCAGCAGTGTAATTGCTGGGTTGTAGGGCAGGTCTATTTTTAACTCTTTGAGGAACCTCTACACAGTTTTCCAGAGTGGCTGCACCAGTTCACATTCCCACCAACAGGGCAAGAGGGTTCCCCTTTCTCCACATCCTCTCCAACATTTGCTGTTTCCTTCTTGTTAATTTTCCCCATTCTCACTGGTGTGAGGTGGTATCTCACTGTGGTTTTGATTTGTATTTCCCTGATGACAAGTGATGCGGAGCATTTTCTCATGTGCTTTTTGGCCATGTCTAGGTCTTCCTCTGTGAAATTTCTGTTCATGTCTTTTGCCCATTTCATGATTGGATTGTTTGTTTCTTTGCTCTTGCATTTAATAAGGTCTTTATAGATCTTGGATACTAGCCCTTCATCTGATGTCATTTGCAAATATCGTCTCCCGTTCTGTAGGTTGTCTTTTAGTTTTGTTGACTGTTTCTTTTGCTGTGCAGAAGATTTTTATCTTGATGAAGTCCCAATAATTCAGTTTTGCTTTTATTTCCCTTGTCTTCATAGATGTATCTTGCAAGAAGTTGCTGTGGCAAAGTTCAAAAAGGGTGTTGCCTGTGGTCTCCTCTAGGATTTTGATGGATTCTTGTCTCACATTTAGATCTTTCATCCATTTTGAGTTTATCTTTGTGTCTGGTGTAAGAGAGTGGTCTAGTTTCATTCTTCTGCACGTGACTGTCCAATTTTCCCAGCACCATTTATTGAAGAGACTGTCCTTTTTCCGGTGAATAGTCTTTCCTGCTTTGTTGAATGTTAGCTGCCCATAGAGTTGAGGGCCCATTTCTGGATTCTCTATTCTGTTCCATTGATCTATGTGTCTATTTTTGTGCCAGTACCAAACTGTCTTGATGATCACAGCTTTGTAGTACAACCTGAAATCTGGCATTGTGATGCCCCCAGCTATGGTTTTCTTTGGTAATATTCCCCTGGCTATTCGGGGTCTTTTCTGATTCCACACAAATCTTAAGATGATTTGTTCCAACTCTCTGAAGAAAGTCCATGGGATTTTGATAGGGATTGCATTGAATGTGTAAATTGCCCTGGGTAGCATTGACATTTTCACAATATTAATTCTTCCAATCCATGAGCATGGAATATTTTTCCATCTCTTCGTGTCTTCTGCAATTTCTTTCAGAAGTGTTCTGTAGTTTTTAGAGTCTAGATCCTTTATCTCTTTAGTTAGGTTTATTCCTTGGTATCTTATGCTTTTGGGTAGAATTGTAAATGGGATTGACTCCTTAATTTCTCTTTCTTCAGTCTCATTGTGAGTGTGTAGAAATGCCACTGATTTCTGGGCATTGATTTTGTATCCTGCCATACTGCCGAATTGCTGTATGAGTTCTAACAATCTTGGGGTGGAGTCTTTTGGATTTTCTTTCTTTCTTTTTTTTTTTTAAAGATTTAATTTATTTATTCATGAGAATACACAGAGAGGAGAGAGAGGAGAGAGACAGAGACACAGGCAGAGGGAGAAGCAGGCTCCATGCAGGGAGCCCGACATGGGACTTGATCCTGGGTCTCCAGGCCCTGGGCTGGGATCAGGCCCTGGGCTGCAGGCGGTGCTAAATCGCTGAGCCACCAGGGCTGCCCTCTTTTGGGTTTTCTATGTACAGTATCACATCATCTGCAAAGAGGGAGAGTCTGACTTCTTCTTTGCTAATTTGAATGCCTTTTATTTCTTTTTGTTGCCTGATTGCTGAGGCCAGGACTTGTAGTACTATGTTGAATAGCAATGGTGAGAGTGGACATCCCTGTCGTGTTCCTGATCTTAGGGGAAAGGCTCCCAGCATTTCCCCATTGAGGATGATACTTGCTGTGGGCTTTTTGTAGATGCCTTTTAAAATACTGAGGAGTGTTCCCTCTATTCCTACACTCTGAAGAGTTTTGATCAGGAATGGATACTGTATTTTGTCAAATGCTTTCTCTGCATCTATTGAGAGGACCATATGGTTCTTGTTTTTTCTCTTGTTGATATGATTTCTTTACGAGTGTTGAACCAGCCTTGCATCCCAGGGATAAATCCCACTTGGTCATGGTGAATAATCTTCTTAATGTGTTGTTGGATCCTATCGGCTAGTGTCTTGTTGAGAATTTTTGCATCTGTGTTCATCAGGGAGATTGGTCTGTAATTCTCCTTTTTGGTGGGGTCTTTGTCTGATTTTGGAATTAAGGTGATGCTGGCCTCCTAGAATGAGTTTGGAAGTATTCCATCCCTTTCTATCTTTCAGAACAGCTTTAGTAGAATAAGTATTGTATCTTCCTTAAACGTTTGATAGAATTCCCCTGGGAAGCCATCTGGCCTTGGACTTTTGTGTCTTGGGAGGTTTTTGATGACTGCTTCAATTTCCTCCCTGGTTATTGGCCTGTTCAGGTTTTCTATTTATTCCTGTTTCAGTTTTGGTAGTTTGTGGTTTTCCAGAAATGTATCCATTTCTTCTAGATTGCCTAATTTATTGGCATACAGCTGCTCATAATATGTTTTTATATAAAGCTCTAGAACAAGGTTGGAATTGAACCTATGTTGTATTTTAACAACCCATAGGATTAGACCCTACAGGTTCGCTTTGGCTGTATCTGCACAGCAGCAGCAAGAGATAATGTCCGCATTAGTGAAGTCATGGCTCTCTCTCTGTGATTTTAGCCAAGAATTTAAAATCTCAAATTTAATATTTTCTTTATTAAAGCTCTCCAGCACAGTTGAAATAGCTAGCTCATATCCCACATAACCATTGCATGCCCCATACTGGTCAGAATAGCTTTTCACAGCCATGACTTGGGTCACCAAAGCCCACTAGTAGCCCCTTGCCTTCAAGACAACCATAGTGACAAGTTGACACTGTATTTCATGGAAATCCATTAGACATTAAGTGCCTCTACCTTTAATGCTAACCAGCATTAACCGACTTTATGCCTAACCAGAATAGATAATTGTTACAGATTAAGCCCCTACCCCCATTCATATGTTGAAGCCCTAATCCTAGTGCGGATGGTGTTTGGAGGTGGAATCTTTGGTATGAATTAGGTTTAGATGGGTCATGAAGGTGGAGTCCCCATGATGTGATTAGTGTTTTTATAAGAAGAGGAAGAGAGACCAGAGCTCTCACTCTTTGCCATGTGAGGACACAGTGAGAAGGAAACCGTCTGCAAACCAGGAAGAGGGCCTTTACCTAGGAACCAAATCAAGGTGGCACCTTTATCTTGGACTTTCCAGCTTCTAAAATGGGAGAAAATAAATTTCTGTTGTTTAAACACCCAGTCTTTGATATTTTGTTATGGTAGCCTGAGCAGACTTAAACAATAACTAACGTTAAGTTTCCATTTTCTTAACGGGTCCACTTATGGCAAACATTTCTGGTGCAAATTTCCATATGGGGCCAATATTATTAGTCGCAGATAACAGAATCTACTCTAAGTAGTTTGAACAGAAAGTGATTAATTTTAGAGCATTAAGTAGCATATTAGATTTCCAAGAGGGCCAGGGAGCTAAGTTTAGATAATATACAATCTAACATGGTTTAGAGAAACTCTAAACCACTTTGACATTGTTTTAATGAAATTTTTTCTGTTGCTGTTACTTGCCTTGTGACATCTACGATGTTAGTGGCATGAAAGTAGAACTTTAGCTGTGGTTGGTCCGGGAGATCTAAGTGCTTCTTCTTGTGGGAAGATCTGATCTCCTACCTCTTATTGTGTGGTTATGCGTTACAAGCTCTCAAAGGAACTTTTCAAGAGAATCTGGGTCATGTAGATATATTAGCTTTCTAATACATGAAGGCATATACTAAAAAGATCCTGACATGGGTGTTGACAGAATTGATCCGTAGTATCTACTGCATCCTCCATGGAGTCTAATGAGAAATGCTTGTGAAACATAAACAAAGATTCTTGGTCTGGTCTTTTGTTATCTAGTTCGAATCTTCAAAGAGACCTCTATTTAGGGAATGTAATTTGTGATTATTTGCCGAGTCTCTATTGGGAAACAATCCATTATTCTAACCCCAGTTTAGGGGAGACAAAAAAGTATCATCCTTTTATTTTGATGAGCTGCCCATTAGTACTCTGTTATTGGACCTGGATGGCTCATTTCCTGACTAGAAGGATAAGCCATCTTTTGTGAGGATGCTTTCAGGAAAACTAGCCATAAGGGAAAAAAAACTAGGTTGAAACTTTAGCTCTTTTTTCCTTTTTTTAAATGTTACTTACGATTCAAAGTCCAGCCTGTGTACCTTTCTCAGTTCTCTAAGATCTAGCTGGATAGTTCAGGGCTTTGTTACTGCTTTCACAGCAAGGAGGAAGTCATGGCACAAGTTGACAGCCTGTGTAGCCCACTGTTTCCCTCTGTGGTCCTCCTGGATTTTGTCCTTCCAATGGCATGTCAGTTCCTTTTTAACCATCCTAACAATGAAGTATGTTTAGCAGCGGATGCTGTTTTCTCATAATCTTTCATCTCCTGTGAAAAACCAATTTGTCTTCTCAAATAATAAACTGCAGGGACTCTTGTCCTCCCACATGCCATTTTCTCACATTCTTAGGTCTGAGTGTTGAAAAAGATCTACAATATTTCTACAAAAATATTATTAAGATGCATCTCTCAGAGCTTCGGTGTCTCTACTAGGAGCAGTGTAGTCTTTGGCTAAGGGCAAGAGCTAAGTGGAGCCTGGATGTTTCAATGCCTGAAAGACTTTTCTTTCTTTCTTTTTGGTAGGGAAAAGAAACATATAAAAAAGATACCCACTCAGGATCCTTGTTCAGTCAGTGAGAAAAACTATGGACCATATTTTAATGAGAAATGTATTCTGCTTAGAAGAGAAATGTTTGGACAAAAAACTATGAAGGGAGTGAGAATGGCCAGGCTATTGCTTTGTAAGAAATAGTAATATATTCTTTTCTGAAAGGTAAAGAAATGATCTTTAGAAAGAGGAATCTTAGAGCAGGGGTTTTTGAAGTACATCAGATTTGAATCCAAATCCTAACTATTCTACTTACTGTCTAAGTAAGTTTGGGCAAGTTATTGTCTCTTTGAAACATTTAAGTTTCCACATCAATTTAATGGGTATAAATATTAATAGCTATTAATAGTATGGTGAAGATTAAATGTAATATTGTATGAGGGTACCTGGCTGGCTTAGGCAGTAGAGCGTGTGATTCTTGATCTCAGAGTTATGAGTTTGAGCCCCACACTGGGGGCAGAGTTTACTTAAAATTTTTTTTACAAAATGTAATAATGTATAAAATATTTTAGTGCCTGGATATAGCCAGTAGCTATTATTAATATTGGTGATTTTATAAGCATCTTGAACAATGTAGGGTTGCATAGGAACTTTCAACTGGAAAGCTTCTAGACCACGTGTGTGTGTGAGTGTGTGTATGTGTGTGTGTGTACACACATATATACACAGACTTGTTAAAGGTATACATGATGGGTCTTTTTTTTTTTAAAGATTTTATTTATTTATTCATAGAGACAGAGAGAGAGGCAGAGACACAGGCAGAGGGAGAACAGGGATCATACAGAGAGCCTGATATGGGACTCGATCCAGGGTCGCCAGGATCACACCCTGGGCTGCAGGCGGTGCTAAACTGCTGCTCCACCGGGGCTGCCCTATGATGGGTCTTTTAGTTTTCTTTGTAAATAAAAATAATGAACTCAAGATATTGAGTCTTTAGATGGCAGCTAAAGCTTGTCAACTACACAATATTTTTTCCCCCATTTTCCTAAGAAAGTCATAATGTGCTCTGCTAAAAAACTAGCGTTCTTGCAGTTAGAAGTGGTTATGTGACACAGTTCTGATTAGAAAAAGAAAGCAGAAGTTTGCAGGTGATTTCTGGAAAAATCTTCCTTTCCTAATATTGCTACCCCCTCTTTCTTGTCACTGTCAGTGCTGCTTTTGGAAGGTTGAGATGAGGATAGAGGTAGAGTTTCCATCTCGAGGCAACAAGGAGACCATAGGATAAGGGCCACTCACTGAGGCTGGCAGAGCAGAGAGAAAGAGGGAAGTAACTCGAGACAACTGATGACGCTGAGGAGTTGCTTTCTTGCACCACCTCGATGTGAAATTCTTTGAGGAGACAATAAATTCCTATTTGGTAATCCCTGAAGTGGATCTTCTAATTCTGTGCAGCTGGAATTAATCCCTGACTGGTGATTCTTTCTGTTTTCTGGCAGTGTGCTAATTTGCTTTTCATGAATTATCCAATTTAACCCTAACACTATTCTGTGCTATTCTGTGAAGTACAAATATTTCCTTCATTTAAAAGATTAGGAAAGCTCAGAACTGACTTGTCTATGGTCACAGAGCCAATACGTGGAATAGCCAGGAGTTAACAAACCAAGGCAGTCAGACTTCAGAACCATTATTTATCTACTTATACCTTCATATGGTTCTACTATGGATTTCAGGCTCTCTCAAGAACTACCTAAAATAAAAGAGGGGCACCTGGGTGGCTCAGTGGTTGAGTGTCTGCCTTCAGCTCAGAACATGATCCCGGGGTCCTGGGATGGAGTCCCACGTCGGCTTCCCTGCAAAGAGCCTGCTTCTCCCTCTGCGTATGTTTATGCCTCTATGTCTGTGTCTCTGATGAATAAATAAATATAATTTTTAAAAATATAACATAAAATAAACAAATATAAGTAAAATACTAATGTAAAAAACCCCAAAGTGTTGCTGTATAGGAAAAAATACATTTCAATAGGAGGTAAAAACCAAGGGGCAGTGACCAGTGGGAACAGAACACAGGTGGATGGAACAGATAGTCACTCTAGGAAAGATCCACAAACTTAATGTCTGAGCTTTCTAGTAGCTAGGGAAAGATAGGATATGTTTTTGTGTGATGAGAAGACAAACCCATTGTTAATGGGAAAAAAGCTTTTCCATAGTAAGTTCTACAAGCAATTGCTAGCATAGGTTTTCATGTGGAACATAAATGTGATTAGAGGCCCTGCTAAGACACAGATTCCTGGAAGCTACCCTCAGAGATTCTGATTCAGTGGGTCTGTAGTAGGGCCTGGGAATCTGCATTTATTCCGCACTTCTAGGTATTACTGATTCTGTGGACTACATTTTGAATGGCATAGATACAGGACACAGGTCACAAGCTGATATGCCCAGAGGTACCAACTAAGTAATATAAATGATTGAAGTGAGCCTCATGGAAGACAACAGGGAGGGGTTGCTGCTACAGCCATTTAGGGGTTGAAAGCTTCATTTTAAAGGGGGAGCTGCTTCTTGACACCAGCCAGTTGTTGCTTTGTGGAAATTCAGGCAAACATTGCTAGATTTTCAAACATTTCAAGAGAAATTCAAATGTTTCAAGATATCCCAAATGTTATGACGAGAAATTTATGTGAAATTTCTATTTCTAAAAATACTGTTTGAGGGACGCCTGGATGGCTCAGTGGTTGAGTGTCTGCCTTTGGCTCAGGTCCTGATCCTGGAATCCAGGATAGAGTCCCACATCGGGCTCCTTGTGGGGGGCCTGTTTCTCCCTCTGCCTGTGTCTCTGTCTCTGTCTCTCTCTCTCTCTCTGTGTCTCTCATGAATAAATAAATAAAATCTTTTAAGAATAAAAATACTGTTTGGGCCAAATACATCTCTCTCTCTCTCTCGTAGACTCCATGTCCAGTGTGGAGCCCAACAGAGGACTTGAACTCACAACCTTAAGATCAAGACCTGAGCTGAAATCAAGAGTTGGATGCTTAACTGACTGAGCCACTCAGGTGCCCCTATTGATTTCTTAATAAAAGGACTGTAGGGGGTGAACATATCTTACTGCTTTTATTTTAATTTCTCTATATTTTTGTGAGTTTTGTAAAACATTTTTCTGCATGTTACTAATATAGCCATTCATGATTAAGGAATTCCTTCTGAGATAATGTGTGTTTATGGTTTTACTTATGTCAGTGACTTTCTATCCCTAATGGAGGTTCTTATATGAGGGGTAGGTGGCCAGATTGCAAAAACTTACTCCAGTATCTTAAAGCTGAGGGGTTTGCTTCCATTTCCTTGGAGATCAAGGATTAATGGGAAATATTTATAGGGGGTCCAAGATCTTGCAAATAAAAGTCTTCTAGTTTTTGGTCCAAATTCCATGCAAATACGAGCTAGAAGATTTCACATAATCTTTTATTCAAGGTAATTTTTTTTCTTCCAATAAATGGACAGAAGGGAAATCTCTTCGAAATTTCCAGAGTACTTTTTCTTTGTTGACTGATGACATGCTGAGATACTGTGATAGCATGTTTATTGTTTCTTTGATAATTTCTTCCTTTTTATTTCTTGTTCTCTTTTTCTAGAACTGCTAATATTCACATATTGACCTGTTAGACTGTCCTCTAAATGTTTGCTCTGTAGTTTTTATGTGGATACACATTATAAGATAAAGGAAATTCCTTCTCTTCCCATTTTGCTAACAGCTTTTTTGTTTTAAGTCATAAATGGGTTTTTAATTTTATCAAGTGATATTTTTGCATCTATTAAGATTTTCATGATTTTTCTCTTGTTAATATGAAAGATTTCTTAGATTGATTTTAGCACATTAAATCATCTTTGCGTTCCTGAAATAAACCTTATTTCACTAGGGCATATCATAATTTTTATGTATTGCTGATTTGATTTTCTAAAATTTCTCTTTATAAAGAACTTTAGCCTATGATTTTCTTTCTTTTAATGTATTGTCAGATTGTAGAAGCAAGTTATCCTGGCTTTATCAAAAGAGTTAGAAATGTTTTTTTCCTATTTATTCTCTGGATATAAGGAATATAAATTAAAGTTATTAATTTTTTCCTTAATTATTTGGAGGATCACTGATGAGGCTAGCTGAACCTACAGATTTCTTTGTGGAAATATTCTTTTAAAAATTATTATTATTATTATTATTTTAATTTAAATTTAATTTAGTTAACATATAGTATATTATTAGTTTCAGGAGTAGAGTTTAGTGATTCATCAGTTGCTTATAAGACCCAGTGCTCATTACATCAAATGCCCTTCTTTTTTTTTTAACAGAAATCTTTTTTTAAAAAATTTTAAAATTTATTTATGATAGTCACACAGATAGAGAAAGAGAGAAGAGAGAGGCAGAGACACAGGCAGAGGGAGAAGCAGGCTCCTCCATGCACCGGGAGCCCGACGTGGGTTTCGATCCCGGGTCTCCAGGATCGTGCCCTGGGCCAAAGGCAGGCGCTGAACCACTGCGCCACCCAGGGATCCCTCAAATGCCCTTCTTAATGCTCATCACCCAGTTATCTTATCCCCTACCCACCTTCCTTCCAGCAACCTTCAGTTTGTTCCCTAGAGTTAAGAGTCATTTATGGTTTGCCTCCTTCTCTGTTTTTATCTTGTTTTATTTTTCTTCCCTTTCCCTGTGTTCATCTGTTTTGTTTCTTAGATTCTTCATTTGAGCGAGATCATATAATAATTGTCTTTTTCTGATTGACTTATTTCACTTAGCATAATATTCTCTAGTTCCAAACACATTGTGGCAAATGGCAAGATTTCATTTGTTTGATGGCTGAGTAGTATTCCGTTGTATATATACTCACCACATCTTCTTTATCTAATCATCTGTTGATGGACATCTGGCTCTTTCCATAGTTTGACTACTGTGGAATTGCTGCTAAACACTGGGATGCAGGTGCCCCTTTGAATCACTATTTTTGTGTCCTTTGAATAAATACCTAGTAGTGCAATTGCTGGGTTGTAGGATAGTTCTATTTTTAACTTTTTTTTAAATTTATTTTTTATTTTTTATTTTTAACTTTTTGAGGAACTTCCATACTGTTTTCCAGAGTGGCTGCACCAATTCACATTCCCACCAACAGTTTAAGAAGGTTAGCCTTTCTCTGCATCCCCACCAACACCTGTTGTTTCCTAAGTTGTTAATTTTAGTCTTTCTGCCTGGTGTGAGGTGGTATCTCATTGTGCTTTTCATTCGTATTTCCCTGATGCTGAAGGATGTTGAGCATTTTTTCATGTGCCTGTTAACCATTTTTATGTCTTCGGGGAAATGCCTGTTCATGTCCCAATGGCAGAAGCCCATTTCTTGACTAGATTATTTGGTTTTTAGATGTTGGGTTTGATAAGTTCTTTATAGATCTTAGATATTAGCCCTTTATCTGATATGTCATTTGTGAATATCTTCTCCCATTCTGTAGGTTGTCTTTTAGTTTTGTTGATTGTTTCCTTGCTGCACAAAAGCTTTTTATCCTGATGAAGTCCCAGTAGTTCATATTTACTTTTGTTTCCCTTGCTTTTGGAGATATATCTAGCAAGAAGTTGCTGAAGCTGAGGTCAAAGAGGTAGCTGCCTGTGTATTCCTCTAGGATTTTGATGGATTCCTATCGCATATTTAGGTCTCTAATTCATTGTGAGTTTATTTCTGGGTATGGTATAAGAAAGTGGTCTGGTTTCATTCTTCTGCATGTGGCTGTCCAATTTTCCCAGCATCATTTGTTGAAGAGTCTGTCTTTTTTTTTCCACTGGATATTCTTTCCTGCTTTGTCAAAGATTAGTTGAGGGTTCATTTCTGGGTTCTCTATTCTGTTCCATTGATCTATGTGTCTGTTTTTGTGCCAGTATCATACTGCCTTCGTGATTACAGTTTTGTAATAGAGCTCGAAGTCTGGAATTGTGATGCAACTCGGTTCAGTTTTCTTTTTCAACATTCCTTTGGTTATTCAGGGTCTTTTCTTGGTTCCATACAAATTTTAGGATTTTATGTTCCAGCTCTGTGAAAAATGCTGGTGGTATTTTTAAAAATATTTATTTATTTGACAGATCAAGAGAGGGAGAGAGAGAACACAAATAGTGGGAGTGGCAAAGAGAGAGGGAGAAGCAGACTTCCTGCTGAGCATGGAGCAGAAGGACTTGATTCCAGGACCCTGAGCCAAAGGCAGTCGCTTAACTGACTGAACCACCCAGGCACCCCTGCTGGTGGTATTTTGATAGGGATTGCATTGAATGTGTAGATTGCTCTGGGTAGCATAGGTATTTTAACAATATTTATTTTTCCAATCCATGAGCATGGAATGTTTTTCCATCTCTTCCTGTCTTCCTCAGTTTCTTTCATAGTGTTCTATAGTTAACAGAATCCAGATCTTTTACTTCTTTGGTTAGGTTTATTCCTAGGTATCTTATGGTTTTTGTGCAATTATCAACGGGATCAATTCCTTGATTTCTCGTTCTTCAGTCTCATTGTTAATGTAGAGAAATGCAACTGACTTCTGTGTATTGATTTTATATCCTTCAACTTTGCTGAATTCCTGTATCAGTTCTAGCAATTTCTTGGTAGAGTCTTTTGGGTTTTCTACATAGAACACCATGCTGTCTGCGGAGAGTGAAAATTTGACTTCTTCTTTGCCAATTTGGATGCCTTTTATTTCTTTTTGTTGTCTGATTGCTGAGGCTAGGACTTCTAGTACATGTTGAACAACAGTGATGAGAGCTGGCATTCCTGTTGTGTTCCTGATCTTAGGGGAAAAGCTCTCATTTTTTTTCCCTTTTGAGGATGATATAACTGTGGGTCCTTCATATATGGCCTTTCTGATGGTGAGGTATGTTCCCTCTACCCCTATGTGCTAAAGGGTTTTTTTCAAGAAAAGATGCTGTATTTTGTCAAAAGCTTTTTTTTGTTATCTATTGAGAAGATCATGTGGTTCTTATCCTTTCTTTTATTCTTGTGGTGTATCAGATTGATTTGCAGATGTTGAACCATTTCTGTAGCTTTGGAACAAATCCTTGGTTGTGGTGCATAATCCTTTTAATGTACTGTTGGATCTGATTAGTTGGTATCTTATTGAGAATTTTTTGCATCTGCGTTCATCAGGGATATTGGTCTGTAATTCTTTCTAGTGGGGTCTTTGCCTGGTTTTGGGATGAAGGTAGTGCTGGACTCATAGAATGAGTTTGGCAGTTTTCCTTCCATTTCTTTTTTTTTTTTTTTTTGGAACAGTTTCAGGAGAATAGGTGTTAATTCTTCCTTAAGCACTTGGTAGAATTCCCCTGGGAAGCTGTCTGGCCCTGGAGACCTGTTTGTTGGGAGATTTTTGATTACTGATTCTGTTTCTTTGCTAGTTAGAAGTCTCTTCACATTTTGTATTTCTTCCTGTTTCAGTTTTGATGGTTTATATATTTCTAGGAATTTTTTCCAGATTGCCTAATTTGTTGGCATATAATTGCTCATAGTATTCTCTTATAATTGTCTATATTTCTTTGGTGTTGGTTGTGATCCACTTTCATTCATGATTTTATTTATTTATTTTTTTGATTTTATTTATTTGAGTCCTTTCTCTTTTCTTTTTGATACATCTGGCTAGGAGTTTCTCAATGTTGTTTAATACTCTCAAGGAACTAGCTCCTAGTTTCTGTTGTTCTTTTGATTTTTATATCATTGATTTCTGCTCTAATCTTTATTATCTCTCTTCTCTTGCTGGATTTAGGCTTTATTTGCTGTTTTTTTTTTTTTTTTTCCCCAGAACTTTTAGGTTTAAGGTTAGGTTGTGTATTTGAGACTTTTCTTGATTCTTAAGGAAGACCTGTATTGCTATATACTTTTCTCTGGACTACCTTTGCTTCATCCCGAAGATTTTGAACTGTCGTGTTTTCATTTTCATTTGCTTCCAAGTTTTAAAAAAAATTCTTCTTTAAGGGACTCCTGGGTGGCTCAGTGGCTGAGCATCTGCCTTTGGCTCAGATTGTGATCTTGGGATCCTGAGATCGAGTGCCACATCGGGCTCCCTGTGAGGAGCCTGCTTCTTCCTCTGCCTGTGTCTCTGCCTCTCTCTGTGTCTTTCATGAATAAATACATACAGTCTTAAAAAAAAATTCTTCTTTAATTTCCTGGTTGACCCATTCATTCTTTAGTAGGATGTTCTCTAACCTCCATGTATTTGTGGTCCTTTCAAAATTTTTTTTTCGAATTTTTTCTTGTGATTGAATTCAAGTTTCATAGTATTGTGATCTGAAAATATGCATGGTATGACCTCATTCTTTTTGTACCAATTGAGTCTTGATTTGTGACCCAGTAAGTGATCTATTCTGGAGGATGCTTCATATGCACTCAAAAAGAATAAATATTCTGAATATCTGAATGAAATGCTCTGACTATATCTGTGAAGTCCGTCTGGTCCAGTGTATCATTCAAAATCCTGTTTCCTTGTTGATCTCCTGCTTAGATGATCTGTCCATTGCTATGAGTGAGGTGTTAAAACCCCTTACTATCAAATTATTATCAGTGAATTTAAGTTTATTATTAATTAATTCATATGTTTGGAGGCTCCCAAGTTAAGGGGCATAAATATTTACAACTTTTAGATCTTTTTGTTGGATAGACCCTTTTATTGTGATATGGTATCCTTCTTCATCTCTTATTACAGACTTTGGTTTAAAATCTAGTTTATCTGGGAGTGTCTGGGTGGCTCAGTGAGTTGAGTGTCTGGCTCTTGGTTTTGGCTCAGGTCGTAATCTCATGGGTTGTGAGACTGAGCACCGCATCAAGCTCTGAGCTCAGTGGGGAGTCTGCTTGAAGATTCTTTCCCTCTGCCCCTTCCTGCACATGCATGCTGGTCACTCTCTCTCTCTCTCTCAAATGACGAAATAAATCTTAAAAAAAATTATTTTGTCTGATATGAGGATGGCTACTCCAGCTTTCTTTTCATGTCCATTAGTGTGATAAATGATTCTCCTTCCCCACTCTTTCAATCTACAGGTGTTTTTGGATCTAAAATTAGTCTCCTTTAGGTAGCATATTTACGGGTCCTGTTTTTTTTTAATCCATTCTGATACCCTATGTCATTTGATTGGCACATTTAGTCTATTTCCATTCAGAGTATTTATTTATTTATTTATTTTTAATAATAAATTTACTTTTTATTGGTGTTCAATTTGCCAACATACAGAATAACGCCCAGTGCTCATCCGTCAAGTGCCCCCCTCAGTGCCCGTCACCCATTCACCCCCACCCCTCGCCCTCCTCCCCTTCCACCACCCCTAGTTCGTTTCCCAGAGTTAGGAGTCTTTATGTTCTGTCTCCCTTTCTGATATTTCCCACACATTTCTTCTCCCTTCCCTTATATTCCCTTTCACTATTATTTATATTCCCCAAATGAATGAGAACATATAATGTTTGTACATTCAGAGTATTTATTGAAAGGTATGAATTTAGTGCCATTGTATTGCCTGTAAAGTCACTGTTTCTCTAGATTGTCTCTGTTCCTTTCTAGTCTTTGTTAATTTTGGTGTCTCTGATCAAAGGGTCTGCTGGGCTGGTTTAGTGTTCACGAATTATTTTATTTTATTTTATTTTATTTATTTTATTTTATTAAAGATTTTATTTATTTATTCATGAGAGACCCAGAGAGAGAGGTGGAGACATGGGCAGAGGGAGAAGCAGGCTCCCTGCAGGGAGCCTGATGTGGGACTTGATCCTGAGACTCTAGGATCATACCCTGAGCCAAAGGCAGACGCTCAACCCCTGAGCCACCCAGGCATCCCAATTCCTTTATTTTTTTGTTTGCTTGGAAACTCTTTATCTCTCCTTCTATTCTAAATGACAGTGTTGCTGGATAAAGTATTCCTGGCTGCATATTTTTCCCATTAGCACGTTGAATATATCATGCCAATCCTTTCTGGCCTGACAGGTCTCTGTGGGCAGGTCTGCTGCCAGTGTCATGTATCTACCTCATAGATTAAGGACTTTCTTGTCCTGAGCTGCTATCAGGATTTTCTCTTTATCTTTGTAATTTGTAAGTTTCACTGTAATATGTCATTTTTGTTGATTTTGTTGATTTTGAGGGGAGTTCTTGGGGCTCTTGGACTTAAATGCTTATTTCCTTCCCTAGATTAGGGAAATTCTCAGCTATGATTTGTTCCAATAAACCTTCTGCCCCCTTTTCACACTCTTCTACTGGAACTCCTATAATATGGATCTATTTCACTTTATGGAATCACTGAGTTCCCTAAGTCTACCTTTGTGACCTAATAGTTTTCTTTCTTCTTCTCAGCTTCATTATTTTCCATAATTTATTCTTTTATACACTAATACAGTCTTCTACCTCATTCATCTCCGTTGTTACGGCCTGCACTTGGAACTGCGTCTTGGTTATAGCATTTTTAATTCTGGCCCGACTAGATTTTAGTTCTTTTATCTCTACAATAAGGAATTCTGTAGTGTCTTCTATGCTTTTTTTCAGGCCCAGATAGTATCCTTATAATCATTGTTTTAAATTCTAGTTCAGACATCTTATATCCGAGTTGATTAAATCCCTGGCTGTAAGTACTACCTCCTGTTCTTTTTTGGGGGGATGAAATTTTCCATCTCATTGTTTTGTCCAGACAAGAAAAGAAGAAAGAAGAAAGAAAGAAAGAAATAAAGAAAGAAAGGAAGGAAGGAAGAAAAGCAACAAAAATAATTATAACAACAACAACTACAAAAAAATTAAAAAACTAGATCCTGGGTGTGTTTTGGTCTGCTTGTTAAAAGAAATTAGATCCCCAAATAAGAAAGCACGGAAAAAAAATAAAACAAAATACAATTAAAGGAAACAAAAAAAAAATAAAAAATATATAAAAATTTAAAAAGAATAAAGAATTGGAAAAATAAAAAAAATAATTTAAAAATAACAAAAAGCTATAGAAGAAAAGTATAAAGGATGCTAGATACTGTTTTCCCCTGGAGGTGAAGCTTTGCAGCCTCTATGATCAGTAAACTTGGTGGGAGGGAGTTCTTCATGCTGGTCTTTTGGAGGAGGGACCTGTTGTGCTGGTTCTCAGGTGGACTTGCCCTGGTGGAAATGCACCTCCAGTGCACAGGATGGCAGGGTTGGGTAAGCAGCTCCAGACTCCACCAGGCAGTGCTGTTTTGCTCCCTGAAGGCTTTCAGGACTCATGGGTGGGATGAATGTGGCCGCACCCTACTCTCTAGCCCTGGAGTTGAAAGTTTGCAACCCCCCCCCCATTGTTCAGTGAGCCCTCACAGAAGAGCAGTCATTCACTCTGGTCTCCCAGGTTTCTGTCAGAACTCTGTGTTCATCCTGCCTGTGCCTGCCATTTTAATCTCCTGCAGGTGACTGAGTTTCAAAACTCCAAATTTTAGGGACTACTGGGGGGGATCTTGCCATGCCTTTTGCTGGACCTGTCCCAGGAAAGCAGTCACATGACCCGGCAGCAGTTCACGGTTTATGGCAATACAGAGCAGAAAGCCTGCCCATAGACTCACTATTCTCCACTGGTCTCCCCACTCTTTTACCTGGAAACTGTGCTGCACTTAGGCGTCACCCATTCTTCTCACAGCCCAGGGGATCCTCAGATCATGGCGTCATACCTGGGATTCTGTTCTGCTTCACTGCCTGAGCACCTTTAAGCCAGGCCTGTCCCCCACTGTAGCAGACTTCTAAAAGTTCAAGTTTTATGCTCTGCTGCTTATACTACCTTGCAGTAGCCTCCTTAAGCAGGCTCCCTCCCTGCCACCGTATACTCAGCTATATCGCCCTGGGCTCAAGTCCCCACACCTTCTACCTCCCAAGAGGTGGTGGCTTTTCTACCTGTAGACTTGGAGTATTTGTTTTCTCAGACTTTTGATTGATTTCTCAGGTTTGCAGAATAATTAGATAACTATCTAGTTGTATTCAAGGAATGAGACAGACTCAGGGCCGCCCTACTTCTCTGCCATCTTGAGAGAAAGTGTGGAAAGGCTCTTAATTAAGCTTTAAGTTTCCTTAATAGATAAAGGATTACTCAGATTTTCAGTTTTTTCTTATGTTAGTTTTGGTAAGTTGTATTTTTCCAGGAATTTGTCCATTTCACTCAAATTTTTCAAGTTAAGTAGCCTACGATAATTTATAATAGCATCTTTAAAAAAAATGTCATATCTGTGATGTCCTCTCTTTATTTCTGGCAAGAGTAAGTTGTAACTTTTTGTTTTTTCTTGGTACGAATTACTAGGAATTTATTAATTATGAATCTTTTTTTTTTAATTTTTATTTATTTATGATAGTCACACAGAGAGAGAGAGAGAGGCAGAGACACAGGCAGAGGGAGAAGCAGGCTCCATGCACCGGGAGCCCGATGTGGGATTCGATCCCGGGTCTCCAGGATCGCGCCCTGGGCCAAAGGCAGGCGCCAAACCGCTGCGCCACCCAGGGATCCCTAATTATGAATCTTTTAAAAACAAAACTTCTGGCTTCGCTAATTTTTTCTACTGAATAATTTGTTTCCACTTCATTAATTATTTTTTGTATCTGTGTCATTTCCTTGTTTCTTCACTCTTTGTGTGTAATTTGTTCTTGTTTTTTCTAACTTTTGGAGATGTATTTTTAGGTCACTGATTTTTAGCCTTTTCTAATAGACACATTTAAGGTGCTACAGTTCTCTGTATGGACTGGTTTAGAAGCAAATTATGTTTTGCTATATTTTTTGCTATCATTCAGTTAAAATACCTTTTTAAAAATATTTTATTTATTTATTCATGAGAGACACAGAGAGAGAGAGAGATAGAGGCAGAGACACAGGCAGAAGCAGGCTCCATGCAGGGAGCCTGATGCGGGACTCTATCCCAGGGCTACAGGATTAGGCCCTGGGCTAAAGGCGGCACTAAACCGCTGAGCCACCTGGGCTGCCCAGTTAAAATACTTCTAATTTCCACTGTAATTTCCTCTTTGGTCCACAGGTTATTTATAAATATATTGCTTAATTTCCAAACATTTAGTTTTCTTGCTTTCTTTTCATATTGATTTAATCATCAATTCAACTGTGGTCCGAGACTGTTCTCTATATGACTTTAGTCATTTCAGAATTTGTTGAAATTGGCCTTATAGCCCAGCATATAGGGAATTTTTTTGTATATGTTTCCATGTACATTTGAAAAGAATAAATATACTGCAGTTATTTGCTGAGTGTTGCATAAATGTTAATCAGGTCAAGTTGGTTAATAGTGTTAAAATCTTCTACAATCTTATTGACTGTCTATCTTCTTGTTCTATTAATTACTGGGGAGGGTTGAAGTCTTCAACTGTAATTGTGGATTTGTCTGTTGCTCCTATTTCATTAATTTTTCTTGTTGAATACAAATTTAAAAATTTTCTATCTTTTATAAAAATTTTGTATCTTCTTAGTTGACCCATTCTTATTATGAAATATCTGTTTAGCAATTTTCTTACCTTAAAATTTACTTTATGTGATATAATTATAGCTAAGTAAGCTTTTATTGATTGGTATTTGTGTGGTATGCATATTTCCAGTATTTTGCTTTCTAAAAATATATGTTGCTTTTTTCCTCTCAGCTTTATTGAGATGTAACTGACATAATATTTTGTAAGTTTAAGATGTACAACATAATGATTTGCTATGTATATATTATAAAATGTCATCATGTACTTTTATTCATTTTATATCCTTATATTTAAAGAGTGTTGAATAGCATGTAGTTAGATCTTGGATTACATCCACCCTGACAACTCTGACATTTAATTGGGGTGTATAGTCCATTTACACTTAATTACAATTACTATACACTTACTTTATTTCTATAATCTTATTATTAGTTTTTAGTTTGTCCCACCTATTTTATATTTTATTTTCTCTCCTTTCTTGCATTTTCTTTGATTAATTAAACATTTTTCATTATTCTATTTTCTCTCCAATTGCTTGTTCTTAATGCATTCCTCTATTTGTCTTTTAATAGCTACCTAGAAATGATGATCTTTGTCATTGTTAGAGACTAATAGAAATTATTACTTTTTCTACTGAAAAGTAATATAAATTATTATTTTTAATACATCCAGGACAATGCAAGAAACTAGGAGAGTTTTTATCTCTTACTTTCACCTAGTGGTATGTTAGTGCTGGCTTATATCAGCTCCTAAAGGTTGATTGATAAGTTTTCAGAAATTTTACAAAGCAATTGGTAAAACATTGATAGTTTGCATTTGGCCATGGTGGGGACTGTTTATATCACAGCAACTGAAATAGTCAAATTAAGATATTTTGTGTTTTCTTGAGAACTTGTTAAACATCTACTACCACATTACAGTCTCCATCCCCAGGTATGTTACTGTTTCCATATATTTTAAGCATATGTTTAATATATTATTTTGCACAGTTAGTATTAATATATAAATGGAATGATTAGAATCATAGATCCCTGACAAAATTTCCTATGTATTTTAAAATCAGCAATATTTTCCATAGCACAAAGAATTGAAGTATAATGAATAATTACCTAACTGGTTGTTTAACATGAGTTGTGGGCAGAAGCTTTGCCTGATTTTGACAACTTTTCATGTCAGCAACTTGAGGAATGTCAGCTATCTTCTTAGGCATTCAGTCCAGTGTTTGTGGCATGAAAGACAAAATTAATAAACACATAATCTATAACTTATTAGATGATATTATCTTTGATACTACTACTACGATAATAATAACATTAAGAAGGGAATCCCTTTTATTATATACCTGAAACATAGTGTGTGTTCAATCAATACTTGTGGAATTAGTGAATGAATAATTCAAGCCATAAACAAGCACCTGTCTTCACCAGCATAATCATCTCTAAAACCGGGAATATTCCTGTTTTGTCTTGAAAAGTCTATTTGTAGTTCAGTTTGCTCTCTTTAGAAAGCCTTTCTTGACTTTTCCAAGCTCATGGTAGGTGTCCATTTGTGCCTCCACACCATGCCAGACTATCTCTAGTGTGACACATTGTAATGACTTAATTATCTTTTTAATTTAATTTTATTTTTTTAAAGATTTTATTTATTCATGAGAGACAGAGAGAGAGGCAGAGACATAGGAAGATAGAGAAACAGGTTCCCTGAGGAGAGCATGATGCGGGACACCATCTGAGAACCCAGGGATCACCACCTGAGCCAAAGGGAGACGCTCAACAACTGAGCCACTCAGGTGCCCCTATTTTATTTTATTTTTAAAAAGATTTAATTTATTTGAGAGAAATAGAGAAAGAGAGAGAGAGAGAGACAGAGAGAGAACGTGTGTGAACACATGCAAAGGGAGGGAGAGGGACAAACAGACTCTGAGCTGAGCATGGAACCTTACTCAGGGCTCGATCTCACAACCCTGAGATCATGACCTGACCTGGAATCAAAGTTAGATGCTCAACCAACCCAGCCACCCAGGCACTCCATGTAATTGCTTAATTATCGATCATTCCACCATTCTGTGTGCTCTGTGAAGGCAGGGATCGTGCCTCTTCTGTCCTATAGTAGATGCTAAATACATTTAGCTTGAACAAATGAATGACAGATTCTCAAGGGCAGGTGCTAAATCTCATTTGCTTGTTTTTATTTTGCAGTGTAGTCATAGTACTACATTGCTACATGGTTTTCAGTTAATACTTCTTATTTGAAATTGCCTCACCGTTAGAACATGTGCTTAGAAAAAAGAAACTACTTTCAATATTGATTTGCAGAAAACAGAAAACTAAGCTTGGCTTAAATAGTCATGCAAGGATATTTGAAATACTTTCTCTTGTAGCTTTCCAGCTTTTGTTATTATTCAACTACATAGGTGACTGAGTCCTTTTGCCATTTCCAAGAAAAAAAAAGGGAAAATTCAGTCATGGAACATATTAGTTAGAGGATTTCCAAACATTTAAGTGGTATTGGATGGTGATGTTTAGCAAAACTTGGGCAGAAGTGAATCAAATATAGTATCAGAATTAAAGTCAGGAGTTTTGACTCTTAGTTTCATGGTTCCTCAGCAGACAGAAGGCCTTGGAAGCTGTGCATTGTGCCCCATGTAGGACCTTGGTCCATGTCATACCTAAGAGGGCAGAATCTAAGTTTTTTTTTTTTTTAAAGACTTTATTTATCCATTCATGAGAGACAGAGAGAGAGGCACAGAGACACAGGCAGAGGGAGAAACAGGCTCCATGCAGGGAGCCCGACGTGGGACTCGATCCTGGGTCCCCAGGATCATGCCCTGGGCTGAACTGCTGAGCCACCCAGGCTGCCCTGAAGAATCTAAGTTTTTAAATGCAGTCATCACAGTTCCACAAGTCTGGGCTCCATTGAACAATTGTTTTAGCTGCAATAACAATTTTCCCTTTGTCTTGCCATTGTCAAAGCATATTGAGAAAGTTTAGAAACAAGGATTATGTATTTGGCATTATGCAAAATTTATAGAACTCCCTGGACATGGTCTTAGGCTCTGAACCAATTGGCAACTCCGGTTAGTTGGAAGGGTTAGTTACATTTGTAAAGGTTTTAGTTCTTAGAAAATCATACTCTGGGAATAATGAGAGGCAACAAAACAAAACAAAACACACCAAAACAAAAAAACCCACAACCCCCCCCCCCCAAACAACAAAACGACAAAACAAAACAAAACAAAACAAAAAACCCCTAAACCCAAAAGTCTTGTCTATCTTGGCTGGGATGAGGCTAGTCATGTCATCTGTCTTAAATTTGTGGGCAATGGAAAGGCATTAAACCCTATTTTTAATGATTACAGGTCATGATTTCCATAGCCTGACTGCATTTGGCAACATGTGATTGTGTTACATGGCACGTAGAGTTTTGAAACCTACACCATGATATTTTCCTCATTTTTTTTTTCTTTTTCTTTGCTAATCATAGCTGCTTTGTCTAGAACCTCTCTTTTGCTGTGCTGTTAGAGAATCTAGCAACATTTCCTTAGGGAAGATTCTTCTTCGGGTTGGTCACTGAACATATTCTTTCTACTTAACAGAGCACTTTTAATGACTAATTGAAACCAGTAGATGGTCTTTTGTCTAGTTTGGAGAACTGGTTCGGTTTCTGGTGGCCAAAAGTGGCCAGAGCTTTGAAGTGAGATGGAGCCTGTGTTTACGATGAGGGAGAAAGATTTGCTGCCAAATCAGGTTGGAAGAGTGCCTGCTCTAAGTCCCATGCCACATTATTTATCCAGCTCCAACTTCTGTTATCGCTACTGGGCAAATGATATTTTCCCCATCTCCACATAATTGTGTGTGTTTATTTTTGTGTGTACGATACTGGGATACAATGGGAACCATATATCCTCTTAATTTTCCAACAGTGTGTGGTGATTATTAAGTACAGAAAAAACTTAGCAGCAATTCAGTGTTACTTAAAGGAAGCAGGTGAAAGTCCCTTTGTCTTAGGCATTTTCCTCAACCTGTGCACTACATAGGCTCCCACCTTCTCACCTCTGAGCCGTCAGCCCCTGGAGAGAATGCCTGCACAAATCTGCATCCTTTATCTCCTTTACCTTATTCTTTCAGTAACCACTTTGGAAGGGGCTGTCTTAGGATAGATTTCTACTTTTGGAAGTAGTGTCCTCTCTACCCTAGGGTAGAACCTGAGGCCATCGACAGGGATCTCGATATTGGAGCCATAGGGTGACTTGGAACTATGGATTATTGAGAATGGAAACACATTGGCTTAATTCTTCCTCCTTGCAAACAATGCCCTGTTACATACATTTAAAAAATGGGGTTGCAATATCCATACTTCTAATCTACTTCAAAATATATATCATGGACAGCTTTCTGTGCCCTCAAATAATAGTTTACATTGTCATTCTTACTGATTCCATACTATTCCACTGTAGTTTACTTGACCTTTCGTTGATACAGAAAATGAAAGATTTCATTAATAGAGCTCTTTTGTAATTGAGTACATAGTAGTTGCTACGATTTATTTCAGGCTGAAAAGTTGCTACCCCTCTACTTTGGCATATTCTTTTTTTAAGACTTTAAAGAAATTCTGATCCTCTTAAGGTTTTCCAGGACATTCTAAGTAAACATAATGCTTATACCAGCTATTCACAGTCAATTGCTGGTGAGGTTTAAGGTCCCATAGAGAAGATTACGGTGTATTTCAGGAAAATTCCCTAACTTTAAAGATACACTGATAAATACAGCACCTGGGTGGCTTAGTGGTTGAGCGTCTGCCTTGGGCTCAGGTCATGACCTCGGGGTCTTGGGATCGAGCCCTGCATCAGGCTCCCTGCAGGGAGCTTGCTTCTCCCTCTGCCTATGTTTCTGCCTCTTTCTCTGTGTTTTTCATAAATAAATAAATAAATAAATAAATAAATAAATAAATAAATACCTTTTTTTAAAAAAAGATATATTGATAAATAATGTTTAAATACCCAAATCTGGCTAAATCTGGGCCTAGGTCCTCTGGTCAATGTTGTGTGGCACCACCATTATTAATACGATGTCAGAAACAGCTTCTCACCTCAAAATATTTTGCAAATAATTGAATACTCTGAGATCGTACTTATAGTAACCTCACTATATATTACCTTAGATTTTTTTATCCTGTGGGTATGAAATGCCATTGCTTTTGGCCTCATTTGTACTTTAGTATGAAGGAGTCTCAGAAGGCTTGTGTATTTTTTTCTCCAGTATCTTTCTGAAAAAATGTGAGAGGGAAAGAAGATAAGCGTATTGGTACCTAATGTAGGAAAGTAGCCTGACAAGTATAATGGTGTGGGTGGATGAGGTGAAAACTGGGATCTGGGATATAACTGCAGAGCAGTTTGCCCAATCCTAATTTTGGTCATCATGATTTCTGATGGGGTCATAGTTAAGAGTGTAAATTTAAGCTCTTACTGGCAGGAAGGGGCAATTCTCACATCCCATGGACAGATCTGATACGGATCTTAAAGAACAAGACTGATTTCATAAAGTTGCAATGAGGAGCAGTTCTTTTTAACATTCAACAGATGGCAAGCAGTCCCTTTTATGCAATATATTGCAATAGGCAAAAGAACCATAGGTAAAAGAGCCTAAAGGTGCTATATAGGTATTAACTTACTGATAGTTGAGTCCCCCCCAGGGGATGGCCAGTGGAGAAGATGGTCCAGGTTCCTGAATTTTGGCTCCCTTCCCATTTTTCCAGTCCAAGGGGCAATGCCTGATGCCACCTGTGGATAAAAAGAGCCTCTAGACTCATGCTCATTCCTAGTGGAGCAATGAGAGTTCCAGCTCTGTTTATGAATAGCAGTTATGAGAATTGAGGTAAGTGGCAGTACTTTTGCCATTTATGAGGTGCCACATGGATATTAGTAATCATTTTGGCTATGATCATTCCCTGTAAGGCTGTCTGTGATCTTATTTGGGAGAGAATGTAATTCTATTCTCATAACAATCCTGAGAATAAGGGAAAAACTATTTTAATTTTACAAAATGAAAATAGCTTTATTTTTTTTGTCCAACTGTGGAAATAATACCCATATAAAATATCCAGAAAAAATCATATAACCAAGAGAAGGGAATACATATTTAAAATTCTGATCATATCACTAAAGAGCTCTTTAAAAAGATCTGGTCAATCAATATACTTACCAGCTTCCACACCTGCAAATGTTGGGTTTTACCCATCTTTTTCATCATAGCCAATCTGTTGCTTTATTTATATTTCTTTGATTCCTAGTGAGGCTGAACATCTGTTCATATAGGTATTGGCTCCATATTTTTGAATTATGTATTCATATCCTTTGCCTGTTTTTTTCCTGTTTCATACTGATTTATAAGAATGTGATGCACTGTGCATATTTACCCTTTTCCTGGTACATACGTTGCAAATATTTTTCTTGAAGTGTCTTTTATTCTTGACTGAAATATTTTTGTTACTCAAAAAACTTTGTTTTATGTAAATATATTAATATTTTAATTTATGGTTTCTTGTTTTTCACCATGCATGGAAAGACTTTCCACATTTAAAGATGTAAAATTATTCATCTGTACTTTCTTTGAAAGAGCATTTATGGGGTGCCTACATGTCTTTGTCTCATTGCATGTATAATGTCATTAAATTTGCACCAAAATCTTATGAGGTGAGTATTGTCATCATCTCTATCTTACAAATAAAAAACTTGCAGCTCAGAAAACATGATTTACTCAAGGCCACCCAGCTGAGAAGTGGTAGATTCACCGCTGAAGTCAGATCTCTGACTTTATAGAATATAAACTCTTCGAGTATTTCATATTCCAGAGATGATCTTGCCTGCAGATATTTAATTTGAATAAATTCATAAGTTAAAAGGAAGCTGTTACAAATACTTTCCCCAGAAAAAATGCCCAATCTGAAAAGAATTACTTTAATAGCTTTATGCAGGCCAGATGATAAAAAATAGGAATAATGGCTGAGAATGCCAAGAACCAAGTAAGATTTATTGATTTCTATAACTTGGCAAATGGAATATTTTGGCTCTTCAAATATTCCAGTTAAAATAAACTGCAGACAGTGTCCTTATGGGCCAGTGGATAAACATTCTGAGGTCCTTTCTGGGCAGAAATCATATTCTTCTCTAATAATCAGGGATAAATGAATGAATGTTAGTCTCCTTCTATAATAGCCCCTGACCAGGGGTGACATTTTATTTCTGCCCTGTCTAGGCATTTCATATGTTAATTTATTTTTGCAGTCAAGCCTTGGTTACATACCTGTTCTCTTTTGATTCAAGTGCTGTTTGATACCATAATTAATTATTTTCTTTGAATTCTTTGTCTTGTTATACATTTGTGACCCATTTCTAGCAAAACCAAGCCAGTGAACTATGAGATGTTCTGTAAGTGAATTATCTAGGTTCTTTGTAAGATGAGAACTGGTTGGCAACTTTTTAAAAACTATGGAGTATGATAAGATATTGGTGTTGAGATGGGTCTTTCATGTTGATATTTTGAGTCTTGGGTACTCTCAGAGAACTTGTACAGGAAATGAGATATTTTAAATTACACAGAAAGAGTTATTAACTTTCTTTTGAACATTTCATATCACAGAGAAAATAGTCCTTCTTCTTTTTTAAAGATTTTATTTATTTATTCATGAGAATGCACAGAGAGGAGAGAGAGAGGCAGAGACACAGGCAGAGGGAGAAGCAGGCTTCATGCAGGGAGCCCGACGTGGGACTCGATCCTGGGTCTCCAGGATCAGGCCCTGGGCTGAAGGCGGTGCTAAACCGCTGAGCCACCTGGGCTGCCCAATAGTCCTTTTTCTTGAGTGGTAATTCAGGAGTTGAAGATGGTTTCCAAAATTTTAAAGCCAAGAAAAAAATTAGGTAAAATAATAAGACAATGGGAGATAGTTTTAACCACTATAATAAGAGTTGCAGAATAATTTTAATTTGCTTAAGAAATGTGTGTGTAAGATACAGTATCCAAGGAAGTTTCTTGTTTTTGTTTTCATTTGGGGTTGGGGTTGGGGTTAAAAATATCAAGATAATTTTATATATTTGAATTAATGACCTAAAATATAATTCATAAGGTATGAAAAGGGAAGTTTGCAGGATACTTATCCATCAAGTAAGGGAATACAGTGAAGGCAAGAGGATGTGAATCCAATCTTTGTTGTCTTCAAGGAATGTTTCCTAGACATCAAAAGTCTAGATAAATTTCTTTGAATAAGCAAAATTTTTTTGCTTGCCATCTTGCTAAAACCATAAAAGGGGAGTGAGGGAGGCTCTGACTACTGGGTAAGAAGTTAATTTCTCTTGGGGGTGATCCATCCTTGGTGGAGAGAGCTGAAAGATAATGACATGAATGATTGTATTGGTAGTGGTTCCATTTACTAAGATGAGATAGAAGAAGGAAGGCTTGGGGAAGGTGGACTGGAGTTCATGACAGGGGTCTGGACTGGACATACAACATACAGATTTGGGAGTCATTTCCTGATTAATTTAGTCAACAAATATCTCTGGAGTATCTACTATGTGCCAGGCAGTACTGGGGAGCAGTATTGGCTGTTCACAGTAGCTTTAGCCCATAGATAATTGGACTAACTGGGGGAGTGCCGGGAAGCGTGCTTTGTCTCATCTCACATCCCTCATTACTCCCTGCTAAGGGAGAGAAAAGGTTCATCAGTAGCTCAGAACCTGAAGTTAATGGGCTATATTTTTCTGAGGGCAGAGCCACTGTATTCATGGTGTTATTAATGGCATGCCTTCCTCTTTTCCTACTCTCTGGATCCATGCTGCTGGCAGGTTAGAGTCAAGGACTTGCCCCTTGTATGAAGAATAGCTATTCCTTTTTGTTGCTCTGTCTGCCTCCATGGGCCAGACCGGCCTGCCAAGTGGCAACTGCAAAGCCATATCAGGAGTTGAGCTTGCTCTGTCTGTGTCTGCCTCTCTGTTCCTCTGTGTTGGGGCTGGTGAGGCAGGCCTCTAGTTCTTGTCCACATGGGTAGATCTGTAAGTGGATTTGGGGTTGCCTCTGCAGTGCCGGTCTTTATTGCTTACTTATTCCTGGCATAGCTGAGTCTCGGGGCTCAAGTCTGGGAAGCAAGTGGGTCCCTTGAGCCTGAGCTGTGTTTCCCATTCCAGCTTTTGCTAGAGCTCTGCTCTGCTAATGCCATTAATAAACAGCATGTTTTATTTGGCTAGTGTTGTTTGTGTTCATGCTCTGTTGGCCAGGCCTTGAAGGGAAGGAGGACAGAGTAGCAATTCAATTCAATTCAACCCAATTCTTTTTTCTTTTTTTTAATTCAGCCCAATTCTAAGGGTATTTGAATAACATGTAGGGTACCCAAAGCCTTGATAGTACATAGATGAGCCAGGAACAGTACGTGAGAGAAGAGGGGAAAAGGTGATAGAATCTCAGGAAAAATGCCACAACATTCAAGGGGTAGATACTACATTAAAAAACTACAGTGAAAGGAGAACTAATGTGGGGAGTTAGATGGAAGCGTGTGGACACAGATACCAGGGGAGGTTTTCTATTCATCTTGTTTTTACTTTTTGTACCTTCTTCTTTTCCCCATCCTAACAATGAGCAGTAGCTACTTTTATGGTAATAAAAGAAACCTTATAGGTGCCTGGATGGTGCAGTCAGCTAAGCGTTGGACTCCTGGTTTCAGCTCAGGTCATGATCTCAGGGTCATGAGATCGAGCCTTGTGTCAGGCCCTGCACTCAGTGGGGAGTCTGCCTGAGTTTCTCTCTCCCTCTGCCCCTCCCTACAATGCTCTCTCTCTCTCTCAAATCAGTCAATCAATCAATCAATCAATCAGTCTATTAATCTTCAAAAGAAAAACTTAGAAAAAGTCATCTGAAGAAAGAGATTAGCAGCCTGACCTAGGCAGAGGAAAGACCCTTTGGAATAGTAAACACTTAAAATGTCATCTGATTCTAAAATACTGCTGTCTCCCTATGGTCTCAAGGAAAGAGGCATCTTCCTTCCACCTCGGGCTGCAATGAACAACTGCACTTTTCGACCGCAGGTACATTAATAGTAGTGTACTTCTTTTGCAGATAACACATGGTTGCAGCAAATACGGATTCTGAGAGAATTCATGTTGTGAAGAACCATCTGGGTACAATAAAATCTGAGGCCAGGAAGCATGTGCCACAGCTGGAGAAAGTGAGTGCAAAGGGAGAGAAGAAACCTGACCTAAGAGTAAAGGAATTTATTTTCCATTCAACAAATACTCACTAAATGCCTGTTATGTATCTAGTTCTGTGCGAAGTGGTGGGAATACAATAGTCAACAGGATCAATGTGATTTCTGCTGTCACTGACCTTCCATGCTAGCGAGGACTCACCTGTCAGGAGGGGGTTGAACAGAGTGAAAATGCTGTGATGCATCATCGCTACCTGGAAATATCTAGAATAGACTGTGGTGAGAAGTGAGGCAGCTGGTGGTGGTCGAGAAGAGCATCTAACAATGCTACGGACCTAACCCTTCCCTAGCTATGTATCTGGAGATTTCTCCGCAGCCAAGGAATGACATTTTCCCTAATAACTGTGTAGGCAAAGTTGTGATGCTTCTCCATGGTTGTGCTGCTGCTTCCGTGACTGATAAAGAAATGACTATTCTACTGATCAACAAGAGACCTAAAAATTATGAATCCTCAGCCTGGCATCTCAATATGCTTTTTAGTTCTGTTCCAGAAACCTCTTTCACTTTAGGAGCTGTCTGGTTTCCATACCTAAGCCCAGCTGAAAAGCTAATTTATGAACAGAGGATGTCCAATGCCAAGATAGACAGGCCTTTCCGTAGCAGCTGCAGCAGATTACAGCCTGTTAAGTTTGTAAAGACACATGTCACTGTGCCATTCTGCTTCGAGGAAGCCATATGCTCTATTCTCAAATGTTTTGGGTCTGAGTTCCCCCAAGGTTTCAGCTCCGCGGTGGCGTGCCTTGTTGACATGTAGGGAGCCAAGAACATCAGTGCTGTGTCTCCCAAGCTTGAAGAAAGGGGGAAAGGCATGAGCAGGGGATTGAAACAAAGACCGGGATTAAAACATGTAGGCCTATGGTTTTACTCTCATTGCCATATGCCTCTGAGCCTATGATCTGCCTAACGTGTTAATCCAATTTCTGGTAAGCTTTTCATTAGTTAAGTGTGGGGATTGGTGCATGAAAAATGTCCAGGCTAGGTATACAAGGGGCTTGCCTCTGTTTTTTGGATTTAGAGATGCAGGGAGAGCATGATGGTGGACCCTAACCTCCCTGGGCCAGGTGGTGCAAGCAGGAGGGACACTCGGAGAAGACTATGGCATGGTAAAGCTGTGAGGATTTAATGAGAGAATTGTCATGAGGCACTTATAACAGATAATAAATATACAATAAGCACTCAGTAAATGTTCTTCTTTCCTTTCCAAATATAGTTTCTCTCCTCACCCTGGGCCTCAGATCGCAGCTCTTCTGCCAACTTGTTTGGGTACATAGAACAGGTTTAGTGGGAGCAGAACTATGGTGACAGGGTCACTTATTTCTGCTTTGGCTTTCAGGGCAAGGACATAGTTTTCTCAAACTAAATGATGGTTCTGGGGCATCCTTGACCTTGAACAGAAATGCCTCCCAGGTTGATTCAGGGCCCACAGCACATCCGGTTACCGGGTCAGGGTGTGAGGACAAATGATTGGAATGTTGGGTGGCTCAGTTGGTTACGTATCTGACTCTTGATTTCAGCTCAAGTCATGAGATTGAGCTCTCTGCACTCATGGGTCATGAGAGGGAGCCCTCTGTGCTCAGCAGGGAGTCTGCCTGAAGATCCTTTCCCTCTGCCCCTCCCCCTACTCTCATGCATGTGTATAAGCACCCATGCACATGCTCTCTCTCTCTTCCTCTCAAATAAATACATCTTTAACAAAACAAAGCAAAATGTCAAAGCTCTCATGTATAACAATGTTCCCTCTTTCCCTCTTTGCTTTCTCTTTCCCTTTCTCTCTCTCTCCCTCCTTCCTTCTATCTTTTTCCACCAGAAAAAGGAAGCAAAGCAGAAACAGTTTAGAAGGACTAGAAAGATACTTGAATTAGAGATCTTAGTTCAGCCATGTACTAAAGCTAAGTACCAAATGTAGCCCCAAATTTCCTAGAAGCAAAGTGAAAAGACTCCAGCATCCAAAAGCTGAAAATAGCTATCTTGGCAACTTGGAAATAATACATTTTTGAATAATCCTAACTCTTGCTGGCCCAAGTAGGCCACATTGTTTATGCAACTAGAGGCAAGAAGAGGTAAAAAGAGTGTTTCAATTCTCATTCTCTTCATTGTTCAGTTCCTTCTTTGCCCTGATGACTATTTACACTGATATAAAATTGCCTATTTACTGGTTTCTCTGATTAGACTGTAATCTTACTGAGGGCCAGCACCGTGCCTGTATGGTTTACTCTTGGATACCTATTGCTTAACATGGTGATTTTTACACAGTTAAATTTGGGTGCACACATGCATGAATGAATGATTTTTGAAAAGATGCAAACAGGACATATGCAGATGAGTAAATGAAGTCAAAAGGAGCCCACCAAGAATGACCAAAGATGAGATTATCTCAGATGTTAAGATTATCTCAGATGTTAAGATCTAAGACTAATAGTAGTTTATGCTTAGTAGCCTATAGTTTGGCATATTGATCTGGTTCCAATGGATCCAAGATACTGAAGAGGAAATAATTAGGAGGGCATTGCCAAATTATATCTCTCCTGCATACATAACTCATAGAACCAACTATCACATTTGTGTTGTCTTTCCATCAGAGTATTTCATAGAGAAGCCCTGTAGTATTTCTTCCCCTTAGGTGGAAAGACAGGAATGATCCTATAAATGAAAAAAAAAAGAGAAAGGGATGACTTGTCCAAATCGAAATGATGAGTCAGTCACAGATACCAGAAATGACTAATGACCTACGGGAACCTTCCTGAGTCACTGAATTCTTTTGAGCCTCATCTGGCAGGTGGGTGTAATAATAGATGCCCTATTACTTGTCTCATAGGGTTTTTGAGAGAATTAAATCTCCTACTAGATGTGAAAGCCTTTAAGAGACATATTACATAAATGTATGATAAGAGAATGTTGTGTTTTGTTTTGCCTGCCGGCATGCAGCTCTGTATTACTTGAGGAAGGCTAAATTGCTGAGTCAATAGACCTAAAAGAAATAGTTCAAACAAGAGAGAGATTTCTTTCCTCCCCATGTAATAGTCTGGGCTGGTTTTGCTGGTGACGGTGGTGGGGGTCTGGGGGTGGAAGTGGATTATTTCCACGTAATCATTCAGGAACTTAGGCTGACCGAGGCTGTCACTCTCAATGCTCGATTCGTAGTTGCTCTTGGCCATGCCATTATCACTCATGGGAGTGATGAGTTTAACGGTCCAGGCCTAGAAATGGTAACTGATTGACTTGTACTCGTTGGAGAGAACTTTGCCACATGGCCACCCTAAAGGGTGCAAAAATCTGGGAAATGCTGTGCAGTTGGACAGAATATGAGAATGGATTTTGGTGGATAGTCAGTAGTCTGTGCCCTGGATGAGGTCAAGTTCTCCCTTTATAGGATCTCACATCTTTTACAGTGGTCCAAGGCACAATTACATTTTATGATTATCAGATTCATTTTGCCCCACCAGACAAGGGTAGGGATCATGCTTTTTGTTCATCATGATCTCTAGCACTTGACATAGTGCTAAACTCATAATAGACCTTAAATGAAGATTCATTCCTTGAAAAAGGACACATGAATGTATTAAAGACATTAGTTGATACTAAAGAACCTTGGATGAGACCGTCTGGATCTGTCTGGTGAAGTTAGAGCCTAGGACTTATCAGGCTCTAACTTTTGTTAAGAATGCCTTATCTAGGCATCTTTTGTGACCTTTGGTACACTTTGGGAAAGGCGGTGTGGTAGGCAGAGTTCTGAGGTGACCTGCGTTGACCCTCACCCTTGTATAATCTCCTCTTCTTGAGAGTGGCTGAAACAATCAAATATGATGATGATTAAAGTTATGTTATTTGGCACAGGTGACTTTAAGAAAAGGAAATTATCCTGAGTGGACTCAACCTACTCAGGTGAGCACTTGAAAGGGACAAGTGCTCACCTCTGTCCTTGAAGAGGTTGGAAGTGTGAGAGGTATTTGATGCCGGGGAGATTCCCTGTTGGTGGCTATGAAGCTGGAGGGGACCACATGACAAGGAACATAAGTGGCTTCTAGGAGCTAAGAGTGGCCCCAGCTGACACAGAGAGATAATGAAGGCCTCAGTCCTACACCACAGAGAACTGAATTTGGTGAACCATCCTCAGTGAGCCCACGAGTGGATGTTCCCCCCTAGCCTTCAGATGAAAACTCAGGCTAGTTGGTACCTTGGTTTCTACCACAGAAGACCCCGAGCAGAGATCTTACCTGAGATGCATTCAGACTTCTGGTCTACAGAAACCATGAGATAATGAATGGGTGTTATTTTAAACCACTGACCTCAAGGAAATCTGTTAGGCAGTACTAGGAAGCTGATTCAGTCTTATGTTTGTTTCTTGGGATGTGGTGGGAGTTAGAGGAGAGAGAATGACATCTGTTCCCTTGAGGGCTTTGTAGGTCTGGTGCCTGAATTTAGGTAGAATAACTGGTTGCCTGGGACAGAGGGTTCTCAAGTGTGTGGGATTTTCAAAACTAACACCAGGACAGTCCTGAGAAACGAGTGTAGTTGATCCCTCTACACACTGTAGGAGTTGAAGATGAGGTCCAGTGAAACATGGTGATTAGCTTTCTTCTGTTGAGCAGACACCAGGAATGTGATGCAGACTTTAGCCCACAACAGCATGTTATTTTAGAAACACTGATACCAGTATGATCATGGTGGAATCTGCAGTAGAGACTATGGTGAGGTCTGGCCCTCGAGAGACTCTAAGTAGCGGATTTAACTGAGGAATCCCTGAGATAAATTATATGAACATCAAATGCAATCACAGGGGCATCTCCTGGACCTTCTAGAATTAACCATATATATCTCTGAAATGGATCTGCAGCTCTTGCACAACGCAGATTTGGCATGTACTAGGAAGATTGCATTCTTATTGTCAGCGTGACCTCATGATAACCACAGGCTCATGAGGCTAAGGTGTACACACATTCACTGTGCCAGGTGCCGGGCTAGCTGTTCTCATATGTGCTAGGTCACAACATCTTACGTGGTGGATATTATAAGCTCCATTTTGATTATGAGCAATCCGAGGCTTTGTGAATTTACATAATTTGCTTAGGAATGCCACGTGGGGCTATTTTACATGCATGCTAAATCTCCAGGAGGTATTAAAAACAGCTTTAAGAATCGGTACATATAGCATCTTCAAAACTCTGGAAGGACTACTTGGGTGAGCACAGTGGTACTTTATTTTCTTTATTTGCCTTTGCTTAGCTTAGGAGCTAGGAGCTCTGTGGGGAGAGGTAAGGGATACATCGAGTCTGAATGGCATTACAGGTTTTGGTGGCCAAAGCAGATGCATTTATCAAGGATGACTTAACTCCAGTACTTGACCAGGAATGCCATTATTCTATATATACACACACACATATATAAAACATTTTATATATATTTATATAATATAAATTAAAAATAAATAAATTTATTTATTTATTTTAGAGAGGGCAGGGAGGGCAGAGGGAGAGAGGTCATTTTAAGCAGGTTCCCTGCTCACAACCCTGAGATCATGACCTGAGCCCAAATCAAAAGTCGGACTCTCACCTGACTGAGCCACCAGCCATGCCATTATTTTAAAGGCATTTGGAGATGGATTAATTTTTTTTTTTTTTTTTTTTTTTTTATTGGTGTTCAATTTACTAACATACAGAATAACACCCAGTGCCCGTCACCCATTCACTCCCACCCCCCGCCCTCCTCCCCTTCTACCACCCCTAGTTCGTTTCCCAGAGTTAGCAGTCTTTACGTTCTGTCTCCCTTTCTGATATTTCCCACACATTTCTTCTCCCTTCCCTTTCACTATTATTTATATTCCCCAAATGAATGAGAACATATAATGTTTGTCCTTCTCCGACTGACTTACTTCACTCAGCGAGATGGATTAATTGAATTAAATAAAGAAACAAGCATTAGTGCATATTCTACTAAGAGGTTACTTCATAAAATATAGAATATTTGACCAAAAGGCAGAGAAACATCATGTTTCCTCTGCATTTGCTTCCTTACTTAAGGGCAGGGCTAATAGAACCAGAAACTGAGCACCCCTCATTCTAGCTCTTTTTGTGAAGAGAATAGATTAAGTTTCTCATTTTCCAGCCAAGGGCCACTGCGTACATTTGGGCAGGCTGTTTACTGCACAAGAGTGCCTGGCATAACAGGCATCTTTTTCTGATTTGCAAAGAATAAGGTCTGGGTGAGCTAGAAGCAGCCCTTCTCCCCCCACGTGGTGCCAGGCCTCTCTCCCTGTCTTTAGGCAGAGTCTAACTAGGCTCTGGAGAGGTCCAGTGCATGCTGGCAAGGATAGTATGTCTGTCTGTCTGTTTGCTGGGATGGATGTGGGACAGATGGAAAGAACCCAGTTAGCCCCGGGTGTTGGGAGTTACAGTTTTCATGTCCTATTTCTGGTTAATAGATAGAGAACATAATATGGGGATAACAGGAAGATCTCCCTGCACCACAGAGGGCTGGACCTGCCCCCCAATTAATGCAGGGATCTGAGTTTTTACCTAGATGTGCAAATGATAACTCTCCTCAGTTCCTTATGATGCAGCTTGTCTTTATTATAAGTGCCTAATGACAGAACTCTTCATGTCAGTCCATTTTTGCTCATTTCAATTATTTCAGGTTTCAATTTAGACCATTTGGGTCTTCCTAGGTCCCCCCCCTCCTTTTCTCTCTTCTTTGCTCAGTTCTGCAGGCTTAAATCTCACGATGGGACTATAGGGAGGGGGACTGTCCCTGTGACTGGCAGCTGTCCCTGTGCCAGGTAGAAGGTGTTGACATCATCCCACGTGGACTTTGGTATTTCACTTCTGTGCCCTTGACCTTGAGTCCTGCATTAATGGCAAGGTCCTCGAGGTGCACTTGTTCCCGTCTGCAAGGAGCTCTCAGTGCGCAAGCCTTTCTCAGCCCCTTGGCTTTCTGCAGCCTCTTGGGAACACAGGAAAGTTTTAGCTGTTCTCTCATACCTCCACAGACTTGTGCAGGAGCCTTAGCCCCTCCTGGAAGGTAAGTTCAGGTCCTTTGTGCTTCCCAGGCCCTACTGCAGTGTGGAGTTTATTGTCTCTCCCTTGAGATCTGTCCCAAGAGGGTGGGTACTTGTTGGAGACACTTTGCAGGGTCTGACTTTGTTCCTTTTCCTTTGCTCTTATAATTAAATTTGGGCCAGAGAACTGACTTTTTAAGTCCTCTGTTATGAATAAGATAAAATTTTCCTCTTGGTACTTAAAACTGAGTTTTTGAGACTCAGAAACATCTTTCTCAACTTATTGCCTGCGCTGAGAATTTCAGAATTCTCCATGAAGAGAGCTGAGACATAACTTTTCTCTGCTGTTCTCCTGAGGCCTTCCATCCCCCAAGTCATAAACCTGGAGGGCCTCCATGCATTTGAAAAGAGGGAGTAGGAAGCCCAGAGCAGTTAATAGGAAAAGATTCCTCCCTTATGCTTGTTAGCATGAAATGCGGGATCTTGACTGAGGCTGGGCTGGTGGAGATAGGGAGCAGGACACAGGTCATAATCACAGCTTGCTCACTGACAACACCAAGCCCAGGTAGATCATCCTTGGATTGAGGATGAGTAGAGATAATCAACCTGCAAAAGGTCTAGAAAGAAGCCTTGCAGAATAAGACAGAGGTGATTGCAGCTGACAGACCCAGAGGAAATATGGAGCTTTGAAAAATCACCTATCTTTGGGGGCACCTGGTGGGCTCAGTCCGTGCAGCATGTGACTCTTGATCTCAGGGCTGTGAGTTCAAGCTCCACATTGGGCATAGAAATTACTGTAAAAATAAGTATTTAAAAAATCAATACGATAGCATCCAGAGAAAAAAATGCCATTGTCCTCAAAAGAGTGCTTTGTGAATAAATTTAAAAAGAAGACCCCATAATATGTGTTCCCTACTTAATTATACTTGAAGGAGGAGAAAATGCAGATGACCTTGGCTTGATTCTGTTCACTTAAGTATCATTTTCATCTCTTTTGGTGCCACCGTTGAATCTCAGATGAACTAACGTGTTTAGTTCTACCTCCCCAATCCCCAAGATTTCCTCTGCTTCTAGATATTGATATGATTGTTTTTTAAGTAGGCTCTACACCCAGCATGGAGCCCAACACGAAGCTCGATCTCACAACCCTGAGATCAAGACCTGAGCTGATGGGGCAGCCCTGGTGGCTCAGCGGTTTAGCGCCACCTTCAGCCCAGGGGCCTGATCCTGGAGACCCGGGATCGAGTCCCATGTCGGGCTCCAGTCCCATGTCGGGCTCCCTGCATGGAGCCTGCTTCTGTCTCTGCCTGTGTCTCTGTCTCTCATGAATAAATAAATAAAAAAAAAAGACCTGAGCTGAGATCAAGAGTCAGACACTTAACTGGCTCAGCCACCCAGGCACTCCCCTCATCTGATTTTTAAATCTCTTCTATTACCTATGTGGAGAATGCAAATACCTCCTAGACTTGGTGGTATATCAGCCTTAGATTTTGAAAATGAATTATGTTTTCATCTTTTTCTATTTCTGATGATATTTTGTTGAAAAAATTGGAGAGGTTACATTGGGGCCACCATCCTAAACTGGATGTCCCATTGTAAGTTATTTTTAATAACATTTAATAACAGTGCAAATAAATGTTTTCATTTGGTAATTATTAAAGGCATTGAAAATAGTGAAAAACCAATTAGTTCTTTTTACATGTAAGTTATTAACATTTTTGGAATCAAAGATATCCTAACAAAAGTAACTTTTCTGAAAACAGTTAAAAGTGATTTAAAAAATGAGTAATAATGCCTTTAATAATGAATACTGTGAGTCTGTATAGGCTTTGCATTGTACAACTTAGGGGATGGATGATGCCCTTGAAGTTGATGAATTCAACATCTCAGAGTAAAATCAATCACTAAATCTACCCTTTAGTAAATGCCATAAAAATATTTAAAACTTGGGGTGCCTGGGTGGCTCAGTTAGTTGAGCATCTGCTTTCGGCTCAGGTCATGATCCCAGGGTCCTGGGATGGTGCCCTATTGGGCTCCTTGCTCAGAGGGGAGCCTGCTTCTCCCTCTCCCTCTGCTGCTCCCTCTGCTTGTGCTCTCTCTCTGTCAAATAAATAAATAAAATTTTTTAAAAATTTAGAACTGGAAATTCCTGTCACATACTGAGATCTAAAACTGTATCTTATGAAAAAAAGACATGAAAGAGGTGGCAAATGATTTTCCTTTTACATAACTGAAGATGGACAGTGGCTGCCTGAAGAACTCTGTTAAGAAGGATTCTGAAGCCACATCTAAACCCAGAGGGAAATGGGATCAGGATCAATCGCTCATGGTTGTCACAGGCACTGACAGTGAAGTGGCAATCAAAACCTGTGTCAAGCTTTTGCTATCCTTGGTGTGAGAGAAAAACACGAGTAAAGAAAAAAGAAACCAGGATGAGCAATATGTAAGACTGCATGGATTAGTTTCAAAAAGTCCAAGGATGTCTTTCCCTAATTTAACATGTGTGTACCAAGTTCTGTGCTGTGAGCTCTGGGGAGAGAGAGCTGTTGGATGAAGCTGAGATCCCTTCAGATTCACAGGCATCCATCCTTCAAGCCTGAATGCCAAAAGCTTTTACTTTTATGTAGGCAGAAGAATATTGACAGCCCTTACAAAGTGATCTTACTGAGTCTTTTGTAATGTATCATATTTAGGTGGCTTCACAACGATAAAGAGGAAATATCCTTCATTGTGTTCATTTTAAAAATGTTTTTCAGGCCTATCTGTTCCATGGTGTTATTAGTTTCCTTGGGCTTCCATGTCAAAATACCACAAGGTGGATGGCTTACGCAACAGAAATTTATTTCCCTCAAAGTTCTGGAGGTTAGATGTCCAAGGTTAGCAAGGTTGGTTTTTAGGGGAGCCTCTCCCTAAGGGCTGCTGATGACCTCCCAGCTGTACACACACACACACACCCCTCTGGTGTCTCATCCTCTTGCAAGGACACCAGTTTTATTCAATTAGGGCCCCACCTTTTGATCTCATTAAGTTTAATTACCTTCTTACAGGCTCTATCTTAAATACAGTTGCATTGCATGTTAAGGCTTCAACATACGAATTTTGGAGGAACTCAGTTCAGCCCCTATCGAAAATCTTGTGCCTTGGGCTGCACACAATCTCCTGGAAGGCTGGGCATGCTCACCTTGCTGTAAGGCAGGGAGGTCGGACTGAACACCTGGGATAAGGATACAAGAAGTGTGGAGGGACTTAAGAGAGAGAGGTTGCCATTAGCAACAACCACAGCCTTCTGCAAGTTTCCTTATCTCTCTAGCTACTTGTTTCTCCCTAAACTTCAATCACATCTGCTTCCACGGCATTCTCAGACTGTGCTCTGCAGAGCCCTGGTGGTCCACGACCCTGTTTTAATGATTCCTTGAATGTGTGATTCAGATTTCGTTAAAAAATATATTTCAACTATTAAAACTATAATAAAATAACAGGCACACAAGCTTATGAAATAATTCATGTGTGTTATATACCAAATTTTCACACGTTATGGATCACTCACACAACGACTTGGGAGTTCCTGTAGGCTTTGGAATAAAATCTCTGCTGTTGTTGCATGCTAATTGAAGAATATCTTGAGACAATAGGACGAGCTGTAAGAAATGGCTTAAATGGGAGAAGAAACAAAACAAATTATGCAAATAAATTTAATGTTGAGGTTAATATAGTTTTCATTTAAACCATGGTTTCTGGGCACCTGGTGGCTCAGTTGGTTAAGTGTCTGCCTTCAGCTCTGGTCATGATTTCGGGGTCCTGGGATCGAGCCCCATGTCAGGCTCCCTACTCAGTGGGGAGCCTTCTTATCCCTCTCCCTCTGCCGTTCCCCCTTGCTTGTGCTCTCTCTCTCTCTCTCAAATAAATAAATAAAATCTTTAAAAAAATCACAATCTGCTTTTTCAAAATAAATTTACTGACTTAAAATTGTTGCATAGAGCTTATAAATTACATTCATGCTAATGAATTGATGTTAATAAATAATGACTTTATGCTTACTTCATGTAAGATTTCATTTGAAGGTAGGGTTGCCTCTAAAGCAAGTTTGAAAACCATTGTTCTATTTGTCTATATGTCTTCTATGCTGCATGTGCTATTAAACTACTAAAAATTGCTGGAGCCTATCATATGATGTCAACTGAGCAGTTAATATCAGGCACATGCAAGTCTAGGTGGATAGACATACATGTCACTTATGTGCTCTTGAGTTATTGTTTTACAGCCTGGCAGTGAGCAGTCATTCATTATAAATCATTAGAATTTTAATTTAAAAAATTAGTGTAAGGAGCTGAGTTGTGGGGAGCATTAATATGAGTATTTGGTATTAAGATGAGAGCAGCTCTGTAGGAAACTTCCTAATGGAAATGTCACTGATAGTAATTACCCCTTTCCAGTCAAGCAGTTCTTTGATTTTCCTTCAGCATTAGGGGACTGGGCGGTCTGACAGATACAGTGGAACAAGAAGGGTGATTTTAGAAAGCTAGAGAATCTGGAAAGCTGGCAGAATTTGGAGACAGTGGTGTGGTTTGCTATTTGCACCATCTGAAAAGTATGTTGGGTCATGATTTTTTATCACTAGACAGAAACTCAATGGGGGCCACTGGTGTGGGATACTGAGAAGTGGAGTGGAAAAGTAAGAATTTCAGGACCCGAATGTTCATGCTGATGGGCAGTGGGTGGGTGGGGGAGGGCAGGAGAACCAGGTGAGGGGAACACCTGGAGGTGGCCATTCTTGCACTTCTTCCATGAGGGGTATCTTTTTAAATTAAATTAAATTTTTATTTATTTATTCATGAGAGACACACAGAGAGAGGCAGAGACATAGGCAGATGGAGAAGCAGGCCTAATGTGGGACTCAATCCCAGGACCCCAGGATCACGACCTGAGCCGAAGGCAAGATGCTCGACCACTGAGCCACCCAGGTACCCCCCATGAGGGGTGTCTTGCTCTCAGAGGGCCCAACGGTAGTGTGCCAGTGACCCTGGGAGGAGTTTTAGGACGATGTCTAGCATCATTGTTCTTTCAGGCAGCAGGTGAGGTGTTTATCATTTACTCAAATCTTATGACATCTTACGTTAATTAAACTGAATGTAAGAAAAGCTCTAACTAGAGTCCCCAAACCAAAGTAGCTTTTTTTTCAAAAGAATTAATTCTTGGAATCCTTAAGCCAAGTACCAGTAGCATTCTACTTTTAAAGAAAATGCTTCTAAGTTGAAGGGTGAAATTTCTGATGATTACACAGCGTCTTGCCAATGGATAAATATGTGTGCCTTCCATTCTTTGGTTTTCCGTATTATTATCCTACGTGTTTCTATCATTTCCTCCCTCATAGAAATAGCCTTGTAATCTCAAAATGAGGAAAGTGAATGAGAGCACTGGTCCTGATTTTTTTCCTTTCTTCTTCAAAGATTAAAATTTTCTTTATTAAGAACATTAAGAGAAACATGTCAGAGGGCTTAAATTATCTATATTTGAGTGTGACAAGTTAATAATAAGATTGAGTTCTTCTGCCTGCCTCTGGAATAAGTCTCATTTCTCTGGGAATACGTAACACACAGAGAGAAATACACATTTGTAAGACAGCGTGCAAATATGGCCAAATACGCTTAAGAATATCCACTGGTGAAATTAGACAAATACTTTCAGTATATAAATTTTTGTTTCTCAAGAAAGGAAATACTGCAGCCACCTCTCTGTAAAGCTGTGCTGACTGCCTGTATTCACTGGCTGATATAATGTTCAGGGCATTTTTTGGTTGATTTCCTAGCAATCAGAGATAACATGACGATTCGCAGTATTTGATTTTTGTGGGTAAAGGTTCAAACACAAGGGAGTAATTCAAAAACTTTGCTTTTGCGGGTTCAATAATTCCATCTCCACTTAGAAATGAAATGATAGGTTGTTTTTTTTTTTTTAAAAAAAGCAAGTAAATAATGCATGGTGTGATGGGATGAGGAGAGTATTGCTAAAATTCACATCAAAAAGCATCCTCTACCATACTGCTCAGTTCTCAGAGCTGTTCCATTAGTGCCCCTTTAACATGTAATATTTTCCAATTAAATGTGTTGGTAAGAATTATTCATTTTAATAATTAAAGAGCTTCCCCAGCTCCCTGAAGAGCGTTACCATGGAGGCCCAGCTCCACTGCTGGGAATAATCACAGCATGCTAATGTAAGGAGAGGGTGATAGTTGAATGCTAGTGTTGCCATCGGGTGAAACTAACTTGGGGCTCATTTCAATGACTGGGCCCTGGGACGCCCATGAAGTGACCTTTTGCTGTAGCAGGCTGTGATATGTTTTGGTTTTGTGGCTATAATGGAGCGTAAAATTTTTCTGTTATTATGTATTTAGACTATGCTTTGAGACATTCTAGGATGATTTGAGGAGGCTTTTTGACTGCCTTTATACTACTTAACTATTACACAGTGATTTTCCCGAATTGGGTTTTGTGATGCCTTGGGGCTGCCATGAAATTCTGCAAACAAAATTTTCTTTCATTTTAATTAAAGAGAAATATATGGCCTTGGGGCTTTTAGGAGAGGCTGATGTAAAAGCAAACTTTGAGGAGTCATAATTAAACGTATTGGAGATCCTCGGTCTGTTGGTGGCAGCTATGTTGAATCTGGGTCTCTGGGCTGTCGTGAGACAGACGATGCCTTCTTGGGTATAAAATGCTGGTCAATGTAACCCCAGCTGCTAATATTAGGAGAGTGATAGTTCCCAAATACTTGAGTTCCTATTATAAGAAAGTTATATAGTATACTAAAGCCCCAAACCCCATCCCATTACTGAAAATAGTGATGAGAATCATGGTAACCACTACTATTACTAATCATCATCCTAGGGGTGCCTGGGTGGCTCAATGCTGCTTTCAGCTCAGGTCATGATCTCAGGGTCCTCGAATGGAGCCCCATGTTGAGCTCCCTGCTCAGTAGGGAGTCTGCTTCTCCCCTTGCCCCTCTCTTCCCACCCGCTTATGCTCTTTCTCTCTCTCTCTTTCTCAAAATAAATAAATAAATAAACAAACAAATAAATAAATAAATAAATAATCTTAAAAAAAATCATCCTAATAAAAAACTCATGCTTCTAGGATGTTGATCATGGAACTTTAATCTGAGTGCATTGCCAAAACAGACTCATTTAACTATCATCTACAAAGATTAGGTCCTAGATTCTGATAACTTGCTCGAGATATCAATGGTGATAAGCAGGTCTACAAACATTAGCACTTCCCTTATGATGATAATGCTTTGTGACTATTTAGTACCACACAGCTTTCAAACCACTCTTATATTTTTTGTGTGATTCTTGCAACAAGCCATTGAGGTATATAGAGCTACTTTTATGTTAATTGTACAGAGAAATTATGAGATTTTTCAAAAAATTTAACAGTTAATCTGGGATTCCCAGAAGTTTCAAACTGGAGGTATTCTATAAATTTTTATCGGTGAGAAAACTGTCTTATAGAGACTTGTGGTCTGCTCAAGCTTTAGGCCTTGTCCTTGTCATTCTTATGAATTTCCCATGACATCAGTGTTTTTGCTCTTATTATCAGAATTGGAATGATCATCCCTTAGCTTTCCTTGATAAGAAACAGTTTTGTATAAGTCATTCAGGAGCACCCCAATAATAAGAACAGAGGCAAAGTAGTTCCTATAAAGGGTTCTCATTTTTTTCCCCAACTTGGTTACCGTGAAAAGTGAAAAAGAAAAAAAGAAAAAAAGAAAAAAGAAAAATGACCTTAAAATATCAGAAGACAGAGGGGGAGAGCAGATTACCCGTCTGGTTTCTGACCCCCTCCGTGCCACAGGAGGCAACTGAGCACTTCCTGGTTTCTCAGACAATGAGTGGACTGTGGTACCACCCCCCACAGGATTCCAAGCTGCAACCAGCCATCTCGGGGTGGCTTGCTCTGATTGTTTTGTCTACATTAGGGAGCAGTCATGATGTAGTTGTGAAGTATGAAGGGATGGCCAGAAGCCTGGGCTATTGGAGCCAGCTGTCTACGTTCCTCCCAGGGTGGATCCAATTCTCCATCTGTCAGCAGGTCTCACCACCATCTTCTCTGTAATCCAGGGCCTATCTTGACAGATGGTTCTTATGTGATATTAGAGCTGTTTTCATTTTGGGGCGGGAGGGTGGTTGTGTGTGAAGATTTCTCAGCCCTCGAACTTACAGTTAACAATTTGGGTAAATCTTTCTCTGTTATCTCTGGGCAGTATATAGACATGACCTAGTGATTTTCATCTGCACTGGGTAGTATAAATAACTTGCTAATTCATAAGTTTCAATACAACAACACATGCATATTATGCTTGTAGCACCGTTGAACTGAAGGTAGAGTCATCTCTCTCTGTTGTGAGAAGAAAGGGAGTGAAAGTTCTCTCACGGTTTGTCCCCTAAATCCCTGTGGGCCCCAAGTGTCATGTGTTGCATATCCCCAGATTATTATGATTTGTTATTTCACTGGCTGACTTAATCAGGACATATTTGGTTGCAAGAAATAAAACTCTTTTTTTTTTTTTTTTTTTTTAAATGAGGGATTCATTTCAAGGATACAACGAGGAATTTCAAGCTAATCCACAGGTAGGAAATGAAGTCTGGCCCGTTTTTTTATGTGACTGGGACTTGGAAATAGGGTGCAAACTGTGTCTCTTTTTCTCTTCTTTTTATTTTTCCAGAGCCTCCTTGTATTTGGTGGCTGCTTTTCTTGGTGATCTATAGACTGTCTTCTGCTCTCACACGGCTTATCGTGGCTGTCTCCAACAGCAGTGTCACATCTCACATTTGCCCTATCTTATGGTCTCAAGCTGGCAGCAGACTGGTCTGGACTCTGTGTTATCAGTGCCTCTTTATTGTAAGCAACAGAAACCATCGTGGCTAATTTAAACAGAAAAGGAACTTACTGGAGGATATTATGTAGTACACAGAATTGTTTGAAAGGGCTGGAAAATGGGCAAAACCCCCAGAAGACTCCACAGCTGCCGAATGTGCCCCAGAACTGGTCCGGTGGGTCTCCACAGCTGCTGAACACTGACCTTACTAATCCTTGACTCACTGATGCTGGATGGTCTTGGATTTTGCTAGTGTTGCCTTCATGGCTGCTCATCTTGTTCCTTCTGGAATAAGATTCACTAGTGTCCCTGCATCTGAGCATCACTAGTTTAAATTCAAAGTCCAGGGCAGGTACTTCTGATTGGTCAAGCTTAGGTCATGTGCCAGTTCCTTGCCTGCAAAGGAGGCTGGGAAAGCAACTGTCAGGTGCTTCTAGGCTCTGTAGTAGAAAGAAGGCTGTTCCTCCTACCATGTCTCATAGGTGGGAAACTTCTCTAACCTAAGAAGGGAATTTAGATTCTGGGCAGCCCCCCCAAACCAAAGCCAAATGGCCACTGTACTCAGAGTCCCTATTCTTTACATCTGAATGAATATGAACATTCTATTTTGGGTCAGATATCCATGCCTAGACCAATGGCCTATGACTGGTGAAGCAAGATGCCTTTATACAGAAGGCTACACTTTCCAAAACTGGTTGGGTATATTCTTCTCTAAGAAACAGGGGTGTGTGTGAAATCATGGCTGGGAAGTCATGGCTACCTCTCTTTTTGATGATGGTTCGTGATTAATATCCTGAGTTACTTGCTAATTTTCTGTCAGTTGCATTAATACGTTCAGATGATTTTTAGCTTCTCTAGAATAGAAATGGTTACTGTGGGGCAGTTGGTGGCCTAGTCTCTTCTAGAAAGTCCAATTTCTTTTCCTGCTTAGATAATGAACAAATTCAAGCCTACTCCTTGGCTGGAAATTTGGAGTTGTAGCTTTCTAATATTGATCAGATTGCGTCTAATGAAACAACTTTTTGGGGCTTTGATGAAGGTCTTACAGGTATTATCTTTAAGAACACCTACCTGTGTATCTCTCAGAGATAGGCTAAGTGTGAAAATGAAAATATGCTTTGGGAAGATAAAATACCACTAAATAATAATTTCTTACAATTACTTTTGTTCACTCAAAAAATACATATTGAGTGCCTTTTGTATGCTAGGCACTGTGTCAAACTTTATTAAAGTTAAGTTTTCTTAAATGGGAAGATGACCCCAATAGATATTTTTCCAATATTTTTCCAACAAAAACATACAGATGACCAACAGACACATGGAAAGATGCTTAACATAACTAATTATCAAGAAAATGCAAATCAAACCACAATGAGATATCACCTTATACCTGTCAGAATGGCTAAAATAAAAAAGACAAGAAATAACACATGCTGGTGAGGATGTGGACAAAAAAGGAACCCTTGTGCATTGCTGGTACAATGGTGAACTGGTAAACTGGTACAGCTACTGTGGAAAACAGTATGGAGGTTCCTCAAAAAAGTTAAAAATAGAAATACCATAGGATTCAATAATTCTACTACTGCGTATTTATACTGAGAAAACAAAAACACTTGAAATATTTGAAAAAATATATGCACTCCTATGTTTATTGCAGCATTATTTGTAACAGTCAAGGTATGGAAGCAAACTACGTGTCCATTGATAGATGAATGGACAAGGAATATGTGGACACTGATACAAACAGAGGAATATTATGCAGCCTTAAAAAGGATGAGATTATGCCGTTTGCTACAACATGGATGGACCTAGAGGCTATTATGCTAAGTGAAATATGTCAGAGTGAGAAAGATCAATACCATATGATTTCACTTATATATGGAATCTAAAAAAATAAGTGAATAAACAAACAAAAGCAGAATTTATTAACCTATAAATACAGAGAACAATTGATAGTTGCTAGAGGGGAGGTAGTTGGGGATGAGCAAAATGGGTGAAGGGGAGTGAGAGATACAGCCATCTGGTTATGAAATGAATAAACCATGGGAATAAAAGGGACAACATAGGGAATATAGTGAAAGATATTCTGATAACGTTGCATGGTGACAGATGGTAGTTATAATTGTGGTGAGCATATTATAATGTATAGAGAAGTTGAATCACTATGTTGTACACCTGAAACTAATGTACCAGGTGTGTCTACTCAAATTAAAAAAAATTAAAGTTAGTTTTCTTAGCAGTGCTCATGGTAAATTGAAATAAAAGAAATCTCTTTCAACTGTAGCCAAATAAATAACCAGTAAGAGCCATCTATAGCTTTGCACAATATAAGCCATATATAGCTTTTCATCTCTATATTTTAATAATTTGGATATTTGGGATTCAGGTGTGGGGAGACAGGACACCTAGCTCAATATTACAGTCCCCCCCTCAAGAGAATTTTAAACTTTTTTTTCATCTAATAAAGAATTCTGAAACTCTGGAGTTTTTGTTTGGGGGCCTGAGTTTTACGAAGTACAACTGGGTATTTGTTTTGAACGAGGTAAATGGTGCCAGGAGAAACAATTATCATTAATGTTTGCTGTTATTTGAGCTTTACAGAGGAAAAAAAGAAAGCTCATGGAAAATACCAAAGTTGATAAGCAATAAAAGGAGTCTATAGGAAGCAAAACACAACCGAGAAAGAATATTACATGAAAACTCCATCATATTGAAAGGGCAAGAGTAGTAGAAAGAGTTTCTTGATTATATACAGTCAGATTTTAAAAGCATAAGGCTGTTATGTTACATTTAGTAAAAATATTTGGGCTTTGGAAGGAAAATGTGGATATTGAAACACAGGCAAATATTAAAAGAGTATCAGTGATTTACTGCATCGTCAACTTATTTTATGAATCCACCTTACAATCCACACCCGTGTCTAATCTCTTGTTTTGAAGGTCTGTTGCGTCCCATAAAGATGTAGTTTTATTTCCAAAGTAATGACACAATTACGTCGTAAAACAGAGTGGTGGAGCAGGCTTGCTTGACAGCATGGTTGTATGTGAGATGTAGTGAAGTAAACCGTGTTCTTTGATGGCATTTAAAAAAAAAGAAGAAACATGATGACATATGAAATAGTAATTTGTATACCCAGTAGGATTAAAACAAATCACCATAAAATAATCTCCTTAGGCTTTAGGGGGATTGAGTGTTCAAGGGGCAAATACACATAGAGCAGCAGGCATGCTGTAACGTAGCCTCACATGCTACGGAGCAATTCAGTGGAATAAGACTCCTCTGCAACCACTCCACTCCTATTCAACAAAAATATGGATGGATTAAACCCTCTTTATGCTAAAGATTAAAAGCAAGCAAACTTACCATCCAAATGAATTCTCTAACTTAAGAGTAGGCCAACTCTCTATGAAGGGCCAGCTAGCGAATATTTTTGGCTTTGTGAATACTATGGTCTCTTGTCACAAGTACTCAAGTCTGCGGTCAGAGCACAAATACATGCATAGGCAATATGTAAGTGAAAGTGTGTCCCTGAGGAATGTTATTTATGGGCACTGTAATTTGAACTTCACAGAACATCATGTGTCATGAAATCTTTTTCTTCTTTTGATGTTTTTTCCCCTAGCCATTAAAAAAATGTAAAAACTGTTCCCAGGTTTGTGGGCCATACAGAAACAGGTGGCAGACCAAATTGGGCCTGTGAGCTGTAATTTACCAGCCCTGCATTAAGCTGTGCTAGCATTTTCTTTTTCTCAAAGCTTCCAAACTAAATAGGATTAAGTGCATTTTCAGGAGGCATTGCACATTCCATACTGTGTCACAAGTCTGTTTTAAAATATTGTGGTCTGGGGGCACCAGGGTGGGTCAGTGGTTGAGCATCTGCCTTTGGCTCAGGGCGTGATCCCGGGGTCCTGGGATCAAGTCCTGCATCGGTCTCCCCGCAGGGAGCCTGCCTCTCCCTCTGCCTGTGTCTCTGCCTCTCTCTCTCTCTCTCTGTGTCTCTCATGAATAAATAAACAAAAAATCTTTAACAAAAATATTGTGGTCTGGCCTGTCACTCTGCCTTCCCCATCCAGGTGTTGGTATCTTTCAATTTATAATCTCAAGAATGTGAAATGTAGGTAGGACTGAGCAGGATTTATAGGTTCGATATTTACTCTCTTCCACGTTATTTAATCCATCTTTTCTTTCCCCAATTTCATAACATAATTCCTGATCCCCTGCCCTTCACTTTTCCCTTCAAATCTAATTTGTATGTGACATATGTAATCTTCTTTAGAAAAGATATTTGCTGTGACTCAAACAATCCCTCCATTCGCTCTTGGTTTCTTACTCTTGAAATGAGAGAACACACATCTTAGTCTGGGTGAATAAGAGAGAGAAAAAAAAAAAAAACGTAAATGGAATTGAACACCAGCCAAAATACAGGCTTTGCATAAGATGCCCGGCTAATTTCCCTCAGCTTTGTCCGCTCTATTAATTTTCTGCCAGTTGCTTATTTTCTCCCAAATCTTACACATCCTCTGCATGCAAAAGCGATATCAGTGAAAGCTCATATTTGAGCCAGATAAGCAGGGAGAACTTAGCCATTCTTACTATTATCATAAAGAAGAATTTCTTAATTCAATTTAACCAATGATAAGGTTGTGAGCATGTGTTTTTCCATAGACAGTACTGTATGGAATGGAGGATGCTAAGAGCCCATACAGTAGGGTATATACCCTCAGAGAACTTGCAGTTAAAGAATGTTCTTAACATATATATGTAAATAAAAATACAGAAGAATAAAAATGCCGATCCAAGCTGGCTAAGAAGATGCAGCATTGGAAAAAAAAATACTCTATATGGCTTCTTTACCTTTCTTTTTCCAGTGCTGCTCTTTTGAAGAAGTTTTAGTTCCTCTGGCATTCCTTTTAGCCTCTTGGGTTGCTGAAGGATTTCTCACACAGGCTCTCTGTTGTCATTCCGTCTTTACATCATGACAGCTTGGTGCTACACCTTGTTGAGTGCATGTTAGATCATAGTACGGAAGATTTCTGCTAGCCTGAGTTCTCCACTTGGACAGTATCCCACCTCTGAGGGTGCCCGGCTGTCTATCCTCTGTTGTTTCTAGCTGGGCACCCTGAATGACATGTTCCTGGTCTGGAGGAAATGTCTTTTGTCCATTTTTGTTACTCTCTGCTGCAATGTGCTACCCTCTCACTCAAAGTTTTTCTTATCAGGTGGAGAATGGAGCGCTAATATTTTAATATCATGTTAATGGCAGTCCCATTTCCCACCTCAGGACTCAGGAGCTTTAAAGACTATATGCTGGAAATAATTTGAGAGTCAGACACCAAAATACAGTCATCTCTTCTCTATGATTACCCAATGACCTTGAAACAAATGTATGCACCTCAATTCTCTCTTCTCTTAGCATGGATTTCTTCCCCTAAACTTCCTTGGCCACTCATTCATCTAGATCCCAGGCCAGGCAAATCCCATAAGCCCCATTAAAATACTTCATGGCCACAGACAGCTTGGATTTTCATTCTGGGGTCTCCACAAACATCATAGCCAAAGTAAGACACACAAAAGAAATTGTAGGTAAGTGTTTGAAGAGAATAAAGATTATGTTTGAGCTTGAGTTGTCAGAGGAAGAGTCCATGAGGAACTAAAATTTAAGCTAGATTTTGAAAGAACAAAAATTTAAAAGAAAGAACAAAATTTTAAAGATTGAAATTTGAAAGAACAAAAATGAGAAAGTGGGAGAGGCATTCCTTATATGTTGTTAGTCATTGCTTTTGGGGGGCACACCTCAGAGTACATATTTTGCCCTGTAGCATGTTTCAATTATATGTGCACAGGATAGGAGCAGATTTGTGTGCAAGAAAGGCTTTATGGAAGAGATGGGATTTCAGAAGTTTCTGATCACTTCCCTGAAGGTTTAAGAGGCTCTGGCTAATATTAATTCATAAGATCTGTAGGATAAAATTCCTTGGAATACCACTAAGATGAAACCCTGCGTAAAATAGCTTATTTTTATTTTTTTCATTTGCTTTAACAGCTTTCCCCTTGAATAGAGTTTTTTAATCTCTTAGAGGTTGATTTTTGATTGAAAAGTAACATTCATTTCTGTGGTAAACCACTGAAAATGACAACAACAACAAAAAAGCATAGCTAGTTGAATTCTCTGGTTCTGGTTTTCATGGTTGTGTTTGTGTTGAGCCAAAAAGACAGTGAAGGGAGAATGATGAAGTGTGGCATAGGAGAATTACTAGGATTGAAAACTGTAAGTTAGTTGTGAGGTTGTAATAGCTCTTAAGAACACCTGCCTTAAAGTCTTCTTTCTCTTTATGGATTATTGTTGTTTAGTGGTAGAGAGTACTCATCACACACAGTTTCTAGGGCTGATGGACCCAGTAACGGTAGACTGGTGTCTTGTATGATCTGTGTATTGTTCTTCTCTTCCCCTCTATGCTAGCATTTTCACCACAAACGAGGTCAAGGACAAGGAATATTTGTTATCAAATCCTTCAAAAGTCCAATCATGGATATAGTTAAAAGGAGGTTTGAAATGAAATCTGGCAATACGTCTATGGATTTCTTTTTTTCAAGTCATCCAAGAGAAGCAATGGAGAATAGTTGAAAGGCTCCAAGGTTTGGCGTCACAGTGCTGGTTTTGTAAGCCCAGTTTGGCCACTTAGTCACCGTTGAGCTGAGTCAAATGTTTCTGGAGGGCAGAGACTTTGTTTTTTTTTTCTTTCTTGTTAACACTAAACACCTAGAACGATGTCCAGCACATAGTAGGTGCTTAGTTAATATTAATTAAAGGATGAATTAATGAATTTTAAGGTGAAAGTGCCTTTCACATAGAAAGTGCCTTTATTCTTCAAATTATCCAGAGAGAAAAAGATTTTAAAGAATTGGCTAATATGATTGTGGAGGTCAGCAAATACAGAATTTGCAGTGTAGGCCAGCAGGCTAGAGACCCAGAAAATAGCCGATATTGCAGTTCAAATCTGAAGGGGCTGTATGCTGTCAGAATTCACTTTTGCTCAGGGGAGATCAGTCTTTTACTCAATTTAGGCCTTCAACTGATTGGATGAAGCCCACTCAGTATGCAAGGCAATCTGCTTTGCTCAAAGTCCACTGATTTATTTACTTATTTAATTTTATTAAAATTTTTTTTTATTGGAGTTCAATTTGCCAACATTTAGCATAACACCCAGAAGTCCACTGATTTAAATGTTAAATCTCATCTACAAATACCCTCACAGAAATATTTAGAATATTATTTGACTAAATATCCAGGCACTGTGGCTCATCCAAGTTGACACATAGAATGAACCATCTTAGTGTCCAATACATGTGGAATCACAGAGTCATCTTATCCCTACGAGGCAGTGGATTATTATAGAATCATCTATTACCAAAACATAAACTCAGACTCAATTTGTCATCAGTAACCAATTTTTTTGTAGAAGAAAATAGGGAAACAAGAATAGAGATGTACTAATGTCTTATTTCTTATAGATTTTTTTCCCTCAGTAGTGAAGATATACAGTTGGACTACATTTGGGGGGCTTTGCTTGCTCTCTTGCCACAAGTAAATTTCTTCTATCATCTCTGGAGCCACCTCCATCTTAATACTTTCTGTTTTTAATAGGGTACTAATCATGGAAGTTATGATTGTTGGCGCTGCTCATGTTGGAAATACAGGCTCATTTCTTATGTTGCCATTTATGTTTCCTTTAGTTTCTTTTGGCTGCAAGAAGCAGAAGCCTACTTGTATTTATTCATGTGAAAGCATATTATAGGGATTCAGAAATATATCATAGGAATCCAAGGGCACATGGCTTCAGTCAATTTGCAGGGGACCTGGAAAATGTTAGAAACTAGAAGTTGCTGTATTTCTGAAACATTACCTGGCATTTTAGTTTTCTAGGGATGCTGTAACAAAGTACTACAAATATAGTGGCTTAAAAAAAACCCAGGATTTTGTCTTCTTAAATTCTGGAGACTAGAAGTCTGAAATCAAAGTGTTGGTAGAGCCATTCTTCCTCTCAAAGATTTAGGAGAGGTTTTTTGTTTTTGTTTTTTTTATTTTTCTGCTTCTAGCTTCTTTATTTATTTATTTATTTATTTATTTATTTATTTATTTATTTATTTATGATAGTCACAGAGAGAGAGAGAGAGAGAGGCAGAGACACAGGCAGAGGGAGAAGCAGGCTCCATGCACCGGGAGCCTGATGTGGGATTCGATCCCGGGTCTCCAGGATCGCGCCCTGGGCCAAAGGCAGGCGCCAAACCGCTGCGCCACCCAGGGATCCCCTGCTTCTAGCTTCTTGTGGCAAACTTTGGTGTTCCTTGGCTTGTGGCAACAGAGCTCCAATCCCTGCCACTGCTTTCATATGAGCTTCCTTTCTGTGTGTCCAACTTTACCTCTTCTTTTTTTAAAAAAGATTTTATTTATTTATTCATGAGAGACAGAGAGAGACAGAGACAGAGGCAGAGGGAGAAGCAGACTCCCTACAAGGAGCCCAATGCAGGACTCAAGGGATTATGCCCTGAACCAAAGGCTGATGCTCAACCACTGAGCCACCCAGGCATCCCTGACTTTACCTCTTCTTATAAGAACACCAGGTGTTGGATTAGGACTCATCCTACTCCAGTATGATTTCATCCTAATTTGATTACTTCTATAAAGACCCTATTTCCAAATAAGGTCACATTTGGAGGTCCTAGAGGTCAAGATTTAATCAGATCTTGTACGGGTGCACCATTTAAATTACAACATTTGATATCTCATCTTTGTTCAGGGTGAGTCTTGTATACACTTGATGAATGAGTAGCTCCTGAAACTACTAACCAGTAACATATTTTTAAAAAAAGATTTTTACAAAACATTTTATTTATTTATTTATTCATAGAGACACACAGAGAGAGAGAGATGCAGAGACACAGGCAGAGGGAGAAGCAGGCTCCATGCAGGGAGCCTGATGTGGGACTGGATCCCAGGTCCCCGGGATCAAGCCCCGGACTGAAGATGGCGCTAAACCCGCTGAGCCACCAGGGCTGCCCTAAAAAAGGATTTTATTTATTTATTAGAGAGAGAGAGAGAGAGAGAGAGAGAGCACGTATATGAGTGAGGGGAGGAGCTCAGGGGAGGGGGCAGTACAAGCAGACTCCATGCTTTGTGCAGAGCCTGAAGTAGGGCTCCATCACAGGACCCCAATATCATGACCTGAGCCAAAACTGAGAGTCAGACACTCAACTAAATGAGGCACCCAGGGACCCCAACCAGCAAGATGTTTTATAGAAATAGACAAGATCATTCTAAAATTCACATGGAAAGACAAAGGAACTAGAACAGTAAAAAGTTTCTTGAAAGATAAGAATGAAGTGAGAATAATCTCTATATTATGTCAAGACTTATTATAAATCTATGATGATCAAAATTGCATTGTATAGGCAGAGGGATAGAGTCATAAAGCAATGGAAAGAAACAGAGAGCCCAAAAATATACTGAAATAAAAATGCCCAGGGGCAGCCTGGGTGGCTCAGCAGTTTAGTGCCTGCCTTCAGCTCAGGGCCTGATCCTGGAGACCTGGGATCAAGTCCCATGTCAGGCTCCCTGCATGGAGCCTGCTTCTCTCTCTCTCTCTATCTCTCTGGGTCTCTCATGAATAAATAAATAAAATCTTTAAAAAAAATGCCCAGCTGATTTTTGACAAGTGTGTAGAAGCAATTCAATGGAGAAATGATAGGCATTTAAAAAAATATTTTATTTATTTACGAGAGAGAGCACACAGGAGAGGAGAGGGAGAAGCAGACTCCCCTCTGAGAAAGGTCCCCCACTTCCTCCAATGTGGAGCTCCATCCCAGGACCTGGAGACCATGACCTGAGCCAAAGGCAGCGGCTTAACTGACAGATCATGACCTGAGTTGAAATAAAGAGTCAGACACTTATCTGACTGAGTCACCCTGGCACCCTAGAAATGATACTCTTTTGAACAAATGGTGTTAGAACAATTGGTTGTCCATTGGTAAGAAGAAGAAGAAGAAGAAGAAGAAGAAGAAGAAGAAGAAGAAGAAGAAGCAGCAGCAGCAGCAGGAGGAGGAGGAGGAGGAGGAGGAAAGAAACTCAAGCTAAACCTTACATGTTATAATAAAATTAACTCAAAATGTATCATACATTTAAATGTATACCATTCAACCCACAGCACTTGAGATCTTTTTTTTTTTTAATATTTTATTTATTTATTCATAGGGACACAGCTAGAGAGAGAGGCAGAGACACAGGCAGAGGGAGAAGCAGGCTCCATGCAGGGAGCCTGATGTGGGACTCGATCCTGGGATTCCAGACTCACGCCCTGGGCCGAAGGAAGGTGCTAAGCCACTGAGCCACCCAGGCGTCCCACTAGCATTTGTTTTAGAGTGGGAGACATGTGACTCTTCCTTTCACTTGAACACTGAAAGGCCATTAGTAGGTTACTAATTGGCCTAATTTCAATATTATTGGGTCTCAGGGAATAAGAAGGCATGAAGAGAGGGAGAAAGATGGGGAAATGGCCAGTGAGTGGAGCAGTCAGAAAACACACAGCATTTATTGGTTAAGTTTGCTGTCTTATAGGAATGTGGCTTGTAGTACCCCTAAACAATTGCAATAGTAACATTAGAAATCACTGATCACATATCATCATAACAGATATAATAATGATGAAAAAAATTGGAAATATTTTGAGAATTACCAAAATGTGACACAAAGTCAGCAAATGCTGTTGGAAACATGGTGCTAATTGACTTGCCTGACATAGGGTTGTCATAAAGTTCCAATTTATAAAAAACACACTATCTGTGATGTACAGTAAATCAAAGCTCAGTAAAACCAAGGATGTCCAGAAGCACTTGGGTGGTACAGTCAGTTGAGTGTCTGACTCTTGGTTTTGGTTCAGGTGGTTGTGGGATTGAGCCCTTCATGGAGCCCCTCATTGGGCTCTGCACTCAGTATGGAGTCTGCTTCAGATTCTCTCTCCTTCTCCCCTGCCCTGTGCTTCTCTCTGCTCATGCACTCTCTTTTTCTCTAAGATGAATAAATAAATCTTTAAAAACCTCAAAAAACCAGGGATGTCTGTATTTGTTTTTTGAGGGGAGGAGTTTTTTTTTTAAGATTTTATTTATTCATGAGAGACACAGAGAGAGAAGCAGAGACATAGGCAGAGGGAGAAGCAGGCTCCATGCAGGGAGCCTGACGTAGGACTCGATCCCGGTTCTCCAGGATCACACCCTGGGCTGAGGGCAGCGCCAAACCACTGAGCCACCTGGGCTGCCCCGAGGGGAGGAGTTTTGATGTCTTTCTGTCCCATAACCAATTTTATGTTTCTAAAGCATGAGAGATACAGATGTCTTATTTTATTTATAAATCTAGTTTATGGCCATAACAGGGAAGACACGCTTCCTCAGCCTGATATTCCCCCCCTTTCAGAAGCATCACATTAGAAGTGTTATTTGATGGTGCAAAAACAATCTATTTAGAAATGGCAGTGCCTTATCAATTAAATTAATTTTTTTTCTTATCATGTGTCAGTAACCTGTGTCAATACTGTGACACTATTTGTGTAGATAGGGTGACTTGGTTGTTATCTACATAAAACTAATGATGAGTTGGATGCACATCATTAAGTTTCTTATTTCAATGAGGATCTTAAAATCATGCATTTGCAATTAATAAACTTTAAATTTAATTCTTAATTATCAGTGTTAAAGGAGATGATCCAAAGTGTGACAATTGGACAATTGGACAATTACTGGGCAATATGATAATTACATATGCTGCTGCATGTGTTTCTATGCCGTATATGAAGAGAGAGAGAGAGAGAGACCCCCTTGTTCCAACTCTGTCTTCCAGGAAACCCAAGCTCTTTGTAGTCTCCTTTGTGCCAGGAATCAGTTCTCACTTCCAGGTTATTTGAACTGAGTCTTAAAAAGCAATAGAATAAAATGAGTAAAATATATTAGCTGTCATTCTGAGCTGGAATTGGACAGAAATGGGAAATTTCTGTACAGTGTGTGAAAATTTCACCATGCAGGGAAATGATTTCCTCTGTAATCTCTTTTCCTATAAAAATTATTCAAAAAATGTACGGTTACTGTAAAATGTAAAATTATTCAAAATATTGTTGCTATGAAATTATTCAGAATTGTGTTATTATCAAATTATACAAATCATGCCAATAAACTGCATCAATTTGTAGAAGATTAAAGTGTTCTCCAACACTAAAAATATATACATACATTTATATTAGAAAATAGTAAAAAAAAAAAAAAAAAGAAGATACAAATGACCAAAAAAAAAAATATATATATAGTTTTACGTATCACACAACTGTTTTTAGCTACCAGGGCTAAATGCTGTATATGTTTTCTTTGAGTTAGTCTTGACATTTCTTTGAGGGGGATTATTATATTATCATCATGTTGCCAACATGGAAACTGTGGCTAAGAGAAGTTAAGTAACTTGCTTAGGAAGGACATATAAAATTTGGTGTAACGCAGGGGCACCTGGCTGGCTCATTTGGTAGAGCATGTAACTCTTGATCTTTGAGTTCTGAATTCAAGCCCCATATAAGATGTGGAGCCTACTAAAAAAATAATACAAAACCAAAACCACAAAACCCGTGGTGTCATGCAAATTAGAAACCCAGTTGGTCTGACTCTCAAGAGCTTGTTTGTACAGAATGTGGTCATGTGATGTGAAAATTCACAGTATTATTTTCAACTGGAGGTGATATGAATTTTAGAAGTGAGATTTTTCATTTCGTTAACTTCCTTTTCTGCTGAACTTTTAGCCTTGCTTGTGAGACTGATAAAAAAGTCTACTTACAGCAATTCTAGCCTCTGCTACTTTGCTGGCCTTTAACTTCCCTGGGGCTGAGTGGTAATTGCTTTTATATACTTCATCTTACCGTCTTGCTTTGCTTGAGACAACAGAATTTATAAGCATAACTGGTTTACAGTCATTTAAATACAGGTAATCTTCTCTTTGCCTCTAAGTATTAGAAAAACTTGGGTTTTTCTTAAAATTCGTGTCTTGGAAATTCACAGCTTTCACCCCGGTTGCATCAAACAGAATGGTGCTCTCAATTTATGCCTTCTATTTCATTTATTATATGCAGACTACATAATGATGACAGAAAGAATGTGTAAGCCAAGATTATTTTTGTCCCTAGTAAGAAGCTTTGAGATAAACACAGGCATTATACACTACCCTTGAGTTTCATTCATCTATTCCCAACATATGATTCTCCCTTAAAGACATCATGAGCTCTATATTTGGAAGACCTATGTTAGATGTGGATGGTATCACAGATACGCAAGAGGCTACTTATTTGATAATTTCACTTCTTGTTTGTTTGTAAGTGTGCAGGAAGAGTGACCAAAGCGTTTCCCCAGTATCCCTGGGAACCAGTCTGAGATGGACAGATGGCCAAATAGACTGAGTATGCTAATGTTTATCTTTTGAGAATGAATGTGGCCCAAATTATTTCAATGTCTTTGATGCTCACAAAGGAGGTGAAAAAAGGTCTCATGAATAGGTTACATAAACTGGTAGTCTTCACCTTTGCTGAGGTGCAGCTGCTCGCTCTGGGCTTTTCCAGAGTGTTGAGGGTGATTTTGAATCCCGAGGGGGCAAAGGTTCACAAATAGCACCAGAAGCCACTGTCAGTGAAAAATGAGCAAAAATGAAGGCATAAGAGGTGCTCATTTTCCCAAGATTTAAATAATGCTCATCTTTTTACTAAATGCTGTTTGGCCCGTAGCTTATTTTATTCTTAGGTGCCTTAGCATTTGAGTGTGTCAGAGCATCACTTTGCATTCTGTGTGGTTCACTGAGCAGATACTTTTTATGAAAAAGAGGAGCTAGTAGGAGATTCTTTGCTCCAGAGGTTTTTTTTTTTTTACAAATATCCTGCATCTGAAGATATTCTCAAGCCCCTGGATGTGTTAATTGTCCTTAAAAATTACCACCACAGCCATTACTTGCTGGTCAGAGTCCTTCAATTCTATCTGCCCTCCCCAAACACACAGTTTAAACCAGCTACTACATATAATGCTACAGAATCAAGAATGTGGTGTGGTGGCTTCCAATAATAAAATGCAAATAGGCAATCATAGAAGAGTTAAGTTCTAATGCAAAGATTATATCTTAATGTACTGAATGCTGCTGTAACTTTTGGGGCAAAGCATAATTTTTTCAGGCTGCTTTTCCTGGGAAATGGGGTTTCCAAACAAGCTACTTTACAAAAGGAAATCAGTTAAGAACCAGCAGAAATTTAAGTACTCTGTAATAGGAAGGAAAAATGTAGCCCCTGTATGTGTAATGCAATATTCTGGCTTGTAATTAGAATTCCCCAGGAATTGAAGCACATGGGTTGGATGTCTCAGAAAATGAACAGGAGTGATTATAGGCAGATGAATGGTCCAGAAATAGTTCAGAAAGCAGTACATTGATGTACAGTCCCAGAGTCCCCAAGAAAACTCCCAGACATGAGGATTTTGAAGTGGAGATAAATGCCCCTCAATATATTTTTAGGTAAATAAGAAGAAGAAAACAAAATCTTTTCCCTTTTTTTTTCTTCAAATTGGTGTGAAACTTGCTAAATTGAAACTACTGGTCTAGGAAATAAAGAAATTAGAGTTGACACCAAGATGTAATTTTTCCATGCAGCTCTTCGGAATTCAGAATCGTCACAGTGGAATGTCAGCTATTGTTTATGACGGGACACGGCTGTGACGGTCCATAAATAATAAATGCTCGCTTCATCTTCTATCCAGGAGCCTGGGATGCATGGATGACCTTAAAAACATTGCCTCTTTCTCACTGGGAGTGATTTGAGGACTTTTCTGACCAATCAAGGTGGAAACCAGGCATTGCTCCCGTGAAACACTGTTCATGTCATTGACTACAAGAAAACAAACTAGATCAGCTGTGTTCTGATGTCTTTGGAAGTTTCACTAACATTCTCAAATGAGAGTAAGATAAAATAAATAGGGATACTATTTACCAGCTGTATTGTCCTGACACCTCAGAATATGTAACTGTGTGTATCAGCCAGGTTCCTAAGAGAAATTTTCAACAGAGGAGATTTTCAACAGAGGAGATTTAGTGTTAGGTTGAGAAGGGGTCTAACCTTGGGTGGTATAAGTGCCATTTATAATGAGGAGGGGGCATCTGCTCTGAGGTTATCATTTGACCCCTGGCATGCACTGCAGTGAATGCAGCTTGTCCTGCTTGTCCATGGGCATCTTGTTTGGTACCTGCCAGGCTATTGGGCATCAGCTGGCACCTTTGATGATGTCTAGGTCCCGTTACACCTGTGAGTTGAGGGTCTTACATTTTGCATCTCTCTCATCTCAACTCAAACTTATCTCAAAAGAGATTATATCTCTTCTGGTTCACACTTTGGCCTTTCAAAAGCCCGAGAAACTTCGGCTGCTTTCTTTATACCACCCCAGAGTATATAGGTCTCTCAGTCTCCCATGGGTCCACCTTGAAGTTCTATTTTGATCACCATCTCCCTGTACTGGCAGGCTCCCTCGAGGCAGCTTACACTCTTTCCAGGATATTCCCTGGAAAGGCAGGCCCAGCTGACTTTTCCTGTTACTCTGCCAAACCTCCTTGGGGGTCCTATTATTCTACTTTGTGCAACCAAGGCCTGGGGAAATAGGGTATTGGGCACTGTCTCAGTGACCCACGTAGCATCTGAAACCTGGTCTTGTGTCCTCCAAATCCTTTCATTTCTTCTCTATTTTATGACTTCCCTTTCTTCTCTCCTCCTTCAGGACAACACAACATACTCTTAAGAAGATCACACTTTAGGAACAAAAAGTGGAAGGGGGATTGATGTCAAAACATTTCTACTTCTGAGGGGTACCTCCTGTGTTTAAGCAAGGGGTGCTGCAGCAAAAACAAAGCATATGTTAACATCTCAATAAATTATCCTGATATGAAAAAAAATTATCCTGATATGTGTTGAAGTCTTAGAAGCAATTATTATAGTTATTCCATGATATGATGGAAAGATAAAGAACTTTGAATTATACTTTCATCACTTAACTTATATCCAGGGAAGGAGTTTTAGGAATAAATATTTTGATAATATTGAAGATGAGGATAAGGCATCAGACTTAATTGTCAGATTTATATCAGGCTTGTAGAAAGAAGAAAAAGGGATCAGTCCAATATGGAATATTTAAATGATTTTAGGATTTTGTCCTAGTAATTGGAATGAACTTAGAAATCTATAACTCATTGTCTGTGATAATTAAAGGTGGAATTGCAAGAGATCCTAGATTATATATAGGAGTGGGAAAGAAATTCACAACCAAGATTGAAAACTCAGATCTGTAAAAGAAAAAATATGATATATTTGTTAAAAGTTAAAAATAATTATAGTATCTGATTCCATAATCAAAGTAAAAAATAAATGATGGATTTGGAAAAAGTATTGGTAATACAAATGACAAAGGGATTATAAGCATAATCATACACAGGACACTTAAAACTGAAAAAGACAGGCCAGTAGAAAAATGAAAAAGTATATGCTCAATAAACACAGAAAAGTTGACAAGATGCATCAATTCACCAGCATTAGGCTGACAAAAATGAACAAACAAACATGGAAATGTAAAGTCCTGTCTTGGGGGACACACACATATTCATCCATTGGTGATAAGATTCGCGACCTTCTTCTGGAAAGAGACATGGCAGTGCCTACTAAAATTAAAACAAAAATGTAGATATCTGTAGACTTAGCAAATTCATTGATTAAAAATGTATTCCATGGAAATAAAAAGTCAATTACAAAGGGAAATATATACAAGAATATTTATCACCATCTTGTTCATAATAATTAAATTATGGCAAACTCACAGCCTAGAGAGCTGTGCATCTACTAAAAGGAATGAACTAGAGCTATATTAGTCATCTTGGAAGGATTGCCACGAAATATTGTTGGCTAAGCAAACAAAGAAATGTGCGCAAGATGATCTAATTCTTATAAAATGATAACAACTCTCCCATATAAGTGATTGAGTGTACATGTGTGTGATTAGAGAGGTACACTGTCAATTTTAACATGGGTTACCTGGAGGAGTGGTGTTGGGGCTGAGTAAAGGAAAGATGTTAGATGGAAAGCAAGGAAAAAACATCTGGACTAAAAAAGCAGATGTACAATCCCCAAATAAAAATACACACACACACACACACACACAGAAATTAGGGGAAAAAACGGATAAATTTAGTTCTGTGCATACTGACCTTTGTGAACAGTCCATAATTTGTCAAGTTTCAATTTACAGAATAATATATATAGTATACCATCTTTGTTAAAACAAGTGAATAATCTCATATATATGTGGATATATGTTTCTATATGTGTGTATATTCATGCACACACATTGTACAGGGAAAAGTACAGACTGCACTTAATATTGCACACTTTAGGAGGTGAAAATGAAGCAAGCACAGGATTGCCTCATTATTTCTTTCATTATACATTGTTTGACTTTTTATACTCAACTTCATGATTTTAAATTTTAAATAATAATGTCTAACATATGTATGACTTCTAGATTCTACAAGTCTATTGACCTAATCAAGTAATGCACCAACCCTGGCCTATGGTCAACATTACCTAAGCCAAACTCTGATCTTATCCCAAAGCAAAATTTGTTTTCCTTACACTAAGTGATTGCTAAGATGCCATTTCCCCATGTATCTTCTCACCTACTTCTCATCAGTAGCCTGAGAGGTATTATTATCCTCATATTTATATATATGGAAGAAGGAGTCAGAGGACTCAGTGACTTGACAAATGTCACAGAGGACCTAAATCCAGATCTCAAATTCTATTTTTTCCCCTTTCAATTATATCACAAATGCTGCTATGGAAGTGCTTTCCTAGTTCCTTCCAAAAATCCAACACTTGCCTAAGTCCTGGCTATGGATGGATATTCATGCCACATAGTGATACATATTCTCCCCACCATCCCAGTTGTCAAGAGATCATTTATTTTTTTCCAATCTCTAATACCTTCTTTTCTTCCCCCTCCTTGACTGAATTCTGTCTATTTGTGAAGTCGTTTGGATACCTTCCAAATGTATGGCATCAAAAGAAGACACAGCCCTATTAGCTACCTTCTGTTTCAAGAAGAATAGCCTGTTTCTTAAGAAACTACATGATCAAGGTTTCCACAGCCCAAGTGCCAAAGAAATAAGATGAATAACTCTAATAAAAAAGGCTTTATAGCCTCAGGCTACTACCATGAAAGAAACAGAAAAGTAACCAAAACAGAAGGTTGGTATGGACTGAATATTTGTGTTCTCCCTAAATTCATATATTGAAGCCCTAACCCCCAGTGTGCTGGTATTTGGAGGTGAGGCCTTCGGGAGGTAATTAGAGCTAGGTTAGGTCATGTGAGTGGACCCTCATGATGGAATAAATGCCCTTATACAAAGAGGAAGAGACACGAGTGCTCTTTCTCTCCACTATGAGAGAATACAGCTGGAAGACAGCATGCAGAAGAGAGGAACAGTGCCCCGTCAAGATACTAATCTGCTGGCACCCTGATCTTGGACTTTCCAGCCTCTAGAACTGTGAGAAATAAATGTTTGTTGTTTAAGCTTCCCAGTCTGTGGCATTTGCTAGAGTAGCCTGAATAGACTAAGACAAAGCTGTAACTAGGAAATAGAAATCACTGATAAAACATTTTCATGTTTGCTATTAGGCAGTAGGACTGCTGCACGTACATGTGCACTTTTATTTCTTAAATCATATATCATACTTGGGGTGGGCAGGATTCTAAGATGACCCCCAATGAGTCTGTATATAATCCTATTCCCTTGAAAGCAGGCAAAACTTGGGACTTGCTTTAGGCCAATAGTGGATGGCAAAGGGGATGGGATGGTCAGTCCTGTGATGGCATTACATGATATAAGAGTGTCTTAGCAGACCACAGAGGGATTCTCTTGCTGGCCTATGGAATGAGTAAGCTGCCATGTTGTAAATGAGTCATTTGGCAAGGTTCTGCAGGCAGCCTCTGGGAGCCAAGAATGTTCCCACCTGGCAGCCAGCAAAGGAACGCAGGGACCTCAGTTCTACAACCCCAAGGGGCTAAATTCTACCAATGGCTCCATGAACTTGGAAGAAGACCCTGAACTCCAAAATGTGGGCTGAGTGACACCTTCACTCCGCTTTGTGAGACCCCAAGTAGAGGATCCAGCTACACCGTGCCTGGACTGCTGACCCATGGAAACTATGAGAAGAGAAACATGTTTTGTTTGAAGCTTCTAAATTTGTGGTAATCTCTTATGCACCAACAGAAAATGAATACAATAGGTAACAAGTACAAACCATGATGTCATGGAAAACGCAGCTCTGGAACATAGGAGTCTTGGCTTCATTCCTCATGTTCCAATGAACTTGCTTTGGGGCATCAAGCAAGTCACATAGCCTTTGGAAGCTTCAGGGACCTGCTATGTGAAATGAGGGCCTCTTCGAGATCTCTTTAAGGTCTTGTTGCTGACACCTCCTGGCTAGTGTTGACATTAATTACAATAAGATTGTTAGCCGTAGCAAATATACTCTATCAAATGCATATTATCATCATATATTTTAATCTGGCTCACGTATTTTGTTATTGTCATTGTCATTCTTCCCCTGCTCCCAAGTCTATGAAATTAGCATGCTCAGATTTTGATTTAAGAACTCAGGAAGAAGTCTAAGGACTAATTCAAAGAGGTGTTTAAGACAAATTGTGTGATGATCCTTGTCACCTTTGAGAAATCTCATTGTAAAATGGAGAAATAAGACATAGCTCAGGTCAAAGAAGGGCAAATGGGGATTTTACTTTCCAAAACGTTTTCAGGAATGTGAAAGATAGGCCAGATGTGATTTATGTCTCTACTTCTGGAGCATTGCACAATGTGGGAAAACAGAGCAAATCCCCAGCATCTCTGGAGAGAACAGTGCGGGTTCCCCAGGTGAGACTCTTGCATCAGAAGGCAGCACCTTCCCATCACCATCAGGATGCTGGTGGTTCAGCAGGTTCATCTTAATGGTGTGCACTTGCTCATTTATAAAGGAGAGAGGTGAACGACAGTGGGCCCACCAACTGTTTTATTGTACTTTGTCACTATTATGAAGCATTGTAGTTCATATTTAGTGTAAGTAATGAGGCTCGGAGAGGCAAAGCCACATGCTGCACAGGGTAAATGGTATATTCCTTCCTGATCCCACAAGGCGCTGCAAACAAAGGAGACTTCTGCTATAAATAGGACCTGGCTCAGGAAATGCTTCATGCAAGTATTAATAATCAATGTACTACACAGTGTAAGGTAGCGGCTGGGGCAATTATCATCTAGTGAGGAAAATGAAGAAATGACTTCCTTTGCTCCAGGTGGCAGCTGGTGTGACCAGATGAAGGAATTCTTTCTTCACGCAATTTTCCCCCTTTGCATTGACTTAGCTCTGTAGTTGACACAGGAGGACTAGAGCTTACTCTAGGCAGTCAGCTCTTTGGAGCAGGGGCATTAGCCATCATTTGCAGACTCACCAGGAGACTAGAAGCAAAGCTAGAAGACAGAGCTGCCAAAGCCAATAGTTGCAACCTGTGGCAGGCTCCACTGCCTGGGCTCTCCCATCACCCTAGGAGAGAGGTCCCGCCCCCTCAGTCCTCCTGGATGCACGCGCTTGCTGCTCTCCCCGCACCTGTCACAGATTGAAATGAGGAGACAGCTGGGATCATTATAGTTCCTGTGTTTGAAGGTTGCCCAAATGAAAAACAAACAAACAAATCTGGTGAGTTTCGTGTTTCTTTTAAGTGTACAGAAATGCAGCTGCTAAGTGGTGTAGGAGATCAAAGACGTCTTTTAAATTCAGGACACCAAAGTGTTCTTCCTGGCTTGATCCTTGGTGGAGATTTGTTAGGAAACTTTAGAAGGGAGTTGCAGAAGAGGATTAGGTCTATTAAACTTGTCTGATTGTGAAAAGTTCTTTGTAAAGCTCATTAAGTGTCTTCCTTGCTGATCTCTGTGGAGATTGTGATAGTGTAGTGAGCCCGTAGATTGTTATTTCGGGTGATGAGTTAAGTGCCTAGTTGAAAAACATTTATTTAATAGAGTGATAAGGTAATATGACTGATTGACTACTAATCGTCAGTTTCTTAGAAACAAAGATAGATTCTCAAGCATCCAGTAATTCCAGTACTTGGAATGAAATGAAGTTTAATCTTAGCCCTCAAGCTTGGAGTTGTGTTTTAAAATATAAAGATATTATGTAGGTAAAATAACTGGCATATTATTTTCAATGTGCATTGCATTATTTTAAGTAGATGAGATTCTGGATGAATGGGGCAAACAAAATGTGTATTTGTTGTTTTCTATCAGAATCTCAGCAGTTACGAATTTTTTTAGCAATAAGAGAATGTAAAATTACTTTGCCATTATGTGGATTGCAATAGAAAAGGGAATGATAGTATTTGAAGATTCAAGGTTTCTGAACATGAAAAAAATCTTATATATATTTTTTAAAGTATTAGTTTTGATTTTGTCCAGAATTGGTTAAATGACTGAATTGTGAATGGTTTTTACTTTCAAGTCACTTATCTTTAATTTGATGTGGTTTAAATGACTTCTTGATCATGTTACCATTCTATTTAGCAGCAGAAAATTTAAAAATAGGCTATATGGATAAAACTAACATTGCAAATGTGTCTTATAATACATCTTAGTTATTGTTGTTGACAGTGCTTGTTCGTATGATAAGATCTATCTTGGTTATCTGAGATTTTTTTTTTTGTATTTGTTATCCAAACTAAGTGAGTTGCTTTTGGCTAAGTATTTCCCCCCCTCTGGCTAAAATAATAGACTTTAAAAATTAATTTTTACCTGGAATTGTTTTAATCCACAAATTTAATGGAGAACTCTTTAATACCTAGCTATTTTGTTAAGTCTAAATCCTTTTTTGACAGTTTGACAAATAGGTTTGCCAAAGTGGGGGGAAGAGAAAGGGAATGTGAAGAGGCTCTTGAATTAAATAATGTATAAAGGTTAAACATCAAACACTCGTGACTGTTATCATCATAATTCTAAATCACAGCTGACTATGGATATTGATCTCTTCCTCCAATAAATCCTCACCTCTTCGATGTATTTTTTTTTTTTTCTTCTGTTGATCTGATTTTCACTTTCTTAGCCTTCAGGATGCAGCTCCAAAAAAGGTAGGTTTGAGGTAGGTTTTCATTTTGGATACATGTCAGAATTTGGAATTGGAATTACCAGAGGAATTCCAAATGAGGTCCTGGGTGGGGCATGTTCTTAAGGTGGTCTTGTCAAAGTACTGAGCTGTAGCATTGGTTGGTTTTCCAAAGAAAGGCAATTGAATATGTGTATGCATCTAACTGCAAAAGAAACTCTAGGTTTTAAAGGACATGTGTAGAATTTCTGGAAAGGAAACTTTAATAATAGTTTAAAGTCATTCAACCAAAAGTCATGTTTATTTATTTGCTCTCCACATTTGAGAATTAATTCACAACCATTTTAATTTGGTGATTGGAGTATGGTTTGTGTGGTTGGAAAGGAGCTGTGAGTGTCTTCTGCTTTCTGTGTGAAATGCACCCATTTTTTCTTATTTTGGTGCCTAATGGTATAGGCTTGGGTTTCATTTCATAATTTCATTTAAACAATAAAGCCATTCAAATCAAAGACGGAGTTTAGTAGCAGTAGATTAATTTTGTTAGAAATTTGACTGGAATATGTGTTTCACCAGGTCCATGGGAGTTGAAAAATTCATCAAGGTAGTTGCTTCTTAATCCATAGTAAAATACATGTTCCCTTTTGAGAACAGATATTTTAAACATGATGCATGTTCATTGTAGATAGATCAGAAGATATAGAAAAGTACAAAAATAGTTTTAAAAACCACTCAGTCTTAGACTGAGAGAACTATTAAATACAGTGTATTTATCAACATAGAATATGCGTATATTTTAAAAAATGAAATCATGCTGTATACAAACTATATTCAGCCTTTTCCTATAAAATACTAATTATTTTCAACTACTACTATTTTTAAGTAGCTACATATTTTGTTTTGCACAGAATTCAGTTTCTATATTAAACTTGTGTAATTGTCTTTTCTTCTTTTGATTTTTCATTCTTTGGATCTATCATGTATGAGTGTGGGACATAAGAATTATAACCCTAATAGTAGAGCATTTACTATGTACTTATTACCTAAATTCTGAATCGCCTCATATTTAAAATTTGTAACGACAAACTCACTATTGTTAAACATAGATCATTAAGAACTTACATAATATTCTATGAAATGGATAAATTATAAACTCCTTAAAATATTCCCTTGTTGACATCTAAAATTTTATTTTATTTATTTATTTTTTAAAATTTCATTTTAGAGTAAGAGGATGTAACAAGATTTGCTTGGTACAATGCATTTTATATATTGAAAACAGAGGCTTTTCTTTATTCTCCAAATATGGGTGTTTTCACTTCTTCACAATGGGATACTTCATTATGGGCATGGATAAAGTTCTTTATTACTACATCTTTGTTTTAAATTTAGGCATTGCAAACATCAATTATTATAACTAATATTGGCTGAGTGGGTTCTATAAGGATTCATTTAAAGAAGACTTAATAGGCCATTGATATATCAAGGGAACACCTTGAAAAGAGTCTCCCTTACAAATCATTTAGAACACTCTGCTGAGTACCATTACACTTGTATATTTGCAAGCAAATAGAATATTGGCTTTGTAAAAATGCTCAAGGCACTTTTGATGCTACTACCTCTAATATAACAATAGTAGTGTTAGCTGAGATCTGTGGTTTTAGGTGGGTAATAAAATTGGTAGGGGGTGATAAATTTTGAAAAACTAATTATCAGTTACTAGCTTAAAACAGCATTTGGCTAGTGGTTCCTACTTAATAGTTCCCCACTCTCCACTAAAATTCTTAGGAAGACATTCTAGAAGATAAATTCATAGTACTCCCCAAAACCAATCCTGATAGTCAACCTGTTGCCAATACATGGGAGAAGTTTCACTGGACTAAAAAATATCAGTGACTCAAGGTTCAATATGACCAGAAAATGGGGAGAAATCCACCTCATGCCTTTTTTTGTGTCTTCCTTCTTTTTTTTTTTTAAGATTTTATTTATTCATGAGAGAGAGAGAGAGAGAGGCAGAGACACAGGCAGAGGGAGAAGCAGGCTCCATGCAGGGAGCCCGATGTGGGACTTGATCCCAGGACCCCAGGATCACACCCTGGGCTAAAGGCAGGCACTAAACCACTGAGCCACCCAGGGATCCCCTTGTGTCTTCCTTCTAATCACAACCTCCTGGTCTATACCAAATAGAGAATTAAGCTTCTGTCCTTATTGGGTGCTGCTTTTGAGGAAGCCAAGCCAAAGTACTCTATGTTTCTGCTAGATTTTAGCATTTCTCTTTCTAAAACTGTCCGAGACAGCAGGCCATGTGAACAGCTGTGGAGAGAGGATGGCAGATTACCAGTGTTAATGGCACCATGCACCTCTGGGGAAATCCCTGCAGATGGGTGGAGAACATGGGAGAAGCCTAAGATTAGTGTACATGGAGTCCAGCGTTATCATGTACTTCATCTCTTCAGGCAGGGCTACCTGAGCTGGGCTGTGCAGTCTGTACTCTGCCCCAACTGAACAGGGACAGAGTGTCTGTCTTAAAAAGAGAACAGTACTTTTTTGAAGTACGTGTGTGTGCACTTCACACAAAGTCTTTGCATGTCCTAGTCGTCACCTTGTCTTTAGAGCATCAGAAACCCAGACTGTGTAGGTAGGACAAATACTCACCAACACCAGTAGAACCATGGTATAAATACTGCTAGACCCTGGAAATTCGGCTAGGAGCTGTGCAAATCAGACTACCTCCTGAGCAGCAGAGATCTGATAAGGGGATGTGAACAGTGCCCAACTGGATCATGACTGAGGCCAAGGGAAGTTCTTAAGACCTCTTTCTGTGTTGGCAAACAGCTGGCTGAACTCCTTTTTATAAATTGAGATTGAGTGCAATTTTGTTAAATAACAGGTGTCATTGAAAAATACTAGAAGGAAAATAGTCTGGTCATCCTCTATCTGGTGAGATTATGGGTTATGAATGATGATTATTTTATGTAAAAGTAAGTGCATACTATTTTAACAATCAGAAAAATGGAGGTAATTCTTAAATAAGAAGAGAAAATCTGCTAAAAGTTTTATATTCATTCATACTCTAACAATAGAATTGGGATCTTTCTTGCCTCTTTTTTAAATTTACTTTTTCTTAATTAGTAAAAGTATCTAATAAGATATCAATCGTTCTATTTTCATTTTGAACTGATGCGTCCAATGATGGTCACTTTTTGGTTTATTATACACAGGTTGGCTAGGTATGGTGGTAAGAGGAGGAAGATTGCTTAGTCACCCAGATTTCCCCCCTTCTTGGAGTAGTGACACCACAAGCCACACCTGAAACAACTCTTTTAATCTCAAAAATTTCCCTCTTTGCTCTGGTTAGAGAATGTCAGTGTACTGGGCAACCAAGGTTATGTGATCTGGTGGGCCAGATCCGATTAATGTTTTTAATTGTGATTTCAAGATGTAACACACCCAGGGAGATTTGTTCCAGATGGATGCAGTACAAAATGAAAAATAAAATAAAACCCCCTCCAAGCACAATATTGTTCTGAATACTTCTTTGAGGCATCAGCAGGTTTTAAATCATTGGAAGATGGGCTGAAGGCATTTTCTACATCATTATGCTTTTCCAAGTTATTTGAAATAAGTTTTAGTTTTAAAGGCTTTTTTTCTGTAGCTCTATTCTCTACCTGTCACTGGCTACCTCACCTATTATATTAAAAAGAAGTGACAGAAAAGTATATAAGTTATAATGTGGATGATTATGACTCTTAAGGGTATTTTATATGACTACCCAACATTTTCTCTCAGTGCATCAAAAGTTCTGCCTATGTTTGTGTCTGTGGACCCTTTAAAAGATCAAAGACAATATGAAACCTTTCTTTAGAAAATAATAAATTAAATGTTAAAAGTATATGAGCAAACCATTACATGGAAACAAATGAAACAAATAGATCTGACTGTTTTCTCTGTAAATACACAAGTTATTGGGATATTTTGAAAGATCAAATAAGAGAGTCTAATTATATAGTAATTTCTGATACCTATTAGGTTCTTGTTACATATCCTATAAAGTAGAAGTAAATCATTGAAACGACTCTTCAAGTCTGCAAGCAAAAGCAAATTTGGGGGGGGGGAAGACATTTTCAAGAGTAAATTAATTTGGATTTAGGTCATTAAAGTTCTCACAGAAACATTGGGTTTACAAACTGATGAGTTTCACCTTGGTGCTCTTGGTTTGATAACTAGTTCTTAGAACTGACAACTAAGAAAACATCTTTGCATATTAAGATGCAACTTCATATCTAATGCAATTTTAGCTTGTTGTTGTTGGGGATGCTCAAGATTTATCGCCGGGGTATTTCAGTTGTGAAAACATAATTAAAAAGCTAGTGGTTACTTCTCTTTGATGTTGTAATCACTGGCCTTTTCTCTTTGGATTTGGGTAGCCTTAGAAAATTTAAGACTTCCTTAAACTCTCTCTTACAATATAGAGGAAAAAAGGAATGCATTATGATCAGAGGCATTAGGTGTTTGAGGAATAAAACTCTATTTAGGAAATCTGTTACAGGAAATTAGTTACCATCCAGAATACAATGAATGGGTTCAGTATGAAGCAGGAGGTGTGGATTTTGTCCTATGTGATTGGATAATGGGGAAAATTTACACACACATACAAGATGAAGACTTAAGAAAGTTGCTAAAGACATAAATGTAACAAATAGCACAAGCATCTTTGGTTCAATACTATAACCATTAGAGCTAGTGGGAGTAGTTGCCTTCATTTTTAAAAGCTAATCACTTCAGGAGAAAGATTTGTTGACAGCATTCTGGATTAAGTGCAGAAAGCTGGGGATCTTTCGAACTAGGTACTGTCCTACAATTGTATTGATAATCAAATTGACTCTTAGAGGCGCAAGAGTCAGGTGTGCTCTTTCTTGACCTCAAAGCCCCTGAGTTTCGCTTTGAAAGCAAAACTTTCGGGGAGGTAGCTGAAAATACCTGTTCCACAGAACAGATATTTGAAAGTGAGGATGATTCAGGGAGCTAAGAGAATAGAAAGTGTTTTAAGTTGTTCTTTCAATCTGAATACAGTTGCTAAAATAACAATGCTGTTTGGTTTTAGTACAAGAAAACAAAACATATGCCAAGGATATCTTTTTCTTTTTCAATAAGCCTCCAGAGGATGGGAGAAAACATCCTGACGTGCATAGTTGAAAGGATTTGACTTGTGTAGACCTCAGGTTACGTATAGATGTGAATTGGAAATTTGGTGGGGTTTGGGGTGGGAGGAACAGCCCAATTACTCTCTCATTCTCTGTATTCTTTGTTGGTTGATTCAGTTTTTCTTGGCTTCTTTGGGCACACTAGATGTACGCTAAAATTCACTAGGAAAGCCTTTCTCTGTACAGTAGTCCCCCTTATCTGCAGCTTTGCTTTCTCATGTGTCAGTTACCAGGGGTCAACTGCAGTCCAGAAGCAGATGATCCTCCTTCTAACTTATGGTCAGAAGGTCAACAGTAGCCTAACCTGTGTCACAGCACCTACATTGTTCACTTCACTTCATCTTATCACATGGGCATTTTATAATATCACATCATCACAAGAAGAAGGGTGAGGATGGTACATAAGATATGTTGAGAGAGAGAGGCCACATGCACACAACTTTTATTACAGTATATGGTTATAATTGTTCTATTTCATTATTGGTTGTTGCTCGTCTCTTACTATGCCTAATTTATAAATTAAACCTTACCATAGGTATGTATTTGTAGAAAAATGCACAGTATATACAAGGCTCAGTACTATCCACAGTATGTGGAGGGCTCAGTACTGCCAAGGAATCTGTTGGAGGTCTTAGAACATTTCCTGGGTTGCTAAGGGGAGGGGGGGGGGACTGTAAACATTGAAAGACTTTGCCAGTTCTAAATGGACAATTTGGCAAATATGGAAATCAGTATTGTTGTGGAGAGGCAAACATTTCACAGGCAAAGTATTTTCCGGGCACCATTCAATTTGGTGGCTTTGGAAGAGAAAATCTCTTTGAGATGATTAATTTTCAACAAAAACTGTTGAATAGGTGCTGCATAATCAGCCTGACTATGGCTATTTTTTTCTTCAAGTCAAGCTTTCATTGCTTACCTTTTGTCAGTCATGACTTTACCTTTTACAGAATTTATGCCAAATAGAAAAGTTAAAATTGAATGTGGGTTTGGAACATCTTTCCACTTTTTTAAAGGTGGCTCTTTGTGATTTATGTAGATTCCCTCCTGCTCTAATCTCATTTTGCAGCTTGTCTCTTGGAGTTTATCAAAGTGGAAGCAAGAGGATAATTGCCAGAGGTGGGGCCCTGGGACCTGCCTTTTTAACAGGCACCTCTAGGTCAACTTTGGGAGGTGCTCAGAAGTGACGTACACCTCTGCTTGAGGTGGTCAGAAGTGACATACACCTCTGTCTCACTCCCCATCCCCATACAGTAGATCTGTTTTTTTTTTTTTTTTTTTTTTTTTTACTTGGCATTTTGACAAAGGGTTTCATGGGGAAGAAATTAGCTTGGATGACTAAGACTGGATTATCCAGAAGTTTAGTTTGTCCAGTGCACCAGAGGCTAATGCAGAGCTAACATGTAGCATGACTGGTCCAATAATCATACATTGTGAATGTAAGTATAAGAGTTATGGAGGGAGATTTCCTGAGTAATAAAAATAAGTGGTCAGTTCTTCAACATTATTGTCAGTCATTGTCATTACTGCCATCATTAACAATGGCAGTTTAAAACACCATGCTTTTGAAGTTGAACTAAGAGGTCTAAATCATTTCCAGGTTGTGGGGAAGATCTTGATCTGGAGCTCATGGTTGATAGCAAAGAAATATTGCTATGTAAATGAGCTAATGCTAAAATCTGATAATATGAAAGTCGTTTATACCTATGTTGATGGGAAATTTTGGCTCTTCACAAGCCAAAGGAATGAATAAATATATAGATACCCCAAAGTAAACATAACACACACCATCTTGGTATGCTAATGAAAATAGTAGAATGGATAAAAAACAGGAAGAGAGTATAAGCTGTTAAAATTTGAGGCTTTTAAAATACATAAATTTATGAATAAAATGCACTACATGGACTGAGCCACATGTATACAGAGAAGTGAGTGACTTGTGAGGGAAACAGTATTTAGCAATATTCTAGGAGAGCAGATAAGGCAAACTGTTGTGATCTTGGGGTTCCTAACATCATGTAGCTCTCAACCAATAGTAGTCTCAAATTACAATATGGTATAATAAAAATCATTTTAGACACACTTGTTAGAAGAGAAGCTAGTGGCATTCTAAATCTTGATTGGCGGGGTTCTGGAAATTTCATTAGAACAGATGACTCCAGAGATCCTTATGGATACTGTGTGCTCAAGAAACGTTTACCTGTCATCATTATTGTTAATCTTCAGGACAACTGACCTGGGAATCAGGTTATTTTTCAGATTATTTTTTCACTGGGTTTAGTTTGACTTTAGTCTGAGGCTTTGGATATGTGGTTTGCTCTCTTTCTTCCTGTCTGCAAATACTACAGAAGCAGCGGTAAGACCAATTTGGTGTTTGATAAAATGCCTCTCATAATGCTGTTCATAATGCACTTAAGTTTTAGAAATTCAGAGCCTTTCAGCAAATAGCTCTGGAAATGGTGTTGAGTTACAGCTTCTGCATCTGGGAAAGGATGTCACAGAAGTAGATGTATTATACTTAAAAGATAGTTTGAGGTTTGTTCTGTGTGTGTGAATGTGTGTGTGTGTGGTTTTTTTTTTTTTTTTTAAGTTGAATAGGCAGTGGGTGTGGCTGCTAACAATACTGTGTGTCTTTCTATTCAGGAAAGCTGGTGGTTCCAGGGGGCTGGTTGGTTGGGTTCTCTATTATTTCCCTCAAAGCCTTTTCTTCTTCAAGAGCTAGGAGAGAAATGAAGAAAACACAGAATTCTCAAACAGGGGAAAGTTAAGTGAGGTCTTGCATTTTAAGTAAGTACCCTGAGTGAGGTGCTTAGATTTTTAAATGCTAACTGAAGAGGAACCTGCCTAAGAATGAGAAGCAATTTGAGGCCAACTGGATGTTAAGCCACACCAAAAGTTTGGGGTGAATCTCCTGGAGGAGCATTTCCCTACAAGCTAAGAAAAGTTTGGAATGACAACTTCTAAAACGGTGCTCATTTAATGAAAACTTTTTTTATTTGCCAAATTTAAATTTTAACAAGTAGGAAAACCTATCTTTTAAAAAATTGTTTGTTTTTAATAAATTTTTTATTCAATTATAATTAACATACAGTGTTATGTTAGTTTCAGGTGTATGTTATAATCCAACAATTCTATATATTACTCAGTGCTTATCACAGTAAGTGTGCTCTTCATCCCCTTCACCTATTTTCACCAATCCCCCCAACCCACTTCCTCTCTGGTAACCATCTATTTGTTCTCCATATTTAAGAGTCTGGTTTTTTTTGGCTGTCTCCTTCTTTCTTTATTTATTCATTTATTTTGCTTCTTAAATTCCTTGTATGGGTGAAATCATATAGTGTGGTGTCTAAATGGGGTGTCTAAATCTCACCAATCAGATTGGCCCCTAAATGTGGGATGACAATCTGGTGGCAGCCGGTGGTGAGGGCTGTGGAAAGAATTCACCAGATGCAGAACAAAAAAGATAGAAGTTTTTTGAATACACCGAAAGGGAGTGGTAGATAGAACAGAAAGGAGAGAGAGTCTGTAAGGAGGCAGTGGCTGGGGGCTGTTTTTAAAGGGGGAAGATGAGGAGGTATGGGGATGTATAGAACTTTCCCTTTTTTGGTAACTGTGCTGGTTGTAAGTAGCCCAGTGGTCACTTAGGATATTTTGAGGTGGTCACCTGATGGGCTGGTCTGTATTCAGTCAGGGGGTCGCCGTGGGCCCTTTCTACATTTCATCACTCAAGCCTGTTTGCCTAAAAGTGGCCTCTACATGTGGTATTTGTCTTTCTCTGATTCATACTTCACTTAGCATTATACCCCCCAGGTCCATGTCATGCAAATGGCAAGATGTCCTTATTTTTTATGCTGAGTAATATTCCATTACACACAAACACACATACACACCACTTATTCTTTATCCATTCATCAGTGGATGGACACTTGGGTCGCTTCCATAAAATGGCTATTGTAAATAATGCTGCAATAAACATAGAAGTGCATGTATCTTTTCGAATCAGTGTTTTCATTTTCTCTGGGTAAATAATCCTCTGGGATTATTGGATCACATGCTAATTCTTTTTTTTAGTTTTTTGAGGAATGTCTATACTGTTTCCCACCAAGCTTGCATTTCCACCAACAGTGTCTGAAGTTTCTTTTTCTTCAATGCTCACCGACACTTGTTACTAAATCTATTTTTTTATGAAGAAGATGTGACTAGTGTCATCCATATTTGTGGTAGGGTACATGTGATTTGAATTATATGATGGAGACAGCTTTGCCACCCAGCGGTGGTATATTAAAATTGCAGGTTTAACTTCAGTTCAAACTGGATTAGGAACTTCTTTATTTTTTTTTATTTATTTTTATTTTTATTTTTTATTTTTTATTTTTTTTTTGGATTAGGAACTTCTAAAAAATATTTAATACTAAACAGCACAATAGAGAAGTGGTGGGAAATATCATCTTACTTTTTCTTAAAAGATACCATATGAAGCATATGGTTAAAAAGATCAGAGAAATCTGTGGAAAGCAGAAGCTGGAAAAGAATCCTTTGGCAAAATCTCCTTTACTGGTGGGGTCTTTCTTATTAAATATAGAGCACTGAATACTAAATAAAAATTAAATATTTTTCTTGAAAGGTAAGTGAGTAGAATACAGTTAAAGCATTCCATGTGACATTTATCAAGCTTCAGAGGAAAAAAAAGAGTTTGTCAATCCCTTGTCTGTCACTCATTTGGGACAATACTTTCTGTATTTATTAAGTCAATGATATGCAGCCCACAGAAGCAAAAGGGCAGGCCAGTGTTCTTAAGGTGGGGGGAAGGCAGAAGAGGAAGTCTAATGTTTTAGCAAGAAATAAGTAAACCTGTGGTTGCTCTTTAGGTTTCATTGCTTGGCCTTTGTGACTGTTACTACTTCAGTGCCCTTTTCCCATTGACATTATTTTTAGCATTAAGAATTAAATTTCTTTTTTTTTTTAAGATTTTATTTATTCATGACAGACACAGGGGGAGAGAGAGAGAGAGAGAGGCAGAGAGAGGCAGAGACACAGGCAGAGGGAGAAGCAGGCTCCATGCAGGGAGCCCGACGTGGGACTCTATCCCGGGACTCCAGGATCACGCCCTGGGCCAAAGGCAGGCGCTAAACCTCTGAGCCACCCAGGGATCCCCAAGAATGAAATTTCTAATCAGCCAGACACACCATCAGAATCTGTAGCTAAATTATCACTTTGGTATTATGCTTATAGAAACTGAGTTCCCATAATTGACAGCAGGATAGTAAAACCAAAAGCAAAAGCAAATATCTATCTTTTTAAATGTGTTTCTTTGCATAAATCTTCAAGTATTTTAGCTATCAGACCATAAAAGCACATAATTCTCTTTTCTTTTTTATTCACCTCGTTATGCAAGCTTCCTTATGGAAAAGCTGACAAAACTTGGTGAATTGAACGCTGCCACTCAAGCATTTTGTAGAAAAATCTCTTTTGAGAGTTGAGCAACCAAATGTCCCCCTGGACTTTTGACAAGTGATTAGTGATTTCTTGAGAGTGATAGGTGTGCTAGTCTAGTTATGTGTCTTTTTTGTTTGTGTTTTGGATGCAGACCATCCCTCCCACCATTTCCCTAATTTGGTTCTCCTTATAGAAAAAGCACACCTTGAAAGGTGCTGCCTAGCTATGCTGCAAAGATGACTTCCCAATTTTTTCAGGTGGGTCAGAATCCAGACACTGGGTAGTTCTTTGAACTTGATCACACACTATCTCAAACTAGATTTTCTTATCAATAAGTGGTAGTAGCCAATCAAAAGTTGAAGAAAACTCACAAGAGAACCATAGTTATGAAACCATAGTTTGAACCATAGTTTGAAAATCATTATGCTAAGGTCAGTGAGCCTCAACCCTAGATGTTTATTAGAATCACTCAAGCAATTCTTAAAAATCACTTTAATATCTGGGATCCACTCCAGACGGGTTTATTGAGTATTCTTAGGTGTTTTGCTCAGACATTTATAGCTTTAAAAAAATTTCCAGGAGATTACAAATGCATAGTCAAGGCTGTGGGTAAGGCCATGGTTAGATATTGAGGGAGATCCAACTTGGGCCTTTTCTGTGATAGGCAGGGCAGCTGTTACTAATACCCACGGTGTGTGTTATGGTTGATTGTAGCAACAACTCCAGCCAATCAGCAGCTGTGACCTACCAAAGATATGTATATCACATAGGCCAGTCCTGCCAAAATATGTAATACTTGTTAAAATTCACTCATCCTTAGGGTAGGTAGTATTACCTAGTGCACAGAGTATAAGGAAGTCAGACAGACTTGGTTAAAATTTTAACTCAACCATTTATCTATGGATATTTTTTTTTTTTTAAGATTTATTTATTTATTTTAGAGAGGGAGCTTGAGTAGAGAGAGGGATAGAGGGAGACGTAGAAAAATCTTCAAGCAGCCTCCCCACTGAGCATGGAACCAGGCATGGGTCTCGATCCCAAGATCATGAGATCATGATCTGAGCTGAAATCAAGAGTCAGATGCTTAACTAACTGAGCCACCCAGGCACTTCTGAGTTTTGTTTCTTCAACTATACACTACAGATTAAGGCTCGTCAGCCACCGTATATGAACAGTATCTGCTACTTCCTGCTATTATTGTTCTCACCTTAGATCAACACCTCCCTTCTGTATGACTTCAATGAGCATTAGTTATTATGGTTATATTGCAAATGTGTTTGCTTCATGACTTTGTGGTCTGGGACTATAGCTAAATTTCACATATTTTTGTCAGAGATGCTACCTTCCACTTATTGATCATGACAGCTTTCTTTTCATTGCCCCCAACCCCAATCTTGAAAATATCCTAGCTCTTATACAGCTGTCTGTATGGTAGCTATTTTCTAAATGCTGATGATGGACTGTCCTTTCCTGATTTGAAAATGCCATAGACTTCCTAATGTAGACATTAAGAACAGTTCCAGAGAATCAAGTCTTCAGTAATTAAGTAATAAACAATGTAGAGTTACATTATAAGTATTTTGAAATACGATGTTTTGAAATATTTGTTCAGTCCCAAGCAGAATCTTCACCTTAAACTAATATGGAGGCATAATGGTATTTTCATGCAAAATATATTTTTTCATTAATAATCAGAGGCTGCATGATTATATAAATGTACGCACAAAATCAAAGAGCCTGCCAAGAATTATCAGCAGATTATTTTCATTTATGATTCTTTCTAATGTAAAAGAAGCTTTCTTTGAGCTCAAATATAGCTTTGATTATATCTAGGGACTATGCCTTGTGGTCCTGCAAGCTTTCACACTGTGATGCTAAGAGCAGATGGAAAAAGGTGCTATAATATTGCAATATAGTCTTGCAAATAGGTGTGAAGAATCAGTTTTCTAAAATTTCATAGTCTTTGTCTTCTGGTGGCTGCACCTGTGTAGTTGTTGCAATTTTATAATATAACTAACATTCCTTTTTTTGGAGTTTATTTTTATTTGTCTTATGCTTCAAGTCTGGTTTCATAATGATTTGAGCTCCAGCCTATGAAATTGGGACAGGCAGGAAGGCTGCAATGTGTGTGCAAGTTGTGTTGACTTGTGGGGTCATGGAAAACCATCCTGGATCTGAAGTTGCTTTTCTATTATCACCATCTCATCTAGGGGGCCATTTTGCTCTGTGGTAAAAATGAAGAAACTCCAAACCAGATATGCTGACTTAGGTTTGTACTTCCCAGCATTTCTTTCCTGCCTCCATTTTGGCATAGGTTCTTAGGGATGCCAAATGTTCTTTCTACACACAGGAGACTCCAGCTCCTGCACTGTGTGCTGGTGAGGAGCCCTGGTCTCTAGGGAGGGGGATCCATGTGGATTTTGGCAGTGGCCTCTGCCTAGAAGCAATTGAAAAACAAGTATGTGGGGAATGCCTACTTAGCCTTCATAGATAGCGTTATTGAGTGGTGGTATTTGGGTCTTAAGTGATCTTGACATCCTTGGATTCTGGCAAAAAACTTTGGATATGATTTCATCTCACAAATGACAACAGAGTGCTTTCCAATTGATTCTAAATAAATAATTGGCCTTGGTGTTTGCTTAGGTTGTCTATAATTTTAGGCCCTGTATAGAAAAATTTCAGAGCAAAACTTCTGGTCAGGTAAAATGGTATTCCAAGGCAGCTGTCTTTATACTGGGGTTCACACACACTGGGGATGCATGAAGACTTCCCAGACTCTTAACATTCATAATTACTTTTCACTAATATTAATGCACCTGAGATTCATCATTCCTCCCCCCGCCCCCCCCCCCCCCCCCCCCGCCCTTAACAATTGCTCTTTCTTGGGTTACCATATCCTTTGTCATTCAAACTGGAACACTTTTGAGAGTGAACGGGGGCACTATTAATAATTATGCCAAGGCAACAAGTGTTAGGATTACTTTTGACAAAACTACAGTGTATTGTCTCTTTATACTTTTCCCATTTTAAAAACGGAATGCAAACGCCTTCTTTCTCTTGATTCTTATTGTGGCGAATGTCCAAATTTGTAAACTTCTGGATACCAAATAAACAGACAAGTGAGAATGCATGACTCCACAGGGAATAGCTAGTGATAGCAAGTCAAAGAATCAATAAGCATATGTGCACTGTATATCATTTATGCAATGAACTCAAGGTGAGTTCCTACAACTTCTTTCTCCCTCTCTATTTTTACAATTGGAATCCACACCTGAGATGGTTATCACAGGCACGTGTAGTAACACACTCATTTAAAATGAAAATGAAACCTGGCTTTTTTGAATGGAGCATAAATCTGGTTTGACTGATTTGGACCACCATTACCTATTAGGTTATGTGACAGATATTTTTCCTATCAAATGATAGCTCAAATGAGCTAAATCGTTAGCTTTAAGGTTTTGGAAGAAAAAATTAAGCCCATATGCATTTTACCATGTGCTGTGAATTAAACCTATAGCAACTATTAAACATTTTTAAACTAATAATTTTTAAGCAATAACTTAAAAATACAAGTGGTAACATAGTTTTTCATAACTTTATTAGCAAAAATCATTGAAGACCATTTGAAGCATTTACATTGAAGCATTCATGATGTTTACTGTCCTGGTCTTCTGCCTCATGGCCACGGATCAGCCACAGCAGGTGCTACATATTTCCAAATGTCACCTTCCCCCACCCATGTGAAACCATGTGGGCTCAGTAATTCCTCAGAAAATGAAGCCCAGGCTACAGGAGGAATCTGAAACAAAGATTCCACCATCTTGTCTAGCTGGTCTGGACACTTCATATGTAATTAGTCTGTCAGGGTCCAAGTATACTTATGTCTGGGAAACTTGCTAAGGCCAATTTATTCCAAAACATATACATCTTTCCTTTCTTTTTTTCCTATTTGACAACCATGAGGTAAATTTCTGTTCATAGAATACCAGAATTACACCATGGCCATGGTCGTCAATCTAATCCTTATTTATGAGATCGGTAAATTTCTCCTTGTATCTAGCAGAGAGCTGTTTTGTGTCTTTTAGTTGTTGTTGTTCTTTAGTGAGTCTTAATACAACGACAGAGATGAAACCAAAAGGAAGGTGATTGAAATTTTCTTGAGGATATTGGACTTCAGTCTTGTTGGTCAGTGCACAGAGGAATAAAATCAAGTTTACATGGGAAAATATATTGACGGGAATGACATCCATACTCCTCTTTGTAATGTGCGGACTCAAATTTGCTGAAACTGGAAAAAAAAGTTCTTGAGCACAAAGGTGAGGGAACAAAAAGTAGATTCAGAAAAAGGGCCTGCTGCTTTGAAACAGGAGACAGTATGGCCGGCAGGTGGCTTGCTCACCTGTGCAAAGGGGCTATTGTAAACACTATAATCACAGAACTACAGGCAAACTTGGTGGGCAACTAGGAATTCCCATCCTAATTCTTAATTTACATCTGGATGGTTCTAAAAAGTTATTTCTGAACAGAGTAGCAATTCTAATGTGTCTTTGGTGCTTGACAGGCAGATCTGCAAAAAGTTGCTTATATTTTTGTGGGTTCTTGTAAGAAAATGGCATCTTCTCATGTATTATTCCGTTTGACTTCAAGAAGAGTAGTGCACTACATGTGGACATGGCATTCACACTGGAGCCTCAGTTCTCAGAGCGTTCCTGCCAGGTGGGAAGGTTTATAAAAAGCGTCTTCCGGGGTTGCACTTTGATTCTGGTATAAACTTCACTCATATCAGCAAATTAGCCTGTGAAACAGTTGACTCATGCCTAATTAAAGAATGTATCTGTATCCATGATGAAAACAATTAAGTGAATAATTTACAAAATTATTTTTTAACATATGACAAATCTAATTATACCGACACTGCTACTGTAGGTAACCCAAAACCAACTGCATTGTAATTACAGTGTACCCTCTAGACTGGCGCAGATTGAACCCACAGCTTTAGGCTTTCAAAGATGATTTTCTGGGGTGCCTGGGTGCCTCAGCCAGTTAAGCATCTGCCTTCAGCTCAGGTCAGGATCCCAGCCTGCATTGGGCTCCCTGCTTAGTGGGGAGCCTGCTTCTTCCTCTTCCTCTGTGGTTCCCCTGCTTATGCTTTCTCTTTCTCTCTCAAATAAATATATTTTTTTAAATCGGTGATTTTCTTTCTGCTCCCAAACTAGTAATTTTTCGCAAAAGTCCATAAAACCTTTTGGAATAATATATCATTAGAAAGCAAAGGACAATACATTAATGTTAGGGAATGCAAATTGCCACAATTCTGCATGTTGCCAAGGGGAAGGATTGGGTGTAAATAGTGTAATTTGATTGAAATAGATGAGCCAACAAGCCAAAAAGATGGGTTGGTGCATTAGATATTAATATTTGTGTAGGACTTCTCTTATGTGTTGATTTTCACCTAACTTTTTTTTCTAGCAATTTAACACTTAATAGTTATGATGAGGTTTTATTTCTCATGGAAGTCCTTACTTAATAAACTGAAATGTAGTCCAATATAGAACAGAGTAGAAATTACATAAAATTGTTATAACCATGAGTCTTGTTCCAGTTTTCTTCCTTTTTCTGCTGCCACTGAGTAGATTCAGACACTTATTTCATGGTTGGATTATTGTAATAGTGCATTAAACAGTCTTGTATCCCTCCCATTCGTTTCATTCTGCTGATTTAGATTAATGTTAATCTTTAGTGTTCTTTTTAAAAGATTTTTGTTTATTTGAGAGAGAGAGAGAGAGAGAGAGAAGGAGAGAGAGCATGTGTGTATGAGGTGGGGGAGGGGCAGAGGGAGAGAATCTTTAAGCAGATTCCCAGATGAGTGTGGAGCCTAACTTGGGGCCAATCCCATGATCCATGAGATCATGACCTGAGCTGAAACCAAGAGTCAGATGCTCAACTGCTCAACCGACTGAGTCACCCAGGTACTCCTGATTTAGGTTATTTTTGAGTGCTTACTTCATAATTTATATTCCTTCAATGGCTCAATGGCTCATGCAAACAATAGGTGATATGTAAAGTACTTAGCCTGCCAATCAAAAGTAGCTACCATTTATTCAGTATTTACCAGATACTAGGGGTTATGCAGATACAGTATCTTATTTAATCCTCACAATAACCCTGTGAAGTAGATACCATTGCCCCTCCTTTTATTTTATTTTTTTAAATTTTTATTTATTTATGATAGTCACCCAGAGAGAGAGAGAGAGAGGGAGGCAGAGACATAGGCAGAGGGAGAAGCAGGCTCCATGCACCGGGAGCCCGATGTGGGATTCGATTCCGGGTCTCCAGGATCGCGCCCTGGGCCAAAGGCAGGCGCCAAACCGCTGCGCCACCCAGGGATCCCTGCCCCTCCTTTTAAAGAGAAGGAAAGAGACTCAGAGAATTTGAATGCTATTCTCAAGCTCATACAGTTCATACCTGATTTGAAAACTGAGTTTAACTGCTAGGGCTAGGCTTCCTCCAAAGAGACACCAAAATCTGACTGTAATTTACCTTGTTGCCTTAATGTCAATTACTTTCCCACATCTAATATTTATTCATTCATTCAGTCTAAAATATTTAGTAAGCATTTATCATGTGCTACAAACTGGTAGGAAGGGGCTGGTCCCAGTCCTCTCCTTGCTTATGGTCTTACAGTGATGTGAAATCTGTGCTCCAGGAAATCTAGTCAAATCACTGTTCTCTTCTCACACAATGCACTTTTCCTCTCCAGTGGCATTTCTATTTATTCTTTGAAGACTACCTGTCTTTCCCCTCCATGATGTCTCTCTAAACCATTCAAATCTATGGCGATTTTTCTCTTTCTGAAGTTATAGTTAACACTCGTTCTCTACATTCAAACACTAGCTCCATCAGCAATTAGCTGTGTGTCTTGGGAAAGTGATTTTACTTCTCTGCACCTTAGTCTCCTCATCTGTGAAATGGAAATAATAGTAGTCTATCCCATAGTGTTATTCATAGGATTAAATAAATTTACTTAGGTAAACTACCCAGAACATCACCTGGCATATATTAAGTACTTGGTTAGCTAATAATATTGCTATATTATTAGTCTATGGTTCATTTGTAAAGAATCAGGTAACATTTCTGGTATATAGATATCTAGTATTACATCCCTCTTGTATTGTTATTTTAAAACTGTTATAGATTTCTTTCTATTTCTCTGACACTTACCACAGTTTTTTTTCCCCCTGCTCTAATTTTGCTCTGTTTCCTTTAGAAGAAAACTTATCATTAGGAAACACTTACTTTAGCAATATTATTAAATAGTCATATTAATTAATTGAATAATTGATTAATTGGACCACAATTTTATCACTTTAAAGGATTTTCTTTAATTCAGGCTTTTAATTAATTCTAATTGATCTGCTTTTATGGTTTCCTTTAGGTCTAATTGTTTTACCTGGTGTCTCTCTTTTTCCTTTTTCTTCGTATTTTTACTTAAATTCTAGTTAGTTAACATATAGTGTAATATTGTTTTCAGAAGTAGAATTTAGTGATTCATCACTTACATATAACATACACAGTGCTCAACATGACAATGCCCTCCTTAATATCCATCACTCATTTAGTCCATTTCCCACCCACTTTCCTCCATTTGACAACAGGATCACATTTTAGGAGTCCAGTGTGCTATCCGTGGTGCAACAGAACCTCTAACAGGGCCATATTTTAGTGGGATTCCAAATATTGTGTTACTATTGTGATTTAGTCATATTCTATTTATGTTCACATATTTTACTCAGCAGTATAAATGAATGAAACTTTTTGTGATTACATATTTACTTCTATATAATAAATTTATCTTAAAAATGAAGACCAGATTATAGAATATGTTAGTAAAATCTTTTGCATCTGAATCTGTTAATTGTTACTAAACTCTGGATCCTGAAGCTGTGATTATTATTTGGAGCTCTTACTTATCTTAGCTCATCTACTTTAGATAGCAGCCACAAAAATTATCTAATCAGGAAAATTACCCCTTTGGGTGAAACAAATACTTGAAAAAGGTTGAAAGGTAGAAAAAAAATGTGTGCATAGTAGCAATAAAAGTATTGAAAGGAACATTTCGTTTAAGGAGAAAAATCAGTTTCTTATGTTTTCCCAAATCTAGGTGCCTGGGATAAATTCTGATCATAAAGACCTTCATGATCAAGGAAACATAAATTCCTGAAGAGAGATGGGACTCCCTTTCTTTTTTATTTTTATTTTTTTAAGATTTTATTTATTTATTCATGAGAAACAGAGAGACAGAGAGGTAGAGACACAGGCCACAGGGGAAGCAGGCTCCTGCAGGGAGCCTATTGCAGAACTTGACCCCGGGCCTCCAGGATCATGCTCTGGGCCTAAGGCGGCGCTAAACTGTTGAGCTACCCAGGCTGCCCGGGGACTCCCTTTCTAAAAATCTTTGTATTTTTCCATTCGCAAGAGAATTTTGGACACAAATATATTGTTGACAAAAGGATATCCTTAACTGAAGGCATCAGGATTTGTGGATGTAGGAGAGGAAATGAATAAGAGGGCCCTTCTGGGCCAGACACTTGGATAGATGTTTTGTCTGTTATTTTGTTAGAGAATATTTGATGATTTTTTGTTTTCTGGTGACAGGTTACAATAACTCAAAACAGCTTAGTTAAAGCAAAAAAAAATGTATTGTTACTATATTAGTGAGAAATACAAGATTAAGGCACAACCAGATGCAGGGATTTCATGGACATCAGTGAGAACTGGTGTCACTCAGCTCTGCTTTCCTTTGTGTTGGCTTAATGTTCGAGAAGACTCTTGAAGATGGCTGGCCACTGGTTGATCTAGTCTAGGCTTACATTATTCTTTCTGCTAGGAATTTCTGTGGGGGAACTCTGATCAGCCTTAAACCTGGATCTTATGCCCATCCTTGGACAATAACTTTGCTTGGAGGGATGAGGTGATCTGATTGGCCAGTCTGGGTAACATGTTCACCTTCCTGCTGGTGGAAGCAAGGCTCTATGAGGAGGGGAAGAGCAGCTTCCAATATGGGAAAAAGGTGAAGAATATCTACCCAATATGAATAAAAACACTAACCATATTCTGGGCTAATAAGAATGGGTATGGCAGACATTTATAAAATAAACCATGATCAAAGCTTTAATGTCCTTCTTGACTGTCTTTAAATCCATAAGATCTAGGAGGTTGAGCATACTCAGTACACATTTGTCACTGCAGTTTCACTTCAGGCTCTGGAGAGTAGACCTACTGTTCATCTTAGAAAGATTAAGGTCCCATCGAGAGCCCAGGGGTTGTAATTCACCAGCACAGTCTTGAGTCAGTCTTGCTCTTGCTGTCACTCCACATGTGTATGCCAGTTCCCCACTCATTTGGTTCTTGCTATAACTGTTTGTTATGAGTTCACTGTGATTGACTCCTTGTCCTGTCCCCCAGGGTTGATAACACCTGTAACTTTATGATCGAGTTCTTTTTACTCCCCTTCTCCAGTTACTGAGAACTCCAGTTTCTGCTCTGTCATTCTTTTACTGAAGCCCTGCTTATTATCCCAGCTCTGCCAGGAACTGAATTTTTTTCCTACAAACTCCTTATCACAGAACTTCCTGGCCTCTCTTCTCTGTGTTGTTTGTTTGTTTTAAAGATTTATTTATTTTATTTTAGGGAGAGAGAGAGAGAGAGAACGAGCAGAATGAAGGGCAGAGGGAGAGAGATGAGCAGACTCCCATTGAGCAGGGAGCCTGACTCGAGGCTCGATTCCAGGACCCTGAGCTAACTACCTGAACTGAAATGGAGAGTTAGAGGCTTAACCAACTGAGCCACTAGGGCCCTCCCCTCTCTATGTTGTAGCCCATCTCACTGTAAAAACATCTATTATCTTGTCCTTTGGAATGACTATTTACTTAGCCATTTATACTTTTTTTAAAAAGATTTATTTATTTATTCATGGAGAGACAGGAGAGAGAGAGAGAGAGAGAGAGAGAGAGAGACATAGGCAGAGGGAGAAGCAGGCTCTTCGCAGGAGCTCAAAGTGGCACTTGATCCCGGATCCTGGGATCATGACCTGAGCTACCCAGGCATCCCGCCATTTATACTTTTATCCATTAAATAATTATACTTTTTTCCCCAATAAATATTATTTCAGGTCTATTAGATACTTAGTTCTGGGTTAGGGCTGGAGAAAAGAAGATGAATGGTTCCTACTCTCAAGATTTTGATTTCAGAGAGAAAAGACTGCCTAATAATCTCCAAAATATTAGAGAGAACTAGGGGTGCATAAAGGGCAGGCCTGAAAAGAAAAAGGTCAGGAAGGATTCCCTATGAATGTGGTCCTTGAATGAGTAATACTTAGCTGGGGCAAGAGATACCAGCTACCCAAGTAAGGGGGACAGAATCTGCAAAGACTCAAGAGAGAGTAGAACCAGCTCAGTATGGTGTTCTGTGTGTGATGTCTGGGACAGCATTAACAGATAAGGAAAGTAGATAGAGTGACAAGATCACTGAGGAACTCCTAAGTTAGAAATGTGTTTGGTCTCTTTATTTTTTTATTTTTATTTTTTGGTCTTTTTCTTTAAAAAGCTGTCTCCTGCTTTTTCCTATCAAACAGACCCCCTTTTACATTTATTTCATTGGAGGATTTTGATGAGTGGCAATTGAATTTTACTTGTCTTCCTTTCTGTGTGACAAATATGCAGGCATTAATTCATCAGAGCATTTGGATATCTGACTGCATGGCTGTCCTTAAAAAAAACCTAACCTGGGTCCCATTCCTTGAGGTCCTGACAGCTGAGGCCTTCTCTCTTCCACTGTAAAGCTCTGAAAATTAGCAGTGTGGATGATCAGAGAGATGGTGGAATAGACATCCTCCTTTTGGAGTAATTTGATTTTGCAGAAGGGTACACCTTGCAAAAAATACTTTTTCAATCCCGGCGTCTGAGATCATGATTAGAATTATTTCTTAAGGATCTTCTAGGATGAGGGTGGATGTCTATTTTCAAAGCAACAGGAGAGAAAACATCCTAGCTTCCTGACACATTAGAAGGGATTTATCTATCCGATTCCATATAAGTTTTTAGGATGTTTAAGAGAATGAGATCAGGAAAGAAGATCATGAGGTGGTTCTCAGGTCTGTTCACCTTCACTACCACTAACCTTTAGAAGGGGATCTCAAGCCTGTAAGAATAGTGATGGTCTCCAGGTATCTAGTAAATAGGTAAAAGGTTCTGCAGTAATTTTAGCGTAATTCATATTTTTATTAGAGCAAACATAATTTAGAAGGAGAGAAATACTGGCTATAAGGCACGAGGGGGAGGAAGCTTTAGCCACAGAACTTGAAAGACGAGCTAGATATGTATCCAGAAGTTAAAAGTAGTTCTGGGCCAAAAGAAAATTTTACAGCTCCTGAGAAGGATGGGCTAAAATATCCTCTAGACCATACTAGCAGTGAGCCAATGACATTTAAAATTTACAACAGGAAGCAATTCCACATTTTCACTTATCTTCATAAATGCCTTGTATTGCAAGGAGTAGGGGAGGCAGGTGGGATGGGGAGGAGTAGCAAGTCAATCTCCCTTCTGAAAGCACTACACAATTCTGTGATGATCTGGGCTGTTCCTTGGTTCTGAGTGCATTTACTTCTAAATTTATGGCAATGATTTGGCCTGACCCCCTCTTTGTTTTATTAGAGAGGCCCCATTTACAGAAGGAAAATCATCTTATCTATAAATACAAATACTTCTATATAAAGAGAACTGAAATTTTATGCGTATACATTTTTATGGGTGCCAGGCCATATCCCATGCTCTAAGCCTACATCTTCTCCACCTTCCTGCACCTGTAAATGCAACACAACTCTCCTCTGTCATGTTAGAGCATGGCCTGGACTGTGGCTGGTTTTCCTCCAGAACACTATTAGCAGAAGAGAAGATATATTTATTTATTATTTTTAAATTAAATTTTATTTTATTTTTATTGAAGTATAGTTGACATATATGTTGTATTAGTTTCTGGTATACAGCATAGTGATTTGACAAATCTATACATTATGCTCTGCTCACCACAAGGGTAGCTACCATCTGTCTCCATACAATGCTATTATAATATCACTGACTCTATTCCATATGCTGTGGCTTTTATCCCTGTGACCTTTTCATTCCATCATTGGAAGCCTGTATCTCCCACTCCCCTTCACCCATTTAGCCCATCCTACCCACCTTACTCCCCTCTGGCAACTATTAGTTTGTTCTATGTATATATGGGTCTGTTTCTGTGTTTGTATATTCATTTGTTTTGTTCTTTAGATTCTACATATAAGTGAAATCATATGGTATTTGTCTTTCTGACTTATTTCATTTAATCCATTTAATTTTTAATTTAATATCATCTAGATTTATCCATGTTATTGCACGTGGGAAGATCTCACTTTTTTTTAAGATTTTATTTATTTATTTATGAGAGACAGAGAGAGGCAGAGACATAGGCAGAGGGAGAGGTAGGCTCCTTGCAGGGACTTGATCCTGGACCCTGGGATCATGTCCTGAGTCGAAGGCAGACACTCAAGCACTGAGCCACCCATGTGTCCCAGATATCATTCTTTTTAATGACTATATAATGTTCCATCACACACACACACACACACACACACACACACACACATACACATCCTACGTCTTTTCTATCCATTCATCTATTGATAGATACTTAGGTTGGAGAACCATTATTTTAAACAAGCATATATGAAGTATGACTCTTCTATTTCCTTGTAGTTAACTCATTGTATTTACTTTATACATAGGGTGAATTGAGTAATGCAGAGCTGAACCTACCTCATATATTCTCCTCTGTTAAATGGCTACAGGGCTGAGCTCTCCTTTTAGAGTTATGCCTTTGGATAAAGAACTGGTCTCAGGAAAATATGTTAAAAGAAAGCTATAGAGATGTAGCATTTAAGAGCAGGAACATAAGGATGGTGTGAGGATGGTAAATGCGTGGCATGTATGTTACTTGTCCCCTACTCCTGATCTGTGGCAGACATTGCAAATCAAGCATAGCACTCTTTGCTACTAAATCTCAATAGGGCCTTAGAATCCTTACCCACTCTTACCCATCCATGGCCCAGCAGGCATTACCAATCAGTTAGGACTGATACTTGGAATAAAACCAATTTGCTCTCAGCACTTGGACTGAGTAGTTTATAAAATTGGCAGAGCAGAGAGCCATCACCAAATAGTGGGCCATTATTGCACTTATCTTTTGGTAAATGGAGAGAGTTGAGGAAAGAGAATGTGTCTCTGATTGTAGATAAGTGGAATGTTATGGAAAAATTGGGTATAACAAGAATGAGGGTTGAGAGAGACAGACTTCACAATTTGTCACTAAACTACTTCTGCTCAGGTGCCTTGTGTTTCTCTATGCTCTAACAACAATAGGAGAGCTGGGAGGTTGTACAAAAACATTAATTAAAAATATCCACCCCATTAGTTTCCACCATTCCATAGCATGTTTAGGCTCTAGGGAAGGTCTCTGCTGGGTAGAACACTGGCATGAAAAAAATCATATTGAAACCCTGTTAGGATCTTAATTTCAAAAATTTACTGACTGGAAAATTTTTATTTTCTGATATACTCTGACCACTGTTCTTTGTAACCATTTATAATATATTTTAAAGGAAATTCTTCCTGTTTTCATCCTCTTGATCAGAGCTTCCGAATGGATAAGCTCATTTTATCCAAAGGAAGGTTCTGTTGCATAGAATCTGATTTCAGTTTCTGTCCTGGGTAAGTGTGACTTACAAAGGTAAAATATATCTCACTAAATTTAAAAGGCCCCCTCTGGGTTGTACCTGGGTGGCTCAGTCAGTTAAGTGCCTGCATTTGGCTCAGGTCATGATCCCAGGGTCCTGGGATGGAGCCCTGCATCAGGCTCACTGCTCAGCCGGGAGTCTGCTTTTCTCTCTCCCACTTCCCCTTCCCCCTTCCTGTGCTCTCTCTGTCTCTCTCTCAAGTAAATAAAATCTTTAAAAATAAATAAATAAAAGTTCCTCTCTGTCACCTATGTACAGATATATTTCCTGGTGGACAGCGTTCTAAGGAGCTTAGCTTTGGACAACTATATTTAGGAGAAATAGATTAATGTTCCCTGAGTGTCAAATAGTTACATTGAGGAGATATTCCAAAAGGAAGGTCCAGGAATCCAACCCAAACTCATTAATGATTGGAGACCGTGGTTTTAGACTGTTTTTAGATTGCTTTTTGTTGTGTTTTGCAATGGTTAGACATTTAAAAAAAATTCTGTACAGTGAAGCTCATCTATATAACTCTTCTGAGTAACTTTTTCCTGTGCTGTAGTTCATGTCTGTGGCCCTGCCAGAAAGAACATGGGCTTCCAATTAATTCTTCCTACGCATGCTATTTTGTATGTGTTCTGTCTTTATTTTTGGTTTGGTTGTTGTGAGGTCACCAGTTTTATTTTCCCTTTGGTATCCAATATTCTTGGACAATTCTCTGTGGCCTCAGAGAGACTCAGAGGGAACAGATGTTGTGTAAACTGTATCCCCCGCATATTTTCCTACTTATATTTTCCTTTTGAAAGAAGAAAACAGAGGATAGTTCTCTGTGTATGGAACCTTTTTCTGTCTTTTTTTTAAATGCCCAGAAACTATTTATTCAGTCTATCCTACTTCTATTGTGGGAGACAATGCTCCTTTTTGAATGGCATGACCAGTAAACCATTCTAGCTGCTCAGTGAGGTTGATAAAGGATGTTTTGTAAAGATACCCATCACTCTGGATAGCAGATATAAGCCACTGGTTTGCTTATTTTTTAATTCCCTTATGCAGATATCTTTTAAAACACATATTAAGTTCCAGCAAATGTCACCAAGTCCAGGACCATATGTCAAAAATTTCAGCAATGACTTACCACCCTACTTGGTTGGTAAACACAATTTTAGTATCTGTGAACTTTAATATCTGGATATTATATCCATGGGCCTGTTCCAATTTGCCAACTCAAACCAGAAATCCACGTCACAGCCTTCATCCTTTTTCTCTGTGTAAATTTTGTGCCCCCCTCCCCTGCAAATGTTTGAAATAAGCTGAATAAACAGAACACAGTAGGTAACCTGGGGAGTGTTCTAATCAGAAATATTTTCACTCATGGGGTAAGGCTTTATATAACCCACCAGGAGCTGTGATTTGAACCACCCATTGCAAGCAATAAAGCACTGAAATAAGGACATATTTTTATCAGATCTCTAGATCCATATTTATTTATTTTTTTCTCAGCTGCTCATGTAAAACTTCATTGTGAATTGTGCAGATGCATCACTCTCCTGTCTATTGGGCAATGCATTCAAATGTCAACTTCTATTCCCTGTTAATCTTTTCCATTATGTTTTTTCTTCTGTCTTCCAAGTGTCAGAAGAGAATATAAAGACACAAGTGCTCTGAAGAGACAAATGCAAAATAAAATCTACCCTTGTGCTTTGCACATTCAGTATTTGATAGCTGACTTCCAACACACACTAGAGTCCAGTGTCTTTTTTTTTAAGATTTTATTTGTTTATTCATGAGAGAGAGAGAGAGAGAGAGAGAGAGGCAGAGACTTAGGCAGAGGGAGAAGCAGGAAGCCTGATATGGGACTCCATCCCCAGGACTCCGGGATCACGCCCTGAGCCAAAGGCAGAAGCTCAACCGCTGAGCCACCCAGTGTCCCTCCAGTGTCGTTTAAATAAAATAATGTGGTCCTGTGGCATCAGCATAGCAAGATAGGTTGAACATGTCAAAGATTCTCTTTGTTTAACTTTTTAAAACAGATTTTAGTATAAACTGTGTCCCCCCAAAATCTGTATAATGCATATGTGTGCCATGTATATGCAGTTTAGATTAATAATAAATCAAACAGCTCACCAACCAACTTGAGACATTATCAGTTCCTTTTCTGCCCTTTTCGTGTGTTCCTTTCTGTTACCCTTCCTAACTTACTACTCAGAGATAATGTCTATCTTGAAAGTTGTTATCGTCTCTTGCTTTTCTTTAAAGCTATAATTTGCTTTACTTTGTGTGTTTCCAGAGGTAATTTTAGAGCATGCAGGATATTAACATTACGCTTGTAACATCCATCCATGTTAGTGTGGGTGGCTGTAGTTCATTTATTTTTACTACTATGTAGTATTCCATTGTAAGAAGAAAAAAATTCCTCCCCTAGTCAGTCCTTCTCCTTTCAAGGGACATTTTGAGTTGATCTTCATTTTTTCTTATTGCAAGTAACATTGCTAGAGAGCTTCCTGGTCCATATTGCTTGGTAGTTATGGGTAAGAGTTTCACTAAAATGCATATCTTAGGAGTGAAATCACTGAGTCATAGAGTATGGGCGTCTTCAACTTTACTTGGCATTGCTATCCTGCATTTGGTTTTTATTCAATCTTTAAAAAAGTATGTATTAAAGAAATCAAATTTTTGAATGCAATTTCAACATGATGCTAATCTTTCCCTTTATTTTCCCCCCATATGCTAAAACAATGGTCCCTGGCTCATATTCATGAGCCATAAGTCTGCATACAGATGTTGTTGGTAGCTTTGCTGTGTTTTCCTTTCCTGCCCACTCTGTTGTATGCAAATAGTATAGACAAGGCTCCTTCCATTCCTTAAGGTAACCCTGTGGTTCCTTTGTTTACCTGCCTCCAAGGTGTTTCTAGTTGGTAAGGGGATGAATAACATGTTCTCCTCATTTGTAATTGTAGTGGTCATAGATTGTTTCATCTGATCCTTGCCCTCCTGAGAATGTTATTTCCTTTTCATTTTAAGAATTTTTAAATTTATTTTTTATTGTAAAATACACTTAATGTAGACTTAATGTAAAAGTCAGCTCTTAACCACTTTTAAGAGTTAAGTTCAGTAGTTTAAGTACATTCATGTTGTTGTGCAAACAATCTCCAAAACTCTTTTCTTTTTTTAAGGGTTTTATTTATTCATGAGAGACACCCAGAGAGAGGCAGAGACATAGGCAGAGGGAGAAGCAGGCTCCCTCTGGGGAGCCTGATGTAGGACTTGATCCCAGGATCCTGGGATCACAACCTGAGCCAAAGGCAGATGCTCAACCACTGAGCCACCCGGGTGATTCCTCCAGAACTCTTTTCATATTGTAGAGCTGAAACTTTGTACCCATTAAACAATTCCCTTTTCCCCTGTCCTTCCAATCCCTGGAAACCACCATTCTACTTTCTGTCTTTATGAATTTGACTACTTAGATACCTCATATAAATGGAATCATAGAATATTTGTCTTTTGTGACTGACTTATTGCACTTAGCATAATGTCCTCCAGGTACATCGATGTTGCGGCATGTGTCCGAATCTTTTTTTGTTTGATTGTTTTTTTGTTTTTAAGGATGTTATTTATTTATTTGAAAGAGAGAGTGAGAGAAGAGTGGGGGGAGGGGCAGAGGAAGAAGCAGGCTCCCCACTGAGCAGAGAGCCTGACACAGGGCTCAATCCTAGGACCCCTGGATCAGGACCTGAGCTGAAGGCAGGCACTTAACTGACTGAGCCACCGAGGCACCCCATGAACCTTTATAAGGTTGAATAATATTTCATTTTATGTACAGACCACATTCTATTTATCTGTTCATCCATGAATGGACACTTAGGTTGCTTCCACCTTTTGGTATTGTCAGTAATGCTGCTATGAACATAGATGTACAACTATTATTCAAGACTCTGCTTTCAATTCTTCTGGGCATATGCTCAAAAATAGAATTGCTGGCATACTTCCTCTTCTTTAAGAGTACTGCTCCTACTCCTATCCCAATGATGAGAGGGTCCTTGAAGCACTTATTTTCCTGTCCTTTCCACAGTCATGTGAGCTAATAAATTCCTCTCTTCCCTTGATCAATTTGAACAGGACTTCTATTTTGCAGCAAGTGTCCAGACTAATATAGTGTTATAGTTGCATCAACCTTATGCACTAGGCCAGTTCTTTCTTACATTGGCCAAGAGTCAATATTGATTCCTATAATTCTGTTGTAATGAGATAAGAAGAAATATAATGATATGAGACAGAATAAGTGGGGCTCTATAGTCCTTACTGAAATTGGCAGTAGAGAAGAATGAGAGAATGAAACTGATAAGGATTAAAACTAAGAAGGTAGAGAGTACTGAGCCATCAGAAGGAAATATCTCAAATATTTGATGAGGAGGCTGCAACTGAGAATAAAAGAAAGGGTTCTAGCCTAGCTAGTCTGGAAAACAGGCATTTATATATAGCCTTAACTATTTCCTGATTATAAGAAACAGAAATATACTCCAATGGAATTAAGTCAAAAAAAAAAAAAAAAAAAAGAAGAAGAAGAAAAAGAAAGAGAAAGAAAGGAAATTTACTGGAATTTCCTAGTGGCTAAGAGTTCAAGGACAAGACATACAAACTTTGGCCTCCTAGAAGACTAGGGACTCAGATGAGAATGCCCAGAGAGTGAAAAGCATTTATTATCTTGCTGTCTTTTTTTTTTCTCTTCAGAATGTCTCTTTTTGTCTGTGTTTCTACTTTATCCTTCTCTGTTTCTTTTTATAGTCTGGCTTTCTCTGTTTGCTCATCATATTTCATGCCTTGAACATAGCCACCTCAGCCCCAATTTTACATGTCTTCACACAACCAACACTCAAATTTCAGAGAATGAAAATTTGATCAGCCTAGGTTGGGTCCCATTCCCACCCCCACCCCCACTCCATCCAACTAGCAGTGTTTAGGGAAGCTTACTGTCAATTCAGGACAGAATAGGCTAGCTGATGACCTGAGAAGAAGATGTGGACACATTCTCTAACAATGAAGTGGGCAAAAGAGAGGGCATTATTAACTTGCCTTGTGTATGTGTTAATCCGGACCAAGTTGGGCACCATATATAATGCTCCAGACCTGGTTGAAATAGCCTGTAGACCGAACTATCAAATTCCTCAGAATTCTGTCCTCCACTTTTCTCTGATGCCAATGGTTTAGTTGTGGTTTTTATACTTGCAAAACCTTCACCTTGTATGTTTTTGTTACCCAGAGGTTAACTTCCATGTTAGTGGTAAGCACATGTGGTCTGGAGCCAGAAGACTATGGGAGAGAATTAGCTACTGTTTAGTTGAATGAGAGTTAAAAAAAATCATAAAAGTTGAATGAGATATTGGGAGTAAAACTGATTTGTAACCTACAAAGCAGTTCCAAAGAAATAGTAATGAGAACGGTGGTTCTCAACCCCACTGTAGATATCCTGGAATGTGATTATAAGTTGTGAGAGGCAAATGATTTGTTGCCAGTAATTTATTATGAATCAGGATGATCTAGTGTTTATGAGGTCTTTTTAAAAATAAAGAGTATATTCAAAGTTATGTCTGTAATAGTGTCACTGTCATTTATTTGCATTCCAACATTTTTCTTAGTCGGAACAGAATGGGTGGATGTTGGGATAACATGATGAGAATTACTTATAATTTTGACTTCACCTCTGGGAGTGTATGCAAATGTGTGCTTCAACTACCATGGGTATTGTGGAAGAATAAGGTTGAGCAATTGGGAAACCATTCGACTATAAGCTGCATGAGGTAGGATCCATGTTGTCTCATTCACTACTATATGCCCAGCAACTGGCATAGTTCCTGCCACATAGTTTCTCAGTTAGTAATTAAATGACCAGAAGCTGACTTCCTCAGGGACTACAAATAGTTTTGCTCATGCTGTAGATACTAGAATTTCATTATTTTACCAAGTGGAAAGGAATAAGTCTTCACTTCATCTTCATTTAGGAAAAAAAAATGTGATGCTTAGGGTATTTGTGGTTGATTTAAAGTGTATTAGTCACAGTTTCTAAGTTGTTCCTTTGAGGTTCTAGAGGGAGTTGTGAACAGAGAGACGTTTAATTACTATAGAACATCTAATTCTGAGGCATTTCCCAATGTGTACATCCAAAGCCATGAGGGATTTGTTGATAAAGAAAATAATTGATTGAAAAAATTACAGAGTCAGTGCAGAAGGTGGTTCTGAGGAACAGAAGTTTAAAAGGGTGCTTGCTCCCTTGTTTTGAAGGTAAATGAAGCTAAGTAAAATCTGTATCCTATTAAAGCCTCTGGATGGGGGAGAAATCTGAATTTCTCTAAGAATGAGTTCTAGAAGATGATGGTGGTCAACCAAGAGGTTAGGAAATGAGATAAAGAGCTACAATTGACTAGTTTGGTTTTGAAATATTATATATATATATTTTTAAGTTGATAATGAGTTGTTAAGTGATTTCCTATGGTCTTGGCAGAGTGGGTGTTGGAGAAGAGAACAATTGCTCCTTTGAGGGAGCTTGTTGGGTGCTTGCCTCCTGCAGTTAGATTTTTCTATTTAAGAGAGCCATCTGCTTCATTAAACTTTCCAAGATCAGGCACTATCTACAGGGAGTTCCACAATGTCTTAAAACTGAGAACTATAGCAAAGTTTTAAGTTGCTGCCAGAAAACCAGATGTTAACCAGATTGTCAAGTTCTTTTTTTTCCCTTCCAGAACCAAAAGTTTCAAGCGAGGCTGAATAAATGCAAATGTTGGACAATCCTTAAGGTTAGAATTTGAAGCCAACATTGATCTCCTTTGGCCTCTATTCATGAAGCCCCTCTTAAGTCAGTCAAAGGGAACTCTGTTTATGTTTTTTAATTTTTTTTAAAGGAGTGTTGGTGGGAGAAATTCTGGCCTTCCACATTCCCTAATGTACATTTCTTACTGAAAAATTACACAATGCAAAGTGCTGGGGAATTCAATAGATATTCCCAGTGCTATTTCCTTAATCCAACATGCATTTCTCCACATTTTGGATGGGTATTCATTTCTGATTATACCCTGCAGACTGCCTACTGATCTCAAAAAGACTGAGTAGAGAAAAAAATATGCAATAGAAACTGAAAATGAAAACTGCTCCCTTCTACATCCCCTAGGAGCTGACATTGGAATATCTGAATTATTTGGACTGGGGCTCTCAGTAGAGATTTGTAGGTAAAAAATAGGTATATCCTTTTTAGAGACAAGTACTGAGGGAGGCTGTGTATTCAAATGCTCTAGAGGTAGGAAGGCTTCCATTTTTTTTTTGTTTGTTTCTTTTGACAAGTGCTAATTTATTTTCTGGGATTAGGGGGATCAGAGGTTCTCCCTGCACCAACCAAACAAGGCAACGTTTATGTTTTAGGGATCCAAACGCTTATATTTCCCCTTCTTAACCTCCTTTTAAATTAAATTAAATCAAAACACTAAGCAATTGAACTACAACAAAATAAGACAATGATCTTCCTTGCCTCTAATTGGGTTTAATATTTTAAAAATAGAGAGAATAAGTTTTAGGTGAAATTCTTCTATCATTAATTATTATCCTCCCATTTTATGAGACTAAGACAAGAAAAAACATAGTTTTGTTTAAACTTATTATTTTTTAAAAATCAACTTGGATTTTTAATTTAATTTTAACTGAAGTTGGCCTAATGTTTGATCTTAATACGAATGCCTAGCTATTAATCTGTAGGAAAACCTGCATTTTAATAGTATTAGGAGAGTCAAAATAGACTGAATTTTTGGCATGACAGATGGAAAGATGTTCTACAAGTATACTCAAATGGACTGGTCCTGCTTTTTGACCCACCGAGATATCCTACTGTCACTGCAAACAAGAAAGCATGATTTTTCCTCTATGATAAAGACATGATCCTGCTGTCATAATTTGCTATAATATATTGAAAATGTCCTTATCCTCTGCTTATTTTCCTGGAGGGTCTTGAGAGAGAATTGTATAAAACAGACTTTTTCATTGCTAAGGAAAGAATGACCTACATTTCCTACTGCTTTACCTTTACAGGTAGATTTTTTTTTTTCACGAAGACTTTTTTCCTAATTTTGGAAGAGGCAAACTGTTATGTCAATATCACCTCTCAGGACTGTAGGTCTCTCCATAGCTGTTTTTGTGATCACTTATGATATTTCACATCTTTCTATTTTGACCCAATATCATCCAATTAAATCTGTGTAGCCTTCTGAAGCGTTAGTTAGTGGCTGCTGCAGGAGAAATGTCCTGTCCCTTGTAATAACAGTAGCTTAAAGTTGCTGGCATCTAATTGTTCACTCACCACTGGCAAGCAGAATGCTCATTATCATGGCTGCTCTGCTTTTTCCAACAATATTTCCTTCTTTCCAAGTAGCGATATGTTATCCTGTTATTCCCTAGAAACCCTTGAGTTTCTGCTACTCTAAGAGCAGCCACTACAGACAGAACAGTTTTCTTATCAAATGAGCCATGGATTTTAAAACTGCCAATTCAACATGAGTTAATATGAAGTTTCACTCGAAAAACAAGAATATCGTTCAAAGAATATTTTTTTAAACCAAAAAGTGGTCACATCTTAAAAAAACCCATCAATCATCATAATCCCTTTCTAAGAACACTCTTCACTCCTAGGATCAGCGAATAATATGTCCCAGATTTTCTTTACAAATCCGAGTAGTCTGCCTTTTAGTTTTGCAAATATGAGAGAGACTTCTTGGCTGTTTGCCTGAGTTCTGCAGCTCCCACACTACCAAACTGAGTTTGAATCAATTTTAGACCAATGCTAATATGAGGAGAGTAGAAGGCCCTGCAGAGATGTCAGTAATACCCACAACTAAATATATAGTCTTGGACCATTCTAAGCCTAGAATTAAACTTTGAGCTCCTTTTTTTGCCAGAGACCATGCCTCTTGCTTTTTTGTCTTCCCAATTCTGCCCATCACTGAGTTGAACATATAGTAGGTGCTCGATGAATGCTCTGAACAATTGTGACTCATTTTTTTCTCCCAGTTCAAAAAGCATACTCATTAAACAACTTCAAAAAAATGTAGGAAGAAGAAAAAAAATTACTCAAGACTTCACAAGCCAAATATCAGCACAGTTGTCTTAGTAAATGTGTTGTTTGAAATAATTTGAAGTAAGGCTTCTATTGACTGTGCTGGTGCCCAACTGTCAGGTCATTAGCTCCACCCACTCTTTCTCACTCCCTGTAAACCTAAAAATAGTTATTAAAATATCCTTCTATCTGAAAAATTCCCATCTGCCACACCCACGACCACAGCTGGCTGAGGGAGCCATCACATTCCTGCAAGTATGCTCCTGTGGTTAGGTTTAAGGGAACTCCGAAATCTGTATACAGAAAATGATATAGAGCCCTTTTGTCCATCCATCAAGCTACCCATCCATTCACTTAATTCAATAGGTGATTAGTGCACACCATGAACAAGATCACTCTATTATATTCTGAGAACACAGTGGTGAGCAAAATAGACCAAATCTCTTTTGTCCTAGAGCATAAAATATGATGGGAGAGAATGGAAATAGACCAGTAAGCAGGGACATAAGTAAACATAAAATTCTTAGAAAATCAGAACGCCAAAAGGAACAGGAAAGTAGACCAGATATAGTTGCTTTTGATTTATGTGGCTAAGTGCTTGTCTCACTTAGGTGGGTTTTTTTTTATGGTTTTGTGTGTATATGGTTATTTTTTTCTTTTTGAGCATCAATGCAGCTATTCAATGGGCATGCCAAGAAACCATACACTGTACAAAGGTTGTTTGTGTCAAAGTTCTTGTAGTAGAAGACCTAGTAAGGTATATGCAAACCAAACAACAAAAAAGAAACAAAGACAAGCTGTTTTAAATTGTTAGATTGTAAGTAACAGATAAATCACTCAGAATATTGGATGTGATATGGTGCCTGTTGTGTTTTGCAGACAAAGAATGATGCAGATAACTTAATGCAGGCACTGAATATACTCTATTTCTGGATAGTTAGAACTTTGGGGTGTCCTGGATCCTTTTCCTCTCTGCACTGATCTTTCACTGTGCTACCTGGTAGTAGTGGCTTCTTCAAATATTATTGCAAGAGGAGATTGTTGATAGGGGGATGTTGACTGAAAAATACTTGTGTCCTGGGAGAGAGGGGTGGGTTGGTTGAGAGTGATACTGCATTAATTGTCATTTTATTTTCTTGCTAGGTCACAATGAATATATATTGCACTGTAGTTGCAAAGGCACTCACACCGATAGGAATTGGATACTCATTTCTCTGTCTACTCCTTTTCATACCTCTTTTTTGAGTAGTTTCTTCATGATTTCTTATTTTTAATTTTTCCAGCTATTGATATCATTGGGATACAACATTGTGTATGTTTAAGGGTTTACAATAAGATGATTTGATATATTATGTATTATGAAATGATTACCATAAAATTATTAACAATCCAAGATTACATAATTACTGCTTCCTGTTAATTTCGGGGAGATAAGAACATTTGAAATTTGCTATCTTAGCAGATAGAGAACTATGATTCTTGTTAACTAGAGTCATCATGTTGCATGTTTATAGCCTCAGAACTTTTTTGTCTTTTATTTTTTTTTAGAGATCTTATTTATTTATTTTACAAAGAGAGAGAGAGCACAAGTACAGGAAGTGGGAGAGGGAGAAACAGGTTCCTCACTGATCAGGGAGTCCTACTTGGATCTTGTCCCAGAACCCTGAGATCATGACCTGAGCCAAAGGCAGCTGCTTAACCAACTGAGCCACCAAGGCATCCCACTTTTTTGTCTTTTAATTGGAAGTTTGACACTTTGACCAACCTTCACTGATTTTTCCTTATGCCCCAGCCTTGGTTTCTACCAGTTCTTTTTTTTCCCCCTTTTTTTAGATTCTACATATACTTGAAATCATACAAAATTTGTCTTTCTTTGGTTTATTTCACTTAGCATAATACCCTCAAAGTCCATCCTTGTTGCAAATGACAGATTTCCTTATTTTTATAGGTGAATAATATTCTATTGTCTATATAAACACCACATTTTTAAAATCATCTATCAATGGACAATTAATTGTTTTTATGTTTTGACTATTGTAACTAATGTTGCAGTAAACATGGGGGTACAGGGATCTCTGCAAGATAATGCCTTCATTTCCTTTGGATATGTATAGTATCCAGAAGTGGGTTTGCTGGATTTTATAGCAGTTCTAACTTTTTGAGAAATCTCCATACTGTTTTCCATATGACTGTATCAATTTACATTCCCACTGACAGTACACAAAGGTTCCCTTTTGGCCATATCCTTTCCAGCACTAATTATCTCTTGTCTGTTTGATAATAGCTATTCTATCAGGTGTGAAATGGTAGCTCATTGTGTTTTAATTTGCGTTTCCTGATAATTAGTGATGTTCAGCACCTTTTCATGTACCTGTTGGCTATTTGTATATCTTCTTTAGAAAGATACCTATTTAGGTCTTTTGCCCATTTTAAAATCAAATTATTTATTTGTTTTTTGCTTTTGAGTTATATGAGTTTCTAATTTTTAAAAAGATTTAACTTATTTAAGAGAGAGGGAGAGCGAGAGATATCACAGAGGTAGAGAGAGAGGGAAAAGCAGACTCCTCGCTGAGCAGGGAGCACAACGTGGGAGTCATCCCAGGATCCCGGAATCATTGACCCAAGCTGAAGGCAGACACTTAACCGACTGAGCCACCCAGGTGCCCCTGAATTTCTAATTTTAATTTTTTCTACCCCCATTTTATTGAGATGTAATTGATATACAACATTGTATTAAGCATAAGCTGTATGGCATAATGACTTGACTTAACATATATTGTGAGATGATTACCACAATGAGTTTAGTTAATATCTATCATCATATATAGATACAAAAAGAAAAAAGATTTTTTTCTTTGTTAGGGGAACTCTTGATATTTATTCTCTTAAGAACTTTCAAGTATACTATACAGCAGTGTTAACTATAGTCTTCATGTTTTACATTACATCCTTAACTCTTATTTATCTTGATAACTGAAGTTTGTACCTTTTGACCATCTTCACTCATTCCCCATTCCACCTCTGGTGGCCACAAGTCTAATGTCTTTTCTATGAATTTAGGGTTTTTGTCTTGTGGTTTTTGCCTTTTTTAAAAAAAGATTTTATTTATCTGACAGAGAGATAGAGCCAGAGAGCACAAGCAGGGTGGTGGGGAAATGGCAGAGTGAGAGGGAGAAGCAAGCTCCCCAGTGATCAAGGAGCTAGATGCAGGGGGCTCCATCCCAGGACCCTGGGATCATGATCTGAGCTCAAGGCAAACACTTAACCAACTGAGCCACCCAGGCACCCCTTGTCTTGGTTTTTGATTCCAAATATAAGTGAGACCATATAGCAGTTGTCTTTCTTTGTCTGACTTATTTCACTTAGCATAATGCCCTCAAGGTCTACCCATATTTCCACAAATAGCAGAATTTCCTTCCTTTTTTATGGCTGAATAATATTCTTGTGTGTGTGCGTGTGTGTGTATCACAATTACTTTATCCATTTGTCTGTTGATAGACACTTAGGTTGTTCCATGTATTGGCTATTGTAGATAATGCTCCTACGAGCATGGGGGTGCAGATATCTTTTTGACATAGTATTTTCAATTCCTTTGGAGATATTCCCAGGAGTGGAATTACTGAGTCATGATAGCTCTACTTTTAATTCTCTGAGGAAACTCCATACTGTTTTTCATAGTGGCTATACCAATTTATGATTTCATCCACAGTGTGTAGCAGTTCCCTTTTCTGTGAGCTTCTCATGTATCTTGGGTATTAAGTCATCATCAGATATATGATTTGCAAAACCTATTTACAAATAGGTTTTTCCATTCTTTTGGCTGACTCTTCATTTTGTTGAGTTTCAGAAGCTTTTTAATTTGATGTAGTTCAAATTGGTTTATTTTTGATTTTGCTGCTTGTGTTTTTGGTGTTACAGCTAAAATATTATTACCAAGACCAATGCCCAGTTTTTTCCCTATGTTTTCTTCTAGGAGTTTTATGGTTTCTGGTCTTATTATCCTTTGAGTTAAATTTTGTGAGTGGTGTAAAGTAGGGGTCCAGTTTCATTCTTTTGCGTGTGAATATCCACATTTCCCATTATCATTAACTGAAAAGACTATATTTTTCTTAGATCCCTAGTGAAATATTAGTTGACCATGTATGTTTATTTCTGGGTTAATTTCTGGGGTCTCAATTCTGTTCTATTGATCTATGTGTTTGTTTTTATGCCAGTACTGTATTGTTTTGATTAGTACAGCTTTATAATGTAGTTTGAAATGAGGATGTGGTTTTGTTCTTCTTTCACAGGATGGCTTTGGCTAATCAGGGTCTTTTGTGGCTCCATACATATTTTAGAATTGTTATTTCTATTTCTGTGAAAAATTCACTTGGAATTTGTGATAGGAATTGCATTGAATCTAACGGTGGTTTTGGATACTGTGAACATTTTAATATTATTAATTATTTCAGTTCATGAACATGGGATTACTTTCCATGTATCAGTGTCTTCAGTGACTCCATGTCATAGTTTTCAGTTTACACATCTTTCACCTTTTTGGTTAAATTTATTTTTATGTATTATTACTTTTTGTTCTATTGTGAATAGGATTATTTTCTTTATTTCTTTTTTAGATAGCTTATTAGTGTATAGAAATGCTAGTGATTTTTGTATGTTGATTTTGTATCCTACAACTTGATTGAATTCATTGATTAATTCTAACAATATTTTTTTTAGTGGAGTCTAGGGTTTTTTTTAATATATAAAATCATATCATCTGCAAACAAAGATCATTTCAATTCTTCCTTCTGATTTGGATGACTTTTGTTTCCTTTTTATTTCCTTTCCTTTCCTTTGCTTGCCTGATTTTTCTGATTAGGATTTCTAGTACTGTGTTGAATAGGAATGGTTAAAGTAGCACCCTTGATCTTAAATGAAAATTTTACAGTCCTTTACCATTGTGTGTGAGGTTAGCTGTGAGCTTGTCATATATGGTCTATATTTAATTGAAGCATATTCCTTCTATAACTAATTTATTGAGAGTTTTTATTATGAAAGTATGTAAATTTTGTCAAATGCTTTTTCTTCATCTATTGGGATGATTATATGGTTTTTATCTTGCATTCTCTTCATGTGATATATTGCATTTATTGACTTATGTATGTTAAGCCAACATTGCATTCAGAGATGAATCCCACTTGATCATGATATGTGATTCTTTAAATACATTGTTGAATTTGGTCTGGTAGTATTTTATTGAGAATTTTTGCATCTGTATTCATCAGGGATATTGACTTATATTTTCTTTTCTTATAAGTGTCCTTATCTGGCTTTGGTATTAGGGTAATGCTGACCTTGTAAAATGAGTTTGGAAATGTTCCCTTCTCTTCAGTTTTTTGCAAGTGTTTGAGAAGGATTGGTATCCTTTAAATGTTTGGTAGAATTCACCAGTAAAACCATTTTTTGCTGTGTCTCATAAATTTTAGTATACTATGCTAAAGTATACTTTATAGTATACCATTTTTGTTTTTGTCACAAGGTATTTTTTTTCAAGATATATTTTTATTTCCCTTTTGATTTCTTCTTTAATCATTGGTTATTCAGGAGTATGTTGTTTAGTTTCCATGTCTTTGGGATTTTCCAGCTTTCTTCCTCTTATTGATTGCTAGTTTCATACCATTGTCCTCAGAACAGATACTTGATATAATTTATATCTCCTTGAATTTGTTGATACTTGTTTTGTGGCCTAACATTTCATCTATCTTAGAAAATATTCCATGTGCGTTTAAGAAGAATGTATGTTCTGCTATTGGATGGAATGCTCTGTATATATTTGTCAGGTCTATTTGGTATAGTGTTGTTCAGATCTCTGCTGTCCTCTTAATGATTCTCTGTTGAATGATGTTTCCATCATTGAGAGTAAGGTATTAAAGTCCTTAAGTGTTATTGTATTGCTGTTTATTCTTCCTTTTAGTAGTTAGTATTTGCTTTATATATTTAGGTGCTCTGGTGTTGAGTGCATACGTATTTACAAGTGTTATGTCTTTTTTTAAAAAAAGATTTTATTTTTTTATTCATGAGAAACACACAGAGAGAGGCATAGACACAGGCAGAGGGAGAAGCAGACTCCCCCAGGGGAGCCGGATGCAGGACTCAATCCCAGGACCCTGGGATCACGACCTGAGCCAAAGGTAGATGCTCAACCACTGAGCCAACCAGATGTCCCACAATTGTTATATCTTCCTGATGAACTGTCTACTGCATCACTGTATTATAACCTTTTTTTTTTTTTTTTGTCTCTTGTGGTCATTTTCAGCTTTTCTGATAAAATTTTGGCCATCTCTTCTTTCTTTTGGTTATCATTTTCTTGGAATATAATTTTTCATCCCTTCACTCCCAGCCTATGTATGTCCTTAAAGCTAGAGTGAGTCTCTTTTAGGTGGTAAATCATTGGATTTTTTTTTTTCCTATTCAGTATTCTCTTTTGTTAGAAAATTTAATTGATTTACATTTAAAGTAATTATTGATAAATAGGACTTGCTATGTCTTTGTGCTCAGGCAGGGTCATAGTCTGGGTTTTTCAGTTGAACAGAGCCTCAGGCTGTCCTCTGTGATTAGGTGGGGCCACAGGCTGGGCTTCATGATTGGGTAGGCTTGACTATGCTCTTCTTTTGGGCGAGATTTCTGACAGGTTCTCTGGTCAGATGGGGCCTCCGACTGTACCCTGAAGTTGGAGGTGCTGGAGACTGTATTCTGTAGTCAGGTTTGGGCAGTGTTTAGGCTCCCTGGTTGAAGGGGGCTGTAAGTTATGCTTTGTAATAGGGAGTTTGACTGGTTGGCCTCCTTGCCTGGGTGAGGCCACAGGCTGTATTTGGCAATAAGGCAGGCCCCTAAGCTGGGTGCCACTGCTAGATAGAGTTGTAGTCTGGCCTAGTGATTGGATAGTACTATAGGCTAGCCTTCACCTATGCTCAGGGCCACTGTTCAGGCTGCCTAATTATGTGGAGCTTGAAACTATGTTCAATAGTTGGGTAGGGTCACTGGCTTGGCTCCCTGCCTGGGTGGGCCATAGGATGTGCTCAATGTCTGTCTAGTGTCTGTGGTCAGGCTTCTTTAAGGAGTAGTACTGGAAGCTGTGTGCCACAGTTGAATTTGTAAATTTGTACAAATTTACCCCCGGTATGGGTGGGGTCAAAAAGTGGTCTCTATAGCTAGTACGGCTCATTGACTAGGAATCCAAGTCAATGTAGAACGGCTGTCTGAGTTTGGCCTGATGGGGTCACCCACTCAGCTCTGAAAATTGGCAGAGCACTGGCTGAGATCTCTGTTTTGGCACTGCTGTAAACTGCCATGACCTGAGCACTATTTTATAAGCCCTCCCTTCCTTCTCTGTATTTGAGACCTGTGGTTGAGCTCTGCAGATTCTCTCATTGAACCCTGTGAGGTGAGTCCTGAGTGGGTGTTCTGGGAAGCATCCTGCAATGCTGGGGAACACAGTTGTCAACCCTGAATTCCTCTCCTCTTTGGAGAAACCATATGTCATGGAGTGGAGTGTGTGTGTGGGATCCTCTCGGTATGGCACTGTACTTGTCTGAGGGATGTGATCAAAGTGAAGCTGACCCTGTTACTTTCTTTTTTTAAGATGATTTTATTTATTTATTCATGAGAAACACACAGAGAGAGAGAGAGGCAGAGAAAGAAGCAGGCTCTACGCAGGGAGCCCGACATGGGACTCAATACTGGGTCTCCAGGATCATGCCCTGGGCGGAAGCCAGCACTAAACCACTGAGCCACCCGGGCTGCCCGACCCTTACTTTTCTAATGCACTCCTCCATCTCTGTGGTCTGGGGAAATGCTTCAGGCTCATCCTCAGGTTTTGGGATTTTTGTAGTGGTGTTGTCTATGGATAATTGCTAGTTGATCTTCTGAGGGGGAGTCAAGTCAGGAATAACCTGTGTCTCTATTTTGACCTCACTCCTCTTCTCATGAATTCTAATTTCCAAAGTTTGTCTTTGAACCTCCTCCATGTGCATGTAGGAAAAAATAGATATGCTGTGCATTGCAAGGTAATTAGTATCTTGATATAATGTAAAATACAACATGGATTTACTCATTTCTATGGGCTTTAGATCATGACCTGAAAGGATCTGAAAGCAGAATAGCTTTACTTTGCTTAAACTGTGTGTGTGATAAAGGGCATTTCTAACAAGGGCTAGCAGTTTTCAAATGACTTTGAGTCAAAAGTCATGGAGGCTGCTTGTTCTGAATCTCAATATGCCTACTTGCTAACATGTAAGTATGGGCATGTTAAACTTCTCTGGACTTCAGTGCGCTCGTGCATAAGACAGGGGAAAATTCCTGCATCAGTTTTGTTAAGAGCGTTCAGTAAAATATTGTATGTAGAGTTTTATGACCGAAGTCTGACATTTAACAAACATTCAGTGAATGTAAGCACTCTCATTCATTATGGATGTTTGCAAGAACCTGTGCATTTTTCAGTATCCAGAAGCTAAGAAGAATTTGAAAGACTCACTTTCAGCTCATATAACATAGTGATTTTTTAAAGATGTTATATGTCTTTTTTGTTAAATGTTCTTTTTTTTTTGAAGATTTTATTATTTATTTGACACACAGAGAGAAAATGCACAAGCAGGGGGAGTGGGAGAAGGGGAAGCAGAACACTTGCTGAGCAGGAAACCCAACGCAGGGCTTGATCCCAGGACCGGATCATGACTTGATCCAAAGGTAGATGCCTAACCAACTGAGCCACCCAGGCACCTCTGTTATATAAGTCTTAAAAAAATTAATAGCTTGTACTTTAAAACTATTCAGATATGTAAATCATACAGATCAGTGGAAATGCAATAATAATGTGATAATAGTAATACACAGAAGAAAAACAAAAATAATGATAGTAGCTAAAAATGACTGGAAGCTTATTTTATGCACAGAGAGTACTGTGTCATTTAATTTTTGCAAAACATTTGTGTTCTTACTATTCCTGTATGGTTATGGGTACTGAGGCATAGAGATTAAATTAATTGCTCGAGGTCATGTAACTAGTAAGTAGAAGATCAGGGTTGGAAATCTCTCTGTCTTAATCCAAAGCCCAAGATTTTCTCTGACCAGTATCATTTTTAGGTCTATGAAAATGGGCCCTTGCCCTGCATCCCACACAGAAAAGGATCTATTCTGATCTTCTTATGGCTGTGTCCATTCCCAAGAGGCAAGAGCCTGAGGAGCCCAGGAGACATGGTGACCTACACATAGCCTGGGACCCTTTCTACAGCACAATCTGAGCACCCAGGGCCTTGGAATTCTCTGAGCTAAAAGTTCTCAGCCAGTTCCTTAGAACTATCTCCGTGTCCTCCTGAGCATGGACCATTCATGGTGTGCACACCCCAAGTGTAGTATGAGAGGGAGTGTTCGGAGCTGGGCATATGGGGCATCTTGAGGTGTGGGAATGAAATCGGGTATAATAAGGGAAAGAGGTTGCATAAACACAGACAAGGTGCTGCCTGACTTTCCTGGGACTGGCTGTTATATTCTGTCCTAGAACTTCAAGGAGTTGAAGCACCTCTAACTCTGAATCTGTTCCTTCTAGTCAGAGCAAAGGCATTTTTCTCAAGGCAGAAGATACAACAAATTTTAACTGATTTATAATTTTAATCTATTTATTTTTTGAGTTACAAGAGCTGCTTTAAACCTCACTCTTCCCCTTTTCCTTCCCCTAATTTTAATGTCTGGGTTATTTGAAGATCTTTCTCCAAAGATTACTTTTTTCCTTTGAATGTGGGCCACATTTTTCAGATTTTTGATAAACTTCATAATTATGGATTGTATCCAGCACCTTGTGATTGTATATTGTAGAGACTACATTCTGTTATATTTCATTACAGGTTTTTTTTTTTTTTCATATTGTTCCAATAGGGAATTACATGGACTGAACTCAGACTTTGAACTCAAATCCCCTGTGTAGACAAGCTAAAATCTCAGGTCCGTTTTATTAGCCTTAGCTGAGCTGCTTGGAGTCTGCCTCACCTATGAGTATTTTATAGGTTAACCAGAGATTTGGGCAGATTTTTTATACCTAATTTGGGGCTATCACTCTTTTGGTTCTTTTCTTTCTGGGACTTTTCTCTTCACTTTCCTATTGCGGTGGTTACCCTGAACTCTATCTTCTTTATTAAACCAGTAAAACTGCAGGTTTCTATCAATTTAATGGTGGAAGGGACCCACCTTTAGACTAAAGGCTTTAAAAATCAGGAAATTCAGTGCTGTTCTCATCTTCCAAGTGTCCATCCCCTTCCACTGCCCCAGAATCTACCTTTTTTTGGTCACATGTAAACATAATTAATGAGGTCTTCATTAGTGTATTTCTATTATTAATTATTTTAATATATCTTTTCTATTCCTTGGGCATGAATATTGCTCATTTTTAGACAAGGATATAGAATTTCATTTTATTAAAAAAATTCAATCCAGAGAAAAAATAATATATCTTCAAACCTTGGCCTCTTGGGTTGATATATTTTTTCCCTGTGCTTAACTACAAAATGAATGTTTGATTACTACAAAATTATCTATCTTTGGACATTTCAAGTATATATCTTACTGATAGTGAGCAGGTCAAAGTCAGAGTCAGCATGTATATTATTTAAAGAAGAAATCTGATTTTCATGAAAATAAATGTCTATTTGTGGAAGGCAAAACTGTGTTGCCCATTTTCCCACTTGGTCGTACAACAGCAGTTACATGTTGGTACTTGAAGTTAAGGACTCACAGACCCTATTTGCATTACTACTTAAATCCATTGAAAAATGTAGTAGCAATACTAATTCCAGATTATGACACTTCTATGATCAAGTTTACTGCTTGTTTTTTAAAGCTAGAGCAAGTTCTTTTTGAGCAGTCTAAGTAGTTGAGGCAAAATATACTAAAGACCAGTAACAGAGATTTAATATCCAAGGATGTTGCTAATAAAACATAATCCAAAGAGGAAAAAAAATCTAAAAAAGATGATCTTTTTCATTCACATGTGCTACTTCTAACTCTCTTAAGAAGGGCATATATTTGAATAGAAGATGTCTGAACACTTGTAAAAACTGGGTATTTTTCATTTCAAAGAGAGGTTTCAAATGCATATGATCCTTTATACCAAAATATACCCATATGAATAATTAATAAAAGGAATTCAACTCTGAAGGCATTACTGCTGGTGTCTAATCAGCCCATAAGTCAGGGCATATGACTTCTCTGCACTGGAGTCAGAGGTGGTAAATATTCCAGAGAATATGCCTAAATAGGGGGGGGGTTTAACATCACCTTGTGTCTAAATCAGTTTTATTTGCTTCCTATATCCAAGGTGATGGGTCAGAACAACCAAAGAAAAGGCATTTTGTAAAAATAAGCTGATTTTGTTGTGAACAATAGTGTTTGTCTCCTTTTTATGCCCCCCAAATATATTTTATTCATTAATGCAAGATTCTATGTATAGCAATCTGTCTGTAATAGCCATGGTCAGAAAATAAGATGTTCTTTTTTTTTTTTAAAGATTATATTTGTTTATTCATGACACACAGAGAGAGAGAGAGAGAGAGAGAGAGGCAGAGACACAGGCAGAGGGAGAAACAGGCTCCATGTAGGGAGCCTGATGTGGGACTTGATCCCAGGACTCCAGGATAACAAAGGCAGATGCTCAACTGCTTAGCCATGCAGGTGTCCCAAAATAAGATGTTCTGACAATAAATGTCTTAATTAGTGGAACATATTAGGTTTGGCCCTTTTTGGTAATTCATAAAATAATTCAGTTTCTCATTGTACTTTGTGGCCATTACAATTACAAAAATCATTCTTTTACTTATATGCTGATTCATATATTATTTTCTCTAATATTCATTTGTTGAATGTTTTCAGTGTGTAAAGTACCATGTTATTCATATGAATAGAAATGCTGTTAGAGTATTATTTAATTGAATAATGTCAAATTAATCATTATACTTTGAATAAGCTTCTGTTTCCCAGATTACATTGTTCCTATATCACAATATACAGTCCTGAGGAAACTGAGGAATACATGAATTAACTGTAAGAAATCTGGTAGAAGCTGAAACATAAATAGAGGTACCTAAATTTGGAGACATAAATCACAGTTCTTTTTGTTTTTTAATCATTTTTTTTTTGACAAGATAGAAAACCAAAACAAGATAAACAATGAACAGTATTAGGGCACCTGGGTGACTCAGTTGTTTAATTGCTGACTCTTGATTTTGGCTCAGGTAATGATCTCCTGGGTCATGAGATGAGCCCCCTGTTGGGCTCCATGCTCAATGGGGAATCTGCTTGAGATTCTCTCTCTCTCCCTCTGCCTCTCCCCCCTGCTGTCAGGCACATGCACATTCTCACTCTACCCTCTCTAAAATCAATCAATCAATCAATCAATCAATCTTTAAAAAACAAACAAAAACAAAACTAAAAATCTGCTGTCCTTAAGATTTGTCATGTCCAATCTTGATGCCTCTATCTCTGATGGAAGGGTGTTTATGTCAAATTATGCCCCTCTTGGGAAACACCCTTCACCCTACCTATTCCTTTCCTTTCTCATTACTTTTTTTCTCTTTAATCTATGAGTCAGAGTCCTAGCCTAAACCATACAGAAGGCTGAAACTAAGTGATTGAAGAGCATTTAATAAAAGGAAAAGGTGTGGCTAGGGTTTAGGGAAACCAATGTGTCTTTACCTTCCCTAAAACTGAAGGGGCAATGAAAGGGAGGATATATCCATTACTTTTAAATAGACAAAGTAGCTATGTAAAAATGGCCTCCTGACAGAAGCTGAGACCTCCAGGAGGTATACAACTGTGGAATCATCGCCACAATCAATACAGCGAAAGTATACATCATCACCAAAAGTTTCTACCTGTCCTTTGTAATACTTTCTTCTCACCCCCATCCCTGTGCAACCAGTGATCCACTTTGTCACTATAGATGAGTGCATTTTCTAGAACTTTTTATGCACATAGTCATATAGTATGGACTTTCTTTAGGCTGGCTTCTTTCACCCAGAAGAATTGTTCTGAGATTCATCTGTGTTGTCATATGTATCACTAGTCATTCTTTTTCATTTCTGAGTATAACACAATTTGTTCACTCATTCATTTGCTGATGGACACTTGGGTTATTTCCAGTTTTTGGGTTTTATGAATAAAGCTGCCAGAACTTTCATGTACAAGTCTTTGTGTGGACATTTTTTTTCATTTTTCTTGGGTAAATACCTAGGAATTGAATGGTTAGGTTATACAGTAGAAATACATTTCACTTTTGGGAAAAATACTTTTCAGAACAATTCTCTAAGGTAGGTATTATTGTTGATCTCATTTTGCAGTTGTGGGGATGGGAGGGAGAGGCAGGAAGGTCCAGAGGGATTAAGTGATTATGTTGCCTATTGTGAGATATTTACCCACTCTTCATAGTGTATCTCAGTAATGACAAAATTCATTTGTTCTTGGTTAGTTACATTATAACCATTATTACAGTTTGGGGCTCACAGTTGGCATCTCAGCCAGATAGGACCAAACTCTTTGGTCCAGGAAGGTCCTTATATATTCAGCAAGCTTCCTTTCCCTCTGGTCATTATATATAGTAAATTAACAGATGATGGTGGTTGAAGCCAAATCCATGACCTTGAATCAGGTCAAAGCCTATATCCATATATTACTTCTTAAGCTAACAGTGTTCTATATTTGTAGTGTATTTGTGAAGAATGTAGAAATTCCCTAACTCTTGTCTTTGTCTAGCACATAACTCATATCTTAGCACAAATATTTAATTCAACCTATAATTACTAATAATTAGCTTCTGAAAAGTTTTACCCAACCTTACATGCCCGCCTCACTTAAATTATTGGCTTAGTGCTGAATTTCATAGTACATAAAAGAACTCTGCCTCATTGAATTATGAATCTCATTAATTTAGTCAGTTTGTGATATTTTCTTAGATACATATAACAGAAGACATATGAAATACACATAAGTTGTAAAGTGTAACAAACATTCACAAAACCACCACAAACCCAGCAGCTAGAGCCTTACCAATTCTGTTGCCTCTGAGTTTCTTTGACTCCTGGCTGCTCCCACCAGAGGTAAATAGTATTTAGAAATATGTATTTATTATTACTTTGCTCTTAAAATGTATTATTTTACTTAATGTATATTCTTCCCTATACATTGTATCATTTAGCTTAACTGCTTATGAGCTTTAAAAAAATGCCATCATGTAATAATCATGTGAAAATTGCTTTTCTCATTCGAGAGTATATTTCTAAGGTTTGACCACATTGCTGTGCATTGCTTTTCATTTACTTTCCATTTCTCTAGAATGTTCCTTTTATGACAGTCAATGCTGCTATGAATATTCTTATACAGGTTTACTGTTATAGTTGCATGAGATTCTCTTAAGAGATGTGCTTTGGAGTATAATTGATATGTGAATGCTCAAGTTTATAAGATGGTACCAATACGTTTTCCAAAGAGGTGTAACCCTTTACATTCCTACCAGCAGTGTGCAAGAGTTGTCTTTACCAACAGCTGATATTGCCAGTCTGGTGGCTAGAAAGTTGAATCTCACTGTGATCTTACTTTATATTGGTCTAGTTACAAATAAATCTAGTTGCTCTTTTATATTTATAATCACTGTGTTCCCTTTTGTGAGAAGTTTCAGATCAAATGCTGCATATATTTAAAATTTTGGATTGTCTTTTTCTTATTAATTTCTCAGTGTTCTGTCTTGATATTAATCCTTTGTTATATGTATGCCCTACAAATCCTGGTTTCCCATTGTGGCTTGTGTTTTGTTTTTTCCCCCACTTCTCAATAGATTTTGAAATGTAAGTTCTTATTTTTAGTGTAGTTGAATTTTTCAACATTTTCCTTTATGGGTAGTGTTTATTGCTTTGTGTTTAAGAAATTATTGTCTACTTATAGTAATAAAGATGTTGCATATATTTTACTTTTATATTCTCCTCAATACACTGGCAATTAGTTTTTTTAAATGGTGAGAGGTAGGCTCTCAATTTCAGTATTTTCTGCCTTATGGATAACCAATTGTCTAAGCACCATATGTGTTTTTTTTAATAATAAATTTATTTTTTATTGGTGTTCAATTTACCAACATACAGAATAACACCCAGTGCTCATCCCGTCAAGTGCCCCCCTCAGTGCCTGTCACCCATTCACCCCCACCCCCCACCCACCTCCCCTTCCACTACCTCTTGTTCATTTCCCAGAGTTAGGAGTCTCTCATGTTCCATCACCCTCACTGATATTTCCCACTCATTTTCTCTCCCTTCCCCTTTAATACCTTTCACTATTTTTTATATTCCCCAAATGAATGAGACCATATAATGTTTGTCTTTCTCCAATTGACTTATTTCACTCAGCATAATACCCTCCAGTTCCATCCACATTGAAGCAAATGGTGGGTATTTGTCGTTTCTAATGGCTGGGTAATATTCCATTGTATACATAAACCACATCTTCTTTAACCATTCATCTTTCGATGGACACCGAGGCTCCTTCCACAGTTTGGCTATTGTGGACATTGCCGCTAGAAACATGGGGGTGCAGGTGTTCCGGCGTTTCATTGCATCTGTATCTTTGGGGTAAATCCCCAACAGTGCAATTGCTGGGTCGTAGGGCAGGTCTATTTTTAACTCTTTGAGGAACCTCCACACAGTTTTCCAGAGTGGCTGCACCAGTTCACATTCCCACCAACAGTGTAAGAGGGTTCCCTTTTCTCCGCATCCTCTCCAACATTTGTGGTTTCCTGCCTTGTTAATTTTCCCCATTCTCACTTTAAAAAAATAAATGATCTTGTTAGTTAGAAACAAGTATTTTATTCCAGCCATGTTTGTTTAAACATAACTACATATTTTCCAATTTGTTTACTTACCATTCTTTCTTTCATCTCAAACTTTCCTTCTGGGATGATATGCTTCCTTCCTAAAGTTTCTTTGGTGAACATCTGTTGACTATAAATGCTTAATTTTTTTCTTTTTTCATCTAACTATTAAGAATGTTTTTTGGGGTTACAGAATTCTAGGTCAGCTATTACCTTATATTAGCACACTGAAAATATTAGTTTTATTGACTTCTGGCTTCCATCCTGTTTGTTGGAAAGTCTGATGTTAGGCAAATCACCATACTTTATAAAAGATTTCTGTATCAGTCAGCTATTGCTACATAACAAACCTACAACCTAAAAGCTTTCATTTATTCTCACGTATGTGAGTTGGCTGGGAGTCAGATGATGTAAGCTGAGTTTGGATGGGTAATTGCTTCCAGCTGTAGGTCTGACTGAACTTAGCTTTTCACTGTGTGTTGGGCTCATGTCAGCTCTATTTTTCATCCTTCTGGGGTCCAAATAGTAGTTATTATTACCATAATTCTTTGTGAGACCAACTTGCACACTGAATCTTCTAGAATGGAACTGCCAAGTACATGGGTTGATTTAGTAGAGTGGTAGAATAGAAACTGCATAAGTAGGGATAGAGAAGGACAGAAGAACACAGAATTGTTTTGTTTTGTTTTTACAAATAGGATACTATCCTTTAACAGAGCCACTGTAGTTATTTCTTACCACCTAGTCTGTGAAGAGGCTGACATGTTTTCTTAGGGAATCTTGGCTAAATTAGGGACCAAATAATTCTATGTAACACATCAAATTACACCAAAGATGCTCCATTCCATTGTGCTGCTTGAGAAAATTCTGAAAACAACCTGAAAATCTTATAAAGGATACTCATAAACTCTAATCTGCCAGTTTACTTAAGGTTTGACTTTAACAGACTAATGATCTAGTAGTGTGAAAATTAGTATAATAGGTTACAATGAATATTCTGACAGAATGAGTAAGGCAAAGATCCAAATGACTTTGAATGGGATCATAAAAGTTGGTGATAAGAGAGTGGAAATAAATTAGTGATTGGCAAGTAAGAGCATTATATGATTTTTAAGTGATAATGGCATTATTACTTTGAGATATTTCCATTAGCTACAAATAATTTAAATGTCATTAGATAAAATCAGCCTTTGACTGGAATAACATTTCATTCCTTAGTGTTTTGTGTTTCTGGCAGCAAATAAACATTTTTCTCACTCATATTACCTAAATGCCAGATGAAAATGAAAACATAATTTGTATAAATATTCAGAACTTGGTGGGGTGTCCCAGTCTATTAATTCTAATTTCAGAAATTCATTGTCCTTACAAAACAGGTGAGATAAAACCACTTGGTTTGCATATAATAGTATCAAACCATCACCATCAGTGGCACTAATTTGATGTGGCATCATGCAAATGAAACATAGGGTGAATTGCGTTTAGAGATGGGCAAAACATTGGCAGATGATTCATACCTGCTAACCATGGAAAGGGTGATACTCTGGCCAGGGACATTGCTATTTAATTTTTTGTAAACAGACAGATGCTCTTCACTGACAGGTTAAAAAATGAGTCATTTCAATTTCATAAATTGGTAAAACACACAACTAACCCTTGCATTCTTATTAACATCATAACACTGGTTGAAATACAGAATTTATAGAAGGTGGAGTTCCAATTAAACTCATATTAAGGAAAACTCATGATATCTGGCTGGTAAAGCACTGTAAGGCACGACCAATCCTCCAAATTCAAATTCAGGTCCCTAAAACTAGTGTTGCTTCAACTTTTGTCTAGGACGTGCTACACAGTAGAGAAAGAAATATTTTCCTTATATCATTGTTCTGTAATTTGAATGATAATAAGTATATTCAGGGATGTTTATTAAAACTTTAGATTCCTGGATGATACACTAAAGCTTCTGCTTCTATATATCTTGGATTAGACCGAAAATCAGCATTTTTAGTAAATACCACAGGGATTCTTTTGAAAGTGGTTATGAGCTCATGTTTTGGTGTACACTTCATTGGACCTTTGTGATAAGGGGTAGAACTGTCTCGTAGAGATAAGGAGTGATGTATCTTAATATCCTGATATCTACATGTATCCCCCATCACCTCTTCTGCTTTATTATATTCAAAAGACTTGAAGCAGAAGAGGCTTAAGGCAAATGTTGATTTAAAAATAACATATTATTAAGAAACAATGAAACAGGGAGGATTTAAAAACACAACTGCAGCAAGAAACCAAGGTTGAGAGAAAATAGTACAGATTTAGGCTATAAAATCTTAATTATTTGCTATAATTAAACTAACAACTTCGGTTAAATTCTCCAGGCAACCAAAACAATGGAAAGATATAGTCTGTTCTATAGTGAGGTTTTTTGTTGTTGTTGTTGTTGTTGTTACCAAAATAAGAGAGAAATGCCTGTGCTTTTCCAGAACTTTTCCTGGCATTTCCTTGGCATAGAAGGGCTGGTATGGGCAATATCCTCCATGGCTTTCTTCATTGGCAGGAATGGATGTTCCTGTTCTCTACTTCACTGTAAATTCCCTATTTATGAAAGATATGGTATGTGTTAGTGTAGTCTGGATACAGGAGGTGTTCAACTGGTCTGCCCAGATCTTCTCTTTATTTCCTTTGGAAACTGGGCATCAGTACCCGAGATATTTTCCTCTAACCCTCATGCCTGTCCTCCTATCATTGGTAGCAGTTACTAACACCAGTCTACTTGCCTGCCATGGAATTATGTTACTCCAGCTATCAGGGTCATGCACATGTGCTACCTTCTCCAGGAGGCCCTCCAGCCAGATGATGGTAGTTCCCCAGATTCCATCCAAGAAGAAATGCAGTATGGAGTCTGTGAAGTTGAAAAGATGATATGAGCCAGAATTATAACATTTTGACCATTAATCTCAGACCTATTCAGTTTTTAGGTCTGGAAGGGAAGAACAAACCTGACATAGGCTCCTGTTTCTTGCTCCTGAATTTAGCAGGATGAGAGGAAATCTTAAAACTTGCTTTAGATCTTCTCTGGGGAGTCAGCTTGCTTTTTGGAACCATTGCTAATCGTATGTGGAGGTGAAATGAATTATCATCTAGATATGTAATTTGTGCGGTGAGAATCTCCACACTAAACAAAGTATCTCCCTAAATAATAAGAAATATAGGCTTGAAATTCCACCATTACCAATTCATTCTTTCGTTTGGAACTTTCAGCTCTGTGTGGCTCATCCTAAAATACACAGGATGATTGAACATGATTGCATTCATGAACTTACCTTTCTTTGTACCAGAAGGACCAGGATTGAGAACCTTGATATCCTAAGGGCAGGAGTCACTTTCAGATGTAACATGGATGTAGAAGGGTGGCAAGAATTAATGATAATTTTATCCAGGGCTATTTTTGCTTCCCACACTTGTATGAAATAAAATGAAATTGTCTACATTTTCTCTGTGATGTGCTATGTAATCTGCTCATATTAGTATAGGAGAAGAAATATAGAAACAAGGGACACCATTTAATACTAGGAATGCTTTTGGTAGAATTCACACATGTAGGGCTAATATATTTAAAAAGGGCCAGAGGAGATCAAAATTAACAGCTGAAGCATTAGAAGGAGCATTCAGGCTGCACAGTGGATACTAAGGAGAATCTTGAATGACCTACCCCCTGCATACATATAACTCTTATCTTACTTGTGCATAGCAAGGCCTGATTCCATTGGGAGAAGCCACAGATCTGATGTGGATTTTATTCAGAACACCAGGGAGGGGACGTTGTTAGAGGGACTCCTAGTCACTGGTCCTTATTTAATATGGCGAAGTGTGGAGCACCTGTGTAGCTCAATGGTTGAGTGTCTGCCTTTGGCTCAGGTCGTGATCCCGGGGTCCTGGGAGCCTGCTTCTCCCTCTGCCTGTGCTCTGCCTCTCTCTGTGTGTCTTTCATGAATAAATAAATAAAATCTTAAAAAAATAATGTGACAAAGTCTGTGTTAAGACACCTGGCAGTCCCAATATTTAATATTCTGGCAAAGTCTGGACAAAATGGAAATGTTATTCTATTTGAAAATGGAAATTCACCATGGTCTCTTGGTTTCCCGAAGTACATCTTAACAGAACAGTAAGGTGTAATTGCCATTGCACATGGAAATAAGCCAAGCTTTCTCAAAATTAATTGAAGGGAATGGTCCTAACTGTAAAAGGAAACTGTCCAGTAAAGTGACTGGTCTTGAGAACGTTTCAATTACACATCAGAAAGGAAACTTACATTAGCTTTTAATGGAGGGGAAATGGGAGAAATTTGTTTCCTTTTGTTTTTATTTTAAAGATTTATTTATTTGAGAGAGAAAGAGAGAGAGGTAGAGGGAGAGACGGAGGAGCACAGGGAGGGAGTAAGAATCTCAGGCAGAGCTTGATGCAGGGCTTGATCTCATGAGCCTGAGATCACAGCCTGAGCTGAAACCAAGAGTCAGAGGCTTAACTGACTGTGCCATACAGGTGCCCCTGTTTTATTTACTTATTTTTTTTTAAAGTATACGCCACTGGTAAAGTCTTAGAAGCTATTTTGAAAGTATCTAGAAGATCTTTGTTTTACATAAACATCTTTAAACCCTATTTGTAGGCTAAAGTCCAATTTTTCTTTATGAATGATAAAATGTATATTGTTATTATCTGATCAATTCCATTGTTATTTCAATCTTCATCAATTTTTCTTTTATTACCTTTTAAATTTTAAATTCAATAATTAACATATAGTGTATTATTAGTTTCAGTGGTAGAGTTTAGTGATTCATTAGCTGCGTATAACACCCAGTGCTCATTCCATCAAGCGCCCTCCTTAATGTCCATCACCCAGTTATCCCATCCTCCCACCCACCTTCCCTCTAGCAACCCTCAGTTTTTTTTTCCTGTAGTTAAGAGTTTGTCTCCCTCTCTGGTTACATCTTATTTGTCCCTTCCTTGTCCTATGATACTCTGTTTCTTAAATTCCACATATGAGTGAAATCTTATAATTGTCTTTCTCTGATTGACTTATTTTGCTTAGCATAATATCCTTTAAAATTTAAAAGGTAATAAAAGAAAAATTGATGAAGATTGAAATAACAATGGAATTGATCAGATAATAACAATATACATTTTATCATCGCAACACATCATTGCAAGTGGTAAGACTTTCTTTCTTTCTTTCTTTCTTTCTTTCTTTCTTTCTTTCTTTCTCTTTCTTTCTTCTTTCTTTCTTTCTTTCTTTCTTTCTTTCTTTCTTTCTTTCTTTCTTTCATGGCAGAGTGATATTCAACATTGCTCGGGATCAGGGAAATACAAATCAAAACCACAATGAGGTACCACTTCACGCAAGTCCGAATGGCTAAAATTAACAAGTCAGGAAACAACAGATGTTGGTGAGGCTGCAGAGAAAGAGGAACCATCCTACATTGTTGGGAATGCAAGCTGGTGCAGCCACTCTGGAAAACAGTATGGAGGGTCCTCAAGAAGTTACAAATAGAACTACTCTACCACCCAGCAATTGCACTACTGGGTATTTACCCAAAGTATTCAAACATAGTGATCCGAAGGGCTACCTGCACCCTAATATTTATAGCAGCAAGTCCACAACAGCCAAAATATGGAAAGAGTCCAGATGTCCATTGACAAATGAATGGATAAATAAGATGTAGTTTATATATATATATATATATATATATATATATATATATATATAACATATATGTATACATATATTCATACATATATGAATATTGCCATCGATTTTTCTTTTTAGTATCAATAGATGGTATAGTACTTACGATGTATACACATAGACAACTATACCAATGGACAAAATGGTGAAAGTAAAAGATTTTTTAGTCCCCTCCTCAGACATGGTGGAACCTACAATGTAGTTTCAACCAAATCAGTTCTAATCACTCTGCTACATGGTTCTTAGACCTCTGTGTTCCTTAGACCTCAGGGTAGTGTTCCTGCAGAGAAAGGGGTCATAGAAATGAGGCACAAGCTTGGAGAAGAGGAATAAAATAAGGACCAAGACTCTATTAACAGTTTTGAGGTGGGATTTGGGAAGGTTTCTATTACCATTGGAATATGACAGCTGTTGGTAATTCACAGCCCTCAGAACTTTAAGGTGGGGGTTACCTGTTTCTCATTTTGAGCATTTATTTTTGAGTGGGGAAAAAATGTTGAATCTTTCATATTACCCCTGAAGTCAACCAACAAAACTGGTTTAAGATATTTTCTTCTAATGGCTCATAGATTTGCAGAAAAGAGTTGGTCCTAAGTGATTGTAGAATATAATCTTTGCTTATAAGTTTGACTCACAGCCAGCAACAAATGGATGTTACATATAAAAGGGAATGCAATTAATAATAGGCAAGAAGCAGATAGCTATTTAGGAGACCATTCTCCTAAATGGGAGAATCATTTAATCATTCTACCTTGTGTTCTTCTTAGAAATGCAGTGGATTATTGTCAGGGCACCTGGGTGGCTCAGTTGGTTGAGTGTCAGACTCTGAATTTCCACTCAGGTCATGATCTCAGGGTTGTGAGATCAAGCCCTGCATTCAGCTCTGTGCTTAGTAGGGAGTCTGCTTGAGATTTTCTCTCTCTTCCACTCACACTATCCTTCCTCCCTCTCTCAAATAAATAAATCTTAAAAAAAATACAGTGGATTATGTGAAGTGCCAGTAACAGGGTCACAAGTATGGAATTGTGAAAATATTATGCCAACCAAATAAATAGCTTTGTCAAATATACATTATTAATATTGAAGCTGTCTTTCTTGTAACATAAAAGACACAAAATCTCAGTTTCTTTAAAAGACAAACACATTCATGGAGGAAATTAGTAAATACATGTATGAAAGCTATAGAACATTAGAGCTGGGAGGGTTCTTAAGGAATATCTGTCTAACTGCCTTCTCTAGGTGTGGAACCACACTTAGAAAAGTTAGTGACTTGCTCAAGTTTGCATAGCCAGAGGCAGGCCTAGAGCGTTGGACTAGAATTTGGGATTTCTTATTCCTAATCTAATCTTACCCCCTTCATTTCTCTACATTCTCTGCCCAGAGCAGTGGTCCTCAAACAGGGGCAGTATTGCTTCCTGCATGTTTCTTTAGCAAATCTTGAGATATTCTTGGTTATCACAATTGGGTTCTTGCTGGGGGTTGAGGGTGTTACTGGAAACCAGTGAGTAGGAGTCAGGGGTGCTCTTAAAGAATGCACAAGAAAGTCTCCACGACAGAGAATGGTCTATCCCAAATGCCAACAGTGTTGAGGTTGAGAAGGCCTGCCCTATACCGATAATAACAAACCTCAGTGTCCTACATTAAGCAAACAGAGAATAGGAAAATCTAGATTTAAAGACAGGCAAATACTTTATAAAGGACTTACTAAAGTATTTTATTAATTGATAATATATCATAATGTCAAAATCTTAAATAAGTTTTAGTTAACAAAAAGAAAAAAGTCAAAGTCACATGTACTACGGAAAACTCTCACACTTAAGAATGAACAAAACATGAAGACAAGTGAGAAAGAAATATGGTGATGCTGTTATTTGTATAATTTCTATGGAATATAGAGCAATCTCCCATGCTTTTTCTCACTATTAGTCTTACAACAACCAACTGAAGAAAGAAGGGGAAGCCTTCCTATAAAATATGAATGCCAAAGTTCAAGAGTCCAAAAAATTTACTCCTGTCATGTGGTATCAGAACTGAAACCCAAATCCAGGATTTCTGTCTCCCATGACAATGTTCTCTCTACTTTTATATGTTGTCTGTATAGTATATAGGTATTTATATGTATCTGTTTTAAGGAACCATAGTCTACAACATGTGACAGTTCCTGCATCTTACGTGTTTTCAAAGAATGTGCACAGAAAGCCAGTTTTGCATTATTTTTCACTGCGAACTGAAAACCAAAAAGGTAGTGCTATTTTATAGGAACTTCTCTGCCTAAAAGTGGATTAATTTCATTTAAAAAAATTTTAAAAGTCCCAACTTGTCTAAAGCCTCTCATTGGAATCAGTAGGCCTGTGTTAAGGTTAGGTGGAGAAAACCATGCCCCAAATCCATGGAGGGTGCCCAGTAACTATCACAGCTGATGCTCTTTGACTAATTTCTCAGATGCTTTTTACATGGTTTCTTTGCTTATTGACTTCAACAGTGTTATCGGCATGGGGAAAAGGTGACGCGGCTTCATTATGATCTGTTGAGTCAAAATGCCACTGTCCTGAAAAATGTCAGCTCTGTAACTTTGGAACTAAAATGTTTATTATTTAATTTCTCCCTCAGTATGGGTTTCTGTCCTTTTCTGAAAGATATCAAAAGAAATAGCATCCCCAAGTGAGAATTTCAGTAACATGACACTTGGTATTAATAGGGTATCTCTGGTGGGTTCTAGATTTTGCTGTATTGTTTTAATTTCACAAGATAATTGTTTCTTCTGTTTTAGGAATTGGTAATTTGAAACTTATTAATTTTGATCTTTCTAATACAGACTTTTTTATGACATGCAAATGCTGCAGAGTACATGTTATACCACTTCATACACCAGGAACAAAAACAAAATCACACAAGATTTTTATGGGAATGTACTTTAAATTGTTTGATTTGGCTTTCTGAAGCCAAGTTTTGAGTCTTTCCTGTAGATTGGAAGGTAAAAATGATTCATTCTTAAGCTTTTTTTCTCTTTCTCATTTTTTAATCTCTTTCATGGCAAAATGAAGGCATCTTTATTCTCTACTTTTACTCCCTCCCAACTCTGTTTCCATGTTGTACCCAAAAATAAAGGTCAAGGAAATTTCTTCTTTGAAAGTAACATTCTCCTCAGTGTTCTAGGGAAGAAAACATTCATACCTGGCTGGTCTTTGCCATCTTATGGCTCAGAGGCAGGAGTTGGGTCTGGTCTAGATTTGCTCTCATAGGATGTTTTGAACTCTCTCCATCACTGTGCGCTTGTGTCTATGCTTAGGAAGGCTGGCCATGCAAAAGCACTGAAGCAAGAGGGCGAGCAGTTAAGAGAAAGCACGAGGGTTCAGAGCAGCCATCTCTGGCACCCCCATGAGTGGGTATAACAAAGCAGGACAGATTTGACTCAGGGAGTGATCCCAGGGTCCAGGATCGAGTCCCATGTTGGGCTCCTGCGGAGAGCCTGCTTCTCCATCTGCCTGTGTCTCTGCCTCTCTCTCTCTCTCTCGTTCTCTGTCTCTCATGAATAAATAAATAAAATCTTAAAAAAAAAAAAAAAAAGCAGGGCAGAACTATTAGAAGTGCAAGAGAATACTCAACTGTTTCAAGATATTGTCCTGGGAGGCTTCTATCCAAAGCAACAAATTTGGCTGCCAGTATTGTATTTACTCAACATTTCATTCATATACTCTTAATTCATCATTTACGTATTCATTTACTTAAGCATTTATCATTGATTGTGGATGATTCCCAGCCCCACATTCTCAGGAAATTAGTTTCCCAGTATTCTTAGGAAAGCCTCTCCTTGTACATGAATTCACCCATGACATGAATTCTCCAAAAGTAGAAGGGTAGGTCTATGTTATTCCTTTTAGCACTTGTGGAAAGTACTTGCACTGGGACACCTTCGGGTTTCATACTCACCTGTATACACACATACAGAGAATCCATAGAAAATTATCGAAATATGACTTCCTTGTCATACAAAGACATAGTTATATGTGCAGAGGAATATGATTGAAGTACTGGAGCTGATTTTATAGTCAAGCATGAAACTTATTCTCATTACTTTAGTTATAAGTTTGCACAGAAATATGCTGCAAAGGCAGGAAGGGTCATAACCTGAGACAGAGTAAAAAGTGTTCGACAGGGGTTCATGAGTGGCTCAGTCAGTTAAGTGTCTGATTGGTTTTGGTTCACATCATGATCTCACTTGTGAAATCGAGCCCCACATCAGGCTCCACACTCTGCGAGGAGTCTGCTTGAAATTCCCTCTCTTCCTCTGCCCCTCTCCCCCCACTCTGTTGCTCTAAAATAAATAATAAATCTTTTAAAAAAATGTTGGACAAAAAAGATACATCTAGCAATTCCAGAGGTGGATGCAGTCAATGCATATTTAAGGACCTAGGGTAATATTTTGTGGAATAAATGTTTTTACAAACTATTTCTAAATGATATATACATGATATTTTATCTCTGCATGTTATGGGTAAAAATAGGGAAACAAACATAAAGGAATAAAAAAGATTACGTCCATACTCTCTCAATGTTTTATCCTACTGAAGAAGTAAATATCAATATTTTCTCAGCAAAAGTGATTTACTTATTGTAAGATGGATCAAGCATTAATACCTGGGAGAAGTAGCTAAATAAATAAATGGAAAAGAACTTGAGAAAGAGATTTATTTGTGTGAGTTTTGCAGGCTGTGATATTAGATCTGGGCAGATATAGGGTGGTGTGGTGTTTGTAGCTTCAGATCCTTCCAGCAGAGCCATCTTTGTATTTATTAAGAGTGTGGAATGTGGGGTGGGACAATAAAACCCCAAATTCATCACAGCAAGGCTCAACAGGGGAAAAATACATGTGTAAAAAGCATCAGGAGAAGTCCATTTAGCAACAGGAAGCTAATTGCTTCATTTTTATTCCACAGCAAAATCAAAACCAGGTGGCTGGCAGGCAGCCCACACGTGAAGATGTTTCTTAGAGTTCTTTAGTCATGGGCCACGGATGCTGTCAGATGAAGTTGGAAGGCTGAAACAGCCATCTGGTGGCCAGTCATATTGTTGAACTCAGTGGCCTCGGCTCCATCAAGAGCTTTCTAGGTAGATCACCTCTTGGTGATCTGCACATCTTTTATCAAGAAGCAATAAAGCTACTAATGCTAGCCAGACAAGTAAAGTACACACACCTCATTAATTCACATAAAGTTGGTACTCCATTCTTTGTAAAGTAGAACTCATCAAGCAGTGTTTCTTAGACTTCAGCATGCCTCAAGATCACCTGGAAAGTTATCGAAACACAGTGTATGGTCTTGATCCCAGAGCTTCAGATCTGGGTTAGGCCTGGGTGGGTCTGAGAATCTGCATTTGCAGTAAGTTCCCAGGTGATGATGGTTCTGATCTGGTCCATTATATCCAGGGAGCCATTGATTATGTTAGGTATAAATACAATGAGAATAGAGCTACATTATTCACGTTTGACCTAAAATTCCTGAGTTTTTTTTTTCTGATAAAATTATAAGGCAAGGTTGCATGTATTAACCTCTTTCACAAAGATTCCTCTTGATCACTATTTCTAGGTGATATACCTATCCTCACCCTTTCACCCTGAGAAGTGAAAACAAATTAATGTTCTTCGCTACTTGGTCAGAAAACAAACACATCCAGTGTGGGCTGACCTGACCTACAGGCTGGTTTATCAAAAAGTATCAAATCTGTTGTGCTTTCACACTAACAAGCATTTAATAATAAGTAATTCATTCTTTCTTTCTTTCTTTCTTTCTTTCTTTCTTTCTTTCTTTCTTTGGAACTGTGTTGATCTATGCTTGGTATTCTGTTGTAATCAACATTTTCCAGGGATTTCAGTCATAGGAAAGTAGAGAGCAGAAGTGGGCAGCAGAGAGATGCAGAAGTTAAAAAAGGTGCTTTACCGTGTATCTGGAAATGCATGTTATCTCATTTTTAGTAAAAATGTATCATGATCAGACAGGCTCTTCATGTACAGTTTTAGTCTGACTAAAAGTCAGTTAGGTGTATCAAAAGAAAGAAAAACTTTCTTGTAACATCAGTCTGGAAAAGAAGAACATTTTAATTCATCAGCATAGGCAACAAGGAGACTTGCTGGTTTAGCAGACACAATGGCTTTTCCAGTTTGGTGATTTAATGAAAATCTTCTGAATGGCCACACCAATTTCCTTCCATTTTCTTCTCTTTCCTTTCCTTCCTATCATTTGCTAGATTTTGATTTGGTTCTAACAGGTGCAGTCAATATTGAAGATTGTAGGGGAGGAAGATTCCTCAAGGGAATGCAGGTTGACAGTTTTATGGTGTTTCAGTCCACTTGTGTTCAAACCATAATAATTTTACCCAGATCCTTAATATACAGCTGTGTGATGATAGATTCCTTTGAGGAGTGACAGAGTTGCCTTCTACTCTCTATCATGTTTTGCTTGCCCTGGAAATTCCCTCATCTCATCCTGGGTGCCACTCTAGCACCTCTTAGTGGGTTTAAATATGTGTAGCTTAAAGTAGAAGAGACTGGGTGTTCAGTACTCAAGGAACCAGGCATTGAGGATGAAGAACATGTACCTTTTATCTGTTGAGCCTCAGCGTGTGCCCTGAAGGTAGGCAGTATGCCAGAGGTCTATTAGTGGAAGCAGTCACTATGTCTATATAGCTATGGCTAACACTAAGTTACATTGGGTTGTTTGATGATTTAATGTATGGTCACCAAATTAAGTGATTTGCATTGTGGGCATGTTTGTTGATTATTTCATTGATCTGGAAGTCCTGAAGAACAGAACATGGTCATAGCTTCGGTTAGCCTATCTTTGGGGCATGTTGAGACTGTGTCAGTGCTGATGTGGGGGTGGGGGGAGGAATGGGTAAGTAAGAGGGACTAGGGGGCATGCTTTAGCTCCTGACTATAGCATTGACCAATGGGAAATAGCAGAAATACAATATACAGACAAATAAAACTTGTAGTTGTTACAAAAACTGGTACGTGAGGAGTTAGGACCAGCTCTACCACCTACTTCCCCTAGGAACCCACTCAGCCCAAATTCCCAATATGGGAATACTAATAATACAGAAATTATAGGGTAGTTGTAAGGATGAAGTGATGAATGTCAAGAGTTTAGCCTAATGGCCTCAAAAAATATTAGATTGAGTGATTTGTCTTTTTATCCATGCTTTCAAATGCAAGCCACATGTAAACTTCCATCCCTACTCAAGTGATCAAGTCTCCTACTGCAAAGATGGTCTCAAAGCATGGTCCTCGGTGATAATGCCTTATTATGGGCATTTTGCTAAAAGTGCAAATCCTCAAGCTCTACACAGACCTACTAAGTCAGAAACTCTGAGGATGGGCCCAGCAATCTGTTTTCACAAGGTGATCCTGATGCACATGCAAGTTTAGAACCACTGCTCTATAGGACATAGTAGTGTCATTTTCAGCAAAAACGTGATGCTCAAAGCTGGTGAGTGATGGCACTATGGTTCTAGGGAATTGGCAAATATAATGGAAGCTTCTAGCCATCAGCCAAAGATACTGGGGGTGGGGCCCAACCTTCCAGGAAAGGAGACAGGGGCAAAAGATAGGCAGGATGGTGGGCTCTCTTCTCTCCTTCCCTTCCCCATCCCAGCCAAGCCAACAGGCACTAGGGACAGGGTCCTTGTCCTTTGGAGGAGCGGGAATGCTACTCAACAGAATCCCATCATACATCAAGGCAAGGCAAGCACAGGGTAAGGAGGCCCTGCAATTCTGTGAGCATGTAGGTAATTAGGATCCACTTCCTGGAAGAGCCAAACTTGTCCTCAGTCAGGTACGAATAAGGCTCTGGAATTAGTTTGGAACTGATATTGAAGACAAAAAGTCTTCACGTTTCCAGTTGAACAGAGGTTGGCAAGGTAGGGACTGAGATGCTGGTTATATTAACATGAACTCTTTGGCAACATGTAATCAACCACAGTTCAAAATACCTCTGATCTTTCACTTTGTGGGCCTACTGGCTTTGTCCTCCTGGCTGACAGATTCACAAGCATCATGGAAAATACTTTTACTTTGTGTTAGCATTTTCTTTTTATGGCCAGTAACAGGCTGTGGCCATGCTATTTGTGTCTGGTAGCAGCTGCATGAAACCCCTGGGATTGCCTGTTTTATCCATAGACTGTGTCTGAGTGCCCTGGGCTGGAAATCAGAAATGTGTGTTGGTGTGGGTGACCACCCTTGGCTATGGGTGATGCTTTTCACAGTGATCCTTGTAGAAGCCTCAGGGGAGGAGATCATAGAATGATAAAACTGGGAGGACCTGAAAAATCATTTAGTTTTCTTCCTGTGGGGAGCTCAGGACAGAGAAAACAAGGGAAAGAAAAGAAAGAAGAAAAGAGAAGAACCCAGATTCTCTTCCCTCTTGCTGATATATTGTCTATTTCATTGCTTCTTCCTGTCTTGGCAGAGGGAATTAGGGTCAGACAGACAGTTGGGTCGTTATTTTTCCACCCAACATTGGGGCACTCATAATATGGCACTCAACAGCTTGGAAATTTTAGTCCTAATCTATAAGATATGGATTGAAATTCAGCCTCTCAACTGTGATTATAAACAAAATCAAGTAAAAAAAATAAAGCAGTGGAAAAAACAACCAAACAAAACCAAGTTGAATTGATGAGTATCACATTGTTATTAAATGAAAGTAAACCTTCAGAATGTGAATGAGTTCAACAGGTATTTATTAAGTTCCCATTAGGGTGGTTCTCAGATAACAAGTGGAAGTATCATCTGAAAGACTTAAAATGATCCCAGGACCCCACACTTAGAATTTCTAATCCATTGGATTAGGAACGAGACCCAGAAATCTTTATTTTTAACCATTTTTTCCCAGGCCATGCTCATGCTAGTGCTCTACAAATAAACACTGAGTAGCACTATTTGGGAGAAAAGAACAAATATTTTATGAGCAGTAACTATGTTCTGGTCCTAGACTCCTTCCTGCCAGGAGGAATTCTGAAGCTTTTAATTTACCACCAAATCTTCAATGTCATGGTTGAATAAATACCTTTTATTTGCCCCAAACTCCAAATCTGTATCTTCAGCCCATATGAAACAACTTCTGACTCCAGATTGATATACCCACTCAGCTCCCTCACACAGATGTCTAGTACACATCTCAAAGTGAACATGTTAAAACTGAACTTCTTATTTTCCCCAAACCTACATCTACATCTCACATGATGGCAAACACATCCCTCCAACTGTTCAAATGAAAAGCCTTAGGCCCATCTTTGACTCCTTCTTTTTACTTATACCCCTCAGCTAGTCTGTTAGAAATCTTGTTAACTTCTGTCTGTAAGTTATATCCAGAATATGGATACTTTCTATTTTGTCACCCTGATTCAACACACTCTAATTTCTTTTAAGTTATAGTCAGTTGTCTCTTAAGTGATCTCTCTGCTTCCATACCGTCTCCTATGCTCTATTGTCAATGCTGCAGCCAGAGAGATCCTGTTAAAACATAAATCAAATGATTTGACTCCTTGTTTTAATACTTCTCGTGTCTCCCCATTTTATTAAGAGTAAAAGTTAAAGTACTTACAAAGGACCCCAAAAACCCTATAAAAGTGAATTCTTATTGACCCTCTGACCTCATGTGTTGCTCCTCTCCTTCTTGCTAATTTCACCACATCTACACGATATTCTGGCTCTTTCTGTGATATGCTTGGAATGTTTGCACGTAGGTTTTTATATTGGTTGTTCACTTTGCCTGGGACACTATTTTCCCCCATGTACTCGCATAGCTCACTCTCTCACCTTCTTGTTTGAGTCTTTACTCAAATTTGTCTTTACTACCTTCTCAGTTTCTCTTGGATGCCTTACTTAATATTGTAATGACTCCACTTCCCATCCACTCCTAGCATTTCTGAACTTCTCCCCTTTTCCCTTGTGCTTTTTTTTCTATAGCATTTATCATCATCTAACATACTCTGAAATTTACTGATTTATTTTTATTGCCTCCCCCCCCCCCCCCAGAATGTATGCTTCGCAAGTGTGGGGATCTTTGACCATTTGGTTCACCAAGAACAGCCCCTGCTATATAACAGATGCTCCATTAACATTTATTGAATAAATTGATGCTTGACAATAGTAAATTCTCAGTATTTATTGAATGAATATCACTTCATCTAACTCATAGCAACCCTTTTATTCCCATTTTACAAATGGAAAAACTGAGGTTGACAGATATTAAGTAACATGATCAAGAAGAAACATGCAAATTTGTCTGATTCTGAAACACTTTTACTTTCTATTTTCTCGTTACCTACACTAGCTATTTACAGGTTATGAAATGAAAGAGGCACTAGCTATTTACAGGATATAAATAGACATACAGGAAAAAGTAACTATCCTCCAAGGAACTAACAGGTTATTACTGTAGCAAACATAGACAATTAACTATCCTACAAGGCAGATTGTGGCATACATTATTGGAAATGGATGAAGTGTCATAGGAGGGAGAGTAGGTCACTGTCTTTAGTGATGAGAGATTGAATTTTTAGGAGCAGGAAATAATAATCAGTAAACATGTGAATAGTCCTTGGTTACTGAATAATGGATAGGATTTAATAGGTATAAATGGTAAAAACTAGCATTTCAGCATGAGCAAAGGAATAAACAGGAAAGTAAAAATTAGTTGTGGGGAATGTGGTATTTTCTAGAAATAGTATTTGAGGTGGCGTAAAGATAATAACCTGGGTAAATCTGTTGGATCTTTATTCTGTATGTATAGAAAGCTTTAGTTAATGGGAAAGCTATACTTTGGGAGAGTCATTCTGGTAGGCATGTATACATTTATGTAACATTTATCAAGTGCCTGCTTGGCAATTGAGAAAGAGGTTAAAATGGAAAGAGACAAGAGGATGACTCGGCTCCTTATAGCTTGTAATCTGGTAGAGATGGCAGCTAATTAAGCAAATACAATCCAATGAGATATGTACAATGAAAGAAGACATAGAAACCATGGCAAGAGAGGATAACCTAGTCTGGGGAAATATCAGAGATTTACTACAGGAAGTTACATTTTAGCTGAAACCTGAGTGCTGGGTAGGCATTACCAGAGCAAATGGGAGGGTGAAAAGTGTTGTAGGCAAAGGAAGGACATGGAGGGAGAAGGAGGAGTGACCAATACCCTTCAGTGAGTCCTCCAGGGCCCCAAAGAAAGCTCAGAGCAGCAAGGATATAGAGTGACAAAGGAGGGAGTACAAGGAAGTGATGCTGGAGGAGTGGGCAGGTGTCAGGTCATGAAGCACTTTATAGGTATGTTAGGAGTTTAAATTTTATCATAAAGGGAAAAGGATGTCATTATGGTTTTTAAGCAGAGATTTTTTTTTGGGGGGGTGGGGATAAGCAGGGACATTTTATTTTTCTTTTTAAGATTTTATTTATTATTTATTTATTTGTTTGAGAGGGAGAGAGAGAGAGAGTTGTGAGTGGAGGGAGGGGAAGGGTAGAGGGAGAGAGAGAATCCCATGCAGGCTCCACACTCAGCTCGAGTACGAAGCCAAGCCTGACACGGAGCCCAAAGTGGGGCTCCATCTCAGGACCCTGAGATCATGACCTGAGCCGAAATCAAGATTCAGGTGCTCAGCCAACTGAGCTGCCCAGGTGCCCCATTTCAAGATTTTATTTCAATTCAAGTTAGTTAACATGTAGTGTAGTATTAGTTTCAGGGGTTGAATTTAGTGATTCATCACTTACATATACCACCCAGAAGCAGGGACATTTTATGATCAGATTTACATCTTAGAAGTTTTACTTTGCTTCAGTGAGCAAAATAGTTTGGAAGAGACTAAAAATGGAAGTTGGGGGGATCTGATCAAAGGCTGCAGTAATAATTCAGTCAGATGGAGACGGATTGAAGACGCATGGATGAGACCACCAGGATTTGGGGGTTGATAGGCTGCATGAGATGGAGAAAAAAGGAGGGGTCAAAGGTGACCTGCAGGTTTCTCAGTTGTGCAAATGGATCATGGTAGAGTCAATTACTGAAATGCGATTGAGTAGAACATTGCGTGTGTGTGGGCACAAATATGCACAAGTGCAGGTGTGTGTGTGTGTGTAGGAGTAATCAGCTAGTCTCATAGACCAGATATGACACTGAAAAATGGTAACAATAGGATGGAAATCAGGCAACTAATCTTTCATCAAATTCATAAACATTTTAAGGTTATTGGTAAGAATCCAGGTATCTTTAGAAAGTGGAGATGGCACAATTTTTTATAACCCATTTAGTGTTTCCTAGATCATTCTTTGATAACCGATCTGCCCACTGAGTTTTCAGTCAGTGCTTCATTTACTTAGTGAGTGCTTACAGAGGAAGAAGATTTTAAATCATTTTATAGGATCACAATTTATTATTAAAAAATCTTTAAAAATATCCATGATTATCACCTTATCATTCACATCTCTGATGTCAAGAATGAGTGTGCTCTTTAAAGAAAGTGTTAATTTATTAAGTACACTGCAAAAGGAGCTGCTACCTACACGTGAGAGTTCTTTTTTAAGAAACGCACTAATTTGGGATTTGTTAAAGTGTAAATGCTTAAAAAGTAAATAGAGGCAACAAAAAGCCACATATAGCTCATATACATGAAGGATGGATGCAACCTCAACTTAGATTGATTCTTCAGGGAGTGATTTTTTTCAAATATCTAGCTGAATTCATATGTAATATTCATCCAAGTGGCTCATTGCATTTGCAGAAAAAGCCCAGTTGTGGACGTGCAAACATTATTCTTTTAAAATGGTAAACTTAAACATCACTTTTGAAAGCACCGGTATAGAAAATGAGCCTTCAAAAGATCTATTTAGGGCAATAATCGATAAAGTGGCAAGCCTCACTGAGTTAAGAATGATGGGCGGCCAGTGCTCAGAGGCTTACATTCTGATGGAGTCTGATATAGCAAGAAAAGATCCAGCTTATGGGAAAATTAGCCTCATCAACTAAATGCACTTGATAGGATACTTTTCCCTTCTACCATTTGGAGTAAACAGATGGGTTATGTTTTTCATATAATTTCAGAAATGTGGCCTGCTTTTATTATATACCTTCCTCTTTTCAGAAAAATACAAAAAGAATTCCAACCCTCTAACCAGGCACTGTGTTAAGTGTTGGGGATACAAGCGTTGGGGATACAGGTTTTGGCTTTAAAAAGTTTATAGCCTCGCAGCAGGTGCATTCTCTTCATGCCATTGAGCAAATAGCATGTTCACCTGCTTATAGAAGGTATTCAATAGATAAATGAAATGATAAGAAATAATTTATAATCCATACTGCCCAACTTGACCTCCTTGATTCCCAGAAGAGACCCTGGCACTTGGGAAGTCAGTTTTTTTTCATGCCCAAGGGAATACTTTGGATAAGAAATTTTTTATAGATAGTTACTGCAGAATCCTTAAATTTGCCAAAAAATAGGTTCTTCTCTATAACCATTGCTATTACTTCACTGAACCTCTACTATCAAAGTTATTCCTTGCCAAATTATTAGCTAAAAAAATAACTTCATAAAAATTCCAGAAATTGTATATACATAGCTGCGTGGAAGACCATTTCCACACTTAGCCACAGATGGAGGAGGATCAGCAAGTGTGTGGTGGCTTGAGGGGCCTTCATTTATCTCCTCCCCAACTCTGCCTTCTTCTTTGGGTCTCTAATGCCATTCAGTTTTCAAAATTTTCTTGCAGGAAAGCATCTACAGCTGTGAAGAAGATCTTGAGAAATACATTATTCTCTAGGTGGCTTTGAAATTTTAAGGCCTAATTCTCATTGGGGAAAAAAATACTTTGCAACCTCATAAAGATTTTATATCTTTTAGGGTTCAGGTGATAGTATGAGAGGAAGGGTAGGAGATTCTTCTCCATATCCCTGTAATCAGACCACGTAAGCACTGCCTTTGGTGTTCACAAGAGTGAATTGCTTTTTTTTTTTTTTTAATTTTTTAAAAAAATTTATTTATGATAGTCACAGAGAGAGAGAGAGAGAGAGAGGCAGAGACACAGGCAGAGGGAGAAGCAGGCTCCATGCACTGGGAGCCCGACGTGGGATTTGATCCCGGGTCTCCAGGATCGCGCCCTGGGCCAAAGGCAGGCGCCAAACCGCTGCGCCACCCAGGGATCCCTGAATAAACTTTCATAATAAATTAACTTATTCATTCATTCCTATGATAATTGAATGGTTAATAAGAATTATCAAGTTCTTGGGGCTTGTGAGGCAAGGTGGAATTATGAAGCGACAGAGATCATGATTCAGAAGTAAAAGGGGAATAATGAGATCAGTAGATGAGAGAGGTGAATGGCTACTCCACCTCTTAGAGACTTAGAGAAACATAGAGCCTACCAGGGAGAGTAGCTGGTTTCTAATACTTTAAAAGGTAACTGAGATTCAGGCTATACCTGACCCTCATGCCTTTAGGAAGGCATATTGGAAAATATCTTAAAACTCTAGGTGGAGGCACACCTTGGGCTCAGGTCGTGATCCTGGGATTTGGGATCCAGTCTCACATCCGGCTCCCCGCAGGGAGCCTGCTTCTCCCTCTGCCTGTGTCTCTGCCTCTCTCTCTCTCTCTCTCTCTCTGTGTGTGTGTGTGTGTGTGTGTGTGTGTGTGTGTCTCGTGAATAAATAAAATCATAAAGAGAAACCTCTAAGTGGAGTCGAAGTGAGAAGAAGTTAGGAATCAGGGAGGTGGCAAGCCCATATAGTTTCTTTCTTTTACAATGACTCTCCCTTCTAACTCCAACTCCATTTTTTTCCTTCATGGCCACTTCTCTTTTGACATCCTTTCAATCTTGGCCTATCTGCAAGCTACTTAATTTGTTTCCCATTTCCAGAAGACAAACTCCATGAGATTAAGATAGGCCCAATTCTTATGTTCATAGTGGTTGGCTATATTGATGTCAAGTGCCTGTATCCTGGTCTGATCCATCAACTATCAGTGGCTGCCTGAAGCTGGGGCCATGGGTAGGGCTGTTTCCTTCAGAACTGATTTGGGACTTTGTAGGCATGAAGACAGAAAATTCTAGAATGATGAGTTGTTAGAATATAAAAAGTCAATTTCCTACCATAGGCTACATACTGCTATATACATCTTAAATTTATAAAACTTTAATAACAATCCTTATAAGCAAGTAGCATTATACTCAATAAGGAAAGTGAGGCACAGATTTATTCAGTAACTTGCCCAAGCTGATTCAGACAGCAAAAGACAGAGTTGAGATTTGAATTCAGGCAACGTGACTCACAAACCTGTGTGGTACTGTCTAGATTTTCAATTCTATGTTTCCATTTGGTATGTGGTGTCTGCTTCAAGGCCAGTGGTATAACTTCTTTAAACTCCAGTTTTTTCATCCATCCAATGATGATAATATTTGCCTACATACCACATAAAATTGTTGTCAAGATTAAGTAAGAATGTACTTGAGAATTCTTTTTTAACTGTAAAGCAAGTTATTAAAATTTAAAACAACAATGTTGTCCATAACAATAAAAATAATAAAACTGCAGAGAAGTTCGTTGAGTAGTTAACTTTCTGATGACTCCTTTAAAAATTCATGTTCTTTGACCTCAACTTTCATTATAAAATAGCTACAGTAATTTTTTTACACTTTAACATGACAGGCTTTGGGAGATTTTTTTTTTTCTTGAGACAGGTCAGATTACTGCTGTATCATCCAAGAAATTATGATATTATTGAAAAGGGGGAAATGTCCAGAATCTACATCTATTTTTCTCTTCTTTCTCCTCCCACCCATGATTATTTGAAGGATAGATAAATTTATAACATGTTTTAAAAGGCTCAGATGAAAGGTGTTATAGGCAATTTAATAATAGTATGCTCTATTACATTGCTTTTTTCTTGAAATTTTCTACAAAAAAATTGCACAATAGAACTTATTTTGATTTATTACTTATCTCTTAGTTATATGTTTTATTTTACCATGATCAGATTCGCATAGCATACATCTAAATAAAGCTCTAAAAGAGAAATAATTTATTAATTATTTCTCATGTATAAGCCTTTTTCTTAACGAGTTCTGCAAAACAAGTAGGAACACCAGTGTGTTTAAAAGGGAATAATTAGGAGTGGAGACAGTTTTTTTTCCTTCTAGGTTTTTCTGTTGAAGAAGCAAGCACATTAAATGCCAAAATAGCAATAGGCCCAAGAACATATTAGCTTGCTATGGGATACTTAAAGCTCCATGGTAACAATTATTTGCAGAATTCACAAGATATAGTTTTGGAATTAAAAGATGCTTATCTCATTTTAGGAAAAATAACATGCCTTGATGAAGGAGAAGAGGGAAAGATTTAAACTAGACTTTTTTTTTTCAAGAACTGACTTTTTCCATAATTAATCCTTTCCTGTGGATATATTTATGTTCTTTCACATTCACTTCTTATATCTCTCATCTTCTTATACACTAATAAAGGGTAGGCTTATGCTTGCAGCCTGCTGGGGATAGTGTATGGTTATGAGGTTGGGAAGATATTACATTTCACCTCATAAAGTTGATTATGTCCTCAGAGTATGCATAAAAATGAATTTTCCTTTATTTGTTTGCTCTTAGAGGAAGATCCTCAAATAAACTACTTGCCTACCTTTTAAGTAGGTTGACAGCCGTATCCTTCCCCTATTTTTCATAATGTTCATCCTTGTCTTTACCTCTGGGCAGACAACCTATATGCACAAACACAGGGACAAGTGTTGAGGATAGTCACCTATAGACATAATGTACAAGATCAGAGAGTCAGCTGTTACCAATCGGTCCTGGAAGAATTTATTACAGGCATAAATGAAAGAGATCCTTCGGAGTAGGAGAGTTTAGAAAATGTGAAATGAATTTATCATCAGTTTCTCCAGGTCATAGAAGCAATAAAAGCAATAGATGCAGAAAAAGCATTTGACAAAATCATTACTCTTTTGTGATTAAAAACACTCAACAAACTAGGAATATATGGAAACTTCCTTAACATGATATAGGATATCTATGAAAAGAAAACCCTGTAGTTAGGATCATGTTTAATGGTCAACGACTAGAAACCTTTCCCTTAAGATCAAGAAAAATTTAAGTATGTCAGCTTCTATCACTACTATTTAACATTGTACTAGATGTTTTAACTAGGGCAATTATGCAAGAAATGAAACGAAAGTCATCTAGATTGGGAAGGAAACAGTACAACTACCACTATTTGCAGATGACATGATCTTGTATATAGAAAATTCTAACAAATCCAACTAAAAAATTATTAGAACTGGTAAATACATTCCACATGGTTACAGGCTACAAAACCAGTTGTATTTCTGTACAGTAGCAATAAACAATCAAAAAGTAAAATTAAGAAAATTCCATTTAAAACAGCACAAAATGAATAAAATACTTAGGAATACCTTTAGCTAAGGACATCCAAAGCTTGTAAACACTGTTGAAAGAAATTAAGAAGATTCCAGATAAATGGAAAGAACTCTCACAATCACAGATTGGTAGCCTTATTAGAATACTATTAGGATAACAGTATTCTTTAAATTGATTTGCTGACTTGATGCAATGTATACCAAAATCTCAATGGCCTCATTTTTCAGAAATGGAAAAGCTGATTGTAAAATATATACAGAATTACAAGGGACCCTGACTAGCCAAAACAATCTTGAAGGACATTAGTTGGAGGATTCTTATTTCTCAATTTGAAAACTCTTTACAAGTGACAGTATTCAAGGGGCTGTCTGGGTGGCTTAGTCAGTTAAGCATCTGCCTTTGGCTTCTGTCAAGATTTCGGGTCCTGGGATCGAGCCCTGAGTGCGGCTCCCTGCTCAGGAGGCAGCTTGCTTCTCCCTCTCCCTCTGCTGTTCCCCCTGCTTGTGCTCTCTGGGGCTCTCTCTGTGTCAAATAAATAATTCTTAAAAAAAAAAAAAAAAGAAGAAGAGACAGTATTCAAGACAGTGGTACTGGTGTGAGAATAGACAGAACAATAGAGTACAATTGAGAGTCCAGAAGTAAACCCTTACAGTTTTGATCAGTTGACTTTTCAAAGCAGTTAACAGGAAAATTCAATATGAGGAGGAACCATCTTTCGAACAAATGGTGGCCGGACAACATCCACATGCAAAATAATAAAGATCAGATCCCTTTCTTACACTACACACACAAAATTGACTCAAAATCTATCACCAAACTTAATGAAAGAGCTAAAAACTCTCAGATGAAAACATAAGGACAATCTTCATGACCTCAAATTAGGCAATGATTTTTAAGATATGACACCAGAAACACAGGCAAACAACGAAAAAGAGATAAATTGGACTTTATCAGAATTAAAACTTTTATACTTTAATGGGTACCATCAAAATTTGAAAAGACAACCTGCTCCATGGAAGAAAATATTTACAAATCATATATTTGATAAGAGATCTGTATCAAAAATAGATAATTCATACAAATCAATTATAAAAAGACATGAAAATCAATTAAAAATGGGCAAAGGATTGTAGTAGACATTTCTGCAAAGAAAATGTGCAAATGGTCGATTACCACGTGTAAAAATGGTCAACATCATTAGTCACCCAGGAAATGCAATTCAAGGTCATGATGAGGTATCACCGTGCTCCCATTAGGATGACCAGGATAAAGAGGATAATAAATGTTGGCACAGATATGGAGAATTTGAGACCTTGATATATACTGATATGTGAATTGGTACAGGTGCTTTGTCAGTTCCTCAAAATATCAGACATAGAGTGACTATGTGACCAAGAGAAATAAAAACATATATGCATACAAAAACTTGAAAGAATGTTCCTAGAAGCTTTACTCGTACTAGATAAAAAATGGTAATAAAACAAATGTCCGTCAACTGATGAATAGATAAATAATTTGTGGTATATAAGTACAACAAAATACTATTTGGCAATAAAAAGAAATGAAGTGTTGGTATATCCTACAATAGGGATCAACCTTGAAGGTGTTATGCTAAGTGAAAGAAGCCAGACACAAAAAGACATATATTGCATGATTCTATTTATATGGAATGTCCAAAAAAGACAATCTGTAGTAACAAAAATTAGATTGATGGTTCCTGGTGCTAGGGGGTAGAGAAGCAGTATGGGAAGTAATTACTAATAGGTATGGGATTTCATTTGGAGGTGATGATGAAATCATTCTAAAGTTAGATTGTGGTGACAGTTGCACAAGTCTGTGAGAACATTAACAATCATTGATTTAACAGTTTAAATAGGTGAATTTTATGATAATGTAAGTTGCATCTCAATAAAGCTGTTTTTTTTAATTGAGCAAACCCAAAACAGGATAAACCCAAAGAAATTCATGTCAAGACACATCATAATTAAACTTTAGAAAGCTAATGGCAAAGAAAAAAATCTTGAAAGATGTGGGAGAGAAACAACAGTGTTGAAATGACAACTCAAACGGCATTAGATTGTCATCAGAAACTATGAAGGCCAGAAGGACTGGCACAGATTTGTGAAGTACTGAAAGAAAAGAATGGTCAACCCTGAATTTTGTATCACACAAATAAAATTTGCTGTCAGGAATGAAGAGGGCATAAAGACACTATGAGACAAAGGAAAACAAAGAGAATTTTCACCAAAAGACCTAGCTTAAAATAATAGCTTTTAAAGAAGTTTCAGAACATCAGGAAGGAAGAATGAACAATGGAAAGAACCAAAATATGCTTAAATACAATGGACTTTCCTTTTCTTCTTGAGTTTTCTGAACTATGGCCTCAGCAAAAAGTACATTATTTGCTGCGGATCTCAAAATATGTAGAGGAAATATTTAAAACAATTGTATTATAAATGGAGGAAGGGGGATCCCTGGGTGGCGCAGCGGTTTGGCGCCTGCCTTTGGCCCAGGGCGCGATCCTGGAGACCCAGGATCGAATCCCATGTCAGGCTCCCGGTGCATGGAACCTGCTTCTCCCTCTGCCTGTGTCTCTGCCTCTCTCTCTCTCTCTGTGTGACTATCATAAATAAATAAAAAATTTTATAAAAAAAATAAAAAATAAATGGAGGAAGGTAAAGGGAGTTAAAGGAAGCTAAGCAGGGTTTTGAAATAGTTCTGCATCCTGATTCCTGTGGTGGTTACAGGATTCTACATATGTAATAAAATGGCATAGAATGATACACATATTTTTTATTGATGGAGATTTCCTGACTCCATTATGATATTTTAGTTACACAAGATGTAACCATTGGAGAACACTGGGTGAAAGGTACATGGAACCACTCTGTATTATATTTGAAACCCTGTAAATCTACATTTCTTTAAAAATAAAGTTTAAAAAACTAATGATGATCCAATGACTAGAAAATCAACTGTGGTGTGTGTGTGTTTGTGTGTGGTGTGTGTATGTGTGTGTGTGTGAAAAACAGAAGGAGACAGAGGGGTGGGAGGGGGAGGAAGAGATGGAAGTATATTGAATAGAAGAATGCAGAATGGAAGATGGGCAAATTTCACCAGTTTCACAACCTGGTTATGGTAGTCCTCATATTTCCCATATAATATATACTCTTCCCACAACTAATTTCTTATTTTTATCTCAATGTTTTCTGAGACTTCATACACATTAACTTCTGAAGCCATCATTGTTGTATGGTAAATCTAAGCAATTACTTGGATCCTATTCTATCTCAAGGGCTACCCCTTCTTCCATCCTCTCCTGAAGTCAGGATGCATGCTTACGTCTTATGACTTTGTTTCTCACTTAAGTGTATCTTTGATGTTTACTGGCATCCTTCATGATTTCATCTATTAAAAAAACAGATTTTACAAAATAAGTATGTGTTTACTAAGTGTAACCTATGTGCAAAGTAGAATAAATATGAAGGTTAGAAGATTAAATGGGATATTTGAGAAAAGAAAGGAATAAAAGATGTTGTGCCATATATTTTAAACCTTTATCTGCAGCAGTTTTAAACCATTATAAGATACTATCCCAGAGATATAAAATACAATAACCTTTCCAAACAGAGAGGCTAATTATAGTTAAATCAGACAGAAGGTGGGATCTCTTGCTGACAAAAAGGAAAAATAAAAGCAATGATTAAGATAGTGGGAAGAGTTGAAATAAAAAAACCAAACTCTTATAAATAAGCAGCGCTTCCCTCACAAAAATGTTGATAAAAAGTTCAAGTTAATCTTTCTCCCCATTGAGGAAGGCAGGATATATGAGAAACATAATAACCTGTAAATTTTATTATATTCAATAAATATCCACCTGTTACAATAAATGACAGATGCTTCCCAGAGATCTGCGCTTTGAGCAGAGTGGAGATTGAAACATTTGAAGGGGAGCAAGTAGGCATGCGAATAAAAAAATAGGGTCATGAATTTGCATAGCATTACATTTAATAATAAAACTGGCATGTAGGTAGGAATTGAACATCATAATCAGATTGAGTGGTTTCTCTACCAAGAACTCCAGGAACATATCCAAAAGGTACCTAGTACCTGCTTCCAAGCTCAAAAGGATAGCTTGTGAAAAGAGCTGCAAGTGTTTGGGACACCTGGGTGACTCAGCAGTTGAGCTTGAGCATTTGCCTTCAGCTCAGGATGTGATCGTGGGTGGGTCGGGGAATTGAGTCCCACATTGGGCTCCCTGCAGGGAGCCTGTTTCTCTCTCTGCCTGTGTCTCTGCCTCTCTCTCTGTGTCTCTCATGAATAAATAAATAAAATCTTAAAAAAAAAAAAGCTGCAAGTGTTTATATCTTCATTTGTCAGAGACAAGCCAGGAGTGTTTACAGCTACATTTTGGAACTTAACCTAATTGGAATATAAGCAATATTTGTTTCACAACACCTTTATCTAGCAGCATGTAATGACCTGTTTCAGGACTTTCAGGCACAGAAGATAGGGGGCCTCAGATTTGCTAGAGAGAAAAAGAACTAAGATCCCTTATCCTGCATGTTCACCCTTCCCCTCTGCTTCAATATCATGTGCTACAAAAAATATCCAGCTAGAAACAAATTTCAAAAATGAAAAGAAGTAAAAAACTGATGATGTATATCTTACCACATTGGCTGGCTTGTGGTGGAGGCAAGGAGATTGTGAGTTGAAGGTATAACAAGAGCCCTCAGTTATTTTAAAAAATAATCATTGGTGGGTAGACCCGCCACCTCCCCACCAACTGCCTCCATGACTCAAGGCCCACTCCCTCAGCCCTGGGCAACCGTGATGGGGGTGGCTGGGTGATAGACCTTATATAGTATTCAGTTGTTTGCCGAAAATTTCGGCAAAAATCCGGCTGGTGGGAAGTGTTTCCCGCAGCACTAAAATCCTTGATGACATCATCGTGGATTAGGCCCATACTGAACCTTGGGTAAAGTAGTAGAACTTCATGCAAATAAATATATCATCATCATTATCATGCATAGTCCACAGCATTGTCACCACCATCCAAGTGGAGATCAGAAGTCAAGAACTGGGTGACTTTTCTCCATTAAAGACTGAGTAAATTGTCAGCTCTTGCCACAGAGCTGTTTAAATATGATCATTTATGTCTTTTATTATTATTATTTTTAAAGATTTTATTTTATTTCTTTATTCATGAAAGGCACACAGAGGCAGAGACATAGGCAGAGGGAGAAGCAGGCTCCTTGCTGGTAGCTTGATGCAGAACTTGATCCCATATATATGTATATACACATATATATGTCAAAGTTGGCATCAAATTCTTTCACTATTATTGAATTATGTTAAAATAATTCACAACATATAGGTTAAATAGTTTAGATATAAGGTTACAAGAATTTTTATTTTTATTTATTTTTTTAGAGGGAGGAAAGGAGCTGCAGGAGAGGGAAAAAGAGAATCTTAAGCTGGCTCCACACCTAGTGTGGAGCCCAATGTGGAGCTTGATCTCACAATCCTGTGATCAGTACCTGAGCTGAAATCAAGAGTCAGATGCTTAACCGACTGAGCCACTCAGGTGCCCTGACAAGAATTTTAATTTAAGACACTTTTTATTTTGAAATAAAGATTCTCAGAAATTTACAAAGAATGTACAAGGAAGTCTGTTATACTTTCCCCACCCTCCCACTGTTAACATCTTACACAACTATAGCACATTATCAAAACCAAGAAATTGACATTAGTACAATCCATAGAGTTTATTCGAATTTAACACATTCCACATGAACTTATGCACACGTATATGTATGTGTGTAGCTCACAAGTTTATCATGTGGATAGCCTGGCACTTCCACCGCTAAACTTCCACCGCTAACCTCAAGGTGATCAGCTGCTCCATGACCACAAGACTCTGGTGATAAGGACTTTAATCATAGATTTTTATGTGACTTGACACTATATAAATATTTATGTTGAAATAAGCATATAATATACATAAAAACATATAAATGGTAGAAAACATTATTTCCCCAGTTTCTCTCTTGAAAATGTATATATGTTAAACTGTCATATTAAAATGAGCTTGGAAAAAATATAAGTGCATGTATTTACGTGCATGGATATGGATAGAGGGTAGTAGTCCATATAACCCTACTGGCAAGTCCATACAGGACAACAACAGCAGAAATAATAAGAATAAAAGCAAACTATATATGAATTCCAATTTAAAAAAGAAAGATAAAATAGGATTATTTCCAGGAAGGAGGACGATCCTGAGGCTTTGCCTCTTCCCTCTTCCCCTAACATCTTCTGTACTTACAAAGAATCTTAAAACATTAAAGAATTTTTTAAAATTTTATTTTAAAAATCCTTTTATTTTTTTATTTTGTCAAATTTTATTTAAAATCAATTAATTAACTAATAGTTTATTATTAGTTTCAGAGGTAGAGCTTAGTGATTCATCAGTTGCATATAACACCCAGTGCTCATTAGTTAAGAGCCCTCTTTAATGCCCATCACCCTGTTACCCCATCCCCCCACTCACCTCCCTTCCAGAAACTCTCAGTTTGTTTCCTGTAGTTAAGAGTCTGTTATGGTTTGCCTCTCCTCTGATTTCATCTTATCCCCCTCCCTTTCCCTATGTTCATCTGTTCTGTTTCTTAAATTCCATATATAAGTGAAATCATATGATTATTGTCTTTGACCAATTGACTTATTTCACTTAGTATAATACCTCCAGTTCCAGCTAAGTCATTGCAAATGGTAATTTCTTTTCTTTCTTTCTTTTTTTTTTTGATGGCAGAGGAATATTGAATTGTATGTATATACCAGATCTTCTTTATCCATTCATCTGTCAGTGGATGTTGGGCTCTTTCCATATTTTGGCTATTGTGAACATTACTGCTATAAACATTGGGGCATTAAAGAATTTTCTGATCGCTATTTCAGTACATACTCTTATGGTCTTCTCTTGCAGCATTATCTCAGCACAATGCTCCTCATACCCTGCTATCTCAAAAATTTAGTGAAAAGCTTTTTGGGGCAAAAGAATTTTTTTTCTGTGATACTAATTTGTGTTTTACTCATGTTTCCATTTTGAGAAGGAACCTGACTTTTGGTATTTCTTTTCCTTGGAGGAATTTTGTAGTGCCTATAGCAGGAACTACTGGAAGTCAAAGGCTGCTCCCTTTGTTGAGACAACCAGGGCCCTTTGAAGAAAAAGTGTTAAGTCTCTCAAAGGGGGAGAGAAGTTATGAATGCTCTGCAGGGCAGCAGGAAGACTAGAAGAGAGACTAAAGGGAACAGAAGTTATGGGCATGGGGTTCTGGAACAATGGGGACCCATTGTTCAAATGGGTCAAATTGTGGCAGAGCCCTGGGCAACGACTTCAAGAGACCTAATAGCTCTTTGATTTTAAAGCAATCCAAGGAGATGAAGGAAGTCCTAATACATTTTCTGTTGGGGGGCTGTTAATTAAAGAAAAACAGAGAAAAAGGCTCTTTCTTATATATTTGAGTATATGGATTGAGATTCATACTTGCCTTGGGGTTTTACTTATGCCTACCTCCCCCCCCCACTCCCTCAGGTCATGTAAGGCAGAAATTTGGAATTCTAAATTCTTAGTACCTGGAAGAGTTCCTTGCACACAATAGGGACTCCATACCTCTTTGCTGAATGGAGCCTGAACTAGGAAGAGCATACTGAGGGAAATGACAATGATTTGTCATCACCCCTTCTTTGGAGTGTTAGGTTTTCATGATTGAGTCAAATTTTTGGTCAAACTCTTGCTTTATAAGACTTCTGAATCCCCAAGAGCCCCCGGACAGATAAGACTTGGAACTCCATGAAAACAGGCACAGGTTCAGCTGGAATTCCAGTTTCATAGTGAAACAATTCTTAGTTCTTTTCGAAGATGTGTCACCCTGGTCCCACTCAGAGACTTGTTACTGTAGACTGTTTCCAATGAGGTTAATATTCCTGTGGGTGATAGGGATATAATGATGACCAGTATGTATTTCCTAATCTCAAAGACATATACTTCTCAAATACTTTTCATACTTCCTACATACCACTTAAAAATGATGTGAAGCAAGCAATCATTAAATAAAAAGGAAACATGAGCTAATGGCTTAAAGTGAGGTCTCTGGGATCAGACTGCTTGGGGTTTGAAGCCTAGCTCTGCCATTTCCTTGATTTATGACCAAAGGCAAGTTACTTGACTTCTCAGGTCTCAGTTTCCTTATCTGCAATATGAGGATAATCACTGTATCTACATCATAGGATTGTTGTGAGGCTTTAATGAGCTAAGAGGGGTAACACATGGAAGAGTGTCTGGCATATAATAATAACTGTTCTAATTAGCTTTATTTAACATTGCTTATATATTATAGTCATTAAAAGGTTGAGAGCAGTTCATAATCTACAGTAAGTCTTCAATAAATATTGGCTGTTATCCACTATATGTTTCATTGGCAGGAGGCATTTCCTCTGGCTAGAAGTATGCTTTAAAACATAGTTTTTACTTGGACAAGGTTAGCTTTATTGGAGGAAGTCACAGAAAGGTTATATTTTTGTATTGTCCTGTGGTTTACTTGAAGCTTCTCCCGTGTTCAGTGTAGCGTAAACCCATCCTTTATAGGCTAAGATATTAAAGTAAAATCATGGATAAACAAAATAAGCTCAGTTCAGAAATCTCTGCTGAAGAAAATAAGAAAGTGTTTTGGAATACTAAAATTTAACAGAATTTTGCATAAAGCTTAGCAAAAGTAACCTTTCCCCAAAGAGTGAGGTTTTCATATTGAAAATAGAAAGTGGATGGGTTGCTAACCCTAGGAGATTAGGGCATTTGTATTTTAATGGTGTCAGTGCGATTCCATTTCCCTCCTCCCTGAGGCAGGTAGAGCTTGGGTCCTTCTCATGAGGATTAGAATATTCATTTTCCTATATTCATCTATGTATTAGAGGGCATCCCTCAGAGTCTTCATGTTGTGACCCACAGGCCAGAGAAGGAGCCTGACAAAAGACAGAGGGACTGATTTTTGGGAGGTTGCCTCTTGAAGTTTACTCTGCACAATGTTGCAATAGCCTTCTTGGACTGAAGCCATTCTCTCTCAACAATGTATTCCCCTCAAAGTTAAACAGTTAGGGATTTAAAATCCTTTCTTCTGATAGAAGCTCAAAATGCAGGTTATTTAAACTCTTATCTAAATCCACCAACTTAAACCCTTACATGTTATTGTTTTTCTCCCTTGCTACACTGTTGAAATTATGTGACAAACATTGTAATGATTTTCTTATGTCTTCTAAATTTTGTTATAGCCCTTTGATGTTTTGGATTTCTGTGGTTACTTTTCTAAGAAGGCCTAACTGTCTTTCCATTTACTATTAATGGTGTGTGTGTGTGTGTGTGTGTGTGTGTGTGTGTGTGCATGCGTGTTTGGTGTAGCTCCAATCTGTTATTTTTTTTTTCACCTTATTTTTTTAGCTGCAGTGTTGTGATACAAGCAGTATTGCAAAACCCCTTTGTAGAAGCAGGGTCAGAGAGCAGTTTTGTGACTATCAAGTTATTACGGTTTCTACTGTATTGTGACTTACTAACTTAGAGAAAGATACTTTACTTCTTATGTATCCTGATTCTTTGAATTTTTTCATGCCACACATACAAAAAAGCAAATATATTTCTTGCTAAAATGAAGGTAATATATCTAAGGGGAAGAGTTGGCTTGTTTGTGAAGCAGAAAAAAATAATGCCAATAAATTATTGAGTTTGTTCCAAACACTAATTTTATATATGCATATATTTATTTATACTTATATTTGTATATATATATATGCGTATGTGTATATATATAACTGAAAACAGTACACATGTAGTAAGTAATTATTATAAACTTGGGAAATAATAAGTATCATTTAGCCACCTTATACATGCTAGGGAAGGTATTCTGTGCTTTATAATTAATTACTATAATATTCCTGCTAGACAGTGGTTATTGTGTCCATATTAGATCATGTTATCCCCAAGATATTGTGGGTCAGATAAGTGAAGATATTTGCCTCAAATCACATAGCAAGTAAGAGGTGCAGTTTGAACCTGGATCTCTTGATCCTCAAATCTTTTACTTTAGACTTAATTTTATTTTTCTGGCATGAAGATTTATTGGCTTTTCTTTTTCATTTTCAAAGACAAGGCCTGATATAAAGGTGAAACTCTTCTCGGCCTCTCTTGAGTCCAAGATTTAGCTACAAGTAAAAGCATGTTCATGAAAAAACATGCGGTAGTCAAGGGAAAGATCACCTAGGAAACTTTTGTCATTTCTGAAAGGTAAGCTTGTAAAGGAAAACTTGATCTGCTGCTGTGCCAGATCTCTTAGTGCTAATCTTACAGGAGTATTTTCCCCAGAAACTTTCTGAATTTAAGAGAGGATTATAAATATGTAATTGTCAACGGTCATTGTCATAATACGTATTTTTTCATAAATGCAAAATTCTCTATTATCTTTTGCAAGTAGGAGAAAAAGCTTTGTAATTCCAGGCATTTTGTTTAGGAGAAAGGAAGTAATGAGTACCATCTGGCATGTCTGCTGTGAGAAGAAGTGGTACACTATTTTATCATCCAGAGAACAGGATTGGGTACCGAACCAGGATCAATGCCGTAGGACCCTGGAGCCAGGAATACTCAGGGAAGAGCTTGCCAGGCTCCTCCAATTTGTCAATATGCACAACCCTCAAGTTACCACCTTCTCCAAAGTCAGGGAAAAATCTGGAGCATCCCCAAGTGTGAGATGCTAGACAGCAAGTTGTTCAAAGAGAGCAGAATGTACAAGTCTCAGCCTGGTCCAGAGAAGGGCCCAAGGCTATGGCTCTACTCTAGTGAAATCCTAGAATATACCTGAAAAGTCAGGAATTCCTGTGGCTTCCGTGGCTCTGGCCTCCCCAGGGGCTGTTCTAATCTGTTTGCAAATCATATTGTTTGTCTTGCAACATAATAAGCCTTTAAGAGAGGAGAGGTGGGTTGAGAGTGGGTGGGGTGTGATGTCTGAGACACCATCCTTAATCAAACTTTCGAATGCTATGTGTCATGTACCCACTCTGGGGGTTTAGATACACACACTCACTTGTACACACACACACACACACACACACACACACACACACACCCCTCCATAAAATTCTTTCAAACAGAAAAGGATCTCTCCTTTGTTGAGATCACTGTTTCTGTTTCTAAAATTCTATGTAAAGGTTCAGCTGTAAACTCCTATAGCCAGGAGGTATCCTAGGGTAAAGGGAATTAAATACATCTGGAAGAAAAACATGATTGGCTTTTCAATGAGAGATTTTGCAAGAAAGCCAAAGACTCAAGTTTTAAGGCTAATTACAAATACTACAAACAGAAAAGGAAATCTCTCTCTCTCTCTCTCTCTGTCTCAAAGACACACACACACACACACACACAGGGGTTTTAATAAACTAAAATATAAAGGAATAGACTGGGTGGCTTAAATACTTTTCTTTTTCTCTCCAAGGTAATACACATTGTGCCTGAGTTATCTGTTCATTAAGTCTGAGAAATGCATCACCACAGTTAGTATAAAGTCCTTTGTAAACAGTAGAAGTCTCAAAGGTGGCTTCACACTTAGAAATAATCATTTACTCTGTCAAATTAATAAGAAATTGATGGAGGGCAGATGCTCCTGAGAAAGAAAAAGTAAATATTTGATAGCTAGTTTGACAAGTAGAATTAACACTCTGGGTACCTATCTTTTAAAAAAGAAAAGCAGAAATATGAGATATAAGTTCAGAATATTTTGAATTTTGAGTTATTTCGTTTCAAAAATGAAATATGGGTAAGACCCAGTGATGTTTAAATGACAAGGAGGAGTGAAAACAGGAGCCCAGAGTAAGAGTCAGATTTGGCGAATCTCACTTACATAAAACATGCACTGAGCCAAACATTTGGATGCCTAATTAAATAAATTCAGGCCAATTATGAATCCTTCTGACATTTAGGAGGAATTTAGAGTGCTTTAAGGTTAAATTTCAGACCTAGGCTCTAGTGCCTTGAATGAAAAGGAATAGTAAATTATGGTGGATTTTCTCATGTTTTCAGAGGGTGTTGGTATGGAGACAACTCTTTAGGAAATGTAGAATACATATGTGTTCTTGGTCCACTTGACTTAATGTAAAATATTAGTTAGAAGAGTCCCAGCTCTAATGGGCCTTCTTATAATTTCTGTCTCAGTGACACCTATAGTCTTCTGAGGTGAGAATCTTTCAATTGGCCAAGCTGGATGAATTCCACAAGGCTGACTGGGTATGAGAATGAGCTTCCAGGGGCAGAAGACCACCACCACTACCCTGTCCCACATTCTTTTGTGTAAAGCCAGTAGTTACCTCATAGTATGTGGGCATAATCCTTTGTTATTCTCTGTAGATGATCTCTGAAACAAATCATTTAGACAGCATTCTTTAACCTAGGGCCATGGACCTCATGAAATTATGTGCAAATGTATGGGGGGTACATATAATTCAACTTCTCCTCTGGGTAGATGACCTATAACTTCCCAAAGGTTTTTTTTTTTAATTTTTATTTTATTTATGATAATCACAGAGAGAGAGAGAGAGAGTCAGAGACACAGGCAGAGGGAGAAGCAGGCTCCATGCACTGGGAGCCTGATGTGGGATTCGATCCCGGGTCTCCAGGATCGCGCCCTGGGCCAAAGGCAGGCGCCAAACCGCTGCGCCACCCAGGGATCCCAGGTTTTTGAAGTATTATCTAATCTCCCTCCTCAACCACCACTGGCTTAAAAACACCTACTTGATATTTTTATTTGGTGTTTTCTGAAGTCAATCACAATTACGGAGATGGTATTTTATGGTGATTCTGTTGTCCAATAAGGTAGCTACTCACCATATGCAATTATTAAACGCTTGAAACATAATCTAAATTGAGTTATGCTGTAAATGTAAATGCACACTGGATTTCAAAGACCCAGTACAAAACATCATGTGAAATATCTCAGCATTAATTTTATATTGATTACATGTTATAATAATAACAATAGTAACAGCAAGTTTATAACCACCAGAAGGCACCTATCTTTAAAGAGAGGGAAGGCAGCTAAGAAATTTGCCAGACATTGAGTAAAATACTTTACTCATACTAACTGACTGGATTCTCACAAGTCCCCTGTGAGAAAAATAATATTGGTTAAGAGAATCCCCGTGTAACTAGAGAACCTCATAACCATTCCCCCAACTATAATTTCTGAGCCAACAAAGACAATCCAGTATTTTAATAACAACAGTTATATTTTTTAAAATGTAAAATAAATAAGTAGTATAATGGTTGAATGTACTAAAAATAAAGTATAATGGCATGTCCCTAGGCTCAAGAGTCAGATACAGAGAACTGGAGTTAGGATTCTGTCAATTATTACCTGTGTGTCCTGGGAACGTTGTTTACACTTTCTAAACCACAGTTTTTAATCTTCAAATATGGATGGATCAAAGAATGGATGAACTGAGAAAAGTATGTGCTCAGTAGTGCTTTGCGCTGGACCTGATTATATAGAAAATACTCAATAAATATTGGTTATTATTTATTTGTAGGCTGTGATTGTGAAGTCAGGCAGACTGGAGATTAATCTCAATGCTGCAACTTAAAAGTTGGGTAATTGGGGTCATGTCATTACCCTGCGTGAATCTCTTTTTCTCATCTGAAAAAAAATGAGAATATTTCCTACTTCATAGAGTTTCAGAGATCAGTGATTTCATTCAAAATACTTAGCACAGAGCGTGGCACAAAGGAAAGGAATTATATAACTAGCGTGACAGTCCCATGTCACGCTGGTTATATAATTATTTCCTCCCTCTATCTGCTTTCTTGCATATAATGACATAATATAAAGTGCATGAGTTCTGGAGCCAGACTCCTGGGTCGAAGTCTAGGGTCTGTTGCTATCTTACTGTATAGTCTTAGACAATTTATTTAGCCTCTTTGTCTCAATTTCCTCATCTGTAAAATGGGGTCATTGTGAGAATTAAATGAATTAATCCATGGAGACAGATGATGCCTGACACATAGTGAATGCTTAATAAATGCTAACCATTGAGGGATGCCTGGGTGGCTCAGCGGTTGAGCATCTGCCTTTGTTTGGCTCAGGGCATGATCCCGGGGTCCTGGGATTAAGTCCCACATTGGGCTCCTTGCAGGGAGCCTGCTTCTTTTTCTGTCTGTGTCTCTGCCTCTCTCTGTATGTTTCTCATGAATAAATAAAATCTTTTTTTTAAAAAAAACAAATGCTAACCATGTTACTAACACTGTTATTAGTTTTTAGTTTCTCATGTTTTATCCTTTTGTACTTTTACTGTCTTTCTATTTCTTTTGTATTCTTTTCAACATATTCCCTGGACCTCCAGGAACACTTATGAATAATACATGAATAAATTGATGACACTTAGAACTAATATTATTGCCACCATTTTGATCAGCATGTATACTTCATACCATAAAATTTTTTTGGAAAGAATGTGGTCATGACAGATAGAGTTTTTTGTTGCCCATTATCTTCAAGTTAGGTTTCATCACAGACACAGTCAAGAAGTTAAGGTTCTGAGAACACTTTTTAAAAGTTACAGATATTTGCTAACATTTGAAACCCAGCTGGCTGGGGCATATCAATGTTACAGAGCTGGTTAGATAGAAACTTACAACCCACTGGCAAAGTTGTTGACACAGGTGAGCAGTGTGGAGCATCCCGCAGGATCTTTATCAATGACTAGGACTGCACCATGTGTTTGTCATGGCTCCACATTAGGTCTGGTTGGAAAATACTGGTAGCAATAAGAGATAAAATGGATTAACCAATCACCAAATACTGAGCCATTGTGTTGGTAGGAGTCTTAAAAACCACTTAATTTTCACCTTTAGATAAAATAAACATTTATCTATAGAGCTTTCAAAAAAAGAAGAATTTAGAAGGAGTATGGCTTTCCCATTTGCCTTTCTCATTTTGGTTAAGTTTTTATTTTAACCAGTGTGGCATTGCTCTACATCTTCTTGTGCTTTCAACACCCTAAAGAGTTTTGTTTCTATGACACCAGTCTGGGCATACAACTTTGCTAAACATTTTTGTTGTCATAGCATACATCACATATTTCAGCCACTCAGATCAGCTTTCTTTTCAAGAAAAGTGATTGGTATAGCTACATAATCTGGCACAAGGGAATTCTCTTAAAATTCAACTTAATACAAACCATCTTTTTTATTTCTTAAAGATTTATTTACTTGAAGAGAGGGGGAGTGAAAGAGAGAGAGGTGAGGAGGGGTAGAGGGCTAGGGAGAGAGAAACTCAAGCAGACTCCGTACTGAGTATGGAGCTGCATGAGGGGCTTGATTTCAAGATTCTGAAATCAGACCCGAGCCGAAACCAGGAGTCGGCTGCTTAGCTTACTATGCCACCCAGGCACCCTTACAAATCATCTTTTAATCTCATCTGAAGAGTAATAGTAGGCTTTGGAATCTCTGCTGAATGTCTCAAGACCCCGTTCACAAGGCAAAATTAATTTTAGTGGAATACATCACGTTAATGACAATAGCTCGTCTCACTTTTAGCATATTGTTGGCTTTGCTTCTTTTGTAGAAGTCAAAGGAGACATGTGAAGCACTTGAGAATTTTAGTTAGTTCACTGAGTCTCTGCCTTCAGACTTTTTAAGCTCCAGTAATGATTTTGCATGAGGAAATGAATTTTGAAAGTACATCAAAGATGAAAAGGTAACGAAGCTGCTACTTCTTGTTTAACTAATTGCTTTTGCTTCATTCACCTTTGTACTTTGGAAGGGAAAATGCACAAATTTGTTTTGTTTTGAGTAGTGAAAAAAGCTAAATAGGACTCTAATATGCTCAGATTCAAAAATCACAATTCTTTTCCAGTATGAATAGACTGTGACTAAGAGATGTGGAAATTTTGCACGGTCACTTCCATGTCTCCTTTTCAGTTTGTTTTGTAATGGACCAGGCATTACTGTTTGTACTTCTGCACAAAAGGACAAAATTGCACAAAATTGTTCAAATGGGCAGTTTAAAATTTAGTTGCATAAGGCCATTTAATGCAACTACATTTAGGAAACTAAGCATGTCTAAGTGCTAGATCTAATGTTTAGGATACTGCTAAATATTTTTCTTGACCTGCATGGTGCTTTGAGAAATTCATACTTTCTTGAAAATAAAAAATAAAATAAAATAAAATAAATAAAAGGGGGCAGCCTGGATAGCTCAGCTGTTTAGCACAGCCTTCAGCCAAGGGCATGATCCTGGAGACCCGGGATCGAGTCCTATGTCAGCTCCCCGCGTGGAGCCTGCTTCTCCCTCTGCCTGTGTCTCTGCCTCTCTCTCTCTCTCTCTCTCTCTCTCTCTCTCTGTGTCTCTCATGAATACATAAATAAAATCTTAAAAAAAAAAGGAAAAAGAAAATAAAAAAGAAAGAAAAAAGTAACTTCCCCTAATATTTAGACCCTTCCTCTGAAATTGTGTGCTCCTTTTTAAGGTGATCTTTGATGTTTTCCTGCCATTTATATGGGACAAACAGAAATAATTGGACTTCAGCACAAATGGTTGCCTTCTGTTTTAATGTTGTAACTCAAGAGCAGGAAGGAAACAATAGTTTACCTTTAGAAACCCCCACACACTGGATTCTGCCTCTATCCTTGACACAGCTGTGTTATATATCCTTCTCTACCAATAATCCTAGAGTTCTTGCTACACATCTAAAAATCCTGACCTCAGAAAGGTGGAAAATGAGTGACAAATTTTGATTACTGACCATAGAAGGAGTTGCATTTCTAAAGAAGCAAAAATAATGAAATTGTAAAGGTAAAAGTGCAGGCATCTATGATGCCAAGTAAAGGAGTTTGAGGAAAAGTTTAGCCTTTCTTTGTTTTATTTATTTATTCATGAGAGACACACAGAGAGAGGCAGAGACAGGCAGAGGGAGAAGCAGGTTCCCTGTGGGGAACCCGATGTGGGACTCAATCCTGGGTCTCCAGGATCACAACCTGAGCCAAAGGCAGACACTCAACCACTAAGCCCCAAACCCCCAAATTTAGCCTTTCTAAATAGGTAACAACCAATTTCTTTGTCCCTCCTAAGGATAGCTGGATCTTCTACCAGCTGAAAAGTCAGTTAAGCTTAAACATCTTGTTTGAACTTAAACAGATTATATTTATTGTCTATTTTTTTTGGTTTAAGTATAATGTCTTGTCTTTGAAATATTACTAGTAATTGACCCTCTGTTTTATCTTTTCACACAAAGTACATCCATCATGTAAGATATAATTACCAGTTTTATTTCTTTGAAATAGAGACTGATCTTAATGGTAATAGCAGAGCAATCTTGGGGAAGCCAACTTCTATGCTTTTCCCTACTTTGTTCTTTTTAAAAAATAGCCGTTTTGTCCACACCATGTTATTGTTGTCACCCACGGTTTTGCATGTAATAGTGGCTCATTCACTCTCATTGCTGAATAGTATTCCATTCTTTCAATACACCATAATTTATGTATCCATTTTGCCCTTGATGGACATTTTTGTAGTTTCTAGTTTTGGACTTTCACAAATAGTGCTGCTATGAATATTCTTGCAGTCTTCTATGGATCACATGCATCCATTTCTGTTGGGGCATATACCCAAAGATATATACATTGGAGTAGAATTGCAGGGTCACAGTAGAAATATCATTAGTGTTAGTGGGTATTGCCAAGTAGTTTTCCAGAGGTGTCATACCAATATCCTTCTACCAGTGGTGTCTGAGAGGTCTAATTGTTCCACATCCTTGGCAACACTTGATATTTTTGTCTGCTTGAATTTTGTATTTACAGAGTTTTATTCATTCTGTTGGGAGTATTTATGAATTTTTTATCATCTACTTTATACATTATCTTATAATAGGTGGGAATTTAATTCAGTTACATCTTCTTTTCTTCCCTGTTTTGTTCTCTCTTCCTTCTCTCCCCAATTATAATGGTTGTGTTATTTTTAATTCTATTATTGTTTACCTTTATAATTCTTATACCATTTACTTTAGTCACTATCTCTTATTATTGAAATAAAATTTCAGAAAACTGTCTTATGTATAAACTTAGAAAGAGGGGAAACTATTATATATATATATACATATATATACATATATATGCATTTATGTAAATGCATCAATGAAAAATAAAGAGGGTTTATACTACACATTCCTATGAATCATAATAGTGCTTAAAGTATAGGAAGCCTGGATAATTGGAGGATTTTGTTTTTTCTATAGTCTATAGAAAAATTAATAGGAAGAAAGGAAGGGAGAGAGGGAGGGGAAGGAGAAGAGGAGAAGGACAAGAGAGGAGAGAGTGAGAGGGAGGAAGAAAAGAAAGCAGATCTGTAGCTAGATTCTCTGACCTGCATTGGCCTTTGCAGAGAGGATGTGATGGGGTGTGTAACCAGAACGGCTTGTCAGTAGGTAATTCACAGAAGATATATGATTGTTTTTCATTAAGAAGGAGGATAATTTTTCAGGAAGCTATCATCCAGAGAATTTCATCCACATAGATGACCAATTTGCATAAACCAGTATAACCCTACTGCTCCTTTTCTTGATTAATAGTTGTGGGCTTTGGGAGATTTTTTGCTCGAGTTACAGGAATAATTGTTTCAACTCTCACAGTTGTTTGGCTTTGTGTGAGGCTCAGCCTCATGTCTACTGAAAGGATTCTACTCATGACTCAATGTAGATTCTACATACTGTCTCCAGCTTCATAGGCACTGACTACGCCTACTTTTCCATGAGTCTAGTCAAAGTGGCTATGCTTTTAGTGAATTCATAAAGCAATTGACCCCAAATTCATTTAACAGGCACATTTAAAAATTTCTCTTAGTGTACAAGAATGCCAGTTCAGACTTTGATCCCCTGTGTATGTAAGGACGTGACAAAAGGAATTAGACATTGTTTGGTTATGAGAAATGAGAAGAGAGATTCTAGGGGAGTTATAGAGGCCATCCTCAAATACCTGATGATAATCACTTGGAAGAGCACATATGTTAAATTAGCGTGACTCCATAGTTTAAAATAAAGATGGAGGCATGGATTTCAGCTTAATTTATAAGGACGGGCATCCTAATGCTTAAAATTGTTTAATAAGGAAATGTCCTGCTAATGAGAAAAAAGATATCGAATGCTGAAGTCTGAATGTATAGGCAAAGAGTGAATAATGACTTGTTGGATTTCTAAGGTCACACCTAGGAGCATCTAATTCACTACCCAACTCTGTGATTTAGTGTAATTCAGTATTATCCTGAAGTTGAGATACTATCCACTATCAAAAGCATCCTGATTTGAGAGTGCTTAAAATGTGAAAAATTTGGAGTGTTAAAATTGATGAAATATAGTTGACATTTTCTTATTCTGTAAGAGAGATTTTGGAACAAACATGGATTTATAGTTTTCCTCACTTTCTCTGTGTTTACCATCCCCTCTTGCACTTTGCTCGATCTTTTTGGTCCCTGGGTAGGCCCGTGGGTTTCCATGTTCTGGACATAACCAAAGGAAAAGATATTTCCTATTAACTCTTTTGCAGTAAAGTTCATAACCATGTAACTCAGGGCAAATGGGTTTTGAAGAGTATTTCTTCTGATTATACACTCAACACATCCAACAGTCTGGTTGGATCATGTAAGGTTCATAGAGTATGGAGGACTGTTGGCATTTGATATTTTCTTGAGAATATTTTTAGAATACTATTTAAAGCTCACTTTTCAGAACATTTCACTATATTATATTTTGATTGATTCATACATAAAGAATTATATATTTGCACTTTAATTTTATGTAGAATATCTATTATATAACAATATAAGTAATTTTTGCCTTAATCTTGTTCTAATATTCACATTTTTTAATGCATAGAAACCATGGAGGAAAAAAAAAGGATTGATGGCATCCTTCTCAATAGCCTTTTTGATGTATTTACACTCACCTTTGCCATTGCAGTGACTCTCAGTAAAGTTAAGTTGCTCTGAAAATGGCTTCTAGCCTTGATTCCAGAATTTCCGTGCTGGTGATTTTCAACATGTTCTTAGCTTTGATGCTGCCATTCTCTGCTAACTTGTAATAAAAATGATAGACTTTCAACGTAGTTTTCCACTTCCTAGCTATTAGAAAATTTGGAAAAAGACAAATGAACATCAGAAGAGGGAGGGTCAATATTTTGCTTAGCTGTAATCACATCTCATTTAACCTTTTGTACAGTTCCCAGGTAATTTTTTGGTACTTGTTAAGTGCAAAAATAATATGCAGAGTTCATCTTCAAGCAAGGCTTTAAAAACAGCTTTAAGACAAGAGCAATAGGCTCATTTTTAGGATGAAAGGATAAGAAAACACAGATATAATCACTATTCATTGAACTTTTCTAAATATATATATATATATATATATATAACCTCATTGGGGGCTCTGAATACTCTTGGATATCCTAGTGCTGTCATTTGTGACGGATATTCTTGATAGCATTCTTATGTCCCTGTTCATGGGCTGATGTGGGTAAACACCAGGGTCTTGTGGCTCTGTGACATGAGTGTTCTTGCCTTGATACATCTGTGAAAGCCCCTTAGCTCCTTTGCAGAGCTTTCATCATTATATCTAAAAAATAAACTATCAAGGCATCTAGGTTAGCATATCAGCCTTTCAACTCCTAGGGAAGTTTTCACATATATTTCCCCTTTATTGACAATTAAAGAAAAGGCAAACATTTACATCATAATTTTCTGACCTTTTTTTCTACTCCCTAATTGATATTTAGCTCTCATACCTGTCTGATTTGTAAACTCTGAGAAATCATTTTGATTTATTTTTGTGAGGGGGAGAAATTGGGGCTGAACTATTATATTTCCAAGAAATGGCACTAATAGTTTCAAATCCATGAACATAGATAGCAGGCGAGGAAATGCAAAATGGAGCCTGTGGTTTTCTCATTAAATGGCATAGTGTGTTCCAAACATTGTTTAGAGCTTCATTTTGTTTAATATGGGTGTGTGATTTCTGGACACAGAGGGTTGTTTGAAAAGGTGGAAAGTGTGCCCCGTATGTCTCTTGGTTTAAAATGACAGGATTAATATTAATGTAGCACTACACACACGTGTACAGCTGTGGGGTTTTAGAGCTCTGTATTCCTCTCAGAAAACTAGACAATTCCAAAACCTCTGCTTAATCAGACCAACCACTCACCACTCAGATTATGATTTTCACAACTGGCACCACAACACACATTTTCCTACAGCATTTCTCATCCTCTTCCCTTCCTCTTAATCCCTTTCTACCTTTTCCTCTTGGAAGACCTGGCCTTATTTACACCGAAGGGAGAACGCTCCATTTCAGAAGGAAATGAAAATACATATGTTGCCATTGCTGCAGATCAGCAACCAGACAGCTCTTTTCAACCAGGAGGGATTTCAGGCCTTCTTCCCTGTAATAAGGAGTAAAGCCATTGTTTCAGCTTTTGTAAATTTGTGACACCCTCCCTGGCCCTCTCTCATCTGATCAAGGAAATTCCTGAACACGAGGACAGTTCAGTCTGGTAAAATAACTGACACAAAACTGATGGGAGACTGCTGGATTGCCCTCTAATGAGCAATAGGCAGAAAGATGAACCAAGGATGAGGTGTCAGAGAATATTCAACACACAGGAGCTCACACATCATCCTCGCTAAGCATTCACTGCTGTAGCACCCCGGCCTCGGGAGTGCGAGGGTAAACTGAATACCCGACCACTCCTACCCTAGAGAGAAAAATGAGTCGATTTAAGAAGCATCAACCTTCTCCTCCCTTCCAAAGACTCTCCTCTGCCTTGTCCCCGTAGTACAGGTTGTCGAAGACGCTTAATTGCAGTTAGAACAGCAGGAGTCAACTGGAGAGATTTTAAATATCCCGATTCCCAGGCCACAGCCAGGCAAATTAAATCAGACTCTGAAGAATATCAGCGCGCGCGCGCGCACACACAAACACACACACACACACACACACACACACACACTTAAGTAACTCCAAAGCGCAGCCAAGTTTGAGAACCAGTGGGCTAATCCGAGCCAGCGTGAGAAGGAATTAGTGGGGCATCTGACAAGGAGATGAAGCTCTACTCCCCCCAAGGATACTTAAGAGACAGCTGTTGCTGCAAAGAGGAGAAAGGGAGGAAAGAGAAAAGGGAGGAAGACAAAGTTGCACGCTTCCTGTCTTTCTGCAAGTCAACGCGAGTCTCCGGGTGTTGGGAACAGGGGCTTGCGCCCGCAGCTCGGGGTGGCATGCGGCTGGTCCCCGCGCCCCGGGGGACTAGGCTGGGCGGGACGGGGTGACTGCAGGGGGCTCCCCAGAGCGCAGCAGCAGCCGCGGGCGTGGGCCGTGGGCCCCCCAGAGGAGGCGGCGCCTGCGGGGTGGAGAGCAATTTGGAGGCGCAAAAGGAAGCTGGCTCGGGCGCAGGTGGCGCTCGCAGCCCCAGCCGGCGGTTCAGCCAATCGCGGGCGCAAGCGCAGCCGGGTGGCGGCGGCGGTAACGGAGCGCGGGGCTCGGGCAGGAGCCCGCCGAGGCAAAGGCGGCGCCGACCGAGAGCCGCGCGCAGGCTGGAGGCAGAGCCGGCGGCGAGAGCTCGGCGCCCGGCTGGGGCCCGGCGGAGCCCGGCGAACTTGGCATGGGGAAGAAGTGGCGGGACGCGGCGGAGGTGGAGCGGGGCTGCTCCGAGCGCGACGACAGCGCGGAGAGCCGCAGGCGCAGCCGGAGCGCCAGCCGGGGCAGGTTTGCCGAGTCGTGGAAAAGGTTAAGTTCCAAGCAGGGATCCACGAAGCGCGCGGGACTCCCTTCGCAGCAGACGCCGGTGAGTGGCCCGGGAGCGCCCCTGGGTCGGTCCCTCCCTCCCTCCCTCGCTGCCTCCCTCCGCGCGCGCCGCTCGAGCCCTTTCCATGGTGCTGAACTTGCCTCCTCGGGGGGCTCGCGCCCGGGGGCTCGCGGAGCTGCTTCTGAGCAAAGTGTTGGGGGCCGTGGGGAGGGGCAAGAAGGAACGACTTCCCTTTCTTCCGCCAGGGGAGGGTCTCCTGACGTCTGCGCTGTCTTTGCAAAAAAAATGGAGAAAATGTTCGAGAGGCGAGGGGCTCACTGTCGGATCAGTAGAGTTTTGCAATTAACAGAGCGCGCGAGATGTTGCCGAGTGTATTGTTGTGACTCCGGTGTCCCGAGGGTCTGTCTGGGCGTTGGAAGGTACTCGGCAGCCGCTGAATGAGGGCGGAATAGGAAGGGCATGCCATTTTTTTTTAAACTCTCTTCACACTTGCTCTTTTTTCATCCCACACCCCCACTATGTTAATGGGTGCGTTTAATTGTTTGCAGAATGTGATTTGCATGCAAGAATATCCCAGGTGCTTATAATCCTACTGTGAACATACACCGCGTTCAGAAAACAGTTTTCCCATGCGTCAGCTTCTCTTCAATGTCTCATTAGTGCGGTAAAAGCACTCAGGTGAAATTAATACAGCCATCGTATGCGTGTAGAGAAGTACAGTTGATGAAAACTTGAGTTGCATATGCATTTTCAGTATTTAAATATTATCTGTTTTCCTTTAGCCTAGGGGGAAAGAACTCTGTTCCAGAAGAGAGTGCAGAGCCCTCCTGTTGCTCCTAGGGAACAATAAACGCTTCAACTTAGGAGACGTCATTAAGAACACCAGGGTGTGTGTGTGTGTGTGTGTGTGTACCTATGCTTTACATCCAGAGGAGTTGACAACAGATATTGTATGGGAGAGAAACTAAATTAATTTTTAAAAAGGGTAGTATACAAGCCTTGTATCTCATAGCATGAATAATGTTACCTTCTGTTTTCAAGAGATAATCACTAAGGGATAAAAATTAATCTGTAAAAAAGCAGGATGTTTAAAAACATTAATTCAACAGAATGAAATATAAACAGGTAAAATTTTTGGTGCGTTTATTTTGTTTGCTTGTTCACAAAAAACTAGCAGAAAATGTTATTAAATTTGAAATATTTATTTCTTAATGTTTAGTGTGGTGGGTAAGATTTTTTTTTAAAATCTAAACATGGATATTGTGCACTTAAAATGTGATTAATTTTATTTCAGGCATTGAAATGTCATTTTAAAATAAAGGTCAATTTAACATTTGAAAAAGGAGAATATGATTCTGAAGATAGGATTTCATGACTTCTGGTTTTCATCAATTATGTGAACTAAAAATTTTATTGCCCTTTTAATAAAAAGTATTATTCTAAATAACTTCTTATACTGATTCTTTGATTCTGTTCAACAGGTGTGTGCAGAGTGTCAGGAACATATAAAATCTTCATATAACTATAGGTCAGGCTCAATAGCTCACAGGTCTGTTACTTAGAATAAAAATATGAGAGAGAGGATATAATAGGTTACCATGACAACAGAAGACATCTGGAAAAGTAACTGTGTCCTCTTATTTACTAAGGGTGATGATGGTGCTATATTTCCCTGTAGTACTTGTTAATTGAAACATTAGTAATTCAGTTAAAAACCAGTTATGGCAAAAGCCTGTGTTTATTCTCACATTGTGTGACCTGTTTGATATCAGTTTTGTTCTAAAAATCTAACAAATGCTCCTAGCCATGATTTGAATTATCAGAAATTTTTGAACAAAGATAATGAGGTTTTGTAAACCTTAGAGCTGGTTTTTAATCAAGGTTCGATTCCATTAGTTGTTAACAAAGAGTTTCTACTTCATCTGTAAGTGATACCCCCAACTCACTTATGCAAGCAAGAGAGGAAATAATGAGGCTTGTAGCAGGCATGCTGATAAAAAGTTTTTAATCTTCAAGGTAAGACTTTTTTTTTCCCTCTTAAGGGTAAGCTGGTGCTATTTGCAACTTGCACTGTATTTTATGTAAAAAAATAAAAAAGCTTAAACTATAGAGATTAAATGAAGTGATTAAAGCAGTTAATATGTTTAATGCTGCTTTTTACTTAGTCTTCTGAATAAATAAGATATTCTGTGACGTGGCTTTGGATCTTATTCATTTTGTGTTGTACTCAGAAATATTGTGGCATCATCGTGATAAAAATCATAGGATTTTTTTTCTTTGAAGACAAAATAGATAAATGTGGGAAAATGTAGTTAATAATAAAACATGGGAGCACTCTTAGATCCTCTCTCTTCTTTCTTTTGAGAATGTAAAATGATTATATAGTTGTTTTATTAATGTGGTCTTTGTTACTCTCTTTCCTGCTTTAGTTAGAGTCCTGAAATCACTTCCAGTTAAAGTTATTCCCAGGGAACAATGACAGTCCATGACTCTGTCCCCAGTGGGAATGATTACATTAGTTTTCATTTTCACTAACCACAAAGCATGCATACATCATAGACAATGGGGGAGATTTTCTTCAGCAAGGAGAGGGCTGCCATATTCTTGATTATCTAGAAATGCTTTTCTTCTATGATCTGAGTCATGGTGTCTTTATGTGTGAGGTGTAGGGGAGGCCTGTTTAAATCAACCTTGGTAATTAGATTTCCTTTCTACTTATCAGTAGATATGCTGCAGTTTTCTTAGAGATATCTTAGAGATTGGGCTGGCCCCAGGATTTTGATGCCAGCATTAGAAATCAAAAAGACATTTCTGGCAGTCTCTTTAGTACTCAGGAGATGGTCTACTGGTGTTCTTTGTAGACCAAGGCAGGACAATGTGTGCCATCCTTGCCCAGCTCTCTGGAGCCTGCTTCTTTTTTTTTTTTTTTTTTAGTCTTTTTTTTCAATTTTCACTTATTTATGATAGAGAGAGAGAGAGGCAGAGACATAGGCAGAGGGATAAGCAGGCTCCATGCACCGGGATGCCCGATGTGGGATTCGATCCCGGGTCTCCAGGATCGCGCCCTGGGCCAAAGGCAGGCGCCAAACCACTGCGCCACCCAGGGATCCCTGGAGCCTGCTTCTATTCTGGCACCAGGCAGAAGCAGCAGGACTCAGTGCAATACTGAAAAGAAGGGGTAGCTGTTCTTGTCCTAATAGTGGTATTTAGAGGCCATGTTTTCAAGTTCTGGGCCACAGTACTGGATGTGTCTAACAAATCAATCCTTGTTGATTTCTAATTCAAGAAACACTCTTCATTTCTCTTTTCTTTTTAGGCTTTGTAGTTTTTTAATGCACAGTTTAATCCAGTAATCTCCAATACTCAAATTATACCCCAAATCATAAAATTGTGATAAAGTGAAATAGGACTTTATCATATTCATTCCTTGGAATTTGTTCTTCTCTGACTATGGGTCATAGATCATTTTTTAAATGTAAAAACAATGTTTTTTTTGTAAATGTAACAATTTGATATCATTTTTATAATTATATTAATATAAAAGTTATATATTTGAATACTGGGTATCAAATTAAACTTCTGGATATTAATATAATATACAATGTCACTGTTAAATTGGTCAGTAGGCATAAAGGGATTTTAAGACTTCTTTGCCTCTATTCAATACTATCTGTATTTCATATTTCTCCTTGAACTATTGTTCTTATTATTCCTCTTACTTGTTTTAATTCTATCCACACAAAAATACATGGAAATCTATTGAAAGATGATTCAGCTAGTGCTGTTTGGTGTTACAAATATCACATGTTCACCTCAGCCTGGAGTAGTTTTAATTTTGAAAGGTGATTTCCTCCTCTAGTCCAACAACTCTTTCAGGGCTTGTTTTCAAATAGATGCAGATTTCATTTAATCTCCAAGTAAGCTCTGTGTAAAATGGAAAAAAAAAAAAAAAGAGTTCTGAGGGAGTAAAGTGATGGAGTTGTAATTAGAGTTGTTTTTCAACCTTAGTTGGCATGCTTGCTTCCACTAATGCTATAATTACCCTTATCAGCAGGTGCCAACCACAGAACATCATGCCTTGTGCAGACAAGTGGGCAGCTGAGAGGGTATGCAAACAGCAGCGCTGCAAAGTAGACGAGTCCGGTACAGCTGGCTACCAAATTCGGTCCTCCTACAGCTGTTTTAGATGCGATGTGTGCAGAGAGGGATTCCAGGAAGAAATCTGCTTTCGTTTCTGAGGCTGACTTGTCCCTTCTGGGCCCAGTAGATGATTCCGGTGATTTCCAGTGATTCTTGCCAAAAGCTGGGTTCTTCAAGATCTTATGGTAAATGAGGAAAAGCTGAGTTGAAGGCAGGGCTAAAGTCAGAAAAACCCATCTCCCAACCAGTTGCCCATTTGAGGTTGATATGGATGGTAGATCTTGCAGTGGCTGTGGGAGAAATAGCAGCAAGTTGATGAAAAGAATCCTTTCTCCTTTTTTCAGTGTCCTGATATGCGATTGCAGTGTCATTAAACCCTTAATGGTTTGTTCTTGTTACGCAAAGGGCTCTCCTGGTGAAAGCAGAATGAATCCCCTGCAGGGCTAGTCCATTACTGAGTAAACCATTTCTTGACAGGTTGGTTTTTGTCTGCTTTTTATTCACTGTGTTAATTTTTTTTAAAGGGACAATGTTGTATCGCTCAGGAGTCCAGATGTTTCTTCTTATTATTATGGTTTTTTGATGGAAAAACAACCATTTTCTGATAATGGTTTATTTTGTTTAAATATTTCTGAAATGTTACCTTTTTTTTTTTTTTTAGTAATTAGCAACTAATCAGCTTTTTCTCATTGATCCCAGTGAATAGTGAACTAAATTTAGTTTCATCTTTGAGGACCAGAAATATATTAGGTGGCTAGTGAGTAATTCAAATATTTTAAGTTTTGAGGAGAAAAATATCCTTGTATGGGGATGGTTAAATGTGTTTTCAATTATTCCAAAATATATTAGAAGAGTTCCTCCTGCCATTATTTATTGAGATCTTGAAAAACAATTGAATCATTAAAATCATTTATAAATAGAAGCAAAACATTATATTAATTTGTCTCGACCAGCTGTGATGGTCTGTGCATTGGTTTTACTTTTTGTTTCTTTCACTTGCAAAGCCTGAAGAGCACTCATAAAACAGAAATGCAAGGATTATAGAGAACAACATTTAAGCAAACTTTTATTTGTCTAATATTCATTGAGTACCTAGGAAGCATTAGGCACCATGGTAGGTCCTGGACAACTTTCCTAGTAGAACTGATGGTTTCATACAAGACAGGGATCTACAAGGCAACCAGACAGAGATATATGCAGTCTAGCTTTATGGTCCGAATACAAGAAAGCAAAGGTTACGGCAGTGAATGCCTGTTAAGGGATGGTGATGAGAAATTTAGATAAGAAGCTTCCTGTGCTTGATGCCTGATTCCCAAAAGATGAGGAAGAAAAAAATGTGTGGATTTGGCTGTTTGGAAAGAGGGTGATAATTATCTTTCTCAGTCATTTCAACCGACTCATGAGTGTGGATGCCTGAATGCAGTGAGTAGAAGCCAAGGCAGATAAGACAGAGAAATAACCACAACAAGAGCAAACACATTGTAAAGTACTTGGTATGTGCTAGGCACTCTCTAAGTACATCACATCATTTATTATGCAGTGCCTGATGTCAGCTAGAATGTAAGCTCCATAAAGGTAGGGATTTTTGTTGGTTCCCCGGTTTATCCAGATGTCTTGAACAGTGCTTAGTGTTTAGCAAGCCCTCAAATGTTTGTTCAGTGAATGAATTGACCAATTAATAAATATACTAATAAACAGTATTTTCTCATTAATATGAGGTAGACTTAAAGTTCTTGGCTATGAGAGCAAAGAGAAATAGAGGCAGAAGAATTTTTCTTTCCTTTTTCTTGTTTAGTAAGATGGGAGAGATCTGAACATGTTTATTTTTTGGAGGAAGAACTTACTAAAGAATGAAAGCTTAAATAAGTAGGAAGAAAGAAGAGCAGTGAAACTAGTCCATAGCCTTGGAGAAGTTGGTATTTGATTTACACAAGAGTTGAAGACCTATTTTTTGCTTGTGTTGAATCCTGGCTCTGCCCTCTCTCTTTGTCTTATGAATTTGCCTGGTAGAAACTGGGTCTTATTGTTAATTCCTTTGCAGGTTTTACTTTGTATATATTTAGTCTATAATGTTGGTAAATTAATTCATAAATTATACAAAAATATATATTTTTATGAAAACTCTTGTTAGTAATTCAGAGATTGCTGAAATATAACTTTGTATCTCCCTTTTACCTCAAGGAATGTGGGAAAATTCTCAGATTTCAAAAAGGTGGGAATCACTACTTCAGTTCTTCCAAAGTAGTTATCTAAATTGAGAGTTGACACACCAAACTGCCAATCCGTGCATTCAACGTCATGAGATTGCATATTCATTACAAATGCCTCTCTAGAATACAAAATAATCACATAAAAGAGAATATATTAATGCTAATAACCAACTGGATTTTTGTCCTCCCTGAAGGTTGATTTTTCTAGGACTTCCTTAGGACTGAATTTTACAACAGTGAGATTAGGAGGAAGGGCTCTACAAGGTAAATGTTTCTAGGAGGCTCAGTTTGAATGCAGGTCATCTCTACTTTGAGAGTTGTATGGAAATTCCAAATTGATCTTGAGAACAATATGGTAGCTTTGGAATTAACCAGATCTAGATTAGAATCTTGGTTCTGTCAGTTATTAGCTGTGTGGCCTTAGGTGAATTATATTTCTATGTCTCTTTTCTCCTGAATTTTATCAAGACAATTCCTTCTTCCTTTCCCACTGAATGTAAAATTCATTCAGGTCTTCTTTTTATACAAAGAAAAAGTATTTATTTTTATTTAAAATTTAAATTGTCTGAAAATAGAAAAATAGAAAAATCATAGAAAATATTATGAAAAGAATCCACATACTCATAATGCATATTAAACCGAGGTTAACAGTTTGGCATATTTTCCTCATATCTTTTTAAAAGAAGTAAAATGTTATAGGCGCAGTTAAAATACCCACCTACCTTTCTCTTGATTTCTTCTCCAAAGGTCAGAAATATTCTGAACCTGAGGTTCATTCTTCTCATATAGTTTTTAAAAATACCTCTAGTATATATTTATGTACTCATAAAAATGTGTAAATAATATGGTTCTCTGTGTTTAAAATTCTTACATGAATGTGAGACATACATTCTTTTGTAATCTTCTTTTTTCACTCAACACTATATTTTTGGAAATGGTTATATGTAAATATTGCATATTATTTTTGTATGTGTTTGTACCACAAATAATTTATTCATTTCTCTACTATCAAACATTTAGTTTCTTTTTCCTTTTTTTTTTTTTTTTTTGGTGATTACAAACAATATTCAGTTAACATCTTTGTACTTGTCTCTGGTTCTTGCAAATATTTTTGACAAGATATAAATTCAGGAACTGACTTTGCTTTTTGGAAGACATAAAGATCAGGGCTTCCTTTGTAGCTGTTTTGCACCAGAGAAAGGTCAAGCTTGTCTAGATTCTAACCTCTGGACAGAGTCAAGATTTGCAAGGGGCTGAAGGGTAGTGGTGCTAGCCTTCTGCTTTGACATTATATTGGAATTCAAATCAGACAGACTTGATTTTGTCCATCTCAGGTCATTAACTGATTTTGCAACTTGATCTTTCTGTCCTTGGTGTTTTCATCATAAAATGAGGATGGTAATCCCTGTCTCCAGGATGAACTGTGGAAGTTAACTGTATTGTGTAGGTAGTATAGTGTCTGGTGAGAGATACTTGCTGAATGGAAACTTTTACCTAGCTACTAGTATTGACTAGAGGTGTTATAACAAATACCCAAAGCAAAAGTTGCCTTTGCTTGATGGGGAAGTGTTGTTTGTGGTCTTCAGTTCTTCTGGGATTAGAATGTTGGTACAACCAAGGTGTATCATAAGGCTAATGATTGTATTCAGCTTCTGGTTTTGAAAGTACTTTAGAAAATAAAGTTATCTTGTTTTCTCCAAGATGTTTGTTTTCCACAGTAGGTCCTCGTCCTTAAAATATTTATTACTCTATGTTTTTTAAAATTTTTATTTATTTATTCATGGGAGAGAGAGAGAGAGAGAGAGAGGCAGAGACACAGGCAGAGGGACAAGCAGGCTCCATGCAGGGAGCCTGACGTGGGACTCCATCCTGGGTCTCTAGGATTATACCCTGGGCTGAAGGCAGTGCTAAACTGCTGAGCCATCTGGACTGCCCTTACTCTATGTTTTTACTGAAGGTGAATTCATTGACATTTTTAGAGATGAAATATGAAATTTCTGCCATATTGAAAAACATAAGACATTCTTTGCTTGCTTTTGGTATTTTTATCATTGGGTTCTGTATCATTGGGTTTTGAAATAAATTATGGTTACAAAATCATTCTCTTCATGAACCTCAAGACCTTTGGGAAAAGATTTTTAAAAATATTTTTATTAAGGATAATTCAACTATGCACAATAGGAGAAGGAATAGTATAATAACCACATATGCCCATAATCTAGCTTTGACGATTATCAAATCATGGCAATTTTGCTTCATCTGTACCTCTATTTTTTATTTCCTCCCTCCCCACTAGATTATTTGCAGGCAAATCCCAGATGTCATATTAAGTCTTCTAAAAACTATCTGAACAATAAGGCTCAACTTTTAAGTTTTATTAAAACAAAACTATAACATTTATAGTTTAAAACAAATAAAATTTAAACAAATTAATAACTTCCTAATGCCCACATATATTAAGATCACATTTCCTTAATGATTTCATAATTCTGTTTTTTTACCCAAAGGTTGTTTGAATCAGGATACAATTGTAATTGGCACATTACAACTGTTTAGTTTTTCATCTATAACTTTCTCTTCCTGATCTTATCTCCTTTTTTTCTTGTTAAAAATCATTTGTCAAATAAATTTATTTGTCCTTTAGAGTTTCCCACGTTCTACACTCTGCTAAATACATCCCAATCGTGTCATCTTACATGTTCCTCTGTCCTTTGTGTTTCCTATGAATTATAGTTTGACCAGGAGCCTAGATCAGTTTTGATTTTTTCCACAAGGATACTTCATAGTTTCTCTGTTTGCCTCTCATTTTAGGTATCAGCTACCATTGATGATCATTGCCTAGAGTAGGGGTTGGCAGATTTTTTATGCAGAGGGCCAATTAGTAAATATTTTGTGTTTTGTGCACTGTAAGGTTTCTTTCAACTACCCACCTTTACTGGTACAGTATTAGGGCATTGCAAAAATGGTGCTATTACAATTCTTTCTCTTTTCATTTAATAGCTCAAATATATTTTTAAAAGATTTTACTAATTTATTCATGATAGACACAGAGAGAGAGACGGGTAGAGGGAGAAGCAGGCTCCATGCAGGAAGCCTGATGTGGGACTTGATCCCGGAACTCCAGGATCACGCCCTGTGCCAAAGGCAGATGCTCAACTGCTGAGCCACCCAGGTGTCCCTAGCTCAAATATTTTTATAAATAGGAACCTCCATCATCAACTACCCATTCTGAGTTATGGTGCATAAAGTGAAGTCAAGATAAAAGCTTGAGAGAGATAATTTTTTAAAAGTTGAGCCAATAATAATAGGAACTATGTACTGGCATTGATCTGTAGGTTTACTGTCACGCCTTAGATTTTAATTGGGTCACTGAGTTCAGTTAACTATTAGAAAATATTTGGTCTATTTATTGTGGAGGCCAATTAAATTGTCATTAAGAAATAGGATGTGTAAAAGTAAGTTGTCAAATTATTTCTGTATTAAAGTTTTTGCTTTTAGCACTACAAAGAAAAGTCCTGGGCATTGTGTTAGGTTTCTACTGCTGCCAAAAAATCACCACAAATTTAATGGCTCACAGCAAGATGAATTTATTATCATACTGTTCTAGAGTCCAGAAGTCTGCCACAGATTTCACTAGACTAAAATTAAGGTGTCAGCTGTGTTCATTTCTGTAGTTTTTAATGGGAGAATCCACTTACTTGCCTTGTCTAGCTTCTAGGAGATGCCCCAATTCCTTGGCTCCTACCCTGTCTTCTTTCTTTAAAGTCAGTATAGTTGCATTTCATTGATCCTACTTCTATCATTACATTGTTTTCTCTGACCTTCTCTTCTGCCTCTCCCACTTTTAAGGACCCAAATGATTACATCGAACCCACCTGGATAATCCAGAACAATCTTTTCACTCTAAGGTTAAGTAATTAGCAAACAAAACATAATCATAGTTTCTGGGGATTAGGATGTGGACCTCTTTGGGAGACCATTATTTTGCCTGTCACAGGCATTGAGATATTGCTATTTGGTTTGTTAAATCTTTACTGGACAAAATTGCAAAATGGTGAAAGATACTTTCTAAGGTGCCTTTAAGTTCATGGTAAATGCTCATCTCTTTGGAATGAGGTTCTGCAGTCAAACAAAAGAACAGAATATATGAAGATTTACTGTATTCTTTTGTTTTCCTCCCCACCCCAGCTTTATAAGCTATAATTAACAAATCAAAGTTTATATATCTCAGGTGTACAAAGTGGTGTTTTGATGTAATATGCCTTGTGAAATGATTATAACAATCAAGCTAATTAACATATCTATCACCTCACATAGTCACCACTTTTTTGTTTGTGTGGTGAAAACAGTTGATATCTGCTCTCTTAGCAAATTTCAAAAATACCAGAGTACTGTTAACTATTATCACCATGCTTCATGTTCAATTTCCAGAATTAATTCATCCCGCATAACCAAAATTTACATTCTTTTGCTTTCTGACTGCTGACTTCATAGTGATTGTAGATGTGGAAATCACCTTTCCTACCAGTGGATATTCAGTAGATTTGGGAATACGAATGATTTGTTTTGACATACATTTTAATGAGCACCTACTCTATATAAAACCTCAAATGCTATAGGAGAAAGAAATGTGAATAAAACTTCTGGAATATTTATGCTGGTATGAGGGATGAAATTATAATTTGGTACATAACATGATATAAGCATATTAAGTGTATAGTAGCAATTATAAGTAAATGATAACAAGTATATTAAGATTGCCTTAATTATATTATTAGTCTGCTAAAATGTTTAGTAAGACTAGTCAAATCAGTGATAAAATCAATTGATTGGACCCATAAACAAACAAATGATAGAATTTTCAGTTTCTGATTCACCAAATTGAAGCTTCCTAGGTAAAATGACTTGGGAGGTTTTCTTATTTAATATTTCTATTGAGATGTGGCAAATAGCAATTTTTTACTAATTTATAAATGTTTTATTGATTTTTTTCATCTTAATGAATGAAAATAACCCTCCACTTAAAGGTTTGAATTACAACTACTTTTTAAATAGGGCTCTTACTATTTTTTTTTTTCTGTTATTTGACGACATCTGACTTTTCATATAAGTACCTGTCTCCTTTACTCAATAACAATGATTGTAACAATAGATAATTATTACAAATTAATGTTAATAGGCAAGAAAGAGGGTGAATAATTAGCACCAAGTAAGGACACAGCAAGCAATAGAGAATGTCTTCAAATGCTAAGGTTAAATAAGGTAAGAAGTTGAGTCTTCTTTTTAAGATCATGTCTATTTCTTTCTTTTTTAAAAAATGTATTGGACATATAACATTGTCCAGGTTTAAGGTGTACAGTGTATTATATGATACAATTATATATTTTAATATCACTATAAAACAAAAACAAATTCTGATGTGGAAAATAAAGTTACTAGAAATACAACTGAAGAAACAGCTATATCAAAGGAAATATTACATCTTTAAAAAATACTTTGATAATTTTCTAGAGCACTAGACAGTGATTGCCTGAGCCATACCAAATTGGGCCATGAACAATTAAACTATGAAACTTTAGGGAAGCAGCAAACAGGTTGTTTTCTCAGGAACATTTGTCATAGAGGATAGAAGGCATTCTATGGGAAATTGGGAAATTTCCAAGGTGTACTAAAACCTCTAAGTTGGGAGAGCAGAGAGCTAGGGAGGGAAAGCAACTCAGGCCTGGAGCTGCTATCTTCCTGTCAAACATCAGAGAGAGGGAGATAGAATCATTCTGACTATAGTATTATTATAGCTGGTATTTTTGTGTTCAGTCTCTGTAGCAGTCATTTGTGGATGTAGGGAATGTTTTGAGCTTGAAATTCTAGCACATGTTCAGAATCAGGGGAAAATAAACATATATTTGTAGATATACAATTGATGGGGACTCTATGCAAGTGGTTGGAAAGCGAAAAGCTCAGAAATTCTACAGCTGATTACTAATGGCTACAAAAAAGTACCAGGGAAGCAGGGAACAGGAACTAGAGAAAGCTGATGACTAGATCCCTAGCAAAGCAAAAGGGCCAAGATGAAAAGATCTGGATCTTCACTAAACATAGAGACATTTTCCTTTGTCATTCCTAAGATTACTGTGGTTATACCTATGTGGTGTTATTGTTGGTATTATTATTATTTTTTAAAGATTTTATTTACTTATTCATGAGAGACACAGAGACAGAGGCAGAGACATAGGCAGAGGGAGAAGCAGGCTCCGTCTTGGGAGCCCCATGTGGGACTTAATCCTGAGACCCTGGGATCACGACTTGAGCCAAAGGCAGACGCTCAACCACTGAGCCACCCAGGTGCCCCTGTTGGTATTATTATTATTATTATTATTATTATTATTAGTTATGATAACTTGTTTAGGTAATCAAGTATAAGGTAATTGGTGTTAAACTCTATTCATTACTTTTTTTGTTATTGTCTTTATAAAGTCTGTCAAAACAGAAGTTCTTCAGGAATTATTGAAGAATAGTAGCAGAATTGGGCCTGATGGACATTTGTTGTAACCAACCCATGGCTCAGAGTAGGTGCCCACTTCAGAGTACTATTCCCATTCGTTTTGACTTTATATCACAAAGTTGTCTCATTGTAAAGATACATTTTGAACACAAAAATCAACTTTAAAATTGCTTTCCTCACTGTATGCTAATTAGCTGGAATTTAAATGAAAACTAGGAAAGAAAAAAATTGCTCTTCTGTTCTGAGTTATTGGTAGCCATTTTGTGGGAAATAAATATGAGTTTTTAAGCATTTAAAATCATTAGGTACTGCAGCACTAAATGAAATTTGTTTTCTTTAGAAGATAACAATAATGACTGAAATTACCGGAACCTGGGTTATATCTACAAAAAGAGCTCATTGTTTAAAAGGTGCAATATGATATCAGATGTAACTATAGAATGCACTGGTAACAGTAACCAAAACAGGAGCTTAATTCACTGTTGTGAAGACCACATACTCCAAATAAACAGACTATGAAAAATGAATGCAGAAGGAACCAGCAGTAAATAATGGCTAAGTCCTACTTTTATTTCATTACCCGATAAGTACGGTTGGGAGAGGGAAATAATTTGTGTGTGTGTGTGACCATACTGTGCTTTGTATGACTGGTGCCTTTGGTTCCACTGATGGAGACAGACAAGTAGGCGGATGTGATAACATCACGGTCCTATATTGATCTCAGCAATGAGGTAATTCACAGGATATTGTATTACTGCATAGTTTGTGAATCATACACATTGTAAAACCTTTGGAAGGCTGGGCATTATTTCTTCTTCTTCAGGAAAATGTCTGATTATCAAACATAACTTTAGATGTGATTAGACTATAACCTAGTCCTTTGGTTTAGGATCTCCTTCAGCATAAGAATTGCATTTTGTTCATCAGTGTGGTCCCAGCTCTTGGCAGGGCCTGGCATGTTATGGAAACTCAATACTTGAGTGTGGAGCCAGTGAAAGAGCATAGCAAAAGTGCTCTAGATGTAGGTGTTTCATATCCTGGGCAGAAAAAGGAAGAAGGAGAGGAAAGCAAGCAAGCATCATTTTGATATTTTTTAAAAATGCCTGGGACTTAAATGATCTCTTAAGCAATCTTATTGACATCTTTTTTTTTTTTTAAAGATTTTATTTATTTATTTATGAGAGACACAGAAACATAGGCAGGGGGAGAAGCAGGCTCTCTGTGGGGAGCCTGATGTGGAACTTGATCCCAGGACTCTGAGCCAAAGGCATACGCTCAACCATGGAGCCACCCAGGTGCCCCCTTGACATCTTTCTGAGGAAGATTGTATGCAGATGCCCAAAGCACAGATGAAGAAACTAGATTTCAGAGCAGTCATGTTAGTTTTAACCGGGGTAGCTGGGAAGTGGTAGGGATAGAATACAGATGCAACCACTCTTTAATTTTTTTTCAATACTCTGCTGACTTGTGAGTTAGAGATAAGAAAATTAAAAGAGCATAAACAAAGTTTATGTATGCCGTTCCCCCACAGAGGTGATTTGTGGGGGTTGCTTAAAGGTCACTATGGATGGTGAGACGAAGGCAGGGCAGTAGGGAATAATGAAAGCAATTAAACAATATTGTTAGCAGCCCTGCAAACAAGCTGAGTTCCAGGAATAAACTATTGAGTGGACAAAGAAAAACAGATGATTTATTTTTGATGCTACTTCTCTCACTGTTGTTGGATGAGAATAGAGCAATATGTTTGTATTCACATAATCGCCAGACTCTTTCCTTTATTATTTTTAATGTGTTGAATATTTTTACTTATCCTTTCAAATTTTAAATGAACTGGTTATTTAATCATGTGATGCCAATCAAAACTAGATCTAGAAAACTTTACATTTGGGTGAAACTTGAATGCAGGATTCTTGTTAAATAGGCTGTCTTAAAAAACAAAAAAAAAAATAAATAGGCTGTCTTTGTTGCATGAGAGTGTGTACACGTGTGCGATTATCATTAGAAAAAAATGTGACAAATAAGAGATAGATAAGAGCTTTTATTTGAGAGTTTAATTTGAGAGAGTAATTGCCTAGGTGCGTTTTGGGGTCAGAATAAGGTTGGGCCAACATGCTGCTGAATATTCAGTATCTTCAGTTATATCAAGGGGAATCAGTGTCTGTAGCAATGACTCTGAGCCAAGATGTACTCAGACATAAGAGAAGGATGGATTCCTCTTACGTCTTTCCTACTTACTCTCTTATGCAACAGAGTGGATTAAGCTCAGGAAGAGAGATGTTCAATAACAATGGATGAATGAAAGTGAGTTGATGATTGACTAGAAAAATCACTTAATTTAAAACATCTCTTTTCACAAGCACTTTCAGTTAATTTTACTCTGTGTGCACATAGGAAGTATATGCTCCTATTTTCACATTGAGTATATTTAAAATCTAATGAGGACATGCTGATGCTTGCTGTAAATCTAAGTAATGACTATAACATTGAAGAGTTTCCATTTGTTCTCAGGTCTCAGGGACACTGAGTGTGGGGCTGACAGTGGTCGCAGGGAATATAAGAGAAGTAAAAACATGCCAACCCTCTTGATTTGTTATCATGAGAAAGAGAGGAAATGAGCATTTGCTGTATGCTCAGCATTTTGTTAGACTTTAATATTTATAAAGGCTTTATATTTTATACATGTTATCTCATTTAGTCCACACAACAACCTGATGAGGTAAGCACCATTTCCATTTTACCAAATTCCAGCTTTCCCGGAGCTTATATGCTAGTGAGGCTGACAGAGAAGATACACAAAGAAGCAAGTAAATATGTAATAGAATGTTTAGTGATTATAAATACCATAAGGAAAAACAAAGCAAGATGAGAGGGTAGAGGATGGGAAGGGGCATTATTTTAACTGCAGGGAAAGCCTTTCTGATTGGTGCCGTCAGACAGATGTGAGGATGGAGTAGGGGGAAAGCCCTGGAGATGTCTGGGGAGGAATGTTCCAGGCAGACAGAACAAGAACAAATGTGCCAAAGCAGAGGAATGTTTGAGAAACAAGAAGGCCAAAGACACTGGAGCAGAAGAAGCCAGGAGGAGAGGTGAGGGAGATAGACATTTGAACTCACACAGTTTGACTCTAAACCTGTGTCTACAATGTTCCATTTACACCATGAAATGGGGGACGCGTAACAGCTAGAGGATGACACAGGAAGTGCAAGACAACTCTAGGTCTTGCGGAAGAGATGGTTAAGTATTGTAGAAAATCAAGAGTGGGACAGCAAGATGCTTTGTTGAGGGCAGGATGACATGGGCTCCTGGACTTAGGCTCTAGGAGAAAGGTATATGTGGATTTGCAGATTAAACTGCAAAGAGCAGTGATGTGGGAATATTAACAGTTACACATATTCATGTGCCAGAAACTGCCCTGTGGGGCTTCCATATATTGAATGATTTGTTCTTTATAATAACCTTATTGTACCCATTTTACAGATGAGGAAACTAAGGCACAGAGATATTAAGTAATTTGCTCAATGACTTAGAGTTGAGGTTTAAAACCAGGCTGCCGGGATACCTGGGTGGCGCAGCGGTTTGGCGCCTGCCTTTGGCCCAGGGCACGATCCTGGAGACCCGGGATCGAATCCCACATCGGGCTCCTGGTGCATGGAGCCTGCTTCTCCCTCTGCTTGTGTCTCTGCCTCTCTCTCTCTCTCTGTGACTATCATGAATAAATAAATAAAAAATCTTTAAAAAAAAAAAAAATAAAACCAGGCTGCCTGGCACTATATTCTGTGCTCTTAAGAATGGAGGGAATAGAAGAAAATGTGGGCAATTCTTCTTTTATTCTTTTTTTTTTCTCTTCACCCATCACTTTATTGAAATATGAGCTATTAGGAAGAAAAGTTTGACAGATGAGCTATAAGGAAGAAAAATTTACTCTGATCCCTCTGAAGAATAAAAAAGAAAATTTGGGAGGAAAGAAGTGGGAGGATGGTGAAAATATATATATTTAGTCAAAGTACTTTCTGATTCTTCTCATTCTAGTTTCCCTCTGGCCAGGGTGAAAATATGATTAACAGTGAGGTACAGTACCATGCACATAGTGGGTCCTCACTAAAGAACTTACTAAATCTGCCTCAAAATGTTCTTTATATTAAACTAAGAAGCCAATTACTAAAACCTGGGGCAATTTGATGATTATAGTGTATTCCATAGGTGCTCAAGGGTTAAAAGAAGCCACAAGAGAATATTTTTTGTTTGTGTGTTTTTCACTAAGCAAAACTTTTAGGCTTGTTTCAGTTGCAGTTTGGCTGCTGAAAATATACCAGAAGCATCAGAACAAGTAGTTTCAGGTCGAATTTGTTGAGGTCTGTAGAGATACATCAGTGAGACAAATGAACAGACCGACCACCAGCCATCCATGAATTCTGTAAGTAAAACTGTTCCTTAAAATGTGTAATTGATTTGAAACAGACATGGCATTAGAGAGTTTCCCAAAGCTGGTGGCCATCTGAACACCTGGGTAAAGGTTAAAAAGACAGGCTTTTAGACTGGCCGCATGCCTGTGGACATTTTATCTCTGTGTGGCAAGGCTGGGAAAACTGTAACTTGCAAAGATCCCCAGATGGTTTCGATGATATTTGGAATGGATATTTTAATAACTTTTCCTGTGATGGTGGTGCTCAACATTAGCATGTATTGGAATCACCTGGAAGACTTGTTAAACCACCCCCGCCATGGACTCTACCTTCCCATGGACCCTGTCCTCCCATCGGCCCTTTCTTCCTTTTCCAGGGGGGCCTCCACCTTTTGGTGTTTCTAAATAGTGTTTCTAAATAAATAGACATGAGGCATGGCTTGAGAGTTTGCATTTCTAGGAAGTTCTTAAGGACTGGTGCTGTTGCTGTTCTAGGCATTGCACTTTGAGGCCACTTGGCTTATAAAGATTATCGCAGTAAGACACGGGAGGCTGCAGGACAGGTAAGCGACATCACTTTCTTAATGGCATATGGAAAACTCTGTGGTCCAGGATAGAATCATCGATTGCTTAAGAGAAATAATAAGCAAGTAAGGCAATGTTATTCCCATAAGGTATATTCAGTCAGTTTGGTTGTTTGTGGTTTTAATGAGTTTGTAAGTAATGGGGTAACCAAAAAGCCTTTGATGGGGTTCTAGATTAAGAATCTTGAAAGTAGTGTAGTTTCATGGGATTAGAAAGAGTCAGGTAGGAAGGTAACATTTTATTCAAGAATGAGGTCAGGCTTAATGGCTGACATAAAAAAGGAGATAAGCAGACGTTTCTGAAGACGGGGGGAAAAAGAAATAGTTACCTCTGGGATTAGGTCTGGAAATGTCTTTTCTGTAACACTGCTAAATGCCTTACAGCTGTGAATACAGTGGTAAATCACTCCATTTACTTAGATTCTAAATTCTGCTGTGTAAGAAATGCCAAGCTACAAAGAATGAATTGAGGAAGCTCTTCATAACAAAACTTGTGGTAGAGTTAAGAACGGCTGGGTAATTTGTGTGGTCCAGAGCAAAATGAAAATGCAAGGCCCCTGTTCAGAAACGATTAAGATTTCAAGACAGCAGTTCTAAGGCATTAAAAAAGCCTGGGCCCTGTGTGGCTACATAGGTCTCATGCTCATGAAGCCAGCTCTGGGTTAATCAAAAGGATTCAAAAGATCTGGAGTTGGAATTCTGACCCTGACCCTCTGTATCATTGTGACTTGCTTTTGCTCCTCAGTTTCTTGATGTGTGCAGTTTGCTAACTCATCCTTCTTTGAAAATTTACTGAGGAAAATATGTGAACACCCCTGTAGTAGTGCATGGCATAGGCAGATAGCAATTAAAAAACCAAAACCTAAAAACAGTGTTGGCAGGATTGGTGAGCTGAGTGACTTCGCCAGTGTGATTGGGTCATTTCTCGCAGTCTTATGAAGCAACTAGGTTGTTTATAAGCAACCAACACACTTTTGTTTTAAACATTTTATTTGTTCATAGAGACACAGAGGCAGAGACACAGGCAGAGGGAGAAGCAGGCTCCATGCAGGAAGCCTGACGTGGGACTCAATCCCGGGACTCCAGGATCACACCCTGGGCTGAAGGCAGCACTAAACCGCTGAGCCACCCAGGCTGCCCCAACACACTTTTTTTTAAAGTGCTATTCAGTGTCCTAAGTGCTATGTTCATCACTGTCCTTGTGCAGGTTCAGTCTAGTAGGAGATGCAACCAATAAACAAGTGGATGGAAACCTATATGAAACACAAAATACAGGGAAAGGAACTAACCGGCATGGTGTATGATGTGGGAGGAAGGCCAAGAAAAGTCTGCCAGAAAAGATGACATTTAAGTTGAGATTTCCTCCACAAATCTCAGTGGAGGAAAGTCCAGTTTGGGGAACAGCATTCTAGTGCAGAGGACAGCTTCTTAAACAGGGACCACGATGTGTTTGAGGGACGAAAAGACAACCAGCAGGTTGCAGGCAGAGAAATGGGGTTTAGAGCGCTAGGAGTTGAGATTGGAGGGAACATGGTGCCAGATATGTAGCCCCTTGTGGGTCAAAGGAAGAAGCCTGGGTTTTATTCTAAGCATGATAGGAGACCATTAAAGAAGAGCTCTGAGCAAGGAAATGATGTGAGTGGGTAGATTTTGCTAAATCCACTTCTGGATGGTTTGTTGAAAACAGTTCAGATGGACAAGGGGGGAAGCAAGAGGCTGTTGTGGGAAAACATGGTAAGAAATACTCATGGCCTGGACCGGGTCGGAGGTGATGGTGATGGGAAGAAATGGACCTTCTAATGTATTTTGGTTATAGGAGCAATTAGGTCTGCAGCTGGGATGCAAGCCAGAAACCTGGGATCCGTTCTTGATTCATTGGCCTCTCATTACCCTCACATCTGGCTTGAACAATTGGGTGGGTGGTAATAGTTACAGGAATCATGAAGACGTGGAGGAAAAGGCTTTGGAGGAAAGTCAGAAATCTAGTTTTGAACATGTAGATTTTGAGATGGTATCAAACTTGAACATATGTGATGAGTCCAGAGGAGAGATTGGAGGAGTTAGAGATCACTTAGATGGTACCAGTTTATAGTTGGCATTAAAGCCCTAGAAATGAAGGATGTTAATTAAGATGGCCATGAATGGAGACAGAAGGGGATTTAGGAAAAAGCCCTGTGGATTTATTTAGTAGAAGGGCTATTGAGGGAAACAGAAAGAACAGGAGATGTACACAGGTAATTATGTCGTAGAGGCCTGGAGTGGAGGATCCTTCAGGAAGAAAGTCCCTGAGAGGGTTGAACGGCAAGGATAATGAGGCCACTTTATATCCTACTGTATGCAGCAATTTAGATTCCTGATGTATTTGCTGTTTCATTGCAGTAACAGGGACCAAGCCAGATTGTAATAGGCTGAGGAGTGAGGTAAGGTGGTGGAAACGTGTGTGTCCTTGGTATTCGGAGAAGTTTAACATGCAAGAGACCATTGGGATGGACACCTGGAGGGCAAATGCAGTCAAGGTACTTCTTTATGTCTTTTAAGATGAACAGTGCCATCATGTGCTTGTGTCCTGATAGGAATAGTCCCATATGGAGGGAGGGGACTGATTGTGGAAGAGAAGGGACACCTGTAAGACAAATTTGTAGAGCTCACTGGAGGGATGTATTGAGCTGTGCAAAAGGATAGACTCTGAGAATAAGAGGACACCAGGGTAAACCTGTCACTGTCCATAATACTTGAAGTAACTCTGTCCTCCCTGCCTTATGGCACTGCTTATATTTGCATTATTTAACCTGTCTTGGATACTTTGTTTCTCTTGATTTGCCAGAGTGGGGAAGAGAACATGTCTAATTTATCTGACCTCCAGTAGTGCTTTGGTGTAAGTGCCATCTATAGGAGTTTCCTGCAATGCTGTAGAGGAGGAAGAATGAATTTGAACCCAGATCTTAAGACTTGGTTGAACCCAGATCTTAAGACTTGGTAGATGCTCTGCCATAAAGTACAAAATGGCTGTACCCTGAACAGTATAAACACACAAATGCAAATCAAAACTTAGGGCTGCTGACTCAGAGTATAAAACAGTGGAGAAATCTCCTTTCACAGAATACTGTGTATGGAACTATCTGTAAGCAACCTTGTGACCTTGTAAAATTGACGGTAATGTATAAGACATCCTTAAGAACTCGGGTGACTTAAACTCTGGTTGGAAGGCAAAAACCTGGAAAGTTGGAAAACATTCCAGCTGTGTTCGCTGTGGTAGGGAGCAGTCAGGGTCCGGAAGCTCAGCCAGTCTGATTTTTATTCAGCCCCTTTTGTTGACTTGTCCCAGACGAGGTGGAAACATGACTGGATTTGGGGGTGGGGGGAAAGCAGATGAAGGAAGTAGGTTAGTTTTGGGAAGGCTTGGTTGACACTTGAATAATTTTAGCCTTGTTAAGAAAATTGCGCTCCTTTGGGTTATGAAATTGGGGGCTAAGGCTAAGATTTAGGAAGAACTGTACTATCAGATCTAGCAGAGAAACATTATTAAATGGATTAGGTGAAACTGTCCCCTCTCTATAATGTTAATATCCTGGATCATCCTTTTAGATTTCTTCAGAGTGTGAAGTTTCGTAGGCTCAAGAAGGTACAATGTACGTGGTCTTCTGTTTCTAGGAAAACCTGTTTTCTATCCACAAAATTTCAGTAAGGAGCATAAATATTGAGCAAACTTAACCTGCTTTTTTGATCCAGGCCTTTCTTTTGGAAGCCTGTTCTGTAGAGAATGGTGATCGTAAGTTGAGAAGACCAAGGTATGGGTACTTGGAAAATGCCTGGTTTCTTCATTGTTTAGATGGAGGGTTTGCATCTCCTAGATTCCAGTCACATTCCCAGAGAGTCTCAAAAGGATCATCTTAACCAAAAATGGCAAATTTGTATTCGTTCTTAAAGGGTAGCTCATAAAAAAATAGCTATTTAAGGATTTTTTTTTCCTGGCCTTTTTGAATTGTTGCTGTTTAGGTCTAATGTTTTTAGAGTTACCTGTCAAAGTGAAATCTGCTACAAACCTGAGAAGTGAATTTAATGTTAATGAAAGTGAGTTGCTCACAGCAGGGAAATGTAGATCTCCAGAGTTTTTACTTTGGTGAACAAGGGATGGCAGACTGAAAAGAAAGTGCTAGGAACTGAACAAGACTGAATAATCAGCTGTATAGGGGCTCATTATGGAATGCATTTGAGTTTACGGGGCTGAGGTTTAGACAGAGGGGGTTTTGCATTGTGGATAGTACATCTTAATGTGGTAATATGCATGGGGGAGCACTTCAAAGCTCCCCTAGCTTCTGGGATGTGTGGTGAGCTGATAAAGTCAAAGGTTTAAAAATTCTTAAATCTCCACTGAACACAAAGGTATCTGAGTTGCTATAATCACCAGTTGCCTTGAAAGTTTAGAGATACTGGGAAATATCTATGGTGTGTCTTAATTATCAGCTGAATAATTTCTAAAAGCTAACTGTTTCTAAGAAACCAAGCATAGCGATATGACATGGGGTTCAGCCAAATGTGTCTCATTTAGAGTCCCTTTTTAATTTCCATCATGATGAAAATGTTTTTAGCTCCTTTAGAAGTCTTTGGAGATAGACTACTAGAAAAAGCTGATAGATCCTGTTGTTTGTGCAGTGTAAGGGGGTGGTGATTTTCAAGCTCTATTTGGTGAAGCCCTAGGTTTTCAGAAAGTGTCTACTGGGAATCCTGAGGGAAACTGGGCCTGTGGTCAATGATTCCAACCCTTTGCCACTAGGTTAGTAGTGAATAGAGCTTGAAGGGTCTCAAATGCCAAAGGGTCCCTTGAGTCAAGAGGGTAGAAAGCCATTGCCCTCAATAATACATGAAGGTGGTTTAGCTTGCTGTGATTGCTTATAATTGTATGGATGATCTGTCACACTGTCCTTCTGCATCTACGCTAGGACTTTTCATGTTTTCCTTTCCATATGATAATAGAATAGTCCTGGTTCCTTCATAAGTTGGTGGTTCTATTTTCCTAACTCTGTAATCTTTGATACATTTATTATTCTCTTCAGAATATGTGTTTTACACATTTGCTCTAAACATCCTACTAAAGAAGGGAGAGGTTTATGTAAAATGAACTCATCACAAGTAGGGGGCTCATTGAGGAAGTAAGTGGTCCATAGAGAAAGTCTCTGCATCATTTTGTTCTCTGTGTTTTCCTTCCATCTTTTAATCTCTCTTTTGCCTGTCCCCTCCTTGCCAGGCTTTGCACCCATCCCACTCACTCTGGTGTCTCAGATCCCTACTGTTCTCTCTTCATTATGAAGACTAATAGGAGCGAAAGAGAGCAGCTAATATGTATGAAGATTTTCAACCTGGAAACAATGAGAATTTTTATTTAAAACCAGCTGTGGAATATTTTAAACGTCAAATATATAACCAATTGGCCTCTGTTTGGTTGACTACTAATAGCCTTCATGATTTGATAGAATAGTTTTGGGTTTCATTGAATGAACTGCTGAAGCTTTAATATTCAGAATGTCAGAATTCTACCCAAAATATGCATTTGAGCTAAGATAGGAGCAAAGTCATTCTTAGGACTTACAGGACAGCAATCCATTAGTTGAACACTTATTATGGGAATGAGATAAGCCAAACTCTATTTATATTGGAACTTTTTGATGGCATATTTCAATGTTTTTATTGTAAAAGATAAAATGTTAACATTTAACCATTTTTGAGTGCGGTTCAATGGCGTTAACTACATTCACATTATATCAGAACTTGTGGGAAACGTTTTCTGTCCTCTATCTTTGGTTACAAATCTTCTGTAATTGTTTTATCTTTTGCTATTACTTAATTATAAAAATCTAAGAAAATTGAGATTTATAGCCAAAAGAAATTAATTGGCTTGAAACCTGACTTTTTCCCTTCAATTTGCTCAGAAATAAATTCTCTCAGAACTGAATTCCCAAGATCAAGAGAAGCCAATGAATTTGCAAACAAAAACACTACTAGAAAATGTGGTGTATTCTATATATTTTAATAAATTTCTCAATCTTAAACTCTGAACAGTCATTTGATTTCTGGGCCCTTGGGTGGGGAAATGCTCTTAATAGAAGTCAGAATAAACAAAGATCACATCTTACTGTCATTATGATTAAATTCTATCAATAAGGCCTCTTGTTTATTACTCCTCTAAGTTATTCTGGAAGAAAAATTGCCCTAGGAAGTAGAGGGTGTGTGAGGATGAGCAAAACCCAGTGTATACATTTTATGAGCACTTTTTCAGTTTTATTTTCCTTAGCTTTGCATCTATTGTGTTTTCAAAGATTTCCCCTCTAAGTTAATATCCTTGCAATGAAATGTTAATATTTTCTAGGTGCTTTATGGCTTTCAAAGCACTTAGGTACATATATTACACTGTTAGAGTACTTCAGGAATCCTTTTTTCAATAGGGGAGGAGGGTTCATTATCCATGGAGTGTCCTAGGTTGAGAGCTTTAACTGTTGAGGTCATTAGTGGAGTGTAATTAGCTCCTGACTGCTCTGGACCTTTTTTTCCTTTCCTAACAACATATGAATACCCTAGATGCAGTGGCTCAGGTGGTAGTGAGGGGCCCACCAGCACCTGGTCATGGGGGCTAGTGTGAGATCTAAAGCATAGGTGGGTAAAGGCTCCCTTTCTGGGAGGTGAGCGAACATGCTAGTGGCCACAGTCCTCACCCTCCATAGAGACCTGTCTTGATGAAACTGTGTCTGCTGAGAATTGCTGAGCTTCTAGCATCTTCCTGTTTCCTGTCTTTTTCATGATCTCCAACCTTTTGGAGAGTCTGAATCCCTGATACTCTTTCAGTTCTTTTGTTTGCATGCTCTGAAATTTGGTTCTGTGTCTGCCCCCAAACCAACACAAGGCCATTTCCACCGATAGAGAAATTGGTGCTTGGACCTAGAAATTCCAGGACTCCTTATGTTCCATCATGCTGCTAACAAATCTAGGCTCTTTTAAAGCATGCTATTAAAGCTGAATTGAAGGCAACAATTGCTCCTCTTAAAAAATGATTTGTAATTACTTTGATATTTACTCTGTCCCTTTTTGCTCTATTGATATACCCTTCTCATCAAAGAAAGGTTTTTAGTCTCTTTAAAAATTTGATTCTTTAAGTTTTAAAACTTAGGCTTGCACTGAATAGATTGTTTCTCTTTCACATGTTTTGGAAAACCTCTATGCTTTAAGAGAAATGCTCTGGTGCAGCCTAGGTGGCTCAGCAGTTTAGCGCCGGCTTCAGCCCAGGGCCTGAACCTGGGGACCCGGGATTGAGTCCCCTGTCAGGTTCCCTGCATGGAGCCTGCTTCTTCCTCTGCCTGTGTCTCTGCCTCTCTCTTTCTCTCTGTGTCTCATGAATAAATAAATAAAATCTTAAAAAAAAAAAAAAAAGAAAGAGAAATGCTCTACTTCAAAATTGAGGTAAGTCTGTATTGGTGAGAAATGGTTGTAAAATTGTTTGATGTTTGGCTTTCAGAGTACTCTCGTCTCCTCCACTGTAAAGTCATTTTTTTCTTTTTCTTTTTTAATGATTTTATTTATTCCTGAGAGAGAGAGGCAGAGACATAGACAGAGGGAGAAGCAGCTCCCTGCAGGGAGCCTGATGCAGGACTCAATCCTAGGACCCTGGGATCATGACCTGAACTAAAGGCAGACACTCAACCATTGAGCCACCCAGGTGTCCCTGAAAAGTCATTTTCTTAGAAAAAAAGTACAGTTAGTTCAGAAGTCCACATGGGATAGTGAAGGAGTCTAAGCTTGGTATGTTCTTTACTATTGCTATTTTGTTCATTTTAATACTTTCCTCAGATCTGTTTCTAGTACTTCTGTAAATTTTTATTAAAAAAATCTTAAATTTTTAAAGATTTTGAGAGTGAGCGAGAAAGACAGCACATGCTAGGGGGAGGGACAGAGGTGAGAGAGAACCCCAAGCAGACTCCCTGCTGAGCACAGATCCTAGGACTCTGGGATCATGACATGATTTTAGGCAGACACATAGCTGACTGAGCCAACCATGTGCCTCCAGTGCTGCTTGTAGGTTTTTTATACACTAATTTACATGAGGACACTGAGGTCTTAGGATTATATGATCATACTTTGGAATGCCAACAGACAGTCAGCCACCATTTGAGTGCCTATGGAACAGGTACTGTGTAAGAGTGTGGGTCTATATATTCCAACAGAATGTATAGTCTGTGCTCTTTAGGAGATGTGAACAGGGACCTCACAAAGAAGATCTATAATGGCCAATGCTCAAAATTAGAAATAAGATCAAAACCACACTGAGGTACAAATACACCAAATAGAGTGGCTAAAATTAAGATTGACAATACTTAGTGCTGTCAGGGAGGTAGAGCAATTGAAACTACCCTGTATTGTGAGAACATAAACTGGTATAAACACTTCTGAACATTTTAGGAGCACCTGGGTAGCTCAGTGATTGAGTGTCTGCCTTTGGCTCAGGGCGTGGTCCTGGGGTCCTGGGATTGAATCTCATTTCCGGCTCCCTGCAGGGAGCCTGCTTCTCCCTCTGCCTATGTCTCTGCCTCTCTCTGTGTCTCTTATTAATACATAAAATCTTAAACACTTCTGAACATTTTAGAAGACAGCTTGATAGTTTTTCATAAAATTAAACACAATATATCTCTGGTATTCCCCATGAAAATCTATCCCCACACAAAAACCATCCTATGAATATTCATAGGAAATAATGTTAAGAGCCCCAAACTAGAAACCGCTAAGTGTCCATCAATAGGTGAATGGGTAATCAAATGTAGTGTATCCATATAATGGAATACTCAGCAGTAAAAAGGATGAATGGATACAGACAGCTGTATGGTGAAAATTTAAAAATGTTGAATGGAAAGAAATCAAACATGAGTATACATTTTATGGTTCCATATGTATGAAATTACAGGTAAAACAAGTCTAGAGTGACTGATCAGTGATTGCTGGTGAGGGTGAATGTTACATGAAAAGGGCACAGTAAATAAAACTTCTTGGTATGAGAAGTGTTGTATATCGTAGGGAGGTAGTTTCACAGGTGTATGATCATGTTAAAACTCCTTGAAACACTTAAACTGGGTGTATTGTATTACACATCAACATCATTGACAAAAATATAGGTGGATACTGTCCTTAAAAAAAAAAAAAAAAAGCCCTTCCTCCCTCTTTTTTTTTTTTTTTTTAAGAGAGCATGCATGAGCAGGAGGGACAGAGGGACTGGGAGAGAGAATCTTAAGCTGACTCTGCACTGATGCAGAGCCCCAAATGGGGCTTGGTCCCATGAGCTGAGCTGAAACCAAGAGGTAGTTGCTTAACCAACTATTCTACCCAGTGGCCCCTAAAAGACCTTTTATAAAAGATATATTTGGAATATTTTAATTACAATGGAAATATAAGGCACTTAAAAGTTATTTTTTAAAGAGTATAGTTCTTTGAGAATCTTAAATAAAAATTAGTGTCTATCAAAAATGACATAGAATGGGGAAATTATCTAAGGAAATGAAATATATATATTTTGCTGATGATAAATAATATTTTAATTATGGAACAAGAATGAGACAAGCCCTTATATCTTGAAATGGCTTGTGTTATTTGAGGAAGAATGGTAAATTAGCAGGGGAAAAAAAGCAGAAGTGGTGAGAAATTGTCAACCAACCTAAACAACTTATCAGATATAAAAAGGACAGTTTTTGTTTCCAGGTGGTACAGTTTAAGTATAATTAACAGTGTTATATTAATTTCAAATGTATAATATAGTGATTTGACAATTCTATACATTACTCAATGCTCATCACTGCGTACTCTTCATCCCCTTCACCTATTTCACCCATCTTCCCACCCACTTTCCCTCTGGTAACCACTAGTTTGTCATCTGTATTTGAATTTTCTTTTCAATCTTTGTTTTGTTTCTTAAATTCCATATATGAGGGGAATCCTACAGTATAGGTCTTCCTCTGACTTGCTTCACTTGGCATTATGCTCTCTAGATCCATCCATGTTGTTGCAAATAGTAAGATTAAAGGATCATAATTTTTAAATCTTTGTCCATATTTGATTATTTCTTACAAAACTTATAAGAATCACATTACTGTGTTTAACTTCTCTTATAATACCTGTCTTAAATTCTCTTTTTTTTTTTTGTCTTAAATTCTCTTGATTTTACATTGATTTAAATTATTTATTGACCTTGAAATCCCCAACAGTTCTTTGATTCTTTAGGTAAACTGCGTAGGCCTTTTTTCCTTTGTGAAATAAAAGCATATAAAAAATTCATTAATTGGGAAGGGCAGTTCTCAGCCTTACTGTCAACTAATGGAAAGTAATACCTTAACAAAAGTCCTTGGGATATTATAACAAGATTATTAAAACATGTGTTTCTCCCAAGGCCTCAGGCAAGAGAAATTCAATATTTTTCTACCATCCGTTGGTTTAATGCAATATCAGAGTAAGTTGTTTGAAAATAATCTTCTAGATTTCTTCAAATTTTCACTCTTCTGATACTTGTAATGTTTATGAAAATCTTTGCACCAAAATAGAGGCTGTTAGAAATGAGGACCTCTGTCTCTCAGCCATTGGTGTGGGGGTACAGGAAACTCCCCCAGTAAGGCAGCAACAGAAGGTAGGTGAAGCACTTTATGAGCTGGAATCCATCTCCGTAGTAAGAGTTAAATGGCCGTGTACACAGCTGAGGTTTATGACTTGTTAAAAAAAAATATGTTTGCCTTTTTTTGGAGTGTGACTTCGGGGGAGGGGCAGAAGGAGTGGGAGAGAATCCCAAGTAGGTTCCACAGCCAGCACAGTTTTCAATCTCATGACCCTCCAATCATGACCTAAGCCAAAATCAGGAATTGGAGGCCTAACCAACTGAGCCACCCAGTTATCCCGTTTGCAATTTTTAAAAATAGTTATGAAACTTACTTAAGTGTCTACCTCCTTAAGGTATATTTCAGTATCACACTTCTATTTGTAATTAATGAAAAAGCTTTTCTTTGGTTCTTTTTAAAATTGAGCTAAACGGAAAAATGTGTTTCTGTATTTGAAGAATAGCAGATGATAATGCTGTATTGACACAAGCATGACCATTTTACGTGGCTAATAACCATAAACTTGATAGTTGAAGACAACAGAATTTGTGTCCTAATTTTGGAGGTTGTCAGAAACCTGAAATTAGTATTATAGTTGAAATCAAGGGGTCACAGGACCACCCTTCCTGCAGGAGCTTGAGAGGAGCATCTGTTCCTGACTCTTGGAGCTTGTGGTGATTATAGGCATTCTCATAGCCACATCCATCTCTACCTCCATGGTCCTCTTTCCCTTTCTTCTTTGTTGGATTGGCCTCTACCTCTCTTGTGTTAATTTAGGACCCACCCAGATAATCCAGGATAACCTCACCATCTCCAGATCCCTAACTCAATCGCCTCTACAAAGACCCTTTTTCCCAAATAAAGTAATAATTACAAGTTCCAGAAATGAATTAGGACGTCCTATCTTTGGGTACCATAATGCAGGCTACTTCAAAGATCTTAAAAAAAAAAAATGCTTGCTATTCTAATTACATTGCTCTTTTTCCTGTCACTTCAAAGCACATATGGTCTTTCCTACACATTTTATAGTTTAAGTATATTTATTTACTCAAACAGACTGAGTGTTTCTGTTGTCTAAGATACTGTCTGTTGTCATTCATAATCAGAAGAAGAATCTTGGTTTTTTTTTTCTGCTTCATGAGTTAGTGTTTTGTCACTAGCATGATAGTAAAGACTTTGAGCAGAAGACCTGTGTGTGTGTCTGATGGCATGGATCATACAGCTGAGAATTACCCTGACAATATCAACTTACATTTTTCAGTCCTTTTGTGAGCCAGTGTATCTGTTGCATATTACATTTTTTTTATTTAGAAGCCATTTACAGATCATCTGGCAGAGTAAGCCTTTTAAAAGTATTGGTTTGGAAAATAATGGCATCTTAATTTTTTTCAAGCTTGTCTAGTACATCCCCCTTCTGTTTTGCTTTTGAAAGGAAGTTAAAAGGTAATCAATGAATAAGCTGTTCAGAGAGTGGGGATATCAAGTCTGTTTCACAACAGCCTATTAGGATGATGGACTGATTCTTGTAATAAGGCATTGCTGTAGAAAAAAATCCTATTAAAATTTAATTTCTGTGGTCTTACTTAGATGCTGGCATCTGACCTCAAATGGTATCATCATTTTTTAATCTCCCTATCTTTCGGCTTTGTAGACCACAGAACATGCAGCCTGTTTGAGAGGTTGGAGCTACCCTATACATTGTGAAGAAATAACAGTTGAAATACAGTAGGACAAATTAAGCCTAACCTTTTAATTGTGCTATGTAAAAATGTTTCCGTTTAGCCTTGTGAATATTACAAAGCAGATGGTTATCAGATTTTTAATTCAAGTTAACATGCAGTGTTATATTAGTTCCAAGTGTACGATTTAGTAATTCAGCAGTTCCATACATCACCCTGTGCTCATTGCAACAAGTGCACTCCTTAATTTCCATCACGCACAGGGTTATTCTTAGAAGCCATTTTTAGAGAAGTGTCCACAGATGGATGTGAAGTACAAAAGAATGTGAAAAGTGAGAGACTATATATGAGCCAGCAAGGAGGTAAACCTTCCCAATAAGCACTGTTCATCCACTGAATGCAAAGATGATAATACTAATGGACTCGTTAAAGGTTTATTTTGGGGGCCTGGCCACATGCATACAAATCATTGGCTATTTTATGACTTTGAGAAAGCTGTCTATAGTATTATATAATAACTAGTATTTTCTTATCTATAAAGATAGTTTTATCTCAAAGTTGAGCGTTAAATTAGATTGTACAAAACCCTGGACACTGGCACATACTAAATGTTTGATAATCTGGGTTATTGTAAATTTTTCAGGTTCTAAACTAGATGTAACCCATGTATAGAGAAAATAACCAGCTTGATTGAATTGAAGCCACCACTTCACTCCCATTATCCAAATTAATACATAATCCATATTCCATGAACGTGCCCAACAATATTTTTTTTCCTTCAGTAGGGAGAAAAACTTCTTTAAAACCCCACCCTGGCCCTTGAATCCTCTATATCAAACCTAGTCATTGCTCTAAACCCGCATCCCTACAAATCTTAGTTCTAACTCTAGACCACTGTGTTGTCTGAGTTCAGTCCTTAATCCCTCCAGCAATAGGATCATTTCCATTTTCCAAGAGAACTCAATACCCCAAAATAAAGTCCCCAAAGCCAATGGAAACTCCTTTTTCTAGTTCATAAAGGCAGTAGCAGAGATGACCTGATTGTAGTAACAAAGATGGTAAAACAGTATTTTTGGGTTGGGTTGATTTCAGGTTCCTCTAAATCTCTGAAGACCCATTGATCCCTCTGACCCCCTACCCTATGGACAGAATTTTCATTTGCTCTATTATATATGTATATGTGTGCTTATATGATGTATATATTTACATATAAACACATTGTATTGTATTTTTCTCTTGATAAACTACTATAAATGGCTTCCTCCTTTAGGAAGGTTGGCCCTGGCTCAACACTGAGATTGACAAAGTTTAAGTTAGCTTTCAGATGGCTGCTTCCCTTGGAGATTTCCCTTTACCAGTATTTCTCATGGTTTTATTCCTTGAGGAAAATCTTAGCCAACTTTTCATGTTTCTCTTTTATAGGAATAGCTCTAAGACTATATGGTTTTCCTTTTTACATTATTCTACATTTGTTTCTTGATTCATTTACTCAACAAGTATTAAACCTTCCCTGTATCCCAGGCATTGTCCTAGGCACTATGGATACGACAGTAAACAAAATACAGGGTTGGAGCTTTTCCTAAAGGGAGCTATTTACCAACTTTATTGTCTTCACAAATAAAGCCTCCCATCATTGAGTATAAGATTATCTGTCTCGTTCTTACTCTGTTACTTTGAATGTTTCTGCTCTTAGATGCAAGGCAATGAAGAATGGGTACTGAGATGTTTTCTTAGCCTTTGGCATCCTTTAATATATTTTCATCTTGACAATGTATTAGATGTCATCTTCCAACTATTTATAACTGTTCTTTGAAGTAGCCCTGGTACAGGGAATAAAGACAGTTTTTTTAAACAGTAAAAGCAAAAAAGAACCATTAGGAAGAGCAGAAATTTATAAAATGGCATTTTTGTTATACGGCAATTATAATTAGATTTCAATATGTAAGCAGATGTTCTAACAGAACTTAGTTTGTGGTGGTTAGAGGTTTTACTTTTGTCCTCTTCTGTTCCTAATGGTAAAAAAACACCTATCCATTCATACAACATTGGCAAAAAAAGAAGAAAATTATATGGTTGAAGTTTCAGAATAAGATCTTGTAAAAAAAAAAAAAACACTAATTGTCTATTAGTATTGAAATACCTTTGGGAGTTGGAAGGATGTGTGCAGCTAATTTGTGTCTTTACCTAACCTAAACCTGGTGTCTCATCCTTTCTGCCTTGTTCTGAATTCCTGGATCTTAGCAGAGGAGGGATCCTAGCACAGGAAAAAAGCTTCTGTTTCTTCTTAACATTTGTATATTCCATTGGGCATAGGACAGGGCCATGATGCATTAGATGAGGAATTGCTAAATTCTGCTAAACTCAGAATGAAGTTGTTTTCATGACAGAAGAACGTGTGAAGGCAGTCAGACAAGGAGTAATTATCACTTAATTTATTAGTCCACAAATATTTACTGGTAATTAGTATCAAGTGAGAAGTATGCAAGGTATTGAAGATGTGAAGTCAAATGAGACAGGATCCCTGATTTAGAGAGAATCACAGTTTAGATGTGACACTTGCATATTGACTACAGTACAGAGTAGGAACACCAAAGTGTGTAAAGGACTACAGGAACTGGGATGGTCCATGGACCAATCCTGCCTGAATAAGTTAGAGGAACATTTTAAAGTACAGGGGCTACTCAGTCTAGGCCTAGACATGTTCTAGATGTCGAACAAGACTGAGGTTGATGAGCCTGGTTTGTGGGGAAGTGGCAGAAATTGAGGAGGGATGTTGGATGGAAGCCAGGGAGGGAAGGCACTTGCGGGTTGTGAAGTCCAGCCTGAATCCTCCGTGCGATGGGAGGTTGTAGGAGGACTCATGTCCTCCTCTTAAGATTCCATCAGCTAGTTCTGAGAAGGGGGTAGGAGAGAGAAAAAGACTTGAAGCAAAAACAGTCAGAAGGTGATAGTGCCAGTCCAGTCAAGACATGACCAGGGTCTACCTGACAAAGAGGCCTGAGGAGGAGAGCTGTAACATTTTGTTAGTGAGATTTGAAAGAAATTGGGGAGTTAATTGGGGAAAGGGAGAAATGAGTAAGAGAAAGATACCTGGAATCATTTCAAATCCTAAAAAAGATTCCCATGTTATGCTGTTAAATGGAAATGAATCTGGATAGGGTTGATAGTTGCCAAATTCACTTCCTAATGAAAATCTATTAAGGCAACAATTATGAAACACCTGTTTATTTCTTATATGTTGCATACTGGTTTCTCTTTAAAAACTCAATGATAATAACAAGCTTTGTTGAGCTGCTTTGTGTCAGGCAAGGTGCTAAGAACTTAGATGTTTCTAATCATCCTCAGTCACCTTGGGACATGTATTATAGCCCTCATTTTATGGATAACTCCAAGGCTCTGAGTAACTAGCATCTTGTGTACCTTCCTGAACTTGCAAGAAGGTTCATTAGTAGGACAAAAATTACATTTATAATTCTAAAACTATGTTCTCTTCACTAACTTGCTCAGCCTCTGTATATCAGAATTTCATATACCTGTGTTCTCAAAATTTTGAAACGGGATCTATTCCTGATTGGACATCAGGAAGCACCAACTTGTTGACCTGTTCTAAATTCCTTTATGTCTTATTCCTTTAAGTCTTATCCATAATTCCTTAAGAAAATCCTCCTGTTCCTTATGTTGCAGTGGCCTGTGGGGTTCCATTGGTTCTAACTGCTTTATTTTTGAGCATAGTTGACACACAATGTTATATTAATTTCAGGTGTACAACATAGTGTTTTGACACATTTCTACATTATGTTCTGCTCACTGCAAGTGTAGCTACCATCTGTCACCATACAATGCTATTATTATATCGTCGACTCTATTCCTTATGCTGTGCCTTTTATTCCCATGACTTATTCCATAACTGGAAGCCTGTATCTCCCACTCCCCTTCGCCCATTTTGCCCAATCTCCTACTCCCTCCCATCTGGCAACCATCAGTTGTCTATATTTATAGGTCTGATGCTGCTTTTTGTTCATCTTTTTTTTTTTTTTAAGATTTCACTTGAGAGTGGAATCATGATATTTGTCTTTCTCAGTCTGACTTATTTCACTTAGCATAATACCCTTTATGACCATAATGTTGCATGTGGCAAGATCTCATTCCTTTTTATGGCTGAATAATATTCCATTGTATATGTACTACCTCTTATCTATATGCTATCAATAGACACTTAGGTTGCTTCCATGTCTTGGCTATTGTAAATTATGTTGCAATAAATAAAGGGGTTCATATCTTTTAAAGTCTGGGTTTTCATTTCCTTGGGGGTAAATGCCCAATGGTGAAATTACTGGATCATATGGTAGTTCTATTTCTAATTTTGAAAACCTCCATGCTGTTTTCCACAGTGGCTGAACCAATTTCCATTGTCAACAATGTTGGAGGAGCTCCTTTTTCTCTACATCCTTGCCAATACTTGTTTCTTTTTGATTTTAGCTGTTGTAACAGGTGTAAGGTGATACTGGGTTTTGATTTGCATTTTTCTGATGAATAAGGTTGAGAATCTTTTCATGTGACTACTGGCCACGTGTAGGTCTCTGGAAAAATGTCTATTCAGATCATGTGTCCATGTTTTAATTGGATTAGTGTATCTTTTGATGTTGAATTGAAGATCTTTATTTTGGATATTAACCTCTTTTCAGATATATTATTTGCAAATACCTTTTCCCTCTCAGTCACTTGTCCTGTTGATGGTTTCCTTAGCTGTGCCACAGCTTTTATTTTGATGTAGTCCCAATAGTTTGTTTCCTGTGCCTTAGGAGACCTATGTAGAAAAATGTTGGTATGACCTATGTTAGAAACTAACTACTGCCTGTATTCTCTTCTGGGATTTTTATGTTTTCATCTCATATTAGGGTCTCTAATCTATTTTAAGTTTATTGTTGTGTATAGTGTTAAACGGTGGTCCAGTTCCATTGTTCATATGGTTTTCACAGTACCGTTTATTGTAGACTGTCCTTTTCCCCACTGTATATTCCTGTCTTTTTTGTCATAGATTAATTGACTGTATAAATGTGTATGTATTTCTGGGGTCTCTGTTCTATTGATCTGTGTCTATTTTTGTGCCTGTATTATACTCTTTCAATTACTACAGCTTTGTTAAGATTTCTTTGACCATTCCGGGCCTTATGTGGTTCCACACAAAGTATTCTAGTTTTGTGAAAAATGCTTTTGGTATTTTGATCTAGATCGCACTGAAACTAGATTGCTTTGGTTAGTATGAATCTTCTAACAGTATTCTTCCAATAAGTGAGCATAGAATGTCTTTGCATTTATTTGTGTCATAAGTTTCTTCAATGTTTTAGTTTTGAGTGCAAGTCTTTCACCTCTTTATTTGTAGATATTTTACTGGTTTTGGTGCAATTGTAAATGTTTTTCTTCATTTATCTTCTACTTCATTAGTATAAAGAAATAACACCAATTTCTGTGTATATTGTATCCTGCAACTTTACTGAATTCATTACTAGTAGTTTTTTTTGTGGAATCTTTAGGAATTTTTTTTTGTTATAGTATCGTGTCACTTGCAAATAGTGACTGTTTAAACTTCTTAACCAATGCAGATGCCTCTTGATCCTAGCTTTTTTGATAGTATCTCCCAAAGACTTAGTGATAACTACTTTTTATTTGCCTTACAAGTGGAATAGAGCTTAAGAATCACACGGGTTGGGCTCAGACCCCTCCTCTATGACTCCACTAGATACGAGATCTCACTATGATTCTCTACATCTGCTTGCTCATCTAACGAAGATCTGTCTTCCTTCATGTGACTGTTATGAAGAATAAATGAGATGCTGAACGTAAAAGTTTGTAGTACTTGGCATATAGCAAACATTAAAAAAAATAGTCATTATGGACATATTTTTCAACTACCTAAGCATAAAGTGCTTTGTAATTTGGTCCATAGTTATCCTATAGCCATATTCCTTTTCAGTCCCCAGGCACAATCTATGCTCTAGGCACTCTAAGGCACACACAGTTTCCAGAAATAACCATTATTTTTGTTAATTTGTCATGTTTGGACATGTTTCCCTACCTAGAAAAGCCAAGCTCTATCTCCAAATCCTTCATTTCCCCATCCTCTAGAATTGGAGTTGGCAAAATTTTTTTGTGAAGGGCCCAGTAGTAACTATCTTAGGCTTTGAAGTCCATGTAGTATACCTAGCACTTCTGCCATTGTACCATGAAAGCAGTCAAAGACTGTAATTAAAGGACTACTTGTAGCTGTATTCCAACAAACCTTCTTTTTTTTTAATCTTAAACAAAAATGTTGAACTGGATTTGATTTGCAGGTGTATAGTTTGCCAATTCCTTTCTAGAAAATTCTCCTAAAGTTCCAGTCTGAGGTGGGTACCCTTCTACGTGGGCCTTTACCTATTTACTATCTGTAACTAAGCACTCTCTGCACTTGGGAAATTCTTTCTCTCTCCCATAAGACTGAAAACCTTGAGACCAGAGGTTGTATCTTCAACCTTTTACACCCTTTCCAAGGGTAGAGAAACCTCATTGATTTTTGAGAGAATGGATGAATATATCAACAGGATGCTGTGCACTAGCTTTGTGATTCAATTGCTCTTTAAAAAATGAGTAAGATGATTTTTAACTCTTTGAGGATGGAACTGGAGGATATTATGCTGAGTGAAATAAGTCAATCGGAGAAGGACAAACATTTTATGGTCTCATTCATTTGGGGAATATAAAAAATAGTGAAAGGGAATAAAGGGGAAAGGAGAAAAAATGAGTGGGAAATATCAGAAAGGGAGACAGAACATGAGAGACTCCTAACTCTGGGAAATGAATTAGGGGTGGTGGAAGGGGAGGTGGGGGGGGGGTGGGAGTGACTGGGTGACGGGCACTGAGGGGGCACTTGATGGGATGAGCACTGGGTGTTATTCTATATGTTGGCAAATTGAACACCAATAAAAAATAAATGTATAAAAAAATAAAAAAAAATGAGTAAGATGTGTGAAAGTTTCAAATTGAGGCCAAACCAAGGTGATCATAGTTAGGAAAGGCATGGGATCTCTGCCTCAGATAACGCAAAAACACACCTTTGTTTGCTTAAAATAAGTATTTTCCCTACAAAAGGGTAGAAGCCATTGAAATGAAACAAACTCTTCCTTTGTTTCTTAGAAATGGGATGATTCAGTTAATTGAATTTTAAGCATAAACTTTAAATTGAGTGATATAGGGAAAGATAAATTGGGAAAGGGATGTTGACTGTATACTTTGGAGATAATTGTCAGATAGATTGAAATAATACTAGAGATCTTTGCTATATCTGTATAAAACCTTACATCATCTTCTGGATACCTGATTATCAAAATTACCAAGGAACAATTGCTCTGGAAGAGATGACAAACTGGTGATAGAAAATTATTCGATTTAAGACCTTGTTTCTTCAATTGCAGAATATCCTGTATACTTCTTACTGACTAAAACAGTAAAGTTTTATAGCATCTTTTCATATTTTCATTAAATTGTCTTGCCACATAAAAATGAATCTTATCTAAAATAGCTTTGCATTTAAATTTATTTTGGCGTAGTAAGCAGCAAAGTGCCAAGCTATGTAGACTTGCATGTTGATTCTCATTTGTCATAAGCAATTGATAACCTTTTGTTTGAAATGGAGAGAGAAGTAAATATTCAATTTTGCTGGCAAATAAAGTTGGCAGAAACTCCTCCGATATGTAGACCAGCCATCACTTGAGTATGTATACACTGATCATTTTTGGTGTGCTTTTAAAGAATGGTCTTTCCCCCTAGTAACCCATGAGAATGGGTGGATAACAACTTTTGGAATTTCAATTTTTGCCTCTGACTAAAGGCTCTTCAAGGTAGATAAGTCATGTATTTGAAAAAAATTCCTCAGTTATTCAGTTGTCTGTGGTCACCTCTCACATCGGAGTCTGTGCTTTATTTTGACAGAGCCAAAGGAATCCGTTTCATTTCCTTTGAAATAGCAAGCAAGCACTTTGCTTCCTCCCCATTCTCTTGCTACCTACCACTGGAGTTCAGCTCTTCAGCACCTCTGCCTCCTAGCTCATGGTCCGTTCTCTACTCTCTAACTGCCCTGGGTGTTCATTTGGCTTTCAGAATATCATTATTCCAGCATATTCAGTGAACCCGTGCTGTGTACATCAAGAGCAAACTCCTCAACTTGGCTTTTTAGACTTCTAACCTCTAAAAGATAGAACTTTTTAGATGAGTTCTAGCTTGTCTATTCAATCCTTGATTCTTCCCTCCCCCCTTAATTTTAGCTAATTTAAAACCTAATTTTCATATCTCAACTCTTACGAATAACGCTGCAGTGAACATGAGAGTGCTGAGGCCTTCTTGAACTTCTAGAAATAGAATAGTGGTACCAGGTGGGAGAGGGAGAAATTATGGTACAAAGTCAAACAAGAGGAATGTGTTCTGGACCTCTAATGTCACCATGAATGTGGTGATAGTAACTAAGAGGACTTGATACCGTATTGTATACTTGATTTGCTAAGAGGTAGATCTTAAATCTTCACACATACAGTGGTAACTACATAGAAGTGATAAGTTGGTTAGCTTGATAGCTTTTCACAATGTATGCATATATCAAAACATCAAGTTGTATACCTTAAATATGTGCAATTTTTACATGTCCAAGATCTCTCAAAGTTAAAAATCCTCCTAAAAGATGAATTTACTATCCCTTGGGGACTGCAAAAAAGACTGCTCCATCTGCATTCCCTATAATCAATAGTCTGCTCCTATGAATCCCAGATGACCTTTGAGACCCTCTAATTACCCCAACCTATCTTGATCTGATCCTCTTTTCTTCCTAACCCATGTCCATTTGTTTCAGTTAAATGGAATGAAATCTCTTGAAAGCAGAAGTTTTTGGCTACATTACCAATTCTTAATGTGTTTTTGGTTTTATTTTTTAAAGTTGTTATTGTTTTTAAAGATTTTAAATATTATTCTTGAGAGAGAGAGAGAGAGAGAGAGAGGCAGAGACACAGGCAGAGGGAGAAGCAGGCTCCATACAGGGAGCCTGACATGGGACTCGATCCGGGGTCTCCAGGATCACACCCTGGGCTGAAGGCAGCGCTAAACTGCTGAGCCACCTGGGTTGCCCTGTTTTTGGTTTTATTAATGCAAACTAGAAACCCTTTCTTCAAATGTATTTTTATAAACTTCCCATGTCCCTAAAACCTCTGGAAAATAAAGTACAGGAGATTATGTATTTTATGTATTTATGTATTTTAGAGCATGAGAGAGAGTAAAGGGGGAAGGAGCAGAGGGAGAGGGGAAGAGCGACTCCTAAGAAGACTCCCTGCTGAGCACGGAGCCTGACTGAGGGCTCCATCTCACCACCCTGAGATGATGACTTGAGCCAAAATCAAGCATCAGACTCTTAATCGACTATGATACCTAGGCACCTTGTAATCTCTTTTTCTCATTATCTAAAGGTAACTATTCTCATTCTATAGATTCTTTGCTGTCTTTTTCAATATATATTTAATATATAACTAGAATCACTGACTAGATGAAATCTAGTTTTCTATCTAATTATTTCTACTTAGACTCTAGCTCCATGAGATAGTTACACTCTGTTTCTAGTATTGTGAAAATCCTGTGTATGTTGGGCATTGACAAGCTCAATCCACGGTGATTACTTATACATTAAATAGTCTTCAAAATCATCACTTTTAATGGCCTCATTTTCTTCCATCTTTGAATTATACTATTATTTTATTTTTTTTTTTTTTTTTTTTTTTTTTTTTTTTTTTTTTTTTTTGAATTATACTATTATTTTAAACAAACTCCTATTATGTTATTTTAAACATCTTCCTATTTCTGTGCATTTAGGTTGTTACCTAATTTCCCCCTATAAAATGTCTACGAAGCTTTTTTTTTAAATGTTTTTAAAAAAAATTTTTTTTTAAATTTTTATTTATTTACTTATGATAGTCACAGAGAGAGAGAGAGAGAGGCAGAGACACAGGCAGAGGAAGAAGCAGGCTCCATGCACCGGGAGCCCGACATGGGATTCGATCCCGGGTCTCCAGGATCGCGCCCTGGGCCAAAGGCAGGCGCCAAACCGCTGCGCCACCCAGGGATCTCTTAAATGTTTTTTATTAATTTATTAGAGATACAGAGAGAGAGACAGAGAGAAGCAGGCTCCATGCTGGGAGCCTGACGTGGGACTCAATGCCGGGTCTCCAGGATCACACCCTGGGCTGAAGGCGGCATTAAACCGCTAAGCCACTGGGGCTGCCCTCTACGAAGCTTCTTGAACACAAATATTTCTGTGTGTTTTTTTAAGTAGAATTATTGATTTAGAAGCAAATAATACGGCCAAGACTCTTCTATTTAAAGGCAGATCACAGATATTGCTAATGCCCTTAATATCGATTTTGAGACCTTTTTCTTTAATGCAAACCTTATGCTGCTTTACCCATTATTCATGAAATTAAATATTTCCTAACATTTGTGGATTATTGCCCTTTCATTGTTTGGCCTTCATTTTAGGAGGATATTTCTTTACATTTATCACTTTCTACTTCTACAGTGACTTATAGATACGAAGTATATATAGCACGTCCTTTATCCAATATGACAATCTTGTGGGATAAATTGGGCCCCGTAGGAATCTTATATGAGACCTAAATTAAATTGCTTGCTCAAGATAATGGGCTAACAAGGATGTAGCTGGTCCTGAACCTGGATTTTTCCTTCCATTCTACCTAGCCTAAAGGAAAACTTTTCAAAGGAGAGGTCTTTGAACTTGGAAAACAGGGAAAAAAAATTACCTGAGAATCAAGTAATTAAACTGATATACTATGAAACAGCAGTGTCTATGTCAGCATCTGACACCTATAGAGCACTTAATATATGATTGCAGAGTAAACGAGTAGATAGTCTGTTTTAGATAAACTGGATAAAGTTGCTGGGAGGGTGCATGTTGTGCTTGAAAATTCCCAAAATTGGGAGTTTGGGTTGGTAAAGAATCCATTCTGTTTATCAGACATGGTTCAGATCTACATTTGAAAGCCGTTTTTGTTAACTTAAAGAATTCATAATGTGGGCTCAATGAGGCTTGATGAACTCAATATTCTAGAATATAGACTATAGATGCTCTATCCTTCTATTTTTAATAATGTAAAAGTTAAAGTTCTGAATATATGTATTGTAATATTAGACTCATGAGTTTAGTCATTGGATTTCAAATTGCATAATATTCTTCTAAAACTTCATTTCAAGCCTCTGATTTAGGTGGTCAGAGGGTTAATTCTTTAGCATTTCTTCTGCTTTGGAAAGAATCTACCCAAAGAGAACCTTGATGGGGTTAGAGGAGTGCCAACTCTTCCTCTGAAGTTTGTGTTTTTTTTTTTTTTTTACTTTATTCAACAAATACTTCACTAGTGATGCTGTATGTAATAACAGGCCATAGGGTGTCAAGAATCAGTTAAGATATGGTTCATAAGATTATCTGATTTCAGAAAGACATTCTATAGCATAAAAAGGAAAAAGCAAAGATTGAGAAATATGCTTACACTTAGAGGTATTAAGCCAAAGAATAGAGTAGTACTGGAAGATTACGCTTTATAAAAAAAATAAAACAAAAATCATCCGTATGTAAAGGGAAATACATCACCATTGGAAGGACATGGTTTTATCCTGATTACTAACTGTGCTCTTTATTTGGAAATATCTTATTGTGCTGTGTTAATGTTACCAAATTCTGTATGTTGAACACTTTTTTTGGTGATAGGCTCTATTTTTCCTGCCTAACAAATTAACGTAATTAAGTGTAAATATAAACAGTGACAAAAATTTTAATCTTGTATATTTTTTTCATTCAAACTATGTCTTTATTTTTTTAGGGGTTTTGTTTCAAAACCCCTAAATTTTCTGAGATACTGTTCTTAAAACTTCTAAGTGGATACTCCTATGGTTGGGATTTCTCCAGTACAAGAGTATAAGAGAACTACTCACATCTACGGTATGGCCTTCTGATTGAAAAAATCTTGAGTACAGTTGACAATTGCATTAGTTTCAGGGGTGCTACATAGTAATTTAACATCTCTATGTTGTTATACTTCCCACAAGTGTAGCTACCATCTGTAGCTACCATACAAAGCTATTACAGTATCATTGACTATATTCCTTGTATTGTACCTTTTATCCCCATGACCTGTTTATCCCTTAACTGGAAGCCTGTATTACCCTCTCCCTTTTACCCATTTTGTGCATCTCTCCTTCCCTTCCCTCTGTCAACAAAGAGTTTTGTATTCATAGGTCTGATTCTGCTGCTTTTGTTAGTTTTTTTTTTATTCTACAGACAAATGAAATCTGTTGTTTGTATTTCTAATTCATTTAACATAATAGCCTTTAGACCATACATGTTGGTTGCAAATGGCAAGATCTCATGCTTTTTTATAGCTGTGTAATATTACTTTGTGTGTATGTACATATGAACCACATCTTTATCCATTCATCTATTGATCAACACATGGGTTGTTTTCATATCTTGGGTATTGTAAAGCTGCAGTAAAAGTAGGAGTCCACAAATCTTTTCAAATTAGCATTTTTTCTTTTGATAAATACTCAGTAGTGGAACCACTAGATCATATCGTATTTTTAACTTTTTGCGGAACCTCCATACCGTTTTCCACACTGACTGCACCAGTTTCCGTTCCTACAAACTGTTCATGAGGGTTCCTTTATCTCCACATCCTCATCAACACTCATAATTTCTTTTCAACGTTAACCCTTCTAACAGGTATGATAGCTCCTTTTGGCTTTGGTTCGCATTTCCTTGATAGTGACATTCAACATATTTTCATGGGTCTATTGGCTGGCTGTACATATTAGGAAAGATAGCTATTGAGGTCCCCTGAGTGGCCTTCTGACTTTTAAATACTCTATTCCATTGCAACAAACATTGCTTTAAATGAAAATGAAATCCCTGTTATCCACTGTAATCACCATGTATAGTAAGACCAAACTGTGTCACTCTCTGGGCTTTTCAAAGTTAAATAAAAATGTTAAAAAGTGCTTTGATAGTCATATACATGTGATATGCAACCATGTGCACATCAAGAATATTTAAAAGATAGTCATATACATGTGATATGCAACCATGTGCACATCAAGTAGTTCATGAACTTGAATATAGAGAATATATATCTATTAAATCTGATATATTTTAAATATCATGAGTCAGAGCAGAAAACAATTTGCGAAATCATTTGTCACTTGATGGCTAGAATCCTTTTATGGTCTTAGTAGTTGCCCATTGGTCATGGAATTAAGACCAAATTTCCCAAACTTTACTTCACAATAGTCTTATTTTTTTTTAACTTGTATTCTCATTTTCTCCATTTTGACTTTTCCAAGTTCTTTTCCTGAATTTCCTTCACTTTATTTTCTGTCCCCACTCCTACCCTTCTTGATTGTCCAAATTCGTACACAACAGAAACTGTTCTCTTGCTTTTCAGATTATAAATTCCTAGGCATTTACATTAATTCTGTAATTCCACGTCCCTCACTTAACTAGTTAAAGAGGGGCATCCCACCATACCTTTTTCAAAGACTGTAATTTTTTGTTGGCATTTTTCCCTTCAAGGCTTTCTACCTCATTACCATCATGCTAGGTCCCATAAAATTAAGTTCTTTATTTCTACACATCATAAAATTTTACTGGTTTTGTTTATTTGTTTTTGATGGGAAGCCACTAAAAAAAAAAAAAAAAAACTCTAGCTTAGGTTTTAATTGGCAAGAAATTTTCCCAGCAAGAACCTAATTAATGCTTTTTAAAATTAAAATTCAAGTTGGTTAACATACGGTGTGTTGTTAGTTTCAGGGTAGAGTTTAGAGATTCATCAGTTGCATACAACACCCAGTGTTCATGGCAACAGGTGCTCTCCTTAAGGCCCATCACCCAGTTACCCCACCACCCACATTCCTTCCCTCCAGCAACCTTCAGCTCCCTATAGTGAAGAGTCTCTTACAGTTTATCTCTGTCTCTGTTTTTCTCTTATGTTTTTCCTTCCTTTCACCTATGTTCATTTGTTTCATTTCTTAATTCCAGTACAGGTGAAGTCTCATGATATTTCTCCTTCTGACTTACTTTGCTTAGCCTAATACTGTCTGGTTCCATCCACATCATTGCAAATGTCAAGATTCCATTCTTTCTGATGGTTGAGTAATATTCCTGTGTGTGAATGTGTGTGTGTACACACATTCCACATATTTATCCATTCATCTGCAGACATGTGGACATTGCTGCTATAAACATTGGGGTGCATGTGACCCTCTGACTATTTGTGTATCCTATGGATAAATACTTAGTACTGCAGTTGCTGGGTGGTAGGGTAGTTCTATTTTTAAATTTTTGAGGAACCTCCATACTGTTTTCCAGAGCTGCTGCACCAGTTTGCGTTCCCACTAATGGTGTAAGACCTCTTTCTCCATGTCCTCACCAATATCCATTATTTCCTGAGTTAATTTTAGCTAGCCACTCTGACAGGTGTGAGGTGATATCTCCTTGTGGTTTTTACTTGTATTTCCCTGATGATGAGCAATGTTGAGCTATTACAATATCTGACCTTTTTCTATATAATCTATCTTGGTTTTCAGAGTGCTTTTAGCATTTTCCTATTCCTAGATGATTGTCTCAATTTTCCTAGAAGACCATGCCTTTGAGACCTAATCATTCTGTTGAGAAAGGCAAAACATTTCTATATGAAGCTCTTAAATCCTATAAGAAATCACATAATTTAGTACCAAATGTGTACAAGAGAGGGAAATAGAAGGGAATAGAAGGTGTAATGAGGTGTCTGGGTAAGATTTCCTAGAATAGATGGATTTGGACTTGAGGCCTCCAGAAGAAAGGGTGGCAAGATCATAGGCAAAAGGCTTCTTCTCAATAGAGATGCTGTTGACATTTTGGCAGTACAGCTCTACATTACGAGGAACTGCTCTGGTTGTGGTAGGATATTTAGCATCCCTGGCCCTTGTGTTCTAAAAAACAGTAGTAGTCTCTGGTTATAGCGATATTCACAGTACCCCTCACAGGTCAAAACATTAGCTTGGGTGCCCTACTACTCTTGTTTGGGAACCCCTGCTGGGACATGCCACTCTCTTATAGGTGGTCCTGATTTTGGCATTCCCAGGTACAGTGTTTAATGCAAGTAGCAGGAGATGTGTCTGACAATTTCAGAAGGCTTAGACTTGTATACTTTTAAAGGGCAGGTTGGGTTTTCTCTGCAAATTATTTCTTTTTTTTTTTTTTAAATTTTTTTTTTAAATTTTTATTTATTTATGATAGTCACAGAGAGAGAGAGAGAGGCAGAGACATAGGCAGAGGGAGAAGCAGGCTCCATGCACTGGGAGCCTGATGTGGGATTCGATCCTGGGTCTCCAGGATCGCGCCCTGGGCCAAAGGCAGGCGCCAAACCGCTGCGCCACCCAGGGATCCCTGCAAATTATTTCTAAATTAGAGTTTCTGCTTTCTGGGAGGAAGCCTATTGTAAATTAGAGAGGAAAAAAAATCTGTGAGATAAGCTGATCATATGTAATAAAAAAGCCTGGGATATGAGGGCAACATAGGCACCAACAAAACAGAATTTTCTCAAATTGGTGGATATCTAAAAAAAAAAAAAAAAAAAAAAAAAATTTGAGAGTGGGTCATTTTTGGCTGACTGTTACACCCATGTAGGGAAAGATACTTCACATTTAATCTTGGAAGCCTATAGTCTCCATGTATCATTATAAATTACATATAAACATACACATTAATTGTAATACTAAAACCATATATGCTTTAACAATTCAGAGAACACAAAATGTCTTAAGCTAAAGTTTATATCTTTGAATGAGAGCATGCAAGTGAGGAGCCAGGCAGCCAAGGGGTAAGGGCAGAGGGAGAATCTTAAGCAGGCCTGGCCTGAAGCTCATGAGATAATGACCTGAGCTGAAATGGAGTTGGACAATTAACTGATGGAGTTACTCAGGTGCTCCTAAAATTTATATCCTTAATGAGGGACTTTTTCCCCAAAATACATTTACTATGGTTGAAATCCTACAATATATACAACTTAGTTTAGTGTATGTAAAATACTTTCATAATTTTAACACTTTATAAAGATGTCTATTATGCAGTAATAAAAGGATATTAATATGAATGGTTGAGTCAATTGTATTTTTTTCTATTTTATGAGATTTACCATGTTAAATCCTGACAAGTTGGCATCACTGACTTTTTCCTTTAGCAATGGTTCCTACTTTTATTCCAAATCTGAGGATCAAAGGAAATCAATGGATCTCCCTTCAGAAAAAGGCAAATATGCATATACAGAGAATTTATAGATCACCTAAAGACTATTCATCTCTTGGGGGGGGGATGAAGACCTTGGATTATGAACTTCAATTTTTTTCAGTGTAAATGGTCTCAAATGTGGGGAAAGTTGGAAAAGAATTATATTGAGAAGTCTGTCACTTGTTGTTCCCAGTGGTACTGAATGTGCTATGTGTTGTACTTCTGCCAACTGTTCTGTGCTCCATGGCCGTCTAGAATTTATTCCAGACCATTGTACCAGAACTTAATTATTGACGTAACTGGCGCTGTGGAGTTGGAAGGGATATGTTGTATTCTTAAATTAAGTTGTACTGCAACTCTGCCCCCAACAAGTATCCCTAAGTAGTTCTTAGCAACAATTCCCTTTTTGCTTCTTGCCCTGTGACTTTCTTCTCTATTTTATTCTTTTTTTAACCTAAGCCAGGTTCTGGGATGGGAGAATGAAAATAGATAATTTTCTCAACACTTGGAATAATTCAATCTATGTTATGCCATTTAATATCCGGAGAAACACCAAAAAGAGCTGTTATTTCTTAAAGTTAATTCTATGCTTCCACTTGGTGGTTTTATGCCATAGAAACCTGAACAAGATCTAAACCCAACTTCTTCCTCTCTCTTGGCCTGAATCCATCTTTGTCTTATAACTACATTATTTTAATCCCCTCACACTGAACTTCCCAGTCATCTTTGACCTCTTCATCTCACTGGCCACTTAGAACCATGAATGTTCTACTTCCCATGAATCCGATCACACCTTCCTCATAGGTACTAATGCCCTGATTTAGGCCAATAATTCATGATCTAGATTTCTTTCTGTGTTCCTACCAAATAACTTGCCCAAACATTACTTTGATCACATTACAAATGTATTATAAAACATTTAATGGCTTCCTCACTTCCTAGAGAGTAAAGTGCTTTCAATGGAATAATGATTCAACTTCCAAGTCTTCCGTGCCATTTTTCTATGTTGCACAAGGTACAGATGTGATTTAGATGTAGTTTCTCAAACTCTGCTTAGTGGGAAAACCAAGATCTACATGGCCAACTACCATGCTTGGTAGAAGGTTCTGGTGAACTTGAAGAAAGTGGTGATGGCTCTCTGTGGGATGTAGGGCAGGCTTGTTAAAGCTAGATTCCAGAAATGAATGGGAAATGGACGAGGGGAAAATGTAGCAACAGGCTTTGAAAATAAACTAATAGGAATGAAGGCTGATACCAAGCCCAGGCATATCTAGAGAAATTCAGGCTGTCCAGTTTAAACTTCGTAGTCTTAAGCTTGACAGCCTTTCTGACCTTGGCCAACCTTCTTTCTGAGCTTATCTTTTCTTCTCCTTCTGGGCACTCTGTGCCAACAAACTGGCCTCTGCTTTCTTATCTGGCAAGTGCCTTGATTGTCCTTCTCCTTGCCTCTGCCTTTTATGTTCTTTTAATAGGCTTGCTTAATTTTCTCTCTAACCAGAGTTCACAGACCATCAATCTCAAAACCTTCCTCACTTCTGAAGATGTGTTTTGTATAGTAAGTACAGTGTTTATTTGTAAAGTAAATTTGAATGTCTGAATGCAAGGCACACACAGTTTATCTGGTTCACCACAGTGCCCCCTGATTTCTGTTGTCCTACTCTTTTAAATGGCTTTTCCTTTTAGTTCCATCCAGGCCCTCAACGGCATTTGAATTTGCCATCTTTATGAGCTCTGTTAGATTCTACTGAATTTTTCTTTCAAGTTTTCCCAAGTCCCTCTAGCCGATGGCAGTGTCTTGTCTTTAAATTATCATCTTTCTTTGAGCTTACTGTTTTATGCCCTTCCGTTAGAAATTATGTACTATTTAAAATACTGGATTTAAAGATTAAATTTGCTTAAATGTTTAACAGTTTATACCTTGTCCTTGCAGTGAGCTGAAGGAGTTAGAAGTGTTTTTATAATTTTTCCATGCTCTTGAGAATGCCATACGTTCAGTACAAGTGAAACAAATACTAGGTTGAACTGCATGCAATTTTTGTTGATACAAATGGTTGAATATTAACAATTTCAAATGGTTCAATACCACACTTGGTTTTTTTATTTGCAAATTTATGAAACTTCCTAAAATGGATTTTTAGTATGAGTAAACGTTTTTCATTCTCCTTGTGAAAAATTCCAGTAACATTTAAAAACACTTGACGACTATATTTAAAAACCAGAATTTTAAAGATTTATTTATTTATTTATTTATTTATTTATTTATTTATTTATTTATTTATAGAGAGAGAGAGAGAGAGAGAGAGAGGCAGGCAGAGGCACAGGCAGAGGGAGGAGCAGGCTCCATGCCGGGAGCCCGACACGGGACTCGATCGACGGACTCCAGGATCGCGCCCTGGGCCAAAGGCAGGCGCGAAACCACTGAGCCACCCAGGGATCCCCAAAAACCAGAATTTTAAAAAGAAACTTTAATCTGAATGTTTGAACAATAATTCCTAACCTACGTTTTAAATAGGAAAAATTTTTACTGAGAAAATATTTCATGAGAATCATTTTATACAGTTTACTATTTCTTCTAAGAAACAAGGAGATGAATGAAAATAAATGTAGTTACTGAGTAGTATTGTGGAATCTGTTGCCCAAACTTGATTTCTGGTTCTGGATAAGTTTTTTGTTTTTGTTTTTGTTTTTATTTCTTGTTTCGTTGTTGGTTTTTGTTTTCTTTCTAAAAAAATAGAAATAATGATAATGACCTTCTTCTCACAGGTTTTTTTGGAGGATCAAGTAAGCTAATAATTCTCAAGAGGCCAAAGATGGTACCTAGTAGAGGTAATAGATGGTCGTATTGGTTTCCTTTCCTTTGTTCAGACAGGGATGGTTTTAAAGAGCAAGCTGGTGACAAATGAGGGTAATTTATAATCCTCAAGGCTATGGGTGGGGAATGTTTGCTTTTTTTTCATATTTTACTGACTTGAGTTGCCTAATATCTTTTGCCTTGTGTTCAATGTGTTTATCTTTTTGGTCTGTTGTTGCTCCCTTTATTCCAGCCAACAACATCTTGTTGTCTTTCAATCTTTGCTTGAACTGCAGTCTTGATACTTGTAGGGACACATCTTCCAGGTCCGTGGGTTTCTTTCTCTTTGGTAGCACTTGCCACAATTGCTTTGAAAAAGTGATTGTGTACTTAATATTTAATATCTCTTCCTTATTAGATTTAAAATGCCAATTTCATTCATTGTCACTGCAGGGCCAAGCAGGGTACCTAGTCCATAACAGTGTAGTGCTTGATAATTGCAGAATCAATGACTGAAAAATCTAATTAGTTTCGACCTAGAGTAGCACATGCACAATCAGGATGGACGAGGAGTCTGTTAGGTGGCCTCCTTAAGGTAACTTCAGCTATATGATGTGTCTAAAGTAGCAGTCTACTGGCCCTTATTTATGGAGCTGGTAGAAAGGAGAGTCTTGTCTTTAGCCAAACCAAGGATGTGGGTTTTACATTTAGAATCATTAGAATTTAAAGATTTGCAAGTGACTGAAACTGAACTCTGGAGAACTTCTAGAAATAGACATGCTGTTCAGATTATAAGAGCCCAGATCAATTGTTAACTTAGATAAGGGAAATTATTAGTTAAATTTCCAGTGTTTATGTGCATAATGAACTTGATATAGTAGATTCATTATTTCTTTCATCCTCTTCTCTCCCTTTCCTTTATTTACTTAAATAGGTTCCTAATAATTTTACCCCGTTTTACTCTATGTGCCACTAAGATCTATCCATATATCTCTTAAAAAGAAGAATGTAGATGAATATGTGTGTATATATCTTATCTCACCAATACTGTTTTGTTGAAAATAATTTTCTAGGTGGGTTATTTAAATGTTATATGGGGATGACATTATCTTGTCTCCCATTATATTTGGTTCTTTTCTCCTTCTCCACTCGAAGAAACTGTTTGGCTAGAATTCTTTCAGCAGGATCTGATATTTTTCAAGTATTCAAACCTATTCACATAAGTTCAAGTCCCCGGAATTTTCATCATGGTTTCTCTGGAAAAATGGACTCTGTTCTCTGGGCTCTGGATTGCAAATGTGCATTTCTTCAAACCATTAGAGTAATCTCTCCTGGGGTGCTGAACCCACTGAAGAAAATTGAAGACAAAAATTCTTTTGTTCTTAAGTTTCAAATGAATTTGCTCTGAAGCTAATGTTCCCCTTGCCTTGTATATACATCACAGAAGTGAGAGGCTAGTAAAATGTGTGTGTAGACCCTAATGTATGGTGTTAACTATTCTCCAGATTGAAATAGGTACACTTGATAGAAGCAGGATTTAATTTCTGCTTCAGCATCTAATGTTCCTTGAGGGACTTTTCACCCTTTCCTCTGCTCTCCTGTGTGCATTTCATTTGACGAGGCCAAGATAATACAGCAGATACCTTGCATGCTCTCTGAGATTTCAACTCTGAACTCTTTTGGGTGGGCATTTATGGCAATTTTCTTTTTCAATTTTTAAGTCTTTAAAAAATATATATATATAATTTGACTCTGACGGAAATAGCCAGATTTTGTACCGTTTTTTGGAAAAATGTTCTTTATGTCCATAAACTTTATATGCTTGTGTATGTCCATGTGAGACTGTAGGAGGTAAGAAAGGACAAACCTGAAGGCAACAGCAAGGTTTTTCCCTGCTGGTTTTTCTCATAGAACTGGTAGTGTGCCCTTTATTTATTTTATTTTATTTTATTTTTCTAAAAAATCTGGCTATGTAAGATGGGTGCTGCCCAAATCTTCTGGACAGTGGTACAGAAATCTGAGTAATGAGCCTTTGATTACTGTGGTTTCTTTGAAGACAGGAAAAGAACCCTTCAACTTCTTAGAACTGGAGCTATCTGAAGACTGTTATTTGGCAAGCAGTAGAAAAGTTGTAGAAAAGTACATATTTTAACGTGGAAATGTATTCACAATATAGGATGGAGTAAAAAGCATGGCACATAATGTCTAAAGTATGATCTTTTATCCAAAGAGAGTAGTTCTGTGGATATGCATCTGTGAGAATATATCTGTGGATATTTTTCTGAATATGCATTTTGGTACTAGTATAAATTTTATAGTAAAAGTAGTATTAATTTTTGAGTGCTTATTACATGTCAGGCATTGCTAATGAGTGACCTAAATTATTTCACTTCTCATGTGATAAACATATTTTGATAAGTAATATTAAAACAATAAGAAGCTTTAAAAGAATGTTACCTTCTTTCCCCATCCTGCCAACTAAGTCAGGTGTATAAATATCAAATATCTAACTTGAAAAATTACGGCATCAATATTCCTCGTAAAGACTCAAAGTCTTAATTTATTTCCTTTAGTTTAAGAAATGTCTTCATAGACTTGATATATGGATGTGAAATACCATGGTTCTTGACTTAAAAAAAAAGATGTACTATTGAAGATCCTTTCAATTCACATCATCTGTGGATGTGCCAATGCTTGAATTTTCTTTCCTGAGTGCTAACCCACAGATAATTTGATGCTATCGAATTAGAGATCAGGTTCTCTCCAATTTGGGGACCATGAGGATTTAGAATGTAGAAACCATCATGTTTGGCAATTGGTAGCTTTTGGTATGTGGTGGTCTCCGATTCAGTGGTTCCTGAGGCTGTTGAGGAAGCTGCTTAAATGTATTGCTCACTATCAAGAATCAGGGAAGATGTTGCCCTCTTTACAGATACAACGTAAAATTTAAAATTCTGAGTGCAATTTTCTTCTTGCAAGCTCCTAAGTCATCTTTTTATGCTTTCTTTGCCAAGAGAATTGGGGTTCCTTGGTGAAATTCTAAACTGGGGTGAGACCAAAAGTAGACCCCTGCAGATTGGTAGGGAGTGGTGGACCTACTAAGCAATAGAACTTACGTACAAAACCTGTCATGAGCACAGCTCCAAGATGAGTAAATTCGAGCACTTGCCTGCCAGTATTTTAAGGGTTTATAGAAAGCCCTTAAATGGTTAGTTACATGTTCAGCCCCAAATGGACTCAACAACCTCTTACTGTCTCAAAGCTATGTCCTTGAAAAACTGCTAGCATGGTTATAGTAGGTAAAACATACATTTTAAGGACACAGGGAAGGAGTTAAGGAGCCTCTGATTGCCTGAGGTCAGCTTACTGGCCAACTGGCTGTTGCATCCTCTTGATGACCAACTTTAGCACAACTCTTCTTGACCTGTTAGGTAACTTGAAGGAGTATGGGAATTATCAGTTGAGCAAACATCATCCCTGGGAAAAGCTACATATAAATACATTTTCCAATATTTTGATTATTACTCAGCTGTAGCTCTCAGTGTCACTGGAGAAAAACATGCTCCTATTAGAAAAGTAAATGCTTGTACTTTGTTTCTATGTCTGTCAAATTGTGTGGTAAACTAAGAATCTGACGGATAACTATGGAACATTGTTATTTTCTTCAGATATTTTATCATTTCCTAGGCTTTTGAACACTCATCAAAGTTATTGCTATAAATATTTTGAGTACCTATCCATGGCTTAAGCTTACAATTCAAGTATGAATGATCTAGTATCGTATAAAGAACATTACCATGTAGTACTAACTTTTTAGAAGTTGCCATCAATAATAGCATGAAAAATAATGTTATATATACATTCTCCCAATATTGACTCCCTGCTGTGTCTATCCTTGATCTTGCACAGCTACTATAAAGCCAACATATCCAAATTTCTTTTCATTAATTCCACTCGCTCAACTTCTCTAAATGTATCCTTTTCTTGTATTTTTTTAAAGATTTATTTCTGTTGAGAGGGCATGCACACAGTGTGGGGGGGAGGGGCAGAGGGTGAGAATCTTCAAGTGAAGTCCCCACTGAGCATGGAACCTGGTGTAGGGACCCTGGTGTGGGCTTGATCTCAGGACCCACGAAATCATGACCTGAGCTGAAACCAAGAGTCGGATGCTTAACCAACTGAGCCACCTGGGTGCCCTGTCGTCTTGTATTTTTTTTATTCCAGGGATTTGTCCACCATACTTTCTCCTTCCTCCAGACAAGAAATCTTAGTCATTATTGTTCCATTCTTTATCTTTTAATTTCCACATCCAACCAATCACTATTTCTTATTGACTTCTTGCCTATGTATTTTAAGGATCACTAGAAAATGTCTGTGAATGTCAATGTATAGTGACTGATATTTTTATTGTAGATAGGGAGTGGTTAGGTAATCTGAATGAGTGTCATAGTCTGGCTGTAATGCAGTTGGAGATGGAAAGGATTGTGGTAAGCCAGATAGTAACCATGTGAAAATTCAAACTTCATGTTTTTAGATATCCCAGTGTCTTTTTCTTAAGATTAAAAAAATTATTCATTTGAGAGAGAGTACACAAGCAGGGGGAGAGGCAGAGGAAGAGGGAAAACCAGACCCCCCTGCTGAACTGGGTACCCAATGTCTCTGAGTAGAGAGTGTGATCGCGGGGCTCCATCCCAGGACCCCAGGATTATGACCAGGGCTGAAGGTAGATGCTTAATCAACTGAGCCACTGAGGCACCTCAGATATTCCAGTATCTAAAGAGAAGCTGGTAATCTGAATCTGGGTCTGCTCCTGATTTTGAAATGTAAGCCGATAATTCAAGTTAAAAAATAGACCAGGCCAATTGAGTTCTAGAAACCCACTTGACCCTGTGGCTTGCCAGGTGTAGATCTATGCATATAGTGTTGGCTTCTATGTTTCATATGCAGTTTACTTTTTTCTGAAGTTATTAAATATCTGATTTTTCAGAAATTGGTTTTCTAGATTGATAGGCTGAGAATACTGAAGAGGCAAATGTGTAATCATATCCCCATTGAGTTATCTTAGGAGACTCCATGTCTTATAATTTCTTGGTTACCTTTTTGCCAAAAGGGATGGACTTCAAAGTCTATTACATTAAGTAACTTTTTCTCTATTTGATTTTTTATTAACATAGGAAGTAATGTATTTTGTGGCATTAGAAATCTCTTTAGAATTTGGAGCTGCTGAATAGTTTTAAGACTCACCTAGGATTCTATTAAAATTACTACTAATATTGTGTTCATACCATACCATTTGACTGAAATAAATTGTTACATGTAGGTACATTGTTTGTTTTTTCTTTCTGGCCTTTCCAAAGAGACCTAAGACTGCTAAAAGGTTAGGAAAATCCTAGCTGAAATTTCAGTGGTATCTATGGGAGCATCGAGGAATAGAAAGGGTAGTGACTGGCAGTTTCCATGGCAACAACGGAATTTTCGGAGCTAGAAAGATGTGTAGGTTACACCATCAAATGTGCCAGAGATTGGTCTCCATGACGACAGCAATGTGAATGGGGAAATGTATGCTCATGAGATTTTGTTTTAGAAGCCTATTGGATTAATTTAGAAGAAAATGCTTGCCAAATCAATATTTCTTCTATCTTTTGAAAAATATAGTAAAAATAAGGGATTCTATTTATTTCTGTATTTTTGAGAAAATAACATTCTCGAATTGTGTTAAGAGGGGCTATTGACTTACAAATAACTCCTTTGGCAGCATTTCTGAAATGAAGCACCCAAAGAATGCAGATTTTTTTTCAAATTTACTTTTATATTTCAACATTTATTTCAGGGAGCACAGCTTCCAAATGTGAAAATAACTGGAGTTATTTAAACTTTCTAATGTTTCTGAACATAAATCAACCAGCAGAATGCATAATAAAGCTTTTTTCCTGTTGCATCAAAAAGATAGAATTTATTATAGCAGTCATGGAGAATGCTCAAAACTAATTACTACCCAAGTCCCTCCCATGTTTCGGTTTGTAACAGCTTTTGGTGAATTTTCCTTACTGCTGTGTTTTGAAATCTCTAATTTAACATGAGGACTAGGGAGATGGACCATGCCTTTTAGTGTGTTGTGTGCATAATTAAGGACACATATACAAAGTGTTAGTAAGGGATCAATTCAGCCCTAGAAATAAATGCTGGCCTTATGCCTAAGGTTTAAAACACTTTGTGAACACATTTCATTTTTGTTTCATGGGCAGATGCTAGTATAATAATTTTTTGAGATCTGCTTGTTAAGATTAATTTGTTTGTGTTAGTAAAGAAATGTAAAATTTACAAAACTGTAAATTGGGTTTTTGGAAAAGCAAAGAAGGGATAGATAGTAACTTCAGGGCTGGTGCTGGCTGGGAGCAGTTAGAACGAATGAGGCAAGAGAAAGGAGGTGTTCCCAGAACCTGTGGAGAATGGCTCTAGGGGAGAGTCACTTGATAGGAGCTGCAGCCTTTTATAGAGGGACAAAGCTGATTAACTTGGAGTAGCCTAACAGAGCAGGAGTAGGGGAGTGAATATTCCTGACTATTCTCTCCACCCTTCTTAATTTCCTGTTAATGTCGCCCACTGGCTGAACCTAAAAGAAGTGAGAAGACAAAGACTCAAAATAGAAGTCCCTCAAGGTTCATCTGCCAGAGCACACAACAGGGAAATCAATGGAAGATGGATCGGGGGGCCAAACACAAGCTATCCAGCATCACAAGTAATGATACATTTTTTGAAGAATGAAAAATTTTTTGACCTAAAAGTATCATGTATAAATATATGTATACATATGCATATGTATTAGTTTGGGTAAAGATTTATGTAAATATTGATGTAAAATGTTAGAAAACTTCTTACAGCCCATAAAAACATTGAATAGTGTAGACTATTGACTGAAGTATTTTTAAGGAGTTCATTCATTATCGATAATTTATCCAGTATCCGTAGACAGTATGCATTACTGTTTGGGGTTTATACAAAGGGAGCTGAATAATATAGTCCCCTTTTCTAAAGTTCAATATCACAGACCAGAAAAAGAGGATTTTATTTTAATCCTTAGCTTTTATTATTATTATTTTTTAATTCATGAGAGAGAGGTAGAGAGATAGGCAGAGGGAGAAGCAGGCTCCCTGGGGGGAGCCTAATATGGGACTTGATCCCAGGACCCCCGGCATCACGACCTGAGCCAAAGGCAGATGCTCAACCACTGAGACACCCAGGTGCCCCAGTAATCCTTAGTCTTGTCTTTTAGACAAGACATTATAAACTATCTTAGTGGTTGAATAAAATTCATATACTTCTGAATAAAAGTGGAAAAAGGAAGTTATAAGCTGGTCATTAAAGAATTTATATTTGAGAGACTGGAAGGTATAGAAAGCAATATATGATAAACTGCAGAAACTTTAACTTTATAGATAAGAGTTTTATAGATGTTGGGAATTTTGTGGTTTTTCAAGATTACTAAACAAGAATCAAATATTCCTGATATAGGGATTCACCTGATATTTTTGCTGCTTCTACACAAGGCAAGCATTTTCTATTTGCTCTTCTATAGTCTCGTGTATAGACCTCTTATTCTCCTTGCTTAAATTCAGCTGTAAATACTACTGCACTTAGGGTCAACAAAGATGAATTAAAATCTTGGTTTTATCATTTTCTAGTAGTAGGATTTTGATTAACCTAGTGCCTGTTGATTTATGAAATGTGAACTTAGAATGAAATGATGAATGGAAAGGCTTTTTACCTGTAACTGGCACACTGTAAATCTTATGAAGTAGTCCTATCCTTCTATTTATCAGTAAAACAGTCAGTTGGTTTACTTAGATTTTATTAGGGTGAGAGTGAGAGGAGATGCAGAAGGAGAGGGAGAATCTCAAGCAGACTCTACTGAACACGGAGCCCAATCCCATGACTTTGAGATCATGACCTGAGCCAAAATCAACAGTTGGATGCCTAACTGACTCAGCAATCCAGGTGTCCCTCAGCTGGGTTTTCTAAATGGAGCATTAGAAAAGTAACCTTTAAGGGATGCCTGGGTGGCTCAGCAGTTGAGCATCTGCCTTTGGCTCAGGTCGTGATCCCAGGATGCTGGATCGAGTCCCCCATCATTCTCCTTGCAGGGAGCCTGCTTCTACCCCTCTGCCTACGTCTCTGCCTCTCTCTCTGTGTCTCTCATAAATAAATAAATAAAATCTTTTAAAAAAGAAAAAGTAACTGTCTAGAAAGTCTAATTAGAATTCTCATTGACTTTTTTTTTTTTTCTAGTATGATTCTTTTTCCCTTAGGTAAAACAAGCAGTTCCTTTCAAGGACTCCATTTTTTAAATGAATCCTTAGACTGGCTCTACAAGGTATCCAACCTTAGCTTCTTAACTTGTAAAAGCTTCCATATTCCAAGTCTACAGAAAATATGAATTGGTTTCCTTAAATTCAGAGACTAATGTGGCAGCTATGCACACATGAACAAGAAGAAAGGTGGACATTTGTTCATGTTTATTCTTGTCGATGCTTGTATCTAGTGGCACATAAACATGGGTCTTGGTCTAACAGACCATAGGATGCCACCACTTCTGCCAATAAGAAGAGCAGTTGAGTGCTTATCCATGTCAGACACAGTACTAAGGCTTTACATACATGACTTTATTTGAATGGGAACCTGTAATTCATAGGTATTATCTTCATTTTATGGCTGAATAAATGGAAGTTTTGAGAATTTACACTGCTTGTTCAAAGCCAGGCAGCTAATAAATACCAGGGATGGGATTTAAAACAAAGTTGAACACTAAAGCCATGTTCTTAATACCACAATTTCAAATACCTTAACTGTGTTAAATGGCATGCATTTATTCATTCCCGTGGCCTTAGCATGAATCACGATAGACTGTGATTGTTGACTTCTGTCCTTGAGTTTGTTAGCACTGTCAGGTCAGGTCTAAGCAGAAAGGAGATACTCAAAAATTGTAGAATCACTCCATATTTACTGAACCAACCCAGGCCCTTCTCCAAATGTTGAGGACAAATAAGAGCAATTCCTTTCTCCAAAAACTAAGCCATTCCCAATACTAGAGAAAACTGTGCAGCGTAATGAATTGTATGGGTTCTGAAATACATACATGCCTTCACATCTTAATTTTCTTGTTTGAATAATCTTCTCTGAGCCTCAGTTTCTTTACCTGTAAGCTGTGGTCATTAGTGGCTACATCATTATGTTGATAGCATTTGTGTGCTGCCAAATATACCGCTCAGTACGTGGTCGCTAGTAATAATACTTGCGTGCCGTCTGTTTTCCTATCCAACAAATCTTTTTTTCAGTTTTGAACCTGGCAGTTGTCTAGAATCCCACTCAACAACTGCTTGAGAGTACACACAGACCATTCCAGCCAGTGAGATGCCCGGGTTCTGGCTTCACTGCACCTAGGAGACTCTTAATTCCCACTACTCTTTGGTCTCCAGGGATGTGCTCACTTGCTCTCTTCTACCTCTGGTTTTGATTATATTCACCATGGGTCTGAAAACATCCTCTTCCCTGTTTACCCCATCTGAATGTTACTAGCTCTTTAGAATTTAATTTGATTTTGATCCTTTTAAAAAGTCTTCCCTATTTTCTAGTATTTACTGATGTGAGTATTCTAGGCCTTACCACATAATACTATATTCTCTGTTATGCTGCCTGATAGCATTCATATGTGTGAGGCTTAAGGTTAGTGGTTATGCCTTGTGTCCATATATAATATTAGTTAGATATTGACTATTCTGGTTTCTGAGTTCTCTTCTGATGAAATTTCTTTCTTTGGGAAGCATGCATTAGAGAGATTGATCCATGATCTACCCCCATGGACTTCAGTTGGTTACTCTTTCTCCAGAATCAAGATGACTCTGCCTCTCTCCTTAGGAAATGATTGACCAAGATGAAAGTAAGTTTAAACTTCTCTTAATTATGGTACTAAGAGTTGGACTTCCTCCTCATCTAGCTTGTAATATCACAAAATTACAAGCATGCAAAATTTCTCCTAACCTTGGGAAAGATCTAAAGTATTTCCAGACAAGAAGGGGGAGCATCTGGGTGGATCAGTCAGTTGGGTGTTGGACTCTTGGTTTTGATTGGGGTAATTATCTTGGGGTTTTGGGATTGAGTGCTGAGTCTGGCTCTATGCTCAGCAGGAAGTCTTTTTTTTTTCAGCAGGAAGTCTTCTGGGGGTTCTCTTTCCCTTTCCTTCTGCCCCTACCCCCAAAGCAGATAATCTTAAAATATTTACAGACCACTTCATGTGTATGTTCCCTCATGAGCCATGTGCATATATTGGGATTATCTTTTGGGACTGGAAGCCTTTTTCTAAAAGGAAGAATTTCCCTTGGCAAATAATCAAGACACATTGAGGAATAGGATCCTTTCTAATACAGGGGATGTTGGGTGTTAATATCTTAAATCAAGACTTCTTGAATCTACACATACTAATCAATTGGCTGTGTTGAAGGATTGTGGAGGAAGTGAAAACAGGCTTTCACACACCTTAGCAATCTCTGTAGAACTTTGTTCTATAAAAACTAGTATTAAGTATTGTTCCAGATAATACTCTTCAGTATTTTATATTGGTGTTAGACTTAATTGAACAATTCAGATGCTTTTCTCCTGCATCTTAAAGATATGATTAAGCATATATGTGTGTATGTGTTGTGTGTGTGTGTGTGTATGTGTAAAATTTTTTTTTTGAGGAAGCATATGATTGAGGGGAGGAGAGGGAGAAAGAATATCAAGCAGACTCCATGCTGAGTGTGGAGCCCAATGCTGGGCTCCATTTGACAACCCTGAGATCAAGACCTAAGCTGAAATCAAGAGTCAGATGCTTAACCCACTGAGCTATCTGGGTGCCCCTAACAATCTATATCTTCTATATAGGCCATTTAATGTGTTATGTCTGACAAAAGTTGAAAAATGATTTAAGTATTATATGAACAGAAACATGATGGTCTTTCTAGTCAAGGTAATTATAAATTTGTGATGCAATATCCTACTTAAGATAGTTTTTAAAAAAATTTTTTAAGATAGTTTTAAAAAATAAGACACCACTGATTTTTAGCACTAAAAAAATTGTGCTTTTAATGTTTATATCTTCAAGCAATTGTATATAGCAATTCCACTTTTGCTAGAATTTTAAGAAGTTACATCTAAATTGTACCATTGTGTTTGAGATGGTTGTGTACATTACGTATTATTCAATAATATATACAATATAAAGGCTGGACATGCTTAGGTCCTAGCCAAGGGAATTTTTAAAAATGAAGCCTCATTTGTTAAAGTTTTCCTTAGATAATTGAAGATGTACACTCAAGGGCATTATTATAGTTGCATTCTAAAGTTTTGGTAATTTGGGGGATATTTCCATGTTGTCACTATTCAGAGTTTCCAAAGGGCAACAACAGGAAGCATCTGAGTACAAAAATACAAAGGAGAATGAAGTTGGAGTCTTGTATCCTTAGAACTTGGTATGGGATCTGTGTTTTAGGTATTTAGTGTTGACTGAATAGCACTTCATTTTGTCAGAACCAGGAAAACTATGGTCTAGGCAGATCTTCAGTACCTTGGGATCGCTCTAACTATAGCGTTATCAAATGAGGAATACTACAGGTTGTGGTGCTTTGAACATTATTGCTCAATAGTTTTCTGAAGTGTTTGTACTGATTCACAGAGTGGTTGTATCAGCAGTGTGCTTAGTTCAATTTCTACTTTGCTGTCAACACTTGGAATGTTCAGATTTTTCTATTTTAGGCATTTTAGTGTGTGCATAGTGGTATTTTACTGTGTTAATTTGCATCACCTTGCTGATTAAAGAAACAGTCCTTTTTGGAAGTGTTTAGTGACAATTGGCATAATTCTTTTTTGAAGTTCTTTGTCGCAAGCCTTTTTTTTTTTCTATAGGTTAATCTGTCTTTGAATTATTCATGTATTCTAGATACCATTTAGCACATGTATGGCAAATATCTCCCACTCTGTAGCTTGCTGCTTTATTTTTGAATGTTACTTGATAGTCCAAATGTCTGTCAAGAAGATAAATTGTTGATACTAAAGAACAATGAGAAAAATGGACTACAGCTATGTGAACAACGTAGTTCAATTTTACAAACCCTAATGTTAAGTGAAAGAAGCCAGGTACAAAATAGTATATAATGAGTCCGTTTATGGAACATCCATATACAGGCAAAAGTTATTGATAGGGGAGACTAGTAGTGTCCTCTTTTTATATCTTGGTGCTATTCATGTGGATGTTGCTTACGCTGGTGAATTTATTTAGTAAAGAGACATGGAGTTATACCTTCTGGATTTATGTATTTTTCTGTATATTTTTCTATACATTCTACTTCAATAAAAACTTCAAGATAGACTAAACATAATAATATATTAGAATCAGAAATGATCTTACAGAGGAAGCAATTAATGGGCATGTCTTATTGCAGATCTCCCTTATGCTAACTTTGTTCTCATCAAAATTTTAGCTATTGAACATAAGCTATGGGGCCAAAAAAGTCTCCTATTAAACTGCTTAAACTTATTTGGTTTAAAGAAACTTCTATTAGAACATCCATATGATCCTTTCATATTATAAAATGACTCAAATGTTCATCTTTGGTGGCTATTAAAACTACCATTTCTGAGGTTAAAAGTGTTTTTTTTTTTTTTTTTTAGGTTTTTTTTTTTTTTTTATGTTTAATTTTTTTTTTATTGGTGTTCAATTTACTAACATACAGAATAACACCCAGTGCCCGTCACCCATTCACTCCCACCCCCCGCCCTCCTCCCCTTCTACCACCCCTAGTTCGTTTCCCAGAGTTAGCAGTCTTTACGTTCTGTCTCCCTTTCTGATATTTCCCACACATTTCTTCTCCCTTCCCTTTCACTATTATTTATATTCCCCAAATGAATGAGAACATATAATGTTTGTCCTTCTCCGACTGACTTACTTCACTCAGCATAATACCCTCCAGTTCCATCCACGTTGAAGCAAATGGTGGGTATTTGTCATTTCTAATAGCTGAGTAATATTCCATTGTATACATAAACCACATCTTCTTTATCCATTCATCTTTCGTTGGACACCGAGGCTCCTTCCACAGTTTGGCTATCGTGGCCATTGCTGCTAGAAACATCGGGGTGCAGGTGTCCCGGCGTTTCATTGCATTTGTATCTTTGGGGTAAATCCCCAACAGTGCAATTGCTGGGTCGTAGGGCAGGTCTATTTTTAACTGTTTGAGGAACCTCCACACAGTTTTCCAGAGTGGCTGCAACAGTTCACAGTCCCACCAACAGTGTAAGAGGGTTCCCTTTTCTCCGCATCCTCTCCAACATTTGTTGTTTCCTGCCTTGTTAATTTTCCCCATTCTCACTGGTGTGAGGTGGTATCTCATTGTAGTTTTCATTTGTATTTCCCTGATGGCAAGTGATGCAGAGCATTTTCTCATATGCATGTTGGCCATGTCTATGTCTTCCTCTGTGAGATTTCTGTTCATGTCTTTTGCCCATTTCATGATTGGATTGTTTGTTTCTTTGGTGTTGAGTTTAATAAGTTCTTTATAGATCTTGGAAACTAGCCCTTTATCTGATATGTCATTTGCAAATATCTTCTCCCATTCTGTAGGTTGTCTTTGAGTTTTGTTGACTGTATCCTTTGCTGTGCAAAAGCTTCTTATCTTGATGAAGTCCCAATAGTTCATTTTTGCTTTTGTTTCTTTTGCCTTCGTGGATGTATCTTGCAAGAAGTTACTATGGCCGAGTTCAAAAAGGGTGTTGCCTGTGTTCTTCTCTAGGATTTTGATGGAATCTTGTCTCACATTTAGATCTTTCATCCATTTTGAGTTTATCTTTGTGTATGGTGAAAGAGAGTGGTCTAGTTTCATTCTTCTGCATGTGGATGTCCAATTTTCCCAGCACCATTTATTGAAGAGACTGTCTTTCTTCCAATGGATAGTCTTTCCTCCTTTATCGAATATTAGTTGCCCATAAAGTTCAGGGTCCACTTCTGGATTCTCTATTCTGTTCCACTGATCTATGTGTCTGTTTTTGTGCCAGTACCACACTGTCTTGATGACCACAGCTTTGTAGTACAACCTGAAATCTGGCATTGTGATGCCCCCAGATATGGTTTTCTTTTTTAAAATTCCCCTGGCTATTCGGGGTCTTTTCTGATTCCACACAAATCTTAAAATAATTTGTTCTAACTCTCTGAAGAAAGTCCATGGTATTTTGATAGGGATTGCATTAAACGTGTATATTGCCCTGGGTAACATTGACATTTTCACAATATTAATTCTGCCAATCCATGAGCATGGAATATTTTTCCATCTCTTTGTGTCTTCCTCAATTTCTTTCAGAAGTGTTCTATAGTTTTGAGGGTATAGATCCTTTACATCTTTGGTGAGGTTTATTCCTAGGTATCTTATGCTTTTGGGTGCAATTGTAAATGGGATTGACTCCTTAATTTCTCTTTCTTCAGTCTCATTGTTAGTGTATAGAAATGCCACTGACTTCTGGGCATTGATTTTGTATCCTGCCACGCTACCGAATTGCTGTATGAGTTCTAGCAATCTTGGGGTGGAGACTTTTGGGTTTTCTATGTAGAGTATCATGTCATCGGCGAAGAGGGAGAGTTTGACTTCTTCTTTGCCAATTTGAATGCCTTTAATGTCTTTTTGTTGTCTGATTGCTGAGGCTAGGACTTCCAGTACTATGTTGAACAGCAGTGGTGAGAGTGGACATCCCTGTCTTGTTCCTGATCTTAGGGGAAAGGCTCCTAGTGCTTCCCCATTGAGAATGATATTTGCTGTGGGCTTTTCATAGATGGCTTTTAAGATGTCGAGGAATGTTCCCTCTATCCCTACACTCTGAAGAGTTTTGATCAGGAATGGATGCTGTATTTTGTCAAATGCTTTCTCTGCATCCAATGAGAGGATCATATGGTTCTTGGTTTTTCTCTTGCTGATATGATGAATCACATTGATTGTTTTACGGGTGTTGAACCAGCCTTGTGTCCCAGGGATAAATCCTACTTGGTCATGGTGAATAATTTTCTTAATGTACTGTTGGATCCTATTGGCCAGTATCTTGTTGAGAATTTTTGCATCCATGTTCATCAGAGATATTGGTCTGTAATTCTCCTTTTTGGCGGGGTCTTTGTCTGGCTTTGGAATTAAGGTGATGCTGGCTTCATAGAACGAATTTGGAAGTACTCCATCTCTTTGTATCTTTCCAAACAGCTTTAGGAGAATAGGTATGGTTTCTTCTTTAAACGTTTGATAAAATTCCCCTGGGAAGCCATCTGGCCCTGGACTCTTGTGTCTTGGGAGGTTTTTGATGACTGCTTCAATTTCCTCCCTGGTTATTGGCCTGTTCAGGTTTTCTATTTCTTCCTGTTCCAGTTTTGGTAGTTTGTGGCTTTCCAGGAATGCGTCCATTTCTTCCAGATTGCCTAATTTATTGGCGTATAGCTGTTCATAATATGTTTTTAAAATCGTTTGTATTTCCTTGGTGTTGGTAGTGATCTCTCCTTTCTCATTCATGATTTTATTAATTTGAGTCTTCTCTCTCTTCTTTTAATAAGGCTGGCTAATGGTTTATCTATCTTGTTAATTCTTTCAAAGAACCAACTCCTGGTTTTGTTGATCTGTTCCACAGTTCTTCTGGTCTCGATTTCGTTGAGTTCTGCTCGAATCTTTATTAACTCCCTTCTTCTCTTGGGTGTAGGATCTATTTGCTGTTTTTTCTCTAGCTCCTTTATGTGTAAGGTGAGCTTTTGTATTTGAGTTCTTTCCTGTTTTTGAATGGATGCTTGTATTGCGATGTATTTCCCCCTTAGGACTGCTTTTGCTGCATCCCAAAGATTTTGAACGGTTGTATCTTCATTCTCATTAGTTTCCATGAATCTTTTTAATTCTTCCTTAATTTCCTGGTTGACCCTTTTATCTTTTAGCAGGATGGTCCTTAACCTCCACGTGTTTGAGGTCCTTCCAAACTTCTTGTTGTGATTTAGTTCTAATTTCAAGGCATTATGGTCTGAGAATATGCAGGGGACAATCCCAATCTTTTGGTATCGGTTCAGACCCGATTTGTGACCCAATATGTGGTCTATTCTGGAGAAAGTTCCATGTGCGCTTGAGAAGAATGTGTATTCAGTTGAGTTTGGATGTAAAGTTCTGTAGATATCTGTGAAATCCATCTGGTCCAGTGTATCATTTAAAGCTCTCGTTTCTTTGGAGATGTTTTGCTTAGAAGACCTATCGAGTATAGAAAGAGCTAGATTGAAGTCACCAAGTATAAGTGTATTATTATCTAAGTATTTCTTCACTTTGGTTAATAATTGATTTATATATTTGGCAGCTCCCACATTCGGAGCATATATATTGAGGATTGTTAAGTCCTCTTGTTGAATAGATCCTTTAAGTATGATATAGTGTCCCTCTTCATCTCTCACTACAGTCTTTGGGGTAAATTTTAGTTTATCTGATATAAGGATGGCTACCCCTGCTTTCTTTTGAGGACCATTCGAATGGTAAATGGTTCTCCAACCTTTTATTTTCAGGCTGTAGGTGTCCTTCTGTCTAAAATGAGTCTCTTGTAGACAGCAAATAGATGGGTCCTGCTTTTTTATCCAGTCTGAAACCCTGCGCCTTTTGATGGGGTCATTAAGCCCGTTCACATTCAGAGTTACTATTGAGAGATATGAGTTTAGTGTCATCATGATATCTATTCAGTCTTTGTTTTTGTGGACTATTCCACTGAACTTCTTCTTAAAGGGGAATTTTAAGAGTCCCCCTTAAAATTTCTTGCAGAGCTGGTTTGGAGGTCACATATTCTTTTAATTGCTGCCTGTCTTGGAAGCTCTTTATCTCTCCTTCCATTTTGAATGAGAGCCTTGCTGGATAAAGTATTCTTGGTTGCATGTTCTTCTCCTTTAGGACCCTGAATATATCCTGCCAGCCCTTTCTGGCCTGCCAGGTCTCTGTGGAGAGGTCTGCTGTTACCCTAATACTCCTCCCCATAAAAGTCAGGGATTTCTTGTCTCTTGCTGCTTTAAGGATCTTCTCCTTATCTTTGGAATTTGCAAGCTTCACAATTAAATGTCGAGGTGTTGAACGGTTTTTATTGATTTTAGGGGGGGATCTCTCTATTTCCTGGATCTGAATGCCTGTTTCCCTTCCCAGATTAGGAAAGTTTTCAGCTAGAATTTGTTCAAATACATATTCTGGCCCTCTGTCCCTTTCGGCGCCCTCGGGAACCCCAATTAAACGTAGGTTTTTCTTCCTCAGGCTGTCGTTTATTTCCCTTAATCTATCTTCATGGTCTTTTCATTGTTTGTCTCTTTTCTCCTCAGTTTCCCTCTTTGCTATCAACTTGTCTTCTATGTCACTCACTCGTTCTTCCACCTCGTTAACCCTCGTCGTTAGGACTTCTAGTTTGGATTGCATCTCATTCAATTGATTTTAATTTCTGCCTGATTAGCTCTAAATTCTGCAGTCATGAAGTCTCTTGAGTCCTTTATACTTTTTTCTAGAGCCACCAGTAGCTGTATAATAGTGCTTCTGAATTGGCTTTCTGACATTGAATTGTAATCCAGATTTTGTAACTCTGTGGGAGAGAGGACTGTTTCTGATTCTTTCTTTGAGGTGAGGTTTTCCTTCTAGTCATTTTGCTCAGTGCAGAGTGGCCAAAAGCAAATTGTATTGGGAAAAAGAGAAAAAGAGAGGAGAGAAAGAAGCAAAGAAAAGAGAAAGAGAAGAAAAAAAAAAGGGAAGAAAAAGAGAAAAAAAAAAACGGAAAAAAAAAGAAGAAAAAGAGAAAGAAAAAGAAAGGAGAAAAAAAGGGGGTGGGGGAAGGAAACAAATCAAAAAGCAAAACAAAACAAAAACAAAACAAAACAAAACAAAACAAAACAAAACAACAAAAAAAGAACCACCGGGGAGTATCTTCTGATTCTGTGTACTTTAAGTCCCTTGGCTTCTCCTGGAAGTTGTCAGTCTAGCTGGTGTTCTGGGGGAGGGGCCTGTTGTGCTGATTTTCAGGTGTTAGCAGTTGGGGGAGCTGCTGTGCCCCTGCCTGGTGCAGGGCTCAGCGGGGGTTGTTTACCCCGTGAGGCCGCAGGAGGAACAGCCCCAGTGGCGGGGCAGCTCTGGAGCCCTGGATTCAGCTCCGGCAGGAACTCCGTCTGCAGGGCCTGGAGGCTCCGGGCGGGGCCGCTGATCTGCTCAGCTGGGGCAGGAGCGTCCTCGCTGTCCTGGGCCCTCCCGGCCTCTGCCTGTCCCGGGGGAGGCGGGATCCTGGGCTGTGTCCCGGCGCCCTGTGCTCCGGGGCCTGCGCTGGTGGATTCACGCTCCCGGGCCGCGCAGCCCCCTCCGCGGAGCCGCCCCCGAGCCCCTCCGAGCTGCTCCTGGAACCGCGCAGCCCCCTCCGCACGGAGCCTCTTCCTCTGCCCGAGCCCGGCCGAGCTGCTCCCGGGGCCGCGCAGCCCCCTCCGCGGAGCCGCCGCCCGAGCCCCTCCGAGCTGCTCCGGGTCCCGCCGGGCCCCGCCGTGCGCGCTGCAGCCCTTAGGGAGCTCGGCGCACTCTCCTGGGCGCGCAGTTGCTGTTACTGTCCCCGGGAGCCCGAGGGCATCCCCGCCCTCCTGGGTCCTGCTCCAACTCCCCGCGAGCCCCTTTCCCCCGGGAAGGTCGGTGCAGCTCCTGCTCCTCCGGGACGGGTCTCTCCTGTCCTGGGGACACTCGCCCCGGCCTCAGCCCGGCTCCTCGCGGGGCCCCTCCCCCTTGGAGGCCTTTGTTTCTTTATTTCCTTTTCCCCGTCTTCCTACCTTGATAGAAGCGCGAACTCTTCTCACTGTAGCATTCCAGCTGGTCTCTCTTTAAATCTCAGGCCGAATTCATAGATTTTCAGGATAATTTGAAGGTTTTCTAGGTAGTTTGGTGGAGACAGGTGATTTGGAGACCCTACTCTTCCGCCATCTTGCTCCTCCCCCCTTTTTTTAGGTTTTTAATGCTCCTACACCCTGGATTTATAATATTCTATTACCAAAATATCTTCAGTTAATAGGAATTGTTTGAAGGAATGGCTATTTAAATACTTTATCCATATCAGGCAGTATAGCATGGTGAAAAATTTAAAAATGACTTGGCATCTCCAAAAAGTGGTTTCAAGTCTCCTATTTATCAGTTGTTTGCATTGTGTAAATTTCTTAATTTCTGAGCCATGTTTTAGTTAGAACCAAGAAACCCTCTCATGGCATATAGTAGCTATTCAATTTTTAGAGCCTTTCACATTTCAAAATCTTATTTAAGAGAATCTCAATTATAATGATAGAGATAACAATTTTTATGAATAGCATAGTAAATAGAAAACACTCTTAAATTTAACTTAAATTTTGAACAGAAATCTAAATATCTTTTAATCTATGCTTCACTCTACCTTTGTGAATAGAAACACAGAATTTCCAAGTTTTGTATTCTTTGTATGTCAAATTTAGAATAGAATTGAACATAAATCATACCACCTATTTGATGACTAGACCCTAGCAGTGCATTTAATTTGGAAAAAATGAGTAATTCTAATAGTCAAGATGATGAAAAAACAGCCAGCAATTAGTGGACTCTTACTATGTGACAGGCACTGTTTTATTACACATTTCACTATTTATCCCTAACAACTTGGTTAAAATAGAGCACTACATTCCTATTACACTGAGTAGGAAAGAGAAAGGTTAAGAACTCCTTTTAAACATGCTACAAATATAGAACTTTTGGAAAATTGCTTGTTATGTAGCCTTTTACTGATAATTATGAAATGTAATTTTGTAGATTTCAAATCTCATTCGATTTAAAGGGTTTCTGTAAATCACTTGCCGGGGAAAACTGTTCAGTCAAGAGTTGGCTTTAAAATTCTTAGAGCTCTGTTATAGTTTTATGATCTCCCTTACTCACAAATGAAAATAATGAAATACTAAAGCAATTTTTTCCAGATTTCTTCTAGGTTAATTCAGAATTTGGAGTATCACCCCTACCCCCTTACCACCCAGTATTAGAAATTATGATCTATGAGCTCTGAGGGGGTAAAAAGACTATAGTTTTGTCAGCAAGTATCTAGGTATGTAAATTTCTTTTAGAAAGAAACGGTTTATTGCAGCATTCTGTACAGGAAAGAAAACATACAAAATAATCACAGGAATTGAATATTCACAAACACACCTGTCTAACCATAACCTCAATCCAGAAATTGACCATCACCAGCAAGTCCGTGATCCCTCCTGCAGACCCTCCCAGGCACTGGGCCCCTAGATACAGCCTAGTCGACTGTTTATCTTAGTTCAGCTTTTCTTAGTAGATTTTTAAAAAAAAATCTTTTTATCTATAGGTGCAAGCGTGTTGGCATAAAATTTATGATCTTTTTTTTTTTTTAAATAGGGGGGTATTCCTTTTGATCAGTATTCCTAGGGACTTCTTAGTCTTTCCCCCCCACAGGCTTTGGGATAAGTTTTTTGGCTGCCTCTGGGATTCACGTGGGAATCAGTTCTGGAGTTTGGCCAGCTGCCTGAGAATTTTCCAATCACTCAGTTTGTTAGTGAAAATTTCAGGGTAGCAGTAGCTCCCTTGAGCTAATGGACACACTCTACAGCTGTCAAACAAGTAATCAGAGAGTCCAAATCAGCTTCTACAATTGTACTCCCAATCAAAGAGAATAGCGCTGCTGGGAATCTCATCACATTTTACCAAAGAAATTTATTTTAAGGTCACTGTGGCTCATCTAAAATCTTGGTTCTCTTAAGTGGTTGCAGGTCTATTTCCAGTTACTGATTCTTCTTCAGCCAGTGAACCTAACATAGATACCTACCTAGGAAACCAAAACAGCAAGGTAAAGGCCAACTGTTTAAGGCCTCGGAAGGAGGGGAAAAGACTTCTATCAGGAGTTAGGAGGATGGCAAAAAAGCTACCTCCAACCACCCTAAGACTAACTGAACTAGGACCTGTGCAGACTCTTGCTGCCTAAATTCCCAAGAGCGAGGTGACAATTTCCCTGTGGGTATTCTGCTAATTCCGCATGCCTCGTTACTTTGTTCGGAGTTCTTTTGTCTCCATTCTCTTATTTTGTGGCTTTGGCAGTCCTTGACCTGGATGGGAGATCTTTTTGTTGAGAAAAAAGGCTGGAATAAAGTGGGGACCCTGTCTAGAGCTCAGGCCTTCTTTTACTTCTTGCCGCTATTTTCTAGAACATGACTTTGTTCCTAATCAAGAGAATTAAAGTCCACAATACTAACTCTTTATTTTTTTCAAAGATTTTTATTTGAGAGCAAGAGTGACAGTGTGAGAGAGTGCACAAGCAGAGTGGAGGGGCAGAGGGAGAGGGTGAGGGAGAAGCAGACTCCCCACTGAGCAAGGAGCCCAACACAAGGCTCAATCCCAGGACCCTGAGATCATGACCTGAGCTGAAAGCAGATGCTCAACCAACTGAGCCATCCAGACGCCCCTCACAGTGTTAACTTTTACAATGTAAACTGTAGATTGCTTGGTGAACTTCAGGAAATCTCCATGTCCTGATCTGCAAATTGGAGATAATAATAAAATCTCCCTCAGGGAGTTCTCCTGAGGCTTTAATGGCTTTATTGCCAGCATGTGGGACAGAGGCACATACTCCAGGTAGATCAACTGTTACAAAGCAAGGCTTTCCAGAATGCTTTCCTGGGCATGGTCGCTTTGGATTGTTGTTTTTGTATAGCCTTTTCAAATTGTGCTCCTAGCCTATGGTAAAATATTTCTTAATATCGCCAGGTTTTTCAAGCTATTGTTTTAAGGAAGAAAATTTGATTCAGAGATTACATTGAATGCTTTCCTTAGAATCGTTTTTGTTTATCATCTAGTTAGAACAAGGGAGTCCTAAAAATCTAAAAGAAATTCCTTATTAATTCTATTCATCATAGACCAGTTAATGCCCTCTGTCTCCCTATGACTTTCAAAACCATCAATTAAATAGGCTCATTTGCCTTGAAATCTTCAACTTCTTTCTATTGGTGGAATCTCCTCTATAAGAAATCCATTTGAATTTATAATGAGCTTTAAATTTCTGAATATGCAGATACACCACTGCCAAATTATTTCTATTAGAGAGTAATCTGCATTGAAATGACTGAATTCAGTTTTTTGATCTCTCACATAATAAAAACATGCTTAAACCATCTAAATTGAGGGAGGACTCTTAAGGCCCCCTGCCCTATTGAATAAATGAGAGGAATGTTCTTTTGTGGAGATACTTTAAGATAGCATTGAAGTGTGTCCTTAAAACATAGTATCCTATACCATCATACCAATCATATAGTATCATATATAGTATCATACCAATATAGTATCATACACCAATATACCATCATAGCTCTGTAAGGTCAAGCCTTAAGCAAACGAGTCACATAAGCAAGCCTTAGCAATGAAGACCCAGATTTTCTTCCCTTCTCCCCACACCACCTCAACCTATTTTTATGTTAGTGGCATGAGACTCCAAGCTGTCTGCAAGGCTGCTGAAAGCCTAATGTCCTTCCCTTAGGTCAGTGTGTGTCCCAAGCCCCACATACCTCTCTGTTCCCCTCCCTAGAGCTGTCACAAGATGTCATTCCTTTAAGCTCTAGCTCCATTTCTCCTGTTCTCTAAGGAAACTGTAGGAGGAGAAAGCTACCCAGCATAAGGTGCTTGTGGGTATTCTTGAATAAGTAGTTAACATGTCAGTGTTTTAATAACTTGGGCCTTAATGATAGAAAAGAAAAGAACTCCAATTTTTGTATGTATCAATATTTGTAGGAGTTGCCTATGAGGTACTAAGCAGGTACTGTACCAGGTCCCTTGATCATCATAAAGTACTATTAATCTTTGGAATTTTTTCGATAGCCTTTACCTCATTTTTGATTCAGCTCAAGTATAGCCTCTAAAAGACCCATCCCATCCATCTTTGTCCCCTTTTTCTGATCCATTTTGTTTGACATCATTTATCACTGACATCATAACTCATTCTTATCCCTGTATTTGTTTATATTCGGACACATCAACTAAAGTGGTAACCCTATGAGAGTATGCCCTTTGTTTTGTTTGCCACTTTATCCCCAATTACTAGAACAATAGGTGTTACATATTGAGTGAGGTTGGGCATTATCCCCACTTCCACAGTTGAGGAAGCTGGGCTGAGAAAAGTTAATGAGCTCAAAGTCCATAGCAAGTGGTGGAAATGGGTCAGAACCCAGGCTTTTTGGGCTCTACATCGTTCATCTTTTATTACATCATGGTGTAACTTTCCCCAACTACAGTTAACGAGGAGAGATCCTAAATGGCAGACAACATGAGCTCTTGAAGAGACTATTCTTGCCTGAATCACACCCTTCAGAATATCTAAAATCCTAATCCATTGGCTATCTTTTCTATCTGTGCAGCTAGCTCAATTAATGTTTATCTATGGGGAATTTCTAGAATTTAAGAAAGCAATTTCTCAGGGATGCCTGGGTGGTAGTTCAGTCAGTTGAGTGTCTGACTCCTGATTTCAGTTCAAGTCTTGATCTTGGTCCTGGGATCAAGCTCCATGCTCAGCGAGGATGAGCTGGGGATCCTCTTTCCCTCTCTTTCAGTCCCCTCACCTGCTCTACAAGTGATTTTTTTTAAGTGAAAAGGAACACTATATTTTGAGAATATAGTGCAGTAAGAAAATCAGTGCAGTAAGTCATCTGGCTATTGGAAAACAGTTTTAAAAAATGGAGATATAATTCTTAAGACCTTTACATGGGGTCTGAAGTTTGCTTATTAGGAAAATCCCCAATAAGAAACATGGCATTATGTGACTTAATATAAAAAAAAATTCATGTGTGCGTAGACTCCGTTTCCTCACTTGTTCCAGGGACCCAGGGTCATGGAACAGAGGAAGGAAAGGGGTCTTTGCCTTTTGTCTACATTGTCTGTTGTCTGCAATGACCTTAAGGAGAAATGAGCTCTGCTGCTCTTAAGTCCTTGATTCATAAGCTTATTTCCTTCTGCAATTTTTTTCTTCCTTTTTTTTTTTTGTTTTTGTTTTTATCTTTTCCTTTCTGCCCTAGTGTCATTAATACCAGGCCTTTCTTTTTGTCTGTAGGTCTGCATTGTTAAGGTGAGCAGATTCTAATGAGCAACAAGATTGTATCTTATTTCCTTTCTGAAAAATAGATTCTCTTCCCCCAGGCGGATGCTTATGAACATTCATGTGATTATTCAGTTAAAAAGAAAAGGGATGTATTCCTGTGTTTGAGTAAATCTTTTGTGATTCACAGTTCATGGTTTCCTTAATTGTAGACTTCTCTGTCGTCACTCTGAGTGCCCTGGGTCAGTAACTTCAGTCACCCAGGATGATAAAAGACATTTTATTTAATGAGACCCACTACTCTGAAGCTGCAGGTATAAATACTTTTTTATTGTCTCAGCCATGGGATCCTTACCACCTCCTCTCTCCTAGGATTTGTGAAGATTTAAAAATCACTTCCTTCTCCTAGTTTAGCTCTGAACCTCACATTAAACTTTAAGAGGATTTATGATCCTTTATAGTCATTTGGAATAACCAGTTGGGTTCCATGATAAACAAATTAGTCAGCCTTCCCCTAATGATCATCCATTTCTCCCTGACACTGCTGACAGCAGATGTGTTAAGGTAATTTCACTACACACGCGCACGAGCACGCACGTGCACACACACACACACACACGTTTTGTACCAACCAATTAGTGGTTGAAAATGTCCTGAAGAAAATCCCATTTAATTAGTTACAGGCAAATGATGGCTGCATGTGTCTCCTATTATTTTTGAATGTTGAAATTTCCTTAAATGAATGGTTCAAGAATTAGTCTTCAACCTTGTTTCAGAATTGATATATCCTAATAAGGGTGAATAGAAATAGTAAGACTGCCCCCGGAATGACCATGCTCTCTTTGTACATGGGGATCTAATACTTCATTTTTTTTTTAATGGTCCTACTCCCAGAGAGAGCAATCTCCTTATACTGTTGTGAGATAGTCCCACGTCTTTTCTCTAGTCTTACTAGGTTTTTTGTTTGTTTTCTGGTTGACATGAACAGCTTCCAAAGTTCAAATGAACTCAAATACCACAAGTGTAGCAAATTGTGTCCATGTATTTCATAAATACTTTAATACATTTCTTATGTGCTGGGCCTGGGGTCACTGTGGGCTCTAAAACATGTTTAGGATCTACTTTACAGAACTTAGACCAGTGGGGAGGCAGATTCATTTAGCACTTAAGTTTAGCAGGATGTGTTCTGGTAGTGCACAGGAACCATGGGGACATGTGTCAGGGGCCTCCTGTTCAGGGAGCACAAAAGAATTCCCAGAGGAAGTGTGCTGTAAGTGGAGATTGATGTATTAGAAGGAATTAACATAGAGATTTTACAAAGCACACTTGTACGATGTGCTTCTGAGATTCTAGTTTTATCAAATGTATTTTATGAAGATGACTAGGGCCAGAAAAATTGTTTCAAAGAACTACTAATGAAGTTGAAAATATAAGATCTAGAACTACATCATAATGTGACAGCCTAGTGACATGAAAATTAAATGGTACTAGAATGATGGGAGGCTTGGGTTCAAATCCCACCTCTGCTGTTTACTTAACTGTGTGTCCCTGGACATGTTATTAAACTATGCCAGCCTTTAGTTTTATCTTACTTGTTTAGATGAAGTCCAAGTATCAGCATATAGTAGCTGCTATCTAAGTGATTATTTTGTTACTGTTTCGGGACTCTTGGACAGGATTTGAAAGCCATTTATCATGTTAAACATTTGTAATAGGGTGAACAAGTTGCCTTTTGAAAGGCATTTGAGGCAATTTGGCTCCCTTATTCATGACACAGCATGCATGGGTCAGGATAAAATTACTTCCTGCCAGGAAAGATGGTGATTATCATTGCAATGGGCTTGCAATTAGTAGTGAATCCAGATGAATTTAGTTTTACAAAGTGAATTTTGTATGTTCCTTATGGGCTCAAGAACCTATATCAACATTTCGGAATACTCCATTACTATGTAGTTTCCTAGAGCACACCTTTGGATTTGGGATTTTATGCCTTTAATTAAAAAATGAATTTTATAGAACTAAATATTAGCCTCTCAATTCAGATTCTATGGAAAGCCTTTCCACTTCCTATTTAAGCAGCATGTATAGGCATCTGGCCGGGAAGTAGCCATTGCGGAGGTTGGGGACTTCGATTTCAGAATCGCCCGAGTATGTTGCTACATATTAGCAGGGACAAGTTAATATGACTAAGCCTATAGAGGCCTAAAATGATTAATTAGAATAATGACTACAGGAGTAGCCACCTGACAGTGATTTCAGGGTCCATTAAGATAGTATAATGCACATACTACATGCTTTGAGCAAAAGCTCACTGATATTAAATAGATTATAATTTCTCAATTTGGTTGGTAACAAAAGCACAATTTCAGGTCTATTGGTAGATAGGCTATTATTTGTCTAGTATAAACAGGACTTAAGACAAAATTACTAATTCCATGATCACCCTTAGAAATGGTAGGATGATGCTATTAACCTGGGAATAATAGCAGGTATCTTCTTATTTTAGTGGAGTGTTTCTCCTAATATACTCCTAACTCTCCAATAGTAACTGGGGGTCCAGCAGAGCCCACATGCAGAAATTTTGCCATGTGAAATTTTTTTTATATTTTATTTATTTATTAATGAGAGACACAGAGACACACAGAGAGAGAAAGAGTGGCAGAGACACAGGCAGAGGGAGAAGCAGGCTCCATGCAAGGAGCCTGACGTGGGACTCGATCCTGGGTCTCCAGGATCAGGCCCTGCGCTGAAGGTGGTGCTAAACCACTGAGCCACCCGGGCTGCCCATGCCATGTGAAAATTTGATTGGAGTGGTACAGGTAGTAAAACAAATAAAACGAACAGTTGTGATTTGTCAACCTGAGCATTAGCAAGGCTTCTTGTTTCCATTGTATTGCCCAGAAGATGATTTTTCTTTAGTTTATTTCTAATGAAAGGATCACTGTTAGTTCTTAAGCAATCCCAATGAAATGCCAGTATGCTTGTCCAAATCCATGCCTGCTAAACTTAATTCCTAAGATGGTTACTTTATTTCTACATGTTCTAGAATAAATCTGCAATCATGAACTGGAGTTATAATGTGTGTTCCCAAGTCAGTCAGCTTTACTAGGCATAAGTACTATTTAATTTGAAACTTGAGATCTAATTCATTATGTTAGAAAGGTATTTAATTATACATTACAAGAGTTGTTATCTATTATGTTCAGAAGGTTTACCTGTACTCCCAGAGACAGGCAATGATATTAAGCAGAAAGTACCATTCTGATTGTTGGTTGCTTGAAAACTTCAACTCTTCCATTTTCATTGGGTGAGCACAAACCCCCCCTCGCTGAAATTTTCTTTACAAGCTAAGAGTAACAATGTACCGTCCTCGGGGCCACCACAGGAGAAAAATAGTCAAGAAGGTGGAGTTTCTCTTTGACACGATTACAACTTCAGGTACCAAGGCTCCTGGCGGTTCTGAACAAAGCTGTGAGGCCAGCCTCTTGGACTTCGTATTCACTAGAACTCACTCTCCCTAAGATCAATATCCTTTGTTTTGAGTGGACTGATAATGGCTCCAGGTGCATCTGTCCCTGGGGAAATTAGTTTTGTAATTATTTCCAGATAAGGAAACCTTAAACTTCTGCGGTGAGAGATGTTCAGGTCATGTAAACCCTGGGGGAATAGAACCCTGCCTGAAGCTTCTCTGGTCACCCATATATACTGGTGACGTGGCCTTATCCATGGACATGAAGAATGCAACAGGCCACACTAGCTGGGAGTCTGCAGCATGACCCCCCACTCCAGCGTGGCATTAACTAAGGTATGGTGGTCTTAAAGTGAATCACCCTCAAGCTGAGGCTAGGATCTCTTACCGGTAAAATGAGGAGACTTCAAATATTCTGTGATTCTAGAATCTCCCCTCTTTTGCACACTTGCTTCTCTTGGACCACAGATTTAAAAAAAAAAAGTTTTATTTTTCTAATATATTTGAAATGCATCAGGGAAAAATGACTAGTCCTCCAACTGTAATAAATCCAGTTTAATGTCACCTTTTTGGCAGAAGTTGTAGTGGAGACTGAGAAAATCTAGAAGATTTTCATACAGAATAATTCATTAGGCACTAGAAACAAAGCCATTTTTTCACATGCCAGGAATTTCTCCATTGTTGTGGTAGTGCCATGGGGATGCAACCAATAGATACACAATCTGGTTAAAACACTGATCTTAGGGGCACCTGGGTGGCTCAGTCTGTTAAGTGTCTGCTGTTGCCTCAGGTCATGAGCCCAGGGTCTTAGGATGGAGCCCCAGAGTCAGGCTCCCTGCTCATGGGGAGTCTGCTTCTCTTTCTCCCTCAGCCCTTGACCCCCACTCCTGTTCTCTGCCACTCTCTCTCAAATTAAATCTTAAAAACAAAAACAAAAACCATTGATCTTAGATACAAACATAGGTGCAAGAGAGGAAAACTTGCTCTTTCCCAGCCAGCTTGCCATACCCAACACCCTAAGAGGTAAAAGTTTTGTGGCTACTATGGTCTCACAGTTTTGGTCCTGGTCAGCCACAAGGGAAATGTACCTAAACCAGTCCCTGCTGCCATCAGTACTTCTGCCTCAGGGAGGTGACATTTTTGGAGAAATTTTTTTTCAGTCCCTTTTGCTTCATCTGTCTCTATCTTGTCCCTTTTTATTTTGCTGAAGATCTTTGAGAGTGAAATTTATTATGCTAAGATCTCTAAAAACATCATGCGAACATTTATTGTCCTGCCGTAGCTACTAGTTGTTGGGAAAAGTGAAAGCCTATTTCAAAGTTAGATGGTAGTTAAGATTTGTTAATGTCTAATTTTTAACTTCGGAATTTCTAACACATACAAAGGGAAAAAACATAATCCCCCCTCCCCATATATCTATAATCTAGATTCCACAATTTTCAACATTTTGGTAATCTTCTTGATTATTTTTCTAGAGCATTTTTTCTGTAAACTCTACTGTTAATGAAAAGGATGATACTTGAAATTAGAAATTTAGAAATTTTTATAAATTATAAAAACTCCTAATACACAAAAAACAACAAACTCTTACCTAATTCCAAAGAGAAAATGCTATATGATCAGACTGTCTCCAGGAGTTAGTATATATTATCTTAGGAATCCTCCACTAGAATGTAAGCTTCTGAGAGCACCTTTTTAAAATAAGTTCACTTAATATTTGGTCTGTGGTTATCTATTTAGAGATCAGAATCACTTAGAAATTTAGAAATCTGGAAATTGAGTCTTTGTTATCTTTAACACCCAACTATAATCTCTAATCCAATACTATATGGTAAAATACCTGATTTATTAATTTCACTGAAGTCCACTTTAACCTCCTTCTGAGAGTCTTAACATTTTCACTGTTCGGTTTTCATCTTTGTACTCAGAAATGTTAATGACAAAATTAACATTATGACAAAATTATCATAGTATAATATCAAAGTCATCATATTTGTCATACTATTTCTATCAGTTCATTGATGACCAAGATGGTAGAAACTTGTCCAAAGTAAATTATAGATGGTTGTGTGAGACCAGGACACTTAACATTATCTCATTGTGCTTTCTAAAATCTAATACAAACTTAGAGATTAAATAACTATCTATGGTCTCACAGCTGGGAAGTAAAAATTAGGACAAATATGATGTAAGGATGAAAATAATTATTTATGTATGTGCCAGCCATTTTTTCCATCCGCATTGTTCATTCTTTAACATTGAATTTTATGTGTCAAGTCCTATTTTAGGTGCTAGAATGTAGCAATAAGCAAAGCCCTAAATTCCTGCTCTAATGCATCTTACATTGTAGATCATCCTACTTGAATCTATGCAGCAATTGTATGGATAACCCCTCTTAATTCCATTCTGTTGTTGGGAAAATTGAATCACAAGGGATTGAAGTATCTGAAACCCAAGCTCACACAAGTGGGATATGAACACATGGTCTTGTTTTGGAAATTTGATCATGAGCATCATGTGATATTCTTTTTATATTCAACTCCAAAACCTTTATCTGTAACCATTCTGCTACCCTGCGCACTAGTCATGCATTTCTTACTGAAGTTCTTAGCTTTGTCGGTGAAAAATGAAGGCATGGATGGCAAAACATATATCCATATGGTGCAGCCTATTCCAGGGAACTGCTGGAATAGTTCCCTTGGGGGCAAGGGAACAGTTTTACCTCCACACCCATTTTGGCATTGGGATGTGAGTTAAGAGCCACAGTGGTGACTGAATTTTCTGATGGCAACACAAACATCTGGCTCATCTCAAAATTTGAGAAGCTTTGTTCCTCAGGATCATTCTTTGAGTAGCCTTGCTTTTTTTTTTTAAGATTTTGTTTATTTATTTATGAGAGACACACAGAGGCAGAGACATAGAGGAGAAGCAGGCTCCATGCCAGGAGCCTGATGTGGGACTTGATTCTGGGACTCTGGGATCACACCCTGAGCCAAAGGCAGATGCTCAACCGCTGAGCCACCCAGGCATCCCTCAGTAGTCTTGCTAATATGCCCTAAGACAGCCCATATAAAAGTGGAGTTAGAGGGAGGAAAGATGGATTTAAAGAAGAAACCACCACATTTTAATTATTTCAAAAGAGTAGCTTTTTTTAATGGAAGAAAACAAGAAATAGGAAAAAAAAAACCCATGTGTTTCTTGTATTATGTGATCAAGAGTAGATATAAAAATAAGATAGGTAGTAATCAGCCACAGAAATGATTTGAGCAGCAATAAATTAACATGAGACTTTAAAAAGTTGCTTTTAGCCATGGAAGCATTCTCTTAAAGTGTTCCATTGAAAATAAGCCAATTGGTAAACTATTAGAGCTGATTAAGATAACACAAAAGCATTCATAATCCAAAGTCAGATTTGTTTATCTTTTAAAGGCTTCATACAGAGTATTTCCCTCTTTAGTGTGAGCTATTAAATAGGGATGTTAAGGGTATGCCTGGGTGGTTCAGCAGTTGATTATCTGTTTATGAATACATAAATCTAAAAAAAAATAGGGGTGTTAAAGATGGTTGGGTCTTGAAGACCCTATATTGCGAAGGTTTCTGTGAAAGAATCCATTTGTACAAATAGCTACTAAGGATTCTGAAATGAATTGAGACCAGTAAGACATTGTAGACATTTCTGTTATGAGGGAAATCAGGGGTATGTTTAATTATTATTATTTTTTTAAACAGCATTTTTTAAAAATTTTTATTTATTTATGATAGTCACAGAGAGAGAGAGAGAGACAGGCAGAGGGAGAAGCAGGCTCCATGCACCGGGAGCCCAATGTGGGACTCGATCCCGGGTCTCCAGATCGCACCCTGGGCCAAAGGCAGGCGCTAAACCGCTGCGCCACCCAGGGATCCCAGTAATGTTTAATTAAACTTAGTAGGATTCGTAACTATGGCACTTTGGCCTGGGAATCAAATATTAGCTGCCTGCCCCTTCTATTCGTCTGAGTCCTGAAAATAACAAGGTTTTCTGCCTTTGTAAAGATCCAGAACATCTTAAAATCTGGGTGGAAATACATGCCCCACAAGAAAGTTATGAAAATATAGGAGGAAAAAAAATATTGGCATAATAACAAAGAGGTTAACCATGATATTTGCCATTGGCAATTAAACTCAAATGAATGCAGTTATTTGGACATATCTCAGAATTTTCTGACAAGGTTTCAGTGACTTCCATTGAGGAATTATTTTTTTCCTTCATGGATAATCATAAATACAGTACCCAGAACAAGCATGTTTGCCCTTTGCCTTACTAACCAATATTTGACCCTTAACCAAATGGATTGTATAAATTTTAATGGCCGTTGTCTCCTCTTCAAGACTAAACCTCTTGTACATCCTGATGGTTCTTCCCTCATTCTCACTCTGGGTGGAACAGGATAATTTCTACAATTCTCCCCTGACTTTGGTTCTTGACATTTAGATAAATGACACCTACCCTTGTTTTCGAGGCTCAAGGATGCACCATATCATCAAAACAAGTATGGCCAAATTCTTGAATAAGTGGTCAACAGAGTTAATCGAATTTATTCTGATATGTAAATGTCATCCCTCTCTAGAAAAATTTAAATGGCCTTGATTGCCGCTGGCAAAAAATTGGGGAATTCTAGGCTGTGCCTGTTCATTCCTTTGTCAAAACATCTTTGTATTGGAAGCTCTGATAGTTGCCAAATTCATGCAATTTCATAAAGCTTAATCTATAAATTGTTCGGTTAATGACTTATGCTTTATGGGTCTTTGAAGAAAATTGTTTTGATCCTAAGGTTATACATATATTCTCCTACATTTTTTTCTAGTAGTTTTTATGATTTTTCTTCCCTTTTGCATTTGTGTTTGGTCTATTTTGGACTTAGCTTTTGAATATGCTATGTGGTAGAAATCTAATTTTATGTTCTTCCATATAAAGAACTAATTTTCCCAGCATTATTTACTAAATAACTCATTTTCAAATTGACATATACTAAGTTTTCATGTAAATGCTGTATTTCTGTATTGTTTTTATTAGATTTCCTCATTCTACTTATGGTTCCAGAACTATGCTGTTGTAAACTCTGTGGATTTATTAGAGGACTTAACATGTGACAGAGAAAGTCTTCCTTTTTTTTTGTTCTTCCTTGAAAATTGATCTCTGTATTAATCTTCTTCCATAGTGGAAAAATAATTCACGTGTCATTTTTTAATGTACTTCCCTATCATGATGTACTTGGTAGAAGAGAGATGTCCCATCCCAACATTAAAATTTCTGCTGACCTCAACTTTTACCTTACCTTGTTTTGTGTTGCTCTTTTCTGACTACCCCATTTTTTTTTCTATTCTTACTGCTATCTTTCTTTATAGGGTTTGAAATTTGAAATACCTTGTTAAGTAGAAGGGTGGTCAATACACTGTGAAGCATTTATATTCAAGGTCCATTTATTTGAAGAGAACAGAAAACTTGAGCAAATGGATATGCCTTTGATTTTTGGAAATTACCTTTTAACCCACAATTACTAGGGTGGACTTCTTCAGTTTTTCCAGTACTGGTGATGGACTATGTTCATTTAGCCATGGATCATGCTTGGCCCCATCTGACAAATAGTGCACACATTCTAAAAGCTTCTTTAATTTTTGAAAGTCATGTGCAGAGAATAAATTGACATAAGGATTGAGTCCATAACCTTGGTCTCATCAAATTCTACCAGTGAGTGAACTGTTTACAGATAAAGCCAAGAGGGTAAAGAAAACAAACATGGGGAATGATAGTGCTTGGTAACCAAGTAAGTTGAACTTGTGGTATTTACTGAACTTCCAGTTACTTGGCCAAAAGTGAGATTTCAACCTGAGCTTATTGAATTTAATCCAAGATAAAGAACCAGTTACTTTCTAGTCAACAATTAAGTTCAATTGGAGAGCTATTGTATTCTTTTAAAATACCATAAATTTTTGATATCCACTATGCTGTTGACTTACTTGTTTCTGCACTTTTTCCTATTCTTCTTCAATGCCCTTGTTGCATTAAGATTTGGGCTAGAAATGTAGGGCTAGAAATTTGGAATGAGTGACCTAGCCCATCTTGAGAAGCTGAGATTTGTTTGTAACATGTGGTATTATCTCTCATATGCTTTCCAAATACTCTTGGAATCACTTGATCACAGATTCATGGCAAAAGCTTTAAGAACTGGATAGCTATTTGAGTATGGGTCTCTCTGTATAATTAGAAAATGCATTTCTTTTGATGATAGCACATCACTAGAGTGTGAAGCAGTTAGGCCTGCTTTGAACTTAGTCCCAGTGAATGAAGGCATGATTTGTATTTCAGAGAAAGACAGTTAATTTTGGTGTGGGACATGAGTGACCGTATTCCCAATTCCAGCAAAACATCTGACACATGCATGCTGTTGTTAGAGACTGGACCAGAAAATGTTGGAGGATGCAAGTTCATGCCAAACCAAGGGGACGGTAGTGCTATCCTTATGTCTGACCGAATTGCTGTGAATTTCAGTACAATGGAACATGTCTGTTTATCGTTGTTTTTGGAAGTTGAGCTTGGGTTCATCAAGTTACACATCACCACTTGAGCTAATGGCACTTAAAGAATGCGAACATGCTTTTTAGGAACTATTACCATTTCAGGTTGAAGAAAAAGGACCTGAAACTGTACTTTTACATGTACCATTTGCTTCTTAAAAATACTGGTACTGCAGCAAGAAGTGAAGCTTACTATGTTAGACAAAGAATGAAAGAAATCCATTGTGACTGTGTAATGTGCTCATTTATAAAACAATTTCCCCTCTTGGAAACCTAATGCTGTGGTAACCCTGAATGCAGTTGTTTCTGGAGGGTTGATTCTCTGTTCATACGCATCCTGCTGTCCCTTTTTCACAGTTTATTTTCATGTGTGCCATCGAGAGCTGCTCTGGGAGAATTTTTTGTCCCCATTTGGACCAATCGTGTCATGGTTCCTGCTCTTCCACCAGCCTTCCACCTCAGGCCAGGGTACAGAAGAGCATGAGAAAGATTCAAAACTAAATTAATAAACAGAAAAAATAGTAGAAGTCTCTGGGTTGTGTGTTACTAAGTCAAAAAATATATATTTTTAATAGCCATTGCTAATACTGAGAACTTACCATGTGCCAGACACTTACTCTGGTGGATCCTGTGGACTGTCTCCTCTACTTCTCTGAGCATCCTAATGTAATCATCCCCATGTTATAGTCGTGAAACCTGACACTGAGGGAAAGGGGGAAGGAGCTGAGATTTGAATTCAAGTGTTCTGTCCTAATCACTTGCCTGCTCTACCATCTTGGAGATGTTAACCTCTGAGTTTCTGTGGCTACAGACCTCACACACAGAGTTCAACGTACATGATATTCTGGGCCACAGTCAGTGTAGCTGTTTCCATTGGTTAAATGGATAATCACTTCCTTGGCATAATTTCAAGTGTGGCAGAGAGACCCACCTGCTGGCTATTGCCTGAAATTTTATGATTAAGCTGCTGTATGTTTTCATTCCTGGAAGAAATCCCTAATCAGCCACTACCTAGCAGATTTGTTCTTCCTGAAGTATGTTTTTTTCTAAGTGGCATGATTTAGATTATTTGGATGTTAATATAAGATTTTTTTATCTATTAAAAAAATTTAACTATTTTCCAGTGTATTATGTCTTCTCAAGTGATATAAATTACAGCCCCCAGAAAAACCAGCACAGACTATATTATGCAGTGGTAAAAATACCCTGATAATCAGTAGTTTGCAATAACAAAGGTTTTGTTATAGCTTATGCTATGTGTCCACATCCACTGTAGGTTATTAGAGACACAAGCCAGAGGGAAAGAATTGGAGGGTTTCACAACAGCAGTGAACTGTTTTTGCCTGTAATACATGTACTTCTCCTTATAGCTTATTGGAGAGAAATAGTCACATAACTTCACATAGCCACAAGGAGACTGTGAGTTTGTCACAGCAGCCATAAGAAACTAACACCAAGCTGGGAGGTTTAAGACAACAAATATATTCTCACAGATCTGGGCTAGAAATCCAACATTCAGGTGTTTGGTAGGATTGGCTTCTTCTGAAGGCCTCTGTAAGAATCTGTTGCATGCCTCTCTGCTGGCTTCTGGTGGTCATCCACCATTCTTGGCACATCTTGGTTTATAGAAACATCACTAGTCTCTGCCTCTGTGGAGTTCTTGCCTCAATGAGTCTGTCCATGTCTGTCAGAATTTCCATTTTAAAAGGACACCAGGGCTGCCCAGGTGGCTCAGTGGTTAAGTGTCTGCCTTTGGCCCAGGGCATGATCCTGGAGTCCCAGGATCAAGTCCCACATTGGGCTCCCTGCATGGAGCCTGCTTCTCCCTCTGCCTATGTCTCTGCCTCCCTCTCTCTCTCTCTGTCTCTCATGAATAAATAAATAAAATCTTTAAAAAATGATAATAAAAGGACACCAGTCCTTGGATTAGTGCCCATCTTAATCTAGTATGACTTCATTTTAACTTAAATCTACAAAAACCCTTTTTCCAAATAGTCATATTTACAGGTACTGGGGATTAGGATTTGGACAGATCTTTTTTTGGGATCTATCCAATTCACAACAGGGACTGTGAAGTACAAGTGGACATGAGGTTGCAAAGGAAGAGACATAGAAACAGATGGTAAAGAGCACTTATGATGTGTACATTGCCCTTTGACATTGGAAACAGAGACCCTTCTTTGCAGAAGTTTCTAGGAGTTAAGGAAAGGTTAGCAGCTCAAAGAACTAAGACAGGCTTGATTATGAATATAAACCAAATAGTCTGAGCCTATAAAAATGTTTGAGTAACAGCTACTATATAGGAAAATAACCTCATTGATATTTATAGTCTCAGTGTTTTGAGACCTCTGCATATCTTCTCTCTACCACCTCATGGAAGGAAGAGAATCAGGTTTTTTGAGCATAAGGACATAAATACAAACCAAATTCTTTTACCTAACTGGAGCATTTTGTATAGAATGTTGAATGGTGGTGTGGAGTCTTGGTGGTATGGAATCTTGGTGGTGATGGGGACAGAGGATAAGTTAAAAATAAGACCTCTTGGTGTCAGGGCTGTCTCAGGTTGAAGATTTACTACAAAGAACATAATTTGGTTATAAACAATGTTTTTGTGTGTGTGTGTAAATTGGAAAAATGCAGGATGAATTGAAAAGTTGACAGACTATATCTCTGGTTAGTTATTACTTGAGTGTCTTTAAAACTGCTTTGTGTTTGAATTCTGTAGGTTAAGGATGAATTATATTTGGATCAGTTGTGGGAAATGCATGCTAATGTCTCTAGGGGTAAGCAGGCCCCATCAGAAGCTTGTTTAAGGTATATATAAGTCAGATCCATGGGATTTGGCTCAAGAGTCTAGTATAAAGGATCATCTTGGATGCATGGATCAAAGTGTTAGCAATATCCTAAGAATACTGTGTACCTAACTCATAAGTAGATAGGTGAAGTGTTGGAAGTGCTTGGGATCTGCCAACTGGCAAAATAGTCACTAAGATAGGAGCATCTGAAAACAACCTTTCTCTAAGCGCCATCTCTTATTACAGGGTGAATTCTATTTGTAGCTGGATGCTTCTCTATGGCCTTTTGCTGCTTGACTGTATGTCTCTCCATTGCCTGTCTACTACAGTTTGGTGGAAGGTTAGGGATTGGTGGTGGTGAGACCTTCATGCATCAAAATCTCCAATGTCAACAAAAGGTGACAAAATATTTCAGGAGTAAGGAAAATGGAGAACATGGAAGTGAGCGAGAAGGGTATAGCTGTGGTGTATGATGAATGGCATAGATGTGAGAGAAGTCAGCAGTCAATCAAAATGAGACACCATGAATGGAAGGGAAAGTCCATGATTTGGAAGAGCTGGGTTCTAGGGCAAGCTTTGTCACCAACTACTTTTTTTTTGCTCAGGCAAATCACTCCTCTTGGTTAAAATCAAAACAGCCCTTTCCTAAGCTCCTTTCTAGCTAGAAAACAGGGTTAAGGACTTGGCAACTTTCTGTTCATCAATCTATATGGTCAATGATTCGTGGAGAAGAAGCAATTCTCAACATTAGGGGGAGGTCAACCTTGAAGAAGTAACACTCAAACGGTAACTGGGAGGCTGAATACTGGGTGAAAGTGAAGGAAGTAGTTGAAGAAGAGTTTTGTAGCAGAAAAAAACAGTGTGAAGAAACCAGAGCTTGCTCTTAAACTTTGGACCAATGCTGATATGGCTTCTTCAGCATCACTTGAGATTCTGATTTGGTAGATGTGGCTTGAGAGCTAGGGCATTTATATTGTAGGTGAAGTGGTTTGAATGCCAGGCTGCCTTGTAAACCCTTAATTTTGAGTTGTTTTGACTCCAGGAGTCCTACATGCAGGTGGGGTAGTTGTGAGGCCCCGGCTAGAGAACCTGGATCATTTTGGAAGAGGGCAGAAAGAGAGCCTGGTTGGATGTGAAAGATGACCATTTCCGAGGGAGCTTCCTACTCTTGTGGACACGCAAGGGGCTGTGTGTGTCCCTGAGGGGCAGTCAGGGAGAGCCTGGGGCCCGCCAGCTAGGGGCATAAGTTGGACAAGATGCTGAGGGGACATTAAGGGATGTATCCTGTTAAACGATATTTTGGGGGAATATCTAATTCTCAAGGACTTGTGACAGAGATACATTATGGGAGGAATAAGATTCACTTAGGTGCCCTCTTTGTGAACCACGTGGCAAGTGTGTTAGTAATGCAATGGCATTTGTGGATATTTTGTATCAACTCCTTGGGCCAAATGCTATGATAGAATATCCCCTTTCTATCCATAAATAACCATAAAAGAATATAAACAGGATCATTTATTCCAAGTGTCAGTGACATGTCTGTGCTGTTTTCTAGGAAATAAATTCACCGTTTAGTATAGTAGGGAAAAATATCTGAAGTTAAACTGTATTTGTGTTACTTTCAGAGTATTCAAGGGAGAAATTCTTATGTTTAAAAATTTGTAAAATATTCTAATATTACAGAACTTTGCTCATCATCTTTTACCTTTTATGTATTAGAATCTATATGTACATGATTAACTTAAAACTTTTCCCAACTCTGATTTCTTCTCCCTACTTTTTAATCACCTCCCTATCACCCATAAGACTTCATATTGAACTTAGCGTTAAATTTCAATTGCTTTCCAATTTAAATATTTTAAAATCTGTATATGTTTAGGGTTATATACCTAAGTAGAAAATCATACTTATTTAGGGCATTTAAAAAAATATATCCTAAAAACTCATAGTAATTTGGACATTTAAAAATATTATTTAAATCCTAGCTTCCTGTATATATCTTTCCAGAATATTTTTGCCCAGCATTACACTTTAAAGATCACTTTTGATATAGATATAGATATAGATTGCTGCCACTTCATTCATTTTCATTGCTTTATAGTATTTCACTGTAGAAAAAGATCATGATTTAGTCATTCATTCTCCTGTTGATAGTTATTTATTTATTTATTAATTAATTAATTTATTTATTTATTGTTGATAGTCATTTAAATTGGAAACAATCTAAATGTCAAGTTCTTTGGCTAATCATACATATAATTTAAGTTATTCACTCTTTGCCATTTATAGCTGCCTTCTTCCATTTTTTAGTGATCTTCGAATTTAGGTGACCATTATTTCTGAAAGAAGATGAAAGAAAGAGGCAATACTTCAAAAACAAATTTTCTGCTGTGTGAATCCAGTTACAACTTGAAAACTGTGTGCCTTAAACTTACAAGGGAAACTGATGATGACTTTTTAAATAGAGAGTAATTAATTAACCATAATAAAGCTGAAGCTCTGGTTTTAGTCCATAATCCAGTACTTCCTGGCTCCAATGAGTTTATTAAAGGGGCCAAATGAATTGATAGCTATCTGTAGGAAAATATTTTCATATCCACTGCTTTTGGACAGCTCAGCAGGTTCACCTTTAAAGGAATGACTTTTGTAAGAAAAGGTCACACAATCAGATCCTATCACACTCTTGGCCTTTTCAGTGTCGAACTCTGAATTTTAAAAAATCCTTGTTTTTAGCCATTCCTAATTTCCAGAGAGTCCTAAAGATATTTGTTTCATAAGCTTGGAGGAAGGTATCAATATGGCCTAATCACCAGGGTCTACATGGAACTATGATCCTTTCCCCGAAATACTCCCACACCTGTAATCATTGATATTTCAGATGTTTTCACCAGAAGACACATTCTTTCTGTATGACTAAAAATAATCCTTGTTAAATTTGAGTGACACAAAGATTGGAAAATGACTCGGAAGCTAGATGACAGCGCTGGTAATTTCATACACTTGAAGGAGAGTTCCAAATCAACAAATAAAATTGAAATCTAGAATGAATGGAAAAATTAAAAGAATCCTTGAAAAGGCAGTAGATTGGGTCAAGTAGATTTGGCAAATTTCCATGTGGAAAAACATGTCGGGATTTTGGATTACAATAAGGATCTAATGTGAGTCAACAGTTCAATTATGCGGTGAATAGTAAAATGATGGCTGCATTAATAGAAATATAATTCCACAGCCGAGGGAGATAATGGCCTGTTTGATGTAGGGAGTGGTCAGACCACAGCTGCAGACCTGTTTGCAGTTCCAGGATGTGCATTTTCATTGGCACATTAATAAATTAGAAGTCTCCACCCTGACCAGACTAGTGCAAGGTTTGAGAGTAGTGCCATTACAGAACAATTTTTGGTTAAAGTTTCTTCATAATTGCTTATAGTTCTAGTGTGATCTGCCTGGAGTTGACACACAATATATTAGATAGAAGCACTGTAAATTATGACTTTTCATATGATACATAAATTACTTTTGAATATATCTCATCATGATTACTCCAGAGAGGACAAATTATAAATAGGAAGATGGAAAAAGAAATCAATTTGACATATTCTCTAACCTGTTGATAGAGAGTAATTATCAGTATGTGGAGGAAAATCACAAGTGTGTGTGTGTGTGTGTGTGTGTGTATACACGCACTTTGAAGAGAAAAGTGAAAAATCCTTAAGTCAAAGTAAATGTTAATTTTTTAGCTTCAAAGCAGATTTTGAGGTCCTTCTAAAGGACTACAATATAATTACTACTGGGAGGGGTGATGGATTCCAGATGCTCACACTATTATTTCTCTCCATGTTGAAGAGTGGAGTAGAAGAGTAGACAGTCTATTCAAGGAGGAGATGAACAAGTCCTCCGTATATAGCAAAGGGAAAAATAATCATGGAGGGGTAAAGGTTCCACAGCATGGGTGAATTGCTTTAGTGGTTCCTTTACAAACTTGTTTTAGAAAGAAAATTAGGCAAAGGAAAAGACATTTAAATCATTGTCGATTGTAATTATGCTTAAATGTACATATGAAAGGGCGTTTGGTAACTTAAATAGGAATTTGGGAGCAAATTTAAAGTCAAGGTTCTGGTGAAGTAGGTTTTTAAAACCCCAAGACATTCTAATGTGAGGCTCCTGGGTGGTTGAGTCAGTTAAGCATCCAACTCCTAATCTCAGCTCAGGTTTTGATCCCAGGGTCATAAATTCAAGTGAGGAACTGGGCACCATGCTGGGCATGGAGCCTCCTTGAAAAGCACCACCACCAGGATGCCTGGGTGGCTCAGTGGTTGAGCGTCTGCCTTTGGCTCAGGGTGTCCTGGAATTGAGTCCCCTGGATTGGGATCCCTGTGGGGGGCCTGCTTCTCCCTCTGCCTGTGTCTCTGCTTCTCTCTCTGTGTTTCTAATGAATAAATAAATAAATTTTTTAAAAATAAACACCACCAACAACAAACCTAAGGTCAGTCACCAATTAGACCACTTGTAGAACATTATGCTGAAATCTCCTTAGTGGAATTTGACTTGGCTGGTTTTCTGGCCTTTTCTGGTTGTAATATAAAGCCGGTTGATACTCTCAAATGTATAATGTACCTGAAGGGTGGGATGGGGGGGTGGTAGTTTAAAAAGTACAATGTTTACTTGTGATCTCATATATCAGCTAACCTACTTGGTCTTCAGTAGCTTTTTTTTAAAGGAAATGTCACAAAAGAGAAATATAAAACTTCTCATTGGTTCTGATTACTGAGGAGTTCAAAGGCTTAAAAATTTTTTTCTCCTTATTTTTGCCCTAACAGTATAAGGGAATTAAAAGTTATGCATACTGCAGTGGGCCAGGATGGTAGTAATTCAAATAAATGTTCGTGATAATTCAGTGATTACTCATAAAAGGGTTTCTGGCCTATTAACAAATCATTGCTACACTTTATCAAGTCTCTGTATTCATCAAATTTGTCTGTTACTTGTGATTGAATATCTTAGAGTAGAAGAATTCTCTATTGCTTTCTTGAGGGTATTTGGTACTGTACTAAGTAAGTACTTTCACAAACATTATAGCTCACTTAATCCTCAAAATAATCCAGAAAAAATTACTTTGTCATTTTGTGCAGATAGAGAAACTTTTTCAAATTCTTCAGTTTTAACATGGTCACTTTGATAGTTGATTGGTTTTGAGTTGATAGCAGCTTAATTTTGAATACTTTGCAATACTACATTTTTTTCTCCCTCCCCCATATTTTATATTTTTGACATCACATTTACATTTTTTATGCATCCCTTAATTGTTGTAGTTTTTAGTTAATTTTACTATTTGTGTCTTTTAGCATTTGTGCTTGCTTTAAGTGATCCATTGCTTTGACTACATCCTTAGCTTTTCCAGTGAGATTTTTTACTTTCATATTTGTTGCTATTGTTATTAATTAGTGTCAGTTCTCTTCATTTGAGAGAAGTCCCCCTTGAAATTTCTTATAGGGCTAATTTGGTGGTGATAAATTCCTTTGGCTTTGCCTATATAGAAAGCTCTTAATTTCTCTGGATGATAATCTTGCCAGGTTGGCCATGTTTTTCTTTCAGAACTTTGAACATGTGGTACCATACTCCTATTGCTTGCAAAGTTTCTGCTGAAAAATCTGCTGAGAGCCTTATGGGGTTTCCTCTCTAAATTCTTCTCTTGTTGCTTTTAATTCTCTGTATCTTGAACTTTGGTGACTTGAATGATAACATGTGTTGGTTTCATCTCACTTGGAATCGTGTTTCCTTGACCTTGAAGCCTGTTTGCTTCCCCAGGTTAGGGAAGTTGACAGTCATTATCTCTTCAAAAGAGTGTTCTGGCTCTGTGTTTGCCTTCTGGAACTGTTACAATGTGAATGTTGGTTTGCTTGATATTCTAGTAATATAATATTAAATTTAATTATTTAAATTATCTTAATTTTTTTCTTTTTGTTGCCTTGTGCAAGTCTTATTTTTTGTCTTCTACTTTGCTGATCAGATTTTCTGCTACATCTAGTCTTGAACCCTTCTACTATATTTATCCTCACTTCAGGTCTCACTTCTATTAAGAACTTAACTTTTTAAAATCTCTAGGGTTTTACTGTGTTTATTGGTTCTTCTCCAAGGTTCGAACATTTTTATGACCATTACTTTGGGTTTTTTGCATGTGTTCATTTTATTTTTTGAATATAGTTAACATAGAGTCACATTAGTTTCAGGTGTACATTAATCTGACAAGTTTATATATCAAGTTGTTTGATATATGACAAGTTGTTTATGTTATATTCATAAGTATAGCTACCATCTAACTATCACATCACTATTACAATATCATTGACTGCATTGCTTATGTTCTTCTTTTTGTTGTTATGAATTACTCATTCCATAACTAGAGACCTGTATCTTCCTTGTCCTTTCAACCCTTTGCCCAACCACCCACCTTTTTCCCCTCTGGTAGCCATTAGTTCTCTGTATTTGTACTTCTTATTCTTTTTGTTTTTGTTTTAAGATTCCATTTGTGAGAAGAGTCATATGGCATTTGTCTTTTTCAGTCTGACTTAGCGGCATAATACCCTCTAAGTCCATCCATGTTGTGGCTAATTGCACAATCTCCTTTTTTATGGCTGTATAATTTTCCATTATATGTGCACTTTTCCATATCCATTTATTAATTGATGAACACTTAGGTTTCTTCCAGGTCTTGTATATTATAAATAATGGTGCAATAAACATAGGGGTGCACATATTGCTTTGAGTTAGTGTTTTCATTTTCCCTGGGTAAATACCCAATAGTGGTATTACTAGGTCATATGGTAATTCTATTTTTAACTTTTTGAAAACCCTTCATACTGTTTCCCCACAGTGGCTAGACCAATTGACACTCCCACCAACAGTGCACGAGGGTTCTTTTTTTTCCACATCCTCACCAATACTTGTGTCTTGTCTTGATTTTAACCATTCTAACTGTTGTAAGGTGGTATTGTGGCTTTGATTTGCATTTCTCTGATGATTAGTGGTGTTGAGCATCTTTTTATGTGTCTGTTGGCCATCTGTATATTATTTTTGGAAAAATGTCTGTTTATAGATCCTCTGTCCATTTTTAATCAGATTGTGGGTTTTTTTTTTTTTTTGGTGGTCTATAAGTTATTTTTATAATTTGGCTGCTAACCCTTTATCAGATATATCCTTTGCAAATACGTTGTCCCATTCAGTAGGTTGTCTTTTTGTTTGGTTAATGGTTTCCTTCACTGTGCAAAAGCTTTATTTTAATATAATAACAGTAGTTCATTTTTGCTTTTGTTTCCCTTCTCTTAGGAGACATAGCTAGAAAGATGATGCTATAGTCAATGTTAGAGAAATTACTGTGTTCTCTTCTAGGATTCTTATGATTTCAGCTCTTACATGTAGGTCTCTAACTCATTTTGAGTTTATTTTTGTGTATGGTGTTGGAAAGTAGTCTAAGTACAGATAGCTTTCCAGTTTTCCCACCACCATTTGTTGAAGAGATGGTCTTCTTCTTCTTAAGTATACTTGACTTATTTGCTGTAGATTAATTGGCCATATTAATGTGGGTTTATTTCTGGGGTCTCTATTCTGTTCCATTGACCTATGTGTCTGTTTTGGTGTTAATATCATACTGTTTTGAATGCTGCAGCTTTTAGTATATCTTGAAATCTAGGATTTTGATACCTCCAGCTTCATTCTTCTTCCTCAGGATTGCTTTGGCTATTGGGGGTCTTTTGTGGTTCCATAAAAATGTTAGTATTTGTTTTCATTCTGTGAAAAATGCTGTTGGTATTTCGATAGGGATTGCATTGAATATGTAGATGGCTTTGGGTATTATAGACATTTTAACAATATTATTTCAATCTATGAACACTATAGCTTTCCATTTGTGTCATCTTCAATTTCTTTCATCAGTGTTTTAGTTTTCAGTGTTCAGATCTTTAAACTCCTTGGTCAGGTTTATTTCTAAGTATTTTCTTTTTGGTCCAATTGTAAATTGTTTTAAAAATATATCTTTTTTTTAAAGATTTTATTTATTTATTCATGAAAGACAGAGAGAGAGAGAGAGGGAGGCAGAGACACAGGCAGAGGCAGAGGCAGGAGCAGGCTCCATTCAGGGAGCCTGACATGGGAATCGATCCTGGGACTCCAGGATTATGCCCTGGGCCGAAGGCAGGTACTAACCTGCTGAGCCACCTAGGGATCCCCTAAATATATCTGTTTGAAACTTTGTTAATGTGTAGAAATGGTACTGATTTCTGAGTGTTTATATGTCTTGCCACTTTGCTGAATTTTATTTATTTATTTATTTATTTATTTATTTATTTATTTATTTATGCATGTATTTATTTATTTATTTATTTATTTTTGTGGTGAAGTCTTTAGGGTTTTCTATGTAGGGCAGTCAGGGTGGCTCAGCGGTTGAGCGCTGCCTTCAGCCCAGGGTGTGATCCTGGAGACCCAGGATTGAGTCTCACGTCAGGCTCCTTGCATGGAACCTGCTTCTCCCTCTGCCTGTGTCTCTGCCTCTCTCATGAATAAATAAATAAAATCTTCAAAAAAATATTTAAGGTTTTCTATGTATAGTATTGTATCATCTGCAAATAGTGACAATTTAGCTTCTTTACCAATATGGATGCCTCTTATTTCTTTTTGTTGTCTGATTGCTGTGGCTAGGAGTTCAAGTACTGTGTTGAATACAAGTGGCAAGAGTGGAGATCCTTGTCTTGTTTCTGGCTTTAAAGGGAAAGCTCTGTTTTTCACCACTGATGATGATGTTAGCCATGGATTTTTCATATACGGCCTTTATTATGTTGAGGTATGTTCCCTCTATCCCCATTTTGTTAAGAGTTTTTATAGACATGGATGTATTTGCAAATATCCAACGACCCTTGTATCCCAGGAATAAATCCCACTTAGTCCTGGTGAATGATCTTTTTAACGTGTTGTTAGATTTAGTTGGCTGGTTTTCAGGATTCTTGCATCTGTATATGTCAATAGTTCTCTTTTTTTAGTGGTGTCTTTGTCTGGTTTTGGTATCAGGATAATGCTGGCCTCATAGAAAGTATGTGGAAGCTTTCCTTCTATTTTGTGGAATAATTTGACGAGAATAGACATTGAGTGTTCTTTAAATGTCTGGTGGAGTTCACCTGTGATCCATTTAGTCCAGGACTTTTATTTTTTTGGGGAGGGTTTTAATTACCAATTAAATGTAGTTATTTGAAACTAGTTTGTTGATATTTTCTATTTCTTTCTCGCTCAGTTTTAGAAGATTGTAGGTTTCTAGGAATTTATCCATTTCTTCCAAATTGTCCAGTTTGTTTGCATATAATTTTTTATAGTATTTGCTTATAAACACTTGTATTTATGTAGTGTCAGTTGTTACTTTCCCTCTCATTTCTGATGTTGTATATTTGGGTTCTTTCAAAGAGCCAGCTCCTGGTTTCATTGTTTTTGTTTATGTCTCTACGTCATTTATTTCTACTCTGATCTAAGGTTAGATAGTTTGAGAGTTTTGTTAAAGTAGGCCTGCATTACTATATCTTTCCCTTAGAATTTGGACTGTTACTTTCATTTTCATTTGTCTCCATTAAAAAAAAATTCTTTGATTGCTTCATTGACCCACTGATTGTTTAGTATTTTGTTTTTTTGGTCTCTAGGCATTGGTGTTTTTTCTGGCGTTTTTTCCTTGTGATTTCTAGTTTCATAGTGTTGTGGCCAGAAAAGACGCATGGCATTATTTCAATCTTGTTAAGCCATAAAACAAACCTCAATAAATTTAATACGTGATCTCTTCTGAAGAATGTTCCATGTGCCCTTAAAGATTCTATTCTGTTTTTGGATGGAATGTTATGAATATGTTATATCCAGCTGGTCCACTGTGTCTTTCAAAGATTGTTTCCTTACTTATACTCTGGATGTTCTATCCATTGATGTGAGTGGAATGTTAAAATCCCCTATTGTATTACCATCAATTTCTCTCTTTATGTTCATTAATATTTGCTTTATGTATTTAGGTGATCCAGTGTTGGATGTGTAGATATTTACAATGTTATATACTCTTGTTAGATTGATCATTCTATCATTATGTAATGCCTTTCTTTATCTCTCATTAGTCTTCTAAGGTCTATCTTGCCAAATATTGCTACTCTAGCTTTTTTTCCCCCCATTTCCATTTGGATGGTGAATGTTTTTCTATCCCTTCATTTTTAGTTTCTATGTATCTTTAAGGTGAGTCTCTTATAAGCAGCATATAGATGTATCTGGTTTGTTTTGTTTTTGTTTTTTTAAAATCCATTCTGCCACTCTATGCCTTTTCATTGGAGCATTTAGGCCATTTACATTTAAAGTAATTATTGACAGGTATATACTTTTTATGAATTTGTTTTCTGCTTATTATTATTTTTTTTAGTTCTTCTGATCTCTTCATTTGTGATAGAAAAGTATCCATTGTGTATTATTTGGCTTTCTCTTTATATTTTTGTGTATCTATCATAGATTTTGGGTATGTAGTTACCATGAGGTTCACATATAACATCCTAAGTAAATAATAATCTATATTAATTTGGTTATTTAAATTAAATATGTTCTAAATAGAAAAAGAAGAAATCTTTTCCCCTTATTTCCTTGAGTCCCTTTTCCACATTTTATGTATATGTTGTCATATTTTATATCTTTGTATTCATGGTTTTCTTATGTCTAATTATGGTCATTTCTTTTCCACTTAAATCCCCATAACTTTTCTTGTAAGGCTAGTTTAGTGGTGATAAACACCTTTTATCTCTTGTCTGGAAAATGCTTTATCATTGAGATTTGAAAGAGAGATAATCTTACTGGGTAGAATATTCTTAGTTGTAGGTTTTTTCCTTTCAGCACTTTGAATATAACCTGCCATTCTTTTCTGGTTTGGGAAGTTTGTGCTGAAAAATCAGTTGATAGCCTTATAGATTTTCCCTCATAGGTAACTTTTTTTTTGTTTCTCTCTTGCTGCTTTAAAATTTTGTATTTTTCTGTAACCTTTGACATTTTTATTATTATGTGCCATGGTGTGGCCCTCCTTAGATTCATCTTGTTTGAAATTCTCTGCTTAGACTTGATTGTCTATTTCTTTCCCTAGGTTAGGGAAGTTTTCAGTTATTATTCAAATAAGTTTTCTACACCTTTTTTTTCCCCTGTAACAGCTATAATGGGAATATGTGCTTGATGTTTTCCAAGAGATCTCTTAATTTATCCTGATTTTAAAAAATTCTTTACTCTTCTTTGCTCTTCAGCTTGTGTGCTTCCCATTACCCTGTCTTCCAGATCACTGATACATTCATTCTGCAATCTGCTGTTGACTCCCTCTAGTGTTTGTTATATTTAACTCAGATTGGTTCTTTCTAATATTTTAATCTTTTCTATTTACTGAAAGTCTCATTGAGTTCTTCTACTCTGTTTTTGAGCTTAGTGACCTTCATGATTATTACCATAAATTCTTTACCAGGCATATTATATCTGTTTCATGTAGTTTGTTTCTGACAGTTTTTTTTCTCATTCTTTTGGAGCATATTCTTTTGTCTTCCCATTTTGCTTGACTTTTTTTTTTAATTGTAATTTTTAAATTGGATAACAAATATACAACCTGGAATAGATTTGAGGCAAATTGTGCCATAAGCAGATTTTCTTTAAGTGGCTAAAACAAAGTTTAAAAAGCAAGTAACAATAAAAGAAAATGCTTCTGGTACAGGACCAGCAGTACAAAAAAATAGTGTATGAGTACCTGGATAATACACCCATTTTGCAATAGTGCAACTTTTAAGTATATATTGTTGACTGTCCATAGTCCACACAGAGTTACAACTTCACACTTCAACAACAACATGCTGACAGTTCCTAAAGAACTGTGTGTGTTTCCACGAATTAGGCAAAATGACTACTTCTCCTAAGCTTGAAATAGTGGTCTTGTGAATGATGTCCTGTATGTACACGGTAGTTCTTGGTGACTTGCTGGCTGGAGCTGTGACTTTCTATGCTAGCTTTCTTTTAAACTGTGGCTTTTTTTAATTTTAATTTTTTTTAAACTGTGGCTTTTTAATGAAAGAATAAAGTAAAAGTAGTATAAGAAAGGAAAAAAATAAGACAAATTTTTAAAAGTAAAAAAAAATAAGAGTAAAAAAAACCCCAAAACAAAACATGTAACTGTGGCTTGTTTTCTGTGCCCCAGCATCACAGGGAAACTGGTATGGGCTTGAGGACCTTGAGAATACTGAGGTTGCAGGTTCCCTGTGAGGACCAGAGCTACCAGTTAGGGAGTCCAGATCCATTCATCATGGTGTTGGGATGCTCCAGTTATGGTGTCCAGCCTTGCCCCCTTCTGGCATCCAGACTCTGTTCTGGTCTGGGCTTTTAAGGTGGATGAAGGGGGGTAGAGCATTCTCACAGATCCAGGCCCTTTAAAACCCTGGCTTCTTTTTCTGTACTTCAGTGTGACCAGGACTGGGGTGGGCTCGGGTACTCTGAGCTGGCTGAAGTAGCCAGCTTGCTGACACAACCAGACTCCTCTGTTGTTGTGTTTGGATCCTGCTCTAGTCCAGGCTTTTAAGATGAGGTATGAATGTAAACTGTGGTGTTCTTTAGTCCCTCTGACCTGGAGAGCTTTCCTGCAGCTCTTGCACCATTTGGCAGAATTCTAGTGTTGACTCTTTCATATGCTAGTTGCTTTCTTAACTGTAACTTTTTTTCCTCTGTGCTCAAGGACTGAGGAATCAATTTTCAGTCCCTTAGTACAAGCCTCCCCACTGCCATATGCAGCAATGGGGATGAGGGTTCCCCCATTTTATTGTTTCTGTGTCTCTTGATTTTCTATTTTTGGGTTAGTCATCTCTCAGTTCTTCAGGAGGAATTGTTCTATTAATGTAACTTGGTGTGTTTCATGGAGTATATGAATTCAGAGTCTTCCTAGGACTCCAACTAGAACTAAAACCACTCGATCATTACTTTGAACTCCTTATCAGGTAGGTGGCTTATCTTCATTTCATTAATGCCTTTTTCTGATGTCTTATTCTTTCATTTGGAATGTATTCCTCTGTCTCCCCATTTTGCTTGGCTGTCTCTGATTCTGTGTGTTAGGCATATCAGCTACCTCTCCCAATCCTTAAGGAGCGGCCTTGTGTACAATGTTATTGGAAGACCAGAAGTATAGTCTCTTCTGATCACTAGATCTAGGTGCTCAAGGGTGTCCTGTGTGTGCCTATCTGCAATACGGTCCAGGCCCTTTTCAAATTGGCATTTTTGTGCTAAGTCTTGCAGGAGTGAACCCGTGCATAGTCCTTTAAGAGTATGTTTATCTTTCCCTACAGATCTATGGTCTTTCTGGCCATAATCTCCATTGATTTTCAAAGCCCAGCATCTAGAGTTTGTCTCTCATGCAGGATCTAAAGGTTGAGCTGCCTGATGTGCTGTACACATCCTCCCTCCTTATAGAAAAGTTTGGTAGTTTTTTAGAGAGATCCCTCCCAATTGTGAATCATTGTACCTGGGTTTTTTTTGGTGAGACCATGTCTCTGCCTCTTATCTGTCAGCATGCTGTCTTTTCTGTCCTTTGTTGTTGGAGGCTCTGTTCATCCAGTTTTCTGATCTTCTACAGAGGGAAATACTCTATACCTAGTTGCGTATTTGTTACATTCATGAGAGAGGGAGTTTAGGGTCTGACTACAATAACCTCTTTGAACCCAAATCTCATATAAATTCATGTTAAAATCCAATTCCAAACGAATCCCACAAGATCCTTCTGTGCTTTTTCTTTCCATATTTGAATCTTCTTTCTTCCATGCGAATGTCCTAGCTCCCAATAATATCCACATTTATTGTTAAATATAATACACATAAAATCCAGAATTGCTGCCCAATGCCCTTGTGAAAAACAACCTACTAAAAAAAAAAAGTTCAAGATTTGTTTGAAACTTCTCCCTACCCCTAAACTGAAGTATATAGTAAAAATACTGTGATGAAAAGCTACTTGGACTATTTTTTTCCTCTTCAGGAGCATTGTTTTGAAATAAAATTTTGTACATTCCTTTGCATTCAGTTCTGACATTTTTCTTATTCTTAATTTTATATTCTACATTTATAGGATGTAAATAGGCTTACAGAAGTCAAAATAATACAAAAAAAAATTATACCCTACACCTTCTCCTACACTAATCCTGACTCTAAGCCTCTATAGGAAATAAGAATAAATCAGAGAATAAACTTATTTCCTTTTTTAAAAGCAGATATATCTTTTTTGGATCTTTTTTTCTTACACAAAAGGTAGAACACCATACGGGATCCCTGGGTGGCTCAGCGGTTTAGCGCCTGCCTTCGGCCCAGGGTGTGATTCTGGAGTCCTGGGATCGAGTCCCACGTCGGGCTCCCAGCATGGAGCCTGCTTTTCCCTCTGCCTGTGTCTCTGCCTCGCTCTCTCTCTCTGTGTCTATCATGAATAAATAAATAAATCTTCAAAAAAAAAAAAGGTAGAACACCATAGATACTACTTTAAAAACATTTTTATAGACTGAGAAATATGCATTTAAGACTTCATGTTTTCGTAGTTTGATAGCTTATTTATTTTTATCACTAAATATTTCATTTCACGAATTTTTAAAATCTACTTACCTACTCAAAGAGAACTTGGTTGTTTCAATTCATAGTAGTTGAATATTGCTATGAATGTTAATGTATAGGTTTTTATATGGACATAGTTTGCAACTCCTTTGATTAAAACAAACAAACAAACAAACCCCAGAACAAAAGAAAAAAACAAACCCTGGGATTATATTGCTGGATTGTATAAGCTTATCGTTAGCTTCATAAGAAAGTTTGTAAGTATGTTGTTGCATTTCCATCAGCTTATCTTTAGCTTTGTAAGAAAGTGTGTAAGAATGTTTTTACATTGCCATCAGCAACGAATGGGAATAGTTCCACATTCTTGCCAACAGTTGAAAAGTTATTTTTCACTTGAGTTTTTGCACTAAACAACATGTCTTGGAAACCATTCCATATCAGTTCTTGGAATATACTTTTTTTTATAGCTGTATAGCACTCAATTGTATGGATGTGTCATAGTTGATTTCTTCAGTCTTCTAAATTTGGTCTTATTAGTAATTTCCAGTGCTTCTGCAGTGATAAATGCTATAATGAATAACCTTGTGCACTTGTGTTTTCATATTTTTGGAGCTGTATCTTCAGGATTAATATCTTAAGGTGGGATTGCTGAAAGGAATAAAAGGATGTGTGTTTTTCTTGGATATCAACCAGAGTTTCCCCCATAAATTCGGGACTGTTTTTCACTGCAGCTAGCAACAACATTTGAGAGTACCCATTTGCCTGCAGCCTTGCCAACATTGCTTTTGCATATCCAGTGGATGACAAATAGTGTTCAGTGTAGTGTTAATTTGCATTTTTCTTGTGAGTAAAGTTAGTTATCTTAAATCATATTCTTAAATGTATCTTGTAGTTTCACATTGATCATAGGTTCTTTTTTAATTCTTGTGTGCTAACTCCAAAAATTTTCCTTGACAGTAGATATATTTCTGTCATTTTTTTCTATGACCATGAAACATATTTTCATGTTTGTCTGAAAATACACTGGGGATTCTGTAGGACACAATGAGGACACCATGGATTCTATCATGTCCCAGTGTTGAATGTTGTTTGTCAGGCATTTAAATTCCTGCCAGATCACCTTGACCTTCTGCAAGTTTCAGGTTTTATTGGAGTGGTTCTACATCAGGTTTGCTATTAAGCTAAGGAACATCCTTAGTCATGGAATGTCAAAATGTGACTTTTTTTTTTAAACTCAAACTGAGAGCTTCACTGGAATGGTTAAAGTGTATAACAAACTCCTGATTTAATGTGGGGATAGCTGCTGAAGTCTCTAGTCAGTTTTTTCGGCTTTCTAGATGTTTTTCCCCTCAGTTGTGGGGAGTCTTGCCTTGAACTTGAACAGTTAGGAGACATCCATACATTTTGAGAGAATTTTATGCAGATTTTGGGGTTCCCTACTTTGTGGATCCCTTCCTTCAGGGAGTTTCTTCCTTGATTTGTAGTTTTTTCTGGTAACCCCAGACTCTAACACCTGATCCTTCAGTCCATTAAGATGATCAGTTTTCTTTCTTTTTTCCTAGTTCTTGTTCTGTAAACAATAGATAGTGCTCTCAGAAGAATGGCTGTATACATATGGATTTCATTCAACGTCATTTTCATCTTTTAAGGGATGGATTATTTCTACTTCTGTCTACTTTTGATCATTCTCTAAAAAAACACATACCTTTGAAAACATTTAAAAAATATTTTGCCCAGAATTTCTTATGCAGGATACAGTGCACTCTGATACAACTCTGCATTACCTGGATTCAGAAGTCTAGAACCAAGACTGATCCCAGTAGAATTAACACCAAAGTCCTGTCTATTCCATTTTACCACATTGCCCTACCTATTTGATTGGTACTTTCTGGGCATTGGAAATGAGTTTGATTATTTTCTGATTATTTTTCCTAGCCAGATTTTTAGAAGATACATGGTATTATTCTTAGAGTATGGTACTAAGAAAATAGTTTTTTAAAATTATTTTTTATTTTTATAAATTAATCGGTAGATTGGAAATACAACCATCTTGAATATTTTCTCCTTTACTTTAGTAAACCTGTCTGCTGTGTTTATGTTGTTTATGTGCACAATCTAAAATCAGAGAGCACCATATCTTTCTACTTCTAGGTGGGTGAAAGATAGTTTTGAAGCTCAAAACTTATTTCTAAATGATAGATTTTAATAGCTTCTGTTTGATATTAAACCTTTCCCATATATTTCTCATGTTTATAAAATTAAGTTGAAGATGTGGAAAATATATATGCTAAAATTTATGAGGAAAAACTCATTAAAAAAGATTGTTAGCTTGTTCTTTTAAATAACCTAGTTTATTGGTCCTGGAGGCGTAATATCACGCTAACTTAATATTTCTTTCTCCTATTTTAAATGGGGAAAAATTGGTGAATTTAATTTTGGCAATTGTCTTCAGAATTGTTTCATATCAGCCATGAGGAGATATATTCATACACAGCTTTATCAAATGATTAAGTGTTTGGTGTGAGTCATACTGGGAAGATTATAAAGGTATGTTCTATTTTAAGTGCTCCATATTTGAGAATTTAACTAGTTTAAGAAAGGCTACTCCCTTCATGAAGTATTAATTTCTTAATAATGGCTTTGTAGAAGTCTCCTGATAAATTGAAATAAAATGTAATCTAAAAGTGTGTGATTTGCCAAACTTCTCCCTAGGGTTTCAGGAGAGTCTCGTTATCATAGACTGTAGTAAATCTAACCTATGCGAAATAGCAAATCCTGCCAAGGAGAGCTGACCTTAGGTCCTTAGTAAGCCAAGATTGTATCTCATGTCTGCAAAATTATTAATACTTTCAGGTCACTAAAATTGATTGCACTTGTTTTTATCTGTAACTTTTGGTTATCCACTATCTCCTTCCTAATACCTCCTCGCTTGCTTCATTCCATTATGGCAGTTACAAATTCAGTGGTAACTGCATTTTGTAATGTGGGGCAAAATTCTATCTCATTATCAATGACTGATAGTTTATCTAATGAGATTTTATTCACAGAGCTCTATATTAGTATAAATGTGTAGTAAAAATGATTAATGGGTGAATTGCTGAAAAAAAGAAGATGAACAAAGAAAATAACATACCAGCTAGGGTGCTAGTTGGTGAGGGTTTAAACCAGTATCATTCTTGGGGAGGTAAAGGAAGCAATGTTTAAGATACTTATGCTAGATACTCTTTCATGTTATTTCTTTAATCAGATTTGGTAATGAAATGAAAATGGCTATGGTCAAGTAGTGTAGGAGAAGGAGCTTTGGGGAGAAAGGACTATGGAATAAGAAATCTAAGAGAAACAATTGGAGATAAAGGATGGTGGCTTAGGGATGTGGAAAGGGATAGAAATGCATATTTGGGATTCATTCTCATAGAAGTGATAGATGAAATGTTGAGTAAAATAAGATTAGCCATCATCTGTAATAGAGCAGATGAGGTTATGGTAATTCTATGGCACAAATCTTTAGAAACGTTTTGTCTTAAAATATTTTGATATGACTTCTATCCTTGTGTACATTTCTGTATTCGAAATCAGCATTTCCCCCCCCCTAACAGTTAGCAACTCAGGAATATTAACCATAGTATTGGTTTTCAAGTTTTAAAAGGAGAAAATAATTCCTTGGGTTTACTTGGCTGCTTGCTTATTACCATTTGGTAGAAACACATGAGCAAAATGTTAAGCAGACTTAATATTAAAGCTTTGATTCAAGGTCTCTTTCTGCTAAATTGCTCAGTTATGATTTTTTCCCTCTAATTTTATTACTGATTGTCCTACCTATTTGCAACAGAAATATCTTTCAGTATCTGTTGTCAGATTCAACTTTATAACAAGATGAAATACTGTTTAGTTTATTTTCCTGCAGAGGACTTCTTTTTCATTCCACATGTTTATCAATGTGTGTTCACTTTTGATCATGGTCTGACATTTTCCCTGTTAGTGTATCAATGAAAAACTGGAAATTTCTAACCCCTTTATTGTTTACATGTGGCTACATATTATTTATCTGTTAAATGAATTGGTTTTAAACTTTAAAAAGTTGAGAGATTTCACAAACATGAATCTAGATTTCTACCTGCTTCAGAAAAAATGAGAAAATTTGATACACTTCATTGTCTATCGACTGCTTAAAACAATAATCTCAGTTTCTGTGGGTCATGAATCTAGGTGTAGCCTAACTGGGTCCTCTGGCTCAAGATCTCTCACAAAGCTGCACTTAAGATGTATTCTGATATTACTGCCATTTGACTAATTGAGTGGGAAAGGATCATACAAACTCATTGTCAAGGTTGTTGGAAGGATTCACTTCCTTAGAGCAGGCTGGTTAAAGACCTCCCTTGGTTCCTGTTCACATGGGCCTCTCCAGAAGCAGGTCAGCATATGGCATTTTGTTTCATCAGAAAATGGGAACCAAAAAGAGTAATAGCAAGACCCAAGTCAGAATCTTTTGTAAACTAATCTTGGAAGTGCCATCCTGACACTTTTACTGTGTTGTTACTGTTTTCCCATTGTAAAGAAGTCACTAGGGTCTGGTCCATACTCCAGGAGAGAAGAATTATCCAAAGGTGTGAATGCCCTTGGGAGCCACTGTAGAAACATTGGTAGCTCACTGGTCTGTGTTGCCCAGCAGCCATGTGTTCGCCTGAACTGTGACTGGCTCCCCTGAGTAGGTCATGAACTTCTCTGGTTCATAGCCGACCGTGTCCAGTGCCCTTAACCTGTTTATGTTCTCTGCTGGGATTCTAGGTGCAGTTCAGTTTGTGATCCCTGCTTCATGTCATTACTACTGAACTCTTTTGTAGAAATATTTGTTCTATAGTTGTAAATTCCTTCTTTCCTTTGTCCTGTGGAGACAATATAACTACATGGAATCACATGAGTAGAAATGAAAAGGACAAGATCTAATATAGATTAGTTGGTTGACTTATCCTGCTTAGTTTTTTAGAAGTTCTTTAGGAATTCTCCAAATTCGATTCAACTTTGTTGACATTTTAATAATTTAAAATTGGAGAACTTAGTAGAATGTGTGCTATAAAAGTTATCACACTTAAAAACCAGCAAAGCTTTGTGTGTGTGTTTTTTTTTCTAGGTAGAATTTCAACTTAGAGCATACATCTTAAATTCTTGTAAATGTGTTACTCATTAGAAGCTTGTAGCACTGGACTGGTCTTTTTAAAACAATTCTGTAAAATTCTCCATGAATGCTCAGTGGTATAAAGAAAATCCATGAAATTTTCCAATGAAAATGAAATCCATGAAAACATTGATAATGAAGCAGAACTAACACTAAGTTTCTATCCCATGATTTCACATTTTTAAAATATTTATTTATTTATTTATTCGAGAGAGAGAGAGAGAGGCAGAGACACAGGCAGAGGGAGAAGCAGGCTCCATGCCGGGAGCCCAATGTGGGACTCGATCCCGGGACTCCAGGATCACACCCTGGGCCAAAGGCAGGCACTAAACCTCTGAGCCACCCAGGGATCCTCTGATTTCACATTTTTGACCCATCAACACAGAATGTATCCTCAGTTGACTGACTTTAAAATAAGGAAAACTTTTTATAACATGAACTTAGGTTGAATAAAATACTACTTTCAGCTGAATTGGAACATTGTGGAAGAATGCACTTTTCATTACTGAAAAACCCAGGGAAAACCAGTGATGTGGACTAATTTTCCTTTGGGTTAGGTAAAGGGACTTCAGCAAGACATTTCCAGAATAAAAACTGGATTTTTTTAAAAAGATTGTATTTATTTATTCATGAGAGACAGAGAGAGAGGTAGAGACACAGGCAGAGGGAGAAGCAGGCTCCGTGCAAGGAGCCTGATGCGGGACTCAATCCTGGATCCTGGGATCATGCCCTGAGCCGAAGGCAGATGCTCAACCGCTGAGCCACCCAGGTGTCCCAATAATTTGATTTTGATAAGAGCTATAAAATTTAAGTTTCTTCAGGATATTGCACCTCAAAAATTTGTATCATTTTTTAATTCTCCAGGATTTGAATGTGCATAGTATAGTTGTCATGGTGAAGAGATTGTCAGCTACTCAAATATATTGCTTGACAGCTATATTCAATTAGCCAGAATTTTCTAACCCTGACCATACCATGTCAGTTTATCTTACAAACACTGCACAAAAACCCATGTAACTATTAAGTATATTTACCATGATTTTCACTATCTTAAATACATAATTTAAATCCTAAATATAAAGTATGCTTAGTTATCTACTGGGCTACCGGGGTTCCTCTTGAGAGAGAGTTTCTGCCTCCTACCTCCACTGTGTACAATTTAGTAGAGAATTGTAGCTTTGTGCAGCAATACTAGCAAATCAAATATTAGTTAGCCATATTTGTTATAAATATACACTATAACCTAAATCAATGGGAGGATATTTACTAAGAGGTAAAATAAATATGTAGCTAGTTTGTTACCTGAACATTAATAAACAGTTTCAATATATTGGACAAACATTCTGAGCCCTCATAATGTAACCTTTTTGAGTTTCCATTGTATAATAAAACTTTGCAGGTTCATCTGAAATTTTTCCTAATATGGAAATATGTTGATTGGTTTATAATTAGCACTCATTTAGGATTATTTTCAAAATCTGCCAAACAATTGATGTTTTGTAAAATCAAAGCCCACAAAACTATACATAATATCTCAGAGATCTAAGTTTAACTTTATAGATGAAAAATGGAGATCCTAGGAATTGAAGCAAATTGTCCAAGATTTCAAAGCTATTTAAAGATAAAGAATTTTTCCTGATTCTCAGGGCAAGTCCTTTAAAAACAAAACAAAACTTCATCTGGGCCAAGTTTTCACCTCTGTTAGCTCCTGCCACACCTGAGACTTGAGGGACCTTACAAGGAAAGACTCTGGTTCCTCACTGATGTCTGTAAGCTTTGCCTTCCTCATATGCTTGTGTCCTTCTCTCTGTCTTCTGGTACCCTTGCATCTCATCCTGCTTCTGCCTTGTACTCAGATTCCAACCATCTCGTTCATGTCAGATACTCAGGCCTCCTAGGCTATGTATTGTATCCCTGCAGACAGTGCAATTTGCCAACATTACACATAAATGTCATCTGCCCACAGTGTGCAGTACTCAACAGGCACAGTCGCCCAGTGGCATCATCCTGTAGCCCATTTGAACGGATAGCTGTTGTGACAGTTTTCCTTCCTTTGACACTTCCCCGCCACATCGTTGTCTCCACTGTAAACTTTAGCTCATGCTTTAGCATTAGCCTTGGAGCTACCTGTCACCTTTGTTGCTGCTTCCCTTAGATGGAGAAATGAGAAGCATGTTCTATGCTCTACTGTACCATACGAAGGATTTCCTCAGTATTAGGAAAAATATGCAAGAATAAACTCCAACCTTTCAGGCATTTTGTGGTCATTAGTATAATACCTGGTGAGTGGTTGGCATTCAATAAATAAGATCTTCTTAGTGTAATTAGTATAAGATACTCCATTTTGGCAATGCCTCTTCTGTATGAATCAATACAGTGATTATGAAGTTCTTTCTTTCGTGAAAGTCATTCCACACCAAACTGAAAACCTTTAGTTACCCTGAGTTACTCTATATTCTTAAAAGTAATTAAACTATATGACTTGAAAATATTCTGCAATTTCATTTTCCACAAATTCAGACTGCAACTACATCTCTCATTAGCCAACATTAGTAAGATGATCCTCTGTGGGACCTGGCAAATGTGAGAGTTGCCTGCATGAAGGGTGCCCCAGGACTGTGCATAAAGGATGTTTAAGTGCCTCACTGGGAAGGATGCTATAGCTCCTGCCAGGCTGAGGTTTCTGAAGGGTTGGCTCTCTCCTATTGTCTTTCTAAATTTGGGTCCTTTTTTGCTCACTCATTTTATTTTCTTTTCTGCCAACTTAAATCCCACAACTGCTTCAAGTTGAAACTCAGAACATGATGCTTCCAAGAAACTTTCTATATTTGTTATATGTCTATGAGTACTTCTGTTTGAGTTATTGGATGCTCAGCACACACCAGGTTCTCAGGAACATTCCTTTAATAGAAGTCAGGAACCATAAAAAGCTCTCCCCCCCCCTTGTTATTGGGAGACCATTCGTTGCCCCCAACTCCAATTTCTGGAGTCCTGGATGTACCTTTTTCCCTCAGGAAAAAAAAAATATGGGAAGAATGTAGAGGAAGACTGCTGTGGAATTGAGATAACTGGTTTGATGTAAGATACCTAAGATTCATATTGATTTGTCTTTATGGTTGCATATCATTTTGATGGCCCATGGCAATGGTTTTCAACACCTCTTTTAAACTCTTGTTCTTTTTTACCCAATTTCAATTTTATTCAGGTCTCCAACTTATAAAACCTGTGGAAATTCTGTCATGGAAGCCACATCCTCTTGGCTTCTTTGAGTCCTTTGCTACGCCCCCAAGGCTCACTCAGCTCAGCTTTATGGCTTTGGGAGACTTCATACTCCACTTCTCTTGACCAACTGAAATACTGGAGAATCACCAGATAATTAAAACTATATTCTGTCTACTGTATGCTCAGAATCATATCAGCAGCAAGTGTAATTGTACAAACTATAGTTGCTGGCATTCGGGGCTATGTGTGAGTGTGGAATGTGTTAGCTTCTGGGGCATGGTGAGGGGATGTGTTCCTTTGTAGGACAACAGCGAAGGTGGTTAAAATACATATGAGATGTATTGCTGTAATGCAATACAGGAGACAGAATAAAAAAATCAATGGAATAATCCCTTGTATTTTGTTTTTGTTTTTGTTTTTTTTTAATTTTTATTTATTTTTGATAGTCCCGGAGAGAGAGAGAGAGAGAGGCAGAGACACAGGCAGAGGGAGAAGCAGGCTCCATGCACCGGGAGCCCGATGTGGGATTCAATCCCGGGTCTCCAGGATCGCGCCCTGGGCCAAAGGCAGGCGCCAAACCACTGCGCCACCCAGGGATCCCAATCCCTTGTATTTTGAAAGCAGCTTCGTATATGTGATCATAGATAAGAATTTATCATGACAATCTGCTGTGTTAAAATGAGTATTACACTATGCATTGGAAATACGGGCAATTCTACCAAAAGGCCTCAAACAACTTGTCCTACTGAGCTGGGAATAGGTTCTGGCAGGGGGAATCAGTATCCCAGACTACTTTCCACTACGACTTCCTTCAAACTTGAGAGACTAAGTAAAAACAACAAAAATGGACACTTTTGTGGGATGCTGGAATACTTCTACTAATAGTTTTTCAACCAATAACATTGATCCATGCTTGTCAAGTATTAGATGAGAATTTAACACTGATGACTTGAACATGGAAACTTGACATGTCACTATTTTTCATTTTTAAAGAAATCTTTCAAATGCCTCTGGAATTGAACCCTTAGTTATTTGATCTGTTATAACAGCAATTGTGGAGGAATTCAAATATACTTACATGAGACCTAGTGGTAGTTACCTAGAGAGTATAGTGATAAGCAGTCTTGAGAGTTGTGTGATTAATTAGTTCCTGGGTATTAGTAAATTAGCTAAGAGCATTTCCCCCTTGGTTGAACATCTCAGACCCCACTTCAGTTACATGTTGAGCTTCTTGTCATTGTACCCCATGGTTTGATTGGCAGGAAGAAGGTGAGACAGAATCAAGGTGAACTACGAAGTGTCCTAGTAGGACACCCTAGTGACAAATGGTGGGACAGGTTGAGCTCCTAGGAAGGGTGGCAAAGATGAAAGAGAAATCAGAGAATACAGAGAGGGGACTGGGGATTCTGTGGCTTCTTCATGCTGGTCACCTGGGTATTTTTTTTTTTTTCTCAAAAAAAGCAGTAGATCTTTTCTTTGGCTAATGCCATGTGTACTCAGGCCCACTCTTTTTGATATCCAGAGGCTCATCATCATTTCCCAAATGAATTCAGCCCAGCAGTGCTGTGGAGCAGCTTCAAGGCAGGACTTTGGGGCAGGAGAACTGGTTACTTGTAGGGCTGAATTCCTGTTGTGCTACTTAATGTTAAATAACACACATAGCTGACACTTCCAAAGCAATTCCCCTTACATCCTTTTTGGAAGTAGGCAAGGTATAATGATTAATACATTAACAACGTTTTTAAAACATTGACAGAACCTCTCATGAAAGTGCTAGTAGGCACATATTGTTTCAGAAGCAAAGCCAATTTCTAAAGAGAATTCAGAGGTCATTGGAGAGATAAAAGAACAGTTGAAAGAATATAAGAACAGTGCATTTTGTTTTAGATGCACAGATACAATCCATTAAACACTGGCTCATTCATTGTATCACTGTATCATTTTCGGTTTGAAAGCCATTAGGTGATTTTTTTTTCTGTGCTGTCCCATATAGTTATAGTGTTAATCTCTTATTTCATATTTATCTGATGCAAATACAGTCAATGTGACTCCTATTGCAGATAAAATACTCCTGTATCCCTTGAAAGCCCCTGCCTCTCTGCTAGAGGCTACATTAGCTGGGGAGGCAAATAGTATATGGTGTAGCTGATCGGCCTGCTCCGGCATGCTAGGTTCTTAAGCATCCCCAGAAGTACTAGCATTGGGTTGGTTGTCCATGGTTCTTCAAAGCTCAGCTCCTTTAAATGATCTTCCGGCCCTTATAACATTTGAACAAAATCCTAACTTGGTATCCAATATTCAGCATCTCTGTAATAAAAGCTAAGACATTGCATCTCAGTATCATAAGAAAGCAGATATCAGGGTCCAAGGAAAGTAGAAAAGTAGCATATCTCCAAACAACAGGTCCTAACAGCCGGTCTAAGTGTTGTGAACTCAGATCTATAACAGAGGAGAGTTTTCTGTAGGAGTAGAGGCTCTGCAGACAGCATGATTGGTCCATAGACCCTTATCTAGAGACTCAGCCTTGATATAATCATGCCAGGTGAATGCCAAACCAGTGTGCTCTGTACTTGGAGTAGTACTGCAGAAACCAGGACTTGGGAGTCACAGATCTGTAAAAGCCTGGTTTTGTTTTGTTCTGTTCTGTTTTTTTGTTTGTTTGTTTGGCTTTTTTTTTTTTTTTTTTGGTCTTCTGGGCCAGAGCAGATCATGAGCGGGGACCCTCATCCTTTACCAGGGCTCTGAATTCTGAGAACAGGAAGGTATTTATGGGCCTGTGGAAGCTAAGTTTCCCCCAGTCTCCCTTTTCATCTTCTTTGTTTCAAAGAGTGTTCTTGGGCTGCTTTGGCAAGCCAATCAGGAAGGCTCAATGGCATTATTATCCATGCTAAAGACTGCATTAAAACAGCAATAATCTCCTTCTAATTCATATCTGAAAAGTTTGAGTTGGATTTTTTTTCTATGAATTCTTTACTCATTCAACCAATGCTTACAGCTTACTCACATTGAACCAAGTAAGTTGTTGGGTGCTATGGATGCAAAGATGAATGAAATACATATTCTCTGCCATCCAAGAGGTGGAGCTGAAGAATCAAATGCAAAGAGTACCTGATAAGTATTGCTAACCTGCCGGTCACTTGGAGAAGCCTTCATATCTTTATCTATAAAATGGAAATGTTCTATGAAATGGATTCTTGGTTCTTAAGGTTTGAAGTTCCATGGTTCCTACTGACCTATTATCAACAGGTATCATCGATCTTTAATTTACTAACTTATTTACTTCTACATGAAAAACAGTTCTTTAAAATGTGTCTTTTCTGGGGGTACCTGAGTAGCTCAGTCGTTTGAGCATCCAACTCTATTTTTTTTTAAAAGATTTATTTATTTATGAGAGAGAGAGAGAGAGAGAGAGAGAGGCAGAGGGAGAAGCAGGCTTCATGCCAGGAGCCTGATGTGGGACTCGATCTGGAGACTCCAGGATCGGACCCTGGGCCAAAGGCAGGCGTCAAACCGCTGAGCCACCCAGGGTTCCCAGCATCCAACTCTTGATTTTGGTTCAAGTCATGATCAAGTCAAGAGATTGAGCCCTGCATCAGGCTCCATGCTCAGCGGGGAGTCGTTTGAGATTTTTCTCTTTCTCTCTCCCTCCACCCCACCCCCCAACCTCTCCTCTTGCTTGCTCCTGTTCTTTCTCTCTGAGTAAATAAAATCTTAAAAAAAATCTTTTCCTTTCTATAACCTACAGACAAACTGGATTTGGAGTTACATGATGATCCCTTCAATTCTTAGTTGTTTGATGTAAAATCCCTGTGACCCTAGACTTGACAGCTTCAATTTTATCACCTGTGAAATGGGGGAACACTTTTCTCTCCAGGGAAGTTGTGAGGGTTCAACAAACATGTATATGAAAAAAGGTCACCAATAAGCCTGCAAAGGTGATATGTGGTGCTTGAAGACCTGTCAGCATCTTTTCTTATATATTGGCTCTCAATGTAGAAATTGGCTTCTGTTGACATTAGTCTTGTTTCACAGACATGTAAAAGCCTGTTTTAATATTTTGGGCTAAAGTAGGGTCTGCCTTTATTTCAGTTACAGAAAATACTGATAATTTTGTGCCAATTATTCTAGAGACCTATGATTTCTAATTATTTCATTTATGTATTTTAATTATTTCCCAATTTTAAATGATTTCCATATATAACAACTCTATTACATTTACAAAGTAACAAATCTATATGTAGAGAATAGAAAGTAATATGGGTGAGCACATTGACACTTTAAAGTGTGAAACAAATGAATTCCATAAGAAAAAGAAAATCTACCATGTTATGTACGACAGTACCAGGAGTAAAGAGCATCATGATTCAAGTCCAGTCTCTACCACTGTTCTTTAGTTAAGGCACTTTTGGTTGTGACAGAGCCCACTCAGACCAGCCTAAGCAAAGAGATTTATTCTAAGTCTCTAGTAGTCCACAGTCCTACAAGATCTGGAAGTCCTCTAGTCAGACCTCATAGGGATCAGAAATGGAAAACTAGGTATGAGATCACTTTCTTCTTCTAGGCTGCATGGTTCCCTTCATGTTACATTCTCTTTAATATTAGTATGTCAACTTAGTTTTGTTTTCTTAGTTTCTTTGGCTTCCTTCTACTGGATGTGGCTTAGATAGATCCTTTCTTAGTCCATCAGATCATAGCATGGGCTTCCATTTTTAAAGTCTATACCCAACAGACAACAGTCTGTGTGTCTTGGTTCACATTCTCCAGACCATCTTTTGGGTTGTTCGTTAGGGTCAAATATACATGTCTAATCGATTTAGCAGTTTTGGGTGGGGAAGGGTACAGACAGTGAACCATATTTGGTAAAGCCCTTCCTAGTTTGCTAAGCTTGGGTAACATTCACATAAATTTTGTCATCTAGAAAAAAGTAGATAATACTACTTCCTTCAAAGTACCCTGTGAAAATGAAATAGAACATTGTCATTATATGATAATGATAGGTAAAGTGTCAAGAATTCAATAGCAAGCAAGGACTTCTATTGAGATTAGTGGTTACTGGGTAAGTTAAGGTATTTGGCAGCTAGTATTCCTGAGACCACAGCTATCTGACTTTAAATTCACTCCAGCTCATTTTCAGGACTTGAGCCCTAATTGTGTTTTAAGACATAGAGGCTGCTGAAATGGTGTCCCTGAAGAACAGAGACCGCACTGCGTTTAAATGCCAGAATGTGAAAACAGGACAAGTTAGTTTGAACTGAAGAGGAGAAAAAAAGAACTGTTTGCGTTCCGCAATGTTGAAATATTTAATATACCTTCCAATTTTGACACTTAGAATGGATCACATTTTTCATACAAAGGGCAAAAAAGATTTAGAAGTATTGCAAAAAGGTGAATGAAAATGGCTTTTTTGTTGTTGGCAAACATTTTAATAGCGGAACTGATGTATTTACCTTGAAATAGCCACTTATTATCAAGTCCATGTATTTATAGTTTACCATAACCCAAGGTTTTACTTTGGAAATGATGGCATCTAGCAAGAACTGCTTAACTATGCAACTTATGATGAAAATATATTAGAACTTAGAGATCAGCTGAAATCAGCCAAAAAAAAAAAAAAAAAACCACACACACACACACACAAATTAGCTAGTTGGTGTGCTTTTATATGAAACTGGGTTACATATCTGTATAATGTAAGTTTATTTCTTTAATGGTCTCTACTGACCCCATAAAATAGAAGTTGGAAAAGGTGACTCATCCTTGCTCCCAAAATGTTCATGAGACAGGAATTGACATTTTCTTTGTAGCCACCTCACTCACACAGAACATGAGGCATAGTCTAACTCTGCTATAACCTGGGGCAATATGACTGACTGCAATATCATTTCTTGGATATTATATCAGTTTGGATAGCTAGTTACATATGCAGATGCTTAATGAATTCGTGTTTGAGAATTTACTGCAATCCTACAAGAAATGCTTCAAATAACAATATGTTTATCCCAACAATGATACTATCCTCTAATTGGGTGAATTACTGGGTGGTTTGTTCACATGCAAATTATCCAGGCAAAATTTGCCTGTCAACATTCATTTAATATCAGTAGGGTCTCTCTTGATCTCCTAGATGGCTTATGGTCAAATGAATCACAACTGATTTTAATGATCTAAAATATTAACCGAATATAAAATGGAATCTCAAACTTGATCACGAATAATGGCATACTATTATTCCTTACTCTTGCAAAAAAAAAATTGTCTATTCAACCCAGATTCATTCCATAAAAGCTTTAAGTTAAAGTGCCTGCCCCAACCCATAGGCTACAACTTTTTATTAACCCACTTACAACTTTTTATTAAAATGAAATTTTTATTTCTGTTGGCTTTCTGTAAAATTTTTATGCACCTCTTAATCCCTTTTCCCTCATCTCCCTTTTTTTTTCCTTCTGTGATATCTTCTGGTCATGTGCTTTTAAACTTTTTCTCATAAATTGGTTACTTTGCCTCAGCTAAATTATGAGCACCTTGAGAATACTGAAGGACCACTTCTTATAAGTCTGTGCTAAAAGTTGCTTACAAATAAATGTGCATGAGCTAGCTGCTCAATAAAGATTTTTGGAATAAAATCTTTTCTCCTTATAGATGATAATTCCAGCTCAGAACCCCTCAGCAGCTTATAGGCACATTTAACCTCCCTCTACATCTTGTTCAGCAAATTTGCAAAATTTTAACTTTATTTATGTGGTTTTTGTGTCATATGACATTCTAAAAATGGAAGTTTCGTGAATGCCTCATAAGATGAAAGTGACATTTATGTATATATATAACTTTACATTACTGGTTTTTCTATTTGTATGGTTTCAACTATGTAGTTATAGTATACATATATATATTTTTTTTCTTTAGAATGATGAGTTTGTATTTCTAAGCAAGGCAAAGACTGTAGAGTCCAGTTTCAAGGTGGTTGGTATAATCTAGGCAAGAGATAAGATATGTCAGGGTCTTGTTTAGTGGCTTTGGGGTTCAGGAAAGGTGGGTATATTCAAGAGATATTTATACTAAAAGATGTTGGTGATTATATATCAGAGGCTGAGGAGCAAGAGGGGCTGGCTTGGGTTTTGACAGATCCCTCTGGCTGCATTACAGAGAATGAATAGGAGGTTGGGAAGGCATGGGATGACTTGCTGAGGAGTTATTGCAGTTGTCTGTGATGGCAACTTGGATTAGGACAAAATCAGTGGAAAAAGGATAGAAGTGGACCAACTGGAGAGGAAGATTATGTTTAGAGAGTAAAGACCACAGGAACTGATAATGGCTTAAATGCGAGAGGGGGAGGAGGGTGAAGGAAATGTCAAGGAAGACTCCTATGCATGAGTGGCTGGATGAATCACTCACTGAGATGTGGACTTATGGAAGAGAATCTTGATTGGGAAGAAGATTAAAAGTTTATTTTTGGCATATTGATTTTGAGATGGCTTTGGAACATTCAATGGGATTTTTCAAGTAGTTGGGTGACTGTAACTCTTGAGTTCTGAGAGAAAGTCTGGGTTGGAGGTGTGAGTCATCAGGTAGAGATGGCAATTAAAGGCATGGGAGTGGATGAGGTTGTCAGAGCAGGAAGTGAGGGGTGAAGAGGACTGACTACTGAGTTGAGAAGAATTACAGCCTTTATACATTGGGTTGTGGAAGTTAAACCTGCAACAGAGCCAGGAGGAATAGCCAGGGTTGGGTTTTACTGCCAGGAGTGGTAAAAAGATTGATGAAGAACACGAAAGATCAGGACAAGAGAATTATTTTTCTCTTATCTCTAACACTGTTATTCTCTTATTTCTACACAAATATGTGTTGCTCTGATCTAGTTGTGGAGACTTTTTCTCATAAGCAGAGAATTGTTTCGTGGGCAATTGCTCAGTGCTTGGACCATAGGAAATACTATAATATTGCAAATACATTCGCAACATCAGAATTACAGGAAATAAAATTCTAGGATGAGCTTTGCTATATCCTGCTGCTGTTCTTAACGGACCTTTCACACTTAAGGGAATATAGAGTATCTTCTCTTGGTAGGATGGCTGTGGCCCAGAAGACCCCCACCTCCCCACTGTTCACTCAAATCCATGTCTTTCTGGAGCTTTACTGAAAGTTGTTTTAACTGATCTGTGATTATGTTTTAATTGGAGTAGTACAATCTTTAATATAAGCACAAAAAGGTCTTCTCATATTAGGATTTTTTAAATAATACCTTTTCAGGTCTCCTGGGTGAACAATAGTAGCACAAGGGAATTTGTGTTCTTCCCCTGCTCAGAGTTCTCTTCCCATTTAATGCAGTTAAGTCCCCAGGCCAGCTGACCCCTAAGGGCCATTTGCTGGTTGCCAAAGTACTGGAATATCTGAGGCAGAGGTTAACATTTTTAAGAAGTAGTATTAACCTAATAATATGTTGTAACATATGTGTAGTGTTTGAGTATAGAGATGATTGAGTCCCAGCTCTTAATTTACTTACTGAGTTCATTATATGGGCAACAACAACAAACCTGAGGCCTAGTACTCATCGATGGAAAATGGAAAGCAGTTCAGTGGTTGCTGGGGGTACCTGGGGAGGATTAGCAAAGGACAGGGGGAAACTTTAGGAGGTAACATTGATGATTTTGATTGTACTAATGATTTCAAATGTCAAAACTCATCACATTATATACTTTAAATATGTAAAGCCTATTTTACTTTGATGTCAAATTAAAAAAAAAAAAAAACCTAAGACCTAGAAAGTCAATCCTACAATGGTATTGTAGTAGTGCTTTATGGTGACCCATGGTAGCTGCACTTAGGGTGAGCACAGCATAACTTATAGAGAAGTTGAATCACTATGTTGTGCACCTAAAACTAATGTATCCTTGTATGTCTACCATATTGTAATTAAAGGTGAATCAAGGAAAAAAATCCATCTTCGTGTTACGTTTTGATTTTTTTTAAAGGATTTTATTTATCTGGCAGAAAGCATAAGCAAGGGGAGTGGCACAGCAGGAGAGAGAAGCAGGTACCCCACTGAGCAGGGAGCCTGATGTGGGGCTCAATCCCAAGACCTTGGAATCATGACCAAAGCTGGAGGTAGATACTTAACCAACTGAGCCACCCAGGTGCTCCTTAATGTTATTTCTAACTCTTTCTATGATTGTTATTTTAGGGGTAAGGAAACTGAAGGTAAAAGACCATGTATCTTACAAAAGTTATGTCTGTTCCTACCTTTAGAGCTAGTTTTTTTTATGATGACTTATCACTGATTTGCAACAATTGCCATTCTAACAGACCATCTTTTCCTTCCTATAACCTAAGCTAGTGAGGAAGATGCTCTGAAATAGTAACATGTTGGTTAAAAGAGAAGTGTAACATGTTGTTAACCATTACTAAAAAATATTACCTTTCAGATATTCTTAAATTACATGCAGCAGAACCTCATCATCAAGGTAGAGCTGTGGGAGTCCTGTCCAAACTCGTAGCAAGTCAGAATTTTAGATTTTTGAAAGATGTCATTCTAGTTATCAAAAATGATATATTAATGGAACATGATTATATTTGGAGTTAAGCCTCTATTACATAATATCTTTTTAAAACATTTCATTTGACTACTTGATCATAACTTGGATTTCAATAATGAGCAAATATATTTCTCAATTATCACAAAATCTGTGTTAGTAGACATCATGGACAACACTTTAGTTTTTCCCAATCTGTTTTAAAAATTGAAGCCCCACATTCTGCCTGCAGTTTTTCCTAGATATATTTAAACAGTATGTCTTTGTATTTCAAGCATTTGGTCATAGATGAGCCAAAATTTAATTAATATAATCAAGGATATTTTTGATAACTTTGGAATACTTGAAAACAAAAGTATTTAAGTACAAGAATGAATGAGAATAGCAGTTCAAAAAGATAAATATAATTAAAATGACAGGATTTTCCCTATATTTTGAATAATTTATTTTCTCAGTCCTATAGAAAACACAAAAATTGTTTTTATGAGTTATCACCTCTTACTTCACAGAACATTATTATTCTGGCCAAAGTATTTATCATTTCTACTAGAAAGAACTGATCTCTTCTTCATGATTTCTTGTTGTAAGGTTTTAATCTTGGCTTTTACTTGTGTGCCACAGTGAAAACATGACAGTTCAGAATATATCTTGGTCATTGAGAGTACATCCTTGACATCTGAGGGAGAGAGCAAAATAGAATGATAGAAATCAGGGGTGCCTGGGTGGCTCAGTTAAGTGTCAGACTCTAGATTTTGGCTCAGCTCATGATCTCAGGGTTGGGAGATCAGCCCCACAACAAGGTCTGCCCTGGACATGGAGGCTGCTTAAGATTCTCTCTCTTTCTCTGCCTGTCTCCTTCCCTCTCTTAAAAAAAAATAGCTCAGGGAATATGGTTAATGTAGAACCTCAAAATCTTTCATGGCTCAAAAAGTTGAGGATTCAGTATATACAAATTGTCTTAATAGCAAAAAAAATCCTTTAAAAGTGCAATCGTAATGCTACAGATGACCTGATGCATCTGAAAAGCACAGCAGTCACTTGGCCCACAAAACTTTTTTCCTTTGAAATGTGACTAATTCTTGTGTATATTCATTTTCTATTGCTGTCATCACAAATTCCCACAACTTTAGTGGCTTAAAACAATAAAAAATGTAATCTCTTCAGCTTCTGTAGGTCAGAAGTCTGATGTGGGCCTCATGGGGGTAAAATCAGTGTCAACAAGGTGGTATTGCCTTCTGGATGCTCTAGGAAGAGGGGATTCCCTTTACTTGTCCTTTCTGGCTTCTAAAGGTCTGGCCTGCCTGCCTTGGCCCATGCCCTCCTTTCTGTCTTCAAAGAGCAAGGCTGAAGCCCTCTGTGACCTCTCTCTGGTTCTTAACTCAGCCAGAAAGGTTCTTCTAAGGACTCCTGTGATGAGGTTGGATTCACCTGCATGATTCTGGATAATTCTCTCTCAAGGTTCTCAACCTTGATCACATTGGCAGAATCCACTCTGTAATGGAAGGTACCCCAGTCATAACTTCCAAGGACTAGAACCTAGATAGTTCTGGGAGTCCATTGTGCCTACCATATGGTTGAAATACAAGAAGAACTAAAACAAGGGTAGAGGAGATGAATTAATTGGTGTGTTTTGCAGACGTCTGTTGGTGTGGTTTTCAACAGAGGAGTCCACAAATGAAAAAATATCAACAGAGAATGAAGTAGCTATTAGGATGACACTTTTAATTTACCAGTGGCCACACTTTGCACAGGATGATCCTCTTTGTTCATTGTATATTTAAATAAACCAATCATGCTAATAGGCCCATTTGGTCAGCTGTTTCTCAAACTGGGCATCAGATGCAACTCCATTTAGGTACTTAAAATTCTACAACAAACATTTATGTGCATTACACTATTAAAGTAAATAGAACTAGGCTCATACAGTTATTGAACTTTGAGTTTCTTTTTTAGGGCATATTTAGGATCCATAGGAGAATGATAACTATAGACCAAATAAACTGAGGGAGAGAGATTTTCGTAGACGTTTTCTATTTAAACAGATAAAACTATGAAGTGTGAATATCAGTAGAGGGGTAGGGTTTAGTTTGCACTTTTAAATTAGCAAAGTAAAATCCAATTTTCATGAAACTAAGTTGATAAGGAAAGGCAGATTACATTTTTAAAATCATTTTAAAACACTGCTGGATAATAGTCTGCTTTAGTTAATTAAATGCCTTTAATTTCTTACAGAATCCTTTTAAACTGTATTTTTCTTAAATTGATTTTAATAAATGAGCTGGATAGAATATTAAGGTGACTCTAATAGCTGCAAGCATAGCTGGATTTGATTGTCTCAAAATTAATTGTAGTTTGAAATTTGGAGCGGAAGCTGTAAAATCAGTAACAGGTGTGGAAAGCAGAGATCTAGACAGAGTGGGAAGATAATTTTGCATAATTTAGGAAATTCATCAGCTTCAGATGTATAGAATTTGAAAATACCTGTCTCCCAACACCAATCTTCATAAAAGCAGGAGCTGGTTTTACATTAAAATAGACTAAACAATTCTACTGCATAATTCAGCTATCTCTGAAAGTTAACTTGTAATTGTAAATGAACACCATATTTTATGTGTATAAGTCTTATTCTGCTTCCTGGTGTGGGTTGAACAACCTAGAAAAAAAAATCCAAGGTCTTAGTGACCTCACTCTCCCTGAGTCAAGAGGAGCAAAAGGAAAGTTAGAGGGAAGGAGAGGTGGTCTGGAGACAGGATAGTAAATCAATACTTAGCAAACACCTGCCATGTGTCAGGTACACTGCTGTGGGCTTTACGCACATTGCCACAGTTTTTTGAGTTATTCTCCAGGAGCGAAGAAGCGAGACTTAGAGCAGCCAAGAACTTGTGCTAGGTCAAACTACCTAGGGTATGTTTGAGTCCTGATTGGACTCAAATAGACTTGGCTCCAAAGCTCCATTCTTCTCATTGCCTCCATGCTCTTCCTGAACCTTGAGACCCATTTTTCTGTCTTCTCTCCTCAAATAGAAGGCACCATGTGCCTAGAAGAAAAAGGTTGCATCCCACAAAACCTCTGAAATGGACAGATTCACGGGATTCCCCAAAGCATCCCAGGGCTCCCAAATCAGAAAAGTCTTGGAATCGCAGAGGCTTTCTTGTTCTTCTAGTTGTATGATCCAGTCACACTAACCTAATGCCTCACTCCAGCTGTGGGAACAGGTAGACTGGAATGTCTGCCAAGCTTGCTGCATGGTCATGGGGCCGGGTTGTACTTCAGCTCAGATCTTCCACAGCTTAGCAACCCACATGAGCTTCTCTGAGGACTCCTGCTTCCTTATCTATTTCTCCCCACCTTATACTCATAAGGGTTACTAGGGTACGATAAAAGAGCAAAAATAATTGTTTTGATTTTAAAAGAACGTCAATAACATGGACTGTAGCTGAAACCAAAGAATAAAAAAAAATTACATATAGGCTACCCAAAGGGACAAAAAAACAAAAAACAAAACAAAACAAACAAAAAACAAACAAAAAACAAAAACCCCAAAACCCAAAAACCCACTAATGAGGAATAAAGGAGGTGTGAGAATTTGGGAAAACGTTGGATAACAGTCGAGATATATGTGCCATTTTTTTTGTGATAAAGAATAATATAATGGTATTCATGGCCTATTACAGGTATATTTGAATTATCTTTAAGACCAATATGGTATTGAGAAAAGCTCCTGTAAGGGGAACTTAAAATGGAGGCAGGCTTTCCTGTGAAAAAGTGTTCATTGTAAAAATCATATTGCCTGGCAACAGGAAAATGGTTAAATAAAGAACAAGATGGGAAGTTACGGATATGAAGTTTTTCTTTAATTAGGAAACTACATAAAAATTCTAAACAAAATGTCTAAAATGTTAACAGTGGCTGCCTGGGGAGTTCTGGTTTATTGCTGATATTTTCTTTTCTGCTTCATTATATTCTTGCACTATTTACAACCAGAAAAATCAGGTTCTATGATGAAAAGGAAAAGCAGAAGATTGTATTTTCGGTGACTAGGGAGGAAACAAAAGCTCCTTCTGGCCAGATGGGACTTAACATTGTTGCAAGTTAATTGATCCAGTGATCCTTCTGTTTAGAGGAAAGCCAGTAGAAATAAGGTAGTGACTGTGCACCTAAATATCAGGTTATCTTAGCAACAGGAAAAAAAATAATTAGAAAATTAGATACCACAAATCTCTCACCTGTGCTAAATCAGAAAAAGGCATACCAGGAATCATGTAAGGCACATGTTTTAGATATCACAATGTATCTCCTTGCGGAAATAATCCCATATTAATTTTATAACCTTTAAGTGCAATATGAATAGTATCTGAGTATATTTGCTATGTTCTACTTTTTGTAACATCTTTGGATCCCCTGTCTAAAGAAGCAGTTTACTTAGAAATTAAAAACCACGTATCAAGCATCAGCTCATCCTTTTAAAGCTATTAATGTACTAGGTTTGTGTGTTTCTATCAGTAAGCAATAACTTAGATTATATAAATCCATAAAGCTATTTACTTGAAAAATGTTTAGTGTTTCATTTCTTTTAACTACTTTTTAAAGAGAAGTCTTAGCTTTAGAGCAAAGTTGAACAGGAAGTGCAGAAAGTTGCCATATTCCTGTATACCTTCTGCCCCTGGACATGCACCCACCCCCAAACCTCACCCAGTCAACATCTGCACGCCTCCCACATTTATTTCAAAGTCCATAGTCTACATTTCAGTTCACTTTTGGTGTTGTTACATCCTATAGGTTTGGACATAAAACTATGACATGTATCGACCACTTGAGTATCATACAGTTTGCCTCCAAATTCTTCTGTTCTCCACCCGGGTCATTTTTCTCTCACTAACCCCTGGCAACTACTGTTAGTTTTTTTTTTTTTTTTTTTTCCTTAACATCTACACAGTTTTGCCTTCTTCAGAATGTTCTGTAGTTGGAATCAGAGTCTGTAGCCCTTACAGATTGACTTCTTTCACTTTGTAATATGCATTTAAGACTCCTCCAGGGAATCCCTGGGTGGCTCAGCGGTTTAGCCCAGGGCGTGATCCTGGAGTCCCATGATTGAGTCCCGTCTCGGGCTCCCTGCATGGAGCCTGCTTCTCCCTCTGCCTGTGTCTCTGCCTCTCTCTCTCTTTCTCTATCATGAATAAATAAATAAGATATTAAAAAAAAAGACTTCTCCATATCTTTTCATGGCTTGAGAGCTCATTTCTTTTCTGCTCAATGATATTGCATTGTCTGGAGGGACACGATTTACCCCTTCACTTACTGAGGGTCATCTTGTTTGCTTCCAAGTGTTAGCAATTAGGAATAAAGCAATTAGGAAAAAGGTTTTTGTGCAGATATGTTTTTCAAGTCCTTTGGGTAATACTAAGGAGTACAGTCGCTGGATTGTATGGTAAGAGTATATCTGATTTTATGAGGAATTGCAAGATTGTCTTCCAAAGTAGCTATACAATTTAACATTTTTATCAATATTTTTATCATTTATCAATGAATGAGAATTCCTGTTTCCCCAGACCCTTGTCGACATTTGGTGTTGTCTGGGTCTGAGATTTCAGCCATTCTAATGGGTGGACATGTATAATGCAGAGCATTTTTTCAAATACTTGTTATCGATGCATCTCCTTTGATAAGGTGCTAAGATCTTTGGCTTACTTTTTAATTGGGTTATTGTTGAATTTTAAGGGTTCTTTGTATATTTTGAATGTTGTCCTTTTTTAGATGGATCTTTTGCAAATATATTCTCCTAGTCTGTGTCTTCTCATTCTCTTGACAGTGTATTTCATATAACAGGAGTTTTTAATTTTAATGAGGCCTGGCTAATCAATTTTTTCTATGGATTATGCCTTTGGTGTTGTATCTAAAGATCATTACCATACTCAAGGTTCTATAGATTCTATTCTATGTTACTTGCTATCCTACTTACTTTTGAGTTTTACTTTGAGGTCTATGATTGGTGTTAATTTTTGTGTAAGGTATAATGTCTGTGTCCAGTTTCATGACATGTGGATGTCTAGTTGTTCCAGCACCATTTCTTGAAAAGACCATCTTTTCTCCATTGTATTGCCTTTTCTCTTGTCAAATATCAGCTGTTTATGCAGCCTGTTTTGGGTTTTCTGTTCTGTTGCATTGATCTGTTTGTCTATTCATTTGCCAACACCACACTGTCTGGAAGAGATAATACTTCTGCACCTGATAAGAGGGAGAGGTCTTGCTACCTCCTAATAAGTATGGTACATTCTCTACAAAATAATTGTGTTCTTGTAGACTATATGTCTCTGATGTTGAAATTAGGTCTAATATCTCAGAGCTTACATACTTTCTAAAAAGATGAATTTACCAAAAAATGTACTTACAATTTGGCTGCACTATATTTGAGCACAAGTTTTAAGCCATTTCTCTAAAGAGCTGATATGGAATATAATCTAGAATGATATTAGATTATATTTGTGTGTGTGCATTTTATTTAAAGTCACTGTCCAAAGAGTATATGATAAAAAAGAGCTAAAGAGATGTGTAACATTACAGTTCTCATTCACCACAATTCTAGAATAATCTTTGTGATTTTTAGTAGAAAGTTCTATTTAAGGATAGAACTTAGTTGAGAAGCAGATTGCAAAGTTAAATCAATATTCGATTTGAAACTGTTACTTTATACCAGAGCCCATCAAGAGATAAATGCATTAAGTGATTTCAGGTTGAGTCTTTGGTAAAGTATTTTGGTAAAAAGTATTATTTAGAATATCATTCTGTGCTTGAAACCTCAGAGCATGCCTATCCAGCTGGCAGTGAAACAGCCTAAAAGATTGATTCACATCAGTTAAAGTCACAAGAGACTGATCTATAAGTCTTAATGTCCACTCATTAATTGACAGGGGAAGCTGCATTTAGTATAATAACTGGATCAGTTAACTGGAAAAGGCACTCCCTTTGGGTGGGTAGATGTACTCTGGTGGCCAAATTACAGTAAAGAAACTTGTTTGGAGGCTATGAAATTAGAATAATGGGAATTGAATATTAACAGTTCTTTACAGCTAGGAAAGTCTGATAATTTATCCTTTGTCCCCTCCCCCTCCAGGGTGTTTCTATTGTAATAACCAGAGACATCACCCAGATTTCCCTTTAACTGTTTGCCCTACCACTCCTTCATCTAGATTAACGTTATTGTAACATACTGTCATTAAATCGTCCTTTATGAAGCATTGCTTTCTAAGATTATGGTATATTTCAGATTTGTTTTATTTTACTCTGGGTTTATTTCACTGACTTTTAGTATTTAGAGAAAGATCTCTATCTGAAAATAAGATTTTTAGATATGAATTCCAGTTAGGTATGCTTACCTCACTTAATTTCAGAGATTGCCGTACTTGACCTAGGGCTCTGTCCTATTCTGTTGGCTTGCTGGTTCTTTCCCTGAACCTCTCGAATGATAGGATACTTACATTCTGAATTTTAATTTGATCTCTCATTTTGATAGTTTATCAATATCAGTTCGGCATTTTTGCTACCCACCTCAGTACGTGTTGTACTCCTTTATGAAAGGAAAGTTCTTTCTTGAAGGTTTGCTCTCCACTATAAATGTCCTTCATAAGCCCCATAAATGTGCTAAAGGACAGCATACATCCTTCACTCAATTTCAGACCCCACACATGACTTTTTAAAAATAGAAAAAAAGATAGTTGACCTTGGAACAACTCAGGGGCTCAGGATTCTGACTCTATGCATAGTCAAAAAAAAAAAATCTATAACTTCCGCCTATCCCAAAACTTTACTAATAACCTACTGTTGACTGGAATACATACTGATAAAATAAAAGTCAATAGCATGTATTTTGTATATTGTATAAATTATATACTGTATTCTTACAATAAAGGTAGAGGAAAGAAAATGCTAAGAAAACCATAAAGAGAAAACTCATTTGTGGGCCTGGGTGGCCCAGTCGGTTAAGCATGCAAATCTTGGTTTCACTCAGGTAGGGATCTCAAGGGTCCTGAGATTGAGCCCTGAGATCTCTCTTCCTCTGCCCCTCCTGCTCGTTCTCTCTCTCTCAAATCTTTCAAGAAAACCCCACACTTACAGTACTGTACTGAGATATATGTATATATATCCACATATAAGTAGATCCATGCAGTTTGAACCCATGTAGTTCAAGGGTCAGGTGTGCGGAGCATGCCGACAAAATTCTTCTTTGTGGTCGTTTTTGTTGGTTCTGCCATCATGTTTTCGTAGAAATGAATGTGCATTTCTTTCTTTCTCTCTCTTTTTTTTTAAATTTATTCATGAGAGAGAGAGAGAGGCAGAGACACAGGCAGAGGGAGAAGCAGGCTCCACGCAGGGAGCCTGACATGGGACTCGATCCCGGGTCCCCAGGATCACCCCAAGCTTGGCTGAAGGCAGCACTAAACCACTGAGTCACCCAGGCTGCCCTGAATGTGCATTTCTGTTATAAAGTAACATGTCAACATCTAGTTGGTGGAAAGTAGGTCATTGTAAGAAACTGGAATCGATGAATTCAATATTCACATTGTTGTTCCTTGGGCATGATAATCAAGTGCAAATTATTTCAGAGTTACACCAAAAGAGTAAGATCACGAAAGTAACTGGAGATCCAGCATTGGAAATAGGCCGTTGCGTTGGATTTGCCAGGCATACTTTATTTTTGAGTGATGAGTGGTTACAGTGATGGCTGGGTTAGTTCACGTAGGTCTACCTACGTAAGAGGAAATCGCTCAGCTTTAATGACCTGTATCGAGACATGTCCATTGTGTTAGCCTTTAAAAATGTAACTATTGCATTAGTATTTTTCTGAAGAAAATAAATGTGTCCCATGTGACTTTGAGCCTGTTTGTATCAAGAATGTCTATGAAGCAAATGGAAATTTTACCATGATTACAACCTAACCGTAGAATATTTAGGAAACCTAACCATCTCGGGAAATCTAGCTGTGCTAAATAGTATTGCTGTAGGGAAATGGGCACTAAGCAAGATGGTTGGGGATGAGTCCTTTCTGGAAAGGAGAAAACAACCTGGAGAAGTCACACAGTTCAATGGACATTAAAAGATTAAGAGTAAGCTTCAGATAGTGATGTTTGTATCTTCAGGTGGGTCCTAGCATGCCTTGGAATTTGTAGCAGCAGCTTCAAACATGAGACCCACAAGGTCAAGGTTTTACTCCACAGAAAACTCTGAGAGCTGATTCAAGTCCCAGTCAGTCTTCTGTTAGCACATCTTTCAAGGAGGAATGCAGTGTAATTCTAATGCTAGCTTTCAATGCGTTAGAATCGGCTTCATAATGTAATATTACTAAAGATTGAGAATCCTTTTTCACCTGAAGCACCCTTGGTTTACATTTCTTTTCAGGGAAGTTTACTTGGGTTTTCTGCTTCTGTGGTTTCATGATCTGTCTTTGAGCTTCAATTACAGAGCACAGCAGTACGGTTTATGTCAAAGCCCCCCATTACTTTGTTTGCTGAAGCGTAGAATAATTTTCATTCTGAGCCTGACCAAGTCCTACCTTATTTCTAGCTGGCTCTGGAAAAGAAAATGATGCAGTCCTTTAAGGTTGTTAAATACTACTTTTAGGACAGGCATTTTAATGAAGTGATAACTAATCATTAAGTAGTTATGACAACTACATTCTGCCTGAATTGCTAGGAAGACCAGATAAATGTAGTAATCACAAATTGATGTTTAAATTAGATGTGTAAACAACCTTATTAATCTTCCCCTCAGCTCTCCTGGATTCATGCTGAGAAGATCTCAACTAACCCTCTATACTAAGGCAGTGACAATGTGTGAAAACAAGTAATTGTATTAAATAAATATTTCTTAATTATATTTTCACATAAATTCCAAGTATAATTTATTTTTAATGATTTGGGGAAGGGCAGGGATTAGAATGTTTTTGCAACTTGCTTAAACATTAAGCATTTACTTATTGAAATGAGTAAAGTCAGATGTAAATGTTTTCGAGGGGTAACCACCTAAAGCATATAAAACATTAACCCTGAAACATATCTATTGACACTTTGGGAGACATAAAAATCTATAATAGAAATGTTAAACAATAGAGTAAAAGAATAAGCCTACTCAGATAACTCAGTTTCATCCTAGAATTTATTCAGTATTAATAAGTTCACTAATAGGACACTGAAATTGCCAACTAGTGGAAACCAATAGGGTTATGTTAAAGGGGAAAAAAGTAAAAAATACTAACACAAAATACACTTTGACATAGTTAACATGTATTCCAAAGAAATAGAATCGTTTTTAGCTATGTAGAGACAACTATCTATATAAAATGCAAATATGTTTGTCATGATTATTTTAGCATGATACTATTAATGTTTGGGATGATTTGACAAATGCAATATAACATAGACCCTAAAATATCAGTATTAGAATAACCAGGAAAACTCATATACAATTGAAAGTAAGTGAATTAAAGGCTTCAGGAAAGTAGATGAAAAAGTAAATAACAAACTGCCTCAGAAGTACTCATTTAAAAATAATGGAAAAATTCAACTCATAACAACAGCAAATATGTATGAAATACCTAAGAATCTTCAAAGAGGATGTGCATTTCTTAGGAAACTTTACTGAGCTAATAAAAAGCAAAGGTGAAGAAACAGACATACTTTTAATGGAAAAACTAAAGTTTATAAATACATCAATGCATCCTAAACTGATCCTTAAAATGACACTATTAAAGATGAAACATATATTCTTGGAAAATTGGTAATGACTGATTAAAACTAATTATAATACACATTCATTCTCTACCCCCACTCCCAGTCCTTCCAAAAAGGACCGATGGACTATTATAAATAGTTGAGAATAAATGGTTGGCAGTTTAGGGGTGCAAATCTAGTTGATGCCCTTTTTTATACCAATTTACTCTGATAACTTCCAAAAAATTGAATTATAACATGTAAATAAATTGAATAAAGCTTTTAGATGAAAACATCTAAATTTAAAAGTGCTAGAAGAAATCTAAAAGAAAAATTTATATAAATACTTTTCAGAGAGAGTAGGCAGCCCCCCAACATCTGAAATTAAGTAGTTACACACAATACTTGCACAACATTAAGACCAAATTGATATTCAAAGGACAAGGTATTTACATTAATAGAAAAACACACAATCACATGTATTGCTGCACCAGCCACATAGAAGTAACTTTGAAGATGGTCAATATTCAAAAAAAAATTGTTCACAGCCTTTAACCCAGTAATCTCACTCTGGCATTCCAGGTTGATCAAAATGAAGATCAAGATAGAATTATTGGGCTTAAAGACATACAAAATCTTTAGCATGGCAGCATTTATTCTTATAAAAAATTGGAAGCAAACTAGTGAATAATATATGTAGGTTCAGGTAAATTGTGTTCTCTAGTCATGTTGAAGGAATATTTAACAGACAGTAACCATGAAACTAGAAGAATATGGAAATGCCCTTGAACAGATACTTCAGGGTTTTAAAACTGTATATTTAGAAATACAGATTTGTAGATAGAATAGTGGATGTGAAAATAAATGATTTTTTAATACAAAGAATAAATGAAGTATAAAGGAAAATTATATTGACTATGTCTATCACTCATTAAATATGAAACTAAAAGGAAATTAAAAGAGCATGCATGGGGATGTTCCTCATTCACTTATGGCAGGAACGCGCTGTTGTGGGTGCCAATCAAAATAATTTGCTGCATGGCTAGCAAGAACTCCTATAGGAGAGGAGAGATGGTTCAGCATATTATAGAAAAGTTTACAAATCTACAGGGATTTCCTGTTGAGTCCAGAATTTAGACTGCAGGATTATAATTTGGTCTGAGTAGCCAGAATGTTTCTTCCCCGAACTTTTAAACTGTAACCAACCAAATAAGCTTATGATAATGGTTAGCAAAGAGCAAAGCAAGGCCTTCTCCCGTCTGCATTTTTGCTTGAGAGACCGTGCACTTACAATAACCACATGTATGCACAACAGTCAAACATCCTTTTTATTTATGTCAACCATTAAACACTACAGGAGGATTAAACCACCATCTTGAAATGCATACTGGCAAAATTTAGTGTACACAAGTCACCTTGCTTATGTGTTCTTGCAATTAGAAAAAAATTGGGCAGTGGGATCAGGGGGAGTCCTGATCAGGAATAAGCCATGATTGCAAAAAGAAATTTTCGAAAGAAATCAGATACATAAGGTAAAGGCTGGTTTTAAGAAGAGGCAGCTGTGAGGAAACAAACCCTGTGACGTCGGTGGGGGGGGGGGGGGGAAGCAGGGCAATACTAGCTCTTTAAAACTTGTAATCTGAGAACTCACACTTTTCGTCCTCCTCATGTATTCTGTAGAATGACTCACCCCTGACTGCACATGAGCAGCGTCTTAGAGTGCTTAAAAATAACTGATGTCCAGGCCATGGCAGAGAACTATTAAAATAGAGTCTTGGGGGTGGATCCCAGACGTGAGTATTGTCAAATCTCCCCAAGAGATAACTTAGATGCAGCCAATATTGAGAACCAGTGCCTTAATGAAATATCGTGGTCTAAGAGTTATATCATAGAATGAGGTTTGCAAATAAAAATTTAAGTGGAGTCCTGATTGATGGGTAGTGAAATGAATGAAGCTGGCCAGTATTTTTTTTTCATAATTGTGTTTTGGAGGCATTTTTTCAAAGCACTCTGCTTACATAGTCTACATGTTAGAAACTGTTTGTACCTGTATCAAAAAAATTTTTTTTTCTTCTTTGTAAAACACGTGGCCATTTGGGGCTATGTTTTGTTCACTCAATTTCCAAAAAGACTTGGCACAAGAAATACTTGACACTGGACTTTCTATTTAACGTATGAAAATCTAGCATACTAGGGTGATAATAAAGGACAATTGCCATTTGTAGGTCACAGTAACAGCAGCTGCTCTTCAATCCTGGCCCGCAGTTACCACACAGGAACCCAGATCCAGTCATTGTTACAGTTGCGAATATTTCAGATGAAGACAGATTTGGAGTGGCATGTGAAGTCACTCAGTATTTAAACCTCAACAATTAGATTCTCAAAAGACTCAGTCTGCATCAAGACGACAAGCCAAAGAACACATCTTTGGGCTTTTCCAGCTCACAGTTTAAATCTGGCTGGTAGAGTGGCAGATCATATTCTTTAAGGTCAATTCATTGAGGCCCCATTATCACTTGACCCTTACTGAATCATTTGAAAAGGAATCAGTTATTTACTATAAAAATAGGGTGGGGATTCAGTTAGAAAAAAAAATACTTGGTTTCAAAAATAAGGTTAAGGTGCTAGAGTTAAGGCACATGATTGGAGTTAGATTATTGGCCACAGATTTGATAATGAGTAACCTTATAGAGTAATACTAATTGTCTCTTAACCAGGGGCAGGGCAGGTTCCATACACCCTGGTAGGGCTTGTAAGGTTAGAAGGAAGATGGGAACTGTAGGAACAAATGAGCTAACATCAGTTGAGTTGGAGTCCTTGGAACAGGTCTTTAAATTGAGCCATGCGTGGCTTGTTGTTGTGGAAACCACATGTGCCTCTTGTTGGCTTCATGATCTAAACAACTTGCTTCATCTTCCATATTTACCTTTGCACCACGTTGGTTTTTTGGAAGAACTGGGGAGAAAACTATTGTCTCCTTTGGATGTGGCTAGATGAAAGAGCAAATGTTACCTCCAGAGAGCTGTGCTTCTCAAACTCCAGTGGGCATCAGACTCACCCTGAGGATTTGCTACAGCACAGCTTGTTGGGCCCACCTCCAGAGCTTTTGATGAGTAGGTGTGAAATGGGACTTGAGAATTTACATTTCTAACAAGTTCTCAGGTGATGCTGATGCTCTTAGGCTGGGCATCGCATTTCAGATCCTCGGGCCTTGGATCTGCAATTCTCACTTTCCTGCTGACCTGTTTTTGTATCTTTGTTTCTGAGTTAGTGGCATGTGGCACTCTTTCAGCATATTTGTTGGAGTACTTCTTAGAATAACGTAAGATATAAATGCTGAATAAAAGTTATATTTCATAGGGCTAGCACTAATGTCTGAGTTCTATTAACCGATGATTTTAGCAGCCATGTGTGATCCTTTTCGTGAAAGCTTTCAGTGGAGGGTGTTTCTGCACTTGTCACCCCTGTCAACATGCCAGGAAATGTGTTGACAGTTGACCCCAGCTCATATCATGAGTCCAAACACAGACTTGGATTGTCTGGTTGAAAGTTTGGGTTCTCTTTTCTTTGTCTTTATATGTGTAATGTTACTTTCAAAGATAGTTGGATCATTCTAGAAGTGGCTCAGGATTGCCCTTGCTATGATGATGTTCATTACTCTAGCTACCATTTGTCAGGCATGGTCCCAGTAACTGAACCCTCTAGAGGTCAGAATTACTCAGTGGGAAAGCATTAGATATTTAGTGCAGCCAGACATTTTTTCTGCATTTTCCAGGAGGGATATTATGTGTATTAATATCATTGGAAACAAATCTTAACAGGCCAGTGGTCCTCAACTAGGAGTATGAGACAGTAGAAAAATCATAGGCATCTTTGGGGTGGGAAGCCAAAGGCCTGGGTCTAATGCTCCCAGTGAAGCCTTGGTATTGTTATATTTTAAGATCTTCCTGAATCAGTGCTTCTCAAGTTTTGGCCTATGTTAGAATCACCAGGAGAGCTTGTTTGGGGATTACTGCATCCTACCCCCAGAGTTTGATTGAGTAGGTTGTGTTGGGAGTCTCTCAAATATACATTTGTAACAAATTCTCCTGTGATGCTGATGCTGCTAGTTCTAGGACCATACTTTGAAGACTACCATTCTCAGTGATGACTGTGTGCAACTCCAGATAGCCTGACTGCTGTTGGCAAATGTTGCCTTTTCTCTGAGCTTGACTGTTGCTACTTCATTAAGTTCAGCTTACCTGGCAGGCTATGCAAGCCTTAGTCCACTGTGAATCCTTCTTTTAGACTGAAGTATTTTGGAGAGGTCTACTCTCAGTTATTTTGGAGCCCATTAAACTATAGGGCAACTTAATTTTATACAAACAAAACAATAATATCTGCATCAAAATTTGTCCCTCTAGCCACTTCTAACTATGTTGATTGGCTTCAAAAAGCTCTAACTTTGCTGACATTTTTCACTACATTATCCTATAATTTTATTTACCAGGCCCTTATATTGCAGAAAAACAGCAACCATGGCATCAGCAGGCCTAAAATAAATTAGATATATGTGGGCAGTTTTCTGTGTTAGACTTCCCTGGCATGATAAATTCAGTCCTCATTTTATGAGGCTTGCCATTCCTAGAAAGTTTATTTTTACCAAAGTGTCTAAGGATCATTCTCTAGCTCAATGAATCTTAGGAGTTTCCAAATCTTGGCTCTTGGCTTGCTTCTCCTGCAGCATTCTTCTTACAGATTAATTTTAATTAAAACTTTTAAATACATGTGTACATTGGTTTCCTCACTGTACCACATGTCTGTGCCTCTCTTGCTAGTGTGAAGTGTAGAACAGTAAGATGCTCACAAATTTGTGTTATTACTAGCTCAGTAGGTTTGGGAAATTATTTTCTCTCTCCCAATTTCAGTTTTCTTACCCGTAAAATGTTAGAATAATTTGTGTCTCACAAGAATATTCTAAAGGTCAAAAGAAATAAGGCCAAGTCCCCAGCATAGCACCTGCTATAAAGTGCTCTGTAAGTAGGGACTATTTTTTGTAGTGATGATGGTGTCTCAGAAGTTCTTGGAATCCTATATATGGGGTGAAGATGCCCTAATCAAAACTAAGGATTGACCCAAGCCACAGTACAAACCAAACGTAACTATACCGTGTGTACAAACTCTATCTACACATGGATTCACTGCATGTCTACATTACTTGTGTACTTCTTGATGTATTGTCTCAAGAGAACATTGCAAGCCAGATCCCTATTCTTAAAAAAATTTAACTTTTGCAACTGTAATAGCTGACCTAATTTTTAGTACTAGGTTTTATATTTACATGGAGGCATGATGTGTCTGTTAGGCACTGTTTTCAGTGTGGAGAGTCTTGGGAATAATTCGTTTAAACTTAATTAGAAGTGGAACTTGATTTAATTAAAGGATTACCTTCACAATAAAAGCTAGGTTGGATTTCTTTGAAGTTTTGTAAATCTTCATTCTAATTATCACGTGGCTGATGCCTTGTGAGACTATGCTTATTTATGGCTTACACCACTCTTCGTAATGCTGATTTCTCTTGCTGTGCCAAAAAGGGCTTTTGGAACTTTACCCTCCCTTGAATGAGGTGGGCAGATGGAGCATGCTACTGCTGGTTTTTCAAAGCCAGAGCTCATTTGGGAGAAATAAAGTCCAGGTAAAAAACAGCCAAAACCACACCTGGAGAACTCTGATTACTCTTATCTTGGTGTGTTCGTTTAACAAATTTAAATGTGACTGTAAAGCTGGAATTATCATGTAACTACACAGCTGTGTAGACAACTTAAAGTACAGGAAGCACAATTTGTTGCATCATTTTGCGTGCAATTGCTTCAAGTTAGGAATTTTCTATGTTGATCCTCAAAATGTGGGGGTCTTGGTGGTCACAGGAGTGTTCTGGGTATGTTTTCTGTATAGGTTTGAGAGGAGGGTTTTTGTTCATAATTCACAGAAACAAACCTTGAATAAATCAATGCAATATAATGAACATAACACATAGTTTAATTTTTATTTATTTATTAAATGTTTTATTTATTTATTCATGAGAGACACAGAGAGAGAGAGAGATGCAGAGACACAGGCAGAGGGAGAAGCAGGCTCCATGCAGGGAGCCCGATGTGGGACTTGATCCGGGGACTCCAGGATCATGCCCTGGGCCGATAGCAGATGCTCAACAACTGAGCCACCAGGTGTCCCTAAACCCCATTTAAAAATGACATAAAAACCTCTATATTCCACCTTGTCTCTTGAGTTCTTGATAATAGAATATAATTATCTGTACCTTTTTTATATTTTAATAAGCTAGTGAAACAAACTAGCTCTTAGATTTAATTTTGCTTTCCTCTCTAGGTAAGAGATGAGTTTTCTCCTACAGATTTGACTGTGTCTGTCCTCAGAGACCTGTCTTCCTTCACCAATGAGCTAAGGACTTAAAAACAATCAATTGTCAAGAAATGCACGGGAGAGTATGGCCCCCTCATCTAATTTCTTGCCAGCTCTTTCCTTCTCTGTCTTGAGATTCTTAAGTATTTTTTCTTCTGTTTTGCCAATATTTAAAATTGGCATCTAGAGAAACGTTGTAGTCTGTTAGAATTTGCACTATAGGATGCAGATATACAGGAATTTGATTTTTTTTCCCCTTGCAGTTGCACTCAGTTTGGTCCTAAGCTTCCATTTCTGTTGATAGTGGGGAGGAAAAAAACAAACTTTATCTTCTTCAAAATAATTCATTTTCTTTATATAGTTGAGAGTCCTCATATAAGGCAACAAGTCCAGGATCACTCTGTACTGCCCTCCTTCCCTTTCCTTTTCTTGGGAAAAGGGATAGTGAGGTGTGATGGGTGCAAGGTATGCAAGGTGCAAGGTGTTCTCTGGTCTCCCTCTAGCCAAGGTAGCTGAGAACACTAGATTTACTCAGCCTCTGCTAGTATCTCTGGAGTCTGTGTTAGCCTCAGGCCTGAAAGTTCAGGAACTCTATACATAACTTTCACTGTGACCACCTGATAATCTCCCCACATGTGAGCTAGGGTACAAACCTATTCTACTTTAAGGTTTCCCTTCAGCCTGTCTGGAGTTTCTCAGTCATATAGGCAGTACCTTAATGGTAAACCTCTCCCTGTATGAACTCTTCTATCAGCAGTATACCTTGAAAAGGGTTTTTCTAAAAAATTTTTTGGTACTTGGCAAAAATGAACTATTGAAACCATGCTGTACCAAAATAAAAAGCTTTTGCCCAGTGAAGGAAACTATCCACAAACTAAAATACTAAATGGAAGATACTTGCAAATGGTATATTTGGTAAAGGGTTAATATCCAAAGTACATAAAGAACTTGTACAGTTCAACACCAAAACCATGATAATCTGATTAAAACTGGGCAGAGGACTTGAATTAACATTTTTCCAAAGAAAATTTGCAGACGACCAGTGGACACATAATTAGTGATGTTAAGCATCTTTTCATCAGGGAAACATAAGTCAAAACCACAAGGAGCTGTCTCTTCACACCAGTCAGAATGGCTAGTGTCAAAAAGAAGAAAGAACAAGTGTGAATAAGGTTGTGGAGAAAAGGGAATCCTTGTATGCTGTTGGTGGGAATGAGTTTATCAAACCACTGTGAAAAGTAATATGTAAGTTCCTCAGAAAATTAAAAATAGAAATACCATATGATCCAGTAATTCTACTGGGTATTTACTCAAAGAATAGGAAAACACTAGTTTGGGAAGATATATGCACCCTTATATTTATTATAGCATTATTTATAATTGCCAAGATTTGGAAGCAACTGGTGACCCTCAATAGATGAATGGATAAAAAAAAGGTGTGATATTCAGGTATAGAAGTGGCACCTCACAGCTCAGTGCAAAGAGCAGCACGCAGACTAACAACACCTGAATATTTATTCAAAGAAAGTGCATGTATTCTGAACCAAAACTCTTCAGGTAAACTTTATTTTCAGAAATGGCAAGAAATATGTAAAATAAAACTACTTTTGGTGAGGCAGGGGCAGAAAAAGATGTGGTAGGCACACACAGATACACAATGCGATATTACTTAGCTATAAAAAAAAATGAGATCTTGCCATTTGCCATGATGTGGGATGTATTGTAACTGAAATAAATCAGAAAAATAAAATCTTACAGTATCTGTCTTTATCTTTGGAATGTCAAAAAAAAAAAAAAAGACAAATGAACAAACCACAAAAAACCCATAAGTAGAATAACCTGGTTGTAGTTTGGTGGCGGTGGGGTCAGAGAATGTGCAAAATAGGTGAAGGTGATTAAGAGGTACAAACTTTCAGCTATAAAGTGAGTCATGATGATGCAAAGGACAGCGTGGGAAATATAGTCAATATATTCCAATATTGGAATAACATGATATGGTGACAGATGGGGACTACACTTACTGCAGTGAGCGTTGCTTTATAAGGTATGGAATTGTGTAATAACTGTGGGCACTTGAAACTAATAGAACATTGTATGTCAAGTGTGCTTCAGTGAAAAATATTACATACTCTGCATTTGGCACGGATTATCTTCCTGCTGAGTATTCCACCTTTGACTCCCTGGGCCTCATACACCCAGCCTGCCAACAATGCCTGGCTCTTGCAAATAAAAGCTTTTGTTCTCACAAGTGTTGTCTCTGAAATGGAAGTTCAGAGCCTAGTTTGGAATTCAAAAGGAGGGTATTACTTTTCTTTGCTGGATTTTGCCTTTCTTTTGAACCAAAGGAAACTTCAACATAAGGGGGGAATGGACTAGGGTTAAGGAGAAAAGTAAGGCAATAAAATGCAGGATTACCTGATGCCATTATTTCAAATTAGCTTATGTGTTGCAAATATTGCCTAATGGTTCTGTCCAGTAGTGTTCTGTGGGAGGTTTTGGTGGTTTCTGGACTGTGATATTAAATAGCCCTACTTCCTTGAATGGTCTGTTGGCCCTTTAGTTTGACCAGAAGAGTAGGTAACGAGAATGCAAAAAAATATTTACCAATATTTGTTAAACTGATATGATCCTAGACCTGTTAAAACCTATCTGCAATGACTTTTATTCTGTGTGATTTAAGTACTTGCAGTTTTTTTAAAAACTGTGTAGACTTTTAAAACTACAGTTACATAGAAAACAATTTGAAAATCTGTGTAGGAGTTGATTTGTGGCACTAAATTGTACATCTTTTTTGTTTTGTTTTACAGAGACATTTGGAGTTTGCTCTGTTATTCCCAAAGCTATGGCAATTACCTCTAATGGTTGAGAATAAAGAGGGGGTATAAACACAAAAGCTATTTCAATAAGGTTCATTCAATGCAGAATTTGTAGGGAGAGTAATTGATCAGATTTTCTAACTATTGAGAAAACCCCTTGAGGGCAAATCCATGTTTCCACAGAAACATAAAGGGAGTTATTTTTATGAAGCATCTACTGTATGCCAAGGCACTACACTAATAGCTCCTATGTATATGATGTTTTATTTAGTCCCTATTAGGTAGGAAATTCTTAGGATAATGAAGCAACTGGCATGTAGCTGAATTGGAATTTAAAAACTATGGCTCTCCCTATACCCCTTGCCAAACACAAAAATTGTCTTTTTATAATCTTCCCATCAGATGCACAGCAGGTGACTTGCCATAAAACATAAACATTTATTCTTCTATATTGACTCCGTATGTGACTTGAAAATTGAGTATAAATGACTTTGAGAACAATTGAACACAATAGTTTGGCACAAATCTAGTTACTCTTGGGAGTTGGGAATAACAGGAACCAACATATAAAGCATCAGTTTCCCCTCCTGAGAATTAGTTTAGAAATAGAAAGGTTCCTCTTAGGTTTACATGTTATCTCATCTACAACATGAAAAAACACTGAGGAATTCAGGTGCCCCTAGCATTACATGGGTGCCTGTGGCAGGGTGCTGCACACTTGCTCAGGAAATAAGAATAAGACATGATCTCCTAGGGGCGCTGGGGTGGCTCAGTTGGTTAAGCGTCTGCCTTCAGTTCAGGTCATGATCCCAGGGTCCTGGGATGGACCCTGGTGTCTCTGGGCTCCTGGCTCAGCTGGGAGTCGGCTCATCCCTCTGTCCCACCACCCTGCTCATGGTCCCTTGCATGGGGTCATGCTTTCTTACTCAACTTAAAGACACGATTTTTTCCATGCAATTAGATATCCACACTAAAGTATTTCACATGTTGCCATGAGACTGTTCCCTGAGGACAGGTATGCTGTTTTCCTATATTCTTCTGTTTTAAAATATTGTATAGGTGGGAAGTGTTCTATACAGTTCTATACAGGAAGTGTTCTATACAGGCTCATTTGGTGATTATCATGGAAAGCATGATAAAGTGGAGCTTCTGTTAAGTAGTGTGGAAGTGAGTACATACTAGATATTGAATACGTATTAATCATATTAAATTGATTTCAAGATTTTTTTTTCAAGATGCTTTTTTAAGGCTTTGATCAAGGGCCCAAATCGGATCCTGAGAATATGATTGAATAGCAGGAATCATTCTAAGCTATGAAATCCCACATTTCTTTTAGGAGCATTATTGGCTTTAGCTTTGATTTCTTTTTCTACTTCAGGAGAAAAAAAAATGGTCTTTATATTATCTAGGACTTAATTACAGAATTTGGAAAACTGTCAGGGCTTCTCTTAATGAATTTTTATATTATAAAGACTGACTTTAAGAATTCTAAATTGGGAATTCTGAAAGAATTCCTGGTTTAGAATTACATTTAAATTTTTTCCAGTATCATTTTTTTTTAAATATTTGAGAGAGACAGAGATGGTGAAGGAGATAGTGAGAGAGAGCATGAGCTGGAAGGAGAGGGAGAAGCAGGCTCCCTGCTGATCAAGGAGCCTGATGTAGGGCCTGATTCCAGGACCCAAGGGATCATGACCTGAGTCGAAGGCAGTTGCATAATGGACTGAGCCACCCAGGTGCCCCTTTTATCAGTATCCTTTAAGGGTGAACATATAAACAAAAGCCTTCCCATATTCTTCATTCTGGTAGTCGCTTCATTTTAACTGTACTTAGCTAAAAGGGTCACCTTGAATAAGTTATGGTTAAGTGGGTAAGACTTACACCCTCACTGTACGATTGGACAAAACAGAATCATCAGGATTTCAATAAGGAGACATTGTGTGAGCTCAAAAATGCACATACTTTACAATTAAATGGACAAAGAATCCAATTAAATAATTTGCTAGCCCATTAATAGGCATTTCCATTCTGGGCTTCCAGGACAGTACCATTAAGACCAGCTCCCAACTTCATGCATTTGGAGAGTGTATTTTGACCACTGGTGAGAATATGTGTAAATTTTTATAAAGTTAATGTGTATGATAACCATTCCTTTGGTTGACTATGATTAATAATATTTCACTGGTATAGAGCTCCTTTTCTCTTTAAGAGCCATGAAATAAAGTACAGTATCATCGATGCCCTGCTTCTTTATAGCTTCAAGCAGAGAGGGATAATTTTCAATTAGATGGGACGCCTGGGTAGCTCAGCAGTTGAGCCTCTGCTTTCGGCTCAGGGCGTGGTCCTGGGATGAGCCCCACATCGGGCTCCCCACAGGGAGCCTGCTTCTCCCTCGCCTATGTCTCTGCCTCTCTCTCTGTCTCTCATGAATAAATAAATTCTTTTTAAAAAATTCCATTTCCTCTTTATGTATGGGAACAAGCACATGGAGGCTGATGGGACAGCTGCCAAGCTAATTTTGTTAGACTTTCCTAGAAACACTTCTATCACATCTCTCCCAAGTAAATGAGCCTTTCTTGTGAATTTTTATCCTGTTTTTCTCTCTGTCACGTTGTAATCTAATCTATCCATTTAAACTTTGATGATCTTCACCCCAGGCCTAGAGTTCTTTTAATAGTTATATTTTTCACAAATTTTCTTCTCAGTTTCCATGTTTATAAATATATGCAAGACCATTTAAGGGAAGGTATGCCATCTGAACCACCCAGAGGAACATAACAGATTTGTTTTTCAACTGTAAAAACTTCCTACACGGAAAGTCTTCTTTGATTTTTCTGGAAAGTGAGAAGCACATTTCGCAATAAGACCAGAAGTTCAACAGTGATGTGGCTGGCTAATTGGGATAGTTTCTCCGGTTCCCTAATCTTCCTTCTTTCCTTCCTTCCTTTTGCATTTTTTTTTCCTCTCTCCCTGTCCCCCTCCCTGCCCGCAATGTTTTATTCTTCTTTCCTGCTCTTTTTCTTCCCTTCCACTTTTTAAATAATTTTTTGTGCTTTGAAAACTTTTATTTTCATATAATAAACTAAAACTAATTTATTTCAAATAATAAACTAAAACTAAAGCCATATAATGAACTATTAGTATAGATTTATAGGTGAATTGTAAAGCTAGTATAAAGAACTTCCAGATGCTATTTATCTAGCTTCCCTCAAAGTTTTTTTTTTTTAATTTTTTTATTGGAGTTCAATTTGCGAACATATAGCATAACACCCAGTGCTCATCCCACCAAGTGCCCCCCTCAGTGCCCATCACCCAGTCACCCCAATCCCTCGCCCACTTCCCCTTCCACTACTCCTTGTTCATTTCCCAGAGTTAGGAGTCTCTCATGTTTTGTCACCCTCACTGATATTTTCACTCATTTTCTCTCCTTTCCCTTTATTCCTTTTCACTAATTGTCATATTCCCCAAATGAATGAGACCATATAATGTTTGTCCTTTTCCGATTGACTTATTTCACTCAGCACAATACCCTCCAGGTCCCTCCAGGTCAAAACAAATGGTGAGTATTTGTCGTTTCTAATGGCTGAGTAATATTCCATTGTATACATAGACCACAGCTTCTTTATCCATTCATCTTTCAATGCTTCCCTCAAAGTTAATATAACTATAGTATATTTATCAAAACTCTTGTCCTTTTTTATGTACCTGTAAACTTGGTATTACATAAAGCCTAACTGGGGATGGATAATGACATTCTTGGTTTGCTCTTGTCACTAACTCATTGTGAGACATCAAGCAAGTCCCTTCGCCTTAACAGTTGTCAAATTCTTTCTTAAAACAAAGGTTGATGGGGCTGGTAACCTGTTTTTCAACACCTGTTAAGTACCCCCATGCAATAGGATTGGCTTGTATCAATGAAATTATTGAATACTACACAAAGACACAATCAAATAGCCTCAGCCCACATTCTCTTTTATTCCCTCTACTATTTACTGTGATTTATACTCTGATAGTGTATTTTGAGTGACTGTTTTCCTAAAATTTTTCTTTACTGGAATAATCTCATTCAAGACTCTGTTGGGAGAGCTTTACAGTGGTTTGATTACACCTAGAATTTACTCCTGGGATGCTGAAGCCATTTCTGAACTATTCCCTTTGTCTCCAGTCTTAGCACCTCCATCCTTTCTCCAGTCAGGTGCTGGGGTGGTTTTTCTAGAATGTACATCTGGATCATGTCATTCTCCTGTTTTGGATCTTTTTAGGATTCCTCACTGACTAGAGTGGTGGTTCCCAAACTTTATGTACTAAGGTGCCCCAGGCACAGCAGTGAACTCACCACAGAACATTTTAAATGTGTAGGTGATAGCAATATATCTGTCGAATATGCGCAATATCAGCTTTGAGGTGGTTCAGTTTTGGCATTAGATTGGCTACATTCCTTTTGATGAGGTCCTATTTTACAATGCTGGGTTTTCAGTGGCTGCTGTGATTAAGAGCAAATATCTCATGAAAAGCAATGTAAAACAAAGGTGGTGATGGTGTCTGGTCTGACTTTAAAGTCTAAAGATACACAGTGCCCTACCAAGCATATCCCATTTGTAAATAGGGCTGCTTAAGGAGGAAATAAAAGTGTTACTTTGACTTTTAATTTATCTATATTTTTCAAATGGTTACTAAGTTTTTAGGACATAAATGTTTCTCTTTTAACAGACAGAACAGTTCAATACTTCTTTTGACCTAGACTTTCAGTGGAAAAAAAAAATTTGCTGAAATTCGGTGTGTCAGGGACACCTGGGTGGCTCAATGATAGAGCATCTGCCTTCGGCTCAGGGCATGGTCCTGGGATGCGTCCCACATCAAGTTCCCTGCAGGGAGCCTGCTTCTCCCTCTGCCTGTGTCTCTGTCTCTCTGTGTGTGTCTCATGAATAGATAAATTAAAAAAAAAATTGAATGTGTCAAAGCTTGCAAATCTCTGGTCTGTAGTGTAAAACTCAAACTCCGGCAAGGTTGGCATACAATGTCCTTCGTAATCCATTTTCTCATCTTAAGATGAGGAAATCTTACCATTTGCATAAGATTTCTAAGGTTCCTCATCTATAAAATCGGGATAATATTAGTACCTAATAGATGTTAAGAGAATTGCTGAAATGAAATTAGCATGTACTGGCACTTGGTAGACTACATAGTACACGGCAAGTGTTCAGTCAAGTTCTGGCGATTAAATACGTGGTTTTTGCTCTTAAAATTAACATCTGAATCAAAACACATCCTGCTTAGAATCTGAGAACGTCATTGGTCTTAAAAGTCCTAGTGTTTGTTGGGGTGCCTGGGTGGCTCATTGGGTTGAGCAACCGACTCTAGATTTCAGCTCAGGTCTTCGTGTCAGGGTCATGGGTTCAAGCCCTATGTTGGGCTCTGCATTAGGTATGGAATCACTTTTTAAAAAGTCCTAGTCTTTGTTGACTCACTTAATGTATTTCAACTGGTTAGTGGCAACATGCAGACTCAAAGGAAGACCCTCTTGGGGCTTAGCAGCCTTTCATTTCCTCTGCAAGCAGATTAGTAATTTTCAACATTCAGAAGGTGTACAATTAGGAAGTACTTATCTTGAGTAGAAAATTTTTTTGGTTTCAAGGAGGACCTTAAGAATTCAAATCCAGTAGTGTTTTTATCTGTTCCTTTTCTTTGGGCAAATATTTATGTGGTATTACATTTGTGAAAGTGGGAGGGATACAATACTGAGTTGTTTGCTTTTCCTAGAAAAGTAGGGCAATGTGGGCTCTAATTTGAATTGGTTCTTGTTCCATATTGCTTTCTGATTCGGTGTCCTCTTTCCTTAAAAGGGAGGGTTCTATAAAAATACTTAAATTTATTCTGCAGGTGAAAGGACATTTGCCTAGTGACGCAAGTTCTCTGAAGGAGGCCTGTTTGGAGCTAGAGAGAAGTGGAGAGACAGTGTGCATATGACATTAGAAGGTCTTGCCCGTGTCGCTACCTGCAGTTTGGTCCTGGGCTCTGGCCAAGTAGTGATGAGGCATCTGTTTAAGCTCTGAATTCCTAATATTGAGAAAAACAGAACTAAAAATAAGGACTAGATGATGTCTTAGGGTTAGTCAAGTACCATATTCAGCATACTGCTGCTGAACAAACTTAAAACCAGGAACCCAGATCTCCTCATCTGTGCAAGAACAACAACAAAACAGTTGATTGGATTATTTCCAATTTCCTTTCTTGTTCCATGACAATTTGGGGGATCAAATTTACCATCAGCAGAACCATGAATTCCTACCCCTGGGGCTTATCTTAGTGCATGAGTTTTCTGATCTGTTGGATTGATCAAGCTGAGTTTGTGGATGATGTCTTGTGATGTCATGCAGAACATGCAAGCAACAAAAACTCTAAGGATTTCTAGATGCAGTAAGTTCAGCATGTAATACATCCTCTGTTCCTCCTAGAGATTCATAATATACATTACATTAAAGACTCCAGGTATGCTTCAGTAAAGGTAGATTTATTTGACTTGGTTTCCTAAAGGAACTTTTTTTGGTAACACAGTTCATTCACATAACATGGACTGGACTACTCAGGAGTATCTATAAATTGCAACTGTAAAAGTTTTGATGCTATGTTTTGAAAGAAACAAAACAAAATACAAAAGACCAAAGGAGTTAGTAGTCCTCTCTTTGTGTCTGCTGAGGTATACCATTCACCTGTAATTATATGTAGGGGTCAATTTCATTCTGGGTGTGCCAAGTAAGCCATGAGATTGAGCAGTCAATTGGTCAGGGGTAAAGATAATGGAACCAGAGTGTATTCAAAATTCAAACACTGCTTTTGCCACTTGGCCTGGAGACCTGATCCAAGTTAAGAAACCAGTGCTTTGTTTTCTGTTAATTAAATGGACATGATACCACCTACATCTTCAGGTTCAGATCAGGACCAGGACCTGGTACATAATAAATTCTCAAAAATGTTGTTACTACTGCTAGGATGATGATGATGAGGAGGATAATAACTGAAGGATTGCTCCAGATTTCTCTTCTGGAGATATGAAGAAGGAACAGGAAGATCTCATCCTGTGTTCGTGTATTGTTTGTTCATTTTCCTCTCCTTAAGCCTTCTCTCCAGTGTTTTCCATCTCACTAAATGGCATTATCCTTCAGCAATAGTTCAGGCCCCAAACTTAGGAGCTCAGGTGTTAAGTTTCTTTCTCCTCTACCTTCAAAATGTATCTCCAAACTAGTTCTCTAGAGATATTTATTGCTATTGTTCCTCCTCAGGCCATCACTATCTCTTCCTTGGGATCCTGCAATAACCATCTAGTGATCTGTGGTCTGCCATAGTCCTTTTATCAGTAGTGACTAGAATGCTAATTTAAAACTACTTCAGGGACACCTTGGTGGCTCAGTTGGTTAAGCATCTGCCTTTGGATCAGATCCTAATCTCAGGGTCCTAGGATCCAGCCCCATGGAGTCATCAGGCTCTCTGCTCAGCAGGGAATATGCTTCTCCCTCTTCCTCTGTCTGCTGCTCCCCCTGCTTGTGCTCTCTCTGTCAAATAAAATCTCAATAAATAAATACATAAATAAATAGATAAATAAATAAATACAAACAAACATCAGAAGGTGCCTGGATGGCTTAGTCAGTTAGGGGGCTGACTCTTGGTTTTAGCTCAGGCCATGATCTGGTGATCGAGCCCCATGTCAGGCTCCCCACTCAGCAGGGTGGAGGAGGGAGTCTGCTTCACCTCTCCCTTGCCACCCCCACTTGTCCTCTCTTTCTCTAAAATCTTAAAAAAACAAAAAACCTACATCAGATGATTACCTAGGACTCCAGGGCATTAGAATAAAATCTAAACACTTAATCATGATCTTCACCTTCCCTACCTGCCTCTCTAATTTCATGGGCTTCATTCCCAGTGCTCTTGTCTTCCTAGTCAGGCACACAAAGCTTGTTCTTTCCTTGGTCTTTTGTTGTTTTTTGTTTGTTTGTTTGTTTGTTTGTTTTTTCTTGGTCTTTTGTTTTCTATGTTGCTTTTGCTGGCAATGTTCCTTTTCCAGATCTTTATAAGCCTGGTTTCTTCATTTTATTCCAAGTCAAATGTGACCTCAGAGAATCCTCCAACATCCTAGGTAAAAGTTCCTCCAACATGTCCTTTCTGAATGTTATGTTTATTTTTCCATCCTCCTCCTAGAACTTGAAGCTGCATAGGTGTAGGGACCTCACAGGTCTTGTTCACTGGTATAGAGTATTTCTATTTCAGTGTATGTTTAATAACTGAATGCAGTTTTCCTTAACAACCTAGTAATGCCCACCTCACAGGCTTAAAAGAGAATTTATGCATAAAGCACCCAAGTCCAGTGCTTTGTCTGTCAGAGATGCTGAGTATAATGTCCTTAACATTTCAGAGTATTTCTAGGCCACTTCTACATTTTCCCATTGTTAACACCTTAAAGATCTCAAGGAAGAGTCTCAAGAGACTCTTCTAAAATCTACAGGATGTGAAGAAGCAGAATCAGGACTGAAGGCTGGATCTTAAGGCCTTTGGTCCAAGAATTTCTCTCACTATAGCACCCAAGTTCTCTAGTGGACTATAACCAGCATTCAAATTTTAGGAGATATTAGATATATTTTTCTACTTCATATGAATAAATAATCCTTTTTCAAAAAGAAGGAAACCACAGCAGATGGTGAATGCATGATAGTTAATTCACTATCCTATAAGCATTTAAAAGCTTTTTTATAGCTAATCATCTTTTTTTTTTTCCACTTATTTTAAGATTCACCATTTGGTGTGAGTTCTCATTCTACAACAGTATTCACTTTGTCAACTTCAACTCCTAATATTTTTTTTAAGATTTTATTTGTTTATGAAAGGCACAGAGAGGGAGAGAGAGGCAGAGACACAGGCAGAGGGAGAAGCAGGCTCCATGCAGGGACCCCGATGTGGGATTCAATCCCAGCTCTCCAGGATCATGCCCTGGGCAGAAAACAGGCGTTAAACCACTGAGCCACCCAGAGAGCTAATGTCATGTCAGGGGCTAATATTTTAAACTTTTATTCCCAAACTATGAAAGTACAGATCATCATTATCTGACCTTCCATATCTAATTCCTGTTCTAAACTTCCAAATTTCCTGTTACTTGCAGAAGGAATTAGGAATACTCTTATTCAGGTACCTATATTACTGATACAATTGTGCATATTGAACAGTATTATGATTATGCTTGGGTGGCTCGCCAGTTGAGCGTCTGCCTTCAGCTCAAGGCATGGCCCTGGAGTCCTGGGATCGAGTCCTGCATCGGGCTCCCCTTGAGGAGCCTGCTACTCCCTCTGCCTGTGTCTCTGCCTCTCTCTGTGTGTGTCTCATGAATAAATAAAAATAAAATCTTTAAAAAAAAGTATTATGATGGGTATGCATAGGTACAAAAGTGTGTGCAACAGGAGTGTATATATAAAGAAAGACAAGTAAATGAACATCTCTATTTTCGCTCTCCAGATTATACAAATGGGACATGCTTGATATTCTGTGTATGTTTCCTTCCACTTTCAGAGGAGATTGAATTGAATTTAGTAATATTCCCTTTTCTTGCTATCCCTAAGCAACATAATATTACTTTTGCCTATTTTTGTTCATTTCATACAAATGGGATCATATTGTATGTATTCAAGTGACTTGGATTTTCACTTTAGGTTCTGTGTTTCTGATTGAATCATGCTCACTTCAGTGCAGAATTCCATTGTGTGAATAAGTCACAATTTACTTCCTCTTGCTGATGGATATTTGAATTGTTGACATTTTCTTGCTATCATGAACAGTGTTGCTGTGGACAATTTCTTATGCCTGCTAGAACATGTGTGCAAAAGTTTTTTCAAGTATTGTACCTAGAATCAGTATTACTCTGTCATAGGATATTCTTAAATCGAACTCTACTGTGGAATACCTACCTGTTTTCCAAAGTGATTATATGAATTTATATTTCCCTCCTGTTGAAAATCCATGAAGCTTTCTATCTTTCTGAACATTGTCAAGAAGATTGTCAGGTTTTTCAAGTTTTGCCAGTCTGGCAGGTGTGAAATGGTGTCTCTTTAAGATTTTGATTTGCATTTCCTTGCTTACTAAAGAAACTGAGAATCTTTCATACATTTACTTGGCATTTTCGTTTTATCTTCTAGGAGATGTTCATGTTTGTTTTCTCTTGGATTGTTGGTATTTATCTTATTGATTTTTGGAAGCTCCTCTTACATATTGTATATACTGTCTGTCATATGTACAACAAATGTCTTCTCCCAGTTTTAGGATTGTCATGTCAGGATTCCTCTTTACAAACAGAGTTTTTACATTTAGCATAGTTGAATTTATCAATATTTTCCTTTTTGAATTGGTACATAAAACATTCTCCATTTTGATGCCATGTCATTGATGCCAAAAATATTCTCCTACATTTTTCAAAAACCCTTAACGTAAGTCCTTGAGTAAATATTTATATATTCAAAGGGAGGAATCAATTTTTTATTGTTTTGTATATGGACATGTAATTATTCTAGCATAACATTGAAAAATGTATCTATTGCCCACAGAAGTACATTACTAGGTCTGCCCTATATCCAAGTTGTTTCCTGAGCTTTGACTGTCCTGTTTCATTTACCTATTTGTTCTTGAGACAATATTATAGTTTTAAAATCACTTTAGCTTTATAATAAATCTTAATAACTGATAGAACAAATATTTTCATCATTTTCTTGACCCTTTATTCGCATGTGAAAATGTTTAGAATTAATCTTTAAGTCCTATAAAATAATTGGAACTGCATTAAAAGTATAGGTCAATTTGGGAGAGGGGCTAATAATTTTATAATGGGTATTTTTATCCACATAGAATATCCCTCCATTTATTTACCTATCTTTTAGCATCTTTCAATAAAAAGTTTGTAGTTTCTACATAAAAGATTTGCCACCTTTATATTAAAATTAACCTTGGGGAAACGTTTTTTAAATTTATAAACAATATATTTTTTAATGAATTTTTAAGTTCTACTGAAAAGCAATTTATTACTTTTATTAACTACAAATTCAGGAATGCTTAATTTCCTGTACATGCAATGTCATCCATGAAGAAAGAAAATTTTATTTCTTCATTTATAAACCATTTGTATGTTATCCTTTTTCTTGACTTAGTGCACTGATTCCAACATCAAAGGGAATGTTGAGTAGCTTTGGGGGCATTTTTTGATGTAAATTCAAAGGAAATGATTTTACTATTTTAGCATTGAATAAGATGTTTGCTCTGTTTTTGTAGATACCCTTTTAAATATAAGTTTCTTTGATTCCTAGTTTTAAAAAAATCAATAGGAAAAAGAAATCAATAGGACAAAGTTATTAGAAACTTTTGCTGAATTTCAGAGAGTGCTTTTATCAAATAAATTGATATGAATATGTAGATTTTCTTCCTTTGCATTATTAATCTGATTTACATTTCTGAATTCTAGCATTCAATGAACTTTCATTCTTGAGATAAAACCAATGTGATCATAATAGATTTTTAGCTTTTGTTATCTGGAGATTGAGGTTCTTGATTCCTCTAGGATTTGTAGAACTCCCTTGTAAAATGGTCTACATATGATGTTTTCTTGAAAGATTTTTAAAAACTGACTTAATTTTTAAAATATTACAATTCAAATTTTCTCTTTTTGAGTCTGTACTAATCATTTACACATTCTAGGACATTGTCCTTTCTACTTTGCTTTTATTTTGTAGTTTGTTTGTAATGTTCTTTTAAAATGTTACTTTTATTCCAATATTACTTGTGCCTTTAAAAAAAATCAGTCCTCCTTTGAAATTTATTTTATTAGCTATGAACAAGATGTTGACTTCATTAATTCTCTCTATTATATCTTTTCTATTTTCCATTCTTTTCTGTCTATGCTTTCAATTATATTGTTTCCTACTGCCACCTTAAAAAAAAGTCCTCCTTTTTTCCATCTTCTTAAATTAATTATTTAGCTTATTTTAGCCATGTATGTTTATATGTATATGCATTCTATATTTTTCCTTCTGGGTTTTGCTATATTTTTTATTGTCATTTTTGAGTTTTAAGTATTTATTTTTAATTCTTATTCTTACTTTTAAATAGCATATGTATAAGATAATGTTTTTTAAACATTTTATTTATTTGAGACAGAGAGATACAGAGAGCACGAGCAATGGGGGAAAGCAGACTCCCTGCTGAGCAGGGAGCCTCATGTGGGGCTCTATTCTGGGACCCTGGGATCATGACCTGAGCCAAAGGCAGACATTTAACTGACTGAGCCACCCAGGTGCCCCTAATTTATATTTTCTATCTTCCACCTCCTCATTCTACCTGCTATGGTCTTCTACCTCTTACCTTTTCTATTACTTACTTGTTTGTAATGAGAAAGAACATGATCTATATAGGATAATGATTTTCTGAAATGCAGTGAGACCTGCTTTATGTCCTATGTTGTGATAAGTTTTTCCCAATGCCCTGTGTGAACTTGGGAAGAATATATTGTCTGCAATTATTGATTACAGGATTCTATTTGTCCATCAGATCAAGCTTCTAATTAATGTTCAAATTTTTGCTTTTACTGCATTATAATATCAAGTATTGAAATATTTCAGAACCTCTTACTATGATGGTAGATTTGTCTTTTTTTCCCTTGTATTTATATTTTTCCTCTGTGTTTTTGAGGTTATTAGGGCATAGAAATTTGGAGCAGATGTACATTCTTGGTAAATTAAGCAATTTGTGAATAGTGACTTACCTCCGCTAAGATTTTTGCCTTAGGAATCTATTATGATTATTAATAAGATATTATTCTAGGTTGGTTCAGGTAGAATTTAACTAATACATCTTTTGCTTCCATTTTCTGGTGATTATTTTTGTGTTTGTAAACAGCAAATATTTGGAATTTATCTGAGTAAATCTGATGGATTTATACTGAGCATTTCTAACACATCTGTCTTCATTTCTAACATATTTATGTTTTCTGTTATCTAATGTGTCTACCTTTTCTTTCCCCAGAAATTTTTCTCATTCCATTTTCTGTGAGTTTAGAATCTATATGTGCTATGTTCATTCTTGTAGTCCCAGCATACTTTAAAAAGTATATTTAATTTAGCAAAGTGTAATGTTCGTCCATATTTTACCATCCTCCCAAATAATGTAAATATTTTAGAATGACTTGTATTATTTTTTTCCTGATTTGTATAATAGTCCTGGATTTTAGCTGTACTCTGATTCTTTTAACTCCACAAATAAGACCTGTATTATTTTTTTTATATGGTTCTACCTATATGTTTGCAAGTTTCCCTTGTTCATTTCTTGAATCTTACATAGTCCTTTTGAGATCATTTTCTTTTTTCTGACAAAAATCCTTTAGAAGGGCCTTTAAAGAGTCTTTTCATTCTAAACTCTATTGATATAAAAATATCTTTGTTGGGATGCCTGGGTGGCTCAGCGGTTTAGTGCCTGCTTTTAGCCCAGGGCATGATCCTGGAGACCCGGGATCTAGTCCCACATTGGGCTCCCTGCATGGAGCCTGCTTCTCTCTCTGCCTGTGTCTCTGTGCCTCTCTCTCTCTCTGTCTCTCATGAATAAATAAATAAAATCTTAAAAAAATAAAAATATCTTCTACATTTGTTCCACTGGACATAAAATTCTTGGTTGACTTTCACTCTGTCTTGAAAGTATTATTCCAAATACTGGTTTCTGCTCTTGCCAGTAAAAATCCTCATGTAATGTAAATGAAAATTAAGATCCTTTCATTTGCAGAGTTTTTATTTTTTTTTTTCTATTTTAATGATCTTTTCCTTGTTTTTGGTGCTCTGAAATTTCAGCATGATATAATTAAGTAGGGACTTCATTATTTACTCACGGGATATCTTGAACTTTTAAAATGTGAATATCAATGTGTTAGAAATCCAAAATCAATATGTCTTCAGATATTGCCTCTACTCCATTTTGTCTTTCCCCCCCTTTTCGAGTTTTGACTAAATCTGTGTTATGCTTTCTGTTTATCACTTTCTTTTCTGAAATGCTGTAGTCCATTTGAGGTCTCTTTTGTATACTTTTAGGACCATCTTTTATTGCTTCATCTAAAGCATTTATAGATATTAAATACTTGTGGGTTTTTCAGGGCTACTCCCACAATTTGCCTTTTCTGCTGACTCTAGTGTACTGTTGGCTTAATTGTGTCAATTTTCGTATGAGCTTATGGTGCTTGGAACTTTACCTGTGGAAATTCTCTTAGGCTTTGTTTTACAGTGTTCCTCCAGAGAGGATTTGGGTTTGCTTTTGCATGTGGTGCTAGAGACACTACCCATCCATTTGCTCTTTAAATGTGTACACTAGGGATTATTGAGCCACTTGTGTTTGGGGAGAACAAAATTTTTACAACCTAACTAGACCTGGGGTTAGAAAGTCTCAGGGAAAAGCTTTCTCACTATATTGGTCTCGAGTCAAGATCAGCCCACCATCCCTGTCTTCAGGAGATTTTTCCAGCTAAGACACCTGAGGGATTCCAGTTTCATTTATGCAGGTCTATGGTCTGACTTTCCATCTACTTGTCCCTTAAGGTTTTTCCTCCTATTTTCTGCTCATGCAATGTTGGAAAAAAAATCAGGATCTGGGTTGCATGGATTGGCCAATACTCCCAGAGTAAACAGACTTTGGTGAAGTTTTACTATCTCTTTGGATTCATTCTTGTCACTTTTGTCTTCCAAGAAATTTTATTTCTCTATCATCTCAGCCCTGCCTTAAAATTATTTTTTTAATTCATTTTTAGTTCTGTGTTGCAGAGACTGTGTGTGTTTAAAACTAGTCTGTCATACTATTGGAAGCCATATGTGCATATTTTTCACTAGAAAACTTTGTTATGTTTAAATGAGTTTTATTTTTGGCTGTGTATATGTATACATATGTATGTATATATATACATACATACATGTAGATATATACAAATATATATGAAACAATTTATTGCTATGAACAAGTAGTATCAGTAAATTTTAATTTTAAATTTAATTTTTAATTTAAATTTTACCAATAACCAAACAATTTTGGTTTTAGATACAGAAAGTAGCACATACTATAGACTGCATTATGGGTTTAGATCTTGTTCCTGTGCTAACACATCTTCTCCAATCTTTGAGGTATCTCTATTTAATGGCATAGTTTAAATAAAATATCAGATTTAGAACAAGGAATACTAAGAGGAAGAAAATGCTTCACTTTAAGGAAGCAGCACATGTTATGAAATTTCCATCCAGCCAGCAAAGAATAAACTCTGTTAATAATAAACCCTGAGATTGGCCTCAGTCATAGAGAAGAGACAGTTAACTGATGAAGGTGTTCTATCTTCCCGGAAGTTTAAGTACAGAGCCATTAATGTCTATCTTGGGCAGTACTTGAAAATGTTTGGTAACTGGATGAATATTTCTCAAAAATGTGACCTTGCCTATTTCTAGAGGTCCAATCCCAGCTCTTATTACATATATGACATTGGGTGCCTTTCTTAACTACCCTTTTCTAATTTGTTAAATGGGTTTAATGAAAATAATCAAAGTATCTGTCTCATATAGCTGCTATAAGAAATAAGAGCTTATTGAGTTGGGTACACAGTACATGGCTAGAGTATTAATAGGCAGGGTCTTATTTTTCTGAGTAAATGACAATATGTTCGATGATTATGTAATTTTAGCCTTTTTGCGTATCAAAGTCTGGAAGTAGAATTTTGAAGAACTTATCCCCAAATTGAGAACCTGTACTTGTCCTATTTCTGCTTTTCTGAAGTTGCTGAGCATTCATAAAATATTACCAAAAGCACCTGTGGATTTTTGTACTTAGATTAATGTTTTCTCTATACATTAAGTGGAACAGGTGTGCTAGCCCTACAGTGACTGCCCATATAAAAATCTGTTTGCTGTGCAGCCACCATAGCACTTTGGTATATATTTCAAGATTCTTGAGACTTAGTAAGAAAGGCAAGTTACTGTTTTTTCCCTAAACACTTATAATTGTCCCTCTTGGCATTTATGCAATATCTCCAGTCATTGTTTTCCTTACACTCTCTATTTCTCATATGTAAATCCCCAGAGGATGGGTATCCTGTTATACTCTTCTTGTGTTAATTATTATAAAGTTTTTGAGAATAATCTTATCCTTCATTCCTTCAACACCTGTTCACTGAATAACAAACAGGGAAAAAATTACTTAAAAGTTCTAGGCTTTAAGGTTATGTATATCAGTAAGCAAGAAATGCGAGACCCTAGTCTCATGGAATTGTATGGGGTTAAGAGACAAAGGAAAATGAACAAGTAAATTAAGAAGGATTATAAATAGTGGTAAGTGGTATGGAGTCGTGAGGGGTGTCAGATGGGAAGGACCACTTTGGCTAAGGTGGTCAGAGAAGGCCTTTATAAGATGTGGTATTTGAGCTTGAAACAATGAAGAGAAGTTAGGCATGTTCAGGATGTGAGAAATAGTACTACAGGTAGGGGAAAGAGGTTGGCATTTTGAAAAGCAGGAAGAAGGTCAGTGTGGCTGGAACATAACAAGGTGTAGAGTGCTCCTAGATGAAATCTGAGAAGCAGACCAGAGCTACATCATTTGACATGTAATTTGTATTATCAGCATTCCAGGTGGAATTGAATAGAATTTACCATGTTGACTTGTATTTCATTTTGTCTTCTCCCCTACAAACTCGTTCCCTTTGCTCAAGCTAATTGATGCCACTAAATGTCTTCTCCTGGCCTAGCCTTCCACACGCATTATAACTCCTTTGGGCTTAAAAGTGACCAAGAAAGCTGGTTTGATTAGTGAGACATTAGAGAATAAATGCAACCATGGGCTGGGTTCTCTGGGAAGAGATTTTCCCTCTTTGTGGAAGACAGATTCTGCAAAGTGAGCTTTGTACATGAAGGGCAGATCACAGCAAGATTCTGGCTGCTTGCAATAAACAGATTGGAAATCTGAATAAATTACATGCCCTCCCTTGGCTCAGCTTAATTTAAGTTACTATTGTCTAATGTGAGTTTCCTGAACTGTTAATCACGATTATCAACAAGTTGATTGGGAAGTTATAAAACTCCTATTTCTGATCTGATGATGGTCTCATTACAGAGTTTCAGTGGTTACCACACTTTGCCGCCTTCTGTGAGAAGCTTATGAAAGGGAATTCTTAGGACACTGTATTACCTTATCCTATGAAACCCTTGATCTGACAACTCTTGGATCTCTGGAAATGTTACTCTTCTGAAATATGGCTTTTTGCATGGGAGGCAGTAAGCATTGGCAGAAATAAGGACTTGAAGGAAGTAACAAGCAAATATGAATGATTTTGTGCTATGGCACTGATAAATCTTTTTGCTTTTGTAAAATGGATATATTAACTCTTTTGAAATTACAGAGCATAATAGGTTAATTTGCACCTGCAGAGGGATTGTCAAAGGAAATCTATGTGGCAGTGCTCTATGAGGCTTGAATTTGAAATTTGGTACAAACCCCAGCTGGGAAGTTAGGCCACAGAAACCACAGGAGCAAGCTCAATGTGTGTAGAAACGGGTGGTGGTAGTACTTGTTCTCAGCAAAGAAAGCCTTGTAGGATGTTTGAGCCCTTGAGTGGCTTGGCCCGAACAGCCTCGGCATTATTTGATTTTGCCTGAGTAGCCCCGGGATGAAATGGCCTTTCATTCAACTTTGTTAAACATAAGGGCATGCTGGGCCCTGCTTCGCTCTGGGTTTGCCAAGTAAAGGGTTGGCAGCTGTGGGGCAGAGCAAGCCCTTTCTGCCCTATCAGTCTCTTGATGGAAGCACTCTGAGCTAATAGGCAGCTTTTCAATTCTGAGAGATTCACTGTTTGCTTAGGGTTCCCCTTGTTGTCTGGGCACACAAATAGGAACAGAAAGAGTAAGAGGCGCAGAGGCCCTCTTTACCTTATGTAGCTACGGCCCTCTAGCGGACAATGGTGAGTTTGCAGATACATTGAACAGCAAGTCTGGAAAAACAACTTCTTATCCTCAGGTAAATGATACATACCCAGGCGGGATTAGGTATGAGGCTGAAAGCTTTTACAGTTGAGAATCCCCATTTATAAAAGAATGCAAAATATTTAAGTCTTACCAAATATACAAACACAGGAACACAACTAGATTTCCTCTTCTATCCTTCTTTAGGTAGACCCACCTCTGGATTTACTGATTCAGTGTTTGCTGATTTTAAGCAAAAGGGAAATAAAGAATAACGGATGGAAAATAAAGCTTTCCCAGTTTATTATAATTTGGTCCAAAATAACTTTTATATACCTTTTAAGTGCAAAACAAAATGCAGACCTAACTCACAATTCTTCCGTAGTAACTGATCTAGCTTTTATAGTGTTTCCAAGAGTGAATATTATTTTATTTCCCAGCTTAGTTCAGAAATGTATGTACTAAGTTATGTATAGCACATTAGTCTTTAACCTATAAAATTGTAACTGAGTGTGGTAAAGTACAAAGTTAGTCAAGTTTACTGAGTAACTTGGCCCTCATTAACCTGAAGAGAGTATTTTAGTGTGCAGCATGTTCAGTTTTCCTTATTTACTGGTGGTAACTACAGAAAAGACAGGAGTCTTACAATTAGAAATTTTGGAATTGGCAAATCTGCAGATCTGCCACGTGAGAGAGAGAACTTGCCAAGTAGAACGGTGAGATTGATTCAGTCTTGAAGCGCAAAAACATCAGCTCAAAGATACTCTCTTCTCAAAACTAGAGCATTAAAAAGTCGATACTTGAGACCACACAAGAACTCAATCATTAGCTGTTGCCTTACATTAAAGGAGATAGTTTTATGGATTTATGCTCACCTACAAGCTTTTTCTTGAGAATGAAGAGTTGTAAGTAGAGTTAAACTTACATCATAGCGTTTTTCTGTACCAAAAAACTCCTGAATAATGATGTATAGATAAGTTTCCTCTTTCAGATAGTTGAATTTGTGGGTACGGTTTTTTAACATAAAATGTGTTTATTCTAAAAAAAAATGTGTTTATTCTCAGAAATGTATTATTTTGCCATTCAAAAGAATCCTACGCTAGTACAACGGCATAGGGTTTATCAGAATCAGATCCATAGAGAAAAAAACCTGAAAGACAACTTGTGAGGCATCTTGTTTGGTTTCCTCTGTTCAAGGGTTGTATTCTCCATGTATCCTTCACATAAAGGATACCTGATTTTATTTTATTCTTAAAGATTTTATTTATTTATTCATAAATTCACAGAGAATTTATTCGTTTATTTTTATAAATATTTCATTTATTTTTAAATGAATCTATTATTTATTCATTTACTTATTCATTTATTCACAGAGAGAGGCAGAGACATAGGCAAGAGAGAGAAGCAGGCTTCATGCAGGAGGCCCGATATGGGACTCGATCCCAGGACCCCAGGATCACACCCTGGGCTGAAGGCAGGCACTCAACCGCTGAGCCACCCAGGCATCCCAGGATCCCTGACTTTAAAGAAAACCTTACGTTGAACTTCTTGATCTCCGAGAACATAGAGGCAAGCCACATGGTGTGTTAGAAGCACCAGACTGTTAGCCTGAATCACCAGCTATTTTTATGTAGAAATAAGTTGATTTTATTTTTGCAAAGATAAATTATTTCATTTAAAAATCTAAGGTAATATCTCGCTTTTTGGTTTGGTTTTTACAGTGTAGCAGGCGCTGGTGCGTGTACCATTAACAGTGCTCACTCTTCTCGTGGATTGTTTTCCTTTATCCTTACAACTCATTGAGGTTGGTACTACAGATGAGAAAACTAAGGGCCACATGACTGAATTAACTTGCCAGGCTCATCTAGGTGGCAAGTGGCAGACTAGGGCGCCTCCTCCCCAGGCAGCCTGGCTCCCCAACATACTGCCGATCAGAAGGCCTTGAAGGGGCAGGGGACAGATGAATGAGTTCACCAAGAAGAAATAGAGATGGGACTGTAAATCCTAAACATCAGAAGATAATATGTCCACATATACCAACATCTATGGGAGGGCACGTCCAGCTGGCAATGTGAAACTTCTGAATAGCGGTGGTAGCTAAAAGCATGGGAGTAGATACAATTTCTGAGAAAGGGGTTGCAGCTAAAAGAGGAATGGTCAGAATGTAGAAGCTTGGGGAATACCAAAAAGGTGGTGCCTTGGAAGTGATATTGAGATAGGCCAGTAGGTGGAGGGGGGGAGCAAAGGTGGCTGTTCTGAGGAGATTGCCCCTGGGTGGCAAGGGGTAGATGTCCTTGAAACTTGAGTGTAACTAGCAGTGCTGGTGGTACACGCAGGTTCACATATGTAAATGCAGCCTCCTTAAGCTGTGAACGCTTCATACTGACCTCAGGGTATCTGGTCACATCAGCTGGAGTCAGAGTCCGATGGTATTCCAGAAAGTGAGGCAGTTACTTCACAGAGGATGCCAGGTGGGGCTGGAGTATTCCGTGAGTAAGAATGTGAATCTGATGATTTTAGGTTCTCCTGCAGCTGAGCCTCAAACAGCAAAGAGCATGCTGTTAATTTTCATTGTGAGTTCCTATACAGATGGTGCTAACAGATGTTTCCAAACAACACGCTTCTCAAGATCACAAGTCTTCTTGAAATTTCAAACATAAATGCGCAGACTTTAAAGTGCCTTGGCATACTTCTTGGTTCTAAACATCGGATCACACTCTCCACCACCTGGTGAGGAGTGATCCTCTGGATGATGACCAGTTTCCCTTCCAGCTGTACCTTCCTGTTGAGCATGTCAGGGTACCCTAGCATGGGACCGTTTCCTGTCCTTATCGTGACTTCAACAAGGAATAATTAGCTCAGAGATCAAAGAAATTCTAAAATGATAAGAAAATCACATGTGGCCAGTTGAGAGTACAACTGAATGGAGAGAAGGTAACGGTGAGGAGTGTAACAGGCTTTTCTCTAACTGCCGCCCCCATCGCCCCACCAGCAGAACTGACTCGATCGTTAAATTCAGAGTGCATTTTACATAGCAGAGGCTACACCCGGGGAGGCGGCATTGCACAGAATAGCTGTCCAGCTTTACTATGGAAAACAAACTCAGTAAAGAAAACGGACAGCGTGTTGAGGTGTAGATGAGTTTAGGAGGTCGGTGGGCAAACCTTCCCTGACCCTGTAAGTGTCTCAGGGTACCGATGGATTCTTAGTAGTAAGTCATTCAAATTGTATCACTGTCTCTGTTGAAGTTCCTCTCCTTTGTCCCTTGTTCCCACCAGGGTTAGGTCTTCCCATTAGTAGACCTCTCAGCTTCACTTTTGGGGTTCTCCTTTTGTCTGTGGCAGCGCCCTCTTCTCCAATGTATTTCTTGGTCACTTCCACACATATTTATTGAGAGTGTATTCTGTGTCAGGCACCGGGCAGGTGCTGGTCACTGTAGAGGTGATTAAGACGGGCGTGATCCCTGCCTGCATGGAGCTTTCCCTCTGGATGAGACAAAAGCAAGCCTAATGTTCAAATCTTAAGTGATTGCATTGTGACTCTTTCTTCCCCACACATCATCTCTCTCAGAAAACCAAATCAAATGTGTCATTTCATATTTGATGAGAATATATCTGAAGGTTAAATTCCTAGAAGAATCAAAGAGTAAATGCTTTTATAATTTCAAAACATTGCCATATTATCCTCTTCAAAAGTTGTGTCAATTTTAACCCCCCTTAGCTATTTATGTGAGTACCTCTTTCACCAGATGCTTGCCAACTAGGAGTCTTAACAAACTTTTTGATCTTTGCCAATCTGACAGTTTCTAAAAAGTGTCTCAAGTGTGGTTTTAACTCAAATTTCTTTTGTTGTGAATATTTTCATGTGTGTAAAAACTATATTTTTGTCTGCTGAAAATATCTCAACTAGTATAGTGATCTAGAGCAAATTGTTTAAACTCTTATGTGTCTCAATTTCCTCATCTGTAAATTGGGAATAAAACTAGCAAGTAGGATTGTTGGATGATTAAATGAAATTTATGTTCAGCAAAAAAAAAAAAAAAAAAAAAAATGGGGAGCGGGTCCGTGGGGAGCGGGTCATTTTCATCCAAGCAGAGGGTTGGTACATTTGACAAAGTATGTATCAGCATGGCTCCCCAAATGGCTTGTCTCTGTCTCCACAGAGTCCCACCACCTAGACTACCTTCTCCAGAGGTGGCTCTCTGAGCACCTGGGGCAACTCATACTTCCCTGTGTTCCCACATTCTTCTACCTACGATGCAAGAGAGCCCCCATTTATCCTCCATGTCATCCCAGACCTCCTCAGCGGCTTGACACTGTTCTGAGATCCTTGCCACAAACACACATGCTGGGGGAAAAATGATAGAATGTCCTTTTTTTTTTCTTCGCCTAAATAACACATTTTTTTTCCTTTTAAATCTAGATTCACTTTCTCTTTTAAAAGTACTTTATTTTTCAAGAGTGCCAGATGGACAAATATTTGACTACAGCCTCTATTGTCCTGGCGAACCTCTGTAAGCCAACATACCTCTGAGCTCTGTTGTATAACTATCCGTATTTGGGTTTTTTTTTTTTCCTTCATAGTATATTTTTTACCCAGTGGGTATCACTCCAGCTGTTGATACTTTCACAGGAAGGGGTTGCCTTCCTCTGCCTGTGTGAACATTCTGGGCTTAGTTGCTGGGCCAAAGGAAATATTTGTAGTAAAGGCCCCTCTGGGAAGGAAACTGAGTTACTTCTTTTCATTTCCACTACAGAGTATTCTCCAGCAATTTCACTGGAAGAAAAAAAATGAGCATGAGTGGTCATTGGATGTTTTTGCTCTGTGTGTGTGCGTGCTTGCCTTAGCAGAATCAGTTCCTTAAAGAGAGAAGGAGTCTGTCACTCTGATGACCAAAAAAAATAGTATTTAATTAATACTTTAACTCTCATTTCTCTGACTACCATTGAGATAGACTATTTCTGATCATGCTTATTAGCCATTGGATATCTCCATTGTTCCTTGCTGCTGGTCGCTTACCTCTTTTGAGGCTTGACTTTAAAATTTCACATGCACTATTTTGCGCACATATGTGTCTAGGAACCTATCACTGGCCTGGTTTAAGAATTGTTTCTTTGAAAATATACACTTTATTTCTCCTTATAGTATTTAAAAAAATTATTTGAGAGAGAGACAGAGATAAAAGAGCATAAGCAAAGAGGGGAGGGAGAAGCAGGCTCTCCACTGGGCAGGGAGTTGATGTGGGGCTCTATCCCAGGACCCCCGGATCATTACCCAAGCCGAAGGCAGATGCTCAACCCACTGAGCCCCTCAGGCACCCCTCTCCTTATAGGATTAAAATGACTCACTCATGTTCTGGCATTAACTGAATTGGTACCTACTGCTTTTGTTGTGATTATAATACTGTGGGGTTTCCCCCCTTCCCCAACTCCTTCTAGATTCAGCTCAGGCATCACTCCCTGGGGGAAAGCCTTGGTTCAATGCTAACATGCTGTGCTTTGGTGGGATCCTGTGGATATTTGTCCCACAGAAATTACCATCTCTACTGGAATTGTTAATTTTTGCATTTCTAAGCTGTAGTCACATTTTGTTTGCTTCCAGGTCCTAGGATCCAGGACACAGATTGCCTCACGAAAAACTCCCAGTGAGTGTTCCTTTTATCTGAATTGAACTAAATGAGCAAAGAGTTTCCCATAGATCAAGGAATAGCGGCTATTTTCACAGCTTAGTGGTGTGTGACACACACATGAGCGGCCTCCCCAGCTCAGCACCATTGTATTGCATTGTTATCCTATACTTGCATTTGATCTTTTTCTCCACCTTTTTCAGTCATTTTCCTTCTTCTGTTTTTAAAATAACCTCCTGCCTTTCATTTCTAGCTTCTGACCTTGTCTCTGCATCCTCTTTTCCTGAAACCTATCTGTTGGAGTACAGTGTCCCTTTCATGTGTATGTGTATTAAACTGCGATGAAGTGTTCTACTGTTTGAATATTCTACTCCTCATTTTATTTAAATACAGGCTAGATATTTGTTGAGAAAATATGTCACTAAAAGAGTCCTCTCATTATATTCAGCCTCGACCATAGGCATTTTCTATTTGGGGAAGTATTCTGCATTTTTTTCTGGTTCTATGAACCTACCCTAGATTGTTATACCTTACTTGTAGATCTTAGAATTTCCCAACTTACACTATTCTTTCTTGTTCACATCTTTTCTAAATCAGTGTTAAAAATTACCAAATCCAGTCATGCTTCTTTAGTTTATCACATTGATTTTTCCAAGCTTTCTACTCATACATGTTGTTTTACACAAACCTTAAATAATTCATCATAAAATTGTTTTTTTTTTAAAGGAGTTTGTAAAAAAAAAAAGCATGGATTTTTATGGAGGAATATAGACTGCATGTGAAAAAGCACAGGGGGAAAATATGAAGCTGAAGAACAATAAAGAAATATACATCTGTATATACTTGCACCCAATGCAAGATGTATATTTACTGTTTTTTTTTTTTTCCTATGTAGGCCATCAGAGGGAGGCCATTAACCTGAATATTGTGCTAATTATTGCCTTGCTTTTCTTAACTTTTTAAAAATAATCTTTGCAGGAATTTTTAAATACTATATTGTTTAGATATGCCTGTTCTTGAAATTTTTGTAATTATAATAAAAGCATATTATGTGAATTCTTAGGCAATTTGATTTTATTATTTAATGTTATATTTTTGAAACCTAGCCAGTTCGATGAATACAACATTAAGTTCAGTCTTTATCATGGTATTAGAATATTCTACAGTATGGATATATCACAACTTATTTTTTCTTTTGAGGTATACATAGGGATTTTCCAGTTTTACTGCTATTATAAGTAGTGTAATAGTAAATATTCTTAGACATATTTCCTGGTGCACATTGTGCAAGACTTTTTTCCAGGGTAAATATCTACTAATGAAATCCCTGAATCATAAATTAGGCACTTGTGTGGCTTTCCTACATGATTTTCCCAAGTAGTATCCGCTTCCATGCCTATTATCAGCGGATAAGATACCTCTTTGTTGTATGTTCATGGCAATACTTATTATCATACTCATTTATAGTTTTGACAACCTTGTGGGTATGAATTGTAGCTCACTATGATTTTAATTTATACTTCCTTAATCACTGAAAGAGTTAATACTTTTCAGTATGTTTTGGGTCATCTTTTTTTTTCTCTTTTATGAAATTCATGTTTATTTCATTTTCCCATTTTTCAGTAGTGTTGTTTGACTTCTTATTCAGAGTTCCTTATATATACTGCATAGTAACCCTTTGTTAGTGTCATGTCTTCTTTAAACTTGTAGCTTATGTTTTTACTCCTTGATGGCTTTTGAGGATAGAATTTCTCATTTTTTATGTAATTGCATTTACCAACTATACTCTTTATAATTTGCCTATTTTGTACTTTGAGAAATTTCTACCCTCCCAAGATAAAGTTGCCAAAATTCCTTCTAAAATCTTGTCTTCTACATTTAGGTGCTTAATTCATCAGGGATGGATTAACATGTATGGTAGAAAAAGAAATTTTTCCCAAATAGTCAGTTGCTCCAGTACAATTTATTCTAAAATGTTCATCTTTTCTCCCCTAATCTACATTATAACCTCTATCATCTGCTGCAACTATGCTGTCCTCATTCTATTTCTGGGCTATTTTCTTAAGTTGCTCTATTTCTCAATCCCTGTTCCAATACCTGGCTGAACATGACTTTATAAGAGTGTACTATCTATTGGTCAAGTCCCATGATAATATTTCTCTTCCTTAGTAGATGATTGGCATTTATGGGAACTTGGAAATTCCCTATATATTTTAGAATTAGCTTGTTAAGCATCATGTATAAAGTACACATGCACAGATGGAATTTTGATTGGAATTTATAGATCAGTTTGTGATCAAATAACCTATTTGTAATATTGAATATTCCAAATCACTGTCACCATTTATTTTTATTTTAATCACTAAATTATTTAAATTGTCTTTTAATAAATTATAATTTCACCAGTCTACAAATAATTTTTATAATATTATAAATGGTTTCTTTTAAGTTTTCATTTTCTAAATTTTGTTGCAGATAAAGAGAAATTCACATGTCTTTGCACAGATTTTTATGACTAATCTTGATAATTGTGTAAAGAGTCCTAATAATTTACTGGCAGATGATTTTTTTATAGTCTACTAACATCTCATGATGAATAAAGAATCTCCCCTCCCCCATCTTCACACCTTTATTTTTTCCTCGCCTTATTGTATTGGCCAGGAACTCCAAAGCAATAATGAATAAAAGCCAGAGACAGCAGGTATCTTTGCCTCTTTCTTTGCAAATTCAAAGGAGATACTTTGAGTCTTTCAATGTTGAGAATCAGATGGGCTTCCCCTGCCTGCATTAGGTCTTAACATATAAACCCCTAAGAATTGAGGTAAATCCCTGAAAACAAAGAAAAAGATGCCAACTTAACGTTTCTGCCACAAAGCGTAATAGAAATTTTTACTTTAAGATTGAATCAGAGAAAAATAGTTCCTATATACCTATGTTTGTGGACAAAGATACATGGCCATTATATAGTGAATACTTTGCAGAAAATGATATATCCTCTGGTACAGAACACACCATCTATTTCCCTTGAGTATTTTCTGGCTCTTACATTGGGCAATCTTTGTAAAAAGCCTCCCTATTAGAGAGCCAGACAGTGGCGGACAGATTTATTAGCAGTCTTTGTAGCATTTCCTGGAGGACCAAGAGGTGGCAGGGTGCTTGCAGGGCCCTTAAATGCCCCCTTAAGCGTATGAAAGATCTGCTGCACTTTCACCTTATGGGGTGGTACGTGTAAGTGATGGGGAGACAGGACAATGGTACTATCCAGCTGTTTCATTCTAAAGTCTCAATAAAATCACTCAGTTCCATCCCAAATCAAAATAGAACTCTCAGTGCTGGTCCTTGCACAAAGAAGGCTTTCTATAAAATAGACGTTTGTCTTTTGAAGTCCACATGGAGATGTCTGAAGTCAAATTCAAGGCATAATAAAGCCAGGAACCCTTTTTATGGCATTGCTTTGTGACAGTGAAAGTGAGGCTGAGCCCCTTGGAGCAACCTGGAGTGCAGATGAGCCAGGGAACAGGAGGGATGTTGAACTCACAGCTCTAGAGGCAGAGGGAATGCATGCATGTTATGCAGAAACTATTGCTAACAGATGAAGAAATGCATGGTTTTTTTTCCCCCAAAGACCTAGGTTATTCTTAAATACTTGCTCAGAGGAAGAAGTGGCATTTTCTGTTGTCAAGAACTGGAGTGGAGAGACAGGATATTTCAGCGGGGAGGGTCTTGGAGAACAGTGTGTAGGATGTAACTGGGATATTGTGAAGCTCCTTACAGAGGTCAGGATGGGCTAGAAGGCATATTTCATCATGCCCAGCATACATGTGTCTAAGGCACAGTAAGCCAGGCTTTGTGCCAAGAACAAACACTAGAAAGATGCTGAAAAGCAAAATGATTTTTAGAGTTGCATTATCTCCCCCAAGAGTTTCAAACCAGTTATGGGCACAGCATGCTTAATTGGCACTTTAGGGAACAGACTAATAACAAACGATGTAAAGCTTCCAGAATTACATAAAGCCTTCCTTTTGATGTTATGACCTTACTGATACCCTTAACAACAACTCTAACAGGGAAATACACTGTAGAAAGCTACCTTATCGAGTTACCACTTATAGATACCAATGTAGCCTAACAGTAGAAACTCTGTTTTCCTATGGCAAAGATGAAAGAAAAAAGACAGGACAACAGGATAGGTGGCGAGAGGTCAGGTCACATGCCTGTCTTTTACTTCCATCAAACAGTGTCCTGCTTCTTGTCAATACCACATGTAGCAATTTTGGCTTGGCTCTGGTAATCACAGTTGAAGAACTGTGTAGATGGAACTGGACATACTTCTGATGGCAAGAGGGGATGTAGATAAACTAAAATTTGATGTCCTTTTAACTTCAGAATTCTGGTCCTATAAAATTGTTACAGGATTAAAAATGCTTCAAAACAATTTCTGTAATTTCAGGTATATTTTTTAGATTCTCTCTCTTGATTTACCTTATTAGAATCATACATCTGAGCTTTTCACATAGAGCATAATTATGAATAAATAACATGATCATGTGAAATGATAAAATATATAAAAATTTACAAAGAATTTACGTGGTTTCTATTACAAATGGGCTAATTTCACAGCAGCATCCCCCAGGAATGTATTATGGGCATGTGAGCCTGGTCTAGTGAATATACATCTGAGTTTAAGCTTCATAGGTTACAAACCTGAGTCTACTTCATCTTTGTAACTCTCAAGTTGCTTAAATACTTAGGAAATGAATAAATACATGGGTGAGTGAGAACATTAATAAGTGAGTTAATATGTAAGTACAAAAATACATCATTACCTTGAATTTCTCTAGGAAAAGTTGTTAGTGCATACTGGCTTATTTGGGCTGTGTACAGTATATTGCCAAATAGACTTTGACTTATTTTATACCTTTTACAGGAACATACCAGTTTATAGGGTTTTTTTGACTTGGCAAAAATTATTTTTGTTTAGAATCTAGCTGTAGGGCAGCATGTGTGGCTCAGCGGTTTAGCACTGCCTTCAGTCCAGGGCGTGATCCTGGAGACCCGGGATCAAGTCCCTCATTGGGCTCCCTGCATGGAGCCTGCTTCTCCCTCTGCCTGTGTCTCTGCCCCTCCCCCTCTCTCTTTCCTCTCTGTGTATTCTAATGAATAAATAAAATATTAAAAAAAATAGAATCTAGCTATATGTGAAACTGTAATCACCGTTTTTTAAAATTTAAATTCAATTAGGTGGCATAAAGTACACACTTAGTTTCAGAGGTAGCATGCAGTGATTTATCCGTTGCGTATAACACCCAGTAATCATCTTTTAAAAGTGTCAGTTTCTTTCTATGACATGTCTATTTTCTTGATATCTTAATAATTGAAAATGAAAACAAACACTTCCCTTACACCCAGTCACTGTGTGAATAGGATGTGCACTCATTGCACTTTGCCATCTGCAGGATTCATTTCCAGGATTCCTTTGAAGTGCAGGTTTGAATTAAGAGGTGTTCCTCTGTTACCTGAAATGATGTTTCAGACTATCCATCTGGCACACAATCCTGGAATAAGTAGTACTGATCTGCCCAATACAAGAAGGAGGACAGGAATCTCTAGTTTGATCCCTCTAGGGAAGAGGAATGAATGAATCTTTATTCTCTTTTCCCCCACTACATTCCCCCCCCCTTCCTTCATGCCCTTTTTTTAAAATTCTTTTTTATTTATTCATGATAGCCAGAGAGAGAGAGAGAGAGAGAGAGAGAGAGAGGCAGAGACATAGGCAGAGGGAGAAGCAGGCTCCATGCAGGGAGCCCGACATGGGGTTCGATCCCGGGTCTCCAGGATCGCGCCCTGGGCCAAAGGCAGGTGCCAAACCGCTGCGCCACCCAGGGATCCCTCCTTCATGCCTTTTGATCAGAAAGTTGTACCTACAGGAATCTGTTGCAAATATGGGTGGGTGTGTGCAGGTGTGATGTTGCCTCCTTGTTGAGAGCTAGGATTAAACACTTAGTGCAGCGGTGACTTTGTACAAATGGCAGGACCTCAACCAGACGGCCTGAAAGAGCTTTCTGAGATGAAGCCAAGAAACAGATCCAGTGTTTACCACGGAATCTTTAGGAGAAACCACATGAAGATACACACTAGGTGTGTGGAGATGCATGCTGGATGTGTGTAGATCTTTTATCCCTATTTTCAGCCATAGAGTTGTATATATGTATATGGTATATCTACCATCTGCTAGTGAAGTCTTTAACCATGTACCTAGGTAGAAACTTAAAAAAATGTTTTATTTAACAGAAGTAGTAGCTGGCTACAGAGCAGTTTTCTCTTCCTTGGTTCTTAAAACTACTTTGGACAATTCACATGTATATTTTTTTAGGTGGTCTGAAGGAAACCAGATTACATATATTATAATTGCTTTTCCATCTGATTGATGATACTCTTCTCTCTCCTTTTTTTCCCCTAGTGATCATCTCTTCTACCCTAACTCTGAACCTCTAATATTTTCCCCAGTTCTTGCTAAAAAAAAAAGTCCTTTTCTACATCATCTTCATTTCTATTACATTTTCATGTTCTCTGCTCTAAAATCTTCCCTAAATAGTGGTTATCACTCAAAACCCTCCAAAACCCACAACACGATCCTTTCTGCAGTTGAGAATGTGAAGTTTTGCCCGAGGGATAACTGAAGTCCCTGGGTCCTCCTCTTTGCTGGGTACAAATACTTCCTGACTCATCTACAGAATCTGAGGCTAGTGGTCACCACACCAGTTGGGAGAGGGATCCAATTAGCCAGTCTCCTCTATGCCATGGAGAATAAGTGAAATCAGATTTTCAGAATATTATTTTTCCAACAGATATTTATTAAGCTTCTATTCTAGATGACCCAATTCTGGGCATAAACATTGATAAACTAGGTAGACAAGGCTTCTGCTTTTTAGAAACTCACATTCCAGTGGAGGGAAGAAGCAGTAATAAAGTACAATATTATAAGGTGTGCCTAAGTACAAGAATAATAAGATAATAATAAGATAAAATGGAATGATTTCATAACATGTGATAAGCCTAGGGTTTTCTTAGTTTGGGTGTCCAGGGAGACCAGTATGAGAATGTGCAATGACCCCAATTCTAATAGTGTAAAAAATGTTTATCACATGATTTTTGTCACACAGGAATTTAGTAATGACCTAGGTAGTTCTATCTCAGAGTCTCTTGGGAGATTACAGTCATCTGAAAGCTTGCCTGGGACTAGAGAATCTACTTTCCTGACTGTTGAACGGACATTTCAGTTTGCTTCCAAATTGATCTTTACATAAGGGCTATCTATGTAAGTGTCCTCATGACGTGTTGACTAGTTTGTCCTAAACCAAATGATCCGAGAGAGCAAAGCAGAGCAGCAGTACCTTTTCTTGACCTTGGAAGTCACATGACCTCATTTCCATTCTATTCTGTTGGCCACACATATTAATGCTGCTGCAGTGGGGGGAGACAACCATAGAGGTGTGACTACCAGGAAGTGTGAGGATCTTTAAGGGGGTATCTTGGATGCTAGGTACCACCACAAGGGATAGTTGAACTGAGGCCAGAATAATGTGAAAAAGTCTGTTAGGTGAATACTTGGGAGTGTAGGGCATTTTAATTGGAGGGAACTAGTGGCACTGAGTCCTTGTGTTTTCAAGGAATAGACAGAAGGCTATGTTGAACAAGAAGGAGAATCATACAGGATGAGTCCAAAAAGCAAGGACAAGATTACATAGGACCTTAGAGGGGTTTGGAACATATTGAGTGTCGGGAGAAACTGAGGCTTTTAAGCAGAGAAGCAACAAAAATTGCATGACAATGTGGGGAACAAAAGTATAATTCTAACAACTAAATTGGACCTGAAAAATTGTAATGCTATAGAGAGAGCAAGTTAGACTGAGAAGATTGACTCTTACCCTTGATGGTCATATTGTGCAAACTCCTATAAAGGATGTGCAAATACTTATTCTACTCTGTTGAGCAATAGAACGAAAGTGATCCAGGGATTTAAACACCTTCTCTATAGCAGCTCTGACCTTCTGTTCTGTCATCATAAAAGGGGCTCTACTTTTGATCCTGACCATTTATAGGAACCAAAATCCACAGAGAGTTTCAAGCAAGAATATACCTAGGAGGTATTTTATAAGTGTTTTGAGGACCCAGTTGCTTTTCTGCTCAAGCAGTTTATGTTGCTCCTGTTATTTGCCAGATAGTGTCATTCACTCCAGTCTTTCCAGTTTCTTTTCATGCTCTTAAAAGGCAGTTTTAAACTTCTTTTTAGAAAATACACTTCTAGACATGAAAGAATAGCTTTTCTTTTGACCCATGTTTCAACCCTCCAGCTCACTGGCCAGTGGTGAGTCTTGCCCTTTCTAAGGTGGTTCCAACCTCCAGAGAGAATGGAGCCTTTTATTTCAAATGAGATTATTCTGCTCTGTTGCTCTGTGCAGGTGCTGAGATTCTGGCCATGGTTCACTGACTTGGAGGAGGAATAGATTCAGTCTTACTCTTAAATACCTGCCATGCTCCTGCTATACCCCTTGAAATATTTCAGTGGTAATAGGATGTAGCACATAAAGTTACTCCTAGTCTCTGGTCCCAATCATGTATGCAAAATTAACCTTTTCTCTAGGTCTAAGGGGTTTGATGTGGCATTCTTTTCTTCTCTTCTTACACAAGAAAGGAATTGTGCTTTTTAGAGCCTCATGTATAACATACTGGTTCTTCTAGTATGTAATTACTAAACTGTGTGTGTCTTTATAATTGAAACCATTTTTAAGAGTAAGCATATTGAGTGAAATAAGTCAATCGGAGAAGGACAAACATTATATGGTCTCATTCATTTGGGGAATATAAAAAATAGTGAAAGGGAATAAAGGGGAAAGGAGAAAAAATGAGTGGGAAATATCAGGGAGGGAGACAGAACATGAGAGACTCCTAACTCTGGGAAACGAACTAGGGGTGGTGGAAGGGGAGGTGGATGGGGGATGGGGGCGACTGGGTGACGGGCACTGAGGGGGGCACTTGATGGGATGAGCACTGGGTGTTATTCTATATGTTGGCAAATTGAACACCAATAAAAAATAAATTTATAAAAAAAGAGAGTAAGCATGTTACCTACAAAATAGAATTAGATAATGTTTTGACCCTCCACCTGTGCCCACACCCTGAACCTTACGGTGTTAGTACCGATAAGTATACCATGTACTTTCTTATCTTCACTGCTTTATACATGTGGTTTACTTTGCCTAAAATGTCTTCCAGCCTTTTTTCCAAAGCTCATGAAAATATCCCTTCTACTGAGAAGACTTCTCTGATCCCAGTGGACAATTATAATTCCTATTCTCACCACAAACCCATGCTAGGATGTTGAGGTCTCCATTTAAGAGCACTTAGTGGAAAGTTGTCATAACTGTTTAATGACACAACCCAGTTCATAGTCTTTGATATGTCATAGGCTCAACAGATGTTGATGTTAGCCAGTCAGCTCAAAACCATTTTAAATAATCGGTGTAAAGTATTGCAATGTTTCCCAGAAAATTTGTTTCCATGTCATTTTGTTCATTACAACTCGTAACAGCTTCAAGAACAGGAACAACTTGGGTTGACTGATTTCAAGGGATTTTTAAATATACCAAGCTAGAAGGCAATCTCTGTCTCGTCCATACACCCTGGAAGCTATGGTAACAACAATTAGGAAGATCTCATGTTTGATTTACTTATGCTGTGATTATCCTCCTCATTTATCGCCCACTGGGAATATTATAAAAAATGATAGAAGTCTGTCTTCTGTCATGTATATTTAGGTTATGTGGCAGTAAACAAATGTCTATTTGCATCTCCAGGCAGTCTACAAAAATAAATACGATAACACCAAGAGAGTGAGCGTTGGCATCTGAAGTGAGGTGTGGACTGTGGAGTTTCACGTCATATGAGCAAGGAAGGCAGAGATGATGAATAGTCTGAGTTAAGAGACTCCTTGGGACTTTGAAATGTCTCTGTGGCCTGGGGAGTAACAGGATGGAACTGTAGTACAGGGTCCTTGGGGAAATTATCTATTTATTAGTGCATTCCTTTATTCCCAACCATCTGTTGGGCACTCCCTATGAGCTGCTACTCTCCTAGGTGTTGGAGGTACAGTGATAAGTGAAACAGAGGCAGATCTTGCCCTCAAGGTGCTTCCAGCCTGGAAGGGAAGACAAGTGTGATAACATGAATAATTTGTTCACTCTATTTTTGATAAGTGCCATGATGTAATATTCTAGGGTATGAGCTTATCATGGTGGGTGGGAATATGAGAGTTCTTAGGAGGTTTTTCTGAGGAAGTGACATTTAAATTTAGTCTTAAAGGATAAAGTAGTCAAGTGAACAGATGGGGCCCTGGGACGGGGGAAGAAGAGGGGCAAGACTGATAGGATGGTTGGTGAAGTGTAGGGTCAGGTAGTACCAGTTGATGAGAAAGATCATAGGACACTCCATGAATCCACCAGAAATGACTAATAGGGTTAACTTTATTTTTAAGTTTGAATCATGTGGAATTTTAAAATTAACTTTGGTCATTTGGCAGGACTTCTTTTTGGGGGGAGGATAAAGACATGGCATTCAAAGGATTAAAATTTTATTTTCTAATGAAAACCTGTACACTAAACCTGTACTCAAACTTCTGTGCTCATTTTGCCACTTAAGGTGAGAATTAGAAAGGGGAAAAAGATGTGAGAGAGCATGGCCAGAAAGAATTAACGGAGGCGGGGGGGCGAAGGCACAAAAAGAAGAAAGAGAAGAAACTGTAAATAGAGTAATGCACCATATGTTCCAACTATTAAAAATAAAGAGTTTTGTCCTTTCTTGCTGGAACATTAAGGTTCAGACTGCTATATTTCGTCATTCCCTCATGATATAAAGATTAGAAGGTTCAGGGCCATATTCATAGCCCCTGAACTTTATTTTGACACTTTTTGAAACATCTCTAAATAAGTTATTTTCCAGGTTTCAGTACCGAGACTCCTATAAATGTGCATACTGGATATAATGAAGGCAAGAGCCCAGACAAGCTTCAATTCACTAGTACTGTGCATGGGAATCCAAAGGGGTGAGGTAGAATGTGAAAATACTAAGGAACTAGCAGAAATGTCTTAGCTTCCTGGTTTGAGCTGCAGTGGACTTCTTAGGTTTGAAAGGTCTGATGGGTGTCAACTAGTCAGGCATTGGAACTGGAGATAGTCCCCACTCCCCTTCTCTTGTTAGAGAAGGAACCAGCACAGCAAGTTGGCTGACACTCACTGGAAAAATACATTGTTTATCCTCAAAGGGATGTCAGGGTTTGACTTCAGTTGATAAACAGTCATGACAGTTTGGGATTTCAGTTGAGGGGACTTAGGATATGGGAGAAAAAGAGGTGAGTGGATAGTCACAGCTTAAATGAGGTTGCAGTGTGAGGGAAGAAGTATATCAATAGGAAATAGTCCAATAATCCAGCCAATTGTTGAATATTCAAAAGGAAAATGAATACACGAAAGATGTTCACGTTACTAATATCAAGCGGAATTGTCCATTGTACTTGGGACTTGTGACAGACTTGTGAAGGGTCCTAGGCTACTTATCATGGGGGAGTGAAAACAATGAAATGAGACTTGAGCATCTTTTGAAAACAGATGTTTAAAAATAAGTGTTGTGGGGAGAGAGAGAGGCCCTGGGAAATAGCTAGTGAAACTGGAATCAAGGATGAACTTCATTTAACTTGATGTATATACTCTGCTGACACAATAAAGCAATTGCTGTTTGGCACACACATTTACTTACATGTCCCCAAATGTCATCCTTTTCAAAGGTTTTATTTTATTTTTTTTTATTTTTTATTTTTTCTTTTCAAAGGTTTTAAAAATCAGTCCTACTAATCTACAGATCCATCTTTTATCCAGATGGGTTTCTTCTAAGGATGTGAGAGAAAACATATATAACCATCTACACAAGCACTTTAAATTAAAGTCAGTTGGGGCGCCTGAGTGGCTCAGTTAGTTGAGCGACTAACTCTTGGTTTCAGCTCAGGTCATGATCTTAGGGTCCTGGGATTGAGCCCCATATTGGGCTCCATATTCATTAGGGAGTCTACTTGTCCCTTGGCCTCCTCCCCCACTTGTGTACTCACTGTCTCTGTCTCTCTCTCACACACAAATGAATAAAGAAATCTTTATAAATTACAGTCAGAAAGGATAAGCCAACTAGTCTGTGTGACTATTATAGGACCTCTCATTATTATTCTCAAAGACAATTTAAAACTACAAAATGATAGGGATGCCTGGGTGGCTCAGTGCTTGAGCATCTGCCTTTGGCTCAGGGTGTGATCCCAGGGTCCCAGGATCGAGTCTTGTGTCCTGCTCCCTGCAGGGAGCCTGCTTCTCCCTCTGCCTATATTTCTGCTTTTCTCTCTGTGTCTCTCGTGAATAAATAAATAAAATCTTTTTTTAAAACAAAACCTAGAAAATGATATTTTGATTATTTGGAAAATGCGGGATACATTCTGTAAGTAATGTATGAGTGGCCATATTAACTTCTACATATTTGCTTTGTGTTACAAAAGCTTTGAATCATCTTTTCCCTTAATCCATTTTACAATATAAAAAAAATCCCACACTTGGATTTAAGAGCACAGAGTGGGTGTTTTGTACTCATAACAATACCTTTCTCTACCATCTTCCAAATTAAGGGTATTTCTTTGTTAAAACACCTTGTGGTAAGTTGTACGTTCTTTTCTCTAGCATTAATGAGAAGTGATACACCCACATGCAAACATGCTTCTAAGGCTTTTTAAAAATAATTTGGCATTAAGCAGATTTCCAAAATCTACCTTCTCCTGGAAATGCTCTGCTTTGGGATACAGAGGATAGAAGACAACAGAATTGTTTTATCATGTGAGGAAAAAGGTAGGCAGAAATGAAGCTTACGGAAAGCCAGAGAGGTGCCATGGGTTCCTGTGCAAAGCTGAGGTTAGCTTCACTGGATTTTTACTCGGGTTTTGTTTAGGGCAGTCTTAATAAGTAAGTCAACCAAACTTTCCTAGCCTGTTACCTCATCTGCGAGATGGGTAGGAGTAGTTCCCACCCTCCTGGGCTTTTGTAAGGATCTGATAGGTGACTGTGTGTAAAGCTCATAGCCCCTGCATGTGGTGTAGGGTCCTCTGTTACTTTCTTCTGAGAGGAGGCTGTCCCTCTGCTGATCTGGGGGCTCTGCTTTGGGTCACTTAACGTGATTACTGAAACTTCATCCACTTGTTTCCTGGGTGGATCAGGAAGTAGAGAAGATAGGGGAGTTAGACTCCACTCTTGCCAATATTAATGCTCTCCAGCGTCTTGAGGGAGCGCACCATGCCACAGTGTGGTTTTCTTCCTTAGCTTGTGACTCTTGTCACTTTTCCTTCCTTTTGTACTTCAGAATCTTACTTGGGCCCAAGGTGATGGCACTAATTGTGTGGGTTAGACCAAGGGTTAGGGATTAGTTCAAATGACAATCAGGGAGAGGGCTGTGTATTGGACATCTGGGATAGTTATTTCCTTGGCTGGTTCTATGGCCCTTGTACATGCTCAGGGACGCCTTACTTCTGGACCCACAGTGATTATACCGAAATCAACAGATAGCCTTGCTTCTCTGTGGAGAGCAATCTAAGTGTGATATAGAGAAGGTAAAAAAGGTGAGATCACCTAGCCCAGGGGATGTCATCATCAACATATACTGTATTAACTGACCATTCCATGGAGATCTGCGATGAGCTTCATGAACTAGGACAAGAGGAATTGAAAGATGAAAGATACTCCTAGGGCCCCAGAAAACTTCATTGACTTTTCTTTCTCATGGTCTTGGAAGTAAATTTCAAGCAAAGTAGCCTTCTGACTGCACTATCAGCCACCTGCTTGTTTTTGAAACTTAATTTTTCTTTTTTGAAACTTAATTTTATAGAACAACCCAAAAGAAGGGAAAAAGTATGTGTACATGTTGGGTCACTATAACTTTTAAATATTTAATTGTTAACAAACTAAAGGCAGATAAATGGAGGGAGGTTAATTCTGTTATAATGTCAACTATGTAAAAGAAGATGTAGCCATTAAAAATTACTATAATGTTAAGTAAAATGAAGATAAGTTTTAGAAGAGAAAACAATGGTAGTTACTATAAATTGTGCAATTATCTTGATTTTATTTTTTTTTCCAATTTTCCTTAAGGCCATTGACATTCATACAAAGGTAGTGTTAAAAATGAGGGGGTCAGGTAATCAACTTTGATTATCATGATCTAGAATTAAGTTTATGAATCCATCATAATTCCCCCAAAAGTTAGTAGTCTGTAATTTTTAAGAGAACAATTTTCAGGGTGCTGAGATCAGGGAAAATTTCTTTATCCCTTTGGATCTCAGATTGTTTGTATGTAAAATATTCTCTTGATGTTGGGGAAAATTAAATATGATGTATGTAAAGTAATTACCATACCACAGTACTTGGTATTCAGCAATCACACAGGAAGATCTTAATTTAGTATGTTGGTATATTTTGAAGGATTGACACATTAACAGTAAAAACATTGCTTCAAGCGATAGAAATTAAAAATGAAAATCCTACAAGGTGAATACCAACTTAATGTTATAAGTTATTTACTTTTGAATAAGAAAATAAGAGTTTAGAGGAAGCCTATTCTCAAAATACAAAACCCAATGATGGATAGACTGTACTCCTTAAGATAAATAGAATTTACGAGGACAGTGAGGGCATAAGCTTGAAAGGTCACTTTTGGGCAAGTGCAAATCAGGTATGGCCAGGGGATCAAGAGCTCATTCTGGAGCCAGCCTGCCTGTGTTCACATGCTAGTTTTGGTTCATGAGCTTGGGCACCCTACTAAATTTCAGTCTCTCCAGCTATGAAGTGGAGTTAATAACGGCACCTACTTCATACCATATGGTAGGAATTAAATGAGTTTATATGTGCGAGGAGCTGAGATTACTGCTACTGGTACATTAATATTTGCCAGGTAATATACCTAGAAAATGTGACAATGAAGACATATGCCCTATAATATTTTTATTTTCATAATTTTAGTGACTCATCCACTTTTGATTTAAAAAGCAATAGCACGGGCAGCCAGGGTGGCTCAGTGGTTAACACCATCTTCAGCCCAGGGTGTGACCCTGGAGACCCGGGATCGAGTCCCACGTCGGGCTCCCTGTGTGGAGCCTGCTTCTCCCTCTGCCTGTGTCTCTGCCTCTCTCTCTGTGTCTCTCATGAATAAATAAAATCTTAAAAAAAAAAAAGCACTAGCACTTACAGTGTTAATAAAATAACATTTTTGGAAACTTAAGTCCTGCTGCTTTTAAGTGGTGAAATCTTCAGACGTACTTTCTTGAGGTATAAGTACTTAGGAAATGAGTGCAAGCAAATCAACCTAGAGAGCAATTAGCAGAGTGACCAAATTAACCCTTCCTCCAATTTTAGATAGTTTGTAACAAAAATTGCTTTAGTCTCAGGAAGTAATCAGACCACTGAACGAAAATTAAAACAATTTATTCCGTTACCAGGATATTAGCTATAATGGAGGAGTCTTGACTGACAAATAACCTCATCAAAAGAGCCACCAGAACTCTGCTCGTCTCAGCTTAAAAAATCAGTATGCATACAGTGTGCACTTAATTCAAAGAGACCTAGATTTGTGTTTATAGGTTTCGTGAAAGTGTTTCCCTCACGACAGCTATAAATACTCAACTTCTCCTGATGTACACAAACTCATTTTATGTCTATAAATATGTACAGAAAATGTATTAAATAGCTTGATCAGACTCCTACCTTTGCTATTATATGGAAAAAAATATTTTGTATGTAATATTGTAATCCTCACAATCCGTTTTGATTGAATAGCCATGGAGCCTGTAGCCTGTAGGTTTTCACTGCACCAGCATTGAAATCATTTTTTGCTTCCAACCTGCTTTTCCTCCTTTCTCTCTTCTTTCAGATCATGCCCCCATCTACTAAGTTGCCCTGTTTGACAATTTGGGGTCCATCTTCTCTTCCTTATTTCTTACGTCGTGGCCGTCCCCCATCCAGTCAGTTACTATGGTTTCCAAAGTCTCTTCTCTAAAGATGCTTTATGTAAGAGCTCATCTCTTCTGTTGTCTAGTTATTTGAAGGCCTTGTCACCTTCACTTGTCCTACTATAGCACCTTTCAACCTGTTTCTCCTTCTAATCCATCTGCTAGAATAGTTTAGAAGATGGCCTCAAAGCAATTCTTCTAAAATGCAAATCTAATTACATTAGCAGACATTTCCCATATTGCTCTGCAAACACTCATTCTACAGAATGTTAAAAATGTTACAATAGGAAAATTCTAGGTTCAATCATGTTAAACAGAGTTCTTCATCATAAGACTTATCAGAGCTTTTGGGATTTACACATTATAGTCATCTAAGAGGTTGTTTTGATATATAATCTCTCCTAAACTTTGCTGACCAAAATCTTTTTTTTTTTCTGGAAGTCTACCAAAAGAGGAACTGGTGTTTTATGGAATACGCTTTATGAAATACTATTTTATTTGCCTCTTGAAACCCTTATAATTCATAGTGATCTACAAGGTAGAACAGAAATTCCTTCACGTGCTTCATAAGAGCCTCTGTGGTCAGCCTCCTGCTATCAGCTCAGCTCTCCACACTGCATTTGTTCTTGCACACACGACTTCTGTTCTGGCCCAATCAAACTCTATGTATCTAGATCCAACATCATATATGTTGTCATGCATGTGCTATTCTCTTGACCTGAAATGTTTATCCCTAGCTTGTCCTGCTTGATGAACTCCTCTTTGTCTTTCAAGATGGAGTACAATTAACACCTCCTTTGTAAAACTAGCCCTGCTTCAACCAAGCAGTCAATATCTTTCTCCAGTATAACCCCCCACGGTACTGATGTCTCTTGGAATTTTCATCTCACTTTATTAAAAATAAAGTATTTGCACATAGAACCCCTTTTGTGCCCGACCTGGAATTTAACAGTCCGTACTCTTTAACCTTGTGTCCTGGACCAGGACACACAGTTTTGCTAAGTAATAAAAGGAATAGTGCTTCTGTGGGAGGTGAATTGATACCCTGTTGTCAGAAGGGAGAGCAACAGTGCAATTAAGTTTGGACTATAACAAAATGAGAGGCAAGACTGTGTTTACTAATTTTTTGTGTGTTTGTTTACTAATTAATACACTAACTTCAGACATGAAATCATTATCAGCAGGAATGGCATCTGAATTTCAACTTCGTTGTCTATGAAAAAAGATGGCCTCAAATTAAATGATGAGCATATGTAACTTTGAAGATTACTTCCTACCTTCTCTCTTTTCTGCTTTTGTGGTTACTATATCTCTGAATAGAAGAGAAAAGGAACAGAATGGCCCTCAGAGGGCCTGAGATCATTATTGAATATGTCACATCTAAGACCTTGGAAAGAGATCAAAGGAGAAACAATAAATAGGGTTTCTTTTTTTCCTTTTGATTTAACCGCTTACTCTTGGTTGGCTGTAGATCATTCATTTTTGAAAACAAGATAATTGTGGCAACAGCTGTCTATAAGAAGCAAACAGCAGAGTCGGCTCTATCCCAGGAGGAAGGATATTCAGAGCATGAATTTACTCAGGGCAATAACATGATAGTTTTTACAATTAGGAGACATATAGAGCCCATATTAGTACACATAAGAAAATAGTAAAACAGGATAAAATACGTTTCCAAGGGCACAAGAATCAAACATACACTTTGTAGGTTGCAAAGATACATTTTTACCCATGTTTAAGGATGACTAGGCAAAATAATACTCTCAAGCTTTTCTCTTTTATCTTCAATTTGTGTGCAGCATATGTCTTCTAATTTATTTGTACATGTTTCATGTTAGTAGGTCTCTTTAGCAGAGATAGGTGGAGAAGGGTATCCAGGAATGAGTTAGGAAGAGATAGGTAGTGGTTGTAAACTCAGGCAGGGTGGGTAGATACTTGGCAAGCCAACGGGTATGATGGTGGATTCTTCTGAAGCCTTTTTAAATTTTCATTTATTTTTGTTTCCCCGTTTAAGAGACCCCAAATTGACTAACCAGTCAGGATTTCCTTTAAAGCAAGCATTTAAAAATAAGTTTAAAAACAACAGAACACTTGACCATTTACGGAAGCCATATATTTTATATACACAGCAGTGGGAAGGCAGATATCCATAGAGATGGCCACAGTAGTAGGTTCTGGTTGTGTTTGCTCAGAGCAGGCCCAACAAGGGATTGATGCAAGAGATTGATGAAAGCTTTAGGGACTTGAGTTCTGTGTGTGTGTGTGTACGTACTCAAGTGGACTGGCTAAAGAAGGACACCCAGTACCACAGCTCCAGAAACCGGCATACTCCAACACTGGATGTGGCTTTGCTGAAATGAGGGTGATCTATGAAAGAGGTAGGGTCTATCTTTTGATAATACTTCAGAAACTTGAGTGAACCTTACCTGAATGAGAGGTAAGGAGGGAGAGTTCCTTGTTTCTCCTTGTCCTTATATCCTTTGCATTTGAAAGGCTGCATGAGATCTGATCTTAAAATTGTCAGGAAAAATTAAAACCAGATTGGTAAGAAGTATGTAGTAAGAAGTCGTTGTGCACATAAGAAAAATTCACAAACTGGGAGCTTTCAAACCCCAAACTGAGACAAAGCTCTGAGGCATGATATTACAATATGGCTTTTTTTTTAAGAAAGTACAGTAAGACCCCCCTTTACTTAATGTTTGACTTTCACATCAAATTAGTCAGTTTTGTAAAATGATTAAGGATTTAATCATTTTTCTCTATGGCTTTTCTCAGTTGTTTAGTATTTAAGTCATTATTTGAAGCATCTATTATCCCTGTGGTTTTTAGTTTTTTTTAATTTAAATCCGATCAATTAATATATAATGTACTATTAGTTTCAGAGGTAGAGGTCATTGATTCATTAGTCTTACACAATACCCAGTGCTCATTACAAACAGGTGCCCTCCTTAAAGTCCATCACCCTGTTAACCCCTCCCCTGACCCCCTCCCCTCCACGACTCTCGGTTTCTTATGGTTGAGTCTCTTAGGATTTGTCTCTCTCTCTCTGATTTCATCTTTTATTTTTTCCTCTCTTCCCCTATGATCTTTTGTTTTGTTTCTTAAATTCCATATATGGGTGAGATCATGTGATAATTGTCTTTATTTTCTTTAGCATAATACCCTCTAGTTCTATCCATGTCATTGCAAATGGCAAGATTTCATTTTTGATGGCTGAGTAGTATTCCACTGTGTGTGTGTGTGTGTGTGTGTGTGTGAGCGCGCGCGCATACTACATTTTTTTTATCCACCTTATAAGATGAAAATGAGGAGATTGTTTAACCTTGACAAGGATTGGTTATTACAATGGGGGGTTTCCAGGAGGAAGAAGACTAGTTACAAATTATTATCCTAAACTATTTAAGAAGATTTATATTTTGTGACTCTTCTGTGATTGTCAGAGGCATTTAGAAGAAATAATCTAAGTTTTGCTTATGATCATGTCTTCATGGTGTAAATGGTTTTGTCTAAGCAAGGAATTCTCAAGTCTGATCTCCATCTTGTATTTTACTTCAGGACCATATTTACACAAAGCTTTTACACACAATCTAAAGATCTACAAGGCCAGAGGGCTAAAATGTTGTTGCATTCAACTTCTTCAAAATACTGTTTTGGTAGATCATAAGACTTTGGATAATACCAAAACCATTACTAGTACAGTAAATTGGGACTGGTATTCTATTTTATTATATAAGAGGAGTAATTGAAATCTTAATCTCAAGGTATGAATGTCCCTATCCCGGCACTCCTGATGTTCTGGATCATATGATTCTTTGGTGTCTATGGCTGTCCTATGCATTGCATGGGTGTTGAGCAACATTATTGACCTTTGTAAGCTAAATGACAGTAGCAAAACTCACCTCTCAGCTGTGACAACTAAAATATCTGCAGACACTGGCATGTGTCCCCTGGAGGCCTAAATTGTCCCTGTTTGAGAATTACCTAAAATACAATGTGTGGTTTCTTACTGTGAAGTAAAAACTTGTCTTTGAGTCAGAAAAGCTTTGAACTAGTACTGCTAACTCTTTTTTTGTTGTTCATCATGTGTTGAACGTCTTACAATGAATTAGATTCTGGGGATACAAAGACCTACGAAACTAGCCCTCAAAACTTATATTTTAATAAGGAAAACCTCTATGAAATAAACCATTTTGTACGAGATGTATGAAGTTTGTATGAAATAAACCATTACTCTATAAAGTTAGAGTATGGTTGTATGACATGAACCATTTCATTGGTTGTATGAAAAAAAAACATTACTCTATAGAGTTGTAGTGTTCTCTAAAGGTTAGTCCCTGGTGCCTTGAGAGTCCAAAGATGCAGAATCAAATTTTGAGTGAAAAAATCAGGGGAGTTGTGTAATGAAAGGGATTTCTGCAGTATTTCAGACTTGTTTCTCCTGTGCTAGATCCTTGTCTGGAAGACAAGGCCCCCTGTGGCTCTATTGATTCAGGAAAGTCATTAATTTTAGTTACTAACTCCCAATAAAAACTGCACAATTTTATGCTGAAATAAATTGGCCCTTTTGAGTGATTTTTTTCACACTATTCTGTGTTGAAGGGGGGAGACCCTGAGACAGGTGGTTAGTATTACAAATTTTCATTGTTTTCAGAAACATGAAAAAAAGCAAAGTCAGGTAATGTCAGGTAAATGGGTATCCTAGCTTTAAAGAAAAACTATTTCATCACCCTAGTATACTATACTCCCCTTGTACGAAGAGCTGAAGACCAGATTTTTATAAAGAATTATGTATTCTACCTCAATTGGCCATAATTAGGAAACTTAATGCCAGGTAAATTAGCTTACATCTAAACTTTCTATTAGGAGGTGAAGATTCTGACTTGAAAAATGAAAATTCTGTAGTACAATTAATTAGTATTATACACCAATTTTTATTTAAATACTTACAGTGAAGTTGCCAAGTACAAAGGGCAGTATTCTGAGATTGTAGGGGGGAAAAAGACTTTTTTAATATAGCATTTATAGTCTTGGAGGGAAGGTAAATGCAAAATACCTGTTAACTCCTGGGAAGGAAAGATGAGTGCTGTGAAGGGTGAGTTCAGATGAGAAAGGGAATTAAAACTCATGAAGGAGGCAAAATGAGCTTCACTTGTTATTATTTCCTGAGCGCCAGAATAGGTATCAAGAACATTTGCAGGGGCAGCCTGGGTGGCTCAGTGGTTTAGTGCTGCCTTCAGCCCAGGGCATGATCCTGGAGACCTGGATTGAGTCCCACGTCAGGTTCCCTGCATGGAGCTTGCTTCTCCCTCTGCCTGTGTCTCTACCTCTCTCTCTCTCTGTTTCTCATGAATAAATAAATAAAATATTAAAAAAAAACATTTGTAGGTCAAAAAGTGTTCTCCACTAGCGTTCATGAAGCTGCTAGAAAGCTGTGATGTGGTTTCAATACATCGTTAACAAATTCACTTTTCTTTTTAGAAACAAAAAGTAAAAAGGAACTTTCTCTTAAAATGTGAGAAATCCCTCCCTTCCAACTATCCATCCATCTGCACAATGGCAGTTGTACTGATCTTTGGAAAGCAAATCAAATTGTTACTCCTGTGATTAAATCCCTTCTGTGGCTTTCTACTGCTCATAAACTAAAAGTCAGACACCTTCCCAGGACCTGCAGGAAGCTGTGGTGAGCTGTTTCTTTTCTCTCTCTGACCTCAAGTCCTAGCACTGTCTACCTTGTTTGGCATGTTCCTGCCATTTGGCCTTTCCCCCATCTCTAGATCTTGGCTTATACACCTGCCCTTCTCTTACCTTTGCTCTTCCCTCTAACTGGTTCCTTTTCATGTTTCACTTCACAGCGTAAATGTCCCTATTACAAACTCAGTTCACTTCCTCCTCTGTTCCTTGAGATTAGGAATCCTTGTGTTTTTTGTGTTTTGTGTGTGTGTGTGTGTGTGTGCTGACTAATAAATCCCTAAACACAGCTTAAGAAAAGTGTATGCTTAATACATATATTTTGAATGAATCAATAAACGCATCCCTTCAAATGTTCATTATCTACACTAGATTATAATCTTCATTAGGGTAAGATTATGACTATTTTGCTCACCATTACAGGTCAGTTTGGCAAATATTGTCAAATATTTTATTGAAGAGGGAAATGAATTAATTGATCTATGAGATCTATTTCTGATAAAAAGCAAAAACCAAAAAACCAAAACAAAATGAGAACAAAAACTATGATCCTACTAGTAGATTGCCAGTGGGTATGGAAAGGAGAAATAAAATTCTGATGGGCTAATTAAACCTCTAGCTTCAAAGTTAAATAGAGTTGCAAGTATCTGTTCAATTTGAATTGATCATGGAAAAATTCACTCAAAATCGTTTATTAAGCCAGATGTAATAATTTTAAACATATAGTTCCCCTCTCCCATAAAATTGAGACTGATAATCTATGTCATTAATATGTCTTACAAATCTGCATAATAAGTCACCAATGGGGGATCCCTGGGTAGCGCAGCGTTTTAGCGCCTGCCTATGGCCCAGGGCGCGATCCTGGAGACCCAGGATCGAATCCCACGTCGGGCTCCCGGTGCATGGAGCCCGCTTCTCCCTCTGCCTATGTCTCTGCCTCTCTCTCTCTCTCTCTCTCTCTCTCTCTCTCTCTCTCTCTCTGTGACTATCATAAATAAATAAAAATTAAAAAAAAAATAAGTCACCAATGGAGTTTCCTCTGGTAAGGTAATAGAGAGTTGTCAAGCCTTAAATGAGGGACCACACGAAAGACCAGTATCCGCATGGTATAGTTTTATCAGTCTAAAATGATTTCCAGTATTGACCACCAGATGGCAATGTCTGGGAAAGCCATTCCCCACTTGAGGAAAAATTCTTTATTCAGCCACTTGATGGCATCTCTCTATTGTTTTCAAAAACTCTTGACCTAACTCCTGATGCTTTGTGTTCTGAGCCCACATTGCTCTGCTCCTGCAGTTCTTGACTACCACATGCATTCCCACCTGCAATACCAGTCTGGTCTAAGGGTTTATAAAGGGAAAGTCTTGAAGAGGTTTCTTTAAAAAATAGTCAGTGTGAAAATTTCTCACTCTCATCATTTAAACTGTACTGTAAGGAAGTTTTTCTTCTATTTTAAAGGAAATGGAAAACTGCATAGGATTTTTAAAAATTATCAGAAAATTATATATACAATGGACAAAATGAGTGAGTGTACAATGTTTTTGTTTAAAGGCTTATTTGCTTGCACAGTAACTTCATGTTGATGAACTATCATACCATGATTTCACATAGGGAACTTTAAGCTGTACTCTTTATAGTAAAACAAAATATTTAGAGCTCCTTTGCTTATTAAAAACTCCTATGATTATTTAAAAAAATATTTAGGGTAAAATGTACAGCCACATCAAAGCTCCAATTATTCTAGCCTTTGGTTTTGTAGTACTTGCAAGTAAATGAACCTTTTGAATATATATATTTTTTCTCATGTGATATGGTCTTAGAGAAATTTTGGTTGGCATTTCATGACACAAAGGTTTCAGGGAATCATACTTTCGAGGGGAACACTCAAAAGATGCTCCAGATGAGTTTGGCTATTGGCAGTTTGCAAATTAAATGAAGCAGTTTTTGCAAATGCTATTTTTAAGTCACAGTATATTCTACGTGAAAGATGGTTTTCATTGCGTACTGTTTAAAAGTAAATCATAGGCATCTTAAAGCTCAATAGAGATTATCTGCTTTGAAATAAATTTGTTTTCATATTCTTCCTTCATGAAGATGTTTATCTGTGTATCCTCAAATGGCTTTCTTTGTACTTTGTAATTTAAAGCTCTCTTCTTTACACAATACACAGAATTTAGGTTTATGGTCTTGAGGGCTCTTCCAGAATGTTGGTGCTCAGGGAGTTTGGCAGCCATAAGGAGCTATGTAAGTGCGTAAACAATAATTGACGTACATTATAACAGTTACGCCAATACTGTTACTAGTATCTCAGCTGAATGGGAGAGTCAGTCAGACAATGAAAGAAATTGGTAATTAGATGAGAATAGGAATTCATTTCTCCTCTGCTCCCCTTTAAGTCAGTTAAGATGAAATTTGCTCCGAGTAACAAAAAACCAAAAACTTGATTAAAGTGAAATATAAGACAATGTTTTATCTCTGATGAAAAGGAAGGCTGAGGTATGAGGTTTTCCGGGGTTGGTTAATATAGAGCCTGGTAGATATCTTGTCTTTCCCTTAAACCATTCCCAGCCTGTCAGCTCTGCCTTCTGGCTTGTTCCCCCATGATCACAAGATGATGATGATGTATTTCCACAGGTCACATTCAAACACCAGGATGTTCCGAGGGGGTAACAAGGACAATGTCTAATCATAACTCCGAGGCCCTGTGGCCAACTCCCTCAGGTCATACTGGCCAGAGTTAGTTATAATCTACATTCTAAGATAATCAATGGCAAAGCAATTTGATGTCCATGTTCCTCAGACTGTTTAGTTTACCCCTGAGTCACATAGTCGAGGGGAGAATTTTGTGATGGGAAGCACCCAAGAAGCGTTGAAAGGGCTTTGGGTAAATAGCCAATCATTTCTGATGCCCTGACTTTCTCTCAATTGTTGGAAATGTAGGAGAGCTTGAACAAATTCAGTAATCAGATAGGAATGGGACTTTGCTTAAAATGTCAGTGTTTTTATGTTCTTAGATTGTGGACCTTTTGGGAATGATAGTTCATCAGCCTTGGAGATTGGACTGCCAAGTGGGTAAAGCTGGTCTCCTTGTTGCTGTCTCAGATATTTCACTATCACACCTATTTTGAAATCTTCACTCTAGTGTAGTTTTTATTATAGAGATTTGGGGTTCTGGGTCTCCTTGTTTTAAACCTTCATTCATAATTGGCTACATGTCATGTTTCTAACAGGAATGGTGGTTCTAGGCTTTTGTTAACAACTGGACAGGAGTGAGGAATCTGTTCCACCAACTCATCTTCATGGCAGCTATTCTTCCCTCTGAGATGATGGCCTGGTATCCCTGAAAAAATGTCAGTCAGCTCATATAAATCCCATCAAATGATGATCCCTTTGTCATCTCTGATGTTCCCCTTCCCTCCCATTTTTGAGTGTGGAATACTTGTATTGTCCAGTGCCATTCTCTCTGCCACTGTTAATTTTTTTCCTCCTGACTATTTGAGTCTCATCATCCCAGTCCTTCTCCAAGTCACCAGGCAGGACAGTTTGGACTTGACTTTGATGCTTCCCTTGACCTCTACATGCAATGAGTTACCAATTTCTATTGACTCTCCCCTTGGGTATCATTCCCACTCCTCCCAACTGCCACCATTGTCTCTTGCTGATGTAGCTTTATTTATTTATTTATTATTTATTTATTTATTTATTTATTTATTTATTTATTTATTTATTTTTATTTTTTTTACTTTTTTTTAATTTTTTTAATTTTTTTTAATTTTTTAATTTATTTTTTATTGGTGTTCAATTTACTAACATACAGAATAACCCCCAGTGCCTGTCACCCATTCACTCCCACCCCCCGCCCTCCTCCCCTTCTACCACCCCTAGTTCGTTTCCCAGAGTTAGCAGTCTTTACGTTCTGTCTCCCTTTCTGATATTTCCCACACATTTCTTCTCCCTTCCCTTATATTCCCTTTCACTACTATTTATATTCCCCAAATGAATGAGAACATATAATGTTTGTCCTTCTCCGACTGATGTAGCTTTAGATTCTTGGAGCTCGGTAGATACCCTCCTTGAATCTAGCTGTGTCTGCAATAGTCTGGCATTTGAACTAGAGTTTCTGTTTTGCTATATATTTTTTTAGCTTTATGAAGTATTGTGAGAGGTAACCTTTTGGTAATCTATATTTGCTTTGCAGTACACGAGAATTACAGGGTGTACATAAAACCTGAAGAGGCTAAAATGGTAGCAACTAACTACCAAGTACCGAGAGAGCACTAATTAAAGTGTCTTACAACTAAATCTTCCTGATGTTAGGGTAGATAAATTAGAACTGTGTGAATTTACAGAGGCCAATTTTGAGATGGCAAAATAAATCCTATTATTATTCACACTCTAAAAGTAGGTTGATAAAATTGTAGGCGAATGTCAGTTAGTTTTGTGAAACTAGTTATTTGTATAAATGGCTACTAAATAGAGCCAATTCAATTCTGGGTGCTTTTCACTAAAAGCATTGTTGACTTTCTTTTAGTTAAAATCTCAATCCATCATATATTATGGCCCAGATTGAAGGGCTTGGTGAAACATCTCATTTTCCAGAAGCATGTGCTGCAAAATGGGCAGAGGAAGCACTTCAAGTAATTTGATTTAGTTTCTATACGATGCTCTCTTGAATTTTCTGCTTTTGTTCTCATTGATCTCATCCATTCACAAATCCAAAATGTGATCAGTCTGGTTTGCAAATTTGAAAAGAAGACTTTTCTAATTGTATTCCAAAATGTAAATACTTAGAAAAATTTTAAAAATCTACAAACTTGGGGCACCTGGGTGACTCAGTGGTTGAGTGTCTGCCTTTGGCTCTGGTCATGATGATGGGGTCCTGGGATTGAGTCCTGCCATCAGGGACTCCTATGAGGAGCCTACTTCTCCCTCTACCTATCTCTCTCTCTCTCTCTCTCTCTCTCCTCTCTCTCTCATAAATAAATCTTTTAAAAAATTAAAAATCTACAAACCTTAAAGAAGAACATAAAAGGTTCTTGTAAAAACTGTTACAGTATTAGAACTGTCACTGAATACTTGTCTACCCATCAGTGGAGCCAGGAAAAGGTACATGGTGCAACACAATAAGGATCCATGTTATCCAGTAATCCATTTCCCAACCTTTAACCATGTCCCTTACATAATTTAAAAAGTTTCAAAAACAATATTTAAAGTTTGGCCGTATTCCAATCTCTTCTTTCTCAACTGATGAACTTAGGCTTCTGCTTCACAGAGAAAATTCAAGACCTTATTTATTACCTTCATTAAATATCCTTTTTACTTCTCTTCTATAAATCTCTTGTGTATTCCTCCCTTACCTGGGGCAGTTGAGACCCTCCTCTTTTCCAGTGTAAACTCCAACCCCATGAATAAATAACTTCTGTTGCTGTTCCCTGAACCTTTGACCACTAACTTTTTAGTTGTCTGGACTAAAGTCTTTCACATCATCACCTGCCCTCTCCAAGGGTGCTGTTATTAAGTGATTACCTATGGCCATTCATTCATTCACTTTCTCCATAATTCTATCTGTTCTTTGCGTTTCCACCACTACTGCCCTGTTTGAAGTTTCCCTCACCCTGCACATCTTTTGCACTACTGATTTATTCTTCCTATGAATTTCTTCACTTGTGTTCCTATAACAGTTTGAGTTATGTGATTCCTTGCCTTGAAAATAGTCATTCAGTGCCTTCTGTGATCTAAAGATAAAATTCATATGCCTTCACATTTCAGTCAGAATCTTCTTCAGTCTGACACAGACAGTTTTCCCAACTCTTCTCACTAAATATTCTTTACCCACTTTGGACTTTCCAGTGATACAGCAATCACTGTAATCGTCATGCCTCTGCTCCTGTTGTTTTGTCAACTCAGAATCTCTTCTCCACCAACCTATTAAAGTCCTACTTCTCCTTCAGGATACACTTTGAATGCCATCTGGATTTTCAGAGTCTTTCTCCTGAGGATTCTTTAGTCAGAATTAACCAAACATTTTTTGTATTCCTAAGGGCTGCCAAATCACTTCACTTATCCTGTTTTTTGGGGTTCGTTTTTGTGAGTGTGTGTGTGGGTTTTTGTTTGGTTTGGTTTTTTCTGTATCCAGTGGCTCATCTGCATTTTCCCCATTGGATGGCATACTGTTTGAAGATGGTAACTGTATCCTATTTATTTTTGTAGCCACTTCTATTTCATTTTCTCAAGCATTTAGTGGAATGTTTTATTCAGAGCAGGAACTCAACATTTGCTGGAAGAAAATGACCTATACTCAATTTTTTTAGCATCTACAAAGAAAAGTAAAGCACAGTGCTCACCATTCTGATCTTCAATGCACTGATTTGCCCCAAGTAGATTTTGGATATGTCTAAACATTGATCTTCTTAGTATTCAAGGCAACACGACAGGGTTTGGGGTGACTTGAATGATTTGCCTCAGTCTGTCTTACAAATATTACCATTTTATATGTTTACTGGGATGTGAACAAGGTTGTCAGAGTGGTTAATACCATGAGTTCTGAAATCAGAATGGCTGCAACAGAAAGCAGACTCTGCTACTCATTCTTTGGAGAGGGGCTGCTACTTTGAAAAGTTCTGCTCTGGCGATGCTTTTCTTCACGAGATGAAGAATTTATGCTACTTAAGGGGATGTGCTTACCTGGATCCTGTATATCCCCTTCTAGAACATGCTCTGGATTCCTGAGGCCTTCTGCCCAGATGACCTTGTACCACTTTCAGGACCTTTCCAGGCCTCTTTGCTCAGCCTGTCTTACTATGGCCATTCCACGGGAACAGAGTGTTCTCCAGGGATAGCTTTTTGATGGGTTGTGGACTGAGTTTAGACATGTGGGATGGGATTTCCCCAGACTGCACATGATGTCCCTTGCATGGTGGGATACAGCCAGCGTGAGAGATAAGGGAGGTAGACTAGAGGGTGTGGGTCCAGAATGATCTTTTTCTATGTCTCTGTGTCCCTGTTGTGGAATCTGAGGAATTCAGGCCTAATTTTACATGTTTTTATGAAGCATATTGCCAAGATAAGGTTAGAGAACACATTTTATGTAATGGTTTATTAGTGTGTTTATAACCTTTGAGAACTGAGACTCAGAATATGTGAGTTTTCAATTGTCTTCTTCCCCAAGTCTTATAGCTTTTACAAGCTATAAGACTGAGACCATTTAAATTTTTCTCCCTTGTAGGCTGATAGTATAGATCAGTATGATCATATAATCATAGCACACTGTCTGGTTCTTAGAAAATGATTAGTACATATAAGCTTCCATTAGTATTAATACTATTCTCCACTCATTTGTTCAAAATATTTTTGACAAGTATGTACAATGGATCCAGCACAATTTTACATGGAAAGCAGACAGGATTCTTGCCTTCATGAAGATTACACTGGCCAGAGAGGCAGACAGTTGAAACTTAAACAGAAAAGTTAAGAGTTACACTAAATGCCATAAGAATGATATTCCAGAGAGTGATGATAGGGCAGCTCTGTGCAGTCAGAAAGAATGTTCTTAAGAGGGGACAGTAATGTTGGAGATGAGAGTAACTGGAGGGAGCTCCGTGTGAAGGGTGGAGCATGAGAACTCCAGGTAGTGGGAATAGCTGGTGCAAAGGCTCTGGGGCATGAAGGAGGGCAAGGAGAGCCAGTGCACAGCAGGCAGTGCCTCCCACTGCACTCCAGCTACCTCGATGTGGCATGAAATTAATAAACAGGAGGAAGAATTATGTTTAACAGGATAAGCAGCCTGTATTTTACTTTGAGCTAATGGGCACTCATTGGAGGACTTTAAGCAGAGAAGCGATAGGATCTTATTCACGGTTTTAAAAGCCCAATCAGGTTGCAATATGGAGAGTGGGTGATGAACAGTAATGTAGGCAATAATGGATGATAAAAGAGCAAGATTAGGAGTAGAGAAATCAGTGAGAAGGCTGTTACAGAAGGCCCAGACCAGGAGTGCTTGTGGTGATCATAGCAGTGGCCATAGTAATAGGAGTAACACCAATGAACATTGTATAAAAATGATGTCAATATTAGCATCAGTAATTGCACTGGTAATAATAGTGATAATTATATAAAATTTGTCAGGTTCTCAATTTAATACAGTAGAAAGCAAGTTTTAGATAGCCAACATAAGCTGAACCCTGTGTCAAAATCTAAATTCCTTCATTGGTATGTTCTATTAATAAAAGTCAGGCATAAATACATAGGTCATTTCCCCCACTCAACCAAATAAGGACCTGCACTCTTCAGAGCAGTGCTCTGTGCTTGTCGAGGGTGTTTGGCTGCAGGGAACCAGACATGTCCACGGCTAACTGAAAACACAATCAGCCTCTTAGAGCTGAAAGTCGTCTTGTGAGTCGTGTGGTCATTTGCAGGAAGAAACTGCATCTGCAGGCTTAGTGACCTGAGCTGGAGGTGCCTTGGTTTCTTTGTTGTGTCTAGTCCATATTGGAGCTGTGCATCGTGCATAGCCCAGTACCTTGTGCTGCTGAAGGAAAATGGAAGTTTATGTGGAAAATAGTGCTTCCCATGTCTGTTTGCAACAAGAAAGTTACTTAAAGCTCTGGAGAGGCAGTGATTTCCCAATGGGACCCATATGCGAATACGAGAGATGTTTTCATCTTGAGGTTCCCTTCCAAAGCAACAATGTAGTTCCCCTTATCTGTGGATTCACTTTCCATGATTATAGTTACCCACTGTCACCAGTGCTCTGAAAGCAGATGATCCTCCTTCCCACACAGACTAATGTCAGGTCAGTAGTAGCCTTACCGCTATGTTACAGTGCCCATGTCATTTACCTCACTTCATCTCCTCTCATAGGCACTTCATCATCTTATAATATCAGAAGGATGAATGTAATAACATATTTTGAGGGGGAGAGAATATTTACGTCACTTATTACAGTATATTGTTAAAATTGTTCTATTTTATTGTTACTCTCTTACTGTGTCTGATTTATCAAAGATGTTTTCTCATAGATATGTGCATACAGGAAAAAATTATACATAGGGTTAATTATACATGGTACTATCCTAGGTTTCAGGCCTCTCTTGTGGGTCCTAGAATGTACCCCTGTGGATAAGGGGGATTACTACGACTACATCTTAGGCATTCTTTTTTTTAAATTTTTTATTTATTTATGATAGTCACACAGAGAGGCAGAGACATAGGCAGAGGGAGAAGCAGGCTCCATGCACCGGGAGCCCGATGTGGGATTCGATCCCGGGTCTCCAGGATCGTGCCCTGGGCCAAAGGCAGGTGCTAAACCGCTGCGCCACCCAGGGATCCCTCTTAGGCATTCTTATGCTGTGTGTCCACTGGAAAAAAAAATGAGCATTGCTGCTGGGTATCTGATGAAATGAATGTCCTGAATAAAGTCACATGAGAGATTTTTACCCAAGAATACTTTAAATCAACACTCATCAACAGCCCGCCCCATGCAGCACGAAGTCCAGGGTCTATCTCTTTAGGCTTTAATTTTAAACTGAGTGTGGATATATCACCTTTATTTCCAAGATTTCTGTTGTTTCACAAGATGAGTTTAGATTTTGTAGCATGTCAAATTAGCAAGCTTATGAAGTGTTGCTATGTTACATAAGAGTTCCAATGTATTCTATAAAAAAATTATTAGACGAACCCAGATTTCAATCCAGAATTATTGTTCAAGTGTTGAACCAAATGAATTTTTGGCTAGCTACAGTTAAGAAGGCCACCAGAACTGCAGAGAAAGGAGCTACAAAGAGCATGAATAAGAACTCTAGTTGCTTTGCCACCTTAGCCCTGGAGAAGTTAAGTTTAAAGGTGTGAAAAAAGAACTGGCTAAATGTGTGATAACCTGAGGTTCAAGGTCTACTCGAAGGACTTTGCATTTAGGTGAAGTAATGTATTCTGCTAACTTTATACTCTACAAAGAAGTGGTAATTTTGAGGTATTTTCCTCCATTGGCATTGCTCTTGGAAGCCAAGTAACTCAGAGCATTTTAAAAGCTTTTTGCCTTTGGAAAGAAAAATAGTTGAAAAAGGACACAATGTTCAGAAAAGTTCTAATGATCAACTAATAATATAAAGCACAATCCACATTATAGGGAATTTTCAACATAAAAAATTGGGTATTCTTCTAGAAGCCAAAACAGTTCAATTAAAATTTTATTCCTGGCATGACCTAGATACCACCCTATGAATTCTTTTTTAGCAGACTAATCCTGCAATGGGTAGTCTGCAGACTTCTGTTTTATTGTGCCTTCCCCCCAAAATGGTGTTTTTCTTTCCCTCTCTCCCTATTCTTGTTTCTTTCCAAATTGACTTGAAACACTAAAACTGTTTTTGTGTAAGTCTTAAACACCGAAATTATTTCTTTAAAATTTGTCTTTGCTCCAAACAAGAAAAGATATATTTGTTGTTGTTGTTTAATGCTGGGTATTTAATGCTAACATTTAAAGCTGTATTGACACTTCCATATATTATCTGTGTTAAAATCACTGTGGACTTCGATATAGGATGTTAGCCTAGTGAGTAAGGCCAAGTGGTGGTAATAATGTATCCCATTGGCTCATAGTCATGGCAAGATTTAGTGTGTTTATTCTTTCACTTACCAGAGACAACTCATGTTTACTGCTCACTTTGGTAAGTGGGACACCAAGGATAAAAAGGTGAATATGACATAACCCTGCCCTCCAGGAAGTAGTAATCTGGCCAGTCTCTCTCGTCATTTTGAAGATTATAAAATAACTGAGAATTTCCCTTAAAAATCAAAATAATGACTCGGTGTCCTAGAAAATGACTTTTAAATTTACAAAATAAAATTTTGATAAAGAATCTGAAACAGGTGCAAAAAGTAGTACATGGAAGGCTCATCCGGTACCAGTAGGAGAGAAACTTTACATTTATATAATGAATTTCAAGATGCACTAAATTATTCCTCTAAGCTATATTTAGATGCTACAAAGTTCTCTTCAGTTAATCCCTGACAAAAGAATGAAACCTTTCAAGCGAATAAATTCTTATGTAGCAAATGTGAATAAACTCAACAGGCTGCTCTAATTAATTCCATTTTCTAAATACAATGAAACTCTCTTCTAACAAAGATCTAAATAGGCAAGGTAGCTTTTGAAAACTCCAATTCATGAGGCTCTGTCATGGTGATATAATAGTTTCAATGCATGACTTTTATTTTTGGTATACTTAAGGACTTGGAGTTGATAAATTGCATAAAAACATATCTTCCTCATCCCTATTTAACTAGAAAGAATAAAAGGCCATCAAAAACTTCCTCATTCTAAGAAATGCATGGTATATTACCATTCTAAGGAATGAATGGGTATATTACATCTCCTATTAATTTGAATTCTGAGTTTATATCAAAGGAAACAGGTGAATATTTCCTATAACTGATGAATTCCCTGTTTGGATTCATGATTTTTGATGTAGAAAGGTGATTTTGTTTTGATTTTTTTTTTTTTTGGTACTTTTTGGTGACATTTACTTTCTTCAGGATAATTTGAAGGTTTTCTAGGTAATTTGGTGGAGACAGGTCATTTGGAGACCCTACTCTTCCGCCATCTTGCCCCTCCCCCCTGTTTGATGATTTTTGAATGACAAGTTCATGGATCAGTATGGTTATATATTTTCCTGTAGAGCATTATATTAGAGTGAATGTAGCTTAATATTCTAGCAATTCAGAAGTATGCTAAAGATACTTGAGTTGAAAGAGATGTGCATTTTGAAATGTTTATTTGTGAGAAACTTCTCAAAATATACCAAATAATTGCAGTAAACCTGTCTTTTTCTGGCATAGGAAATGCTATCCATAAAAATGTATTAATATTGCTAAATTTTACTGCGTAAAATGTTAAAAATTCCACATTGTATTTGTATGACTAGATATTTAAAATTTTTTTCTTCAAGGGAGGGAGGCAGGGAAGGCCGTCCGGAGAAGAGAGGTACATTTGATCCAAAACAATAATAAACACTTTTGGAATATTCCAGTCTGAGATCTTTTGTACCACATTGTATTGTGGTGACCACAGGTAGAATTGGTAGAGGGCCATATCGAAGAGAATATTGATACCTCTTGGAATAAGGGTTGGCAGTTTTTCAAAAAGTGTTCTTCAAAAGTACTACCAATCCTCTTGAGATGTACTAGGGGGAGGGAAAGCCCAAATACCCTTCCATATTGAAGAGTAGATAATTGTTTGTGTGATGTGACTTGAGTAGCACCAAGAATATCTCCACTTTTCTAAGTTTTCTTAACAACTTGCAGATAGGCTCATTGCTTAAGGTCCTACTGATGACAGATACACTGAGTTTACAAGTAAATGGGCCCTGAAGAAGCAAGATGTGTAGACCCAACTTTATCCTCTTAGTACCTTCATTTCGTCATAAACTCACACATATTGGACCAGTGGGGACGTCAGGAGAATGGCGATCTGAGGGACGTGGCTAAAGTAAACTGAGTGTTCCACACAAGAAAGGGGGCACCAGAGCCTCCTTTCACTTTGAACAGCTTTCCTGTGGTGGAATTGATCATTTACATTTACGTCATTGTGTAATACTTGGATAGGGAGAGATGATTGCCATTTCACTTGAGTTAGGGAATGATAGTTGAAGAAGGAAGCCAGGCTTACTTCCCAAAATATCAGGCATCATTCTCAGTGGCAGACATTATTCATGATCCATGTGAGATACAATAGAAGTAGATTTACTGCGGAGAAAATGGATAGTCCAACAATTTAATGCTGCTAGTCCTCTTTTCTTCATTAAACTACATTATGGAAATGCAGAGATGTTACCTTGAAAAACATGTTGAATATCTGCTAATTCTTCATTGCAATGAGCCATTAGAAGTTTGATAGGTATAAAATTTGATAGGTACTTGACAGGTATTCCGAGAGGGGAATATGAAGGTGAAAAATCTGCCAATCACTTTTTGAGAGTCATCCAATCTTTTGCTCAGGAAATTCATGTTTATGTTGAAAATGGTGTTAAAATTACAAAAAAATTTAAATTTTGTCAAGAATGCCTAAAGATTTTACAATGGAATTCATCTTCCAGACCACCTATTAAATAGAAGTATAAAATGTGGGCTTTTTACTGCTGTCCACACTTTCTCCCCCCAGCAACCTTGTAAGGAAATAAAGGAGGTTTTTGAGACGATGTGCCTAGGTAAAGAAAGACTATTGAAAATCTCAAAAGGGAAATATTGCTCAAGGACTGGATCTAGAAAAATGTTGAAGTCTTATTGAATGTGCTCTAGAACTATGCTCATGTTATCATCACTCATTCAGATAAAAACAGCATTTTATTCAAGAGTATACTAACAAGCCTATGAATAGAGTGAATTATATAGTCAGAACCACACAACCTAATTGTACCCATTTCTTGTACAGCTCAGAATCAAACTATTTCAACGTATAGCAAGTTTTTTTTAAAAGATATTTATTTGAGAGAAGGGAATGAGTGGGCAGGAGGGGCAGAAAGAGAGGGAGAAGAGGGCTCCCCGCCCAGTGGGGAGTCTGTCACAGGGGGGGATCCATCCCAGGACCCCGGAGATCATGACCTGAGCCAAAGGCAGATGCTTAACTGACTGAGCCACCCAGGCACCTCTTTCGCAACTTTTGTATATGGATTTTATCTTTTGCTCAAAACATATGAAAGTAAGTTATACATAAAAATCGATGCAGTGAGAAACACACTAATCTATTGTGAACAATTTTTGAGCATTCTAGTTAAGTAACTGTTCTGTAAGACATGTATTCTCCTGCATCTGTCCTGAGGGGACTTAGTGTTTGTGACTTGGGGTGTCTTGTATGTGGAGAGTTCAAATTATGAAACTCATTGTAGTTAATTGAATGCCACCTGACTTTATTTTAATGAATATTAGCAGGGTGGTGCATTATTTCTTCCAGTCTGAATAGTAAACAGAGGTGTATATTGTATGACTATTTATGAACTGAAATGTAATAATTTAATTCATCCCAGATGATTCTCTGGAGATTTAGGAATAGCAATTAGGGAGAAATGAATAGTAAATGACAACCTTTTGATTCTTAACTGAAATAAGATTATTTACTTATAAACCACTGTTATTCCTAAACTTGTCTAGCTACCTTGTATTTACATTTATAAATAAGGGGATGGGGAGTGGAAGGGAGAGGATGAGGAGAAGTAAATGATAGGACTTTAGAATCAAAAGAAACAATACACATTGGACAGTCACTTTTTGATTTATAGATGAAGAAACTAATGTCCAGAGAATTTAAATGCCTTACCACACTCCACACGTAGTTGTGACTCTAACCCTAGAAATCAGGTCCTCAAAATCCCAGATAAAGGACACACAATACATAACAAATTCAAGAATGGAGAAAGATAATTTACATGTTTCTGGAAATTTTTTGTAGCTTATGCCTATTAACTTAACCTACTGAATCTGTGGACCATAGAGAGTTGCTGTGCTATTGAAACTTTTGTCACACCATGACATGTACATGTTATTTTACAGGCCCACAATTTGATTTTCAGGTAAGAAATTAATATACAATAAGAAAGGAAGTCATGAAGCATTTTGCAAGCTTGCTCTTTGGTGTATGTAATGTCTTGTTAGAATAAAGAATTACTTTCTTCCTTTATGGTTGAGTTTTGGATAATGTACAAACAATATGCATCACCAGAGAGCTCTTTGCAAATATAGGAACTGAATTTTTCAGAATTTCTAGGAGTTTTGTGTTTGATTGTTTAGTATTGCATAATATCTAAATCTCAGTCACATGTCTAAGGGTAATGAATGTGTACTTGGAATTTCCAATGGATTAAAGTGATTTGCTGCAATTAAAGCAAAAAACAAACAAACAAACAAACAAAAAACCAACCCAAAACACCTTATTAGTGACCAGAAAGCCTGGAAGATGTAGATCATACAACATAGATACCACCTTCATTCATCTTATTCTGGTTCATCTTCTAGTCAGGTTGCCCCAAACTAACCTAGTTGTTATTTATTCATTTTTTAACAAACTATATTGCTTGTCTAATATATACTACATACAAGGCTCTGGGGATAATGAACAAGATAAAACCTCCATTTTCATGGTTCTCAGAGCCTAGTGTGAGTTATAATAAAGAAGTAGAAATAGACAATTTCAAGTAGTGATCTGTTCTATGATAAAAAAAAAATCAGAGTGAAAGTTTGGAGGCTAACTAGAGAGGAGGAAAGAAGACTAAATAGAGTGAATGGTCAGGGAAGGTCTCTTTGGAAAGGAGCCATTTGAGCAGAGTCCTGAATAAGTGAGTAAACAAGTCATGCAACAATATAGCAGAACATTCCAAAAAGAATGGTGTGGGCAAAAGTCCTGAATAGCAATGAGCCTGTCCTATTATGGGAGCAAGGAGGAGGGAGTAAACAGGCAAATGGGAAGGAATTAGGTTGAGGGGTAGTCAGGGACCAGATCAGTTGGGGAGAACTCTGTTCATAGGGCATTTGCAGTGCCCATCTTCTCAGAGATTTCTCCTGAATGCCAAGGACTTTACATATAGATAGATATGAAATAGTTACTTGTTCCCTATTTAAGAAATTTCTGGGTAAGCACTTTGAATACTTGATTTTACAAGTCCAAGGACAAAGAATCTCTGTTGTGAAGAAGGTACATAACAGGATGTTAGGGGGCTGACTTGTGTGCTACCAGAATGTATATGCTGAAGGCTAACCTCAGTACCTCAGAATGAGACTATTCTTGGGGATCCAGTCTTGAAAGAGGTAACTCAGTTAAAATGAAATCATTAGGCTGGGACCTAATCTGATATGATTGGTGTCTTAATAAAAGGTTAGGACACAAACACAGAAGACTATGCGAGTACACAGGAAGAAGACTGCCATCTCCAAACCAAGGAGAGAGGTCTAAGGAAAAACTCCACTAGCCTCTTGATCTCAAACTTCTAGCCTATGGAACTGTGAGGAAATAAGTTTTTGTTTGAATCATTTGGTCTGTGGAATTTTGTTATGGCAGTAGTAGCCAATGAATGTATCTGGAGTCATCAGAATTTTCTGGTTGGGGTAATCAGCCTTCAAGATGGTGGCTCCCAATGGTCCCTGCCTCCTGACACTCTTAGCCTTGTATGATTCCCTCATGCAGAATAGAATTGATTCATGTAACCTGTAGAAAATGGAAAATAGTGGTGACTTCCAAGGCCATGTCATAAATGACATTGTGGCTTCCATCTTGCTTTCATTTGAATCATTCACTCTGGAGAGGAAAAAAGCCAGCTGCCATGTTAGAAGGACACACAAACAGCCCTATAAAGAGTTTCACAGGGCAAGGAATGGAGGCATTCTGACAACAGCCAGGTACATTACTGGGGAGCCCTAGAAGCACACACTGCAGCTCTGGCTGACATCAGGATGACAGCCTCATGAGAGATCTTGAGCCAGAACCATCCAACCAAGCTGTTCTCCAATTCCTGACCCATAGAGATAGTTGAATAATGACTGTATATTGTTGTTGGGAACAGCTAAGACTGGGGTAATTTGTTACATAGCAATAGATAAGTAGTGTAATAAAGAGAAAGGCACTCAGCAAGATAGCCACATTCCTTCTTGTGAATCTGAAAGTAGGTCAGTGGAATCTCATTCAGGCTGAATTAAAGGAAAACATTTTTGAGCTTCACTGCAAAGGGAAAACCCAAGCCTAGAATGACATTTAAAAGGCCTAACTGAATTTTTGGTGAAGGTCTTTGAAATCTGGGCTTCTTAAAAATTCTGGAAGAGTTTCTAATGCTAATAAAAACACCTACAATTTATTTTGCTGTGATTCTAAACACATGTGAACATGTGTTTAATTTAGTCTGGAAGATGGTGATTCACTCTGCAGTTTCTTAAAGTTTGCATAGTTTTCTACAATTATCAGGTCTGTTCCCCATGGAATGATAAATAAGATGTGTTTTGTTTTTATGGCACAGATGATGCCTCTGCAAAGTAGAATGAGATGCTCTCATTTTAACATGCTTTTTGATTTTGCATAGACTACTTATATGAAGAAATGAGCAGTTGAAGGTATCTGCACATAATTAAAGTGGATATGTTGACTGCACTATGGGTATTTGGTACAAAAACTCCACCTTAATTATCAAATGTAATTTGGAGACAAATGAGATGTCTGTTGGCTATAAGTAATTACAGCTTTTACAAAAAGAAATGAACCATAGTCTTTGATAAAGTTAGGATGGATTTGATCTCATTTTGAATTTTAAAAGGGAAATGAAATTTACTTTCTTTCTCTTATTACGAGGTTCATTAGTCCAATAGTCTTAGGCTGTTTTCATTAGAAACAATGTACGTTGTTGGACAGTAAAGCAGGAGAGTCAAGTTGAAGGCCTAGGTTTGCCTTTTCCTGGCTACATGTGGCACTTGGAGGTCTCTTCTGGATGGAGACTGAGGATGGAGAGCATGTCCCATCCCTCTCATATAAAGGATGTGTGCTCCACTTGCCCCCACACAACGATGTGATAATGAGGACACCAGCATTAGCCCATCAAAGCAAAAGAGCAAAGACAACACAATGGAAGGAACAGCAGCACAAACTTCAACATGGGCCCGGAAGGGAGACAGGCACAGGTTAAAAGAATAAGTACCTTGATACTAATCCAATGTATACATGTATTAGGATATGCAGCAGGGAGAGGGTAGGGTAAGGGACACTAGGATGAATGGATGGTATTCTTGTAGCAAAAACATGGGAGGCAGGTTGTTAGAACATTGGTAGTTGAAACATTGGAGTTACACCAGCTTTGGTTCAACTTCCGGTCCCACTATTTACTGATCAATAGTGTGATCCTGGAAGGTTGTTATGATAGTATCACAAGGTACCTATCACAGTCTGACTTACATGTTAGAGATACAAAAGGTGCTAATTCCCATTCATTTCCAGATGGGAAGCTCACATTCTCTGTGTTTGTTATATCCTTGTCCTTCTTAGACTCTGCCCTGTGTGGTAATGGGACTTACTTGAACCTTCTGTTCTCAAAGGCTAGCTTTGTTTTTTGATTTGTAAAAGATGGCGGCTTGTAGCCAGCAGGCATTTTTTGCATTTCCAAAGGAAGACACCACTTTTGGGATATGTTACTTGAAAGGACTAATAAAATGTGACTTTGGAATCTGATTTTTAAGTTATTTTTTAAATGTATGTATATAATGTGTATGAATGAGTTTCCTATTATAACAAATGACCACCAACTTAATGGCCTTACAAGGCACCTACTGATTCTCTTGCTGTTCTGAAGGCCAAAAAATCCAAAAATGGATTGGCAGGGTCATGTTCCTTCTGGAGGCTCTAGAGGAGAATCTGTTCCCTTGCTTTTTCTAGCTTCTAGCAGCTGCCTGCATTTCTTGGCTCACAACTCTACTTTCTGTATTCAAACTCAGCAGTGTAGCCCCTTCCTTTCCTCCCTCTCTCCTTCCCTCCCTCTCTCTCTTTCTCCCCTTCCATTAGCACATCTTCTTCTGACTCTTCTGCTTTTACAAGGCCTGTTGTCATTACATTGGCTCCCCCTGGAAAATTCAGGCCAATCTACCCATCTCCACATCCTTAACTTCACATCAGCAAAGCTCCTTTTGCCATGTCCGTAACATATTTACAGATTCCGGAATAAGGGTATGACATCTTTGGTGGTCCATTATTCAGCCTACCACAGCCTACTGACTAAAGGCAGTTAGAAGGAATTCTCTTACTCAGTCTTTCTGTTTTATTCAGACCTAGTGATTTAAATGTTGAATTTTTTTTTTTTTTTTATCTAGAAACACCACCACAGAGACACCCAGAGTAATGTGTGACCAAATTTCTGGGCACCAGTGGATCAGTCAAGTTGACCCATAACTGTCAAATTCTGCATAGAGTTCATATTCTATCACAATAAAGCTAAATTAATCCTCACTATAGAGGAATGTAGTGCTTTACTGTCCTGATCTAAATGCATCCATCCTGAGAGGTGTCAACTGGTTTGCCATATTCCATGAAAGAACATCATTCCCTGTGCCACTATTGGGGAAATTTAGCTAGATGATACCGGTTAAAGTGTGGCTCTGGAAACTGGCTTAGTGAAACTGGAAAGTAGTAAAAATATTTTCTGTTTTGCCATAAATACTTCCCTGTGATATGAACAATTTGAAATTTATCTTGCGAATGTAGAAGAAAGACAACCCAGAAGCCAGAACAGACGTGTGTGCTTTGGAGCAAGGCTGGAGAAATGGCACAACCGCAATTGCCATCCTGCATCTTAGAAGCTTGGCAGTAGCCTTACATCATCTTCTGTTTCTCTCTGGTTTTGGATCTCATGGCCTCGAAAGTTATGCACATCAAGGCCCTGACCTGCAGAGTAAGAACACAGTCAGGGGACCAAGTTTACTTAGGGAATGCAGGGTTTGGGGCAGAAATTGGCTGAGTTGGCCTGCAAGTACCTCTGTGTTAGGTTGCTTTGTTAACATTGCCTATGTTAATGATTGGTAAAAGGTAGGTGTGGGTGCCCTGAGATCTCACTGCCCCTACACCCCCTCTTCCCTCCCAAAAGCACACTAACAAAGGAATAAAGAATCACTTTTTGTTAATAGAACAGTTCTTGGTGTTTGTCAATGAAACTTTGCTTCTTCAAGTTTCAGATTCTGACCCTTATTAAACCCTAAGTATCCTGGGGTGATTGACATCGACATTCCCTAGAAACTGGTTTATTACTCTGTTTTTAGTGACTCATTCAGACAGTAGTTCTTGGTCTATTTAGCAACAGTCCATAGCCATGGCTATGGCTAGTCCAACAGTCCATAGTCCATAGTTTCATCTTTAATATATTTGAAGCCCAAACAACCTCAGGACCAAGCACCATGGTAGATGCCAGGATCACATGCAAACATGAATATAATGTGTTTTTTGCCTTGGAAGAGCTAATGTTTCTTTAAGGGCACATAACAAATGTAAGAATTATGTCAAATCTCAGTGGTAGGGAGAGTGACATTTAATTTTATTAAATTGCAGCTGTGCATACACACTAGCTCATTGTGTCTCTGGGTGGCTTCATCTTCTGAAGCTATCATTTCCCTCCATCCTTCTCCCTCATGCATGCTCTCATTTTCCTGCTTTTTGTCTTACCGGATTTATATTCTCTGATTTGTCTCACGTAGCCCCAGAGTTACCCATTGCTTGACAGGGTTGCCAGAGGTAATCTGTGTGTGTTAGTGACCTGGCCAGAGCCTAACCACATAGCCACTTCAGTCCTCTGGACTTTTATTTAGTTTTAGAGGCTTTATGAGAGAAAGAAAGAGAGAGAGAGAGAGAAAATGAATATCTCAAGCAAACACCATGCTGAGCATGGAGCCCGGCATGGGTCTCTCAGGACACTGAGATCAAGACCTGAGCCAAAGCCAAGAGTTGGATGCTTAACTGACTGTACCACCTGGGCACCTGTTCTCAGAACTTTTAGACCAGTATTGCAATATGTCACCAGCGGCTACTGAGCCCTGGAGGTGTGGCTGGTCCAAACTGATAAGTGATACAAGCACAAAACCCACAAGGGATTTCTAAGACTTAGTATGACAAAAATGAAAAAATCAATAATTTGTAATTCTTTTAAACATGTTGGGTTAATGCCAATGTTAAAATAATTCCTTCACTTTTTAAAATAGCTATCAGAAAATTTAAAATTATGTAATTTATGTAATACATGTATTACATAAGATTTAAAAATTAAGAGCACATTATACTTCTCTTGTATAGTCCTGCTTTAAGGCAGAGGTCAGCAACTTTTCCAGTAAATGGACAGATAGTAAATAATTGTGAGTTTTATCATAGATACTATGTAATGAACCAATGTGGCTGTATTTGTGAGTTGTAGGCCAAATCTGGCCTGCCGATTTGGCCTGTGAGCCAGAGTTGATGGACAGCTGATCTGGACTGGATGCAGTAGGTGTCTCTTCTCTCCAAGGGTGTTGACTCGAGTTGGTTTTTTGACCTCTGCCTCTACTTGAGTCATTTTCATTAGCAAATTCACACATCTCTCTGCAATTCCAACAATGCTCTATATTTGACCATTCTCACATTGTACAACAGTCTTGGAATAAAGACCCATGTGTGATTGTCCCCATGACAGAGTCATGATAGCAGCTAAGTTGTATACAAAACAGACTATGATAAATGTTAAAGCAAAGTGCTTTGATACAGAAGATTGTGCTATGGGCATGAGATGGTGACGTTAGGTTTGTTTTTTCCCTTGGGAGCACTTTTTGATTTGATAGTGGATATACATCTTCGTGTGAATATCCTGCATCAATCACACATTTTCTCATTTACTTTTTTTTTTTTTTTTTTAAATTTTTTTTTAATTTTATTTATTTATGATAGTCACATAGAGAGAGAGAGAGAGAGGCAGAGACACAGGCAGAGGGAGAAGCAGGCTCCATGCACCGGGAGCCCGACGTGGGATTCGATCCGGGGTCTCCAGGATCGCGCCCCGGGCCAAAGGCAGGCGCCAAACCGCTGCGCCACCCAGGGATCCCTCATTTACTTTTTAGAACCTGTGAAGTGTTACTACATTTTACAAGGAGACAGTGACTTAGCCTAAGTAATGAGCTCAAAGGAACATAGATTATAGAGGCAGGGATGGGATTGGGACTAGGGCCTGAGGCCAGAGCCCATATTCCTTTTTGTTAAATTGTATGGCTTCCCATGAAGGTCCTGGATGTCTGACGGTAGAAGTTGAAATCTCAGAATGGGGCATAAACTAAGAAAACTTCACTAGGCCTTTGAGTTAGCTGATAAATTAAAGGCTATTCAGAACATATGGTCTGGGATCAGCTTTTCTTCCTTAACTCATCATTTACGTCAGTAGGTAAACTGAGCACAAAAGAATCAGACTTTGAAAAGTTAAACACTATGTGTAAATAGTAGGCACAGTGGCCAAAGAAGGGAGTAATACCTACTAGCTGTTCTTCTATTATCCCCAGGACAGGAGATCCTAATATCCTTTAGTCTGGATACCACCTTGGCGTGGGGTGCCTGGAGTAAAGTGTGGGATTGGCAGTTCCTCTTAGGTCACAGTTGACATTTTTGAGTCCAGTTATTTAAAAAACAGTACTGAAGAGGCTTTTAAACAGGGAACTTTATGTGTACATTTTATTTTATAGTCAACCAGGCATAACTATATATACTACTGAATTCTAAAAACAGTGAGGATCCCACATCAATTTCTTTCTAACTAGTGAAATCTCTTGGCTTAATGGTTTTGAAGGTTTTATTGAGGGGAAGAGGTAAAAGGAAATATAATCCATTCTGAGGTTATGATAAAAATCAATCCTAGAAAAACGTAGGTTTGAGTATATACACCCAGTTGTATACACAGTATCAGGTGATAAAGGTCCTTGAAGGCTACCCATAGACTGCATTCTTAAACTCTCGATGTATATTCATTGTCCCACATTTTCTGTTGATGCTTTGATCTAATCTCTATTGGGAGATCTGCCTAAATTCGCCCAAGATTCCCTGGTGCTCAACTCCCAGATTAACACTATTCACACCACACTGGTATTGAATACACGCTGTCTGTGATTCTTGTAAAATCTATTTGATATCTTGTAGCACATGCTTATGTCCTTGCATTAAGAAGAGTGGTGGAAAGTTCAGCAAATGAGTATATAGTTTTTAGTTATCCTGAGATAGTAGTGAATGGAAACAGTTGTCTTTTTCTGAATTCAGGACAATTTTATTGGTTTCTTGGATGGTGGAGACTCCTTCTTGTCAAAGATCTAAATATTTGAAGAATGATTAGGCTGGCTAAATTTACTCCTTAAAAACTTAAGGTGTAGATTTAAATAGCACAGAGTTTCATCAATCCCATCACCACCCTTCCCACAGATAGCTATAAATAGTATCGGGAATTTGTCTACTATTTGAGAATTAGAAAATACACCGATATGGGCTTTTTTTGTGCGTCAAGGTGGTGATGTTGGATGGATACTTGGAATATTTGAGAAGTTGCTTAAATAAAAGCAATTGAATCCCATGCAAAAAAGCAAAAAACAAAGCCATGAAAAACCAAAACCTCCCTCACTAATAAGCTTTTCTGAAAGCCTGGTCAGTCTCAGTAAATCCACTGCAAGAAAATGAAATGCAGCCTTTTCTTACTGTGAGATTTGGAACACGATCCTAATATGGCCATGAAACCACCAGTCAATAGTTTCTCATGCTGTGTTCGACTTGGTTAAAAGATCGTTCATTATGGAGAAGTCTCCTTACCTTGGCAAACAGTCTCCCAGTCTTCTGTGCTCTGGCATTTTAGACTGATGATGTAGCACTTGGAATATGGACCTGCCTTTCCCAGGTGACATTGTCCTCGTGCATCTTTGTGTCCCTGACTCTAAGCACACTGACTTGTATAGTAGGTGTATTGGATGAATGAGTAAATAGATAAATGCTAGAAGAAGGGCCAAAAGAAATCAGTCCCATCAGATAGCTAAATGAAGGGCTTCAATGTCTGTGAAAATTAAATTCACTCTTGGTGAAAATCTTTGGCGGATTGCATAGATGAGGACCTTGAGTGGTATAATTAGTGATTATTCCTGAGTACAAATCCTGGCACTGCTGCTCTGCTAGCTGTATGACCATGGGCAAGCTATTTAACCAGTTATTCTATGCTTTAATTTAGTCATCTGAAAAAGGTGATAAAAGTGTATTTATACATTGTGTTAGTTATGTTACCTTAATTAAAGGAGTCAACATTTGCAGAGTGCTTGTCATGTAAGAAGTGCCATAGAAGAGGTAGTTGTGGTTAATGTTGTTGTAATTATTGAATCTATATATTTGGGGTAAAGAGAAATGAACAAGACAAATCACATGCCCTGCTCCACTTCCCAAAATTCCATGTACGGGGATCAGGAGGTGCATGGGAAAAGTTACAGGAAGAACCAGACCGACATTAAGTTAAAATACAAAAGCCACATATCCCTTTTATTTTGCCTTTAATCAAGTTTTGCTGTTAACATGACTCCCAGGTTTGCTGATTTGGTCCACAAGTAGACTGCTTGGGTTTCTCTGAAGCAGAATGATCCTGCCAAAAAACAAAAACCAAAACAAAACATTGGATTTGATCCAGAGAGATAGATTTCAATTCAGACTTCAAAATCTCGCATTAAGCCTTTAGATGTCAAAAGGTTTCCATTTATCTTACCCTGGTATTTTATTAAATTACCTCAATCGATAAATTTTTATTGTGTACCCTGTAAGAATGCTATTATACTAAATACTTGGACATAAATCCTGGCTTCATAGGGAAGTGATGAAAAGTGCCTGAGCAGAAGACTACACTACCTCACCTTTAGCTTGATCCTAGAGGACAAACCTAAAACATGCCTTGCCTCCCTCTCCACATCCCCCACACGGGTATACCTTAGTGTCTACAAAAGTACAATGAAATGGTTGCTGTGTGGCTTCTCTTTGCTGAATATGTATTCACGTAGTTTGTTACACAATCTAGAGAAAGTTCTAAGAGAGAGTCCCTGAATATGCATAAATGAGGCTCATATCACAAATTACTTCTGGGGTATTTTTATTGGATATTTTGATGAAATACATTGTCTTGGGGGTCAGTGTGGAAGTACTTGCTCTTTCCTAAGGGATAAGCCTAGAAAATTGATACTCAGTGCAATGCTGCAAATACGTATTGAGCACCTATTATGTGCTAAGTGCTATGAACATACGGAAGTAAAGATAGCGATTCATCTCTTTCTAAAAGAAATTTATAAGGAATAGAGTCTAAGTAAACCTAAACATACCAGATTTTGTGCTGAGTTCAGTGAAAACCTGCTCTTTGCTTAGCTTTTCACTTTTTACTCAGACTTACAGAATAAATAACAAAGGAGCTAACTTTTTCTCCCCATATAGGTGTCTTAAAAGTCATTATGGGCACATGTACTGAAATATGAACCCAAATGTCCAAGTCAAATTCCCCAAACTTCTGCCAAAGTAAAGAGCAACATGTTATTATTTTATGCATATAAAAATATAATACCTGCATTGGCCCTTTTAGGTAGGTATAGTGTGAAAGTGATTTTAATCTGATTTCTTTACCACTCACCAAGAACAAGGCAGACAAAAGACATAAGCAGAAATACCTCTGAATCTATTCCAATCTGTTAAATAGGTATCTGTGAGATCAATTTATTTTCAGTTGTGTACCCGTGAGTAGAAAAATGATTAGTATTGCAATTTAACTCTTTGTATTAAATGAGAATTACTACAGTCACCTCTGTTGAAAAAAAGAAAAAAAACAACCAAGAATTTTTATAGGCCTCCTTAGTTGGAAACAAAATTCTGTCAGCAATTTTATACTTCAGTTAGAATCAAGATCTAGCTTCCCCTTAAGCTTTCAAATGATCAGCTTTCATGGTAGACCTACACTGGACCCTGTTTTTTGCAAATCTCTGCTGGCTCTGGCCTATTAGCTTCTGCTCCATCTTCAGCTGTAACATGTGCCTCCATCCTTTCTCCTCTGGGCCCACTGGAGATAAACATTTCCATTTGGCTTAAGTAACTTTTTGAGGGTTTGCCTGCTACTTAGTGATATTGACTTCCTCTGCTTTACACGGAAATGTCTGTTGATCCTGGCCTTAAAATTAAAAAAAAAAAAAAAAGCCAAGGAAAACGCTTTAAAAAGCAAATAAGCAAATGCTTTATACAATTAAAGCCACCAGCAAAGGAAAACCTGCAATTCCTTCTCAAAGTGGAACTGGGTACTCTAGAGATTTCATTCAATTTTATTTTATACCTAAGTAAATCTCCTTCCTAAATTTGCCAATTTCTTAATAGTAGCCTTAATTTGGACTCCCAAGGATGTCAGGAAAACTTAGTGCACCACCTGGTAGTTGTCTAATAATGCATTTAGTTAAGAGAAGTTCAAAGCAATATTTTTTTAAGTCTGCTTGCTTCTGGAAGGAATCTCTTGAGCTGAAAGGTAAGAGAAGTTAGGGATTTCTGTAATTCCTCTATCCTAACATGTAATTTGTGACCTTGAGCAAAAGTGAACTGCAAGACAGAGCCCTCCCCACCCCCAGTTTGACTTAACTTTGCCAGCTTTCACAGATGAGACTATAGAAAATGCCTATCGCAGTCTAGGAACGTATGCCATGAAACAATCCTTGGTTTTACCATTGGCTTATTCACATGCTTTGCCATGAGTGCTCATTCAACATCTCCACATGCAAGCCATTTTCAATGTCTTCATAAAATAAGTCAGATTTTTTTTCAAGTTGCTTTCTAGTGACAATGTTAGTGGTAGTATTAAGGGGTATTGATATTTAGCAAATGCTTTACCAACCCCTTTTAATCAGGTGTTTATGTTAAGCATAAATAAGACATTTTCCTATCCTCACAGACCTTACAGTTTTAAAGGTTTATTTTTTTGAACAAGTATGGACAGATACATAATGATAAAGTCTGCTACAAGGTAAAAAAAAAATGATAGAATTATGACAGCTGGGAGGAGGCCTCGGGGTACAGAATGACAGAACAATTCACCTGGGAATGTAGAAGGACTCTGGAAAGGCAATCAAGGGGGAAAGTCTTTTTCTTTTGACCTAGAAACTCCTCTTGCAAGGTGAACAAGATGGCAAAGGACATTTCAGGCAGAGGAGTCAGCAGAAGCAGGGATATGGAATATGAAAGAACATGGGATGTTCAGGGCTAGGTCATTTCGCCTGTAAGAGCTGGAAATAGCTGGAAAGGAGGTTTCGTAGTTTATCAGGTTCAGTACTTGGAGTTTTCTCCTGCCAGTAATAGGCAGCCCTCAAAATTGGAGAGAAGGGACATGATATGACAAAAATTTGAGAATGATGAATGGAGCCACCATGAAAGGAAAGCTTAAATATTTTGATAGCTGTGGTTAGAAGATCTAGAGCAGTTAGTGGGCATTTGGATCATTTCTGCTTTTTTGGTATATGAACATTTGTGTACAAGTCTTTGTGGGGGTGTATGTTTTCATTATTCTTAGGTAGACTCCCGAGAGTAAATTGTGTAAATAAATTTATATTTAACTTTTTAAGAAACTTTACAACTATTTTCCTAACAACTTATTGAAATGCCTAGAAATTCTGATGTATCTGATACTTTAAGTTGTGATTCAGGTTCCATTCTTAAAACTGTTGGTCCTTTCAAACAAATTTCCTTCCCAGTTCTCTCTCCTCTCTCTCTCTCTCTCTCTGCTCATTCTGGGGGTGCTGGCAGCCTGCCTAAAACCTTCTTTGTAAAAGTTGAATGAGTTTAGAGGCATTTTCTCCAGCAAAGACTATTACATAATTGCTTGTTTTTATATCTTTTAAGAAACGCGAGTTTTAAGATAGTAGTTAGAGGAATGAATATCATATCCCAAGTAAGTTTACTTTTTTTTTTCCAACTTGGAGGAAGAAAATGAATCAGTTGAAGAAAAGATAAAAAAGATCACAACACAAGAAGCTTTTCACTTAATTTTCAAAGTAAATATAAATCTACACCAGGCTCTGCTATAGCAAACAGGTTCTCTTATATATGTATATGTAGGTGTGTTGCATCAGAAAAAAAAATAGATACTCTCAACTTACACACAGTGAATGGATGGGATCATTTCTTTATACAAGAAGTACTTATAAACTTATTGGAAACTAGGGGCTATGTTTTAGACTTCTTGTCAAAATTTTAAAATTGAGGATTTTTGGAATATCTCCTGAGAGCACCCCTCCCCCCAGTAGCCTTAAGAATTAATGTTTTCCATTTGGTGTTATATTCCTTCCTTAAAAGAGTGAAGTGAAGAAGATAAAAAACAGTCTTAGACTCAGGATACCAGTATCAAGCATCTTTAAAAGTTTTTTTATTCTGAGATCAAACAGAACAAACCAAGGAAAGAATAGAAGCAAATATCCAGTTCACTGGCTTGCATACTTTATCTGTTAAGGGGTAGCTGGGAAATATTTTAGGATCTGTGCACCATACAGTCTCTGTCACAACTGCATACCTGTGTCCTAGAGAAATGCCCAGGAATAAGCACGGCTATGTTCCATGAAAACTTGATTGACGGATGCTGACATTTATATTTCATGGAATTTTCACATGTCAGGAAATGTCCTTTGAATTCTTTTTCAACCATTTTAGAATGCAAAAACTTTTACCTCATGGGCTACACAGAAACAGCCAGAGGCGGGTGGGGGGGCGGCGCTACTTTAGCCGGTGGGCGGCAGTTAGCCACCCCTACCATGGAGAGTTCCCTTACCAGCAAGTGTTCTTTGCCTCTCTTGAATTTTGCCAAGCGCACTGATATCCTTTGTACACCTACAGTATCTGGCAGATATTGGGGGATAAATAACCCTGGCTTCAGTACTTGATATTTTTTTGCTTGGAAATATCTTCAAAAGTTTGTTGTTTCGGTTTATCCAATAGATTCTACATTTACATTAGACAAAACAGTAAGTTTTCCAGGGAAATTCTCCTATCTCCACTGTAAAGCCCTTTTTCCTGGGTTATGTGTTTTAACTCCTAAAATCACTCTTGGAACTGCCTTCCTCATCTGAAAGTTTAAAATTGCAAAATAAATTTTCCCTATGGAAATGCAAACATTCACTTACTAAAGTGTATAGAGAAATTACAAAACTTATTTCTTTTTTTTTTCCAAGCCAAACTGTATCCAGCTTTATTAAAGATACTTTTCATAAACAATCATGGTATTTCAGGCAGGACATGGGCGGACGATCGTTAACAGTATACAACAACTTTCAAACTCCCTTCTTCAATGGACTACCAAAATCAGAAAGCCGCTATAAAACCCAATGAAGTCTTCATGTGATGCTCTGAACAGGGAAAGTTTAGAGTGAGGGTTGACAGTTCACATTTAGCATGTTGTTTAACAACTTTTCACAAGCCAACCCTGACTTTCAGGAAATGAAATGAAAATGGCAGAATTATCAATCTGAAAATCCACAAGCTAAAAAAAGGAACTCTTTTGAGGGACACCATCTCAGTGGTGACACTGTAAAGTCCAGATTGCCTGACATACTGGGAACCATTTCATGGGGTCAGGTTCAAATAGGTCTCTGGGTTTAAGGGAGTCAAGTCTATGCTGAAGGCAGAGAGGGAGAAGAGGACATAAAAAAATGAATTTTAGTTTTTCTACACCACCAAGGTGGCTCATGTGTGTCAACATCAAGGAATCCCTCCTCCTGGGAGCCAAGAGGAAGTTTCTCAAAACTAGAAGGGGAAGGTGTTTTTCCCTCTTGTTATCAATCTAGCTCCGGAGATATCCTATTAGTGACATATGCCCTTCCCCAAAAACAACAATGAAGTGTTCCGTGTGCTAACAACATAGCTTAAAAAAAAAAAAAGTAAAACAAAATTCTGCATTCTTATAAAACTTGATAAAAAATAGTATTTCAAACTGTACAGTCACCAGAAGTACACAGTTATCAATAATGCACACACTTCACTTGGCATCTCCAGCACCTTCAGCTTTCTGTGCCTGGTCTGTTTTGCCATCTCCATTTTCTGCAGGGTTATTTCCATCCTTGCCAGCATCAGCTTTCCCCTTTTTCCCTTTGGGTACCTTCTCTCCCTTCTTTGCAGGGGCCTTTTTAGGCTTGGGCTCTAGCTTTGAAGGAGCAGGTTTAGCAGATAACCTTGCAGATCTTCTCTGTGGCTCATCCTCAACCTTGGCTTTATCTCCTTTAGCATCCCCTTCAGCCTTTCTCTTGGGCATGGTGGCGACGGTGGCGGGGCGTAAGCGATGGAGTGGGGATGTGGTGGCACGCGGGCTTTGGCCGGTCCAGGGGTCGTTCTCACCTCTTCTTCTTCTTCACACTGCTCCTACAAATTTATTTCTTAAAACACACACATACACACACACACACACACACACACACACACACACACACACATACAAGCAGTTAGGGGCACCTGGCCGGCTCAGTCGGTTGAGTATCTGACTCTTGGTTTTGGGTCAGGTCATGATCTCAGTATTTACCTTGGATTTGGCTTGGGATTCTCTCTCCTGTTGGTCTGTTCCTTCTTCCCATATGCATGCACACTTTCTCCCCCTGCTTCCCCCCCACCCCGCCTCTCCCAAATCAATCAATCAATCAATCAATCTTAAAAAAAAACCCAAGCAGTTAGTTTTAGCAATCATGATGCAGAATATGCTTGATTTCAGCCAAAAGGCCAAAAAGCCATATGATGCAAAATAGAAAAGGGACATCAATTTGCTAATTACTCTTTCTGCTCTAATATCATCCAGAATTCAGTCTCTGGAAATGGTGTGTGCATAATGAAAAGGATTGAAGTTCCATGATTTATGTTGTGTATGGAGTGAGTTAGGACCTCTATATTCACTGAAATTCTTCACAAGTAAATAGTTTCATGGACAACTACTAAAAGTCTTGAGATTTGCATTTTAGCTTTACTAGGGTTCCCAGACACATAATAAAACTCTACCATAATTTTCAAATCACAGAAGGTTATATTTATGTTTACATTTCCCTGGCCATTTTGGTTTTTACCTAGGAAAATGAGACCAAACAGGGAGAATTACAGTGTCTAATTAGTAGATATCACAAATACCTAGTGATATTTTGACCATGAAATATATTCTTGTGATAGCACATAATTGTGATTAGATAATTTAAAACAGTTTCATGTTAACTTCTTGTGGTAAGCCTTGGCAACATTAATATAAATAGGATACTTGCATTTTAATTGACTTCAAAGGCTGAAATTCTTGATTCTTCCTTGGAACCTGACCTCACAGTCAATGTTAATTAATGCAAACCAAATTAGGCTTTCTTAGAACAATTTGAACTATTTATTCCTTGCATCCCCTCCCCCCAACCACCACCAAATGTTTGCCTACCTTCCACTGCAGGAGTATTTTTAACTGACTTTTATTCCAGTTTTAAGGGTGAAGGATAAAAGTCAAAACGTTTCATTCAGTGTTCCAAAAGCTTTTTAATACCTAAATTACTGAATTGTATGTATGTGAGTGTGTGTGTGAATATTCTGTTCAAAATGAAAACTTAAAACTTCAACGACAAGTTGTATTTCTCCCTCTCCTTTTCCCCTTGGAGGTATCATTTTGCATCATTCTTCAGTGGTCAGTTCTAGCTAAAGTGAATATCAACTATTGGTTAGATAGGCATGCCAGATAAAAATAATTGGCTTAAAAATCTGATTATGTCCCATCTGCCCTGTTGTTTTAACAAAACACCTGCATGAAGTTAATTACCTTTTTAAGGATATTTTCTTCTTGCTTTTCAGGGCTAGGCAGGGAAGAACAAATTTGAAATAATTCTGGCCCTTCACTATTTTGTCAGCTGTCCTCCTTCCTTCTCACCCCTTGTAAGATAAGATGCTCCATGAGTCAAGTGTGGACTTAGGAAAGGTAGGCTTTGAGAGGAAACAAGTCCCTCTGAAGAATGGATCAGGTGTAATTTTGGAGCAATTAAGGAAACAAAAGTTTAGTTAAGCCATATTGGGGAACTGATGAAAATAAGCTTGACATACATCAGCTTTTTATGTTCTTCTATATTGATTTTTCCAAAGGGCAATAAAGATCTGCTAAAAATCATTTCAAAAAGACCAAGTGGTTTTATATGGCATATTTTAAAATACTTTAAAGTTCATTCTCATTTTGAACAATAACTAATTCAGAGAGTTTCTGTAATTACACTATTACTGTATGGAAAGTTTCTAGTACCACCCTAGAAAGTGCCAAAATTTTCCCATTGGTGAAGAATTAACCGAATGATGTGCAATATCTAAGAACAAAATCTATGTTGAAAGTCTCACATTTATTTCTTCTGTCAAAAATCACTTTAGGAAATGTGACCAGTTTGACTTAATTGGGCATGCTAGTGAATCTCAATATGTATTTTTTCATTTAAAGGTGAAATATGAGACATGTTATTTATCTCAGAAATTAGGTTAATAATTGCTATTAGAATGTTCCGTATTTTTATAGTGTCTTAATCAGTGTCTTTAATAAAAAGCAATTTGAGTAGAAACTGGCCATTCCATGAAATTTTAAGGAAAGGCATTATTCTTACTCAGTGTCTCTGGGTATGTAGCATGGAAAAAAAGATTAATATTTTATTTTATACTTGTAGCTACATTTTATTTTCTTGTTTAGCCTCTGTACTCACTTCAGTTGCTGAAAAGAAGAACATTCCAGAAAGGCTGTGTGGGGTAGTTTTGGGTTGCTGAATCAATTATTCCTCAAGATAAATTAGAGAATCCATTTAGTACATGATGAATCATTTGCAAAGCATTTTACAAATCTATGTATTTTCTTTACTTGGTAAACTTTCTCTTTATCTCAGCCATCTACTATCCCTCATTTTAAAACTCCATTTTCCTTTCAAATTCCTCAATAATGTTCTTAGAATGGAAGCCAACACTTCATTTGCTTGTTTTCATCCCCTGAGGTGACTCTTCACACTTGGATTTTTTCTTCAAAAGTAGTGTACAAACAGATTTCTATCCTTTTGCATAGAAATTACCAGCAGACAGTTCAATTTATTCATTCTGATGACAATCTTAGGTGGGAGACATGTATTAATTGGTGTGAATGAATCAGTTTTACTACTAAACAAAACGTAAATTTGGGAAGCATGAATAATTCTTACATTAATATCTTTCTGACTACATAGTATTATAGTTAAAGTGTATCAGTGTATTTTTTCAGGAAAGCGCATAATTAGTAAATACAACTTTAATTTTGTCTGTGTTCTCAAACAATCCCTAATGTGTTTTAACACTTTGTGTAACATTGCATATAATTTTATTTCAAAAGTGCTCACCAGGGCACAGGGGTAGCTCAGCCTTTGGCTTAGATCTCAGAGTTCTGGGATTAAGCCCCGAATCAGGCTTCCCTGCTCAGTGGCGGGGGGGTCTGCTTGTCCCTTTGCCTCTGCCTGTTGCCCCAGCTTGTGCTCTCTGTCTCTTTCTGCTGTCTCTCAAATAAATCTTAAAAATATTTTTTTTAAAGTGCTCACCCAACAAACTTGGCACGGGCATCATTCTATCTCCTTTACCCCTTATGTCATGTCCAGCCCCATTCTTCAACCACTCTCCACCCTACTAGGGAAAAGGAGCACACCTAGGCACGGACATGAGTGAAATTCAAGAAAATTCATTGTAGAACACATTAAATTCATTTTGACCTCAATGAGGAGTTTGTTTTGAAGTTTCCTAAAGACAGACCTTTGTGTATTTTCACAAGCAATCTTTTCCCTTCTTTTGCATTCACATCTTTGGAATGGGATTGCTAAAATTCTATTGCTATATATGGCACTGAATTGGCATTTAAGATGATGATGGCTGATGATGGCTGATACTTACACAAAGCTCCTCACATTGCACCAGGCATTGACTAGAGTACCAGAGGTATATTAACTCATGTAACTCTCACAACAATCCTAAGAGGTAGTAACAACTATAATTGCTGTACCATGAATGAAGAGACTGTGACACATAGAGGTCAAGCAACATGCTCAAGGGCACACAGTTTAGTCAATAGCAGAGCTGGGATTTCAACCCAGACGATTTGTCTCCAGCGTAATTCTGCCTAATATCATTAATACTCAGTTTTACTCAGCTCTTATTGAGCCTTCAAGACCTAATTTGAGCTATATAAACAAATGAGCAATTGTTAAAAATAGACTGGAATTTATGTCTTGCATTTTGATACAAAATGAAGTATAGCAGATTTGGCTGCAAGTTACGGAGACATGTTAGAAGGGAAAGGTGGATAACAACCATGCTGAATATGTGTGACCAGCTAACTATAATGGTCTTATGATGAAGGTAGTTTCCAGATTTGCAGATAAGGAGGAGGAGGCCAAGACAGGTTAATAAATATACCCAGTATGACATTGTAAGTGGTGCACCTGGCATTGGAAACAGCACTGTCCTGCTCTAAAGCTTCTCTGTTTCTCTCAAACTAGACCTGTCCTCAGAGCAACTAGAGAGGCAGCTCCAGTTATACGTATTTACTGTCCAAACTAAACATTTCTGTGAACCAACCTGCAGGCTACCAATCTGCAACCTGGCTTTCAATAATTGATACTGATTGCATACAGTCAGTACATTTGGATGCCATAGTATTAGTTGCCAATGTGGGAATGATTCTTTTACAAAACAAAACAAAACAAAACAAAACAATTATTTACTATCCTTATTTAGAGATAGTTTTTCTAACACCACATATCAGTCACAATTTTAAGCTATTTACATAAATTTACTTGCTTAATCCCCATAACACATCTATGAAGTTAACTGTGTCATTCTCTTCATCTTACTAATGAGGGTACAAACAGGACAGGGCTTTGCAGGGCATATAGTTAGCATTCAAACCTCAGTAGTCTAGCTGATGATTCTGACTAAAGTGTTACAACCAAAATGCTGGTTCACATACTGACACACAATCATAAATGGTCCAACTGAGTACGTAGGGCCCATTAGTCTTCTACATGAGGCCTATATATAAGCCACTCTATACCTCCAGAGATGCTCAGAGCAAGCACAAGGCAAAAGTTGTAAATTAAAGTATTAAAAATAACAACTTGAGATCTCCATACCAGAGAGTACTATAATAAGATTCTGTTGAAATATTAGTTGACTGAATCCTTTTTTGAGGTGCACATAAAAACCTAACTTATAATCTGTTCTACTTTGTAGTAAAGGCTGCTGTGCAGTTGCATCTATATATTCATAATGATGGCTAAATTTCCTCTTCATAGATTTTTTTTTTGGAAATACATAGAAGTCTTACAATTATTGCTAAATAAAATTTAAGGAAAAAGAGAAAAACCCTTAATCTGATATTTATTTGGTTTAGCAGGATTTAATTGCTGAGTGTCAATTAGGAAACCAAACAGTGGAAGACAGTTGTAGCTGAAGTTAGGGGCAAGGTGATAGCATCACAATAGGTCACTCTACGGGGAAGAAGGAGAGAATGTGGTAAAACACACATGACATTTACTAGAAAATGTAGACTATCAAACTCTATCCGTGAGTGTAGTATAGAAATGCAAAAATTGAATATGCACATGAATCAGGACACAAAGGGTGACATAGATTTTAATATATGCCATTGGGAATGGGTGCATGGGTGATTTTCTTCTGTTATTTCACTCCCTGAAATATTTAAAAACAAAGAAAAATGGTTAAGATCAAGAAGTTGTGAAATCAAATATATCACAAATAGAACAAGTAAGAGCAAAATGCTTCTGTAATAGTTTAAAAATAAGTATATTTTTTTACAGTATTCTTCAAAGTGATGGCTGGCGCCTATTCTAAACTGCTGCTTATTAATGCAATGAAAGAAAGGAGTATCAGTGTTTCTATGTGTAACACACATGCCATCAATCCTTAATGCACTACCTACTTAGAAATTCAGGGTGATTGACCTAAAGTCAACTTAAAGCTACACACACACACCCTTGTTGCAAATTTCATTAAAGGAATTTCCATTCATTTATTAGCATCCTTAAACTTGGACCTTAAATTACCAAATTGCTGTCAAAGAGCAAAACTTGATGCCTGATTCTACCCCTCCCCCCCACCCCCACCTCCTCAGAAGCCTAGATTTGGAAGAAGAGAACATTAAAAATGCTATAAAAAGGAGAGAATCACAGTGATATCTTTTGGATTTCTAGTTCAATAATATGTGCTTTTGCTATATTTACATAAAGATTTAAGATACAGCCTTCCTAAAGCTTAGAAATAAAGGTTACCACATATGAGATACATTTTTCTTTTTCTTTCTTGACTCCACTCCTGAAAAGGCAGGGCAAAAGAAATAACAAGTCTATTAGAATATTAGAGTCATTTCTCTGTGAAGGAGTAAAGCAGCCAAAGGGCACCTTCTCATCAGCTCTCTAGATAATAAGAAAGGTAAGGTAAGGAGCCCCACATATACTACATTACCCTGAGGCAGGGGCTCCTAGGAGCTGAATTTACACTTCACTTTTCTGATCCTTGTTGATGTGGTGGGATCAGAAAATTGTTGAATTTAAGGAAATAGATACAAATAAAATAATGGGTCTACAACAGAAGGCACAAACTTTATATCCAAATGAGATCAGCTCCAAATGGTCAAAACAACAGTTCCCCAAAATAATTTTCGATCTCATAGTGTCACAGGCAAGTATAATACAATCCAGTTCAGAAAATGCCTACGTCAGCCATCTGTGGGGGAGCAGACATTCAGGCAGGTGGTGTAATTAAATTTAAGAATGAGACTTTGGGGTGCCTGGGTGGCTCAGTTTGTTGAGCATCCGACTCTTGGTTTTGGCGGGGTCTGATCTCAGGGTTGTGAGATGGAGCCCCATGTGGGGACTTGCACTCTGCTAGGAGTCTGCTTCAGATCCTTTCCCCCATGCTTGCATTCATGCATGTGCAAGCACATACTCTCTCTCTAAAATAAATACATCTTTAAAAAATACACCATTAGGTTTAAGAGGCCTGGAAATGAGTATGCAAATTCTAGCTACATTATTTTCCAGCTGTGTGGCCTTAGAAGAGTTACATTATCATTTTAGATTTAGATTTCCTTAACTCTAATCTAAGATGTAATGTCTCCCTGGCAGGGCTACCATAGAGTGAATGAGTAAATAGACCTCTGTATTAAACACAGTGCCTGGTGTATATATAGTAAGAGCTTAGAAAATGAAAGAGCTTAGAAAATGCTTTTCCCTGAACAGAACTTACATTCAGTGGACTTGTAGGAGATTTCATCAGAGTGCTTAGATGGGAGACAGTCTGTGAATGGCTTTCATGGCAATTGAGCCTGTTCTTTCTATAGGTCATACAAAGCCCTTAACAGGTTTCTGTCCATGGTTTCTGTATCATAATCACAGTGGTTGTATAACATGTGGACTAGTGCAGAGGAGTAAGGCAACCAATCAGTTAACTTTCAAAGCTTGACATCCTGGAATAAGTGATATTGTGCTTCTCTGTACTTATGTCGTATTTCATAAGAAAATGTGGGTCATAAATTTATGGAGTTTGACCTCTCTAGAAGTTCACAAAATGTCTATACAAAATTAAACATTCCCTTTACCTTACCCATCTCTCCTTATAGAGTGACCTCAATTACCTGGAAGACTTGCATGTTTTTAGATACTTTATAAATTATCAAATGTGAAAAGATGATTGTCTTTGAGGTAATTGGTCTAAGTCTCTGTGGCAAAAACTTCAGCATGATACTTGGACATAAATGGGAATACTTTAATTGGCAAAGATATAAAAAGGGCTGGCACTCACTCAGCAGATACTAATTGAATGCTTAGTCCACAGGTATCTGTGCAGGTTCTTTTGGGGCAGAATGGACTGAGCTGCTTTGTTCAGTGTGTTAGACGTGGATCCCAGCTCAAGGATTTCCGTACTATCGCTACCCTGTCTGTGGATTTGCTACTGCTCATGCTTTTTATACCAAAGTGTTGACACAGTGAAGCCCATATAGTTTTAACACAAAGTCAAGGCCAAAGGCAAGGTATTTGGTTTGCTCTTTCAAATCTTTACATCTCTGACAGCCATTGGGGAAATCAACTGGTAACTTAAAATGTATAAAAATGACACCAAAATCAGTTGAAAGGATGGAAAGCCAAACCTCTGCTGGTTTTGCAAATTCTTTTTGAGTTACTACAGCTGTGGGTGAATTTTAAATTTTTTTTGTGTGTAAATAGCGCACATGAATGGAAAAGCTGTATACGTTATATGGAAAGTCTTGGATGTAAAAGACTTTAAAAGCACATTATAGCTATATGTTCTCAAGAGGCATAGAATCTCTATGAAGGGGGAGAGATACATGAATTATGTGGCAGAAGCTATCTTGAGACATGCAGAGTGTTTGAAGGAAAAGGGAGGGAGGAAGAAGGGTGAAGGAATGGAAGGGACATTTGACTTGGGTCTTGCAGGATAAGTAGGAGTTTGCTAAGTGAGGGGTGGAACGGACAAAGTATTTTTATGCAGTAGGTGTGGCTTGATCACAAGTACAGAGACATGAATAAACGGAGGCTATAAGGGAGCCTGAGAGGGCCAGATAGAGTAGGGGTAGGAAATGAGTATAATGGAACTAAAACCAGAAAGCTGGGAATGTTCCAGAAGGCAAATAATCTTACTTGCCAATAAAATCCTCCACACATCAGATTGAGGGTTTTTCCATGTGCATTATACTCTAGGTAACACATAGGTAATTTTAAAAAGGTACCTTCAGGTGGACCCAAATTAAATTTACATTCCTATTATGACTGACTTCCATGGCAGGAACAACAGATTTTCTTATGAACTAATCTAGAGTAATTCTTCCCTTGAATATAGAGCTTTTTCTCTCCTTTTATGGGGGGAGAATAATAAGACTTGAGATAACAATAAGTTTTTCTTTCTCATTTCGTAAGAATGCTTCCTTTCATGGTACTTAGCTGATACTGGAGGACTGAATCTTTCATGCGGGAAAGGAGAAGGTGAATTTTACTATGCAGCCCATCGAGGATGTAGGTTAGCCTTTTGATCAAATGTACCATCTATGCTGTTCGAGGAGGAGGTTCCACTCAACATCTGAAACAAGCTGAATATGTTGCTTATTAAATGAAGGGAAGCTGTACTTCTGAAGCAGTGTGAACCAGGTTAGGAGAGGAGCCTGGAAGGAGTTTCAGGAAGGTGAGGTTTGGACTGGCTGACCTTGATCCCAGAAACCCAGAATACCAGAGTGTACTGCTAATGGAGTGACTTTCAAAAGCACCTTTATCGAAGTAGTGTTGGCACAGATGAATTTAAAACCAATTCTGGGATTACGTGTTTAAGGCTTGGGATGAGAACAATCTGTGTCTTCATTTCTTGAATTGATAACATGGATCCTTTTCTTTCCTAATGTATACATGCACAAAATACACAGTAATATAATAATTCCAATTTTACACATTTACTATGTGTCAAGCACTGTGCCTGTTGCTTGAAATACATCGTATAATCTAATGCATATACATCAATTTTAAGAGATGAGTTTTAGTTAGTATCTACATTTTACAGAAGAAAAAAAGCAAAGCAGTGATGCCAAGTAACTTGTTAATTGGCACAAAATGAATGTGTGGATGTTAGGATTTATATGCAGGAGAGGAACCTGGGTGGCTTCTGGGTCATGGTGATACAATGGGCAGTACTTGGGGGTCTGCCTAGAGCAGAGCTGTGAGTGTGTGAGAGACCTGAGCTGTCTCCCAGGGCTGGTCCAACTACAATTCAGTGTTTCTACTATGCAGCATCAGAATCATAAATATCACATGGCAGCATTGAAAGGATCATCTAGGAGACTTAACAAGAAGAGAAAAATATGTAATTGCTTTATACACTGTGATTACAGTGATAAAAACCTATCTGGAGATGCGGTCAGCTTCTGCATGTCAGCTCTATGAATGAGCACTGCTGTCCTGTGGATATGAGGTTTTTCGTTAAAAATTCCCCTTTTCCTAATCAGATTGGAAAAGATTAAGATGATGATGATACTGGGGTTTGGCAAGAATGTGGGGGAGCATGCGCTCTCACCCAGTGCTGCCAGTAATATAAACTGGAGTGACCGTTGACATTTTTCACTAAAATTAAAAATTTGCAAAATATTCATTTAGCACTTCCTCCTCTAGAAACTTATCATGTAGATATACTTACATTTGTGCCCAAAGGAAGATGGGCACAAGGATGCTTATTACAGCTGATAATAGGAAAAATGGAAATAGCCTAAATGTTCATGAGGACAAGTGTTAAATAGTGAATTTTGATATAGATATATAATTAGTCGAATACTGATTAACTTAAAAGGAAGGAATATATATCTATATCCAGTGACATAACAAGTGAAGGTAGATTCACAGAGAAGAGTATTGGAAAATAAGTATGTTCTTCTTGTGACATAAAAAGTATATGCCTATGTATGATCATAGATTCTTGGACAATGTCGAGATAATAAAATTAGGAGTGGTCAACTTTGGGTAATGGGGAAGCAGGAAGGGGAGCTTTTAATTCATTTTGCTTAACATTCTTTATTCTTAGTATTCTTTTGAGTTTATTTTCTAAAAATATATTTCAATAAAAATAAACCTTAGTTGTTTTTTTTTTTTTAATCACTTGATTTTGCTACAGTTTTCTCTGAGATGATGATTCTGTGTTTTCCAGTTTCACGAATCCTGGTCTCCCCACCCTAGATTCTCAGGGTGAATGGTATTATGTGCATATGTCTGGGTAGGGTGACCAGGAGAGCACATCCTTTCTCCATCCCTTTTTTTCTGCCAGCTTGTAGGCCTTTGCTTAGACTGATGAGCATCCTGGAGGATGCAGTGGGAAATGAGGTGAGCAGGGACGTCCTGGAGGAATCTGTAAACTGTGTGTCAAAAGACGATTCAGTTGGGACACAACTATATAGAAACAAAGATTGTGGTGCCAGCATACAACGTCTTGAATGTAAATTGACTAATTAAAAAAATGAAGGAATAGTTTAACCTAAAGTGAACTAAAGTTTAACTTTATCTGATCTATGAAGAAATTTGCCAAGCACAATAGTACTGTTATAAAGATAGCCAAAACTTGTTTAATCTGCTCCGTAGAGCTCCTATTAAAGATTTCGTGAACTAATTATCGGTATGCAAATAGGCGAGTAATTATAAAACAGGCTTATCTTTTAATTAAAACTGGCCCAGAATTATGTATGTTCACCTGATAAAGTATTATGCACTATTATAGATTATTTCTAAGAAGAGTTCTTAACTGATAGGGGAAAATATGTTTATGAGATATGTTTAAACCCCTATGGTAGTCTCAGATTTGCTCTTAGATCCAGTTGAGGCATAATGAGATGGTTAGATTCTTGTTAGCTCACCTTCATGTACAAAGCATCCAGCTGACAACAATACATGTGAGAAAAGCTTAAGAGTTTTATAGATATTCAAATCTATCCTTAAAGGAGCTAAACAGAATAATTACTAACAAATTCTGCTGCTAATATATTCCTAATTAGGAAGGAATATCACACATTTTTGTAAAATTTGAACAGACTTTGTCCCTCATTTTGGTCTGGGCCACCACAGATTGTCATGATTCATTTGTGAACTTTTTCAGACATAGTCCATCACTGGACATAAATCTATTACCTTTCCAGAGGATAATTTGCAAACTAAATGCTTTGGAGATAGGAAGTTAAAGTAGGCCTCCAACTTGCTCTTAAAAAGTGTATAAGAGCAAAGAGGGTATGAATTCAGGGAGAAACAGAGGCTTGTGACCTTAATAATGATTACCTAGATTTTTCTAAGTTGATAGTGTAAAAATAATTTAAATTTATTGGCTGGCTAATCTCTACAATGTTGTTAATAAAACACATAATCTGGGAACTGAAATATTTGATTAGAATGGTTTTCTCACAAATGTGTGATTATGATGCTTTTCACGTGCACATGCTCCAGTCTCTGTCAAGTGCTTTTGATACTCAGAGTGGTCAGTGAGCCCACGGAAGACTTCCCTTATCTCTGTGAGCCTCAGTGTCTTGATCTGTACGACACTTAGACTAGTACCTGATAGATTATGCAGTGAGACCACATATAAAACACGTAGCACAGGGCTTGGTGTGGAACAGATGCTTGAATGTGAGTTTTCGAGGAGTTTCTCTCCGAGGTGTGCAGGGTGGAAGATGAATCCATGAGAAGTTTTGTCCAAAGTCCATCCTCCTCAATGTCTGAGGAAGGAAAGCTCGGTCTCGATCAGTGACTAGGCTTATATTCCACCTGACCCAAACGGCCAAGCCAGGAACAAAGAGGGTTTATCTACTTCTGTAACAAACTTTGATGGTTTTTATATTGCCATTCCTGTTTTGTTTGGATGGGGTTTTTTTTTCCCCTTTGGCTACTCTACTTGAAAACACAGATATCTGTGGAATTTCTACAGGTTGACATTTTTGCTTTTGATCCAGGGACAGTATTACACTTTGCAGTGGTGGATAGCAGGGAGAAAGGGTAGAAATGAAGCTGCGATGGTTGTGCTAAGATTTGCAGCCAGGGTTGCTCTGATTGCTTTCATAATGTCTCCTGTTTCCTTTTGTGTACCAGTTGCACATGGGGGGTTATTATCATAGTATGTAGATTCCCCCTAGCAACTTGCCTGCCCTATAGTTCACTCAAGAGCACAATCTTGGTAAAGTCGTTTGGTTTCTCTGGACGTGCATGTACTTGTTTATCTGGTTGTTAAGAACAACAAATCTTCTCTAGTCATCCTGTGTCTTGAATTGACTCTTCAACTTTGTGTGTGTTGACAGCCTATTTCTTAATTTCTCCTGTTTTTTTTTTAATAATAATGAAACTTCTTCATCAATGAGAAATGGGACTTATATGCAAATTCTTCTGGAGTAAGCAACACACGGAGTTCAATTTGGATGAGCATGCAAAAATTGTCAGATCCTTGCCTGAGAGCAGGGTCAGAGATGGAAGTGAGCATTAGGCGAGAACATGAGTCAACAAGACAGAAGAAAATTCAAGGATTGAGACTGCTTAATGAGAATTTTTGCCTCCTTCATGATTTTGCCCAAGGCTACTTCTAGTTTAATGCCTCACAACAAGAATATTGTCTGCCTTCTCCATGCAAACACAGAACCTGCCCAAATGGCATCACTGCAGAAAACAGGGAATGAATTGAGGACTAGCAGATGCCAAGAGAGGCACAGACCACTTTCATTTTTCAGGGCTTAAGTAATTTTAAAAAGGAAAGAAATGCCAAGCCAGGTCACAATAACTGTAATATCGTTTAAAATGATTACGATCAATAAGTTAACACTTGTTTCACTGAGAGAGAAAGTCATCAGTGTAGATTTGAGATCTTCATCAAGAGTGACCATTGGGCCAGTTGGACCTCTGGAAACCCCCATCCCAGGTCCTGGCATGATCTATCCCCATATGGTATGTTTGAGACTGAGTATTCTTAAGTAATAACAATAGCCCTTGGCAGGTGGTGGTCCTGACTTCTTCAACATCCACACACTGGGGACATCTGGAAGAGAATCCCTACAAGCTCCTTTTGGAGAGTTACATCAAATAGCTGGTTACCTGTCTAGCTAAAACCTTGTCTTGATTGTGGCTGAACTAATGGTAGGCATTGACATTTCCTGATTAGGGCGGGAGAGACGATGGGGCAAAGCTACACTAACACTGCTCACTATTTTTCAGGGGGGCCATGAAGTGCTGTTGAATTATCTATACTGTGTTCAGAGGTGGGCCTTAAAGCCATAAACCACGTTTTCTCCTGTTCCATAGCTTCTGCTCCTCATAGTGGAAACATACTAATGTTTCTTATTTCAAATGCCCCCATCCATTAAACCAGGGTAGGCCTACTTGATAATGAATAGAGGAAATGGAGAAAATTAGACCACTTCTATCATTCATGTTATTAGTGTGCCCAGTACTCAGTGTTATCAGCTGCAGTGATATGATAGAGGCTCCTGAGGGGAAGATTTTCCTAGCCGGGTTTATTTGGATGTGAAAGTGCTCTAAACAAATCGTACCTGAATTGTAGAATTAGCATGAAATTAATAAGCGAGGCTTAGCAAAGAATAGGTTTGTATGTAATAAGGAAAAACACTGCAGTGCAACTCTGCTTGGCTGGGGCTGTTTCAGAGGCGTTTGTAGGAGAAGGAGTAATGGTAATTATACAGGAAATTGAAGAGGATAAGAGAAGAGAAAAGGCACTTTGAAAGGGGTGGGATGGCCAGGGGCAGAAACCCCTCCAGTGGCATCAACCACACTGAGGAAGACTGCCGAGAGGAAGATCTGCTTCGAGCAAGATGTTGTTCTTCTCTGTTCTTCTACTTTAACTGTCCTTAGAGACTGTGGCAGAGGATGAACAGGTGGCTCTGAGGACCAGAAATGATGGTAAATGCAGTGACCCTACCCATGCAGGGTACATCAACTGTGCAGATCTAACTGGAGCCCATTAGTAAGTTCTGGATCGCAAACATTTGTTTGATTTTATGCCTCACCCACATGGTGAATGATGGTAGTCAAATAAAATACATGCATCTAGATATCAAAATCTCTATATACTGCCTTGCCTGGAATAGTCTGTCTATATACAACCAGATTGGTGTCTTTTTTTTACTCCACTTGAGGAATGTATTACTTCATTTCCTTCTCTGTGCTTTTAAATTTTGCAACAATGAGTACTTTTGGTCACATAAGTAAACCATTATACTGTTTTATGTTATTTATTATGTTTAATTCCATCAAATAAGATTTGAAAGTGCAAAAAAATTCTTTTTTAGGACAAATCGGCTCATGTATGTTTTTGCTAGGTGTACAAGAAGTTAGGGCTATTTTCTTAATTGAAGCCCTGCTTGTCATATTTTAAAAAAATTATCAGATTTTTCTTAGCCATATCAAATTATTTAATGACTCGGAGGAAGCCAGATTCCTTTCATGGCTTTGGAACCCTGGGAGGCGGCTCTTCTCCATGGCTGTCATTTGAGGAGAGCAGTTGAGTGGAAGTGTGCGCCTCTAGTGATGGTGGCCAGGGTGGATCAGCAATATTTCTCTCACACACAGACACACGAATAATTGTTCCCTTTCCTAATAATCTCTGCTATGATTTGAATTTAAGAAACATCTCTAAAAATACTATGTACTTGGTACTAGCTTTAGGAGAGAAAAATGTTTATCCAGCGTATACTTCCCAGTGCCTATTATATGATTGTGTGGGTCTGGCAAAATATGGTTCATATATATTTAAAAAAATAAAACTGAGAGGGATGAGAGGGACACCTGGGTGGCTCAATGCTTGAGCATCTGCCTTTGGTTCAAGATGTGATCCTGGGATCCTGGGATCGAGTCCCACATCAGGATTCCTACAGGGAGCCTGCTTCTCCCTCTGCCTGTGTCTCTGCCCGCCACTCCCCCCGCTCCCCATCTCTCATGAATAAATAAATAAAATCTTTAAAAAGCTGAGAATGACATGAAAAAATATTTTGTGACATGCATCATGCAGAGGCCATTGTTCTGATCATTCATTGTGCTTTTAGAAAAAGTAGTCTGTGGCGCTTGCCAAACATGAAGACCCTTAAGCTCCCATCAATTCTGATTTTGTATTTATGGAGTCCCTGTGGAATTTGTATTTTTACAAACACACCAGGTGACTATGATGCAGGTAGTACAGGAAACTCGAAGGGGATAATCTTTTTTTTTTTTAATTTTTATTTATTTATGATAGTCACACAGAGAGAGAGAGAGAGAGAGGCAGAGACACAGGCAGAGGGAGAAGCAGGCTCCATGCACTGGGAGCCTGACATGGGATTCGATCCCGGGTCTCCAGGATCACGCCCTGGGCCAAAGGCAGGTGCTAAACCGCTGCGCCACCCAGGGATCCCCTCGAAGGGGATAATCTTAAACCTGTGCTTTACACTAAGGTAAATGATCTTAAAAGTATTCAGGGTCAGACTTCTGCACAAAAGTAGTATCTAATGTTGCTTGCCAGGTAGTTGAGTTACAGCAATCCCATGTGGGTTTGTGTATGGCAGAGAAAGGACAAAGAGAGAAAAAAGACCTCCTATGTTGCTAAAGGACATGAAAAGTTGACATCATTTGTCTAAGTTTTAAAGAGAAAAACTGATCTGGAGAAATGCAATAGCTTCAGTATTGACCTCAGGATTAAACAACAGGGTGATTGTAAAATACTTCACAGTATTTACACATCGTCTGATAATAAGATGTTTAATGAATGCCAGGTATTCCTCTTATCATTCTGTTATTATTTAAGCTATGCATGTCTCGTTCAGTGCTTTATTTTTAATACAGTTGACCTGAAGGCCAGGTTTACCCTCTTGTCATTTGAAGAACTAGGTTTTCTCTCAGTCAAGAGAAAATAGCAGTTGCTGACTCTATTCTTTAAAAACAAAACAGGACTTTAGATTGACACAGAAGCTTGAGTTAAAAAAAGCTTACGTGCTTTTCCTAATAGGGTTCAAAGCTGTAGAAGGCCATACAAGATCCGGTTCCACACAGTTTGAAAGAGAACCTTGGAGAGTCTGAATAGTGAGTGACAGGTCTCGTTCCTTTTTTTCCTCTGGAAGATCACACATCTTCCTTGCTCTGTAAAGGAGTATTTAAAAAAAAAAGGCAGAGGGTTCTTTTTTTTTTTTTTTTTCTTTAAAGGCAGAATTAAATTAATTTTCATAGAAATGAATCTAACTTCTGAAACATCCCGCTTCTCAAGTAAGGACAGTCTTCTCAACCTCCTGTGAATACATTACCATGATTAAAATAAACACGGTAGAGCCTTCACGAGCCCTTTGCTTTTATTCTAGCAACTTAATTCTCACAGTACCGAAAGGCCAAACTTTTAAATAGTACTTTTATTCTATAATTAGAAGATTCAGTGTGCCAGAATTTTGGGAGGGAGGTGGTGTAGGGATTCTTCACAAGGACTATTTGTCTTTTATTTACTCTTAACCTCTTGATCTTGGGATTTAGGCATTTTGCCTGGGGCCACATTGTTCACATCTTGTTTTATACATGAGAGGAATGCCTTATGATGCATGCTTTCCCTTTTGGTAAAAATTTTCAGAGTTTCTTAGGCAACAGAGAGAGCATGTGACCTTAGGACATCTTCCACACATCCCCACAGCAAATGCACCGGTAGTTTCTTTGGGAACTGTATAGCCACACTGCCTCCTTCTCTTCTATCCTGTAGGGCACATTTTCAGAAATTGATTTGACCTTAGAACGTCTGTTATGGATTCCCATATGAGGTATTGCAACTCACATTTCTCACTAAGTCCAGAACTTAAAAGGTACAGGTTTTTTTTTTCCAGAAATGGGGTCAGGCCATGACCCACACCTGAAGGAATTATGTCCAGGTTAAATTCTTTCTCAGATGAAGTGAATTTCACATGCGTAAGGAATGATGTCCCTTTCTAAGAAAGATGGATGGTGAGGCTCTCCCCTTTATTGTGTACTGTAAAACCTATTATATTCTTGAGAGAGAAAGAGATTATTTCCAACATGGTAGTTCCAACAAAGCAATTTCCTGCAGTGATGAACACCAGCAACCCAAACACATTAATGCCATATGGTGGTTCCTGCTGCTATTGTCAGGTGAACCACTAAAATTTACTTTCTATTTTGGGACGCAGATTTGATTAGGAAGTCTGATTATGAGTTTGAAATTTTGTTTATACAAGGTGTTTATGAAAAAAATATTCCCTAATGGAAAATTCCCCAAACGGGAATATAGGTTGATTATGTTTAATTGGCATGACAAGCAAAGTGTTTCTAGATCACAACAGATCACAGCTATCCTCACCTAAGTCAGTATCCTGCCCTTCGGAAAAAGCAGAGTCTGGTTTCCTTATTGCTTTGCCTGGCTTGGGACCATTTTGTTGTACAGTTTCAGCATTTACTAAGTAGATTGCATTTTTAAAAAGTGATTTGTTCAGAATTATCTAAACTATCAGCTTGGCCAGAAATAGCAAATTCCCGATTTTGTTCATGTAGTATGACTTTGGATTTGATCTCTAATAAAGCAACGTCAAGAAAATCAACAGGCATGTGGGGAGACTGCTTACAGTTTGATGTAATGGAAGATTACTATTTTGCTGCACAAATGGATGTCTGTCTGGTGACTGTTGAGGTCACAAGAGAAGTAACAGTCTTGCCTCTTTCTTTTTTCTTGTCCCCTCCCCCCTTTTGAGTATCCTTGTCGCACAATGTTGTATTAGTTTCAAGTGTACAACATAGTGATTCCACAATTTATACATCATGCTGTGCTTACCACAAGCATAGCTACCATCTGTCACCATTGACTCTGTTCCCTATGCTGTGCCTTTTAGTCTCATGACTTATTCCACAACTGGAAGCCTCTATCTCTCACCCCTTTATCCATTTTGCTGTCCCTCTTAACAATCGACTCCTGCTATGAAGTCTCTCATGCTCAGTCTGATTTGACCAGTCCAGGATCTCACGGTGGTACGGAGCTAACTTTTCCTCCTACGCGGGGTTGCCCATTCCTTGAAAGCAGGCGAGATGCTGGGATAAAAGAACTAAGGAAAATCAAGGTTGGGTAAATTCCCCTTTATCTAGTTCATCATTCTAATGCATGAAATTTTATTTAAGAAAAGTTGAATCTGTCCTCTTAAAAAATGTTTTTGAACAAAAGTTAATTTTTAGAATCTAGGTTCTATGTCAGCTGGAGTGTCACTGAGGGAATAAAATAGATTAATTACCTTGACTTCATAGAAGTAAATCCTCTGAAGTAAGACAAGCATCCCTTGCCTGTCAGGGTTTCAGAGAGAAGGAAGCAGACATTTTTAATAGCAGATTGGAAAGCGAGGATAAAAGGTTGAGGATTCTGATATGGCTATAGATGCTGTAACATTTGAGACTTCTATTTTGTTGGAAAGTATTCTTAGAAATGGGATGAATATTATAAAATTGCTATTTTCTCTTCAGCCATACTATCTTCTCATAATTTTCCTCTTCTTTAGTAATTATTCCTTTAAATCCTATCTGCTAAATACCAGTACCATGAAGATAATATCCTAAAAGAAATATAGCCTTAGATGTTTCCATAATAGAAAATGCCTTAGGTTTTAAAAAATAACCATTTGCAAATGTATGTCATAGATTAATTGAATCTTAAGAGTCTTAGAAATCTTAGATGTGGACAGGTGTGGACTCTTGTTTGACAGGGACCATACTGATTAATAATGATTACTTTGAAAAAAAAATAAAAATGCCCATGATCTTAGAGTGAAATTATATTTTGTTTTTACTCTCCCTTTCATTTTACTTTTCCAGCTTTATGGAGATCTCATTGATGCGTAACACTGTGTAGTTTCAAGGTATAGTGCATGTTGATTTGATACATGTGTATGTTGCAAAATGATTACTATCATAGCATAAGCTGCCACCTCCATCCCATCAGTAGTTATCATTTCTTTTGCCCTCTTTTTCTTTTATTTATTTATTTTTAAGTAGGTTCCACACCCAGCATGGACCCCAATGCAGGGCTTGAACTCACAACCCTGAGATCAAGACCTGAACTGAGATTGAGAGTCAGATGCTCAACACACTGAGTCACCCAGACACCCCAATCCCTCCTTTCATTTTATTTTTTTATTTTTAAAAATGTTTTTAAAAGATTTTATTTATTCATGAGAGACACACAGAGAGAGGCAGAGACACAGGCAGAGGGAGAAGCAGGCTCCATGCAGGGAACCCAACATGGCACTCCATCCCCGGTCTCTAGGACCACACCCTGGGCTGAAGGTGGCGCTGAGTCCCCTCCTTCATTTTAAATTGCCTTGATGGGTAACCTCTATTCAGATATCTTTCTATTAAACTACTGTGAGAAACATTGTTTCTACTACCTAAAACAAAACCTATTGAATTTATGTACACACTTCTGTAATACACTCATTTGATTGTGTTTGAAGTTGTAAATCTGTATTAACACATGCATAAGAATTCCACGTGGAAGTGTAGTCTTGGCAATTCAAATGCAGTGATACCTTATAGTCCTACATGCCCTGTTGCTACATTTACATTGTGTAGATTGATTGCATTCTTTATCTAGTGTGGTCCTGTGATAAAAATCTTATCTAGAGGAAAGTAAATTCCAAGAAGTACCACGCTGAATAAGGCTTTTACACTCTTACTGAGTTTAAGATCAGATCTTGGTTGAATATAAAACATCATCTGTTAGCAAAGGCAGGTTCATTAGAAGCATTTTTGTTTTAAGCTACCCTTCCTATTGTGGTACAAAACTATGATCCTCCTGTAGCCCAGGGGAAAGTAAGGCAAACAAAATGAAAACCTCAAAGAAGTCAAGGTAGGATATAACCCTTTTATGACACTTACCCAGGGTAAAAAACTAAGCCCTGGTGTGCTAGTCTGAAAATCAGAGGACTCAAGAGCTAAAAATCTAAATACTCAGTGAGGGTTGGGGTCCGGGTTGAATGACTTTGGGGATATTTAGAATATTAAGTGGATCTTCTTGAGATTGAGTATTTGAGTTGGGGTTTGGGGCAGGGGGCAAACTAGGTTTTCCTAATGCATGAGTGGTATGAATCCTGTCTCTCAGTGTGTGAAAACTGGAGTACTCAGTGTGTTTGAGAAGAATTTCTCATGGCCATGAAATCCCTGATTGCTCTTCCTACCTTCCAGTATTTCTGCTCCTGGCTTGGATTTCTAATGCTTAGTCTGTTCATGGACTTTACCATTTGAGGATTTCAATTTCAATGTCAAAAGCCAATGGATTCCTTCCTCAGGTGGCTTTATGTCGTCTTTGATGGCCTAGTCATTCACCGGCAGCCCAGCGCTGAATACAGCTGGCACTGTTGTGTCTCAGAGATCTCTCTCCCATCCTCTTAGTCTGTCACACTGGCCTTCCTCTGCTACCACTCAGACAAGTCCTCACTCCAGCCTGTCTGTCACGTCTATGTCACTGACTGCCTTTCAGCTCATCAGATACCTTCTTCTCTTTGGCCTCCCATCTTCATTGTATTGGAGAGCTGTTTTTTTTTTTTTTATCCCCCACCCAGAGTTCCCCTGTCCTGCAATCTGCCTCATAGCTTTCCATATGCATTGATAACACTTGCAACTATCTCAGCTCATGTTCTCTGCTTTTCTGCTCCTCAACTGCTGGGGTCACTGGGGAAGAAGCCTAGAATCACACATGCCAAGCCTATTATAGGTTCACACAAATTTAGTCTGGTTATTAACGTAGCCCCACTGGCCAATTTAGTTCTCTCTTGTGCAACTCTAACTCTCCCAGAGGCTCCTTGTGACCTCTTTTCCCTGACAACCAGTCCTGCCTTCCCTCACTTCCAAATTTATAGCAGAGATAGTTTGACTCTGGCAGGAGCTGCTTTACCTCTTTGGTCATGTTCACCTCCATCTGTCACTTCCTTCCTGTCTGTGCTCTTCTCCCCAGCCCTCCAGTCTCCAGAATTCACCTGCCATTCCCTCCTGACTGCTTCGAGGCCTTTGGGGCTCTCCTTTGCTCCCGAGAGCCCCAGCTCCACCTCTGCCACTTGTACAAGGAATAGTTCTCACTATCTGAAAATAAAACAACCAGACAGCTTGTACATGGCCTTAGTGTCCTCTCTTGCTCTCCTCATACTTGTCCCCTGTCCCTGTTAGAATGTGTGGTCCTTACTTGAGGACTATATCATCTTCAGCAGCAGCATTTTTTTATGGCCCTAGACTCTGCCTGCCCAACTTGCTGAACCTGAATTCTGTCAAATAGTCTTGGCTCTGATTCTCCTCCTCTTACTGGCTCTTTTTCACCCTTCAGACTCAAAAGAGGAATGTTTTTGAAAAGTTTATCCTTAATAGTTTTCCCTACAGGTTTTATGCCTGGCATACCCCAATTTCAACTATCAACTCCATTTTCATTTCAATCCTATTTTCATGATGCCCCACAATATACCTCCACACAAATCTCTCTTCCAAATTACAACTCCATTTTCAAAGACCTACTGGACGCCGCAACTTAATTTTTCTACAATGTTTTCCATTTTAGTTTGTCTACAATTTAACCAGCTACATTGCCCCAAGACCTTTCTCCTTTGGTGCTCCTTCCCCAGATTCTGCTTCATTTCCAAATTTATTTTATTTAAATTTTTGAGGAAGAAATGTAGTAGAAACATACTCCTTTGTTTTGATGCTAAAATAATCACATGCACAGTCAGGTAATGCTCCTACAGGTTTTGAAATAATTTCCTTCATAGAAAATACATTGTATTGCAGATGATGATTGAGATTGGGTTTAGCTAGCAGGGCAGTGAATGTGGGATGACTTTATTTTTAGCAATTTATAATACAAAGCAATGCCCAGATCTTGTCAGTTATTGGCTAATCAAACTTGTTGTCTTGATACAAGTACAAGCACACAAATAAGAGTAGTAATTTCAAGAAATAAATTGATATTCCTGGGTAATACATCTTAAAAACAAATTAAAAGTTGACTCAAGCTATCCTGCAGCCTTTTCAATATTATTCCTACCTTAGATGAAGGTAAAAAAAAAAATTAAAAAAAAAACAAACTAAAACAAACAAACAAACAAAACCATTTAGATGATTTGTGACATGCTTGTCTCCAAATGTTCTTTACTGGCAGGTAGTGATCTGTCTCCCTTCAGTCCCCCCATGGAATTTTCCATGAAGAAGCCAGACACCTCTATCAATACACAGCCATGGCTCGCTCTTCTCCCAGATGCAGGGGCAGCTCTTGCCAACTACATTTTTGGGAATAGCACTCTTGCAAAGCACAACTTGTTTCTTTCTTCACTACCACATATATGTCTTAGAAGGTAAATACACTGCCTTTTCATATAGGTTCTGTAGGGCAGGAAGAAATCTCCCTGTCTCCTCTTAGGGTCCCTGACTACTTCTGGAAATTAAACTGGCAAAGACAAGCAACAGGAGAAAAGCTTACAAATGGACTTAAGTTTTATGTGACATGGGAAACGGAGACCTGAAGAAATAGTTAAACCTGAGTATTTTTACTGTTAGGAGTGTTGAAGGGTGTGCAGTCACATGGTATAATAGATCAGAGTATGAGCTCGGTGTGCTACCTCACATGAAGATTTTCTGACCTGTCTCAGGGGAGAAAGTATTTGGGAAAGCTTCAGTGACCTTGCTGCTTCTGCTGTTTTCTCAAACTCCTTCAGCTGAAAGTATTCAATATGCTTAGGTGCCATATCTTGAGCTAGCATGTCCTGAACTCTCTAAGTTCAAAGTATACTTCTTGTATCATTTGTTTCTCTAGTTGTCCATATTATTCTGTAATCAGGAAAAATTATTGATAATGCTTCACCAAGGAAAATAGATGGGTATTCTGAACAAGAGATTTTTTTTTTTTAATTGAGCTGCTAAGTGTGTGTAGACAAGCTTGGAGTTGGAGAGAGAGTTTGGAGATAATGTTCAATGCGTGAGAAAGAGGTAGGAGGTATTGAAGGCATAGGAGAGAGATCAGGTCAAATGGCAAATATACTGCCCGGTATATTTCCAGAAAATGAGAAGCTCCAGTAGGAGACTGGATGAAGGCACTGTCAAGTAGGAATTCATAAAGTGTGCTTGATACAATGCTCTTCTCTGATTATACTATAAAACATGGAGGAAAGTTCACTTTGTTCACCAATCCTCTTCAGTGTGGGTAGTTGTTTCTGGAAATGCAAAGAATCCTACACACTGGTGGCACTCATAAAGACTGCATGGTGGTAGTTACACATGGTGGTGGTACAGTTCACAGATCTTAAAAGCAGCCCGTGATGCTATTGTGCTCTATACCTACTTATCATCAGCCTGTGTCCGTGGCACATGTGATATTCAAGGCACTGTGGAAAATGAGGAGTTCTGAGAGGAGGCATGTAAAAAAAATACAACATTAGAAAAGCAATTAGGGAATCATTGACAAGTGCATGGCTCAGTGAGAAGGTATTCCAAGTAGGGAGAAATTATTGCTTGAAGGTTAAAAAAAAAAAGCCCTCCTAGCTATATCTTGCTTTCTCGTATCCATGTGACTTTTCCAGGTTGTCATGATGTTTAGCTCATGCCCCCACTTACTTCACTAATTACAAAATGACTTTGGCCTTCAGCTATCTCTGTTTACTATGTGTGGTGTCCTTGCTATACCTGGCACCATCTCTGAGTTTCTTGTGCTCCTGAATCAGTCCACGTCAGTTCAATGAGAAGAGATCTGTTTAGATATTCTGTTTGGAGAATTCCTTTATGTACATCACGTTCAGTAAATCTGACCTACAATGAAGAAGCTTTGGTTGTTTCTGTCTGAGGCCTCCTAATGAAATAGATGACTCACTATTTGGGGGCAAATGTCCTCTAAACATGGAAATGATGAAATTACTAAGGACCTTTATTCTGTGTATTTTTTTTTTCAAATTCCTCTACAGGAGTGAGATCTTTCCTATTCTCAATTCCCTTTCTTCCCTCTCTGTCCCAATCCAAATCTGTATGGCTAAATTCTACTTTTGAACTCAGTCCAGGAGCTTTTAAGACTTAGTCCGGGAGCGATTTCCTCCAAAAGCCTTCTGTGCACCAAGCTAATCTCAGGTAGTAACACTGCCATATCACACAGTTCCAGAGAACACCGTTTACTTTCCTATGTGAATAGTGCCTCCTAGGTTTGTGCAGTTCACAGCCTGAACAGCATTGTATATCAGCCTTGGATACTTCTCCTAGAGAACTCAGTGTTTTCCACCACTATAGTACTGCTTCTCTTTATGTTTCTCTCCCCTAACATGTTGTATTTTTAGAGATAGAAACAATGACTTAATTCCTGGCCCATAGTAAGTACAAAGTAAAGGCTTATTTTATTAATGAAAAAGAAATGAAGCTGAATAGAAGAACCTCTTTGTAAAATTAATACTTGAAGATGAAAGACCTAGGTTTAACTCAGAGTGTTGCTACATATCCTGACTCAGAGGCTTAGCAGTCCAGACTTTCTCCCCTGCTTTGACTCTTGATCCAAAATACTGAAATTTTCCTGTCTTCAGCCTTGTACACTTGTGATCCTCTGAGCAACCTGCCCCTTTACCTTTGCAATCTCTGTCTTCTGTATCCTGGTGTGTTGGCCATTATCGACTTAACCCTCAACTTATAGAATACTAGGGAGCCTTTTCAAAAGTCATCCACCTTGAATTTCTCCTCCAGGATCTCTTCCCTCTTATTCCACTGTGGATCTCTTGCCATCCTCTTCCACAGCTGCCACCAAAAATTAGAAAATCAGCAATATAGATTGAATTTTGATGTTTCTATCACCGTGTTTCTCTTCCCTGCCTTCCTTCCCAATGGGGGTAGAATTACAGTTTTTAATAAAGTCAGTGAGGAATCAAATCAATTTCACTGAAACTGAATGACTAAATAGAGTACTTGCCTCTAAATAGTTTTTCTCCTGACTGTAGTTTTCAGTTGGCTTTGCCAATCCACCCTTGATCTGTATGCATGGCCACATTCTGCACATCACTTGTCTATTGAATAGAAATAATATTCACTTACATATTCTTCCTTTACAAGGCTCCATTTTCCAATCTCCTCTGACACAGAGTAAATTTTGGGGGTCCTGTTTCCAGCCATTGGTGAACATGAAGCACAAGCCTTGCAAACTGGAGGCTTGAAGGTCACATTTGACCTGCAGATCTACCTACTTGGGAAAATTATTTTTCAGTCAACATGTGAAAATTGGAAAGTTTAACGTAAAAATTAAGCATTCCTGGTTTTCCTTTAAAAAAATCCAACAGATGATCCACTTTTCAAACATGGGGAAACTCAGCAAGGACTTAGTAGCAAATCTTCATTTGTACGGATATCTACTTGCCATAGGCCACCACTCCGTATTGTTTCTTAAATGTGAAAGCCCAGGGAATGCTACCATTCATCTCTGCTCTTTCATTGCAGTCCCTTGTAGTAGGAAAATACTTCCTTGTATCCATGGCTTGGTCAATTATGGGAAAACAAAAAAAAAAATGTTCAAAGAGCACAGCTTATTTCAAGCAAAAACTAGAAGCTAGCTTATTTCTTGGTGTCATTAGAGCACATTTTATATATCAAATGCAAACTAAAAGTGTGCCCAAAACCCTAACCAGATATCTTCACTCCTTCAAGACACTTTCTTCTTCTTGTAGGCATGGAAGTTTGTGATCATTGAAAAATAAAAAGAATGGTTTTATTGTTAAGATTGTACCAACATCCAGGAAGTAATTCCTTGCCAGTGGCACAGGTTAATCCATGTGGGAAGAAGGGCATGGTTAAAGGTACTGAGGATCCTGATGTTGTGAATAAATCTAAAATCCCCTACCATTCTAGACGGTCACACAATACTCACTGCTGCCTTGCTCTACCAAAGTAGAATGGAAGGGCTGGATTGAGAGAAGGTGGATAGTGTCAGATCTGTCCTCATTTCCCCTCTGATACTAAGAAACACAAATGAGTGAAAAGTAGACCACAAGGAGTAACATATCCAGAGTCAGGGTAGTCTGTATGCCACTTGGAAAGAGAAGTGTCTGGTGGCTTCAGAGCCAAGCAGATAATACCACTAAATAGAGTACAGTGATAGATGGTAGTTTTTAATTTGATTTGCTTGTAAAGGAACATTTTTGGCAATCCGTTTTTGTTTTTTCTCTAAAATGATAACAGTTTTTCCTCTAGATGAAGTATGTCATAGTGCACTTATTTTCAGCTGCAGCAAAAACAATTCCTTAGCAGTCTATTGGTCATGGTATTATATAGCTGCTGGTAAGATAACAGTGTAACTAATAAAAACTATTGTTTTATTTCCTCTATTCTCCCACACCCTGCCCCTACTCACCCTTACTCATTTCTCACTGTTTGTCTTCTGCATAATGTAACTAAAATGCTGCCAAATATATATATACACATGTATTTTTTTTTAAATTGTGTTGTCATGATTCCCTCCATAATTGGTTTATTGGGAAAGTTGGGTAAATCTCTCATAGCTCAGCAGGGAAAACGTTAAAAAAAAACCCAACAACTCAGGCTGTACAAGAGGTGACATTACTAGGGAGGTTTTTTTTTAATAATAAATTTATTTTTTATTGGTGTTCAGTTTGCCAACATACAGAATAACACCCAGTGCTCATCCCGTCAAGTGCCCCCCTCAGTGCCCGTCACCCATTGACCCCCACCCCCCGCCCTCCTCCCCTTCCACCACCCCTAGTTCGTTTCCCAGAGTTAGGAGTCTTTATGTTCTGTCTCCCTTTCTGATATTTCCCACGCATTCCTTCTCCCTTCCTTTATATTCCCTTTCACTATTATTTATATTCCCCAAATGAATGAGAACATATAATGTTTGTCCTTCTCCGATTGACTTACTTCACTCAGCAAAATACTAGGGAGGTTTAATTGACACTTCAACCATGAGCCTATGGTTATCAGGATTCCGAAAACTGCTAATTGGGTTCTGAATTAACCTTTGCATGGAATAAAGACTTGTTGATTCAGGATTGCATTGTCACTATATGGAAAAGTGATATCTATAAAGATTCCAAAATTAAATGTTATGAGAGAAAGAATTGTTTGTTTTCTTTTTTTGGTGGGATCGCGGTGCAGGAGGTATTTGGTGGTGTTTGGTTTTATGGACAAAGGTATTATTCTGGTAAGTTCATTCTTGTGCTCTCCAAGTCTTCTAGTATAACATTTGGGGATGCCAAAGGAAAGTGGCAGTGAACTTTATCTTACTATTATAATTTTTTTCTTTTTTTAAGAGAAAGCATGTGCACAAGTGGAGAGAGGGGTGGAGGGAGAGAGACAGTCTTAGGCAGGCTCCATGCTCAACGCAAGGCTCAATTTCATGACCCTGATATCATGACCTGAGCTAAAATTAAGAGTTGGGTGCTTAACTGACTTACCCATCTAGGGCCTGGACAGTGAATTTAAAATAAAAGATAATATCTTTATCATACCCAGTGATCTTAAAGAAATGATGGAAATAAATACATGGGGGAAATTATTAAAGTAGGTTGGGCTAAAATGAAGACCTCTTTTTCAGAATTAACTGGATGTTACTCTACTGATTACTCCAAATAATGTCCTGGTATTGAACTGTAATGTATCACATATTTAACTTCATTCAAAGTTTTGAAATTTTAACTGTAACAAATTTTGGATTTTTTTTCTTCTTTTCTTTTTTATTTTATTTTATTTTCTTTCTTTTCTTTTATTTCTTCTCTTTATCTATGGACCAGTTGGTCTCTAAGATTTAGAGACCACATTGATACTTGCTAGGTGTGAGAATGGACTAGTAAGTGGAGTTTTTGAAATCCCTTCAGCCATTTACCTCATTTTTCTAACAAAATAATAAGAAATTGAGAGACACCTGGGTAACTCCGTGGTTGAGTATCTGCCTTTGGCTCAGGTCATGATACTGGGGTCCTGGGATCAAGTCCCACATCAGGCTCCCTGAGAGGATCCTGCTTCTCCCTCTGCCTATGTCTCTGCCTCTCTCTGTGTGTCTTTCATGAATAAACAAATAAAATCTTTAAAAAGATGGTAAGAAACTGAAATGGTATTGATGGGATATTTCCATGTCATTTGCTATAATATCTAATCAATTCCTGGTTAACAATTCCAAGTCCTTTGTATGAGATTTCAATCTATGCAACCCATTATTTTGCTTTATTACTCTCTTAAATTGTCAACTTCCAAATATTTGATGCTTGATAATATGGCAAAATCTACTTTCATATTATCAGAGATATATTTAAGTTTGACTTCTTAGCCTCTACATTGATGGTCTATCAGTCCCTTTGACTTTTTTCTTTGGAATACTTTCAAAAGAATATGCCAACATGAAAACATTATTTTTTATTTCTTTAGCCACAGCTTTCAACCTATTGTGTTGAATTTCCTTCTGGTCCATTTTAGCCAGATGTTATAACTTTCTGGTCACTTTGGGTCATTAAAATTAATCTAATCCTGTTGAAACTCCAATGTCCTGACTGAATCAAAGTTTTCTTCTCTTTGTCCAGGCATGGACTATGATCTTGGCCACTTAGATTTTGGAGAGTAGGAGGGTCTGGTTTTCAGATCCTCTTTGTCTTTCTCTTTTCAAGTTTTAGTCTCTTGAAAGGGGATGGAGAAGAATAGTAGAAGCAGAGCTTATTGTAACTAGGCTGTTCTGGTTCTTTCTGGCTCTATTTGTACTCTGAGGGAATGGTCTCTGTAGGTGCTTGGCATTTGTGGGGGGAAGTCATTGACAGTAGTGAAGGCTTTGTGCATCCTCCTCTTGGTGACTGCTGTTGCTCACAACTACTGCAGAGAAGGACAGCTAGAAGCTGAATCCTTTCCAGAGACCATGTTTCCAGTTCCTTCTTGTGGAGAGTACTTCCTCACTTGTCTCTGCCTTCCTTTGTCCTCTTTGCTCCTTCCTGTGGGGCCAGAAGAATTGCAGGAGTTCTCTTTTGTGCCCAATGATGGCCTCTGGGAACTTAGAAGGGCCTGCCCCTCATTCTTTGTCACAAATATAATGGGCTTAATCCTCTCTGGAGCTGCTGACATAGGCTGCTATGAAGGGCTTTCTGCCTTTAGACACCTCCAGCCTGGAAACGTGTACCAGGTTCTATACTAGGTTTACCCCACATTCCAGGGAACAGTTGTTAACCTCACCTGAGAACTTTGTTACTGCAGCTTAGGAATCAACCTGCCAGGTTCCTTAACAAACTGCTGTTCAGTAAGTCCCCTCCCCTGAAATGCTTGGCTCTAGAAACAAACTATTCTTGCCTGTTATGGTTGGGACAGGGCTGAGTAACCTCTTACCACAAAGTGTGCGTATCTGTGGAATATAAGGCTGCCCTTCAGGCTCCTTTGTGAACTGGGGAATAGAGGGCTGAGAGAAAGGTTGGTGAATGGGGAACACACCTGGTACATTAGTGGTTTCCTACACTTCCGGCAATGTATGCAGTCCCACTCAACATGCTCTTAGAATGTTTGTGTGTCTGTGTACATGTGTGATAGTTTCTCTCTCTTCCATGAATTTTAAGCTCCTTAGAGGCAAAAATTGTCATACTTTTTTTCATCCCCACTACCACTATAACAATAAAAATAACAATAACAGGGTGTCTGGGTGGCATAGTTGGTTGAGTGCCTGACTCCTGGTTTGGGCTCAGGTCATGATCTCAGGGTCATGAGATCCAGCCCTGTGTTGAGCTCCATGCTCTTTGTAGATTCTGCTTGAGATTCTCCCTCTCCACCTCTTCCCCTACTCCCTCTCTTTCTTTTTTCTCTCACTCTCTCAGATAAATAAAGCTTTTAAAAATAATAAGAATAATATAGTGAACATTTAAATAGTGTTCACTATAAGTCAGTTCCTGTCCTGAAAGTATTATATGTATTAATGTATTTAATCCTCGTAAACCCTATGAGATCATTATTATCACTGCAATGTTGGCTTGTGAAACTAGATACAGAATAGTTAAGTAACTTGCCTGAGGTCACACAATTGATAAGTGGTAAAGCTGAGGTTTACCTTCTGAGGTAAGCCTTCTGAGGCTTCTCTATACTGATTGTTCTTATCATAAGCATATGGCATCACTATGAACAGGTGTTGTTGGTAAAGCTAATTAGACACAAGGATAATTTGCTCAGTCTGATTTGGTATGTGAGGGAATATAATACATTTTAATTTCAGTGGATTATTTTGTTTACAAAAATCAGATTATTGCTACCTATGGATGCAACTTCACAAATTATTGCTGAACTCAGTGACTATGAAATCTTACAGATTTAAATATAGGCAAAAAGATGACTCATGAAAGAATTGAGGATATTAAAGCAATTCCTTCCAAAGAGTCAAAGCAGTTATTTAGTAAGTGTCCCAGACTGTATTAGATGTTCAAAAACAAAAAAATTCAAAACATATGGTTATCGAGCCTCAGATAGCTCTAGCACTTCTGGTTTTGTTGAGAGGAAAATAAAATTCAGAACAGTATGGTTCACTGTTCTCACTTTGCATCATGTTAGAATCACTTATCTCCTCCTAGCTCCAAACTGATGCTTTCCGGGACTTATCTCTCTCTCTCACTCCCATTTTTACTCACCACCCTACTCCTACTCCACCTCTGGCTCTCATCTGTACTCCACCCATCACAGCACCAGGCGGGATGCAAGCTGCCTCTGTGCTCATCCAGCTGTGGGTCTGTTGCTTCTACCCCTTCCTTGACCAGCTTCCTTCAGCTCTAACAATGGGTATCTGGGACAGATTGAACTCTCTCAACAAAGAAAATATAAAGTTGGTCAATTAAAACACAGCATGAAGTTTTTCATGAGGTCTTATCCCTATCCCAGCAAATAGAAATTTCTGTAAACCATTTCAAATTGTTAAATTCAATGAACTTGTTGGTGGGTAAATGAGCTCTCAGAAGACTAGCTTTAAATAAAGTGGCCATTCAGCCAGCTGATGAAATGGCTAGTTAACCTTTAGGATATTGGTCCTGATGCTGCCCATGGTTCCTGCCTTCTGGTTTTTGCCATGAGCTCTCCCAGCATGCTTTCTGCTTCAGCTGGTTCTAGCTGGCATCTGTGACTTGATGGAAAGAGTCCTGACTGACAATTCTGAATCTTAGTCAACTAGTCCTTTGAACAGTTCCCTTGGAAGTGGCAGAAACAGAAAAGTCTAGTCATCTGGCACTCCTGTTTTCAGAGTTTCTGTGATTGCATGAGGCCTATGTACCTGTCTTGCTCATAAGATAAGCCTGGACTTCTTAGGGTTTGTATTATAGATAAATACCAGTGGGGTTAGGATTAGGGTTAGGATTACTAATCATTTTAGGAATGGATTTTTGACTCTCTAAGGATATTTCTCTGACCACAGTGACCATTGACTTCCATATGGCCAAATCGACTAGCTCTATTTCTGTCATTATATTTCTCAATAATATTACTGCTTTTTGCCATATTGACAATTCTCTACTATTTGAAATCTCTTTGGTTTCCAGAATCCTCCTTTCAGGATTTATGATCTCCTTTTGCTATGTTACCTCTACCACCTTGACAAATCTCTCTTCAGCAACTTACTCCCTTTAATAGACTCTTTCCCTGAGACTGAGCCTTTGACCCTCTGGGTTCTTACTTTATATCTTTAAATGTACATCTCTATTTCCTTGACTCCAAGAGATCTATACTGACAATCCCCAGATTTATCTCTCTTGCTCTGGTCTCTCTACTGATCTCCAGACACATATACAACTGTCTCATTGTTAGCTCAATTTGCTTATTTCACAAGCAATTCAACCTTGTCATCATACTTCTCCAAATTGTGCTCTCTGATACTGCCTTTCTGGTAAATGGTAACACTATTAACCGACGACACTAAGCCTTCTCAGTTAACCTTGTTCTATCCATTCAGCCACCAAATCCAACCATTTCCATCTCCCAAATCAACATCAACCAATGTCTCCCCATCCCTTTTCCCTTTCTTGTCCCACTGCTCTTGCTGTAGTACAGATTTGCCTCTCTTCCCCCCCCCCCACCACATCACCAGAACTATTTCTGAATGATTATTTTCTTTCTGTTCTCCTCTCCCTCCAATCAACCCTTTAAGGAGCTGCTATGATCATGTCACTTCTCTGGGTAAAAGTTACCATCATATGACCATTCCTTTTTGAACACTTAATTGGTTGTAAACTTAAGGCCCTTGTAACCTGGCCCCTGCTTAGCTCTTTAGCATTTATCTGTTTACTTTTCTGCATGCATCAATTTTTCCAGAAATAGCAAATATCATGTTTCCTAAATATCCTGTGTATGTTCTTTGGGCCTGTTTGTAAGACTTATGTAAAGCATCACCTTTGTCTGACCCTTTCCCCCTCCCCCACCTGACATAGATGCCCCTCCTATGGCTACAGGAAGGCTATGCATACACATCTTTACCTTAGTGCTTATCATACCCTTCTGGAATAGTCTATTGACATTTCTGTCTCTTACACTAAAGATTTTGGTCAAACTCTATTAATTTTATGTACCCAACACCTAGACCAGTATACAGTAGGTAATCAGTAAGTATATGAATGAAAGATTAGTATAGAAATGAATGAGTGAAATAAAAAAATGAGGATACCAGCAGAATTTTTCTATGTAAAATAATTAAAATGATTGCTCTGAACGATTCCATTTAGGTAACTTCAGTTCTGTTTTCAAACTCTACTTTGCATATTTGGAGAGCAGTTGCATTCTTACTAATTAAATGTTTCACTTAATACTTTGTAAAGCTATTTGTGCTCTATAAAGTATGCCCATCAATTGAATATGATAAAGTACAAGATATGAAAAATAATCTAAATAATTGTCTACAGTGTTTTTCTGTCCTTTGTCCATTGTCATGACTGTCCGTTATTATTGTATGGTAGATAAGAGGTATAGGTTACCAGAAAGTCAGAAGTATTTATATCTTATCATGAATTAATCTTCTAATCCCCAAAGCAACTATTTCATTTTAATAAGGTTGCCTTAAAAGATCTTCTGGCATCTCCATATACTCAGTAATAGGAATGTTGCAAACCTTTAGGTATTTCACTCATCTCTGTGCAATTTTAAATTACTAAACATCTCCTTTTAAACATTTTATTTAAATTCAAATTAGTGTATTATTAGTTGCAGGAGTAGAATTTAGTGACTCATCACCCAGTTGCATATAACACCCAGTGCTCATTCCATCAAGCGCCTTCCTTAATGCACACCACCCCTGTCCCTTCCAGCAACCTTCAGTTTGTACCCTGGAGTTAAGAGTCTCTTATGGTCCCTCTCTGTTTTTCACTTATTTTATTTTTCCTTCCTTTTCTCTATATTCATCTGTTTTGTTTCTTAAATTCCACATGAGTGAAATCCTATGCTATTTGTCTTTCTCTGATTTATTTCACTTAGCATAATACATTCTAGTTCCATCCACGTTGTTGCAGGATTTCTATCAAGATAACACCAGCATTTTTCAAAGAGCTGGAACAAATAATTCTAAAATTTGTATGGAATCAGAAAAGACCCTGAATAGCCAAAGGAATGTTGAAAAAGAAAACCAAAGCTGGAAGCATCACAGTTCTGGACTTGAAGCTATATTACAAAGCTGTAATCCTCAAGACAGTATGGTACTGGTACAAAAACAGATATATAGATCAATGGAACAGAATAGAGAACCCAGACACGGACCCTCAGCTATATGGCCAACTAATCTTTGACAAAGCAGGAGAAGTATGTCCAATGGAAAAAAGACAGTCTCTTTAACAAGTGGTGCTGGGAAAACTGGACAGCCACATGCAGAAGAATGAACCAGGATCACTTACTTACTTACACCATACACAAAAATAAACTCAGAGTCGGTGAAAGACCTATGTGAGATAAGAGTCCATCAAAATGCTAGAGGAGAATACAGGCAGGAACCTCTTTGACTTTGGCCATATCAACTTCTTACTAGACACATCTTTGGAGGCAAGGGAAACAAAGACAAAAATAAATATCTTTTTTTGAAATAACTTTTCTGGAATATAATATCTTTCTGCAAGTCTAAACCTTCCCCTAAATCTAATCCTACTTTTGTCTAGAGTTTGACTCATTATAGGTTCCCTTTTTACCTCCTCCTTAGCATGGTACCAGATACTAAGCAAGTTCTCATGATGGTATTTTGAGTCTGCCTTATTGAATTTGTTCTTCTTTTTTAGTTTGACCGTCTTAGAGGATTTCCAACCCACCAAAACCCCTAATGTATTCTCTACAAAGCCAAAGGTAAATTCAAGGATATAGCATAATAGAGAATGGGAAGTAAAGGGAGTATTTCTTCATCTCCTAGGGATTGTGGACATCTTGACAATTTGATAGAGTCCTCTCTCAAAGAGAATACACATACTCATATACTCATCAATGTTAACAGCAGAGTCAGGGGGTCATAGATCTCTAAAAGTATTTCATTGACCCTCCAGGGTCCATGGAATTTAGATAAGGGATCTCTGAAATCAGGTTTGGTTATTTCTAGAGTGAAGGATGTTTGTTAGGGACAGGGTATAAGATGAGGCCAAACCAGAGATAACCAGAAGATGGAAGAGGGCTTGGATTCCGTGAAAGTAGTTGGAAATTCCTCCTAAGGAAAAATTGAACTTAAGTCAGAGCATTTTTACAAAACCAAGACGAGTAAGTGAGAAAGCAAACTTTTCATTTATTATGATGGGGAAGAATGATACTATTTTACCTAAGTTTGAAGGGGAATATTGGATTTCCAGAGTCACCTAACTGTTAATAAATTGTCACTAAGTAGGAAACCTCATATTTTATCAGATTGAGCTGATTTGCATTAACTTGAGAGAAGTTGAGTACCATTGCCTACAAAGCATAACACTTATTGTCTAATTCTTGTCTAGTAATAATACACAACCACAAAGTTATGGCCAGTTCAATTTCATATACAAAACTGCCTATGTAGTGTCAGGCACTGTACTAGGCTCTAGAGGAACTTATAGGTGATTTTTAAAAGACTGTATCTTCTTGGACAGCTTGAGAAAGAGACACGACTGTGGTAAATGCTGTATTTAAAATTATGGGAAGGGAGAAAAGAGGATTCCATATTTCCTAGTGGAATGTGGGAAGACTTTATGGAGGAGACAGAACTTGAGCAGACTTAGAAGATAGTTGGATTTTGACAAGTGGAAGTGTACTGAGGAAACCATTTTATTTATTCTTAACTTTTTTCTTAAAGATTTTATTTATTCGTGAGAGACAGAGAGGCAGAGACACAGGCAGAGGGAGAATTAGGCTCCCTGCAGGGACCCCAATGTGGGACTCGATCCCGGGACCCCAGGATCACAACCTGTGCCAAAGGCAGATACTTAACCACTGAGTCACCCAGGTGCCCCATGGAAACTGTTTTGGTTAAAAATATGTTCCAAGCAAAAACATGGACATTAGAGCAAAATGAATAGTGAAGTCTTCTTGGGTTGAGGCAGAAGTCTCATGATGCAAGGAAGGGAAATGTTCTTATATGGAGAATGTGCTCTGCATTCAACAGGTATTGAATGCTTACTATGTGCAAGTGGATAGAGACAAATGATAAACAATAATCATAATAGAATTATAAAGGATTTTAGAGAGTGATTATGTGCTATACAATTAAAGGAAAAAAATAAAGCAGGGTAAGGGGGTTGTTGTGCCTTATAGGTTGCAAGTTACCTTTTTATTTTTAAGAGATTTTATTTATTTGACAGAGAGTGAGCACAAGCAGGGGGAGGGGCAGAGGGAGAGGGAGAAGCAGACCTCCCCACTGAGCAAGGAGCTGGATCCCAGGACCCTGGGGTCATGACCTGAACCAAAGGGAGATGCTTAACCAGCTAAGCCACCCATGTGCCCCACAAGTTAACCTTTTAAACTGCATAGTCCAAGCATAATTCCTTGAGAAAGGGACCGTTGAGCAAAGACTTGAAGGGGATTAGGGAGAGAACCATTCAGTTATTTTAGGGGAGAATGTTCCAGGAAGAGAGTGATGAGAGAAAAGTGTGCCTGGTGTATTCAAGGAATGACCTAGACGCCTATATTATTGGAGCTAAGTGCAGAGGAGAGAAGTAGAAGAAGCAGAGAAGTAAAGTGGCATGTGGTATGGTGGGGGTGGGTCCTATAAGATCTCATAGAAGGTTTACAGTCTTTCTTGTTCCTTCTGCCAACATTTCCCCCCACCCCCAAACACTCTGCAGCTCTACAACTCTGAAGTCTCAAAGAAAATACATTCTGCTACAGGTTTCCCCTGGAAGAGATCCGGCAATTTATCTATGCATATCATGGTGGAAAGGAATCAACTTAGTTTCCATTGTATTTTAATTTTTTGACTCAACCTAATAGATCTCTGAAATGGAGATGATTTTACTAAACTTCAAATAGAAAGAAAATAATATTTCAGATTGTTCTAATTTCCCTGTGATGGAAACATACCCATGTTGCGTTAGACGCAACTGGTATGAGTTATTTTCCTGGAAAGGGTTTTTACCCCAAGGATATTCAAAGGAAATTTGTTTCAAAGAAAGAGGGCTGTTACAAAATAACTTTTTTTTAAAAACAACAAAAGATGGAGAGAAAAATACTGTAAGTTTTATGTATGGTAGAAATATTTTTTAACATATATGTGTTTTCTTTGGTCAAACATTGAAGTATGCATTTTGATATATTTGATTCCACATATTGATACTTGAATTCTCTCTTCCAACTGACACAGATGGTCTAGCTAAGCCTTATTTTTCATGTGACTATCTCTATAGCAAAGGTATAAAAAACAGGTTTGTGTGTGTTCGAGTGTGTTAATGGCCTTCTATGTCTCATGTGTTCACTACCATTTGCACTGTACTTTATTTCTTATTTTTGTGATGACTGTATGGGAGAGATACTTTTATTCAAATTCTAAAGTAGAGCTGCCTGAAGCTTATAGAGATTCAATAATTGTGTTCAAGCTGCACAGCTTACATGTTGTTGGACTGGGTATTCTTGCTGCTTTGACCCCCAGGCTCTTTGTATTTCCACGTGATTGAACTATCAACTTCTTTTTAAGTCCTTTTGAACCATATGTAACTAGAGCTGGGTAGAAGGAATAAACTGTTAATTGGTTAAAAGCTACAGTGTGCTCATCTTGACCTGATATGACATCTTAGGTGGCTGAAGGTAGTAAGGATGTAAAAGTCCTGTATTCAAATCCCAGCTTTGCCCCTCATGAATGGTATGACCCTGGTCAAGTTACTGTACAGTTTAATGCTTGCATTCCTCATCTATAAATTGAGGATAATCACATGTACTCTGAGTGTTTTTGGCAGAATTGGATAAGAGTATGTTTTAAACGAGTAAGATTTGAGTTTTTGTTAGTCAAATATAGTAGGACTTTTTCTTTGTGTGGTTGGCAAGGCATGTTTCTGTATCAAGAATTAATAGTCTACTCTGTCACACACTAAGACTGCATGTGGTATATAGTTCAAGGTATGATATTATAATTAGGTTGGAATAAGAAAAGTTCATTACCAGTCTTGAATGGCAAGTTGTATTAACCTCATTTAACCCAGTCAAGTGTTCTGTAGCACCAAATGCAGAAATTTTTTTGACAATCTGTCCTCATGGTTTTTGCATAATTTAATTATTCCAGTTTCAACAATCTGCCTATGTGCTCTGTGGCTTACATTGTCGCTTACTACTACTTGAACTACTTGATTCCTCTGATTCACAAAAGAAGAATAAAAGTATATTTTAACCTAATTCATTTTATTACTTACCATCTGCATGTAAATATGAAGTGTCAGTTAAATATTAGGTCATCACAAGTCTATACTGTTTGCTTCCTGTAGTGCTTAAACACGATAATGATGCAACAAAGCATTTTTAGATAAATAGAGTGGCTAATTACTGAACTTGGGCAGAGTTGTGAGCTTCTGCAAATATAAATATCAATGAAAAATTAGAATGGCTTTCCTTTGCCTTGACATTTTTAATTGATATCCTTGTTGCATTTAAGATTACTTAGTGTCATTGGTTTAATTTCATCCTGCTGATACTGTGAAAGAAGCAAGAGTTAAAGAAATGATGTTATCTGTATCTGCAGGTGATTGTAGGGCAGAAAATCATAGAGATTAACATCTTTTGAAATTGATAGCTATAGCCTTTAAAACTTTCTGGAATAAAAAGTAATACTTATAGGGGCACCTGGGTGGCTCAGTCAGTGAGGCATCCAACTCTTGATTTCAGCTCAGATCATGATCTCAGGGTTGTGAGATGGAGCACCCCCATCAGCCTCTGCACTCAGCAGGGAGTCTGTTTGAGATTCTCTATCTCCCTCTGCCCCTCCATCTGCTCACATGTGTGTTTACACACACTTTCTCTTTCTTAAATATTTTTAAAAAGAATACTTTTAAAGATATTTAGATAGCATTATAAATATTATAATTATTATATTCATGATAATTTGTATCTGATATATATAGATTGATAGATGAGATACTGACACACAGTGATTATACTTTGATGCTTGTTTAGGCAAAAATATTGTTTGCCTTCAGAACTGTAACATTTGTTAGCTCAGCAAACCAAAATGTTCCCTCAACATTGTGTAGGTGTTATATTTTTTGTTGTTAATGTACTGCTTTTCATCTTCTATTAATGTTTGGAAAATAAACCTAGAGTCTAAGAAAGTCACTAAGTATTCAATGTGGATTATTATAGTCAGGGAAGCCCTCACTCATCTGTGTGTGGGAAGGAGGTAGAAGTGGAGCGTTTAAATATTTCATCAAGTTTGCTCTATGGAAATTATACTGGACTTTGACATTCTTAGACACAATCTCATGGAAACCTCTGTATGACAAGGGTTATGATTTAAGCACTTTCAAGTGATTTGGTCTTGGAGAATGGTCGTCATGAAGATGCCTATTATCACATCAAACTATAATAATTTTTCTTTCCATAGCAATTTGAAATGCATTCATAAGTGACATTGAGCATTCTTTCACATAAGAGTCTGCAAATTTTCAAGAGGGTGTTTTTCCTATCCTTTATTAAAAATAAATGTACAAGTCTCTTAAGAATTCTGAAGAATGCTTGTAGGAAGTTTTTTTAGGTATGGTGGTGAGTAATTTAGAAGTATAACTACATTTTTGTCTTACTCATAATTTGAAGGCACTTAACAAAATAATTGTATGGTATTATATGGGCAGAAACCTAATCACAAATAGTTCCTTTCATTTAAAGCATTTAAAGTGAATCCTGAGAGCTAGAAATTATATATATATATTTTTAAAGTAGATAAAGATACTAGGCTACTTAATTATTAATAAACATAGTTCGTACTTTTCAGTTACATACTTGGTGCAGCAATAAGCACTGTGTATACATCAGCTGGTGAACAATGATGTAGACACTGGTGGTATACTCAATTTGTATAGAGAAATAAAGGCTTGAAGAATTCAATGAGTTGCCTAACTTTCTACAGCTGATGAGAGTATTCAAACGAGGAATGATCTGATTCTAGGCCCATATTTGCAACTAGCACACAACACTATAGACTTTCTCGAACTCCTAGTATACCTGAGCTAACCAAGTCAATCTAGGGTTGACCATTAGAATGAAGGACCTCAAATACAGTCTGGTTGCTAGAATATGGCATTTTCCAGATTAATTTAGAATGATGGGTTTCACTTCTCCTTGTGTATTAGAATTATCTGGGGTATTCTACGATATACTGAGATTCTGATCCATTGATCTTGTGGGTGGGGCAGGGGCACTGCTATTTTTAATAGCTCTGCAAATGACATTAATGTATAGCCACTTATAGATGCAAGAGGCATTTATTTAGAGCATGCTGTCTTCTAGGACAACAGAATTCAGTGGAAATGCTTTAAATTTGCTTCAAGTTTAACTTTTAATATATTTGAACTATTAAATAGTTATAATAAAATACACATTCAGATGTATTAGGTACAAAAGCTTAACCCCAGAATGAGCCAAGCTCACTTTAGCCTCAGGTAGCTTACAATACTTAGAAGCTTTGCCTAGGTAGTTTCCTCTCTTGATTATGATTTCTACTCAACTGTACCTTCAGAGATATTGCCTATGACTGTTCCCTAAAAAATTATAACTCCCCCCAAATTGTTTATCAAATGAATTTTTTTCCTCTAAATACTTTTAATTTTCTGAAATACTATTTTTACTTGTTTATTGTTGGTGTCCTTGCAAAAATATGAACAGAGATCTTGTCTGTCTCTTTATATTTATTTATTTTTTAAAAGAAATTTTTAAAGATTTTATTGATTTATTCATGAGAGACACACAGAGAGAAGGAGAGACATAGGCAGAGGGAGAAGCAGGCTCCATGCAGGGAGCCCAATGTGGGACTCGATTCCGGGATCACACCCTGAGCCAAAGTCCGACGCTCAACCACTGAGCCACCCAGACATCCCTGTCTGTCTCTTTTTAGCATGTGTGTATCCCTAGCATAGAGATTGGAGTTTGGCACCTAATAAGCTTTCAATAAGTGCCTCTTGACTGAATGAACAGCAAAAAATTTAGGACAGGTTTTCAGTTCGTTCATCTGTTTATGAACTAAGCTGACTGTCCTACCTTTGAACACAAATTCTATGTATCATTTTCTAGATAACTGGAAAGAGAACACAGCTGGTGTACAGGCAGAAGTATTCTGTATTCAGTTTAAAATTAAGGTGATTTGATGATAGAGCCTTTGTCATAGCTGGGATGGTGACTCATTTGAGGATAATCCTGTATCTGGAAAATATTATGTTTTCCAGTAAACTAACACCTTTAGCATGTAGCAAGGCTAGGTTTTTAGACTACCCAGCAAAAAAACAAAACAACTAAGGTAATGTTTTTTGGATGAGCGTGTATCATTAGTAACACTAGATAGAATTCTGTAGTTTATACCAGTTGAAGGGACTCTTGTCTTCTGAATTCTAAACAATATCATTCTTTCTTTCAGTGATAATGGTTTCCAATCTTGGCACAATATTCTTTGGAAAAAATAAAACTAGGAAAAATTCATTGGTAAATATTCCTTTTTCCCCAAGAGATAGGAAGTTGGAGAGTATAGAGTAATGAAAATAACTCACAGGAGAGGGTCTTAGCCTTTGCCCGCTTATTAATGATGGTAATTACTAGAAACTGCCCAAGCCAGATACCCATTCCTATAATAATAGAAAGTCTGCCTCTTAAGTTAAAATGGCTTGATGATTATCGTGTAATGGGGAAGCTTTCTTCGGTTAGATTATTTTGAAGGAAGGGAAGGACAGTTTGGTTTCATCCCATGCAAATATATTTTGACCTGCTACCAAATGAAGTTTGTTGGCTTGCAAAATAACAGTGGACTCAAGGCATCCCTTAGTGTGAAGAAGCCTTAAAATCCTTTAGTTCAATCACTTCATTTTACATCAAAGAAACAGATCCAGAAAGAAGTGAATCTGGAACTCTGGCTTCCCTTGTTGATGGCAATATAGCACATGCTGTGCCTTCCCAACTAATGCACTGGATGGCTCACTGTGTATATCTTTTGGTGTTTATTACAGAAAAATCATTTTGCTTCATACTTAAAAATCCTGAAAATACATGTTTTAAGAATAATGAGGGTATATGTATATTATAAATGCAAAATATCACTGGATAAGAGATCTAAAGCATATGCAGGTGTTTGAAGTGACAGTTTGAAACATTTTTCTGTAGGCACACCTACGATAGATTTAAATTTATTTGGAGAACTCCAGGGATTATTAACTATGAAGTTTGTGCTGCTTAAGAGTTGAACTTTGTTATTGCATCTCCCTGTGGGTTCACCCTCAGAGTGCCAAATAAATTTACTCCTGATGTTGTAAAATCGGCTTTCTATAAAGATGGCTATATACAGTTCAAATTACAAAACATTTAAGAGTCTTGTGGGGAAATACCATAAGTTAGGTTATATGCAAATAAGCAAGGTTGCTAAAGCATAGGAAAAAAATGAAAGTGCTCCCTGTACTTGTTGGGTCACATTTGGCCATACAGAATTCCTTTTTCTTCTGGGAGGTGTTGTATAAAAAAGTGGAGACTTTGAGAGTCTAGTTGCTCAGGATGCAAGTCTCATTCTACTGCTTCAAGTCAGGCCCTGTGGCAAGTGACAGGGCATCCCTGACCCTCCTTTTGAGTCAGCTGCAAAATCACCTTAAGATAAAAGTATCATAGAGTCAGCAGGGGAGTGTCCCAAGGCACCAATGTTAAGAGAGTACAAACACTTTAAAAATATAGAAGTTTTAGTGCCATTTAAAATGGTGTAACATTTACATATTGATAGCATATGCACTGAGCTTAGCACCTAGTTAGCAAGAAAGATTAATTAAAATAGGAAGCTACTACGTGACCAGCATCATTACTAATACCTAAAAGCATCCAGACACATTACCAAGGTGATCTAACAGTATCGCTTTTGGACTCAGTATGGCCAGTGACTGTTCTTGGCTGTTACAAAGATTCCATGAGACAGCAACAAAATGCTGCTCTGACTGTATAGATGGTAGGCGTTGATCATTATGACAATTTGAGGCTCCTTCACATTTCTCTAGATTTAACATGATCTTGGCTACTTGATCAACCTGTTATTTTTCTACCAGACTTTCTGCAGAGGAAGACTATTGTTTCATTCTTTGTGCCTACCAAGCCCTGTACCCTATTTGGAATAGGTCCTAATCTTTTTTTAAAGAATTGTTTATTTATCTGAGAGAGAGTGGGGAGAGAGGTAAAGGGAGAGGGAGAAGCAGACCCCCGTTGAGTAGAGAACCTGACGTGGGGCCCTGTAATGGACCCTGAGATCATGAACTGAGCCAAAGGCAAACACTTAACTGAGCCACCTAGGTCCTAATCTTTAAAGAGGTGAAAGAAATGTACACCATCATCCAAAAATTACCTAATTGAAGAGTTTGTTATCCTTCTGAGAGTTCAAATCTCTCTCCTAATAGGACAGTGGGCTAATAAAAGAGAATTGAGTTCTGATTCTACTTAACAGCGTCAACCTTCTTGGGCAGTGATAAGCAAGGAAGAGCCAGTGATGGTCACTCCAGTATGAGGACAGACTATGTATATATTTTCTCTTACTGGTTTTCCTTTCAATGTTTCAGTTCACTTGAAATATGATGAGTTGAAATTTATAGATGAAAAGCAATTCTCCTTTATTTATATTATTTTTTTGTTGGGCATTAATGACCCAGTTAAATGGAAAATAAAAGTTATTTTTTGGTTAGAGCTGTATTTGCTCTTCCATTTACCAATTTCCTTGAGGTTGGAATCTCAAGTTACGATGATTTACTCACTTAAGTAGAGTAAGAATTATAAAGGAATTTGTCAGGTGCTTAAGTCTGTAGAAGCAAAGTCCAAGACAATCAACATAGAGCACCTTTCTTGATAACAACATACATCCTCTAAAGTGACATATTTTCTAGGATGGCCTTGACTTGAAAAATAAATCCTTAAGATACTAATGCAGTAAATATCAGGATCATTTTTCTTACAGTTCATAACAGAGCAAGTTGAAGGTGATAAAATTCTTATCAACAAGGAGTTTACAGTTTAATATATGATTAAGGACATGCACTTCTGGTTATTTATAACATGCATCGAGATTTTAAAAACTCTCATGATCCTAAAATCAGCTATGACATCTAAGTTGGTTGAAAAACAAGCCATAGTTCTTATACCTCTTCTGAAAGGAAATATGGATATATCCTAGTATGGCTTTTGTAATGTACATTTTTCATTCGTTGATGGCAGATATTGAAGTAAAAAACATACAGCCTTCACATGAGAGCTTGGCATATGTTTTTGCAGTAATGGAAATATGTGGTATTCACTGTTTGGCCACCTTGCTTTTTTCCACTGGAGCTCATTCCATATTAGTACATATAGCATTGCCTCATTCTTGGTAAGGGCTACCAAATATCATTTTATTTGGGTTTATACAATGTAATCATTCTCCTATGGATGGAAATTTATGTTGTTTACAAACTTTCACTGTTATAAATGATGCTATAAAGAATATCGGTGTGTGCCACAGAGCTAATGGGTTAGTACTGTGCAGAATGAATTCCTAGGTACATCTGCTAGGCCCTAGTAAATAAAGATTTATTTATTTATTTCAGAGAGGGAGAGAGCACATGGCACACATGAGTGGGGAAAAGGGTAGAGGAAGATGGAATAGGGGGAGAGAATCTCTAGCAGACTCTCACTGAGCGGGGAGTCCAATAGGGGCTCCATCTCAGGACCTGAGCCCCAACCAAGAGTTGGATGGGCAATCGATTGAGTGACCCACATACCCCCAATCTTCAAATTTTTGACAAGGGTAGCCAACTTACCCTTTATAGATTTGTTGCTTATACTCCTACCAGGAGTGTAAGAAGATACATAATTCGTCACCTGTATATCAAGTTTAGATCTTCACCAATATGATAGATGAAAAATACTATCTGTATACTTTTAATTTATGCAGATTTTGTTACAAAAAGAGAGCATTTGAGGTTATATCTATTTCATTTTCTTTTTTTTTTTTCTATTTCATTTTCTATGAACTCTCTGTCTTTTCTGTTTTATCTTGGACAGTTCGTCTTTTTCAGATTTGTTGAAAATCTTCCCAAGTTGGAAAAAAAAAAGGCATTTTTGATAAGATTTGCAAATATTTTCCTCACTTTTCATTTACCTTGAGGCATTTTATGAGATGTTTTGCTGTGAAAGAAACTTAATTTTTTAACCTAATTTTTTTAGGTTGCAAACATTCAGACACATGCACATGTATACATAAACACACACTCTATCTTGTTTCTAGTGGTTTTATTTAGAATTTATTTCGTGTAGGCTAGATATTTATCCTTAGTTTTTCCTAGATAGCGTCCCAATTGCCTCAGCACCTTTCAGCCTTGTTCCCCTACAGGTTCAAAATGCCACTTACGTCTTAACCTAAAGTCCTATGTATTTGAATTTTTGTCTAGACTCCATTCATTTTTCTATGTTTTTATGTAAGAGGACCATAACATTTTAATAGCAGTAGACGTATATGATGTGTAAGAAGACTTATAATAATTGTTCACTCTCCTCTTTATCAGAATTCTTTTCTAAAAAATTCCCTTTTGTGCACATTTATTTTTCCATATGAATTAAATAGTTTGGTATACATCTAAACAAATAGGTTGGAGCTGTATTTAAGATGACTGTATCAGTTTTCTGAAGTGCTGTTAGTGGTTTTATTGGGAGGCTATTTCATTGGACTTTAGCATCCATATTATACTGGCTTCATTTTAAATAATTTAGGGGATTTTTTTTTCTTTCTCTCTGGTTTGGACTATTTCAATAGTATTAGAACTGATAAAAGGCTAATATCCAAGATCTATAAAGAACTTCTTAAACTCAACAGCAAAGAAACAAACAATCCAATCATGAAATGGGCAAAAGACATGAACAGAAATTTCATAGAGGAAGACAGACATGGCCAACAAGCATATGAGAAAATGCTCCGCATCCCTTGCCATCAGGGAAATACAAATCAAAACCACGATGAGATACCACCTCATTCCAGTGAGAATGGGGAAAATTAACAAGACAGGAAACAGCAAATGTTGGAGAGGATGTGGAGAAAGGGGAACCCCTCTTGCACTGTTGATGGGAATGTGAATTGGTGCAGCCACTTGGGAAAACTGTGTGGAGGTTCCTCAAAGAGTTAAAAATAGATCTGCCCTACGACCCAGCAATTGCACTGCTGGGGATTTACGCCAAAGATACAGATGCAATGAAACGCCAGGACACCTGCACCCCGATGTTTCTAGCAGCAATGTCCACAATAGCCAAACTGTGGAAGGAGCCTCGGTGTCCATCGAAAGGTGAATGGATAAAGAAGATGTGGTTTATGTATACAATGGAATATTACTCAGCCATTAGGAACGACAAATACGGGCAGCCCGGATGGCTCAGCGGTTTAGTGCTGCCTTCGGCCCAGGGCGTGATCCTGGAGTCCCTGGATCGAGTCCCGTGTCGGGCTCGCTGCATGGAACCTGCTTCTCCCTCTGCCTGTGTCTCTGCCTCTCTCTCTCTCTTATAAATTAATAAAACCCAAAAAAAGAAATGACAAATACCACCATTTGCTTCAACATGGATGGAACTGGAGGGTATTATGCTGAGTGAAGTGAGTGAAGTAAGTCAATCGGAGAAGGACAAACATTATATGGTCTCATTCATTTGGGGAATATAAAAAATAGTGAAAGGGAATAAAGGGGAAAGGAGAGAAAATGAGTGGGAAATATCAGAGAGGGAGACAGAACATGAGAGATGCCTAACTCTGGGAAACGAACAAGGGGTGGAAATGAACAAGGGGTGGTGGAAAGAGAGGTGGAGGAGGTGGGGGGAGGTGGGGAGGTGGGGGGGTGGGGGTGGAAAGGGAGGTGGGTGGGGGTGGGGGGGTTGGGGGTTGGGGTGGCTGGGTGACGGACACTCGGGGGGGCACTTGATGGGATGAGCCCTGGGTGATATGCTATATGTTGGTAAATTGAACTCCAATAAAAAATATATACCAAAAAAAAATCTGCACTTTGAAAGTTAATATAATATTGGAGCTATTTACTTACAGCTTTTTTTCACCTGGGAATTACCTGAGACTGGTGCTTTTTCAAAGGTATAAGGCAGTGGTGGTGTGGGATAGAGTAGGGAGGAGGATTCATTGTCCTAACATTTCCTCAATTTTATTTTCACCCATGGGGATTTTCATAGATTTTGTCATTCTAGATTAGTGTTTTTTGTACTTTATTTTTAAAGCAGTTTTCTGTTGACAACAAAATTGAGAGGGAGGCAATAGCCTCCCTCATCAACATCACTCATCAGAATGGTACTTTTTTTTTTTTTTAAACCAAGGAGGAACCTACATAGACACATCATAATCACCAGAGTCCATAGCTCACCTTAAGGTTCACTCTTGGTGCAGTTTGGACAAATGTATAATGATATGTATCCATTATTATAATATCATACAAAGTATTTTCATGGTTCTAAAAATCCTTGGTGCTCTGCTTATTTGTTTTTCCCCTGCTTTAGCTTAGTCTTTGCAAGTTATATTTTCCTAGTTAACCATGTTTCATATAGATTCTCAAGTTAATTTTGTTTTTTTAAGATTTTATTTACTTATTCATGAGAGACACAGAATGACAGAGAGAGGCAGAAATATAGGCAGAGGGAGAAGCAGGCTCCCTGTGGGGAGCCCAATGCAGGACTCGATTCCAGGACCCCAGGATCATGACCTGAGCCAAAGGCAGATGCTCAACAACAGAGCCACCCAGGTGCCCCTAACTTCCTCAGTTCTTGAGATTATTTCCTTTCATCGTGTGTATGCGTGGGTTTCCCATTTTCTTCTTGGCTGTATTTATTGCTTACCTATTCGATTGTATTTTTTAAGAAAAGCATCTGTTGTGTTTCTAAATTATCTTTTCAACAGTTCCATATTCTAATTATCTGCTTTTCCTTTTTCCTTACCACTTCTCTTTGCCTTGCTTTCTTTCACTTTGTTGTTCTTTTTTTAACTTTCTTGGTAAGATTGGGTAATTATCTTTTAGTAATTTCATTTTTCATGGCTCTGCAAATATTTAAGACTGTACATTTTCTCCTAAATCTAGCTTTAGCTGTTTAACATTTTTAAGAGAATTTTTATTGTGTGTATTTTCTAAGTCTTCTGTGATTTTATATTCATTTTCTCTTTAACTTGTGTGACTATACCATCATATTTTGAGGAAATTTATTGAGGTTTTTCATGTGGCCTACAACTTAATTTTTTTGTGGCTCTTATGTCATTACTTCAGAAGGAGTTACTGTCTTGGTTTGTGGATTATAAAAGTCTGTATCAATTACCTTGTTTATTGTGTTCTTTAGGCCTAAGATGGCCTAGATTATTTCTAGTCCATTTGCTGTTTTGTCAGCTGGGAAAAAAATTAAAATTCTCTGTTTGATCAGAGTCTGTCTATATCTCCTGTGTTTCTTATAGTTTCTGCTTTGTGAATTTTAATGTTAAACTGTTTTATTCACAGATATTATGACTGTTAATTCTTCTGTGGGTTAAACTCTTAATCATTGCAGAATGCATTCTTTGTTTTTGTTTAATGTTTATGGCCCTGAATTGATTCAAAGCCTTTACTCCTTTTCTTTACCTTTCCTGGAAAACCTTTGCTCACCCTTTTATTTTCAGCCATCCCTGATCACCTTGTTTTAAATGTATCTCTTCCATGTGTATTTACTACATGTAGCTGTTCTGCTTTCAAGAATATCATTCTTTCAATCGTTGAAGATATTCTCTTTTTTAAGATTTTATTTATTTATTCATGAGACACACACACAGAGAGAGAGAGAGAGAAAGAGAGAGAGAGAGAGAGGGAGAGAGGCAGAGGGAGAAGCAGGCTCCATGCAGGGAGCCTGACATGGGACTCGATCCCGGGACCCCAGGATCACATCCCAGGCCAAAGGAAGGAGCTAAACCACTGAGCTACCCAGGGATCCCCATGAAGATATTCTTTTTATAATTATAAGCCCAGTTTGGCCTAATTCTGTCACTATTTTTTGTGCTGTCTGTGCTCCTCTTTATTTAGACAAAATGTATTGTCTCTCCTCTAAATGTGGCATTTAATTTAGTAAGGTTCCACTTCATCTCACTTGCATTCCCTCCTGTCTTTCATAATTTTGAGTGATTATATTTTTGTTAATACTGACATCTTTATTTATATCTTTGAACATATCTCTATTTATGTTACTTAATTTGTCAGCTATATATGATAACTTTTGAATCCCCAGTTCTAAAAAGAACTCTATATATAATCCACTAGCATCTCCTTCTCATTAAAGTTTTGGTAGTTACATTATTTCTACATTTTACAATTCTATTACCCTATTGGCCACAGGCTTGATTTTATTTTTCTTTATCCTAGGATTCAAATGGCTTCAGATCCACTGCTCTTCCTTTTCTTACTCCATTTTTCTCTTCCTCAGGTGGAATGCATCCTCAGATTTCAAGAAATTTCACACTTTTTCAACAAAGCTTTCTTGGAACAATATTCTGAGTTCTTATATGTTGAAAAAGACTTTTCTTCATTCTTAAGCAGTTGCTTAGCTGGGTATAAAATTCTTGGCTCATGCTTTTCCTAAGATCTTCTTAGGCATCACTCTACCATGTGCTAGTTGTATATTCTGCTCTGGATAAATCTGTGAATAATTGACAGAAGAACAAGAGAGGAGATTTTTAAAAGTCATAAAAATCTAAAACCCCCGAAAGTAAAGTCTTTTAGAACAATATCCCATACACCTCAGTTGTATCTGAAAGCATTTTTTCAGCATATCGCATAGTAATGTGATGTTATATTGTCTTAAGGAAGGTGTTAAGAAAAATGTAAATTACTTTCAATGTTAATTATAAGAATTCAGGGAAATGTGTAATTTGTTTTGAATCTATTCTCAATATGTTATATTGTCTTAGGGTGTTAAGAAAAATGTGAATTACTTTCAATGTTAATTATAAAAATTCAGGTAAATGCATAATTTGTTTTGGACCTATTCTGGTAATTAAAGTGATAATCTAATAACATTATCTGGTAATTTTAGCTAATTAAAAAATGTTGTTATGTGGCTTTTGTCTCCTAAGGAATCAAGAAAAATGTGGTACTTTAGTTTTCTAAAATAGGAAAACTAGTATGTCAAAATCACTTGAGAAGATTTTTAAACTTCAGACAATTCTACTCTACCAGTTTCCATCATCCCCATTTCAGAGTCAGTAATTAAGTCTCAAACAAAAGCTTGTAGTAAGAGGAAGGAGGGGACATTGTTGACTAGACTTTTTAAGGCATTCTTCCTGATGAGGTGACTCCTGAGCTGGACAGATTTTTGTCAAGGTAGAGAGGAGAAGAAGAATATTCTATCCTTGGAAAACAAAATGTTGGTCAGGATGTGCCCTATAACGAGTGCCTCTTGTGAGGTCCCTGTTAATCGTGTTGCTGCTGCTTCAGCAGGTCTAATATGACTTGTGTACCTGCCTTTGTCCAGAGGCAGCATTTTCTATCTGTGAGAACTTGAATCAGCAAAGATTGGCAGCAAACAGTTATTTTTTTCAGTCTGTTATGTGATTAGCACACTTGAAACAGGCTGAATTCCAAAATGCAATCTTAACCTGATTTCCATTTGGAGTGGAGATCAGTTTAAAAAATCACTGAGTACACAATCCAGATCTCTTGAGGGTTTCTGTGAAGTGTGGGCATAGGACTTCAGGGAAACTCTGGAAAACCGTTCTCATAGGAGGCTGAACAGTTGAGGTTGGTTTCCATTAACCCTTTCCCGGCCAGGCCAAATTTTATCATCCTGGGTGTGGAGGATGGTGCTGGTGGGAGTGTTTAACGATCGATGTATTTTGTTTTAATATTAAAGAGAAATGATCTGGACTGTGGTCAATTGTAGTTTAGATCCTTTCTGTATGAAATTTCTTTTTTTTTTTTTCTGTATGAAATTTCTGTTCTAAAGGTTCCAAGTTCTATTTTTAAAACATAACAATTTTAAAACAGGGGCAAATTAACCATGCCTTTAAGTCCACTATGAAACCTCACAGTAATTTCTCGGTGTTTCTGCTTTCTAAGACACAGATAGAAGCTTGTTACATATTTTTATTCTTTCATTCCACAAACATTTGCTGAATATCTGAATTGTGGAAACAAAGGTATAGCACAGCACTGAGAATCAATGGGAGCCAGTGGTCCAGAGACTAAATCCATGGGAACTTTGGGAAGTACCCAGAACTAAATAGGAGCTCTAATGTGTTTGGCATTTCTTGGCCTTAGGGCTTCTTCTTTTTTTTTTTTTTTTTGGTTTTATTTTTTATTTTTTTCTAATTTATTTTTTTATTGGTGTTCAATTTACTAACATACAGAATAACCCCCAGTGCCCGTCACCCATTCACTCCCACCCCCCGCCCTCTTCCCCTTCTACCAAGAATCCAACTTGCTTTTCCCAAATTCTGTGGCCTCCCTGTGCACTAATCATTAATAGGTCAGGCCAGTGGCACAGCCTTGCATCTACCTGATTACGCTCTAACCAGTTCTCACCCAATACAAGAGAAAGTAAAGGTTTGCTTTCTAGAGGCAAGCTATGACATGTTTTTAAACCTGGTATTTATACACAGAGAGATTAGGGTCAAATTGCACCTCTGAACCTTATTAACTATGTGACTTTAGGCTTCTAATTGGGTCCAAAAGATGAAAATGATGTGTGGGGTCCTTACAAAGACTAAATGTGGTATTGTATGTAAAGGACTTAGCCAAGTGCCTGGCACATAACAACTGTCAATAATTATATGTATATAGTGTATATTCCTCATAATTCCTATGTGTAGTAAATCATGAATTTCTTGAAGACAGGAGGCATGTTCATTCCATTTTTCTATTTGAGGATGAGGGACAATGCTTTGCCTGAGACAGTTATGTAACAAATGTTGGTTCAATGAGGGAATATTAATAAATTATGTAAGGCTACCAGCTGCTGAGATCTTCAGGAGAAAGCATGTTCTTTCAAGATTCCAAGGACACATGAATGTTGGCTCATTTCTCACCACCAACACTGTCATCTAGGGCATATATATAAGTCAGGTGCTGAGTTTGACAGACCTGGAGTTGGATGTTGATTGTCTATTAATTGACCTCCATATGTCTTCATAAAGAACCATGCTATTAGGCAGACTTTTTCATCTTCAGAATTTTTGCTAGACTGGATGGTGGGAAATATAATCTGGCATTGGGGGAGGAATTACAGTATTTAATTTTATACTTTAGGATCCCTTTAATTTTCATGTTTTATTCCAATTAGTTTATAAGAGTTTCCTTTTTTAAAAGACATTTTTAGATAGTATTGGAAAACTTTAATCTGAAATTTAAATTCCATATACATATATGTATTTAGAGAGAGGGAGTGGAGAGGGGCAGAGGATGAGAGGGAGGAGAATCTTAAGTAGGTTCCATGCCCAGCATGGATGTGGGGCTAGCTCTCACAACCCTGAGATCATGACCTAGCCAAAATCAAGAGTCAGACACTTAACCGACTGAGCCACTCAAGTGACCCTAAATTCCATATTTTAAGACACGTTTCTTTCAATGCTTTTTTTCCCCTGTATATCCAAGTAGAAGTATACTTTTCTTTTTCATTTTACAAAAGAAAAATTAGGATTCTACAGGAGTAGATAGACTTTGGAATGCCTATTTTACCCATTCTTCATATTATCTATATTTTCTTCCCAAGAATTCACAGTTTTCCTGCAGAGAGTCTCCTGTATTCATAACCATTGACTAGGGCTTTCAGCATTCTACAAGTAAACACAATCTAACAGTGTGGTATTTGCTGCTTTCTCACTGACGGAATAATCCAGAATCCATGCATAAGGTCTCATTTCTAAAGGAACTTAAACCTCTTACTGGAAAACGAAAAGAGTAGCAGAAGCATTTGCCTCGATGCCCACATTCACGCTGTCTTCAATTGCGATTTTCCTCTCGCGTGTAGCAGCTCCAGGGAAGTGACTCTATCAGACTTCCAAATGGAGTTCCATCTGGCATCTTAGGTAGCGCGCACGTTTTCTCTTATGTTCGTGTCCTTCTGACTTCACAATAGTCGGAAGGGTACGTGATCCTTTGCCTCTTCCTCTTCATTATGATTATGATAATAAATAGTTTTTCTAAGTTCTCTAAGAATAGTCAAAACATTTCACAATTTGAGATTCGCTGTGAAGTTTTTTGTCGGACTATTTGCTAATGGATATTTATGGAAACAAATAATTTTACCACAACATTTTACATAATTTATATATTTCTGGTGGCATAGCTATTTGAAACTCAAAAATATAAACCTGAGTTGTCATGGATACTTACATGCAAGAAGCTTACTTCATCAATTTATTACAAACTATTTTTAGTATGTAATGTAATTTAACAAAAAGTACTGCTGTTTAATTGAGGTTTATTTTCTTTTTCACTAGGTTTATTTTATTAAGCATATTGTTCCTAATTTTTAATTTTTTTTCTCTAAAGACTGTGTGTGTGTGTGTGTGTGTGTGTGTGTGTGTGCGTGCGCATGCCGAAGGGCACAGTTTAAACTGTGTGTCAAAAGGACTCATCAGCAGTCCAGGTTGACTTTTACTGCTTTTCCTTTCTCCTTGTGTTGTGTGAAGTTGGGTTTATATATAAACCCTCAGAATAATGCTTATTTTACTGTGTTAGACCAACCCCCTGGGGAGCTCATAGAAATCTAATTGACCCAGAGGAGAAAAAAGGGGAAATCTTAGCTTCCCCTAAGATAGGTCCCAAATCTTACTGTGTGCTCTGCCTGTTTCCAGGGTACTATAATAATTATTAAGGAGGGACTAGAAGCAAAAAAATGAACTAAATTAGTTGTCTTAAAGCCAAAAAGGAAGGAGAAAGAAAATGCATAGAGGGGTAGGTGGAACCAGATACAGTTCAGTGTCCAGGAGCAGAGAGTTGGATTAAAGGATTTGGGAAAGATTGTTTTGTTCTGTGTTGTTTGTGTGTGTATGTGTGTGTGTGTGTGTTTAATAGGCCAAGATTGGGTAGAACTAAAATTAAGCAATCAGATAAGTCTTTTTAAAGTAATTTCCTTGGATAAAATATACTGCTGCTAGGTACATAGACCCAAACCTGGGTATTAATAAATTGCAAAAGAAACGAAATTTAGAACTCTCTTATAATTTTTTGTTTTCCTTTGTTCCCGTAGGAATGGCCATAAAGTAAGGGATATTTTGTTGAAACATAGAGAAAACCTGCATTTCAACACTGACCAACATGAAAATAAATGAAGTTGTTTAGCATATGCCTTTAAAACGCAGCTCTGTTAACAATTTAATAGCTAATGGGACAGAATTCTAACAGTGGAAAGATACACAACTGCTTTGAAGACAGTGTACTATTTATATAAAGTAACAGAATCTGACAGTGCATGAAAAACACATCTTCACATAAGCAGAAGAGACAACTCTAATATAAATTGCTAGACAGGCTCCTTTTTTAAGTAATCAGTGAAAAGTAAATCTGGGGATGTTACCTTTGTTAAAGTAACGGCTGAAAATAGCTTGGTTGGTGGCTTTTGATAATCTAATTTTAATGGTAAAATTTTAACTTTAGATCTGATCTCAGGTTAAATTATATATATTATATAGTTATAATTAATAAGTAATATAAATATTAGCTGCATATAATTATAACAAATTTAGCTGCATATAATTATAACAAATTTAGTTTATAATATATAAACATATATTCTATATAATGGTGTATAATATGTAATAATTGTAATTTAATATTAAAAATTATAATTAATATATATATGAAATATATAGACTACTGGAAAGGTCCTAAGCAGTATGGTGCTTTAAGCATATTAGGTAGACATCCAATATATGCTTGTTTGAGCTTCCGCTGCTAAATGAACTTTAACTTTCTTGGCCCATCAAGTTTTTTTGATGTTACAAATTTGATAGCAACATTAATATGTCAGCATAAACTGCTCAAGTATTTAGATGTCTAAGTAGTTGAAGAATTGCAGACAGGGTTAGTATTTGGCCAAGACAGCTAGAGTAACTTCTATATGATCTGTTTCTTTAGAGAAATAATGGAGATAGAAACACTTGAGTTGTGGCAAAACCCTTTCTGGTCAGTTTTGAAGACATTCAGATATTTTTTCCAAGTGTTTTGATGACATCCTTTATAGACAAGGAGCTTGGTTATATTATAGGCCAAATGAATGGAATTTCAGGAACAGTGAAAACCCAAAAAGTTTAATGATGTGGTATTATAGGTGCTATGGTGGAAGAAGCTTCATTTCATGGGAAATCCAAAGGTCATGCCAAAGTAATTGGGATTTTACAAGACAGCAACCATCTGAATTATAAACACGAGTGAAAGTGGTATGTAAAAAGTGTTGTCAACCTATGAAATGTAATAAATGTATCGTAGGTGGTAGTAATACTATTAATTCCATTGTTCAAGGGCTCAGAAATAGACTTCAAACATTGTTATGTTTTGCTACAAATCCAGAGAATCAGATGTACATGTAACCTCATTAACTCAGAATATTCTAGGTTTGTGTTTGAAAAGCCCCTGTAACTTAATAAATAATGTATGGGAAAAAAGCATAACTTACAACTAGAAGATGAATTAAGAAAAACCTACTTTGAAATTATCAGTAAAAAAAAAGTAGAATCAGGATCAGAAGTCAAAGGACAGAGTTATACCCATCCCCAAATTAAAAACTAAATGTTCATCTCTTGTTACAATCTTTTTGAACACTAAAGTCCATCTTATATACGACTTTCAGTACTTTTGTATTATATTAAATGCTCAAAATGTTTGTAAGTTGTGTAAGGATACCAGAATCTCAGTCGAGTAGATGCTATTTAGAAAGATCTCTGGGATGCTTGGGTGGCTCAGTGGTTGAATGTCTACCTTCGGCTCAGGTCGTGATCCTGGGGTCCTGGGATGGAGTCCCACATGGGGCTCCCCACAGGGAGTCTGCTTCTCCCTCTGCCTATGTCTGTGCCTCTCTTATGTGTCTCTCATGAATAAATAGGTGAAATCTTTTTTTAAAAAGAAGAAAAGAAAGATCTCTGAAGTCAAGTGTGTTTGATAATACTTTAGTACTTTAAGAACATACCAACAGTCCTAGCCATCTTATTTTTTTGTGGAAATTTTAATTTTACATGTAAAGTTAAATGAATCATATTCAATGTACTTGATTTTGGTTCTTGTAAATATAAAAATGTAAAACTAGGATGTGCAACATTTTAATATTTTAACATGAATGAATACATGACCAGTGAATTAGAAATCAAGGGTTTTATCTGCCTACATTTGAGGATAGAGACTAATTAAACTTGAATGATAAAGTCCACCTCAAGCACATACTCTGTGAATCCCTCAGCTATCCCCAAACAGAGCCAGTTGCTTTTATTCCTATGCTAAACTCATGGTTTGTTAGTTTATATTGTGCTTGTCACTGTGATATATTTATACACTGTATTAATAGACAGTATTTTTCCCTATAAGTACATGTATGACTCATTTGTTAGACGCTAGTCCTATTTATCTTTACCCTTGCTACTATGTCTCAAGGCCTGGCACATGGAAGCTCAGCAAGTATTTGAGTGGGTGGGTGGATGGATGGATGGATGAAATTAGGGCAATCATTGAGGAAAGTTCTGTGCCTCTTGGCTTTAAAGGTACCGCGACATTAAAATATTTCCAGACATTATTCTAGGATGGAATAACGGACAAAACGTGGGGAGATGTCAAGATGTTGTATTAAGGAAGTGGGAGAGAGAAGAAGGGGTTGAATTAGAACAAATTGAGAGAATAAAGAAGGAAAACAAAGTAAACTCTGAGTGCAAATACTACACCATTTCATTCGTAAATGAAAGACAATGTAGAGCAGATACTCAAAACACTGGGAACCTTGTGCTTGGGTTGCAACCACGTCTCTGCCACTTCCTGGCTCTGTGGCTTGGATGAGGTTAGCATTTCTATCCTTCAATCTCTTCACCCATAATTTGCTCCCTAGGGCTGTTTATACTGAAGCACCAAGCTGTAAGTACTATAGAAACCCTGTTAAATAGTAAAGGGATCTAGTTATCTTATAAACTAGAAATCTTGGAGATTACCAGTTCGTGGTGAGCTCAGGAGTTCAGGATATGAGGGCTCTGAGCTACCATGTCTGTCTGTCTATTTTTTGACCTGTCCCTCATGGTTTCAAGATGATTGATGCAATTCTGGGCATCCCTTCCTCAAATGATAGTGTTCCAAAGGTAGGGAACAAGTGGAGGGGGACAGTAAGTGGCTTGGCAAGGGGGCTGCCAGAGAACTGGGTGCCTTTTCCATTTTTCAGGAAGAGAAGTCCTTCCCCCAACTTCCATGTTCTTTCTTTCCCTTTTTGATCAGAACTGATGGGAAGGGAGTCTTAGAAAACAAGCATCTGATTTTTAGTCTTTGTAGCAGAAAGACAAGTAAGAAAGAGGTTGTGAATGGCATTTGGGGTGCCATCCAAGAGTATAAGTTGCTGTCCGTACAAGGATTATTTCTGCTTCACACCATGCCTGGCAGAGATTTGATATATTTTTAAATTTTTGTTTATTTGAGAGAGAGAGAGAGAGACATAGCCAAGTGGGAGGGGGAGAGGGAGACAGAGAATCTCTAGCAGTCTTCACAGTGAGCATAAAACCCAACATGGGACTTGAGCCCAGGACCCTGAGATCATGACTTGAGCTGAAACTAAGAGTCAGATGCATAACCGACTGAGCCACCCAGGTGCCTCCATGGATTTGATATTATCAAATCCTTATTATTTGGTATTACTGATATTACTGTGACTACCTTGGACTGTACTTAAGAGAAATATTCCAATATAAGTTAAGATTTTTCATGGTAACATAGGCTACTTCTTACCACTTAAATATTTTTAAATAAATTATTTATAAACTCAGACACTCTGATTGTCTGGTAAGTATTACCTCAATTTCTGCCTTTTCTTTATCCCACCCCCACTCTGTTTTTATGCAGATTCCAAGCCAAGAAAAGGAGTTTATACCTGTTTTCAGGACTGAAATATAAACAGTGGTTTTTCTAAAATATCAATTAAGATGGATGGGAGGTTTTGCTTTAATGATTATTGTTTATTTTTTAAAAAATATTTTATTTGAGAGACAGAAATAGCAACAGACATAGCGAGAAGAGAGCACAAGTGGGGAGGAGAGGGAGAAGCAGGCTCCCCGTTGAGCAAGGAGCCCAACATGGACTCGATCCCAGGACCCCAAGATCATGACCTGAGCAAAAGGCAGACGCTTAACTGATTGAGCCTTCTAGGTGCCCCTGTTTTAATTATTCTTAATATATCCTCAGGAGTTAAAGTTGAATTTTGCATCAGAAATTCACAACTTATAAAATTTTCATGGCGGAAAACCTGGTATAGTACCTTGCCACATGGCCATTTCTATGTGGCTTATTCAGCTAATGGGGAAAATTCTGATACGCTATTGTCACCAATTTAATCTTGGAGGATGTCCCTTGTTTCAGTTACAGTGCAAGTTTTGATGAGAGCACACAGCATTTGGGGAAGATAAAATAGCATGTATTTAGGGAATCAAGTAAAAACACCAAAGGGGTAAACAAACAAAATGCAAATCTGCAAAGGAGATAAAAATAGTTAAAAGTAATAAAATCTGCAAGAGACCCTTTTGAACCTACGGATCACAAGATTTTATGTTAAATAAGTTATATGCTAGTGTAACTTGCCAAGTCAGGAGTCTTCAGGAACAGTATAGTTCATGTTTGTAAGTGGAGCAACAAATCACGTTTTAAAAATAGATTTTTTTTTAAAGATTTGAGAAAAAGCATGCACACACACACGCTGCACACACGTGCGAGTTGGGGGAGGGGCAGAAGAAGAGAGAGAGAATCTAAAGCAGACTCCCTGCTGAGCATGGAGCCCATTGCGGGCTCTATCTCAAGACCTGAGATCACAACCTGAGCCAGAGTCTGCTGCTCAACAAGCTGACTGAGCCACCCATGTGCCCCTAAAAATGGATTTTTATGTTGCAGGGAGTAGAAATATACTTGACTTTGAAATGTATGTCATTGATATACTGAAGGGATCAGCGGGCTAGTTAGAGAAAAGAGAGATTCTCAACAGAGAGATCTGATGACTTCCACCTAATAAATAGTTAAAATATCAAGAAGAATGGGACTATAACCCAGGCCTATTGTTTATATTATAATCTGTTTTATTTTTAAAAAAAAGCTTTGTTGAGATATACCTTACGTACAACAAAATTCACCCATTTGAAGTATATAATTCAGTGGTTGGTTCTATTATTTTTAAGTAAACTGAGAAAACAAAGGATGGACAGAAAAAATGCTGATTTTTGAATTAGAAACTCATATGAATACTGAAAAACCATTTGGATGACAATCTTTTCATTTAAAACATGAAAGCAAATTAAAAATAAGATTTATGCACTGCTTTGGTGTCTATGCCCTGAGTATGAGCATCCTTAGTATTTGCAGCACAGGATCCACCGACCTGCAAACTGAAAAGCATCGGATGCCTGGGAGCAAAAAAAAACAAAAACACAGAGGAAGGCTGAGTAGAGGAAGAAGTTAGGGAGAACTTTGCTGTGGAGCCAGGTGTATGAGTTTGAGAATGGAGGTTCTGTTGGCATGTTTTTTCTATTTTTTCTTGAATCCTATTACAGTATCTCCTCCTGCCCCTTATCCATAATTTTGCTTTTTGCAGTTTCAGTTACTGTGGTTTGTGGTCAACTGCTGTCTGGAAGCAGATAATCCTCTTGCCACCATAGTGTCAGAAGGTCAGCAGAGGTCTAATGCGACGTCACAATGCCTGAATCCTTCCCTTGATCTCATCATGTAGGCATTTTGTCCTTTCACATCATCAGAAGAAGGATATGTACAGTATATAAAATACAGTACATAAAAACCATATTCACACAATGTTTATTACAGTATATTGTTATAACTCTACTATTTTGTTAGCGTTGATCTCTTACTGTGTCCAATTTATAAATTTTATCATAGGTATGTATATATAGGAACAAACATAATACATGTATGGTTCGGTGCTATCCGCAGTTTCAGGCAAACATGGGGGATTTTGGATAAGGGGGGATTACTTCTTCTTTCCAAAATTCCATTGTCTATTTCTACTTGAAAAAGTTACTTAAACTACCTAAATAATAGAAAAATGTTGCCTTCCTAAAAGTAATAGTTGAAAAATATCATCTAAGCCTGAAGCTTCCTTTTGGACATTTTGCAGAAGTCTTGAATCCTTTACATATGAAACCTTCAGTGACCTATCAAAATAAGGAGCTGGTGAGGATTACAGGTCAAAGTCATGTGCTATTCTATGTGGAAAATTAAAGGGAAATAAGGGAAGAACCATCTTCTTTTTTTTTTTCTTGAGAAAAGATTAGAATAATTGGAACTGCTCAGCCATTTCCCTAAATTTGTTGACACTATTGCCAAATATATTGTCTATAATCCCACTAATGATTCTTAAAAACTCAGTTATCATTTCTTCATTTAAGTTATGCCCAGACAAGTGTAAGCTTATTTACTAAAGTATTTAAGGTAATCTGTTTGCTTGATATTTATTAGAACATTAGCTTCTCCCCTGTACCAAGAACAAGTAAGAATCTATCTCAAACAGAATAGATTTTTGTCCTTGTCTTAAACCGTGAAAATGGTGACACTTAATCTTTATTTCCTTGAAGTAATATCCTTTTCTTCTTGTTTCTTATATGTGAATTTCAGTACTTTTGTATTAGTTTTAAGGAACAGTCACAGCATAAATAATTTTGCATTTTTAAGCACATGCTTGGAGCTTTATGTTGGTCTCAACTCTAAGAAAATTTTACTTTTGAGCCTAGAAGTTAAGGAAAAATTTGTTACCAACCACAAAAAAATATGAATTACTATTTGTTATCCTTCCTCTAGTCATGCCCCTCTGTGATCCATTGTCTACATAGATACTAGAGTCCTTTTCTGAATTGCAATCCTGATCACACTTACTTCCTCCCAGGCTTTGGAACCTCAAGACTTCCCACCCTATCTGCTTTAAGGGTATAGTTCAAGTGTCTTAGTTCAGACTATTACCGTCCACCCCCAGCTTGTTCTTTTGCCATACAAACCTACTTTCTATCTTCAGAAGACACCATGGGCCCTCTTCCTTGCCTTTACCAGAGCTGTTCTATCTAGACTTCCTTTCTCTGGCTGAATTGACAATAATCTTGTGTTCCCAGTAATAGCTTAGAAGTTGCATGTCTTCCCGTGTTCCCTACCATGAGACCACCCACAGGTGCTACCTCTCCTGTACTCCTTTCAGCATTTTGTGCATCTCCTGATGCAGACCTGGATTAAAGAGCAAAACTAGGAGCATCTACCTGGTTCCAGTTGTATGATGGACATTTGAATGTTGTTCGACATGCCATAATACTACTGGAAACGTCCTCAGGAGGAGGATAATACATTTATTAGAACTTCTCTCAAGGAGACTAAGGGATAGGGTTGGGAAGCAGAGTTGAAGAGCAAAACTTCCCAGGAAATAGGTTCCAATCCTATCTCCAAACTACCTTCTTGGGTGGATGCCTCTGGGTACCTGTGACACTTCCATGTGACCAGGTGGAGTGTCCATATTTGGTGTTGGGGCTGAATGACTTGGGGCAGTAGAGGAGGGGCTGGGCCTAGGAATCTTTGATCATTCCCCATGTGACACTCAGCCACTCCTCCAAAGTAAGAGCGAAAGGATTAACCCTTCTTGCGCCAGTTGTTACAGAATTTGTGTTTTTGGTTTATCTAGAAGGCTCTGTCCAGTCTGGCTTTTTATCTGGCATTTGCTGTGCTATGTGAACTTCTTGTTTTCTCAAGTAATGTGATTATGTGTTCCATCATTGTGTGGATTATATTTTAAACTCTTTTTATCCTCAGACCTTGGCATAGTGCTGGACACATAGCATATATTCAGAAGGAGTTGGTTGGATTCACCAACCTATCCCATTACTGCAGTCAGAGTTAATGAAATCACTCTTAAACATCGTCTTCATAAATATGCAAAAATCTTAAATTCATGATTCAGTAGAGTATGGCATCAAATTCTAGGCCTAGAGAACTATGTTAATGTAATTCCTCAGCAAATGATAAATAATATTTATATTAAATATTAATAGCCTTTGACACATCGCTCTGTCATTCTACTGAGAAAAATAAAGCAGACCTAAAATTTTCTAATACTTTTTTTTTTTTTTGTCCAAAGATAACCATATGTTGAGGTGTATCTGGTCCAGATGTTTCACAGCATAAACTCTTGAAGGATACAGAAGTCTCCATTTATATCTGTGATTTATTTTTTAAAAATATTTTATTTGCTTATTAATGAGACACACACACACACACACACACACACAGAGCCAGAGACATAGGCAGAGGGAGAAGCAGGCTCCCTGTGGAAGGCCAGATGCTGGACTCGATGCCAGGACCCCGGGATCATGACCTGAGCTGAAGGCAGCCACTTAAACAGACTGAGCCACCCAGGTGCCCCTATATCTGTAATTTCATTCCATGTAGTTCTCAAGATGAATTTAGCTCCTTAAGATATCCTGTTATAGGGACTCTATGGTAAATATTAGGCAATATTCACTTCTTATTGCTAATAGATAATGCTAGAAGCATTTTATTTGTACTACCCTGAAAATGGATGGCAACAATCTAGGAAGGCATTAGTCTTAAAATCTAAAATGTTAGTTCTGGAAAGAACTCACCAGAGCATCAACATCACTCCTACTTTATACGATCATCCTGAGGCCCAGAGGAGTGAGGTGCCCTGACAAAGTTCACATGGCTACTTAGTGGTACATGTAGAGAAGAATCCAGCTGCTTTGGCCTCCATACTACACCCATTCTATGTAATCAAGTCTCCGTGGATTCTGCTTAGCACGCTTCTCTCTGACCTATCCCCTCATTGAACTAGAGGTAATGATGACAGAATTTGTGCAAAGAGGGGAACAGTGAGGTGAAGGGTGACTGGGGATTTGCTGTCCAATGTATGGACAAGCTGCCAACAGAAGATGACCCTCTGAATCCAAAAATAAGTTTTGACTCCAGATGAATGCTTGAGGAGTCACTCATGTCATTCAAGGATCCTGAGGATTATCATAATAATTTCAGAATGTTGGGGTTTAGGTAAGTATGCTCCTATAAAGTATATTTATGATGAGTTCCTTTTGTTGACTTACACCTTATCTGTTAGCCTCTTGCCCGTCTTTACCATGGTGAGGGTTTAGTGTATTTTCAAATTAGATTTTCCCCCAACTGGTTTGGTGCCAGGGTGACAGCTCTAAAAACAGAAGTTCTCAGTTTTCTGGCTACAGTCCAGAGAGCTTAGTTCAAGTTATTGGCTTTGATCTTCAAAGTCTCTAGTGGCTTAGATTCATTTATTCAGTGGCTGGCTAGTAAGATAGCATTCAATTCACTCATTGCTTCTCCCCATACATTTTGTGGTAAAGATCACTGCCACATTGAATGTTGCAGGATTGCATCTATCAGAGACTAAGATGATAGAGATTCCAAGGCAGTTGGATTCTTTACTCTATGGAGATAGTGTTTGTGAGAAAGAAAAAGCCCTTAATAATATTTGAAAATATGAAGTGACAGGCCTGATTTAGAACAGATTGTAAATTATATCATGGAACAGAAGATCCCTGTATTCACAGTTGCTGTTTAAGGAATTTTATCACACCATTTGGATGGGCCTATAATAAAAAGAGTAATAGAGATTGCAGTTTGGTTAAGTATCAGCAAGGAAATTTTAGTCAAAATATTTAAAATATAATGAAAGAGAGGGAGAAAAATTGTGATAGACACACACACATGCACATGTTTTTCATAGGTAGTAGGCAAAATAATGAGGTCATGAAGGAAGGAGAATGGAGCAAAGATGGTGTTGGTACGATAACTGACCACAGAACAGCTATGAATAGGTGTTGATCTGAGCATAAGTTAGCAAAGGCCTGCCTTTAGCATACCATCTATAGTGGGAGCTACAAAGGAAATTACTGCTAGATTAGAATGTATAAATGTTAAAAATTTCTTATAACAAAGAAAGAGTCAAATGGAAAACTGTAAAAGTACTAGTAACTCATATGACAATGAATTAATACCCTTAGTATAAAAGAATGGTTATGAATTCATAAGAAAAATAAAACACTAATATAGGAAGCCATTTACTAGAGGAATTATAAATGTCCACAGGAAAGATGGAGCTTTATAAGTTACCAAATAAATGTACAATGTTTCTCTTTCTATGATCAACTTGGCCAAAAGTTAATTTAAATTAATGATATGACTAGTTTTGTCAATGATTTAGTAATAGGGGCTATTTTTTTTTATATATTGCTAAGGGGCATGTAAAACGGTACATTTCTGGATAGCAATTTGGAGATACCTCTCAAGAACCTGAAAAAATTTTCATGACTTATGAGCCAATTATCCTTCATCCTAAGTTGTATCTTAAGGAAATAATCAGAAGTGGGTACAAAAATGTATGTTCCGGGATCCCTGGGTGGCTCAGCGGTTTAGTGCCTACCTTCGGGGCAGGGCGTGATCCTGGAGTTCTACATCAGGCTCCCTGCATGGAGCCTGCTTCTCCCCCTGCCTGTGTCTCTGCCTCTCTCTCTCTCTCATGAATAAATAAATAAAATATTTTTTAAAAAGTATGATCAAGTATTTTCATAATACCATTATTTAAAACAATAAAAATGGAAGCAGGCTGATTATCTTGCAGTAAATAACACATAGAATTCTGGAAAATCAGGATACTCAGTAACATGGAGATTAATTCATAATATGATAATCTTATTAGGCTATAGGTATAGCATGATTCCTAAAATATCGAATGGAATTTCAAAAAAAAAATCTCACCATTGGTTATGCAACAGAATTATAGATAATTGTTATTTCTCTATATGACTTTTTAAATTTTTCTGTATTGAAAATTTCTTTCACAATCAGGAAAAGAAAAACAGTAAATAGTTTCCCTAGCTTTTTTAAATACAAAAAATTCACAGTTTGATTGTATAGTTTGCTAAATTGCAGCAATTATGTACATTTGAGTAATTGCCATTGCATTCAAGATAGAATATTTCCATCACCCTAAAAAGTTCCTCATGTCCCTCTGCAGTCAGTTCCATCCTCCCCCAAATAATTCCTGGTGATCCCTGCTCTGCTTTCTGTCACTGTTGTTCAGTGTGATTTTAGTATGACTTTAAGTATTCTAGAATTTCAGCAGGATTTTCAGATTGATCCATGCTGCTGTATATGCTGTATTTTGTTCTAAGGAATATATTCTGCAAGAATATTCAGTCAGTGGTTCATCCCAAAACTTAACTCTAGGATGAAGAGGGAGGCCCTGAGCAAATGAAAAGAATGAGATTACTGAGCCTGGGGACTTCAGACAAGTCATTACATTTTCTGATTCTGAGTTGGCTCATCTGTAAAGCGAGGTTAATAGTAACACCTGACTTACCCATACTTGAGCATCATTACCGGTAACAAATCAGAATCTGTTTGTTAAACCACTTCATGAGGCATGAGCATCAGTCCCTGGATTTATTGTCATTATGAGCCTAAATAGGACTGTGGATGTGTAGGTCAGTCTTCCCTTCCTGGAAAAGGAGATTTGTCTTCATATAAGGCAGAGAATTGCCTTCATAAAGGCATTTTCTGACATTAGGTTAAGCCCTTCATGAATTGCCATCATGGGCACTGGTTGAGAATGGGCCAAATGTTTGAGAACATTTTACCACAAGAGGTTATTGATAGATTCTCTAGTGTGAGTTATTTTCAGATTGAAGTTCTAACATCCATACTTTTTTCTTCTTTTGCTTTCTTTTCCAAATTTCTCTGTGTTGAGAGCATCGTCTCTACTCTTAAGTTAGAATCTAAGAACATCTTCCTTTTGTGAATTTTTTGTTATCTAATGAGCAATTCTTAGACTTTTAAGGTAATGGAGTTAAGATTTGGAGGAATAGAAAGGCACTGAAAAGCTGCTAAGTGTTCAAACTGGTTTGCAGATAAGCACTAGGAACTAGGGGGGTAGGGTAGTAGCTTTAAATAACTTGAAAGAAAGGATACAACAACCTGTCTGAGTCATTCATGCCTCATTTATTCATTCTACAATCACTGAATTTTGGTTGAGTTTCTATCATTTTCTAGATGTTCTGTAGACCCGAGATACAGGTGATAATTGCCCTAATGGAAATCACATTCATGTAGGAGATGAAGACCAAAAATAAGCCAATTAATTAAATAGTTACAAATTCTGATAAGTAAAAAGAATTTAAGCGACAGCTGCAACAGGGATGTCTTAACTCTGTAGGGAGAAATAGATAGTTTTATTTATGAGAGTGACTTGTTATGTTTTAATCTTGGATATTTCCATAAAACAGAACTGATGATTCTCTCATCTGTAGCCAGCAGTTTACTTGCAAAGAATTTGATTAAAATGCAAGGAAAAAAATACATTAAAGCTTTATCTACCTATTATTTCCCAAGACAATAATTTCTCAAGATTTCCCCTTTGGGATAATGTCAAGTACCATAGAACATTGTAGTCTTCCGTGTATTAATCTGTCCGCTTTCTTGTTGGAGAAGGCTCCCCGTGTGGGGTTCCCAATGCAGTGAGCCAGATACCTTATCCCAGCACATGTATCCTTTAGGTTCCTATGGCTGGTTTTGGCTGGATTTAGAATAACAGCAGTCAGAATCTGATTTATTAGCCAATTGAGAAGCTATTTTTAGATCAAGTTCTTTGGTGCCTTCATTTTAAAACTTAGCAGCTTCAGGTCAGTAGTAGGGCTTTGATAATATTTTTCTCCCCAAATGTTTTGCATGTTTTATATGAAGGTCAAGTAACCTTGAATAATCATCCTAGTTTTGTTTATATATATGGTTACACAGATACCTTTGATTTTTACCTGATAGTTATTGAGTTTCTTGGCCAAATGCTTCTTTTGTGTGATGGCAACCTCCTATTGCCCTAATAAATATTTGAGAATATGGTCTTTCAGTCATGAAGAATGATAGACTGTGGTTTTATAAGATACTTAACTGGAGTATCTGAAACTAATTCAGCTGCCTTAAAAATAGATTTTATTTTTCATTTGTATATTCTAAGGCAGTGTATCAAGAGTTTATATTTGAATTAAAACCATGGCTCTGAAACTTACTGTGTGAACTTGGACAAGTATTTAAACTTTCTGTGTCTGTTTCCTCATCTTGAAGATGCAGGTGGGTATAAAAGTAGGATAGTAGTGATAATTAAATGCATTTGTCTGTATAAAGAATTTAACTCCTATTTGTAAAAAATCCGGTGAGTCCTTCAGAACATTTGTTTTTCCACTTAATAAATACCGTGTCCCAGGCACTTGTATTATATATTGGCATACTTAATGAGGAAGGATAAATCTTTGTTTTGGCAAGATGTCTGAGCTTCTGGCCCAGGGAAGGCTGCCCCAGTCAGATGAAACTGGGGAGTAGGGGAGTGTGGAAATCCAGAGCCATGGGGAGACCCTGGGTACTTCTGTGCTCTGTAGGATTTTGATGTTAAGGTTAGATCCACTGAGTTGCTTCTCATTTTTCCACATTGTTTTAGTGATCGAATACTACCTTACTTTTGGAAAGCACAGGAAACTTGTGTAAGCTTTTGTTCCCTTTTTTGTCTTTTAATTGGCAGCAGCATTATGGTAGTAGATAAGGAAACAGACTATAGAATCCAATGCACACAGTGCAGAATCGTAGACCTGGATCAAGTCCATTTACCAACCATGGGACCTGCAAGTTTAACTAACCTCTTTGAGTCTATGATTACCTGAGATTATTATCTCATCTATTACCCAAACTAAGAATGTGAAAATAATAATGCTGCAAAAGTTAATTTGCAAACAAAATAGGTTTGTCATAAGAATTAAAAGAACTATGCTTTTAGAAGGTTTAGCACATTTTAGTACATATTATATACGTTCAAACTTTCTAATCATCATCTTAACATTGTTTTAATTAGCTGCTATTTTTAAGATGAATCTTCCTAAAGGTTATTTGACTTGGGCAGTGATGTAATGTGGATTCAAACCCAGTTCTTTTGATTTCAAAATCCATGTTGTTTGTGTTGATGTCATGCCTCCTCAGGAGAGAAAACAAAACAAGAACTGGATCAAACTCTCTGAAAATCTAAAGTCATGTAATTCCTCCCACTACTGTTAGTCAAAGAAAAAAAAAAAAAGGAAGGCTCACAGTTGTTAAAAATGATATCAGAGTAAATTAACAGTCATATATTTTGTGGAAGGATGATCAAAATAGATGGCAAGTGCAGTTTCCATTAGCTTTCTTCATTAAAATCCTCAACCAAGCAGAGCTACCACTCTGAGAATTTTCCAAATCACAGCATGTTTCTGTTTCCCAGGTTGCGTGCACCTCATGGTTCAACCCAATACTAGCCATTTGTGTCAGAAGCCCAGATGCAGAAAGGGGTGTGTGGCTGGGGCCAGCTCTCAGCTCGCATAGGTGGGAGTTAGATAGTGTTTGAGAAAGCTATATGTGCAGGTTGAGCTTGAACTTGTGTCTTGAGCATCCATTGACCAAAGGATCTGACTTACTGCTATACCATGAATAATGAAATGCTGAGCTTTCCTCCAATTCACACGATTTATTCAAACAGTAATTGGAGACTTAAGGCTTAAAATCCCTTTCCTAAAAGGTATTCATGAGTTCTTTACCAAGTTGGTCAGATTCTTGGTTTCATAATGGAAAATTATCTAAAATGCCTATATTCTGTGTGTATACATATGTTTATGTGCACATGAGCATGTGTGTGTATGTGAGAGAGGGGTGTAGGCTCAGAGAGAGAACATCTATGCTAATGAATAACATTGCAGATTAGAAAAAGGCATATATTAAGTGGTTTAGAAATATATCTCTCAAATTCTTATATTTTTAACAAGCCTCCATGGACTCATTAAAATTCCGTAATTGTACAAAAAATTATCCCCTTTGTAAATGGAAGCTTTAGATTTTCAAAGCTTGACTGAGGATGTATTTTAGCTTTTGGCCTTTGAATATTTGTTATACATTTTGTATGTGTGTGTAGGGTTTCTATTTTTGGTGAGATGGAAGCTTCTCGTATACCTTAGGGTTTTCCCAAAGTAATACATTTTTATATTAAAGCTTTGTACTCTATTAATGGAATATAGGATCCCCTCAGGTACAGAGGGGAAAGCCATAAGAAAAGCCCCATGTGCTTCTCCTCTCTTGTGTTCTTTGAAGCTTATCTTCTTCCTAGAGGAAGCAGAGGAGGGCATGAAGATGTTGTGTTCTACTTTGCTTTTCCCAGAGCAATAGCTTTGGGAAAGATAGTATGTATGACTCTATATTGGTAGTTTCAATTACTAAAATTTTTTGAACTTTCACTATGGGCTGGTTTCTCTTTTTAAGGGCTCTGTATATACTAGCTAATCAACTTTGCACTATTCCTGTGACCTAGGTAGTAGAACTATCCCTGGTTTGCAGATGAAGTAACTAAAGTGCGGTGAGGTTAAACTTTTCAAAGCTACATGTAAATGCTGAAAGGGTGTTCAAATCTAGGCCATTGGCTGTATAGCTTGTGCTCTTAAGCACCATGCCAATGATGTCAATGAAAGAAATAACAGTCACCATCATAACATAATTCTATTTAAATGTATGTTTACTATATAAGCATCATGCTAATGTTTTATCTTCACAAAGACCTCAAGGTAGAAACTACCATAGACCCTATTCTACAACATGGAAATTAAGGCTGAATGGTTGAGTAACTGGCCCAAGGCCATACAGCTCATAAAAGGGGGACTTGAATTTGAAATGAGTCTGCCTGACCCCAAAGTGGGCAGATAAAGATACAGAGGAGGAAGCACAAGCGGTCTAATCTCTACTTATGCCTTGATACAGGCATGGGCTTCTCATTAGCCATGGCTTACCACAACCTCCCTGGTGAGTCAGGATCTAAAAACTAAATTACACACAACATTTCAGGCTTCAGATACCACGGAGGCCACTTTGCAGCAGATGTTCTGTTTGGCACCCTCACTTTGGGGGTTGGGAGAAAGTGCACATGTGTCTATTTGTCTATCAGCTGTTATTTAAAGCTCTCTAAAGGATCTTCATGAGAAGTAATTCAAGGAATTTAAGAGGATGAGACACTATGTTATTTAAAATACCTTGATAATGTAATATAGAGTGTCACCCAAAAAGGGTTTCTCAATAACTATACTCCATCATGTGAAAAGGAGTAAAAGTCAAAGATGTTGAGTGCGGAGAGGAGATTTAGGGGGAGTTTGTGGTCTATCTGTACATTTGAACAGCCATTCTCTTGGGAGGGACTTTCTGCCAACCAGAGCTGTCTAACCATGAAATGGGCTGCCTCAGAACTGCACTCACTCCCTGGCCCTGCCAGTGTCCATGTAGAGTGGACAGCAGTCAAGGAAGTAGGGTGAGATCCCACTACTGGGGGAAATGGAGAAGGCAACAATTCTAATTCTGAGATCTTGTCATTTTACACAGAATAAATGCCATCAAAGCTATAAATGCAAGTAATTTATTTTAATAGATTATGATGTATTTTAGAATCTATTACCTATAAAAGATGCCAAAAGGAAAAATACCTTCAGTAGAAAAAAAGTTATTTCACCTATATATATAGGAAGTATATGTATTTGGAAGTAAGTTAAGGACTCTTCAGGATCAATGAAATCTCTAACGATATTTGCTGTTTTGGAAAATATTGTAGAAGCATCTAGAAATTCCTAACAATACTATAGCTGTATTTGAGTGTAGTTAAAGGGAAGAAATGGGAAAAGGATTTTTTTTTTTACAAGAATGTTAAATTGTTGGAGTTCACAACATGAATGGTTTTCTGATAAAAAAAAAAAAAGGTGGATTATCTAAGGCAGCAAAGCTAATAGCTGAGGCCAGTCACAAAGCAAACAGGAAGGTAACATTGAGCTTACAAAATATTGTGGCAAATGAAGTTCTCTGTAAAGACTACCATCCAAGATTTCCCTTGGATGCTTGCATGTTACCTTTCTGCACTTAATGTATGTTATATTCACTGTTAGAGCCTGAAAATAGCTATTCAGCTAATGTCCAGATACCTGTGAATTTCAATGTTATACCGTGGAAAATTACATTGGACTTTTTTTTTAAAGATTTTATTTATTCATAAGAGACAGAGGCAGAGACACAGACAGAGGGAGAAGCAGTCTCCATGCAAGGAGCCCAATGTGGGACTTGATCCCTGGGCCTCCAGGATCATGCCCTGGGGTGAAGGCACCAAAACGCTGAGCCACCGGGACTGCCCTTTCTTTTTTTTTTTTTTTTTTTTTGCGTGCTGGGTATTGGAAACACATGTCAGCAGGGAGCTTTAGAACACTGAACTCCCTGGACACTGTGTCTTTTCCTTCCTGTTGTCTTAGGTTTTCATAAGCCAGCCCCTTTTATAGTTAAAGAGTGTAAAGGAAGACAGTGTGCAAAGTGGTACATTGAGGGTGCCATGAGTTGTTTGGTTTTTATTTGATTTTTTTTTAGAGAGAAAGAACTCGGTTTTCAAAAGGAAAGAATGCAGAATGTCTATACTGTGGCTCATTGTCAGCAATGAGACAACTCATCTTACCATGATTCTTAAATTTAGCATCATTTACATAGGAAATAATATGCAAAGATGATCATTGGGAAGCGGGCTTATGTAGCGTGAAAGAGAATTAGTTTGTGTAAAGGCAGACTTCAGAGTGCAGAGGTTTGCTGTGATGGGTTTGCTATTTGTTAGGATCCTGAAAGCTACTGCAGTTGTGTCGGATTTTTAAGCCTGCTCGAATTTGTTCTGTAGATTTATATACATCCACATCCATAACATTGGTAAGCAAGCATTTTGGATTTATGATATGCTGACATCCAGAGCTGAACTTGGTCCTCTTGGCTCTTTCCTCATTAGACTTCTCTCTCAAACCCAGGAGAAAATATCATTCCATGTGAAAATTTCATTTCTTGAGGGGGGGGCAGGGTTCTGAATACACTGCTTGAGACGTTTTGATAGCAGATGATTCTGGCACCGAGGACTCCAACGTTGGAAGAAAAAGCTCCTCTCTCACCCTGCCCTCCCTCTTTGATCTATACCTCTCTTGCAGTGTAGTCTCCAAGGCAATCCTCCAGAGGTCCTGTGCTTCTCTCTAATTGCCATTAGAGAGGGCTGAGAATCCTCCTCCTTCCCTGTTCTGCAGGGTTCCTACCTATTCTCTTTGACTAAAGTTATTCGCTAAAAATGAAAGGGGCCAGGAGGATCAAAGGCTTTGTGTTTTCAGAATGATGCTGGCATTTTTTGTGGGGTTCCTTCATGGTTTGGAACAATGAGGGGCCAGGGGAAAGGTAACTGCGTGTTTCAGCATTTTCTTGGGGTGAACTTCTGACAACTACAAGGGAACCACCATATGGCATTTAAAAACTCGGAGAGCCTGGAGCCTTGGAGCTTCACTGAAGGCAACGTCTTGGCAATCTGCCGAATACCACACTGCAGGATAGCGTGAGGAGACCCATACTGACCTCGTAGGCTCCCACCTTCCTCTTTACCCCATTTGTCAAGCTCACAGTAATTCCTCAGAAACATTCAGATTAAATCTGTCTTGCTCAGCTTCATTACTGGTCCTAGGAGTGCACACACTTGTGTATACCGAATGGTAACGATCAGCGAGTTCCCACTTCAACTTCAACAGAAGCTGCCTAGAAGATGGATCGTGGTGCAAGGGACTTAGTCTGTGCCGGGCACTGTTCTGAGTGCTTGGCTGATAGTAGCTCAGTCGGTCTTCACGATAACCTTGGGTGTGTGGTTTCATTTGTATCTCCGTTTACAGACAAAGACTCAAAAGCACAGAGTAGCTGAATAGCTTGCCCAGGGTCAGGCCCAGAATTAGAATTTGAACCATGCAGCCTGATTCTAGAATTCACGTTGCTTAATACTGCATCAACGGCACACCAAAGAAATATTGAATATTTCTTCTTCGAGGGCTTTCTAGCTCAGCTCTTACATAGTAGAGTCACCAGAAAACTTGAGGCACTGGCTTTATTGCTGGGTCCCCTGAATCATGAAAGAAAGAAGAGAATGCTTGTCTCTGTGGTTTAATAGACTGATTTCACTCCAAATTCTGGTTTTACTAGTTAATGCGTTTTAGGCCTGCTACTAATTTCTCAAGTTCTTAGTTGCTTAACCTTTGAAGTGGGGCTCTGACCATGGTATCTACCTGACAAGATGCTGTTGACACGAGCTCTGGTAATGCATGTAGAGTGCCCACCACAAGGCCTGATGCGTGCATGTTAGCCGTTATTATTTTAAAGCGATTGTTATTCCTTTGTGGAAATAGAATGGTGACAGAAAATGAACCAACCAAAAAAAAAAAAAAAAAAAAAAAAGAAAATGAACCAACCATTGGAGGGAGGGGGTGGGGGAGAATCTGTGAAAGTGATATTGTTGAGGAGAAGATATTCAAACACTGAGTTGTCTACAAAGCAAGTCCGTGGTCTGGATTCCGCCAACGGATGAGATTTTCTGCAAGTGTCCTTAGTTCTCTAACACGGGACCATTGTGAGGGAAATAGTGTTGTAATGCAGCATGTCAGGCAGTTATTACACCCCAGGGGGAGGATTCAAGTTGTCCCCAGGTCTGCATTACAGCAGGGTCCCAGAGTGTCACATCTGCTCTCCCCTTTCCTGATTCTGCTTCAGAATGCGTATAAACCATGGAGCTAGGATTTACTGACCTCCTCAAGGTAATTAGAAATGGAAAATCAGTATAGTCACAGGGAGGGGCTTAGGAAAAATACCTCCGATGGCATTGCTGTAAGGGCGTGGGGATTCTCCTGGGCAGCCAGGGGTCAAATGCACCCGCCTAGGTCTGATCCCTGGTGGGGGAGAGGGGTGGGATGTCACATTCTGTTGTGACACGAACAGTCCTCTTCCCAACCACCAGAACTTCGCCACTTGAAGTGAAATTATCCAATTTCTACCTTCACATTGAAAGTTCTCCTTTATTCTCTGTCACCACGGGAACCCGAATCATGCTAACTCAGTCTTTCTCTCTCTCTCTGAAAGCCATCCTTAGAAAATGATGGGAGTGGGTGGGTATCCCCACTTGAGGAAACTGGATCTTTCATGGAAAGCATCCTGCGTGGCACCCCGAGGGTTAATTTTTTTGCTGCCGAGAAAGAGTATCAAGTGGCTTTCCAGGAAGATATAAGCCCCAGTTTAGAAACTGCCATTTCTAAAAGGTAAGCCAAACACACATTAGTTCGCCCTGCTTTCCACGAAAGGAAGAAGTGGCCGCTCCCAGTGGCGGGGTGGGAGTTTGCTTCTCCCTGCCAGTCGGCCCATCGGTCACCTATATAACGTGTACATCGGGGCGAGGACCCTCCATCGCGGCTAATAAAAAGCCCAGAACACGACCGAGATCCCTTTTACTATAGACCCCTTGTGCAGCAGCTCTCGATTCATTAGGTCACGTAGAAGGAAAGGCAAGTGTTTATCTTGTCATTTGGAGGCAGCCCTTCTCCCTCTGCGTCCTAGCCCCTCCCCTCGTGCCAGTTTCCAGCCCCTCAAAGATGCTTTGTGCAAGAAAAGTGCAAGTTCCTCGTTGTTCTGGCTTTATTGATTTTTTCCCCTCTCGCTCTCCTCCTGCCTCCCCCCCGCCTCCCCAAAAGCCGGCGAGCGGAGCAAATGGCCCGGGTTCTCCCCCAACGTTTCCTGGGAGGAGAGGCGGAGAGGGAGCGCGCACTCGGAGCGGGCTGCTGTGCCTGCGACCACAGGCTGTTCCGTGCAGGCTGTCCTTCTCCTTCAAAACCGTGCATCCCCTCCCCGAAGCAGCAGGCAGGGTGCCTCCATTCAGCCACATTTGGTATGCACGAGCACGGCTGCAGGGAGAGGGGAGGTGGCTTGCTTAAGAAGGTTCAGTGGCTCAGGCACCGCCACTTGACTAGTCTCCCAAGTTCCAGGGAGCCTCTGCCCTGATGGAATTTGCAGGTGCGGAGGTGACCATGGGATGCCAAGGCCGTGGGGGACCGTTCATTTTCTAGGCATTGCTCAGGTGTGCAGTTTTTGGTTTTCCCGGTGGAATTTGGAAGGGGTCATGAATCAAACTGATGCTCCTCGTCCCCTAAACTGGACCATCCGGAAGCTGTGCCACGCAGCCTTTCTCCCATCTGTCAGACTTCTTAAGGTACTGTAACTTGCTCCTTTGAATGGCTCTAATTGTGCTTTTCAGGTCTAAATGCCCAACTTCGCACTCGGGCTGGGACACACCTTTTTTTTTGGGGGGGGGGGAGCACAAATGCTAAGGGAGCTGGCTCTGTTGCCCAGGCTGGAGAGAGGATCTCAGCGGTCCATCGCCCCCCATGGTGTCAGGGAGGAGAGATGGTCTGAGCCACATTTGAGAATGAGATTATGGTGGCAGAGAATGGGCTGCCTGAGTGCCCCCCCACCTCAGCCCCCCCCACCAAACATCCCTAAAATAGAATTAATTAACTTCTTTGGGAGGGTGGGAACAGTAGTGGGAGTAAAATCTCTTACTCCTGGGTGTTTGGCTCCTTGGTTTTTTTTTTTCTCCCCTCCCTGGGGAAGCCCTTCGACCCACTTTCCCTTTAAATGGAACCTGAGAGAACAAAGGATTCTCCTCACTATTTTAAAAGCCCTGTGTCCTTAGGTGGTCGCTCAGGTAAAGACAAAGAATGAGTCTCATCAGATTGTGACTTCTTTGGTGTCCTTGTTTTTAGAAAGGCATGATAATTTTAGTCTCCTAAGTGAAGCCAGTAGTGGGAAAGTGTTGTTAAATATATATTGAACGTCTGCCTCTGAGCTCCCGCTCTGAGTTACACAAAAGAATGGTACTACACCTGAGCTTAGAATCCTCACCTTGTGTTTGCAGCAACTCCTCTTTCTAGAAGCAAATACGTTAAAGCTATTGAAAAAGTCCCCACAACTCCATAATAATTCACCTTCATCACCTGCCTTACAGGTAGGAAAATGCAAATAAAATTTAAAAGGTGCAGAAAACAAGTATTTTTCCTCTAGAAAAGAGAATGTGCCAACACCTTTTTGGGAAAAGTACGTATTTCTGGGTGTCCCACATCCATGTGAAGTTAAAAAGGCAAGGCAAAGTTCTTTATTCTCTTTTCCATACTAACATGATACTGTGATTTCATGACCACCAGATGTTGAGCTTAACTGACCACAATGGAGAATTAAAGAATTAGTCCTGAATAAATTATACTTGCAACATTATTTTCTTCTTTCTCTTTCTCTTTCTTTCTCTTTCTTTCTTTTCTTTCTTTTCTTTCTTTCTTTCTTTCTTTCTTTCTTTCTTTCTTTCTTTGTTGTGTTTTGGTTGGGTCAATTTTTATGTGGACAGTTAGTTCTGTACAGCTAAGTGGCTCCTCAAAACAGAGCATTACCTACTGTCTGAGTTTTCCTTATCCTGTTCAACAAGAACCCATGTTAACTGTCACAAAGGCTGCCCCCCATGTCCTGTTCAAAGCCCCATCGTATTGTTGTCATGGCGATGGTTTGCTTCCCTAAGAGAGTATTGAGGAAAAGCCAATTTGGGAATAAGGAGTGGGAGAGAAGCGTCCTTGGATATAAGTGCTTTTGCTGTGTTGGACCAACTGTGTGTGATAGGGCAGGAGAAACAAATGAATGTAAATTTTCCTCAAGAATCACTATTGAATCAAGGGTCTGAGGCAAAGAATGTCTTGACAAATCCAACTAGGACTGAGAAAATTGACTCCAGCAATCCCATGTGCAATGAGAAACATTTTTCATTTAAAGTCATTCATTGGCCCTACCCCCAAAATAATGCTTTTTGACTTACATAATGGCCTTCTTAACAGGTATGTGCATAGCACTCTCAATATATGATTCATTAATACTCTAGTTTTTTAATGGAAAACATTAATTCATCATTTCCTAATCACAAAACCAGCAGAGAAGTATCTACCTGAAGTAGATTACTTATTTTGAGAACAGCTATCGTCTTTTTTAATGGGAACCACTGTTCATGCTATATATCGGCAGGCATTGTCAATACTCCACCAATACTGTGATAAGTATACAGTTTACTCCTACTATGCTTTTTTAACATGGGACTTTTTAACAATTTATCTAATAAAGTATACTGGTGAGTATCCTTCCAACTCTTTCAATATGTGGAAGACAGGACGTGTATTACTAGAGAAGTTCCTTTCCAAATGACATCTGTGTTCCTGAAAAATTGTAACTATCCTAGGAAACTTCAGATAGTGAACATATTTCAAACTCCTCTGGAAAAAAAAAAAAGTGATACCAGATTCTTTCAGCAATAGCAAAAGAAAGGAAAGCTACTTTTATATGTCTGTTGTATATCATCAACGTTCTGGATATGAATGTCGTATAAATTTTTCCCCCTTTGGATTGCTGCTGTCTTATCTGCTTTGCTAGTCCCTATGTATTCTTGCCCGGCTTTGATATTTCAAGTAAATTGGAAGTTCCTGAGTAATCATTTGCATCTTTTGGTCAGTGCTCTTCCTGGTTTACTTTATAAATTAAATATTCAATAACTGTGATTCTTACTGCTCTTTACTGTTTCCCCCTCTCCCTTCCCTGTCTCTTATTCTACTCCCCCACACTACGACCACCATGGTGATTTAGTGGATGGGTTCCCTGGGCATCCAGGAGTCTATTGAAATCATAAGCTAACAAACCCCAATTATCCTATTCAACAGGTAATTTTTGGTCCCCTTCCAAGCATTTTCTGATGTAATATGTTTTTTTCCAGGGCTCTGACTTGTCAGTAATGCAGTAGAGGGCGTGATCATATGGTCAGATTTAGCTAAACTCTGATCACTCATCATTTTTGACAGACTGGGCTCAAGCCAGTTTCCTCCTTATCCTTTCCTTGAAAATATGTATTTCTTTGGTAACTTATTTCGGCACCGTGTTAATATTTAGAAATGGCTTTGTAATCCTATTTTCTCTATTTCCTATTTCCTAATAGAAACAGGATACAAAGGAATTAGAAGGGGAAGGCTGGCCTCTGAAGCAGGAATTAAATAAACTCAATGAATGAATGTTGGAATATACTTATTATTCCTTCTGAAAACATCTCATTTTTTTGCTTTGTCCATCTCAGAGAAATTTTTGAACATGCCAACAAACTCACATTTGAATTTGAGATTGCAATTGGAAATAACATTTGAAAATGAATTTTTGGACACGCACATGATGATGATAGCCAAAAGACAGAGGCTGTTTTCAAACGGATACATTTCAAATGGGACCTTGTCCAGACTATTCCTCTTCAGTTGTCCTTTGCTTCATTCTTATGTGTTTCAAGACTTCATCTTACTAATCATGAGAAGTCAAGTTTATTTCAGTGACAGAATGTTCTTAGCATATTTCATATTCATTATTAGGTCTGTCTCTGCCATTGTTTTATTTGGTAACTTATGTTGATTTTGAAGATGAATTTTAGGACAGATAGCTTTGTTTGTATTGAAGTTTGAGTGGACTTAGTAAAGAGAAGGCTTCTGAAAAATGGGTTGCACTAGAGGAAAGAAAAGCTCTGTACCTCAAGCAGATTTTGGATCCAATCTTCAAGCAGATTTTTAAGCCAGTGTGTCCATGAAGACCAAATGGTCAATATCATTTTAGGATTTTCAAAGTTTCATACTGAGAAGAAGTCTGATTTTGTACTTTGAACAATGTCAAAGTAGATTAAAGAAATTTTATTAAAAAATAAAGAAATTATATATATAAATGATACAGGAGAGTTAGACCTAAACACTGGATCCTAATCTATTGTGTTCCTAACCACCTGTGTGACCTTGGGTAAGTTACTTAAGCTCTCTGTAACTTGGCATCATCCTCTTTAAAATTAAGAGTTTAGGTCTTGACTTGGATCCAGTGCTAGGACTCCATGGGGTAAAGGCTACCATGCTCTGTGGGTATGAATGAACATAGTCTCTTGAGGTTAAAAATAGTTTAACTGGATTGGATATTCAAATAGAAGAAGACTAGGACATTCAGCAGCATTTAAAATCATAGGAGGCCTTAGCTGCTAAGCTGTTTGATAATTATCCTGAAAACTATGGAGTACCATCAAAGGGATTTTAGCAGGGAGGTGACTGCCAAATTCAGGTATTAAATAGATTGCTCAGATTGTACTGGCTAGAATGAGTGGAAGATGCTAGGATTGGAAGCTGAGAGATGAAATTGGAGGCCCAGAGAATTAATGAGGATGTGGGCTGAGGCAATAGGGACGGAGGTAGAATGATCAGGGTTTTGTTAACTTGATTAATTGTGGCAAAAGGAAGAATTTAGGTTAACTTCTGAGTTTTGATCTTTGTGGCTAGTTCAAAGGAGGTCCTCATGTGTGAGAGTAAAAGTCTTGAGAAGGAAGGACAGAACTTCTCATTATGTGGTTCCTCTTTGAGGTAGAAAGGGTATGTCAGTTATTCTAGTGAGATTGAGAAAAAAATATAATTCCATGTTATTGATGAGTATGAGCTCCATTACATACTTGATAATAAAACTCTTTGAAGTAAATAATAGTCAGAAATAACTATTCTAGTTTTTTAAGATTGTATGTATAATAAACTCCCAGTTTTTTGGAATCCATTCAAAAAGCACACTTTTTTTTTTCTCTCCTCACTTTCATATCACTATCCAAAGAATTAACGAAAGTGAACTGGGTAACAAAAGGGAAATAATTGAGAGTGGCGATCAAGGTAGGCTAAAGATGAGCATAAATTCTGCTCAATTACTAATGTTTTCTACTTCTATAATTCCTTGTAATGGTAACCAATGTCCATCATACTGCCTCAGAAGCTTAACAAGATCCTCATGACAGGGATACCTGGGTGGCTCAGCAGTTGAGCATCTGCCTTTGGGCTCAGGGCGTGATCCGGGTCTGGGGATGGAGTCCCACATCAGGGTCCTGAGAGGAGCCTGCTTCTCTCTCTGCTCCCCCCCTCTGTAATAAATAAATAAATCTTTTTTTTTTTTTAAACAAAAAGATCCTCGTGACAAAATGAATTGAGTCTGTCTTCTACAGTTGATGCCAGGCATTCCAAAAGCTGACTTCCTTTTGATGGTCTCGAACCTGTAGGAAACAATGAGGTTGGGGTTCATTTCAATGTATGTTTCAAATTTAAGACTCCCAAGTTCTCCTTTTCACATCTGAAATCCTGAATCTTGACATGGCACGTAGAGGAATATCAATAAACCAAAGTTTTTGCTCAGTCACGACAAGGCACTCCTAAGCCACCTACCTACCTGCTAGTGAGTAGCAGTAAAGTTTCCACCACAGGAGAGGAAACACAACACCTGTTCTAAGACATGTTGGTGAACCATGGCGAGAGAGGTCAGGGAATGTCTTAGGGGCCAATTCCATTAAGTAAGTGCCTTAAAGATGAGACACTTGAAGAATAAACTGCTTTTAGGCCAACACAGTGTATTGTCAGGAAAGATTTTAAGGGCTACTAAGAAAGAAACTTCTGTCTTTTCATCTCAGCAAAGCCAGCCTCAGATTCCCTTTAAGAAAATGAGAGAAAGAAAAGAAAAAAGAGGAGAGAACGTGCTCATACTAAAGCCCGGGAGAGAGAAATTCTGTCTGGTGTGTTTCAGATGGTGGCTTGGTTCAGGCTGCTGAGCAGTCACCATGTGACTTGCCTTTTTGTAAAATGTTCCTGGGGCAGCCTGACGGAAATTCCTGAGGCAACAAGGAACCCTCCTGTCTCTCTGGAGAGTTCTGTCTTCTGGTGCCCTCTATTATGGAGAGAAGACTGAAAGTGTGTGGTCGCTGGGGAAGGAGGAAGGATGTGGCTGGGAGTCTGAGTCCAGGGCCACCTGGCTCCGGGATGACTTGTGGAGTCCCAGTAATATGGGGCAAGGCCTGTCTCAAGGGAAAGGGCTTTGCCTGCCTTGTAGATAGGACTTCCTGCAGTGAAAGAGAACCCTGCCTTTCCAGCGATTTCCGTCCTCCCCGCCCTCATCTTGTTGCTGTAAACTCAACTGGCTCCAAGATCATCTACAGACAACTAGATTGTATTGTTTCTCCCTTTCTGTGACTTCTATGGAAAGGAGTTTTAAAATCTCTGGCTGGCAAAAGTATGCAGAAAATATTTATTGAAGAATAAACAGATAAACTGCAAATACATGAAGTCCTGAAAATGCATAGGAATCACTTGAGGAGCTAGTGAGCAAAGCAAATATCCAAGCCCATCCCCAGGGGTAGGTCGTGGGCCTGGGAATTTGCATTTTAACAAGCTCTTCAGTGAGTCCAATGTGAACAGCTCTTAGAAGGACCACACATGGAGAAAAACTGACATAGATTCAGCTGAGCTAGAGAGGAAACTTGATTAAATGCCCTTTCTTCTGCTGGCATCTGGGCAGAACAGATTTTGTGACAGTAAACAGTGAGAGCAAAAGGTTTTTTTAAGTTAAACAGTTCACAGGTTTTCAAAATTTAATCGTGAGTGATCATTTACAGATAAAGAAGTAAATTGTATTCGGCTGCCCTGTTTTGATTTGTAGATGACAAAACAATCTGGAGACATGGTTGTCCCTCTTTCTGTGTTTTATTTATGTATTTATTACTTTCATGGATTGTTCTGGGTCCTGTGACCATTTCAGATGTTTCTATTCTATTGGATTCACGTGGAGATTTGTGAACCAGAGCTCCCAAAGATGGTGTGCATGGTAAAAATTCTGCAGTGTCTTATACATGCCTCCTTTATCCTTCACCTGTGTCCTTGGAACTGCAGTGGTCACTCACGTGCATGTTCCTTTCGTGCCAATGGGACGTGGTAGTACCAAGTGAGGGGTGGCCTGTTTACTTGGGGGGCCAAGGCCAAAGCAGTCATAACCAATGCCTGCAGTGGTAGAGTTCTTCCCCCATAACCCTGTCTGCCCTACCCTACAGCCTTCAAGAACCTAGGAAAGAAGAGATTCTAGACCGGATAGGGGAGGGGAGGAAGAGAACATTCGGGCCTTTCACTTGGAATAACACTTTGGAAATTATAATTAATTTTATGCTTGAATTTTTAAAAAATGATACCTAATATTAATAAATAAGGGGAGCTGAGCTGAACAAAATTGTCTTGGCTCTTGAGCATATGAGAAAAATACAGTAGTACAACTGCTGTGGTGGGGTGGGGGCAGGCATAACAAAATCTCTAGGAGAGCGATATTGCATTTTTATGTTTATCACACATAATTTATTTTTCAGAAGCCTTTGGAAATTCTCCGACCTGTGGCTGCTCTCTACTTCTATTTTCAGAGGCACAGGCATAGGAATTGCTGTTTTTTTGAATAACATTGATAACTTTTACTTCTCCCCCCCACCCCCTAATTAAAGATTTTTCAAGGGTGGATGGTTGGATAGATGAAGGAAGGACAGAAGGATTGATTCTATTCATAAATCCATTAGCAGCAACATTTTATATATTAAATTGCCTTGGAGGGAGATGTATTTACCAAATGAACCCTTGAAGTGTTTCTCAAAGTGTGGTCCAAGACTCCCTGTTATGGAATCAGTTTCTTGAGATTCTACCCAAACTTACTAAGATAAGCCCCTGGGAGGACCTTGAGAATCTGCCTTTTAACAAACAATACAGATGAACCTTATGCCTTGTAATATTTTGAGATTATGTCTTCTGAAGTGTGACACTTAGACATGGGCTCCTTAATATTCTGCCTCTGGCATGACCACGCCTCAGTAATCTGATTTTTATTGTTAAAAATTGAGCACGCAGTATCTCTGTATGAGTTAATATAGGCCCAGGGATGCCTGGGTCGCTCAGCAGTTGAGCATCTGTGTTCAGCTCAGGGCATAATCCCAGTCCAGGGATCGTGTCCCACGTCAGGCTCCCTGCGAGGATCCTGCTTCTCCCTCTGCCTGTGTCTTCCCCCATCTCTCTCTCTGTGTCTCTCATGAATAAATGAATAAAATCTTTAAAAGAATTAATATAAGCCCATAATGTTACCATATCTTAAAAGTCCCCGTGCTCACAGACATTGGATGACTTTTATAATGGTTTCTTAAAGAATCACGCAAGGCACCAGCTTAGGTGCTAGAAGTGTATAGTCAATAAGTGGTATCCTGTATTAAAAGGAAACATGAGTAATATTCCATTGTATACATTACTCAGCAATTAGAAACAACAAATACCCACCATTTGCTTCGACGTGGATGGAACTAGAGGGTATTATGCTGAGTGAAATAAATCAGTCAGAGAAGGACAAACATTATATGGTCTCATTCATTTGGGAAATATAAAAAATAGTGAAAGGGAATAAAAGGGAAAAGGAGAGAAAATGAGTGGGAAATATCAGTGAGGGTTGACAGCACATGAGAGATTCCTAACTCTGGGAAACAAACAAGGGGTAGTGGAAGGGGAAGTAGGCAGGGAGATGGGGTGACTGGGTGATGGGCACTGAGGAGGGCACTTGGTGGGATGAGCACTGGGTGTTATGCTATATGTTGGCAAATTGAACTCCAATAAAAAAATAAAAAGAAAAAAGAAAAAAAAGATAACTTGACCATCAAAATCAGGTCAGCAACCCATGGGCCCAATCTCACCCATTGTTTATTTTTATAAATAAAGTTTTATTGGAACACACACACACACAAATAAAAGAAAACATGAGGGGGCAGATTGCTCCTGGGTGACTCATCAGTTAAGCCTCTGACTCTTGATTGTGGTTCAGGTCAGGATCTCAGGGTTGTGGGATGGAGCCCCTCCTCAGGCTCCCTGCTCAGCAGGGAGTCTGCTTGAGGATTTTTTTTCTCTCTTTTTCCCCCTCTCTGTCCTTCCCCCCACTTGCTTTCTCTCTATAATAAATATTAAAAATACATGGCATATGAACCTCTTTCTTGTTTAAAGAAATGATGCACTTACATGGTTTGGAGGCAGAGAAACTCTGTAGCAAAGAAAGCGCTATGCCTAAAATTTGCCCTAATCTTTCTGCCATTTCTGAATTAATCAAGTTCCTTCACATCTGCTACTTCTTTATACTTTCTCCCAATTACTAACATCATCCATTCACCAAGTTGTCTGAACTGAAAAACCTGGGCTTATGCCTTTTTCTTGGTTGGCTCTCATCCCTTCCACAATCAGCCAATTAGTTCTGCCAGATTTCCTCATATGTCTCTGATTCTCTCCTTCTGTCTATTCATAGTTCCCAAGATCAGTCTCTTTTATTCTTGGGTCCAAAATACTACAGATGTCTCCTTCAAATTGATCCTTCCCACAGTTAAGAGAATGGTCCACTTAAAATGCAAGCAAGAGTAGGATGCTGCCATATTTGACATTCTTTAGCGGTTCCCTTTCTCCTGTAGAATAAAATCTAACCTCCTTGGTATGACATATGATATCCTTAGTGATCTAATCTTTGCCTACTTCTCTACCTTTATATTCTGTTTTTCCTTCCTCAAATTTTGAAATTCCTTGTCACTGGGCTTTTTGCACAAGCCATTTCCATTGCCTGGAAAGTCAGAGTCACGCCTCCTACCTAACTCCTGCCCATATTTTAATACTGAACACAGGTGAGCTTGATGAATTTAGGAAAAATTTCCCTAAATCCCCAAAGCTAGATTAGGGCCTCCTTTTATGCTCCTTTTTTATAAAAATCAGTGGGTATTTCTATCTTTCCTTTTAGCATGTTGAAATATTAGTTCTTTTGCCTCATGGAAATCATGTTTTAGACAATTTGGTGTGTGCATTTGGCAAAGAGCTTAGAATATTTTGATTGCTAGATGAATTACAATTGAATAGTTGAATGTCCAAATTGACAACTATGCTCTTGGTGCAGTTCTCTAAAGTTATTATCCAAAAGAACCAAATGCTATTATAGGGTCTTGGCATTTTTGTCTAATTTAGGAGAACTTTGAGCTTGAGTTGATGTACTTAATATGTTCCCCAAATGGGATGATTAGTTAAGGAATTGAACCAATGATTAATAGAAAAATGATGCAGAATAAAATTACATAATCAAGGAAGAAACTGTAAATAAGTAGCAGCAGAGGCCTGCTTTGAAAATATTTGCTGAAAGAAAAAGAGAGAGATTGTAATTACCTCACCTATTGATTAAGTCAGAATAAGAACTTTCCTTAATTTAGTGATCTAAGAGATTGTAACATATTACCTTTAATAATATAGTGGCCTTGCTGAGCCATTCTTTATTTTTTAGGTGAGAGAGAGAGAGAGAGAGAGAGCGAGCGCGAGCATGTGAGGTGGGCCAGGGGGTGAGGAACAAAGGGAGAAAATCTGAAATAGGCTCCACTTGCAGCACAGATCCAGACTCGGGGCTCCATCCATCTCATGATCCTGAGATCATGACCTGAGCCGAAATCAAGATTTGGATACTTAACTGACTGAGACACCTAGATACTCCTTGCTTTTTTTAATTGTGTTTTTTTGCAAGTGTCTAGAAATAACTATTTAGATATAATCTTATTGAAGTATCTTGACATTTCCATTTAAAGGTAAATGTGACTTAGAATTTGTTTTTCTGTTAGCATTAGGTTATTTTACTGTATCAGCTATCATGGATAGAAGTCAAATAGAAGTCTTAGTTTATCATGTTCCTACTGGGAAAAAAATAGATCAAAGTCAAAATAAATATCTTAGGAAAGATATTAGAATCATTAGAAAAATTATCCTAGTACTTGCTCGTTAAGATCAGTAAAGGAAAAGACTGGAAAGAAGGTAAAAAAAAATGTTTTGGCATATCCATATTTATCCATCTCTTTACTAGAAGAAATAAATGAATAAAAATATTTAAAAGAATGAACTCTTCAACAGGATCCATAAAACATGTTTGTTCTGTAGGGTTAGTTAAAGAATGAATGATGGCTTGACATTTAAGCTCTGGAGATTTAATTTGCAATTGTTGAAGACTTTGGGCTAGCCCAATGATTTCCCTTTAAAATGGGGTTTCCCAGCTTCTACACTACTGACATTTTGGCCTGGATAAATCTTCATTGTGAAGGCTGTCTGTCCTGTGCATTGTCGGATATTTAGAAATCTGTTTGGATTTATCCACTAGATTCCAGGAGCTTCTCCCTCTCATATTGCATTGTGACAACCAAACATGTCTCCATACACTGCCAAATATCCTTTGGGGGACAAAATCATCCCTAGTTGAAAACCAATGCTTTAAACATTACCTCTTGAAGATGAGTATTTTAAGAAGTAGGTGGGTACTTGATTTCACTGGATAGCCAAAGAGAAGTTCTGGTGATGTGAAATGGATGTTTTAACTTTAGGCACACTTTCTTTTTTAATTTACAAAAGACTGAAATTCAGCTAACATTTGGGAAATTAACTGGTCAAGTTCTTTCACTAAATATAGAAAGACTAAGGAACTATTTTCTCAATCTTATTGTCAATCATCTCTTCTTTTAAGAATATCCAGTGTGTCCAATTTGTCTGAAAGTGTTTGAATGTTCCATTTATTATTGCTTTGTAACTTAAAAGTGGAGTGTATTTTCATTTGATTGATGTATCAAGTGAAATATTTAATTTTTATCATCATTTTGTTCTACAATAACTTCTACTTAGAACTATTTAAGAATAATAAGATAGAAAATCCATTTCAATGAACAAATGAAAGTATTTTACTTCAAGGTGAAATTTTTGTATGAAGTTAGTTCATATGAGCAATCAAAGATTTTAAGATAAATCCAATAATTAGCACAAGGGAGCTGTATAATTTAAAGATGATAGCATAACATATAGAGATGTTCAATCACTGTGTTTATAGCACCTGAAACTAATGTAACATGATGTGTCAACTATACTCAAATAAAATTAGTGCCATAAAAATTATAAGTATAATTACAGCTAATTTTCAGCCATTAAATTCAGCATGATCAAAAATGGACATAAAAATGAGATTTGAGCCTTAAGTCTGCATTAAATAATATGCTAGCTGAGTTTCCTAGAATAAGTAGTTTTATCTTTCAATGCTTTAGTTTTCTTACCTATAAAATAACAAGATTGGGTTAGATCATGGTTGGCAAACTTTTTCTATTAAAGCCCACATAGTAAATGTAGGTTGTACAACCTCTGTCACAGCTATTCAGCTCTGCCATTGTAGCTTAGGAAAGCAGCCAAACACAACACATAAATAAATGTAGCTATGTTCCAATAAAATTTACTAGGAACACCATGAAATGGTCTGAATGTTCATATGGTGAAAACTTGTATGTTGAAATCCTAATTATCAAAAGTGATATTAGTAGGTGAGGACTTTGGAATGTACTTAAGTCTTGAAGGTGGAACCTCATCAATGGGATTAGTGACATGTAAAAGAGGCTTGCTAGCCCCCTTCCATCATGTGAGGACACAAGAAGTCTATGACCCAAAAGAGGGGCCTCCCCCGACCTTGCTGGCACTCTGATCTTGAACTTTTGCCTATAGAACTGGGAGCAATACATTTCTGCTTTTTTTTTTTTTTAAGATTTATTTATTCATGAGAAACACACACACACACACACACACACACACACACACACGCAGAGGGAGAAGCAGGCTCCATGCAGGAGCCTGAGGTGGGACTCGATCCTGGGTCTCCAGGATCACGCCCTGGGCCGAAGGCAGCGCTAAACCGCAGAGCCACCCAGGCTGCCCCATTTCTGCTTTTTATAGACTACCCAGTCTGTGGTATTCTGTTACAGCAGCTTGAGCAGACCAAGACTAACTGATTTTGAATGTCATACAGTTGTCACATGTCGTGAAATATTATCATCATTGGTTTCGACCATTTTTAAATGTAAAACTATTCCTGGCTCAGCAGCTGTATACAGAGGGCAGGGAGTCCTTGCCCTGTGTGTGGGCTGCATTTTGCCAACTTAACAAGGTGATTGTTAAGGTCTCTTACAGCTCTAACATTCTGGGATTAAGTGAAGATGAGAGAAAGTCATTGTATGTCCTTATTTATTTTAAAACTACCTTAATATCTGAAAGAGCTGAGGGTAAATCATTCATTAATTATAATAATGTAATCTCATGCTTATTGGGCAGTGCTGTGTGGTGGGCTTGCTGTCTCATGAAGTAGTTCGTATTTAACAAATGTTTGTGGGGGATACTTGGTTTCTTTTGCTCTGAGAAAAAGGAATGCTCCAGTCTTACAAAAGATGTCATTTTTCACAAACACTGTTGAAATGGACAGAGACAGAAAGTGAAATCGTTTTAAAATGTAACATTTGTAAAGTTCTTTTCAATTTGCAGAGTACTTTGCTTTACATCAAATGAACTGAACTTTCATAGCAACCCTGCAAAGCAAGTATATAGTAAGCAATTATTCTCCTTTTTAGCTGAAATAAAAAAAAAAATATATATATATATATATATATACACACATATATAGCCTAGGTAGGTTAAGCCACATCTTAGTGGGCTTTTCTGATTCCAAATTCACAATTTCCCCCTTTGCACTCCTCTGCATCTTATATCTGCCCTCCATTACTCTCCTCATCTGAAGCCTAACTAGACCATAGAGTTTTTCTTAGGTTCTGGTTATACAAACAAATACATCATTTAAGTACTTGACAACAAAAAGAATTACATGGCATAGCCTCAGAATGATCATTGACAAGATACAAAACTTCTTTGATGTTAGTTTTCTTAGTTGTAAGTTAAATAAAAATACTTCTTTCTCTTTGTTTGGAAATCAATGTGTTAGGTTTGGGCATACACTATAGTTGGTGTTCGGTAAATATGAGTCCCTTCTTTTCAATCTAATAACACAGAAATGGTGCAGTGCAGATGAACAGAATTCAAGATGCCTTTTATAATTTGGGCTTAGGGAATGCATATTATATATGTGCAACTAATTATACTTTGTAGTTATTGCACATTGTATTAGTAAGGGTTCCCTAGAGAAACAGAGCCAACAGGGTGTGTATATGTGTGCATAAGTATGTATGTCTATATCTATACATGAGGCAGAGGGAGGTTGAGTGATCTGATTTTAAGGAACTGGCTCACCTGACTCTCGAGTCTCAGCAAGTCCAAAATCCCATGGTGGAGACTGCCAAACTGGAGACTCCATTTTGAGGGACTTGCATTTTGAGTCCAAAGGCTGTCTGCTGTAGATCCAGGAATAACCAGTGCTGTAGACTAAGTCCAGAGTCTGTCTTCAGCAGAATTCCTTCTTCCTTGAGGGAAGGCCAGCCTTTGTTATATTCAGGCCTTCAGCTGGTTAGATGAAGACCACCTCCATTGTGCAGGTCAATATGCCTTTCTCAGAGATCACTGATTGAAGTTAAATATCATCCAAAACCCGTTTACAAAAGTTGGGTTATTTTATTTACAAAAATATCCAGAATGATGTTCAACCATGTTTTCTAGGCACTGTGGCCCAGACAGGTTGACACAAAACATAAGTCATTATTATGGTTACATTTAAATTGCTGTTTTAGATGTGGTTTGCTTGCAAGTAACAGAAATACATCCACATTAACTTTTTTTTTAAAAGATTTTATTTATGTATTCATGAGAGAGACACACACAGAGAGAGGTGGGGGGGCAGAAACACAGGCAGAGGGAGAAGCAGGCTCCATGCAGGGAGCCCGACATGGAACTCGATCCCCGGACTCAAGGATCACGCCCTGGGTCGAAGGCAGGCACTAAACCACTGAGCCACCTAGGGGTCCCCCCCATTCACATTAACTTAAATAAATTCTTTTCTCTAAGGTTAGGCTCTAGGATATTTAGCAACTGGAACAGAAATAAATCGAGATAACACAGGGACCCATGTTTCTGTGTTATGGGGTCCTAGTGTCTCATTTCAGCTTCTCTTGTCCACCTACCCTATACTTGTGTTTTTCTTTGTAGACTAGCTTCCTCCATATTTTATTAAGACTTGCTATAATGCCAGTACTATATGATCTTACAGTTGCATTTCTTATAGCTCACTAGTTTGTCTCTCTGTCTGTCTGTCTCTGTCTCCTATGGAATCTCACTGACTCAGGTTTGGACAGATTTCCACCCTCACCTACATAGCCATGGTAGGGACCCATTCTTCTAGTAGGTGATGTGGACAGGAACAGATTCTCTTTAACATGGTTGTAGGTAGGTACAATTCTTTGCTAATTAATATGAATCCCTCAGATATAAAATAACTTAATGATTCTGGAAGCCACCCAGGCCTAAAAAGTAGTGCTAAGATTTCACTCGGTAAGTGAATATAATCAATTAGTCTGTACCTTTTGCTAAGATATAACAGGAAGAGTTGGACTCCAGCTACAGAACCTGATTTTGGAGTGCTATACACAGTATTTCTGAGGAAGAGGCTTAATGCACCTGCAGAAATAGTAAGCTCTCCTCTTTTGGAGGAACACATTGAAATCCAGAAGAAATGCTTTCAGAATCCCTCTGAAAGATGGCAAGTTGGGCTCCTTTGTCTCCTCAAATGCCTCCTTGAGTTTTCCATTGTTCATGCTTTTCACAACTGCTGAAAGGTTGTTTGGAGCTTTTCATGGGATTTGTCAACTCTTTTGGCTTAATAAAATTGCGCCATCCCAAATCTATATCCCTGAGAAAAGAAAGCAGAAGAGCACCTTGTTTAGAAGTAGCAACATAGTAGTCAACTGAATAGGAGAAAAGTTTTAGGAATATTTTTAATTAATCATGCTTAAGGGAATTCAGCTTAAGAGAGATTAAAATTTTAATCAGAATATTCCTATTTCTAGGGACATTCTTTTGAGGGGAGAAAGTTGATACACATTGAATGCTATCAAGATGAGTATTTTGTTTTTAGGTGTACAGCAATTCACATATCAAAACAAGAATATAAAATTAGGTTTTTCTCCCCCATTTATTCATTCTTAACCCATACTCTATAATCATCTCTCACTCTGTGTCAGAAACTACAGGTATTAGAGATTCAAGGAGGAAAAATACTAGGCTACGATCAAAGGAGCTAATAATGGAGGTAGGGGGACAGACAAGCATGTCGGAAATGACACTATGGCTTTATAGATGTTTACACATTGATGAGCACAGAGAGGGGTGCCAAAGAGAGCCTGAAAGTTACTAGAACTAACACTGAAGGAGATACCTACAGCAAGTTGGAATAGAAAAATATTCCAGATCTAGTGGCATAAGCAGAGGCAAGGAGGCCTCCTAGGGAGTATGGTGCATGGAGGGACATCTCGTGAGGGAAGCTGAAGCACAGAGTGTGAAGGGAATGCTGGGACAAGAAGTGACCCGACTTTGGGTGGTGGGTGTGGGGTATATTTATGTTGCCCTGGTGTACAGCTTGCACTCAACTATCTGTATAGTTGAGTCCACTCAAGTTGAAGTGCAATGCTGCCACCTCCTCACCCACTACCTCAGAGAACTCTGTAGCTGAGCACCACTCACCCCAGCTGTGCAAATGCAGAGGCAAGTCCAGATGCCTTAGTCATTACCGGTAGGAATGGTTCAGCAGCCACAGGGTGCTTTATGAAGAGACTTGCACTGTAGGAGCGTCCTTGGCTTTTCCTTTTTTTCCAGTGCTTCTGGCAAACTCATTATCTACATCCAAACAACTTCACAATCTCCCCCATCATGGACAAGTGTTCTGTTTTATAGGTTCTATTTATTTTTTAAAAAGTATCTGAGAGGGGGGGATCCCTGGGTGGCTCAGCGGTTTAGCGTCTGCCTTTGGTCCAGGGCGCGATCCTGGAGTCCCGGGATTGAGTCCCATGTCAGGCTCCCGGCATGGGCCTGCTTCTCCCTCCTCCTGTGTCTCTGCCTCTCTCTCTCTATGTCTATCATAAATAAATAAATCTTTAAAAAAAAAAAAAGAGTATCTGAGAGGAGTAACCCGAGTGGCTCAGCGGTTTAGCACCACCTTTGGGCCAGGGTGTGATCCTGGAGACCCGGGATCGAGTCCTGCATTGGGCTCCCTGCATGGAGCCTGCTTCTCCCTCTGCTTGTGTTTCTGCCTCTCTCTCTCTCTCTCTCTCTGTGTGTCTCTCATGAATAAATAAATAAAATCTTTTTAAAAATTAAAAAATTAAAATAAAAATTAAAAAGTATTTGAGTAATCCTTATGCCCAACATGGGGCTTGACCTCATGACCCAAGAGTCAGCCAGGTGCCTCTGTTTTATATTTTTTTAAATATTTTCATCCAGAGTGATCGAATGGCCTTCTGAGAATTATAGTAAGTAGCAGCTATGGCACAGAATGCTTTCTTTTGTTCCAGACGGCTATGAAACGTTAGGCGAGGGGAATAATGAACTTACTTTGCTGTCATTAATAGCGCTGTATCACTGAGGAGGAGGAATGAATATGCATTTGCATGTGTCCTCACACAAAAAAACAAATGACCTTTAGACATCAAGACCGTTCAGACTGACTTCTCTGGGATGGTGGGTTTTCACCATCCTAAAGTTTTCTCACAGGTGTGGAGATACACAAATAGTTGAATATCATTGAGAAAACTTGCTTATGTTGTGGTAAACTTAGGTACAGTAAAATTAATGAGTTTTAACTGTAAGCTCAGTAATTTTTAAATGTAATCACTTATGTGACCACCACCCATATCAAGACACATCAATTTACATTACCCTAAAATGTTCCCTGGTGCCCTGCTAGTTAATACCACAGCAACCACCACCTGAGCTAACCACCACCTGAGGTAACCACTGTCAGGATTCTATCATTCTATTATTAGCCTTGTCTGATGTAGAACTTCTCAATAAGTGGAATCAGGCAGTATGTATTCATGTGTCTGTGTTCTTCTATTCAACAGAATCTGAGATTAATCAATTTTGTTTCATGTATCATTTTGTGTAATGATACTGTGTAATGCTGAATGAATACAGCAGAACTGGTTTGTCCTCTTTCCTATTAATGGACATTTGGCTTATTTCTCATTTTGAGCTCCTACAAGTAAAGGTGCTATGAACATTCTTGTGAACATATGCATTCATGTGTCTTGTTTATATCCTAGGAATGGAATTGTTAGCTTATAGGGTAGGCATATGCTTGCCATTAGTAGAAACTATCAGTTTTTCACACTGGTCATACTGTTTTATACTCTCTTTAACACAATGTATGAGAGTTTCAACTGCTGCACTTTCTCACCAAAATTAGCATTGTCCTTATTTTTTAATTTTAGCCTTTCTGAGAGGTGTATAGTTTTACCTTATTGTATTATAATTTTCTTGATGACTAATGTGATGTTAATTTCACATACAACAATATTTTTTGAACCGTAACAATAGCAAAAAAAATGATGAAGTTGAAGAAAGGGCAAGAAAATGAACTTTTAACAAGCTATCATGGCTCAAAACCAAAACACATAATTTATACCATGTTATTTAATCTTTAATAATGATGTATTAATAGGTCCAGTTTTCAGATAAATTTGTGATAAAGAGACATTACATAAAATAGAATTAGTAATACTACTTTGTAGTGTAGTTGGGAGAATTAAATGTTATACACATTCATACACATTATGTTTTTTATGTAAAGAACTGAGAATAATACCTGGCATGTGAGAATCACTCAGTGTTGCTGTTTGGAAATATAATACTGTATATTTTATTTTTAAGATTTCATTTGAGAAAGTGAGAGAGCACAAGCAGGGGGAGAGGGAGAGGGAGAAGCAGGCTTACTGCTGAGCAGGGAGCCCAATGTGGGGCTTGATCCCAATGACCTGAGCCAAAGGCAGATGCTTAATTGATTGAGCCATTCAGGCACCCCTATAAATTTTAAATAAAAACAAATTAGCCTTCTGGCTTGGGAAGATTGAGTTGTGACTGGCTATGGATTTAATCCAGCTGACGTTAACATGAGGAAATTTGATAAAATGTTGGCTGTACCACTAGGGATGTGTCCATATTAATGTTAATGGTCACCCTTGAAAAGTTGCTGAATGGATCTGATTGTTTTCAACTATAGTTAATCCATGGAGCTTGGCTTGGGTGGAGACTGTCCATATTTCAGAAATAGGACATAGCCTGTTAATTGAGTGATAAATTCGCTGCTTCTACTAAACTTCTCAGATGCATCCTATGCTTAAGATGTCATACTGAGTGATGGCAATACACACACAGTGAGTGTGGTTAGGCTTCATAGAGCAGAAGAGAAGAAAAGGTTACCTTTCTCCATGTACTCTATCTCCCCAGCCTGTCCCATGTAGTTCCTTAATGAATTAGACTATGTAGGGTGCTTTTTAAGACTTATTGGCTTCCAGGTCTCTGCAGTTTAGATCTTTGTGTTTGGGGCATGGGGTAGTTTTGTGTTTGTTTGTTTTTTTTTAATGTCCCTTGTAAGTATATTTCAAAGATTACAGTGACACAAATTTCTGTATCAGTGTTTCATAGTATTTTTTCAACTCTGGCTCCTGAAATCTCAGACCTTACTTGGCAGGCTTCTCAAATACATAGTCCTTTTTTGATTTCAGCAGGTGGATAGATTAGTTTTCATAGGATATTCAAGTTATAAGAGAGAAGATACTTGTCACCTTGCTCTAAGATTCCTATTCCACCTTTTCTTTTTAGCAATTCTCATTTTATAATAAAACTTAATCGGAATATTTACCATGGTTACAATCAGGATTCAATAGGAAAAAAAATAGTGTAAGTGTTTGAGAAAACTTCAACCAGTGCAATTCAGCATGTGATTCATTAGGAATAAGTATTTTTAAATGTTCAAAGCTGTTATCTTTTTACTTATTTACATACCTCTTATTTTAAAGAGGATTTGAACTAAAAACCAACATCTGTGACTAATTTCTGAAATTTTTTTACTCTACCTCTAGAAATTTATTAAAATACACCATTAAGGGCAAAAATATGTACTAGTTTGTCAGAAAGGGTCAAAATAAAGTAGATGTGTTGGACTTCGAACTAGAAATCAATTTAATTAGATAAATATTTTTGAGCATTTCCTATATTCCAGGTTCCACGCTAAGCATTAGCAATACCAAGATGAAAATGACATAATTTATACATTCTAGGATCTGACCAGTTAATGGGAAAAATTGATATAAGCAATTAATCATAATGCTTTCTAATAAAACATACCATAAAAATATTTCAGATATAAGAGTGTGTTAAAAGAACCAATTTTGCCTGAGGAAAAAACATTGTAAATGGGTTATATTGGAGTTGTATGACCCTTAAAAGATGATTAGCAAAGGAAGGAAAGAACATTCCACGTGGAAAAATGTGTATGTGCAAAAGCGTCATGGTGTGAATGGGCATGATATGTTGGGTGATTTGATCAGTGTTGCTGCGTAAAATTAGACTCGAGGGGAAAGTAAGCAATGTGACCGGAACTAGGACAGGAAGTGAGAAGGGCCTCATGGGCAATGCTCGGTAATTTGGATTTTACATCTGAAGTTGTTTCTAAAATGTTCTTAGGGGAAAATGTATTTGACAAATAATTACAGAAATCTGTGTGCCAGAATCTGAACTAGGCACTGAGGATACACTGAATAAAGATTCACTACCATCTCTCAGAAATCTTAACTGGAGATACACCAAGATAGAAACAATGGCATTTGATTCAAGGACGGGTGGCTCTTTGTACTTCATGGGAGGGGAGATAGGAGGATAAAGGAGGGGCTTTGTTTTCTCTAATGGTAAAAGAACCCATTTCACTCACTACCAAGATAAAAACGTTCATGTTTTGAACCAAAAACTTAATGTGTCTGTAATGTCATTTCTGATTTTGCTTTGGTGTGGAAGAGATGATTGAAATGTATTTGGAAAGAACAACTCGTGCTAGAACTCTGCTTTCACAGATCTGGTGTTCAGAGCACACACACATCCCTCTAAATAGGAAAGCTGGAACAGAGTGTTGATCTAATTGCTTCTTCCGAACAGCCCAGAAAACTGTTGGACTTTGTGGGCCCTAACCAATTTTGTTATCAATAATACAAAAGAGAGATGCTTAAGTGTAGCTTCCTCACAAGGGAAATGCTGTCACAAGAGCCAATGACCTAAATTGTCTTTGAGCATCAAACTTTCTAAAGTGAAGAGAACACATCTGCCCTTTGAATATTAAACTAGTCACTAAACTGGGTCAGAAGGCCTACAAAGAGCGCATTTATAGCACTCTCCCCTCTTCCTCCCAGGAAGAGATGTCTTGGGTGTTCATTACCTTGAAGAAATCCATACAAATGAATGCAAATTGCTTCTGACAGAAGATGTTTCTTGCAGTGTTCATCTTTGACAACATTGGCTCTGTGCCAATTTGTAGATTTCCTTAACTGGGTTTGCAGAAGATCCCTGGAAATTATTCATCCTAGCTTACCTATATTCCCACTCTCATCTTCTATGTCTGTCCTCAATTACACAAACACATACGAGCCAGCCCTCTCTTCAGGCATTAGAAACAGTCAGCAATTTGTTGAGACTACTTCTGCCAATTTTGTTGCATTAGCTTCCTTGTAAGGGGGAAGTCAGGACTGAGAAAAGACCCGTGGTTTGACTGATTTGGAGGAGCCAGGTGACTAAATGAGGAGCTATGGTAGAGTGCTCAAGGAAAAAAAAACACCTGCCACCATCTCAAGAACAGAGATCGTAACACCTGCACTGAAGTCACAGATGCTCGTATGTTTCCTGAATGGATGAGTACATGAGTAAGCAGGAGGAGAGGCAGTGGATATACTATAAGCAGTGGAGGAGAGGAGATAGAGAAGGCAGGCTTCAGGTGGTTACATGGCCCCAGATGAAAAGTATATGTAGCTTTTAGACATACAGAGGATAAAAAAGGAGAAAAGCAGATTTAAATTCGAATCATGATTTAAGAAGACAAGATGAGTCTGAATCAGAGACAGTTTTTCTTGGAGAGGAGAAGTCTAACAGTGGGGACATAATATTTGTTGAATAAACGAATGTGTGAGGAATGACACCTCATCTTCTAAGACAGAAGGAAGATGGGCTAAAAGTACAGTCCTTTTGATGTAGAAGGAAAGCAGTTTGGAAATTCTTACATTTTAGTCCCTCCAAGGTAATTGCAGTAAAGATTTAGGAAATGATAGCTGTGCCGGGTAACATATAGTGTATTGTACATATGTTGTCTCATTTAATCCTTACCATACACCTGCAAGGAAGGGGGCAGGGTTAGGATTCTGGTTAGGATTCATTTCAACTAGGCTCAGAAAATAGTTGGAACTGAACTAGGATTTGAACTTAAAGACTGTGTCTCCAGAGGCCATCACTTTGTGATAGTAAGGAAACAAGGCAAGGAGCTTGAGCATCCTTATAATTTTCTGATGGTTTCTTCAATGTTTGTGTGTCTCTTGATATGTGGATTATATATTCACTAATGGTAAAGACATTGACTTGGTGTCTCTGGTTCTCTTTTAGTGGCTAATAAAATGCCTGGCTCAAGGTAGTCAGTCAGATATTTGTTAGTGGAGTTTTTAATCAAAGGAGTTAAAATTGGGGAGGTGAAAATTAAGAATTGGAAGTCAAAAATAATTTTTATAAAACAGGATGGAGAAATACAGCAATCTCTTGAAGTGTGGCCAATAAGATCTGAGGTCCTGCTATGTCAGGTAAAGGTTCTAAAATAAAGGCCTATTTAACTTCTTCCAGGGTTAAAAATGTTGGAAGAGCTTACAGCCCTCTGTCCAGCACATAACGGATCAATATACATCCACAAGGATACAGAATAACGTGAGCATTATGTATGCCCAAATCTCGTCTCAAGTCACTGGAAACTTTGGGCAAACTAATTTCCATAAATCTAGTTTACTTGTCTATAAAAGAAATAATACCTCTTTCAGTTGTTACAAAGGTCAAATAAGGGCACCTGGGTGGCTCAGTGGTTGAGCATCTGCCTTCAGCTCAGGTCGTGGTCCTGGGATCGAGTCTCACATCAGGCTCCCTACAGGGAGCCTGCTTCTCCCTCTGCCTATGTCTCTGCCTCTCTCCCTAGATCTCTCATGAATAAATAAGTATTCATGAATAAATAATATTTGGAAAAAAACCCAAAAGATGAAATAAGGTAATACATGTAAAGCACCAAAGGCTTTATACACAGTTAATACTCTGTCAGTATTAGCTATTGTTTGATGCAGAGTAAATCAAAGGGAGCTTGGTGTCCTAACACATATGTAGCCTGGATCCCAGGTGGGGACCCCATTGCATCTTCTCTCCTGTCAGGAGTATAGCTTGGACACGGGGGCTTGCCACAGGCACTTGGGGGAAAGACTGCATCTGAAGGTATGGTCACACATGAGCTAGGATCCTTAAAAAGGCCCTCCACTGGTGAGGAGGGGTGTGCAGAATGCAGTCCTGTACCTGCTCTGTGCATTTCAGGAGATGAGTATTGTAAATTAAATATAATGGGGAGACAGGGATCTCTTTGCTCTCGAGTACCTGAGATGTTGGAAGCATGAGGCAATAATGTTATGGACTCAGTGCCATGGTGTGATGCCCCAGGACCGAGAACCCATCACTTGCCCCTCACCTGAGCAGCCTAGTGTGGCATGGGCAGCAGTACCATGTTCACAGCTCTGGGAGACAAGGAAGTAGGCATGTCTAGGGAGGCATGGGCATCACTTCCCAAATGATGGTAGCATCACTTGCAAGGTTTCACTGGCCACTAGCCTCTCCAGGGGACTCAAAGACATCTTCAGAAAAGATTTGAGAAGAATTAGTGATCCTTTGGTTGACCATAGAGGTAGAGAACTACCTCTATGCAGTCCGCACATTTACGACTTCTGGACCAGGGTGGTTGAGGAAACAGGAATTACCTGGAATTCTAGAGCTCAGAGGAATGTAGCAGCTCCTCTGGTCCAACTGTATCTCTTAACCTGTGGTCCAGAAAGTCTGAGTGCTGTCCCTAAGATCACCTGCAATAAGAATCTGTTTAACAAAGTTTGGGGGACCATCCACCAATGCATATGCCCTTGAGCAACTAGCAGTATGAAAAGTGTGGCTGGCCTGAGTAGTGTGTGAATGTGGTTGCATTAAACCAGAAAAACACTGGCATGAGCAGCCAGGCAGCCCAGCTGGGTTTGTTTCCCCACATATATCTACTCCTTTATTTCTCTCTCTCTCTCTCTCTGTGTCTCTCTCTCTGTCTCTCTCTCTCTCTCTCTCTCTCTCAGGGTTGCTAGCTAACTGATAATGTGAAAATATACTTCCTTAACTTCTACATGCTAAATCAATTAATGTTCGGGTACAATTTGGTTCACAATGAAGCATGGACTTCTTTATTTTTAGTTGTTGCTTTCATGACTTTTTGCTTAGGGATTGTGTTAGTTGAGTGAGGACCTCTGACATGATCCATGGCCCTGATAGAGGGGCTGATCAGAGATAAGTAAACATATCCCAGCTGTTGCAATGTTGACTACTGAGCCTTCATTACACAGTGAAACTCCTGGCATAAGCATGCATCCGAGAGGCCATATTGGCATTGACTGAGTTTTTGCAACCTCTTTCCTTCCTCTTTGTAGCAGGATACTCATGAGTCCTAGATGGGGTTAGGAGCTCTACTCTCTGCATCCCTCCCTGACCGAACTGATTTAATCACACATCCCTTCCTTTCGCTACACCTCTAACTGCATACCATCTGTGATATTTGGCAGCTGCTGGTTATAACCCACGTACCCCTTGGCCCCAACATCTATCAGAAATATTTTATCTGTTGGCAATGTCTTTAAAACCATGATTGCTTATTTTGTCACCTATGATATTAGGATAATCATTTCTCTTCTAGGTGGCACTGCTGGGCACTTGAACTTCTGTTTACAGCTTTTTTTTTAGGCCCTAAAACATAGAGGCATGTAAGCTGGAATAATGGGACATGTGCTTTTCCTTGGGGGTATATATTTGGTCTTAGGAGAAATTTACCGGTACCCATAACAATAAGAACACTGGGTTGAAAGTGTTGGCAAGTTCACCATGGTGAGTTTTAAGCTCAGAGGAATTGAAAAGAACCCAGGAACTAAAAAATAGATATTTACACATAAATATCTTTTGTATACATAAATTAAGTGTAAATATATACAGACATGGAAGTTAAACCTACCCTACCTTAAATTATGTATACGTGCGTGTGTATGTGTACGTAGTGTTGGCCAGTTACCTATGTATATGCATCTGAACGTGTTACTATTACTACATGACAGAATTATAGACAATTTCTATTTTAATGTATTTTGAGTTTTTCAAAGTTTTTCAATGAGGATAGGAGCCTTTTTTATAAAATGAACAAACATTATAAAGCAAATCCATGCTGGAGTCTTTTTGACAACAAATCATAAAAGCTGCCAGAGTCAGGAAGGACACAGAAATTGCTAATGTGACCTGGGCTCTTGGCCAAATAGGTCACAGGAATTGGTTTCTACCCCCTACCTCCTTCTCTAAAGCACTAGCTACTTTGAGCTAAAATTATATATGTGGACAATGAAGTGAGTGCTGTAGTAGAGTCAAACAGATTACTCTGGCAACTGTTCTGGAGACAAAAGTCTGATTATGTTTGAGTTCTACATTCGTATTTTCTCTCAAGTAGTCACAGATAGCATCTTCCACTTGCTCGCAAAAATTGCAGAAACCTAAATTCAGACCGCCAGCTGATCTGAAAGTTAACATTTAATTATGAGGGATTATTTGTTTACCGATAATGATTGCAGCACTCCAGGTACATAAAATCTGCCAGTGCCATATTAGCATCTTGTACTTTCTTTACCATTTTATTACAATGAGTGTGTGTATGTGCACAGAGAATAGGGGTTCCAAAAGTTGATGGGGGATCCTGCAGACTTCCACCTACTGGGTCGTTCTCACTCTCCACTTCTGGAAGCATCCCATATCGCCCAGAAGCAATGTAGTATGCACTATGTGCTTTGCTTTTTCTGAGGTTTCATGACTCAGGTTATTCTAATGATTTTCAATCATGGACATGATTCTCTTTTTCCTTCAGATCCTAGCAGAGTAGTACTAGCAATTTTTAGTAGTAAAGAGAAAAGCAACTAGATACAAAAATCAGTTATGGAAAAAAGCCACCACTCTATATGCTGCCTTGGTTCTGGATCGAAGCATAACATTTATCACTTTTTTTTTGAATTTACATTTTTTTCTGGCCACTGATCTATTTTAAGGTGGGAGCAACAGACCTTACATTTAGAAACATGAACTTCACTTAGAATCAAATTTGGTCCTCCAGAGGCAAGAAAGCTAATATCGGAAAGTTATCTCTCTTGAATAAATGCCTTTGTTTAACTCTTAACTGGATGAAGCCATAGTGGTTCCCAGAAAAGAAAACCACAGGCCCACTTTGATTTTTATGACTAATCTGATAATGGGGGAGGAGAATTGTAATTCCTTGAGAAGTTATTCTGATGAAAAATCTCAAGTGTCCACTCCATAGCATTGGTAGGTATTTGGTGAGCAATGGTAATAACCTCATAACTATTAGTAGAAAATACACTTAAATATAAAATTCTCAACATCTCCTGGGTTGGCAGAGTTAATTTTGCCTTCTGCCTGCTTTAGTTTGTGATTAGGGGCTCATAAGAAACAGTTGAAAGGCATGAATTAAGGGATCTCCCTTTGTGCCCCATGACATCCCCCTAGTTCCATGTTTTTTCATGAGAGAAGACAAAGAATGGAATCTGGAAAATGGTTCTAGCTTCTGTGCATGGTGGTGAAATCGGTTTGACCCCTTCTCTCTTCATTTAATAAGCAGATCTTTTGTTGGTGAAAACAGGAGCGTTTTTGTTCACATAAATTTTAACAGGCAAATGTAATCAGAAACTCAGTCCAAGTAGCACAAAAGAGAAATAGTAATATGTTCTTTGAGCCCTACTCAAGATAAAAGCCAAGGCATTTCCCAGGGCTTGGATTACAGTCCATATTGTAGATAGTCATCTGTGGGATGGTACAGTTCCTCTTATGAATACAAAGTAGTTGTTTTGGATAGAATGTGCTAAGAGGAACTTCAGACCTTCCTAGAGCTGTGTGTACATTCAAAACTGAACAGCTCTGTGGTCATCCTTTTCCTGGCCCTCTACTGCAAGCACTGACTACCCAGTGAGACCCGTGTCATTTTGCTACATTGAGTGTCTATGTTTGGAGGATGTAAGGATGTAGTTTTTTTATTCTTCAATGATATAAGTGGTTAAACGGAGGCAAATTTGATTTTCAGAGTGTGCCTTTATATTACCTAATGTACCAAAGAAAAATTATGGTATGACAGGCATTGTGCTTACTACCTTTCATACATTCATCTCGTTGATCTTCCCAATACCCCTATGACTGACTTAAGATCACCCTTTGTACATACCTACAACTTAGAGTATTAGATGTTACTCTGCTAGTAGGCAGTGGTAAATGGTAGCTGACATTTGATCTTGCTCAGTGCCCTAAATACTAATTGATTTTTTCCTCTTGTGTTCATCTTCTCTTGTCTTCCACGGAATGATAAGGATTCTCTAAAACAATAAAGCACAGCACACAAAAAAAATGGAAAAGAAATAGAGAAGCAGTCAAGCTAATATAATGAGAATATGTAGGCTTGAAAGAAGATTCCATTTTTTAATCCTAAATGTCTGTCAAAGATCATTTCCTCAAGAAGGATCTTGTCTTTTCATTCTTGCATTGCTAGCACCTGGCACATTGCTTGGCAAATGGAAGCAAACAGATACTTTAAAATAAATCAATGTTTATGTTATTCCATCCATAAATGTATCCCAATGTTTAATGTTAAAGGTACATAATAAAAACCAAAGGGCAAAAGACATTGATTTTCTCAATATACATGTATGCTACCATATGGGTCTTAAAGATTCAGAAATTTAGAATCAGAGCAGAAAGAGATGAAATATTTATTTTGTCTGTGTTATTCTTAAGTCAGTATTATAGTCAATATAGTATTACGGTTACAGTAATACCAGCGACGTTTTTTGTGGATATCTTCCTAATCAGATCCTGAAATTTCAAAGTAAGTGTGTTTATAGCTTATAAAATATTAAGAAGAGAAAGCATTAAAATCTATGCTGGGTAAGTGAAGAAGTTAGTCTTACTGCCATTTGGGAAGCATATTTGTGAGAAATTATGTTTAAATTTCATAAGTCCTCGCCTCATGTTTATCATGAAGAGAGATAATCAGTGTTGTTTTATTTTGTACAGTTTAGAAACCTTGCTCACGTTGCTCCACTGCACAACTCCAGGGGGTGTCGTTCCCATTGTAGTGAATCTATGCGAATAGCAGCCTGGGCCTAAGAGATGCTCTAGTTTCATAAACGTTAGTAGCCCTGCCTTTCCTTCTCTTAAGCTAGACTATTTAGGCCAAAGCAATGCTTTCTACTTGAAAAAAGAACAATTTATCCAGGGAATTTTTTTCCATATTCCTATGATAATTCATTTTATTTTAGCATTTATTGAGTACCTCTGTCAAATTTTGGCTAGCACCTTGCAGATGGGTAAGACGTGATCTCTAAAAGAGATTTACCATCTGTCAGAATAAAAGACCGTAAGCTGATGCAACAGTATCAACAGCAGATGTGATTGATCTAGTGATACAGATAGATGCATAGACGTATAGATGTATAGAGATATAAATAATGCATGCTCATGCTTGGATAGCTAGAAACCAAGGTTATTATGATACTTTACATTTGGAGCAGGCACACACAATTCTTTACCCCTCATTTTCACTCCAACCACAATAGCTAAGACTCCTTATTTCCCTGGGTTTCCTAATACTGGAAGATGCTCAGAAACTGACCTTTCATAGGGTTTTTATATCCCTGATTTTCTTTAGCAGTACATGAACTAGTGATTTCATTTTTATCAGCTATGCCTCTTTATGAGCAGAAAATGACAAAAATCCAATCCCAACCAATTTAAAGCACAAAATAACTTGATGGGGTCTTCTAACTGTAAGCTCCAGGAGTTGTTTGGTTTTAAGTAGGCAATGTTACTAGTGTTTGATTTCTCTTATTCCATCTTTTTTTTTTTATGTTGTTTCTGGGTTACTTCCATTCACTGCATGGTCTCCTTTTGAGGCTCAAGATGACTGCAGCAAGTCTGGACTTCTGTCATTGTGTTTCAAGGACTCTGATCAGGTCCTGTGGCAAATTCCAACCAACCATTGTTGTGAGGGGGTGTCGTACTCTAAGCAGCTTAAGCCTGCATTACACATCCCAACTCTGAACTGGGATAGATTCACCAGCCAAAGAATGAAGACCAAAACTGAGAGAAGAGGGATGGTACCTCAAAGTTTAAGTTTCAATTACCAGAAGTAGAGTGAGGCAAATCCTGGGAGCAGAAACAGTAGATGTCAAATACAGAAGCCATAAAGAGAAATTTGACCCTCTTTATCTATTCTTTACCACACAATCCACTCAATTTTCATAATAAAAGCTATCATTACTATCACTGTGCTAAAGAAGGAGATGTTCTGTCTGCAAAGGAATGGCAAGTGTAGCATTTTCAAGCTTTGATGTTTCAGGGAGTTCCTTACTAAGCCAGAATCAAAAGGTAGGATCAGTAGCCATTAAGCAAAAATGAATTTAGAATGTAGAAAATGACAGTAAATTGTTATGACTTATTAAAAGAAGAAAAGGGTGGGGGTATGTTTGAAAATTATCTGATAGAGATAGGAATCAAGAATCTGAAAGCTTTATTGGAGCTCTTAAAATCACTATATATGAATGTGCTGCTAATACTACCTGACATTTATTAGGTACTTCCTATATGCCTGGCATTATACTGAATACTTTTCATCCTCACATAAACCTCCCAGTAAACCCATGGCAACCCCATGACGTATCTACTTGTTATCTTCGTTTTGGAAATGAGGACACAGAGGATTGGCCAAGTTAAATCACTTGAATACGATCACAGAATGAGTGAGTAGGAAAGCCTGCCTTAACCTTTGGTAGGTTAGAGAGATGATGTTTTCACCTGTGCTCATAGCTTCGTCCATCTACAGAAACAACCCATGGCAGGAGAAACAGTTGTTTCACTGCTTTTGTGCTGGTCAGGGCATGTGGAAGGGCAGTGAAACAGTCTAGGAAGCATCTTGGAGGGGAGACCTTCAGAAACATGAAGGTGTTGTGGAACAGGGCCAGGATGCTGAGGAGTCTGAAAAATTGGCTGATGAGAGGGTTTCTATCAAGCAAAAGGGTCATGATGACTTCTCCTATGTCTTAGTTAGGCTGTTATAATTACCATAGTCTGGGTGGCTGATACACCAAACATTTATTTCTCACAGTTCTGAGGCTTGAAGTCTGAGATCAGGGTGCCAGCAGGTTTCTGGTGAAGGCCCTCTTCCTGGTTCCCAGGTGGCAGTCTACTTACTTACTGTGTTCTCATGGGGCAAAGGGAGAGGAAGCCAACTCTTTTGTGGTCTTCATTTCATTAGGGTCCTAACACCCTCATGTGGGCTCCACTCTCATGGCCTCATTACCTCCCAAAGGCCCCATCTCCAAACACCATCACATTGAGATTAGGATTTTGACAACAAATTTTGGGGGAACACAAACATTCAGTCCATAGCATCCAACTTATGAGAACCAGGTCATAGAGAATTATACTTACCCCTCTTGGAATGGGTGCTGGATGTTTCAGGGAGACAGTCTGCAGCTAAGCAAAGATATTAGCAATTACTCTTTGCATACACTAGTGCTTCTGTCTAGGATGTTCCTATACCCTTTACATATCGATATACAACCTGTCCTTGAAAGCTCAAAATGCCATTTATTCTATGAGGCCATGCTTGATTCCTTTACTAGCCTTGCACACAGAAGATGCTTAGGGCTGCTGGCTGGTGAGACATAGGGCTTCTGTCCCTGGTCATCTTCAAAAGAAAACTGAACACCATGGTTCTGGTGGTAAATTACTGCATTAAGCAGATGGTACTTTATGTGACTTCAAAGACCCAACTTCATTCTATGTTATTTATTGCATAATTTTATACCTACTTTGTATTTTTTTTCACATCATTGTTCACATATCACTTTATGTATCTGAGTAGAAAAAAAAATCCTAAATGAATTTCTGGCCATGAAGTATCTAGATGACTCTACTTGGAAATAGTTTCAGGTGATATAAAGGAAGATACAGATCATGTAGACATAGAGTCCGTTACTATCCCTGGTTTGTTCCTAAGCAGATTATCTGTATAAGCTATATGGAGATAGAAATGCCACATTAAAAAAAATAGGTGTTGTATGTATGTATTCTTGCTCATATACTCTTTTTTAAAAGATTTTATTTATTTGAGAGAGATGGAGAGAGAGAAATCATAGGTGGGGGAGAGATGCAGAGATAGAGGGAGAAGCAGACTCCCCACTGTGCAGGGAGCCCAATGCGGGGCTCGATCCTAGGAGCCCAGGATCATGACCTGAACCAAAGGCAGACACTTAACTGACAGAGCCACCCAGGTACCTCTTGTACATATGCTCTTATATAGCATGTTTAGAGTTATGAAATACTTCTCCAAAACTAATTTTATATTATATAAAAACTATGCATATATTTAAGCTAATGTTCATATACATAATATAACCTACATAACTATATACATTTTATATGTGTATGTCCACACATACGCATACATACACAGTGATTTGCAAGTGTGCCTTCATATTTGAGGTTGTCTTCTACTCTGGTATGCAGCCTGGATCATTTTTCAGAGAGAGAATTTACTAGAGAAAGAGTAGAGCAATGTATCAGAAGCTCCAGTTTCCATTACACCTCTTCCCACTCTCTTTCCACCTCCTTTCTTTTGGATTTTATCATCTGGTTTCAATGCACAAGTACAAATCCAAGTTTGGATGGAGTGACTCTTAAAATCAAAAGAGCATGAAGACTCTTTCAAAGCGAGAAACACTGGGTGTAATGGTGGTATAGAATTTTAGAGCCGAAAATGAAATCCCCAAAATCTACCTGCTAATTATGTCACCTTAGATGAATTAAGAATGAGGAAATCTCATTATGCCTTTGAAATTCTGCTGCTTATATCCAGAAATGTCAGTTGGCTTTTCAGTTAGCACGGACAATTTTGGACTTTCTAAAATTAAGTACTAGTAGTTAGCTCCAATCTAGAACCAGAGAGAAACATTGTTGATATATTTGGAAACATTTGGGTAACCAAGTAACTATAGCTTAATTTATATAATAAACTATTATTAGATTACATATATAGATTACCTTGGCTTCCAAAGATATTTTATGTCAATCTTTAAAATATGATTTTGTACATTTTAGGATACGTCAAATCCATTCAGAATTCTCTGTATTTCTGTTCCCACTTTGTAGAATACAGTTCCTCCCTTGCTGTCTGTAGAAGTCCCACTCAGTGTCCAAAATCTGTTTGAACAGCTTCCATCCCAAAATCCATTTTCCCTTTTTTGGTATAACCAAGTGTTCTATCCTCTGTATAATTTGGGTTCCCACATGCTTTCCTCTACCAGTGTTTGTCTTGTCTTCCACAATAGTCTGTGGAGTCACTGTAACCTGACAGGTGTAGCCGTATTCTCATTGTTGACAAGAGCTCACTGACAGTTTTTTGTCAGCTTTCCATTTCTAGCACTTAGACCAATATGAAGCACAATGGAGACACATGGTAAACACTTGATTAGAAAATGAATACCCATGTAAAAGTTAAAGCAGATGGACTGCCATAGATGCAGTTTCTTTGTGTCAACATATGAATCCAAGGAACATCATGTTCACATTTTTTGAGCTTTTTAAATATTTGTGCTTCTAGTACTTATTTGCTTTGTATGCATGCAGACTGTAATTTTCAAAATACAATTACACCATGTACTAACCCTGAAGTCATTTATTAGTTATAAGTGTTTTCCTAGTCTTTATACCCAGTAGAATTGGCCTGAACACTCAGCAGCCTATGTTTAAAATCTACTTTGCTGATTAAAAAAAAGGAAATGAGCTTGCACTTACTTGCTTGCTCTCCCCAAAACCTTATCAATCCATGTACGTTTACTTTACTAAAGAATGTACTCAGTCATGCAGTGAGGTGCAAATGTATTGAGGCACCACCATGTGCAATTCATTGCTGGATCCTATGGGAGTACAGAGACCAGTAAAATAGGCTTTTTCCTCCAGGAGTCCAAAGGGTGATCACAGAACAGATATAACTGCAAATAATGTTTTTTTTTTTTTAAAGGAACCCTGACATACATGCTCAGTTGTTGTGAACAAAGGAAGTGGTAGGAAAAGGCATTTGAATCAAGTTTTGAAGTATACGGTGTAAGCATTGCACAGTATAAGTGGTATAGAGAAAGGAACTTTCAAAACAAAGATGTGTCTTAGTCATAGGATGAAAACAGGAAGGTTAAAAGTTTTGGTTTTGGCATGGATGGAATGTGGGAGTAGAGATGGGGTATGTGATAAGGCTGCAAAATCAGATTTGGATCAAAAGTTCTTGGAGAGAGGTGAGAACCTTGGTTTAATATCCCAGGCAGGGGTGCCTGGGTGACTCAGGGGTTCAGCATCTGCCTTTGGCTCAAGTCATGATCTCAGGGTCCTGGGATCGAGTCCCACATCAGGCTCGCCACAGGGAGCCTGCTTCTCCCTCTGCCTATGTCTCTGCCTCTCTCTCTGTGTCTCTCATGAATGAATGAATGAATGAATGAATAAATAAATAAATAAATAAATAAATAAAATCTTAAAAAAAGTATATTGCAGGCAGATAATGAAAGTTTTTGAGGAAAAGAAAAGAAGAAATAAGCCATGGTGTTCAGAAATTTTCAAGAATCCGACATCAGAGTTAATAGCCAGTGAATTGATAAGTAGGAGGAAATTTGGTAATTTCATAAGGAAAGGAAATGTTCAGACATTACTTTTCTTCCCATAAGGCTGAGACTGCAGAAAAGCATGTGAAGTGAATAGGGTGTAAATTTAAAGGACACACTCATTCTGCTGGTCATGCAAGTGTGTGAAATGGTACCTCACTCAAATTAGCCTAGCCTAGGCTCTGCCTAGAATATTAAGTTAGTATCACTATAATAGATATTTGTAACTTTTCCTGAGTACTCTGACAGTGGTCAATTGGATTCTTTGCTGGGCCACCATTTTCAATTTCTGTAAGGGGAGAGGAAGGCTAATTCACATAGAAAGTTAGCACTGCAATGAGATAGTACGGTCAACTAGGCCAGTTAGAGAAAGAAGACTTGAGTCTTTCTGAGGCCAACGCTCTCACTTATCCTGACAGGATTTGCAAAATGATGCTCAGGTCTTCATCACTTCAACCTAGCTTAGATTTTTGGTTTGAGGTAGAGAAAGGACATCTCTGCCTGGTGATGAGCACCTAACTCAGAATGAGTTTGTCAGTGGTCCGTTATGATAGTTCAGACTTGCCACTCATGTTTAAGGTTGCTGAGAAGAGGGGAAAAAATGATAAAGAATCTCTATTTTTTTTAAACCAAGAAGTAGGTGTCCTAGAACACTTTCTCATTCATTGACAAGATCTCTTCATGTTATTACTAACTCATCATTTAAAGCCTACAGGAAGCCATGTACAATCCACAGGTTCTTAGAGCAGTTTCTTTTATGAATATGCTGTGGGGTCCATTGTTAAAATTAGTGTACACCCTCTATGCCTAATCCAATCAAGAATATCTACTTAACTACTGTCAGCCAGCCTGTCACCCATGAGAAATAAAAGAGATATTCAGGAAGCACCTATCACAACATTAGGACATGGTAGGCCTTCAGTCAAATACTGATTTGCATTCTTTTTTCAAGAATCTTTTTCCCCTATAGAATTACTTTCTTTCACATAGACTGGGTCCATATCACTGTATTTCAAGATTCCTCTGCTAAGATAATTCATTCTTTGAATATCCTATGCCAGATAATTGACTCGTTTTAATACATATCTTCCACTTCAAAGGAAAAATATGATTACAATTTTTATATTTATGATATATATCTGTATATATACACACATGTCTATCTATGTATATGTATATACGTACAGATATACTAAATACACACATATAAAGAATATATGTTGGGCAGCTCTTTCTGCCCACAGGTCCTGCCCCTGTGCTTTAATAAAGCCACCTTTTTTGCACCAAAAAAACAGAATATATGTTGTATATGCCAGTTGTTGTATATATACTACACTGGTATAGTACATATATAATTGGTATGTTGCACTGTATGTGTAAATATGTATATACATACATGTGTACCCTTCAATGTACAGGTCTAGTAATTTCAAAAACAAATAATGTGTAAAGTAATTGTCATTAAAAATAAAGGCTACGTTTCTCCTTCATACTTTCTAATCCATTGAAAACAATCAGTGTGCAGTCAGAGGGTTGTGGTGTTTACAGTTTCAGAGTATGTGACTCTTAAGATTAGCTCACCCAATAAAATGCAGAGGCAAGACAGAAGATGGGAAATAACATGAGCTTTGATTCAGTATGGCTTGGGTTTCAATTTCCCATCTACCAACCTTGTGACCTTGATCAGGTTGCTTGTCTTTCTGAACATTTGTTTCAGATATTAAATTGTTTCTCTGTGATGCTGTAAGTATTAGATGAGATGATATACATAAATCATCTAGCGTAGTTCCTGATCCATGGTACGGACTCAATAAATGGTAACTATTATTACCAGACTGACATTGATTACAATTTTATGAAATTATTTCCAACTCACACAATCACTCAGCCACTTCAATCCCTGTATTTTCCAAGGGATTTGCTTGGGATTCAGACTCATACCTCTTTTAAGTGTTCATTAGGTTCTGTGAAATGCATTACCTGTCATATTGTATCATCTAAATGAAGGCTATTCTTCAGAACACACACATAGAGCTATTTGAAAATTTCCCCTATTCAGGACAAGCTAGAAATTTCCGTGTGAAATTTCCATATAAAGACTTTTTCAAATTGTCTTCTTGATTTTATTTGCCCTATTCCTGCCTTTATAATCCCTTCCTGTCATCCCAAAGTCTCTTACAATAGAAGTAAAATTTAGCACCTTGTGTTTTTATATGACTTTTCTTTACCACCATAGAGATACTATTCCCATTAAAACTGCTATCCGTGCTTATATTATTAACCTGTGCACTTCTTTTTCTTGACACGGGTCATTGTAATTTCAATAACAAACTATTCCCTCTCTCTTGATTTGACAGGGGATCAGGCCTGTAAAATCACATAATCCACTAACAATAGAATAGTAGGACCATTAGAGCTGGAAGGCATCACAGAGTATTTGCAGCTCCCTTTGTCTTTATACAGAGGATGAACGGGAAGTTCTGAGAAGTTAAGGCACCTTGTGAACTATCATTCAGTAGTGTCTCTGACTTATGTCTTGAAACCAAACATAAATTTCTTTCATCTAGAATGAAGTGGTAATGCAACTTTAACTTACCTTATACCTGCCCTCTCTTTGCTCCTTATGATAATAGGTATTATATAAGGAGACATTGTGGAACAGTAAACTTATACAGCCTTATTAATAAGATGACGTTTCATTAATGTTAAGAAAGTTGGCAACATTTTCATGGTTTCCTAACTTTTATTTTCAACATCAGCTATTTGGCCCTCTTTTAGGAAGTGAGCGTTCATAATTAAATCCAAAGCACCTACAAGATTATCAGTAAATATCAAGGGAATTACCATCAGTACATTTGATATATTTCCATGATCCTTGAGATTGGTACTGGAGTTAGTTGACAGTACACAACTATTAACTGAACACATAATCACCTAACTGGTATTTTAGGGACGCCATTATATGTAAATATTTGTTGCCAGTTAGGTGAACTTTTCCTGCTTTCTTTCCAACAGGATTTATTTTAAAAATAAATTGATATTATATCTGTACGGGGACATGCAGTTCTGCTAGTAGAAAAGTAAAAGATTGATGGATAGGCAGATGTGGCTTTTATCTTATTTGGAGTCATCCTAAATTGTAAATCAGGATGGCAGTGTAGCTAAGGAAAGAGCCAGAATAAAAGACAGATGTTTACACGCTTTCATTATAACTGCTTAATACCAAATCAAGACTCTGTGAGATTGGAAAAACCACCAGTAATCGTTTCAGAAATATCTTACAAAGCATGTAGTTAAGTCTCTCCTTTCTAAGTGGTCCTCTGAGTGTGTGCATTGTGTGTGTGTATGTGTTTTCAAATAACATAAATCATTTTCATCTAGTTATTATACAAAAGACTCTTCTCAATGAAAGCTTTTATATTAGGCTCAAGTTGCTTTCTTAGCGATGCTGTACAAATCCTCAGTAAACAACCTTTGTCTCAGCACCTTACATATCTTTCCCTGATAACCCCAAGACACTTAAAAACTTCTATTTTGGGGGGAGGACGCCTGGGTGGCTCAGCAGTTAAGCATCTGCCTTCAGTTCAAGGCGTGATCTTGGAGTCCTGGGATCAAGTCTTGCATCAGGCTCCCTTCAGGGAGCCAGCTTCTCCCTCTGCCTATGTCTCTGCCTGTGTGTGTGTGTGTGTGTGTGTGTGTGTGTGTGTCTGTCTGTCTCATGAATAAATAAATAACTTTTTTAAAAACTTTTTTTCCCCATTTTTGAACCTTTATATATTAACATTAATTAAAGCACTTTTATGTGCTGGGCACTATTCTAAACATTCAGTCCTTTCAACAGTCACTAAGGGGAGCTGCTCTTATTAGACTCTTTTACAGGATGAGAACTCTAAAAGAGGACAACTTGTCCAAAAACACACAGCTAGTGAGGGATAAGCCATGAATGCAATCTAGGCATGATCCTCTTTGAGAGCCCACCTTCCAAATCACTCCCATAGATCACCTTGCATGTTCACTATTAATTACCATTCTGGGTGATTATATCTTTCCAGGTGGTTTTTAAAATACATTACAGGCATTGTTCCCCTTTATACCCTTGAAGGCACAGAAAATTTGGGTTTGATAAAAATCAGTTGGGGTTCATATCTGGGAAGATGAGGGTAGAGGTCATGAGATCAGAGCTGGAAGCAATAGTCCTGTCTCCAACAAACCCAGCGTCTCCATCCTGTCCCCTCAACTTCTCTCTGGTCTTTCCTTCTCAGGTACCTGATTGACTCCACAGTGCATTTGCAGAAGGGGTTTAGAATTAGCATCCCTGTGAGAGGAGGAACTATAGGTACTTTCCTGCCAGCTACATAATTTGCTAGGCCTAGTGCAAAATAAAAACATGGGCTCCTTACTCAAAACACAGGTAAAAGTTTGGTCCTTTCTTCTGTGGTCTCTTTCACCTGGTCACGTGATTTTTTATTTGCTATTTGATGCTGCACTCTCTCAGTCATGGGGATACTCACTGGGTGAATGCACTGGGGCCCCCTGAAGGAGAGGGAATGGGGACGATTGCCAAGTGGAGTTGAGATTGGGGATGACCAAGAATCTGACCCAAGTGTGAGATGGCAACTGTAGCTTAGCCTAGGCTCCAAAGCCCCAGAGAACCCTCCATTGTCCCATTGAACCTCACAGAATACAAATTCAAAATAAAATCACTAAGAATTTCAAGATAGCAACTGCAGAGTATTAAACCCCAAGAGCAGATCCCCTTCTGAGTAGGGGGCCCGAGCAACTACATTGCTTGCAGGTCTATGAAGCTGGTTCTTAATACATATTTATTTGGTTTGGCTTCTTAGAGTTGACAGAAAGTATGTCTGAAGCCCCCCCACAAGCTACTTCTTGCTTCTGCCACTTGGGGTGATGGCATCCTTTGAGGTGGTGGTGATTATCTTCTCCAAATGACTAGATTGCAAACTTTAGAGGGCAGTCTCTTCTATGTCCTTAGAAACACTCGTAAGGCAAGCAGAGAACCATGAGAGTCCATTTCAGGGTGGACCAGCTTTCCTAATCTGACAGGAGGAAGACTTGGCTCTGTGATGGCAGAGTCTTCAGGGCCAGTTGGGCCACTGAAGAAAGAAGCAGAACAGGGAGCAGCTGAGTGCAATTTGCATAAGCAAGGCCTACACTCCTTTGGGAAGACTCAAGTGCTTTTTTTTTTTTAAGGTTTTTTATTTATTTATTTGTGAGAGACACACAGAGAGAGAGAGGCGGAGACACAGGCAGAGGGAGAAGCAGGCTCCCTGCGGGGAGTCCGATGCAGGACTCCATCCCAGGACCTCGGGATCACGCCCTGAGCTGGAGGCAGATGCTCAACCGTTGAGCCACCCAGGCACCCCTCAAGTGCATTTTAAATAAAGAACAATTTACTTTCCAGCTCATCTCTGAATGTTACAGTTCTGAATGTGCAAACTGGAAGGGACTGTATTTCTGTATTTCTGCCCACTCAGGCCCTTGAGCCAAGAGGAGGCCTGGATTGGTGACGTGACTCACTGAGGCCACACTGTGATCTAGCTTTCCTTTGGCCTCGTCTTCATCACAGCACACCTTTCCCCAGAACTTGGCACAAGTTCCCTGGGACAGAAGCCACATCAAGGAGACTGAGGGGAGTGGCACCCTCACAGTCAGCTCTTCACTCCAAACTCCAACCAGTTGGTGTCACAGAGGACACAGGTATACTTTGGCCTCCCCTGGAAGCACTTTATTTTTGCATCCCATGCTTTGTTCAGATGGCTTACCCAAGTGTCACCCACTCCCATGGGCACAAACATTTCTTATCCTTTGAGATGTCTTTATTGTGCGAACGGAGCCCTAGCCAGGCCAGCACAGAGACTTATCCCCTCTCTTCCCCAGAAATGGGAAGGGATGTGAGGATACAGGGTTTAGCCCTGATGTGGGAAAACTGATTCTTCTTCCTACTCAACTGGCAGTGAATCCTTTAAGGGTCCTGAAGATGTGTCCAGCTCTAAAAAAAAAGTGAGCCTTGACCCATGGCAGTAGCTTGCCAGATAGGTAAAGGCAGGTCGTTCTGACTTCTGTCTGCTTTGTACAAGCTTTCAGGATTTACTCTGGATTTTTCCCCAGGTTTCTTCTATAGATTGAAATGCTACTGAAAAATATTGCAGTTGGAACTCTAGGTTCCTAGACTGAATTTTATAACAAGCTCCCCAGAAAATCAGAAATCCCCTCGTATATTTAAAGAAGCAAGATGATCAGGGGATGATAGTTTTGGTAATCCCTTTATTTTTTTTTTCACGTTAAAAAAAAGTTTCCTTTTATTAACCATCTAGAACACTTCCATCCAGATCACTACAGCTTAAAATAGATCACTACCCTTTTGCAGCTATTTAGTAGCCAAGAGCAATGGATAAGATCCATACAACGGTTCTGAAAAGTTCGCACTGTCAGTTCAGAACATCTGCTTCACTAAGCCTGATTATTTAAAAAGAATGATAAGAAATTAAACATCACAAATATGTTTTTATTTGTCACCATCAAATGTCTGAATTTTAAACAGATTCTTGGACTGGTGGTTCATATCCATCAGCTCGTTCAACTTTAGCACCGGTCTCATCCCCCATAGCTTTTCCAGAACTACTACCTTCACCATGAAGCTCCATGAGTTTTCCCAATTCGAACTTGGGCTTCTTCAGCATTTTTACTTTTCTAACAAAAACATCATGGAGTGGATAAATAGACTGACAAGCTTTTTCTATATCTTTTCCGATGCTGTCTGGAATCAATTTATTGACCACTTCTTTCAAGTCATTTGTCTGCACCTCTCGGGTCATGATTTCCATCATCTTTTTCCAGATTTGGCGGACCTGTTGGTGTAAGAGGTCTCCCGAATCTGATTATTGCGTTTTTTAGTAAAACCAACACAAAATAGATGAAGCAAATAACCATCGGTAGTCTTTACATCAACATGAGCTTCAATCATGGTCTGCCATTTTATGACCATGGAGCACATTTTGTCACGGGTAAGATCCATGCCATGGAAATTAGTCAGGCAGTTTTTGCCCTGCACATCCTCAGTGATTAGCTTGAATTTCCTAAATGCAACTTCATTATTCTGCAGATCAGCAAGGCTAACTTCAAAAACGCGACCCTTGAGACCATCAGACGCAATTTTGGTTCCTTGAGTTCTTGTGACTAGTGTTTTTCCAATATTTCTTATATTGAACATAGCTGGCGCTTTCACATCATACCAATCTTTCTTAGAAAATGGATCAACCACTTTCTTCTTGGCTCCCTTTTTGCCGCCTTTCATAAGGCGCTTGTTCTTGCCGACTGCCAGGGCACTGCTGTGGGAGCCAAAAGGGCTGGTAATCCCTTTAACATTGCAGACTCTTATTTAACAGAACGTTATACCTATATAAATATGTGTAAAGTCTTTTCAGTGAGGGTGACTTCTGTTTTGAAAACTTATTGAAGTAAGACAGGCCATGGCAACACTTAATTCCAAATTCTCCCTCCCAAGATACAATTACTGTTAAAATAATCTTGCTGTATCTTTCTAGAAATTTGCTATGTATAAATGAAAGTGTATGTTTATGGCATGGGGAGAAACTTTACATAGAATCCTGTATCTTTCTTTTTTTCACCTAAAATTATACCTAGAAGACAGTCTGATATCAGCACAAATAGATCTGTCTCACTTTTTAGCATCTACATATATTTCCATTTCAAAGATGTTCCCTAATTTGTGTAACGAGTCATCTAAAGAGGATGATTCCTAGATTTTTGCAATTACAAACAATGCTGTAAAAAAATCTCATTAGTGTGTTTTTGCCCACACGCTCACATAAATGGAGAAGATTTTCTGGAGGTGGAACAGCATACATGCATTTAAAACTTTTGATAAGGGTTTCTGAACTTTAAGGGGCTTGTGTGACTGGCTAGCATTGGGAAAACTGATGGAATAGGGGGAAAAAATGAAACCCAAACGGGTGACTCTGAATTGAATTAAAATGTTACAGCATACTAAAAGCATAGAGGAGATGGTAATTTAAATGGAATCTAAAGATAGTGGATACTTTCATTCCTTTTGTCCAATGTGCGCTGAGCAGTGCTAGGTGGATGGGAAGGAGCCAGAGGGCATGGGGAGGAAGGTGTACACAGGCCAGTATGGCTGCAGACTTGGCTTGGCTCAGCTTGTAGTGATTCCCCCAACCCCTGGGGCTGGCAGGTGTTACAGGAGGGCAGGTGGGAAGGGCACTGATATCCACAGGATGTTTTGTACCTCAAATATATTTCTGCTTCGGCCTACATAGGATTTATCAACAATTCAGGACAAACTGATTTTTTTTAAGATTTTATTTATTTATTCTTGAGAGAGACAGAGAGAGGCAGAGACACAGGCAGAGGGAGAAGCAGGCTCCATGAAGGGAGCCCGATGTGGGACTCGATCCCAGGACTCCAGGATCACACCCTGAGCCGAAGGCAGGTGCCAAACTGCTGAGCCACCCAGGGATCCCCCAAACTGATTGATATACAGACTACTTCCTATTTAACCATGGGTTAAATTCCAAAATCTAAAAGTTGGCCTAAGTCCAAGGGAGCTCTGAGTACCTTTCCTCATGGAAACCTTGGCATAAATTATTTTAATTCTTAAACTGTCGTATATAACAGCATATCTTATGCAGAATGTCCCAGAAAAACTGTACATCTGTGATTAAAGGCAACAATATTATAAAAATGATTAACTCTGCAAAAGATAAAAACAACTCATTTAAATCTGTCGCTGACCATCACTTGAACACCGCCAGATGTTGGTAGAGGAAGGATAAAAGATTTGTGGAGAGTCTGAAGGGTGCTGATTATTTCCCTGGAAACTTTAGGGGCTTTAGGAGTTAACCAATTCTAATTTCTACTTCTGTGTCTTTTGCCTTTCTTTTGTGATTCATGGAAATGGATCAGAGGGAGAGGTTTTCATGATCTGAGAAGAGTTGGAATAAAGAATAGAAAGAAGAATGTACCCCCACAGGGTGTGTATATCCTTGCGAGAAAGGGGTGTCCTGCAGTGGAATTGAGGCCTGTGTGATGAAGAGCCAGGTGATGAAGCCCGGCGTCAGACCTTGTACAAACTACCCAACAGGTCCTGATGCTTCTCCCAAGCCCCTCAGCTGGCCTTTGGAAGAAGTGTGGGCTTGGGCAGTGCTAGCTTTACGGCAGTGATTCTCAAGCCTCAAAGGACTTCAGTGTCACCTGGACATTTTGGAAATGCAGATTCCTGGCACCAGTAGTGGAGATTTGCTACAGGATGTACAAAGGGTGGAGCCCAGGAGTTGGTGTTTTCCTGTCCAGGTGTGTAAATGCTACGGGAGGTTCTGAAACACAGCCGGATTGAGCACCACCACTGGGTTGGACCACACAGACGTGGGTGACAGGGAGAGAAGACTGTGTAAGCCCTTCTGACAGTGTAAGAAAACTTTGTTTAGGTGAAGTGTTTGTGACACCTGGAATGCTTGTTTGTATCTCAGGACAGTGCCTTTTCCTCTTCTTGGAAGAGTATACGATGCAAATCCTCTGTTCCTGGGGACAGGATAGTGAACGAGGTAAATCACTGCTGTCTGAGTTTGTATTCTGCTGTTTGCTCCATTCAGTGATCCTGATAAATGATTTTCAGTCACGCTGCACCTGATGCCTGGGCTTTATCCTCAGATGTGATTCGCTGGTTTCAGAATGGGGTTCAAATACTGATAGTTTTTTTGTTTTGTTTTGTTTTGTTTTTTGCTGATGGATTTTTAAAGCTTTCCAAGTGAGGAGCCTTGTCTTTGATGTACATGAGTTTCAGGAGGCAGAGGTAACCTCTCTCCAGCTCTTCATTCTCAAATTAGCTTCCTTCCCCTCCTTGATCTCTGGTGAAGGAGAAGATGCTGGTGTTATCAAACCTTTTTGATGGAGAGAGTGAGTGGCGGTACTTGTCCTAGCAGTGGAAGATGCTAAGAGCAGCAGAACACAGATCTTCAGTGACTCCAAATGGCTTTTCCTTGTGTTGTGTAGCAGCCCTCCATTTCCCTGATGATGATTCCCAGAGAACCCTCTACCCTGTCCAGGAATCTGAGAGCAGATAAAAGCTTTTCTCCACTTCCCAAGGATGGCTCCTTGATCCAGTAGCAACAAGTCCATTGTTTTTATTATAAGATTCAGTGACATGCTGGTGAATGCTTAACAATCAGCTCTGGAAAAGAGAGAGAGAGAGAGAGAGAGAGAGAGAGAATCCCTTATTCATAGCCTTTGCTAATTTCGTGGTGTAGATCCTCTCCCCTGGCTGATTTCAAGCTGATGGCAGTTGAACACCTGCCTTGCAAGTGTCCTCAAATCTGGACAAGCAGCTCTCCTGAGTCAATATGAGCCAATGTCAGCACGCCGCCAGGTGAAGCTTTCCTGACCTCCCACGTTCTGATCATTTGTAAAATTTTGGTAGTTTCTTTTACAAAAATGTGCCATTGGCTTTATTGTAGATAAGTAATACTGACACTAGCAGGTTGGGTCCAGGGACCCAGAAGGGGTCCTGCAGGACCAGCCAAGAGATCAGGATAGAAATCAAGCTGGAGCAGGCAAGAGGTGAAAGCAGAGTATTGAAAATATAGAGAGGGTCGCAGGAACAGATAGTGTCTAGGAGACTCAGAAAGGAAAGAAAGGAGTCTCATCTTTATTCGGAGTCAGGGGGTTTGTATTGAGGATGAAGGTTTGGTGTATATGTCCCCTCAGACATTGAGGAACCAGTTAGAACAAGGATGAGGGCCCAGGTGTGGGTCCTTGGTGTTGAGTGGTCTGGCACCAGTGCTCTGGAATAGGCATATGTTAGTTTCATTCTCACCTGGTCCTTGTTTAGATGTCATTTCCCCCTAAAAAAAGAAAAAAAAAAGACAACATCACCTCCTTATCCCTTACAAAGAGGACATACACAATTTGCATTCTGAGACATATATAAGTGGGGTGTCTTCTTAGCAAGAGTAGAAGCAGAAAGAGGAGTAAAAAGCAGATTTTTCTGGAGTCCTTTAATCTCCCAATGTCAATATCTCAATTAAATAATGAAACAAAAACCAAAATGAAGGATTGAAGCTAAAGTTTTATTCCTTTTACTATGGTGATTTTTCATCTGTGTCCTGTTTAGTTTTCCTTTATAGAAACAATTTTACCTTGTTACTAGTTAGTATGTACTCTTAAGAATCTCCATTGGCATGAACATCACAATTAAAGATAGGGTAAAATATTTCAGTTATAAAATTTAGGCCAGAAGAATTATAGTTCTCCTTAAAACAAAAGAAATATTTCAGTTACATCTATGATTTATGGTTTACTTATGACACACAAGTCACTTATTAGAGGGCTTTCTGAGGTTTAGCTGGGCTCATCATGCAGAAGTCTTGTAGATTTTTAAAGATAAAACAGATGTATATTTAATTAAATCTATCAAATGGTATAGGAGAGGGGGTGTTTTTTTCTAAGCATTTCTTAGTCAAATCTCTCTGGAAACAAGTTTACACAAGGAAAACAAAGATGACCATACCATGCAAATATTCACAAATTAATTGACCACTTACAAAATTAACCCCCATCCAAACAACCCTCCTACTTGACATCTTGTCTGTTTAAACACTGAACAAGATGTTGTGAAAGCTGCTTAAGCAGAATTGAAAATCCTTTAATATGTGGAATTTCACTGACGGCAATGTTGGGGAATGGCTTGAATGTTGTGCAATGCCACGAAACAAACAATCTGATTTGAGTTAGCTGAATCAAGAATTGAGGAAATCTGATGGTGAATACAGGATAGGATCGTCAGAAGTGAATTATGCAAATATCAAAACATTTGAAGAAACCTTTGCAAAAACTGCTATTTTTTATCACAATGGCTGTCCGAATAATAGCACTACAATGTATCCCACAAATTTGTTAGGAAACTTAGCTACATTCCAGTCCTCCAAAACAAAAACAGTAGAGCCATGTATTCTTAGAAACAGTAGGCTAATTCTAAGAATCAGCACATAGCTGGAATTAAAATTTTGTTTTTCTATATGAAATTTTATTTTTCCTTGATCAAGTCCCATTCAAACTTTTTACTCCCACTGTTTATAACCAACTGTATTTTTCTGCATTAAATAGGATCATTTCCAGTTAGCCTTTCCCTGGCAATGGTTAGTCTGAAATCACAACAATGATGTCCTTCTGAATTCTATCCAGAACTAGCCAAGTCTCTGCTTTTTTAGCAACAATGACAAGAGTTAATAGCTATTGAGAATCTATGTACTATTCTAGACTATGATGACTTTATTCCAAGGCACACAATGTGTCTTAGAATAAGTGTCTTCTCCTTTAATGTGTGTCAGAACAAATGCCTAGAACATACTGTGTCTTAGAACAAGTGCTATCTCTTTTAATCCTTACGACCCGTGAGGGATAAACGTATATTGTTACCATCTTAGATATGAAGCCACTGAAGCAGGAGGATGGTAAGTAACCTGCTGAGGAGGGGAAGCAGGATTTTGAAACAGGTAATATGATGCTGGAGCCTACCGCCAGTGTTTACCAGTGATGTCACAGGGCCGAGAAACACCCAAACTCCCAACTGCCTCAAATCCAACAGTGATGTGACCAAAAGCTATATTCATTACTACTTTAAAACACACACACAAAAAAATTTATATGAACAAGAGTAAATAAATATCCATGTCAGGAAATTCCTCCTCATAAATGGTGTATTCACATACCAGTTAGAATAAAAGCTGCAAAAATCAGCTGCACAGGTTGCTTACCTCATGCATAGAAAAATACTTGTAATATATATATATATACTGTATATACAGTAATTTAAGAGTGAACTGTATACATCTTACCTGTTCTGATAGCTACTAAAATAGAATTAATTGCAGGCTATTGAATTATATTGTTAACAATAATCATGGTGCTGCTGGCCTTTACTTGATGGAGGAGAAACTATTTTTGCAGACCTTAAAGCTATTCCTATAAAAGCTCTGATTTATTTATTTATTTTTTTTTATTTTTTATTTATTTTTTTTTCATTTTTTTTTTATTGGTGTTCAATTTACTAACATACAGAATAACACCCAGTGCCCGTCACCCATTCACTCCCACCCCCCGCCCTCCTCCCCTTCTACCACCCCTAGTTCATTTCCCAGAGTTAGCAGTCTTTACGTTCTGTCTCCCTTTCTGATATTTCCCACACATTTCTTCTCCCTTCCCTTATTTTCCCTTTCACTATTATTTATATTCCCCAAATGAATGAGAACATATAATGTTTGTCCTTCTCCGACTGACTTACTTCACTCAGCATAATACCCTCCAGTTCCATCCACGTTGAAGCAAATGGTGGGTATTTGTCATTTCTAATAGCTGAGTAATATTCCATTGTATACATAAACCACATCTTCTTTATCCATTCATCTTTCGTTGGACACCGAGGCTCCTTCCACAGTTTGGCTATAGTGGCCATAAAAGCTCTGATTTAATATAATCAAAAGATGCATCCTTTACAGATAAGAAAAATGGGTCTAGCCAAGGAAGTTTAACTTAGAACAATTTTATGTTATAGATGCATATTCTTTTCCTTTGATTTGTGATTTTCCAGCTTTTTAAATAGCTACTTGGGGAAATAAAATCAAGATAATCATAAACGTCTTTGTATCACTAGAAAATTAAGCATTACTTTTTGAGCATTATCTCAGCAATATTTGTTCTGGGTTTTAAAAGACTAAATAATATTTCACTCCTGCATATCTTGGAGTTCCTGCTATATATAAGCTACTAGCTTGAGAAGCAAAACTTTATGCTTTAATATTATGTGACAGAAGAAATGAGATTTTCTAAACAGATTGGTTTATTGTTCACTGATCATCTGCGGAGTGGAATGGGAAAAGACGTTACAACTTGTTATCAAGAAAACATAAATGGGCTTACTGGAATACGGGCGTGAGTTGAAGCTACATCTCTGGCCAGCACAATTGAAGTAATTAGACAGTGTCAGGAAATGGGTGCTCACTGACAAGACCTCTGTACGTCCTCAAGCTCAGAGCCAAGAAACTACATGAAGGGCTGGGAATACAATCTGATATAGTCTGTTTCACCTTCAAAACTAATAGTCTTCCTTTTGCCATAAAGTGAAAACCATATCCCAGTTCCCATTTTCCTTTTTTGCCTCAACCTCCCAGAAGTTCAGAGGTATGATTTTGGCCCAAATTCAGGATCTTGCATTGAGCTTACATTTTGGGTTGTTCGGTCTCAAGTTTCTGCCACCCCTTCATCCTTATCCTTTATACTTGGCTCTCCCTGTTTGGTCTTCTGTCCATAGTTTTATTTTCTCTGGTTTCTGTACCTAATGCTGTGTATAGTTTTAGTCGTTGCAATTTATCATGAGACCTTGAAGAGACCATATAACTGCTTGGGCTCTGGAGTAAGACTGCCCACATCTTGATCTTGGTTCTGCCACCCAATGAGTTGTGTGATCTTGGACAACAGGTGAATATATCTGTAACTTGTTCTCCTCATCTGCAGCATGGGGTACTAATGGTACCTGCCTCTAAGGGTTAATGTGAGGATTAAATGAGCTAATGATTAAGTGCTTTAGAAGAGAGTCTGGCACATGGTAAGTTCTCAATAAGTATTAGCTAAGAATTAGATGGATGGACAGGCGTGGTTGGGGTGTGGGAGAAATGGGCAAATACTTGATAAAATGCTTTGTAGGAATAGTGGTTAACTACCTCAACTTAAAAAAAATAACTGCTGATCTCAAAGCAAAATGTGGTCCTGGTACTCACCAACTATAATAGCAAGTAGAGAAATCTGAACGAGGTAAAAGTTGTTATAAATGAAGGCATCCCATAAACTGCTGGAAACTAGATGTGAAATGTTTGGGTCTCCCTATATAAAGAAATCAGATAGGCATGTATTTTGTGATACTTAGTTTCTCTCTGAAATTATGTCTTAAAGTTCTGGGCCTAGTAATCCTAGGATTACTACCTAATTAAGAGATTAGCTTTGCTTAATCAAGAAATCCAGTACTAAAAACATTAAAATTCCATTTCTTACTCTTTCCCCTTACCTCCCACCCCCCCTTTTTTTCTTTCTTGGCACTGAGATCACTGTGATATCCCTCAAAAGGAATAGAATAGAAATAAATACACCTGACATTTATTGATTTTCTCTGTATGAATTAGGTCCTCTGCTAGAGGCTCTAAACTGCATCCTTAGCAACAAGCAGCTGTCTGTATCTCCACTTACATTATAAGTTCAGAGGAGTAAATGAATCTCCTAGCATCCCACATTTTAAGTAAGTGACAGAGTTGAATTCAAACCTTGCTCATCATGGTGCAAAAGCCCATTCTCTTATAGAAAAGCCCTATTTTGCATCTCTCATCACTGTAGCACAGACTCTATGGATAAAACTATAGCTATAATTAATTAATTTGGTCTTGCTTAATTAGGAACCTATAAGCAATGAATGTAGAGTCTGGGTTACAATTCCCTATAGTCAATTTTTGAAGAGAAGTTTTCCTTGGTAGTTTAGCATTATTCATTTCATTTTCATGATTGTATTCCTGTGGCTACAACCTTCTAATAATCTCTCACCTTTTACTCTATTCCTGGTTGATTATCCATAGCTAATTTCCTAATTAACACTCTCCTATATCAAGCCATCTTTATTAGCTAAGGTATACGGTACATTTCTCTTTCATGTCATAGTTCAAGACCAGCAAACAGTTTGCTGTCCTCAAAACATAGTTTTAAATGTTGCCTCTTTCCAAGAAAGGGAGCAACAGGTAGTCCAAGGCGGGGAGGTGGCCCAAAAATGGCATATCTTACTGCTACTCCCATCTATTTGGTCCCAACTAACTCATACAGCAAAACTAGATATAAAACTAGTGAGCCTTCTAACCAGGCAGGTGCAGGGATGAGGCTCTCCTGCTCAAAGGAACACATAGTGGGGCACAATCAATGGTCTCTGACTCATCCCAGAGTAAAGAACCTTCACGAGTCCCACTGTCTCTCGTACCGAAGCTGACCTAGATTCCACTGCCCTCTCTGAGATCCTACCTTGCCCATTCAATTTTTTTTTCCCTCTGGACACTCACTAATATAGAGCTACGTCAATTTTAGAGCTGAAGTGAAATCTTTTAAAGCAGCAGTTATGGTCTTGGTATATATAAAAGTCTATATTTTACAAGCTGATAAGCTGAGTTAGAAAAATCTCCAACTTTCTCCAGGATGGGGGAAAATGAGATTTCTGCTCATCCTAACTATAGAGACAAAGACTTATATTTGTGTTACAAAAAGGCAATAACCACACTGCAAAGATTATTCCAGATTTGCATATCCCTTCTTATCCTCTCTCCCTTTGCAAACGTCAGCATTTTTAAAAGTGAATATGTTGTCGTTGGCAGGCACTATTCGGCAACTCGGAGTTCTGCAAATGTTGTTCTTCTAAAATATCTTGCTCTGGTTTTGTGTTGTTTTATTTTTTTTTTAAAGAAAATACATCTGATAAGAAATCTGGCCCTGGAGAATCTAGGGAACAAAGCTCACAGAAATTGTAGTGGGTTTGTTCTATAAGCTGATGTGGAGGTAAAAGCAAAGTGAAGACTTGTTTCTGCTTTTCTAACAGTCTTCTCTGTTTCAATCAGCAGTGAAGAGCTTTGTAGCTGAACCTCTTGTAGCACCATGCATCATTCATGACCTGATGGGGTAGACAAAGTGCATAACAATCGATGCAGAAATCCCACTGCACAAATAAGTTCACCAGTAGGTTACAGACTTCTGTTTGGTTTTCTGCTGATCTAGGACATTTCCTCCTCCCATTGCAGAAGCAAGTAACTGATACATTTTAATAGTAGCTCTTCATTCAGATATGTCCCCCCCCCCCCCAATTTGCAAGTTGATTTGGGTGACCGGAGTTTTGGCAACAGAGCGAAATATAATCATGTCGTGGTCGACACCCATTAAAATCTAAATTAAACAGAAAAAGGATAACTTGGCATATTACATTGCTAGACTGGTGGCTTGATATCTACTTTTCTTTGATGAGAATGATTTTATGCTACAGGAAGAGACTAAAGGGCATGCTTTTAAAAAAATTAATTTGAGATCCTCTTGTTCCTATCTAGCCGTCTATTCCCACCACGTGATCCCCACTGCTAACCATTTTTATTACTTTCTTTATACACTTATGTACAAATGCAAATACATATTCCCTTGCCTGTCTTTTGTGAGAGTACATAGGTTCTAGATATCCTTCTCTGTGCTTTGCTTTCTTACATAAGATATTTTAGAGAGCTTTGGATACAAGTACACAAACTGTTTCCTATTCTTTTGTAGGGCTGTATACTTTTCTGTGTGGATATGTCAGAGTTTATTTAACTAGTCTAAGGAGAATTATGTACTTAAATCCTCAACTACTCTTAAGGTAGGCACTGTTACCCTGAATTTGCAGAGGTAACCAAAACTCTGGCAGCTTCTCTGTGCTTCCACAGTGATCTCTGTCTTTCAGGGTCAGAGAGATGTATTCATATTTTACCACGCTGTGGAAGCAGTAGTATCAGTCGTCAAACACTGGGTATTCTTAAGAAAATCTTCTTCCTCTGCATCTTCACAAATAAGTTTTTCTATGCCAGAGGTTCTCAAAATTCAAGAGAATCAGTTGATGCCTTTGAAAATGCAGATTCCCAGGCTGTGCTCTCATAAGTGCTCATCAGCCTATCTGGGGTGAGTTGCTGGAACTATTACAGGGAGCCCAACTCTATCATGGCCATACATGTAAAATGGTACCTAGATATCCTGCCTGGCAATCTTCATTTTGAACCTATACTCCAGATGATTTGCAGTGACCCCTGCACCACACTTTAGCACGCACGTAGCTGTAGATAGTCGCCGGGGGAATACATTATTTCTGTAGGGCATCATGCTTGGTTGTCAGCGGCATTCCCAGATAGCCTTGCCATCTGGTTCCATGGTTGTGGTTGGGGCCAGGCATTTTTCTCCAGGGCATTTTGCACCCTGGCTGTGCACAGGCTGCCTTAGACTCCAGTGGGTGCAGCAAAGCATAAGGCTGAATACCTGAATACTTGTGCCTTTGGGATTGAGAAAGACCACAGTTCTCTGCAGCAAATTAGCATATAAATAAGGTGTTGGATTCCCAGATCCTGAGTGCACCAGGAATTGAAAGTATGTGCAAGAGATTTAATTAGGAAACTCTTACAATCTCCAACAAGGCAGAAAACAGAAAAACCTTCAGTGAGGAGAGGTTGCTTCCTGAACTTAACTTTCACCTTTTTCTTGTGTCCATGATAGTCAGGTCAGAAATCATAAGAATGGGACCCTTTTCATGGATCCAACCACCACAGAATGTCAGAGCCTCAGGAATCATCAGAGATCACAGAAATAGGGATTTTTAATCTGAGGCCCCTAGGAGAGACCCTTGATCTTCCAGGGATTAGGGGACATCCTGAAGTCCTAAGCAGAATGCTGTGTCAAAGGAATTTCTAATTTCCTCGAAATGATTCAGATCTACCAGTGTAGCCTCGTACCTTCATTTTCCCAATGATGAAGCCACGATCCAAAGGACTGCAGTGACTTATCAAGATCATATAATTATTTGCAGCAGGGATGGGGCTGGAATCTGGGAATTTCAATATGTGGTATTGATGTCTCCAAGACTTTGAAAATAGTCTCTGAAGGTGGCCCAGTATGAGGCCTTGGCAGTGAATAAACATGCCATTGCCAAGTCATAGGGGTCTTCATGATTGAAAGTGTTAGTTGACCACTTACTTGGTGCTAGTGACTGTTCTAAATACTTTACATATTAATTCACTTGATTCTCATAATCATTCCATTAAGTAAGTGGTATTATTACTATCATTATTACCATTGTTGCCCTTTCCATTTTATTTATGAGAAAAATGAAGTACAAAAAACCAATTCATTTGCTAGTATTCAAACTCCGACAGTTTGCCCCCACAAGCCCACACTCTTCATTATTACATTAGGCCATTTCTTTCTGGGAAGTGATGATTAATGCCAACTTACAGAGTAACGACCAAAGCTTTCACCTACCCATGTCCTTATGAAACATGAGCCATAATATAATCTTGGCTCTGTTCCTGCTAACTTCTGCACTTGAACCTAAGCCCTAAAATGAAGAAGCACCACTGAGATGTTTTCAGTGATAAAAGACTAGATGGTTATGTACTCAGGTATCAACAATGATTATCTTTTGATCCTCCAATAAGTGCAATTTTCTTTTTGCTTGGCACTAATCCATTTTCTCCCAAGGACATCTGCTACTTTGATAGTCAAAAAGAAAATAAATATTATTTTAAAAATGTGATACACAGTATAAGAAACAGAGATTCATTGCCTCCTTTTTGTCTCAAGCCATTGAAAGGCTTCCTTGATTTCTACAGACATTCATTGTCAGGTTTCAGGCCTCGAGGGTATATTCTTGTCTGGCTTCAGAGTGCTCTTGTACTTGTGGGAATTTCAAGGGCTGACAGATCCACTTTAATGCTTTCTTGGGTTGAAATATGGCACCATAGCACCAACCCCTAAAACCACTGAAGGAGATAGACCTCCTCCAAATTTTATCAGTAGAACACTGTGGATTGGGTGGATTGCAGGAGTTAGCTTTTGAATACAGCGAGGTAAACAAAGGCTGGATACTGTGGAGAGGTGAGATGAAAAGGGGGAAACAGGGACCAGGAGGGATTGGTAGGGGGAAAAACCTTTCAGATGGACCACATAAGAAAGAGTGGTCTGAAGAATAAATTATGTGCAGCCATGATTTCTCACTTTAGGAAAAAAAAAGTAATTTCATATGCAACAGCCTTCAGTGCTAGTCAGCAATGATTCATCAGTGTTTGTCTGTAATGCCAAAACTCAGAGTTGTTAATTAAACAACAGCCTGAAATGTGACCCTGCTCTGCATATCAGGCCAGCAGGGGCCCTCTCTGTTCCTTGCTGTCACAAAAGAGTATTAGCACAATTTAAAGACTGCACCCCATCTGCCAAGACCCCATTTACAAAACAGGTTTAGAATCTATTATTTATGACCAGGAAGGTCTGTGTCATAGAGTTTGATACAATTTCGAGTGTCACGTTAATGAGCAACTTCTTGGAAAGTCTGCATGGAATTCATCTCAGGACCTTATTTCTTAGTGTGAAAATCAGACCATACATTAGTTTCTTACAAAACCTACCATTTCTCAAGTGTCAAGCTCTACCATAGGTAGGTTCTCCAATATTTTAATAATGGTTCTCCAATATTGTAATAATAAAGGTTACAAAGTCAAGTCTTGTTCAGATATTACTGTTATCAGGATAGAAAATATTTCACTTGAATAAATTTTTTTTCTAGAAGACCAAGTTTTATAGCTTCAGGGTGTCACAGGTTACTGTCTCTAACTTTAAACGTATGGATAGGAACAGTTCTCAAATGTGTGATATATTTTTGCCCTTTTGAAACAAAGCATTGTACGCTGGAGTGGCTGGGGTGGGCAGGAGTCACCATTGTACACACAATTGATTATTTTTGCAAAGAATGGGTGAGAATGCAGTAGTTTTCCTGCACTTAAGTTCCAGCCTCGTGACCAGGGTCAATTTGTGTGTCTGCATGTGAATTTGTGATTTTTTCCCTTAATGTTCCACTTCCAAGTATCATTTCTTAATCTTACCAATATACCAATCACAGACATGTACAAATTTTGAATTTTAGCTACTTTGCTTAATCTCCTGGGTTCCAGGATTACTTTAGGTAGTTGAGAAGTTAAGCTGGATGCTTCTTAGGTAAATGACTTTTTCCCTATGAGCATCAATAGATACTTTTAATATATTTTTTAATGAATTTACTTGATCATGTGCCCTCAAAGTATTTAGAACATGTTGGTGACCCCATTGTTGAGAAATATAAGATGAACAACTGAGTCCCAGACATCTGTGACTGTGATTTGACCATATTACTTAGCCAGGTAGAAGCAGCACAGATGGTTTCTAACATCTCCCAGGATTCAGAGCTCTCATTCATTCATTCACTCCATTTAAGAAGGATTAATTTTGTATTTGTATGCAGAATGATTTCAAGGCTACAGAGGCTTAAGAGGGAATGGGACTTCAAAGAAATAGAATCCTAAAAGAAATTTAAACCAGTTAGAAGCATTTTCAATAATTGAGCATGAAAAAAAAATCACCCTTAATTTGACAATACCCCTTGAACATGTTTCTCCATCCATTAGCTTTGAGAATCTTCAGTAACTATCACCTTTTCCAATAAAACTCAGTTTTATAGCATGTTTCATCATTACAGGGATTTGGACAAGTGATAGCCACACAATATTCTGAAGGGTCTGTATATCAATTGCTTACAAGCCCTATCACCTAACTACAGGAAAGTATGTCATAAATAAGCATCTCATGCTGGTCATTGGCCTCTAATTCTCTTTGTTTAAAACTAGATTTCCCAGATCTTTTCCCCTCAAATTATCTTCTATTTCTAATATGCCTACACGTTAATTCTAGTTTTTGAGCAATTATAATATGTCATGCCCTGCCCCTAAGCGCTTTGAGTCACAGTCCTAGCCTGTAAAAGTTTATGGGTTTGGAAAGAATAACAATAAATCAATAATTATAATTATTATAATTATGGTAAAGATTATGAATTGGAAGTGCAGCACATTATAGCAATATAGTGTTAAACCCAAATTTCTAAAGCTGCTTTTATGAGGGTTCTATATCATAAGATCTTCCAATGCTTATTGGTTATTTCCTCATTTGGCCTATAATATCTATGTCTTTTTTCCTTTATGTTTTCAATCCAATTTGAGCTCTTCTCATTTCCATAGACATGCCTTCTAGCTCTCTCTAATCCAGGATTTTCCAGATTTTCATTTCAATGACTTAGGACCTCTTCCACACCTGTGTCCCATTTTGTCCTTTTTTATGCCACACCTCCAAATTAAGCACCCGTAAGTATCATGTTGAAAGCAAAAGTCCTCTGATTCCATAGACACCTTTGGTGGTCTCCTGCTGTTAGAACATGGAAAGCCAACCTTTCTAGACTGCACCCCTGCATGATATGTTTAAACATGCTCTCCCCCCAGCCACCTTAGTCTACTCATAGTCTCCAGAATGTGTGCTTATGTACATAATCAACTCCATCACAAATCCTCAAAGCATTGAATCCACCAATCCTCATATTTCATTGTTGATTCTTCCTGGAAAGACTTTTTAATCCACAGAGGGTTCTTTCTAAGTTCATACTATTAGTCTGCATTTGGTACTTAATAACACAATCTTTTCTATTGTTTTACTGTATTGAAACATATGATTATGTACCTAGGACTAATAGTGTCCAGATATCAAGGACTACGTCACGTCCAGGGCATAGCACATGCCTTGCATGAAGTGGGTGCCAGGTGAATATTTATTGATTCTGTAAAAGAATTCTGACCATACTCAGCAAAGATGGGGACATTTAATTGATCAGTGCCAGTGAGTATCTCCATAAGAACTAGGCTCCCCAGATATATAAGATTTAAGAGCTTTATGACTCTCCAAAGTGGCAGTTTATGGGAGGAGGGTAAGTGCTATGATAGCAGTGTAAATCTGCTTTGAAAATGTGGCCAGAATGGCTGGCTTCCAGACACAGAAGAACAGTAGTGTTGTTGGATTGTTTACTTTAGAAAGTGAGATTTGTCTTCCATCGTGGTTCTTGTCTCATCAATATTTTATTGCTATTTTTTTTCTAGGAATGTAAGAGTAACTATATTGAATTTTCATTTACTCAAACAAAAGTATTTAGTAAGCAAAATCAACAGTTTTAAGCATTGTTCCCTTGGCTGTAGTGAAGTTGGCTTATATTTTATAAAATTTGCTTTTGTGTGGTTTCTAGTATATTTATATTGCTAGATCTTGCAATTAGCAGAATGTAAAGTGCAAAAAAATGACTAATTTTCCTTGGTCTTGAAAAATAAGTTGAGAACACAAAAAAAGAAGCTATTAAGACAGCAACATTGACTAGCTAAATAAAGATATAAAAGATATAAAACTGAAATGCCCTTAAGACCACCTTATTAGACTCATTGGTACATCCTGCATTTTAATAAGGGGCAGATAGATTAAAGCTATAGAGCATGACAAAATTGGCTCTCTGAACTCCCGATGGTAAGATGGCATGTTCCTGGCAAATCCAGGGCAGCGGCTTTGGGGATTGCAGGTGGTTGTTTAATATTTATTATGAATCTTCCCTGAAAATTGATGTTTGTCTTTAAATTTTCATTACACAGCTGTGGATCACTGTAGACATTTCTAGACCTTAAAGTAGTGAAGTACTTCAGAGGCTGGAGTTCCCCAGAAGCAAAGAGACCATTTCAATCCACCTCACTAAGCTTTTGTGCAGTGAGAGGGAACTTCTGATTCCATACTCTGGGGGAGTCAGCAAGGTCACACACTGCATCAGGGGTTCCCAGTACCAACTTTCCCCCATGCTGGTGATTCACTAGGAACAGTCACAGAACTCATATAGATGGACATATGGCTAAGAGTTATTACAAAGAAAGGACACAAAGCAAAATCAGCCATAGAACAAGGATGCATGGAATAAAGTCTGCAGGAGACCAAGTTTAAGCCTCCAAGAGCCTTCCCTATAGGGTCACACAGGGTGTGCTGATCCCTCCATCAGGCATGTGACAATATGGATGAAAGGGTGTCTACCAGGAAGGGTCATTGGCACTCAGTGCTCAGTGTTTTTATTGGGGGATGGCCACGAAGACATACCAAATTCCAGACACCCAAAAGAAAGCAGGTGCTCTGTACAAACCATATTGTTTACACAAGCTAGGCACCATGAGTCATTCTTATCAGTTGAGGGAATGGCGGAAACCTTCTTAATGTCCAAGTTTCCTAATGCCAGCCAAGGACCCACCTTGGAGAAAGGACTTTGTAGGGATGGCAATCTCTAGTCTGTGATACTGACTTTTTCTACACACCTCCCAAGGCTCATTTGCAGCTGTACTTGAGGACAATGACTAGGATGTCCCGAGCGACCAAGTTATCTCTATCCTTACTCACTTAAAACTCACTTATGTTCTGCATAGCCATGCATGAGACAGTCTCTGTCACCTCTCCAGCCACATTTTATGCCACTGCCTTTTTTGTTAATAAAAAGTCAGCCACATTGGTCATCTTTGAGTTCCTCCATCACTCTGAATGGTTTCACTGCCCCTGTAAGCCTGTGCCTACTTCAGTTCCCAGCCTGGCACCCCCTTATTGAGGGTCTTCCCTGGCCCTCCAGATGAAAAGAGGATCTACTTGTTGCTCATTTTCAGAATATGCATTTCTTCTCCTCTCAGCATTGATGACAATTGTGGTTAAATACTTAATGCATTTTAATTTAATATTTGCCTTTCCCGCTAATGTAAGTTTCTTGATGGGATTGAGGCAATGTCTGTGGTGTTTGTAGCTTGTTTCTGGATAACTAGTAGCTATGGCCAACCAGTATTTGTTTAATGAAAGAATACATTTCTCTCACTTTCAAACCTTGGACAAAAAAAAAAAAAAAACCTCGGACAAATATGACATGGCTATATTGCAGGTAAATTTACCTCACCACATTGGCAGATGAACATAGGAGGCATGTGCTACGAGTTGAAAGGACAATGGCCTGTGGCTCATGCTTGTGTTTTTAAGTCCTACTGTCATGGGGGAAGCACAGTGTTTCCACATAGGGGAACTTTGAGAGTCGGATTGACCTCAGTTTGAAACCTAGTACTTCTCTACTTAGTGAATGACTTTGGACCAGTTACTAGATTTCCAAGAGCCTTATTTTTTCCTGTCATTAAAATGAGGATATAGTAAAGCTACCTTAGGGATTGGAAGGATGATGTGGTGAAGTCAAATGTATAAAGCACTGAGCACAGTGCCTGGCACATAGTAAGCACTTGGTAGCATGCCATGCTGAATCTGAGCTTTGAGGTCACACTTTTTCCTCTCACCTAATCAAAGAGTCCTTTGTCTCATTTTCCTCTACATATCACAGTTCTGTTGGAAATCCCAACTCTTGGGAGTTGATGCAGCTGAGAAGGTTATTTCTATTGATCCCAAATCTACCTGCTGTAACCTCTAACCATAGAGCCAAATTCTAGTTTCTGAGACAACACAGAAAAAGTCTGATCCCTCTTCCACATTTCATCCTCTTAAACATTTAAAGACATCTGTCAGATCATGCTTGGACCTCCTTCCAGATGAAGTATCTCTAGTCCTGTCAGCCACTCCTCACATACTGGAGTTTCCAGGCCCCCTTGCTTTCCAGACCCCTTGCAGTCTTGGCTGTTTTCCTCTACAACATGCTCCAAATGGGCAGTGGATCAGTCAGGGTTCTCCAAAGAAGCAGAACCAATGGGAAACATGTTATTTATTTATTTATTTATTTATTTATTTATTTATTTATTTTAAGGAATCAATTCATGGTATTATCTGGGCTGCCAAGTCCAAAATCTGTAGAGTAGTTTCCTGGCAGGAGTTGATGGTGTCTTCTTGAGGCAGAATTTCTTCTTCCTGGAAAACACATTTTTGCTCCTAAGGCTTTCATTTGATTGGATGACCCTCCCACCCCTGCATTACTGATGGTAAACTGCTTAAAGTCAACTGGTAATAGATATTAACCACATCTACAAAATATCTTCACAGCCACACCTGAATTACTGTTCAATGAAATAACTGGATGCTCTTGTCTAGCCAAGCTGCCATAAAATTAACTTTCACAGGCAGTATGCTTAAAGTGTGATGCCAGAATCAAGCACAAAACATTTGCTCTGATTAGGGTCCAACACAGGGAGAATGTTAACTCCCTTGATCCGGAAACCACTTCTGTGTAAATGTGGTCTGGCATTTTATTAACTTTTTAAAAATAGACCACACTCCCTTGTCTGCATTGACTGTATATACTACCCTTGCAAGCAGAGGACCTGGACCCTGCTGAAGAAGCTCCAGGTCCTGCAGGGAAGGGGGGTGCCTGACATCACAGGAAAACCCCACATCAGAGGGAGGCTGGAGAAAGGGAGGAGCTCTGTCAAGGAGCCTGGATGGAGAGGAGACATTTTTCTTTGATGTGGTCCTACTTTGTTTCTAGTAGCCTTCGATATACCCAATACCCCAACCCTAGTCCAATCCTTCTGTTCACATGTCCCTTTCTGCCACCCCAGAGCTACTAGCATAGTGTAGTTAATAATTATTCACAGTGTTATTATTCTTACAGGTTACTTATAAATGACTATTGACATTTCAAAAACACGGCATAAAATTTATTAATTACAGCGGAACTTCAGACTTCGAAGACAGGCAGAGAGGGAGATAGTTGGGGAAACTGGCACAGGATTCATCAGGGGGACCAACTGAATTCTGCTTTCCATTCCTGAAATCTGTTCACTCTCCCTGACTGGAGGCTGACCTCCCCCAAGATTACATGCTCTTGATTAGCCTATCTGCAGCTCTGCTGTATCTGTCCCTGGTTTGGTTTCCAAATTCCCATATCAATATCAGAAGGAACTATAGAGCTGAAGAATCCATAGGAAAAGACGAGAGTGGAGCAGATTACATGAAATATATTTTAAGTCAGGGGTGTCTGGGTGGCTCAGTTGGTTACATGTCCCTTTCTTGATCTCAGCTCAGGTCTTGATCTCAGAGTCATGAGTTCAAGCCCTGCTTTGGGTTCCACACTAGGCAGGGAACCTCATTTTTCTTTTTAAAGCAAAGTCTACAATACTCATCAGGCAAAGCTTTAGAATTTAAGATACCGCCAAGTGGCTGTACAACTTGCTTAAAACATATGGCTAGCAGCTTCGGGAGAAACATCAAGGCTTGTGCTGGGCCCTGCCCTAGGTTCATTCTGTTCATAATTGGTGTCAGTTTGTAGTGCAATGTTTCCTAGGGTATGATATCTATACCATGGGTGACACAGGACAATTTTAGGTTCTATATGTGTGTTCAGATTTTATTGGACTCACATGCTTATTTGTTTTAGCATGTATTGTTGTAAACTGTAATGTATTCATTTTAATGAATATTTAAGGAGTATAGCTATTGCATTAAGCTATATAAAAATACAGTTATTGCATATTACTTAAAACATTAAGGTAAAACTTTGAAAAAATGTGATAAATAATAGTATGGAGAGTAGGCAGGTATGATCAACATCATGCAGTGACATGAGAATGACCACAATTAGAAAACACATGTACAATGAGGAAAAGCTGGGTTTTTCTGTCAGGACTTTGTTCAGATTTCACCTCCTTTGTGGCCTCTTAAAGTCTTATATTTCTCATCCGTAAAATGGAAGTGATCATACTTAACCTTTAGGACAGGTATGAGGATTAGAGCTAATAAGACAAAGTGCTGGCCACATTATAGCCACTCCATAAAAATAAATTACTGCTTTCAGTATGTTGGGTCTGTTAGAAAAAAATGCACACCTCTAAAAAAGATGAGAACAAAGATAGAGATCGAGCAGCAAGACATAGAGACAGAAAACGCATTATATCCATGAGACTGTAACGGTGTAACTAAACGGTAGTTTACCTGAGCCTGTTTGAGAGCACTTCTTTGTCTAACTAGTTTCACATACAAAAGTGGAGGGGAAGACGACCATCAGGCTGAGGTGAGTCTACACTCTACGCAAGAGGAGATTCAATGGAATGAAGTGTCATGAAGGGTTTTCAGTGAAAGGGGCAAAGGAGAAGGGCTGACAGTTCCCCTTCACTTCAGAGGAAGGGAAAAAGTGGCACAGACACCCTGGTTAAGTAGAGAAGTACTGAGAAGGACATGGAAATCCAATTCTGTGTAAAGGACCTCATAAGCTCATCACATGGGTGTCTGGAGACCTAAAATGACAGGACATTGCAGACTGAGTTTTTTTGTCCCCTTCTTCTGTTTTGTTGGAACCTAAAAGAAAAACCCTCTGGGGCCTCCAAAGCATTTCTTCTCACCATTTTGTCCATCTCAGTCAATATGCTTATACGGTTTTCCTCACAAGGGAGACCAGGTTCTGGAGTGTGGATGACTCCAAGCTTGCTGTGTTATTTTGCTAGGGCTGCCGTGACAAAGTACCACAGATGCAGTGGCTTAAATAACAGAAATTTATTGTCTCCTCTTCTGGAGGATAGAAGTCTGAGGTCAGGTGTTGGCAGGGTTTGTTTCCTCTGAGGCCTCTTTCCTTTCTTAAAGATGTCCTTCTTCTTCCCATGACTTCACATGGTCTTCCTTCTGGGCTTATCTCTGTCCAAATTTCTTCTTTGTGTGAAGACAGTGGCCATATTGAATTAGGACCCTCCCCCATGACTTCATTTTACCTTAATTATCTCTATAAGACCCTATCTCCAAATATAGTCACATTTTCTGATACTGAGGGTTAAGACTTGAACATGTGAATTTTGGGAGCTACAACTCTGCCCATACACATGCCCATTAACCACTCCTGGAAAGGAAAAATTCACAGTGCAACCCACTGACTAGACCACAAGCTTCATCTTCATCTCAGTGAAAAGTGCCTAATTATCGGTGTCTTTGCAGCATATCCTAAGGATTAGAGTCAATAATCATCCTATTCTGAAGGTTTGAAACTAATGAAATTATTTCCTTTGAACATATGAAGAGATTGCAAGAGGCAGCACACTGTGATTGGTGTTAATTTCCATTCACAGCTAATGAGTACTTTGTATACACTAGAACATGATAAATTCTTCCAGTTGTAGGCCCAATTTTCTAGTCTCCAAAAAATTTCACCCCCAACATGAGTTCTTCTAATACTCCTTTGAGCTTGATTTGAATCATGGCTCTGACACTGGCTACTGTGTAGCCTTGTACAAGTTTACCCATGTAGGTCTCAATCCATTTCTCTGTAGAATGGGGGTAATTCCCTGATTGGGAAGCTAAGGAAATAAGAAGAGATAGTGCTCTAATGTGCTTTATACAATGCCTGGCATACAACAGGCACTCAATGCATGATAGGTAAAGCTATAAGGGTTATTTCTATGTATGGTATGTGGGGAAAGGAGTGGATTCTCATAGGTTGGGTTGAGAAGAGGTTGAGAAGGAGGTACTCTCCTTCAACTCTTGTTCTCTGTCCAGAACAGAAACTACTCTGGGTTACTTCCAAATCCTTCATTCTAACCAACATTCACTTGTGAACTGGGAAGGACACACTCACGTTGAACTATAGCAGCGCCAGTACATATGATGCCGTCTTCAAGAAATTGGTTTAAAGATCTGAACTCTTATGACTTCTGTCTGCATCATCAATTCCTTTATGAGAGCAAGCACTGAGGCTAGAGGTTCTGTAATATTGTATCAGGTTGATAACACAAAGCAGTGAGTGATATTGCCTGGACATGTATGTGTTTGAATTCTGATCCAGCTAAAGCTACCCGTTTGGAAAAATGTTTCTCTTGGATTCAAGAAAGGATGTGTATTGAACATTATCTGGCCACTCACAAATCCTGGATATAAGAACATATGCTGCAAAATAGGAATCTGGAAACATTGTCTTTCCCCTCTTGATTCTATTGCTCGTGCTGAATGGTCTCCTTTTCTAGGTGCTACATTTTAAATCTTGGAGAAACCTCTAATTTTCTCAATTTTATTCTCTACCACTAGTGGTGTCTAATTATCCTTAGACTGCCTCTTTGTTATTTTCTATATCTTTTGCCCTGACTTAACCTTAAGTTCCCACTAACTCTTGCCAAGATGATGATTTTTATAACTAGGTTCCTTGAGTATATTATTCTCTGTCCTCTCCAAGTCCATCCATTTGCCTGATTAAGTTTCTTCAGATGTGACTGGGTTCAGCCCACCACCTGAAATAATGAACTTTTAGTCAACAGGATAGTTGACTAAAATAGTTTAAGCACAACCTAATCCCTGGCTTCAGTGTAACTAAACAATGCCTTACCTCCTCACTTCAGTTTCAAAGGAACTGGAATATCCAAGTGTATTCTGAACTCACTGCTTAAACTAGAAATGTAGCTAACATTTACTGAATGCTTACTAGCTGCCAAACATTACGTGTCACGTTGTGTATGCATCATTTAAAAAAATCATCACAATAACTCTATAAGGAATCATTAGAAGATATTGTTATCCTCATTTTATAGAATGGAAACAGGGGCCGAGGAGGTTAAGAGCTTTTGCAAGGTTGTGCAATTAGCAGTGATGGAACCCCAAAGCCATCCTCCTGCCCCAGTCCCTGCTGCTGCAGATCTACCAGTGAGACCTTTGAACATCTTCACTAGTAGTAGTGTGAGCTACTTTATTACGGAGATTGTGGAAATACCAACTGAATATATTCTTTTATATCTCATCAGATCTAGCACAGTGTTAGCCTCAGAAGAGGCACTCAATAAATGTTCGATGAATGAACAGATAGAATGCATGCTTTCAGAGAAAGCATAACGTGAAAGTAAAAAGCAAAGCGGTACCTAGCACTACCATATGGACTTACACAGACCCTGAGGTAAATTAAATTCCATTCTATCTCACTTCACAACTACCTCAGGCTGCCTCAAGGGCAAAATAAACTAATTCTGTGAACTTGATGATTTGTACTATGAAAGAACACTGCTGGTGTGTGGCCTCCTACCAGAGGGGGATAGAGTTTCATAGCAGGCATCCTCAATAACCAAGGATGGAGAACCCTGAAGGTGGGAAACATCTCCAGCCAGTCCATAAAGCAGGCGGCTGCCCTCTTAAGAACTGTTCACTTAGCCTCCATACAACTCACTGGATTGTCTTGGTCAAGCCACTTCACCCTTTTTGACCACGTTCCTCATCTCTGACCGTAAGAAGCTGCTTGAGATAGTAACGGTTACCATGGTTTCAGGTGTCAGGCACCATGCTAAAGGCATACATATGTCAACTGTGGATAGCCCAGCTAACATGGGTCAGAGCTGGGATGTAAGCCTGCTAAGTTTAAAGGCTTGATGCCACCATTTAAAGGTCTCTTCCAGCTCTAAAATTCAATGATTCTTCCACAAGTTCTCTTTGACTCTGAAGCTCTTGAGTTGTCTGGAAGCTGTTACACTCCAATGTCTGCAGACCCTTCACCCCATTTTGTGAGGTTTGGCCAATCTTCTGTATTACTGATTCTTGTACTTCTACCCCATGAGGGACCTGCTGGACAGAGCTCACTCATTATGTAGCTTAGTTGTGCTCCCCTTTGCTGAGGGCATCCTGACTGGGGAGGGTAAGGAGGCAGAACAGGCACTAAAAAGAATCTTGGGTTGCCAAGTCCATGTCAGCGAGAAACAATTGTGATTCTTAAACAGAAACTTTAAAATATTTTCAAGTTGTCAGAAGATCTCTCTGATCTCCAGCGGAGCTGAAAAATAACATTTGTCAAAATTGGGCTGTGGAATTATAGGTGGCATCTGCATGTCTTTTATAATCTTGTGTTTCATATACAGTGAGCAAGTTGACATTCATCCTCTTCCACTGTAACCTTGGGAGAGGACCTTCAATTCTCAAGGCCACAAACTCTGCATGTGGATTTAGCAATAAATCTTTTCACTTCTTGGACACGTCGTCTTCAAAATATCTATGAGACTAGAGTGACATAAGAAGCACTTAAATGAATGTGATGGGAAATGAGATAGGCAGCTCTGTGTACATGAGGATAATCAGGAAGAATGAGTTAGCTTGAGAGACCCAGCGTTGCCCAGACATCTGCAAAGGTCAGTGTGGCTCAGGATTCGATCACACTTTTCTTCACCAGGGAGATGAAATAAATCATCCTAAAGTCCCTTCCAGGTTGTTAATTGTAATACTCTAAACATCAACTGTTAGGCTGACAACTTCCTCCTTCTCTCTCTGCTCATTTTTTCCCTATGATTCTATGAAAGAGGTATATTAATTTACAGATTATAAAATTTCACATGCATCATTGGTGCCAAGAGAGGTACTGAAATCCACTTTGGGTAGGTATCATTGTTTTGTTGTTTAATTTTTTTGTAAGGGTATAATTTTTTTTGCCATGAAAATAGAGCTTTTGATGGTCATTTCATCAAAAAGAAAATATTGTCTCTTGTGAACTTATGGGAGGTTCATTTTTCTGGTGAGAGTAAGTTGTGTTTTGCTTGTGCACTGAAGTAAGCAAATGATGATACCTTGGCCATTTGCAGAAAACTCCTAGATACTTGGAATTGCAGAATTGTTTAGATAGTTACATGGTTTTTGGTTCAGCTAGTGAATAGAAGTAGAAGAAAGCTCTTAGGATGACTGTCATGGTTAAAAATTACTGTAAAGTATTTGCAAAGAGCATTAGTTATTTTCTGATTTCAGTAGACAAAATTCATGGATTTTGAAATTTCATATTCAGGAATATGGAACACTCACATCCCCACCCACACTCACACTCCTTAGACATAAGTAATGGAACATGGCACTTTTACCTACTGGTGTGCATCAATATCTCAGAATCCTTTCTCAACACAGAATCTCAGGAAGCTACTACCGACTCATAAAAATTAGTACCTCAAGCCCAATTGCTATTCCAAGATTCATCCCCGTGGGTATCTAATAAATAGATATGGCTTCTAAGTACAGTACATTTAATTTTGCTTGATTTGTATTAATGAGCTCATACTTCTTTACTGTAGCTTAATTTTAACTTTGTCTTAAACATCTACTTTTGAGAGATTACTCTATGCATCCTTGATCTGCTATTTTTACTACTGACTTTGGCCAAGCTTTTGTGTTTTTTTTTAATTAAGATTTTATTTATTTCAGGGAGAGAGAGAAGAAGAGAGCACAAATGTGAGGGGGGAGGGGCAGAGGGTGAGGGAGAGAGAATCTCAAGCACGGAGCCCATTGGTCAAGGGGCTTGATCTTACAAGATCATGTCCTGAGCCAAAACCAAGAGACTAACTTTCAACTCACTGAGCCCCTCAGGCACCCCAGCTAAGTTTATTTTTTAACTTATCTCATTTCTGGACTATAAAATGGGAATAATAAGTACAAGGTACATATTAATGTGATTCTTTAACATGAAGCTAACATTGTGCCCTAATTTTTCACTCTTCCCATGATACAGAATCAACTGCCAATGACAACATTGTACTGCCTTTATACTTTCTCTTTCACCTTGCCAGGCTTTCTTCTCCTTCTGACTTGGTTATTACAATGTCAAAAATACGTTTGATTAAGAGATGTAGTATAGAAGCAGGTAGGACATGCTAGATTTAAACACTAATGGGGATGAAATTAAATGATAATCAAGTTTTTCCTCCTATCCCCTAGATAATGATGATGGAAATGAACACCCAAACTGTGTGTTCTGTGATAATCTACGGTGACAGAAAAAAAGAAACAGCCAAATTACATGTTGGCCTCAATACTTAGGGCACATTTGCAATGCAGAATAAGACTGAATAGTTTGCCATTTCTCTTTCTCTCTTCTCATGTATAGTACCAACTGAGTGGGAGAGTTCTTTACGTGGGTGAGGCAATGCACTGTGGCAGAAGGATGCTTGGGACCAGAATACTTGTGCTCCTGTGTCGGCTCCATGACTGACTACCTGTGTATCTTTAGGTACACTATTGGCCTCCACAAGCCATGGCTCCTTAATCCTCAAAATGGAGGGGAATGGTAACATAGACCTCACAGCAATACTGAGGCAAGACCATGCATGTGATTTAGGACGTTTAGTAAACTGAGAAGCACTTAAATGTTTTTAGAGTCTTAGAGGCTCAAAGAGCTGCTGAATGAATGCAAACCAATTAATTTGCTTAGCCCACCAACCTAACAGAGTTTTTATAGTATAATACTTTGTTGAAAGAATCTTACTATGGCAAGCAAATAAAGCAGATTAAAAAAAAGAAAAGAGCTGCTCAGGTTGAAGAGGAGGAGACTCAAAGCACAGCCCAGTCTTATCCCACCATATACCTAGGGACCACTAGTGACAGTTTGCAAAGCACTGGCCAGGTCTAAATCTCTTCTTTTATAGATAAGGATACTAAAGCCTATGGATTTGAGAGACTCATTTCTCATGAAATGAAGCCCATTTCCTCACTGGTGATTAATGTTCAATCAACATACCAGGCCTTCCTTTCCTCATCCTATCTTATCAGGTGCTCTCACTGAATTATACATTTATCTGAAGCCATTTCTCTTCTGTGAAGTGATAGCCATAGACATTGAAGATCAACTTTGAGTTAATATTTGTTCATTCTGTATGGTGGCCGACCTGTGTTCTATTGGCATGGGCCCATTTGCAAGCATAAACGATTTAAAAAAGTCTGAACAATTGGTGTACATCAGATGTGGATGCACTTAGATATGATATGTAAACAGAATTGTGTTTTAAGAAAGTGACCCTTCTGGTCAACAAGTAGTATTTAAGATAAGACTTTTTTTTTTTTTGAAATTTTATATGTTTATTCATGAAAGACACAGAGAGAGAGGCAGAGACATAGGCAGAGGGAGAAGCAGGCTCCCTGCGGGGAGCCCAATGTGGGACTCAATCCCAGGACCTCGGGATCACGTCCTGAGCCAAAGGCAGACTCTCAACTGCTGAGCCACCCAGGCATCCCAAAATATGGCTTTTGTGATAATATATATGTGATGTCAAATAAGACATAATTTTTTCATTTAATTGTATAATCATAATTACATTTTAATAACCCAAGATATATGTTTTGTTTTCTACATGTCCTTTTTTTCTCCATTACTGTGGTTCTCCTGTCTGACATGGCAAGGACTTAAGGACTCATCTGAGAAACACTTCCTTTTCTGTAAGCAACATTGTACCTTACCCCTGCCCTCCTTAAAGGTACAAATTGTATGTTATTTCTATTTATTTTTAAAATTCTCTATTACCAGAGTGTGTTTTGTGAGATCTACATGGGTCTCACAAAAAATAATTGATAAATCTCATTTATATGCATAAATATTAGTTGAGAGCTTCTTATGTCCCAAGCACCATGCTCCATGCCAGAAAAACAATGATGAAAAAGTCACAATCCCCATATAACAATTTCCTGCGTGCATTGTTTCTTATTATGTGTGTGACATTGAGGGGGCACTTTGTAAAATACAATTAATAACCCCAGTTTTTATTCTACTTTGTGCTATTCTATTGAAGTCTCAAAATAACCTGGAGGGGTTTTTGGTTGGTTCGGCTTTGTGGGGTTTTTTTTTGATGTGGTAAGAGCTCTTAACATGAGATCCACTCTTAACAAAATTCTAAGTATACAGTAGTACATTGTATTGTTGATTATGGTCACAGCGTTGGATAGAAGATTTGAAGAGAGTTTATTTTTAACTCCAGTATTACAAATGAGGGAACCAAGTATCACAGAGTAAGGTAATTTGCCCAGATTCATAGAGCTGGAAAGTGAAGGAAATGGGACTTTAGTCTATGCCTTTGGGACTCTAGAACTTATATTCTTTTCCATCATATCTCAGTGCCTCCTATGCCTTCAAAGAGCGGTAGTCCACCAGAGCCAATGCTATATATCCATAATGACCAGGCAAGGTGTCAGTCTCTTTAAGAACCTTCTTGTTTGGCCATTTGTCCCCTTCCTCTTCAAAACCCTGGCAACACATATGGCCACTTACTGCTGTGGGCTCCTTGGGACCGCCTTTTCTCCCTTCCTCTCATGAACCAAACAGGAGTTGGTTAATTTGATTTCTGGTTTAATTGTAAAATGTTTTAGGAACCACAACCTACATTTCAGATATGGATGGTGTCAGAGCATTATTAGATAGTTTTCTTATATCCTGAAAGAGAAGTCCTTAACTCTATGGTCATGACTGACATGGCTATCATCGGGTGCAAGACAGGAGCTGTGTGTCTGGAGGAGGATCAAACCACTAAGGCAGGTCAGGATAGTCTTGGGATGGGAGGATTCAGGGTGTGCATCACGATAAAAAATAAAAGTGAGATTGAGTCACTGACTTTAATTTAAATTTTAGTGAGTTAATATACAGTGCAACATTGGTTTCTGGGGTAAGAGATAGAGTCACCTATAATGCCTGTGACACGTGAGCAAGGAAGGTGCCTAAAATGCTAGTACAGCAAAAATACAATAAGGAAAGAGGATCCTCAGGCTGCTCTGGGGGAAGACTCATTTGTCCTGTTTCCCTGGAAGTGAAAGATTGTGGGGAAGCTATTTCATAAGATGGCATTTTAAGAACATAAGTTTGGAGGGAATGAATAATTTCCATCTGCTTTCATCTCATAATGGCTAATGCAGGCAAGAATGGAGCCATAGCTCAGGCTCCTGATGAAAAATCATATGTCCTTTTTACATTAGCAATGAGTGATTTCCAGTCCCGTCAGTTATTTAATACCCTCATGGAAATCCATCTTGACATTCCTTTCACATCAGCATCAAAGTAAGAGTTTTGCTCTCTGAGGCAGTCTCAAAAATTGGACACTGCTTTTCAGTCACCTGCTGTTTCTGTGCACGAGATTGATTGTCTGCAACTGTTCACACCCTTCTCAGGACAAGGCTCAGATTCTAACTACAACTAACCACACAGTATTCAAATCACAGAATCAAATGAGGTAAGTGAGACAAGGCTGTCCCTCTTGGCTGGAGTGATAAAGTTCCCAGAGAGAGAATAGAAACAAATAGATATTCTCCTGATTTATGGTAGATGAGAATCACAGGATTGTTGCTGAAAGCATGCACTGCCCAGCATGGCTGCTGGGGGAAAGTTTGGTACTTTGTAAATGGCCATGAGTGAAGTAGCCCCAAAAACATAAGGATTTGAGGCCAGTTGCCCTGTCCCTAGATGAAGGCCACCCTCTTGAGAAGTTTAGTTATTTCTTTGACATAAAATGACATAGGTAGTTGAATAACTAAATGCTCTAAAAAAGTTAAATGATAGTTGTAGCTATTGTTTTATTTAAAAATATACTAAGCACCTGTTCTGAACAGAACATTGATCTAACCTGTGTGTGGGATGAGGTGAAATACTACTCTTCTCCTTTTTGTAAAAAAAAAAAAAAAATGTCAATAACATCTTAGATTAGACATCTATTACAGTTGAATAATGATATGACCAGAGTAGAAAAGATCAAATTATTCACTTGTTAAAAAGACTTTTTAAGCATCTACCATGTCAGGGACTCTATAAAGCATCAGTGAATCATTGGTGAATGAGAGAGTCAAATTCTCTGCCTTCATATGATTTTGTTCTAGAAGGATGCAACTAGTAGGCTTGCATTTTGAAAGCAATGTTTATCTATAAGCTTGCAGTTGATAATTCTGACTGTAAGGCAGATTGAACCATTGCTAGCCTACACTGAACATGAAGGAAGGAGTTCTCACATGTGGTGAACCTGCAGACCATGTTGTGTCTTCTCCAGATTATTTTTCAAGTGAAATAATGTTTATGTTATGTAGAGGTAATCAAAGTTGCAGCAGTTTGAGACACTTTCCTTTCTACCAGAACATTTCAGTCCCTGCACAATATCAACCCGTCAGTTGAATTATTTCCAACTCTATTTGTGGCATGTCTAAATTCTTAATGAAGGATCTTGATTCTGAGATATTCAAGTGAAATGTTCACAGGAATTTCGGGGAAAAAAATCATCAAAATCTTCTTACCTGATGATCAGTTCAGACTAGAGCATTTGGATGCATAGAAGAAAACCAACAAAAACTGAGATAATATAAAAATAAAGATCCATGAATGATTGAAGAGTATAACCTATTTATATATCTACATAAGAAGTATTTAGTAATTCCTACTAATCCAATTATCTTGATTCCAGTTGCTGGGGAGATACCCATATATGGGATTAATTTAGGACCCTCCTCCATCTTTTGGAAAAACATTTTATTAAATTTATCTTACATATACACACGCTTTTCTTTCCCTAAAGGAATAGTCCTGAGGAATTCATCCTTAGAAACATTACAAATGCAGCTTGTATTTTACATTTAAGCACTGTGAGGGTCATTTCTTAGGGATTACAAGGGTAAGATTATTTTGGCATATGTGTGGAGCTCATGCCATATTGGTGCTTATCATTTTAAATTAGTTTGAGGGGCATCTGGGTGGCTCAGTGGTTGAGCATCTGCCTTTGGCTCAGGTCAAGATCCCAGGGTCCTAGGATAGAGTCCCACATCAGCCTTCCCACAGGGAGCCTGCTTCTCCTTCCTCCTGTGTCTTTGCATTCTCTCTCTGTGTCTCTCATGAATAAATAAATAAGTAAAATCTTTTTAAAAATTATTATTTTGAGCATGTCTTAAGTAAATGTCATGGAAAAAAAATGGACCACAACTATGAAATATCAAAGTCCAGATGGAATATTCATTCCATTCTAATCAGTTTCTTATTCTGTGCCCACATGCCAATTACTACTTAATATATATGTTGCTTTATTTTTATTTTTTATTTATTTATTTTTGTATATTTTTTATTGGAGTTTGATTTGCCAACATATAGCATAATATATATGTTGCCTTAGCAACACTTTCAATTTGTGGTAAATCCATTTTAAATTACAAGGGCCTGAGAGTTGTGTCTGTAGTTAATTTTCTCCTTTCCACCTTCCTGGGATTGTTAAAAAGATCCCTCCAGCAAAAGAGTGTCTCACAAAGTGAGAATAGAAAAGGAGGGTGGGTGGTTAGTGGTGGAGAATAGAGCTGGAAACAGGCAACAAATCACTGATAGTCTGAGAAATCCTCTTGGGGGAGGGGACTGTGAAGCAGATAATATTTTAGATGATTGCAATAGAAGTTCCCCCTTTCTTGCCATTTTATGGGCTTGCTAATTTATTTTTTTTCCATTTTTAAGTCCCCAAATATTAAAATTGCCTTTAGTTTCTTATTTGAAAGCTCATAGAAAGTCAGTCATGCAGTGTTCCCCAGCATGAGTTCTTCAGCAATGCTATTCCTACAGAATGCTCTGTGATAAAAGAGTGTTGTACTCATATCAATGTAGGAAATATCTCAGGCTTCAGGCCATTCTGGAAAGTCACACATCAGTAAGTGGAAAGACCTAGGAAATTATATAGGCAAGAATCCTGTTTATTTTTCTGTGTCAGGCTTCCCCTAGTTATTTGATTATAGAACTCCTGGCATTATGGACTATTAGCTATTCATTTTCCTCAGAGTTCAATACACAAATATTTATTAAGCATCTTTCACATGACAAATTGTGCATGAGTTACTCAGGTGAGAAAGAAAACCTTCAAGACCATCTCAGTATCTTCATAGAGGTGTACAATCTAGCCAAGAAGATAAGGCATTGTGTGCATTACTATAGTAACCTGCCGATGTGTCATCTGCCATGCGAGAGATAAAAAGGAAGTGAAAATAGGGGAAAGATAGTGTCGAGGGGAGGGACACCTAGGAAAGAGAAATGGCGGAGAATTGAGATGATATTGTATGTTGGGTGAGAACATTAGAAGGTGCCATTACAGAAATATAAAAATTGTAAGCCTAGAGACTCTTGGATGGAGAGTATCCCAGCTTGGCTGGAATATAACAAGGAGTGGTATGAACTAAGCCTGTAAAGAAAGTTAGGAGTCATATAATAAATAGTGCCATGCATCAAGGTAATGAATAAAGATTTTATGTGGAAGACAGTGGCAGGTATCACAGAATCATTGAGTATCTTTATAATAAATTATTGAGAACTAACTTATATCATTGAGAAAATTAATTTAGTAGCAATTACTAGGAAAAATACTTAAGTGAAAGAAGACCAGAAGCTTGGTCTGGGAAAGTGGCAGACATGCCAATGTGGCAGAAAGAATGTAAAGAGGCTCAACAGGACTTGGCAAATAATCAGTTATGGAGTGAATTAAAACCAAGGAAGACAGTAGGGAACTTTAACACCTCACTCAGTGCAACGGACAGATCATCTAAGCAGAAGATCAACAAGGAAACAAGGGCTTTGAATGACACACTGGACCAGATGGACTTCACAGATATATTCAGAACATTCCATCCTAAAACAACAAGATACATGTTCTTCTCAAGTGCACATGGAACGTTCTCCAGAATAGATCACATACTGGGTCACAAATCAGGTCTCATCAGTACCAAAATATTGGAATCATTCTCTGCATCTTTTCAGACCACAATACTTTGAAACTGGAACTCAATCACAAGAGGAAATTTGGAAAGAACTCAAATACATGGAGGCTAAAGAGCATCCTACTAAAGAATGAATAGGTCAACCAGAAAATTAAAGAAAAATTTTTAAAAATCATGGAAACAAATGAAAATGAAAACACAATTGTTCAAACCCTTTGGGATGCAGCACAGGTGGTCCTACAAGGGAAGTATATAGCAGTAGGAGCCTTTCTGAAGAAACAAGAAAGGTCTCAAATACACAGCCTAGCCTTACACCTAAAGGAGCTGGAAAAAGAACAACAAAGCCTAAACCTAGTAGGAGAGAGAAATAATAAAAATTAGAGCAGAAATCTATGACATAGAAACCAAAGAGCAATAGCACAACTCAATGAAACTAAGAGCTGGTTCTTTGAAATAACTAATAAGATAAACTCCTGGCCAGACTTCTCAAAAAGAAAAGAGAAAAGACACAACTAAATAAAATCATGAATGAAAGAGAAGAGATCATAACCAACATCGAAGAAATACAATTATAAGAACATAATATAAGCAACTATATGCCAATAAATTATGCAATCTGTAAGAAATGAGTGCATTCCTAGAGACATATAAGCTACCAAAACTGAAACAGGATGAAATAAAAAACCTGAAGAGACCCATAACCAGCAAGGAAATTGAAGCAGTATTCAAAAATCTCCTAACAAACAAGAGTCCAGATCTGAATGGCTTTCCAGGGGAATCCTACTCAACATTTAAAGAATTAATATCTATTCTTCTGAAGCTGTTTCAAAAAAATAGAAATGGAAAGAAAACTTCCAAAGTCTTTCTATGAGGCCAGTACTACCTTGATCCTCAAACCAAAGACCCCACCAAAAAGGAGAATTATAGATCAATATCCCTGATAAACACAGATGCAAAAATCCTCACCAAAATACTAATCAATTGGATTTAATAGTACTTTAGGATTATTCACAATGACCAAGTGGGATTTATTCCTGGGCTGTAAGGGTGGTTCAACATCTGTAGATCAATCAATGTGATACACTACATTAACAAAAGAAAGGGCAAGAACCACATTATCTTCTCAATAGATGCAGAAGAAGCATTTGACAAAGTACAGCATCCTTTTTTGATTAAGAAAGGATCCCTTTCACTCTGTAGGAATAGAAGGAATATGCATCAATATCATAAAAGCCATATACGAAAAGCTCACAGTGAATATCATCTTCAATGGGGAAAAGCTGAGACCTTTTCCCCTAGGTCAGGAACTCAGCAGGGGTGTCCACTATCACCACTGCTGTTCAACATGGTACTAGAAGTCCTAGCCTCAGCAATCAGACAACAAAAAGAAGTAAAAGGCACCTGAATAGACAAAGAAGTCAAACTCTCACTCCTTGCAGATGATGTGATACTCTATATGGAAAACCCAAAAGACTGTACCACAAAATTGCTAGAACTCATATAGGAATTCAGCAAAGTGGCAGGATATAAAATCAATGCACAGAAATCAGTTGCATTTCACTTAGCATAATCCCCCCAGTTCCATCCACATTGATGTAAATGGAAGGTATTCATCTTTTCTGATGGCTGAATAATATTCCATTATACAGCCCACTTCTTTATCTATTCTTCTGTCAAAGGACATCTTGGCTCCTTCCACAGTTTGTCTATTGTGGATAATGCTGCTATGAACACTGAAGATTCAACTGGAGAAAGACAATTATAATATGGTTTCACTTGTATGTGGAATATACAAAATAGTACAGAGGACCATAAGGGAAGGGAGGGAAAACGGGGAGGAAATCAAAGAGGGAGACAAAACATGACAGACTATTAACTCTGGGAAACAAACTGAGGGTTGCTGGGGCGATGGGGTAACTGAGTGAGGGGCATTAGGAGGGCATATGATGAGATGAGCACTGGGTGTTATATGCAACTGATGAATTATTGAAAACTGAAACTAATGATGTACTATATGTTGGCTAATTGAATTTAAATAAAAATAAATAAACTGAATCTCCAAACAAATCAAAATCTATTTCAGAATCTCCTTAAGTAGCCAATCAGAAAAGGCTACATACTGTACGATTCCAAGTCTCAGATATCCTGGAAAGGGCAAAACTGTGTAGACAATAAAAAGATGGGGCACCAAGGAATAAATCAATTGATTTGTATACACTAACAATGAGGCAGAAGAAAGAGAAATTGAGGAGTCAATCCCATTTACAATTGCCCCCAAACCATAAGATCCCTAGGAATAAACCTACCCAAAGAGGCAAAGAATCTAAATTCAGAAAGCTATAGAACACTCATGAAAGAAGTTGAGGAAGACACAAAGAAATGAAAAATGTTCCATGCTCATGGATTGGAAGAATAAATATTGTTAAAGTGTCTATGCTACCTAGAGCTGTGTATACATTCAGTGCAATCCCTATGAAAATACCCAAAATACCGTGGACTTTTTTCACAGAGTGGGAGCAAATAATCCTAAAATTTGTATGGAACCAGAAAAGACCCTGAATAGCCAAAGGAATGTTGAAAAAGAAAACCAAAATGGATGGTATCACAATTCCAGACTTCAAGCACTTTTACAAAGCTGTAATCATCAAGACAGTCTGGTACTGCACAAAGACACATAGATTAGTGGAATAGAATAGAGAACCCAGAAATGGACCCTCAACTCTATGGTCAACGAATCTTTGACAAAGCAGGAAAGAACGTCCAATGGAAAAAAGACAATCTCTTCAACAAACAATGTTGGGAAAATTGGACAGCCACATGCAGAAGAATGAAACTGGACTATTTCCTCACACCATACATGAAAATAGACTAAAAATGATTGAAAGACCTAAATGTGAGACGGGAATTGATCAAAGTCCTAGAGGAGAATACAGCAACCTCTGTGACCCAGGCTGTAGCAACTTCTTACTAGACATACCTCCAAAGGCAAGGGAAACAAAGGCAAAAATGAGCTATTGTAACTTCACCAAGATAAAAATCTTTTGCATATTAAAGAAAATAGTCGACAAAACCAAAAGACAACTGACAGAATGGGAGGAGATATTTGCAAATGACAGATAAAGGGCTAGTGTCCAAAATGTATAAACTCAACACCCAAAGAACAAATAATCCAATCAAGAAATGGGCAGAAAACATAAACAGACATTTCACCAAAGAAGACTTACAAATGGCTAAAAGACATCTAAAAAAGCACTCAACATCACTTGGCATCAGGGAAATACAAATCAAAACCACAATGAGATACCACCTCACACCAGTCAGAATGGTGAAAATTAACAAGACAGAAAACAACAGATGTTGGTGAGATGTGGAGAAAATGGAACCCTATTGGTGGGAATGCAAACTGGTGCAGCCACTCTGGAAAACAGTGTGGAAGTTCCTCAAAAAGTTGAAAATAGAGCTACTCTCTGACAAAGCAATTGCACTACTGGGTATTTACACCAAAGATACAAATGTAGTGATCTGAAGGGGCCCCTGCACCCCAATGTTTATAGCACCAATGTCCACAATAGCCAAACTACAGAAAGAGTTCAGATGTCCATTGACAGATGAATGGATAAAGAAAATGTGGTGTATGAATACAATGGAATACTATTCGGCCACCAAAAAATGAAATCTTGCCATTTGTAACCACATGGATGGCACTAGAGCATATTATGCTAAGTTAAATAGGTCAATTAGAGAAAGATCATATGATCTCACTCATATGTGGAATTTAAGAACAAAACAAAGGCCCATAGCAGAAGAGAGGAGAAAATAAAACAATATGAAAACACAGAGGGAGACAAACCATAAGAAACTTAATCATAGGAAACGAACTGAGGGTCACTGGAGGGGAGGAAAGTGGGAGGATGGGGTAACAGGGTGATGGACATTGAGGAGGGCACGTGATGTAATGAATACTGGGTGTTGTATAAGACTTATGAATCACTGACCTCTACCTCTTAAACCAATAATATGCTATATGTTTAATAATTGAATTTAAATTAAAAAAAACATAAATAAAACCAAGGATGTGTCTGAGTCTCTGAATGATGTTGTGTGAGAGTTGAAAAAGAAGTAGAAGAGCTGAGGACCAGCTGCTTTGAGGGTGGTAAGGACAGGGTATTTGGGTTTCCATGTATTCTCCTTACGAGGCCATGGAACATGGAGATGGCATTTCCTTGCAAGCAATGTGAAATGCAAACCTGAAGACTAATACAGAGGCTTGGATGAAAAACACAATTCTAAAAACTCCTGTAACTAAAATGAATACTTGAGATCATAGAGATGGCTCAGATCCTCATGGGAGAACATAGAAAGTGAAAGGAGGGGAGATTTAGCTACGGAGAATGCCAGGTAATGGGGGGAAAAAAGAGTCAATGCAAGAGATCAAGGAATGATGCACAAGGTGAAAAGAGAGTCAGGGTAGTACAAAACCATGGGAAACAAAGGAGGAGAAAGTGTCAAGCAGCGATGGGAAATGTGGACAGGGTATGATGCTTACAGAGGTAAAGAAGGATCTTATCTGAGGAAAGACCACTAGGTCTAGTGAATCATCTGAGGAAAGACCACTAGGTCTAGTGAATCATCTGAGGAAAGACCACTAGGTCTGGTGAATCAGAGGCCATTAATGAACTTTGAGAACATGGTTTCCAAGAGGGCCGTGGTGCTGACTATAGTACACATTGGAGGGCTTGTGGCAACACCGGTTCTGGGTCAGGTCTCCTCCCTAGCCACCTCCCACCAAAGGTACTGGTTTTGTAGATCTGCTGAGAGGCCAGAAAATCTCCCCTTATAACAGATTTCTAGGTGGTGCTGATGTTGCTCCTTCAAAGGACCATACTTTGAGAACCATTGTCCTAGAGTGATGGAAGATTGTAACAGGTGCCAGAGAATAGGGAATAAGTGATAATCTAGTTGTCTATGCAGAAAATGGAGGCAAGATCAAAATATTTGCTTATGGAAAGAAGATGAGAAAAGGCTGTAGTTCTGGGGACTCCTTCTCCCTCCCATCACACCCAGCACTGCAGCATACATGCATTAGGCACCCAGGAACTCCCTCTACTTGGAAGATAGCCAATAGCCATTGCTTTCTCCTAGCTCAGATAGCTAAGCCTTCATAAAGGTAGCCTTCAATATAGTCACTCACCTCTTCTGAACTCATCCACCTCTTCTCCCCAGAAACTGCCCCCACATTCCCTCTTCTATCCAAAATATACCAGTTGTGTGACAGCCCCTAACTATCAAAGTTGGGATGTAGCAGGGTTTGGGGCTCTCTGAAGAGTTGAGCTATTAAAGGACCAGGGGAAAATGTCAGACATCACTTGAGTCTGATAAATGCAGCCATGCGTGCATTCTTACATTTACGTGCTAAAGCTCAAGATCTGCTTTGCAAAGATATCAACATTCCTGTTTCTTATAAAACTGCAAGAACTTTGGCAGATAGTGTCTGCTCCCACCAAAGATAGTCATGCTCACACGTAATCCTAGGCAATACAAATTAATGCAACTCTTGCAGTTTAGAAAAGTCATTTCAAAGTCTATATAGTGGTTTTCTTTATGACACTATGATTTTATTACCTATAATTTAACACACCGTGGTGTTTCCTGATGTACTGCTTATGGTCCTTTCATTTTTCCCAACTGCCAGGTATGTAATGCTTATTTAAATTAAAATTTTCCTCTCTTATTCAAAACTCCTTAAAGGACTCGGCTGTTTGCAAAATTGACTCTCACCTGAGTGAGAGGAGGGTGAAGAGTAACATAAATGTAATCAAAGGCTGTCAGAAGGCTGGAGTTTCTATTAATGATTACAAATCAGCTCCAGGACATCCAAAGGTCAGTTAGTTTACATGTAAATATTAGCTTGGACAACGAATTAAAATTCAAGGAGAACTACTGAGGAATTCTGTAAAAAGAAAGAAGACCGTAGGGGAGGTGGGGTGTGCCTGCCAATAACCATGGGATATTTATTGAATACCTACTGTGGGCTTAACATGTGAAGGAGACTGAAGTATAAGGCACATCCACTCTTTAAGCAAATATTACTTCTGTGAGTGTCAAGACGAAATTACATAAAATAGCAAAAAAAATTTTGAAGTAGCTATTGAATAGCGTGGTACACATTAAGTAGGGAATGCTATATAGTTGCATGTGCATTGAAGAATAGCAACATAAAATAGCACTGTGAAACTAACTTAATTTCATTTTTTGATCCTCGTTTTCTGTTCCGCCCCCCTTTTTCCAAATAACCAGCTCAGTATTCTAAGTACCTACTTTAGGAAATTAGTAGGGAAAGGACAAAGCTAGATGCCTAAAAATTGTCTTTTGATTCTGTTTCCTGAGCTCTGCAATTGGAGTAATCATGGCCACCCCATAGAAAGTACAGGGATTTTAACAAAAAAAAAAAAAAAAAAAAAAAAAAAAAAAAAAAAAAGAAAGTACAGCGATCATGTTCTGTGTGTGTGCATGCGCATGCAGTTACAGATTCCTCTTTGTCCTTAACTACTTCCATATATTTCACCCAAATGAGGATGTTCTCTTTCATAACAGGAGTGCAATGATCTAATTCAGGAAATTGGAACAAATACAGTATTACCTAATTCACATGCCTTATTCTAGTTTTGCCAGATGTGTTTTCTTTTATCCTTCCCTTGTCTTTCATGACCTTGACAGTTTTGGAAAGTACAGGCCAGTTATTTCAGCGGCTCTCTCAGTATTTGAGTTTCTCAGCCATCTCCTCATGATTGGATTCCGGTTACATGCTTTTGCCACAGAAGTATTATTGTTCTGTTCTTTCTAGTGCATCATGTCTGAAGGCACCTGATGTCTCTTTCTTGTTGCTGCTCATTTTCATCACTGGGGTAAAGTGGTACCCACTAGGTTTCTCCTGTTCTCCTCAGCTTCACTTTGCAACCATGTAAATACTGTGTTACTAAAAACTTCTACTAGCTTTAGCATCCACTGGTGCCTCTTTCCACATCAACTATTACCACGACGGTTTCCAAATGATGACTTCTAAAATTCCACATCCAAGCAAGTTTTAAAGGCTATGTATTCAGGGAGATGCTACTCTTTGTCTATGACTCCAGTTTAAAAAATGCCACCCTGAAATAAAAATGTTTTATAGAAAGTTTAGGATAACCTCTCTAAGCCCCAGCTGTGACTATTAATACCTTGGGGGAGACCTGCTGAGAAGGTAGGGAAGCACTGTGACACTGATGAGCAGCTATGCATTTCAGAGTTTTTGTTAGAGTCAAAGCTTTGTTCACTAATGTTCATCTTTAAAATATACTGAGAAATAGGGCAGCCTGGGTGGCTCAGTGGGTTAGTGCCACTTTAGCCCAGGGCATGATCCTGGAGACCCGGGATCAAGTCCCAGGTTGGGCTCCCTGCATGGAGCCTGCTTCTCCCTCTGCCTATGTCTCTGTCTCTCTGTCTCTCTCTCTCTCTCTGTCTGTCTCTCATGAATAAATAAATAAGATCTTTAAAAAAAAATAAAATAAAATATACTGAGAAATAGTATGTGCTTTAGGATAAACCATTTTTATGAAAAACTCCAGCTCTGGCCATCAGGATGTGCTTCTTCTTAAAGATGTGAAGAATTTTTTTGTCTTTTGCTTTTACACAAGTGTTAAATTTGTTTGTATATCACTGAAGCAGACAGAGAAAACTTAAGAGCCTTTTCTGAACCAGGCACAGCTTTCTCTTTCCTATATGGGGGCTCCAGCTCTCTTTTCCTCTTCCTTTAAAATGAAGGCAAAAATGAATTCTCAAAACCCCTATGAGATGGATTGGACAAAGAAAAACGTTTGGCCACTTTTCTGTTATTACCATTATAATCAAATGATCAAACATTGCATTTTGAAATATGACCTTCATATACCCTGACTGAAAAAGCATGACCTCTACTTATCACATATTTTCCAGGTACAAGATATACTATCATCATGTTCTATATATTCTTGTTTAAAGCTATGCTGTCCCTATTTACAGATGGCAAACCTGAAATGGAGTTAAGTGCTTTTCATTTCATTTCCAGTGTTGATGAATCTTACTCATGAATGCTGAGAGCTGGGGTCTGTTTTTTGTGTGTCTATGTTAGTAAGAACAATCTTGAGCAGAGTTGCCCTTGCCTATGGCCCAAGAGGCTCATACATGTTTCCTATTTATGTGCCCACATCTGGCATTTCGAGTCCCATTATGTTCTCTGGAAATAGAACATCCTATCATTCCTGGTAATATCTAGTTAGAGAATATAGATTTACATTTCTGTAAGTCTATTTATATCATTAAGGAGCATCTATTGGTAGTATGACTTAAAACATTTACTTTTAAAATATTATATACCCTTTGAATGTTTTGAATGTTTTTTGAGTCTTTAATATGCCTGGCACCATGCTTGGCCCTTTACATGCATAACATACTGGTTTCATACCTTCTGGATGTGAGAAAGCTGAAGCTTAGCCATAGAAAGATTTGCTCAAGACAGAGGCACCAGGAAGTTCAGAGTCAGAATTAGATGCTCTGATTTCTCTGATTTCACAGTCCATAATCTATATACCACACTGACCACAGTGGCTTGCATGAGGGTGCAGGGATGTGTGGGAGAAAATTTGGGGCTGAGGATTGGGGCCCTAATCTTGAGGACAGAGTCAAAAAATAATACTCTCTTGCCATTGCCTGATGTGTCAGTTCTGCTGAGATCCTCCTAATAGCCTCTTTAACAGCTTTCTGCCATGGGACATTAGCACAAATAGTTTCCTCTGCCCAGAATGTTATATTCCCCTTCCATGACAGGCTTTCTTCAGGTCTCACTGTAAGTAGGACTTCCTCAGAAGGTTTCTCCTGACATGTCCATGTGCCCATTCAGGGACCTGCCAGATCCCTAGTCCCTAACACTGTGCCTGGCACATAATAGGTATTCAGCAAATGATTGTTAAATAGATGGATGATTGGGTAGATGAAAGAGAAAGAAGAAGAAGAGAGAGGAGGGAAGATATCACAGAGACAAGAAGTGAGGGAAGGAGAGAAAGAGAAAGGGTAGAGAGGGGAAGACAAAAATCTTTGAGGCAAGTATATGATAATGCAAAAAATTCCTGGACTGAGGGCCAGTAGAAATGAATTCAGGTGTCCCTTTACTTGCTCATTTTATAACATTGAATAAATTATTTCCCCTCTATGAACTTCTAATTTTTTATCAGTAAAATTAGAATTAGCAGGCAAGAGGCATGTCAGATTTCTTCAAACTCTATCATTCTCTAGAACTACAATTGCTAGCAGACAAGTGTTCTTATATCCTAATATACACTGAGATGCACTTCTCTTCCAACTCCCCACAGAATAAAATGACCCATGGCACTGAACAATGCAAGTGTGTTTTAAAACACTTTATACTCTATCAGTCCAGCTTTTATCTTACTAAGCTAAGACTTGAGAATTGAAAAGGGTCATTAAAATCAATTCTTAGGCCCCTATTCCCTTGTAATCAATAAGCCTTGCTATGTTTTGACGGAAGAAGACCAAAACAAAACAAAACATGTAAGAACCTTAGCTGCAAGAATGATAGGCTACACCATTTATCTGAAAGCATGAGTGCCATTTTCTAGAGGACAGATGTTCTTATCAGGTGTCTCTTGATTACGATTCTCCTGTGGCATCCACGCTCCATGGAACAGTGAGTAGGCAGGAGGGAAGAGGAGCAGATTGGCTTGTATTATACAACCAGTGGGCTCTTGTACATTACTGATTAGATCTGATGTGATACATTTCACTAAGAGGTTTCTGCATGTGCTGGCCATGTCGTACCCAAATTCTGCAGGCTGTTAGCTGAGAAACAAAGTGAACCACACAGCACACAGTGAGCTACAATGGGAAGGTTTGAATAAATGAGAAATGTAGTCTTGTAACTCCATAGTGGAAGAGTCGTGCTCATGGATGGGTGCACATGTGCATACAAGTGGTTGTACAAGCTTGTCCCATTTGAAGTCACACACATATACATACACAGATATATACAACTGTTCATAAACACACAAAGCCCCATTGACTTTTAGGAAACTCTTGGATTCCACTCAGCAAAATTAAAAATCCAGTCAAAACATTAGATTTGTGTTATATGTTCAAACTTTAAATGTGATATGTCCCAGGATGCCAAGACCGTGGCTAGTAATTGGTTACATTCGTCCCGTCTTGTATACTTAAGTGTCCAAATGTTGAAATTCTTCTCACTGACATCATTTAGAAATAATAGTAATAAGAGTTGATCAAGGCTGGATGATCAAGGCACAGTTAACTCTCAATACCCTTAAGAGAAAAGGAAATAAATGTAGAGTAATACCTAATATAGTATACCTTGTCGTATGGGATGCTTTTTAAAGTTTTGCATTATTATTGATGTTTCTCCAGTTGTTGCTGTTATTGGTCATGAACTATTTATTTGAGTGTAGCAACTGTGTCTCATATTTCTTGGTATCTCCATCATAGCTTCTTGCCTTCATAGATGCTTAATTAATGCTTGTAATTACATTGTAGTGGGTTGTCCTAAACTTCACATAATTTTAAAATGGCCAACATGTGGTTATCTTTGGAATATGTTTTTATTCATATTTAAGTATCCATTGGTTTTCAATTCCCATTGAACCATCTAGTGACATCCCCATGGTACAAAGGAGTTGTCCAGTTCTCCATGCTGCTGTAAGTTGCCTCATTATGATAGGCGGCTACTTTGCTTCAGACTAATGCAAATTTAGCCTTCTTACAAAACTTTTCTTAATCTGGGCAAGGGGCCAAAAACTCCTGTTTTGAAAAGCTTTCCTCAGGCAAAGGAAATTGTAGGGGTTCCCTCATGGATTCACCTATCCCTTCAAACATATTGTGCCAACAAATGTGTAATGAAGTCATTTCACTGATAACTTTCCAGTTAAGGTCCAGCAAATGGAGATAAATAATTAAATGAACGGGGGTCTCTGGAAAAACCAGAAGGCAATGCAGATAATATATCAACAAATAACTGAAATGTGGTCACACTGAGTTTTTATGGTCTTACTGAAAACTATGTCAAGGTGCCTGAGACGTAAGTGCTTTTTCAAGAAAATTGAAGAGGCATAATTTACAGAGATGTGACCTGGAGGTCCATGCTTCATGAATCCTAATTAAGTAAAGCAGTCACTGAAATTGCTTCCTGTCATCTGGATAAGAAGTAATTATAGTTACACTTCAGGATGCTGGTTTGGTGAGGAAATAAGGTATTATATTTAGGTGACTCCTTCAACCAGCTAAGGGTTAATAGATTAGTGTCCATTTTTGTGAAACTATAATGTGGCAAAAGGGGAAACCCTCTTAACTACTTAAAAGCTGTGAACTAAAAATCCAATTTGAAACCCACCCTTTCCAGGCCATAAAGTTAGAGTCAGAGATCATTTTTGTTTTATCTCTTACTAAAAACTGAAAAACAAAATCCCCAAATTGCTAAAAAGCTCCTATTTGCATCAGCAAGTTGAGTTTTAGCATGGGATATAATATATTTAATTAAAATAGATTCTTTATAAAACATCTTCTCCTTATCTCTGTGTAATAAATATTGCAGTCTAATTTATGATCTGACCTCCAGTAGATGCTGAGCTCTTCAAGGGTTGAGGCTTGTGAGTTTTTTCTTGAAGAGGTCCTAACCATAATGGACTGCCATAAAACTTGATGAGAGGATAGATTTTTATGTTATGTTTTCATGCAATATAGGAATTGGCAAATTTGTGTCTCCTAGTGCCTGTCCTTGAAGTACACTAAGTCTCTTAGAGTAGTTTCTGGCGTGTTGTTGTTTTTGCTGTTAGATTGCAAAGTTTGCAAATAAAAGTTTCACCATTCTCTTCCTGATCAATCTACACTCTATCAATTGCTCGTTACTTGATGGATGCAGTTAGCTAAGTGGTTGTTAACCAAGTTTCTACTAATGAAGGAAAAAAAATGAGCTTAAAAGGAAAAGCTTTGACATAAGTCTAGTTAACTACAAGAAAAGACTTGACCTAATAAGGGAAAAAATTGGACCGGAATTACCAACAGGTTGAGATGAGTCCACTGTTCCCAACTTCCCACTATAAAAAATGAATAAGCAAAAGGAAAAATAGCTTTGAGGTTTATAGCTACTAAAACATATATCTGATCATTTTTTTTATCACTTTTTCAATACATGGGTGAGTTAGAGCAATCTTTAAAGTTATTTTAATTAATTTTCTAGAAATTAAATTTCCAGAATGTGTGTGCATGGACACAGACACACCAAGTGGTGTGCTGATACATGTATTTAACAACCCAACAGCTCCCTGTAAACAGAAATATACAGATGCCCTGATTTGTAGCATTGTTAGTTTCCATGGTGCAAAGACTCCATTGTGGCCAATTTCAAGCCATGATAGTTATATCATTGAGTGCAGAGTTGGGAATAGATGCACAGTGAGCTCTTACAGTGAACCAAACCAACTCAAGCAAACCACTGCACACCCACCCTGTTATACCATTTATCCTCTTATATCTCCAGAACCCAACTTGTGAATCCTACCTACCTAGAGGTGATCCAAAACTCAGTATAAAATCATCTAAGTATGTAAAATATCTTCACCTCTCTGTTCCCTATGTTTCAGTCAGTGGAATAGAACAGTGAGGCTTACCCCTTCTTGTGAATAAGCTCATTTTAGTGAAGTACATTCAGTTGTAGAGCATGCTTCTTAGAGCAACTCACACTGGCTGTTTGGCTGTGCAACAGTCTAGGACCCCTTTACTTTATCTGCTAGGTTTTCTCTTGCTTCAGACACTAGAGACCACAGCTTGTTTGAGATGGAGAGAAGACTCATTACTGGAATATCAGATGGGTGCTTAAAGCATCAGATGGAAATAGATCTGATTGTTTTGGCACTGAATGGATCGGGGGGTTTTAATCAAGATAAATGAGACTATGATGAATAGGTAGCTAGATGGAGTCCAGGATATAATAGAGTATAATTCAGAAAGATTATCTTTAATCCAAATACGTGAAATGCTTCTGAGAGGGTGGGAGGTTACTTCCCTACATATTCTGGAAATACAGTTTATGAATATATGTACTGAAAACCCTTGTGATATAAATAGCCATGGACATTGTTCTAACACTCAAGAAATTGTTTTCTTCTAATCAACAAATATTTTCCAAAAACTACACAATTTAGTCTTTCATAAAGTCAGATAAAAACTTAGATGTAAATTTATCCTTGATGGAATTTTATAATACAGAATTGATGGCTAAGCAATCTAGCATGTCTTTCCTCATAAGAAAAAAAAATACTTCATTATTTCAAAATTCACTGGCAAAATGCTGAAGTTTATAGTAGAAATTATCATAGAAAAACTGCTATAAAACAGATCTAAATCATATTAGCATGTTCATGTGCATACAGTGGTATAGCAGAAAAAAATAAATGCCTATGTTTTCAGACTTGAGGTTAATTGGACACAGGAAATTGCTCTTGCAACCTGAGTCCACATCTTTTCATCATGCACATTTTTATATCATCCCTTGTTAATAAAATATTATCTACATTTATGTAAACTTAGAATAAGTATCTTCCTCACTTTTTAAATTTTTCCTCTTCTTCTGTCATGTTGGCTTGTTCACTTCTACAATATTCAGACTGTATTTCAGTAATATGTGGAAGTTAATGGTGGAAATGTAACCTGATGTCTATTTTTTAAAACCCTGATATTAGTAAATACATCAAAAATGGGTCGCAATATCTTCCATCTAGTCAGTAAGTGGCAAGTGTCAAATTTTGGTGGTTTTCCAATTATGGCTCATGAAATATATTTTATGAAAGAATCTGGCTAAACACATTTAGGGTGGGATTAATACAGTGTCTCCAACCTTGACTCTCATATTCAGGTTTTTCCATGTGAAAACAAAGTGTTTAAATCTCCCATGATAGGGATGTCTGGGGGACTCTGGTTGAGCCTCTGCCTTTGGCTCAAGTTGTGATCCCGGGGTCCTGAGATTGAGCGCCGCATCAGGCTCCCTGTAGGGAGCCTGCTTCTCCCTCTGCCTGTGTCTCTGCTTCTCCTGTGAATAGATAAATAAAATCTTAAAAAAAATAAATTTCCCATGATATCAAATACTGGAAATATCAAGGCCCTAGCTGAATATAACTTAGCATGATACTTTTTAAATACTATTAAAAATTCCAGCCACAAAAATAATGATAGTGACTATGCTTTTTAAGTATCTACTTCATGCCAGGTATCTGACTTTCTTAAGTGTCATCATTATACTGAGTACTACACTAGGTACTTCAGATATGTTGCATCCATTTTTTCACAGCAACTTGGCATAGGAGCTATCACTATTCTGCGTTTATAGTTGGAGAAATTGAAGCTTAGAAAAATTAGAAAAACATGAGGTGGAACCAGTATTCAAACTCATCTCAGGCTGACATAGTTCTGCTCTCTTACTACTGTGGCTCTGTGTTTTTAGACTTTGAGAGGGCAAACACTATATTGGTCATGCACACCTTTCTATTTCTAGCAGTTAATAATTTTCTTGGCATTCAATGTATATGTGTGAGTAGAAAGAATAAGTGGGCATTTCTACCAAGTTCTTGTTAGCTGTCTTGTTTTTTTCATCTGTAAAGTGAGAATTTATAATATCAAAATTCTGTTAAACTTCCAGATATTTAATGAGACCATGTGACTTAATGCAGTTGCAGCAGTGGGGAGTAGTAGGAGCCCCAGATATAATCTAGGAAAGACAACCAAGATGCTGAAATCCAAAAACTCCAGGAGCTCAACAATTCACCATTTGACTCCTAAAACTTCATTGGCGATCAGCAAATACTCTGTATATAATTTCTTTTCAAATGTTTCATGCCAATATCAGCATAATAAATGCAAGAATTAAAACCTTGGGGGAAAAATAGCTTGATGTTCATTCATTTTCTGTAACTCAGGTAAAACTACCAAATAGCATTCCTAGGTGTTGAATTCACATATTTACTGTTAGAACTTAATATGTATATATTCTTTACATCCAAGCTAATATTGTCACACTAGTATCCAAAATGAAAATCTTGTCTATACTAAAATAATGTTTTGTGTTCTTAAAATTCTGTTTAGCCTAATTAGCCAAGAAAAGCCTGCATGCTACTTCAGCAAACTTGAAGCTGCATTAGAATTTAGCATTTTGTCATAAGGGAAAAATCAAACTATTACCAAATAGATGTCTCTGTCATCTCTAAAAATTAATTGATGGCAGATTATTTTTAAATAATTTTAATAACTTTAAAAAGAAGTAAATGTTCATTGAACAAACTTTAGAAACTATAATCAAAAATAAGAAATCCATCTCTTGGGCCTGAGATAACCACCGAGCATTCATTAACATTTGTTTCTGTGTCCTAAGAGATTTTATATTTTATTTATAGATATGTGAGTCAGTAGAAGGGGAGTGGGAATCAGACATTCTTGTCTTTAAAGAAAGCTTCAAAATGTCATTTCAGGTATGGATACCCATAGAGTAGCTCCTTGTAGCTAAGAGATCAGTGTACATCCTGATACATGACTCAGATGATAAGAACAACCCACTAAAGCAATGCCATAGCTCTTATTCTACTCTGATTTTCCTTCTAAATATTCTTTTCTGAATTTAGTTGTCTGTTATTTATGATCAATATCTGTAATATTGACATTTCAACTCATATCTCTGTGGGATCTGATGTGACTTAATGTGGTTTCTTGCTGAAAATCTCTTAAAATGTATTTTTAATATACCTTGATTTATAAAGACTTTATAATGCCTGAAGGACTGTTCTCAGGAATCCATGTATCAAAAAAATTCATTGATTTTCTACTTTTTTTTCTTAAGCTTAAATTGTTTAAACTCTATTATGATATTTTTCTTCTTTTTCTTCATATAGTAGTTGAATTTTGAGTGGGTAGTATGAACTTGAACTTTTATTGATATAATCTATACATCTTAATTTGGTGTGATTTTATACATTCATCATCTTTCAGTATGTACCTTTTCTTCAATACTGAATTTTGTAGATCTTTGGCATTAGAAACTTGTGAATACATAGAACACATTAAACAATCTTTCTTATTAAAATGATTTCTGTAAGTATTTTATTTTATTTTTTTAATTTTCTCTTTATGAGAATGCTTTGGTCTTGCTACATAGCTCAGAAGTTCTTTACCTGGAATCTGTAGATTTCCAAAGCATTCAACGATTAAATTCATAATGTCTTTGAACTTGGATAGGAAAAACATATACATCTTCATATTCACTAACCCCTAACAAAATTGTATCAGTTTCTTTAATTATAAATGTAGACAACAAATAACAATAGTGTTAGCAGTATCTATGATTTTGTCATCAATGAAATTCAGCATTTTCTTATCACTTCACAGTTGTTACAGATATCTTAACATAGCACATTCATCACTAGTTTGAAATTACTGTAGTTAACAGACCCGATGTTGACATTTAATGTATTTATAAAGGCTTGCATATTTTATTCTATTAGCAATTTCTTGTTTTTATATTTTAACAATAATATCTGGTATTTTAGTACTTCAGTATAAGTTATCTTTGTAAATATAGTTTATTTTATGCATAAAAAGTATTTTGCAAGTAAAACTTGAATCTACCTTTTTATTTTAGTCCCCCAGAGATTAGGATAATATACCAACACATACAGTAATGATATCATAGTTTGCAACATTAAGAACTTTGTAAGAATAAGGATAAATGACCTTTAAAATCTGATTAGTTAGATCTTTTGATTTAAGATGCATACTTTAAAAACACATACTTAAAATAGTACTGATTTCAACCCATTTGTATTTGATTTATGGATGGATATTGGCCATATTTCCCACTTAGAAATGACTACTGTTATTTAATGGATGTTCTCCAGTATTTTCATAGGCACATGCTTCATTCTCTTAATGGAATGATACTATGTATATAGTTTTATAACCTGCTTTTTAAATTAACAATATACCAGAAAGATCATACCTTACCATTAATTCTTTATACATTATCTTAGTGGCTATGTAATACAAAGGAATTATATAGATGTGACATATAGAGCCAATATTTTTTGATACTTAGGCTTCAAATGTATCTTTTGATTAGTTTTTATACTTTTTTTTTAAAAGATGACTATAGAACTTGAATAGGAAATTGGGTAGAAAGAACTAGATAGAAAACTAACTTCAAAACCAAAGAGAATGATTAAGACAGGTGGAAGAAAGTAAATAAGGGCATACGTAAATGATCCTTATAAAAGAGGAAAGTTCCAATCTTTCTGTTTAGAGATGATGCTAATCTCATCCAGGGAATGAGTTGCCACAATAATAAGGACGATTTCTAAAAGACCTGATAAGACATGGTAGATATGCTTTCGTGGGGAATAATAAGTTTGCAGAAAACCATTACAGGAAGAGGTTATTACACCTTGAAGCAATTGTTGGCAGTTTCCCAGTGTAGTGTTCTGTAGACAACAGTGCTTCCCCTTTCCCACTCAACCTCATCTCTTCAAAGCTGATAAACTTCAGGAAGAGTTCCAGAAAGAAAAATTGAAAATCTGGTTCAGATTATGTGTCTAATCATTATATGCTCCATCCAGTCCAATGTATGTTGCTGGTGCCTAACCTTACACAAAAAGTGAGTATGGAGGAAGTTCAGTAGATGTGAACTAAAATGATCTGGGGATGGATGTCTGCTTGACTTGAGAAGGTGAGGACCGAACACGTACCGGGCCTATACATTCTGGAGAGTATAAAGAAGGTGGAGATGGCTCTTTGAGCCAAATTCTGAATCACAAAACTCTTAAAGAAGGTTTGACTTAAGCAAATTTATTTTTTTTAAGATTTTTATTTATTCATGACAGACAGAGAGAAAGAGAGAGGGAGAAAGGCAGAGGGAGAAGCAGGCTCCATGCAGGGAGCCCGACGTGGGACTTGATCCCAGGTCTCTAGGATCACACCCTGGGGTGAAGGCAGCGCTAAACTGCTGGGCCACCAGGGCTGCCCAACTTAATCAAATTTAAAAAGAGATAGAACCACCATGCACAGCAAGTAGTAAGCATATGGAACTGGTCATCTCCAAAGCTGATATTTGTCAATATTAAAAAAAAAGGAGGGGCTCAAAACAGTTAAGTATGAATGGTAGATTTCCAAGGGGATTTCATAAGAGAAAGCAGAAACAATAAATTCACATTCCTAAATTTCTTTTTTTTTTTTTTCACATTCCTAAATTTCTGAAGCTACTTACAGAGAGGGCAGCCATTGCCTATGACAAAATATCTTTTAACAACATTAGTAGGAGCCACACAATGGACTGTATTCTGATGTGTGTTTTTTTGGTGTTTCCATGGTTGCGTGTTATGTGTAATATGCCAAGAGCAATGGCGGCCAAGTCCATGCCCACCCTTATTAAAGAAGAAATGTGCCTGTACCACTAACATGGTATCTTCTCAAGGAGCGATCATATTATGGTTCACTAGAAGATAGTGAGTCTCCTAGAATTCATGCACATACGTTAAAAAAATACTTATTTTTTCCATGAATCATGTATTCTTGCCAGTAAAGCCCATGCTTTCATAGAGTGGAATCCTCATGGCAGTCATTCTGTAGGCTTCAGGGCTACTTCAACACCCACTTCTGCACTCCTGTAACAAGCTGAGTAAGTCTGTCTGGAGGGGGTTTAGAGGCAACAACTTCTGCCTAAATCATTAGCTTTGTCAGTCCTCATCAGCCAAGAGGGTTGCAAAATAAGGGGAAAATTTGTCAACAGGGCTAGGAAACAATGATTATGGCTTCTCTTTGGGGAAATGAGTGTGGCATTTATGCTCTGGCAGAGAATAAACAGATTGCTTGGTGCTGAGAGGGGAAAGAAACTGCAGAATTACCTCTGATTTGTGCTGGACTGAAATAAAGATATGCTGGGCATTAGAGCCAGGAGAAGGGGAACAGGTTCTAGTGAGATGTATTGATGAACCAGTTTCTCTCTCCAAGTAGTACTGTGTGTACCTGGATGGGTAAGCAGCCACCTACACAATGCTGTGTTGCTTTGGCCTATTTTCAAATACATGGCTTTAAAAATCAGAGAGAGAGAGAGAGAGAGAGAGAGAGGTATCAATTCCCCTTAAACACTGTGGGATGGGCTTCAAAACACAATAAATGATAAAAAATAGAAAAATGATAACTTAGACTATCATATATGATAAACGCCCTCCTAGTCAGCCAATTATACACCTAAGACTGAATCCTAGGAAATTTTCTAGGATTTTTATATACATTACCGTCTCTAGTCCTCATGATAACCTTCTGGGATTCATGTATTATGAGGAAACCAAAGCATGCCGGTGTTTCAGGAACTTGCCCAGCGTTGTGACTGCTGATAATGAAGAGTTGATGTCTGACCTCAGGAAGTCAGTTTTAGAGCTCACACTCAACAACTACATTCTGCTGTGTATCTTGGGAGGTGATATATTCTGTTCAAGAAAGCACCATGATATGCTTCCCTGGATTTTCATCCCTGAAAAAGTTTGCTTACTCCTTGTATAAAAATCTCAGGTTTTTCTTTTTTTAAGATTTTTTTTTTTTTGATTGATCAGCGGTAGGGGGAGGAACAGCGAGGAGGAACAGAGAGAGAGGGACAAGCGGATTCCACACGAAGCACAGAGCCAGACGTAGGGCTTAATCCCACGACTCTGAAATTATGACCTGAGCCAAAGTCAAGAGTTGGACTCTACTGACTCTACTGAGCCACTCAGGTGGCTCTCAGGTCCAGTCTTAGCTGGTACTTCTACCTCTCTAATATTGTATCCAATTTGTTCCTTTTTTTCCAGAACCTGATAATATCTCAGATCTTCATATTCTTCCTCTCTGTCCTAATGCATGCATGATCTATATCTCTCCTCTTCTCTATATACATATACGTAGATGTATATACATATCTATACGTTTTTTCCTGTGAGATTATTGAGAAGCTTTTGTGTTTATTTAATTAAAACTTTTTTTAAAACTCTGTTTTGAGGCACCGTCTGTCTCAGTTGGTAGAACATGTGACTCTTGATCTCAAGGTTGTGAGTTCAAGCCTCATGTTGGGCATGAATCCTACTTAATTTTTTTTTTAATTTAAAAGACTTTTTTATTTTGGTATAAATATTAACTTATATATACTTGTGAGAAAAAGGGAGAGGTCCTATGCATCCTTTAATGAGTTTCCTCCAGTAGTAACACCCTATAAAACCATAATGTAACCTCACAACCAGGATATTGACATTGGGCAATTCACTAATCTCATTCAGATTGCTCAAGTTTTACTTGTACTCATTTGTGTGTATTTTTTAGTTTTATACACTTTTGTCACATGTGTATGTTCATGTGTCTACACTACAGTCAAAATACAGAAGAGTTCCATCACAAGGATCCTTTGTAATCTCTCTCCCACACCTTCACTTCCCTGCCACAGCTCTAAAATGTTGTCTTTCTAAATGTTTAATCTAAATGAAATTATACAGTATGTAACTTTGGAGGACTGGCTTTTTTTAAAAAAAAACATAATCCCCAGGTTGTTGCATAATCAAAAATGTGTTTCTTTTTATTGTTTGGATAATCATCCACAGCTTAATAGTTCACTTACTGGAGGACCTCTGGGTCATGTCCACTTTGGGGCTGTTGTGTATAAAGCTGCTATGAACATTCATGCACAGATGTTTGTGTGAATATAAGTTTTCATTTTTCTAGGATAAATGCCCAAGAGTACAATTGTTGGGTTATATGATAGCCAATCTTTGGTTTTGTAAGAAACTCCTGCACTGGCTCCCACAGTGACTACAATTTTATATTCCCACCCGCAATGTATGAGTGATTGAGGTTTCTCTCTATCCTCACCAGCCTTTAGTGCTCTCACTATTTTGTATTTTAGCCTTTCTGACAGGCATATAGTGATAGCTTATTGGGGTTTTCATTTGCATTTTTCTGATGTCTGATGATGTTGAACATCTTTTTATGGGCTCATTTACCATCTGTGTTTTTCTTCTGTGCAATGTCTGTCCGTGTCTTTTGCAGATCTTCTAATTGGATTGTTTGGTTGGGTGTTTTTTTGTTTACTGTTGAGTTTTAAGCATCCTTTACATATTCTAGGTAATTGCCTTTCGCTGGATATGAGACTTACAAATATTTTCTCCAGTTTTGTAGTTTGTCTTTTTAACCTATTAATAGGTTCTTGTGCAGAACAAAATTTTTAAGATTTTGATAGGATCCTCAAATGATTTTTTTTTCTTTAATGGATCATGCTTTTGGTTTCAAGATTAATAATTCATTGCCCATCCTTAGATTTCTAAAATTTTGATAGTTTTATGGTTTACCTTTAGGCCTATTATCTAATTTTAGTTAATTTTTGTATGAGGTGTAAGGTTTAGGTCAAAGTTTATTTACTCATGTTGCCTGTGGATTCCAACTGTTCTAGTATTAGCTCTTGAGAAAGCTATTCTTCCCAATGAATTGCTTTTGTACCCTTTCCAAAAGCCTATTGGATGTATTTGTGTGGACTGCTTGTGAATTCTCTATTCAGTGTGCACCGTCCTCTATAAATACCAACCTGTCTTGGTTAATGTAGCTATCCAGGAGGACTTGATTTTGGGTAGAGTGATTGTTTCCACTTTATTGTTTTGCAAGTTTGCTTTAAATGTTTTATGTTTATACTGTTATTTTTTTAATGAAAAGCAACAGCCCCTGCTCTACTCATATCCTATGCCAATTTCTTGAAGGCAGCAACTCTAGACTATTTGCTTTTAGATTATTTTTGGCTGTGGACTCTTTATCTCCAAATAATATGCTTGTATTGCTGCTATCTCCTGATTTATCGACTTTTGATATTATTCACCTTTCTGCCAAGACATATAGGGTCTTGGCTCACTGAAATCCATCCCACTCCCTCTTTCTCTTTCCTTCTTCTATGGTTAAACCACTGCTTTTAATTTGTTCACTAGCCACCTGTCATCTTGAGAAGACATACTTGAACCTTCATCTCTTGATGCCCCACTTTGTGAGATGATATTACTGTTCCCTCAGCCATTTTTACCTCAAATTCTTTGTCCTAAACATTGTCAAATTTTTCAACATTTGCATCCTTTTTTATAATAATAATTGTCTTATATGTCCGCAGTTGGATTTGAAAAGTTAAAAAATAATTCAATATATTTCAGTTTTTTGAAACTGTGAAGATTTAGCTATAACTTTCTATACTCTGCCAGTAACAACCCATGGGCCATTCCAATACAAATGTTCCTAATACCAAGCTGAAATACACCATCCCCAACCAATTGCTCAAAATTATGTCACATTTCATAGTACTTCACACTTGAATGACCTATTTCCTGATTCCTTATGTAGCATATTGTTAGTCATTTTGGAATACATTTTTTATTGAAGTATATGCATACACTAAAAGCACAAATTATAACTGTACAACCTATTAAAATTTTAAAATAAATAGAACATTACCAGCACCCCCCAGTCACTAGTCCTTCACCAAAGATAATCATTATTGGACTTCAAACACTATATACTTGTTTTACCTGATTTTGAATTTTATACAGCAGCAATTCTTTTATTTTTGTGGTTGTAAAGTGTTGTTGTTGTTTTTTTAATTAAAGTACCATAATGTCTTTATTCCAACTCTTACAGACATTTGGGATTTTTTGGCTATTAAAAATACGTTGCTATAAACAGTCTTTCACCTGTCCTTGGGTACCTATGTATAAACTTTTTGTTGGGCAGCTGTTAGTGCAATCGTTGTTTTATAGAATATGAGTATTTTCAAGTTTAATAGATACTGATAAATAATATTCCAAGTTTTACTATTATATAGTCTCACTGGCATGTATGAGAATTCTGATTGATCAACTCCTCCACCAACATTTATGGTCTTGAGAGTTATTTTAATTTTACCCAGATTGATGAGATGTTTTTATCTCATTCTGGTTTTAATTTGTGTTTTCCTAATGACTAATGAGGTTGAATAGTTTTTCATGTTTTTTGGCTAGTTCTTTATATATTCTGAATGTGAACTCGTTGTTACTATGTATTGCAAATAAATTGTCCTGTGACTTTCCTTTTCATTTTTAAAGAATTATCTAAGCACAAACTCTTAATGTTGTCCAATTTATCAGTCTTTTCTGTTTTGATTAGTGTTATTTACCCCATTTAAAACATATTTTCCTTTCTCAAGATTATAGAAATATTGCCTAATAGTTTCATCTAGAAGCTTTATTATTTTACCTTTCATATTTAGATCAACAATTCATGTGAAATTAATTATTGTGTATAGTGTGCAGGAGGAGTCTTATTTTTTCCAGATGAGTATGTAACTATTTTGTTCCATTTCTTTAAAAGACTATCCCTTCCCCAAAGTTCTGCAGTGAAATCTTAGTCATTAATCAATTGTCTATACATGTGTGGGTCTGTATCTACACCTACTAATCTGTTGCATTTGTTCTTTTTTTGTCTGTTTTTGTACTGATACTCACTCTAGCTCTATACTAATTCTTGAAAATTGGTTAAGTCTTCCAGATTATGATTGTTTTGGCTATTCTTTGGCTCTTTGAATTTCCAAATAATTCTATAATCAGGCTGCCATTTCATTTTAATCTATAGATCAATTTGCAAAGATATGACATCTTTACAGTATTAATATTCCAATCCATGGATCTGGTATAAATCCCCACCTGTTATTTAATTCTTTAAAAACCTTTAAATATTTTTATAGTTTTCTGCATACTGGTACTTCTTTTATTTCTTTTGTTAAAATTATTACTAAATATTTGAAGATTTTTTATTTAAAAGGGAACTTTTAAAAATTTCATTTTGTGTCAGTGATGTATAGAAATAAATTGATTTTTGTATATTGACATTTTAGCCAATGACTTTGATAATTTCATTTATTCTAAAAACTTATTTGTAGATTCTTTTATATTTGCTATAATTTTTTTTTGCATTTGTCATCATAAGAGAGTTTTACTTGTTACTTTCCATTCTTTTTATTTTCTTGTTTTATTACATTGTCCAGGATCTTCAACAAAATATTGAGTAGAAGTGGTGATAATAGGCATCTCTTTCTTGTATCAGGATACTAGAAGGAAGCTTCTAGTATTTACCATTAAGAATATATTTCCTGTCTTTTTTTTTTTTTTTTTGTAGGTATACCTTATCCTATTGGAGATACCTTATTCCTGGTACTTTATATGCATTTTTCAGATAATCATATGAATTTTATCACTAACCTTTTTTAATGTAGTGAAATAATCAAATTTAAAATGTTAAACCTTCCTTATATTCCTAAAATAAACATGAGTTGGTTGTCAGGTAGCATCCTTTCTATATATCACTGGGCTCAGATTTACTTAATTTTTATTTAGCCATGTTTTAGTTTAACATTTTGAAAGCCAATGGCTTGTAATTTGTCTTTCTCATAGGTTTTTTGTGAGTATTCAGTATCAGTTTGGTTGGCAAAACAATAATTTGGAAGATACACTCCCTGTTGCTGTCCTCCAAAAGTATTTAGTTAAGACTGGTGTCATGTTTTCCTCAAATATTAGCAAGAATTTTCATCTAGGCCACTAGTTTCCTGTGTCAAGAATTTTTAAATTATAGCTTTCTTCTTAAAAAGATGCAGGATTTTCATATTTTACTATTTTTCTTGTGTCATCTCTGGTGTTTTATTTTTCTAGAAACTTTCCTCTTTCATCTGAATTTTCAAGTTTATCAGCATAAAAATGATCATAATATACTTTTTATTTTTTCAGTGTTTATTGGGTGTAGGATAATGACCACTTTTAAAATTACAACATTGGTTTTTTTGCATGCACTCTCCCTCCCCCAATCTTAATCAATTTTATTACTATTTTCTGAAAAAAACACCTTTTGGCTTTTTTATTCTACTTTATGTTTGTTTCTTATTTCATTAATCTCTATTCTTTATTATATGCTTTATTTTACTTGATTTCACTTGTCATTTTTTCAGCTTCTTGAGATAGAAGTTTGAATCATTGATTTTCAGGTTTTTTTTCTTTTATAATATATTCAACCAAGGATATAAGTTTTCTCTCTAAGCTTTAAATATATCCTTCACATTATATTATGCTTTCATTAAAATTCATCCTAAAATAGTTTTAATTTCATTTTGATATTATATTTGACTCATGAGCTCTTCAGAGGTGTATTGTTCAGCTTTTAAACATTGAAGGTTATCCACTTTTTAGTATTGAAGTCTATTGTAATTCCACTTAATAAGAAAAAAAAATCTGCATGAGTTCATTTCCCCCCTTTTACTTATTTTTATTTTTTTTAATTGAAGAATTATTGACATACAATGTTACCTTAGTTTCAAGTATACAACATAGTGATTGGACAAGTTTATACATTATCTTGTGTTTACCACAGTGTAGTAGTTACCATCTTTCACTACACAACAGTATTACAATATTATTGACTACATTTCTTATGCAATATCTTTAATCCCCATGAATTATTTATTGTATAACTGCAAACTTGTATCTCCCACTCTGCTTTACCCATTTTGCCTATCCCCATCTCTTCCCTCCTCCCCACTGGCAACCATCTGTTTGTTCTCTGCATTTATGGGTCTATTTCTTCTTTTTCTTTGTTTATTCATTTGTTTTGTTATATTCATAAATAAGTGAAATTATGTAAATTTGTCTTTCTCTGACTGGCTTATTTCACTTGGTATAATATCTGCTAGGTCCATCCATATTGTTGCAACTGGCAAGATTCATTGGATTATCATTGAGCAGTAGAAAAGAATGAGATCTTGCTAATTGCAACAATATGGATAGACCTATTAGATACTATATATAAATGTACACACGTGTATATATATGCATATGTATATATACACAGACACTACATCTTTATGCATTCATCTATTGATGGACACTTGGGTTTCTTTTGTATCTTGGTTATTGTAAATAATGCTTCCATATACATTCAATGCATATTAGTGAATTAGTGTTTTTGTTTGCTTTGGTAAATACCCAGTAGTTGAATTACTGAATCATATGGTTATTTTATTTTTAATTTTATGAAGAAATTTTATACTGTTTTCCACAGTGACTGCACCAATTTCATTCCTAACAAAGTGCACAAGTGCACAAGAGTTTTTTCCCGTATCTTTGCCAACACTTGGCTATTTCTTGGCTTTTTGATTCTAGCCATTTTGACAGGTGTAATGTGATACTTCATTGTGGTTTTGATTTACATTTCCATTAATGATTAGTGATGTTGAGCATCTTTTCATGTATCTGTTGCCATCTGTTATGTCTTCTTTGGAGAAATGTCTATTCAGGTCCTCTGCCCATTTTTTAACCAGATTTTTTTTTTTTTTTTTTGGTGCTGAGTTGTGTAAGATCTTTATATTTTGGATATTAACTCCTTGTTAGATATATCATTAGCAAATCTTGTCTCTATTGGTAACCTCCATGTTATATAAGTTACCTTTTATTTTTTTGTTTGCTTTGTTGATGGTTTCCTTCACTAGGCAAAAGCTTTTTATTTTATTTTATTTTTAAAAACTTTTAAGACTTATTTTATGTCCCAGAATATGAACAATTTTGTCAGACATTCTTTTTGGCATTTAGAAAGAATATATGTTTAACAGTTATTGGGTATAGAGTTTTACATGTGTCAGGTCAAGTCTGTTAGTAGTTTTCTATATCTTTTATGATATTTTCCCCCCTTATTTTATAAGGAGAAAGATATATTATAATTTTTCATTATTACTGTAGAATTTCTTTTATTGGGTTTATCAACTTTTGCTTTATAAATTAAGGCTATATAACTAAGTATATGCACATTAATTTTATGTGAACTGATCTTTTCTTATTTTGAAATAACCTTCTTTATTTCTAATAATGCTTCCTGTCTTAAAACCTATTCTGTCTTATATTATTAGCATATCTTTCTTTGCTTCATGTTTATACATAATATATTTTCTGCTTTTCTATTTGAAACCTTTCGTATTCTTATATTTATGGTATGTTTTTTATAATCAGCGTATAGTTGTTTCTTGGTTCTTTGGGGAATTTTTTGGTTGTTTGTTATTTGCTTGCTTGTTTGTCTTTTTCTGATCAAGAGTGCTATTTAAATTAGCCCCTACATTTTTGTCTGTTTTTATTTTATATACTTATGTGTAAATTATGGCTTACATATGCCATCATACTATTCTTTTCTGTTTGTTCCATATTTTTTATGTTCCTTTCCTCTCCTTTCTTATTTAGAAGGTTAATCTATTTAAGAAGATCAGAAAACCTAGCAGAACAGACATCTGTTATGGCTGCTTTATTCAGGTCTTCTTGGGCACACTTTGGAAAGTTTCTTTGATTTATTTACATAAAAAGTAAATGCAGCAAATGTGAAAATATTTGTAAGAGGATGTAACACAATATCTGGCACATAGTGGCCCAAATCTGATCAACTGATTGAATCTGAATCTTGTACTAATGATATAATGGAATATAATCATAATATAATATTGAAATATAACAATATAAGCACAAAAGTCATGCTCCACATTGAGATACCCTTTCATACCCACTAGGATGGCTATTATTTAAAAAAAAAAAAACAAAATACAGAAAATAACAAAGTTTTGGTGAGAATGTTGAGAAATTGGCACCCTTTCCCCTGCTGATAAGAATATAAAATGATACAGCTGCTATGGACAGCAGTATGGTGGTGCCTCAAAAAATTAAAAATTGCCATATGATTCACCAATTCCACTCAGCATACATGCCTAGAGTTGTCAAATTCATAGAGAAAAAGTATACAGTGCTTACTAGGGACTGGAGGTAGAGAGAGGGGAATTAAGACTTAGTACTTGATGGATACAAGATTTTAGTTCGGAAAGATGAAAAAAGTTCTAGAGGTGGATGTTGGCGATGGTTGTAGAACATTGTGGATGTGCTTAACGTCAATGAAGTGTATACTGTAAAATGGTTAGGAAGGTAAATTTTATGTTATGTATATTTTACCACAATTTTAAAAAGAGATGCTAGGGAGATCTGCAGTATATGCCTGGTTGGTAATGTCTTCAGAATTTCCTTACCTCTCTTTTGATTTACTTTTGTCAATCCAAAGACAGCTCTATCTAGGGAACTACCCAAAAATCTGCTCCTCAGTATGACAGATGAATATTTCATTCAAAACAAAAATATGACAGAAATTGTTAGTGAATTAAACAACACAACTCCAGTTCATTGGCTTTTTTTTTTTTTGCTTAGCCTCTTTTCACAAGGAAAGCTTTGGTTTTATCAGTTGAGAATGCAGAACAAATGTGACAGGTTCCAAATGATAAAATTCAAAGTGTCATGATAATGGGGACACTCTTTAATAACAGCATTGGTAAACATCACAGCATCAAGAAAATTTTAAAATTGTTAAAGATATTTCACACTACTCTATGCAAATAAATTAGGAATCTAGCTGAAATGTATAATTGTCTAAAATAATATTTAAAAATTGCCAAAATTGGCCTTGGAAGATTAAAAGAAAAACCTTACACCAATTTTCATAGAATAGAAATAGCTATCAAAGTACTACCTCACAAAAAATTGCTCCTTTAGATATTTTCACAAGCAAATTCTACTAAACCTTCAAAGGCTTGGTCATCCCAAATGCACTTACATTGTTTCACAGCACAAAAATACAAAAAACAAAGGCACCCAAAGAATTCTTATGAGACAAGTATAGCATCTATTTCTAAATATTGCAAAGACAGTACAACAAGGTGCAGCCCGGGTGGCTCAGTGGTTTAGCGCTGCCTTCAGCCCAGGGCCTGATCCTGGAGACCTAGGATCGAGTCCCATATCAGGCTCCCTGCATGGAGCCTGCTTCTCCCTTTGCCTGTGTCTCTGCCTCTCTGTCTCTCTCCGTGTCTCTCATGAATAAATAAATAAAATCTTAAAAAGCAAAGTACAACAAGGACAATAATAGCTTGATCTCACATACGAATATAAATGCAAATATCATAAATAAAATATAATATTGCATTACAAATTTTTACAACCAAGTTCCAGAAATTCAAAGATTGCTCAATACCAGGAAATCCATTAATAAGATTTGCCATAGCAATATACCTAAGGAGAAAGATTATATAATTACCTCCATTAAAAAGGCATTTATTAAAATTTTCTGCCCATTCCTGAGTTAAAAGAGAAATCAACAAAATAGGAATTAATGGATCCTTCCTCAATTTGATTCGTCCTTTTCTCTTCTTTCTCCTCCTTCTCATATGTAGACCTATATATGTTTTCATGTGTATAAATACATGTGTATATACACATATTACATGCATGTACATGTATGTGCACATGTGTATATAGGTGTATATGTACAAATACATACATATGCAAAACCTAGCACCAGTAAGGAAATATAAGGTATTCACATTAAGATCAGGAACAAGGGGAAGAAGACCAATGCCCTACTATTATTTAATATCGTATTGAATGTATTGGCTAATGAGATCAAACAAGAGTAAATATACAGTCATAAGAATTTGGAAAAGAAAAATTATCTGTGTTTATTAATATGATATCTATCTCAAAAATCTTAGAGTCTCCATAATGAAGCCAAGATAAATCATACAAGAATCCAGTAAGATATCAGGACATAAAACAAACATAAGTATTACTAGCTTTCATGCATATAAAAAAAGCTGCTAGAAAGAATAATGGAAAGAGAAACTTCATTTCAAGAAATGTGCCAAAAAGACACACAAGTTAAAGTGAGCAAGTTAACATAGAAAAGCAATACTTTCCAAAACAAAACATTTTGTTCTTCCTGGCAGTAGACAAGCTGATGTAAGTTCTTATAGTAAAATTAACATGTATAATAGCTATAAAAAAAGACTAGCAGTAATAGAAGGACTGGCCCTACCAGATGTTAAAGCAAATTATAAACTTCTGTATTTAAAACAGTGTGGGACTGGCATATGAATAGATACACAATCCAAAGACTGGAATAGAAAATTAAGAAACGAACACACATATGGAAATATAGTATATGCAAAAGTGATATCTCTATTCACTGGGAATAAAGATAGTCTTTTTAATAAATAGTGTTGGGAAAACAAAAAATTAAATCCATACCTCTACTGTGTAGCAGAGTAAACTTCCAATGGGTCAGAGGTAAAATGTAAAAAATGAAACCACACAACTGCTATAAGAAAACATGGGTGAATTCTTGTATGATCCCTATAAAGAAAAGCCTTTCTGTTATGACTCAAAAATCAAGATGCAATTAAAGAAATTTATAAATTTTGTTGTATAAAAGTAAAAAGAAATTCCTTACATTAAAAAAACATGAAATTTGAAACCAAATAAAAAATTTGGAGAAGATAACTGCAAATATACCACAGATAAAGGGCGTATCCTCCAAATATAACTTCTTTAAAATGATAGGAAAAGAAATACCAAAAACCTAATAATAAATGGGAAAAAGACACAGTTGACAGAAAATATAAAACAAGTAGTCTTTAAAATAAAAAGATACCAAACTTTATCCAAAAGAATAGTGTAAATCAAACTATAGTGAGATCTAGTTCTCATCCAACAGATTGATAAAGATACAAAAGATTGGCAACACACTATTAATGAGTCTATAGATAAACAGACCCTACATTGCCAGTAGGAGTATAAGTTGGTACCATACCTGTGGAGGGAGTTTATTACTATCTATAAAACATAGGTATTCATTTTCTCTTTGACCCAGCAATTTCCATTCTAGTAATTTACCCTGGAATTACACCTTAACAAATATAAAAAATACATATATACAAATTTCTTTATTGAGCCACTGTATGTTGTAATGAAATACTGGAGACAATACAAATGTCCATCCACAGAAGAATGTTTGAGTGACTTTTGCACAGCAAAGTACTATACACATAAAGACACACAGAATGAGGAAAATGTCATATAAAGACACACATGAGGAAAATTGTGATAGTGTTTTCCAGAATATACCATCAAGTTAAAAAAAAAAAAAAAGACTCAAAGGATTCAAAATGTTTATACTGAATTAATCTTGAAGCTGCAATCACAGAGTGAACCATGGAAAATCACACAAATTATCTGCCTGCAGGATTCTTTTAAAATGTCAATGTAATGAATGACCAGAAAAAGAGAAATATACAGGCAGTGGGCCTGTTCTAGATTAAAAGACACTAGAGAGCTTTGGCAACCAAATGCAGTAATTAATTTTTTTATTGAGTCCTGGATCCTACAGTAATGGTTATTAAAGACATTTTTGGAAAAATAGAATATGAACTATATATTAAATCATACTTTTTAGTGTTAAAATTCTTTTTTTTTTTAAGATTTTATTTATTTATTCATGAGAGACACACAGAGAGAGAGGCAGAGACACAGGCAGAGGGAGAAGCAGGCTCCATGCAGGGAGCCTGATGTGGGACTTGATCCCAGGTCTCCAGGATCAGGCCCTGGGCTGAAGGTGGTGCTAAACCACTGAGCCACCCAGGCTGCCCCTTAGCGTTAAATTCTTAGTTGATATTGGTATTGTTGTGTTATAGAACGTTCCTGTTCATATTGAACAAGGTACATGCTGATGTATTTAAGGATGAGGTATCATAATATCTGTAACTTGTCTTCAAAGAGTTCTAAAGGATATATGTAGATAGATCTAGATAAAGATACATAGGTGCATATTATGCTAGTCAATTCAAAAGCAGATTTTAAATTATCCAAATAAAAGAGAGACAAAAAAGATGTCCAGAATAAAAGATAATGTAGTGCTATGCCTTTTATTTATTTTGTAATTCATTGGAATTTAGATTTATATTTCAATAATATTTAAAGGTGAAAAATTGGTTATCTTAACCAAATTAACATTCATTGAATGTTGGTTATGTTTGAGGTATGGTAGGGGACAAAAGAACCTAATGAGGTTCCTAAGAGTAGACATATATACTAGAAGGAGAAAAGAATCAAAGGAGAAAAATGACCAACACACTGAATGAAGTTTTGGTAAAAACATGAATGTAGGATAGTTATGTTGTGTGTCTAAAAAGATGATTTTTCATTTCTTCTGAGAACTCTCATTAAAAAGAAATGTGGTGCCTTGTATTAGTTTCCTGGAGACTCACATTCCTCTTTAAAGTCCAAAAGCTAAAACTACTCTTCTAATTTCAATCTAAAGAAGTATGTTTAGCAACTGATGATTGCTTGTAGCTTCAGTATATGAAATTACTCAGTACATGGAGTCAGGGAATGCTTCCTTGATGAATTAGTGTCAAAATAAAGTCTGAAGGATGGGTAAGAGTTAACTAGGCAGGGGTGCCTGGATGGCTCAGTCACTTAAACATCTGACTTTTGGTTTTAGCTCAGGTCATGATCTCAAAGTTGTGGGACTGATCCCCACATTGGGCTTCCCACTCAGTGTGGGATCTGCTTCAGATTCTCTCTTTCTCCTCCCTCTGCTCCTACCCACTTGTGCATGGTCTCGGTCTCTCTCTCTCTCTCTCCCATAAATAAAATCTTTAAAATGAGTTAACTAGGCAAATGGGTGAATAAAAAAGTGTTATAAGCACAGGGGACAGCACATGTAAAGAACAAAAACAGGAAAGAAACATGGCACATGACACATTTGGGAACTAAGAGAATACCAGTATGGCTGAAACACAGAAAAGAAAAATGTGAATAGTAAGAAAGGGTTGGAATTTTTTTTCATTTCTTGCCCCCAATCTCCGGCTCAGTTCCGCCATCTGTATTGGCATGTCAGCCACAGGAGGCACCCAAGACCTGATACCTGGTCTGTGGCCATATGCCACCCCAAAGGTATTTCCTTTGTTCCTTATGGTTATACAAAACTATCTGGGCAGCTCCCATTTCTTTCATATATGCCCCTGCTAACTGAGTAGCAAAAGCAAAACAGAAGTGGTTAAGTTTCAAGTTGCTATCACCACACGATAGATGCCATGTGTCTCATACTCCCACTTGGGTTAGAAATCAAAATAGCTGCCTGGACATGTGTGAATCAACAGTATTTTCCTTCTCCCTTCCATTTAGAATGACTTTTCTTTTCTTTTCTTTCCTCTTTATCTCTTTTCTTTTTGCTTTGGATTCAACATCAAAAAGACTAATCTTTCAAGGTTAGGGATTTGATGTTTTTACAGGAGGAAAAAAGAGAGAGGAATGTTTGGTTTTATTTTTTACAATGCCTCTATTGTGCTGGCTTCCCCTCCTCCTATTAATGGACATTATATGGTATGAACACATTTAGAAGTAAGTCAGCGTTTCTGTTTGGAATGAATTTGGATCAGTAGGAATATAGTAATTTCCAATACTAGAAGTATGAGATACCAGAAATCTTAGGTTTGGGGTGATATAGTGAGGCTTAAAATGACCCTAATAGAACAAAAATATAAAAACTTCAGGGAGAATGATGCCTGTTTCTCTATCTCTATATTTGTTATTCTAGGGTTTCTAAATTGAATCAAAGCACGGTGAAAAAAAAAAAAGAAAAGAAAAGAAAGCACAGTGATTATTGAGTTGGTTATAGACATAACCCCTACATTGCGCTTACACTTCAGTTAGTTGTAGACATAACCCCTATATTGGGCTTGCAATGACACCCAGCCATTGTGAGATCACACCATCTATCACAGCCTGGGCTCCTGGTCCCCATAGACTTGGAATGGGCTTTTGGGTTCCAAAACCCTAATCAGGATTTACTCAGTAACCCATCCACCAACCCATATATTCTACACCAATCTTTGGTCAGAATGGTAGGCAATTCGGTAGAATGGAGGAAATTTAGCTGCCAGACTCTCATTTTGTATCCTGTACGTAATCTGTTAAACCCTTCTAACAAGAAAAGATGTTGTGTTAGTTAGCTGGCATTATGTTGATAGAAACAAAACTTATCAGATATGCATCAGGTTCTTCTAAAAGAGTGACAGGACTGATAGATTGGAAGATGGTGTGACTGCAATTTATCATGATTCTGTGAAGACTTTTATCTATATATACTAGTGGAAAAAAAGGGAAGAACAACCCACCTGACTTTTCAGGTTGTGTCACCCCTATGGACTAAATGACAGATGCACACTTTATTGTTGGCTTCTTAACCATGTGAGGGGTCTTGGTTAACGAAGGGCAAGATATTCCATTCCCTTATGATGGCAGGTGATTATGCTACTTAATCAGCAAACTGTGTTTAATTAGCTCTAAAGGTAATAAAACTAGATACATTTCACTATTAGTAATGGACAAAGTCAAATAAATCATGAAGCCAAATCTGAATTTCTCAAGTTCTCAATTAGATTGAGAAAAACTTCTTTCAGTTGTATGTATACGCTTAAAATTTATTTTTTCACTTAACAATACACCTCAGGGGATTGTTTTTGCCCTAAGAAAGCCTGCTCATGGATCTGAAAACCAATTTAGCACTTTCTTTATTTTATTTCCAGAATTTACCAGTATTTTGGAAATGGCCAAAGAAAAAATAATAGCTGAGATGAGATGGAATTCAACACTTCAACCCCAGTGTTCAGCCAAACAGAATCTTAAGGCTCTGAATTGTAAACTCACTCCATTTGACTTGATTTTAGGGTCACATTGAGCCAAAACTAACTTATGTGTCTTGAATGCACTGCTTTGAACTGAACAGTAAACTGTTTACTTGCTCCCAATGGGAATACATTATGCTGAAAGATCGCTTCCTGTTTGTCCTAAAGGGGTTTCCCTTCCCTGAAAGAAGTCATAATTTAGGTCAGCTGTCTCTGCAGGGGCCATCCCTGACAGTTTTCTCAGGATAAGTGAGATCAGAAAAACACCAGGCTGTCACAATATATGAAACTAAAAGGCATGGCACGGGCCCCTCCCTCGGCTCAGGGCTATAACTTTAAAAATGGACCTGAGTGCCAAAGACAGGGAAAAAGAACACATTTTTCCCCAAGTGACTCCTGCTGAATATCACAGCGGATTGTTTCAGATGCTCCTGAAAGCAACAGGAATGCTACCCCGTGTGGATATTTTAGACGGTCTGTAGGAGGAGTGCCCAGAAAGCGTTGTACCTTTTTCTAGTGTGACATTGGGAGGTGCTGGAGAATAAAAATAATCCTGGATCAACGGGAGTTAAATGCTGCATTTGTCCATTCTGCCATTAGGGAACAAAAACTTAAAATGCCACCTTGCCAAAAATAACGGGCGATTGAAGTATGCCAACTTCATGATACTACACGTGGTAGCCAAGCGTTCTCAGGAAGCATCATTATGGTGGAATAATTACACTGGGGTGTTCAGTCATCACTTCCCCTGGTGTTACCTACTGAACTCTTTACCTCCTGCATTTGAAAAGAAGGAAAGGTTTCTCTATTTTCCTCTTCTGGATTCGGCCGGGGCCAGTATCATCACTTCTGCTCATTATGTCTCATCACTGTCAGATCAAGGAACTACTTACTGTGCCCCGTCCCGGTGAATTGTATGTATGATGCTGAATCCTGGCATGAGCTATTGCCTGAATGAGTCCCAACCAGAAAGTGTGGACACGTAAAAACGACCCCTGTTCACACAGCTGGGAAAGTCAATTCTGCTGAAAGCACATATGCGATCTCCTTCAGGTGTGATGGGCAGCATATTACTAGGTCAGTGCTTTCATAATTCTTTCTAGTGAGGTCCCGTGGGAGACAGGCCAGATATTTGGACTCCTTTTTGCCGAGTGCTTTCATTCCAGTGTGCCCCGAAAGGCACCCGGAATTGAAGAAAAATGGAAAACCATTCGAGGTGAAATTGGAAGGCATCAAGGAGCTTAAGGGAGATAGCGACCCTCAGTAAGGCAGAAATAAGGGGCTCTGCTAGACCCAGGCCTTTTAAATTTGGCTACCCTGCACCACAGTGTTTTATATATGGCAAGTATGTACGCAACAACAACAAAAAAATGTGAAAGGTATGAAAAAGGTAAATGCACTGTGTAGCATTACAGGGATGAGAAGGCAGAAAGCTAAATTTCAAGAGGATGCAAAGACCGTTATCTTAAAACAGTTGGAAATGGGGTTCCAGCCCTTGCAAACAACAGGAGTGAAATTGTGTGTTTCACAGTGTTGTCATCTGAGTTCTAAGAGTAAATAATGTATCCTTCTTGTAGCAACTGTACACAGAAGAGGAGAAAGGAGAAGAATACTGTACTAGAAAACAATTTAAAAATAGTGATTGTGATACAAATAAAATTCTGGGACAGAGGTTACATCAGGATAAGAAAAAAACTAAAATGAAGAAATACAATTAAAACATTGTGTATGGAGTCTATAAATAGAGAAAAAATTTAAAATGTGATTTTTCAGCCACAGCCATACCTCAAGAACAATAGGAACAGGCTGGAAGGCATATGGACAAGGTATTTCTTGTTACCATGTGGGCTGTGTGCTGTGGGATGTGGGATTTTCTGTTGCGAGGCTTGAGAGATCCTGTTGGGTGTTGTTTAGTGGGTATTAAAGAAGTGTGGAGATTTTGTAAATTACTATCACTTTAGAGAAAGTAGATGGGCAGGGCACATGAGTTCACCCAAGAGATGGGGGGGGGAAAAGTGAAATTTCTAGTAGAAATCCATAGTAGATTGGGACGCCTGGGTGGCTCAGTGGTTGAGTGTCTGCTTTCGGCTCAGGTCCAGGTTCTGGGATCGATCCCACATTGGGCTTCCCACAGGGAGCCTGCTTCTCCCTCTGCCTATGTCTCTGCCTCTCTCTGTGTGTCTCTCATGAATAATAAATAAGATCTTTAAAAAAAAAAAAAAGAAAGAAAGAAATCCATAGTGGGTTATAATCAACATAGCCAGGAACCCCAAACATGAAAGTCCCTGTCAAATTACCTACAGAGTGCTTGTGATAGGAAGATCATCTGGAACGAGGCAACAGTGATGGGCCCTGGGGGGGAAGCCATTTTATCTTTTCAAGGGGAAAATGAAAGGCTTGGGGAGGTCGTCTACCCTTATTTACTAGATTCTCAAAATCCTGGAAAGGATAGTCTGCAAAAGAATGTGGGGAACTCTGATTTTGAAAAGGCTGAAGACAACCAAAGAGAAGTGTTAAGATGAATGAGTATCAAAAAAGTGACACAGAGAGGGAGGGGAATAAAAGAAGAAGGAATACATTCCTAAAGTCATAAAAACAGTTTTGAGGGCTGTTGTTGGAAAATATGTTGACCATCTAACCCTTCTTAGATGAAAACAACAAACCAGACTCAATAGAGCATTAAAGAGAATTAGGGCAGAAGAAGCCCCAATACTACCCACAGGAGGAAAACAAAACAAAACAAAACAAGGCTCATAAACCCCTAGTAAAGGGATATTCATGACTGATTAGAAGGTTGCTCTCATTTATGAAAAGAATGGCAAGCACTACCCAAAAACTCCCGAGACCCAAAAAAATACTTTCCACCTCTACCTGGTCAAACATGCCACATAGCACCAGAACAGATTTAATTAACATTTTTAGCTACTGTGACCTACGAGGCGATCAGTGTTAAAACTTCGGAGAAATCTAATGAGATAGTTAGCAAACCCAATCAAAGAAAGCTGAAAGCTCTGTTAGAGTGAAAGGAAAAAGTGAGATTCCAAAGAAACCATTAAATCAGATAGTATTCGGTACCTAAGAAATGACCCAGTGTTTAGAGCTGAACTAAAGGTGTGAAATCAGTGTGACTTAATACTGTGACTCAGCCAGTGATTCACTCTTAGCCTTGGATATGATCCGAGTGGCATGGCCATGGGATGTGACTATCAGGTGGGACTGTTTATTTACCATCCTGTGTGCTCGGTCCTTCATAAGCCAACATAACAAACGTTCCTGGGTATCTTGTTCCCTTGGCTTGACTCTCAGAATTTGTCTGTAGTAGACATAGGTGGCCTGAGTCCTTCGGTATTATTTGGTGTCATTATAGAACAGAAAACAAAGAGAGAGCTTTTTTTTTTTTTTTTTTTAAACCAGATTCCCCATGGACTCCAACTATTTTGGATTCATGTGTTTCACCACCTAAGACTTCATGCTCTAGGTAGACTGAGCAAGGGGAATTCATGTCTGTAGATCCAAGTCCTTAACTCCTTAAAACGATAGGAAGAATTGGGTTTCTACAGATATGTGATCGATTTTCTTTGAGGAGAGGATATCATTGGTAGTTTTTCTGAAATGGTTAAGAAAGACCTTTTGTTAACTCAACAATATAGTGCCTTCAGTGTATATGACAGTGGATTCTGTGATTTTAATAAAGTGAATGAGACAGTAATTGCCCTTAAGCCATTTCTGAGTCCACTGGGGTAAACAAGACCCGGCCAATTTCAAAAAGAATGCGTGCTGCATTACAGGAAAGAGACACACAGAGCTAATGGATCCAGGGAATTACAGAGGAAAAAAGGGGACAAGATTAAAGTCTCTTCCTGAAATTGTCTGAAATGGTGGCAATTAGAAATGAAAGTTGAGATGCCAAGGCAGGATGGTTAAGTAAATAAGTCCAGAAACCTGAGCAATGTATGTGAATCGGTATGTATGGGGGAAGGCAGCAGCTGGGTTTTGCAGGGATTTATTTTGAGCAATTAATTTTTAAGAGCCTGGAATGCTGAGTTTATCCACCACCTTGCCCACACATCTGGAAAGATGCTAGGAACCTCTGACATAGCTAATTAAAACAAATGACTCTTGTTGTGGCATTACCAATGGCTGGGCAAGCAACAGCCTCTCTTCCTTAGCACATTCTGGAACAGCCTAATGGAGGAAAAATGTCAAAAAGTCCTGCCAGATGTCTTGCCTAATTGATACAAGGATTTGATGTGCAGGGATGATAAATGCCAAAGGGAAGAGGGTGGGGGGTAATAAAGAAAAATGGATGCAGTACATTGGGTTTGAAAATTACATAGTTGAGAATTTAAAAATAAAAAATCTAATGTGTCCACTTTAGGAAAGGCAAGAGTTAAAAGCAAGTGATCCATATATATTTCTCATCTGCCTGGATCTAGAGAAAATTTGCTTGAACTGCTGATTTAAATGTATTTTTGAATTAATCCTAAACCCTGATGAGGAGAGTTCAAAGTGAGTTAATTAGATCCCCTAACCTGAGAAAATGCTGACTGTTTAAGAAAGGGCCAGCATCCATGTGGTGTTGTGCTGTAATGACTTGTAGACTCCTTCTCTGCCAAGTGTAAGGCAGGAAAATACTGATGAGATTGCACACACACACACACCACAGGCACCAGGAGAGGTATGGTGGAAGTGTGCTGGCTGAGCTCTGCTGAAGTCCCCTACGTGTGCCTTGGCAGTAGTGGCTTCTTAGGAGCATCTGCATGGGTCCCGGGAATCACTGGTGCAAATACAAAGCGAGCCGGAGAACACGCTCTACAGAGTACAGAGAAGGGAGTCTCGGAGATGACCACACTGGGCGGGATGCATGTTTCTAATTGATCAGCGGAGATAAAGAAATTGCCTGCCATCTCTTTGTTTCTTCCATCCAGAGTGGCTGGAGGTTTATTAAATAGAATGCACAGTGAGAGCAGAGTCAGCGGGAATGTGGCTCATCCAAGTATTTAACTGCAGGTTGAGGAAAGAGCAGTCTTGATGCTTTGCTGGCAAGCCCTAGATGCTGAGTAAGCCAGTGAAGTTCCCCTGAGTAAGGTGGGCTGGGAGGAGGAAAGGCGGCAACAGGGAGGGTAAAAAATGGGCCCAGAGAGGGGCGTGTAAAATTGAATACCTGCCTGTCTTAGAACAGAAGGCAAAGCCAGTTTCAGGAAAGAGCATTTTCCGATTAAAAAAATAATAATAATAAGGGGGAGGTAAATTAAGAGATTATTTTTAGGGAACATTAGAGAAATAAAGAAGAGAAAGAAGGGAGAGAGCCCAGATCAGATAGTTCTCAAGCACAGTCATGGAAACATGGGAAGGGAGATCACAAGTTTTGGGGCACATACACCTGCATAAATCTCTCAGGTGTGTTGCACACTAACCAGGATTACTCACACTGGTCACAGTATTTTGTATCAAGAACTAACACATTTTGGTTACTTATTATGTGTTAGGCATTGGGATTTTATGTATTATTTTATTTAATTCTTTATTTTTTATTTTATGTATTCTTACTTAATTCTATTATTGATGAAATTGGGGAGACATTAAATACCTTGTCTAAGATTATGCAGTCATAAAAGAGTAGAGCAAGGATTGTAACTCAGGCCTATATGACTATTTATTTGTATTCTAATTACACTCTCTGTGAAATAAAGATGCTGTTACTAATCTTCCAGGGCTTGTGGGTGGACATGGTGGCTTTCTCTCTCCCTGACTGTACCCATTTGTTTAGAGCAAAAATCAGACTATGCCTCTGTGTTGTGCACTTTGGGTCACCAATATTTGGGCCTTTGGAATTGGCCCATTTTTGCCCTGAGGGATGAGTGACCCTAATCTGCAGGGGATAACCACCCTCTGCAGGTGCTGGTCAAGCAATCCTCTTGAAGGGCTTTCTCTTTTTGCCTGTAGCCTCCCAAAGGTGATCTCCTCTAGTCCCTCAGTTTCAAATACCATGTCTAATGGTTGGTAAGTCCCAAATCCACTTTCCCAGTCCTAACATTTCCTCAGATGTAACATTTCCACCTGGATGTCTAATAGGTATTACACTTGGCATGTTCAAAACTGAATTCTCCATTTTGCACCCTTCCAATCTGCTCCTTCCCCAATAGTCTCAGTCAATGGCATGATCCATGCAATTGCTGAAGCCCCACATAGGAATAGTTCTTGATCCCTTCTCTTAATCAGTCCAGAAAACTTTGTTGACTTCACTTGTAGAATATATACTCATTCTGTTCACTTCTCTCTACCTCCAGAACCATGACCCTAATACAAACTTGCCATCAACTCACACCTGGGCTCCTATAATCTTTCTGACTGGACTCCCAGCTTCCATTCTGCAATCCATCCTTCATATAGCCATCCATGTGAGCTTTATGCAATGTAGATAAGTCCCCTTATTTCAAGCCCTCTGATGACTTCCCTTTGCTCTTGGGAAACGAATCTGAACTCCTTACACTGGTTTACAGATCCCTGCTAAGTGGCATCAGCCTTCCTCTGACTTCATGTCCTACTTCCAAGCACACTGCTCTTTGTACCCTTCAAATAGTCTAAGTATGTCTCTCCTACAGGTTTGTAACAGTTTGTTCCCTCTGCCTAGAAATCTCTTTGTCCATTTCTTCCCCTAACAGGACCTCTCTTGATATTCAGCTCTCAGCTCAAATGTCAGCTCCCAAAGAAACTTTTTCTGACACCCTGGTGACTCCACATTGGCCTACTTAATTCTTTGCATTGGCACTTCTCAATATCTGAGGGGATTTCTTGTTTTGTTTGGTTTTGTTTTGTTTCTGGTTGTTAGTCATTTATTCACACGTTTGTTCACTTATTCATTTTTACCACACACCACAGACAGTATGGTGCCAGCTATCAATACGTGGCCATTTCCACATACAGCTCATGGTTACCATACTGGACAGTGCATATATGCATTTCTATCATCACAGAACACCCTATTGGACAGCACTGCCCTACATTGTAAGCTTCATGAGACCAGGGGCAGGGTTTGACTCATTCACTGCTGGGTCTCCCAGACAGTACCTGGCAGGTCATAGACTCCTTGGAAATATCTTCTGAGGGAGTGAATGAGCAGATGAACAAATTTTGTCTATAAAGAAAAATGTAATTTTTCAGGAGGAGACACCACTAGGAGATTATCACACAGAGTGAAGCTGTTGACTGTGGCTCTTTTACCATAAGGGTTCCTTAGGAGCATTCCGAAGATACAAATTAATTTGCCCAGAGTTGGCTGAGAGAATGCAGCACTAATATTTGCAATTTAACAGCTCTGTTTCACAAAGAAGCTATCAGCAAGACAAATTAGTCCCACTTTGCCTCAACTGAGAATCCTATAGTCACCATAGAACCAGCTTTAGGGCCAACTCAAGGTTTACTTTATTCATATACCCCTTGTGGACAACAGTCAAGTTCCTATGCATAAAAGGCCCACAATGTGTTGGGCACCATTGTAGCACAGATGGCTCAAAGATCTCCCAAACTCAAAACCCCTTAAAGAGACCTACACATATACAGGCACAATGCCCTGCATCAGGTGCTATAATGTAGGTAGTGTGTACAGGCATGGGGCAAAGGAACAAGTGATTCTCCCAAGTCTGGAAAGGATGAAGAGTCATCATGTCAGTATCTCAAGGATGTGACCTTGAGCTGGGTCTTATGGAGTGAGTAGGAGTTTACTAGCAGCAGTAGTATATTACACCACATTTTTATCAGACAAAACTGGACACAGAGACAAAAGAGAGTTGGGATTGTTCAGTGCATCCAGCAGCTTGAGATAATTTGGAACAGACGAAATGCGGAGTACAAGGATCAGCATGCAAGTGACCAGGCAGTGGGGGGAGAATAGATCATGCAAGGCCTTCTGTGAGCCACAGAGGATTTGAGCACCATTAGGAAGATGACCTGGCACCACTAACAAAGCTTAAGAATGTAACATTATGAGGACTTTATTTTAGTAAGATCCAGAGAAGTTCTTAATTCTTGTGTGTGCATGCCAGGGATTCCCTTTTAGCAGTGTGGGAAGGCCAAAATATCCCTTTTCAGTATTTTTTTAAAATGATTTTATTTATTTGAGAGAGAGAGAGAGAACACAAGCAGGGTGAGCAGCAGAGGGAGATGGAGAAGCAGGCTTCCCACTGAGCAGGGAGCCTGTTGTGGGGCTTGATCTCAGGACCTCGGGATCATGACCTGAACCGAAGGCAGACACTTACCCAATGGAGTCACTCAAGTGCCCTCCCTTCTCAGGATTCAAAAGAAAAAATAGACACGTAGAATTTTAAAGAAGACCAATTACATTAAAATACAGTGATCTAAATGCAGAAAAACATACATTTATGATACAGCAATATATGTGCTGCTTTATTAAATGTATTAAATAACAAGATGTAGCAGCAAGTCTAATAACTATGATAATTTTGAGTGGTAGCAACGATACATGATATTTAGGGATATTTACTGCAGCTATAATGAGATAGGGAAGTGTCTCTGATGTTCTATGGTGACGAAGGTCACTGCTACTGCAAATAATACTGAGGGTGGTTGTCTTCATTCTAGACAAAAAGAAATGCAAAATTTCAGTTAGATATTAGTGAAAATACAGATTTTTTTTTTTAATCGAAGTTGATGGACCACTGAACTTTCCATGATCAGGCGCCCTGCTCAAGGTGATAGAGGCTGAACACAGGGAATGTGGTTAGGAATGCAACACCAGAGTTCCCATGAGGGATGAGGATGCCTGAGCTGAGCAATTCCTTTGAAACCAACGTGGCACATATTCACTTCCAAATTAGAACATTTAAAGGGTAATTATTTGTATCAGAAATGATTCATCACAGGTCTCCTACATATAGGCACCCCCCCACCCTCATTTAAGGTATAATTTAATTTTCAGAACATGGAGATAGACAAGTTTCAGAGACACAGGATTGCTGGAGACATACAGTTGTGCTAGTTCTATTTTCAGAGCTCATTTGGAACATGGTGGGAAGAAAACTGAGTCGTCCTAAAATCTGTTCTTCCAGGAAAAGAAACCCCTTTTGTGGATCTTATGCTTTTGTTTTGTTTTTAAATATGTACACACACAAACACACAGTTTAACTTCCTGACATCAGTGACAGTAACACGTAATTTAGGACCAAGAAGAGTGGAGTGTACCTTCCTTCATTTCAACCCAAGCACAGTGTTTTGGACCCAAGAACATGTTATAAAGGAGCATGGATCCAGGGAGTCACCTTCAAGACCTATTTATCTCATAACTTGAACTGAAAGCTTCTATTTTGTTATAAACTCTTAAATTGTACTGTCTGTTTTATGGTGCCTTATTGAATTTTCTAGGCTCTAGGAAGAAGCTTTAAAGCAGGCTTTCTTATTCTTCATTTTTATTGCCAGTAACAGTGATGAAGAAGAGGGACAGGTTTGGACTTGATCACCATTTTTTTTTAGATATTTTCCTTGTCTCACGCCTGTGCATTTTGCCTCTCCAGGCAGAGAAAACATGCTTTGACATGAAGGTCTGGCATCTTCTGCTGAATGCCACGCTTCGCATGCCATGGATTTGGGGACTGAGAGGATTAATACTTCTTGTCTCAAAATAGAATAGGCATTAAATACACAACTCAAGAACCAGAATTTCTGGATTCCCAGCTCCTCCACTTATTAGCCATGTGATTTTGGGGAAGTTATTTAAATACTCTGCAGGTTCCTCATTGTACAAGAGATGCTAGGTTAGAACCTTTGGTACCTTTGTCAGAGAGATGCTATCACAGTATCACAGTTAAATTAATACACCCAAAGTACCCACGATGAGGTCTGACATATAATTGCTCAGTAAGTGGGAGGTGCTGTTATCTATGTGGGAAATGCACACATGCCTCCTACACAAGTGGAAATGCCTACACATAGTTGGTTGATGGTATAAAAAGATGGAAAGAGATCTTTATGCTTCTATTAAATCAGACTTCAGGGAAACTAAAAATGATTCATTTTTATTTGAAATACATTAGAAGATACAGTTACCGGTCTAAGTCCCTCATTTAAACAATCCAAACCAATTGGAATTCAGTCTGAACAACATATGAAGCTTAGTGTGATTACTGAAGCCTAAAGATTTTCAGAGGAAGTCTTGATTTTGGTCCAGGTCAGAAAGGCAGAAAGTGTCAGTCCCTTCCTCTCAGTAATATAGAAGGAGTCAGAAAACAAAAAGTCAACAACAGTAATAAGGGGAAAAGCTCTTCACAGTTCTAAACCTTTGGGGATTGCTGTTTCCACAAGTTAAAAGTTCAGTTGTTGTTTCTTCTAGACTCTTAGCTAAGCCTCTGGGCAAGATAGGAAGGTTATTTCACTGTAGGGCATTTATAACAAACTAAAGGAGATGGAGTGAAAGAGATGTGCATTTATGTAGTCCTCTGTGATATGTCAAAATAGCAAATATGTTGTTTTTCCTTCCATTTTGTCCCTTGGAAGATAAAAACTGTCACTTTGTATTTATATTATAGTTACAAGCATAGGTGCCTGGCCAAAAAGGCAAAAGGAAGAATGTGTTCTTCAAATAATGTTACCTTTAAAAAATGTAATCCTATAACACAATTGCACCACACATATTTTCTTCTATCACCATGTAACAAATTGTCACAAACTTGGAGACTGAGGACGATACTCACTGTCTCACTGTTGTGTGGGTCAGGAGTCTGACACAGCATGTTTGGGTTCTCAGCTCAGCGTTTGGCAAAGTTGAAGTCAAGATAACAGCCAGCGGCATGCTCACCCAGAGACTCAACCAAGGAAAACGTCTCCTCTAACCTCCTTCATATTCATTTCCTTGTAGTTGTAGGACTGGGGTTCCCTTTGTGGACTATCAGTGAGGGCCTGATCTTAACAACTAGTGGCCACTCGCCATGTGGCCCCATGGCAGATTACAATGCGGACGTTGACCTTCTTCCAGGCCTGCCTGAGTGCATCTCTCTGACTCCTCCTGTGCTTTTAAAGGGCTCGTGTGAGTTGTCTAAATTCCTTATATATTTTAGATATTAACCCCTTATCAGGTATGTCATTTGCAAATATCTTCTCCCATTCAGTAGGTTGTCTTTTTTGTTGTTAGTGATGGTTTCCTTTGTTGTGCAAAAGCTTTTTATTTTTGAGATAGTCCCAATAGTTTATTTTTGCTTTTGTTTCCCTTGCCTCAGGAGACATATCTAGAAAAATGTTGCTATGGTTGATGTCAGAGAAATTATCACCTGTGTTCTCTTCTAAGATTTTTATGGTCCCAGGTCTCATGTTCAGGTCTTTAATCCAGGTTCAGTTTATTTTTATATGTGGTATTAGGAGATGATTCAGTTTCATTTTTTTACATGTAGCTGTCCAGTTTTCCCAGTACCGTTTATTGAAGAGACTGTCTTTTCACCACTTTATATTCTTGGCTCTTTCCTCATAGATTAATTGACCATATAGTATGGGTTATTTTGGGTGCCTCTCTTCTGTTCTATTGATTTATGTGTCTATTTTTTGTGCCAGTTCCATACTGTTTTGATTATCATAGCTCTGTGGTACATCTTGAAATCTGACACTGTGATTTCTCCAGCTTTTTTCTTCTTTCTCAAGATTGCTTTGGCTATTCGGGGTCTTTTGTGATTTCATACAAGTTTTAGTATTATTTGTTCCAGTTTTGTGAAAAATGCTTTTACTAATAGGGATTGCATCAACTCTGTAGGTGGCTCTGGGTAATACGGACTTTTTTTTTTAATATTTTATTTATTTATTTATTTATTTATTTATTTATTTATTTATTCATTCATTCATTCATTCATGAGAGACACACACAGAGAGAGAGAGAGAGAGAGAGGCAGGAATGCAGGCAGAGGGAGAAGCAGGCTCCATGCAGGGAACCTGACGTGGAACTCAATCCTGAGACTCCAAGATCACGCCCTGGGCTGAAGGCAGGTGCCAAATGGCTGAGCCACACAGGGATCCCCTAATACGGACATTTTAACAACTTATACAACTCAACACCAAAAAATCCAATTAAAGAATGGACAAAGGACCTGAATAAATGTTTTACCAAAGAAGATGGACAGGTGGCCAACAGACACATAAAAAGATGCTCAACATCACTAATCATCAGGAAAATACAAATCAAAACCACTATTAGATATCACCTCCACCTATTAGAATGGCTAGAATAAAAAAGACAAGAAATAACAAGGCTTGGTGAGAATGTGGAGTAAAAGGAACCTTTGTGCCCTCTTGATGGGTCTGCAAATTGGCATGACCACTTATAGAAAACAGTGTGGAGGTTCCTCAAAAAATTAAAAATGGAAATACATTATGATCTAGTAATTCTGTTGGGTATTTACCCAGGGAAAACAAAAACACTAAATTGAAAAGGTATGTGCACCTCTATGTTTATAGCAGCATTGCTTGCAATAGTCAAGACATGGAAGCAACTTAAATGTCAATCAATAAACAAATAAGGAAGATGTGGTACTGTGTGGTGTGTATATACACACACACACAATGGAATATCATGCAGCCATTAAAAAGGATGATATCATGCCATGAGTCAAAGAAAGACAAATATCATATGAATAAATGGAATCTAAAAAAATGAATAAACTAAAGCAGAATCAGATCTATAAATAAAAAGAACAAAATGATAGTTGCCAGAGGGGAGGAGGGATGGGGTTGGGCAAAATGAGTGAAGAGGAGAGGAAGATATAGGCCTCCAGTTATGGAATGAGTAAGTCATGAGAATAAAAAGCAGAGCAGGAGTACAGTCAATGATACTGTAATAGTAATGTAATGGGACAGATGGTAGCTGGGCTTGTGGTGAGCATAGCATTGTGTAGAAACTTGTCAAATCGTTACACTGTAACCTGAAACTAATATAACATCATGTGTCAACTATACTCAGAAAAAAAAGAAGAAAAAGAAAAAAAAGGAGAAAGCAACTTTGATAACAAAAATCCAGGAAACGTCACCAGATGTCATGTCATAGGGGAACAAGCTAGAGTACATTAAAACCTTTGAAATAAGTTATTTAACCCAGAATAAAATTTTACATGCTAATTACATGATAAAAATAACACAGATCACCAGGTGTAAGCCTAAACACAAGAATAGTACATAAGCTCTTGTCAACTTTAACTGCAAAAGTCAAGAACCAAACTTAAGGACATTTTCTGGTCATTAAAACCTTTCAGCTTGTAGCTGAATAAACAAACCATCTTGGTCTCAAAAAAAGAAAGAAGGAAGGAAGGAAGTAGACTAAACTAAAAATAAATAAATAAAGGGCTCATGTGATTAGGTCAGGCCCACCAGAATAATCTTATTTAAGATCAACAGATTTGGGACTTTAATTACTTAAGCAAAATTCCTTCACAGCACTACCTAGATTGGTGTATGATTCATCAACCAGTGATCAGGAATTTGGGGGGACCATATCACAATTCTGCCTATCAAAATATACTATGTAAGACACAGCATAGTATGATAGACCCTTAGCATCTTCAGGGTTTGGAAGAGAACTAGTGTCCTTGGGTTTCTATTCTAGACCAAGTGCTATCGGAAACTTCACATTGATTAACATTTCCTCTTCTAACAGCTCTTCCAATTTATACTTGAGGTGATGAAGGCTAAAAGACATTAAGTCAAGCATCTTAGGCCACTCAGGAAATAACAAGGCAAGATTTCAAACTTTTGAGTGTCTGGATTCAAGGTCTGCACACTTGACTCCATACTAGTGGTTCTCAAACATTAGGATGTATTTGAATCAATGGAAAATTTGTTAAATATGTTCATGTCTAGTCATTCCTCCAAGACATTCTGATTCTCTAGGTCTAGAGTCAAAAGAATTTCAGCGGCTAGTGTAAGCTTGCCTACTTTAGGAACAGATACTTTAGTACCAAAAAATGTCTCAGAAAACGTAATTACAGAATAAAAGACAATCATTTATGTCTTTATTTTTCTAACTTTCCTATAGAATGATAAAAATTTTTCAGTGAATGTACTAATCCCAGCTCTGGCATTTGGGAACAAATAACTCATAGTTGGAATGGTTTTTGATTAGTTATTTATATAACACACATAATAAGGATCCCTGGGTGGCACAGCGGTTTGGCGCCTGCCTTTGGCCCAGGGCACGATCCTGGAGACCCAGTATCGAATCCCACGTTGGGCTCCCGGTGCATGGAGCCTGCTTCTCCCTCTGCCTATGTCTCTGCCTCTCTCTCTCTCTCTGTGTGACTATCATAAATAAACAAAAATTAAAAAAAATAAATAACACACATAATATTACTTATTCATGAAATAAAATTTTCATATAATTTAAAATATGTGCGTATTTTAATATAGTGTTAAAATTTTTTTGCACTTCAAAGACTTTTCACAATCCAACAGATAATTTATCTTTCTTGTTCTGTCGGTGTACGAGATATTGCTTAATGGAAGGTTCCAGCTGATAGATAACTAGATTAATAATATACCATGTAGGCATGATTACATCTTCAGAATGATAATAATGGCACTAAGAGCCTCTTTTATCTTCTTTTCACCAGTTCTATTCCTAAAGAATTTTCATTGCTCATACATAGTAATTTATCTGTATGTTTTTACCCACATCTAATCAAATATGTGTGAACATATATTCTGACTTGTTAATGACATTTAATGTACCATATATACATGTCTCTCCATACTTGGCTTTCAAGTTTCAGAAGATACCAGAATTAGTCACTGGGACATAATTCCTGTGTCAATAAACTAATTTCACATCAGAAATAATATTTATGGAATGTAATAGATTTTAGAGACCTCAGAAAAAAAAGGGCACAAGAAATGGAAGAATGAAGCAGAATTTTCCAAAAGTTGAATATATTTCAATTCCTATCTGTATCAAATAGGGTACCTCGAAGTCACATCTTACTCAGAGCCTGGGCCCAAAATTCAGCAGGAGATGCAAAAATTATATGCAGTCAAAATTATCTTCAAAGACTAGAAGGGATAGAACAGATACTTTCTTCAATTAAGCATGACTTCGGGTATTTGGCTTAAGTTTAGGAGCTATTTTGTATTTAAACAATATACATCAGTCCTTGTTTGCTGCTGTTCTTGTACCATCATTGTTGTGTTGATTTTGCTGAGTCCATATGATTCCACTTGAATTTAATGTACACATAATACAGTTCCACATTTTTCTTAAGCTTTCTCGGAGTTGGATTTCTATCCTTCACTGACTGGAGAGGTTACAGAGATGGTGACATTTGAGCTGAATACCACTCAATTTGGAAAAGTATGAAAAAAAGCCATACAAAAGAAGAAGAAATGAGCTGAGGATTTAAAAATAAAAAGCAAGTGTCCACATGTGTTTCCACCATTATCTTAAATAACATCTCTCAGAAACGGCTTTCATGGAAGCTAAAATAGTATATTTAGCTTTGTTGATAAGGAAACTGGGAATTTTTGCTAGGCTTGCATCAACAAAGATTGCAAACCCTTGCATTTTACATTTTTTTGTAATTAAAAATTTTTTCCACCTCCACTGATTTCACTCATTCCCCAGCACCCCACTCCTTCATCCCTGACTTCTGGCAACCACTGATCTGTTCTCTGTATCTGTGAGTTTGATTTTGTACTGTTTTATTTTATTTTTTTTTAAGATTTTATTTATTTATTCATGAGAAACACAGAGAGAGAGAGAGAGAGGCAGAGACACAGGCAGAGGGAGAAGCAAGCTCCATGCAGGGAGCCTGACATGGGACTCGATCCCAGGTCTCCAGGATCACACCCCAGGCTGCAGGCGGCACTAAACTGCTGTGCCACCAGGGCTGCCCGATTTTGTACTGTTTTAGATTGCACTACAAGTGTAATACAAGTATTTGTCTTTCTCTGACTTATTTCGCTTAGCATAGTGACCTCTAAGCTTATCCATGTTGTCACAAATGGCAGGATTTCCTTTTTTTTATAGCTGAATAATATTCTGTTGTGTTTGTACATATCTATGTATATATCTTATTTTTTATCCATTTATCCTGAATAGTATTCTGTTGTATACTACACACACACACACACACACACACACGTCTGTATGAATATATCTTTATGTATACATTTGTATGTATACAAAAGATATACTTTTTTATCTATTCATTCATCTGTGAAAGAAATTAATGGGCTCTATGATCTGTTTCTGTACTCTTCAATAATCTAAATTGAAATATAAATTAATTACAAGTAAATTAAAAAGTCTAGGTTCTCAGTCACACTAGTTAGAATTCCAATGCCCAGGAGCCGCATGTGACTAGAAGCTACCATAATGGAAAGACACAGCAGAGATACAGAAGGTTACCATCACCTAAAATGTGCTCTATTAGAAGATATTGATCCACCATGGCTAAATGATTCTCCCTGAAGGGTAAATATGACCTGCGCTCTCCTGAGGTGTTAACCTTTTTTTTTTTTTCTAATAACAGAGATATGAAGAGAATCTACTAGATTAAACCTCAGAACCTGCCCGCTTTCTGTTTGTCTACATTTTAGGGGGAAGTCATAAATGCTAAAGAAAGAGGCATATTTAACTTCCAAAGTACAGTCACACTAGGTTTCTAGATTTCTGAAGTGGGACAGCAGTATTGACCTCAGAAATTATCTGATTTGACTTAGGTCATTCAAGGGAAAGATATCTCAAAGCAAATGGTTCTGAATCAAAACAAACTTGCTCTTGAAATGAATGTATAATCAAGTCTGTATGTTTATCAAAATATAAAAAGATACTAATTTCAAACAAATGTATATATTACTAAAACCTGATTGCAACCAAAGAATTATCTAGAACGTGCACTCAAAAGTATTTCTTCTAGGAGGAATATTTGATCACTGACATTATTTAGAATTGTAGGTGTGTGATAAAAAGCAGACTGAATTTTTTGTGAGCTTTATTATTGGTTTAACCTCTCTCCATCCTGCCTGTGGTACGCTTGGGTATTCAGTATATCTGTTTCGGCGGCTTATTCTCTCTCCGAACTCGTGGCTCTTTGAATTCTCCTCCCCCCCCCCTTTTAAGATTTATGTATTCTGTGGATAGAATTTCTGCATATACTGATATAAGTTTCTTGAGCACAGGGATCATATCCAGAGCATTTTTATGCCCCCTCAGTATAGCAGTGCAAAGTCAGTTCTCAGAAAACACTTTTGAGCTGAGATGATTAACAAGGACTTTAGATGGATTTAGAAACAGACTTTATTTTGTTTTCATTTTTTAAATATTTATTTATATATTTATTTTAGAAAGAGAGAGTGTCCACGCATGGGGGTGGAAACAGAGGGAGAGAGTGAGGGAGAGAGAGAGAGAGAGAAGCAGACTCCCTGCTGAGCATGGAGCCGGATGTGGGGCTCAGTTCTGGGACCCTGAGATCGTGACTTGAGCCGAAACCAAGAGCCAGAGGTTTACAACTGAGCCTCCCAGTGCCCCAAACATTTTTTTAAGTTGGCATTTTAGTTATAATGCTTTTGACCACAAGTGATAGAATAAATTTCTGTCTAAAAATTAATGTAGATATTCCACTGCCTACATAAAATGAAATTTAGAAATGTGCCTCCCCATGGCTGAATCAGAGGTTCAGTACTATAAGAACAATGAGCTGCCCTCTCTAGAATTCTCTTGGCCTCTTCTTCATGGTCCCAAAATGGCTGCAACAGTTCCATGTGGCATGTCCTCACATCAAGCACACCAAAGAGGAACAGAAGTAAGCAAAGGTCCTTTCTTGACCCATCTCTCTTTAAGAAAACATTCTTTCCCAGACATCCTCTAGCAGAAATCTCTTTAAATTAGTCAGCACTGGGTATCTGGGTTACCCTTGACATTTTCCATCTAAGGAATGTCTGGTATTGGCCCCAACATCTGCTGCCACAGTATGGCTGGCCCTAACTCCTATAGATAATAATGCCATAATTAGACCTTCTTTGTGATTTCATTTCCTTTTACTTTTTCTTTCTTTTTCCCCATCTGTTCCTATGGCACTCCGTGCCATCTGCTGGGTATTATTAACATCTGCATCTTAAGTGTATTTAATTTGAGATAACCCAACGGCAGGAAGCTGGAACCTGGGATAGAGATGTATGACCCCATAATCTGTGGGGTAAATGAGACAGTGGATGACATTATTTTCCTACTGTTGCTGTGACAAATTACTATAAATTTAGTAGCTTTAAACATGTGGTATATTCTCCTACAATTCTGGATGTTGGAAATCTAAAGGAGTCGTAAGTGGCTAAAACCAAGGTGTCAGCAGGGCTGTTGCTTTCTGGAGGCTCCAGGGGATCTGTTTCTTGCCTTTTCCTGGAGGCACAAAATGCCACCCCATCTAAAATCTGAGATAGGCAATGAACAAAATCCCTGTTTGTGTGAGATCTTGCATCTCGAGTCAGCTTGCTCTCTTTTACAAATGAGGAGATGTGACTTACCTTCATTCACTGTTTTGGAATCTTGGTCCAAGACCAGGGTCTGAGTCACAGCTTATAACAAGGATCAGACAAGAAAAATGACCCATCATAACAGCAGTGTATTAAAGCTATTATGCCTGCCCAAACAGATTATGTGTGATATGCACAGGAGCTTTAATTTGTTAGTGTTTAAGGGGAAGTTAATCCTGGGGGTAGAAAATCAGAAAAAACAGTGAAGGAAGCTTCTGTTTTCCCACTGCATCACATCTTCTTTCTACTTAGAGTAAACATCATTCTCATTTATTTTTAAGATGTCAGGTGGATACCAAAAAAAAAAAAAAAGTGTCAGTGTGGATACTAGTGCCAATGACAGATAAAGTATGATGTCATAAGAGAAGAGTTTGTGAAAGACCACTTTCTGAAGTATTTTCCTGGTTGCAAAAGAGAATTTTCCAAATCAGGGGCATTTCAAGCACAAGATAGAGTGGCTTTGAGTGATGCAATCAGTGCATAACCAGTATTCATTAAACACCCAAGGGCTACAGAGCATTACTCTGCCTTGAAAGAGCAGTTACAGGAATCCTTTTGGGGGGGTAAGGGGGGACTTATGCATCCAGAACTAAAGCAAGAGGTTTAACCATGGATGGAGATATTTTGGGAAAAATATCTGGAAACAGACTTTAAATAAAGGAAACAGACTTTAAATAAAGCAAGGATAAAATTTTAAAAAAAAGAAAAGAAGGAATTCCCCAAGTCCTAAGTACTCAGCCTGATACACAAATAATGGCCAATTCTTACAAGGTGCATTGTCTACATTGTATAGGGGAAAATGCTGAGGCTCAGAGATAACTCCGCAGGGTCCTATTGCTCATCAGGAGCAGGAGCAGAGTTCCAAATGCAGGTCTAACTCTAAAACCCACATTCTCTACACTACTCTCCTGTGCAACTTCTAGGGATTAGAATGTTTATTTCTTGAGGAGTCAAGAAATCTTTGAGAAAACAATGTACTAAATTGACAGCTCCCTTCCTTTTTAATGCAAAGTGAAGAAGAAGGAATAATCTGATATGCGTGTATCAGAAGAGGCAAGAAATCTCTCATTCTGATCACGCTAACAGTATCTAGTAAATAAAAGGAAAGAAACTTTCCATGAAAGCATATAACGAAAGAACTTGATTTGGACAGGGGATTTTAGAAAGGCTTCACCGAAGATATGCTTTAGCTGAAGAATGAGTAGGAGCAAATTCAGCAAAAGAGGAGGGGTGGTTGGGATGCATTCTACATAGTGGGGAGAGTACATGCAAAGGCCCTGTGGTGGGAAGGAGCAAAATTCATCCCAGGAACTGAGGTAAGTCAAGCATGATTGGAATACAGACAGCAAGGAGAAGAGTAATAGATAACAATGTGGTTGAAGAGCTAAGCCAATGAACTATGGAGGTCTACTGTAGGCCATGCTAAGGATTTTGATCTTGATCCCAAGAGTGAAGCCATTAAGAGTTTTTAGCTGGGTACAAGCAAAGAGACAGGTTCACTGTACGATCAGATAAGCAATGAAAGTGCTCCTGAGTTGTGTAGAACAGACGTTACAGTAAGTGATAGCAGCAAGGATGGAGAGAAAGGATGTCAGTGATACTGAGGAGGATGATGGGAAGAATTTGGTGATAGGTTGGAAAACAGGGAGGTAGATAATAATATCAGCTAATATTTATTGAAGGTTTACCATGTGAGATGTGGTGGTAAGTAACTTTTCTTCATGAATTATCTTATTTATCACTATTAGATAATAGCATGTCAGTATACTCTGGCTTCTAGTCATAGACAAAATAATATGGAGAATAAAAGTCAGCAAGTAGGGTAGCTTCAATGTTGAATTCATCAGCTCTAACCTCACGTGGGACCGAGAGTCATTCTGTGTCCACTCAGTTACCCTCAGTGCACACTGGGACAATTCTTTGCCATAGCTCCCGTCATGGTTGCAAGCTGGCTGCCGCCGCTCCGGTCACCACTATTCACCCAGCTAAATCCAGAAGGAAAAACTTGCCATCTCTGTCTCCTTCTGTCACCTTCCTTCTTCTTTAGGAAGCATCTCTTTTCATTTGGAGGTTATCCTTATATTATGTCTTTATGAAAATAGAAGCAAATATGTAGATGCATATCCTTTGTGGGTTTTTTTTAAATAACAGTAGCATGCAATACATTGTTCTGCCCATATATTTTTATCATTTAATAATTCATCCTGAAATCACTCATATACAAGGTCTCCCTCACTTCTTTTTGTAGCTGCATAGCGCTCCAATTGTGGCTCTACCATAATTTTTCATCTAGTCCTTTATTGATAGACACTTGTATATATTCTAGTCTATTGCTGTTACAAAGAGTGCAATGTTGAGTAAGCTGTTCACATGTGATTTTGTACTTTTTCCAATGTATATTCAAAATAAAATCTCAGGAGGACTGCTTTGTTAAAGGATAAACACGTTGCAGATTTAGCAGGCAGCATCAAATTTCCCTCCACAGTGGTATGCTCTACCTCTTTCCCTTCCTATGAGCAACATATGAATATTTGCTTGGTGACAGCCTGGCTAGTGATGGTAATTTGCCTTTGGGTTTTTGACAATCTGAGAGGTGACAAGTGGAATCACGTTATATTTAATTTTGCATTTACCTTATTAGAGGCATGTCGGAACATTTTTCTCCTCTGATTAGAGCCATGTATTCTGTGAGCTGTCTGGTCATATCATTTGCTCATTTTTCTATTGGCCTGTTAGTCTTAATTTTGGGAAGGCCTTTATATACTACAGGTTACAGTTCTTTATGGTTTAATTTGCAGATATTCTTCTCACTTTTGTCACCTGGCATTTTACTACTGACTTTTTTGGGCAAAAGTTTTTATTTTTATTTATTCAAACTTAATGATTTTTTCTCATAATTAATGAAAGCACTTGTGCAAGTTAATTTTATTTCCCCTCGCATCACTGATATGAAATATTGTGCTTATATTCTACATATTCAAATGTCCTTGGATCTATTTCTATATTTTCTTTCCTGTTCTATGAGTTTGTCTCTCTCTTCAGTACATCATTGCATATTACTTTAATTGTAGAAGCTTATATAATATTTGAATATCTAATAGCCATCCCCTCCCCCTCCACAACATTGGAGTTTTTAAGTTTTCCTGGAAATTTTTGCTTGCTAATTCTTCCAAATAAATGCTATGGCTGACTTATGTGGCTCCAGAAAAAGACTGACTGGTATTTTCATTGGAACTGTGTCACAGGTGTGGACTTTGGAAAACTGACCTCTGTTTGATATTGAGTCTTTCCTTTCAAGATATATTGGATATATTTCTATTTGCTGAATTATAATTTTTTAAAAACCTTATTATTTTTAAGAGCAGCTCTAGGTTTGCAGCAAAATTAATAGAAAGGTACAGAGATTTTCCAAATGCCCCCTACGCCGGCGCAAGCACAGCCTTCCCCATCCTCAATACCTCTTACTGGAGAAGTGTATTTATTACAACTGATGGACCTATGTTGACACTTCATAATTACTCAAAGTCTGTAGTTTATATTATACCTCATTCATGGTTTTGTACATTCTGTGAGTTTGGAAAAATGTATAGTAATGTATATCCACCTTTATTGTTTCATACAGAATACTCTCACTGCCCTAAAAATTCCTCCATGTCCCAGCTATTCATCTTCCCACCCCCAGTTCCTGATACCCATTGATATTTCATTGTCTCCATAGTTTTGACTTTTCAAGAATGTCATATAGTTAGAATTACATAATATGTAGCTTTTTTAGATGGGCTTCTTTCACTTAGTAATATGCATTTAAGATCACTCTCTCTTTTCATGACTCTGTAGCTCATTTCTTTTTATTACTGAATGACACTCCATTATGTGGTTGTTCCACAGTTTATTCACCTACTAAAATACATCTTAGTTGCATCCAAATTTTGACAATTGTGCATAAAGTTGCTTTAAACATTTGTGTATGGACATAAGTTTTCAACTCCTTCAGGTAAATACCAAGGAACATGACAGCTGGGTGGTATGGTAAGAGTATATTTAGTTTTGTAAGAACCTGCCAAGCTGTCTTGCAGAGCATTCTGACCAGTAGTGAATGACCATTCCTGTTGCTCTACATCCTCACCAGGGTTTTTGCTCTTGTGAGTGTTGTAATTTGTGGCCATTCTTAGAAGTGTGTGGTGGTATTTCATTATTGTTTGAATTTGCAGTTCCTTGATGGCATATGATGTGGAGCATCTTTTCATATGCTTATTTGCAATATGTGTATCATCTTTGGTGAGGTGTCTGTTAAGGTCTTTGGCCTATTTTTTAATTGGGTTGTTGAGTTTTAAGAATTTGTATATTTTGGATAACAATTTTTAAAATTTTTGAGCTCCTATATAGTTAACATATAGTGTTATATTAATTTCAAGTGTGCAGTAGAGTGATTCAACAATTCTATACGTTACTCAGTACTCATCATGCTAAGTGTACTCTTGATCCCCTTCACCTGTTTCACTCATTCCCCCACGCAGCTCCCCTCTGGCAACCATCAGTTTGTTCTCTATAGTTAAGTCTGCCTTTTTGGTTTTCTCTTTTCCTTTGTTCATTTGTTTCTTAAATTCTTCATATAAGTGAAACCAAATGGTATTTGTCTTCTCTGATTTACTTCCCTTGGCATTATTCCCTCCAGATCCATTCATGGTGTTCCAAATGGCAAGATTTCGTTCATTTTCATGGCTGAATAATAATCTATTGTAAAAATATGCTGCCATCTTCTTTATCCATTCCTCTATTGATGGACACTTGGGTATGCAAAGAAATGCAACAGATTTTGTGTCCTGTGACTTTGCTGAATTCATTTGTCAGTTCTAGGCAGTTTTTTCATGGAGTCTTTAGGGTCTTTTCTGTATAGTATCATGTCATCTGCAAATAATGAAAGTTTTACTTCTTTCCTACAACTATGGATGCCTTTTAGTTCTTGTCTTCCTTACCAATTTAGATGTCTTTTATCTCTTTTTCTTATCTAATTGCTGTGGCTGGGACTTCCAGTACTATATTGAATAAAAGTAGTAAGAGTGGACATCCTTATCTTGTTCCTGACCGTGGCAGGAAGGTTCTCAGTTTCCCCACCCCATTGAGGATGATGTTAGCTGTGGGTTTTTCATAGATGGTCTTTATTAAGTTGAGGTATATTGCCTCTAAACCTACTTCATTGAGGGTTTCCTTCATAAATCAATGTTGTACTTTACAAATGCCTTTTCTGTATCTATTGGAATAATCACATACATGGTTTTTAATCCTTTCTCTTATTGATGTGACATATCACATTGATTTGCAAATATTGAACTACCCTTGTATCCCAGGAATAAATCCCACTTGATTGTGGGGAATGATTTTTTTTAATGTGTTGTTGGATTTGATTTGCTATTATTTTGTCGAGAATTTTTACATCTATGTTCATCAGAGACATTGGCCTGTAATATTCTCTCTCTCTCTCTCTCTTTTTTTTTTTTCTTTTTTTTGCAGTGTCCTTATCTGGTTTTGGAACCAAGGTAATTTTGGCCTCATAGAATGAATTTGGAAGTTCTCCTTCCTCTTCTACTTTTTTGGTATTGTTTGAGAAGTATAAGTATAAATTCTAAAAATTTGGTGGAATTTACCTGTGAAGCCCTGGTCCTGGACTTTTGGGTTCTTTAGGAGTTTGTTTGTTTGTTTGTTTGTTTGTTTGTTTTTATTACTGATTTGATTTTTTTGCTGGTAATAGGTCTGTTCAGATTTTCTATTTCTTCCTGATCCAGTTTTGGGACGTTATATATTTCTAGGAATTTATCCATTTCTTCTAGGTTATCCAGTTTGTTGGCATATGATTTTTCATAATACTCATAGTCTCTTCTATTTCTGTGGTGGTGTTATTTTTCCACTTTTATTAATGATTTTGTTCATCAGAGTCCCACCTTTTTTTAATGAATCCAGCTAAAGGTTTGTCAATTTTGTTGATCTTTTCAAAGAACCTGCTTCTGGTTTCATAGGTCTGTTTTTCCTTTGTTTTGTTTTTAATTTCTGCTCTAATATATATTATCTCCTTTCTTCTACTGGCTTTGAGTTTTGTTTGTTCTTCTTTTCCTAGCTCCTTTAGGTATAAGGTTAGGTGGTTTGAGATGTTTCTTGAGGTAGGCCCATATTGCTATAAATCTCTGTCTTAGAACAGCTTTTGCTGCATCCCAAGGACGTTAGACCATTGTGTTTTCATTTTCATTTATCTTATGTACTTTTTTATTTCCTCTTTGATTTGATTTGATTTTCTTTTTGATTTCTCAGTTGGCCCATTCATTGTTTAGTAGCATGTTATTTAACCTCCATGTATTTGTGTTCTTTCCAGATTTTCTCATGTGGTTGATTTCTAGTTTCATAGCATTGTGGTCAGAAAAGATGCATGGTATGTCTTCAATCTTTTTGAATTTGTCGAGACTTGATTTGTGGCCTAATGTATGATTTCTTCTGGAGAATGTTCCATGTGTACTTGAAAAGAACATGTATTCCACTGTTTTAGGATGGAATGTTCTCAATATGTCTGTTAGATCCATCTGGTCCAATGTGTCATTCAAAGCCACTGTTTCCTTGTTGATTTTCTGTTTGGATGATCTATCTAGTTAAATTAGTCAAGGCATTTGCCAGAGATGCAGCAGCATTGAACTGCAGGGAACTTTCCTTGTGTTGTCCCCTGAGAAGCTTTCATGGGTGGGCAGTACCACAGTCCAACTGGTGTGTGTAGTTATCTTCCCCTCACCCCAGGGCAGGAGTTACTTTGGAGTGGGGCTGGCCCCATCAGGGCTGCTGCTTGCACGCTGCCAGGCTTTTGCCACTGCTTTGGATAGGCTCTGGCCATTGGCATATTGGAGGGATCAGATCCACAGGAGAACAAGGGGGTGGGGCATATCATGTCAACAAGGTTTGTGCTGGTCCTCTGTGGAAGGGACCCACAGCAATCTGGGAAAACTTATGCCAGTTCAGGAGAGTAGGAGGGTGTGGATCTACTTAAGTGCACAGGGGTGGGGTGCACCATTAGCAAAATAGGTGGAGAGTGTTGGACTGTACTGATTCCTCCAGATGCCTACACATCTAGCCTGGGGAACTGGGGAGGGAAATGGCATCCACCAGCTCCTTTCTCCTGAAGAAATCTCGCAAAGATCCCTGTCCCTCCAGTACATGCTCTGAGATTAGTAAATAAATCTCATTCCTGGGGGCACCTGGTTGGTTCAGTTGGTTAAGTCTCCAACTCTTGATTTTGGCTCAAGTCATGATCTCGAGGCCATGAGATTGAGTCCCACATCTGGCTCTGTGCTGGGCTTGAAGCCTGCTTAAGATTTTCTCTGTCTCTCTCTCTCTCCTTCTGCCCCTCTTCCCCTACCCCTGTTCACACAGGCACACTCTCTCTCTAAAAAAAAATAATAATAATTAAAAATAATTATAAATCTATCTATTATCTATCTATCTATCTATCTATCTATCTATCTATCTATCTATCTATCATCTTCTTGTACACTCCAGGCATTTTTTAAACTGGGCTTCTGTGCTATATCTCAGTGGGCTATTTGTTGAGCTGTTTCTTTAAGGGCAGGTACTCAGTTTCCTATTGTACTCCCACTCTCCCAGAGCAAGCCTGGTGATTTTTATTTTTATTTTTTTAAGATTTTTATTTATTTATTCATGACAGACAGAGAGAGAGAGAAAGAGAGAGAGAGAGAGAGGCAGAGACACAGGCAGAGGGAGAAGCAGGCTCCATGCAGGGAGCTTGAAGTGGGACTCGATCCCGGGTCTCCAAGATCAGGCCCCAGGCTGAAGGCGGCACTAAACCACTGAGCCACCAAGGCTGCCCAAGCCTGATGATTTTTAAAGTTCCATGCATTAAGTCCCACTGGTTGTAAGAACTTATGTAATTTGGCCCCTCTGATTCTCAAAGCCAAATGTTATGGGAATTCATCTTCCCTATGCGGACTCCCCAGTGTGATAATCTATTTCTCTCCCCTCTCCATGCCCATGGGTCCCTTCCTCTTGTCGCCAGACCCCATAGGGTTTGGCATCTCCACCCTTCCAATGTGGCCTCTTCTGTACATTTAGGTTTGGGGAGTCTGTTCTGCCAATCTTTGGGTAATTCTCTGGGTTACTTACACTAATGTGTTATCTAGTTGTATCCACGGGATGAGGTGAGCTTAGAATCCTCCTGCCCTACCATATTCCACAGAAGTCTTGGATAGCAGTTCTTTATCAGATGTGGCTTTGGCAAACATTTTCTTCCAGTTTGTAACTTGTCTTCTAGTTCTCTTGACACTGTCTTTCACAGAGCAGAAGTTTGTCATTTGATCAGGTCTACTTTATTAATTATTTCTTTCATGGATTGTGCTTTTGGTATCATATCTACAAAGACATCACCCACCCCAAGATCATCCAAGTTTTCTTCTATGTTCTCTTCTAGGCACTTTATAATTTTACATTTTACATTTAGATCTTTGATCCATTTTAATTTTTATGAAGCTTGTATAGTCCATGTCTAGACTTATTATTTGCAATTGGATTTTTAGTAGTTCTAGCATCATTTGTTGAAGAGATTACCTTTTCCATTGTTATTACCTTTGCTCCTTTGTCAAATCACTTGACTATATTTATGTGGGTCTATTTCTGGGTTTTCTATTCTGTTCTGTTGAACTATTTCTCTATTCTTTCACCAATACCACAATGTCTTGATTACTCTGTCTTTATAGTTAATATTGTAGTTCAACAGTGTCAGTCTTTCTGCTTTGTCCTTCTCCCTCAATATTGTGTTGACTGTTCTGGAGTTTTTGCCTCTCCATGTAAACTTAATTACCAGTTTGTCAACATCCACAAAATAACTTGTAGGGGTTTCTATTGGGATTGCACTGAATGTATACATCAAGTTGGGAAAAACTGACCTGTTGACAATATGACCTGTTGACAATAAAATATATATTTTAAATATTTATTTATTCATGAGAGGCAGAGAGAGAGAGAGAGAGAGAGAGAGAGAGAGAGGCAGAGACGTAGGCAGAGGGAGAAGCAAGCTCCATGCAGGGAGCCAAAGGTGGGACTCGATCCTGGGACTCCAGAATCACACCCTGAGCTGAAGACAGACACTTAACCATTGAGCCACCCAGGGATCCCGACAATATTATCTTTATACCATGAGTATTTCTTTATTTAGCTTGTCTTTTTTTTTCTTAAATCTTTTTTTAAAATTTTGAGTATAGTTAATCCACAATGTTCTGTTAGTTTCAGGTACACAGCATAGTGATTTGACAAATCTATATATTATGCTATGCTCACCACAAGTGTAGCTACTATCTGTGACCATACAGCTCTATTACAATATCATTGACTGTATTTTCTATGCTGTACCTTTTATTCCTGTGATTTCTTTATTCTATATTGGAAGCTAGTATCTCTCAGTCCCCTTTTCCCACTAATTCAAAAAGATGAATTTTGCAATAGTCAATATATAAAAGCAATCTAAGTGCTTATCTGTGGGCAAATGGTTAAGGAAGATATGTGTATACACGCACACATTCTCACACACATTCACACACACACAGTGAAATATTTGTGGCCATAAAAAATGATGAAGTCTTATCACTTGCAACAATATGGATGGACCTTGAGGGTATTATGCTACGTGAAATAAGTCAGACCAAGAAAGACAAATACTACATGATTTCACTTATATGTGCACCTTAAAAAAACAAACAAATGAGTAAACAGAATGCAGATATCAGACCTAGAAATACAGAGGACAAACTGATGGTTACCAGAGGCAAAGAGGAGGTGGGAAAATGGGCAAATGGGTTTTTAGTTTGTCTTTGATTTCTTTGATCAGAGTTTATAGCTTTCTTTTTTTTGTCGTTGTTTGTTAAAGATTTTATCTATTCATGAGAGACACACAGAGAATGAGGGATTGAAAGAGAGAGAGAGAGAGGCAGAGACACAGGCAGAGGGAGAAGCAGGCTCCATGCAGGGAGCCCAATATGAGACTCGATCCCGGGACTCCAGGCTTACGCCCTGGGCCGAAGGCAGGCGCTAAAACGCTGAGCCACCCAGGGACCCCTCTAGCTTTCTTCAGTAGATTTTGTACATATTTTCTATGATTTATATGTAGGCATTTCCTTTTTTGAGTGTTAAAATAAATGGTCTTTAAAATTTTTAATTTAACTCTTTCATTGCTGGCATATAGGGCAGTAATTCACTTTTATATATTAATCTTATATCTTGTAACTGCTGTAATCACTTATGATCATGATATCTAAAAAGGCAGTTTTATGCTTTCCTCTCTTTATCTCTTATTTCCCTTATGGCTCTTATTTATATATCTCTTATTTATGTATAGATCTCTTATTTCCTTTTCTTACTGCATTAGTTAGGATTTTAAATATGATGTAAAGGAGTGGTGAGAAGAGACATTTTTGCTGATCTTAGTGGGAAAGGTTTGAATTTCTCACTAGTAAGTATGATGTTAGCTGTAAATGTTTTATAAATATTTATCAAGTTGAGTAAATTCCCTTCTGTTAGTTTTGTTAAAAGCAAGAGAAACATTTCTAGAAACCTCTCAGCATATTTATTATTGTATCTTATTAGCCAGAATTGTATCACATACTTATTCCTAAAACAACTGCTGATAAGGAAATGGAATTACTAAGATTGCCTCAGACTAATCAAGATTTACCATGGGACTGAAATGAGACCCAACTTGCACAAAGCACATGATCACTTTATATTTGGACATAATATTATATCAGGGAAGAAGTAGTAAGGGAAGGGAGACAGAATAAGAATGACTGCTGAATTAGCTGCCAGCAACAAGTGCCAGTCTACCTCTTTTACTGCCCAAGGCCCATTAACATCCATCACCCCAATATACTCATTGAAGAAATGGCATACCCACATAAAATACACTTGCCTCCTCTCCTATGAAGAAGATTTTAAATCTGTTAAGATTTATTATTTATTTATTCTGGTGGGGTCACTGGTGAGAAGGTATTCCCCTGCATCAGGTCTGGAAATGATTACTCATGTTCAGGTACTCTAGTGTAGAAGACAAGTTGTTCAACCCCATTTGTACCAGATAACTATGTCAAAGAAGTAAATGGATGACTACAATTAAAATTACTTTTCAGAAGAATGAGAAAATGAGAAGTGCCTCGCATAATGAAAAATAGCATATATCATATCTTGCTATACAGGAAAGTTGAGGAATCTCCACGCTGGTAGAGGCCACTCAGTCAGTCTGGTCTTCCTGGCTCTGCCCTAAGATCTTCCTTGTCTGTTGTCTTTTAGAACATTATCTGTACATGTATTGGGTAGAATGTCCTCTTGAGCCACACAGTTTTAGCCATCTGCTATGGAGCTGTCTGCTCCATATTGTAACATCAGAGCCAGCAATTTCCTTGTGCATAATCCTTGAGGATATCTGTCTCCTAGTCACTTGTCCATCTCCTTGGCTACTCCCAGTAGCTTCTGCTTTCATGACTCCGGTTAAAATATGAAATAGGATCTTTCGTAGTATGGGAAAGCAACTCTTTTAAGCTTGTCTTTGCCATCACTCTTTTCTCCTTCATCAAGCAGAGAATAATCAAGAGGAGATGCTTGGAAGATGCAGCAAGGTTGACGGGATGTCTGGCTCTCTCAACAGTGTATTTCCTGCCTCTCTGTGGGTTTATACTAATTCAAGGTGAGAATTGATGTATTCCAACACTACAAATTATAGCAGTCTTAGTTGATTTAAATTTCAGGCTACTGGCAGAAAGAGGTTCTCTTAGCAAGTTTGACTCTTAAAAGACTATACTGAATTCTGCAAGGCTGTAGCTAACACATAAGAACAGGCCGAACTCTCCTTATTTTAGTATCAGCCTCGTTAGTAAAATTGTCTTCATTCTAAAGTAATAAGGCAATAACCAATCCAAACATTTTGACATTGAAAGCTTATTAACTTTGAATATAAGAATAGTAGAGTTCTCAGCACCCCCCATCTCTTTTCTTCCTTCAATCAAATTCTCATTTTAGGCTCTGTTACTTATAAAGTGCCATTCCTGATTATCCTTGGACCAAGCACATAGCTACTAGATAATGTTGTTAACACTTTTAGAAAAGTGTGGGTAGTGGCTGTTGGGTAGGCAATAACTGTGTCAGACTCAGATAAGTCTCTCATTCTCCTAATTTTTAGGGTATGTAAACTAAAATTAAAATAAAACTTAAGTAGCTTATTCAATGTGCACAGCTAATGTGTGCTGGACCCAGGGAATAAACAGTGTGGTTCCAGAACTCATATTCTTAACATCATGCTATATTGCCTCCTTAGCTTCTGGTTTACACAGCTGGACTGATGAAGTTGAGAGACTGTATTTGTGTGTATGTGTGTATATATATATATACACACACACACACACACACACAAATGGGCAATGGGAAGACTATATATAAAACAGAATTCTGACCCAGCAGAATGCTGATCCTGCAGCAACCAGCCCAGGAAGCTAACCTACTATTTATAGAGTTACCAGTCCAGGAAATCAGACTATTATCTCTAGCAACCCATTTAGGAAACCAAACAATAATCCCTGTAACAACTGGCCCCAAACAGCCCAGGCTTGATTAATAACTGACATCTTTCCTAATTTTTGCCTCCATTTCTAGTATAGTACTAACTGGAGAAAGCTAAATATTCACCCTAACCCATCACACAGGACACGGACATCTAGTTAGCTCACCTACATTTCCCCATGCCAACAGACTCTAATCAGGGCATACCTGAAGGCTTTTTTTCTCCTCCACTATGAAACATTCCCACTCCTCTGCCTGCCTTTGAGTCTCTGCCAAACACTAATGATGGTGGCTGACTTCCTTACTCAAATACAGCTGAACCTTTTTTTAAAAAAATTTTATTTATTCATGAGGGACACACAGAGAGAGGCAAAGAGATGCAGAGACATAGGTAGAGGGAGAAGCAGGCTCCTCGCAGGGAACCTCCTATATCAATAGGACTCAATCCCAGGACCCTGGGATCATAACCTAAGCCAAAGGCAGACACTTGACCACTGAGCCACCCAGGTGCCCCAAATATAGTTGACTCTCGAACAACATCAATTTGAACTGCATGGATACACTTATATGTGGATTTTTTTTCAATACATACACTACAGCCCTGTAAATGTATTTTCTCCTTCTTATGATTTTCTTAACATTTTCTTTCCTCTAACTTACTTTAAAAAAAAATACAGTATATAGTGTATATACAAAATACATGTTAACTAACCATTTATGTTATCTTCTGGTCAATGGTGCTATTAGTAGTTAAGTCTGGGGGGTAGTCAAAATCTATATGTAGATTTTCAACTGCACAAGGTTTCAGTGCTTCTAAGCCCTGCATTGTTCAAGAGTGAATTGTAGTCTTTACTTGCTCTCATTTGGGTGATCTTTTATATTTCCACAGATATGTCTTTCAATGAGAGAGAAAATGCTGTAGTGAGAGAAAAATGGATCTTGTATAGGGGTGTTTGATGTCTTTGAAGCCTTGAAGTCCACATGTCAAGTTGGCACTTAGATATACTGGTCTGAAGGGCCTAAGCTGTAGAGGGTGGGGAAACTTGCCTAGCAAAATGTATAAAGTGAGGAGATAGGAAATATTAGAACTGATCCTAAGAAAAAAAGCGGCATCAGCTTAGAAAAGAGTGTGAAAAGATGATAGAGGGATAAGAGAGAAAAACTAGGGCAGTGGGATCATGAGCATCAAGGGAAGGGAGGTTTCATAAGGAAGCAATTGACACCACCTAATGCTGAGAGCTTACTGATTTAGCAATATGAACGTGTGGTGGCCAGGATTCCAGACTTGTGGAGGTGGAGTAGGAAGAGAGAGAAAAGGAAGGCTGAAAGTTTACAGAACATGAAAATGTACTGGGAGCAGGAGTAGAATGTGAGGATCAGAAAGGGCTACTGAAAACATTTATAGTTAGTATTTATTTATTTATTTTTATTTTTATTTTTTTAGACAGAAAGAATGTGTGCAAGTAATGAGTGGAGAGGAGCAGAGGGTGAGGGAGAGAATCTTAAGCAGGCTTCACGCCCAACACAGTGCCCAACACAGGGCTCAATCTCAGGACTGAAATCATGACCCGAGCCAAAATCAAGAGTTGAACAATATACTGAGTGAGCCACCCAGGCGCCCCAAGTTTACATGTATTTACATGTTGACAGAAAGGGTCTGCTTGAAAGGGATTTGTTGATTAATGGGAAAGGAAAATGAATAACCATGTCATGATCCTGAGGAGAGCGAGCAAAAGCTTAAATGATAGAAGGAGTAACTCGTTTAATCTAACAAGAGAAAAGGTGAGGATTGTTATGTAGGTCAGTGGGATTGTTATTTTCATAAGGGTTCCTTTGGAAAGTTTTGATCTTCTGAGTAATGTGAAGTGAGATTGGAAATGTTTCTAGTAGTCACTGTGGAAAGTAGGAGCTGCAGTTTACCCAGGAAATGATGGAAAGAATTCCAGCCATAGCTGAAGGCCCATTTGAAGTTTAAATCTTGAATGTATTTTTTTCATCAGTAATTGTCCCAAGAATGTGAGGTTGTACAGTGTCACTGACTTGGAGAAATGAAATCAATAGAGAGATGCAGGGGTAGGCTGAAAGGGAAAAGAGAACATTCATGAAGGATGAGTTGGAATTAGTTTGAAGAGTGGATATCATGGAGAACTGAGGTTTGGTAAGGGGCAGATAGTGAAATAGTACCAGTGTTCCAAGGCTTCAGAAAGAAGAGTTTTGCAAGTTTTACTTGAGTCACACTAGTATATCAAGGCACCTTAACTTACCTTTCTCTTTGGATCATTTTATAAGTCTCCTAAGGATACTTAGTGCTTTATTGGATGGAGTCCAATTTGGAGATAATACAAAGATAATATTTTCTAAGCTTAGGATGCTTCCACGCTGTTTTATTACTTTTTTTGGAATTTCTATTATTTGTGTCTTAGACCTATGAGCTTCAAACTGGAATGGGGGGAAAAGATGTTATTCCCACATAATAATAATTATTAGCATTGAGTGTTTACAGTGAGCCACACACTGTGCCAAATGTTTGCCTACATTACCTCATTTCATCCTTGCAACTACCATATAATTTAGATACCATTATTATCTCCATATTACAATCAGGGAAACTAAGATTTATGGAGCCTCAGGGACTTGCTAGAGGTCCCTCTACCAGGAAGTGATAGTGCCAGGACCAGAAGGCAGGCAGGACTTTCTCAGGCCAAATTGTGATGTCAGCAGAAGTGATCTCCAGGAACTTCCCAGTTGTCCTACAACTGTCTCCCTTTAAGCTTCGCCTTCACAGACCTTGCCAGACACCCCCACCTCCCCAACATGACACATCTTCCATCTCCTTTCCTAGCAAAGCAACAAAAACAATCTTTACTGATGGGTTAATCATGTACTCCCAGAAGTCATATTCATAATTTATTAGGAAACTTTCTGAAGACCATGACCTAAATCAAAGAGATAGCTCTAATGGTGCTTTTGCTCTCCCATTTTCAGACCATTCTGTGCTATAAAGCTGCAGAGAGAGAACAGTACTGTTTTAAGACACTTGGGCCCTAAAATCAAGACTTTTGAGGCTCTGGACCAAATCACACTGTCATCCTTCTCATTAGAAGTGAACAGGTCTATGGGGATGGGAAAGGAGAGACCTGATAGGAATTCTAGGCTCATCAAAGCTCATAGTAATTCAGAAGCAACTATTTTGTTGTGACTCTTGAGCTTCCCAATCAGCCAAGATAAGAGGGTTTTTTTTTCTTTTTTCTTTTTCTTTTTTTTTTTTTTTTTTTTTTAAAGGAGAGAGAGCACAAGCTAGGAAGGAATAGAGGGAGAGAGAAAATCTCAAGTTGAGTCCACACGGAGCATGAAACACAACTCAGGGGTCAGTCTCACAACCCTGAGGTCATGATCTGAGCTAAAATCAAGAATAGGGTGCTTAACTGACATGCCACCCAGGTGCCCTAAAAAGAGGCATTCTTGTGCATGTTTGTGCTCATGCAAATGCTTATGTATGCATTGAAATTCCTTTAGGTTTCTTTTGTGTGTGTGTGTGTGTGTTCTTTTTTTTTAATTTCAGCTTTATTGAAGTATGATTGACAAATAAAATTATAAGCTATTTAAAGTGTACATCATGGTGACTTGATTATATATATATATATATACATATATACATATACTTGATTATTTATATATATATAGTAAAAGTGCCCCCCCATCTAGTTAATTAACACATCCACATCCATCACCTCACATATTCATTTTCATCTTTTTGTGTCTGAGAGAGAGATTTCTTAAAACAAATGAATATACTGTGTGCCTCCTGGGTCCTAAAACCTAGACAAGGATCAGAAGAGGAAAAAGAGTAGGCTGTAGCCATGTGCCTGTTTCTATGGTGAAGCGACATTTAGCTTACAGTCCAGGCAAAGATAGTATAACATACCCAAAGATGGGTTCTCACATTTAAAAAAAATAGCTTGCTTGATTTTTAATCACCTGTGCCCACTTTTTTAATTAATTTTTTAAGGATTTATCTATTTATTTTAGAGAGAGAGAACACACATGCATGTATGAGCAAGCAGGGAGAGGGGCAGGGGAGGGAAGGGAGAGAATCTCAACCAGACTCCCTGCTGAGTATGGAGCAGACACAAGGCTTGATTGCACGACTCTGTGATCATGACCTGAGCCAAAATCAAGAGTCAGATGTTTAATCAACTGAGCCAGCCAGGTGCCCCTGTGCTCCCTTTTTTAGAGAGAAGATCAAGGTAAGGCAGCTGAGGAGGATATGTACTGGCAGGGGCCATGATGCTACTAAACAAATTAATTGGGGGTGGGAAACAAAGGAGCTAGAACTATATGAGTAAGTATAGAGGGATGAGTAAATCAGGCAGCTGGGACAGAGATGGGAACACCGTAAGAAAATGAAGCAGATGCCTTAGAACCCCAGGGAGCAGCAGACAGAAGTGCACAGAGGAAGCAAAAGAAAAATGAACACCTACACACAGCCGGCGTTGATGAGCTCCCCCCGCATTAGGAACACCAAAGGCAAACCACTTGAAAACCACTTTAGAAAAGCAAAGGGAAAATAGGAAAACTCTCCCAGTCAGCCCCTCTATGTATCTTTCTTTCTCTCTTCTAACTCAGATCCTTCTCATGCTGCTGCTCCCACTGGTCTTATTATCCTGTTTATCACTTAAATCTATCTTTCTGCCCTCCAGACAGTGCCAGAAATCCCCGTTTCTCTAGAAAGCCTTTCCCAGCTAAATGAAGACAACTCACACTGACCTCTCCTCCCTCCAGCAGATTGTCAGTGTGCCTTCCAGAGCACACCAAAGGCCTGCTTCCAGAAGGCTATTCTCCGTGTAAATCTTTCATCACCAGTGGTCTCACCATACCATCAGCTCTTGGCTTAGTGTGCAATGTGGTGTGTGTGTGTGTGTGTGTGTGTGTGTGTGTGCTATGGATAGAGTTGTGCCCCTGCCAACACATTTGTTGAAATCCTAACCCCCAAAGTGACTGTATTTGGAAATAAGGTTGTTGAAGGTAATAAAAATTAAACAAGGTCATGTGGATGGGGCCCTAATTCAGAAAGACTGTGGCCTTATAGGGGAAGGGAAAAGAGAGAGATCTCACCCTCCTCCCAAATTCCCACCTCTCATTTGCTGCCACCTCCTGAAGACACACAGGAAGGTCGCTATCTATAAGTCAGGGAAAGAGTCCTCACTAGAAACTGAATCCTGCTGGAAACTTGATCTTGGACCAAGGGTCCTTCAGAACCATGAGGAAGTAAACTGCTGTTGTTGACAGCACCTGGCATGCTGTATTTGGCTATGGCAGCCAGAGCAGTCCTCCCGCAGGGTGTGGGTGCAGGGTGGTGGCAGTTGTGAAGAGCACCGGTTGAATTTAGGTCATCTATGATAGAATAAAACTCCTTCAAGGCAAAAATTGTCAATTTAACCGCATTTACAATAATCACACTGTTTATATAAAACAAGTATCTAGTAAATACCAGTAAAGTCTGCTGTTTCTCTTAATGTGGAGGTGACAAATGTCTTCTGCCTATTTTCATTTATGCTTGCAGTTGGCTACCCCCCCCCCTATACTTTCCTTATCTGCCTTTTCTAAACTTCTGTTTATCTGAAACCAAAAACAGCAATACTCCATGTTCTGGATAATACAGGATCGGTTTGGGGTGAAGTTAGTAAACAACTTGGAATGTTGAGAGGCTGTGCCAGTTGCTGTGAATCTTTCACACTCTGTAGAATTTCCATTAAACTAAAGCTATAGTCATCTGTGTGCATTTTTAGGTGCAGCATTCAACTCACATAAATTGCTTCAAGTAATGACTTCACAGTTATCAAGAAGTAGCTATCTGTGGTGAGCACTGAGTAACGTATAGGATTGTCACATCACTATGTCGTACACCTGACACTAATATGACGCATGTCAACTACACTTAAATAATGATTTTTGTAAAGGAAAGAGGGGGGGAAAGTAGGTATATGACAGTCTAGCTGAAAAAGTGCTCTCCCACTATCTAATCACTGTGTTGTGAAACTGTCTAGAAACCTGGAAGTAATTAGATGCTATTAAAAGGGGGTGGAAGGACAAAGCTTTGTTCTCTGCCCTGAGCCAACACACCCACACCATAATTTATATCAAGGAATCCTTCCCTCTGACTCAGAAAGACCGTGGCCCCTGTGAGGCTTCTCGTCAGGTGAAATGCACCCCGTACAGACTCATCCTCTTTAGTCATCACATATTGCAATCCAGCAACATGGACCTCCAGAAAGTGTCAGGAAGGTTGGCAAAAAGCATGTGTTTGCCTTCTATAAGGCTTGAGAGCCAAGTAGGAAAATAAAATGGCAGTGGCCATTTAGCAGGAGGATTGATTCTGGTCCTATTCCCATTATTGTGGGGGAGAAGGGTACATATTGAGATCTTCATTTTTCTGACAGTCTTTGTTTTTTCTACATTATACCTCAGCACCCCAGAAGCTTTCTCTGTGCTGGATTTTGTATTGCGTATATCAGTGAGCCAGGCTAATGCCGAGCTCTTCCAGGGTCCTGGCCAGTTAGGGGGAGGGAGCCCATGCTCAACACCCACCCCTCCCACCTCCATCCTTACCCTGCAACCCCTGTGAAATCCAACAGGGGTCCTGAGGTCAGGAACCAGGGCCCAGAGCTGTTCCCTCACCCAAGAGCAGCATGGGTCTTCCCACAGGCACAACAACCTGGGTGGGATTAAGACATTTGAAGCCATAAGGGCACCCAGGTGGCTCAGTTGGTTAAGCCTCTGACTCTTGATTTTGGCTCTGGTCATGATCTCAGGGTTGTGAGATTGAGCCCTGTGTGGGGCTTTGTGCTGAGTGGGAAGTCTGCTTGAGGACTCTTTCCCTCTGCCCCTCCCTAACTCAGATGCATACTCTTTCTCTTAAATAAATACATCTTAGATCTTTTTTTTAAAAAAAAGTAAGACCTTTGAGGCCCTAAACTATCATATAATAATTTCTCATACATAAGTCAATTGTACAAAAATGTAAACAGGCCTAAACAGAACAATCCCATAACTTACCCAGACCAGATCACTAGCAAGAACGAAAGAAGGGGCTAATGACACACTAATGCTGGGGCAATAGGTGTGAACCAGGAATTTCCTGAATTAGGGGATGTGTGACTACCCTAACCCCAAACCATAAAAAATGTTTAAGAAAGTTCTTTTTCCATAATGACTGATTTGGACATTTGGGATTTGGAAATCCTTTGCAAAAATAGTCACTTTTCTATAGTTGTGGGTTTTTTTGTTTGTTTGTTTTTGTTTGTTTTTTTTTGAGTTGATACCTGGTCTGCTCATTGTTGTTAATGGTTCTCAAGCATAGTCCCTGGACCAATATCATCAGAATCATGTGGAAAGCTGTAAGAAATACAAATTCTCAGGCCCATTCTCATCCACCGGGGATGGGACCCAGCAGCGTGTGTTTTAACAAGCCCTTTAGGTGACTCTGATACCTGCAAAAGTTTGAGAATGATTGTGCCAGTCCATCCAGCCCCTGGGACAGCTTGTTAGGGAGATTCACTGGGAATTTGTTTAGAATGGTTTCCTCTCCAGTGGGAAAGGGAAATGCCCAGATCACTGATAAACCTGTTGCAGGCAATCCCACCTGTGCCTGGTTGCCTGATTCTGAAGAAAATGGCACCTGCACTGGTCACAGTTAGGGTTTTATATATTGCTTTAGTTCCTTTCTTGGGACTGGTCCTCAATTTAAAGCATGCAAATATATTATTTGACTTTCAGACCATTGTGTTTCCAACATACCTTCAGAAATCTGTTATGTGTCATAGAGGAATGTCTGGACTTCCTGGCTGTGTGACACTGGGTAAGCAATTTCTCCATCTTCCACGCATTGATCAGGGTAGGTTAGATGATGCTCTGCTACCAAACAACCCCCAAGTCTCAGTGGCAAGACACAAAGGCTTATTTCTTGCCTCTGCCTTATTGTCTGTCATAGTTTGATAGAGTGGGGAAGATGGGAGGGTCCTGCTCCTTGGAATAACTCAGGGATCAAACACATCACCCACAAACATTGCTGATCTCTACACAGAAGACAAGAGAGTTCTAGAATGTCTCACGCCAGCAATTAAATGCTCTAACCTGGGAGTGACACATTTCTCAGAATCATGGGCAAGACCCAGTTATGTGGCACAATCCACGAGGGCATCAGATATTAAACACAAGACATAAATAAGTTTCATAGTAGGTAAGAAAATGGTAAGTGTGATAGGGGAAGAAAACCGAGCAGGTAAAGAAGACGGGTGAGATGGGTGAATGAGAAAGGGCAGAAAGTTACAATTTCAGGGTGGTTAGGATGGATCTCAGGGATAAGGTAACTTCTGAGCAAAAGTCTAAAAGAAATGAAGTCAGCCCTGAAGACACTGGGGGAAGAACATTCTAGACAAAGGAAGAGAGGCAACAGCCAATTCCAGTTCAATGCCCTTGTATTGGAGCACACCATGTATGTTCAAGGCCAGCAAAGAGGCTACTGATATGACACAGAGGGGGTCAGGGAGGGAGATGGAGGAGGTAAAGCCAGAGAGAGAAAAGGATCAGACCTCAGTCTTTATGAAGACTTTATCTTTCACTCTGACCAACCTGTTGAAGACCTAATTATAAGCATTTGGGGAGAGAAATTACATAATCTGACTTGCATCCTAAACTGATTGCTCTGACTGCCTTGCTGAGAACAGACTATAGGCTGGCAAAGGTAGAAGGAGGGAGACTTTATCAGAAGCTCCTGTCATGGGACGCCTGGGTGGCTCAGTGGTTGAATATCTGCCTTCGGCTCAGGGCACAATCCCAGGGTCCTGGGATCAAGTCCTGCATTGGGGTCCCCGCAGGGGAGCTTCTCCCCCTACCTATGTCTCTTCCTCTTTCTGTATGTCTCTCATAAATAAATAAAATCTTAAAAAAAAAAAAAAAAGCTCCTGTCATAACCTGGGAACAAGATGGAGCCAGGAGATGACTGAGAGGTAGGGAGCAGAGATAAGATTCCATATGCACTTGGAAGGTAGAGACAAGTGAGATTCCTGACAGATTGAACATGAGATGTTAGAGGAGAAGAGTCAGGGACCCATTTACAGGACTCAGCCCAATAAGTCAGAAAAATGGAATGGCCATCACCGAGATAGAGAAGGCTGAGGGGGGAGTAGGCTTGTGGACAAAAGGTCAAGAAGTCAGATTTAGTGTGAGGTGGAAAGACATCCTCTTTCAGAAGGCAGTCCAAACCAAAGCATTGACAATCTTTAAACATCAAGTAAGAGAAGTAGAGAATCCCAGACTTCAGCACAGGCTACCTTACCTGATTTCACTAATCCATTCATCTACACAAGAGACCTGGGACAATTCTTTAGGTAAAAGATTATGATTTTACTAGTTATTAGATGTTTCATAGAAATGTCTCAGAATACAGTAGGCCAACTGAAGTTAAAAATTAGAAACCTAGCACTTTGTCCGATTCATCTTTGTATTCATCATGAGTAGAAAATCCACGACACACAGGAAAATACAATTATTTGTTAAATGAACAAATGAAAATCACAGCCCCCCACCCTCCATCTCCCAAGGATGAGCAAGGGGGTAGCCCAGAGAGATGTAACAGGAGGTAAGGAGAACCACTAGGAAGGTTTGAGCTGAGAAGACTAATCACATGTCCCGAAGGGGACTTTGTGTATAGACCTATCACTGGTCTCAAGAAGCAGTATGAAACCTTACCTTAGAAGGAGTTGTATTAGCTGGAAGTTCTTTTCTCCTCTAGAAAAGTATTCCTTTGTGATGACTCATTTCAAGATAACTGCCAGAACAGTAATACTCAATCTTCTTTTTTTTTCCTTCTTAAAGATTTTATTTATTTATTTATTTGTGAGAGAGTGATAGAACATGAGCTAGGATGGGGAGCTCAGAGGGAGAGAGAGAGAGGCAGACTCTCCACTGAGCAGGAAGCCCAACTCCGAGCTTGATCCTGGCACTCCCGGATCATGACCTGAGCCGAAGGCAGGTGTTTAACCGACTGAGCCACCCAGGTGCCCCAGTAATACTCCGTCTTCTGATTTTCTTTCTTCCCTGTGGAGATGGGGAAAAAATCTCTTTGGCATTTGTGGAAAAGGTATCAATGCATTTAGAAGCAATTGTATTCATTTCCCTAGGATATAGGTGGCATCCAACCTCAATGTTTTATGTTGAAGGCCCTGGCAGGGTACCCAGCGAGCCTGTAACCATGATACTAACTTCCTCACATAAAACAGAGGCGTCTGCCACCAAAACAAGTGCATTTCCATTTCATGCCATTTATATTTTATGAAGTTGTTTAAATTATGCTGATGGCAAATTAACACTAAGCTAAATGCCTTACCCCATGATGGGAACTACAATACTCCCTCGTGGAGGCAGGGTTTCAGGAATTTGTCTTGCAAACAGAAGCATGGAAATACATGAATGCTGGTGTTTCTGAAATACTAGCTGTGTCTCTGTTGTAGCTGCACTACATAAAGAGGATCATTTCTGGGAAAAGAGAAAGAACCCAAGTTTTGCAAAGGGAGAAACACATAAAGGGATTTTTTCTGAGCAGTGTCAATTGACTGCAAAGGAGCAAAATATATTACACTGAAAGATAGTGGAGTAGGCCTGGGGCTGGTTTGTCTTACACTCAGCAAGCGGAATTGCATTTGCCTTCATCACTAGACATAAACGGCTAAGAGGCGGCAATCCTGGGAGAAGCATCCAGGATGTTTTTTGTTTCATGTGTGCTCATTAGTCAAAGCTGCAATATGGACACATGGGCTGACATGCCCCGTTTCTCCCCAACACAGAGGGAGAATGTGTTTGAGATTCTTAACATTCATATGTATTTCTTAATTTTTTTTTTTACCCTTCATGCTTAAAGTAATGCTGCGCCTTGCTTTTCTTTGCTTTCTTAAAAAAAAAAAAATCTCTGTAATTAAAGGAACATCACCTTACAGTGATTTAGAAATGAGAAAATCACAATTCAAAGGGGATTATTCAGAGATTTGCAGATTATTCAGCATCAACATTAATAAGGATCCTTCATTTTCAGGCCAGGAGTTTTCATTACTAATAACAAAGCGCTCATTAGGTACCCGTATCCTGGTGCATTATCTCATTCAATCCTCACCATGATCCAGTGAGGCAGAGACTCTGATTTGTACACTTTTACAAAGGAGAAACGTCGGCATAAAGAGGTTAAGTTGACTTGCCCAAGGCTGCACAGCTCCTAAAGTGAAGAGCCAGGCATTAAAATGCAGTCTGATTCTCGGATTCCATGCCCTTAACCATTGCATAGACTATCTATTTATTTTACTTTTTAAAAGATTTTATTTATTTATTCATGAGAGACACAGAGAGAGAGAGAGAGAGGCAGAGACACAGGCAGAGGGAGAAGTAAGCTCCATGCAGGGAGCCCAACATGGGACTCGATCCCTGGTCCCCAGGATCAGGCGCTGGGCTGAAGGTGGTGCTAAACCACTGAACCACCTGGGCTGCCCCTAAACTTTTTAAAGACGGAAGCACTTTCAGAGAAATGAGCTTCTTTAGGAGACGCTTGCAAATTGTAGCATACATAATAAGAATCTCCAGGAACCATTGGAATTAGAAATCTTTTAGGTTCATTTACCTGTGGCTGGATCCCATGTTTTGAGAACATTTGCTGTCTGAGATGAGCTAGGTTGCTTTTGAATCTCTTGGCTTTGAGCATGTATTTTTGGACATTCTGCCTCAGGCATTGGTATCATGAGAACTTTCCCTGTGTGCGGAAGTTGGTGAATCTAGTTATGAAATCGCTACCTGCACGACCTCCTTGGAGGACGTTGAGCTCCCCTGGTCTATGTCTACCTTCACAGTGGACAACCCCTTCACCTCCTAGAGTTTTGGCTCATGGGATAATATTTAACTCACCTTGCCCCTTCTTGACCACTGTCTTATGCTAAGTTGGTCTGCCCCAAGAATGTGTGCATATGTGTGCTCTCCTTCTTGTGCGGGGAATCTCACCATGGCTAGTCTGCTCTGCATTAGAAGGAGACTGCTTTTCACTAAATAACTGTAACTGAAAGTGTGTCCTGGAGACAGTGAAATGAGACCCCCGGATTCGGTCTCTGGTTGGGAATGGAGATCAGGCCTGGGGGGAAGAGGGATGGAAAGAAGGGAAACTAAGATACATGTCCTAGGCACTGTGCTTGATCATTTGGTTGGGTGATCTTCAAGGAACCTGATGTCCATGTTATTACAGATGGGGACCCTAGGCTCAGGGAAGTTAGGTAACATGCCCAAAGTTGTATAGCTAAAACATGGCCAACTTGGAATTCAACCTTGGCCTATCTGATTCCGAAGACTCTGTTCCTTCTGTGATATCATGCTGGCTACTGAGATGAAGTCTGGCCAGAAGGGCAGGCAGCTAGCTGGAGTAAGCTCCTGAGTGATGGTAACAGCTGAATACAGCATCTTTGAACTTTAAGCTGCAGCTGCTTTTCAGCAAGTGCTAAATCCTCCTTGAGAGGTTCCAGGGCCAAAGGGCTTGCACGACCTTTATCCCCTGCAACAGATTCGAGAAACTTCCTCAGAAATTGTCACTATGTGATGTTAGGTAAGTGTACATATGGGCACCTAGTTTTTACTGATAGGAATAAAATACACTCTGGCTTAAAGCCCTGATAGCCGTATGTATGTGTTCCAAGAGACACATAAAGATGTTGTAAATTTGTAGATGTTCAAAAGGGTTTTCTTTTTTTCATGAGGTATTTCCTAGGCATGGCTGTGGTGCGAGTAACAAGCTCTTTTCCCTGACAGAACCCTAAATGCATCTCTTATTTTCTTACTCTTGAAGATGCATTTTGAAACAGGAGTAACTTGATACCGTGAAATGGCTCATCAACTCTGTTGCTGGAGTTTCTTTAGCAGAAATGGGTGGTTTTTCATTCTTGTGGAATTGCAATCAATTTTGAATTTTTGTCTTTTTAAGCATTTGTTAAGCTTTCCTGAGTTTCACATTTCTCCTGTTAAACACACACACACACATACACACACACACATGCACATCTTTCTCATTTAGATCTGGGGACTATTAATATCAATAAAAAAATAATGCGTGTAAAAAGCTTCAGTAAGTTTTTCATGCTGCATAAAGAGAAGAAATTTGCTTTCAAACCCTGATGTCTGGATCACTTTTCAGGATTAGCCTGCTGATTCCTTTGGTTGGTAAGCAGTTAATAACATTTGTGTCATTCTTTTTATTTATGTAGTGCGCATGTATACTTCACTGACTATGCCAGGCATTTTGTGATAATAATTCATTTAACATACTGGGAAATATTATCCTCTTAGCCATCAACCCCTGTATAAAATTCTTTGTCCATGGGTGAGGAATTTTATCATGTGTTTGAACTGACCAGTTCTATTCTGTGTGAATCATAGAACTTTATTTTAAAAAGTATGTTCAGTGAAGTGTTTGTTATAATTAGTAGTCTTTTTCCAATGGTGTTAGCCTGGGTTTTTAATTTCTTTCTGATGGGAGACAGTTTTCACCAAGTGGTGTGCTGTAAATGTTTAATAACCAGATGAATGATGTTAAATAACCAAGCCAGGGAAAAAGATGAAGACCCTAATTTGTATAATTTGCCAGTTCTCCTGGTCTAAATCACTGTGGCTGATTTAAGGCTCCCACCATGATGTGACAATGTGGGATTGGGAAGAGATGCCAACAATCAGATCCGTTGAGTGGGGTGTTTTTATTTCTTATTTTAAAAATGCTATAAATTTGAGGTTAGTGAGAGCGGCCTAAATACATAGATAAGCTCAGAAAAAGGGTCTCTTGAAGTGCCTGCTATTAGTTGTCTGACAGTTAATACTTTACCATGTAGGTTTTTTTTTAATATTTTATTTATTTATTCATGAGAGACACAGAGAGGCAGAGACATAGGCAGAGGGAGAAGCAGGCTCCCTGCAGGGAGCCCAATGTGGGACTCCATCCCAGGACCCCAGGATCACGACTTGAGCCAAAGGCAGATGCTCAACGATTGAGCCACCCAGGTGCCCCCTATGTAGGTATTATTGATTAGGTTTGTGATGTCACATGAGCACAAACCAGTGGGAGGACCACATACAGAGGAGTACACTTTCATTAGTCACTTTTACTAGAAATTAAATGCATTCACAACTGAATAGGACCTCCTCATACTTAGACTAACTCAGTTAAAAAGCAGAGTGAGCAGTGGCCTTACCAGCATGATAAGAAGACTAAGGTCCCTGCTAATGTTAACCCCCCACAACTTGTCCTTGTGATCAATCAGGTCTTAAAATTGAGAAATGATTGGACATGATAAGGTATAAAAAGGACTCTCAGCTGTCATTCAACAGACTCAAATTCTGGGGTTGCTTCCTACTGATGTCACTTAAAATCTGACTTAGGCCCCAGTTGTTGTACCTTTACATTGGAGATAATTATTGTTATTGAATGCATCAATGCCAAGATATTGGTAAAAATTAAAGGTATTATGCAAATATCACATATGAGTGATGAGGTATTGAGAGTATGATTATATCTTATGTAGGAATTAGATTCCACATGAGAATATGAGAAGGCAGAAATCATGTGTAACCTCCATCCATGCTTCTAATCTTTTAGATGTCATAGTTTTCATAGAAAACAGTAATAATGTTGAGTCATACTGGGCGTCCAACTGAATGACACTTACCAGACAAAAAATTTATATATATATGTTATATATACATACACACACACACACACACACACACACACACTGATACAAGTCCAAAGATCTCTTCAGGAACCTAAATAATTCCCGGAGCACTGATGCTCTTTTTAAGTAACAGCCATGTTGAGAGATAATTCACATACCATGAAGTTCACCTTTTAAAATTGTACAATATAGTGGATTTCAGTATATTCACAGGGTTGTGCAAATGTTCAGTAATTCCAGAACATTTGCATTACCCCAGAAAGAAACCCTGCACCAGTTAGAAGTCAGTGTCTGTTTCCCCCCGTTACCTTAACCCTGGCAAACGCTAATCTACATTTTGTCTCTATAGAGTTGCCTATCCTGAATACTTCATATAAATGGAATCATTCTCAATGCAGCCTCTTATGCCTGGCTTCTTTCAGCTGACTGTGATGTTGTCTGGGTTCATTTATGTTGTAGCATGTACCACAATTTTATTCCCTGTTATGGCTGAATAATATTCCATTGTATGGAATTCCACATCAATTGGTGGGCCTTTGGATTGTTTGCATTTTTTTTTACTAATGCATAGTAACTGATGTCAACATCCATATAAAGTTTTTGTGTGAACATACATTTTCAATTCTCTTGGGCATATACCTAGCTAGGAATTGCTGAGGGATGTGGTAACTGTTTAACACTTTGAGAAAATACCTCCAAAGCAGCTACACTAGTCTACATTCCCACCAACAATGGAGGAGGATTTCAGTTTCTCCACATTCTTGCCATCAGTTACTATTGTCTGCTTTTTTCATTATAATCATCCTAGTGGGTGTGAAGTGGTTACTACTATAGTTTTGATTCATATTTCCCTAATGAGCACTAATGTTCAGCATCTTTTCACATAGTTTTTTGGCCATTTGTCTATCTTCCTTGGAGAAATGTCTATTCAGATCCTATTCCCATTGTTAATTGGGTTGTCCTTTTATTATCTAGTTGTTATATTATAGATAAAAATTCCTAATCAGATGTATGATGTGCAAATTTTTCTCTCATTACATGGGTATCTGTAATTACTGTCTTGATAGGTATTTGGTACACGAAAGTTTTTGATTTTGATGAAGTCCAATTTGTTTTTTACCTTTGTCACTTTTGCTGTAGTTATATGTTTTCTTCTAAGAGTTTTATAGTGTTAGCTCTTATGCTTAGGTCTTGGTCCATTTTGAGTTTTTTTTTTTTTTTCTATATACAGAGACACTAATGCTTTCATGGTACTTCTATCTTTGGGCTATATGTGGCCTTTTAGTACAGATTGTCCCTGTTCTCACACTGAAACAGAGGAGAACCAAGCCCTTTCTTGGTTTGTATGCACACATAGAGACACACATATACCAAACTCTGCTTTCATAAAACATCCATGAGATAGACTTCACAAAAATTTCAATAGTCACATCCTAAATCAGATAAACAACCTAAAGTCACATGTTAGACATTTCTAATCTTCAAAGTTATTTTGGCTGAGGGATGTTTCACTGTTAATTATCCCCAGTATAATCTGCTTCCTAAATGGTTCTTTACTTCAACTTGGTCCTCTCTCTCTCTCTCTCTCCTGCTCTTCTCTTCAGGTGTTTCAAGAACCAAAACACAAATTTCTCTCATTTTCTCATGCAGCACAGCTTAACAGCGTCATTTCTTTACTTGAGTTCCTCCCTATCTTCCCCACAAGAATTTATTCCCCCCCCCCAAAAAAAGACAGTTTTCTCTGTAATAGGGGTTCTGGTACCATTTTTCACACCACAAGTCCAGGCAAGTTTGGGTTGGGTAATGGGTGGAAACTAGTCCTAGGGGTAGAAAGCCTGGGTACCTGAAAAGCAAAAGATAAGAATCACCAAATGAATTTTAAAAAGGCACAAAAAGGGGAGACCAAAACACCTATGATGATGAGCTTCAACTATTTCTGCATGTTGCTACCAGTTGAGGTGGCAGAAGGAACCATCTGGAGATGGTAGGGTTGTGGAGACATTAATCAATAGGAAAGGGGGGGATGCCTGGGTGGCTCAGCGTTTGAGCATCTGCCTTCGGCCTGGGACGTGATCCCAGGATTCTGGGATCGAGTCCCACATCAGGCTCCCCACGGGGAGCCTACTTCTCCCTCTGCCTGTTTCTCTGCCTCTCTGTGTCTCTCATGAATAATTAAATAAATAAATAAAATTATTTTTTAAAAAATCAGTAGGAAGGGGGAAAGAAACCTGCTTTTAAATACACAGAGTTATGATGCTTTGGTTATACAGAACCACACTTCTTTGGAGCTAGGTACATTTTGTAATTTAGTCTTTTTCAGATTTTAGAAGAGTATTACAATAGATGTACCATGTATTATATAATATCCTGGTAGGGTTTGAGGCAGCATGCCGTAATCAAACACAACAGCAAATGAATATAACACAAAGAAGGATAAAAACTCTAAATAGCTTTATATCAGTGTAGGTCTGGTTTCATTGCCAAATGAGTTAGAGAAAAAATTTTCTATTTTCAATGTTGGCTTTTCTTTTCTTAGTTCTAGGTGCCATATTGTGGAAATACAAGATCTCTGTGTAGGCGGTCAGCCATTCTTCAAATGTTCTCTTTTGCTGAGACCACTCAGCAGGCTAGTGAGGATGGGGATGAGGATGAGGTTATTTCCCAAGTGCTAAGCTTCTTTCTAGCCAGTGCATTATTTGCCAGTCATTTGCCATGCAGATCAGCTTTGCTGCTCAGATGCATTCATTTTAGCCTCATCTCCCCGCCCCCACTGTCTCTTAGCTTCTGTCTTTTATAGTTTACTGCAGGGAAAATAGAATGTAAGATGATGAGCAAATGCTGTTCAGGACAATAATGTGAGTTCAAACAAGGAGAAAGAAATCACTACAGAGAGAGAAGAGAAGGGAAGAGGGGACCAGACCAGGCTTAGGAGATTGCTGTGTTTCCCTGGCAAGAAAGGGCCCATTGACTGCACCAACTCTTTGGAATGCTTTGAATGATAACAACAGGGATCTAGAAGGAGTGACTGGCAGCCTTCTTGATTTGATTTACCTTTTTCTTAAAAGGAATTTTTTTTAAGATTTTATCTATCTATCTATCTATTAATGAGAGACAGAGCATGAGCAGAGAGAGAGAGAAGCAGACTACCTGCTGAGCAGGGAGCCCCAATGCAGGGGTTGATGCAGAGCTCAATCCCAGGACCCTAAGATCATGACCTGAGCTGAAGGCAGATATTTAACCAACTGAGCCCCCTAGATGCCCCTGCTTAAAAGGAATTCTGATGCAGCTTTGATGTAGTTAAAGATATTCAGGATTTGGATTCGGGTTACTGGGTTTTAGCCAATCTCTTCATCAATATGGCCCTAATGTGCATCACTTAATTAGTGAAGATTACTATTTTATCAGAATCACTGTGATAGGAACATTTTACGTAAATCAGCTCATGTATTCATAACAGCTCTGCAGTCCAGGTACTAACATCCTCCTGTCATCAGTGAAGAAATTGAGGTTTGGAGAGGTTAGCTAACTGACTCACCTTATACAGTAAATGCTCTGTTCTACTGGCATTAGACATAGCTCTGTCCAATGCTGCAGCTCATACCATTTCTATCATTCAACATACATCCTTAATTGATATGCTGATTTTGCCATTGTCCACGTGGATATTGAATTTACCATTTAGTGTAGAGACCCACAAATCTAGTTTCAAGTCTAAGCCTTACCATATACATACTAGTTATATAACTTTGGAATAGTAATAATAGTTGTAGTGGTAATAGTTACCCTTTACTATGTATCGGGTACTATTCTAAGAAAATAGCTAGCTAACTAGATGCTACACAGATACAAGGGGATATATAGATATATAGAGAGAGATAATAGAGAGAGAAAAACAGATAATGAGATAATAACACCAGCTTGGTTTCCATGGAGTTCACATGGCATAATGTAGACCAGCATTTTCTAGGATGCAGTGTAGGGACTACTAGACACTTGAAATATCCTGAGAGTATTTTATGATAAAATAAATTTGAAAACCCTAAATTATATTTCCTGTTATAGATTCTCAAAGGACATTTGCATCATAATGATACTGAGAAGTATTTAAGGCTAAAAAGAAATAGTTAGACCTTGGGGGGTTTCCCAAATATTTTGACCACAGAACCTGTCTGTCCAGAGTTTATCTGTTAATACCTGCAGGTTCCATGGAACAGACTTTGAGAAATGTTAACACACATTCAAGTCCTTTATATGCTTGCATAAAGTACATGATCACCCACATTATTTTTTCTAATTATAGTGTATGTTCACGAAATAAAGAGTTTCTTTGGTTTAGAAAATGTGTCTAACACTAGCTTCTCATTCTACCCATGGATTTTGTCTTCTTAGATATATTTAAGATTTTATTTATTTGACAGAGCACAGGCACAGGGAGTAGAGCGGCAGGCAGAGAGGGAGAGCAGGCTCTCCACTGAGCAGAGAACCCAGTGATGATGACCATTGGGCTTAATCCCAGGACCCTAGGATCATGACCTGAGCCTAAGACTTAACTGACTGAACCACTCAGGTGCCCCTTGGATATTTTTTTTTAATAAAAAGCATTTTTAGAGTTATATATTACCATCCAATTCAACCCACTCAAGCCCTCATCAAGGTTTTTCTGTTTTACAAAATCTTCCCAATACTCCCTCCTCTCTTGCCCACAGGGATCCCTCTGTTCTCTGACCTGTCTTAGCACTGACTGTCCCCAAGGAACTGGGTCTTTGCAGTCGTCTCTAAGAAACTAGAATTATGCAGAATTAAAATGTTCCACATTTGATGGAGTTGAATAGGATTAGAGTGAAATTTGTGAGAAAACCTCAGTTTTAAAAGAAAAGGCAGCATTTCTTCATTAGAGTTCCAGAAAAATTACACAAAGGGAAGCTGCTTCATTTCTTTTTTTTTTTTTCCTTTATTTTCCTTCTTTCTCGTTGTTGCTGTGGGGTGTTTTTTGTTTTTTGCTATTATGATTCCTAAGTTTACAATTACAATAATTTCATTTATCTGAAATAGACATTAAGTTTGAGTTTTCTAAACTTGGACACAAATTTACATTCAAGTTCTCATATAACTTTTTGTAAAAATACAACTGCAAAAAATGACGATTCTCTGCCCTATACGAGTCCTTGATTACTTTTCACCTTCAGCTCTTTCCAACTATATTGAAAACTGTGAGTTTCTATTCAAAACCACTTTTAAAAAGGTGATAAAATGCAGCATTCCTATATGAAATTTATCACATTATTTATTAATGGGGGCCCCTTTTATTGAAGTTGTAAAAAGAAATAACAATGTTTACTCAGTTTAAAATCTCATGCACATACTCAGTGCTGCCCTTGCAAATGAGATGCTCTTTGGCCTTCTGATATTGCACTGATGGAAATGTTATCTGTGGTAAAAGGAAATGCCCATTAGCCACTTCCACTGTGAATTTTAGAAGGGGAAAAAAAAAAAAAGGATAGCTTCAGGGCATGCACTGGCTACCCTTGGAGAAGCTAGGTGTTAGATTGGGAGTGGGGATGAGTGAGTTAAAGAATTATTGAGTAGTAGAATCAGCAGTAATAATGGGGTATAGTACAAAGAGATTGTCAGATGCTAGTTTACTCTAAAATCCACCTCAGTGTGGTGTTCATTATATTATAGACAGAGAATTACAATTAGGCAGAGAAATAAAGATTGATGCAAATTTCTTATTCGTATAATAAAAAAGCAGAAAAGATTTGATTTTGACAATCTTGTGATTTGTGAAAACAGAACAAGACATCTAAGCAGGATCTTTGGAATAAATAAGATGATTTCTTTAAACCCCTGTCCTTAATTGCAAGATCATTATTCAAATCCAAGTTGTGGTTTAGGAAAATGAGTTAAGGTAAGGAATCATATCTGTGTCTGAAATTGAAACTGGTAGTTACTTATAATGATTCACATTGGTTCATAATATAACTGGAGGCATGTCTACGAGCTCCTCAACCAGGTTATTCCCACCCTGTGTGGGAATAGGTAGCAAATGCTCAATAAATACTTGCTATCTAGACTAGTCATGTCGGCAAATAAACCAGAATGAAGAACCACAAGGAAACAAATAGCAGTCAGCGGGATTATTGCCTTGACTTTAGAAATGTGCTTCTGCCATTTACCAAGATGCCCCATAATTTGTAAAGTCTTGTCATTCTATTTCTTCTTTGTTAATTCATGCATTATTCTAAACATCCATTCATTCACTCAAAATCTCTTCTTTGAGCTTATTCTCTGTACCTGGTACTGGATACACACTCTGCTATTATAGGGTTTATGATCTAGTAGGAAAAATAGGCAAAAAAAAAAAAAAACAAATCTGAGAGAATATGTAAAGTTATAATTAGGATAAATAATAAAAATTAAAATGATGACAAATACCCAGGAGGGATGTACCACTTCAGCAGGGCAGCTCTAAGTGAGCAGAAATTTCACCTTCCTTTGAGAAATCACTGCACTAAACTTATTTGTATTCACTGATGTGCCAACAAAATACCACGAAATTTATTTATTTTTCCAGTTGCTTTCCATCCTTGCCAACGATGGATGTTACCTATCTATCTTTTACCTATTCTTGTGAGAGTATCCTGATATCTCACTGTGAATTTAGTTACTCTGATGACCAGTGGTTGTTGAACACTATCATATTTTTATGTGCTTATTGACTCATCCATAATTTGCTTTTTATAATGTGCATATCTGTTATTTTGCCCATTAAAAATATTAGACTGTTTATCTTTGGATTATTGCTTTGTGGGACTTTTAAAAATACATTCTGGATTTGAGCCCTTTGTTAGATATACATGTGGCAAAAATTTTCTTGCTTTTTATTTTCTTATTGTTGCCTTTAAAGGAGCAGAAGCTAATTTTAATTAAGTCAAATTGATCAAATTTCTCATTTTAAGATAAGTGCTATTTTTGAGCAATTTAAGAAGTCTTTGCCTACTCCATCAGATATTTTCTTATATTTTTTAGAAATTTTGTACATTTTGGGTTTAATAAAACTCTGATCCATCTTAAATTAATTTTTATGTATGCTGTAAACTAGGAGTTGAGGTGTTCTTTTTTCTATACAAATATACAGTTGTTTTAGCATCATGTCTTGTCTTTTTTTTCTTTTTGAATTGCTTATATGACTTATATGACTCAAAAATTACTTACCTGTATATACCCAGACTGTCCATTCAGTTTTAATGATCTATTTATCCTCATTTTGCTGGCTTGGGTCCTTGGACTCTCCAAACAATAGATATATACTAGAGGCCAAACCAGATGTTCCATAAAAGGCTTTTACTGGAACTGATGCCTCGTTATAAAGATTAAAAACCATTCTAACCCAAGGAAAACATGACCATAGAGAGCTCACTTTGCAAGGAAAAAACTGTAAGGATGATAGGCTCTGAATGTCCTTCCTTAGTTAAACAACAAAAGAATCTTGCTATAAAACATTTCTTTCTGACCCCAGACAGAAGTTTCTGGAACAAAGCATAGCCTACTATTGATGCAGAAGACTCATTTTTTTACTTGCTCTCTTTGAAGACAGCAGAGCTTGGGGAGGACTATACATTTTAGTGCCCAGTTTGAGAAACAAGGATATAAATCCATACTCTTCTATGGGATTTCCACATGAACTTGAACAGCTTATTTAGCTCTTCAGGGCCTCATTTTTGTAAACATTTTAGTTGAAATACAGCACACTTAAAAAAATTCATGAAATATGGATATATAGGTCAGTGAACTATCACCAAAGGATATCTGTGTAGCCACTACTCAAACCAAGACATGGGCCATTGCCAGTCCATCAGAATCCTCCCTTGGGGATTGAGGGCCCTTCAGATGGCTTCCCCTCTCTCTTCTCCAGAGTAACCACTTTCTTGACTTAGTTCTAACTCTAAAATTTTGTGTTGTAGTCTTTTAAAACCTTTATACAGATGAAATCAAATTATAAGCATTGTTGGATGTCTGGCTTCTTTCACGAAGGCAAATTCCTGTATCTATATAAAGGGAGTAAGTGTTACATACCCTTACACTGTAATCATGATAATTATGTGAGAGCTATGCTACATGTACGGTGCTGGGCTTCCAACCAGTTGTTGGAAAAGCTGAGTGTTTTTTCCTCCCCAGTTCTGTGCTCACAAGCAGCACATATACATATGAAAGTGCTAGTGACAAGGATAGGGGTGGATGGAAACACTGGATAGACCTGACCTTGGCCTGAGGTCTACCACTAAAAAATGGCACTTCATCCCGTAATTTCATTCTTCTCTACGCCATTCTCTCCTGTGCAACAGCTATTCCTTCTGCATTCATCTCCAATCATGCTTGGTTGCTTTGTGCCCTGGAAGATTTAGAGAAGTGACCCAAGCAGGTTTCCAGATAGAACAATAATCACAAATAATCTCTCATGAAGACTCATTACATGCTGGACATTCTACCGATTAACTCCCATGTCTTATTTAATTTAATCCTTACCACAGCCAAATGAGGTGCTCATATTATTTGCATTGTAGAGATGAGGAACTGAGACCAGAAAGTCTTAAAGTTTACCCAACCACTAAGAGATGGAGTTAGGATTTCAATGTAGGCTGTTAGTCTCCAGAATGTGGATTCATTGCTGATGTATAGAGCACTGGTACAAACAGATCCTGTCGTTTTTTTACTGCAATTTTTTAAATTAAGATTTTATTTATTTATTCATGAGAGACACAGAGAGAGGCAGAGACAGGCAGAGGGAGAAGCAGGCTTCCTGTGGGGAGCCTGATATGGGACTTGATCCCACGACCCTGGGATCATGATCTGAGCCAAAGGCAGATACTCAACCACTGAACGGCCCAGGTGCCCCTTTACTGCAATTTTTTAGGAAATGTTATTGCTTGTAGATTTCAGCTTAGCATTGGAGAAGATCTTGGTTGAAAAAAAATAACAGGAAAGTCTAATATACACTTCTCTGTATCCTTACTAGGAAATGTCTTTAGTGTCTGACACTGAACATAGTTCAGAGGACACAGATCATATAAATGCCTCATTGAAAGTCCTAAAATTTAAAGCTTAAATCTATTTTTATTGTGTTACATCTGCACTAGAGCATGTCAGGCTATCTGGAAAGAGCTTTGGGAGATTTTAGTGCCCCGCTGGTTGTACTACCATTTTCTTCTTTTTATCTTTATAATATTTGCACCTATTACTTTAATTTCCATTACTGACCAGTAATCACAGCCTTGTGGAGTCATCCTGTGATGCTACCTCAGAAGTCTAGAGAGCCTCTGAAAACCTACTGCCAGGTTTAACCCTATGAAGTTGCTGCTAAGAAGGTCTATTTGCACATTTAATAAATCTTACAGCATTATTTAATGTCTCCATTGACAAAAAAAACCAACAAATACCTATTTAGAGCTTTCTTTGTGCAGAATACTACACTAGAAACTGAGTAAAATAAGAAAATAATATGATAGAAGCCTCATCTACAAAGTACTTAAAATTCAGCAGGGAAGAAGGACAAAATATAGTCACAGAAAATTAAATATTAGTTCCAAATAGTAGTAGAAATGTTGTAATACTACTTATGAGTAAAGACATCGGAGGTGTCAGAGGTTTCAGAATAATTACTAGAGATGTCCAGAGAAAGCAGGAATCCCTTGGTCGTAAGACAGGTGGAATTGAAAGTGCTCGTGGAGAATGAATAGAATCTGCAGTCAGAGTGTCAAACACCTGGCTGATAAAATGTGACTTTAACTGAGGATTCAGGAAGGTGAGGGGAGAGAAGGTCCAAGATGGGTGCACTTGTCCCTATTGCTGCTATAACAAATTACCACAGACTTGGTGGCTTCAGATAACAAATATATTATCTAATAGTCATGTACATCAGAAATCCAAAGTGGGTCTTATGGCTACAATCAAGGTGTTGGTAGAACTGCATTCCTTCTGGAAGCTCTGGGAGATAATCTCTTTCCATGGCTTTCCCAGGTTCTAGAAGCCTGCTTTTCTTGATCAGTAGCCCCTTCCTCCAATTTCAGATACCTTACTCCAACATCTACTCATGTCATCACATCTTCCCTGACTTAGACCCTCCTGCTTTCTTCTTGTAAGGTTCCTGTGGTTGCCTTGTGCCCACTGGAAAAATCCAAGATTATCTCCTCATGTCTAAATTAACTGAATCACATCTGCAAAGTCCTTTTTGCCTAGTGAGATGACATACTCACAGGTTCAGGGAATAGGACCTGGATGTGTGTTGGGGGCCATCATTCTGTCAATTATAGGCAGCACCATATTGAGGAACTTCTTAAGGGATATGCTTTGAACTTTATCCTGCACAACTCGAAACCATTGAACATTTCAACATGGGGAGTGACATGAGCAAAGCACAAAGTAAAAAAGCAGAGGACTGTGCAGAAAGGTGTAGAGACAGGGAGACCAGAGCAGAGATTGTTGAATCTATCATTGGACAGTATATGTGTGGTGTGGTGTGCTTCCCTTTGCTTCTTTGTCTGTGTGTATGTCACATGTGAGCAAGAGACCACCCACATGCCCGCCTACATTTGTACTTGTGAACACAGTCTTAACTTACTCCAAGTGGTATTTGCTTCACCATGGAAAAGCAGCTACCTAAAGAGGACTTGTGACCCTCCCTGCCTCCCAATAAGCTAGAACAGGAGTAAGATGCACATGTTTTGGTTTCTGAGGAATCATTGTCATGCTCAAAAATATGGGCTATTCAGAGAACTAAAAATGACCTCTCCAGACAGCCTTCCAGAGCATTCCCAAAGGGGCTTCCAGTCTCAAAGAGATAAAGTAGTCTGTGATGGAGAGTTATACAAGCTGCAGCGATCTCTCGGAGACACTGTCTTTATCTATGCTATGGACTATTATCGCAAGGCTAGCAGACAGGAGGATTGGCCTGATAAAGAAGACGACTGAATGGTGTTTACAGCAGAGTTGAGATGCTGTGCACTAACACTCTGTTGCTTTCCATGTTGTCCGGAACTTAAAATAAGTTGTCACATGCTGTGAGTTTTAACTCAGATATTACTTTGTTGAAACTTGGTATAGCCATTGCTTCATATGGTGTGCAATTAGGTTGGGGGGAAACAAAAACAAAATCCAAGAATCAAATGAATTAGCAGACCTGCAAATAGACCAAGAGATATTTACGGAAATTCTCACATAAGTGCAAGGACTGGAGTTGCCTCTCTAGTAACACAAATTCAGATAGTTCAGGAGTTAGCAAGCCCAGATGGTTTATTAACTCATTAGGGGGCCCTATTATCAGTATAGTTGCTTATCTAGAGTAAAGCAATTAAGATGGGATCAGATAGCTGTACCCTAAGACTTGATAACATGGAATTTTCAGAACAAAAGTGTGTGCTTTCAGCAATGGGAGAGAAAATTATAATGTTGGTGTTCAGACTTTGTGGAATTACAACGCAATCTGAAAGGGATGGACGTTATGAAATGAACACATTCTCCTCTTTCCAAGGCAGAACGGTGCAGCAGAGTTATTTTGGTGGCATTTAACTATTATGATGTTCAGTTGCAAAGAAAGATCCTCAGAAATAAGCCCAGAAATCTCTGAGGGAAAACATAAATACTCAGCTGTGTTTTTAAAGACTCAGTATTTTCTTTCTTAATTGTGTTTACCTTTTAAGCAACAACAAACAGAAGCTAAAAACTTGGCAGAGGGCTGCTTTTTAAGGAGAATGTCTTCCGTTGCTGCCAAATGAACACGCCTCTCTTTTTCACTTGGTTCTTTTTCCTTAAAAAGGAAAAAAAAAAGTGGTCTTTCCCATTTCCTTCAGTTGGCCGTCAGAAGTACTGAGACTTTAGAATGTGGAGGTCCCAAAGAAGACAAGTCAAGGGCTATGTTCATCATTACGATCAGTTATATTATTACATTAAATTATAATAAGCATTTATTGAAACTCGGGGTATGGAGGATTAGAGATAGACTAGAATGAGAGAAACATTTCCATAACCAAATAATGACTACGCAATACAATATGGCATTTGTGCTTTACAATTACTGAGAGTTTTTTTTTTTTTTTTTTTTTTTTTTGTTGAGGGAGATGACCTCTAGTGACTTTATGCACATGTTTGATACCTTTAAAGAGTTCCTTACCTCATAGAGCAAAACTGAAAAACTGCAAAGCAGTAGCAGCCTACCCTTTTGTCCCTGTTTCCCATGCTTGGGATATAGAACAAAAAGGGCCACTGCTCTGGAGTCACTGACATTGTAGCCACAGTGGTAATCAGGAGAGACCCCAAGGGGAAGGTGACCTCAAGTCAGGGATCTCTGGCCACCCAGTATCCCTTTCCATTCTTTATCTGGAAGCTGCAAGGCTCCACATCTAGTTATGTGTCTCATGCATGCTTTTCCTAATTTTCTGGTAGTTAAACCCTCTTCCTTGGGCACCCAGAGAGTATCTCTGGAGAAGTTTATTCTGAAGGCAAAGCACTCTCTTTTTGTACATCATATTCCCTTACAGAAGCTAATGGTTGACAAGAGAGCTGGAGAACCACAGGGGACTTTGAGATGATAGTAGAAGAAAGTCCATTTCCAAAATATGGAAAGTTCTGGCTCTATTGATTATATCTATGTAGGCACCACAGACTATATGATATCTAGGGAAGGTAGAGCAGGTCAGCTGCTGGGTTTGCAGACTTTGGGCAGAGTGCTGGGATTACTGTGACATTTATGGAAACTGAGGGGAAATCAGCATTTATGGGCAACTGTGAGCCAGGTACTCTGTTAAATAATTTAAATACCTATGCCATTTGATATATTCTTCAAGACAAAATATGGGGTTCAGAGATGTGAACACTTACAAGAAATTACCCAAATACGTTATTGTTCCACACCCATTGGGGAGCAGACCTGGAGTTTGAATCTGGTCCTTGTGACCCTAGAGCACTTTTCCACCTTAATAGTGATAACACCTGGGCTAGTAGGTACACACAGCTGGTGCTTCTGCCGTGCTTATTGGTCTAAACTTAATAGGTCACATGTTCTGTTCTTAAGCTGACCTTGTCACGGCAGTTGTGCACAAGTCTACTTACAAAGCATTTGCTTTAAAAATAAAACTTCAAAATTTAGAAGAATTTTAAATGTGAGAAGTAAAATCATTAAAACTTTCATTCATCTAGGCATGCTGGCCAATCAACACATGGACATCCAGCCATGTCTTTAGTCAACACTAAGTTCTGGGATGCCTGGGTAGCTTAGTGGTTGAATCTCTGCCTTGGGCTCAGGTTGTGATCCGGGGGTCTGGGATCGAGTCCTACATCAGGCTTTCTGCAGGCAGCCTGCTTCTCCCTCAGCCTATGTCTCTGCCTCTCTCTCTCTCTGCCTCTCTCTCTCTCTGACTCTCATGAATAAGTAAAATCTTAAAAAAAAAAAAAAAACACTAAGTTCCTGTAGATGTTCAACATCTTTATCTTTCTTTTTGGAGCTGGCTACAACAATTTGCCTTGCTGACTGCAGTTTATATATTTTTTTCCTTTTTTTTTTCTTATTTTTTATATTTAAAATTTATCCATAGATGGAAATGTTGAATTTATTAATGGAAACCAATGCTTTCTGGGGTTAAAAATGTACATTTCTCTTAGTAGAGTCTTAGCTATTTTTACTTACGTGATTAAAAAAATACTAAGAGCAATTCAGATTCTTCATTTATTCATATATTCAGTATAGCCTGTGGTCTGTTACTCCTAACATTCCCCAATTCCTTTATCTTTATTCTGAAAAGTTTATCTTTGAATGAGCAAGAAGTTCTCTCTGATTCTCAGTTGGGTGCCCTTTAAGTGACATTGTAAATAGTCCAATTAGAACCATGAGAGTTTCTCCAATGTGAAAACTCATTCGGTAGATATTAGACCACTGACTAATTGCTATTAACCACAGAAAGGTTGTCAGAGATAATGATATATTGTCACTCCCATTATTATTATACTTTGCCAGTATACCAAATATATTAGATGCCAAATAGCAATCATAGAGCTGTCCCCCAATAATCTTACAGTTACCCATTGAGCTTGTTATATTAATTTGAAGAATGAGAAATGAGATTGAAAGCATTGACAAAGACTTGGAATCCATTCACACAAAAGAAATATGCTAACTCAAGAGTTCATAAGGCTTAAGCTATAAGAAATGTCCCAGATCAGGAAAGTTATAGGCAGAGAGTTGCCATCTTAACTTGGTGAGATAGTAGAATACTATCAAACACCCTAGAATAGTAGTGATCAAAAACCTGAATTCTAGTCTTAGCACATTCCCTGATTTTCTTTGTGACCTTGAATAAATCACTTAACCTCTCTGGGTCTCAAATTTTCCATGTCCAAAATAGGGAAATATAATGCCATTCCATTCAAGTGATAAAATTACTGTGAAGATCAAGTGAGATAACGTATATTAAGTGTTCATTAAAAAGTGTTAAGAACTAGAGAGATGGTAATTGCTACTGCTGCTATTGTTATACAGCCACGTGGGTAAGTGGAGAATATCTACAGACAGCATGAAGTATAAATAAAAGTAATTTCATGAGACAAGGGAACTAAATAAGGCCAAAGAGTAGACCTCAGTCTTCCTCTGATGTCTTTTGTAACACAGAAACAGCCTCTAAAAAGACTACCCCTTAACTGTTAAAAAAAATGTGTCAGCTGAAAGCAGAAGAGTGTTACATAGGAAAAAGAAGAATGTGATTGCCATTTGTTTTCAGTCACTCTAAACATTTCGGGTGGAAAAGAATATAATACAGGGAAGTAGAGGCTGACGTAACTGTTGGAAGGGCTGCAGAATCAAAGGCTTGGGGGAAATGCTCCTGGTTTTTAGAAACTCTGGAAATGCAGGTAACACTGAAGAGCTATTGCTATGATCTTCATCACCTGCAACTGCCAAGTGAGTCACAGGCGCTCCCCTAAAAAGCCTCTGGCAAAATCTTCCTTAGTTGTCTGTCGTGTTCTCCTAAGGCTGGAGGCTGAAGGCTACTCTTCTCTCCAGATTCCCTGCAAGTGATTCCCACAGGCAGAGCTCCGCTGGAAGGAAAGGGACTGTCACAGTCCCTCTTACTCTATAGGGATTTTCTTACAGTGCCCTAGAGAGGAGTAGCTAGTTCCCTCTTTGTCTTTGGTTTCCTTCTGACCTGTGTCCCTGTCTGACCTGTGTCCCCAAGTGAGCGGAGTGGAGATGGTCCACTTTCTCCTGGAAGAAGCCTAGTTTTTTCTGTTTCTTTGTGGGATGCTATTTCTTCAGGGATGTTCCTGATAACCCCAGTCTCAGAACACCTATGGAAGTTTTTCCAGACCAAATCTGTAGTAGGCATCCCAAAACATGTTTCCTTGGTCTTCTTCTTTGAACTCTTGTGCGGCTCTGGATGAGAGCCTTCGCAGTGGCATGGCAAGGTCGAAGATCTGCTTGGGCATGGTGGGCCTCTCAATCTGCCTCAGCCCATGATCTTTTCATTCAACCTTATTTAAGCCACAGGGGTTGAACCTGGGGCCCCTCCTAGTTCCCCTGGAGAGTTCTACACTAGAGCTTAGAGATGATGTCCCCAAAAATTTCCTTTGAAACCTGGAGAGCAATGGTTAGTTTATCACCCAGATTCTTGGGTTCTTGGACATATTCTGCAGTAATGTCATTTCACATTGAATAATTTCATTTTGATTGCCTACAAAATAATTTCTAAGAGTCTTAGCATATAGCCCATGTTGAACAATTGACATATGTTGCCTCTTATCAGGACTAGAAGTTTGAACATTGCTGCCCATGGAGCCTTGATATCAAAGTCACCAAGGAAAACAATGTAGTCAAACACTTGAAGAAGTAATGCTTACCTCACACGGAGCCATATTAGCTTCAGTAATGGACGTTAATCCCATGTGGCCAATGAGTCCCACCCAGCAGCCAGTGTAGGGTACTGGCCTGCTTACGCCCCAGTTTTGCCACTGAATGGAGGACCCCCCCCACACACACCTTCCTGCAGAGGACAGATAAAGCAATAGGCTTGACCAGGTGCCATATGACACACACTTAGGCTAAACAAAAGAGTACACATTGAGTCTGAAATAGAGGAAGATATTCTTACACAGATGATAAGTCCAGCATAGGCTATGGGCCCCTTTATTTTTTTTTATAACAAAAGTGTTTTCCATACAAGACCCATTCTTAGGCAGCTAAGAAGTCATCAAAAACTACATGTCTAAAACTGTTTCCTCAACAATCAGAATTCTCAAAAAATATATTTCCTGGTTTCTAAAGAGAGTGTTTATGATGAAACATTTAAAATGCTTGACAGTATCACAGATTTTTCTGGAAGTAGTGTTGTGTTCCACTTTAACTGATTTTTTTTTTGAGACTAGGAGAAAAATATTATCCACAATAATCTTCCCCAGGGATGATCAGTTCATTCTTCACTTTGAAAAAAATGTCTATGGACCCCACGCTCCAGTCATAGGTGGTAAGACAACCTTCTCATGAGAGCCTCAGTTGGTTAGGTAACCCTGAAAAGTGAAAGCACTTGGAAATTCAATGACCATGATGTGGGCCATTCTCAGGCAAGCCTCCCCCCCCTCCCCACCCCACCCCCACACTCCACTCCCTGTATTAGAAAAGAAAATAGATTATAGACATTCTGTTGAGTGGCAATGGAGCATGAAACATTTGGGTTCTCACAGCTATGGCCCATCATTTGACTTTAGTCAGTATACCCATATATCCAGAAAAGTAGCACCTAGTTTTAAGGCTATTTTTATGTTATTTGGGTCAGTAGTGAAACCATTTTTGTCAGTACTTGGCATAGTTGCAGAAAAATGGCTTGAATGCTTTACCATTTATTTGATGATTCTAATCAGTTTTGTCACTTCCCTGCTTAAAAATTCCTTCAGTGGCTCTCCCTTATTTTCTGAATAAAGTCTGAAATCTTTCACATGGCTCTACTAGGCCTGTCAGCAATGGGTTCCTATTTCCCTCTCCAGAGTCAGCTCCCAGGGACCTCCCACAGACTTTCTTTCCTGTAGCCTCAATAAACTGCTGTCATTTCCCCCAGCACTCTTGTCTAGATTCCTGTCTTTTTCTGTCCTCCCTCACCTCCTTATTCAATATTCCAGATGAATTTTTACTTACCCTTCAGGAGACTACACTTTACCCCCCAAATTGGCCATGTCTCATTCATCTCCAAATTCCTGGAGCCTGTCTGAAAGCCTGGTCCATCAGAAGTGCTCAAAATGATTAGTGTGCTTGAAATGAGTATTATAATAGTACACTTTCTGTATTATCTCTAGCCCAGTGTCAAGAGTCTTCTGCTTATGCGGGTAAACAATTATTAGAAACTGCTCATTTAATTTTTTGTGACATCTTGCTAGCAAATATTTTTGGTCATTACCAAAATGCCTATTAAGAGCTGTATTATAAATTTCACACATAAAAATATGTCCTAACACACCATTTAAGAACTCAACATAATTGCACTTGTAGCAGCAAGATATCCCCTGGCTATGGGTTCAGGCTGTAAGATGAGCAATAAAATTTTGCTACTAAAGAAAAATGTGTTTTCATTAGTGCCATGAGTTCATCAAATATGAGAGTTTCAGTTGAAAGGCAGTGAGCAAATCTTTTAAGGAAGAAACATGGGCTCATGGATGATTAGGAGAATGATACTTTTCTGTTCGGGGCATTGCATTTGTTTTCTCAAGGATCCAAGACTTCTTGGTTCATGGATCCCAGGAGCCTCCTGATCATGAACATTTTGATTTGCCCTAGAACAGCCACTTCCAGCACAGAATCAGCCTTGATGTCCAGGATGAGCTTTTGTTCAACTTATCACATATTCCAGAATTCTGAAATGCAATGATGCAAGTTATGTGGGTTTTTTTTTTTTTTTGAATGCCTATTAGTTGGTTAGTTTGTTTAAATAGAATTCCATCCTCGTTACCCAAACACTTGTCAGGTTGAATGGTAATAGAAAACAGGTAAGAATAAGAAGGCCTTCCAGAAGACATTCCTTTCACTCTGCAAAATCTGTATTTCCCTGCAAGTTACCAGAGAGACTCAAGAACAGACTGTAAAAGAAATGTTATCAATGAGCATCGCTGCCCCCTGGGTTATGTAAGCAATGACACTTACTAGTTCTGTCCTATTTCTCAAATTCTAAAAGTATCATAATTGTACGATATGATTTATAGAGTATGATTTGTGAGAAAAAGCCAGCACTGTAATAGGATAAAGTTGAATAGAGTGTTAGTATATTTTAAAAGATTAAGTTTATCTCTTAATGTTGTACCTCTATTGTCCATCATTTATATGCATAAGACATGTCTTGACTTTAAAGCAAACTCCTCTAATCCATAATTTGATCACTTACAGAATAATAGAATATTGTCACTATACTCTTTTTTTTTTTTTGTAATTGGTCATCAGTCTACAGATTTAGAGTTTCTTATATTGAACTACTGAAAATTATTCAAGAAGTTTATCATTATTTGTTGATGTTTTATCTCCTCACCCATTCAAATATAATTATTTGTTAACCATCTACTAAAGCTGAATCTGAAGATGCAAAATCTAACCATTGTTTCCCCCAAGCCAAGTTGATTGAATCAGAATATTTTCCTGTAAGAGATCAGGAAACCTTGAAGGCTGAGTAATTGAAAAACAAATTAAGTAAACCAGCGAGGTAGAGGTGCTATAAGAAAGACGGCATGTAGACTGGAGAGGATGGATAAGAGTTAATAGGCCTTTTCAGATTCTTAATTCAGTGAGTTCATAGGCCATCATGTTGACTTTCTCCTCTGTTCCTCATTGTGTTTTAATTCCATTTCCCTAGAAACCTGTCTATCCATTAACTGTGGAGCGACCTCTATTCCCAGTGCCTCAACTTAAAGAATCCTGTTTCTTAAAGAGACACATTTTCCCAAATGATTTTCATGCAATCCATGTAACACTAGGTGGTCTCAGTTTTATTTATTCTTGACCATGTTATTTTTCTTCAGTGCTAATGTCAAGTGTACACAGCTAATACAACACCCAAATCCATGAGAATATTGTGGAGATTTGCCCATCTAGGTTTGATGAATCAAGTAAAAAATGTATTATAGTCACTTGGAAAATGACACCATGAGCTTGTGACAGCTCTTTGTTAAAAGCAAAGAGATTTTCGAAAAGGTTTTTTGAGGCCACAGATCATGTTCTACTGTAAGTTTAAATGCATCTGTACTGTGGCACTACTTAAAAAGAAAGCCACTTTGCTACTTAAATACTTTCTACATTGTTTAAATAAGGCAGCTTTAGAGGGTTTTGCTAGAAACTGTGATTCTATATAGACTTTGCCATCTCAATTTAAGAAAAAGATCATGACTGTACAGAGAGCTTTTCAAATCATTTTTTTCAAATCTAAGTAAACAAGGTATGAACATCTCATCAGTCATGCCGAAATGAATTGTATTAGCATTCTCCCAAGCTGTAGTGTCAAATTAGTATTCAGGGAGCTTCCAAGTTGCACGTGGACTTCATGGGTGAGAATCAGTTTACCCTTTGGCTCAGGCATAGGAAAGAAAAGCAGACTACCTTGGCCAAGTAGTGACTCCCATGTGTCAGACGAAGGAAACAATTCTTACCACTAGAAATGGAAGCATGTTGAATTTCTTCCAGAAATTCACATCATTTTTAAAAAAAAAAATGACTCCTGTGAACACACATCTGATTACCATTATATTTCCTTAGTATCCTCCATTGGATCCCCATTCATTGCCTTCAGGATTCTTTAAGATTAAAAAAAAAAAAAATTAAGTAATCTCTACACCCAACATGAGGCCCAACCTTCATGACCAAGGGTCACATACTCTACTCTAAAGAGCCAGCTGGGTGTCCCCCGTTGTCTTTAGGATTAAATTCAAACTCCCTAATATGGCAGAGAATTCCTTCCAGAATCTCACCTCCTCCAAGCTCTTCAGGCTCACTTCCTCCCTCTCCTTGAAGCTGCAGCCATATGGAAGCCCTCCTGGCTCTGCACATGCCATGCTGTCCACACACAGCTGCATCTGCTTAGAACACTGTGCCATCCCACCTAAACCATTCCATTTGTCCCTTGTTATTTTCTAAGGCTGAACTGATGAGTTACATCTTCATAAGAACCTTCAGACACATGGGACCAGTTTTGACACTGAAAGGACTTTATATACCTGTTACTTTTCTGCGTATCTCAGCTAGATTGTAAACTGTTTACAGGGGGAAATATCACCTTAGTTATCACTGTATAATCCAGTGCTTGACATAGAGCTTAGCACATTGGAAAGCACCTTTTTTTTTCTTTTTTTTTAAGTTGGGGGGAGGAGAGAGAGAGCAAGAGCTCACCAGCTGGGGGCAGAGTAGGGAGAGGGATAGGGACAGAATCCCAAGCAGGCTCTATGCCCAGCACGGAGCCTGACGCAGGGCTGGATCTCATGACCTTAAGATCATGACCTGAGCTGAAATCAAGAGTCTGATGCTTAAGCAGCTGAGCCACTCAGGCGCCCTGGAAAGCTCTTTTTAATGGCAGGTGAAAGAAAGAAGGGAGCTACCCATAAAAAGAGATGTTATGTGATTGCCACAACATACTGTGCCAGTATGCTTTCAAATCACTTCACTAGAAGACTTTAGAAATGGATATGCAAAAGTGTGTTTTTGTAAAAGGAAACTTGCTTTATTAATCTGTTTATAAAAGTAATATAGGCTAATTGTAGAAATGCAACACAAACGATACAGAAAAATGAAAAAATCATTATCCAGGTATAACCACCATTAATAGTCTCTATTATGTTCTGTTCTTTTCATGCAAGAGTATCAAAAATATGTTAGACATAGTATTTGTATAATTGTGTAACCTACATTTTAGACTTTGTGTCGGCCAGCTTTTAAGTCAGTAAATGATGATAACAATATACAACATGCAAAGATACTTTTTAAATTCCTTTACATACATCGACTCCGGTAATTTTCAAAACAGCCCTATCTTAGGTTATTATCTTCATTCTACAGGTAACTAAAATGCCAAATAATTGTATAATTTGAGGTCACATAGCTAAGTGACTGAGCTTCAATTTGGACAGAAGCAGCTTTGTTTCAGGATATGCGTTCAGAATCATCAGACAACACTACCATCCATCTCCAGTCATATTTTTAATAATGAATAATTTTGAATTGTAAGCATAAGCCTTAATTTATTGACTAATACCCTTATTGTTAGACATGAAACCTATTTTTTTCAGTTTACCAGTATGATGAATAATGCCATGATAAGTAGCTTTCTGCCATCATCCCGTGTAACTGTCCGGTGACTGCCTTATGATAAATCCCCATTTACAACTTGATCTCCTCTGGCTTTTGGATGCTATGCTTCTGCTCCATGTGTCTTTTGTCAGTTCTACAAACTCAGAAATTCTTTCCATGACCATTCTGACTGGATCTCACCTTTGATATTCATTATCATTGCACATAATTTATTTTCTTTAAAGCACTGAAATTCTCATAAAATACACAACTGAAAAATAAAACATACAACTGATAGCGCCTATTTATTGCCACCTCCCTCACCCTCAGTGGACTGTGAGCTCTATGAATCTATAGATCATGTCTATTTCAAAGAACACTATTTGTGCAGGGTTTTATTTCCATGCTCAGGCTGTAGTGGGTATTTAAATACTAATTGAATAAACAAATTTAAGTGTAAATGCTGAGTCAAGGAAATGTCATGAAAACTTAAGCTAGGGGCACTCTCTCCCTCAAGAACACAATGTAGAAAAAAATTCCAGAAGACACAAAAACAGCAGAGCTGTTTGTAGTAAATATACAATACGATTAAAACTTTGAAGCAAAACATTTAGCATCTTCCTGCATTAATTACCAAGAAGATGCAAGTCCAAAGTGGCCCTGGGTCCAATGTCATGTTGTGGGTTCACCAAGATCAGGGACTACTTTTTGGGCCTGGCCACCTCCATGAATAGTGGCCGGAATACCAACTGCCGGGAACAGCGGAAATCCTGTTGGCTGATTCTAAATTCCTAATGAGGGTGCTGTTTGTTTAATAGTTTCTCTTCTGCCCAAGCCGTGTTTTTGAAGACAGTCTTTGCAATTGTTAATAGATTAATTCATTTTTAACCTACAGCCCAGATTGCTGGTCACCGTCTCAATTCTTTACAGAGGTACCCAAACCAAAGAGCCTTCCACACTCCAACGACTTACTACAGTCATCAAAGGGCTCTCTGTTTTTCAATATTAGTGTTTTATTAGAGAGAAAGACAAGGAAAGATCAGAATAGGGCTGAATACTTTCAGATGGAGCCCTTAAAGCATATTTTGCTTCCAGCAATGTTCAGGTTGGCACAGATTATTTAAAATGTACCTCCCTACCCAGGTCTCCTAAGCTAAAAAAAAAAAAAATTATTTTAAATAATTTATATTTGAGAAGAATTCTTGAGGAAGAAGTTTCTTTCAAATCCAGAAGAAAAACTGTGATTTGAACATAAGCCAAGAAACTATATTCTTTAGCTGGAACCCTCTTATGAAAATGGAGAGCAATTTAGTAGTTTTATATGAAATTTTTTTAAAAGTTGGCTTTTGAAGGTAAGAATGAAAATATAGGAGCTGGGGGGTACCTACCTGGGGGGAATCAGTCAGTTAAGTGTCTGAGTCTTGATCTCAGGGTCCTGAGTTCCAAGCCCCATTTTGGGCTCCATGCTGGCTGGGCATGGAGTATACTTAAAAAACATATACATAACGTGTTCAAATATAATATGAATAAATAAGTATAGGAATCCTGGCTACTAATATAGTAATAAATAAATATAAGAATATAGGCATTAGGGATCCCTGGGTGGCGCAGTGGTTTGGCGCCTGCCTTTGGCCCAGGGCGCGATCGTGGAGATGCTGGATCGAATCCCACCCACGTCGGGCTCCCGGTGCATGGAGCCTGCTTCTCCCTCTGCCTGTGTCTCTGCCTCTCTCTCTCTCTCTCTCTCTCTCTGTGACTATCATAAATAAATAAAAATTTAAAAAAAATAAAATCTTTATAAAAAAAAAAAAAGAATATAGGCATTAGGATCATCCAGGATACTAATGCTGTTGTTTATAAAATCAAGTGATGTTAAGGAATCGGGTGGTAGTCCTGCACACTTGTTGTAAATACAAATAAAAGCTAAAACAGAATGTTTCATAAGTGATATATCTTAAAATAGTAATTTTTCTCTGCTTAAGGTCCCTGCCAGAAAAGCTTTGCAGGAAGTGCAGGGAACTTGGAGATACCCATATATGTGAGCAATGAAAGTAAAACCTAAAACCCAAACCACAATCCTGCATTGCCCTGCAAATACTCAAAGACTTGAGGGCACCTGAGTGGCTCAGTGGTTGAGCGTCTGCCTTTGACTCAGGGTGTGATCCCAGGGTCCTGGGATTGAGTCCTGCATTGGGCTTCCCACAGGGAGCCTGCTTCTCCCTCTGCCTATGTCTCTGCCTCTCTCTCTGTGTCTCTCATGAATAAATCAATAAAATCTAAAAAAAAAAAAAAAAAAAAAAAAAAATTCCTCACAGACTTTCAGTATTGTCATTGTTTTCAACATACACCCAAGGTGCTTCCCCACTTACACACCTGGCCCCATTTCAGATATAAATGTTGTGGAAGCACCTTACAGTGACTAAAAATGGTGTCATGGAGCCTCGAAAAGTAGGTCAGCTTCCCTTATTGTGTGCTCCTCCCCACCCCCACAATTGAGCTCTGAGCTGGCCTGCAGAGCTGAGATAATTTTTTAATCCTGCTTTGAATGACAACAAAAGGAAGAGTAAAACTGTCTTTTATGGAAGACCCCTTTCTTTCCCTCCATTACCAGAAGATAATTCTCCAAATTACAAAAGGGGGAAAAAAAGTGAACACAAAATAAAAATAGTGAATACCCTCAGTTTCTAAATCAGGACTTTAAAATTCTCTGAAAACCTTTGGAGCGAGAGATTTTTTTTTTTTGAAAAAGTGGGGATACAGAGAGACCACAGGCTTCTGACCTAGAAAAACCTAAGTTTAAATCTTGGCATTACTTCACAGAAGAGATCCAAGTGCCCAATAAACAGGTGTTCAATTCCATTAGTCATCAAGGAAATGGAAAGTAAAATCACAATGAGATGCCTCTTTGCGTCTTCCAGAATGATAATGGAAAAGACAAGTAAGTGGAATTCCTTACACTATGGATGGAATGTCTGTTGTACAGTCGCTTTGTTTCATAGCACGTTCTACAGCTGACTGTGTTCATACCTTGTGAGCCAGGAATTTCACTCATAGGTATATTATAAATAAAAATGTTTACATGTTCACCAAAGAGCGTTGGGGAAGTGTTTATAGCACTACTATTGATAACAGCTTAAATCTAGGAACTACTCAAATGTCTATCTACAGTAAATTGGATATATAAATTGTGATAAACTTCAAATACCACACGGAAGGAAAAATAAGGGACTTTTATCCATACACAGCAACATGAATGAATCTCATAAATATGTTTAGTGGAAGAGGTCAGATAAAAAGGTTATGCTTTATGTGGTTCCTTTTATATAAGTTACAAAAACAGGAAAGCCTATGCTGTGTGTAAGAAGTCAGACTGTGGAATAATCTGGAGGAGAGACGGTGATGGGACAGGAAAGGGAGCATGAGGGCAGCGTTTGGGTTCATGTAATGTTCTACTTCATGGTCCAGATGCTGGTTACATGTGTGTTCAGTGTGTAAAATCCCTCAAGATACATATAAATTTTAATTGCTTTATAAAAATTCTGGTTCTCTATAATCACTACAAGGATCACTGTGTATTCTTGTGTATGATTAGACCAGTACCCACTCTGTGCCAGTATTCTGAGTGCTTTGTAAATAGTAGTGCAATTAATCATCATAACAACCCTAGATGGTAGTTACAATTATTATCCCTTACTTACAGGAGAGGAAACTGATACATGGACATGTAAGTAACTTGCTGAAGGTCCCATGGCTGGTATATGTTAGAACTGGGTTTCTGGGATGCCTGGGTGGCTCAGTGGCTGAGTGTCTGCCTTCAGCTCAGGTCATGATCCCAGAGTCCTGGAATCGAGTGCCACATCAGGCTCCCTGTGGGGAGCCTGCTTTTCCTTCTGCCTATGCCTCTGCCTCTCTCTGTGTCTCTCATGAATAAATAAATTTTTAAAATCTTAAAAAAAAATTAGAGCTGGGTTTCTAACCCAACCTGTCTCTCTACAGATTGAGTGTCCTTACCACTATACTGTTGCTGCTTCTCTAGGAACTGAACATCTGCAAACTACGATTTTCCATCTTCTAAAATTGGGATAAGAGTACATCAAGAGTCATGTTGTATTAAGGACTAAATGGTATTATATATGGCAGTCATTGGGGTGCCTAGCTGTCTCAGTCAGTAGACATGTGATCTTGATCTCAGGGTCATGAGTTCAAGCCCTATATTGGCCGTGGAGCCTATATATATATATATATATATATATATATATATATATATATATATATATAGAGAGAGAGAGAGAGAGAGAGAGAGAGAGAGCAGTGATCTAGCCCACAGGGGACTTAACTGATGTTGACTAAAAGCATAACCGTTCTACCTTTCTTATCAGAGCTAATCTTAGACCTTCCCTATGGACGGTCAACAAAGTCTGTCATTTACACACTTCTCTCTCCTTTTCTGGTCCCCTTGAGACCTAGTGTCTTCCACACCCTGTCACATTTTTATTCCCCTCTCTATCTTCCTAGCCATTTTTTAAAATTTTATTTATTTATTCATGAGAGACACATAGAGAGAGGCAGAGACACAGGCAGAGGGAGAAGCAAGCTCCATGCAGGGAGCCCGACATGGGACTCAATCCTGGGTCTCCAGGATCACATCCCGGGCCGAAGCCTGCGCTAAACCACTGAGCCACCCGGGCTGCCTCTAGCCAGTTTTTTCTACAAACTAGGGCTGCCCTGCCTGAATAGGACAGAGTGTCCCTCAATTTTACATTATTTTTTTTTCAATTTTACATTTATTTCAAAATTAACTTCTTCTGTATTTTAGAGTTGCTAATGGTTGCTAAGTGACAAGAACTCACCTAATTAATATTATTCCACCAAGGTAAGCAATTTACATTTTAACAATAGTCAGCCAAAAGCCAAATGAGGGAATCTAATGTTGGAAATTGTGAGCCAGGAAATATCTGGAGAAACATTTTGGGTTAAATAGTATCTTGTAGTAATAAAATAGCATTTCTTGGCATTTCACACCATCCACTTTAGTTTATGTAGACATGACTTCACTGGATCTTCACAGCAATCCTGTTGGGGAAGTAGCAATATTTTGCTCATTGTAAGATGACAAAGCTGATGTGTAATAGATTTAAATTCATTTATTTGACAAATACATAATAGAGCAACTACTCCATATCAAATATTTTCTGAGGTCACTGAAGTTTCCATTCTTGAGAGATGAGAATGGCCATACACAAATAACACACAAGTCTATAAAGGTAATTTCAGTGGTAGTAATGCTATGAAACAGAATGACAAGTTACAAGAGAACTTGCAGGGATGCCTTGGTGGATCAATGGTTGAGCATCTGTCTTTGACTCAGGGAGTGATCCCAGAGTCCCGGGATCGAGGCCTGCATTGGGCTCCCTGTGTGGAGCCCGCTTTTCCCTCTGCCTATGTCTCTGCCTCTCTCTCTTTCTCTCTCTCTCTCATGAATAAATAAATAAAATCTTTTTTTTAAAAGGAACTTGCAGAGCTGGGCAGAGGCTCCATTTCATCCTGAGAAATTCAAAGCAAAGATCACCTGTGCCTTCTCACTTCCTTGCAAATAATATTTCTCCATTCTGGTTGCACATACGAATCACCAACGGTCTTTTGAAAAATACCTATGCTCATACTCTACTCCCAAAGAGACTTTTTTAATTAGACATGATACCTTTAAAAGCAAAAAACAATTGAATGTGGCCTTAGAAATGACAGCACTTGCTTCTGTTGATGCCTTAAGTTTAATGTAAAATATGGACACACATACATTGGTCTCTGATCACTCAGTTATATTGAAGCTTTTATGTGTTGTTTAGTTTTTTTTTTTTTCCTGTGAGCTTGTAATCTGTTTCTATGCAATAGGAGAAAATACAACTTATAAGATATAAACGAGCAGAAACATTTTTTCGCAAACCACAAATGATCACTGTTAAAATTTAAAAGTCAGAGGATTAATGCTGTCCTTTTGGACATTTTAATCACAAAATCTTTGGGAAGTCCTAAGGGAAATCTTAAGTTGTGCTATATATTTTCCTAAATGTCTCTAAATCAAGTTTCTCCTGCTAGTATATACTCTCTGCACGGAGGAATTTCAGTTGGTATCAAATGACATTATCATCCACACTGAACCCCTTAAGGTATTAGGGGCGTTTGTGGAGAAGGGAAGGGGAAGTCTCCATAGGGCGAATCTAGAATAACTCTTGTTTCATTCATTGAAGAATAAAGAGATCAGAAAAAAAGGAGGAAGAGACAAAAGAAAGAAGAAAATAAGAGAAATTTGGGGGTGTGGAAATGAAAGAGAAGGATGTGGGTTCTGTGGTCTGAAGCCCACTCAGAAGCCAGAGAATAAAATAAAGAAACACCAGAGAAACACATGCCTTGTTCCAAGGCTGTTGCTCACTTGGGCTGTGGCTTCCTTTTTGCTTATTGGAGGAGAGATTATTCAAGCAGGGTGGTCATTAATGATGCTGCCGCTTGTTTTCTCTCACTCCATTCATCCACCTCCAGCCCTCCAACTACTTCCTTCTTTGTACTGCCAACTAGAGCAGAGGCCAGACCGAGCTTGCCTCTCTGCTGTTTGTGTAACCCTATGGAGTCTCCTTTTTATAAAACAAATTACTTTAAAATCATCATCATCATAATGACTAATACCCAACAAAATGATTATTCAATATCCGACATTTTGGAGACCTTGAAGTCTACACAAAATCTTTTAACCAAATGATAAGCTTTTTTTAATTTAATGAAGCAAGAGATTGACTTAACTCGGAAGCATAGTTCAATAACTCTGACCCATGCTTGGGATTAGCTGTGATTTGGATCAGAAGAAGATGTGCACATGGTTAATAAAAATAACTTCTAACCCAGCAAAGCAAAACATGTTACCAGTCTTTTTGGAAAGTCAGCTCAGGCAATTGAGTAGATATAAGAAACCAACAGGTTTTGCATGAATTATGTATTATATAATCAAGGCATTTTGTATCAGAAGTTGTACTCAGTATCATAAGTAAATGCAGAAGGATCCATATATTGAATTATTGAATTCCTACATTCAAGAAATATGTAATCTTTTGGAAGATTCTTGGAAGAGTTTTCATGGAGCCAAATCCACACAAGTTTTGTGTCTAGAGTGTTCTAAATGGGTAAACACAAACATAGGAGGAGATTCTGCTTTAGCCAACATCCATGATCACCTCCTATGAGCCACCTTATCTCATTAAATGCATGACCCCCCAATGTGGGAATTACCATCACTACCTAACAAATGAGTACACTATGAGTCACACAAGTTGAGTGGCTTAGTCAAACTTAGTAGGCAGTAGAACCCACATAGAAGTCAGGTGTTAGATAGACTCCAAAGACAAATCCCCTTTCCATTTTATCACAAAATCTCAGGAAACATTTCTAGATGTCCAGGTGCTTATTAAATTAGCTCACCTTTAATCTCCCACATCAGTGAGTATCAGAATCACCTGGGAAACTTGATGAAAATGCAAATACCCAGGCCCTAGCGTCCTTTATTGAGCTTGACTCCTGGTGTTCTTTATTAGCTTTCCACCAAAGTTTGAGAGCCAGTGGTCCAAACAATCCATACTACAGATGATCTGCAGAGGTTAGTAGTTTCCCCAAAGGCAATGGTGAAGCCAAGGCTCAACCCAATCTAACCCCAAAGTCTTTGATTCTGAACGTGGAATGCAATACCAATAGAGAGAGAAAGCATATGCTACATAGAACTGATGCTCATTGCTGAAGAAGATTTAAAAGATTATATGATCACAATAGAGAAAAGAAGCCTTGCCCAGGGAAATTTCCAAACAACATTTTGATCTCCAAGAGCCAGAGTTGATTTATAAATAACATGTCTGTGTGCCAGTGTGCTTGTTGATGTTGAGATGCTTATCTCTTTTCTTTGACTCTTGCCATTGTTTTTCTTTGGCTCTCTTCTTGGACTTCCATGCATTTGCGGCCTGTGTTTGTCAGTCTCTGCTTTGTTTAAGACTCCTTACTATACCTGAATGGTTAATTCAACTGTGTGTGTGTGTGTGTGTGTGTGTGTGTGTATACATGAACATGTAAAGTGTTTGAGATTCTCAAGGTTAGCTCTAAAACATATAGCAGAGGAAACGGTGCTGGGGTAGACTTTTGGGAAGGAAGATTGTCTCTACCTTTTCAAAGGTCTGTTTCTGGAAAATATCCCAGTCGAAGAGTGGCCAATTGCTTCTGCTAGTGCTCGCTAACCTGAGCTGCATGATCCATTTGTCTCACACGTAAAAAGCAAATAGCATCTAAAGAGAAGTTGAAAAGCATATGTAGGAAGATTTTACAGAAAAAAAAACCCTACAGGTTTAGAGCAAAATATTTTATAAGATTTCCAAGAGCCTCTACTGATTATTTTTGGAACCGATAGAGACATATCTTTTTTTTAAGTAATGACTTGGGAGTGGAATCTACTTGCTGAATTGAAGAGTCAAGATAAACAGTAATCATATTCATTTTTCCAGAGTCCAATGAGTTCTCAGAAGGAGCCTTAGATTTAAGGGAACAGAATCTGATCAGATGCTCATTTGGCACAACGCAATCCCTCTGGGTCTTCCACAGTGTGAATTGGAAGCTGGTAGTTTGCCATCTTCAGTAAAATGCTTCTTGCTTTTCTGCATTTGTCTGTGCATGCACAAAATCTGTAGGACATGGGAGCACTGCTCAGTTCAGGGCAGATGCCACACTGATAGCCCCTGAGAATTTGCGTAATGCTACAGAATGATTTTCAAATCCTCTTCTTGCATTCTTTAAGTGCAAACTTAGAAATCATAAAGTAAGTGTTCATCATTTCAAAGAAGAACCTTAAGTAAATGCTTCAGCTGTAATGCTATCCAAAAAGAGAGTTTTGTCCCTCAAGGAGACACCACAATGCTGGCCATCCTTCACTTATTGAACTATGAACTAGATCCTTCTCTCCTCAAGCCTATACATGGTGCTCCCTGAGCATCTAGCACTCTTCTTCTCTTCTCTCCACTCCCCATCCCAGCTCCCTAACTTCTGACCCTTCAGTCTTAGCTCCATGGCAGCCTCCTTAGAAAGGCCTTTTCTGACGACTTTATGAGAATAGGTCTGTGCCACGGTGTTCTATTTGCTTCATGATGATTTCTTTCATGCCATTTTTTATTGTTCACTATCATATGTTTACATATGTTTTTGTTTACTTTCTTTGTTATGTACCTCTTTGTTTCTTTCCCCAATATTCTGAGAGCCCCATAATGGCAAGGAACATCCCATCACCTATCATTGCACTTAGCACATAGTAGATGCTCAAGTAATTTTGAATCAATGGGCCAGCAAGACCAAGAAATTGAGACTGAGACACTTTCTCATCTCCATTCTCTACCAATTACCCTCCGATTGTGTCTTTATGTTCCAGTGGAATCCTAACAAGTTTTCAAATAAAGGGATAATATCACTTGATGATGAAAAACTTCAGCCCACACCCCAGCTTTGCCACTTCATAGAGACCTTAAGGGAAATGTTTCATCTTTCTGTGAGTAAGTTTCCTCATCTGTAAGCGGGAGATAATGACTGAATCTAATTCAAAAGGTTGTAATGAGTTTTAAATAAGTTAACACATGTTATGTGCTTTGTTTTTTTAACAGTGGCTGGCACATATGTTCTGGCTAAGAATCCTCAGGAAATAATTTCAAAGTCCTCATACAAGGGTTCCAGCACCTGCAGGAATCCTAAGTTCACTGCAGGAGGTTAAAGCCACCCAACTGAGCTCCAGGGTTGTGTGTTTTAAATAATGATCCCTCACTTTAGCTTCTTGAGGTAGAAAGTAGGGTACTGTAATTATAAAGGAGAATATGCTTCAGCAAGCTGAATTCCAAAGGACTTTAAGCACTCTATTTCCATGCCACCTTCACGCTTCAAGAAGCAGCATCTTACGTCATTAGCAGGATTAATTAATTTTACCTTAATAGATGGGTACATGGAGGAGAAAGATGCCCCAGGGCCAGAGAAAGAGTGAACAAAGATGCTTGGGAAAGGTTGTAGCAACTCAATTTCATAATTCAGCACTCAATCAAAAGATGGAACTGTCTCTCCTTCAGATTTCCTCTTCTATCTCTCAATATAAATTTTAATTGGATTTATCTTAGGAAATTTCTCTTTCCAATTGTGTGCTGGCAAAAATCAACCCTTATGGGTATGTCCAATCACTATAACCCAATTAGGGGTTTGTTGATTTATCTCAAGAAACTGTTCCTTGAAGCATATTAGGTAAATCTTGCCACTGCTATTCAGATCCTGTACTGCTCTAAGCAATTGGGCTGACTAATATTGGCTCTCCTGCTGAAATCAGAGTGAGAAGTCATTAATCTTAACTGAATAATTAACATATATAAGAGAAAGGGAGGAGTTACTATCCACAGCTGAGAGAAGTTTCAGGAACAGTTGGGTAATTAGCAGCAATAGTAGGGGGAACCCCTTGCTCATTTCCCAAGGCTCTGTCATCAAGAGAGGCAAGGGCTTTGGTGAGAATTTTGGTAAAGAGTAACAACTTGAAGCAAACAAAGAGTCACTGATGACCTTAAAGACAGCAGACTCAGGCCTCGGTGAACTAAGAGAGTAGGATCTGAAGAAGGGAGATGATGTGGCTGAAGTTTATTCTTCAGAATCTACTGGAATCTCTGTAGTGTTAGAAGCAACCTCACCTAACAACTTGAAGCTCCTGACACAGTGAGCACTTTGTTTCCCCCTCCTCAGCTCTGCGTACCCAGCACCCCTCGACCTTACACTGATGCAGCCTCACATCCCATTCCCCATCCCAGCAGATGGAAAAGTCCTAAAAGCGGCCCTCCCACTTCTGCTTACTTGACACAATACACTGAGATGCTGTAATAGAAGAGGGTCTAGAAGAGGGTCCTCCTGGGAAATTAGAGAACAAATTCTCTGAAACCAATTAAGAGGCCAAAATTTAGAACTCTATTAAATCGTAACAGAAGTTCTGTAGAAGCAACCCCCTCCTGAAACATTGCTAGCTTTTAGTCTGAGAATCTAGCCAGGGCCTCCACTGATTTCTGCAGGACGTAGGAGAGTCACAGGGAATCACAAATAGAATTTCTGGAACCCTCCTGCCTTAGGGACTTGGAAAGATTTCACAATCCACCCAGTAAACACTCAAGTCTCTGTTCAGTGATGGCCATATTTTCAGTCAGACATTTTCTGAGACTGCGTTCCTGGTGACATTTCCACACCAGAGAATCAATGAATATGCTACTTGCAAATATGTTTAATTTATTTTAACTCAAGAATGGCAGTCAATTAAGATATTGTTTTTCTTTTTTTTTCTTTTTTGGTCTACAGGGAAATTTGTATTGTTTCAGTAACTGTGGATACTTCTGTCTATAATGTGTTGCAAAGTTATTTCAGCAAGAATGAAATTAAATATTCTAAAATATTGCCATGTTTACTGTTTCTACTATAGCATCTTACAATCTAGACCCTCAAAGGATTGATTTTAGAATCATAAATAAATCTTTTCATGGGAGTGTGGTACCTCTCACTGAGGGAGAAGTAGCTAAGAGATTTGCCTAAAGATGCTAATTTGTGGCCAAACAAGGGAAACAAGAGAATAGAACTTAAATCTAATTCTAAGCCCAGTGCCAGTTTCTATGCCTATCTGCCTACTTTTAACTAACCACTTTAAAAAATGTATTTCATTTTGAAATGTACAATTATGAAGTTATCTCAACTCTTGCCAGGTGGGGAAGTTGCATCAAAATGTATAACATAGTTCCTTTAAAATTCTTTTCAGCTCATGGCACTTTTCCTCATTGTGTTAGTATTGAACAAAAGTGTAAGATAATTAATGCCTTGGGCTGATTTGCTTTGGAAAGTGTATGAGATAGCAGAGATTGAAAAGGAGTGATAAGACAGGTATCTTTTGTATGGTCTGGGCTGTTGAGAGTCTGCAAGAGCTTGATAAATATGAGTTGTAGCAAAGAAATCACATTCGAATTTCCTTTTCCGGATGCCAAAGCCTGGAGTCCTAGGAGCTGAGTCAGAATGAGCTTGGTCTTAGTTCACATCACCCACAGAGACGGCTTTTCTTCTGAGTAGAGAGGGTATCCCATTGGCTCAAAATGAAAAACCTATTTACTGAGTCAGGAGTACTCTAAGCATAGGAGGTGCTTGTGAAACAGAAACCCCCAGAGTTCCTGAGGGTAAAGATTGTAACTTTCAGTTCACCTGAACCCATTACTCAAAACACCTGCTAGGCTGGTAGTTATCAAACCATGACCAGTGCTGTTTGCCACTCTTCTTCTAGAGTCGTGTCAGAATAAAAACAATTGCTCTCCAGCTAAGCTTTCCCATTTCTACCAGTTCAGCCTGGTTTCCCGATCTGATTCTAAAGAGTTAATAATGAAGCATTCTATCAGGGGCAATAATGCACAGATCCCCACTCTTGGCTGAAGCTTTGAGAGGATGGGCATACTTCTCTCTCTCCGTGGCTGCTTGGTCTTCATAATACAATATAATGAATGGACTTAAGTTTTTGTTACGTTTTGTTTCAGAAAATCCTGAAAATTGAATCAAAGCAAGCAATACCATTGTTCACATCTAAAGATTGGTACATTCAGTCATTTATTTATAATTTGCTACACTCATTGAACTTACAGCACATTTATGCCATACGATTAACTGTAGAAGCCTTACAAACTGTAAACTATAAAGTTACTTCTATGGAACAATTGCCCTGAGACAGCTCTCTCTTTCATGTTTTGAAGCCAACGTTAATCCTATTGCTAAGCAATGCCAGGTGCCTTTGGCATTATCAGAAAGCGTTTGAAGAAAGGAACGTGTATCAGTGCACCAGTATTTGCAGACTGTCTTCCTAGCACTTACTGGACCACTAATACTCCTTTTCCTACACCTTGCACCTTGGAGCACATTAGGGCAAATTTGAAAATGGAGAACTAAAAAAAAAAAAAAAAAAAAAAATTGGAGAACTGATCCCAGAAGATAAATGCAGAGCATTTATCATGCTAGGGGAAAAAGCCCCTATTTTGTCTTCTTAAATTCACAAATATAAACAAGATTTCGGTTAAGTCTCATCCAGGGAACATATTTAGGTTCTACATATTCTTGGAATCTGACTAGTGATGAGATATAGCTAGTTTGGTAGCAACTGGGTGGCTCAGTCGGTTAAGCATCTGTCTTTGGCTCAGGTCATGATCCCAGGGTCCTGGGATCTAACCCCACATCAGGTTCCTGGTTCAGCAGGGAGGCTGCTTCTCCCTCTCCTGTTGTTCCTCCGCTTGTGCTCTCTGGCTCCTTCTCTCTCTCTGTTAAATAAATAAATAAAATATTTTTTTTTATAAATAAAGTATTTTTTAAAAAAAGATATAGCTAGTTTGTCAGAGTTCCTGGTGCCCAGTGACCCAGACATATCTATAGGACATACGTCACTGAGGAAAGGGGGCACAGTAGATGCAAAAAGACAGTGAATAATCTAGTGCATTTCCATTATGTACAGTTCAAAGGTTAGGAATATTTGCAGACCACCTGTAAAGTGTGAACAACTTCCTTTTTCAATGGCATTATTCTTTAATGGACACACATATTAGATCATTGTGCAAGCCAGCCTTCTTATTTAAAATATCCACAGAGTTCCTTCTTTCCTGCATCTAACGCTTGTCGGATGCCATGATACCCTGGCATCATAGCAGACACTGATGCGATCCCAAAAATGGGTTGAGTTCTTCTCCCCTGGAGGCGCTCACAGTCTGGGGTGGAAGTAAAACCCACTAACAGATGAATTAAATACAAACCAGTAAGTATTAAAATCGAGATAAGCTCCAAAGTCGCAGAGTGCTATAAGCCTAGAGAAAAGAGGAAAGCCAGCTGCCTGGAGAATTTGGGAAGTCTTCATAGAATATTTGAACTGGGTGAGTGGGAGTTAATGAGTTAATGAGCTAAGCAGTGGGTGCATCGAGGGCAAGAAAGACTGGGATGGAGGGACTGCTTTCCTTGCAGAGGAGGGCATTAAATCACCCAGAGCTGTTACCTCCACAGCACACCTCTTCACAGAAGACACTGGTGGGTGAAAGACAGACAGACATTCAACTTCTGTTATAAGAGAAAGGGAAATTTTATTGCACTAGGCATTCTACGTACGGTTCAGTGAGTCTGTGGCTGTAGGCATTATTCATTCCTCATTTTTAGGATGAGGAGGTTGAGGAAATGCAAACTAAGAGTAGTTATCTAGCCCAAATTCACCATCATAATAACTTCTCAAGTTGCACTTAATGTATTTCAGGGGCACTGCACATGATGTATGTATTGTGTATATTGCTTGTTTTAATCTTCACGTCCTTGTGAAGTCATATTTTATCCCCTTTCTGTGATGAGGGCACTGAGGCTAAAGGCTAGATCTCTTGCTCCTGGCAGAACTGGGATTTGAACCCAAGTATAGCTGATTCCTGTTTTGTTTTGTTTTTTCATAACAGTCATAAAGCAAACCAAAAGTGCTCTCAAGGTTTTCCCTGGCTTGATCCTGGAATCATCAAATATTAGGTTTTTCTTGCCAGATTCTCCTCCCATCATCCTTCCATGCTGAATACCTAACCTTCATGTCCTTCTTTGTTATTACTGAGTCTGCCCAGGACTCCACATGTGCAGATGCCATCCTGTCCACTCCAAGGACTTGGGCACGCTTATAAAAAGACATCGACGAATACATGGTTTGGACAGCCAAGAGAAAATCCTTCAGCATCCAGCAGGTTGATAAAGCAACAGAAATCAGGGAATGTGGTTATAGGACTTCCTTAATGTCAGGGATCGAGTTTAGTGAGAGCTGATGCACTGAGGAGAATGTTTGATTATATGCTTGCTAATCTAGAAACATACAAATGTATGTGATAGGAAAGCTGCAAGATTTATCATAAAATTTTTATTTTAAAGTTCTACACTAATCCAAAAGCATTGATGAAAATACTAAAAGATGTGTCATTTGGAGAAAATACTATCTTTATCCAGAGTTCATTTTTTCATTTTTTAAAAATCTTTCTTCTACTCTGCTGGGAAGGAAGGAAAGAAGGAAGGAAGGAAGGAAGGAAGGAAGGAAGGAAGGAAGGAAGGAAGGAAGGAAGGAAGGAAGGAAGGAAGGAAGGAAGGAGAGAGGGAGGGAGGGAGAGAGGAAGGAAGGAAAAGAGATTGAAATGGTTACTGAGCCTCTGTTTCACTTCTTTAAAAGAAAATTAGTTTTTCAAACTTCATTTTATTGTTGGCATTTGGAAGCCAGAAGGTATAATCTTTGGATATAGCTCTATTTTCTAGGTTCTGTCTCTAATCAGCTTTAACTGTCAGGAGTTCACATTGATGAAGCCATTCTTATTTTTAATTATGAATGTATTTTTTATGCATTCTCAATGCATTTGAATATACCAGTCTTAAAATTACATAACCTTGGCATTTTTGTTTCTTGGATGCATTTGGAAATAAGAGCTTTTAAATTTTATCCAGTTTGCTTCCAAATGCAAATTACACATTTCAAATTATTCTTAAAACTTATAATTTACACATGCATATAAATGCATTTACTATAAGGACAGCGATCATTATGCCAAATACCCTATGCGACATGAGTTTCTTCAGACTCTGAACATCATCTACTCAAAGATACATTGCTTATCATTATTCTTATAGAACCCACAAAGGTAGGAAACAAATAGGTTACATTCAAAAACTAAAAAAAATGACTTTTTTGGGAAAAAAGTCAATAGTACTCTCCTTCATCCAATCTAGAACTTGGAGGATATGGTAACTGGAGCCCCAGGGTTCAAGGTTACCGGCATCCTCCCCCTTGGGCTGTTGCATCTGATACAGGGGAGTATGTGTACTATACTACGCCTTTGCTGTTTTCCTCGACCCTGCTTCTTGTCCCTCGAGCCCCACATCTCAGCTAAACACACTAGCAAGATTTGGTCTTGTTTTCAATGAATATTGAAAATGAACTAGTCTGGCCAAAGTGTTTGCCAAAGTGTTTATGGAAATGACTTTTGATATATAAGTTAATTGAGTTTAAATCATACTTCATTACAAGAAAATAGCCATGTGATCCTGTTCCAGAACATACTCACTCCTTAGTAATCCTGTATTTCATTCCGTAGCAACTCCCAACATACCATTAGTAAGAATATGTGATGCTCTGCTCTGACCTTAGCTTTTTATTTATTGTGGGTTCAAATCACAATGTGGCCTAAATGGTAAGATTTAAATAAACAGGCCAATGGCAGACAAGTTCTACTTTTTAAATAATCAGAAAACAATTGGAAGCAGAAGGTAATAAAAGATGATAAAAGGAAATATAAAAATCCACTCAGAGAAACAAGCTTCATGGCACTGTTAAATCCTCACAGTTGGGGGAAGCCACCCAGGGGTGGCTCAGCGGTTTGGCCCAGGGCACGATCCTGGAGTCCTGGGATCGAGTCCCGCATAGGGCTCCCTGCATGGAGCCTGCTTCTCCCTCTGCCTCTCTCTCTCTCTCTCTCTCTGTGTCTATCATGAATAAATAAATAAAATCTTTTAAAAAATAAATAAATAAAAATAAATCCTCACATCGGACCTTACTGCATCTGCATGAAGTAACAACATGGACGATTTCTTCAACTGTAATTTTGAAAAAAGATGATAAGAAGTAGTCCTTATTTACTACTGTTTGCTCTCAGTGCAAGACAGTATGCCAGGACCTTTGCAAATGTAACTATATCTATTAATTTGGTTTTCCCACCCTGCCCCCACCCTCCACTGTCTCTTGTTGATCATTTCATTTCTCCCACCCTCTCCCCAAATGGATGGACATATAAAGTAAAACTGTGGGAAGCTCAAGATACTGCCTCCCCCATCCACCATTTACAATATGTACTTTGCCTTCCTACAGAAAAAAGGAAAGAGCCTCAGTTGCAGGGGTAAAATGGGAGCATAATACCTACCTCATAAAAACTGTTGTGAGGAACAAATCACATGATGAACATCCAGTGGTTGATGCTTAAGATTTCAGTTTCTTTCTATTCTAGCAGACAGACTGAAGAGTGGGAATTTTGAGAGTTAATTCTAATTCTATAGAGGGAAGGGAGGCTAGAGTGAGGGGTTCAGAAAAAGGAGAGCAAAAGTATCCTAAAAAGCAAAACACAAAACACTCTAAGTATGTTCAAGCACTTAGAAAGCTCTTGGTTAGGGTAAGGGCCCCGTGCCAGAAACTGTAGGAGAAGCAATTTTTTTGAAGAAGAATTGTTGACACACAATGTTATATTAGTTTCCGGTTTACAGCATAGTGATTCACGACTCTACATGTTACGCTGTGCTCACTACAAGTGTAGCTACCATCTGTCGCCATACAAGGCTATTACAATACCATTGACTGTATTCCCTGTGCCTTTCTTCCTTGTGACTTATTCTTTCCACAACTAGAAGCCTGTATCTTCCACTCCCCTTCACACATTTTGCCTATCCTACCCACCTCCCTCCCCTCTGGCAACTATTAGTTTGTTGTATATATTTATGGGTCTGTTTTAGTGTTTGTTTTGTTTTTTTTTAGATTCCATATATAAGTGAATTAATATGGAATTTGTCTTTGGTTTATTTCATTTATATATATAAATTTATATATATATTGTGTGTGTCTTTTGGATTAAATATATATATATATATATATATATATATATATATATATATATATAAATGTTCCTCACAACAGTTTTATATATATATATCTTCTTTACCTATTCACCTATCAATGGACATTTGGGTTGTTTCCCTATCTTGTCTCTTATAAATAACACTGCAATAAAAATAAGGTTCTTTTCAAATTTAGTGTTTTCATTTTCTTTGGGTAAATACTCAGTGGTGGAATTACTAGATAATATGGTATTTCTATTTTTTATTTTTAAAGGAACCTCCATACTTTTTTCTATAGTGGCAGCACCACCCATTTACATTCCTGCCAACAAGGCCCAAGGGTTCCCTTTTGGGGGAAGCAATTTTTCTCTGCTCATGTTAAGAATAGATATTCTAGTTTTCAAGATCAGCCATAAAGAGACTCATCTAGGACCCTGTAAACATGTGATTGGGGATAGAACTGTCCTCAAACACCACCCAGTTTGTAAAATACAACTTATAATGTGGCTTAGCCTCCATAGACATGGAAAAGTATGAGGAAGAATTATATTTCAGAGATGAGGCAAAAAAGAAGGCAGTGTTTGAAGACTATTGGGATTTATCAGCTACCAATTAAATGAACCAAGAGACTTTCCACTATTTGTGAATATGGCTAGAACAACTATAAGAATGTAGAATCCCTTCTCCCCTAGTCTTTCCTGGACTATAGAGGAAGCCACAGTTGGTTGGCCAACTAAGAACTAGTAATTCATATCACACATGGTGCTGTTCCAGAACAGGAACCTAGAGCTTTTTCTAGGGATGATTTGGTTGCAAGCTAAAGAAACCTATTCCAGCTAGATCCTGCGGTAGGTGGTTAATTGTCAGGATGAACTGTAAGACAGCCAAGGGCAAGAAGCATAGGTATGCCAGGTCTCCCATGGGGTTGGATGACATCCTGATTCGTCCTCTCTCCACACATCTGCTTTGTCCTCCCACATCTCTCTGTGATCATGTTTCTTAGAACCTCGTGGGTTCTATCACTCCATGTCATCAATGGCTCAGGTTTGTCATCTTTTCTTTGGATCCAGTTGAAAATGTTCAGCGGCCAGACATAATGAAGCACCCAGAGGGGCAATCCAATGTTGATAGTATTACAGAGGTTCCTATGGTCTGTATTGTCTTAACTATATTTTGTGTGTGTGTGTTGAATTAAATTCTCAAGAAAGACACCATAATTGGCTGTACTTAATCCCTGGATGGGTTCCCTTGGGATCAGATTTCCATGTTGCTCTGTCAATGTGGCCAGAGGGTCCAGATCACCAGCAAGTCCAGAAGTCCCTAGGATCACTCTTACAGTGTAAATTGAGGAGAGAAGGCAATTTTTTAAAAGGAGTGATGGGAAGTGATCTGTTCAAACAAGTCTAGATGTCTTTCTCAGAGCTTTAGCTTGCAGTCCTAGCAGTTCACATATGAGTAAATTGAGGTTCCAAGACATTAATGCTCCCCAATGTCGCATACCTAGTAAGTTACAGAAGTGGCAACTGATCCCAGACCTCTCTCTCTCTGACCCCCCACACCAATGCTCTTCCCATCTTGCCTAACTAGCTAAATATTCAGATGGCCTGCAAAGATGGGGCAATGAGTTTGAAGTCATGTGAACTCAGAAAGAATGAAGGTCTCTAAAGCAGCTTCTACACTCATCTTGGAAAAAAGAGATTTCTCAGCAAAGTTATTAATAAAAAATACTGCCTATAATGCTCTTAGAAACTAGTAACTTTGGCAGCTCAGGTGGCTCAGCAGTTTAGCGCCGCTGAAGGGGCTAGAGACCCAGAATCGAGTCCCACATCAGGCTCCCTACGTGGAGCCTGCTTCTCCCTCTGCCTGTGTTTCTACGCCTCTCTCTCTCTCTCTCATGAATAAATAAATAAAATCTTAAAAAAAAAAAGAAAAAGAAAAAGAAACTAGTAACTTGTGAGAGGTAAAGAAGCTGCTGCAGAGCTAAAAATGGGAAGGAGGCTTAAATTAGGGGGCAGTGGCTGATACCCAAAAGCAAAAGAGAGACCCAGTTAATATGCTGGGCTCCTAGTTTTGAGCTAAATAATTCCTGCTGGCAGAACCTATGAGCTGCTGTGACTTTGCCATATCTCCCTTTTTTGTACAAAATGGGAACTTCGGACTCTGTGCCCCAGCCTTAGGGAAACATTGGGATAAAAGTATTCAGAAAATCCTTGTGAATGGCACAGATCATTAACCCAGTCATTGGAAGCGGGCAACCCAAGAAAGTATATATAATAAAACACATTCTCTCTCTAGCTCTGTCCCTCTGAGAAAACCCTAATGTACTTTTCTAATTTACAAAATTAAATTTGGAGATTTGGATGCCTTTAAGCCTTTGCTGGTTGCGTTGAAACTTCTTTACCTTTTTCTGATGCTGTGAATTTCCTGAAATTTTGTTCATTGATCTTCCTAGCTGTCTGACAGTTGTTTTGTGGATGACATTTACCAGTATCATTCAGGGAGCGTTTGGTAGTGTCTTTTTTTTTTTTTTTTTAAGATTTTACCCATTTATTCATGAGAGACACACAGAGAGGCAGAGACATAGGCAGAGGGAGAAGTAGGCTCCCTGCAGGGAGCCTGATGTGGGACTCGATCCCAGGACCCCAGGATCAGGACCTGAGCCAACAGCAGACACTAAACCACTGAGCCACCCAGGTGTCGCTCAGTAGTGTCTTATCTGCAGCTTAATGTATTTTCACCTCCTACAGGCAGAACATAATAGTATGAAAGGAAATTTAAATTTCCACAAAAAGGTAAGGAAACTCTCTCTCTCTAGCTTCCCTGTAAGAGAACTTCCCATGAAAACTTCCCATGAAAAGAGAACTAGGAGGGCAATAAATTCAGATACAAGGTGACGATAAACAGAAAAATATTCAATATATTGATAATAATGTGTAACATAAAACCGTGATCAACCAGACTGAGCTTTCAACTGTCATGGAGAATTGTAGAATAAAGTTGCATGTTATTTGAAATGGAATTTCCTTATATATATGGTGCATTTTCAGGCTAGCATTCAACCTTCAAGCTGGAAATTTTCTGATTAAACCCAATGCCTGTCATGGGGACAGCTGTCAAAACAGGTCTCCTCTGATTGGAAGATTTAGTTGACATGTTCTGCGTTGTGGATATTTGTGATCTCAGAGTTGTGGATATTTGTGTTCTCAGATCTACAAGGTCGCAGACACCATTGAAAATGTAGTCTTAAAAAAAATGTAGTCTTTAAAATACCTTCTCTGTGCTCACCCAGGACTGAGATTGCCTACCAGTTGCAGCGCATGTAGGAGCAACACAGCCAAGTACATCAGATAGATATGCAGAAGACTAAGTAAATTATAGCAAATTTCAAATAATGGGTCACAGGGAAGTAGATCCACTTGTTAAATTCTATTATTAAAGCCCCACACAAGGTTGTGAGTTGAATTAGAACATGCTATCATGATTCTTTGAAAAAGTACTAGGTGAAGCAAAAGTTGTCTCTATGTTTCTGGGATGTTTTAAGATCTAAAAAAAGTAATTTTACCTGTGGTATTGTTCTGCCTCATTTTCAAATACCCCACACTTCTTTTGGGGAGAGCCTACTTTTCATTTTTTTTGGTGAGTCTCTCCAAGGAATCACATGTAGTCTTGTGATTTTGCAAGAGATTAGGGTTCACACGTTAGTATCTCTGACTTGTATAACTACAAATCTTTACAAATAAATACAGATAACTTCACAAGTACACTAGTTTGGGCTAGACCTGAAATATTTTACAAATGCTGCTCTGTTTCACTTTAGTCTTGGGGATACCTCACTCTGAAGATCACACAAACTCAGATTTTTACTTTATTTCCATTCCATTTCCAGAAATTTGGACAGGAAGTCATCACAAGTTATCTTCATGTCAATACCATTGATTATTTATCTCTTCATCAACAACCTATGGATCATCTTTGGTCTTCCTGAGACGTGGATGACTTCTCTGTATGGCTTAAGAGTAGTTGTTTGTGCTTTCATTTTAAAGGTGGTTGGAGGTGTTTTGGATTTTTTCAAGCACACATTTTTATTTTCTAGCTACAAGCAGATCATACGATGTCTCCCTGAAACTGGGCCCTAAACTGCTGCTGTTTTCAGAAGAATCAGACTGGCTTCAATTCTACATTGTAAACAATTTCTGAACTCAACAAAGGCGCCGTTCTCCTCTTAGCCCTAATTGTGTTTAAGGGAACATCTAACCTGTATTGACAGTGAGAAATTTATCTCCATTGGACTGGGTGAAAGGAGATATTGTGCTTCTTCATCCAGCTTAACATTAAATTATTTTGGAAAATGAGACGCTGCTGAGCCACCCCCACCCTCACCATCTAATCCATATTCCACCAACACGAGTTCTGTGATATCTACCACAGAAACAATATAGAATCTGTAAAATGACTCCTGATCTTTCTGTAACTACTGTTTAAGATCCACCCTTGATTCCTATATAGCCTCCCCAAAATATTTACCTATGTGTCTCTAAGAAAAAAAGTCTGGTTTATTTTATTTTATTTTATTTTATTTTATTTATTTATTTATTTTATTTTATTTATTTTATTTTATTTTATTTTATTTTATTTTATTTTATTTTATTTTATTTTATTATTTATTTTATAGGACAAGCTTTTTGTTTTTAAGGTTTTATGTATTTATTCAGGGAGACACAGAGAGGCAGAGACAGGCAGAGGGATAAGCAGGCCCCCTGTGGGGAGCCCCATGTGGAACTCCATCAGACACTCAACCACTGAGCCACGCAGGTGTCCCAAAAGGTCTGCTTTAATAGGCCATTGCTGTAGGGTGGTGATTTGTCACTTATTTGCCCTTAGTACTCTCAAAAACATGTTTCCATCAATACTGAGCAAAGACTGGTTTTCTATTTGAAATACGCCTCTCATTTTCAGGTTCAATTGGGGCATATGAGCTATTTCCATAATATCCATGTGCAAAGTAGACTTCATTGAATACCCTTAAGCAAACCTGCTCAGATCAATCAAAAGTTGAAAGTTGCGGTGTAGCAAATTTAAATGTTGGAAAAACAGCGCCATCTGCTGGAAAGGGGTATGTAGGTAAACCCTTGTTCGCCAAGTACTGGAGATTCTCAAGGCCAAAATCCTTGACTAGCTGGGATCTGTGGATCTGCTCATGTCTGCTTCAAGTAATTCACATTATAAAATGGCAATTGTCTCAGTAATAATGAGGCTTCACAGAGGAATAGAAAGAGCACAGAATGAAAGTAGTCTCCTTATCCTGGTTGTGTCTTCTTCATCTTATTTGTCGTCTTCTTTTTTAAATCTGTGTATTCTTGAAGAAATCACTTCTTTAAAATGAGTAATAGAGATGCAATAGAGATTGCATAGAGGTGCAGAAAGGTTGGGAAAATAAAAATAGGTTGGGAATCCAGGCTCTGACATGAGCATGGTTGGGTTCAAATCCCAGGACTTCTATTTAATGGCTGTGTGGGCTTGGGCTGGCTCTAACCCTTTTCCTCATCCTCAACTATAAAATTGCTGGAGGGGTGGTAATTAAAACAAAGCTATTGAATGAATGAATGAATGAATGAATGAATGAATTCCTTATGTGTGCGTGTGGGGAGGGGGAGGATAATAGTACCTAAATTTCTTACTTCCCACTACTCAGCTGAGAGAATGGTTGCTAAAGTGCTTAATACCCTGCATGTCACGTGAGAGCTATAAGATATAAGTATTAGCATTTAGTCAAATTTTAACTGAGGAAGATGTTGTAGAAGCAGCATGGGCCTGATGAATACTCTAATACACTGCCAGAGAGACTGTTAATTGAAAAAGTAATTTGGCAATAAAAGGAAAAGCTTTAAAAACATTCATTTAGTTTGACTCAGTAACTGTGCTTCTAGGAATCCATCCAAAGAAAATCATTAGAGACATGGAAATAGGTTTGTGGTCAAAAATGCTCATACCAAAAAAATTTAAAAAATTAAAAATGAAATAAAATAAAATTAATTAATTAAAAATGCTCATACCAACATTGTTTATAGATTTTGAAATACTGGAAAGGCAATGAATGATTATCAGGAGGGAATCAATAAATCACATGATAGAGTATTGCACAGCATTAAGTATCACGTTCTGAAGTATCCTGATACAAGGAAATATTCACGATATAATTGTAACTAAAAAATAATAGGATATGGAAGTGGATGGTCAGTGTGACTATAATTTGGGGAGGAAAAAGAAAAGGAATCACGGAAGGAAAAGAGATATTATCAGACGTTCAACAAAATGTCGAGAGTAGTTATTTTTGTTATTGGAGGATGTTTAGCAGTACCCCTGGCCCCCCAGATATGACAACCAAAAATGTCTCCAGACTGTTAAATATTCTCTGAGATGGGGTGGAGAATCACCACCCTTATCTGGGAACCACTGGCTTAAAAGAAAGAAGTAAAATCAAGTTATCTCTGTCCTTTTATATGACTGAGCCCGGCTTGATCAATAGAGTGTTTAGAAGTATCCAACGGAGAACTTTCAGAGTGACTTACTAGCTCTCTAGAGTCTTCCTTAAATGCAGTTCTTGGGGAAGCAGATTTGACATCTGGCAAGAAGGGCTCATAGAAAATACATTTCTATATACACACTGAAAAAAAAAAAAAAAGATTTTCTAACTCATGACCCTGAGAACTTGGGCATCTTTTCCTTCGTATCCGCTACGTTACTTTACCATCATCTCTTGGGGAAAAGAGACTCAGTTCTCAGCACTGACAGGTGATGATGACTTGTTTTGTTTTGTTTTGTTTTGTTTTGTTTGTATTTTCTACCTGTTCCATACTGTCCTACATTAACATGAATTAATGTTATCAGGGAAAAAAACTAAGTATGTTTTAAGAACCCCCTGTAGCAGGCTAGGAAGCAAATGCTCGATCCCTGGCTATTGTTGTCCTGAGGTAATCCAACACATTTCATCTTCCCTCTGTACCTTTTCCATCATCTTAACATAGGACACACCTGAATAATTACATTAGTAAATATGAACACGTAGTAGATATGAACGAATATTGAAAAGTGTGAAATACCATGGGAATGAATACTCCGTTACCTTAAGTAGTGTTTCCCTTCAGGTTCTCTAGGCTTTGTTTTCATCAGCTAGTTTACCCAGATTGTCAAAGAAAGAAATGAACAGACTGAGCCATTTGTAGGCTGCAGTTAATTGTCCCTGGAGAGGCATTGTCATTTCTGATAGGTCCAATAGCCTACTCCATTTAGAAAGCCAAAGTCAGGAAGGCCAATCACTTTTACCCTTGAAGTGGGCATGATTTCTGATAAGCCAATTAGTTGTATAGTGGCAGGTGAGTTCACAGCAGGTGAGCCTCTGTGCAAAGTGCTTATAGAGTCTCCTCTCTTTCCTCAGGGCCCAAACATTACATTCTATTTAACATGCTGGTTACCTGCAAAATCTCCTTTTGAAAAATAACCTCTTTGGAGATCCAACCACAATATGTGGAGGGAAAACAAGCCTGAGACCACTTAGCTGCACAACAATAACTTAAATCAAATAAAAGGAGCTGGCTGTTTCCCTTAACAATTTTTTGAACTGAAATTTTCTCACCAGTGGAGTATCAGTGTGTGAGGGTTTAGCCACAAGCTAAGTTAAAGGAGTTGTAATAAGTTTTGAAAGCAATGATTGAGTAGGAAAAAAATGGTAATCTAAGGAAAATATTATGTATCTTCAAATAGCAGCAGGAAGAGTGTCTGCAGAAGACAGGCAAAGATGCAAAAATGTAAAGACTGGCTTTGTGCTACCTAAACTCCTTTTTAAATAGCTTTATCAAAGCATAATTCACATAACATTAAGTTAACTCACTTTAAGTGTGTCATGCAATAATCTTTAGGAAATTTATAGAACTGTGCATTCTCAGCACACCAATTGAACTTGTTTCTGAGGCCTACCTAACATATCGGATTGTCCAAGTCTACCCTAATAACATAATGCACGGGGACACGTGTATGTGGCTGAGTACACGATTTGGAGAAGTGGTGTTTATTCAGCATTGAATTCTTTTTGCCAAGAATTGATTCTAAAGGAATGTAGTGCATGCAAAGAGAGAGATGCATAGGTTCTTCAGAGTCCTAATTCAGGTAATCCCTTTTCAATCTGCTCATGGATACATATGGAATAAAGTATTCTTTGATATATGAATTTCTGCTTAACATTATGTTGATGAGAATCACCCACATGGGTGCCCGTAGGAGGAGTTTATTCTTTCTCACTGTGCATAGTATTTCATGGTATATAACTAATGATACCATACACATTCATCTACATGCCTTTTGTGAATATACGTATGTATTCCTGTTGTTATTCACCTAGGAGCAGGATGACTGGATCCTAGGTTATGCATATATTCAACATTAGTAGAAAATTCAAAGTAGTTATATCAATTTACACTCCACATATTATAGCAATGTATGCCACATCCAGCATTCAAGAATCTCATTCTTGCACCATCACCAGCATTTCATGTTGTTGGTCTTTTTACTTATAGCCATTAGGGTGGGAAATGTACCAGTATTTCATTGTGGTTTTGATTTTTATTCTCCTGATGACAAAGGAGGCTGAATACATTTTAAAATGTTGATGGGCCATTTGGATTACTTCAAAGGATCTCATCAAGAACTTTGCCAACTCGTCATTAGAGTGTGTGTTGGACCCTGCCTCGATTAACTCAGTCCTTCAAACCCCCACCCTTGAACCCTTAGCTACTTGCTCAATGGACGGCACAAGCGACCAATGCTTTTGCCTCCTCCCCTACAACATAGGCTGCTTGGGTCTTCCCCAGCATAAGGAGCTGGTCATTAGTGTGGTCTTCCTCATGCCCACCATGTTGGAGCTATAGTAGTTCTGGCTCCCGAGCCCAACCTATAAGACCATGGAGGGTCTACTTCACCCACCAACTCCCTAGAGAATATCTGGAAAGGCCAATTGACTTAACCTAGAAATGTAAAACAGTTAATGCCCTAGTGTGGAGCCCTTTGACAATGGGAGCATACAAATTCTTCCCTTTCTCTTCTTTCCATAAACCCTTCTGATGTAGGCATCTATATCCTGTCCCTATGTCTGATCTAGGGACTGAACAGTCAACTAGATGTTCTTATAAATCTCTGAATAGCTAGGTATTTGCTTCCTTTCTTCCCTACCTCTCTTCTCTATTTCCCTCACTCTTGCTGCTCTGGACTTTCTATACTCCAGTAAAGCAGTATCTCATTAGCTTTCCCTCAGGGTTGGTTTTTTAGAGGACATGGACTATTGATTTGTAATTATTGATACATACCTTTAATTGATTAAATGTAATTCAAGTATCTTGTATCATGTGACTTGCCTTTTAATTCTTATAATGGATTATCTCCCAAGCATATTAATTAACTATAGAGATGACAAGTGATTATTCATTGCACATCTAATTTCCAGGTATTTATAAAGTGTTGCTGCATCTATTTATGGCAGTAAATCTGTTGGTCTCTTTGTACGGTGGTATGTTACTCCTCAGAGTAATCAAATATACTTTACTGAAAGAAAAATGGCATAATTACAGTTAAATAGAGGCCATTCCCCTTGGTCAGTTTTAATGACAGTGCAAATTCTAGCGTAGGCATGGTATCTTCTGCAAGATGTTCATAGTTGCTACTGCTCTCTACATAAAGGGAAAAGGGACTTTTAATTAGTTTTGAAAATGTTGACTTAAAAGTTAAACAGCTTACTTTACTGCAATATTTATGCTCTTTAATATGTTAATGTGCATTGGGTATTTCCAGAAGGAGATTACAGTGTGTATTAACTTCAGATGTCTTTTAAGTGACATCTTGCAGGAAAAATGCTATGAAAGGCATAGATTTAGAAATAGTACACCAGAATGTGACCTACATTACATTTGTAGGCTTAGACATTCTAGTGGAGGAAAATGGATAATTAATGATTGACAGGAGCCATATCTATTTATTATTGATGCTCAGGAGATGGCTTTTCAGGATTATTGGCATCTCCCCCGCATATCTTGAAACCTGCCAAAACAGGTGAGTTTTTGCTTACCTACTTCATGAAACCATGCTGAGTGAAGCAGTGTGATGAGATTCAGGGATCTTTATTATTTTTTTAAAGATTTATTTTTATTTATTTATGAGAGGCAGAGACACAGGCAGAGGGAGAAGCAGGCTCCCTGCAGGGAGCCCTACGTAGGACTCGATCCCGGGACTCCAGGATTGCACCCTGGGCCAAAGGCAGGCGCGAAACCGCTGAACCACCCAGGGATCCCCATTCAGGGATCTTTAAAAGGAAAACTTCCCCAGCCATAAGGAAATTTATGCTTTGGAATATAAACAAGAACTTTAGAAAAACTCCTTTCAGATTTTGTTAGTATATGTGCTGCCGAAGCGAGCACTCAGATTTTGTTATTATCAAAATATACTGATGTGCAGTGAAAAGACTCCCCCTTCACTCTTTTAAGGTGTCATTAAATTAGTAAAACTTTATTTCAATACCTTTGAAGAGAAAATATTCTAAATGATTACCCTGTCTTCCCAAACTCAGTACACCAAATCCAATTTAGCCCTTCCTTGAAAGTGTCATTATTTTGTGACATTTTGTGCTGAAAGTCAGTGCTGCCCTACAGTCTTTAATATATGTTGGCCATTTACCTCATCCCTATGAGGCCCCAGCTTGCTCTGTTTTCTGAGGTCACTTCTTATCTGCCTTTGAAGTCCTTCCTTCTGATCCCCCTTCTTCACACCCCTCCCCAGACTGCTTCTAATCTACTGGGCCCTTGGAAACCATGTTCACACACTTGTTGATATAGGTAATAACTTCAAGAAGCAATCCCAGAACAAATAACTAAATTGTACTTCTTTGATTAGAAAGAAGTAACTTCTCAGAAACTTTCTTAGTTTTCTTATTAGGCAAATATTTGATCAACAGGAATTAGTATGGTCTGGGGCTGTGTTATGGATAGTCAGGTTTGCCAGAAAAGTAGGGAATCTTTATTTGTATCAATTACTCTTAATTTGTGTTAACTTCAAATAAGCAAAAAAGAAAATATATTACTATTTCAAATTCTATATCATTCTGTATCTCAGAGAAAACATTTTCTCCATTCTACTCTTACATACACGCAATGAATGCTTAAACAACAGTTAAACTCATTTATTGCATAACTCTTATGTATGAGAACCCTGCTATTTGCAAAGAATAGAGCCAAAAGAGTGGTAAATTTGATCCTAGTAGTCCTAGCCAATAAAGTGAAACAATATTCTACCATAAAATTTAACTTAATCACGTTTTAGTGTTTTATATTCAGCACTTTGCTTTTTCATGTTTTAGTGATAAACTCAACAAAATTTCCATCAGTTCCCCTGTCAAGAAAAAAATACAATTGATTCCTAGTTCTGATCCCTTTCTTTTTACCCAAGTCCTTAAAAAAAAAAAAATCCCAAGAACACATTAAACAGAGTATTTTAAGGGAAATTATCTTTTTAGGGATGTGGGCGGAAGCCACCATTCACACTTTAAGAGACAGAGAATGTTAGTGTAGGGATGCCAATGTGGCATTTCCATACAATGAAGCTAATCCCTACAACCAAACATGTCAGTCATTTCTCTGTGTATTAATGCTCAACTCTCATTTAAATAGCCAGGAAAACTCTGATCTTTGTTTTAAGTGCAAAGCCCTGCTGATGAGCCAACTTTGTTCAGGCCTCCGGCACATTGTTTGTGCTTCATGACCTGGAAAAAAGACCCATTATATCTGAAAATGTTAACGTTTCAACACAGGAAAGGACAGTAAGGTACAAACCAACACGGAGTCATCTTTCCTTTGTACTGGATTTGGTTTCTGAATTCTTTCCTGGGAAAGAGCTCTGGCTGTAATTTTCCCCCGGCCATCTTCATGGATAACATCTCCACATTCCCCATCCTCTTTACCTGCTCTTTCACATTTACAGCAGAGCACATTTTGCCTTGTGTTATGGCACCCTTTACACCAGACTGTAAACTAGCAGCAGGAACAACAGGCTTAGGTCGCTCTATTTATGGCACAACTGTGGGCTCTTTCAAAGGGTTCTGGAACTTATTCTAATGAAATCCAAGCCAACAAACTTTCTTTTCCCTGAAACATCATTATGTGCAAATCAGAAGTCATTCCTTCATTCATTCATTTCTTCATTCATTCATTCATCGAGGATGTATTAGGCATCAAGCACTGTGAAATTCTTCAGGGATCTCACCACCTAGCATGGTGCCTGGGGCTGAGTATGTCCACAAAAATGGAATCATTGAGTGAATGGCCTGTGTTTAGCTCATTGTAATTTCTCTGGAAGAAGAAAAAAGCAATTAACTTGATTCTTATTCAAGTAATAGATGAAAGATTGGGAGGAAAACCAACACGACCCTAACTTGTCTCATACAGATGCAAAGAAATTGTGTCTCTTGTACAAAATCTGAAATCTGTGTCCCTCTCTTATCTTCCTCCAAATTAAAATACTTGGCCTTCCAAGTAACAAAATAAATCTTAATTGGTTCTCATTCAGTCATCAGCATTTATTAAATAAGTACAATGAGTGTCAAGTACAAAAGAGATGACGCATCCCAGATCTTGAGTGTGATAAGGTCAAGCATAACCACGGCTTTGCTGAGTGTGGGGGTGAGGAGATGAAGGGAACTGCCTGAACCAGAGCTGTAGCCATAACTGACCTTGTGAGATGATGCTTCTTTGCACCTCAGACTTTTCTGATCCTGCCTTTGCTATGTACCACTTGCCTGCAGGTGTGGTGAATTTGGATCCTTGTCAGCTAGCTCTGTTGCTGAGAAGCAGGCTTGGTTAAAGGAAAGTGACATAATGTAATTACAGCTGGATGATATTCACTGCTGACCTCATGTTCTATATGACTGCACCGCAGTCACCAAAGAACAAGATTGTTAGGGCATGAAGCTTACTTTGTGTGGCCACAGTGTCTGTCAGTGTCCTCTTATCCTAATTGTAGCAACAAGCACAATATTTAATAGATATATAATAACGATAATGGACATTACCAACCGGTTAAAGTTTACACAACACTTTTATGTATGATCTCTCATGTACTCTCCAATCAGACATCATCCTCAAGGGACATTAGTCTGTTATTATAATTTGGAAATTAATAACTTGGAAATAAAACTTACCTTCTCTCTGTTCTTTTGTGCCATTCAGAAACATCAAAACTTTAATGCTTCAAATTATCCAAGTCTGGTGGTCCTCCATAGCTGCATATATTTCTGCTTCTCCCATTGTAAACAATTTTTTGAATGCTTAAATTTTGTAATTATTTAATGAAGTTATTTCTGGATATAAAATAAAATTCCTGAGTGTGTTCTTTCCACGGTATATTTCAAATTCCATAAAATGTTTTACCACTATAAACAGGTTGCTAACCAAAGTCACATTTAATCTATCTTGTTAAGATAAAAAAGGTGAATATTATATTTTGATAAGTTCCTCACACAAGATAAGCCATCAGATTAGGAATGTCTTGCCTTCTGTATTACTTGGTAATACTTGGAGCTGCCTCATGGGGATTTTCTCTCCAAGGACTGGCTCTTTATTTTTTGGAAATGCTTCTGGAGTCATTAATCTGTCCCCTCTGAGTTTAGTGATGAAGGGTGTTTCCCTTGGTTTTAATTTTTGTCATCACAGCCACACCCATGACAATGTGTAGGTCTTTACCCCATGCACCTTCATCTACTTGCTATTTATATTTTAGGCCCTTTTCTCTCTCTCTCTCTCTTCTATATCCCTCTTATTTTAGGCTGTCCTGTTCCTTCTGGAACAAGGCAGTATATAAATAGCCCTGAAACAAAGCACATTGTTAAGGCAAACCAGTCAGGAATTTCTCTTGAAAACAAATGAAGGGAAGGGAGAGTTGCCCCCTATATCCCACTGCAAATATCATAGAACACAGTTTTGAAAGCTCTGTATAAACCTCTAAAACATAAGTGTTGGGCAGTCAGTTAAGCATCTATCTTTGGCTCTGGTCATGATGCCAGGGTCCTAGGATAGAGCCCAGCATTAGGCTCCCTGCTCACTGGGGAGCCTGTTTCTCCCTCTCTCTCTCCTGTTCTCTCTGTCTCTCTCTCTCTCTCTGTCTCTCTCTCTCTTTCAAATAAATAAATAAAAATCTTAAAAAGAAAAACAAAAAACAAACATAAATGTTCATAAGGAAAATATTGTCCTCATGAAAGCATTGTGACTCACTGCCTCTGAGGCCAGACACAGACTCTTCCTCTAGGCTGACACTGCTCACCTATGAGTCTGGACCATCAACATGATTTAGGGCAGAATCAGAAGTTATGAAGTAACTCTGGCTAGGAGAGAAATGAGAAGAGTGTGCAAAGGTTGATCCAAGTGAACCATCCACTTAGAGTGGGAAAAGACTAGAGATTCTTATTAAAAGAAATTTGTGGCTACTTCCTAGTTTTGTACTGTAAGTTATAGAATATGCCTTTTGAGATGAAGTACTTAATTACTTGATTCCCTTTTAATGTTCATAATGTATTTCTGTAATTCTCTGGTCTGTTTATTTTTTTCTATGTGTACCCTTAAGCTCCAAACTCCATTTCTGGGTTGTTGTTTCTTTTTTTTTTCCCTTCTTTTAACTTTCTTAATCTCTGCAAGAAGTCTCTAAACTATGACCTGCACTTGTACCTCATTCACTTGATTTTCTAGAGATCTATTTCTTGACCTCTTATATGCTCGATTATATCTATGTCATTAAAGTTATGATTCTCATACCTGGAATTTGATTTTTCTGTTTTGATGAATTTACTTCCATGGACATTTCCAACCCTGAGATCTCTGAAATGTTATTTTTGTCCAAGAAAGGAAAGGATGATGAGGGTTTATACAATGCCTGTCCTTACATTCTTTCTTGATGGATACTCTAAAGCAATTATAATGCCACATTGGTACAATTAAGACCAATGTCTTCAAGTATACATTTATTCAATAGTTAATTGATTGACCCATTCATTTATTAAATCATTCTTCAAATATTAAGTGACTTCTCCATGCAAGCACAGTGCTAAGAAGTATTTCTATGGTAATAAAGTAGGGAGGGTTCCTAACCTGGAGCCTGGTGGAGAGAAACACATGGTTAAGCAGATGCTATAAAGTGTAATCATTACTATGGTCTAGGCATCTGTGGGGTACATTAGAGCACAAAGGAATGGGTGGTCAGTTCTCCCTCAGTTATAGGTAAAGAAAAGCTTTATAAATGACCTAATGATTCAGTTGAGTTTTCAAAACAGCAGATCCCTAAGGGGCCAGGGGAGGGGACAAGAATTTTGGTGATTTGGGTAGAGGATACAGTACAAAAAAATCCCAAGGGACATAAACCAATTTAAACAGCTTAGGATCTCAGATGTAGTTTTGTGGCTCAAGTGTGAGGTGTGAAGGGGAAACAAAGTAAGAAATCAGTAAGGAAAGAAACAGAAAGGGGCTTAGAATGACATAAGACATTTGGACACAAACCTTTAGGCAGTGAGGATCTATTTGAAGGGTATGGTCAAATTTGCCCAAGCGACCATGTGTTTATACATAAAATCTAACTGTCGGACTACCTATGGGAATGGCAAGTCATGTATTAAGGCTACAACAAAATGTGGTGCAGATTTGCAGTCAATGATAGTAGTTTGGATTATCTTATAAAATGAAAGCTCTCTTTCCCTCTTTTCATTTTGGTCTGTTCTATTGCTTTTTCATCCCGATTTCACATCTATCACTCATCCTTTTCCTAGAGGCTTCCATGCCCTCCTCCTTTCTCTCTGCAGCATCACATTTCAGGTTCTTTGAATATTTTATGCAGGCACTGGCCTTGGCTTCCTCTTTTCACTGGCTGTTTCCTATGAAGAGATAGCACATTTATTTCTCTTGTCCAAGCTCCATGGTGGTTACAAGCTTGCCAGTTAGGCACACATTTCCTAGAGCCATTTTGATCACCTTCATTCCCAGGAAGAGCTTCTCTTCCAGAGATTTGTTGAGCCCAAATGATAGCCCAAGCTTCTGTATCCTCAGTCTGCTTTCATGTTGGTAGACATAGAAAAAAAAACAAGAAAATCTTTCAAAAACATTCACTTTTAAACTTCCTGCAAGTTGCTCAGTGAGAGTTTAGGTTCCTACAATGCCAAAATAAAGACCGTTCTAACGAATCACTTACCATGCAACACTTGTCAGGGATCTCATTGGAGCAGGGGTATCTCCAGAGCTAGCAGAGCTCCAGAAATTGGACTTAACACTATATTTTATCATGAACTGTTAATTATCTATGGTTTAATAATAACGGCCCAGGCAGCCTGAGCCTTACTATAATTTACCAGTCTGACCCTCCCTGACCTCCACAAGAGATGCTATTAATGGCCAGTGAGCTGGTGCACAGCAGTACAGAGAACTGTCTTCTAGGTCATCAGCATAATTTAGAAGCCATTGTTTGTTTAATTTTACAAACCATTAGCATACTCTGCTTCTTCCTTTCACTAAATGTAATCACTGCCTTCTTCTCGGTGCAGACATCCACCTACAGATTTTATAATTTTTTCTAGGAGACTGCCTTTGGGAAAACAATCTCTCCTCTTCAAAACTCAGCCTAGACTTTTTCAAACTTTTGGAGCGACTGTCTAATATAATAAGAGATCTCTACGAGGAATGTTTGGAAAATCTGGATCTAGTTCCAGCCCTAATAAACACTCTCCCTTGTGCACCTTGGCTTTCTCACCTGTCAGAAAGATTAGTCAGCATGTCTGCTTTGCTCTGAAAGGCTCTGTGGCTTGAGGCAGGTCTTTACACTGCTCTGTCACATAAAAAACTATTGTAAACTAGAGAAACTGGTTTTAAAAAGACATAAATCTCTTGGTTTAGGCATTAGTCCCTATAAATCTCATTATTATTATTTGTCAGAGTAATCTTTTCATGAGAATCTGCCGAATCCAATCCAAGAGTGATATACAGTGAACTTTGAGGCTTTTATTAATAAATGTTAAAGTACTTTACTACACAGTGAACATCAGTTGTGATTAAACAGCTGTATTTTTTGTCTCTTTTGTTATTGGAAGTACTCATTGTCCCTACACGTTCACACATTGATTACTGCTTTTCTTGCATAATAATTCATGCACATTCACTTTTGAATCCTTTTGTCTTCTAGCATCTGGCTCTTTATTTTCTGTGACTGTATCTCATAAAGAAATCAAAGATATGGTGGTTATCAGCTTAATGTAATGAATATGTGTGGCTGAAGTGGAAAATACATCCAGGCCTCTATATATTTTGAAGGGTTTTAGCCTTTCAGTGATCAATTTAAGCTAAATAAATTTGTAAGATTAAATCACCACTTTCCACTAGACTATATTGCCATACTGTGCACCTAAGGGTCATCTAAGACTTCGGCTCTCTCTGTTAAATTTGCTCTCTCTTCCAGGTGTGTTCTTTATGAGATTACCCCTTTGGTTTGGGGTTGAGGGTTAGCCAGAAGTCTGTCTCTTTTTGTAAATTATATGCACCATCTAATTTTCTGAGGTTTCTGTATATTCCTGTACAATATATTCTCAATGTCATTTTGCTCACAGGAAATTCCTTGAAAATGGTATTTGAAAATATACCACAAAGTAGAAAATTATCAAAAGGAATTTCTCTTCACTCATAAATACGAAAAATTTTCTGTAATCCATTTGTCTCATCACAAATACTGGGAGTTATCACAGGTCACCTTTAATTAATCAGTTTGTTGTATTAGATAGTTCTAATGAAAATATCGGACAGGAAGAAAACGAAAATTTAGGATTCCATCCAGTTATGAATTACATAGTTTCATTTCAGATAGCTTGGGCAGTTAACATGCTCCTCTAGATTTTCAGTGGCATATAAGCTATCTTATAGATAGACATGCCTCATTGGAATGGAAATGATGGTCTTGCCCTGTTGTAGAAAATTTTAAGGTTTTAAAAAATCTTCTGAAAAGTTAATATGCATTAAGCATAAGAACAGAATTCAAAGTGGTGTGCACTTGAGAATTCTACAAAGAACATAAGATGCAGCAGTGGGTCTCCTCTGACTGCAGATCCATGTGTGTGTGCACTGGCATACAGAATTGTCACATCGCTACTAATGTTTATATAGCACTTGACACTTTGCCAAGTGCTTTCATGGACAAGATCTTATCTGAGGTTCAGTACACTTGATAAATAGGGACTCTTGTCATCTCCCTGGGTCTTGGATGGGGCTCTGAAAAGATAAGGATCTTCCCAGGTCCTGACCCTGGCACCCAGTAAAGCCAGCACTCAAACTGATGTTGTCTGACTTCTAAACTTGTGTTCTTTTTCTCACATCAGATTCACAGACCTAGCAGCAGTATCCACATCCTTTGGTGGATCCTGTTAGAATCAGTATGGCAATAAGATATAAGCGTCTTAGAGATGTAGGCCCTCAAGAAGGTCTGTTGTAAGTACTGTTGTCATGAAATACTAACATTTATTTAGGTAACAAACTGTCAAGTGTTATATAAATATTAGTAATACTGTGACAATTTCATGTGACAGCCCAGAGATCTGGGCCCCGGAGACATCCAGGTGCCTTATTTTCTATTCTTTCCAGAATTCACTAGAGTACATAACCTCGTATTTTATTTTTATCTTCAGCACTCTTTTTTTTTTTTTTTAATATCTTCAGCACTCTTGATCAGCATTGTACAAGTAGGGGCTGAAAACAGTGCCTGGGACAGGGTAGGTGCTCAAGAAAACTTTGTTGACAGAAAGTGATGAGAGTAACCCTAGCTCTTATACCAAAGGCATAGATCTTGATGTATAGAGAGATGTTCCATGAGATGCAAACATGAAATATAGCAAACCAGGGTAAAGCAGTCCCAGAAAGCCCATGTGATGTGCCATGGTCCCACTTGCCCAGATCCATTCACTCCATAGCCCCAGGCAAACCCTACCTGGGTCCTAATTTGACTCTGCTCCTAGATGGCAGAGCCATTGGTCAGCTCCACTGAAAATACGCCTTTTTGTGGTTTATGTAACAATCCCCAAAGTGTTTTCATAGACATTGCCTTTGAGCTTCAGATTAACTCTGAAGGGAAAAATCCCAGGTCCCTGCACCTCCTCGGGCTCCTTGATCTTTAAAGTTCTTCACCATTCTTGTGCTGTGATTCTTTCTTCGCTTGTCAGTTGGAGACATGCATATATCTGTAATGGAATTACTTCCTAAATTTTAAGCAAAGCAAAGCAAATTTTTCCTCTAGGACTTGCCTGCTTATCTTACTTTTTATTTTGGTCTTAGATCATAGTCCTGATTGTTTATATTAAAAGCACCCAGAACCTCTACGTGTGTGTGTGTGTGTGTGTGTGTGTGTGTGTGTCTATGAATGCTATGGCTACACATCATAATTAGATGGCTGTGTACGTGCAAACACAGACCTATGTCTACTGCATTTGTACACAATGCCATATAAGACAACTTGCATCTTTAGCTCAACAAACTGCACATTAAAAAAAACACATATATTGGTGTTGAAATTTGATGGGATGACTTCAGACACCTTTTCATTTCCTGGACTGTATATGCTCTCCTCTAACTGTTCTAAACAAAATTTTCAAGTACCTGGACATACCTGACCCAGTTTGCCTCCAGTATAGTATGATTCCCCATATGTGGAGTAATGCCTTAAGCACATTATAACTTTTGCTATTTTTCAGTAGAAAAAAAATTGTGCTTACCTCGTCATATTTTTCCACTTCTTTAAAAATAACTGAGAGGCTTAAAATGCTTTGCATAAGGACTTGTTTCGTGTCCCAGGCCTTCTTTGGGAGAAAAGAGAAAGAATCCTTTGATGTAAATCTTTTTTGATGTAATCCTTTTCTAATATTAATCTTATTCACTGTGTGTCGATCTTTAATTACCATTAGCCCTTTAATCTGACCACGTGTGGGATTTGGGGAGGGGGTGGTATTTTGCTACCACAAAATGACCCTAGGTGCATGTATTTTAGTTTTCCTTTTATAAAAAGTAAGAGTTCAGAGCCCTAGCCATTCCAGGTCTAAGAGGTATACTTTCATCCCAAAGTTGTCAAGATACAACTAAAAAGTTGGTGGTCACCATGGGGCATCGTAATATTTATGTTATACTATTATTTGTATTAATAGTCATATCACTATAACTTGTACCTTATGGTACTTTATCATTTGGGAAAGAGCTTCTTATACAGTACGCATTCACATTATGTGTTCATTTGAGCCTAGGAAAAGCCCTGTGAAGCAAACAGAGCTTCCTTTTTATGGATGAGAAAATTGGGGCTTGGGGTATTACAGTTTCTGCCCAAAGTTCCTTGTGACAAAGCCAGCTCTCTGACCCCAGCCTCAGGGAATGGTCCATGTGACTTCACCAAGCAAACCTCCACATCATGGGGTCCTTCCAGTTTGGAGGATTTATGGAGAGTAGTTTCACTAGCAAATGTGTTACTGCTGTCTCAGACAGTACCTGCACCCAGGTGTTATCATAGCTATCCAGTGCAGGAGACTGCTTTGGGGAAAGAGGTCATCAGTGTTGCCTCTTTCCCACTAGGCTCTAGAAAAGTGGTGCTTTGTGCTTGTTTAGAATACCATTTCATATTGCAGCATGTTTACAACCTCACAAGTAGTTAGAATGTTATCATTTTCTCAATTTTATTTAAAGGCATATTTGGTCATGTCATTAAGTGCAGGTGTATTTTTATTATTCAAGTTTTTCCTATTCCACCTTTGGCATACATATGATTAAAATAATAATTATCAAGGGATTCCTGGGTGGGTCAGTGATTTAATGCCTGCCTTCAGCTCAGGGCGTGATCCTGGAGTCCCGGGATTGAGTCCCACACCGGGCTCCCTGCGTGGAGCCTGCTTCTCCCTCTGCCTGTGTCTCTGTCTCTCTCCGTGTTTCTCATGAATAAATAAATAAAATCTTTTTAAAAATAATAATAATTATCAGTATTAACCACTTACACCTTCATATTGATTAAGAATTAGAATAGCCTCTTTAAATGAAAATCTTGAGACTGCATGCAAATATAGATTCCCTTAGAACTGGTTTTAACCATCCTTGAACATGATGCTTTTTCATAAATACTTGCAAATTAGCTAATTTGTTGATCCTCTCTCTTTTTTTTTTTTTGAGGTTGAACATGCAGATATAAAGCTTAACTCCAAAGTAGAAAGAACAATGTATTAATTTGACACCTTTAAAAAAAAATTCAAAAGCACAAAAAAATGAAGTAACCAAAATTGAATCAAACCACAGAATTTCTTTCAAGATAATTATTTACAAAATAAAAAGTGACACAGCCTCAACAAATCAGCTAAAAGTATTCCCCAGAAAATAATCAAATTTCAGAAATTGGAATTATTTTAATCTCAAAACTCAAGATCTGACCCCATAATGTAAAAGAAGAAACTGTTGATCTAGGGGAATTATCCTATTTCTAGATATTTCTGGCAATTTACAGATGCCTAATTTAACATTCTTACTGTAATAGGACCTCTTTCTCAAAAGATATTGCATATTGTTAACTCATTCCACTTTTGGTAATGTGTACTACCCTGTTGACTAAAGAAGTAAATCCTCCTTCCCCATGAAGATTTCATTTGTAGATACAGTTTTTCAAAACTTTTTTTTCATGATCTCAGTCTTTCTTGTTAGAGGCTTTCCTCAAATCCTAGAAACATTTGGCTATTATTCTATCTGAAAATGAGACACTAAAATGCAAACTGAGAAATCTTTTTTTTTTTTTTCTGAGAAATCTTTATACTGAGGTGGAACTTAGTAGCTGGTGACCTGGTCAGTGAGTACCCAATATTTTTTGGGAGAACCCTGAAAGCCAAGATCATCAGGTTTCTGTTTGGTGCTCTGAGTATTTACAAAGAAAAGTCCTCCAATGCTATATCTGAAGATGTGTGCAGGTAAGGCAGGCATGGGCAGGGGGTTGCAGGGAAGAGCTTCAGCCACATTGCTCATGTTCCAGCAGCTGAGAGAGGTAAGGAACCTGGGGCTCTCATTGGCCCTTTTGTAGACTTTTGCTTCATCTTCTTACTTCCAGTCTGGTGCCTTGTGCCTTCTTTCAGCTGCATTCAGGACTGAGTCCTCTGAGGTTCAACTTTCCAAAAGAATAAACCTCTGGTTTTCTGACTGTCTATGTAGAGTGGAGGAGGAAATTTGACTGCTTGTCTTAAAGACTTTAAACCAATTGTTCATATGGGTTTCACCCTACAACCTAACCACTCTTCAGCCTTCAAAAATACCTGGTTCCTCTATACCTAAGCCTGTCTGAGATTCAGCCAAGGGAAACAGCCTGTTTCTTGTTGCTTATGCTACGCTTTCCAGTCATTTTTCTTGAAACATCCCCAGGCAGGACTACTGGTTACTACTTATCCATGTAAAGCTTTCAATATATTGTTGGCATCTATCATGAATTGCCACCTCCTTCTCCATTCTCTTGTCCTTGTAGGGTATGCCTTTGTCTTGTTTTTATTGTGCCTTTACTGTCATTATAAGAGAATATTTGAGAGGAACCAGGAAAAATGCATGTATTCAATCTTCCATGTTTGATTGGAAGTGCTCTGAATGACCACTCTAAAATGTACTTTATGATCTTATTCCGAATGTACATCATCACCTCTTAACTTAGAAAAACAGCCTGAAGGGAGCCATGCCTCCTTGCTATTTTCTATGTGCTGGAGTCAAATTAGTGACTCTACTCAAGCCAGAATAGCCAAATAGAAATAGTTAGTGAATTATCACTGGCTTAGGAGAAAGATATTATACAGTCATCCTTCCCAATTATTACAGACATTCTTTAAATGGTATGGATTATACATTAACAATGGAGATAAGACAATAGAGTTGAAGGCAAAATATATATATATCTGTCAATGACAAAATAAATCCAAAGTCAAATCCCCTTATGAATAAAAGATAAACCTTTGAGAAACATCTTAGAGTACAGATACTATTGGATTAACCCTTTCCAATTTTAATTATCCAGAAAATTTTATAGCCAAGTTTGGACAAACCATACACACACGCGCACATACACACACACAGAAAAAAAGCAAAAAATACTCTTAATTCCTATAAGCCGAATAAGAAATCTTAAAAAGTGAATACATTGTCCTAAAAATTCAAATTTTCAGGCAACTGCTATGTGTTACATGGTTTTAATGGTTATAACAGTTGATAGTAAAGACTAAAGGTAAGCTTCCTTCAGACATAGAAAGCCTCATCATTATAGTGACTTAGGGATAGCCAAATCTAGTTAATACGCCTTCTTGGTTCTATGGAACATGCTACAATCTGTGCCAAATGCAATTAAAGAATGGTTCAAATGGCAATCTGTAGAGCTTTGAAGATATCCGTGGGAAATAGGCTGCCTGGCTGTTCATTACTGTTGTAATAGATTAGAAGTGACATTGGTTTAAAAAAAAAAAAAAAAAAAGGCAACTCATCATTCTGGTCCAATTGACCAATTAGGGCATTCACACTTGTCATACTGCAGTTGCACAATTGTTGGCATTATTTTTCATCGTATGAGGGTTATGGGAAAGATACATGATGTTTGATAGACTCTTGTAATATCTCTGCCTCAGACCAAATTTAAGTCTAAATATGTGTATTTATCACATAGGAAAAATGGACCAACCAATGGCCATAAGAAATAAGTGGGTTAAAAAAAAAAAAAAAGAAAGAAGTGGGTTGATAACTTAAAAAGTGCACATTGAAAAACATAACCAGATGGCAAAAAAAATACAAGATTTGTACGAGCTGCCTCACTCCCCTGTGACATAAATGAGAAGACTCATAACTACAGGAATAGAAAAATTATAGTTACCTCACAGAAGTTTTTCCTTATCATTTCAGATATCCAAGGAAACTTTCTTCCATAATTCATCAAAAAAAGGCATTTATATTGACATAAATATCATAGTATCAGACTATACCTATTGGTTTGCATCACATATCTATTCCAAAATGCTCTTTAAAAATGGAACAGGAAGCATTTTTTAATACTTATGTTCCTTATATTATTTACCATGGTTTTATTAGCACTTTAGATGAAGAACAATATAGTCGGGAATCATTTTGTCAGGAAACAGCTCTTCAAATATCTTTCTGGAATTTAAATCATCTTCCACTTTCCTTCTGTAACTTCAACACTGAAGTTAGAAAGAAGACTGTGTGTAGATGTGCCACAATTTGGACTTAATAAGACCTGGACCAACCTAAATTAAGTCACCCAAATTCATGTTGTCAACTCTCTCTCTTTCTAAGTAGGAGCTCAAGTAGCTAAATGTGGGTGATGTGTTTAAAGAAATCCGAGTGACAATGGGAGCTAGGCAAGTCTGTATTGGTAACATCTAGGCAGAATTATGGATTTCCATGAGGAAGAAAGGTCCCCTTAACCTTTGTTTTGGTTTTATTTCCTCTAGATTATCAGTTATGAATATTGACATGTTATAAATGAAAACAAAAGTTCTCAAAGGACCTCTTCCACCACCACTATTTCTTTTTCAACATCCCTGCTATCCCTTCAAATCCTCCTCCCCCTGAATTCCAGGTAGTTAAGGTGGTAGAAATAAGTGCTTTAGACCTGAGGCTGAGACTGGATGGTTGGTGTCAACTGGATGTATTTGTTATGCAACAGCAAGTTAAGGCACAAGGCAATGGAGGGAAAACTAGACAACTTAATTGCTATGAATTACAGCAATTGTTAAGCCAATAATAGAGTAATTCCTAAAGCCTGGGACTCCTTGGGAGTTCTCTTTGTAACAACTCCACCAAAGGTGCTAACACAGCACCTATCTGAATCAGTGCTTTTCAAAGATGACTTGAGGTATAATTTATATCTATTAAAGGAAAAGAGAAATGCTAAAATAAAAATGGCTCATGGGCTGGTTGAGGGTGGGGTGTGGTTTTACTTAACGGAAGCTGCTTATAAGTAGTTTGGTCACTTGTTGTAACTGGTTTATAACTCTATTTAGGGACTTAATGCCACTTAACTGTTCTGATACATTGATAGCCAATATCCTGACTCTAAGTATAAGGCTATTGGTCTATAGTACACATATTTAATTTTATTTACATTATTCCTGGCCAGTCACTTACAACATATGGATGCAAAAAAAAAAAAAGTTTACTCTCTGACATTTAAATGTCAATTTTTTATTTATTTGTACAGATATTGTGAAGGGCCATCTTGTGCTTTCCCTATACTAAGTGTTAGTGACCTGGGAAGAAACAAGGTCTGTTCTTCCCAATCTAAGGGAAAGAGATGGGCAAAACTTTGTTTACAGGACAAGTTTGAATAAGTTCTACATAGAGGCACAAGTAAACATGTGGTTCACAAGGAAGGAGTTGAGAAAACTAGGAAAAATCAAGAAAAACTTTGAAGAAGATGAATTTTGGGCTAAGCTTTGAAGGAGTAGGTTTTCCTGGGAAAGCAAGCAGGAAAGAATACTCTGAGTCCTGAGAAAAATGTAGAAGCCAATGTACAGAGATGTGAGTGGCCTAGTTTGGTAAAGAGGGAGGATCATTGAGAAGTTTAACGGTAGAGGAGGCTGGAAATGTAATTTGAAGATAAATCACACAGGTGCTTGATCACCATGGTAAAACTTTTGTACAATAGAGGAGACCCACCCATTCTTCCCTAAGGCTTAAGAACTGTGGCTTTTAACCAAGGTCATTTGCCCAAAAGGGACATTTTGCAACAACTGGAGACAATTGTGGTTGTTATAACTGGGGTCGAGGATGCTACGGGTTTTTAGTGGGTAGAGGCCATGGATGTTGCTAAAACCCTTCAAGGACAGGACAGCTCCCCACAACAAAGAGTTATTCAGCCTCAGATGCCAATAATACCAAAGTTGAGAAACTCTGGTTGCAGAAGATATTTCTATGGTACTGGGGAGGATGGAAGAGGGAAACGTGGCTGAGAGCAGAGAGGCCTATAAGAAAATTCCAGTCACAGTGATGGAGCAAGATGACAAGACTACAGTAAAGCAGCAGCAGAGGGTTTGGTGCATTGCAAGTAATCATAAGTAGCCACCTTTAAGAAACTCAGATGCCAGTGACCAAGAGAAAACATTAGCTGTGTATCTCAGAGTCATTCACAGAATCAGCTGGGTTGGTTATTTAAAAATTGAGAAGCTGGAGACCAACCTCACCGACAGATGCAGAATCCATGAACAAGAGACCATCATGCACATTTTTCACTAACTCCTGGGTAATTTTCTGCAGGAGTTTCAAGTCAAATCCTTGATTCCTAAACTTGTTTTCTCATATGTCAAGGATGCTTATAATTATCTCTAGAATTGTTCTGATTTTTTTAATCACTCAAATTAGAAGACTATATGTGCCCCAGCCTGTGAAGTAGGGATGTAAATCAAACACATTCAAGATGTTGCAAAAACAAAGGTTAGCTATGTCTTCTATAAACAGGAACTGTTTGGAACTATTTATATAAATACCACATTTATATAAATACCATAAGACACACCTTTGCCACATTTCACATGCACACTTTGTCCCATGCTGGGGCCATGCTAGTCCTGCCCCTCACATGCCTGGTCAGCACATTCTCAGATGAATGGTTAATTCCGTTCTGCATGCTTTCACCAGGTCACTGCATCCCAGGGAGAAATTAGACATTTTTCTTGTAGGTTCCTGGGGTATCCTATACTTTTCTACCAAGAACATATGGCAACATATTACCAGAGTTCTATCTGAGAGGGAGTCAGGATTTGAGGTAACATGTATTTTCTTCTTGCTGTATAACCATTTTCCCGGAAGTCCCTCATTGAATCAGCACAGCTTTTATAAAATGGAAAGAATATACGGAAAGAGTCGTAAAAAAGTAATTTGATGAGTTTGCATTTGGGCACTGTCCTTGCAAGAGATCACTGTAAACCACACCCTAAAACAGAAAGACACCCTAGGAAGCCCTTCATTGTCAACTGTGGCAAAGGTTGGAGACCAAAAAGGTATGAACTTCACTATAAATATCTGTCCCTATATTTCTTGAGCTCCCTAAAATATGTTTTCCAATACATCCAGAAAGCAAATCCCCAAATGTTGAAAGTCAAGTTCCTTTATTTTTAAAAAGACTTTATTTATTTATTTATTCAAGAGAGAAAGAGTGAGCATAAGCAGAGGGAAGAGCAGAGGGAGAAGCAGACTACCCCACTAGGCAGGGAGCCAAATCAATCTGGGGCTGGATCCCAGGACTCTGAGATCATGACCTGAGCTGAAGGCAGGTGCTTCACCAACTGAGCCACCCAGGCACCACAGTCACATTCCTTTAGATGAGCCCATTTAAATGAAATGATGGGACATCTAAGACTCAAGGATGTCAGAGCTAACACTGTAATTCTAGATGCAAAATAGCAGCTAGGATCCTGCCCCTGGTATAAACAGAGTGTATTGGCCTTTCTGTACTTGTCCTTCCAATGAGCATGTTTCCAGAAATGAAAATACTCTTATTTTAGAAGCCAGCCAACTCTGCCTTCCACGTGGAGGAGTGTACTTGGAGTGTGACTGGAGTCTGGGGCCGAATAGTTGTCTTTAACCCCGGGTTTACTAGTTGCTAGTGGTGTGACCTTGAGCAAGTCATATCCGCTCTCTGAATGTCAGTGTCTTTCACCATGGGGCCCAGGTATATCACATGAGATGCTGCACTTGAGACCTGAATCTGTGACCTCTGAAGAAATAGGTTTTTTGGTGTCTTTTGGCTTATGTTATTTTACTGTTACCTTCTTAGCTGTACTAATAAGAATCACTCAAATCACTTCAAGAGAGCGGAGATTATTGTGAGCCTAGAAATTGACTGAAATTGGACTGGGAAAAAAATCAGGAAGCAGGATTTTTCTCTCCATCTCCCTGTCTTCCATAGGCTACCTGGCTTCTCTCTCAGATGCAAGATTTCTGCCTCTGCCTACACAGGTCCATCACTCTGATGATGTATGTGTTTCCCCCTCCAGTTTCTACTTATGCACAGGTGTTGTTGCCTCTTTGGAATTTTCTCTACCTCAAGATATCTCTGAGTTAGTTCTGCCATGGTTCCTTTCCACATTTCTAAGTTCAAATTTCCAAGAAAAGCAATATGACTGATCAGTTTCTCTTTGGGGGCTAATCCATAAGTCAAAGGTAGTAGCTCACCAATCAGTTTTTTGCTCTGGAGTCAGGCACCACCCCTGGGTCCACTGGTTTGTTCAGCTCTGGCCATTGGGGGTGGGCAAGGAGGCAGTATCATAATAGAAATACCCACATATGGACAGAAAGACACTGAGCTCTAGGAAGCACACTGATTTAAGTACTTCAAGGTAACTCATGGTTTTAGCACTCTTATATATGTATCCTTTTGAAGTTTGTTACTGTTCTATCCTGGTCTGTGGTATAGGAAATATACATGTCTAGGGATGTTATCTTGGGAAATGGTCCATGGTTTATAAGGTGTACAGTCTACAGAGAAGTCACTACTCATTCACATGAAACACCAGAATCGGGTTTCATTCTCCTTTGCTCTTGGTGCTATTGTAAAATCACTGGGGATAGTTTCTGTGACCTGCAACCAGGCATCCTTGCTCAGTCACTCAGCAGAATCTTTAAGGGAGAACTTTATAATAATTCAGTGTATACCTAAGCAGATCAATAGTATGAAGTGGGAAATGGAGAAGTGGGATTGAGTTTAAAATTAATTTGAAGGAAAGTGATATCTCCCAGAATACTCAGAATTGCTTGCCAAGTTTGAGGTTTGGGGCATCATTCTGAGAAAGTAAACTACCTGAAAAGCCAATGAAGGGAAAAAAATAGCATTAGTTCCCAAGTCCCCATACCTGTAGTCTTGCTGATGTTCTAATATGCAGGGATAGAAGAAGGGGGAAAAAAGAAAAGAAAAGAAAAAAACAAGATTGACTTTAGAAACTCATTTCCAACTGCTTCAAACAGCTTTGGTATTTCCTGTTAAGAAATGTTATTTATGTCAGCTTCCCCAGTGTAGCATTTTTCATTGTCTGGCTTGTGACCCTGTTAGAAATATGGTAGACCTAGCAGTCCAGAGGAATAAGGACTCTTTCTCCTCATGCATGCCACCAAATCAACCAAAGTCAGGACTGGGTCATGTTAAGACATTAAGTTAATTTGTTTAGCCAGCTGATTCAGGCCAACTGCTCTGTGTGGCCAAGAATCTATCAGAAAACAAATCATCATTTCACTCATTGATACAGTCTCTTTCCTCTATTGACTTAGTCTTTTGGCTAAAACAGCAACTTGATACCCCCTCTAACACTGACTTCCTGGAATTTGAAAACTTGGAGATAATTCTATTTGCAAGCCTGCTTTATGATTATTTAAAATAATTCCTTAATTTGAGGGAGTAAACAAGATGCCACAGCAGGCCAGATGCTGCCCCAGCTGCTAAGGAATCAGATGAGAGATATGCCCTCTGCCTTCGAGGTACTTCCAAACTGAACAGGGGGATGGATAAAAAATTTTAGGGAACAGTAGAAAAATTAGGATGAAGGTAGAAGACAGCCTGCTCTGGAGTGAATATTTGCAGTCATGGCTCACATTTCACGTGACAACATCTTTAACTGCTCCTGAAGGGAAGGGATTTGCAGGTGCTAGGTTTGAAGGTCGCTTAAGAGAAACGCACAAAACTCTAAAGGCTGTGCTCCAAAGGAAACTGCAGAAAAGCAGAAATGGTCCAAAGTACCATTGTGATGTCGCCTTTTATTAGCCCACTGAGGAGATGTAATTATTCTGCTAAGTCTTTGTTTTGCTATTTGAGAGCAACAAATTAAACCCCACTAATCTACCTTGCTGGATGGTACTTATCAAAACTAAGAGGCTTCAATTATCAACAGCTTAATAAAGTTACTAATCTGCATTAAATGAAATCCTTTGCAAAATCACATTGAAACAATGCTTAAGTCATAATCAGCCTGCCTGGTGTCTACAGCCTGCCGTGGCTGAGCCCCAGAATGCACTGTGTAATCAAATTCCATGTTACTTAAACTCAGAAAAATTCCTAATGTGTGTGTGTGTGCTTTTTTTTTTAGTCACATTAATTTATAGAGTGCCTTTTTAATCCAAAGAAAATTGATATTTAGGTAGAAGTCAAACAAGAATGTCATTTAAAACTGCTTAAATTTAGTCACCTGTTATACGGAGAAAGCTTAAAAGAATGTTATATTTTGCATAGAGTGAGCTAGCCCTGTAGTTGACGTCTTCACATGATACTCAGAGAATCCAGGGCTGTCATCATGTTATCAGTCCAGACTATAGTACCTTGGGGAGTAATATGAGATGGGCAGTATGCTTTAGGTTTGCAAAGGGAGAAACTGAGGCAATGGAATGCTTTGTCCCCAGTCATAATCAGAGACACAAGTAGGCTATTATTGCATCTCTCTTTCTCTTTGTCTCTCTCTTTCTCTCTCAGGTGACTGTCTTTTTTTCTAAGAAGTCAAGGTAGAAGAGGACTGTAAGAACAGAATCACTAACTGAGTGGTTTAGCATTCATGCAGATATTCACCAAATTACTTGTATTGATGTCTGGCACAAAAGCACAAGTTGATAGTAAGTAACAGTGTCTTGAGGAACTCATCAATTAGGTCTCAAATGTTAAATGATGAGCAGAGTAGGACAGATGCAGGTAGGATTTGTGCATCTAAGAACACAAAGAAAAGGAGCCGTAGAATTAAGCTGAACAAAGGATTTCAAGATTTTGTCCTCAGTCTTACAGACTAATCATTTAAAACGGTCCAGGGCACACAGAACACCACACATATGTAAGTACCAACTAACATCCAGCCATTTGGGATTCTCTTAGTGTAATTTCATTTTTTTTTTTAACATAGAAAATGCAGAACTTTCTATTTGGATAGAACAGACACTAGCAAGGACCCTCATTTAAAGGGGTCCTTATTACTTAAGAAATAGAAGTTCTAATCTTCTCTGTTATTTTGAATGACACTGACTAAAATTATTTTTCAGATCCTGTACCATCAACCTCTATTTTCTAAGACTTGAAATTTTTTGAGCAAAGGAGTGGTATAACATGATCTAAATTCAGTGGGAAAACAAAATTGATGAGCAATTACACTACTTAAGAAACAGCTGAATTTAAATAATGACATCTATTGACACTAAGAAAAGACTTTTTGTACCTTCAAAATAACACATAGTAATCAAAAGGCTTCCTAAGATTTTTTTCCTTGGATTCCAAAATACTGATTTAGAGGTTCAGAGATTCAAGAGTGGTAGTATGGACCCACTGGCCTTCAAATGTGCTAATACGCTATCCTGTGGATCAAAGGAAAGGTGGAGATTTGATATATTTTAATATATTTCTCTCTTTCCAGTGCTTTCCAGCATGCTTTATGTAACGTAGAATTGGGAAAAGCAGAACTTGGAATGTGTCTACTAAATTCTAACAACATAAAAAAAAAAATGTGCTCCTGTGTGTGTGTCTTTGTGTGCACACGTGAACTCATGCACAACATGCATGGACATGTGACCCAGTGTAATCATTCAGCCAATTCAGTGACAATGCCTTAAGACTGACAGGTATATTTTGCCCAGTATTTTAAGGTTCAACAGATCCACTGGTGCAGAACGTGTTAGGAAGATAGAAGAGCAAGGTGTTCCATTAATGAATATCTTAAAGCATGCTCCATCCACAGTTGGTTGTTCTTTTTCTTGATAACTGTAAAATATTATCCATTATTTTAACAAATGTTTCTTGAGGGTCTAGTAGGTCCCAGTCACTGGGATTAGGAAAGAGAGTAACAAGGCAAGTAGATATGGCCCCTGCCCTAAATGAGCACAAGGATCTAGAATAACTGCCCACCACTAATAAGGATACACAGCATTAACAGACAGGGAAGGGACAAAGTGCTTGGAAGCTCAGGTGAGGACATACTTTCCATTGTAGAAATGGGAAGAAGAGAAGAAAGGAAAATGAAAGCTAAATCTTAAGAAGTAGAAAACCTGAAAACAGTTAAATTAAATTGAAACCACCTCCCTGAAATTATAGAAATACTAAAGGACAAAAGTCAACTAATTGAAAGAAATGCAACAAAAATCATTTAAATGCCTACTCTATGCTGAGAGTACCCCGTCTTCCATACACAGCTCCAGTTCCTCTCTTGGCCCAAAGTGGCCCTTCCTTTCCCTCCTCTGAATATCCCCTCTCAGCCCGTCTCTGTATCTCTTATGTCACTCACACTATTCCAGGCATCAGCTTTATGCTTCCTAGCTGTGTGACATTGAACAAGAAGCCTGACCCCCTACTGCCTCATTGTCCTTATCTGCAAAATGAGCACAATAATATCTCTTCCTTCACAGGTTTGTTAGGTTCAAATTAGTTAATATAAGGAACTAATATAATATTAGTTAATATAAGGAAATAATTAGACCACTGTGTGTGTATATATATATATATATATATATATATATATATATAGTAAGGGCATAGAGCTACTACTGCTATGTTACTGTGGCTTTTCTTTTCTTTCTTTTCCCAAAGATTATTTATTTGAGAGAGACTTTGAGATAGTATGAGTGGGGGGAGAGGCAGAGCGAGAGAGAGAGAGAATCTCAAGCAGACTCCCCGCTGAGCATGGAGCCAACATGGGGCTTAATTTCAGGACCCTTGAGATCATGACCTGAGCCAAAACCAAGAGTCAGATGCTTAACCAACTGAGCCACCCAGGCGCCCCTATTTTAGTTTTTCATCCATCTATGGATTTCCCTTCAGAACAGTGCTTTGCCAACTTCAATGTAAGGAATCACCTGGAGATCTTAATAAACCACAAGTTCACATTCGACCCCACCCCTGGGGTGGGGCCTAGGAATCTGCATTTCTAACAAGCTCCCTGATACTGCCAATGCTGCTGGTTCACTGGCTACACACTGGGTCGGGCTGTACGGTCCAGGAACTGGTGCTGGCCCACAACCTGTTTGTGAAAGATGAAGTGCAGAAGCTGAGAATTAACATTTAGAAATTTCTATAGCAATTTGCCATTGCCACAAAGTCCAAGTGAATCATTTTGTGGCATCTTACAAAACTATCAGTTTGGAGTGGACTGAACTCTTTTTTTTAAAATAAATATCCTTCACCACAAATCATTTGAGAGGCATTGTTCTAGCAAACAGTATAAACTGAAAAGCAGATACAGAGTCTTTGTAAAGTCTTGTACTTCCTCTGCAACTAAAACAATTTTGCACTTGATTAGTGTTCAACAGGTATTCTTGAATGCTGATGATAAATTAATTTAAAAAATAAGGGAATGCAGTTCTGATTGCCCATTTTTAAATTCTCCATGTAATGGTTAAAGTCAGAGCTCCAGGTAGCATCAACTTTAATGAAGTATAATTAGCAAGTCCACAGCTAAGCTTTTGTTTACATTTTATTCTTAATGGTTATTTAAAGATTTCTGCATTAGAACTGTAAGCATAGAGAAATGCTTTCTCTACCTGGTTCTCTCTTGTGAAATATTGGATTTGTACATTTGTGAAGTGCATGTTCCTTCTCATAATAATTCACTTTCAAATAATTAACCCCAGGATTTGAAGTGGGACAAAATACACACACACACACACACACACACACACACGCACACGTATATGTGTGTGTGTGTGTGTGTGTATTCATATGTGTCCTATACTTCATCATTGTTCTTTATTTATTGTGACCTCAGGTAGAGTTGATATTTAACAGTAATGCACACCTCAGTGTGACATGTGGTACTCAAAACAAAAAGACAAAGGAAAAAGAAATACCTATCCGAACAGAGGTAACAGTATTATTGTGTGTGTGTGTGCACGTGCGCAAGTCAACTAGTACTATAATCTATTATATGCCTTTACCTGAAGTGACAGGTTTTTTTTTTAAAGATTGTATTTATTTATTTTAGGGAGACAGCATGAGAGTGAGAAGCAGAGAGAGAGAATTTCAGGCAGACTCCTTGCTGAGTATGGAGCCCAATGCAGGGCTCGATCCCATGACCCTGAGATCATAATCTGAGCCAAAACAAAGTGTCAGACACTTAACTGACTGCACCCATGACATGACAGTTTTGATGAATGGCCACACACAGTATTTTAATACAAGGGATAGCATTCTGGAGTCAGGAATTACATATGAGAGTGTGTATGTGTTTTATGACTTTCCTTGCAGTTATGTCCTGAGCTAGAAACAGGGTATCATTCACCAGAAAGAAGTTATTTTTTTTTACTAAAAGTTGAAGAAAGGAACCTAAGATCTCTTGCAAATTTAGGATTTGAAGTTTAGGTTGGTAGGTACATCAGGATATTTGGTGTCTGCTCCATGATTTCCCAGTGATTAAAGACCTGGCTGTACTTCTAACATAGTTATCACACTTATTCCTCATGTGTCAATAGGAATCTTAGAATAGATCACATTATCAAATTACATAAATCTATAGAGAATTGCTACTTATGAAAATTTGCATTTGAAACATCGAATCATCCACAATCCCCTCCACCCAGGTCATGAATATTATCTGTTCATATTTCCTCAAAAAGTAGTATTCAAATTAAAGACTAACTTATATTATGACATTTTTACTCTCATTTATTTGGGGCATTTTTACTCTCATATATTTGGAGCAGTCACAGGTCTGAAAGAAGGTTAGTGTGGCTGGAGGTAGTGAGCTGGGATGTGAGAACAATGCAAAGCTTGGGACCAGTTGAAGAATTTAGATTTTCTTTTAGTAGTGAGAAGTCACTGGATGATTGTGGGGCCAGGGAGATGAAATGGCACAAGCTAATTCATTGTCTTATTAATTTTATTATTTTTTTTTTTTTTAGCGAGAGAGAGAAAGTACGTGAGGGACAAGGAGGGGGGCAGAGGGAAAGAGAGAAAATCTTAAACAGGCTCCATGCCCAGCACAAAGCCTGATGCGGGGCTCGATATCAGGACTCTGAGATAATGACCTGAGCCAAAATTCAGTTGGATGCTTAGCTGACCGAGCCACCTAGGTGCCCCAACTAATTCATTATTTTAAGAGATAATCACTAAATGTATTCCATATGATGTCACAATGATGGAGTCATAATACAATGCATTTGGCAAAACCCAGAGAACTGTACAACACAAAGGGTGACCCTGACATAAACTGTGGATTTTAGTTAATGAAAATGTATCAGTGTCAGTTCATAAATTGGAACAAATGTAGCAAACCAATAAAAGATGTAAATAAGAAGGAAACCATAGGGAAAGTAGAGGGAGGGAATATATGAGAACTCTCTGTATTTCTGTTCAATTTTTCTTCAAATCTAAAACTGCTGTAAGAAATAAAGTCTCTTAATTAAGAGGAGGAAAAAAGAGATTATTGCTGGATGGACAGTGAATTGGGAGGATGAATTAGGAAGCCACCACAGTATATTTTTTGAAATAGCTTTTTTGGCATAGCTTCTTTCAGAAGAAATTGCTATCAGAAACTGATTTTAGTATCAAACATTCAAAGATTAGAATTCTCTACATTGGAGTAAGATGAAGTGGTAAAAAAAAAAAAATAGAGGAGAAAAAAACACATTGCCATCCAGGGGAGCACAAAGGGGAGATTAAATCTATATTTCTCATTACCTAGTGTAATTTTTTTATACCTGCTTCTGAATTTGTGTTCATTTCTGTGGGCATCAAATTTTAATCAATATATTGATACATTTATTGATATATTTAAATCAATATATCAATGTATTAGGAAAAAACTAATATATGTATCTGTGTCTTCCAGGACCTAAAATCTTCCATAGAGATTTTAAAAAAATTTTTAAAGGTTTTTATTTATTTATTCATGAGAAACACAGAGAGAGAGAGGCAGACACAAAGACAGAAGGAGAAGCTGGAGCCCGATTCAGGACTCGATCCCAGGACCCCGGATCACAACCACTGTGAGCCAAATGCAGACGCTCAACCACTGAGCCACCCAGGCATCCCGAGATTTTATATTATATTAAGATAAGAATAAATTGAAAGGATAGAGCTTCAGTTGCTAGTGAGTACATAAGGGAAGACATTGACAGTATTTTAAAGCCAGGCCTAACAACCTTGAACTATCTTAAAACTTTAGTCCAACATAACCAGAGGCTGAATTTATGTGGATGGCTTTATTTTCTACTTAACAACCCAGTAATTTGACAGAGAAAGATGGCTATCAGACAGAAATACATTTACACTGCTTTAACTTAATATTTAATAATTTTTCATTTCCAGAGAGTAATAGGAATAGCTTCACATTTACATTGCTGGACCTGTTTGCTTATAACTTGCTTCTAATGATAAAAATGGGATTGATTTGATCTCAATCTCTCCAGTTAAATAATTCTTGATTGCTAGGTTTAAAAAAAAAGTACAAATCATGGGCTGTCTCTGCATATTCTGACCTGAATGATCACCAAGATTTGATTTATCATCTGGTAATGGGTGAGGGCAAGAGAACACCAAGTTCTGGTCTTCAAAACTATCTCAATTGCAGAACTAGAAATGTGAAATTATTAATTGTAATAATGTCTTAATAATACTTGGAGTCTTACTGAAACAGAATTAGAACTTCTCGAGTGTGCCAGATTACTAAACCAGGGGCATTCTTAAGAATGGTTGGCATCTACTGAGAATTCTTTCAGGGATTATTTGCTAATTCAAATCTCCTTATGTACTTTGTCTCAGTAGGCACAAAACTTTGTGCTCTGCTACATTTTTTTTTTGTTGTTATCAAAAGAATAATGGTTCCATGAATCTGTAAAAATTAAAATTAAAAAAAAAACTCATTTTCAAAATGTCTCTACACGTACTCTGTACACACTAATGAGGGCAAAGCTATTGGGTTCTGATTCCCTGAATCCTCAACTCTAAGAACTGGGGATGACCAAAGAGATCACCAAGATTAAGTCATTTGCCCAAGGTCACATGCATAGTTGTCAACAAGCCATGGGTAGGATGCATATCTCAGGACTCCTGATCAGTCATGCTTACACCAGGCAGTGCCTTACAACAGCTTTGAGTGGATAAAGAAAATCAGGATTTCAGAAATAAAATCCCAGAGCCAGATTTAAGTCTGTCCTTAGTGAGGATAAAGAGTTTGACCCAAGAATTGAAATCACTCATTGATCAAGATAAATCAGGCTCTCAGATAAACCAGAACACTTTAAAGTAGTTAGGACTGATGATAAAGAAACTAAAAATAATTGAAAAATTTATACATATACAAATATTTAGAAGTATATGTAAATATTATGTTACATTATAAATATGCTTTAATATAATGTTATAAAATATTTTCTAAATAAAACATGTAAAATTAAAACAAATATAAAAATATGAGTATGATATAAAAATAGTAACAGAATATAGAATATAGTAGCTATTTATTATCAACATAAGAATAGAAATATAGAGGGGCACCTGGGTGGCTCAGCAGTTGAGCATCTGCCTTTGGCTCAGGTCATGATCCTGGAGTCCTGGGATCGAGTCCCACATCAGGTTCCCCGCAGGGAGCCTTCTTCTCCCTCTGCCTATGTCTGTGCCTCTCTCTCTGTGTCTCTCATGAATAAATAAATAAAGTCTTTTTTTAAAAAGAGTAAAAATAGGAATATATATTTGTATATATTTTAAATGTTATATATCTATGTATTCATGTATATATGTATAGAGAGAGTAGATGAGGGAAGGAGAGAGAAAGAAACACTGATTCCCTTAGCAGTGAACCCTGACGGGGGAGCTCTACTACAAGTGCAGCTAGGTAACCATCCTCACCCTCTTCTCAACATCTTCCTCCTTCTAGGGTGAGAGAGGTAAACAAAATAGAACTTAGCCTCTGAATCTGTGATACAATTGGTCACATAAATTCCACATTTCTTCATGACACAGAATGTTTCCATTTCCAGACTCAGCCTCTCTCCCTTCAGCTCCTGACAAAGTCAGAACAGTGCAGGAATGAGTAGTGAACTGTAAACAGAATTAAGGGCATAGAGGTAGACGTCTCCTGGCCCCAGCTCCTCCTCATTTACTCGACAGAAAACAAAGTTGTATTCCCAATAGGGCCTGACTCCATGAGTATGGAAACCACCACTTGCTCCCATCCCGTCACTGGTCATGCCCCCATACTATTACACAGATATTTCTAACAAGGGACTCATCATTTCAAACTTCCTGGCTTCTGTGGAGTGTGTCAAACTTCATTCTCATAGTTTTGTTGGTCATAATTTCCTTTCATTTTCTCCTTCTCTGGGTGAGGTTTATCTTATCCTTCCTTTTAGAGATGTACACCAGTTGTATAAAGTGGGTACCACTGTAGTTCTGTTTTTTGATCAATGAAGGCAGTAAAGCCTCTAAGAGTATGTTTCATAATCAGCTATTACATTGGAACAAATCATCCATCCGTGACTCTAAGTAGGATACTTTTGAAATAAAGACCTACATCCTCATCAGTGCTTTGATAGTCTGTTAGACTTGATGAAATGTTATACTTTTATTAAGATTGGGATGATTAAAATGCACTTATTCTACTACAAGGAAGACAAAGATCTTTCAGCCCCCTTAAAATCAGTCACAGAGCATAAAGGAACGCAGGGTTCTCTGTATCCTAATGGAAGGAAGCACAAGGGCTTGGGACCTAGCAGGCTAAGCCTGATGGCTGATGGATAACTTTGGCATGATGTAATAACTTCTATAAGCCCCAGTTTTTTATTTGGGTAATGGAATTTTATAATACCTGCCTTACAGAGCTGCTGTGAATATTTATGAAATGCTATTTGTCGAAACCCTTCTGTGAACTGTAGAATTCTTTATAAATATGATGTGTTATTGCCAAGCAGTGATTAGCTGCTTTATGATGAAGAAACAGTCTTCCAAAGAAACATGGAATATATTTTTAAATGGTTTATGACAACTCCCTTTGAGATTAATATTCTTATATATATATATATATTAATATTACCTCTGCATAAAAAGTCTGAATGTGTTTATAATTTACATGGCGTGACCTATTGATAAAAAATGAGTTTGATTTATAATTGTAAAGCATAACTTATTGAATCCTTTCCCAATCTGGTGATAAAATATAATTTAACTTTATGTTCTGGTGTATATGATTTAAGTGTAGAGGCTATAAAGTGAATTTTGGTACAAATAATTTCAGTCCCCAAAGAATTACTCCCCAAAGATGATTTATTACAAATGAGGAATTCAAGGACACCTGGGTGGCTCAGTCAGTTAAGCATCTGCCTTCGGCTCAGGTTGTGATCTCTAGGATCCTGGGATCCAGCCGTGCGGGGTGCTCCCTGCCCAGCAGGGAGTCTGCTTCTCCCGCTCCCTCCCATACTTGTGCACTCGCATGCTCTCTATATAAATACATAAATAAAAAGTAAATAAATCAATATTTTTTTTTTAAATGAAGACTTCATATCCCCATAGAAGCCAAGTTAACAAACAGAGGGAAGAAGGGACATGTTCTAGGTGACGCGGCACCATAACAGACCCAGCGTACTGAGTATTTATAGTGGAAACTGACAATGCCTGATTATAAATTTTGATATGAAAATGAATAATTATAACCCTGTATGACTTTTCCCCTAATTGAGGTGGAACAGTGGTTGTGATGATTCATTGTGTTTGGCAGTGGCCAGCCAAGCCTCTCAGAGAACACAGTATTTTGTAGAGTCTGGAAGAACGAAGAGGCATTTACTAAGTACAGAAGCTGGAACTTAGCAGTCTAGGCAAATGGGACAGCATCTTCAAAGGCTGAGAAGTCTGGAATAGTCTGGTCTGTAGAGGAATAATCAATAACTTAGTTTACTGGAGCATAATGTGTTCAAAGATTTGGAGGGAAATTAAAAGATTTGAATAAAGATACCTCCAGAGCCAGATCCTAAAGATTTTAAATACTGAGTGGACCTGATGGTGCTGGTGATGAGGAACCATGGAAGGAAACTGACCAAGGGATGGCCTGATCAGTTATTTTAGGAAGAATATGCTGGTGGCAGCATTCTCTGGAGGCCACTGGCTTTCTGATGTTTCTCTGCTATTGTTTTTTACTTTATAGGTCAACTGCAACTCTGAATATTAGAGGCCACAATATATTTATTTTCAAGCAATAGAATAAGAACAAGGAACATTTAAGAGAGATTGGTCCTGTGTTTCCCAAACTTCAGTCACTTCTCTAATACATCATCATTTTTCTTTTACCTACAAATGATTTTTACTCAAATTTATTCAATATCTTTTCACAACTCCAAAAGGGAAAATGTATGTCCCAGAGCAATAGCATTTGTAAAGTTGCAGGGTTACTGATTGTTTATATATTATGTTTTAACATAAACCCAACTATTAAAAGTACCCATCAAGATACCACCCTAAAAATGCCCCTTGAGGAGGGACAGGTCCATCTGCTTCTGTCATCTTACAGCTGAGAAACTGATGTGCCAGTGAGTCAGATGATGTGCCTAAGTCCCTATGTATGTCCCTGATATCCCAAACACAGTTCTAGATGCCGGGGCAACAGAAGTCACAACATAAAATCACTGCCCTCAACAACTCTAATTCTAGGAGGGAACGGAGACAAAAGACAATGACATAAGGACATGGCATACTGCCAGGTGATGTGAAGGGCTGTGAGAAATACAGAGGAAAGTAAGGGAATAGAGAAAGACACAGTGAGCCTTGAGATAGCTGGTCAAGGAAAGCTTCTCAGCAGTCCCTGATGTGTTCAGGGAACAGGATGTGGGATAGCTGAGGCTGGAGCTGTCCAGGTAGAAGGAACAGGATCCTGGCACCTGGGTGAGAACTTGCCCGACATGCTTGAGAAACAGCCAGGAATTGCAAGGAATGGTGCCATGAAAGCCTGGTTCTTAGGACCACCACTCCCTCCCCTGCAGCCCCATCATACAGACCGGCCCCTTTTCTTTTCTTTTTTTAAATTCTTTTTTAATTTTAATTTTTGTATTTAAATTAAATTAATTAACATCTAGTATATTATTAGTTGCAGAGGCAAAGGTCAATGCTTCCTCAGTTGCATAGCACACCCAGGGCCCATGACATCACCCATTTACCCCATCTCCCCACTCCCCTCTCTACATACAGTTGCTGAGAAAAAAAAAACCCAAAAGGACTTTTTGGAAGACAACATGGAGTAGCTAATAATTGTGTGTGTGTGTGTTTAATTTTTTTATTGGAGTTCAATTTGCCAACATATAGCATAACACCCAGTGTTCATCCCACCAAGTGCCCCCCTCAGTGCCCATCACCCACCCCATCCCCCTGCCCACTTCCCCTTCCACTACCCCTTGTTCATTTCCCAGAGTTAGGTGTCTCTCATGTTTTGTCACCCTCCCTGATATTTTCACTCATTTTCTCTCCTTTCCCTTTATTCCCTTTCACTAATTTTTATATTCCCCAAACGAATGAGACCATATAATGTTTGTCCTTTTCCGATTGACTTATTTCACTCAGCATAATACCCTCCAGGTCCCCCCACAACGAAGCAAATGGTGGGTATTTGTCGTTTCTAATGGCTGAGTAATATTCCATTGTATACATAGACCACAGCTTCTTTATCCATTCTCCCCCTTTTCTTATACCAATGACTGACTAGCACACACCCATCCCAGCCCACAGCTTGTCATGCTGGCTGGTTTGTATGTTGCCTATGGTGCTACAAGAACAGAGTTTCATGGTACAACAGGGATTATGTGGCCCACAAAGAACCTAAATTATTTGCCGTCTGGCCCTTTCGAGAAAATGTTTGCTGACTCCTACTCTCTGTCATGCTTTGTTGCTATTGTCGTCCAATGTGGACATCACAGGGGAAAAAATTGCTTTGGACATCTTTATAACAGTGAAATATGCATTTTTCCATTTTAAAACTTAGTTTCTACTTGTAAAAAAATCTGATTTCCGTTTTTAAAATTGAGTTAGGTACCAGTGGAAAGTTTTTGGTATATTCTATTTGAGTGAGATTTTTTTTTTCTTTAATGATGAATTAGGAGAATAAGGTACTCCACCACTACATAAAGAACAACCACAGTTAGCATTACCCTTGTGGTTTCCTCTTGTTAGTATTCAAATTATATTCTTTCTAAACTACATCTGAAACAGGCTGGAAATATACCCTGTCAGGAGTTGCACTGTTGGGTGATGCACAAGATTTTAAAAAGATCCATATGGACAGTGTGGCCCAGAGCTACAAGTCTCTTTGGAACTAATTACCTTCTCAAATCAAAGGGTCCTGAAGATCATCTGTGACCTCATGTGAAAGCATCACTGTCTGACTTTACCTGCAGCTTCCCTTTCTCATAAACAAAAATGCTCGTGGTCCTGGTGGTAATATTTTTGTCTTTGGTAAAAAGTTCGTGGAAGATGTCTCACATTCTTGTCCCTATCAAATATTTCTCTCTAAAAAGGAGAAGTAAGAAAAAAGGAAAAATATATATAAGTAAGACTAGAGAGAATAGAATTAAGAGAAATACAGGAGTGATATTTAAAGGGCTCAGTATGAATGTGAGTGAACTCAAGATTTAAAATAAGTCAGATGAAGGGTTGAAGTAGTGTCTGATGAGGAAGAAGGTTGAAGAAAGCTGAATTTTTAAAGTATCTCCTACATCAGAGCGATCATCTGTAACCAATGTATTTAGTCTTATGGAGAGTCTACAGCCTACCAGCTCCATGTCTCTCTCCTGCTTATCTGCCTACCAACTGTCCCCTTCTTCTTCTCATTCTCCCTTTATCCCCTTCTCTTTCTCCTACTTCTGTTTTTTCTTTCTTTTCTCTGTTCCCTTCTCCACTCATTCTTCAAACTCTAGAAGTCTCACCAGTACTTTATAGAAATTTTCTTTTCACATATTCCCCACAGAGCCCTCTCTCTTTTTTTTAAGTAATCTCTAGACCCAATGTGGGGCTCAAACTCATGACCCTGAAATCAAGGGTTGCATGCTTACTGACTGAACCAGCCAGGCAGTCTCTTTTTTGACTGAATTCTTCTTAAGTCACTTCCTGAACTTCTCCTCTCAGTGACTTCCTGTTATCTGAAACTTAACAGATGAAAAAAAAAAAAATCTGGAAACCTTCTGACCACAAAGAAGATCATTTTAGGACTATAAATATATGGTTATAGGAGGAAAAAAAAAAACTTTAGAAAATATAGAAAAGCAAAAAAAAAAAAAAAGAAAGAAAATATAGAAAAGCAAAAGGAAGAAAATAAAAATTAGCCACAGTTTCTGCTTCAGAGTATTTCCTACCGATTATGTCTATATGCATTTAAAATTTCTAATTATTCTTCACTTATTATTTTATGCCCGCTTTTCTCACATAAGAATATAAAGATATGTATATTTCTCTATGTAATTAGTCTTCTAAAAATTGATTATGATCATCATCAAATGGCATGAACCATAGTTTAATTAGCCTCCCATTGATGGACTTGTATTTCCAGTTTTTCTGTATTATAAATAAAGCTGCAATGAACATCTTTGTGTGCTCACATCTCCAGTGATGCCCTGAGAATAGAATGTGTGGGAGGGTTCCAGCTGCATGGAAAGAGGGGATGCACATTTTCAAGGCTGTCACTACATACTATTCTGTAGCCAAATTCCTACAGACAAGTGAAGGGACTTCTCCATCATGGTTTTAATGCTAAAGCTCAGTCTGATGTTCCATTTACTTGTTGCTTACCATACCACTTCCTTGGTTGAAGGTCATTAAGTAATTTATTGATTCTTGTGTCTGGGGAAACTCAGTATGTTACAGACCAGAGTTGGAAGATCAATCTTGGAAACAGCAGAAAAACAAGGAGAAGGGTAAGGATTCCATCCATGTTTGGCTTAAGTCATCCGGTTCATGCTTTGACTCCCCATGTATTTTCACATAACACATACTAGGTATTTTCAGGAAAAACGAAGATCAGATTGGCACTGCCCTCAAAGATTGACAGCCCAGGCTGTTGACCATAAACACGTCTCTGCTCTGACATCGCCCTGTGGGGAGAGAGAAGTCCTTAGGAGATGCAATGCTTACGTATTTACTTTTTTTAATAAGTATTTTTGCCTTGTTGATATTGGAGCGCTTTTCTCTCCCAATGTGTTCACTTATTTAGGTAATAACTACTGTTATTACCTGAAAAATTCAGTCTCAGGTGATGTTTGTAAGCCCCTTTTGTGTGAGCCAGAAATTCCAAGTTGGGCTACCGCAGGTAAAAAACAAACAAACAAACAAACAAAAAACAAAAACCACCATCCTGGTGTCACTGCTTTCAATCTGTATCCATTTGCTGGAATGCTCACTGCTCATCTCTTTTTCAAGGTAAATGGAAAAGTATAGGTTTCTAATCACACATTTGCAATTGCAAGGGAGGGGCCAAGGATGAGAAGCGCAATCAGGCAAATTTTATTATTTATTGACATTTTAGAAGTTGTGGAAAACCACTGGCAAAGCCCAACTTTATTCTCCTTGGGCTTATGTTCAGGGACCAAACCATTCTTTTGAAACATGCAGAGTTTTTAGCAGTTCCTCTTTAAAGAAATGCTATCATTCCTTTCTTTGGGGAGGAAGGAACAATGCCCCTTGTGTGTTCGAACCACTCAGAGCGTTAATACACTGTTTCCTTAGAAGGGTTTGCTTTCCCGAGTTGAACTTTTCAGAACTCAGAACACCTTATCACACTTTCAGAAGCCTTCTCTCTGAAAATGGAAAAAGGAAAGGGGGGAGAGCCTGTCAGGACTTGTGCCAGTTAAATCCGATCTCTCCGGGGATTTGTTTTTCTTCTGGCGTCAGATTAGATGTTCAAATCAAGCAGTGTTTGAGGGCTGCAAGGGAATGTCCATGGGATTCTTAGTGAGGCTAATCCCAGAGCGGCACATTCCAAGGGACTAATCTACCCAAGTTCATTGCTTACTTGAAACGTCTCTTGGGGGAAGAGCTGGGCAAGTGGCTTTTTTTCCAGTGGGCGGTCATAAGAGCATTATTAACGGGATGACCAGCCCCAGACACAGCAAAATGAAAGCAACAGGAGCTGCTCGTGGGACTGCCTTTGCCACCACCCAGAGCCAGTGCTCAGGTAAAATGATTTCGGCTCATTTTCTTCTTGTTCAACCTCCCAATAGTGAATTGGGGGGACCTAGAGGAAGACCCAAGGAATACCCAGGTAGATGCCGAAGGAAAGCTACAGTCAAAAATGAACACTGGTATTCAGTCCCTTTGGGTCTGTGGTGTTTTGTTCTGATTAGGACAGAGTGTACGTTTGAAACAGGAGAGTCTCAAAATAAGGACATAGTGAAATTTCACTGGATTTGTTCTATAAAGTTAGGGAATTCTTTTTTTTCTTTCTCTCATCTTGTGATTACTGGTCTGGGTTGTTGTCGTCCTGTTACGTTACCCTCTTACAGGGTGATTGCAGTTGTAGTTTCCAAGATTTTCTGGAGACAGATTTAGTACATATTTGATGTATGTACTTATAAACTATTCCTGCTTAGAGAAGTCCTTGATCTTGTAGCTGGTGGAGAGTTGGGAGTATGAAGTATCCGAGTAATGTGGGGAACTAATGTTTGTAGCAGAAGCTTTGTGAGAAAGAATTGAAACCTGACTAAATGAAATAACTTATTTTTTTCCCTTTGGAAAGCAATATTTACAGCTTCTGTTTGTTTCTATCATTTCTGTCCTTTATTGACTGTACGTTTTACTTTCAAAATTAGTACTTTATTCTTTGAGGGTAATCATTATACTTAATTCAAATGTGAATGTCCTCATTTTTGTTTTCAGTACGATGTCCTTTAATTATTAGCCTTTGAAACCACTTCCCTATTACACATCACACATGACTGATAATGCAGAAAGAAAGAAAATAGCCCATTACAAACTCAGTCATGGTGATGTGACCGTTCTACCTTTAGAAAAGAAAGTACAAAGCGATTTTCTAGGGTCTGATGGAAGCCATCTTTTCTAAGAGTACATGAGACTTTTGAAGCCTATTTAAAAAGAAAAGATTTTAGGGCAAACCTGTCTGTTGAAGTTTTGCATTAGAAGAGAATTAAAGGGTCAGTGAGAAACATGGCATGTCAAAACTATTTCATGCTTTCAAACAACAAGGATAGCCATTCTGAGCTAACTTACTTGGATATTGAAGCCAAGTATGAAGCTCATGCAGAGCAGTTCAAAGCCTTTGGACAAAAGCAAAGGGAATTAGTTTAAGGAACAAGTTAAACCATGATTATACATCAAATTTGCCCGCTTCCAAGAAAATAATTTTAAAAATCTATTATCTACCCACACTGAAGAGCTGAATAAAAAAGCACAGTACAGCAAAGCCCACAGTAGAGCATAATCAATTATGCACGATATTTTGTAGAATTCCTAATTCATGTGTTATACATGTAGTCTTTCTATTATGTATTCTGCTTTTCTTTTTCAAAAAAAAAAAGAGAATTCAATTCAATTATGGATGTTGGAAAGATTTTTATTATATTACATTTGTTCCCCACCCCCTTCCAATTTCCCATACCTTGGCAAGGGAAATGGTTAATCTGCTAGTAATAAGAGATGGAAATTGATCTTGTTTCCTTTTGGTAACAGTGAGATAGGTTTTTCACCATTAAGAAGGTAACTAAGTTGCTGAACTGACACAAGTCAAGATATTTTATTTTAAAAAATTAACAAGTTGGCAATCTCTATGTAGTAATTCTCAGTAAAACTCCCAGTGCCTTCCAGGTTGAAACTGGGATCTGTGAGTGAGACAAATGATCAAGGTATCCTTGGGATATCTAATTCATCTGTCATGGTCCCCCGGGTTCTCAAGTTAGGAATCTGTTGGAACTGCATTTCTTTGTTAGAGCCATTATAATGATTCCCCCCTTCCTTTACTTCTTGCTCCTCTTACAATGTCTTCCTGATGTCACACCCCAGTCCTTTATCCTAAGGAGTGAGATAGAAGACATAGCAGAATATGTTTTACTTCACGTGTGGAGACAGAAGAGGGGAAAGAGGAGGGAAAGATGCGAGTATGAATTGGGTCTAAGGCATGCCTCTAGGAGTTCAACACTGTCCATAAACCAAGGCACTCCCAGGCATGCCCCGATGGCACTGCCCAGATTAAGGGCATTTACTATCAACAATATATAACTTGGAAAGGCAGGTTAGCAGAGTGGGTAAGGGTGTGAACTCTATAGTCAGACTGCATAAGGTCAAACTCTGGCTTTAACATGTACCTGCTGAATCTCTCAGCCTCAGTTTCTTCAATGGTAAAATGGGTGTAACAGAAGTCCTTTCCTCATAGGGTTCTTAGGAGGACCCATGGAGATAATACACATAGGGCACTTTCCAGGCACATGATGAGCCCTTCATAAATGTGAAATATCCTTGGAGCCTATCATCCCCAATGCAAAGAGAAATCAAACCAGGTCAGGTCAGTTATAGTAGATTCATAGTGCTCTTGTCTGAACCTGCATCTGAACTTTTAGTACCAGAACCAACCCAGCACTGGCCCCTTCCCTTGAAGTGAAACATGGTACCCAAATACTAATGATAACAACTTGATGTGTCAGCTATTATTATTGTGCCCATTTTATAGATGAGAAAAACTGAGGACCACAATAATAATGTGACTTTGTCCATACCGTGGAGTTCCACTCATGCCACTTTTTCTACTGGCAAACCTCATGCTCTATCCATGACACTGCCATTCCTTCTTTCTCTCTGGGAGAGTTGATGGGCACTCACCCAAATTTGCAGATGCTTCCCCAAAAGAAACTTCTGAATTCTAGCCAAAGTAGGCCACAAAGAAGAAAGGAAAGGGCTTTCTCCCTTTTCTGCTCCCCGAGGTGTAGGGAACGTTGGTTTCAGATGTCCAGTGAGGAATATTTTTACCATCTTTCTGCCAAGAGATGTTATCAATGAAGGTATTCAGTGTCTAGGAAAAATCACAGCCTATGAATAGTTTAACTTACAGGCTTTTCACAAAGATAAAGCCTGGTTTATCTATGCTGCTCAGCTCATTTCTGTGGCAAAGATGCAGCCACTAACTTTTCCTATATATTTGAGAAGAAAAATCTTTGTGATTAGACACTGGGGCATTCTTCATGCCCAGCTGACAAACAGAACTCCAAATGTTAACTTTGTGGTTAGAGGGTGCAGAGGTCCACCTGGATCCAGGGATCTGAGGCAGGATATGTGCTCCTCTTCATGTGGACGATGCATAAACACTGAGAAATTATGTGACCCAGTTGTGATCATGACTGAAACGGGATGCAGCTCCTTTGTGCTCCTCAAGCTTCCCTGCCTTGCTACTCTTACAACATTCTTTATCATATGAGATAACTACTGCCTTCAGTGCTGCATGTTTGCATAGGCTCCATCATGAGAGAGGAGGGAGATGGGAGACTAAGGGTTGAGAGCAAACCAGACCTTCACACAGTTTATATAGATGTTTGAGTCCTTGACAGAATCAGAATCAATTATCGCCAACATATGGGGGTTTGTAACAGTTAACACTGGTCACTGAGGCCAACTAAACAGCTAAATTGCACTTTGGCCCTGTATCTTTCAAGAGTATGAATTTAGTCCTGATACTGTGTTAGAGAAAAGATAATACCATATGGAAATAACTTGACAGGGTGCTTTAACAACTTCCGTATTAAATGCTTAGAGAAGGGATCTTCTGAGCAGCTTGCAGGATCTCATGGGAGACTCCTCTGCTATTTTAAAAGCTAGTAAAGAAAGAGGTAAAGGGCTACGGGATGGGCACTATGCTTTGGAACAAAGATGGTACAGTTTGCTGGAGCTTCCTTTGTCCTTCTGGGAACCTAATCTTAATGGCCGGACTTCCTGGTGGACAATCCCAACAGTGCCTATTCTAAGAAGCTGTGTTTCCTATGCTTAAAGACATGTGGAATTTAAAAAAGAAAAGAAAAAGTGCTATCTTTCTTCCTTCCAAAGGCATCAATTACCTGTGAAGTTCTAAACTGTGATGAAGACATTTATCTTCCTATGCTTCCATTTCCTTTTCTCCTTCTGTGTTTAAGCACTGTTAATTAGGATTTTAGGAAAAGCATTATGATGGATTAGGGCTCTTGAGTTGTATAATTCTCTTACCATTTCTTTCCCTCTTTTTTTTTTTTAAAGAGAGAGAGTAGGAGGAGGGGTAAAGGGAGAGGGAGAGAGAGAATCTCAAGCAGGCTCCCCAAAGAGGAGCCCAAAACAGGCCTCAATCTCAGGACCCTGAGATCATGACCTGAGCCAAAATCAAGAGCTGGATGCTCAACTGACTGAGCCACCCAGGTGCTGCAATTTCTCTTTCTTTCTACAAGGAAAATCAAATGGAAGTGCTAGCCATGAGAACTTCGTATTTATTTACATATATTTCCTCCCACCGCTGAATATTTGTTATGTACAGAGCTATAAGCATACTGTTCTGTGTTTTTCATTTCCTCCGTAAATAGTATTGTTTTTCTGACCTTTAAAAATCATTAAGAATTTGTGTATGGTTCCATCACTAACATTTTTCTTTAAGATCATTTTCTTTGACTCAATATTATAATGTTAACCTAATCAACAGGTTCTGGCAGCAATTGATTTTGTTATATGCCGTGTTTATGTGTGAAGTAACTGCAATTTCATTTCAGTTTATGAGATACTAGTCTATTACATGATTATGAAATTTTACTTTCTAGTCAAAAGTACTTGGAGGTTATGTTCACCTTTCTTCTTTTGTTTTGTTTTTTTTTTTTTTCCAGGCTCAGAAATCCTGGATAGAAAGAGCATTTTATAAGAGAGAATGTGTTCACATCATACCCAGCACCAAAGACCCCCATAGGTAATCTTGCTGTTTCTATAATGAAGTGAGAACACAGAGTAGCATTTACAGGAACAAAATTACAATAGTAACACTATCCATTGCAAGGGATCCAAAGTCAAAGATCATTTTATTTTATCTTTGCTGGGCATCTCTGAAGCAATCTTAGATGTATACACCACATAATATGCTATGCCTACAGTTAATTCTCTAAGAGCCTGTACAAAATAACAGAGATACGCCACTGGGAAGGAATTAATCACTGTCTATAAGTGGGTTATACGTATTTTTAGTATGGTTACTGATTTTTAAGCATTTCATCGAAATGCTTAGTTTGTACCAATATTCTCTGCTATAATGAAAAAGAGATTTTTAAATAAAAGACTCCTAATAGATTACTAATTAGACTGACCTTCAGATTCCCATCCAAGCACATTTTTTAGTAACTACTTACCTTATCTTCAATATCCTAGTTACCTCTCTGATTTTGCCTTAAAGGCTGGCAGCATCTGAGATAGAAAGTTTTCAGGATGCAGTAACATATGAATGTCTGAAAATGCCTTTATGAAAAGGCAACATAATCAAGCAATTTAAAATACAGCTTATCGAGTCATATAGACTAGCTACATAACCTTGAACAAATTTCCTAACCTTCAAAAATGCAATTTTTTACTCATAAATTGAATGTGACACTGTTAGTATTTAATAACTGATAACTGTTTTACTATTAATTACTATTACTATTAATAGTTATAATAGTGTCTCAAAGTATGAAGGATATGTATTGCTATTATTACTAATAGTTATAATAGTGGTAGCAGAAAAGTATGAAGGACATTTTCATGATGTGAGGAATGAATTCTGTTTTCAGATATCTTGTGACTAACATTTTCATCATTTCTTCAGGAACACTTAAGCTTTAGGTTTTTATTCTCAGAATTGGCTATTTGACAGTGAATGTCAATTGAGGAAAGACAGGTTGTGACTCACATATGAGTGAGAGTCCTTATTTAAATGTGCATGTTAAAATTCTTCCCTCAAAGTTATGCCATGGCTTTCATGCAAGATTTGATAGAGGGGAGGAGTGAGAGGTAGAAAAATCTATAGGGCTTTTGTTCGCAGGTTCCGATCCTGAACCATATGGCAGGTCTGAAAGGGGTGGGTGGAGAAGGCTGGGAGGCATGGTATAGCTTATCCAGCTAAAGGAAAATGAAGAGCAGGGTGGTATGTGTGTGTGTGGGGGGGGGGGGGGTAGGGAGGAGGAGGGAGGGTGGGCAGAAAAGAAAATTTGTGTGTCAGGTAAATCTTGAGTTCACTATTTGCCTAGTATAGCCACATTGTGGGATTTTGCCTGAGGAATGACTGGCTCGCTATGGTCTGTAGATTTCTCTGGCAGCTTGCCTTAGTGGGTGATCCCATAATGGCAGATACAGGGATTCACTTTGACCTTTTCTACTGCAGGTGTTGCTGTGGGCGTCTAATAGGCCAGCATGTGGGCCTCACTCCCAGTATCTCCGTTCTTCAGAATGAGAAAAATGAAAGTCGCCTCTCCCGAAATGACATCCAGTCCGAGAAGTGGTCCATCAGCAAGCACACTCAACTCAGCCCGACGGATGCTTTTGGAACCATTGAATTCCAAGGAGGTGGCCATTCCAACAAAGCTATGGTAATCAGAAAACCATTTAGTCGCTTCCCAAATTCTTTCTCACAGCCTGCAAAGGAGAGGTGAAGAGCTGGAGATTTAGTCTTTGGGCTTTATCCCACCTTTGCCAGATCCAGGCTGGGCAACCGGCTCTGATGACCTGGCCCCTATGCCTCTCTGCTCTCCTTTATAGAATGGGAGAAAGAAAAGCTTCCTCCCAGGATTTTTAAATAATTAGTATGATATCAGATGCAGTGACTATTGTTATTATTAATAATAACAAGTAACTTTCTATAGTGATCCACTTCTATTATGTTACTCTCTGGGTCTCATCTTTATGGCATGTTTTTCTGTCTCCTTTGATTGAAAAAAAAAATCTTTAGGTTTCTGTTTTGTTCTATTGGTAACTAGGACTTCTCTCAATTCAAGGTAGAAATGATCATCCCAGACTGTTTCCTTCCCTGTTCTAACAGAGATCTTGCCATCTAAAGTGAGTGCTTTTGCTCCAAGCAGCTGTGTTCAATAATGTTCTCAGTAGAAGAGCTCCATATGAAAAGGGTTTTGTTTGGAACAGTGGCTTTAGGAAATAATACAAATTTTACTTCTAAGAGTTGTTGCTTCTAAATTTCAGCTTTCATCATGAACCTCTCCCTACTTGGCTGACAGATTTTTTTTTCCAGGAGAAAAGTACACCATATGTTTTTGGAAATTCTAGAAATGCTATATTTCAACAAGCTTGCTTCTAACAGAGTTAGTGGAGAGTGGAGCAGTTGGAGGTGGCTGCTCTAAGGCACAGCATGAAGTTCTTTGAGTGTGGAGAGGAAATTTTGCTTAGAGAAGCATACTGCAAAATGTAAGGGAAGTCACTTCATACTAGTCACAGGCTAAAAATGTGCAAAAAAGCCACCTCCCTCCCTCTCTTCTCTCTTCCCCTTCCCCTCTATTCCCCCACTCTTATAGGATTTTCTTCACTAAGAATGGCTGACTAAGGTAGTCTCCTAGTTTTTTTCCAAGAAAATCAATTCTGAGCTATGTGTTAGGGTACAAATAGTTTTGAGCAATGTATTGGAAAGAAGAGGAGGCTATGTGCAGCCCCCAGTAAGGCCTGGGGAAAAACATGGTGGGGGGGTGGGAATTAGTCTTGGCCTATACAGAACCAAGGGCAATGGAAATTTGGCAACGTCCTCCTCCACCCAAGGGATGTATTCACCTACACAAAGTCATTAAGGGTTCCCAACTCAGCATAATTTCCTTTCACAGTATGGGATCCAAACCATATACACTGGGGATCCCCCAGGAAATCATGCATTAATTAAAAGTCATGCAAGTTCACTATAAGAAAAGTGCTGCCAAAAAAAAAAAAAAGCAAATGTATGAAAATGGATCCACAGAGAGCCAAGAATATGAGATGATATGAGATAAGATGAGATGAAATGAGAATATGATAATGTTGCAAGTGAAGTGTACCCCCCAAAAAAGAGAATGTGCTACAGATGAGAAAGTGGCTTGGGATGCAGGAATGGTGCCACCAAGCTTTGTGCCCCATGTTGCATAGCTGATATATGATGTCTGTATACTATGACATTTAATGGCAGAGGACAAACTCAAATAGGCACACCTGTCACTCTGTTCTGGAAGTGTGAATACATATGACATGGAACTTTGATAGCCTTCCCAAAGCCCCATGTACCTTGATGAAACTCCAAACTACCTGTTGACGGGTCAGGTTAGGACAGGTCAGCTACATATTTGTAGATCCCAGTGTAAAATGAAAATCAAGGCCCCCTCCTGGGGCAGGGAAAGCAATCCCCCGTTCCTACTGCTGTCAACCCCAACTCACAGTGGACAAATAATAGTCAAAGGAATTGCCATCTCTGTAATGGGGCATGCACGGTATCCGGTGTGGGTGAGACTTTCCACCCTCTCACCTAAGAACCTCACCATGGCACTGCCAGCCAAAAGCAGAGACAGCTACTTCCTTGCTCTGTCCTAAGATGCTACAGGGAATATACCCAGCTTTGCCTCTCCCCTCGCCTGCACTCAGATCCCAGTCAGGGATAGTGGGTAATGATAGAACAAAATCTCTATTGCTGCCTCAGGTGAGAATGGAGTGGGAAGGCTAGACTGACTGAGACACCAGACATGAGAGCAGGTGGCTGGGATCCCCTGTGCCAGGGAGGCAGCAGGAGGTGGGATGTGGGACCTTGGACCACCTGTGAGCTGAGGATCCAAGCCCTCTGCACATACTCTACCATCCCATCACACTTGACTTACAAAACAGATTCAAGAATAAAATTGTTGAGATTTTCAAGACAGCAAGTGTAGAGCATTAAACTGTAAACAGTGCCTTTCTGAGCAGTATGACCATGCTGCTTGTACGCCCGTGAAGCTGGCACTGAGATTAGGTCTTGCATGTCCTAGATGGTCTCGTTGCAAACACTATGAGGAAAAATCTTTCTTTCAGAGTCTAATCAGTCAAATGAGGACCAGTTTTCCTTCTTCTTCTTCTTCTTCTTCTTCTTCTTCTTCTTCTTCTTCTTCTTCTTCTTCTTCTTCTTCTTCTTCCTCTTCTTCTTTTATTTTTTGTACAACCAAATATTTAGCAAGTGAGCGTCCCCGCTATGCACACACAATGAACGTTTTGTCCACTTTGAATACTTGGCCTTGAATTGTTCTGGTTCTCGTGTCTAGACAAAGGGGTGGAGCTGACAAGTGGTCAGATGTCTTGTTTTATCAGGCAGGATGGTGATTTTGTGCCAATCTGTGCCTTCTTTACTTTTTGCCCTCTCCAACAAACTGGCATGCAGTTTGGACAAAGGGAAAAATCATCAATTACTGTCTGTTAAAGAATGTCAGTCTTCAGATGGGGAAGGCATGGTTAAATATTCACCATGACTGAAACAGGTCAACTAACTTAATGTGCCTGATCCCAGGTTATTCTATTCAGCTAGGCTTAAAAAATACTGAATAATCTCGATCTATCTGTTTTATAGACAAGGCAACTGGAGCCCAGAGAAGTTAAATTCTTCTGTGAGAGTTATTTGATTATTTCATGACAAAGAGAATTCTTGAATTCAGGCTCCTTAGGATTTGCTGTCAGCTCTGTTTCTTCTCTGTCATGTATGCTTGGTATAGACTCTAGGAGATGATTTGGGGGGAAGCTAATTACTGTTATATTTCTCGCTCTCTTATAAGGGTTTTGAACACTTTGCAGAAGTATACAGTTACTATTATTTGATGAGGTTAATTAAACTCAAAAGCTCTGAGCAGGAGGAGGTCTTTGTAAAATTACATCCTAGGTTAATAGAACCATTTTCTGAGCCTTTCCCAGCACTTTGTGGTATTCTGTTCTCAATTTCCAGGCCCAACAACCCTGGGAAAGTTCAGTAGCAATGGACTCAACATCTCTCTCACTTTGCAAAGAATCATGATCCAGGAAGGAGACACTCGTAGCTGACAGTGAATGAGGGATCCTCACTCCCTTCTCTTCTCAACACCAAGCCATGTCCTACCAAACTGCATGCTCCAAATGCCATTCCTGGGCTATTGGAGGACCTGGCAATTCATTCAGGTGCCTTATAAAAGTCAGAACATCAGTACCAAGGAAGAAGATAGTAAGATACCAAAGCTCTGGGTTAGACATTGTCTGAGTAGAGCCAGTTCCAGGCAACTTTTTAAAACTGACATAGAGGACCATAGCAGGCTGGCCCCGCAGCACACATTGGGTCCTCTCTCAAAGGCTCTTCTTTATCTGGGGCTACAGCTGTAAGTTATCTAGAAAAAGTGACAGTGCTGGACTTGATTATACAGAGTCTTATTTGCTACTAATCATCTCTTCCAATTAATGCTGAGCTGACTTGTACACCAGGTAAGTATAACTTAATTAAGGACTTGGATTTAAACCTCTCAAGTCATTCACATGTAATTATCTTCAGGTTTTTCCTTGCTATTCACTGTTTATTAGATCAAGTTGAACCCCTTATTATAGTTTTTATATCATTTAGGTAATTGTTCCTCTGCCTCACTGTCACACTTAAAGCCCTAACTATTGAGCCTTCCAGGATTAAAGCCTTATTCTCTGAGCATTGCCAGTGGGTCAGGAGAATAGAGGTAGGGGAAGCTCCGGTGAGTGGGGAGGTCTGCTGGCAGCACCACAGCATCAACAGTCTCACACTTTTAAAATGCTTTGGGATTGAATTCGATTTTTTAAAAACTGTCTTTCTTTGAATTAGGCATATTTAATCTGGGAATCATCACCAACTGACACATGCCAAATTTGAAACTAAATGAATCCCCTTTCCCAAAACAAAATAGCTACTCACTAGACTGTGGCTAACGAAGCAGCTTTACATAAGCATGGTAAGGTATTTGAGGGGTTTGGTAATTGTTCCATTTCCACTTTCCACCTTTTAATCTTTAGGCCACTGAATCAGCAGTACCCTTGAGAAGCCTTTCTGAAACTGAGAATAAAACTAGAGTTTATCACTTAAACTTCTGGTCCCAATCATAGACCTATAGGAAAGGAAGGAAAGAATCAACCCTCCTCAAAGAAATCTATCTTACCTTTAGGAAATTCCTATCTCTTTGCCTCTAGAAAATTTTATGCTAAACAATTCTGGCAGAAAAATGTAGTGAGTCCCCCCTATGACCTATTTATATGCTCAGTGAAGTTTTATATTTCTAAACCTTTAGGTTTGACTTCTCAGCCAGCAGTTGTCACCTGAAAGTACCTGGTATCTAATGCTGAGGAATCACAAAAACAATATAGACTAAATTGCAATGGCATTTTCATTTCCAAAGTTTTGTGGGTCATCAAACTAGGAATGCAATAGCCAGTGACACCACACATTTGCTTTCCAAGTATTTTCCTTCTAGGGAACTTTCACGTGCTTTAAGCCACCATAAGTATTAAACTCTCACTGTAAAACTAATGACTCCAGGGACTCAGAAAGCTGATATCAGCAAAATTGTGTTAGCAGTTTGATATGACGTGTCCTCCTTGGCCAAAGATTTAATTAAAGGTAGTCATTTTAAAATGTGGCTACAAAGAATTAAAAAAATGAAATGATGCTTATCACATCTCTCAACAGAGAAGAAAATGGGCCAAATTTCCCCCTCCAGCCACAGAAGAAAAGCACTAGAAATAAGTGTTCAAATAGAGTTAGCAATGGTATTTCCCTTATTCCAAACAAGCACTACGTTCAAACTGATAATTTCCCAGAATTAAAAATGGCTTTACAGTATTAGGAAGAGGATTTGTCATTTTACCGTTTCCAGGAGCTTAGCCAGATTTATCATTCTGCAGTTCTTTTACATTTTCATTTAAAATCTGGGCAGAGTTAGGGGGATAAAAATTTAGGGCTAAAGAGGTGACTCATTCATTATCAGAGCCAAATTGTTCCACCAGCTCTCAAATTCAGAATTCCAAAGGAAGATTGTTATTATATATTTTAATTAAACAGCCTCAGCCTATTCTAAGTAGTAATGACTATCCCCCCCCCCCCCCACACACACACACGTGTGCACGCACAGCCATGGCCCACCCTGGGTGTTATTATAAAGGCAGAACAACGCTGTCTGGTCTATGATGCATCTGTGACTTCCCAGTTTAGTACAGAGTGAGGCCATGGTCAAGTCAAGTCCTGTTTTGATAAGTGAATAGTAATATTACTAATGATAAAGTAGTAAGAATGGCTTTAGAAAAAACTTCAGTGAAGTCATCTGCTACACAGAAAGGCCTTTAGCATCGGCAGAGCAAAAACTCAAGCTTTGGCTACCGAAGCCATGTGCCATTCAAATTAAATAATTTTCTAATTTCTAATTCTAGTTTTCTAATAGAGTTTCACAAAGCTTAATTTAGTGGTTTGTGTTTGGAACTCAAAAATCATGCTGTATGCATTGGCCTCCAAAGCACCTAAGAACAGATCAAATAATATATTTCGACTAGAGTGAACCCCTATTTTATATAGAGCATTCTTGAAGTGCTGTTCTGGGTGTCATTAGCTCTCTCCACATTAGCTCTCCCCTGCCAGGCAAAGCCACTAATGATAGAAAGGAAAAGAAGAAGATTATTCTAGGCTTGGGCAACTTATTGGAGCTCAGTTTATCTCTAGAAATTATAAATTGAGGAGCTAAAGTCATGTGGATGAGGGATGGGTTAGGCAACCTGGAGCCAAGGTAGCATTTTCGCTCTTGACAGGTACTTGTATATAGATAAACACCTGCAGCAGTCACTCCCCAGATAACTCAGAGTTGAGAAACAAAGTGCTCCTTTAACATATCTGCTGAAGATTTAAAGGCAAGTTATTCGGATCCTGTTGTACACAGACGTCACTTATAAGGTGTTTGTAACCTTCATTAAATTTACATGTATTGGTTTTTCAGCCATAACAGGCGATTTTCCTTAATTTAATCTTCACAGGGTCATGTGAGGTGGTCAGGATCAGCCTCATTTCACAAGAGAAGGCACTGAAATTGGCCAAATGACTTAACAGCACCAGTGTCCGAGCTAGAGTGTGATGCTGCTGATGATTGAAAAATCTATAAATAGAAGCACATGTCACCACATCAGATTACTGCCCAAGTGACAAAATTTAGTATACCCATCAGGAAGATTTCTTGTTATTTGTAAGGTGATCCCTTAGCAATTAATGAGCTCACAAGTGGATGGTCAAAATTGCTTATCTTGACAACCAAAATAGCTCCTAATTTCAAATCACATTGACCGTTTATTAATTGCTCTGGGGTCAGCCATTTATGACTTTAAAGCTGCTGATTCAGCACGTGAGTTAGCTGTTACAATGCAAGCACCTGGAGAGTTCCCTGACTAACCTGCTTTTTATGGATGTAAGAATCTAATTTAAAAATTGACATGTTCAGATAATTGTGTCATGTTATCACATTGTTTTAATTAGCCTCTTATCTCCCAAATGGTTTACTGAGTTACTAAACCATAACAATGACAAAAACAACTGATTCACATAAATTCTTCTTTTAAAAAAAAAAAAACTTGCCTTTTATTCTCCAAGGGATTACATTTTTGGAGATAATTTGGGTAGCTGAAAATGGCAGAGTTTTCCTATTCACTGTCTCCTGGGTAATTCCTCCAGTATCTCCTCCATTTTTCTCTGTGGTTTTCATGTAAAATATTGAGTGTTCTTTCTACCCTTTGGCCCAGTGAGAAACACAAGACAGCACTTAGAAAATTCTCTTTGGTCTGGGAAAGAGTTGTAATCCTTGCCTCTCATGCAGTCTCTGGGGAGCTAGTCAGAAATGCAAAACCACAAGCCCCACCCCAGACCTCCTGGATTGGAACCCACATTTTTGTCAAGATTGCCAGGTGAGTTGTGTGCATTAAAGTCTGAGAAGCACAGCTCCACCAGAGAATTTCCCGTGCAGTAGTAGCTTTAGTAATGGACTAGATGAGTGGTTGATTATGAGACAGCTAGCTCTGAGGCCCCAGTCACTCACTTTCCCTGGGGTCTCCCTGTCCTTCTCTGTGAAGCAGAAGAATTGAACTAGATGATTTCTAGTTCCCATGATTGCTAAGATATTTCTAAGTTCTCTTTGATTTCTAAGATTGACTACTTCATAGCCAATACGGAAAGTTTTATCACAAATCACAGTCAGGTCAAACATGGTCCCTGTCCTCAAAGATCTTTCAACATGGGCAGATAAAACTGACACATGCAAAAAACAACCAGGGAAAAACCCATCCAATTGGGTTAGTTTGATTGTTATGTTGCATCGATATGAGCTTGCATTCTCAGTAAAAGCCTTTAAAAGATGAGAATCATTTCTGTAGACGAGAAAGGGAGGAACTAGGTATTCTAGGACTTAGGGAACAGCATTAGCCAAATGCAGAGAGAAGTGGGAAACACTTCTAGGTGGAGTCAAGCCAAAGTGGAGAGGACCATGACAGGCAGAAGGAGAGTTTACATATAATGAAACACTTTGAGATATAGTGTGATCCAAAAGGAATTGGAGAAACAACTATTTCTGTCAGTGTCTTGCTGAGGGCATGGGGTCGAGAAGCCTATGGAGACTGTTGCTATAATCCAAATGGACATCTTAGTAAAGAGAATTTATTCCTACAGTGGCAACTGAAGGAATAGAGGGAAAGACCTGGTTGAGAACACTCTTTTCAGAAATGGTTCTCTAGAACTTTGAGACTGCTTGTAGGTGAAAGGAAAGGAGAAAGAGAGAGGGACATTATCACTTTGTGGTCAAGAGTAAGGACTCTGGAGTCTGAAGACCTGGGCTATGGACCCCATCATTACCACTGTCATTTGAACTTGAGAACCTAAAAAAAAAAAAAAAAGAACTTGAGAACCTGATGGATCCTTTCTGTCTGCAAGCTGTGAAATGTGAATGATATCAACCTCCTCCTTACTGAGAGGAGTCATGAAATAATGTATGTGCTGGAGCATAGAATATACACAAAGGTCTTGGTTTGAGATTTGGGGTTTGTTTTGTTTTGTTTTGTTTCTCAATAGAGTTAAGGACCTGAGAGCAGAGAAAAATACATGAAGAGGGCCCACCAGTAATGTAACCTTATACAAATCAGACAACAAGTGCCTCTGTTTCCCTATCTGTAAGACAGAGGTGGGGACAAGGTGATTCAAGGTCATTCACTCCCTACAGAGCACTTAAAGTAACAAGAGTTCTGTGATCACAAGCAAGCTTTTCTTAACTAGGAAAAAGATTAGGCCACTTCAAAAGGAATTGTAACACATTCCATAGATTTTTGAGGGGCACTTTCCTGGGGATCTTTTTTTTTTTTTTCTTTTTTTGAAGGTATAAGAGGGTAAAGGAGAGAATAGTAACTTAAAAAGAATTTTTTTTTTCCATCTCCCACACTAAGCATTTTTTATTTGTATAGTTTGGAAGCCTTGGGAGTCCCAGCCCTAATTTATTTCACTAAATATCCCTTTCTGGAATTAGTCAAAATGACATAAATTCACTTCAGCAGAGCCGCCAAATTTTAACTACTCGAGTGGCATAGACACAGTGAGCAGGCACAGAAAACATTTTATTCTTTCGTCTTATGATGTCTATTATCTAGATATTTTTCTTTGAGTCACTCAATGAGCCAATAAATACAACGACAGAGTGATAATAACATGGCCTTTATTTAAGAAACACTGTGTTTGTTTCTACCACTGCAATAGCTACTCTTCAGCCCCAAGGCCCCTTGTGTGGCACAGGAACATACATCGTTACTGAAAATTTCTATTCGAAGATATCAGAAAGTTCTTGTCCTTTGCATGAAAGTTTGTGCACGAAATACGCCACATCTCATATTGTAAGCTCTAGTTCAATTCTATTGCTATAATGTACTTAACTAAAATTGCCAACCCTTACCCTTTCCATTCAGGAATTGATTGCTGCTACATAGATTAAATCGTTATAGAACCAGCTTATTAGATTCCAACACCTCTTTGGAATTCTGGTATATGCATGTAGAAAGCTTTAGCTCTTTTTGATATTCTTTGATGAAGCAGTTTAGTTTGTCAAGCTGCTTTCAACTTTTTCTTCTTCTTTGCCTCACATTTCAGCTAAATATATTTAAAATGCATTTTAACAAAAGAATTGACATAATTACTGAGGATAACAAGGGGATCCCCTAGGTCAAAATTATTGCAATCAATTGTCACCTCCTGCATAACCTTATTTATTTATACACCCAAAAGCATTTGTTTGCATGATTACATGCCCCTCTATTCTTTTTGTGGTTATGCTACTTCATCATTAATACTTAACAAATCCCTTAATCAGTACCTTCCTCTTCTCTCCCACATAACATACAGACTTTAGAATGCTTTAATGCTGATGACTTCCACCCAATTAAATGCTATATTGTCCAGTGCTTTAGTTCTATCCCTTCTCACCATAAATTAGATATTATCATCATTTTTTATTCTACAACCAGTGCTTTTCATAGATTTACCATGTATTTGCTAATATCTTTGTTAGCGATTCTTTCTTGTATCCAAAGATCATCCATTTGGTATCATGGACTTTCTCCTTGCTATATATATTTCAAAATTCCTTCAGTGAAGTCTGCTAGAGATAAATTCTCAGTTTTGGTAGTCTGAAAATATCTATAATTTGCTCTCATCTTTGAAAGATATTTTCACTGAATATAGAATTTTACACTGCCAGATAATTCCTCTTGGCACATTGTAGACTCTGGCTTGCGGCATCCATTTTTGCTGTTGAGGAATAGACCTTCTGTCTTATAATGACTATTTCTTTATAGGCGATTTGTCTTATTTTCTAGCAGCTTTTGAAGGTTTTTTATTTCCCTTCCTTTGGTGTTGTCTGTGAGGTGTCTCTGAGTGCTGTTTGTTTTTATTTACCTTGCCTGGGATTCACTGACATTCCTGGATCTGAGAATCTGTATCTTTCAACATTTTTAAGAAACTCCCAGCCAGCATCTGTTCAAGTATTGCTTCTTCCCCATTATCTCTTTTACTTCCATCTAGAATTCAGATCATCTCCAAGGTTTTCAGTTTTGCTTCTGTTTTCAAGTCCTTTGTTCTTCTAGGCTGCATCTGGTTGATTTCTCTGGATCTGTCATCAGCATGGCTAATCTGTAGCTTAATTTTTTTTATTGTATTTTTCATTTAAGTTATTACAGTTTTATTTCTAGAAGCTGCTTTTGATTCTTTTTCACATGTATTGGTCATTCCTTATAGTCTATTGTTCCTTACTGATATGTTCAATAATCTCATTTGTGTTTTTAACATATTAAATATAGCTATTTATGCATATTCTCTGAGTATTTCAATATCTTTGGGGATCTTATTCTCCTGTTATTTCTTTTGGTTCTTATTCATACTGCTGCATCTCTTGTATTAAAATCACATATAAAAATATGCGATTTTATTTTTTACATGATTTTTATTTTTACTATGAGATGTTTATTTTCCCATGGAAACTATCCGAGCTCCGGATTGAGGACTCATTCCTCCACAGAGGCTTTGCATTTGCTTCTGCTGATTACCTGGAGCCATTCCCCAGCCAGAACCATTTTAAATTAAATACTCTGATGTTTTTCAAGCCACATTGATAGTGTGAATATGGATCAAAGCCTTTGGGAGGGCCCCCTGTTTTATAAATAATCAGAGGAGAATTTTTTTCTGCATCCACTCAGAACCAAGGTGGAAGCAGGTAGGCTTCTTTGTTCTCTTCTTCTGTATATCAGACTTACTCACTGTTTTCTTCCTTACACATGAGAGTGGAGTCCTTTGAAGTATCCCAGCTTACATGGGGTCCCCTTTACTGCATAAAGCTGGTAAAGCACAGGTGCCAACATCTTCCCAGGTTTAGGAAAAATCCTCAAGTCCAAAGCCTGCTTTGGTCCTTCCTTATCTCCTGAGGTTCCAGCTTCTACTTTGTTTGGGAATCTGGATATTTGCTCTTTTCATGTCTGCTCTGCAATGCATTTCAAAAGGCTTTCAAATATATCTGCCCAGTATTTCAGTTGTTTCCAGCTAAAGATGGAAGTCTTTATGTAATTAAACTGAGACCTAAATGAGTATGTATGTGGTTATATACATGTTTATCATTGTATGTATTTATAGCATTCCATTTATATGTACTTAGTATACTTATTTCCAGGTGCATCTGCTAATACCTTGAAATCTGATATACGCTTTAGTTTTTTAGATTATTCTGCAAGAATGATTGGCATGCCTTTTGTCATTTGTCTTCTTTAAAAAGATAAAGAAATTCTTAGTATGCAGTTATTATAGATTAAATAAATATAGTCGACAGTTACCTCATTTTAAAATTCTCATTACATTAGGTAGAACTGCAGAATTTTCCAAAACCTGTCAAAGTGACAGGGTCACAGAAACAGATATAGCTAAGTCCAGTTGGTATACTTGGGAAAAGTTGTAGTTGCACTGCGTTTGAGAACAGCAAACAATTTTAGAGTTTGTAATCCTTCACCATTTCGAGAAAACCTTTAAAAATGGTATGCCTTCATCAAGCAAAGACTCTTTTGGTAAAGAAAGTGATTTGCCTTTTTTTTTTTTTAATAAAATCAGATTTCACATGAAAGCATTTTCTTCAAGCACTATACACATCATTACAATCAGTAAAGAGATAAGCCCCCACAGCCAGCCCTTCCCTGTCTCCCTAATTGGTGCCATCTTCTTCCAGTATGTGCGAGTATCCTTCGATACAAAACCTGATCTCCTTCTGCATCTGATGACCAAGGAATGGCAGCTGGAGCTTCCCAAGCTTCTCATCTCTGTGCACGGGGGACTGCAGAACTTTGAACTCCAGCCAAAACTCAAGCAAGTCTTTGGGAAGGGTCTCATCAAAGCAGCCATGACAACCGGAGCATGGATATTCACTGGAGGGGTTAACACAGGTAATTTAATAGAAAAAGATGACCTAAGGAAGGCCATGAGAATGTTGTAACTAAGACTATTTTCTCCTAAGGGTAAATATATTTCTGTTCACCCCACCTCATCTCTCACCCACCCCCGTGTGTCCATTACTTGCTGGATCTCCGTCCTCTCACTGATTCTTCCTCCCTCCATTACTGACACAATAACCATAGTTAGTTCTCACCAAGAATTACTTACACTTGAAAAGCAGTTTGGGCCTTTTAGGCTCTTTTATTTTTTTTTTTATTTTTTATTGGTGTTCAATTTACTAGCATACAGAATAACCCCCAGTGCCCGTCACCCATTCACTCCCACCCCCCGCCCTCCTCCCCTTCCACCACCCCTAGTTCGTTTCCCAGAGTTAGCAGTCTTTACGTTCTGTCTCCCTTTCTGATATTTCCCACACATTTCTTCCCCCTTCCCTTATATTCCCTTTCACTATTATTTATGAATGAGAACATATAATGTTTGTCCTTCTCCGACTGACTTACTTCACTCAGCATAATACCCTCCAGTTCCATCCACGTTGAAGCAAATCGTGGGTATTTGTCATTTCTAATAGCTGAGTAATATTCCATTGTATACATAAACCACATCTTCTTTATCCATTCATCTTTCGTTGGACACCGAGGCTCCTTCCACAGTTTGGCTATCGTGGCCATTGCTGCTATAAACATCGGGGTGCAGGTGTCCCGGCGTTTCACTGCATCTGTATCTTTGGGGTAAATCCCCAGCAGTGCAATTGCTGGGCCTTTTAATATTGATGATACAGAATTTGTAAACACAACGAATGGAATTTCACAGGATATTTTCAATACCTCAAATTGCCACAAGTATCCGAGAATTTTTTAAAGAATAACTTCTGCTCTAAATCGGAAGCCCTGCGTCTGATCTTTAAGTGATTTTTAAAGCTTGACGCAAATAACTTTAATTTTTGTAAAATGCCCATTACATCTGGGACATAAATTGTGACAGCAAAGTCTGGAGGATTGTGTGTATACTATGTAAAATATTTTGTAAATCAGCTCTGCACTAAGAGAAGACATATCACACTCTGAATTCCAAACAATTATTTTTTCTCCTACCAAATGAGTTTCTTTAAATTGTGATACAGATAGACTATCAAATCAATTCTCACAGACCCACTTACAGTTAAGTGCTTGCATGCAGCACATTTTTGAATGTGCAGCCGATAAGGGAATGGATGCCCGTAAATGGATTTGACATATTTCCCCAGCCTGAGTCCAAAGTGCCAATTGGAAGTACTCGAGTAATAACTGCAGTAAGTTCATTTAAACTTGTTTCAAGGGTCTTTTTGAGAAAGATTGCAGTGCTGCGTTGAGGTTGGCTGTGATCACTCAGGATTCCGAATAATTTGATTTGAGGAGAGAAGAGGAGCTTCGCCTAACATTGGCAGTTGATACTTGATTCTTTTGGTTTCCTTTATTTGGCAGGGAGAGTTGGTAAAGTGAGTGATAAATGCTGTTTATAAGATAAGCATGGAGGTTTGGAAACTTGGGCACATTTGACCCCTTTTTGAAACCACCCTTTACAGTAAATCAGGGGAGAACAATAGGTTAGAAAAGCAAATTCTCAGGTGTGGCCCTAGAACCATACTTTTAAGAATCAGGACAAGTACCCATTGAAATCTGAGGAATGTGGACAGCACTGAGTATGGGCAAGTCTATGAATATGGGCAAGACAGCACTGAATGAATATGGTCCTTTCACCCACGAAGCCCAAAGATTCCAGAATGCCTATGAGGAGAAAACTTTAGTAAACTAAGATAACTACTTGGCGTTTTCCACCACTCTCAAGTAAACTGGATTTTCTAACTACATAACTGAATGGAAAACAGAAGCCCCCTCCTCCCCCTGCCGAAAAAAAAAAGAGAAAACAGGAGCCCATGAGATCCTAAATGTCTTATTAAAGATCCGGGCCTGTTTCTAATGTGTTTATAAATTATAATAAAGATGATTGCATATGTACATACACACACACACACACACATATATATATACACATACTTGTTTCAAGGCTCTAAGACTCTAGACATTTGGAGTTGTGGAATAGTCCAAACATCACTCAGGGCCAACTACTTTTAAATCAGATGTTATCTCAATACTGTTTATTCATTCGTTTGCAGTTTGGGTAGTATTTGAGCAAGACCTGCACTCAGAATTCTCCTCAATACCTAGAATTTGTGCAAACTTTCCATAGGCGCATTTCAGCAGCGAGCTCTGCAGATTGCCCACGCTAATCATCGTTATGTGAAATCCTGACTCAGCCTGTAAAGTGACATGATCTTAGAATGACCTGCTCAGTCAGCTCTTTGCTGTTTATTTTGTAGTAATCAAATATCTACCGAGCAATTATCTTTCAGTGACTGTTCAGGCTTTAGGCTCCAGCTTCTATTCAGCTTAGCTGGCCTCATTCACGCGTGATTATTCAGTCTTTTGCTCTCCTGGCATAACCTGCACCTCATCTACAGACCCACTCAAAAGTTTCTAAAGGTTAAAAAGAAACCATTAACCATCTTCCATTTCTGGGAACTCGGAATGTTATTTATTACTTTTTTTCTTTTATAAAATGTACCCAGTATCAAAGGAAGAAGTTACAGCATGAATACTGTAAACCAGAGTTCATCTCTGCCTCACGCCAGGCTAGCATTCAATCTAATACCCACAGTGAAGTTCTATTGGTGGCATCTCACATTAGGTAAGAGGTAATAGTAGAATTGTGGCTGATAGAGGGCATACCGTGAAGTTAAACGTCTTGCCCCTGATGAACCTGAAAGGAGTTGTACATGTAAATGGGGGGAAGAAGTGAACACTGATATTCACAGCTTAACTCTTATTTATACTTGAGTTTTTTTTTTTACCAGTACTCTATCTTAGAAGATCCCTAGATAAAGCTACCAGTGAAATTGATGTTCTTATTAGTGTTGTCAGTGTGTCTCCATATGGATTAGTGCTATTTACACTACTTTTTAATTTTTTTTTTAAAGAAAGTCTTTCTGTTGATCTTCTAAATATTTCAGAATGGAATGATTCACACACATGTATCTTCTCCCAAGATTAAACTGCCTGGTGCATTTTGTGTGCTTAGCTCAGTGTTCGAGCTTATACTCTGTGCTAGCACCTGAAGCATGCAAAGATGAAGTGAGACCTTGACCTCTCAACCCACCACACAAGGAGATTTACCCTCATGTGTGATTGTGAATCACAGAAGAATACATTATGTAACATATTGAGCTATTCGAGATATGTAAACTACAGTCTTGCTCAAAGGGAGAAAAAAAATCAAATCCAACTCAGCTTTCATATAGGAAATGGCACTAGGTATGAATTTTTCCTCGAGGAATGGGTGGAATTTTGATACGTGGATACAACTTGTCTTAATGTATTTTATATCTTCTATAAAAATGATTGAGAGGGAGATTAATACATTAGAAACCACATCTTTAAATACAGTTTGTCTTTATTAAAGTATAATAGGTAGGTTCCCTATCATCTTGTCAACTGAATTTTTTTCACTTTTAACTCTGATGAGGAAGACCACAGTGATGGGGAAGGCTATTATAACAGAGGAGGAAAACAATTAGAATGATGAAGCTAAAAAGCTGTATTTATATATTTTTAAACATAAATTCTCTATAGAATATGACAAGGTTTTCTTTACAAGTAGGGTTTCTACATTATGTGTCAATAAATAGGAAGATGAAATCAAGGTTAACAAAATCTGAGCTAAGTACTCTGTTTGAATGACCCTAGCTCATACACAAACCCTGGTGTAGATGTCATATAATATTCCACATGGTGTTTTTTGTAGGACATACTCATGGTATTGGTTCTGCCATACTAATATTATTATGTTTATTGTACAAGAAAAAAGTTCCCTGAGTTTAAAAAATCATGTTTGTTTTGTTTTTTTTTACAATATTGGACACTTTTTAATTTTTTTCTTAGGAAAAAAAGAATTTAAAGTCGAATGAGAAGTGATTGCTGGAGTTCATATACAAGTCCCACAAATACATCTGACATTAGACCCACAAATTTATGTTCTCTTCTGAACACATGTAGTTTGTGTAGAAATGTGTCAAAATTTTATATTCAATGCATTTAACCTTGTGAGACACATTTATCACAATTTCCTTTAGATCAACAGGGAGTAATTGCTTTAAAGGAAAGAGTAAATACTTCTTTTTCCTCTTAGGTGTTATTCGCCATGTTGGAGATGCCTTAAAGGATCATGCATCTAAGTCTCGAGGGAAGATCTGTACCATAGGCATCGCCCCGTGGGGAATTGTAGAAAACCAAGAGGACCTGATTGGAAGAGATGTAAGTCCTGGAAACTGCCCCTGTCTGTGAATTCTCCTGGAAGTGATACCAAAGGAGTAAAATAAAATTAGAATTTCAAAATACACATATTATATTACTCTTTTGGTTCCCACTTCCCAAAATGAAATTCATGTGAGGAATAGTTTGTTGGAAGACCATGTATTTTCCAAAATATATCTATATAAACTCCAGTGTCAAGTCTTATGATCAGAAAAGATCCCAGGGGCATCTGGGTGGCTAAGTTGGTGAAGTGTCTGCCTGCACCTCAGGTCATGATCCCAGGGTCCTGGGATGGAGCCCTGTGTCATGCTCCCTGCTTATGGGGATCCTGCTTCTCCCTCTCCTCCCCACCCATTCTCTCTCTCTCTCTCTCTCCCTTAAGTAAATAAATAAAACCTAAAAAAAAAAAAAAAAAAAAAAAAAAAGAAGAAGAAGAAGAAGAAGAAAAGATCCTAATTAGGGACTTACTAACTATACTCTTGGTTTGAATCAAGCAGTGGTCTTTCCTTACCCACCAAATCTTGTAAGTGCTATTGGCTCAGTATGGTTCAGATTAACACCAGGTAACGTATAGCAACATGAGCTCATTAACTTCCACATTAAATGGAGACCTCTCACCCCAGGTCTCCAGCTTATTTATTATTTGTGTGCCCTTCAGCTAGCTCAGGAAAGCTACAGAGGAAGATCCTTTCCATTCAAGCTGTGGCTTCCCCAGTTGGTCTTTCATTTGCTGAATGCTCAGGCAAGGGGTGGGCACAGTTGGGATCTTGACTTCCCACTCAGAAACTACTCAGAAGCCCTTGACCAAACTCAGCAAGGTGCCGACCTCTCTTTCCTTCTCTCAGGTCCAGAGCCACACACTGACTGATCAGTCAAATAGTTTTTGCCAGAGAGAACTTACCTTACTTTATCTGAGTCATCATCTTACTTCTCTTTCTCCTAGGGTTTTGTTTCTCTTGTGTTTTGTCTTGTTTACCACAAACAGGTTATCCCCAATTTCCCTTACAGGGTTTTCTTTCCTAATAACCACCAGAGTTTTCCCCCTATATAACAATTCTCAAAATTCCAATTGATAGGAATTGTAGTTAAACTATATATAATTACCATACTTTATTCACTGTTATTTTCTCTAATAATCTTAACAATTAATTATTGATCATTGCACCTCTAACCAAATCAATATAATCTTCCCTTCCCAATCAAGCCCTACCACAGGGTATAACAAATGTGCTAAGTAGTTTTTCCAAGTACCATGAGGTCTGTCTGAGCTAAAAACTCAGAGCTTGAGAATTAACTGGTCCTAAATTGCTTCTTCTATTGTGCAGCAATACAGTGAAACCATCTTATTATAATACAACATAGCATCTGCAATTTTTAATATAATGCAAAATACTTTGAATAAAAAAAAATCAAACCTCATGAAATGCAATAAAAGACTCTTTAAGTCCTTCAGGACATTTAAGTGCATAAGAAACATCCTTATCAATGCTACACAATCACGTGTAGAAACACTAATTTATCTAGAAAACATGGGGTAAGAAATGAGATATTAATTTTATCAGTGTAACATTTTCTTAACTAAAATTTATTGGCTGTTTTACATCACACACAACCTGATTATCTCAAGCAGCAATTTCCAAAGTGATATGTAGGCAGAACCCCCTGGAAAAACAAGCATTGCCAATTTTTTTAGAGTATCTAGAACTGGTCTTTGATGAAATATCCTTGGGTTAATGCTTGCCTCAGACTCCAAGCTGGCTTTGAAGTTGATGGTAAACTAGAATGAGAATGAGAGTATGCTAAAGTGTCCTGATGCCAAAAGCATTTAATAGTACATTTTATTAACAAATGACTTATTTTAAACTGTTGTGATGATTCAGAAGTCATTTTTATATGTTCATTTCTTCAGGATCTCTAGTGTAAAACGGATAAAACAGAGTTACTATTCTTTTTTTTTTTTTTTTTTTTGGTGAGGGGAAAGCCGGTTTTGGAACTTTCTTATTCAGATGAGCAATGAATAAATGGAAGCTGCTTACTTCTTTATTCAAGATAGAGTAACCCAATAATTACCTCAGTTGCCTAAGCATTTACAGAGAATGGCGACCGACTGCCTTTTTGTGTGTCATTTTGTGTGTCTTGTAAGTTCTATAGGAGTGCAGAGAGACAGTACTTACATTACATTTACTTGCCTTGATGAGTTAGAAGAATAACAAACCCCTGATTCATCTTCCTCCAATTTGAGCTCCTTTCCCCTGATTTCACCTCTTCTTGTGCTCCTTTTTACTCTTACTTTCTTTCTACCCCTATTTCTTCCCAGTGTTATGCCAGTAGGAACTCACATATGCCTACGCATTGTCTGACTTCCCAATGAGAAAATAGTCTTGATCCCCATGCAGAGGGCAGAAGGAGACTCATGTTCAGTAAAATGAGCACATTTATTCTCCATGCCCATAGGGGACTAATGGAGCCAAACTGTGGTTCACAAGGATCCAAGTGAACCTGCAGAGAGACCATCGAGAAAAGGATTGACATTGACAGATTGTAAAGAGCTCAAGAAAAACAGTTGTATTTTACTTTCTTAATAAATCTTTGACCAAAAATCTATTGAATTTCAACCACACTGAAACAACCCTTCCCCACCCCAAACTGGGGAGTTGCAATATGCAAAGGATCTCTCAGGCACTTGGATAACAATGGAATTTGTTTTTCACATTGTATATTATGTGGTTCAAAAGTTCTGTTCTTGGTGTACAGGATTTATGACCTAGTTTGAGGAAATTCTTATATGTGTTTACTAGTCTAATGTTATAATGAAAAAGGCATGTGGTGCTAGGTTGTCAGAGAAAGAAGTCTCCCTAAAAAATCATTGGCGTAGAAGTGTCATCTGGTAAACTTACGTAGTTATAAGAATTTTCATAGCTAGCCTAATTTAGGGCCTTGTGTCCTTTCCCTTCGACTTTATATAATCAAACTTACATGTAATAAACGTCAAGAAAACAAACCTCCTAGCATCAGACATTAGGTAGCAGAAGAAAAAAAAACCTCACGCATTATTAAAAATCATTGCCACTTCAGAATTCTATCAAAAATGCATTCCTTTGAAAGAAATTGTACTTTTGGTCTATTCTATGTCTGTATTCCAGAATAAGGTTGAAGTGGCCCAAAATCAATGTCAAGGGAAATGTAGGAAATGTACTTGAAGTAAAAATATAGGGATAAAAGAAAGGCTCCATTTCTTATGCCTAATATTTTATTACAGTAGATTTATTTCCAAACTGATAGAAAATAAAGATCCTTTTATTTCTGTGGGGATGGTTCTCAGATGAGCACTTTCAGAAGCTGAACATTCAAGTAGTTCTATAGTTATTTTATTGATATAAGTAGTAGACACAGCAGTTATTATTCACAGTAGCACTGATTGTCTCTTTGAAATGGCACTATAAAGGCAAAGACTAGTCCTAAACATAAAAAAGAAAAATTAGCTTTCCCTTGGGTCTGCTTCTTGATATTCTGAAGCATCTACCTCCCTTCAAGTCTTATCACTTAGCTAGACTTTAGGTTAGACTCTAAAGATAAAGGGCATGTATCTTAGGATTCTCAGAGCTCAACTTAGAGCCTCACATATAGCAGGTGCTCAGTAAATATGGATGAAGATGGATTGGGCATAATGAAATTAAGGCTACAAGGAAAATTAATGTTACAGAAAAAAATGTAATGATACATCTTACCTAGTTTGCAACTTTACCACAATTTCTTCTCCACACACTTCCCCAAAGGTGATCATACCTTAGTAACTATAATAAAGGCATTTTTAAATCAAGGCTTTAAATATAAAACTATTTTCTTATATAGCAACTCAAGGTGGGAGGTGGATGGTGAAGCTTCTACATGTTGGATATGTATGGGGGCAAAGAAGAATGGAATGAGAACAGGTCTTTCTGTAATCCCTTTGAGAGAGGCATGATCCACCCAACTGAGAAATGAACTATACTTGATTCTTTAAATTTAAATATCTTCTCTGTTTGCTCAAACCTCCAATTAATAGATCAAAACAACAGAATTTGGTGAGAAATAATGCTATAGATACCGAGATGGTAATAATTTTTGCTCTGCCATTAAATGCGAAAATGACTATTGTTCAGCTGTCAAGTTTTACTACTCCTCTATGATTCCTCCATATGATTCCTACTGCCCCTTTCTTTTATTACAACCCATAAACTTCTCTTCCATCAAACTGAGCTCAAGGCTCACTTCCACCAAGATGTTTTCCACGATTAACTTCACCCATAATGTCATATCCCTGATTGTAATTCTCCTACAACCATCCTCTTCCCCAATTTAGGTAAAACCTCCTCGAAAACAGGAGGTTTTCTTTGTTTCTTGTTAGCCACTAACATTTTGCATGAGCCTGAGGCATTGACATGTGACCAAAAACTCTGTAAGAGTGGATTCCTTTATTTCTAAGTGGACTGACTATAAAAACATTTGCTCTATCTTTATACAACTTGAATTAGCATAATCATAATAATAGTAATTATAATTTATTGAGCTCCTATTTGAGGAAGCTCTCTGTAATTGCATATATTAACCTTATGAGCTATGTATTATTATGTAAGGAAACTAAATAAGGGTTGGAATCAAGATCCACTGTCTCCAAAGCCCATACACTTAACTAGAGGCATGCCAAGTAATATATAAGAAAATACTTAATGATGTTGTTATTGTTAGTTGAGATACTGGCAAATATCAAAGCCTATAAATTGACCTAAAAAACAAACTATGAGATTGACCAGAACCCTTTTCTTTGTCCCTAGAGAATCTTGATCTGGCTAGATGATGACAGTATCCCCATTGTAAAGTCAGGAAAGAACTTCTGTTGAATTAAAATTTTTACATGACTCATAGTGGCCTTAGATTCCCCTACTTTAGAAAACAGTGTGACTAGAATGGTTGCAGGTAATTGAACAGTTTCTGAAACCTTTATAATTTGTCTTTTCCCAAATGTAGATTAACAAAACACATGCCAAATTAGAAATCCAGAAATGATCATAAGAAAAAGCACTTTTCATTTTAACTTTAGGATGAAAATTGTATTTGGGAAGATTTCCAACACATCATCTTATGTGGTTATTAAATTATCATGACATTCAATGATATCTTCTATTTTCCCCTAAACTGCAGGTTTATTCTCAGAACTTTATAACCTTTAAGAGTTCTTATATTTAATTGGAAAGCATTCTTTCAATGCTGTCTTTATATTACAAGACAAGAAAAATCAAGTTTAATAACGCACCTGATTGATACTTCTCATGCAGTTATCAACTCAGTGCATTTGTCACCTATTTCTAAGGCAAGCCAAATATGACTTCATATTATAAGCTCAGAAAACTTCCCAGTAATGGTTCTTGCATGGACTTTATTGGACTTCCATGACTAGGTTATATAAGATGTATCCAGAGGATGATGGCCAGTAGAAACCAACCTTTTAGAAGTTTAGGTGTGATGAAGAGAAGTGATATGAGTAGCTGAAAGGAGCTGTAATTTGAGGGATTTTTCTGCAAGAAGGGAGAGACTTGAGTTTGCTTATATGTTGATGATAGGGGAGAAAATAGAGATAGTGAAAGTGGAATTGATGAATAAGCCCTAGAGTGGCCCTGAGGTGATGGGGTCCAGAGCTAAAGGAGAGAGGAACTATCTGTATCCTTATACCTGAAGGAGAAGAGGAAAGAGTATGTATGCAAAGGGTTGGTGGCAGGATATTGATGTGTCAGCCTAGAGGTTATTTATCACTGAAATAATAATAAATATGACAACAACAATAATATAATACCAGCAGTTTTGTTGAACTTAATACATTTCAGCACACATCACAGGTGGTCATTTAATTCTCATAATGGCATTCAGAAGTTGTTCTTTTTAGTATCACTGTAATCCTTCCATGTCGCAGATGGTGAAACTAAACACAGTAAGATTAAGTAACTTGCCTGGTAGTTACATGACTGTAAGTCACATAGCTGAGATTTCAACCTAGGCCATCCAGTTCCTAAGACCACATCCTCACCTATGATGCGGCACGACTTCTCCATAATCATAGCAGCGATCATTTATCTGAGTTCATATGTGCATCATGCCATGTGCTTTATATCTCACTTAATCTTTACAGTACCCCCAATGTGGTGGTTATTATCATTATTAATCTGCACTGACATATGGAGATGCTGAGACACAGAGGGGAACAACCTGCTTTGGGTTACCCGACTGGCAGATGTGTAGGTGTGGGAATCTGGCCACCTGCCCAGTGAGGAAGGATGGTGTGAGGTGTCAGACAGGAGCAGTAAGAGTGGAGGATGGCAGACATCGCTCCAGCCAGAACAGGAAGCAGAGCAGACTGGAGCCCAGACAGGATGCAGAGAGGCACTAGAGGTCACAAAATTATGATGCACCACCTCTCAAGATAGCAATAATAATCCATTGTATTGTCTACTATCTACTACTGTGTAACAGATAACCCAAAACTTAATGACTTGACATTTATTTATTTATTTTTTTTTTTTGGTTTCTTTTTTTTTTTTTTTTTATTGGTGTTCAATTTACTAACATACAGATGACTTGACATTTATTGTGTCACGATTTCTGTGGGTCAGAAATTAGGAGCTTATCTATGTGGTTTTGGCTTGAGTCTTTCTTAAGGTCACAAGATATCAGTTGGGGCTGCATCATCTAAAGGATCGAATGGAAAAAAAAATTTTAAAAATAATAAAGGATCGAATGGGGATACGGTACCTTCTTCCAAGATGACTCACTCACATGGCTGTTGGTAGGAGTTCCTCATCATGTGGATCTCTCCAGAAGGCTGCCTTATTATGGCAGCTGGCTTCCCCCAGAGTAAGTGATCCAAGAGAGCTAAAAGGAACCCTTTCATGACCTAGTTTTGCAAGTTGTACACCATCACTTCTGTTTTTTTTTCTGTTTTTTTTTTTTTTTTTTTTTTTCTATTTCTTAGAAGTGAGTCACTGAAGACTGCAGACTGGAAGGGAAGATTTTTCAAAGAATTTTTAACATATTTTAAAACCACCCCACTGATGCATGGTGATTTCTAAAGCAAGTAACCCCTTTTAGAACCTAAGGGCCTTTTTCTACTATAAGTAGGCCCTTAACCTGGAAAGTCCGTGGCTTCCCTCAGGACAGGGCAAAGGGAGATGAGTGTGAAATGAGGATGATGTAACCCTCTGCAAGCCCACGAGTTGAGGGACACTTTTTCAAAATGCTGCAGAAAGACATAATTGTTCCACCCGTAGATTTTATTTATTTATTTTTTTTTTAAAGATTTTATTTATTTATTCATGAGAGACACATAGAGAGGCAGAGACACAGGCAGAGAGAGAATCAGGCTCCCTGCAGGGAGCCCGATGCAGGACCCAATCCCAGGACTCCAGGATCACGCCCTGGGCCAAAGGGAAGTGCCCAACTGCTGAGCCACCCAGGTGTCCCCCACCCATGGATTTTAGTGTGAATTATGCAGCTGAGGTACCTGAGCATTCTTTGGGATGGATCCCTGGATTTGCTGGTTTCATGTTTGGTTTGCTGGGCTGAGACACAGCATCTGGGTTTCATATAACCCTCCTATAGACTTGCAGCTGAGCTGGCTAAATGGGAAATAACCAGCCCAGTGCCCCTGCTAGCACAGGCCTCGCTAGGATTATGAGGACACACAGTGCCTTTCTTTATTCGGTTTTTATCTCATCCTCTTAGTCCCTGTGTTCCTTTTTCTCAGACACAGAGGGTGCTGCCCACGTCTCAGCAATATCACCTCATCCCTCCCAGAAACTGCATGTCTGATCCTAAGACAACCTTGCCCATCCCTTTTGTCTTCCTTTCTCCAAAGTACAAACTCCCATCTTGCTGCCTGCTGCTGCCTCTCCTAACCTCTGCATACTATACAGTTCTAGATGACTCATCTGGAAATAATCTGATCAGCTGTCACAAGAATTTTAGTGCTCAGCTGAGCCCCTGGCAAAAATGTCCAGCAGCGAAACCAACCATAATATCCTTTATAAATTTAAAATCAGACTGGGTCCTCCATTTTCCCTGTAAATGTCTCCTGGCCTATAAAGGAATTTAAGATCTATCTGCTGTGTAGATTTAGAGGAAAAAGTGTTAGTGGGACACATTTGGCCAAAAGACTTCTCTGAGCATCTATAGCTTTGCCTATAAAATAAGCATGGAATGGATTAATCCATGGGAAAGTGTTTATCATGGTGCCTGGCATATGATGAGTGTTCAATAAATCCTAATTTTCTTCCTGCCTAATTTAAAATTGTAGTCCTACTAGGAGGGAAAGAATGATTCAGTGTGCCACCCATGCCCTAGACTGCTACTTGCCGGGGGCATGTTAATATGTACCTCACCAGGTCCTAAGTTCAGGGATTGCCAAAGGCCTGTGATTGATGACTCAAAAACCCAAGGCAGCTCAATTTAGTTCTGTTCAGGAAAGAAGTTGCAGATGAGCAAACTGCCCTTGCATTGTAGAAAGCACTATAAAACAGAGGAAATCCCAGGACATGACTGAACCACATTTTTGTTGTTTTTCTGCACTAACTTGGAAGAAGTGAATGTACTTTTCAACACAGGCTGTCCAGACTCAATCTTAGAAGTAGAAAGCTCTCAGAAACTACAATCAGTTCCTCTACTTTATAGATGAGAAACTACCATCCAAAAGGTTTCTTTTAATACATAGAATTTGAACATTTAGTGAAAGGTATTACCTAGGTACAAGATTATATTTCTCCTCAAGCCAGCACAATATTCATCACTTACCTTTCCTCAAGACATTCTTAATGTGTACATAGAGGAAGGAATAAATGAGTTGAAAGACTTGCGCAAGGTCACAAATCAGTAGCTGGAGGAACTAGAACCCCCCCAATCTCCAGACTACCCATTAGTACTCTCGAGTAAGACCAGAACAGGCATGAAAATAGCTAGGAAAACTCAAGAAGGTATCTTAGATCAGCTCCAAAATGATCCACTTAAGCCCATCCATGGGTAAGAAATGTAGCACACTGACACCAGCACATAAAGAATGTTAACATCTTCCATGATGTCTCTAGATCAATCCCCACCTACAAATACATTACATAAAAAGACTTCACCCTCATTAATTTCCTTTTGCAAAAAGATTTTTATTTAATTATTTTAGAGATAGAGAGAATGGGGGAGGGGCAGAGGGAGTGGGAGAGAAGCAGACTCCCCACTGAGTGAAGAGCCCAACTTGGGGCTTGATCACAGGACCCTGAGATCACAACCTGAGCCAAAACCAAGAGTCAGCTGCTTACCCAACAGAGCCACCCAGGCACCCCCACCTTCATTAATTTCTTAAACAGCTTCTACTTCATTGCCTTTTTGTTTCAGAGTCAAGGTATACAGAGGCCTTGGAGTCAGAATTTTACCAATCAGCGTACAAAGTGCTGTAAATATATTAAAGAGTGCAGAATTCTCCCATCTACCTTTGAGGAATAAGAAAGAGGCAAAATGTCATTACTCAGAGGTATTCTGACCTGTGCTACCTGAAGAGTACAAAGCACCTAAAATCCATTTCTAAGCAAATTTCCCTTCTAAGTATATATAATCCCATATTTACCAATAATGAAAGATCACATGATATGTAGGCCTTTCAGATGCCATTCAGCCTTTATCAACCCAGATTCCTCTTCTGAAATATGAACATGGAAAATTATTTGAGTGTCTCCCTTAATTCCCTCAAAGATGGTACCATCCTATATTCTTAGGAAAGTTGATCTATTATGTACAGGCATTAGGGCTTGATTCTCTCAAAAACAAAGTGGCTGAGAAATGGCTAGAGCAATCTAATATGCCTCCAAGTCCTGAACATGTCACAGTTGTTCTTGCTATGTGCTCATGTGCATACACACACGTGCATGCATGCACACACACACATTTCCAAAAAAAGTCCTTTTTTAGGAACTCTTAACAATGAAAGTGGATGCATTACCTCCAAAATTTTATCAGAGGGAAGACATCATTTGTATTCATGTGACACAAAGACATTATTTCTTTTCTTATTTGAGAAACATAGCAGGAAGATCAGCAAGTCTTTTGTAGATATGCAAATTATAACTCAAACAAGAATAGACTGCTGGTATGTTTGTTATGAAGAATATTAAGTGGGTTTTGTAGGCAAGTTGGACTAAAATGCACTCCTCTTGAAGCATTTGGGAAGTTCTTTCCAACTTTTCAGTTAATCCACAAATAATTCCAGAGCATCGCCCTCTTAAATGGCCTGAGAGGAGGCGACCAAGTACTAACACGTTGTGTGTTTTGCCAACTGATTGCTGATTTTTCACTTTACTGAAATTGATTGATTCAAATCTCTTGAGTAAAACAAAGGTCAGTGATTTGTCTGTCATTGTGCCATTTTGGTCCCTCGCTAGCAATTGGAAAATCAGCTTATAGTTGGTAAAATAGAGCCAAGCTTGAGAAGGAATTCACATTTATAGATTGCCTGCTAGAAACCAGGCAAAGTGCCAAGTGCTTTGCACCTATAATCTCATCTAACCACCATGAGGTAAGTGGTTTTCTCATTTCCCTTTTACAGATTAAAAATGTGAGCCTCAGATTTACACAGCCACTGGCAGAACTAATAGGATTCAGACAGATTTCCATGGCTCGTATGTTCAGGATTCTCCAGGATTCAGCAGATCTTCCTCTAGTGAGGATGGGAAAATAAATCAGAGCATTTTACGTATTTTTCAGATGTACATCCCCTATTATGCAGCAGACAAAATCTCTGCCAAAATATGACCACCTTTAACTTGTATGATCAGATGAAATGGGGAGCAGTAAGATGAAGAAATTAAAATTCATGGATGACACTATAAACTTGACCCTCTTGCCATGACTGATTCAAAGGAACAGTATTTCCAAAGAGCTGGTGTGCCATGTTTCACACACACAAAAAAAGGTCAGAACTCAGAAGGCTGATGCCCTACTGTCCTTAGAATCATGTGATAGAGGAAACAGACATATAGAGTATAGTTAGATGATTTAATGATGTTCTGGTATTCTCAGATTGTGATAAGTATGTCAGATGGCCCAGAATTACTTTCACTACCTTATTCATTTGAAAATTTTATGTTCACTGATGGTCTTTCATTAGGTTCCCAGGAATTAGAAAATGTGTTCTTGTGTCTCAGTTAGAACAAGTGTCTGGGATTCACTATAATACATAGATTAACCTCTAGAAAATCCACTGTCCCCTGCCTCTCAGAGAAATAATTTGGGTCTTCCTCCTCCTTGGCATGGATACTTGGGAACCTGCTGTCAGAAAATAGAGAACAGAAAAAAAAAAAAAAAAGAAAATAGAGAACAGTAACTGAAGTATTTTCTTTTGTCCAAAAGCACAACGCAGAGGCACTTTAAGGATAGGAGAAAAGTCCTTCTGCTAAGCCTCTTTCAACAAAGCATTAATATTTATTAACTTGTACTTTGCTATAGAATGAATGTTTTATGATCAAAAATGAGTAACAACAAAATGGGAATTTTAACCACAAGTGACCTACTCTTCCAGTGATAAAGAACTCAGGATGGAGTTAGCAAACCACTGTCTCTTTATTTTAGGGGACTCTTATGCACTCATCTAGACAAAGGAGTAATTGAATACTGCTCCATTACTGGAAAAAAATCCCATCCATTACTGGAAACAATAATCAAAAAGTTATGAGCTTCCTTTATCACTAAGAGTCAACTAAAATGAAGCTATGAATTAATGTTATATTAATGCTACATTAACAAATAAGACATATTAAAAGGAATGAAGGATATTTGAAAAGCTCAAAATTACACATTTTGAATTTAGATGAGATCAAATCCCAAACAATTCAGAAAAGAGTAGGCCCCCCCCCTTTTTTTTTTCAATTCTGAACAAAAGCATGCCTGTCTCAAGTTTTCCTGTTCACTCATTCACTATGTATTGAGTAGATTCTGTTTGCCAGGCACATAGACTTGGATTTGGAAATTGGAGTCAAGATCTAAAAAATGACTTTTATGAGATCTTTACTATTAAAGACTGCCCTTACTAAACCACTTTGTAATTTCTTTAACAAACTACTCAATCTTACTACAGCTTTTCATGGTGAGTTATTACATACTAAAAATGAATGAGAACATCTCGATTCCATAATTGTGCACAAAGGCACAGAAATAAAAACCCAGTAGTATTTATTTCTGTGCTGTCATTTCTGATGATTCAGTACAGGGATAACTGTTACTGGGCCTGGGTAACAATGAGCTTGTGAAATATTCCTTTTCATAATCGTGAGTGAATTCTCTACCTAAATATTATAGGAGTAGATTTCCAAAATATCATCTTGTTTCTGTTGTGTCTAAGCAGTGTGGGAAAGGGGAACAAAAGCACAGATTTTGGACTCATACTTGGGTGTCAATTCTGGTTCTGTGTGTAAGAAACTCTTGAAAAACCTATTTTACCTCCAGTTCTTTTTCTCCATCTACAAGATAAGCATAAGAGCATCTACCTTGCAGGATTGTTGCAAGGAACATAGATAATGTCTACAAAGCAACTAGAACTAGCAACTAAAACTCACAATAGGTTTTGCCTTTCTTTTGATATCAAAAATCTAAAAGACTTACTCTGTTTTAGGTAGTATAATTCACCATGACATTAAAATAACACAACAACAACAAAAAAGGCAGAGATGAATATTTTGATTCATAACCCACCTCAGGAGACATGTATTTGACATTCAACATTTTCACTTAAATAAGGTGTCTAAGAAGAACAGTGTTCACTTTTTATTTTTTCATTTTTTATTTTTTTACTTATTTATTCATGAGAGATACAGAGAGAGAGGCAGAGACTCAGGCAGAGGGAGAAATAGGCTACTTGCAGGGAGCCCAATGCGGGACTCAATCCCGGGCCCCCAGAATCACACCCCAGGCCAAAGTCGGTGCTAAACTGCTGAGCCACCCAGGCTGCCCCCCTTTTAATTAACAGATCTTCAGATGACTGAATGGGCTGGATAGAAACGATCACCCTGGCCCCCACCCCCACCCTCACCCGCCTCCAGAACCATAATTGCTCGGCTCTGCCCATTAGAGTATGGACACCATGGAGAAAAGAAAAAAACCACATGAGTAAACATGAAAATTACTTGTGGTTTGTCAGCAAATGAAAGATCGACTTTAAAATGACACAATCATTCACACGTCAGTTTTTGAGTATGATGAGAGCACAAACTCTAGCTTCTGTATCAGTTCAGCATATAAATAAATACAATAAAATTATTCTTTAACTGTAATCTTGCTGGGACTGGGGACATTGACCATAAAACTTGCTCCCCACAGCGGTATTAGGAAGAGGATATAAACTCCATTTTCTCTGTACTGAAGAATTGATTTATCCTTCTCTCTCTGTTTCCTCTCTGTCTGGTTCTCCTTTTCATATTTTCCTCTTTTTTTCCTCTGACTTCTGCTTCTTCCTTTTAAAATCCTGCAGGTGGTCCGGCCATATCAGACCATGTCCAATCCCATGAGCAAGCTCACTGTTCTCAACAGCATGCATTCCCACTTCATTCTGGCTGACAATGGGACCACCGGGAAATATGGAGCTGAGGTGAAGCTGAGGAGACAACTGGAAAAGCATATTTCTCTCCAGAAGATAAACACAAGTAAGTAGGTGACTGCTCCCGCTGTCATACCTCATAGCAAACATGTGGAAAGTGAGTACTTCGAGTATACCATGTGGCAATATTATAAAAACTTGAGCAAATTGCAAACACAGACCATGATGTGTCTGCTGGGCCAGTGGTTAGAACCTGAGGAAGTCGTCTGGAGGAGGAGGACTGGACATGATTAGTGGACTAGTGCTCATTTGTCACAGGTGAGAAACCCAATCCCATCTGGGGTGTACGCATACAGACACACTTTTCTTTCCAAAATTTCTCTACATCCTTTACACAGTACTCTATCTAAGGAGGAAAGGCACCCTGGAGAAATTGTTTCTATTTATTAAGCTATTTTTGTTGGCTAAAAATAATATATATATAAATATCCAATATATTTATTAGATATAAAATTTGTATATGTAACTATATAAAATTTATTATATATAAATATACAAATATGTTAGATATTTACATATGTGTAAGTTTTGATCTTAGCATAGATCTGCCTACACGATGGAATTTCAAGGCAACTGAACAAAAGTAAACAAAAAGTATCCTGTGTAACCATCTTCATAAACTTTAATTCTGTATCTTAATTCTATGTATGTATTTATTGTCTTTAAACATAATATATTTAGATATATGTGCATGTGTATGCACACTACATAATTCATATCTGATGGTGACACTAAAAGTACCTCTTAAATACTCAGGTGTTCTATGCTGTATTGACTGTGCCCACAATGAACTATGAAAAGGTGACATTGTGAAAATAGCAGTGCTTCTCAAATCACTAAGTGGCTTGCATTTAAATGTAACAGAGGTAGGAAAATCATCCACTATCTTTCCTCACAAAATAAACTTCAGTTTGTTTCCACAAAGTTAACACTTGAGGAGGATTCGTGGCAGGCTCCCCATTTAGGGTAGTCGTATGTCCCTTCAGGGAAACTTGGATCTATTTGATCAAACTTTCAAAGCCTATGTTTCTAAATAACAAAAGATTCTCCTCTTTGGCTAGATGTGTTTCGAAAAGCTCAGTGTGCTGTGATTCAGCTTGTCCAAATGGCTGTTCCCTATTCTTTTCTCTGTACCTGTCTGGGGTGGGTTTTCCTTGCCAGAGCCACCTTCCTCCCAGAACTGGAATGTTCTCCCTATCAGACCACACCTTCTCTCTTATGCCTTTTGTAGCCCCCACTCTTAGGAGCTGCTACTGTTTTTCTCTTTTTCACAGAAGAGTCTGAAATAGTACATTTTGGTGTAGGCCTAAAATCCAAGTTGTATTAGGAAACCGTCTTCTATCTAAGGATCCGCAATGTTCTTTGGAAAGAGAAAACAGGATTATCCAAAGCTAAACCTCTCTTGGAAGAAAAAAAGAATAGAAAAGACTAGAAAATCGATCCAGAAACCGGCAGAGATCAAATGTTAACAAAGCACTATAACCAATGGGTGGTAGATTTTGTAAAAACTAAAATGGAGTTGTATTACAATAGTTGCTAGAAAAGGCAAATGTTAGGTAACTAGTGGTATCTACTTAGATTCTGACAGGCTGAAACATTACTTTGTATATATCATCAGGTTAAGAATAAGAATCTAAATGAGAGTGACCTAAAAGATGCAGGATGGGAGCAGGATAGACAAAGAACAAATTCAGGGTCAGATTCAGTGCAAAGAATGTCATTGTGCCAGACCCAGTGGCAGCCTGGCTAGTTAGTAGTTAGGAAGAGAGCTAGGCATGTGGTGGTGGAAGTATACACCCAGCTCAGGGGTGCTGGGGGAGTTAAACCCAGCCAGGGCTCTGTGTGCCAAGCTCAGTGCCTCACAGGCTGCCCAAGGAAAGGATGCTGTAGTTCTAACTGGTTGTCCTAAAGGGAATATCTTTTTGTAATTTAAGTACCTAGAGGGTCACCTCTCTCAAAAGCTCCCAGAGGTGCTAAATGTGTGGATGGCCTGCAGCAGAGGCCTGGAGAGGCTCCTGTATGGTGGCCTGGCCACAATAAGGAGCAGAGCCCAGAAGCATGGAGTCAAAAGGCAGGCCAAGGCTAGTAAGGGTGTCAAAGATGCTGGAGGAGCCAACAGCCCTTGCACACACACACCTCATGCCATTCAGAGGGACAGTGGACCCTTGCTAGATGACCAAGGCAGGGAGAAGCACACAGAAACATTGACAAGTGGGGACCCAGTCAAGGGTCTAGGCTGAAGAACCATGCACCCAAGTACAAAGCTGAGGCAGAAGATCAGAGAAGCAGGCCAGAGATTCTTGAACTGCTCCAAGTCCACAAACAGGGTTAGGTCTGGGGTGAGGGATGAGCCCCCAGCTTGGGTTAAGTGACAGTAGCTGGAATGAGGTGGGGGCAGGGGGAGCCAGATGGCCGTTGGAATGATCATATTTTATAAACATAATTGTTCTCTCTGCTTTGAGATCTGTATTTGAAGATTTGTAGAAACCCACAGGCTCCCATTGAGTAAAAAATAAATGGGAAAAGGAGGTTAAAGAGACCCAGAGGAGATTTCTGAGGTCACAGGAAGTAAAAAGGCTCAGGGTGAGCAGTTTGCCCACAAGTTGTAGTGAAAAACACTACGAGTTAGCTTTTACACCAGCTCTGTCCCTAAGCTTAATCTGAGAGGGTGATCAACTTGTCCCAAGTGCCCGTCACTGTCTCCAATTTATTATTGATTTATCTTCCCTCAGTCCCAGGCAAACCCAGATGATGGATCCACCCTCCAAGTGAGCAACTCATAAGTCAGTTGGTCTCCTTCTCTTTCTACTGCATTCACCCCAAAAAGTAGGGAAGGAGCAGCAAGGTGTTCAGAGCTTAAGGAGTGACCCAGGCTCCCCAAAGTAGAGCAGGACCTTGAGACCTCAATCTAGTTAGCAGCACCCCTCCCCTCCCCTCCCCTGGAGAACACAGAAGCCTCCAGAAGAGGACTAATGAGGGGGAAAGTTGACCTGGTTATAATAGGAGACAGAAGTACGAATACAAACCTTTAAGGCAATCAATCTCCCATCAATACCTTTGAACAGCAACTCTGCTTTCTAATGTGGACACTATTTCTTTTCACTATGTCATAATCAGTAGCAATGTAGTTCTTCCAATCAAAAATAAAACTTTCTTTTGTAAGCTGATTCTAAAAACTTCATTTGCTTTTATAGCTCCCTCCAACAGTTAAAGAAATCTAAAACACAATGGTGGGACTCCATTTGAGGCCCCAGTTTGGTCTCTTGAAAATCAGCCGCCCTACCACAATAGCACTCCTCATCACCCCCACACCTCGGATGACACCAGGGATGTCTGGATGCACTGTGCGTTTTTCTCATCAGAGTGCCACTCCTCCTCATCACTTAGGGGTGACCTGCCTACCACAGTAGCCTTTCAACAAGTCTGTTTCTTACTTACATGCAATAATCTTCTGAAGGATATTTTCCTTAAATAATAAGTGAATCCTGCTTGGGAGAACTTTGAACCCTTTCTCATCAAAACGCTAAGTATTAATGATAATATATTACGAGCACCAGTGCTTTAGATGTGTCTATGCACTCTGGCATCCATTATCTCGTCCCTCTCCACACACCCCCATCACTGCTGTCAGCAGTCCCTTCTGAAGTATTGTCACTGGTTCCTGAAAGACTATGTAAAAGGGAACCCTTTTGGATATGAACAGTGACCTGCTTTGGAACACTCTCTCCCATCTGCAATTTACTAAACTTCAAATTCAATGAGCACAGCCTCCGACAGTTCCAAGCATGACTTCTTAAGATACAGATACTTCTTGAAGTCCTGTTATAGACCAGCCATGGCTGAGGTCTGGAAAAGCAGCTGTTGACAATTCATTGAGCTGAACTCCAGAGGGGCAGAGTAATAGGGAAATAAGTTGATAAATAAATATATGATATCTGGTAGTAAAAAGAACTATTAAGAAAAATAGAGAGGATCCCTGGGTGGCTCAGTGGTTTGGCGCCTACCTTTGGCCCAGGGTGTGATCCTAGAGTCCCAGGATTGAGTCCCACGTCAGGCTCCCTGCATGGAGCCTGCTTCTCCCTCTGCCTGTGTCTCTGCCTTTCTCTCTATCTGTGTCTCTCATGAATAAATAAATAAAATCTTTATTTAAAAAAAAGAAAAAATAGAGCAGCGGGAGGTGATGACTGAACCTGCGTGCACCTGTTTGCGTGCATGGGCACCTGCGCATTGAGAGGATGGTGTAGAAGCAGGTGGTCAGGGAGGGTCTCTGTGAGGAGGTGACGTGGAAGCAGAGACCTGAATGAAGTCAGGGAGCCCATGGTGGGGAGAACATTCTGAGGAGAGTGAAAGTAGAGACAGAAGCCCCAGGTATTCAATAAAGAGCAAGACATTTGGGAAAAGTTGGAATTTATTCTAAGAGAATTTTGATCTGGCAAATTGCAGGATCTACTTTAGGGTTTAAAATATTACTCTGCTGCTGTGTGCAGAGATCAGACTGAGGTAGGGACAGGATTTCAAGCAGAGAGACATTTTGGTAGGCCATTGAAATAATGCAGGAGGCATTGCGTGTAGTTGGAAATAGAATGGCAGCAAAAGAGGTAGTAAAACGTGATTGGACTCAAATATATGCATAGATATTTTCTTAACTGATCTTTGTTGAAAATATAAAACATGCATAGCATAAAATTTGTCATTTGAACCATTTTTAAGTACACAGTTCAGTGTCTTTGAGTCCATATACCTTGTGTATGACCATTACCATTGTCTATCCCCAGAACATTCTCATCATTCCAAACTGAAGTTCTGTACCCATTAAACACTAACTCCCCCTTCCTCCCTCCCTTCAGCCCCTGACAACTATTATTCTACTTTATATCCTTATGAATTCACCTATTCTAGGTGCCTCAGGTAAATCATATAATATTGGTCCTAAGATGTATTGTTAAGGTATAACTCATGAGGACCTGCAAATAAATTGGGCATCCAGGGTAAGAAAGAGACACGTCAAGGAAGCTGCAAGGCCATTCTTAGCAAACACTGGTATATTCTTAAAACAGGGGGGCTAGTGAGAACTCTGAAGAAGTAAACTTTTGAAGGAAAAAAAGGGACTTTGGGCAAAGTCCTTGAGAGAGGGAGGTGATGAGATTCAGTGCACAAATAAAGAGCTCAGCCTTAGGACAAGGGACAGCTTCATCCTGCATAGCAGGAAGGAAGGCAGAGCATATGGGCACAGACGTGGGTAGGATGAAATATTTTCTGCTGGGATTATCAGGTACTTCTCTGTAGACAGTTTCTGTATAAAGAAAAGAATATGGGAGGTCATCAGCAAAGAATGTGGAAGGGGAGGAGGTAGAGGAGATTAAGGGAAAGAACTACAGCTCATGTAGAGACAAGGAGAGTAACCTGACCAGGGGAATGTTGCATTGCCCCATCGCACCCTGGCCCCACTTGGTATTTGTGGTTGCGAATTTCAAGAGGCACAGACCCCCAGGATTGTGTGTTTTCTTTGAAGCCATGGTCAGCTCCAGGGACAGAACAGTCATAAAATTAAGTTAAGCATCTGCTGGAGTTTTGCCTGGCAAATAAGAGGGAGA